>NC_141694.1:1100738376-1103139780 GCF_964263255.1 Lissotriton vulgaris | reverse complement strand
CTTGTTGGAAATTGGGACGAGGGCCGCCCATCCCCTCTACATCTCATAGGCCGCCACGTCTCTGGAGGCCCATTTATAAAATTTCATGGGGAAGCTGTCGTTCCTGGGAGCCTTACTGTAAGGAGCAGCGGATATAACCTTTTAACTGGCCCGGTACATTCCCCTCCCCCCCAGTTACAGGGGTGCGCCAGTAGTGTCCCTCTTTTGTGAGGAGGGAGCAGGCCTCCAATCAGACAATACGCTGTCTGGGTCTCCTCCCCATTCGCAAGCACCATCAATAGGCCATGCCTAGCAGGATCTGTCATCTTCGTGGCCCCCAGGGCCCAGCTCAGACCATCAATATCATCAGGCCCAGTGCCAGGGAATGTGGGGCATGCCCGGCAGGCCACATGCGTCAGATTCCCCCTGGAAGGTTGCAGTAGGCTCTCCGGCAGGCGTCAGTCACGAGGAGCTCTGGAGTCAGGCAGCCATCACTGTAAGCAGTAAAGCTCCACCCCTTTAAAACGAGCTTTTAAATAAATAACTATCTTTCCACCTTTTTCACAAGGTAGGTGTTAAGGCTGTGTCTTCCTAAAGCACCAAGAAGCATCCTCATAAAAGCACGCTGCAAAGAATGTATAACATACCATAAACAATGATAAGAACCGGGCTAACCCAAAGCACACTGTTAGTTTTGGTATTGTCCACAAAATTCCTTTTGACCCAGGCAGCAAAAGCTGTCTGTAGAGTAGAGCAAAAAAACACAAGTTCATATTTTCCTAACTTTTAATATTGAGTTTTCTTTTACATTTATCAAGTAGATAAAGACTGCAGGTGCAAAACAATTTATGGTCAAAACTTTATAACTGTCTGTTTGTCTTTGAGTTGGGATCTGCAACCAGGCATGTTCCTGCACAACTTCTCCATTGTGAGAATTGAAAATACAAGCATTCGTTCTGAAAAAAGAAATCCTCTATTGCATCTTCAAAAATTTTTAGACACTGACGACTCACCAGTACAATAAATGCAAGGCATTCCACTTGTGCATAGGCAGTGACCTGGTTCCTTGTGGTACTGGCCCAGTGCACTAGATTGGGTTGTAGCTAAGAGACTTTTGACCTCCTCCCAGATTCCAATGATTCTCCTCACAAATCAGGAAGATCCTAGGATGCACAGTGGTTCTGCTAGCCCCAACTAGACCACACCTGTAACTCAAATTCACTGCTCATTAGTAGTTGACCTTTAACCATCTAGTGTTCTCAGAAGAAAACTTGGAGTTTTTGGAGGCCTTCAGAAAATCCTCTGCCAAAACCCAGTATTTGTTGGAACTTGAGCGCCCCGTGCATGATAGTTGAGGCGTGCACCCCCATTCCGTGAGTGACTCCAAATGTAGGTTATCTGGTTTCCTGATATTTTTACGCAGCACACATGATAATCTTATGTGTATGCTGAGGCCTAGGCCTTGTAACTGACCCATAGAACCAGGGCCTGGCTCTGAGATCTGGTGGGCCTCACAAAGTACGCTCTCTAGTCTGAGAGAGTATAAGGAGTGCCTGACCCTGCAGTGAGATGACTTCATGTGGTGAAGCAGCCCAGATGCTTAGCAGAGTGTGTCAGACGGCCGAGAACACCACAAATAGTATGACAACAACTGAATTGAGTCAAGGAGTGGGTTTCCTAGCACACCCCCCCATTCCCAAGGTTTCTTGACTAAGCATTGTACCCCTGCACAGCTGAAAGCCCGAGAGTGTGACTATCAGGACAACTGTGAAATTGCTGCCTGCTGGCAGCACCAGATTGACTCGTGCCAACTCTGCTGGGAGCTTACACCTTGGTCTGAGAACCTGTGACTGCCAGCGGTGGAGGAGCTCCTTGTTATTTGAGCAGTAGGACCGCTTGCGCCTGTGAGGCATTACTTGACCAAAACTGGAAAAATGTGGTGGGACTTCTCGTCTGTGCCTCTGTTGTAAACCACGAGTAGGCCCCTTGTGCTGCTGCTGTCTGCGAGCCTCGCATTCCAAGATTCGCGATTACGCATTGTTTTGGGTAAAACATCCAAAAGAATTCTAATACTGGCTGTGCCTCTATTGCTAAATCAAATAGGTATGTTTCTGTTTCATGCATTGAATCCCAGGGAGATCTTTTTAATAATGGGACTCAATTGATCTGACCTAAGATTTATAGAACAAAGAAAGCTGCTTGGACATGTGCCACATTCTCGCATATTCTCATTCTATGTGAATATAATCCTCTAGGGCATGTACTATAACCCTGTGCCTGACTGGCCTTAGTTTGTGTAGTGTTACGTTATGCTTTGCAAATAAAGTGCTTCTCTCTTTTCAACTGGTCCATGAACAGTGCCTTTCAGAGGCAGTGGCTTTAATGCATAACCACTGAGAGCCAAAAAAGACTTTTGTCACTTTGTAGTGACATGATCCCTCAGAGGTCATCTGCACAGCAGGCACCAGGTGCATTTTCTGCAGGGACCGATGTGAGCTCTTATGTTCATATCTTGTTTAGTAAGCGTCCTCTTAAGAAATTGATTCGTTCTGCTCCTATTAAAAAAGATGTGTCTTTACTCAAAATCACATGCTTTTCCATCGCTTCATGAGTTTGGAGAAAATCTGACTGGATGTACTTGTATGATGGAAGCTACTCAATGTAGAGACTTGTACCGGGGTTCCTCCTACAGACAAATTTGCCTACCTTCCAAGTTTCTCTATTCATTAAGAGTAGACTGAAGTAAAAAAAAAATGGTTTTTGAGCTGGCTAGTGCATGAGGTGGTGGGCCCTATAGTTGCACCTCATTTCAACCGCCATTCTAATTTATAATGATTTGCTATGAAAGAGATGTATCTGCACTCTGTCTGCAGCCAAGTCATCTATGGTGTGCAGAAAAGTGAATTTAGCATTCTGATGCAAGAGTCACCACAGTGGTTATATTTATTGTGTCTGTATAGATATTTAACAGGAGGTCTGTCAGCATTCACTTGAAGACTAGATTGCTCCTGCCGTATTGTCCTCCCTGTCATCTCCATGGTGGTGGTTCAGAAAGGTCCTCTGCATGGTAAAAGACATACACCTGCCCTGAGTGCAGTGGTACGTGGATTCCGTATTTTGATGCAAGAGTCACCACAGTGACTATATTTATTGTGTCTGTATAGGCATTTAACATGAGGTCTGTCAGCATTCCAAGTTGTTTACTTGAAGACTGGATTGCTTCTGCCGTATTTTCATCCCTTTCATCTACATGGTGGTGGTACGGAAAGGTCCTCTGCATGGTAAAAGACGTATCCCTGCCCTGAGTGCCCACTGTATAGTTGTCTGGATCTCGAATGCTGTTTTTTATTGTCTTAGGCAAACGGGGATCATGTGTTTGCACCATGACATGGACCTGTGCAACAGATTGCATTCTTGTGGGACCTGGAGGGGTGGCCAAAGTGCTATCCTCTTAGTGGTGGAAGGCTACAGCCTTCCCCAGGAGTTAAGCAGCACGAGTGAGGTGGTGGCAGCATACTGTGTAGTAATCAGTAGTAGTGAACATGACCTTTTTACCCTGCATCACTGGAGTGAGGCCTCCAGGATCACTCACCATTTTAAATGTTCAGCCGCTGTGTGTTTTACACAGCCTTGGCCTCTATCAGGTAAGATGTGGAATGCTGCACACTGCATGATTAGTGTCTCTAAATTCGTTGTATGTGTGTCTGGGCACTTTGCAGTACACAGATGGAACAGTACTGTGCAGTGCATGTGTGGTTAGTACATGTACTGAGTGCATGTTTGCCAGATAAATACATAACATGAGAGATGTAGTGCTGTGCAGTGCATGTGTGGATAAAGCATGTGCTGAGTGTATGTGTGCTTGTGTGGAGTACAATATGAAGGGTGAAGTGTTGTGCAGCACGCACACAGGGAGTGTGTGTGCTGGCAGTGTGCTTGTGTGCGTGTGTTTATAAGGAGCACGTCCTTGGTAAATATAGAAAAGCTTCAGTGATTAACCGGGCTTGCAGTGTGTTTGCTGGATGCACGAGTTCAATGCATGGAGGAATAGTGCTGGACTGAAAGTGTGCTGTGAAAGTACACTGAGTGAGTGTGCCTGAAATGGTACATAGTATGGAGGAGCCTGGGATCCATTTTTGGAAGCCCTAACCTGCCTGTTAAAAATATGGGGAGGAGAGGAATCCCTTCAGACAGATTTGTGTATTGCTGCATTCCTGTGAGCTGGGTGGGGACACACTTGGGTAAAAATTAACAGACTTCCTTAAGATTTAAAAAGACTACTCTTTGGTCCAGTGATGGATCACAAGGAAGGAGTCTGGACACATCTCAGGAAGGGAGATGAAACTGATGAGAGAATCATAAAGATTAGGGCTGAGGGTCTGGGATTAACCTATTGAGGGCCCATATCACTAGGACTAACATCCAGGTGTGAACAATGGTCACTCCTATGAATTGTGTTGGGGACAGTCGCTTCAGAGTGGTTCCAGTTGTGGCATACCGCTTTCATGAAGGAAGATAAAAAGAAAAAGTGCCCACTTCAAAAGAAGCAGAACTGCAACATAAAACTTCAAAGATCCAGACCTTAACTCTCATTTGGTGTCCGGTAAAGGACTATAAGAAGGGGAGGTTGAGACCCCAAATATTGGTCATCTGCCAAGCAGGCAGATGGGCTGTATGAGAAGGGAAAACTCTGCAACAATTTGTGACCAGGACTGAGGGCCAAGGCCTGCTAGTCGCCCTGCCGGGTGAGGAGTCATCACCCAATGACCCAAGACCACCTGCCCTGTAACCTGAAGCACCAGCACCTGCCTGCTTGCCAAGACCAGTGTGACCTGTGAGTAAGAGGGGAGCGTTGGAGAGAGCAAGGTCCAGTGGGGAGCCGTATGGTGAGGACTCCCTGTGCGAGGTGTGAGGATTCGGCTTAGCACAGGGTGGGCCACTGCCCATGTGCAAGATTGTGTTTGGCAACCCCCGTAAGCCAGGAGCAGTTCGAAATAGACTGAACCATGTCTTGAGCGCCATACGGATCTTGGTACCATCGTACAGCTGGACTGCAGTGACCCCGTATGCTAAAGGGGGCCAACTGTAAAGTTACCTCTTCAAGGAGGGTCAAGACTTATGACTGTCTGGGCCGGGGCGTGTGTCTTGGTAGGGTGTGTGCCTGAATTACCCTATACCACGGCAACCTCGTATGCTAGCAGGTGCTGTGGTACCAACATTGCCAAAGGATTTGGACCGCCACCTGAAGGAGAGATTGAGGCTACGAACTGTGGGTTGGGCCTGCACAGCAACTGAACTAACCCTGACTCACCACTGAGGACTGCTAGGGACACTGTGGATCCCGTCGCACCCTCGCTGGCTCCATGCGGAGCTGAAGAAAGGATTCCTTTGCCCTCATTGAGCAGAGTCAACTCACCGCCTCTTCGCGAGCAGCAAGGTGCTCCAACATCTGGGAGCTCTCTGGCATCGCCGCTCTGGAGAGAGAGAAGGGCCAGTTGAACGGGCTGGCAGTAGCTAGACCTCTCCGAACTGAGCTGAACTCACAGGTGTGCGTTTGCAGGTGCCCACTGTGCCGCTGAACTCTTCTATGCTGCAAGAGCAGGTAAGACATGAGCTGGGCTAGTTGGGCCCTGGGGGAATTTGTTGTTAACTGTGCTGCTGCACCATAGACACATTTGACTCGGTACCTATTGCTTTTAAAGGATGTATGTGTTAACAAGGCTACGAATAGGCACATTGCACTTTTCGGTTGCTTTCCCCGATATTGGTTTTTGTTCCCAGAAGTTACCCAAAGTCCAACCAGACTACATTGCATTTTTTTTACTTTTTTGTAACTTGTATAGGGAACTGAGGAAACAAATACTGCGGCCATTGTTTTTAAAAGAAAAACCTATTTAATTTAAAGATGCTTTTAATTTAAACTGTATTCTTAATGTTAATCTATGCTATTGCGTTTGTCTGTTTCTTATGCTATTCAAGGAAGGAAACCGCTGCAATACCTGGACATTGGAAGATATGAATAGTCCATTAATTATCCCTCAACTGATGTTTTTGATAAAACCTTTTAACTTGATAACCATTGAGTTTGACGCCTAGCCTGGTATTTGGTGTACTGCGCCTGTTCATATAGCTGTCCATGTTGCGTTATCGCTTTTATGGATTTTAAATGGAATTTTTACTTATATCTTTTGTAACTTTTATCTGTGTAATTCTTTTATGGATATTTTTATCCCAATAAAGCTATATTAGACTTGGTTTGAATCAGTTCCTAAAGGGTCAAAAGGGATACAGCTTTAGTACGACCTAATAGTTTGCTTTCCCTGACGCAGCCACCAGTGAATGGTGAATAACCCTGAACATGTTACATGAAGGAGGGTGTGACAGAGATTCGCCTGACAGTGACTAGAGCCCCGACTTCAAGAGGGATTGCGTTGTTGCATTTGAATGTTGCATTTCTTTGCCTGTGTAGAGTTAGAAATAAAAGACTGCTTTTTCCTATAAAAGTATGTGATTGGACATTGATTTATTGTTCGTACTGTTTGCACTTTGAGTAATGAGTCGTGTTCACTGGCATGTATCTCAAACAACCCCCCACCCCCTTTCTTCCACGGAGCCTTGACATGTCGACCACAGCTACCATTGAGAGTCAAGTGCAGAACCGATACCTGGCTCAGTTGAGTGGCATCCATAGTAAGCCGGGCCGTGGGACTTCAGGAGTTAAAGGGCCCAGCCACCACAGTTGTGTTCAGTAGCCCCTGGGTGCCCAGTGGCCCTCTGGAAGAGGTTCTGACAATTGGTAATCCACTTGCATAAGTTATACATGTGAAAGAATTAGTCAAGTCATGAACCACAAAATATATAATACTTTAGGCTCCTTTGTATTACTAAGTAAAAAAAAGTGTATGCTCCTGCCACTAGGTCAGGCATTAAAACTTATTAATCCAAGAGGCTTCTCATGTAGTGCTAAATGGGTACTTCCCTGTTTTGTAATAAATAGAAAGGATACTTTACGAGTTGCAATGTGGTTTCTTCAACTTGATGTTTTTGTTAAAATGATTTTTTGTTAAAATGAAGGTCCTCAAATAAAGTACGTTGGTGGAGGTTCTATGTGACCCAACTAGTTGAATCAGCAAATCATTTTTGTGTATTTTCAAAGCGCTGTTTGCTGTTGGGTCCTCACAGGAAAGCCTGCCTATAAGCAGGGCCCCAACAATAAAGTGTAACCCTGGTCATCTTTGTTTTCATGCTGGTTTACAAGGTGTCTTCTCTCCTTGCTCGGGCATTACCAAATGTTTATGGCCTAAAGGTGCTCAATATATTTTCCTTTGTTGAATAACCTATTCATTGACTTCCTTGGCAGACACAATTGGCTCCCCCTGAGGTCCAGCAGCAGTATTTATCAAGCATTCAACACCTTCTTGGAGATGGTATGCCACTGATTTCTTAGGTCCCTTTATGTATACTTATTGCTCTGCTAAATCATTATGCTCTTGAAACTGTGAATCCCTTCTATTTCTGTCTTTTCTAGGTCTCACAGAGCTGATAACTGTGGTAAAGCATGCTGTGGAGAAGGTTTTAGGAAGGTAAGCTATACGTAAATTTAATTGGATAATGTGCTCATTTGCTTTTTATGTGGACATAAGCTTGATACACACTTGTTCAGTATGAGTTGCTTTGTGTGGTGCATATTTTACACGCTTGCTCCAAGGCCACATGAAATGCCTGCATGAATATCGCTGCTTAAACATTGCAAGTTGGCTATGCAGTAGATAAATGTTTATTTTTATTTGAAAAATAAGTGGATGTCGACCGGTGCTATTCTAAGTTAGGCAGGTTTTGTGTTTTCTTTGATAAATTAAGTTAGACCAAAGGCACACCTGGAGAAGTGAATCCAATTAACTAAAAAATGCCGACATCCATAATTTTGTGGTGAGGTAGAAATTGCCAAAATTGTAACTAAAAGTTACCCTAGTGCCAGTTTCCTGTAAACCTGACATGAGATTTCAACCCTCGTCCCATATTTTCTTTTGTTATTTATTCTTCTTTGCAATAGTCTTTTGTCAACTTAACATTTCCTCAGATTAGTTATGTTTCCCATCAGTTTGTCGACTGGATCCAAGCTCTTTATCAGCGTACAAATCAAGAGCCATACTTTTTTCCACTGATATTAGTTTTGTTACCCAGCAAGGTTGTCCACTATATCCGTTACTTTAAGGTTACGATATTGGTACTGTGCAGTAAATCCAAAGTTTTGACATATACTGACCTTGTCTTGATTACCACCTCAGATGCATTGTATGTGAAGACTGCTACAGATGCCATTGCTTTTGAATTTTTCTGAGTTTTGGGCTACAAAATAAAAATCCTTAGCACATTTTTAATATTATTAGCTGTCCCAGACAATGATCATCTAAACAAACTAAACAAACTAGTATCTTGGGATGTGGTTTACTGAGAAATATAGAAATTTAAGGTCTTAAAACTACTAATACAAGAGGCTATCAAGGACCTTGTTCTTGTTTTAAAGAAATGGGAACATCTACCATTGATGTTGGGGGTCTGAGTGAACTTTTTTTTGTCAAACATATGTTTACTGGGATTTTGACATAGTACAGCATATGATATTACCATCACATTATCCACACTAGGGACGTTACAGAATTTTATAGGACGTAAACTGTGCAGAATTACACATCACTGTAGTTGTCCCCGACCCAATCTCAATGTAGTGTATAAATAAAGGGTACCATTTCTAGTGTTACTAGTGCTTAGGACAATTCCTTCTGTCCTGCACATTCCAACAAACCAAGTAAAACAATGTCCCACCGTCCTTAGTGATGCCTCGCCCTTGATACCTTATGATCAGAAGGCGTTACATAGAAAGTACTACAAGTCGTATTGGAACAGCTCCCAACTGTGGAGCAGTGAACATAAAAGTAAATAACCAACCCTCTCCCATCTCCCTTCCCTACCATGGTGGTGGCACACAAAAAACATGTTCTTCAACTTGCTTTGATAGATGGTACTTCACATCTGAAAGAGGTGCAGAGCTCTGACAGAGGAAGGGCATACAGCGGATGGCAGACCCCGGGAAAGAAATGTGACCAGGGGGCGGCCCCATTTAAATGAGAAAATCTTGAAATTATCCCTGAAGATATCCGAAATACGTTCCAAACTAAGCAATTTCCATAATCTAGAATGCCAGAGGGAGATTGCCAGAGCTTCCCTCCTCTTCCAGGCGGCTGCCAATGTGATCTTCGCCGCCCCTATACAGAGCCACATGATATCAGCTCGAGTCTGGTGTTCCAAGGAAGGGTCTCGGAGTCCCAGAAGAATCCCTGCCATAGTGGTTGGGATATGGTATCCTAGCATATCCTTAATGTGTCCGAGTATTTCTTCCCAGAAAGGCCGTATATGCGGGCAGTCCCACCAGATATGTTAGACACCCCCCAAGAATCCACACCCCTTCCAGCATCTATCGGACGTACTGGGGAAGATCTGTCTAAGCTTGGAGTGATGGAGGTACCAGTCCATCATAGTCTTAAGGTGTGCATCCCAGAGGTCTACGGAGTGGTTGAATTTCATGATATCAGACCATGGATGGGACCATTCAACATCCGAGATGTCTCGCTGTAATATTCCTTCCCACATGGACATATAGCGTGGTCGCGGGGAGAGCGTGGTGGTAAGAAAAAACGTATATATAAATGAAATCACGCCTTTCATAGAGGTAGCCTTAGTGAGAAAAGATTCAAAGGTTGTGAGGGGACGAGTGGCTGCCTCCCGGACTTGTGGTGTGAGAGCCCAGTGCAGTAACTGATTATAATGATATCTTTCTGTGTTTTCTAGGCCATAGTCTCTTTTGCAGTCATCAAAAGTGAGGGGATCAAAATTATGGAAAAGGTGTGTTAGGACTAAACATCCTCCCTCCCTCCAAGCATCAAATGGACCGCCTGTAAACCTGGGGCGATGGCAGGATTAAAATGGAGTTGCGTGAAAGGAGAGGGAAAAGAGGTCCACCTCTCATCACCCTCCACAGAAACCCATGCCTTAAGGGCAGTGCGTGTAGGAGTGCTAATGTAGGTGTTTCTGGGTCTGTCTTGTTTAGGGCACCAGATCAGGTCCCATATAGTCGGTCTTGTCACACTACGTTCCATATGTAACCAGTGTTTATCGGACTCTCGCTTCGACCATTCGATCTATACTCTTAGCTGGGCAGCTTTATAATATAAATGGATGTCTGGGAGTCCGACCCCACCCTCCGATCGAGAGCGACGAAGTATCGAAAAAGAGAAGCGAGCACGTCCCCCCTGCCAGATGAAATTCAAGATCATGGCCTTAACGCGCCGAAAGAAGTCCCTCTCCACTTCTATGGGCAGAGCTTGAAATAAGTAGAGGAGCTTAGGGAAAAGTGTCATCTTTACGGGGTGGATTCGACCTAACCAGCTCAGAAAGAGGGGCTTCCACTTATGAAGCTCTATTTGGATACGCATGAAAATGGGGGGAGTTAGCAGCATAGAGTCCTTCTGTGCTTGGTGTGAGCAGGACATCCAAGTATTGTATAGAGGAAGAGGTGCAACCCCACTAAGATCGTGGGAATCTGACATCTGTTGGCCTTCTCGATTAAGTGTACAATTTGGTGGTGTTATCGTGTGTTTGGCGACCCTTAATAAAACCCGATTGATCTGGGTGTATGAGATCAGCCGCACAGCTAAAATGGAGTAATCTCGTTTCGCATCCCGGTTGAGCAAAGCAATAGGCCTGTAGGAGGCGCAAGCATGGGGGTCCTTGCCCGGTGTGGGTAGAACAGTGATCACTGCTTCCGACAGGGAACCAGTGATCGAACCTTCCTCCGCCATCTTATTAAAGAGCTGCGTATGATGCGGGGTAATATCGGTAGCAAAGTTTTGTAAAATAGGGCGGTATATCCGTCCGGTCCAGGGGCTTTATGGAGCTTAAGAGCTTTAATAGAAGAGGTGAGGTCTTCGGAGGTGATGGGGGTGGAAAGTAGATCATTCCATTCTGGGGAAACCTGCGGAAGATGAAGGGTTTGGAGATAATCTTGTTGGGTGTCGTGGTCTAAGTGGTCCCCAGTGTAGAGGGTTTTGTAAAAGGAACCGAAGATCTCAGCTTTTTCCTCGTCTCTATGCATGAGGTCCCTATGTGGTCCCCGGATCCCGCCTATGTATTCCCTCTCTCGTTTGTCTTTGAGCTGCCTAGCAAGCCAATCTTGTTACCCTGAGAGTAGGATAGTTGACGTAATTTAAGTAGTGTACATTTCGCCCTGTCGTTGTATATGGCTCGGAGTTTACCTCTAAGTGCGGTCAGATTGCGGAGGGGTTTGCCTTGTTGGGTTCAGTTTATGGGCTTGTTCAGTGGAGGACAGTTCTGCCTCCAGCATTTCTCTTTCTTTGGTGCGTTGCGAATTTAATGCGGAGTTAAGGGAAATTCATTTCCCTCGAGAGACCGCCTTAAACGTGTCCCATGTGGTAAATTCCGACGTGTCTTCCGGCTGGTTAATGTAAAAAAATTCAGTGAAGGTTTCCCTTAGTTTAGAACAGGGTTCCTTATCCCGCGTAAGCGCGGCCGGGAAGTACCACCTGGGAGAAGAAGAGGCGTTTACGCTCCAGGACATAGAGATTGCCAGGAGACTGTGGTCTGATATTGAGAGAAGGAATATTTTAGCCTCTTGTAGGACACCCATGAGCGACTGGCTGATAAAAATGTAATCGAGACTTGAATATGTACGATGGACATGCGAGTAGAATGTGTAGTCTCGGGAGTGGGGATATAGGGTACGCCATGTATCTAAAAGTCCCATGTCATGAAGTTGTTGTCATGTGTCCGGGGAGAAGGAACCCATGTCTGAGCGTTGCGGGCGATTGCTATTGAAGTCTTTCTGCCAAGTTAAGTTGAAATCACCTATGAGTACTAGCGGCCCCTCTACAAAATCCAATAATTTCCCCAAAAGAGTGTGCAGAAAGATTGTCTGGCCAGTATTGGGGGCATATACCGCTTTGAAGGTGCAAAGTTTCCCCATTAAACGACCCTTGACCATAATCCAACGGCCATCTGTCGTGTTGTACATCCAGTGGTAGGAATTTTGGGAAGAACGAAATAAGAGTGCCACCCCTCTGTTTTGTTTGTGCTGAGGATCTATAAATCAGTGGGTAGTGTTTGTGTCGGAGACGTGTATCCTCAGTCCTAGCTATATGTGTTTCCTGTAGGGCTACTACATCTAGGTGATGGTCAATGATATACTCCCATACCTTTTGGCGCTTTTGAGGGAAGTTAATGCCTTTAACGTTCCAAGTTCCAATGGTGATTGTCATAGTGTCGGAAGAAAAAAAAATCCCATTGAAGACCCCACCCATCCTGACATGTCCCGTGCCATCACGTGTCCCCAAACGCTAGTACACCACCATCTAACGGAGTGAGAAAGTACTTTTTGATCTTTAAGCCTATCCATACAAATTGTTAAAAAGCTGCCACCATTATCCACCCACTCCCTCCCTTCAAACCCCAGAAAAAGAAAGAAACAAAATCCAAACAAGAAATATAATACGAAAATCATTATCAGACCCCTGCGAGGGGCAATAAAATCCCCCAGGAATACAGGAAGGCGACAGGTCCGAGGTCCCCGTCTGCCCCCATCCCAGAGCAATTCAAGGAGAATTTACGGAGAAGCGAAGTGGAGGAGCTGATGAGTGGTCGCTAAGACAAACCCCCACCTGGTATGAGTAAAGTCTGTTCTCCTGCGTCAGCACCAACAACACAATGGTGGTCCTTGAGAAAGAAGAAATATCAGTATGCACATATGGAACAAATAACAAAGCAAACCTGACAACGAGAGAAGCTCACGGTTCTCGGTCGCAATGATGATGCAGGGTGCAGCGGGTCAGATAATGTCATGAGCCTAGAGAGGGCAGGGCATCCATTAGAAGTGAGATATCGCCACCCTCTCCTACCAACGCCAGGCATCGCCCAGTTCATCGGCTGGTGGTCATGGTATTGTTAGGTTCAGTTCAAATGAAGAATCGAAACGGTAGGGTTCTATGAGCATTCGCCAAGAGTTCATTTGCGCCCTCTGCGCGAGCCCGCAGACCACGCAGATGTATTCGACGCACTCCTGTGAAGTTCGCTGGCCGTGTCCTGGGCGGAATCGTTTCCTTCTGCAGATATTCCCAAAAGATCCAAGCCTTCTTGTAGGTCAGAGATATGGCGTTGTTTTTTATGAAATTCAAAACTGAGACCAAACGGATAAGTCAATCGATATTTGATTTTATCATCTAGTAGTTTGGTAGTGATGGGTCTAAACAGTTGCCTCCGCGCTAGAGTGGCTGGCGCCAGGTCCTGGTAAATTGCACATTGTGCTTTTGGAATGAAATGGATCCTTTCGACCTGGCCGCTATGGGGACTGCCTCTTTGACTTTGAAGGAGTGGAATTTCGCTAGGATGTCCTGGGGTCTCCTCTTCTCGCCAGATTGAAAACTTTCCACTCAATGGACACTTTTGAGTTTTATTTTGAGGAATTGGGGCCTCAACATTTCTGTGAATAGTCCTTCCAGGAAGGCTGGGGGCCTGGGGGGTCAGGCCCCTCTGCGCCCTCCTCCAGGTCCTTAACGCGTATGTTCTCCCTCCGAGCCCTATTCTCAATGACTTCTGTCTTGAGTTGTGAGTGAAGGAGCTGGTCACGGAAAGATCGAACATCATCTTGAAGTTCCGCTGTAGGTTTTTCTTGGTCTTGGTGGTGTGCCTCTAAATCTAGCACCCTGGTGCCTACAGAGTCCACGTCTTGTTGGAGGAAAGTCAGCTTCTCTGTCAGGTCCGCCCTCAGTTGTTCCATGGATGCTTTAATGTCCTGGCCAAGATCTTTACGCAGCTCCATCTTAGTCTTTGAACATGGACAGGAGATCCGCCTTCGTGAGCTTTTTAGTGGCTGTTTCGTCATCTGCGCGTAGTACCGGGTGCTTATCTGAGGCGGTGAAGAAGTCGGAGATCTTGATGGTTGGTCTGTTCGTCCCCTTCTTTGGAGGCATGCGGACTGGCCCTAGGGCCCCCCCCCGTCGCAATGTAGAAGGCAGCCAATGAGTCCACGTACCAATGCGTGGGGTCGAGGAAGCTGAGGTGCAGTAGGTGTGCAAGCTACTGCATGTCCAGGAATATGTCACCCCCACCGGCAGTGCTAGGGCACCTGAGTGCCGGGCAAGCTGAGAAGTAGGTGTCGTTGGGTAAGAAGGGACATCCCCAGAAAGAATGGAGGGAAGGACCGTGCCAGACGTGGTGCCTCGAGATAAATGTGGCGTAGAAGAGTCCCGGGTGCAGGAGAGTTATTCAGGGTGCTAAAGGCATCAGCTAGGTGAAGGCAGCCACCATCTTCAACCTCTGCAGGTCCCGGTGAAGATGGGTAGAATCAGGCAGAGGCCCCTCACAAGGAGAGAAAGGGGCGCCATTTTGTGACCAATAGCGAGCATCAGGTTCACCCAGCAGACTGCAGAGAGGGGCGCGATGAGTGGTGCTATTTGCCACTGGGCCAGGTGGATGTCGCAAGGTAGGGAGCCCGCTGTGCAGCGTTTGGCAGTAGTTAGGCACTGGGCTATAAATCCGGGTGAGGAGTCGGCAGTGCCGATACCACTAGTGGGCCGCCATCTTAGGGTCAGGCAGGCGCGGCGTAGAACAACTTGGAATGCAACTCGGGAAGTACGAGCGAGGGTGCCCCGGCCTTCGCGATGGGTCCAAGCCTCACCTGAAGGTAGCGAGATAGAAGGGCAGGGCCTCCAAGCAGCATCCCCCGTAAGTCAGTCTGTCCGTCAGGTCAGCCCGGTAGCCGCCATTTTGCCGCACGGCCGCCTGATTTCTTCAAGGCCGAACCAGGATCTATGTTGTGTGGAATAATGCAGGTGAGGGTACTCCACCAGTGCGCTACATCTTCTGCTGCATGTAGGAGCAAAGCTCAGCCCTCAAAACTCCGGAGAGCCGCTAATAACCGCTCCGGAACAGCGCGGACCGGGAGCTGAAACTGGTTGCATCTGCTCGGCCATCTTGCCCGGCCACGCATACCCCCCCCCCCCCCCCCCCCCCCCCCTTCCCCGAGTGATCTTTTTTACGATGTTTCTGTTGTCAAAAATGCAATACTTATTTTAGGCTATACCTTTCTATGTTCCTCAGTCTTTTTTCATCCGGGAACACATTCAAGAGTCACATGAATGAGGCCCAGAAGCTGTTAAGAAACCCTTAAGGGTGCAGCTCACCAAGCACATTAGCAAAGTATAAAACGAAACAATATGAATCCTCAAATCGGCCAGGAGTGGACCCTAAAAACACACCAAGTGATGCAACATCATTGCCAAAGACCTCCTGTTTTAAGAATTGAAAATCATGAACTTTATCTCATGTAAATGCACCTTCCCTTTTTGGTCTGGTCTCCCCACCTTTGCTACCTTCTCCGCTTTACTCCCATTGACCAAAGAGAAGTTGTTCAGTCTGTACTCCCTTTGACCAAAGAAGGTGTTTAGTCTGGACCAAAAACTCATCCAGTTACCAGCAGAGCCATATTTTTACCAGGAAATATTTTCTCCACTCACTTGAGGTGAATCTCACCTCCATGAACAACTTTTCCTTTCCTTAGTGTCATTGCAGGCCCCGTAAAACACATTATTGTCATATCTTTTTTCAACATACATTTGGCTGACCTAACGGTTCTGACTATCACTGGAGCACCGCCAAGACCACGGAAAAGGAGGCCAGTAGACAAATGCAAGAGCACATCAAAATCTATCACAATACATCTGAAAGAAACACATAGTGATATATATTCCTTACCATAGAATTACCCCCAGGCGTCGGACTGAATCCAGAAAGTTTTCATCAGCAGTACCCCTGCATGTTGGTAGGTGGCGTCATGTGGCTAGGCTTCTGTCGTTAGCGGCGTTGTCGCCGAGATGACGTTGCGGGCGCTACTTAGACGCCGCCCACGTGTGCTAACGTCCGTTCTATTTCAGTGCCAGCAAGCGCAGATCTGGGAAGAGCAGGAACCCCCAGTCAATTTTTGACTGACTTTTTGAGGCATTTGGTCTCAATTTTTTCATTCAGTCTTCGACTCCTGGTGCAGTTAGGATGCCCGGTTTTAAGTCCTGCTAGGACTGTCCCTGTATGATGTCGGTGACGGACCCGCACCGAGTGTGTCTTTTCTGCCTGGGGCGCAACCCCAAGTAGTGGCAAGAACTGCCGGGCCATGGCGCCAAAAACTTTCGATCTACGGGATCAGAGTCTTTGCACTCGGGGTCAGGTAAGGCGAAGCACAAGAATTCTAGGAAACGTCATCGTTCTCAGACTTATCCTCCCGGTCGCACAACGCGGCTCAGGGTGCGGGTGGTGCATCCCCCGCGGCTGCGGCGGAGCCTATACAGTCGCCACCGGCTTCCCCGCCCTTCCCGGTTTCGTCGGCGACTCTGGTCAAAATACAGGAATTCCTGTCGGCCATGACTCGCCTCTTTGGCCGTCAGGTCCCACTGGTGTGCCTTCGGGCCCTGCAGTCCGGACTGGGGGTCCTGGCCTTTCATCGCCAGTGGCTCCGGCCCTGGTGTCGCTGTCTGCTCCGGCGCCGCATGACCCCCCTCTGGTTCCAGGCCTGGATCCCGGTCGACACCGGTTGACCTTATCCCACCTCAATCGACGTCGACCCCACCGACACCACTTCCGATGCGCCAGCTCCTCAGGACAAAAGAGGGTGGTGATGGACGGAGCATCTGAACCAATCGAACACTCACACCCAGTCAAGAGATCTGGGTTTAATCCATCACCATTCTTTAGCCCACTCTGCCACCCCAGTTCAGACATGGCCATATGCAAATCAGTCTGACCCTGTGCCTCATGGGAACAGTCCAGGCCGAACTGCCAAGCCATGCCTTCCCTGGACCGGAATCAAGCTTCCTAGGACCGCTTCTGGCATTTCAGCTACCTTCAGCCAGGCTTGCTTGAATCCAGTGGCAAAGTGAGCAAGGGACGACATTGGCCCTGGTTTCAGCCCCGAAATGGATGCGGTGTCGACCCGGCATAGATTGATGCAGTTTTCGACGCTGCTCGGGGATTTTTATCCCCATGTCCCTGCTCCTTATTTAGGAAGGGGAGGGCTGGGAGGGGTCTGAAGACCCTCTCGCAGCTGATTGCGAGTCTGAACAGGACTTGGCAGAGGAGTTAGGGGAAGCCTATGGTCTGGATGTCTCACCAGACCTTGGCATGCTGTCTCCTCCTATCATGGCTATGGAGGAGGGTGCTAGTTATGCTGTGGTGTTGCGTAGGGCGGCTGTGGCCCTTCACCTAGTGCTCCCTACTGTGGCTGTCAGGACTAACCTCCTGACAGAAGTGCTTCAGCCAGCAGCTACTAATGCGGAACCACTGCTTCCCTTCAACAAACTACTTTCTGACGTTCTTTTGGGCACATCGTCCAGGCACACCACATGGGCTCCAATGGATAGGAACGTGGCCCGACGCCATCCCCCGGCTCCGGGTGACTCAATTTTCCACTCCCAACACCCCACCCTTGAGAGCTTGGTTGTCCAAGCCTCTGCTTCCCGACTGCCTTCCCTTCCGCACCACCGGCTTCTTTGCCCGTTCCGTTCTCTGGAACTTTCTGTGTGATCTTGGTTCGCAGACCCACCACCGGGGTTGGTATTGCTGGGGTATCTATTCCAAGGTAAGGCATCTATCACCATGTGTTTCTTTCAGATGAACAAGTTACTTACCTTCGGTAACGATATATCTGTGAGAAACATTAGTAGTGATAGATTCCTTACCGCCCCACCTATCCTCCCCGTTCTGCGAACTGATTTCTAGGGTTAAGGTCATCCCTGTCCAGGCCCTAGTTTCAATGCAGCAATTGTCACTTTTTTGCATGGCTCTGAGTTCCTGGCGCTGAAAGTCGTGTACAGAACTGAAGTCTGCTCTTGTGGGTGGCGCCTAAGTAGCTCCTGCGACGTCATCTCAGCGACCACGAGGCCAACGACTGACTTGAAGCCACGCAACGCCACCTACCAACGCGCAGGGGTACTGCTGACAAAAAGTCTCTGGATCCAGTCTGACTCCTGGGGATAATTCTAAGGTAAGCAATCTATCACTACTAATGTTTCTTACAGATATATCATTACCGAAGGTAACTAACTTGTTAATCCAGGTCTATGAAAGGTACCAAAACCCTGGCCAATATCCAAGAAGAGCTGCTACTGTCATTGGAAGAAAACATGATTCAGCTCTCATCCTTCTCTACCCCCTTAGATTCTTGGCACCACAATCCCTTATTAAGAAGATTCAAGATCTGGGCTGAAGTTTTGTAATTTACTCTGCATCCATCCCTGCTAATTGAAGTCTGGCTATTTAGAATAGGATCAGTGGAATAGTTATCGAATTTAGTGTCCAACAGCATGCACATGTATACTTCCTACACTTGTTTGTTTACTATCTATTGTCAAGCCCATGTTCCTGAATAGGACTGGGAAAACCTCCTTATGCATTACAGATTCTGAAAAATTGTATAATTCTGACATGTAGATTTATGTGCAGGCACACAAGATGGCTTTCACTGCTCAATAATGTCTTTAATAAGAAACTTTATAAGGGATATAAATAAATAAATAGTAAACCTTTGTATGCTTCCAACAAGCATCCATTCTTTTGTTGTAAACTTATCTAGGGCTCTAGTGTAATTTTCCCAATTCATGCCCTTATATAGGTATAACTTATCATATCCTTATATAGGCATAAGAATCATAACCATATTTAGACACAGCCAATGCAGTCCAATATGGCATAGCTACTTCCACTAAGCTCCTAGAGTACAAGAGTTCTTGAAGACAACCAGCCTTCAGCAGTACGTGACTTCCCCCTGCTTGGGTATTGATTTGTCCCAGAACTCCTGGAGCGTGTAAAGAACTTCGAATTCTTAGTGACGTTATTATGTCCACCCTTACGTCAAACTCTGCACCTTCCAGGTATAAATATACCCACATCTGCCCTAGCAAACACACGGTGGTTTGGAGCAGATCGACTAACTACTTGCCTGACGCCCTGCTGTAGCGAGTGCCGAAGGAAGCCGACCCTCCAGCTGACTCACTGAGACGCTGTCTTTTCTCCTGCCGAGAAATCCAGCTTCAGTGTTTCCCTGCTACCCTTGCGGGTTACTGGGAGATCGAGTCCTGAGAGAGAGATACAAGACCTCCTTCATTCTATAACCAAGGTACAGAGCTGATTAGACCCACAGAGAATTCTTGGCAGAAACTATTTAACTCAAGCTACACCTCACTTACTTCTTCCCTTGTACTAGACTTAGGTTAGGTACACCTGGGTAGGCGTATTTTAGATGCACCAGTTGAGTACATTTAGTTATTATTTATCGTTGTATGTATTTTATCTATTTTATGTATCTTATGGCTTGGAAACCATATCATGCTTTTACAGTATTATTTCATAATACTCTTTTTTACTGTACGCACTTTACTTCATAGCAGGTATTACGATTGTAGCAATTCACTTCTCTTGCATGAGAAAGAAGACTGCTCAATAAATAATCTTTTTATTGAAAACTCCAGTCTCTCTATTTCTCTGCAAAAACCCTGGTGAAACGAAGCCTGCACGATTGACTGAGTGAAATAACCATCTATGTTTCCGCGACTCTGAAGATATATTTCTTATTCTTGGGGAACAAAGTTGTCATGTTATATGGTTGTCAGAAACTAATCCCTTGTTTATTCGAGAAAGTTTCTAGTGACCTCTGAGCTAGCTGGCATTCACAATTAAGTCTAACATATTCAATAGAGACCTAGTCGACTTCAGTCCTACGTGTAAACTATCGTTTGTAATTCCGAAGCGCAGAGCCTATTGGGAATATAGGAACTACACTACACTTTAGTATTCTCTGTTACAATTTTTGATTATGCGGCAAGAATCAGCTTAAGCTCTTTAAGTAGGTAAACCAATAAGAACGAAGTAGGTATCCTTCCTGCAGGACGATCATTGCCTCTTTTCTCAGCAATTTGTAGCTTAGAGACCTCACATGGTGAGAACCTATTTTACCAATTCCTGTAAAAGAGCCATCATTTCAGATTGCCCTCATATCAACAGAATACACACCAAGATGCGTTTTTGACAGTTCCGTACAAGATAGTTTGAGGGAGCTTTCGATTTTGCCAATATCTATACCAAGTGGTTAGAGGGTGCTTTTGATGTACATCACCGCTTTATATTAACCACCCCACTGTAGAGTTCCGTACAAGATAGTTTGAGGGAGCTTTCGATTTTGCCAATATCTATACCAAGTGGTTAGAGGGTGCTTTTGATGTACATCACAGCTTTATATTAACCACCCCACTGTAGAATGATGTGAAGCTAAACATTTTGGATTGTGGTTTGTTCTTCTTGCTGCTATCAAGGAGGAACCAAGTTTGCAAAAATAAAACTGACAAGCAAGTGGCTCCTTACTACTAACATATGGATTACCAAAAGTAATGACCATTTTAAATGACTGGTGCAAATATTTTTGCCTTTTGTGGTTAAATACACATCTATGGTGAGGTTGAGTGAGAATGAGCAAAGTGACATCATTTTAGAGACATAATCTTATTATAGTGATACTCTGCATTTAATAAGTTAAGGCCTTCTGCAGTTGTGATTACTAAATGATTTCACAAAATGTAGAGGTAATTGTTGCTAGGTAAAATTCTACTTTAGTGAACCTTGTTTGTGTAAAAGATGGTCTATCTTAATGTCCCCTTTTAGCAGAATGTAATGTAAGGAGTTGGGATTCTACCTGGTGGTATGCTTTAAATTGATCCCATTAGTGATGCATATACCTTTAATAATAATACCTTTCATATATGAGCATTAATGACAATTGAAAGACACTGGGCTTGATAACCTCCTAGCGTATGGTGCATGTATAGGTGATGTATATTTTATAGGTAGGTCTGCCTGTGCAAGGGTGTTAACTGATTTTCTGGAGATTTATTATGTAATAAATATCTTGTTGGTCATCTTTTTTTATATCATATTATTGTACGCCTGTAATCATTCTGTACTAGAACTGTACCGCTAGTTTTGCTATTTCTGATTGCGACTCAAAACTAAGTTAACCAATGCTTAAGTAGTAAAAGAATGAGTGCTGTTGCTCAAAGTCCCACAGAGGGCATTAAAAGATGTTAGTGCAGCAAATTACAAGTGTATTACTCTTCAATCCACGTCGGGCCTCTTTAATCCATTATCAGACACCCCTACCCCTTTATCTCACTCTTGCACTTTCCTCCTTCCTCCTTCTGTGTTGTTTTTTTACATCTTTCTCTTCCTTTCCCATTGTGTTTGTTTCCCCCTCATGCTATCTGGAAATGTCCGATCAAGAAAAATCTGAGTTTTTAGCCAAAAATGATTGCTGGATTGAGGCTGGGAAGGCCAACTGCACCTACACCCATAACCAGTGCAAAGTACCCACGAAAGAGTGAGGAGTGGGAAGTCCACTGACTCTGCCTAAGGACTTGCAGAAGCCACATCAGCAGCTCAACACTAAGAAGAGCCTCAAATCTGGTGGGGTAAGCTTGGTGACCTCTTTATGGAACGAAGCCCCTACAACAGATATGGTGACAGTGAATAGCACCCCGCATGTTGCGCCTGGAGGCTCGACCTCGGCGACCATATCACAGAACTACATGGACCACTTCCTCAAAGAGACCCGTATGGAAATTGGATTGGTCAGATTTGACTTTAAGACTTCTCTCAAAGACATAAGCCAAGAGATCTCTGAAATAGAGGGGCATGCAGATGGCTTGGAACAAATGATAAGACAACAGTGTGGAGGACGAGAAGAGATGCTCTGGCGCAGGGTGTTGATACTCAAAGAACAGGAGGTTGACTTGCAAGCCAGACAGGAAGACTTAGAAAACAGGAGCCGCCGGAGAAACATTCATATCTGGGAAGTATCCATAGGAGCTGAAGGCGACTACATCATCACCTTCACGGCAGAGATCCTACAGACAATCTGAGGAGACGTGGATACCTCCCTGCCGACCCTTGACAGGGGTGCTCCAATCCTAATCTGGACTTCTGAACAAGGAATCCATTCATCTGAACTTTATGGGGAAGATGATCTGGTGTTCCAAGATTATACCATCCAGCTCTTCCAAGATCTCTTTCCGGTCACACTGCTCAAGAGACATAATTTTAAGCCGCTCACTGACAGACTGAGGGAATTGAACGTTTGTCATCAGTGGGGTATCGCTTTGCCGTCATGTTTCCTTGGGAGTGGAAATGGCGGTCCATGCACTACTTGGGGGAGGTAAATAAATGACTTGGTATCTCCGATGATCCGCCCAGTAGAGACTCTTCTCCCCCACTCTGGGCACCGACCAGAGACGGTTTGCGTCCCATTTGGAGCATGGTACGATCCCGCCAACAAGACAAACAACCAAAGGAGAATGCATCCAAAGAGGCCAAACGAGACATCCTCACATACCTAGAAAGCATGGGGAAGGATCCCTCTCCAACTAAATCTAAAACTATCTCACTGCGACTCAGTAATGACCATACCCCACCGCTGGGAGGCAGCCCTCCCTCTTGTGTTGTGCTTTCTGGTGTCTGCAGGGCCACTGGACTACGGAGGCTGCTCTTGATACTTACACATGATGGGGCAAAGAACATTCCCTATATCTCACCCACCTATATTCGCACCTGTTAGAGATAGGGGTCTCTAGTTGGCAGGTTGTTACCCTGTCCAAGTGGGGATCCTTCTTCCTAGTCAGAATAATGATGTTACACTTCTAAAATAACCCCTGCTCACTCTTTGTAGCTTGGCGTGAGCAGTCAGGCTTCTCTCAGAGGCAGTGTGTAAAGCACTTACACATAACCAACAGTAATACAGTGAAAACACTACAAAAGGACACCACACCAGTTTTAGAAAAATAGCCAATATTTATCTGTGTAATACAAGACTCAAACGATAAAAATCCAACCAACAGTAATTCACAATACACATATAGCAAAAATAGACTTTCAAGAACAGGCCCTTGAAGTCGAAAGCTCCGTCCGGGGCTATCACGGCATCCTGAATGAACAAATCCAATAGTTCTGTCTGACCGTGGCGTCGCAGGCCTGCTATAGTGTCGGGCAGACCCACAAAACAGTACCTTTAGAAATTCAGGGTATCGGGACCTTGAAGTCGCACCCGCTGCAGGTCAAATTTCATGCGGTTGAATTCGGGAGCACCAGTGGACCTCGGGGTGAAGTGCAGCATGCAGTGCCCTCATGTCTCACTGCAGGCAGCAGCTTGGTGACCGCTTCCAGTGGCGTCAGTTAGACCCGGGCTGCAGTGCGAAGTGCCCGTTGCGGTGCTAGCAGGTCACGGTTTAGGCAGCGGTGTTGTCGTTGCTGAAGTCAATGGCGCTGATGTTGGTGGGCCAAGGCTGCGGTATGGGACAGGGCGGTGCGTCGTGTAACTTACAAGCGTTGCCCCCAAAACCACACTGCAGCTAGCTTCGTCAACATCTGCTTTGAGCGGCGTCTTTGGTGCGAAGCAGGACGGTGCTCCGTATTCTCCACGACCGACGTCCACAGGTCACGGTACAGGCATCAGCATCGTGACAGCGTCGCATTGTCGTCAAGGATACAAGGGTGGCTGTGTTAAGTGAAGTGGAGTGCGGTGCCCACAGGTATGGTGCAAGCAGCAGCTCTGTGGCAGTGTCCAACGGCGGCATCTGTAAGAACAGGGTTGCGGTGTGAAGTGCAGCTCTTCCTTCTGCGGTGCCTTCAGGTCATGTAGCCGGCAGCGGCGTCGTTGACTGTGTCCGGTTGCAGCACAGAGTTCCCAGTGCTGGTAGCAGATTAACTTTAAATCTTTGTTGTTCCTGAGACGTCTTGAACTGGGGCATGCTCGACCTTAAGCCCTTGCAGAAACTCCAAAAAAGGAATGCAGAAAGTCCAGTCAAGTATTTTTACTGCTCAAGACTGAAGCAACCACTGTAGGCCAACACAGCAAAGCACTCAGAAAATGGTAGTCTCTCCTCACAGCTTCTCCAGCTCTTCTTCTTGGCAGGGTTCTTGATCCGAAAGAGTTCTAAAGTTCTGGGGTCAGGGCCCCAGTATGTATACCACATTTTCCTTTGAAGTTGGTGCAAACAAAGTTCCTCTGGCACACACAAACCAGTTTAATCTGGCTCAGGCTACGTTCACCACAGGAAGTGGAGACAGCTTTGTAAGAGGTAGCCACGGTCCATTCAGGTGCAAGCGACAACTCCTGCGCCTACTGTAAATGCAACCTGGTCTACTCTGCCTGGCTATGAGTCATTCAGGAAACGCAGGACACACCTCAACACCCCCCTTGTGTCTGTCTAGTGCGAATGCACATCCCCAGCCCTGTCAGTCTGAAGCCCAAACAGCTAATACCCAAAAGAGGCAGAGGCACGTGGATGGTTAGACAAGGAAATACCCACTTTCTAAAAGGTGCATTTCCTAACACACAATATAAAATCATCTTTATTAAAAGATGTATTTTTAAATACTGAATTCAGGCATACTAAATTTAATTTTACTGTCCGCTCCCCTTGGATACTCCAACATATGAGCAGACTAAGATGCAATAATATTGGGGCCCCACTAGTAGAGCACTATACCAGCCACAAACATATACCAGAGGAATTGGCTTGGAGAGTGTTGGAAAAGGTAACTGTAGATGCCAGGGGAGGTTCTCTAACTAAGGCAATGGCCTACAAAGAATGTAGGTGGATACACTCTTTAAATAGTGTTCAACAGGGTTTGAATGAAAGAGAGGAAACAGCAAGACAGATGGGACAGTTATAACCGAACAGTAGGATCAGTCAGACGAAACCATCATGTGGTTTTACGTTGTATCACACACTTGAGCAATAGCTTAACATTGTCTGTGAATTACACTGCACTACACACCTGGGCAATATTTTCAACATTGTTTATGAATTTAAATTGTATTCATTTGCAGAATTGGATATTTAACCCCTTAATGACACCAAGCATTTTTTTACTATGTTGACACCTTGTACTGCCCTGAAGTAGATAATGTTTGAAATTGTCTGAAAATTTTTGCATGCACCAACCCCGTTGAAGCTTGTGTCTCAGCTACATATAGGAATATAGACACCGCCAATTGTGTTGTGCTTGGCTTGCTGGACTAAAGGTAAATTCGACCCGTGGTGTTACTAAAGAAAAACCCCCATCTGTAATATACAATATTTACTGCATGAGGATTATTAGAACATGTCACCAAATAATGGTAGATACACCCAAATGTGCGATATTGCAACTGTACAACGAATGTAAATATCACATTGCGATCCAGCAGTCGCGCAACTGAACGCTGAAACAGGTCGCTTAGCAACGTAGAAACTAGGGAGGCCACGTCATCACCGCGTTGTGCGTGTGACGTTGGGTTGCCTAGCAACGAGGCAACGTCCTCGAGGAGAATGCGGAAATGAAAACATAAGCGTTCCCGCATTCGGAGCCCGACTCTGACGTGAACGGACTGTAGCCGGCTCGAATTCCCGTATAAACCACTCGAACCGACGTTATGGTGAGTACAGTCCACTCGGCGAGCAATAGTGCCTTGATAGACGAACAGCCATAATGCGCGAATACTTATCGGTTCGCCTTTTTAAATTCCAGATGGCGAAAAATAGTTGAAGGAGAACCATTCGCGTCTTGGATAAAGATAATTAGAGACCTCCTAAACACTTGTGGAGGTAACCTGATGGTGAGTGCTGGCACAATTTTCCATAAACAGCCTGGAAAGTGATCGCTACCACAAAATATAATAGTCCCTGACCCCTTTGAATTTTAAATTACAGATCATCAGAAATAGTCAACAGATTGATACAACATTAAAAGGGAACGCCCAAAACGTCGTGACTGATTCAAAATAAGAGGCAGATGCCTGATCCTAATTGGTGAGTTAATACCATCACCGAGGTTAAATCAAAATATGTAAGAGTCTATATTAGAACCCAATTCTACTTACCCCTCACAATCTCACCATGTTACACAGATTAAACGGCCAAGAAGAGGAATTCCCAAGCAGCACCGCTCCATGGTGTCTATTCAAAGAAAGGACCCAGGCTGGTGTCAAAGTAACTGGTAATTTATGATTCCCAACCCCAAATGGAAGTTTTTATCTTTTTAACATAAACTTTGTGCAAAATCCAAACCTGATGGTTTTATTCTAATTAACCTACAGGCGCTATATCACTTCCCCAGTCCCCGTCCTGAAGAAGACCCGCCAAGACCCACAATTAAGGCGTCACAAGGGTCGAAACGTCGACAAAGTACCCTAAGGACCAATCATCCAAATCCAGCGTAGCATAAGCTAATCAATATAGCGTGTTGGATTTGAGAATCTGTGAATGAGAGATTGGCTTGCTAGTTGTTGTTTCCTGCCCCCAAAACTCCCCATTCACATGTATATAAGTCACTTTTTGTCACTTAGTCAAAATATTTCACTGTATGTCACAATTTGCACTTATTTGAATCGATGCGCCGTACTTGTAAATAATTTCTATGCATAATTCAAGGAGTCAGTTGAAAACAAGAAGATAAATCATGAATGAGAAATAATTCATGGAATAAAAACATGTCCTGCCCCTTCCTTTGTTTGGTTTGCACATAATGATTTAATCTTGAGTCATAATAATTAATACTATTATGTTATCAGAAAAAATGTTTTGAAATATATACAGTATTTGAAGCAATCCTGCATATACCCGACAGGACCATTGTTGATATTATCATTGAATTGCCCAGGTTCTGAGGGATACTGGGTTACCCCATAAGAATTTTTCGTCCGCTCCCCTTGGCCTGCTACATTTGTAAAAGTGTTACAAAGCAGACCCCATGTTGCCTATGGGAGAGAGAGCCTTTCAACTGTGAAAATGAAATGCACAGTATTTCACTACCAGGGCATGTATAACACTCCAGTACATGCTCCACATTTCACATACACCGCACCCTGCCCACATGGGTACCTTGGGGCTACCTGAGGGGTGTCCTATATGTAAGAAAAGGGAAGATTAGACCCTGGCAAGTAGGTGCACTTGCCAGTTCAACATGGCAATAAAGATCTTGTGCAGACACTGCAGTAGCAGGTCTGAGAACCTTTTCAAAGACTGCTTTTGTGGATTGCAAAATCCATGCTGCAGGCCCACTAGCAGCATTTGATTTACAGGACCTGGGCACACACAGTATACTGTACTAGGGACGTAGTAGTAAATCTTATAAGCCAATCATGGAAAACTCATCGTAACACACTTTATAATAGGAGCACTTCGACTTAAACATTGAACAGCAGAGAGAAAGTGTGCAGAGACACTAAACCAGCAAAAACACGGTCAAAACAGGAGCCCAGAAGCAAAAAGTCTGACTATAAACCCACTGAAAAAGCCAAGTCTAACAGCATCCTAGGAGGTAAGGCCTCTAGTGGGATCTCTGTGTTCATGCCGATATCCTCTGGGTACAAACAACTTTACTGGGCCCTGTTGGCCCATTACTCTTTGTTTTCCTTGTTTGTTTTCTTGTTTCAGGTCAAGTATCCACTGGCGATGGGGGGCCGCAGGGAGTGTCTGCAGGAGAGCGCATTCATTTCCATTGATCTGCATCATACACCACCTCACCTAGATGTACAATGTGCTTGTTGTCTCCCTATGCCGCCCCCTACCACTGTTGATGTGATCCCGATGGGATCACCACCCCTTCAGCTACCCTTCCCCTGGGATGGCTTCTCCCTTGCAAGGGCCTACCCGAACTTCACCCTTCAAGCCCTGTCTTGGGCCCACTCTGACCTAGCAGCAGTGTCCACCCACTTAGGTCATGGGAATGGCCATGCACACTAAACTGATTTCTGTAATCGTCTTTGGTCTAAACTCGCCTAGCAAACGCAAACATGTTTGTCGATCCCTCTTACAACAAGACCAGACATCATCCTCCTTCAGGAGACCCAGCTAATGGGGGTGGATAGCCACTGCATGTCCCACCTGAAATATCCCCAGTGCTACTGGGCAAATGATTCCACAAAAGCACTGGATAGGGGATCCTATGCAAGGCAGGCTTCTGCTCCACTAGGTAGGCAAAGATAAGGACGGACGCTTTCTAAAACTGCATATCCTAAGAGGCAAGTGCCCCCTCACTCTGCTCAATATCTACGCCCCCAACCATGCATAGAACCTCTACGTACGGGGCACTCTTCGGGACCAACTGGTAGAAGTAGTTGGCAACATTATAGTGGGAGGTGACTTCAGTCTGTTGTGGGACTCTTCGATGGAAGAACTGCAGCATATCAGGGCATGGGAGTGATGTCTGCTCAACTCCAGTGCGACGTGGATTTGGGTCGAATAGATGCCTGGCGCTACAGGCACCCCTATTTGCGTGACTACTCATTTTACGCCCATGTTCATGCCTCCTACTCTTGCATTGACTACATTTTTCTTACTCACTCCCTACTCGGTGACCTAGGCACTGCAGCCATCTCAGACATCTCCATCTCGGACAATACATTTGTGGAGCTGGTGTGGTCCAGTAGCTCACACCCCTGCCAGGGTCCATCACGTTGCCACCTCACCCCGCATCTCCTTAGAGATCCAGTAGACACAGCGGATTTCGGAAAGGGGATTGCAGACTACTTTGATCTTAATGCCTTCCCGGACACACTGCCTCACATGCTTTGGGACCGGTTTAGGCTACTGTTCGGGGGTGAGGGGGGTGATATCGACAATTGCCATAGCCATGTGAGGGACACCAGACTGGTGGAGACAGGCCTAGCAGCAGAAATTAAAGCCCTAGAGATGCTTGACCAAATGACCATCACCAGGCGCAGCAAACAACAACTCCTACACAGACAGTTTAGAGCCCATTGGACCAACAAGGCTAAATATTCTTGTTTAGCCTTGTTGCACTCTCATTTAGACTTATTACGAGGGGGCGGTACAAAGGTGAGTCATTATTAGCCCATAAATAACACTGGCAACCAGCTAAGAACAGAAATAGGAAATGTGTGTTGGAGGGTCTGAGGGACAGTATTTATAGACCAACTTTACTCCATACCCCCAATCAAAGACTTGCACAATTACAGGGAGAAAGTCAGTCTAATGGTATGACAAAAAAACCTCAAATGCTCAAAAGGTGCTGCTCACCAGGTGTAAATAGCTTGCCCGGTACCTGGCATGAGAGAAGTCTCCATCAGCCCACCCATTTGGCAGAGGTTTGTCATTTGGAAGACTATGAGAGGAGGGTCAAATGTAGCCAAATGTTGCTCCGAGGCTAACATAGATAGATACCTGATCTCATACTCTCAATAATCTCAGCCACAGTAGTTGTTCAAGATATGAGACAGCTGATGAGGTGCAGTGCAAGTGGTAAACGGGTGCAAGTTAAAAATGACTACAAGGACAAAAAATAAGTTTATTGGGTATTGTCCAAATGCCATAAACTAAAATAGATCGCCTGATAGTATGAAACAAATTTACTATCTCCTGGCGAATAGTGAGGTCG
Organism: Lissotriton vulgaris; assembly: GCF_964263255.1. Lineage (NCBI taxonomy): Eukaryota > Metazoa > Chordata > Amphibia > Caudata > Salamandridae > Lissotriton > Lissotriton vulgaris. The sequence goes on along the minus strand of NC_141694.1, from coordinate 1,103,110,263 downwards.
ACATGTTTCAGCTGTGTTGCCAACTAGCCCGGCTTTCTTTAGGACCTAATAGATGTTGAATGCTACTGCAGGAAAGGCAATCAGTGAAATGTGTTGCACATGTAAATTAACACGTAAACAAATTAATAGATCAGTGGTTTATTACCACCCTACCCGACATGAATCCCATGTGTGTGTAGGTAAGAGCTATTTCTTCATTCCTAAAACAAAAAAAGGTTTGTCAATACAAGGGTCAAACTAAAGTAGTGAACAAAAATACTTAGAGCATAGAGATATCAGTCGATTGTGCATTTTAGTCGACCGTGCCAGTTCATCATGTAACTTTAATTAGGCAATTATTTATTTTTGGAACAGATAGGTACTCACCCAGCTTTCTGTGGGAGTAAGCCCCACCTCACCCGGCAACTGCTCGGTGGTTAAGGCCCCGCTCTATTTGTAGGTAAAACAAGGGAACATAAGGTGATTACATCATCCTTCTTTTGTCCCTATGTTAAATTCAGGAATCAAAAATTACAAAACCTAAATCAAAAAATATAGAACCATGGCGTTCAACACCATGAAAGGAAACAGGCTAGCATTTGATGTGTAGAGTTCATAGTAAAATGGTTGAATTTCGCAATGTCATTTATTAGTTCTTAAATAAAAAAAGTGTAAAAAACTTTACATCAAGAATTATATATATTAAGTATCAGGATAGCCTCCTATAGTGATGTGTCCCATGCCTTCATTAGTGTAACCTAATAGAAGTAAATGGACCCAGTCGACAGGTGTCCTATCATATATATTATTAAAACAAGATTATGTCATGTTGCAGAGGTGTTCTTGGAACACATAACTAGTGCTGTTGAGATTGTCCATCTTCTTAGCTTGATATAAATTCATGGGATAAAGAAATAACAAATCCCAAGGGTTAAGAACATGCTAAGCAGCAAGTGACAAGGTGAAGAAACCTGTCCCTACCCAGCATGACACACTGAGAACCTCTTACCTGTCTGTCAGTACCCCCTTGCGATCTGCAAACAGTGTGGGAGGTTCCGATGGCAGGTCAGTGTCTCTTTTTATAGTGTTTCTTATTGGCCCAATTAATCTTAATTGGTTCCTAGACCAATCGTTGAGTGCGTTGTATCGCTGTAATTACAGCTGTCTCGTGATGCGCATAATTAGTATGAGCCGCGCGTCATGCTCAGACGCTTCCTCTGCTCATATTGCCCAAGTGCGCATGCGCCGGTAAATCACGCCGCACTCTGGGCATGCCCCATCAGGCAGAGTAAAGCTAAAATACTAATCATGCGCTCATGCGCGTTGTAAAGGCATGCAGTTTTCATGCGCCTGCGCGCCCGACCCTCAAAAAAGTGGCAGCGTCAGTACAAATCGAGGTACTGAACGCGATACCATAACATTTCTACAGTGATCTATATAATGTTGGGCCGCGATTCTGGGTGAATTCTTCTTTTAAAATTACAGGTGACTACCAAAATGCGTGATCATGTTAATTAGATGCCCTTAGGTATACTTTCACTAATATGGCGATCTACTTGCAAAGTGAGTTGATACTATAGCTTTTTGCAAATTATCACAAGTGATCATGTTTCAGTAATTTTTAAAAAAATTTTGAGGCCAGAGATTCAGGTTGATTCTACTCAACCATCAGAAATACATATGATTTCACTCAAAAGATGTTCCCTTAGTTAAAACTATAGTGCTACCATTAACTCCCTATCTAGTTGTATTAAAAAGGGGAATGATTATGCCAGAACTGGTGCGCGTCATCGTGGCTGCAGCATTTGTATCGTGTGTCTAGACACCGGAATACACGGTGCTTTCAACACATTTATGCATGACCCTTAGCAAATGATGTTGTATATAAAGTCAATTGTATTTAAAATTGAGTGGGTCACTATCTATTGTTGTAAGGTTCTACAACTGACTAACAAGAACGTATCATTAAGTACCCCTTGTGTAAATGTGTTACTTGATACCGGCATTCAATCATATCTTGTGGCGAAATGGTAATTACAGTCATGACAGGGTGCAAGAGAAGAACACACTATCTCTTGAGCCGTTACTAATAGTATACCAATGGTGGTTTGAGACTATCAAAGATTGACATCCCCACTGTTTGGTGCACTGCAGGCTAATTGAGCCTGCTATCATAGATCAAGAGCACCATCCGTGACTAGCGCTATGTACTGGTGGTTAGGGAGTCACTATGCGGAAGGTATTAAATAGAGACCCACGGAATGTTGTCATTCAAGCCTTCTGTATCCGTTTTAAGCTTGAAAATCCACTTTTGTTCCTTAATGAACAAAAATCTGGAGATATCAGTCACATACTGGGGAATCATAGGGCGTTCTAAAATCAACCACCTCATATCATCTGCGTGATGTTTCAGAGATAGAAAGTGGTTTGTCAAGCACGTGGATTGTTTATTACAGCGTATTGTGCTTTTATGCTCGCTGGTGCGCAATTTGATTTTACGAGTAGTGTGGCCGATATACCTCAGTGGGCAAGGACATGTGATCATGTAGACCACACGATCTGTATTACAGTTAGTGTGATTTTTCAGAATCCATGGTCGGCCAGTCCCAATATCCACGGACTACGTCTTGGTGGTCTGCGGGCACACACTGCATGAGCCACATGGATAGTGGCCACGTACCGGGGAAAGTCCCCAGAGGGTATTGGTGTCTTGCTTCGACTGTAGCCTTGGCTGAGTATGCACAAGGCTATCACGCAGACTAGGGCCTCTCTTGATTGCAAAAAGTGACAGCGGGATGTTATCTGTAGCAACATTCAGAATGCGCCAATGTCTGCGTACTGTCTTCTGGACTTGGTTTGACAGTGTGCAAAAGTTGTTCACAAATGTCAATCTGTTGGTTACAGGTTTGATGATCTTGTGATCAAGTAAGGCATCGCGGCTGGTGTTGGAAGCCCTCTTCCAGGCTCTACGCCCAAGGTGTTTAGGATAGTCACTGGCCTGGAGTTGGAGTGAGAGTTCTTTGGCATGTTTGTCAAAAAGTGCTGCTGTTGAGCAATTTCTGCGCACCCTGAGAAACTGGCTTACAGGGAGATTTTCGCGCAGGGCTTCACCTTGTCACTTGCTGCTTTGCATGTTCTTAACCTTGGGATTTGTTATTTCTTTATCCCATGAAGATGGACAATCTCAACAGCACTAGTTATGTGTTGCAAGAACACCTCTGCAACATGACATAATCTTGTTTTAATAACATATATAATAGGACACCTGTCTACTGGGTCCATTTACTTCTATTAGGTTACTCTCATGAAGGCATGGGACACATCACTGTAGGAGACTATCCTGATACTTAATATATATATAATTCTTGATGTAAAGTTTTTTGCAACAAATTGTGTTTAAGAACTAATAAATGACATTACGAAATTCAACCATTTTACTATGAACTCTACACGTCAAATGCTAGCCTTTTTCCTTTCGTGGTGTTGAACGCCATGGTTCTATATTTTTTTAATTAGGTTTTGTAATTTTTGATTCCTGAATTTAACATAGGGACAAAAGAAGGATGATGTAATCATCTTATTTTCCCTTGTTTTACCTACAAATAGAGCAGGGCCTAAACCACCGAGCAGTTGCCTGGTGAGGTGGAGCTTTCTCCCACAGAAAGCTGGGTGAGTGCCTATCTGTTCCAAAAATAAATAATTGCCTAATTAAAGTTACGTGATGAACTGGCACGGTCGACTAAAATGCACAATCGACTGATTTACTTTTTAATCTCTATGCTCTAAGTATTTTTGTTCACCACTATAGATTGACCCTTGTATTGACAAACCTTTTTTTGTTTTAGGAATGAAGAAATAGCTCTTACCTACACACACTTCGGATTCATGTCTGGTAGGGTGGTAATAAACCACTGATCTATTAATTCGTTTACGTGTTAATTTACATGTGCAACACATTTCACTGATTGCCTTTCCTGCAGTAGCATTCAACATCTATTAGGTCCTGAAGAAAGCCGGGCTAGTTGGCAACACGGCTGAAACATGTCGACCTCACTATTCGCCAGGAGATAGTAAATTCGTTTCATACTATCAGGCGATCTATTTTAGTTTATGGCATTTGGACAATACCAAATTAACTTATTTTTTGTCCTTGTAGTCATTTTTAACTTGCACCCGTTTACCACTTGCACTGCACCTCATCAGCTGTCTCATATCTTGAGCAACTACTGTGGCTGAGATTATTGAGAGTATGAGGTCAGGTATCTATCTAGGTTAGCCTCGGAGCAACATTTGGCTACATTTGACTCTCCTCTCATAGTCTGCCAAATGACGAAGCTCCGCCAAATGGGTGGGCTGATGGAGACTTCTCTCATGCCAGGTACTGGGCAAGCTAATTTACACCTGGTGAGCAGCTCCTTTTGAGCATTTGAGTTTTTTTTGTCATACCATTAGACTGTAATTGTGCAAACCAGCTAAGACACACACTACTAAATTCTAAACCGGGGCCTTGGCTTGGGCGACCAATGAAAGGGCTAAGCAACAATCATTTCAGGACTATTATCAGGTGCTATAGATGCGAGACGAAATTCCTCAGGATTTAATTGATGCTTCTTTACAGGCCTGTGACTGGGGCCCTATTGAACTTTAGTGTTCAGAGCTCCTTGATGCCCCAATTAATCTTGCGGTACTACACCGGGCAGTTCGGAATGTGCCTGCCAGGACAGTGACGGGCCCAACAGGCTCCCCATCATCTTTTACAGATTATTTCTCCCTAGTCTCCAGGACCGGCTGTTGGTGCTTTTGAACTCTTTTACTCATGCCGCATGCCTCACACCCACCATGGCAGCAGCAAGATCGCCCTCATACACAAACCGGTGAAAGACCCTACACAGTGTTTCTGCTGTCACCCTCCTGTACACTGACACAAAGATCTTTACAAAGACCCTGATCAACAGGCTGAAACTATCTCCCGGGCCTTATAGACCTTGATCATGTCTGTTTTATTCACAATAAGCAGGAAGCTGATAACATCCGCCGGGTTGCACACCTGGTTGAGAAATCCTACTGGCATATACTCCGGCCTGCCTTCTTTCGCTTGACACAGAGAAAGCCTTTGACAGGGTGAGTTGGGCCTTTCTCCGAACGGTTTTGGGCAAGATTGGCATGGGGCAAGGCATGATCACTGTGATCATAACCTCTGAATTAGCCCCAACTGCCTCTATCCGTATTAATGGACACAATTGGATGTCCATTATCGCTCATTGTCTTCGCTCTGGCAGTCAAACCTTCAGCCATCACAATCCGGCTTACGGCAGCTGTAGACAGCATCGCCTTTTGAGGCTGAGCCCACAATAGAAGTCTCTTTGCAGATGATCTTTTGCTTACCCTCACCCAACATGCCCTCACCCAACATGCCTCCTTCCTGCTGACAGTCGTCAGCTGCCTTTTAGCCTTCGAAGCAGAATCTGGGTTTAATCTCAACAGGACCAAGTCTTGCTTACTAAGTCTCACTATACCCCAGCAGACATTTCCTGCCCTCCAAGGGTTGGGGCTTTTACAAAGGACCCCTTTACGATTAAATATCTGTGTCTTAATCCCTATGCTGTCCTCCTGGACACAGGCTAATTGGCCAGAGCTCAGGCGGGACTTCTTGGATGATCTCAGTCGCTGAAAACCTCTGTACATATTGGCTGGGCCGCATTGACATTAAAAAAAATGATTGTACTCCCACAGATTATTTATCTTTTTCAATCTTTGCCTACCCCTATCCTCCCTGATGACATCTTGCTCTTTCAGTGGGATATACACTCCTTTATAATGGATGGCAAGTGACCTAGGCTATCCAACTCTTTGTTAATGTTAACCAGGATGACCTAGCCTTCCCCCAACCTCCTTGAATATTATTGGGTGACCCATCTACGTTATATCTCTGAGTGGGTTGTCCGTGATAGCGAAAAGAACTGGTTCCATATGGATTGGGCGGTGGCCTGTCATTCCCTCTGGGATTTGGCTTTGCTCCCCAGACACACCAGGCCGAAAAGTGCAGATGTAGCTACTCTCACTAGGGCGGATCTTGAGATCTCGGGCAAATAGCGCTTAAGAGGGGTCTCATTACCTTCCCTTTCCCCAACATACCAATCACTCGCAGCACTGACTTCACCCAGATGCTTGACTTCCACACATTTTCCAGCTTGGAGGCGAGAGAGTGTAGGACACTGCAGGTCTCTTTGTGGGAGACATCATTAAGACCTTTGAACACTGCAAAGCAGACTTCAACCTCTCCGAATCGTGACATCTGTAATACTGCCAGATGCACCACTGGGCAGTCTACCCTCCTAATACTGAAGGAGACATTCGGGCCTACACCCCATTTGACAAGCTAGTTTGGGCATGTACAGACTAGGGGACTGATCTCCAAAACTTACCAGAGGCTTTAGCATCCTACACCTTCCGGCTCTTGCCCATATCTAACTCATTCCCAGTGAAAGAATTGGCTTTGTAGTTTGGTTTGCCCTGGTCCCATCATGCACTGGGACAGGAACAGACTAATTTGCATATAGCCAGGTTCTGAGCTGGGATGGTGCAGTGAGCTAAAAACCGGTGTTGGATCTAGCCCTGATCTCTTGACTGGGTGAGAGTATTCTGCTTTATTCAGAAACTCTGTCCATTACCACCCCTTGTTGTTTAATTATTTTGTCCACCATAAGCGTGGAAGGGTATACTCAGATGTGAGTCCCTTGCTCATTGCACCATCAGGATTCAAGCAAGCCGGGCCGAAGACGGCTGTAATGCCAGAAACCGGTCCCCGGAAGCTTGTTTCCTTCCCAGTGAAAGAATTGGCTTTGTAGTTTGGTTTGCCCTGGTCCCATCATGCACTGGGACAGGAACAGACTAATTTGCATATAGCCAGGTTCTGAGCTGGGATGGTGCAGTGAGCTAAAAAACGGTGTTGGATCTAGCCCTGATCTCTTGACTGGGTGAGAGTATTCTGCTTTATTCAGAAACTCTGTCCATTACCACCCCTTGTTGTTTAATTATATCTAACTCAATGGCATGGTAGCACCTCTGAGAGCATTTCACAAAAACAGTGGAAGACTCTTTGGCACAATATACCCAAGAAATGCACAACATAACCCAATGGGAGACTGCCTACAAGCTCATGGTTCAGTGGTGTTACACTTCGACTTGCCTTCTCATCATCTACCGCCCCCCCACATCTCCCCTTTGCTGGCACTGCGGAACGGAGCCAGGAGGCTTCTGCCACATTTGGTGGTCTATCTCAATCAGTACTACCTACTGGAAAGAGATCCTGGAACACATGAAGGGAACCGTGGTATTCCGGTTTTCTGCCTCTTACACCACTATCATACTAGGGATCCGGCCCCTCACATTGGAGGCGATGACACTCACTAATTGGGGACTGAGTCACCCTATCCTGGGTGCTGCAAGGCAACTGATAGCCCAGATTTTTGGTTTGTGATGTGTCTTCTTGCCGGGGACACTCCTGCATGGAGTGTCCTGAACCTCTTTCCTCTATCATCGTACTGTGGCATAAGGGTCTTGTTACATGCAGATGTATTGGAATGCCATGTTTAGTGTATAAGAAGATGTAATTATTGAAGAACCTGTTGTGTCTTGCCTTCTTATAAAGCTTTAAGAAAACGGTTTCAAGTAAAAAAAAGTTCTCCACCCGTACCCTTCAAATGTCCTAATGGCTGTTCAAATATATTCACTATGGATATGGATGCAGAACCTTCTGAGTTTGGAGCTCCAGATAGTGAAATGGTATTAATTCAAAGCCTTGGGCAGTCAAAACAAATGCAGTTCAAGAGGGGTTTGAAAGCAACTGTTGCAAACTTGCTAACAACTGAACACCTTGAAACTGAGAATAGTAACTAAAGAATATTTGACTAAGCCTTTAAGTGACGGATTTGACTTCAGCCCACATCACACTGTGTGACTGATACGTCCACAGAGCTCTGGAGTAAATAACAAGCTTCATGCAACACGTTTAACCGTATGATAAGTAAGCATATGTGAGCACATAACCAAACATGGTGAGGAGATAGGAGCCAACCCTAAGGCCACAATTCCATCTTAGCAACTTTTTGTATCAAAAAGGATTCCTAGATCTTGGGGCTGAAGAAATATCTCTCATCTCGGAAGAAGAATACTAGACTGGACATCTCCATGCCAGCCTCCTCTTCTATCATTTTGACGGATGGCCATGCACCTTATATTTAGACTTGGTGTCTGTGATTTCTCAACTATATATATTAAAACAGTTGAGGGTGTAGCAAGGGCTATTTCGGTCTTTCCTTTGTTCATTACCAGTATGGCCCCTCTGAGTGGTGTCCTCCACCTCCCAAGCCTGCTTTTTTTCTGTAATCTTACAAGATGTCTGGAGGAAGGGGGTTCGGACATACCTGTTAATACAAGTCACTCATAAAAGCATCACCAACCTGCAATCTTGAATGCGAAGGACATGTATTGGTGACAACTCACCATCTGGAAAAAATAGAAACTGACAATAATTTATATGAATTTGAAGTTCATAATGCGATTAATCTATCACTGTTACCAGTTTTTATTTATGTTGTATTTGGTGTCTTTTACAGATGCGTTTGTACATTAATTTGTATGTGTGTTTTATGGAAATGTTTGTATATATTTTTAATAAACCACGATTGATGAGGAGGACCTGTCTAGCAAAAGTATTTAGTTCTTCCATCAAAGGACCTCTAAATGGCGCAATGGCTGCCTTCTGATAGGTGATGTTGGAACTGGGAACTAGAAGGCCACAGTACACTTAGGAGGTGAGGTCTTGGTGTAGTGGCTTCCTTTTATGCGTTTAGTCTTAAGATTTTGAATCAGTATACCACTGGCCAAAGAGGTCTGTGTCACTGCTTGACAGCCTTGACATGTTTAAAGGTCTGCATGAAGAGGTGCTAAGTATGAGTAACTTTACATATTTTCTGTATAGCATCCAGTAAATGGCAACTTTTTTAGTCCAGTACCTTTTGTCTCATTATGATGTCTGGCTTGTTCCAGTTACTTTGGGTTGACATCAAAGGGTTTGCAAACACTGTTACCTAAACCATTACAAATTAACATTATTAATATTTCATGTTGACAAGGACATTCCTGAAAAAAACTTATTAGTACCTTCTTTTTTTATAGCTAAATATTACAATTCCATTCAAATATGCTTTAATGCACAAATGAGTATATAGACATACATTGAAAATATAGACCATTCATAAATATAGAGTTCAACTTGGTCCTCTGAATTGACGCAGCGCTTGCTCCAGGTGTACACGACGGCTATGGATATGAGTAGGCTACCAGTCTCCATACTTGTTCTGCCCAAACTTGGCAGGGACCCTCTCAGGGTGGGATCATATAGGTTGCAGTGCCTCCTCAATACTGACTTAGTAATGACTACAAGATTCTGGAGAAGACAGTGGCAACCCCCCTGATATCCAACATATACCCCCTTATACACCCTAATCAAAACTGCTTTGTACCGGGTAGAAACCGGGTTTTAAACCTGCAAAGTTTGTTTATGATCATGGACTGTACCAAGAAATATAAAGTCAAACACTGGGCATCATCACTTGCTATCAAGAAAGGCCTGTGATACTTTAAGCTGGCTTACCTATTTGCAGTACTCACTAAGATGGGAGGGGGGGCAGGATCCTGGAAAGGGGTGTCTCTGCTCTACACAGAACTGGTGGCACGGGTACACGCATGTACCGTAGTCTGTGAATCCTATGTAGTTCAAAGCGGAACCAGAGAGGTTTGCCCCCTTTCCCTGATATTGTTTGCAATAGCGATGGAGCCGTTGACATGCCTCTTGCAAGTTAAATCGATTTACAAAAGGGGGTGGTGATGAACAGAGTGTCTGAATTGAGCAGACCACTCTTACCCAGTCTTACCAGTTTAGTCTGCCCTGTTCCCATGATGCACTGGGCCAGGGACAGACTGATTTGCATATAGCCAGGTTCTGAGCTGGGATGGGGCAGTGAGATAAATAACGGTGATGGATCAAGCCCTGATCTTTGGACTGGGTAAGAGTGGTCTGCTCAATTCAGACACTCTGTTCATCACCACCCCCTTTTGTAAATCGATTTTGGCCACTATAGGTGTGGCAGGGTATACTCAGACATGAGTCCCTTTCTCACTGCTCCATCAGGATTCAAGCAAGCCGGGCCGAAGAGGCTGAAATGCCAGAAACCGGTCCCCGGTAGCTTGGCTCCTTTCTGGTAAAGAATTGGCTTGGTAGTTTAGTCTGCCCTGTTCCCATGATGCACTGGGCCAGGGACAGACTGATTTGCATATAGCCAGGTTCTGAGCTGGGATGGGGCAGTGAGATAAATAACGGTGATGGATCAAGCCCTGATCTTTGGACTGGGTAAGAGTGGTCTGCTCAATTCAGACACTCTGTTCATCACCACCCCCTTTTGTAAATCGATTTTGGCCACTATAGGTGTGGCAGGGTATACTCAAAATCGATTTACAAAAGGGGGTGGTGATGAACAGAGTGTCTGAATTGAGCAGACCACTCTTACCCAGTCCAAAGATCAGGGCTTGATCCATCACCGTTATTTATCTCACTGCCCCATCCCAGCTCAGAACCTGGCTATATGCAAATCAGTCTGTCCCTGGCCCAGTGCATCATGGGAACAGGGCAGACTAAACTACCAAGCCAATTCTTTACCAGAAAGGAGCCAAGCTACCGGGGACCGGTTTCTGGCATTTCAGCCTCTTCGGCCCGGCTTGCTTGAATCCTGATGGAGCAGTGAGAAAGGGACTCATGTCTGAGTATACCCTGCCACACCTATAGTGGCCAAAATCGATTTACAAAAGGGGGTGGTGATGAACAGAGTGTCTGAATTGAGCAGACCACTCTTACCCAGTCCAAAGATCAGGGCTTGATCCATCACCGTTATTTATCTCACTGCCCCATCCCAGCTCAGAACCTGGCTATATGCAAATCAGTCTGTCCCTGGCCCAGTGCATCATGGGAACAGGGCAGACTAAACTACCAAGCCAATTCTTTACCAGAAAGGAGCCAAGCTACCGGGGACCGGTTTCTGGCATTTCAGCCTCTTCGGCCCGGCTTGCTTGAATCCTGATGGAGCAGTGAGAAAGGGACTCATGTCTGAGTATACCCTGCCACACCTATAGTGGCCAAAATCGATTTACAAAAGGGGGTGGTGATGAACAGAGTGTCTGAATTGAGCAGACCACTCTTACCCAGTCCAAAGATCAGGGCTTGATCCATCACCGTTATTTATCTCACTGCCCCATCCCAGCTCAGAACCTGGCTATATGCAAATCAGTCTGTCCCTGGCCCAGTGCATCATGGGAACAGGGCAGACTAAACTACCAAGCCAATTCTTTACCAGAAAGGAGCCAAGCTACCGGGGGCCGGTTTCTGGCATTTCAGCCTCTTCGGCCCGGCTTGCTTGAATCCTGATGGAGCAGTGAGAAAGGGACTCATGTCTGAGTATACCCTGCCACACCTCTTGCAAGTTAAAGGCCCTGATTGGGTAATCACGATTGCCGGCAAACTTTTATAATGTCTCGTGTGCAGACAACGCTCAAATTTATATGTGGGCGAGTGACACCAATATCCTCTTGTTGATTGAGCTTCGTAAGGAGGTTGGAGTCTCGCGTCTTAGGGTAAACTAGTACAAGTTCTGCATGTTCTCACTACTAAAAATAACAGGCGAGTAAGTGTCCTCAGTGCTAACTACCAACCTCCCCTGGGGCACAGACACAATAAAATGTGGTTATCTCCACAGATAATGAGGAACAGGAATTGATTGATCATAGCAACCTAGGCAGGATCCTGGCAGCAACACAACAGTCCATTCTGTTCTGGATTCAACTGCCGCTCTCTCCCATGGGGAGAATTGCCATTTCTAAAATTTTAATACTGCCCAAACTACTATACCACTTTGCTGCCATACTGGTGGCTTCCACACCCTTGTTCTTCCGACGAGAGTTACAGGGGTTACTTACAAACCTGATTTTAGGTATAAACAAAAGAGTAGGAGGCGCACTCAAATAGATTAAGGAAACGATATTAATGTTCCAAATAACTTCTTCTTTATTTCGGTCAATTAAACCAGATGGAAACAGCCAACGCGTTTCGTTACAATGTGTAACTTCGACAGGGCAGGTGATTAGGCGTGGCGTATAATAAGCCAATATATAGATATCAAGAAGTAGTTAAGGATATCATATGACGATTGATCTAGAACAGGGTATTTACATCTTCACTTCTTAAATGCAATATTCAAAGGGCATCTGTTTTCATAGAATATCCCTGAGGTGATTGGTACAGCGAGAGCCGCCTTAAGAAAAGACGGAGATACAATAAAAATTGTGTACCTGAGAGAATATGTATCAGTTCCAGAGCGGGGCATGTATTTTCAAAAGCTCTTACGGAAACCGGAAATCCAATGAAACATAAAGTACATTCAGGAAAATATATCTGTTCCAGAGCGTGACACGTATTTCCAAAAGCTCCTATTTATATAAATCACTGTAAACGTTGTGCCCCAAGGTTTTATTGTACACCTCCTAGTTGCGACTGGTAGCGAAAATCGGTCGACGGCATCTGTCTCCCAGCCTGATAACGGGGACGATCCAAAACCTGATTTTAGGAACTGGAGGGTGCAAAGTGGCAGCTCTGGTGAAATTTTTTCCCCCGATAGAGGACTAGAGGACCCCAATTAACAATCATACTTCGCTGCCGCCCATTTACAGTGGGTTGCACATTGACTGGCGAACACATGTACTTCAGAGCGGGAGGATGTATTGGCAGACCTGGGTAACTACAGTATTTTAGATTACCTAGTGGGGGTGGCGGCAGGATTACAAATAGACCGCATTCTGTTGGAGATTGTAAAGACATGTTGGAGCAAATATATCCTAACACACGCAGGAGCATCCCCGTACTCCCCAGACCTGCCTATCTGGTTCTTGCTCCAGAGTAGACCTTTGAAAGGCAACCATCACACTGAGGCGTGGACTGACGTAGGAGTAGAGACGTGGAGAGATTTAGTTATGATCTGGAGATTACGTTCATTTGACACCATGAGAGAGACATATGGGGTGGCACCTGGGCAGATTTTGTTATACGAGGCCTTTTCCACCATGATGGGCCAGGCATGGGAGCCAGGAAGCAGGTACCTAATCCAGACATGGCTTTGGCCATACTTCTGACACACGGGCACCAAAGGAAAGCAGGTACATAAATTTATGGGGCACTATGGCAACACATGAACCACCCGACGCTATAACTGAAAACATGCAGGGAACATACACTGGAATTTATGCCAGCCTCGTGGAGACGCTGCGTCGGGTCAGTTAAGGGGTGCCAATGAATGTCAGACTGCGGTACAAGCATTTAATGTAATGCATCACACACACCTTGCGCCTGAAAGGGTGTGGAGGATATTCCCTTGGGCATCTGCTGCAATGCTCACACTGTGTAAACTTGTTTCACATGGTGTGGCAATGCGTGGTGATCACCTGATGCTGGGCGAAAGTACTAAACCACTTGGGGGACATTATTAGCCTCCTCCCACTGGGCCCTGTTCAGGGCTTATTTAACCTCCGACCTGCTCCCGGAAATTGCAAGCAGCCCTATAGATTTGTGAGTCTAGCCAAAGTTTTGACTAAGCACAGGATCGCAATGGCCTGGAAGTCTGTGGCCTCCACTGAACTGTCCAAATGGTAAACATTGTTTACCACGCATGCGAGACAACACATACCATTACAACGCAAGTTGGAACAATGACTTGCGTTAGGGTACAGAAGGTGTTGGATTTAAAATCCAGCACCTTCCCTACTGTTACACAGACTGGAGTTGGAATAGTAAATTATACTATTCCATCATCCAGTGCCCCCTACAGCAAGTCGTTGTTCCGACTTGCATTCTAAAGGTATGCGATGTAACGACGCAGTCGTGTTAACGACTGCGTTGCAGTGTCATGCGTTTTAAATGCATGCAGACTAACGTGCCCTATTCGTCCACATGGAGTACAGACCTACTGAAATGGTCAAAAGCTGAGATAACTGCAAGAGCTGAAATGTGTGGGTGACCGAGAGGTGAGAGGGCGTATTACAATTGGGCCTGTTTCATTGAAAAATTGGAGATCAAATCAGACCTCCGACCTCCATGGGGAAGGTGACTTTAGAGGCAAAATCACATAAGCAGAAGCACTTAGATTGACAGTGTTTCTATTGTGGGGAGGCACTTGTCACACTTCTTCTCATGACTGACTGCACCTCTGAGGCAACTGCCCCCCTTCCTTCCTCTCCTCCACCGTGTGGGATAGACGCACTAACAGACACTACACCTCCATATAGTCCAAAGTACGGATGACCTGTGTTGTCATACACCGCTTTACCTGATGTTGCCCGGCTGGTGGGACTGAGTGTATATCATCATACAGAAACATTGCAGATTTTAGCCTGCAGGGTAATGAACGTCTTGTGTGTGAGGCAGGCACTCAGGGATCCTCCACTCAGTCTTTGGAGTCTCACTGGCTCTCACTTTGGAGTCTCACTGGCTTGTTAACAAGTTTGATGTACAAACAAACTGACATTTTTAAAAAATGCATCTTAATAACCTGTGATTAATAGCAAACTGTCCTGCTCATACTTCAACAGAATTTTAGAAACAAAACAATATCACCCACTCTCTATGTTTTAAATGCTAAACTACTTAACCCTCACCCAATCTATTCTGATGGGTCGTCCCGCTCTGGCACTATAACCTCTTAATAATCCAGCTATCACCATTACTTAGTGATGTTGCTCCCCTTACTAGCTGTTAGCCTCCACTACTAGATATTAAAATAACATTATAGTCATCATGCAGCCAAGTGACTCGAGCATTCAAAAAAGACTGCGCTTCATTAATTCCAATAAACAAATGAAAGTGTCCCTTTTGTAAAAATATTCAACCTGGTTTGCTGCTCTATAGAGGCTTGAGTACCTGTTGTTCAAAATCATAACATGCTTTTAAACTTCCTGCGCTTGTGGGCAGTTCCCATGGTCATACCTAAAAAAATTAAAACCGAATGCTCATTTTGAACTTCAAAAATCTTTTCTCTTATTGCTTTAGTGAGTATCAATTCTTTAGGCCTATAGGCAGAAAAATTGACCAGAATCCTAGGATATTTTGCATGTGATGCATCTTGCTAGGGCACTCTGTGTGCCGGCATTACTGTGAGTTATTATGAACAACAGTGGTCCCGTTGTTCAGCATATACGGTGTTCGTGGGAACGACAGAACACTGCTACTCAGCCTCTGTCCTTGTAACCGGTGATCGTGCCGGTCGAGTAAGCCTAGCGACTCCCCTCCTATCAATCAAGTAAATCCAACTCTCCTGACTGAGGAGCCGTAACCCAACCACTCTCATTCCTCCAAGGAGCAAAATCTAATGCCCACTGCCCTTGGCATATGAGGCTTTAATTACTCAGGCATAATCCAATTAACCTGATGATGTTCCGCTTATCCCCTTGCTGGATCGAAACCTCGTTGACACTGCAAAAACTCCTTATCGGCTAAGTTGGGCATAGGCTTGTGTCCCACTTTATGTATTTTTGTGTATCATCCTATACATCACTTAACAAGTAAAAATGTATCTCTGTCCAGCTGGACATGTCCATACAATATAGCAACGATTGAGTCTATATTTAATTTTTTGCTTATGCATTTCCCTTTCTGGGGACCACTGTTCATAATAATTAACTCCCAAGGTCCCTGGACGACTTATTGGGTTCCTTTGCTGTTCCAAAATAGGCATTACTGTGAGAGCTTAATTATATTCTGAGGGAATATGTATTCTTATTAATGCCTCGACAAAAGAGATGATGCCAATGTTGTCCTCTTAATGGTCTGGCACTCTTATAATTTTCAGATTGGAAAGTTTTGAATGGTTTTTCGTCTCTTCTTACTTATTCCAAAGGGCAACTAATCCTTCTCAAATAGTTCAGCTTGATCCTATGCTTTGAGCAGTTTTCCTCAATCTCCGTTTCTTTATCTATTATCTGAGTCATCTTATTTTCCATATTGTCTAGGTGCTCCTAAACCTGAGGTGTGAGGTCTATCCTATGCAGTTTCATTTGGTTCATCTATCCAAAATCTCTTCTAATATTGCTAAAGACTTAGCATTCATATTTACAGTTCTTCTCCAGCCAAACGTCACCTGAGTTAACCTCTGTAGTATTTTCAGATAGAAACTCAATTGGACCCTCCTCATCCGTAGCGTGCAAATCTGGTGGCAGGTGACCAGTATTAGTCACCAAAAAGAGGCTAGCTAGATAAATAAACTCTGTTATCCAGTCTTTTTTCAAGAATGCAGCTTTTTGTGCAAATTTACAAATTTGAAACCAAGGGAAAACATCACTTGAATTGTTTGTTCTGCATTGCAGATATTTGGGGACATCCACATTTATATCTTGAAGTAGAGAGTAGTCCTTATTCTGATCAGCACATATGTGCCAAAAGGCTCTACGTTTTAAATAAACCCCTTGTCTCTTTGCATTCGTATGGATTTCCATCTTCATAGCATAGTTTATTACCCCTTTCCACGATCCACACACTGCTTTGTGCAGAAACTATGGCCGAGGCAGAAACAACTGTTTTAGCAATCAATGGCTGAGATGGCAATGAACTAGATTGTGCAATATTTGTGTTGGACTTCAACTCTGTGGAATTTGGATCACAGATGTTGCAGACCCCTGACTTTTGCTTCCTTTGACTAACTTTTGGCGAGCTGCTTGTTTTTGTAGACCTAGATTGTGGCTGGCCACCCCCAGTGGCTTCATTCAGGTAACTGTTGTTCAGAAGAAAAATTAAAAATGTATGTAGTTGTGATTAACAAATAATTAAGTCATTAATTGAAGTACAGAACAATGGCTCTGTAATAATAAGGCTAGTTATCTCAGTGTGAGCCTCCCACAAGTCTCCAGCAATCCAAAACCCCCAAAGCATCATGCACATAAAAAATCCTCCGACATTCAGGATGCAGTTTGTGCGAGCGAACGCTTTTTCGGCCATCATCGTAAACACCAATTTGAGCACCACGGACGCCTCACCATCTCCCAACAGCTAAATAGCTGGAGCCTCCAACTCTGTCAAATCCCCATTGTTGTGTGGTGGACAAGGAACAGCAGTGTTGCAAAAGACAGGCAACATCCCAGGGCAGCATCTCTGCACTCCACGATCTGAGGCAGCGCACTGCTAATAAGATGAGCTCCATGATCATGCTCCTAGGGGAGGAGACGGAGACAACATGAAGCAGGAAGCTAGGGAGGGACACACAACTGTCTGCATCACTCCCCCTACCATTCGCGTTTGTAAAGATAGCTGGTTTGGGGACATGAAGCCAACTGGTTTGGGAACATAAAGTTATGTGAATATTATAAATTTGCAGTTAAGAATGGGTAATATAATTATCAAGGCACGTATAGTTAGTGGTTTATTAATTAGGATATGGGGACGTGGGTTGGACATCGTGGTGAATGGCGGCTTGAGTCTGCTGCTCATGGCAGCAAAGACTGAACATCTGAGTTGCAGTGGTCACCAGGTCACCAAATGAAGCACTTGTCACTGGATTTGCTTTGGGACCACCAGGGGCACCCTAAGATACTGTGCAACAATAAACAGAACAATGCTAGTCCCTGGGGTTCAGTTTGGTGTTTTCCCCGGTCAGCGTGGACGACCTTCGCTACACAAAATGGGCCAGAGGATGCGGAAAATCCTCCATCATAATCAGCCCCTAAGTGTACAACTACCGCAATAATCCATGACAATTCCAGGCAACCCTTGGCAATTCTGGCCTGTGATGAGCCATATGTGCAACATAGTCTGACACAGAGATCTCAAAACTCAGCAGAATTAATCAATATATGACAAATGACTGAGACACTCCTAGTAGAGCACACAAAGGCTTCCAAATATTTGGGGATTCTAGAAAGGCATAACCTCTTTAATGGCAAATGCTTTGGCACTTCACAACTCGTGGGACAGACTCTGTTTTGAGATTAGTTATTGTCTGGAGGAGGTTTCAACAGGCTGAACCAAGTTATTGCCTGAGTATAGAGATACTTCCTATGTTTCTCTACAAGTCTTATTCCCATTGAAGGTGATCTCACTCTAATACCTGGGGGCGCTATCTAACCCATAGGTGGCCCTTATACAACTGGACATAAAAGAATCCTGTGAAGTGCGGTTTTGGGGCAACCTGTAGAGTGCCATAAATACCAGCACACTACACCTTTTGTGATATGCTCTTATTAGGCCTACACTGCATACCAACTGTAATAGACCACAGAGCTGAGACTAAGCATGGGCGAATTTTGCGAATTGGCAATTCGCGAATTTGCGAATCGGCAATCCGCAAAATTCGCGAATTCACCCGAATTTGCGGATTTTTTAATTTTTGCGTGTTCGTGGGTGTTCGCGAGGCGCTTTGCGTGTTCGTGGGTGTTCGCAAGGCGCTTTGCAATTTCGCTGTTTTTTTTTTTTGCCTGCTTAATCACTGCCACCCTCTCGTTTTTTATGCCCATCTGCCCTCTGTACCACTTGTTTCTGTGCCCTTCTGCCCTCAGCCCCACTTAGAATGGCGCCGGCAAGCTGCCAGCGCCATTCTAAAATAGCTAGAAATAGCTTCAACAGGAAGCACTAATAGATAAAGTAAAGCAGGTGCTCCACTTGAAGGTCAAATTAAGTTACACAATCATTAATCACCCCAAGTTTGGGGTGATTAATGATTGTGTAACTGAATTTGAGCAGCACCTGCTTTACTTTATCTATTAGAGCTTCCTGTTGAAGCTGACTTTTGTAACTATTTTAGAATGGCTCTGGCAGCTTGCCGGCGCCATTCTAAAAGAGTTACAAAAGTCAGCTTGAACTTTTGACCCAATACGTTCCGTTCGCGGATTTTCGTTCGCAGATTTTATGGGAAATTCGCGAATCTTGCGGATTGCGAATTTACCGAAAATCTGCGAAATCCGCGAGCGGAACTGATTTTCCGCTCATGCTTAGCTGAGACATAGACCTAATGCATAGGTTGAGAGTACTTGACCATACCTTCTGCAATCTAACCATGACCAAAAGAGCAAATCAGGTCTTAAATGCTCAAAAGCAGAACCCTTGGCCGGACTCTCTAATTAAGGGGATGACAGACATAATCAACACTATGGGCAGGATTCCAAAGAAAGTTGTTAAAGTACATGACCTTGCTACTACAAAGTCCACCACGGATATGATGCAACTCTGAAGCAGAGACTCTAACCAGTACAATAAAAGACATGGCCACCAACTCAAATAAAGACATTCAGAAACTACAAGCATAATTCAAGTCACTCCAAAGGGACATGGCTGATCTAGTGGATAGAAATTGTAGAGGAAACCTGTGGATTTTAGGACTACCTGAAAGAGCAGAGGATTCATTTGAGTCTTGTATCACCTTCCTGGAGAAGTGGCTACCACAAACAGCAGGCCTTTCCTTCAAAAAAGACTTTGAACTAGAAAGAGCACACTGAGTCCCCTCATTCAACCATCTAATAAAGCCCTTACCCGTCAGACTGTATGCTGACTGTTACGACATCAGCACCCTGAGATAATACTGAACTACATTCGTAAAAACAACCACATCGTATGGAATGGCCACAGGACTACTCAAAATCGACTGTTAATTTTAGCAGGGGTTTTCTGTCACTTAGACCCAGCCTCAAGGCCTCAGCCCTACAGTTTTCTTTTACTGGTTCTGAAAAATGTGGCTGCTATTCTGAAGAAAAGCAGCATATCTTTGTTGATCTGCAAGCTTTCTTGAATGAAGAGAGATGGCCTGGCCATGGCCACCCAACACACGCCTGCCTCCTGCCTCCAAGTAGAAAGACTGAGCCTTATCCCCAGGAATTCTATGTTATTTTTGATTTGTTCTGAGTGTCGTTCATCTATACTACCCTGGCACTTTTCCTAATGCTACTGCAGAGAAGTGTATCTATGTGCCTTACTCATTTACCATCATCTCACTGTTGTGGTGAAGTTTAATACCTTCTGTTCCTAATCAACACTCCTTTATTTAGGGTTTGCTACGGTCACAAAGTATTGCTACTTTTTGCCTTGACTTTTTCATATTTTTCCTACTGCTGTTCTAGGCACTGCCCTCACACTCCAGCTTTTTGCCTAACAAATGTGTCATAGAGTCCGAAAGAATGTTGGACTACCATTATGGATAGCCCTTGGTTGGTGCCTTTGACAATATAAAAGGTAAAACCAGCACACCTGTTGAACGTGACTTTCGCATCCAAATCTACATTGTTGTTTTACATACTGTCCAGTGTTATGGTCTATTTTAGACTTCTCTCTCTTGATATGTTGTATTTTTAATGTAACACATTGTGACTGTGTTCCGCTGACCTCTAACTACCCGAGCTTATGTACATACACCCATGCTTTTTGAATATTATGTGCATGGGGAGCCTTGTGCCCACCTTCTAAAACCGTCTACGGAGAATAAGGGTACCCCGATATTTAGACCTGGGGTAATCAATAGTTGTATAAAGAACAATGGTACATATAAGGCCACACGGGTCCTTGACTAGCCTGAGCTAGTATGATTTTAGGAAAGGTATTAATCAATTTGGTAACAGACTATTTGCAATATACGTAGGGACAGGATTATCATTGTATAACATTTATTAGCTTCATAAATGGTATATCAAAGTCTACTGTTTGAATATTATTTCCAGTGCTCACAGAACAAGTGCAAGGTGCGTGGTGTGACGAGTGCTAGTGGCACTAATAAATGTTATACAATTATTTTTTTGTGTGAATCTGTTTTATTTGGATTTTTGAGTAGTACAGTACATTTCTACTGCAAAAAGCAAGCAGCGTTGGGCTGTACAATTGATACATAAGACACAGCATAATTGCATAGTACATTCACAGTGCCCGCACGGGGCAGTGTACAAAGTAGTCAACAGTGAGACTAACAGACGCATACGCAGCCTGTACCAGTAAACGAACAAAGAGTGACAGAACAGAGAAAAAAGGAGGGTAAGAAGGCATAATAGTCATATCATTGTCCACAAATTGAGTGTTCATTAAGGTACCAATGCTGGCGATTGTCCGTTATCACTGTTCCATAGAGCCAGCAGGAGCTCTGTCGTGCATCTGCGGTGAAGTGCTAATAAGAGACTCACTTTTAAACAACAGAAACTAAAAATAAACTGTGCATATAAAAGAGAGGGTTGAAAAGGAAAGGAAAAAGAGGAATGCACATTATAGACAATCAAACATAGAACCCGTAGCCCCCCTCCCACGCTGCCATACAGAGTATGGTCTACAGCTCACATGTCTAGCAGTGTCTAGCTGCTGCCCCATGTCTAGTGTGTGTCAGCTGAGTGTCACAGTTATGTTGCGTCTGCCAGCAAAAGAGCGGCGCTGTGCCCACGCTACTACTACCTTTCGGAACTAATCACTGCCCAAGGCTGGCATACAGGAGTGGTCCATGGGTGCCGTATTTGGGCTGTGTTGTAGTGCAAGGTAGATTGTGTCCCAGTACGTGGCAATGGGGACCTTGCGCAATCAGGGTCTCCTCACGCCTAATAGCTAGGCTTTCGTGTAGCAGAGAAGCTACTTCTCTCCGGTAGTCCTCCACCCTGGGGCAAACACAAAACTTGCTGTAGATCGGCACCTACCAATCCACATCTTGGACATGCTGCATCTCCGCGGTTGAAGTACTGATTGATTTTCGCCGGCGTGAGGTATGCTCTGTGGATTATGTAAAGCTGTATCTGCCTAAAGCACATGTTTCTGTGCATGCGTGTGGGGCTCTTAAGTACCCTGGCCCATGCCTTGTCTGTGAGTTGGCTACCCAGGTCTTGTTCCCACTTGTGGGACAGCGTGTCAAAGTTTAATGCCACGTGAGTGTGGAGTGAGGCTGCAAACCAACGTGTCAAGTGCCTGCCCCATGACATGTAGGTATTGCATTGTGAGATGTGTACGTAGCTCTGTCGTGACATCTTCCCATTTTGCTGTGAGCGATGCCACTAGTGTGCGGGAGTAGGAAATTGTCTGGGCTGCAGCCCCTCCTCGTCCACGAGGGTTGCATAGGGTATGAGTGTCCCTTCATGGTAGAGGTCACCAAGGGTGGGGATGCCTTTGTCATGCCACTCCCTAAGTGTTAATGTCGTCAGTACTGATTGCCCACTGGGAGTGCCTTCCAGAGGTATCGCCAGTGCATAGGGGATTACGCTGCACGTCAGAAACAAGCTCCTACAAAAACAGTTGTAGGCTACTGCAAGGAGCAGAGGCGCCAGTGGACGTGGTCGTTCCCCAGGGTGAAACAGCTGGACTATTTGCTCTAAGGGGTAAGGTGGCCGCCAGTTGCTGTGTCCGTGCTGTTGCGATCTGATAACCACCGCACTATCCACTGTAGTTGAGAGGCTAGGTAGTAATGTTCGAAGCAGGGGGCTGCCAGTTCACCTTGGTCTATGGGCAAATACAGCTTTTTCAGCGTCATCCTGTGCCTAGCACTACCCCAGATGAAGTCCCTGAGCTATCTCTTAAAGGTAACGATAAAGGAGGCTGGGATATACATGGGTAGATTCCTAAAGTAGGATAGGAGCCGCGGTAGTATCTCCATTTTGGTAAGTGCTATCCTGCCCATCACAGCCAGCCGCAGCGTGCTCCAGAATCACATCTGCGACTTAATGGATGTCCCCGCTTTTCCGAGGTTCCCATCATAAAGATCTTGCGATTGGCGGTATATTTGGAGTCCCAGATATCGAAACGTATCGGGCGTCCAACGCACCAGGCCGCCTCCTATAGCGAGGCCCGAATCGCAAAGCCCCTCTCTGAAGGGGTAGAGGCGGGACTTACCAGCATTTACTTTCAGCCCTGAAAGTGCAGCAAAATCTTCAAACTCGGTCAGCTGGGCAGGAACGCAGTCAATATCTCTGAGATAAATAAGGAGGTCGTCCGCATAGAGCGACACCTGATGGGTGGCGTCCCCCAGGGGTATTGCGTCTGCCAGCTGGGTGCGCAGCGCTTCCGCTAACGGCTCCATTGCAAGCGACAAACAAGAGCAGGGAAAGGGGGCACCCCTGACACGTGCTTTCCTGCAAAGGGAGGGAATCAGAGATGTAGGGGCCCATCTTGACTCGCACAGTGGGGCCAGTATAAAGAAGGCACACTAGCTGACTGAACGCTGGTCCCAGGTCGAATTTTGCAAGTACCGCAAACAGATAAGGCCACTCCAGGGTGTCGAAGACTTTCTCTAAGTCCAATACAAGACAGCCTTCTCTGAACCACTCATCCGCTGCATAAGTGGCCAAGCGGAAGAATCAACGCAGATTAAGCGAGTTGTTACGCGCTGGCACAAAACCATTTTGATCTGTATAGATCAATCCTGGAACTGCCTGCGCCAGCCTGTCAGCTAGTACCTTTGCAAGGATTTTATAGTCATTGTTGAGCAAAGCCAGGGGCCGATATGAGCCCATCTCCTCCGGATCTCTGCCCGGCTTCAACAAGGAAACCAGATGCGCTTTGCGCTTAGAGGGAGGGAGTTGCTGCGCGTCTGGAGCCCTGGCGAATACTGTTCCAAGGCGCTGTACCAGTAATACCGGGTATGCTTTGTAATATTCGGATAGCAGCACGTCTGGTCCTGGGGTTTTCCCTGCCGCTAGGGATGCAATAGCCGCACCAATCTCTTCCAGTGACACCTAGTCATCGAGCACCTCCCGAAGCTCCTCTGTCACTGTGGGAAGCTGTATGCGGCCAGGGAACTGCGCCAGGTCCCTCTCATTACAGCTACATCGGGTCTGGCAAAGGTGCGCATAATGCTGTGTCGGAGCCGCATATAAATGTTATACAATGATAATTGTGTGTCCCTACGTATATTTCAAAACAGTCTGTTACCAAATTGATAAATGCTTTTCCTAAAATTATACTAGCTCGAGGTTAGTCAAGGACCTGTGTGGCCTTCTAAAATCATAATAGCTCAGGCTTTTTAATGACCCACCTTCTAAAACCAGGATTTCTTTCTGTCCTAGACTGTTTATAGATTTTAGACCTCAACTGTTATACTTGTTACTAGAGTATGTGCACATGTAGTAGTGTTAAGATAGGATTCCAAGCTAAAACCCCAAACGTTCTTGTGACTTCTGCAGAATTAGTGAGACATCCTAGGACTTCACTTATGTTCCAATGGTGATTTATTTTCTCTGTATTATATAGCAATTAGATTTTTGCTCTTAGTACATTGAACCACTGTTGCATCTGACCAGGTCTGCTAAATTGATAATTCGCGGCTGGGATGTTAACCTGCTGTCGTCTCCCCCACATTCAGTGTTAAGGATGGATAGGTGAGTGGGTGGGGAGTCGAGAGAGGGCTTTTTAATTTTTTTTTTTTAGTGTTTGCATTGCAATATATTTTAGAGGTGCTCTTATTTTTGTTTTAATTGTCTGTTGACATGAAAAATCTCTCCTTTGTTCTTTCTTAGTTCACACACTGTCAACAATGTGCCTTTACACAGATCCCCATATGGGTCATAAGGGTACATTTATTCTCAAGGAGCACGTCTTCACTGGCGCTGGAACTGTTTGGTATGTCCCGCCCTTCACTCGCCTGGGCCCATACTGATCCTTTTGCTCATGTCTCCTAATCATTCACACATCCCTACAACATGGCTAGTTCTCCTCTTGCCAAGAATCTAAAGGTGTTCTCACTAACCGTAAGGGGGATATATCACCCAGTTAAATGCAAGAAAATGTATACTGTCAATATGAACTCAAAACCGATATAATGTTATTCCAAGAAACCAAGATTGGTCCTAAAGAGGTGGCTTCATTTCGTAACAACTGGATCAGTGGAGCTCTGTGCTCCCCGCACCAAACAAGAAAAAAGGGATGGTGACCTTGATTTCTAGAAAATTGTGTTCATCTATAGACTCACATGTGTTGGACAGTGAGGGAAGATAGATCCTCACTAGGCTTTCCAGAAATGCCAACTCTTTCCATATTCTTAATATTCATGGTCCAAACTCTGCCGACCCAGACTTCTGGGATTCCTTATCTAAGCCATATAACAGATGGTAATAGACTGATCATCATGGGTCGTGACTTTAATCTTCTCCTAGATGCTACTTTAGATAGGCATTCAAGCGCCTCATTTCAGGCTCCAAGGTCCCACAAATCTGTCCTCCAACTATGCTCCAGATTCAACTTGCGTGATTCCTGGGGACTGCAACACCCTGACACGAGGGACTACACCTTTTTTTCCAACCCACACAAATCATACTCTGGAATCAACTCCCTCCTTGTCCGAACACACACACACATACCTATTCGACCAAACAGTCATTCTCCCTAGACTGGTCTCCAATCGTTCTTGTATATTCTTGTCCCTCATAGGGGTTATCACAAGGCCATCTTGTAAGGTCTGGCTTTTCAATGACGAATCCATTAAAGATGCTGCATCCAGGGACATCATTAAAAACACCATCCTGAACTACAGTAAGAACAGTTGAACCTAGTCTGTCTCCCCACCACTTACAAGGACGCTCTAAAGGCAACCGTTAGAGGCACTTTAATTGATATACCAGCTAAATTGAATAAAGCGCATAGTACCACATTTTCAGGGTTAGAGCAAAATTTCAAGGCCCTAGGGACTCTTCACTTCTCCAATGTAGACACCCACACACTATTTCGCCTAACAAAAAAAAGTGTGAATATAATAGGATATTGAGCCTGAAAGCAGGTGTTTGGGTTAAAAAATACAAGACATTGAAACTGTGTTAAGCAAATAGGGCGGGGAAATGCTTCCGTCCCATCTTAAACATAAACAGAGTGCCTGGTTGCGCACAAGAAATGTAGACATTTAATGTACTGAAATAATGGCTCTGTACTCCTGATGTGGTGCCTCTTTGAATGTTTTTTGTAATTTGGTTTTGGGCAAGTACATATGAAGTGCCTCAAGCTGGATATGCACTTTTTAGGTCTCGTGGCGTAACAGGGCGTTAGCGCTGTGTCCGCCAGGAGATCTTTTGTCACTGGGTCTGCTTCCCAGGAGACAGCACCTGGCCGCGCGCATTGCCTCTTCAAGGATGCGATCTGAGCGGGCCATGCGCTCGCGCTCAGCTGCTGTCTCCTGGGAAGCCCCAAACACGCATGCGCATACAAGCAGACACACACACACACACACGCATGCGCATACACACACACACACATCCACCTTTTGTCTCTACCCGAGTCTTTTCTCCGAAAACAGAGCCCCACCAATACGAGAGCCGCCCCCCGCCGACAGATGCGCACCTCTCAAAAACTCTCCAGCAAATGGGCCCCTTATGCCGTTGCTAATCCGCTAATCTTGTGGGAAATGACTGACACACTTCTTCTCCCTTCCGCCACAGCCCTGCTCAGTCTTTGCTAGATCCCCATTCTTTTAAAATGTTGCCAGCATTACCCACTCTGCGCGCTTCCCGTTCTTCGCCCGTTCCTTTGCCCCATCAGCTAGCAGGACCCATGCTAATGTCCCGAAGCCGATCCCCCCCCCTCTTCCTGCGCATCACTCTCCGCCACTCGGCCTCCGCAACCCCCTCCCCCTGCATAACGAAGGTAATTTTGAAACGCACGCACATACATAGACACACACCCCCGGACACATACACACACACGCGCGCGCGCGCACACAAACACACACACGCGCGCGCGCACACACACACACACACACGTGCACCAAGGCCCCCCCCATCGCACACATACATACATACACACACACACACACACACACACACACACAAGCGCACCCCCCCCTGCCGCCCCCCTACAAGTAAGGGCACTTACCGCCACTCCGGAGATCTGCAGCCTCCGCGGGGCTCTCCCTCGGGCATGGGAGCCCCGCGTCACCACTGCTCCTCGGGCCAGGCACTCGTGGGTGCGGGCTTCGCGCACAAGACGGAAGTCCCGCCCCCACCATAGCTTTCGTTTTCAGGAGTGCGCGCGCCGTAGCGTCCTCCTCCGTGTCAGCAACTCTGGGCTTCTCCCGTCTCGTTCCGCCGTCCTCACTGTCCAGATAGGAGCTCAGATGCAAACTCAGAACAGCTTGTGGCCCCTTGGAGCTTGGTGCCTTGCTGTGACACAACGGCGCTCATTACCGACGTCCACAGACACCTCCTGCTCCACTCGCAGACAAAAAAGCGGAATCGAGCGAAAATGACCATGGCCGGCTCGATTCCTCACAGCAAAAACTCAGTGACCGCAGTAAGAGCTCAGGATTTTACTGGCACTTTAAGAAGGCTATTTCAAGCGCTTCCTTTGCAGAAAATTTTAGTTCCCTATTCATTCCTGCTATTCATATTGCATTTTTAACAAATAGAATGGTTTCAGTTCCCCAAACTTGAACATTGCGTGGCACTTCAATGTTTAAGGGCCTTGGCATAATCTATTGTGAAAGGGAGTGGATCTAACTGCATGTATGTAGTATATATTGGGGACTGAACCACTTACTGTAGTACGGGCGCAGCTTTAAATTGGCATTTCTATTTCTGTCAAGATGTCTTCAGGTTTGTGTCTCTGTTCTGCTATAGTCTGTCCTCTGCTGGTCCTCTGATTGTATTCCCTGTGTCCGACCCCTGTTGTGTCTCTATTCTGAGTGTCTACTGTCTGCCAGTCTGTATACCAAGATGTCCCTGTCTCTTCTTCGTCACTTTTACCATGTGTGTCCCATGTCGCATTGTGTTCTCTTCTGCACCACGGTATGATCTCCCTCTCTCCGACCCCTTCTGTCTCTTTGCGTCTATTGTAGGTCTCCTTGGGTAGCTGTACTTTGGACGCCCCACACACACACACACACACAACTACACACGCTCAACAACACACACACACACACACACAACAACACAAACACAACACACACAACCACACACACTCAACTACACACACAACCACAACAACGCACATAACCACACACACAACCACATACACACAACCACATACACACACAACAACACATACAGCCACACACAGAACCACATCGTCAGTGCACACTTTCACCAACCACAGACACCATCAGTTATCAGTGCACGCTTTCACCGGGCACAAACACCACCAGCGCACAATTTCACCAAGCACACACACATACCACCAGCCGTCAATGCACGCATTCATCAGACACACGCCACCAGCCACAAGTGCACGCTTTTACCATGCACACAGACCACCAGCCGTCAGTGCACGCTTCCACCAGGCACACAGAACTTTACCAAGACTCAAGTTTAAACAGCTGACAAATTAATGGTGCCTTAGGTGATGTTCGCAAATAATCCTCGCAGCATACTTAACTAGGGGTATATTTGCAAAGAGTTCATGCAGCGCAGCAAGCGAAAATGCTGCACTGCCTTGGCACTGCGTCAGCCCTGTGCGTGAGGAGCATCATCACAGCTGTGTGAATAATAACAGCTGTGAGCCCATGCGTGAGGTGCATCATCAGAGCTGTGTGAATAATAACAGCTGTGAGCCCGTGGCTGAGGTGCATCATCAGAGCTGTGTGAATAATAACAGCTGTGAGCTCATGCATGAGGTGCATCATCAGAGCTGTGTGAATAATAACAGCTGTGAGCCCGTGGCTGAGGTGCATCATCAGAGCTGTGTGAATAATAACTGCGTCAGCCCCGTGCGTGAGGTGCATCGTCAGACCTGTGTGAATAATAACAGCTGTGAGCCCGTGCCTGAGGTGCATCATCAGAGCTTTGTGAATAATAACTGCGTCAGCCCCGTGTGTGAGGTGCATCATTAGAGCTGTGTTAATAATAACAGCTGTGAGCCCGTGCATAAGGTGCATCATCAGAGCTGTGTGAATAATGACAGCTGCGAGCCCGTGCCGGAGGTGCATCATCAGAGCTGTGTGAATAATAACAGCTGTGAGCCCGTGCCTGAGGTGCATCATCAGAGCTGTGTGAATAATAACTGCGTCAGCCCCGTGCGTGAGGTGCATCATCAGACCTGTGTGAATAATAACAGCTGTGAGCCCGTGCCTGAGGTGCATCATCAGAGCTTTGTGAATAATAACTGCGTCAGCCCCGTGCGTGAGGTGCATCATCAGACCTGTGTGAATAATAACAGCTGTGAGCCCGTGCCTGAGGTGCATCATCAGAGCTTTGTGAATAATAACTGCGTCAGCCCTGTGGTGAGGTGCATCATTAGAGCTGTGTGAATAATAACAGCTGTGAGCAACAGCATACTCTTGCACACACTCAAACTGCTCACCAATTCAAAGTTTGCTAAAAATGTTATGCAACGCATTGTCATACACAATGCCAATAACTCAAACTTTAATGCTGCGAGACCTATTGCATTGCAAATGCTTGTTTAAATTTCCTACTGTGAACTGCATTTTGTAACCCCCGAATGCTGGCGAGATTATGTGTACTTTGGATGTGTCTGATCCAATAATGACAATGTAGCACTGCAATGTGTGGTTTCTTATGTTCTATTTATTATGAAAGTGACCATAAAAAGCAATTTAAAAAAAACACACATTAACAGAGTCAAAATGGTATCGCCACACTCAAAAATACCTCAAATGTGACAGAAACAAATCCACAAAAGGTACTGGAAGTCTTCAGAGACTTTTTATGAGTTGCTTTATATGGATGACTCAGACTCTTCCACTGATATGTGCAGGAAGTGCTTAAAGAACGTACATTTGCCTTCTTCACAGAGGAGGATAAGAACTCCCCCTTAGTTCACCATTCCGCTCAGATGAGATTACAGCATCTATTTAATCCCTCAAACAAAACAAAGCTCCGGGCCCAGATGGCTTTCCAGCTATTTTCTACAAGACATTTGCATCCACTCGTAAACCCCAACCTATAAGATCTTTCACCACTTGGTAGAGTCAGGAACTGTTTCGGGTACCACAAGTGAAGCCACTATAGTGGTGATTCCTACAGAGGGTAAGGATCTAACACTTGCTAAAAAATGATAGGCAAATCTCAATAATAAACTTAGATGTGAAGACCTACGCTAAAATCCTGTATAAAAGACTATAACCCTATCTTTTGTGCTTAATTAGTAGAGCACAGGTTGGCTTCATGAAGAATCGCATGTCCAATGACAACACTCGCTTCTTGTGCTATATTCTTGAAAGTGCCAAGCTCCCCATCTCTGATACTGTGGTGATAACACTAGATGCCAAAAAGGCTTTTGATAGTCTCTTGGACATTTTAATCGTGAAACCCTTTAAAAAACGTAGGTAAAGGTTTCTACAAAGATGGTAATGGCACTCTATAGTGCCCCCTGTGCTAGTGTGTGGGCCGGTGGTCTCTTGTCCCCGTCCTTTACTTTAGAGAGAAGACGAGGCTTGGTAGTCTGCTATCCCCTTACCTATTCATCCTGACCCTGGAACCCTTACTCCATGACATCCAATCAATTGACTAGATCTCCTTTATTGCCTTTAATGGAACTACTATGAAAGTGATGGTTTATGCTGATGAGATCTTGATTATAACTGAGAATGCGCATCACTCCATGAATCCAGTAATACATACGATCGATGAGAATGCGCTGGTTGCAGGATATATACTTAACATGGACAATTCAAGGGGTTAAACAATCTCTACACCAGTGACCTCTTGGATAACTCTGGGCTAACATGGCAATCTGAGTTTTTAAAATATTTAGCAATAGAATTTGGATCAGGTTTGATAGAAACCTTGCAACTCAACAGAAAATTGACACTAAAGTAAATAGAAGACTTGTGGGCTGGATGGAACCCTACATTTATAACCTAGTTGGGTAGTATGGAAACAATTAACTCCTTGGACGCTCATGACGAGCTCAGCTCGTCATGATGTACACCTCCATACACTCATGACGAGCTGAGCTCATCATGAACAATGGGATTTAAAAAAATTCAGCATTGACGATGAATTTCCTAAGCATTGATGTGGTTAAAACTATGGTGACACCAATAGTCAATTACCTCATACATATGTTTTTACTATCCCTGTCTGAGGACTTCCCTGAACAATTAGATAAGATGATCAGAAAATTATACGGTAAAGCAAGTGCCCTATAAAATCCATCTAAAAATTAATACTGCCTACAAATCTGTGTCGAGTAAATGTGGCTGACTTCAGAAACTACCAAACTGCATTTCTAGATAGACAGGGATCTTAATGGTTCTCGCAGCTACCAGACTACAACTCTTAGTTGAAAAAGAGATCCTTGAGGATGTGCATTCCATTATGCTCTTGTCTACCAAGATCAAATCCTCCCATGCTTCTAAATATATTTTTAACAGCACAAAAGGGCTCTTATGAAAATAGGCAAACTCCTAGAGGTCCCAATAAATCATTATGATTTGACTTCGCTCTGGAATAACCTTAAATTTAGGATACAAGGCACGCCTGTGTATTGGCATTCCTGGTCTGCCAAGAGCGTCCACTTCTTGAAACTGCTCGGTACACAACTAGTGCTTCTCTCTTTTAACCCCATGCATGCGGTGCATTTTCCCGCTGTGTGCTGAAAAGTGATTTTCCCCATATTCATGACGAGCTCAGCTCGTCATGAGCACACGACCAGTGTACTGCATGACGAGCTGAGCTCGTCATGAGCATGGAAGGGGTTAAGGAAATCCAGCAACAGTATAAGCTGCTGAAATTGGACTTCTATGATTTACTTAAACTTAAACCCTGCATAACCAAGTCTAAGTGCTCCCATGAGGACCCCACTTTACCCACACTTATCTCCTCCTTCAGATAATCTGGCCACCAGATTTCCAAATATTATCACCTTCTAAAACCCCGAACTACATGCATGACTTCCCACTTATTAAAGAAATGAGACCCGTCCGATAGCATGTCTCCGGATGACTGGGGACTGATTTGGAATCTGTTTCCCAGAAATGTCCTGTTCTCTATGCCAAAATAAATACTGGCTCCTACATAAAGCATTTTGGACTCCCTTACTCCTTTATAGGTGTGTGTTAGAGAGATGACCCAGCGTGCTGGAATTTCAATAAGGTCATCGGAGATTTACCTCACCCACTCTTCTGCTGTGTTGTCTCCCATTCTGGGACCAGGTTTTTTTACTTTATTCGGTCCCTATTTGGAATCCGGCTGAAGCGTGATTTTATCTCCCTCAGCCATGGTTTCCTTGATCCACTGGTCCAGTCGGCTAATGATATCTGATAGACATCATACTGACGGCAGCCTGTAAGTCAGTACTTAATAATTGGAAAATCACTGCTGTCACCTCCTTTAAGTCTTGGCTGAACTGTATCACTCACTTAAGAGCTGCTGACAATGTTGCTTTCCAACACCCCACCTTGAGACCACAGTTCAGACCTGTATGGAGAACGTTGGACAACTATTTTACCAGCACCAAACCCCCATGAGTGTCTCTATCTGCCATTCATTGGCACACCACTTGGTAGATTGATGTCTTGATTCCCCTTGTTACTTATTAGTAACTCTAAAATAAAGAAAAGGGCACTGGTTATATGTTTAAATGCCTTTAACCTACTTTGATATCCTGTCTATGGTTGCATTTTGTCTGTTTCACTATGCTCTTAATACATTCTTCCTCAGATTACACATCAATGATTATCCTTTGTACTCTCAGATGTTTTGTATATAATATTGTCTGTTATCTAAGGATGTGAATATGAACAAGATTGATTACAGAATTGTTATGCCGACTGCTGTGCTGCCATTAATTTCTTTTTACCTTTATATTCCATGATTTGTTTTATAATTTATGCCTTTTTTAATATTGGGATGAAACATATTCTCGTCCGACATTTTTCTAGCAATATTTTCTATTTATTTTTCCAGAGTTTTATATAACGCGAACTTGACCCGAATCGGGTATCATATCGCTTTACATAGCACCAGTTACAATACATGAGGATACATTCATTTTTGTTTGGCACGGGGAGATTAAGTAATTTGCCCAGAATCACAGGGTGTTCAGCGTCATTGCCAAGACTCGAAAGCAGTTCCCCAAATTTGAGGTTTACTGCCCTAGCCATTAGGCCAACTCCTCTCCCCTTATAGGTGTTTTGTACTTCTGTTTCATGGCTCTTTTTTCTTTATTCAAAAATCAATAAAGATTCTTGAAATTATTATTTTTTTTAAATAAATATGATTTGATTTGCTTACTTTTAGGAGTAGGTGGAATCCGCATTCTGGTCCTCCCTGAGTTAAAGATAAAAATACATTGATTGAAATGGCTCGGTCATAATGAAACATTTGATGATATTGTTTGGTCCCTCCTGTTGCTTTACTTATCTTATCTGATAGAGACATCTAGCCGCAGATTCCTTAACTTAGATTATCCCCAGGCGTGAGACTGGATCCGGATTTTTTTTTGCAGCACCTCTGCGCCCCGGGGGATGGTGCCTCACGACCCCGTCCTGACGTTGTCCTTGTACGTGATGTTAGTGAGGTCATATAAGTCCATCCCGGCACGCTGACATCAGTTTCCCTCTTTTCCGCATGCAACGTGGATTCGGAGTGAGCTCCTCTGTCCTGTTTTCAGGCCTCCTTTTAGACTTTTCGCGTCTGGAACAGTGTGCGATGCCTTTGGGCTTCAAATCTTGTCATTCTTGTTCGCGGCCGATGTCTGCCATGGACCCGCATATTATTTGTATGTGGTGCCTGGGAAAGCACCATGACTTCACTGATTGTGAAGCATGTCAACGTCTGAAACTGAAGTCTCGGCAGGAGCGCCTTATGAAGCTTCTCTCTGCACGGCTGTCCCTGTCGAAGTTGTCTCGCCCACCGGCCCCGTCGTCGACTGCAGTTTCCTCTACTGTCCGGTTCAGACGTCGATCGCCCTCTGGGGTCCGGGGCCATCGTTCTCCACTCGGTAAGTCAAGGCGCTTGTCGCCCAGTTCATCAACCTCACCTTCTTCTCTTGTCAGGGGCTCTGGTTCCCAGAACTTTCCGGACTTGCACTCCCGACGATCGTCCCCACTCTATCCGCCCTTTCTGGTTGTGGGGCGACTCGGGCTCAAAATGGAGGCCTATTCTACGCCTTGCAGGTCTCCCTTGAGTCCTCTCCCATTCCTGGGGCATCCTTGGAACCTCCGCCTCTTGTGGACGGACGGATTTGCCGGCGGGTTCTCCCTCGGTGCCCATTGAGCCTTTGCCTCCCAGGAAAGTTGGAGAGGTGGTGTTAGGGCGCGGCCCGGCTGGGTCCCCCTCTGCACTCCACATGGGGTCGTTAAGGCGTGGCTCTCCTGGGTCCCCCTCTGCTGCACTTCATAGCCCCATGGGGCTCCCTGTGGCACCGCAGGTGGTTGCCCGTGCTCATAGCCCTGACTCGCTGCCAACAGACCTGTGGATTTACTCCGGTGCCGGCACGCTGATCTAAGGACTCGTGCAGGTTCGGCGGATCACAGACGACCGCCATCACTTCCAGACCAGGCCCCCGCGCAGGTCCCGATTCATTCCCTGACGATCACTCCAGATCGCCCAATTCTTCAGCACGCCCCAAACAAGACAACCAAGTCCTGATGATGATCCTTATTAGCATGGATCGAAACGCCGTCGACTACACAGCTTATTAACCTCTTGGCTGCTAATGACAAGGGTAACTCGTCATGTCCCTCCCAATCATTTCAATGGAAATCCCATTATAAAGCTTTCAAAGCCTTAGCAGCCAAGTGGTTAATGGGCGCATTTCTTTATTGTGGTTCCTAAAATCAAAAAATGGAAATGTAACTTTGTATCTGTGATTCCACTTTGTCACATGATCCGAACCACTCACTGTAGATAATTTGCACCTCCTCACAGTGCGCCGTTTCTGCTGTTTCACTTCTTCACTTGCGTCGCCACCTGCACCACAGTCACTTTTTGTAGAGCACCAAGTTTTCTATGGTTGTCATCTAAATTGAATATATGCAGTGCTGCTTACAGCTGTATTATTCCGACCATAAATTTACACTATAAAACAAGATGATTAACTACCTTGTCTGAAAGTCTATAGAGTCTCCTTTTTCCCTTGTCAGCAATGCAATGTGCATGCATGTGTAACTGACTGTTCATTATTTCCTATTGGGACATTGTTTTTTATTTATACCTTCATTACCCAATCCTAATTAGGTATATGGGTCACACTCCTGTAATTTGTACTACATAGCGGTGGAGTGGTGTGGCTCACTGGTTAGAGGCGGCAGACCCAGAAGCAGAGGTCGGCCCGGGACCAGGGTTCGATTCCCGACGCGGCAGGGTCTTGAATCATGGTCAGCGGACTCGATAATTCTCGCCTCGGTGCCTACTCCAACCATGGGTCCCACTCAGCAACTCTGGGCAATAGCTTGCTTAATCTCTACTAACGGCCCCATCAGCGCCTGGGATGCTTGTCTTCACCTTGGAGATGCCCAGGAGGGACCATCTCACAGGGAAAGCCAGGATGGGTTCCCCAGCGGTATACAGCGCCGGGACGCCCCTTTGCTGGGGCAGCTGTGCGCTTTACAAGTATACAACGTTTAACGTTTAACGTTTAGCCCTGACTTGAGCACACCCCAGCCTTCTGGGCAGGCGGCCGCCTGCCTCGAGCTGGGGTCAGCGCCGTCCTGGCGCCAGAGGCTCGCATCCTCGGCTCCTCCTCCGCTTGTTTCTCTGGAATCGGAGCCTGCTTCGGATGAGGCAGTGCCGGTGCCGAAAGATTGCCTTGCCGGCCCCGGCGATGACTTCATCTTCAGAGGGGGAACTTATTATAGTTTCGGTGCCGACTCGACGCCGCAGGCCGCCGAGTCAGTGTCTGACCAAGCACAATCTGCACCAACACGTGTCGTTTCGACTCGTCGACACCGGGTTCTAGATTCTTCTATTCAGGACTCTGGAGAGGGTTTGGTGATGCTCTCCCGCCTGGCATCGCCCGAGCTAATGCTACCAGTGCCCTCTTTGAAATTTGTGCAGCCTCTTTAGGAGCTCCCAGATCTGGCAATCTGTTCGCCTCCCTAGGAGCCGCATCAGGATCCTCATTCTTCTACGGGGCTCCCTTCCGTGGGGCATTGGGCGCACCCTCAGTGTCTTGGGAGGGTCAGCCTACGTTATGTTATGTTATGTTAATTTTGATTTATATAGCGCCAAATCATCGACAGGTCTCTTAGCGCTTGCTTTGGGAACCCGACCTGGCTTTCCCTGCGAGATAACCCCTACTGGGCATCCCCAAGGTGAAGACCAGGCATCCCATCGCGGTGGGGCGTAGTGGAGATTAAGCTAGCTATTGCCCAGAGTTGCAGAGTGTGAACCCATGATTCGAGTAGGCACTGAGGCGAGAATTATCGAGTCCGTGGACATTTTGAGCTCAAGACCCTGCCGCGTCGGGAATTGAACCCTGGTCCTGGGTCTGACCTCTGCATCAGGGTCTGCCTCCTCTAACCAGTGAGCCACACTTCTCCACAACCTACAACCCTCTTCCACTGATGAGCTGTTTTCCCCTCCACGGAGGGCTACCGAGGCTGGTGCAGCTTTTTTGAGGGTGGTCTCTTCGGCCACCCGCATTTTGAATATGCAAACCTCCTCTACCCCCTTGTCGGTGGACCCCCTTGCTGGAGGTCCTCCACCGTGGGTCCAGCAATGTGGAGCCGCGTTTGCCTTTTTAGGCATCCCTTTATGATGCCATCTTGGGTACCTGGGTCTGCCCTACTTCAGGGGATCCAGTGGCACATTCAGCTCTGCACCGTCACCGCCCAGCTCCACGTGATCCAGTCTGTTTTTTTGTGCACCCTGTTGCGCAAGGGTGTTGCAGACTGCCTTTCCTTCCCTGCCCCCTCTAACGCTTTCTCCCTCTCGGGAGTCCAGGTGGCTTGAATCCTGGGGTAGGGCTAGTGCAGCCCTTCGTTCTTTAAATACTGTGTGTGTTTTGGCTCGGGCTACTTCTACCCTGTGGGACTCTGTAGACTCTTTGCTTACTGCCACCTCTGCAGATGCTCGCGCTGATCTTTTTCATTCCATTCAGGATGGCCGCGACATGGCTGAATTTACAATCCGTTCAGCCTTAGATACTGCGGATTCTTTGGGACGAGCCATGGCAAGTTCTGTTGCCTTGAGGCGTCATGCTTGGTTGAGAGACAGTGTCATCCCTGAAAGTATCCGGGAACGTCAGGTTGATTTACCCTTTGATGGGGTTTTGCTTTTTGACGCTCCCGCTGAGTCAGCGGTTCACAGGCTGCTGGCGGGCTTTCGTCCTCCCACTTGGGTACCTTTAGACCTGTCTTCTGTGGTACTTTTTCATTTTCCCATCCGTCAGATGCGTTCTGTGTTTAACATAGGCAGTGAGCCTTACATGTGCTCTGTATTTCAAATGAGCAGTGAGCTTTACGTTCTCCTTTTATGTGGTCAAGAGTATTTACCCTTTGGGGGGCGTGGCCAAGGACCGAACATGGCGGGCGTGCTCTAGCGAGGCTCCGTCCATGAACACCAACACTAGCTGATTATCCTACTTCCCCCTGCCTCCCCGATCGCCACGATATCCCCCCCGGTCCCTGGGAGGCGGTGCGGACCTCCGACGCCGATTGGCGGTCACAGACGACTGCAGGCGGCTGGATACAGACCGCAGCTTGGGCGCGGCCTGGCCCTTGTGGTGCGGCAGCGGACTGGCGTAAGGAGATGGCCGGTGCCAGCTGGAGCCGATACGGGTGCGACCTGGGCCGCTGTGGGACGGTGAGCCGGCGTATACCAGCAGCCGGCTCACGGGAGTACGACAAAGAGACCTGCGGAACCCACGGGCCGTCCGGAACCAGCAAGGGCGCTGCCTGTGGGGACTGCCGACAAATCCTGCCTGTCCGGAATGGAGGCGGCGCTGACCACACTGGATCCTGGTCTAGGCGCGCCTGCCCCCGCCGCGCTACGCGGACTCTCTGAAGGCGCTGCTGCTGCTGAACTGCCCCGTGTGCGGATATTCAGAGGGGCTGTGAAAGACACCGACCACAACGCGACGGGCGAGGGGCCCCCAGCACCTGCGAGGACTCTGTCTGTTGAGTTGTGCTGTCAGGCGGAAGGTACGGTGCACAGAGCAGGAGCGAGACAATTGGCACCCCACCACGCCGCTGCACTCTGAAACCAGCGTTCGGCCTCTGCCACCCAACCCCCCCCCCTATGCTGGCATACTGCCAGTGAGGAATACCAGACCCTTAGGAGACTTGTGGGGCCGCCATTCTCGTTCTTTTCACCTTGGCTGCCCTGGTGCGCTGCGCCCTGGGGGGGGGCTGGTGAGACCTCCTAAACACATTATACACGGTGGGACGACAACCGGTGGCCTCTTCCCTGCGGCTGCACGTGGGGGGCGCCGGCGGCATACCACTCGACTGCGACACGCTCATCACTGGCCCAGACCAGTAGCATTGGGGACACTCTGTGACCACCGCCCTGCAAACACGAAATATGGGCAGGAACAAGGCCAGGGTGCAGGACCACGGTGCCGGCGCCGATATACAGTCCACGGGCCCGGAGGACCCACTGGCATCCTCTAACGTGGAGATAATTCCCCCAACGGGCAAGACCTCACAGGATGCGAAACTGGACCTTATACTAGTTGAAATCAAGGCGTCCAGGGAGGCGCTAGAATCCCGAATGGACAACATGGCGACGAGCCTCTCGCTGCTCAAGGCGGACCATACGAAGCTGGCGGAGAAAGTCAAAGAACATAAAATAGCGCTAGACGACCTCATCCCACAACAAACATTGCATTCTACGAAACTCAAAAATATGGACAAACAGATTAAAATGATATGGGACAAGCTGGATGATGCGGAAGGGCGGGCCCGTGGGACAACGTGCGCATACTGGGTATTCCGGAGAAAAGGGAAGGACCCTACCCAATTTGTGGAGGACTGGTTAAAAAAGATA
The DNA here is from genome assembly GCF_964263255.1 of Lissotriton vulgaris. Lineage (NCBI taxonomy): Eukaryota > Metazoa > Chordata > Amphibia > Caudata > Salamandridae > Lissotriton > Lissotriton vulgaris. The sequence continues at coordinate 1,103,071,377 of NC_141694.1, read as the reverse complement.
GTGGACCCCCAGGACCTCACGCCACTATATAGTGTGGAGAGAGCGCACCGGATGCCGGCAAGACCGCCGAAGCCAGGGGCATCACCGTGCCCCTTAATTGCCCGCCTCCTACACTACAAAGATCGATACTCGGTCCTGAGGGCTGTGAGAGAGAAAGCCCCATTGCGCTTCGAGGACAAGACTATTTTGGTATACCCCGATTTCACCCCGGCGGTGCAAAGAGCTCGTTCGACGTTCCTGGGAGTTAAGCGCAAGCTGCGAGACAGGAACCTGAAATACGCACTGCTATTTCCGGCACGGCTCAAAGTGCTTTACAACAACAAGTCCTACTTTTTCGAATCACCGGAGGAAGCAGCGGAGTGGATGGAGGTAACACTGACGCCCCCGAACACGCAGGACCCCTTTGAGGAGGATCGAGGAGCGGGCTCATCGCACCGGGAGGTCGGAGCCAGATGGGAGCAGCCAAGGGTCACGCAAACCGACACTGCCTCGGGGGGATCGTCATCGGCCAGGACCAAGGAGATAGGACAACTGACAACGGCCGCTTTGGCCGAGCACGACGCTCAGGACCCTGCCGCTTCAGCCAGCCGTTCCGCCACACACACGGAGGTGTCGGGATCTGCTGATAGCCTGCAACTGTTCCCCAAGATCACGGCACAAGAAGCACATGACCTATGACTGTGGCTGGGCAGGACGTCGGATGGTATCGTATGAACTGAATGCAAGGCGATCGGGGGAGGGGGGGGCCTTCTTTGCTCTGGGTGCGATGGAGTGCTACCAACTGACTCTGGACTGGCGTAAGTGGACCCAGCTCCCCACCATATAGACCTATTTCAATGTAAGGCATGCCCACGTTGGGCTATTCTGTTTGGATCCTGAAAGGTTTTATTCGGGGATCTAGTAGTTACGGGGTTGTTTCTTGTACAGGCACGAGACTCATGGTTGACTAACTATACCTGCTCCATGGTACGGACTTCACCGGCTTTACCTGCTACCACTAGGAATGGGGACCCTTAATGACTATAAGCTGTGCACTTGGAATGTTCGTGGCATGGGGTCAGTCCACAAAAGACATAGAATCTTGGCCCAACTAAATCGTAGAAAGGTCAAAATTGCCTGCCTTCAGGAAACCCATTTAACGACCTCAGAAAGTGGGAAATTGCTTAAAAAGTGGAAGGGTCAATTGTTCGCTACCTCTTACTCAGCCTTCTCGAGAGGGGCAGCCGTGTGGCTGAGGAACTCAGTCCCTTTTAAACTGGTGGAACTGAGGAAAGATACAGAAAGCAGATACGTATTCGTCCGAGGGTTGTTAGACGGTTCCCCTGTTGTGTTGGGTAGCGTATATGCGCCGAACTCTAACCAATCGGCCTTCCTGGTGAAACTTAACGGAGTGCTGGCTGACTGGGCTGATTTTCCCTGGTTGATGGGCGGGGATTTTATTGCTGTCCTGGATGTATCGATACATTGCAGGATACGGAAAGTAGAAAACAGGCTGAGGCGCTAGCGCAATGGGCAGAGGTTTGGCAACTAGCAGATGCATGGCGTGACAAACACAATTTAGACAGGGAATACACATTCTATTCACCACCCCACAAATTGCACACCAGAATAGACCATGTTTTCTGCACCACGTCACTAATGGGGTCGGTCATAACGGCAGAACACATGGGCAAAACTCTCTCAGACCACAACCCGGTGGAAGTTGGCTTTCAGTGGGGCAGGATCCCAACACCCATACCAACTTGGCGCCTTACACCAGATCAATTGGAAGACACGACTTTCCGCACAACACTCGAGATAGCCATCGTAACTTACTTTGACACAAACAGTGGGTCCGCGAGCTCCCGCCAAGTGGAGTGGGACGCTTTTAAGGTCTCGATTCGGGGTGAAGCGATGAGCACGCGGGTGGGCATGAGGCACACTGATGGACAAGCTCCGGGACGTAGAGGGAAGCCTAGCACTATTAGAGACTGAAGCTGCCGGCACGAATGTGCCCTTCACGCCACTACAAGAAGCACACATCCAACACGCAGAACTGCTAGTGGAACTACGCCTCCTAGACTACAGAGAGTACACGAGTAGACAACATGCGCAGGCGGATAAGGCAGGACCTTTATTGGCCCGGCTGGTAAAAGATGACCCGATACACTTGCCCATAATGGAGGTACTTGACCAAGGGGGGTCCATGGCAACAACGCAGTGGAAGTCACCCAGACCACCAGACCCTGAGATGTGGAGGGCGGAGTTGGTGAGGTGGGGAAAGGCTGAGAGTGCGGCATTGCAGCTCGAGGAACGCAGAGGGCTTAGGAAACACCCCATCTCCCTAGACTGGAATGCATTGCTGGGGTCCTTTGAGTCAGGGAATGATACAGACTCCGAACACACCATAGATATGGGACAACAGGAATGAGGACAAATCTGAATCATATACCGACCCTTGTACGGCCTCCACCAAATAGGAGGGACCCGTTAAACGCAACTACAGGTGCACAAACACAGACGGTATCTACACGAAAGTGTCTCTGCCCATGTGCCCCTAGTACGACTATAGCAGGGCTATTATAACACACGAAATGTCCATGTGTAAGAATGTCCGGCACCACGAACTGATATAAATGTGAGTAGGACAGTGCCTGGGGGGGGAGGGTGAGGGAGGGGGGAGTTCAGTTTGGGAGTTTTAGCGAAACTAACGAAAAATGAAAATGTATACATCCTGTCAGTGCGATCATAATGTACAAATGTGTGAATTATGTACTGTGAATACTCTGCACTGATCACCATGCTTTCATGTATCCTGTTAATAAAGACATTTTCAAAAAAAAGAGTATTTACCCTTTTATTAGCATCTCCTGGATGCATTTTGAATTCAGTTGCCTGTTGGCCTTTGGGGCCGTGCTTCACAGGTTGCTGTGTCCTCTGCTTGTGGGTTTCAGCCGGTAGTTTAACTCTGTAACGTCATTATGGGCCGGAACTCTGTTCAGGGGTTTGGTTTGTTCCTGCATTCTTTTTGACCTGGCTTTTGCCGTTAGAGGCGTTCCCTGTTGTCCGATGTATACATACTCCATGTGTGGTACTTTTATGGTATTATATAGCCTTACTTCATTCACCTGGACCTGGTGATATTGTGGGCTCCAGGCACCGACTGCATGTCCATTGTACGGTGTTATATGTTTTTCCTGGGATGCCATCTTCTTTTGCCAGGGTTATCCATCTCTTTAGATGTTTCATGGTCACTTTAGAGTCTTTGTAAATGGCTCCTACATGCTCTAAAATATGCTGGGTATGGTCCGGTAAATACATAATGCCTACATGCCGGTTGCCTTGGTTTCCTCTTCCTACCTTGCCACTTTTTGTCATAGTTGCGCAGTTTGGACCAATGTCCCCATGTGTGGGGGAGCCCTTTTTAGGTGGTTGCAAGTTCCATAGGGTCCTCCTTGCTTCCACTTCCTGGGGTAATTTTCCAATTATCATATGCACAACATGTGTCTTTAATGGAACATTAAAGGCATCCCTATGGGCACACCCTATTTCCTCAGTGTGAAATGAGGATTCCAAACTTCAGTTCCTTTTTAAGGTTATTTTATTCTTCTTTCATATATATTCTTTTGATATTGTTGACATTTTAATCATTCAGCATTTCAATCAGTATTTATACCAGCGACAGAGTTACTTTCGACTCCATTGCATTTCGGGCATGACTCACAACGCCCTTCATCAGGGAATAAACACTACAAACAAAAAATAGAAACAACAAATGTAATGAGCAAATGTGCTGTGTGTGTCTATCTGTAACAAGTGCTATGATTTAAACTAAAGTGGTGTGTTATAAGCAATGAAAACGGAAAAATTTAAACAATCATGTCCTGTGAGTTTACAACTGAGACCACCATCTATACCTTATAAACCCGTGGCTACATGCCAAAGTACAACCACGCCTGTGTCACTTACGTGTCGCGTTTCGACAAGATCAAACATTGTGTTCAAAATACTGTCAAAGAAAAAATGTGCGCCCTTCTGTTCCTGGGTAAGCAACTTAAGGTCTCTATTGCCATTTGTCGGCGGCATATTCTGCCTGCTTCAGCGGTTAGGGGTTCATGCTATGCCTCGCTTACCCTTTAAGGTTGGGTGTACTCTAAAGGCGCTAGAGGGCGCACGAGCAGAATGGCCGCCCTGTGGCGAGGCTCCTGCTACCCGGAATAATTATCCGGTATTTATCTTACTAAATCGGAACGAAAATCGCCCTTCTGAAGCCTACGTTCTTAAGACTACTAGCTCCACACTCTGTGAAAATCTGGAGGCAATCCGAGGCTCAGAGGCCGAGAAACGCAGTGCTGAGTTCCCTGCCGAGAGCTGACAGAGGGGGCGGCGTCAGGCCTCTGTGAACTGGGACGAAATTGCTGAGACCTTCGCCCGGAGACTCGAGGTGCTGTGCCTATACTGCCGAGGAGCTTGAGGAGGTGGGCTATAACATTTGCCTATGCACGCGCTGCTTCCAACTAGAGGCCCCACGCGACCTGCCTAATGGAGTACGGACCCAAATGACATAACAGTAGACATTTGCACCGGCAAGACGCAATGGAAAACCGGATCTAGACCTGCCTCTCTGTGTAACACTCTGACTCTGGCCCCTGTCCCTCACTCATTATGTCAAATATAATGTCCCCTTTGGACAGATCATAAGCAAGCAAAAAGACTTGCAACTATAACACACACTAGTCAATTCATACTTTCAATTTGAGCAACAACAAAGATGATGTAAAAAAATAGTCAGAAATTATAAAAATGTACACAATTTATTATACCATTAAAAAGAATCACAATAAAAGGGATAATCAATATATCCTAATACAATACATGCAGGTAATAATCACATAGTGGGAATAAAACATAACAACATATTGGTTAAAAATAGAACAGGATACTGCAATCCGACTTAAGTAAATCAAACTCCAAATTTGTATAAGTATATTTAAATTGGAGACGTTGTGTAGTCGAATGATTTAGTGTATCCCAATACACAAGGGCATCTACGCGTTTCGGTTTTGGCAACTTGGTTTACGAGCCAGCACCTTCATCAGGATTAAAATTTTATAAATTCCCACAATATAAGGAATATCTGCAAAAATATAAAATGTACAGTATCAAATATATTATCACTAATATATTGTCACTCACTACTTGTTACACCATCATCAGTTTGCTACTCCTTTAGAAACACCCAATTATACATTCAAACCATTCAATTAAACATTAACCTTCTAATGCAACATTATTGTTTAAAAAGAGCATACAGTCTCATATACATTGGCTAAGACCACTTGAAGATATAATGAAGTTCCAAGCTTAACATAGTGAGTGGCGATATTGTCATTCTCCTGCACATTTATATGCATTTCAAATACAATCCTCCAAATTGTATGGTTGATCACCTTTTAAGTATATTCTCTTCTCTCATGAGAATCAACAAAATGGGCTTAATAATTTACCTCATTATTTTGCTAGTACCGGGCTTTCCTAAATCCCTCCGATACTTGATCTCGAGTTAGATGATCGATTGGCGCACCTCACATTGCAGACGCCTATAGAATTATATATAGTTTCAGTCAGCTAATATCCAACACCCTGTCCCTCACTCCACAGGGGATAAACTTATTTAATGGCCATATAGCGCTTCTTGAGGCGTCGAGGGACACGATGCGCCAACTGCGAAAGGGGTGGTACTTACCGGAGCGGACTGCTGGACAGGGCGCCAAAAGCGCTGCACCTTCGGAAACTCAGGCAGCCTTGGGCGCTAAACCCCTGTAGCGAGACGCAAGCTGCAGTTGTGGGCGGCAGTATCGGGTACTTTGCGCTAAATGACACGCGGCAGGACACTTTACCCGAAGGAGGGGTGGCGCTATTTACAAGAATTGTGGCGGCGTTGCAGAGATTTAAGCAATCGAACACCAGCCAGTAGTTGAGCTCGCCCACAACGCACAACATTGGTCATATTGATGAAAAGGCCTAGCAGTGTGGTGTGACCTGGGGGCAACATCGAAACCGGGAATAAGAGCCTTTGTGACGGACATCTCCATTATCGCATCAGTCCAATGATGCAGGGTGCAGACAACGAGGTATTAACACACTACCGGCCCTGAGAGGCACAGCATACTACTGGATCACCGGGTGCAGGCGGAGGTATGGGAAAGCCAGACACCCGCCAACCGAAATTTAACTTTGAAGCCGCAAAAAAAGGGGCTAAACAGACTGACGGAAGCCGACTTGGATAATACGGACAGATCAGGTGGCAATGCATCATTCCAAGACCGGGACATGCAGCAGATACTGCAGGAAATGTGACAAGGCTTTGCCACAATCGTCGATAAGGTGGATCGCATGTCCTCAAGGATGGACGCTATTGTACATAAGGTAGACCAGCACGAGGAGCGAATAAAGGAGACAGAGAGGCGAATATCGGACAACAATGACACCCCGCTAGTTATGTGACGCAATTGACGAGAATGGATACGTTGTTACGTATCATCGCTGCGTAGAATGAGGATTTGGAGGCCCGCAGTTGACGCAACAACATCCTCGTGACGGGGCATTCCGGAATCCACAGACACTGGGCGTATGGAAGATTTCATCGACAAACTGCTCATAACTGCCACAGGGGCTGAGGCATTCTCCGCACATCTTATCATGGAATATGCGCATCGCTCCCTTGGGCCGAGGCTCCCCTCAGAGGCCCATCATTGCGCGCCTGCTGAGTTACTGGGACCGCGATGTGGCACTGCGTGCAGCACGCGCCAAACAAAATCTGGTGTACAATGGGGTGTCCTTCTCGATCTTTCCGGACTTTACTCCGATGGTACAGGAGGAGCGGCGCAAGTTCGAGGTCAAAAACAAACTGCGTGCAGCACAGATTGATTATGCCTTATTATATCCAGCGTGACTTTGTGTGACTCATCAAGGGAAACCACAATTCTTCACGAACCTGCAACAGGCTGAGGACTACTTACGATCGCTGAAACGGACGCAGCGGGGAAGAAATGGACGTGATGCAGGCCAACAGGAACATGACCGAGGCACGGACAAAGAAGCCTGAACTGTGGCAACCAGCGCTTGTTTTCATTTTCTAATGATTGCTGTTGGTAATACTAATGCTTGATGAGAGACTGCAACTGCAACCGAAGTGTGGATATGCATCCCAGAAGGACTGCAGATGTTCCGATGGTAATGTATTCCGGGACCCGCCACCCCCCCTCTATTGGAGCCTAGAGGTCGTACAGGTCCAGAGGCTTGAGGTGGGGAAGGCGGCGGTGTAACCCTCTAGAATGGCCCCCTACGGGTGTTCCCCTGAATTGGATTGTGTTTGTTGGGGAGGGACTAAGTTTCTGGTTTTGGAAAGGGGCAGTGAATGGGTAGACTGGTCTAGCAAGTTGGGGCTGCTTCAGTGGGTGGAGGGTTGGACTGTGGTTGGGTGGGGGGTGGGGGAGGGTAATGTTACCTTTGTTCTAGACCGCGCAGATGCACAAGAGGACACTATACAGGATGCTGATATGTGGGCAGAAGTTGATGATATATGGAATGGGTGGTACTGCCTGCACATTATTGCCGCTCTCTGTCACTGGCGAATCACCTAACAACTCTTTAGTAGTCATATCCTGGAACATTAGGGTCCTTAACGACGCTCGTAAATGTAGAAATGTATTGTCTTACCTAGATCGGCACAAAGCACAAGTGGTATTACTGCAAGAAACGCACATTCCCCAGCAGACTAGTCCTTCTTTTGCCAACAGATGGGCTGGTGGTAGATTCTTTTCATCCTATTCCTCCTACGCCAGGGGCATTGCAATACTAATTAAACGAGCTGTCCCATTCACATCCCTTGGTCACTTGACAGATACAGTAGGGAGGTATGTCATAGTATGGGGGAGACTGGGTGACGGGACAGTTACCATTGTGAATTGTTATGCTCCCAATATTGATGCTCCCGAATTCTTTACAATGCTATGGGGTAAGATCCTGGATATTGGCTCCACTCACGTAATCTGGGGAGGGGATTTTAATGTGGCATTAACACCTTCACTGGATAGGGCGGACGGGCTGGCACACTATCCTCCTAAAGCCAGGGAAGCCATGCAGGGTATAGTGGAGGAAGGCTCATTGGTAGACAGCTGGAGACATAAACATCCTACGAAGCTGGAGGGCACACATTTCACATCCTACACAGGAACATGGGCAGGTTTAGATTGTTTCATGACACGGGGCTTAGCGGCTGGTGTGACGGCTGCAAGACATCTAGCCTGCACTTACTCTGATCACTGTCCTGTACTAGTCACACCGACGGTGCCTGGTTTTGATAGCCCTAGGCCAACCTGGCGATTACAGCCCACTGTTTTGCTTGATGCAGCTTTTAGAGAGGAGCTACGTGAAGACATACAGGACTTCTTCCCCCGCAATAAGGGTACTGTCGACAGTGTTGAAATGGTCTGAGAGGTCTTTAAGGTTACAATATGCGGGTGGTGCATAGCAAAAGGGTTTGGAGTACTGCGGGATATCCAACGCACACTACAAAAATTAGAGGTTGACCTAAAAGAACTAGAGAAAAGAATACAGAAGGGAGATAAGGCAGAGGAGCAAACAGAATTTCGAACCAAGCTGTCGGAATATGAGGAGGAAGCGAACCGGGAGTCGAAATTCCGAAGTAAATACTGGGTAGCTCGGAAATATGGGGAGGGTGAACGCCCAGGAAAGGCCTTATCTGAAATCATAAGACATGCCAGAGGCACCAATACTATACTTGAACTTTCTGACAGTAATGGGGAGATATGTAGGGACAATGCCCGCATAATGGAAGTACTTACCAAGGATTATACACTACACGGGTCTCAGGTGATTTAGACTTCGATGGCTTCCTGAGAGACGTGGCCTTATGCTGGCTAAGCGATGTGCACAGGCAGCTTCTGAGCGCTCCACTGGAGTTAGACAAAATCAGAGAGGCGATTATGTCCTTAAAAAATGGGAAGGCGCCGGGGCTAGACGGTATACCGGCGGAATTCTACAAATGCTATATAGACATTATGGCACCGGTGCTACGCGAAGTATTCGAAGACTCAATGGAGGTTGGTACACTGCCTCAATCCATGCGAGAGGTGGTGCTCACCTCTCTTCTAAAACCAGGGAAAGAGCCCACGGAGTGTGATTCCTACCGCCCCCTATCCCTAATAAACTGTGACGGAAAGATATTGGCCAAAGTACTGGCTACAAGACTGTCATTACTGATGACTCAAATAGTACTGCTGGATCAATCCGGGTTTTCCCCGACCAGAGCGACTAGTCATAACCTCCGTACCCTGTTTTCTCTCACGCAAACTATAGCACCGGAATTTCCGCTTGCTGCTGTGTTCTTGGACGCCTCCAAGGCGTTTGATTCCGTAGAGTGGTGTTACCTTTTTACGGTGTTGCAAAAGATGGGCTTCCCACCTATATTTCTTGCGTGGGTGCAACTATTATATAATAAACCTACGGTCAGGATACTAGTGAATGGTCGCCTCTCAATCGCGGTGTCTATAACCAGAGGCACACGGCAGGGGTGCCCACTATCCCCACTTCTATTCGCCATTGCAATAGAACCACTGGCCTGCAGAATACGGCAATTACACAGGGACAGTGCATTCCGATGCCTCCAACGACAGGTCTCGATCTCGCTCTACGCGGATGACGTGACGCTGTATGTCACTGACCCGCAACACAGACTAAACTTAGCCTTATTGAGGGAATTCTTCGTTTTTGGCAGACTGTCCGGCATCACTGTGAATTGGAGCAAATCGCAGATTTTTCCACTTGCCCCAGCAGTGTCCGAATTTCCATTAGATTATCCTATCGAATGGTGCCATTCCGACCTTAAATACCTGGGAATCCGGGTCTCAAGAGACTAGGATGAGACGTTCCGGATGAACTATGGCACGGCTATGATGAAGCTTAAGGGCACCATTACCCGCTGGAATGCGCTACCCTTATCTATGGCAGGAAGGGCCTCGCTAATTAAAATGGTTGTGCTACCTAAGTTCTTGTACTTTTTCCTTAATATACCGTACCACCCGGGGCTTTCTTCTTCAAAACTATGAAATCAGAACTGATCAGGCTGCTCTGGGGAGGGAAGCAACCGAGGCTCCAATGGGCGGTTATGGCAGAGCCGTATAGCAAAGGGGGCTTTGATATCCCTGATTTTGAGACATATTATCTGAGTGCTCAAGCACATTATCTCTATCACTGGGTCAAACCCCACGCGGTATATGCCGCAATTAGCAGCTGAAGACTGGATTGTGCAACCTTTGCCACTAAGCGGGATCGTTCACGGACCCGCCAATGTTCTCGAGACACCGCCAACCACTGTGTCTCGCACTATCGAGGCTTGGCAGAGGATATTGCACAAGTTACGGATTTCCCTGCTATATGCGCCGCTTATGCCATTGACGTATCACCCCAAAGTGACTGTGATACAAGAAACTGGCTTCCAAAAAATGTGCAAACGCCTTCGGTGGTCTACATGGGGAGACTAGTTTGTAAATGGAGAGTTTCGTACTAAGGAACAATTCTTTGGAGATAGTGTTCATAGTCCCCTAGACCTCTTTTATTACATACGGTTACAGGAGGGCATGAAAACTCTTCTCTCCGAATGCCCACGGGAACCGGACGTTATACCGCCCCTGAACGTTCTGTTGGATAGCACTGACGGTACACACCTTGTCTCTGGAATATATGGTAGTCTCCGTACTCACACCCCAGAGGTGACGGGTTCGGCCAGGCGCCACTGGAGTGAAGACCTGGGGCAAGAGATAACGGACGATCAATGAGAGTATTGTTGTGAAATAACGTGACGTATCACTTCCAGCAGCCGATTTAAGATTATACATTATAAATTCCTGCACAGAGTTTTACACGCCAGCCAGGAAGTATAGATTCAAGCTATCTGACACAGATCAGTGTGAAAGATGCAAACGACCGGGGGCTGGATTTTATCACCTGGTCTGGAAGTGTCCACTGATATGGCAATACTGGGAGCAGATACACGCAGCATGGACGAACATGCTGAATGTTAGCTTTGAGAAAGACCCTCTCATTATGCTCCTAGGCTACACGGCACATATACCAACAGGTAGCAGGAAACTCATGGATATCGCTTTACTATTAGCTAAACGAAAAATTGCATGCAGATGGGGGAGGGGGAGAGCACCTAAGTTCAAAGAATGGTTACGGGATATGACACATTGTCAGGAACAGGTTGGAATATATGCTGAAACACTACCAGTGACCTCGAGGCCCAAGGACATATGGGGACCACTACAGGCATACATATCACAACAGGGACACGTTGACGAAAATGGAGGGGGAGGGGAAGGTGAGGCTTGGGATGCCAATGGTTTGCACTGCAAAGTACCTGATCATCGTTCCTATTGTTAAAGTTAGGGACGAGCGCTAGTGCTGATGCCTAAAGATCTTTTATGTTGGAAAAGAATGAGCCAATACATTGTGCAGAATATGATACTATTTGCAACATGTCTCTGATTCAAGGACCCTGTAAGAACTGATTACGATATAAGTATGTAAATACCATGTATGACGAATTACCACTCTGCTCACGTTGGGCTGAGGAAGTACCAGATATTGTGCTGAGATTTCCGAGTGTTGATTGCGCTGTCATTCTGTGATGTAACTGAAAAAACTCGAAAATAAAGTTAAAAAAAAGGTTGGGTGTACTCTTGGTGTGCTTCTTGTCCCGCTGGCTATCTCCTATGCATTGCTCAGGTTCAGGCTTGCCTTTTGGCTCTTGCCACCAGCACTTTCTGGCACCTTTTTATAACTGGTCTGTTAGGCGCTGGTTGCATCTCTTCAAGTTCATTCCCAGCTTGGGTAATGCTCTTTTGTGCGCCATTTAGCGGAGAGGATCTCTCTCTCTCTGTCTCTCTCTATCTCTTCTGAGGATCATACCGTTCTATCTCTAATTTTATACTGTTACTGTATGGTGCCATTCTGGCATGCTGTCGTATATCTTATCCTGTGATTTCTGCTCTTTGAGCTGCTGGGGTTGCTGTCGGACTGTTCTGCAGCAGTTTGTTTCCAACTTTCTCCGTCACCTTGTTGACTCTTTCTGTTATCCTGTCTCAGACCCGCCTCCCTTTTTGGGTATGGTTATGGTATCTATTCTAAGTTAAGGAATTGGCGGCTAGATGTCTCTATCAGATGTACGAGTTACTTAACTTTGGTAACGATGTATCTGGTAGAGACGTTGTCTAGCCGCAGATTCCTTAACGCCCACCCAGTCTCCCCGTTCTGCCAGGACCTTTTCTGGTGGTGTTCTCCACTGGCATCTTCAGTTGCCATTGGGGTATATCTTCAGGGGCTTCAGGTTGTTGCACTCCCCTGGGTGCTTTCATATACAGTTAACCTCTGCTGAGGGACTTCTTTTCTGTTATATGGTACCTTTGATTCATGGGAAGGTTTGTTTCCTCTCCTGTTCCCTTCCCTTCAGTCTGCTCTACTGCCTAGGCCCTGGTTTTCTAGTGGTCATCCTCTTTGAGGTTCGGTTGTGCTCTATTTCCTTCCTATGTTTTTAGAGGGGAAAGGCAAGTCTTTTCATTCTTTCCTACAGTGGACTGTTGTTCTTTCCGTGTTCCGTCCTTACTGGACGGCACAGTTCCACATGACACTATCAGTCAATTTCTATCTGTTGTATGTTCTTCCCTTGTTGCACTGTGGGAGGGGGCCCCCATTTTAACCTGCAGGGCTCTTTCTCAAAGTCTCCACTTATATGTGTAGGTGGTGTCTATTCTGTCTTTAGGATGGTGTCGCCACCATCCCCCTTTTTTTACTTACGGAAAGTTCATTCCTCGAACATTGTTCCCATACTTTCACAGTTTAGTTGGTGGGTCCGCGTTGTGCCGCAGAAAAGTTTCTCCGAAGAAAACTGACGTCGGCACGCCGGGAGTGATTTATATGACCTCGCTGACGTCACGTACGAGGACGACATCAGGGTGGGGTCGTGTGGCGTCGTCCCCCAGCACAGAGGTGCTGCTGCAAAAGATTTCCGGATCCAGTCTCACGCCTGGTGATATTCTACGTTAAGGAATCTGTGGCTAGACCACATTCTCTACCAGATACATCGTTACCGAAGGTAAGTAACTGATACAATATGTTATCATCTGTGTGTGTTTCTCTCCTCTTTTGACTAGTGTCGCTACTACAGCCTGAATTATATTGTTGTTGCTTTCTCTTTCAAAATTTGGTAGTTCGTCTCTCAAGCAAACCTTGTCACTTTTTGATTTGGAGGAGAAACTGAAAGATATTAGAAGCCTGGTGGAGGAGAGAAAAGATTACTCGTTGCTCTGCGACCAAGCTGAATCCAGGTCACCACTGTGCCCTTACATGCTGGCTGATGAAGAAAACCCTTTGACATCTCAGGTAATGCCTTTAGTCGTTCCTCAAGATTGATTTAGTGAATGAAAGAAAGACTAATACATAGATTAATGTCTTATTACTCTAGATGTAATTGGTGACATTGTGCACATAGGAGCATAGAAAGATCACTGTGCAGGCCTTGATTGGCTCCAGATTGGACTACGCTAATGTCCTGTACAGTGGTCTCCCGGACTATCTTGTTCAGCGGCTGCAGGCTGTGCAGAACGCTGCAGCTCGCGCTATTTTTGGCCTCCGTAGGCGAGTTGGAGCCTCTGGTTTGTTGCAGTCGCTACATTGGTTGCCCATCCGGAAGCGGTTCATGTTTAAAGTTCTGACGCTGGCGCATAAAGCGCTTTTTGGCGTGGGCGCGAAATACTTCCAACGCAGGCTTGCCTTCTACCGCCCTGCCAGATCTTTACGATCCGAATCTCTGTTCTTGGCTGTGGTTCCTCGATTTAGGAAGGCATGCACTGGAGGGCGCTCCTTTAGTCTGAAGGCCCCTCAGTTGTGGAACACCCTTCCTTTGGCCCTACGGTCCTCTACTAATCTGCTTCACTTTAGGAAGAGCCTGAAGACTTGGCTTTTTAACCTTTAGTACTTCTGTTGTTCTTTTTCAGTTGTTCGCTGTATGGTGTTATGTTTTTTATTCTGAGCTGCCTCGATAAAGCGCCGGGACACTGCACTGGAGTAGCCGTGCGCTATAAAAATAAATGTATAACATAACATAACATAACATACCGTACCATGTTATGTAAAGTGCAATTCACTCATTCACATCTCATTTGCACCTTTTTATATGATGGCAAGGGTAGGAGGTAAAGTAAAATCTTAACGTTAGTCAGCCCTCTGCCTTCCTCATTCGTAATAAACTCCAGTTCAACTTCAACTGTCTCAATATCGAACAAATGTTCACACATGCATTTAATATTGAAACTATTGTATGAGAGTTTAGGTTGAGTGATCACACCGGGAGCTAAGATAATTATTTTACCATAAGTCTGTCTTGATTTTTTGAGCTGCATCCATTGTTTCTCCCCGGTCAACAATATCTTCCTTTAATATGCTGAAATTGTTGTAAAAATAAAAGATGATGGATTAATGCTCTTTTTTTTTTTATTGTGTTTTTTGTTTAATAAGTTGGCAAAACCATTGTTGTGAGGTGAATTATTGCTCACAGCCATCTTGATCCTATGGCCCATATCCGATTCTTATGGGTTTACATCATTTTACATTGGTCCACAGAGTCCCTGACATAACTGAGAATGCACATGCCTCTCTAATATCACAGGCTATGGATGCAGGGCTTGGCATTGAGGGGAAGCTCCCCCCCTCCAATATAGGGCTCCAGCGAGGACGCAGCCCTATTCATCACCCTCCTGAACAGTCAATGACATTTGGAGGAAAGGGATAAACTGCAGAGACCAAGAGGAATGCAGGAGTCACACTGGGGAAGCGACTATAATCACCAGCTCCACGCTGCAACATTCCGCTCTTCCCAAAATCAGTTGTAGCGCCATCCACAAATCAACAATTCCTTCCCCCGTCTCCCTGCAATCAGAAAGCAGTCACGTACCAGCAAGGAGGGACCCTGTCCCACAGCGAGCACCCGACCATGCATCCCATAAAGCCTCCTCCAGCGGAGTCACTTGATACAATAGTGAGTAGTGGGAAACCAAGATACCTGCCCAAAGCGAGGTTGGGTGAATTAAAGAAAATAGACCCCCGGTACCTGGCCAATGTGACAACATCACCATAAAAAGTAGGACTGTCCACATCGGCGTCATCTTGGGTCTGGGTTTCTCTCCTGCTCTGGATGGGGATAACTAAAGGCTTGGTAATGTTCTTATTGCACAGACATTAACCTTATAACTTTGCCACTACACTAGTACTCTAATAGACGCGCTAAGTTTCCCCTAATATATAGCCTGTCTATGCAGATTTTCCGCTCCTGGAGTCTTTGTAAATCGATACCAATATGTACACCGGGAAACGTTACAACCCTCTTTATTCAACTTCTTCCCTTTTGATGTGTGATTTCTTTGCTCATCTGCTCTTGTGAACTTGCTACGTCGATATCAAACTCTCCCTCACCGGCATGTGTCAGAAAGAAAAGATGAAGTGCAACTCTCATTCTTCAAAGCTGTGTCTCTAGCACCAACAAAGGAAACCTGCACCGCTGGCCTTGGCAGCTGTCCCAGAAATATAGGTTATGCTCTGGCTATGCTTCTGAAAGAGCTGTCGGGCAAAAAATGCTCCATTGCCACTGTAAACACAGCATTGGACACGACACGTGCTAAAATGCGAACTGCGTTTGAACTTGGTGACCAATGCATCAACGGGTACCAGATCTCAGAAGTAGAAACCCAGCTGGACCAAACCCCAGACTGGGGACAGGCAATGTGGCATCTAGACCAGAAAACTATTGAGTTTGAGGACTGAAGCCAGAGGGACAACATGAGGATCCTCTGCGTACCAGAGCAGGTTAAGAAAGAGATGTTTGCTTTTTTTAATTGCCTTGATCCCAACTTTACTGAGAACTACATTCACTCGGAACCTGGACTCCGATTGCGCACTGCTGCTCGAGGCGCACGCCCACACCATATTCTGGCATGTTGTATATGGCATCAACATACTAGACAAATTCTTCTAGAACTGACAAAATATGGTCCATATCATTACGAAAACAACTAAGTTATTGTGACTGAACACTTCTTGATACTTACAAATGTTAGAAGGAAGCAATTTCTGGCTTTGCTCCTCAGACTGCGAAAGAGAGATTTTAAATTTGGCATGCTACACTCTGCCATCATAATCTTATTGTGCCAACACCGCACGATGGAGTACCATGGACCAGGTGAACTGGAGTCTTTTTATAGACTAGCTGGATGACACCCCGATTGACATTGCACAGGAAAAAGACACAGTACTGGGCAATCAGCATGGGAGCTCAGGCCAAGATGGCCTGTCATATCTAGAGGAACATCGGTACTGAGAATCAGTGACCGAAATGGTCCCATGGTCGCAAGCGGCGATCATGGAAACCTTCTGAGATGAGACAAGTCTAGCTCATCCCTTAAGACCCAACTTAAAAGCCTCTGTGTGACAAACTGTGCTTTCGTAATGTATAATCACTAACCTCCTTTTTTTTTTTTTTACAGACTCGCCCAAAGGGCTAGGTGGTTTAAGTTCAGGCGATTTAACCTTAGTTAGAATTCACAAATACCAGTGAAGACTTCTCATTCTTCTACTACCGATGTGACCACATGACCCTTAAACTCAAAAAGATTAATAGTACCCTCCTTTACACCCTATTCTCACCTCCTCTTAGACCCTGTAGCCTGGCGACTGGCAGATGGGTTTTGTGGCCCTGTTCCCATAGGTAGCAGCACCACCTCTTACCTCCATGACAAAGGCACTGAATCCAGTTATAAAGCTCTCCCTGCACTGATTGTAGTACCTTTGAATCCCACAGTCCTGTAATACCCCTGTAGTAGTTGTTGGTGTCTTCCCCACACTTGCTTAACCCCTTCGATGCTGATGACGAGCTCAGCTCGTCATGCAGTACACTGGTCGTGCGCTGATGACGAGCTGAGCTCGTCATGCAGCATGGGGATCAGTATATTTCAGCACCCAGCGGGAATTACCTTCGCAGCCAAGGTGTTAACTACTTACCGACTAGAGACAAACACCAATTGTTATCCACTGTCACCTGGTGCTCCCTTGTAACCGCTAATCACGTCTGTTACCTAATATTCAGCCCTACCTACATACTTGACCCCCTTATCCCTCACTGTCTGTCAGCCACTACCCATGCACGATGATCACCGCTCCTAAATGTGCCTTGATGCAAACACAGATACGGAGATCTATAAATGTAACACCCCTCAATGCCAACGGACTGGCGCATTTTATTAGATGGAAAAAAATACGTTGCGGTCTTGGCCGTAACAAAACCGGACATATCACTTTTCCAAGAGACTCATTTAAACCCCCCAGAGGGAGTGAAACACTTAAGAAACTGAGAGTCGAATTATAGATGCTAGTGTCACACCCAAGAAACAAGGCCCAAAGGGGAAGATGCTATACCCCTGGCAATGAGGGGTGACAATTTATTTGCATAAAAACCTCCCCTTGAAATTACTTCGTAACTTGGCGGCAAAAGACAGGAGTTATATTTTGGTGCAACTCCAAATACAAGCTGCATACATTAGTGTAGGGTCTGTGTACACCTCACTTGATGCTAAGTATCTTTCTCACCAATATCAAAAGGTTACTTACGCCTTTTTAGCTCCAACAGAGTTGTCATGGGGAAGCTGTATTGGAATTTAACAATTGAGACTATCCTAGGTAGATCAGGAAAGGCAGATCTCTGTAGCAACGGGAATAGGTGGCTGCTGCACCTATGAAAGAGGGGCTATACCTTCAAATCTTGGTCACAAAGTATTCAAACAAGGATTGACTACTTATTAAACTCATCCACCCTCCTCCAACAACTGACCAGTGGCTCCATACTCCGTGCAGTATATCAGACCATGACCTATTTGATATCCGCTTAGACCTTGATCTACTTAAACACCTGCAAAGTCAATGGAGACAGATTCTATGTAATAAAAAGATCCATATGACATTTCACATTCATAGCTACATGTAGAAAAGTTTCTCAAGGATATGAAAAGCTCAGTCATGTCGACACAAACGCTCTGAGGAGCAGTAATGACCACTGTGAGAGGCATGCGGGTCTCAAACTTGGCTTAGGCCAAAATGCGAATCCTCTCAATTGACCTCACAAGAGATGCTAAGGGAACTCCTGACTGATAAGCTCAGAGTAAACGCGATTTACTATTGTAAGCTGAAAAATATATTTTCTGTATTCGCCAAAGAAATCATGAAAGGGGAAGAAAGCAGGCTGCCTACTGGTCTTAGAACTCTGCCAACTAGACTCATCTGGAACTATCCTTGCCCTGTGGAGCTCTAGAAGCGACCTTCTGACACTCCGGACCGAAATAACACCTGTACAGGTCTGACCGATGAGCCAGACTAATTTGAGCACCTACAACTAGCCAGAATTATCCAAGATCAATCTGACATTTTAGACGGTGATATTACTGTAGAAGTCTCAAAAGCAATTGGTGGTATGGCTACCAGTAAGGCACCTGCAGAAGCAGCTTCCTGGTGGGATTTTATAAGGTCACCAAAACCCTGACCTCCCCCATCCTAGTGTCAATATGTAACGGGCCCATGAAAAGGGGCACATGACAGACTTCTTTCTGAGTATTGTATTGTATTGTATTGTATTGTAAGGGGAACTTGTAGAGCGCGCTGACACCATGGGTTTCCTGGCGCTGGTTGGAAGCAGAAAGACATGGGGAACTTAGCTGGATTGAGGGAAAAGCCATGTTTTAGGGATTTACGGAAAAGAATGAGAGAGTTAGAGGTTTTGAGAGAGAGGGGAAAGGAGTTCCAAAGTTTTTGGGCCAGGAATGCAAATCGCCGGCCTCCAGATCTGCAGAGTTTGATAGAGGGGATAGACAGGAAGTGAAGGTAGGAAGATCTCAGGTTCCGTGAAGGGCAATAGGGCTTGATGAGGGATTTCAGAAAGACGGGACAGGAGCCAGATAGAGCTTTAAAGGTAAGGCAGCCGATCTTAAAGGCTGCCCTCGAAATGACGGGGAGCCAATCTAGTGTGGAAAGAAGGGGTTTGGCGGATTGCCATTTCGGAATCCCAAGGACCAGTCTCGCCGCTTGATTCTGAACAGATTGCAGTCTGGAAAGAGATGTTTTAGGCAGACCGTGGTAAATAGAGTTCGAAAAATCTAAGCGGGAGAGGACGAGGGCCATGATGACTTGCAGAAGGGCTTCAGGAGTGAGGAGATAGGCCACCTTCCTGATCCTGCGCAGCTGGAACATGCAGGAGGAGACCACCGTCCCCACTTGGGCCCCGAGAGAAAGGCCGGAGTCAATAGTGACCCCGAGACTCTTTACCAAGGCCACGGGGGTGGGGGGGGGGGGGGGGGGGGCCAAGTTCTGCCGGCCAAAAGTACGGACCCCAGTAGGTAGAGCTCCTGCCCGGAAGAAGGAGCTCCGTCTTTCCGGGGTTCAGTTTGAACTGGTTTTGACACGTCCACTGAAGGATGTGGGACATAGCTGCCTGGAAATTAGGGATAGCGGAGGGGGAGTTGAGAGGAAAGATGAGTTGCAGGTCGTCCGCGTAGTTAAATACGGTGACGTCCCACTGCCTCAGAGAAAAAAGAAGGGGTCAAAGATAGAGATTAAAGAGAAGAGGGGACAAAGAGGAGCCATGGGGGACCCCACAGGGCGAGTGCTCCCTGGGAGCTCTGAAAGTGCCCAGGCTGAGGGTCTGAGACCTCCCGGTCAGGAAGGATTTCACCCATGCCAGCGCCAGGCCCTGGATGCCAGCCTGCTCGACACGGTGGAGAAGGATGTTGTGGTCCACCGTGTCGAAGGCGGCTGACAGGTTTAATAACACCAAGGCCTGGGGGGTACCCTTGTCAGCGCCGTCTCTCAAGGCATCCAGCACGGCCAAGATCAGTCTCCCTAGAGTGGCCGGGTCTAAAGCCGGCCTGGTTGGCCTCGAGGAAGTTGGAGCTCTCGATGAACTGTGAGAGACAGGCCGTGGCGTGGGCTTCCAGGATTTTGGAAAAGAAGGGCAAGAGGGAGATAGGGCGGTAGTTCGCCGGAACGGCGGGATCAGCACCAGGCTTCTTCAGAAGGGGCACCAAGACGGCCTCCTTGAAGGAACTGGGCACCGTACTGGACGAGAGAGAGGAATTCAGCAGGGGAAGGATGCAGTCGGGTAGAGAATGGCAGATGTCTCGTAGTATGGTGGGGGGGCAGCAGTCGTCTGGAGATCCAGACTTAGTGCGGGTAGCCAATGTGGCCAAGGATGTGGGGTCTAAGGGAGGGAACTGAGTGAAAGAGAGGGCATTGTGGGGGGGAGAGACAAAACCAGCGCCAGGGGGGTAGCCGGGATGGTGTCTTTAATCAAAGCAATTTTCTCAATGAAGAAAGTACTAAGCACGTTACAAGATTCCTGTTTGGGGGCCTGAGTCGGGAGTGTCCTGGGGTCGGAAGTGAATTCATTAAAAATCTCTTTGGACTTGCAAGGGGCGGATAAGATTCTTTCTGAGGCGTAAGCTTTTTTGGCTGCGGAGATGGCTGTTTTGTACTTATTGCGCGCAGTAACATATACGCCTCTGCTAGGCGAGCAATAGTCTCTCCTCCACCTGCGCTCTGACCGGCGGAGTTCCAATTGCAGGGTCTTGAGATGGGGGGTGAACCATTTGTGAGAGTTGCAATGTCGGGATCGGGGGAACTTAGTTGGAGGGGCAAAAATATCGCTGGCTGTCGTGAGCCAGTCAGAGATATGCCCGTGAAGCTCGTTGGTGCTAGAATCGTTGGGAAGCAAGGGGCGTGTAAGGGAAAGGTGAGATAAGAATTTAGAGGAATCGGCGGCTCTCCACTTGCGGGCGGTGCCGCCCTCCTGCAGTGGGATCCTAATCTGGCCGACAGCCGAGAAAGTGTTGTCAATCAAAAAGTGATCGGACCACACACAAGGAGTTATAAGCGGACAGGAGGACTTGACCCCGTGAACCCAGATGTGATCGAGAATGTGGCCGCCACTGTGGGTGGGGGACCTGACTAATTGGGTGAAATTCAGGCTCGAGAGGGCCTCGAATAGTTCGGAGGCATGGGGGCCGGCGTCCTCGTGCTGGAACCAAAAGTTGAAGTCACCAACAATGATAGTGCGGGGGGAGGAGGTGGCCAAGTTAGTTAACTGTTCAATAAAAGATGAGGGGAATGAAGGCATGGGGTGGGGAGGACGGTATAGTACCATAAGGGTAACTGCCCCGACCTCGGTCCCGAGACGAAGGACCAGGTTATCCACTTCAGGGAGGGTCATGGAAGCGGAGGCGATAATCTTGAGATTCTTGCGTATTGCCGCTGCCACCCCTACTCCGGAGCGGCCCCCAGGATGGTTGGTGTTCAACAGGAAGTAATCTGGGGGTAATGCTGCGAGGATGTCAGGAAGGGAATCGTCGGTGAGCCAGGTCTTGGATAGTAGGAGAACATCTGGCCTCTCTGTTAAGAGAAGGTTAAGTATATCGGCTTGATGCCTGACCAAAGAGCGAGTGTTAAGGTATAATACCCGGATCTGCAACTCAACAGGAGCAGGTGCTATGAGAGGTAACGCCGGCCCCAGAAGGGGGGGGGGGAGTTACCTGCGATCCCCAGGGAAGAAATCCTGGCCCAGGTATCGGGAGATAGGGGGCATGCAGAAGCTTGTAGACTCATAAGAGCAGAGGGGGAGTAGGAAGTGAAAATGGCAGCGTCCCTGGCCCCTGGGCCCGTCCGGCCGCGGACGGGCGCAGACGGGCTGGACTTAGGCGCGACTTCGGCGTTCTGACGGCGTACGCGCTGCGCCCGTCCGCTGCGCTCCCTGTAACGGGGCGCCATTTCATAGGTCTGAGGTGGTGAGGGGCCGAGCGCTGCACCGCTGACCTCCTCACCCAAGATGAGTGATCACATATTCATACTCTGTCACAGGAACTCTGGAAGGTACAAGACTACCATGACAGGGGAGATCTCCTCTCCCTAGATACCGAAAAATCTTTCAATGGAGTGGAATGGGGCTACTTATTTTGGACGATGGAGCAGATTGCATCTGTCAAAGCATTCTAGTGACAAAAGGAATATACCATAACCTCATTGCATCAGTCAGCTGTGGCGGCTTTACCTCCTTGCACTTTCAGACACAGCGAGGAACCCAAGATCCTCCTTATTCCCTCTACTGTTCCTAGCAGCCCTGGACCCATTGGCAACTGCCAGTAAAGCCATTTATAGCATTAGGGGTATACCAACGACTGTTGGGAAGATTAAGGTGTTGTACTATATGGAAAATATCCTTTTGACTCTGTCCCATCCTTAGGAGTTATCCTCTGTCCTGGTGACAAAGCTCAACATATGTTTCAAACTTCTAGGGCTATAAAATAAACTGGTCCAAATGCACCGCCTTGGCCTTAACCCTGACAACTGTGAAATGCATCCCTGTGAGGTCTGCCTTTTAAATGGCCATGTAGCAAATCAAAATGTCTGTGGATCTATGTTAATTAGGGGCTAATCAGGGGTTGCAAGGTATGGTTCGTGACAATACCTCACTAGTCATTCACAGAATGAAACAGGGCCCACCTGAGTTAATCTCTATGGGGGAGGGTCCATTTTATCAAAGTAAGCATCATACCTAAGTTCCGCTATGTTTTCGGTATATTGCCCCTCCTAGTACCCCAGTCCATTTTTAGAGATTTAACATGCAGCATCTCTCAATTCATATGAGAAAGGGACACATTGAGACTATAGGGGCTCAAATTATATGCTGATACCGAGAAGCGGGGGCCTTCGCCCTTCTCTGTTGGGAAGTTACTAACTGGCTCAGAAATTTGTGCATTCCAATATATATGTTGACCACCCATTGAGCCACGCCCCAATGGGTTATAATCGAATGGAACATCTTGAACACTGGGGAAGGCCCCGCTGTCTACTACACCTCAACTCACTCCATTCGTCAGCCCTATCCTAGCATACTTCTCAACATGCATGGACGAAGGCTCATAGACTGTTGAGCCTTCGGTCATCTTCACTCCAAAGGACCGTTATGGTGCAACGCCTACATTACGATTGGTCGACAAGAGATTAACTGGTCCCTCTGAAAAGCGCATAAGATATATTGATGGCATCCTCGCTTACAGCACCCTGAAGCCATTCTCAGATTTACAATGGGAAAATGGTATCCCCAATATACAAAAATTGATGCACATTCAACTATACACACCCTGTTCGGCAAGCATGGGGCGTAGGGTGACACCAACTGTGTTAGAGGGTTTCCCCATCCCCCTCTACATGCATACTTGGAACGATTTTGGGTTGGAGGGGGTCATATTGTGGTTATACACCATGCTGATTAATCACCATTTCTCCATAGACGCATCCTCTTCTCTGTGAAGGTGGTGGAAGACACAGCTACACCCAAAATTTCAAGAGGACTAATGGGACATCATTTTATCTGACTACAATTAGAAGCTCAGGAAAACTCGACTGATATATACCATCTTCAAAATTCCTCATGGCTGGCACTGGTCACCAGCAAAACTATACAAGGCCAAACTTTATACTGATTTACGGTGCTTGAAGTGTGGAGAAGTCAGTGACATTTTTCATATTCTGTGGGAATACAGATTACTCAGCAGTTTATGGCGTCCAATATGGGATTGTTTGAAAGCTGAGCTCCATGCCACAGAACGCTAACCTGCCGTGTGGTATTACTGCAGGACGCCTCACACTGGCGCATGTATACCGCAAGGAGGGAGCTACTGGGCTGAGCTCCGGGACAAGGGACCACTATAGTGTAAATCCCGTCGTCCGGAAGGACCCCACTCAACCCCCCTACCGACGGCACGTCCAGCACTCACGTCCAGCAACGGGACCCGCAAAAGAACCGGTACCCTCGACAACGGACTTCCAGAATACAGGGGGGAGTCAGCACAGGGGTCGAGGCGCCCATCTAAGAGGTCCGGAGTCCAAACCGACCAGAGCCCCCCCCCTACCTGGCGTGGTCACCAGAGCGCCTCCCAGCTACATAGGACCAACCAACCAAAAGCAGAAGACTACTCTAGCACTCACCGGAGTGTGGAGCGACCAAGAAGTGACCCGTGGCCCACGCACCGAAGCTCGCAGCGCCTGGAGGCCACGAGCAGCGGGATCTCAGGACCCCTTCGCCCATCGGAATACAAGGGCGCAGCGGAGGCTCCGGCGGAGCGCTGTTCTCCTAGTGTAGTGGAGCAGAGGAAGAGACCCGCGCCGGAAGGGCGCAGGCATCGCCGGTGGTCCTACGCTCTTTTTCACCTGCGGGGCTGCCTGCCCCCAAAATGGCTGCACGCAATTCAAACCATCCAAGAAAAAAGCGAGGCCATACAATCGGTAAAGGCCCCAATTAGCTGCCAGCCCAGGAGCGCGGCGAGAAGTCCTCGTGCCGTCCCTAAGGAATATCAAACCTGTGAATCGGCAGAAGATCCTAGAACCCAATCTGGATTCCCCTTCCAAGGACGCCTGACTATAAAATGGCCGCCACTCCAGACTTCCACTGCTCCAGTAAGGAGCAAAGGGCATGGTCTCCAACCACTCAGTGAAGGCCCAGTGGAGGTTGTAGCTGAAGATCAACCCCAGTTAACACCCGTACCAGCTGCAGAGTGCCCTCTACAAATAAACGCTGGACTCAACTTTGGTCCAACGCGGGGCCACTCTCCTCCGGGGTTGCCTGCCCTTAAAATGGCCGCCTGCTTGCCTTAAACAGCGAAAAACTGAGGACACCCTGACCGGATCTGACCTTTTTGACGCTTGCTCCGGACTGAGGAAAGCAGACCCACGCCACGACCAAAGGGGATACCAAATTCACGACACCACCTGTGGATAGCAAGCTCCAGCTCCCCTTTAGGCAGAGTGGCTCCCTGACATTAAAATGGCTGCCATGTTTCTAACACCAAAAGCTCAACCTGGGAGCGGGAAGCCCTCCATTGTCTGCCTTTAACTTCTAATTTTAAGACTACCCCGAGGACTTGGCGCCTTTGCGCGCATTAAGACTAGGGGGACGCCTTATCTTTTAAGGCATCAGTAAAGCATCCCTTCCCCACTGCAATTCACTTTGTTCCCAGGAGCAACGCCCCCCCTGCTTCGTCTAGGTGGCCGGAGTGCCCCAGTGCAACCCAACTAGAAGACCCCCCTGGATGAAATCCCCAAGTGAGCATTGGGAAGGTAATACCTTGACGCCGTAACATTTCCCCGACCCTACCCACTCCCTTAACCAGGAGAGCCGAGGGCCTCTGCACTCCCAGCCCAACACTGCCCCGCCCCCAGAGAGGTCTACTCCCCCTCCCTCCTACTCGACAATCAGCTTCCTTCCCTCCTACCACCTACAGTCCTCCCCTGTAGGGTAACCTCAGTGCGTTATACCCCCCACACCCCCTAACCAAACGGCCTAACCACCACCTGTCACATCACGCCCCCACACCCGAAGACCCTCACCCCCCACCCCCCACCCAACGAAGATGCCCCCGGCCGTGCAATTAGACTTTTTTTTATGCTCTTCTCCCAACGTCCCGACACCTCACGTACAGAACACCTTCGCTATAACCTACACCCTCTGTCTCTCCTTAAAAGCGAAAAAACGCTTTAAACAGAATATAATCAGGCAACACCCCGAAACACTAGTTGTTGACACTTACCACTGCGCTTCTAGAGGGCAGAAGAAAATGGACTTCATTTTCCATACCAACAGACCTGATCTCTGGGTCATTATCTTCATCTCTCACCTCCCCGCCTCCAAAACCACCTTCACAGATCACAACCGTAAACTAACCACCTCCCCCCTGAAACTTCAGTCCCTGACTGGAGATATTTCCATTACCATTTTTGATAACTGTACCATCCTAATTCAGGCCAAAGAAGAGAACCTCGAGTTCTTAGACTCTCTTTTCCCAGCATTAAAGTCGGCATCTTCCCACAGCTCACACCTTTCTATCCCCCCCCCCCTCCCCCAGCAGAACCTCACAACCTTCTAGCCACCTGTCCCTGCTTACGCCAACACAAAGATCCCATCCCCCCACGTTTCGTCAATCCACCAGCCCGCGCCTCCCTCATCCACAGCGCCGCCTATCACCCGACCCCCCCTCCTCCTCCCATCTCTACCAGCCTCCAAAATCCCAGCCCCCCTCCCAACTGAGCCGCAGCCCCCCACCCCCCATCATCCGCAACACTCCCAGTTTTCAGTCACCTCTCCAAGAAGAATCCCAACTCCCTAGCATATCCGACTCACAGCCCCCCCTCGGCCAACCCCTTCCCTTCAAGTACTGAGCCACCTCCCCAGAGAGGAACCCCACCCCCACCTAGGCTACAACCCCCTCCCCCTTATACCTTTCCACAGCCGAACTCTGAGCCAGCAACAACACCCCCTCCTCCTCCCAACCCCACCAGACTTGATTTACTTTGCGGCCCCTCACCCAGAAGGCTCTCCTCTGCCCAGACTCCCCTCCTCACCCCCTCAGACAAGCTGTTGCAACGCCTCGATCTTCTGGAAGCGCAGCTCGGAACTCTGATCCATGGCCTGAAGGAAACCTTATCCTCCCTAGGGACAATCCCTCTGCCCACCCTTTACCCGCATCACCCCACATCCCACCACCTCCCAGTAGGAATGACTCACCACCCCCTCCCCCGCCCCCCCAAACAGTCCCCTACCCCCCAGATTCTCGGCCATCTCTCTCCAAACCCTGGATTGAGTCACAAGCAGACAGACCCAGCAGAACCAGGCCCACCCTCTCCCCCCCAGGAAGCGACTGCACTTGCCGCATCATACGATCATCCCAATATCCAGCTAGCATGGGCCTCGCCGTTAAACCCTACTCCCACGTCCCTGATCCAAGTCATTGCGGGACTGGGTAGGGACCCTCCCCACCGAAGAGCCCCCAGACCCCCTTCGTACCTTTCCTCTATCCCCAAAGCCAAGTCGGGCACCCCAAAAACAAATGATGAACCTTCCATCAACTGTATGCTTATCAACAGCAGGTCTGCCGTCAAACATGCAGCGGAAATGGCAGAAGCCATCCTATCCCACGACCTGGATGTAGCTTTCATCACGGAACCCTGGCTGAACTCCCTGTCTTATCCCAACATAGACCTATTGGTACCGCCCGGTTTCGCAATTATCCACAAAGATGGACCCAAGCACAAAGGGGGCGGCGTAGTAATTTTTCACAAAAGTAACTTGTCCATTCTAGAAAGTCCCTCTTGCCTCTACAACTCATTTGAATGACTTTCGGTCAGCATCAAATTGCCCACAAACAGTTTACTCCAATGCCACCTCCTATACCACCCTCCAGGCAACTCCATCGAATTCGGTGCCCAGCTATCGGACCTGATCACCCATTCCGCACTCACCAACGAGAACTACATTATTCTGGGTGACCTCAACCTAAGATGGAACGAAACAAAAAACCCACTCATCCAATCCCTCAACACCCTCCTACTAGACAACAACTTGATCCAACACTGTTCAGAGGAAACACACCTCAAAGGTGCCATCCTGGACGCAATCATCGTGGAAAATAATGCAGTCAGTATCAACTTCATCATCCCCATGGACTGGTCCGACCACCACAACATACTCTTTCGCATTAACCAACTGGCCCTTTCCCAACCACCCACGCAGGCCTCTCCCTTGTGGGCCAGGAACACTTCCCGAGTCCCCCAGAAAAACTGGAAGAAGGCCTAAGCAGGCTCCTCCCTAACACGGCGGATCACCTCCCAACCACTGAACTCACTTCGCTCTACCGTTCCAACTTGGTGCTCACCTTAAACCGGCTGGCTCCCTTGAAACAACAAAAAAAAACAGAAGCACCCCCTCCAGGTCTTGGTTCACCACAGACATCAAGGAGGAAAGAAGACACCTCAGAACCCTAGAAAGAAACTGGAGGAACAACCCCTCCTTCCTCCACCGGGATCAACTCAAGGCAGCACGCAAAAAATACAATGATCTCATCAAGAGCAAAAAGACAGCTCTGCTCCGCCTTAGACAACGCCAAAAACCGCCCCAAAGAACTCTGTAACATCATCAAGGCCCAAACATCTAAACCAATGACAGCCAACATGTAGGCGTCCAAAACTCACTGTGACAACTTTGCCAGCATTTTCAACGAAAAAATCACCAAAATCGATCGATCGCTCAACATCAAGCCCGCCACCCCACTGGACATCCCGACACCAGCATCCAATAGCAATACCCCAATGATCACGTCTACCCGCTGGTCCTCCTTCCGTCCCGTCCAGGAAGAAGTGGTAAGCAATCTGATTGCCACCGCTAAACCATCTTCCCACGCCCTCGATCAGCTCTCCTTGAGACTGACTTAAGACTTGAAGCTTACATTAGGCCCAATCGGGTGCAAGATCATCAACAGCTCACTGAGCGAGGGTTGCATTCCAGACTGCCTCAAAATTGGTCAAGTCACGCCGCTATTAAAAACACCTGGCCTCGACCCAAAGGACATGAACAACTTTAGACCGGTTTCAAATCTTCCTCTCCTTTCCATAATTCTAGAAAGATGCGTTATTCCACAGCTAACCCAACACCTGGAGAACATCAAACTATTAGACACACACCAATCAGGATTCAGAAAGGGCTGCAGCACCGAAACAGCAATCTTAAATATCTTAGACGATCTCCACATGCCACTCGACTCTGACCAATGTAGCCTTCTCATCCTCCTAGATCTGTCGGCCGCGTTCGATACTGTTGACCACACCCTGCTCCTCAAAGTCCTTCAGGAGAAGGCGACAATTGAAAAGACTGTTCTAAAATGGTTCTCCTTTTTCCACAACCGTACACAAAGAATAAAAATCAACAACTTTGAATCAGACGCCCTTCCAGTTAGCCAAGGAGTTCCCTAAGGATCAGTTCTTTCCCCACAACTTTTCAACATTTATATGGAACCCCTGACCACACTGCTCAGAAACTCCCAACATCCCCTTCCACCTCTACGCGGATGACACACAACTCTATCTGGAAATCTCCTTGATCGCAGACATTCACAGACTCAATGTCACGCTCATTGATGTCCAACATTGGCTCTCAACCAACCACCTCAAACTAAACCAAGAGAAAACCGAAAAACCTCCTCATCTCCAATAGGGACGAAAAACCCCAAATCGTCGAATGGCTCAAAGCGCTAAACCCCCTCAATGGCGCCCTTACGTCAACTGACTCAGTGAAATCCTTAGGGATTACCCTTGACCCCAAACTGGACTTGAAAAAACACATCTCAATGACCGCCAAAAGTGCATTCCAAAATCTGAAACTACTCTACAAAATAAAACCCTTCCTGCCCCCGAAAGATCTTAAACGGGCCACTCAGGCACTGGTGTTCTCCAGAATGGACTATGGCATCGCAGCACGGACCGGGTCAGCAACATCTCACTTAGGTCTTCTCTCCACCACCCTCAACGCCGCAGCAAGAATGGTCACATGAACGAAGAAATACGATCACATCTCCCTGGCACTCAAGGAACTGAAATGGCTCCCTATCCACCAGCGAGCCAGCTTCTGTACAGCTTGCCTCACGCACAAAGCCCTGCACACAGGCAAACCAGAATACCTGGCCGCGAAACTCAAGAGGGCTGGTCAAGCTAAGGAACCTCCGAAGCTCCAACACGCTTCTTCTCATCCCACTCAAATCACGGAAACACAAAACCGCAAACAAATCCTTTTCGGGAAATGCTCCCAAGATCTGGAACTCCATAACCCCCCCATATCAGAATGACCACCTCCTTCCTGAAATTCAAGACGTTACTCAAAGCCCTCTTCCTAGAACGTTCTCTGTCATAACGAGATTCTCACTTCTATCTGGGGGCAGGACAGCTACCCCCCTCTCCCGAAACCTGGTGCTCTCGAATGATGTTCCTCGTTGCTCTCAAGTGGACGATCTGCAGACTTTTATTTCTCTTATTGTTTTCGTGTTGTTTGCCGCCCAAAAATTCTCTTGTTCATAACTGTACATACTGTGAAGCGCTCTGATACCCTCGGGTCCAGCTAGTGCTATACAAAACTTCAATAAATAAAAAACAAATAAAAAAATGGCCGTCCACTGCATTAGGCCTTGTAAACTTGGCATACTGCATCACTGGAATTGAATTGAATTGAAACAGCATTTCTAAAGCGCCTGGTTACCCGAAGGCATCCCTGCGCTAAAACCGGCACAATCCTGACGTTTCAATCCTTTGACATTTGAACCACGGATTTGCAAACTGAACAATAATAAGCTGCATACTTTTGAGGTTATTTGGGGTCTTTTATGAAGGATTGATTTTGTACCGAGGAATATCAGCTTGCCGTATTGGTCGGGTTGATTGTTTCTGGTGGTAGTTTATTCTTTTCTTGTCATTGTTTAGTGGATGCTTCTATTCTTATGGCCAGTTATATCAATACCCTTTATACATGGTGGACTCCGGGATTCCAGTGAAGGTTGTATACGCCGGTATTCTTTTCTAGTGCAGAGGAACCTTGGGTCCTTGTATTTTACTCTGTTATTCACACTGCAGAACGTTCATCATTCTGGTTAATAATTGGGACTTTAAGTTGCTCTCCAGATGGTTGCTTGATTCAAGTTACGATACTGATTTGTAAACTTGAACGTATTGCATTCTTTGTGATTTAAGAAAGATGTTTAAACAAATCATTGACTGTCCATGTCAACTACTCACTGCTTTTAAATGACCCAATGCAGTTGTAGCTCAATGGAGGGATATTGTGGCCCTCAGTCAAAATGACCACTTTACCTAACATTCTTCCAGACGCATCTGCTTTCGGTTTCTCACACTGCTCCTGAAGACTCAGACTGTTAACCTGTTTTGTTTGAACAGCTAAGAAGCCAGGACAGCCAGACGGGCCTTGGTCCTATTACTAAGCCTGGGCGTAGTAGGCGGAGTTGCTCTACGCGGAATTCTACGGAGTTGGCCAAAAACTCTGTGGAGCTCTACGCCGCACCAAATATTTTTTAAGTAACATTTAAAATTAAAGTCAAATAAAAGCGCACTTACCTTATCACGGCGTCCCTGGCTGCCCTCCTCCTCCTCGCCATAATCCCGTAGGTAGTTTATGGTAGGAATGCGCATGCGCAGTTTTACCATGACGTAGGCCTGGTGTAGGGGATTATGGCGAGGAGGAGGAAGGCAACCCGAGACGCCCGATAGGCAAGTGTGCTTTTATTTTACTTTAATTTTACATTTTATTTAAAAAATATTTATTGCGGGGGCGGGAGGGTCTGGGGCTGAACTCTGCTCTGCTGCGGAGTCAGACGTTTTGCAGGAACTTCGTGTTCTCCACAGAACACTGCATATGCAAAATTCTGCAAACTCCGCCTGTGGAGCGGAGTTCGGTGCCCAGGGTTACCTTTTACCAAAGGAGGGAGGCCTGGGTCTTCCTTAAGTACACAACTGCGATGGTTGGTTGAGGGAGGAAAGTCTGAATCAGAAAAGCAGTGGCTCTTCACACATTTTGGTGTGGACTCCAGTATGGAAAAACCTTTGCTGGGGCCCCTACTTGTCCGCAATCATTGGGGCAATGCTAGCAATCCTAACGGTATGGGACAAACAGGCCAAAAATATTAGCCTGTCCAAGTTACCTTATCCTTTTACGCCAGTCGTAGGCGGCGCAGGTTCACTTCAGGAGTGGTTGAAAACTAATACGCTGAGTGGAGAATGAGAGGCACTGGTAGGGTGGAAGGTCTATTCAAGGAAGAGGGGATTACATCTTTTTAAACACTAAAGAGTTTGCACCCTGGAAACCGAGAACAATAAATACTGTGAAGTAAGGCATTGGGTGCTAAACTTCTCTAGTCAAGCTAAACATGTTGCTGTTTTTTAACTGCTGGTTACATACAAAACAAGCATTGTCAAAGCCAATAGGTCTCTGCAATCTGAGAGCTATAGGTGCTGACAGTGTTAATGTCTATAGGCGTTGTCAGTGCTAATGGCACATTGGGTGAGGCCTGCCCTCCTCCCTGGTCACCGGCGGAGCATGTAATGTGCCCTCTTCCCTCCGGGGGCCGGAGCACTGAATTCAGCGCAGCAGACACGCATTGACACAGAGAAGCAGCATCTCCACCGCAATTCTCTGCTTACAAATGGCATCACGTAATAATGTTATTTACATTAGTTGGCATAATGAAAGCTTTGTTATTGTGATCTCCCTGCATGGAAAAATTTATATATTCCTACTGAGTATGTTTGTATCCACTACATATTTCTTGTTCCATCACATGGAAGAGATTAATAAAAGGTAAAGAAAATGTATGTTGGTAAATATAACGTATTAATTGTTCTTTCCATGCAATGGTCCGCCTTTAATTTGATTGATGTGACAATTGACAATCGAGCATACAGGATTGATAAAAATGATACGTCAATGGGAGATGTAAAGGCTTTATGTGAGTGCATGTCTGACACCTGAAAGCGATTTAAAGACTTTTTAAAGCGAGTATTTTTTTTCCACAACGTATTTTTATTGTTTAGAGCCGGTACAAGTCTGGTGCCTCGAGGGACACCAGTGATAGGTAAACATTTTCACAGGTACTGATATCAACATTTCCAATGATACTACAGCATCTTTTATATATTAAACACCTTGCTAAATAACTTTTAAAAAAACCAACAATAGTGCCACACTATGTCTGCAGGAGAAGCAAATAAATCTTATATACGCCCAAGCCATTCATAACAATAGCAAATATCTGTAGTGTTTGAGTCCCTGCTCAGTACAGTCATTTTAACTGTTCTTCAATAGTAGAAACGGGGGGAGCATGTTCCAAATACAACCCACTGTAATCCGTCCACCTTTTCCAAATTTTAAAATGTTTCTGGGGGCACCCTCTCGCCTCAAAGACAGGGATTTCCAGACCCTTGGTGAAGTCTCAGACCTTCTTCCACACCGCCACTGATGGCGTGCATTCATCCTTCCACGCCCTGGCGATATCTCTTTGCCAAGGTGAGGCCAAGGAATAACTGGTGACATTTGTATCTGTTGCCGCCCAGGATCTCCGTGATATGCAACATAATCAGTCATGGAGAAAGCGGGATATCTGACCCCAGAACCTCTGACAAACATGTGGTCACCCCTCTCTAAAACCTCAACTGTTTTGTACACTGCCACACCGTATGTATAAAGGTACCTTTCACTGTCCCACATCGCAAGCAGTGCGGGATGTGATCAGGAAGGGCGCGCCAAAGTCTGTCTAATGTAGTAGGCCCGATGTAAACATTTGAATGGGATAAGTCGCAGGCGGGCCTCAATCGCCGCACTGCGCGGGGACTACAATGCCTCCACCCAGGTCCTACTGCCACGTATCTCTAGTTTTGTGTAGAGTTGTAGGTGTATTGTTAAAGAGTGTGCAGTACATTTTGGGGATTTTATGGTCTCCCAACTCACCCATAAAGACCTTCGCTTCTACGAGGTTAAACTTGGGTCTGTCTACTTGTTGTGCTAAATTCAGGGAGAATTAAGAATACAGATTGCCAACCACACACTTACTTTAATCCTCTGTTTTTGAGGGAACAAACCAAGAGAAACTTCCTGGTTCGTCCGGGTATATCACTATAACCCTTTTATTTTTGATTTTTATCTTTTTTTGTTTTGATGTTTGAAAAAGACACCTTATTGTTTTCTATTTTGCTCGATAAATGCTTATTTACAACTTAGTTATTTACAATTCACAATTATTTACAACACAAAAACATACACATAACTGGTTGTATATACAAAGTAATTTGCTTTGATATATATACACTTAGATATTCAAAATATGAAGACAAAATCATTCATAATTACGTAAAGACAAGAGTCAAAAGTATACACTCGAAGTTTAGACTAGACAATTGATGGCAATATTAAATCAGTGGACTACAGTTTGATGTAGTAAGCTCAAAAAAAGAAGAAATAGACTTTAAATTAATTCATTCAGTCTATTCAACAAATAAATGTCTAATCTTTTTTCGCCAACGCGTTTCGAATCCGGTATGTCAACTCTACGGATTCTCATCAGGGCTCTGCCTTATTACGGTGTATCTGCAAGTGTATAAAGCAAAGCTTGTTTTAGCTACATTTTGAAAAATTGTTTCAGCTTCCAACTGCACTTAGACCATGTTCCTCTTATTACCTGTTAAACCAGCCGTCGCCGGTCAAGGGTAAAGTGTTGGTCCTGACTGAGTCTCTTATCTTTTCGAAATCTAAAAATAAATATAGGTATCATGACCTATTTTATCTCATTTTGTTTGAGCAGAACAGTGGCACATGTGTTATTGACATACCTTACTGGATCGTTTACTTGATCCTTCGTGTTTGCCAATATGACTTTTTTTCAGTCTTGTATTTCACTTACAGCCTGAAAATAATAAAACGCTTGTTTTAGGTGCTTGAAAGTACAGACAGAGAGAGAAAGGCACCCGATGCTCTACTCGGCATACCTGTTCCGAATGACTCCTTGCTTAGGCTGTTCGTGTTATATTTGGATACAGCGGTAAACGTTCTTTAACAATGCGGGCAACACTTCCGAAGTCCTTGATAGTCACACTTGTTTTACCTAAAGCAAATAACATTGTTTTACTCGACTTCGGGGAGTACATTTAAGCGGGCAGTTTTAACCTGTGTTGTCTCTGGACTTACTTCAACATGCTGCAACTCGGCGTCTGGCTCGCAGTCACTGGGTTTGGCAGCCATGTTGTAACGTGGTTTTAAACCTATTTTAATCCACTCGCGTGGCGGCCATCTTAGAGTGGGGTGGCTAGAGAAGGCTATCCATTTTGATGTGGGTAGAAGGTGAATTTCAATCACGTGTTTACCATATGCGCATTTGACATCGACCCTTTTATATGAATACACTGTACTGAATATAGTTTAGACTCTAGATATTTCAGATAGCGAATTAAGTCCGCTTAGTGCACTGTTAAACTTCAGTATCAGATATGCCTCTTTTTTCAGTAGACGTTTTTCTTGGTCAATGGGTCTCGACTGTTGTAGTACATATAGAATCGAACATTTAAAGTCGTTCTCAGTGTGTTTATTCTCAATAAAGTGCTCCACCATAGGGGCGGTTAGCACCTTATTCTTGATTCTTGATTCGCATGTCCCACATTTATGATGTCCCTCAATGGGTTTCATTCCCCATTGCGACAGTAAGTCGCTCTTAGGTTTGGGTAATGCTATCTCAGCTCGTACGAGATGTTGCCCGATACTTCTGTTCTTACGTTACGCAAAAAGGGGACGGGGAAAGGGACAGTCCAGGCGCGGCCTGTGGGACTACTATGGAAGGGAAGGAATTTCAACATGGGAATATTAAGTGGAAACACTTGAGCTTCTCAAACTGCAAAACACGTAATGTAGTGTATGTAGTCATCTGCCCATGCAATAAAATCTACATAGGCAAGACAACACAACAAGTGAATATGCGCATAACGCAACATAAATCAAGAATCAAGAATAAGGTGCTAACCGCCCCTATGGTGGAGCACTTTATTGAGAATAAACACACTGAGAACGACTTTAAATGGTCGATTCTATATGTACTACAACAGTCGAGACCCATTGACCAAGATAAACTTCTACTGAAAAAAGAGGCATATCTGATACTGAAGTTTAACAGTGCACTAAGCGGACTTAATTCGCTATCTGAAATATCTAGAGTCTAAACTATATTCAGTACAGTGTATTCATATAAAAGGGTCGATGTCAAATGCGCATATGGTAAACACGTGATTGAAATTCACCTTCTACCCACATCAAAATGGATAGCCTTCTCTAGCCACCCCACTCTAAGATGGCCGCCACGCGAGTGGATTGAAATAGGTTTAAAACCACGTTACAACATGGCTGCCAAACACAGTGACTGCGAGCTAGACGCCGAGTTGCAGCATGTTGAAGTAAGTCCAGAGACAACACAGGTTAAAACTGCCCGCTTAAATGTACCCCCCGAAGTTGAGTAAAACAATGTTATTTGCTTTAGGTAAAACAAGTGTGACTATCAAGGACTTCGGAAGTGTTGCCCGCATTGTTAAAGAACGTTTACCGCTGTATCCAAATATAACACGAACAGCCTAAGCAAGGAGTCATTCGGAACAGGTATGCCGAGTAGAGCATCGGGTGCCTTTCTCTCTCTGTCTGTACTTTCAAGCACCTAAAACAAGTGTTTTATTATTTTCAGGCTGTAAGTGAAATACAAGACTGAAAAAAAGTTATATTGGCAAACACAAAGGATCAAGTAAATGGATCCAGTAAGGTATGTCAATAACACATGTGCCACTGTTCTGCTCAAACAAAATGAGATAAAATAGGTCATGATACCTATATTTATTTTTAGATTTCGAAAAGATAAGAGACTCAGTCAGGACCAACACTTTACCCCTGACCGGCGACGGCTGGTTTAACAGGTAATAAGAGGAACATGGTCTAAGTGCAGTTGGAAGCTGAAACAATTTTTCAAAATGTAGCTAAAACAAGCTTTGCTTTATACACTTGCACTGTAATAAGGCAGAGCCCTGATGAGAATCCGTAGAGTTGACATACCGGATTCGAAACGCGTTGGCGAAAAAAGATTAGACATTTATTTGTTGAATAGACTGAATGAATTAATTTAAAGTCTATTTCTTCTTTTTTTGAGCTTACTACATCAAACTGTAGTCCACTGATTTAATATTGCCATCAATTGTCTAGTCTAAACTTCGTGTATACTTTTGACTCTTGTCTTTACGTAATTATGAATGATTTTGTCTTCATATTTTGACTATCTAAGTGTATATATATCAAAGCAAATTACTTTGTATATACAGCCAGTTATGTGTATGTTTTTGTGTTGTAAATAATTGTGAATTGTAAATAACTGTAAGTTGTAAATAAGCATTTATCGAGCAAAATAGAAAACAATAAGGTGTCTTTTTCAAACGTCAAAACAAAAAAAGATAAAAAATCAAAAATAAAAGGGTTATAGTGATATACCCGGACGAACCAGGAAGTTTCTCTTGGTTTGTTCCCTCAAAAACAGAGGATTAAAGTAAGTGTGTGGTTGGCAATCTGTATTCTTAGTTTATTAATGGTCCAGCTAGCCCCACGTCCCAGGACCTGACTCCCCCATTC
The DNA here is from genome assembly GCF_964263255.1 of Lissotriton vulgaris. Classification (NCBI taxonomy): domain Eukaryota; kingdom Metazoa; phylum Chordata; class Amphibia; order Caudata; family Salamandridae; genus Lissotriton; species Lissotriton vulgaris. Next base: position 1,103,034,200 of record NC_141694.1, on the reverse strand, counting down.
TTCAAAAATTCAGGGAGAAGGCATGTCTAAATTGGAGATACCTATAGAATTGTGAGCGGGGCATAGAGTATTCTGTCTGGAGTTCTTGGAAGGACGTTAGGTCCACCAAAGCATAACTGCACCCACTGTGTCTATTCTGATGGCCTCCCAACCCTGATAGCCAGACCACTGTGCCAACTGTGGTAGCTCTCCATTTCGCCACAGAGGAGTTTCTCTTGTAAGTTTCCCCCACCAAGCTCCTTGTACAAAGTGCACGTTTCCAGATCATGAACACCATTTTGGTTGCGGGCGGCAGCTCCCGAAGTGTTCATACAGAATAAAGGACCATGTGTAGTGTATTCACGCTCGACTACATGTGCTGGGTCACCCTGATCACCATACCACCAATCATTAAGGACGAGAAGGTGCGCAGCCGCTTGGTATGCCTGAACATCCGGGGTGGCGACGCCACCACAGTATGTGGATTGAAAGCAAGTCTTCAGTGCTACTCACGCCGCCACCCCAGTGGAACCAGGCCAGAATAGCGTGAAAGTGAGTATTTTGAATAATATAATTAAAATAGAATTAAAAGTAATGTTGCACTGGCAAACCTCTGCCTTTATTTGTACCCTGATTTGCTGGTGAAACATTTTTAATTGTGATTGTGCCCAAAACACACACTTGAATTGCACTTCTATCACTGCAATAGACTGACTGACTGAAGTATTTGTTAAGCGCACTTATGCCGTGGCGTCTTGGAGCTGCGAGGAGGGTAAGGCTACCACTGGTTGACTAGGCCGTGATGAAAAGCCAGGTCTTTAATGCCTTTCTGAAACAGCTCTTATTTGTTTCTAGGCGAAGCTTGATGGGCGTGGTGTTCCATACCTTGCCTGCCTAGTATGAGAAAGACTTGCCTCCCAGCGTGCTTTCTTTATTCTCGCGATGGTGATCAGGCCCAGGCCGCCGGATCTTAGTGTTTGGCTTGGGGCATAGCGCGGAAGGAGAGCTTTCATGTCCTCGGCGGCTCCTCCAACTATGGTTTTGTGAACTAGACCGAGGTCCTTGAAATGTACTCTTTGACTGACTGGGAGCCAATGGAGTTGGTGTATGGCCTTGGATGTTGGGTGGCGTTTTGGAGGGTCCAGCAGTACTCTTGCTGCGGCATTTTGCAGTGACTGTAGTTTGGAGAGCTGCCTTTCACCCATTCCCAGGTACATAGCGTTACAGTAGTCGATGCGGGAAAGAACTAGAGCACCGACCACCATTTTCCTTAACGTCGGTGGGATCAGGGGCAGTATTTTTCTTAGAGTTTTGATAGTAAAGAAGCAAGCCGATGTCACTTGATTGACTTGTGAGAGTGAGATCTTTATCTATCCAGACACCTAAGTTTCTGACTTTTTGTGCAGGCACGGGGCAAGTGCCTGCCTCTGGAGGCCACCAGGGTTGGCTCCTGATGGAGGTTTCATGTCCGAACTCAATCACCTCTGTTTTTTCGGTGTTTAGTTTTAAGAAGTTCTTGTTCATCCAACTCTTTATGCTCAGGAGGCAGTTTCTGAACTGTTCCGCAGTGATTTCTATCTTTTGCATGAGTGAACCATCAATTATGTGTCGTCAGCGTTAGACACCAATTGCAGGCCATGTGCTTTTATTAACAAGGCTAATGGGGTCACATAAAGGTTAAAAAGGGTAGGGGAGAGTGCCCAGCCCTGTGGGACACCACACGGGAGAGAGAATTCTTCTGACTGCAGGCCATCCCAGTAGATTTGTTGGATTCTAGTATCCAGGAAGGATTTGAGTAGGGTCAAGGCAGTGTCTCTGACTCCTACTGATTCTAGCCTATCTATTAGGACCCCATGGTTGACGGTATCAAATGCTGCCGTAAGATCCAGCAGTATTAGAACAGCTCTGCCTCCCTTATCCATGGTCCTACGAGCTTCCTCTGTGGCTATTATTTGAGCTGTCTTGGTGGAGTGGCACGACCTAAAGCTGTGTTGGGTGTTGTCGAATATATTGTTGAGGTTCACAAACTCCATTAGTTCCTGGTTTAAGGCTTTTTCTAATATTTTGGTTGGTAAAGGGAGACAGGATATAGGACGATAATTTTTTGTCTACAGTGGATCAAGGGAATTCTTCTTCAGGATAGGTCTGATGCTGGCCTTTTTCCACCTTTGAGGGAAGACACCACATTTAATTATATCATTGAGGAGCGGGGTTAGGGTCTTGCTAATTATTTTAGGGGCCAGATGAAATATGTAGGGTGGACAGGGATCTAGGGGTGACCCCGATTTGGCTTGTGTTAACAGCCTCAGGATATGAAAATTTGGATATACGGTTTTGGGGGGCTTCTGTTGGTTCCCTGTTGTCGTTTCTCCCTAAGTCGGATACCTCATGAAGTTCATTGTAGAGTTCATAGAAAGAGTTTATTTCGGTCTGTATTTAGAAAGACAATCACACGGTTAAATGCCTTCTGTTAAGAGAATGTTTTGCAATTAAATCATATGCACTCAAAACTAAAAGTAATTTTGCACCAGCAAATCAAAATAAACGCAAAATGTTGAAAGTGTTTAATTTTTATTTGCCAGTGCAACATTACATTTAATTATGAATGTTTGTGAATTGCTTTTACAGCATACAGTTTTGTTTGTAAACTGCACCCAAATAAAATCTTTAAATTGAAGTAAAAGAAGTATGATTTAGCCACATGTTTTGAAAGTCAATCACAGGCACGCAAAATTACAAGTATATCATACAGATGCCGGACCTGAGTGTTGACGTGCACCAATTTTGTAAAAAAAATAGCTGAACCGACACCCTCGGAAAACAGCATCTGGCATTTGACCTCGGTCTTTGAATGCACTGAAAATGTGTTGAGATAACAAGATTTACAGGCCTGTTTACAGAGGATCTTGGAGCAGCGAGTGAAAACATGAACTCTTATGTTAAGTGCGCTTTAGCAAAGAAAAAAAGAGTTCCTGAAACGGATCCTAAAATGGAAGCAGTGGAGGGATAGTGCACTGTAGAGGGCTAAACAGAGGCACAGGAAGAGGCATTACAAATGCATGCCATGGACAAATGGGGAGAAAGAACATGAGAGCGACTATGGAGACAGCAAATAGGGAGCCTAGCGGCGGGCTGAAGCATACATGTCTCTTCGAGACAGCGCATGCGCTGTCTAGCAGAGCCTTAAAAAGGGTGGGGGACAAAAGGGTCTCAGAAATCTACAAAATACTACTTAATAATCTCCAAAGCCAGTAAACTACCTGATCATGAAAGGTTATAGCAGGAGTTGGGTTCTGAGTATCGAGAAGAGGAGTGGGATGCCATATTAATTAGAAAATGCCCTACAGCCCATATCTGTACACCTAAAGAAGCATTGGCCACACTAGTGCTGTATACCAGTATCATCATATAGGTCAGAAGTGCATTGGGAAAATATCCCTTCTAAGCAAATTATGTGGCACTGTCAAACTCCAAATTTTCCGGTCGAGCATTCTAGATACTATTAATGTCTTAATGATTAACACCAAATTCTGCGCATATGTGGAGAAGTGTGGCTCACTTGTTAGAGCAGGCAGACCCTGAAGCAGAGGTCAGACCCGGGACCAGGGTTCAATTCCCGACGCGGCAGGGTCTTGAGCTCAAATGTCCACGGACTCGATAATTCTCGCTTCGGTGCCTGACCTAATCATGGGTTCACACTCTGCAACTCTGGGCATTAAGCTTGCTTAATCTCCACAACGGCCCCCTGCGGCGGTATGCCTCACTTTCACCTTGGGGATGCCCTGTAGGGGCTATCTCACAGGGAAAAGCCAGGACAGGTTCCCAAGGCAAGCGCTTAGAGACCCCTGGGTGATAAGCGCTATATAAATCCAATATACAATACAATACAATATGCCCGTCTAGGCCTGCCAATCAGAATTTCCTCCTTTACTCACTTAAGGGGATGAAGATGTCCCAAGTGCCGTTTTGAGGTAGGGAAACCGGTTATATTGTGAAACAAAACCAACATTTCAGATAAATGCGGTTGGCAACTTCTGGCTTTGGAAAAATATCCATGGTTTTTGAGCAATGAGGGGGGAATGCAATACTGATTCAGGCAGTTCTTTTATTACCTATCAACAATGTAAAGAACTCTCTTGCCCCAGATGAATAAGAATACCTCTGATTATTCTGCCTCAGAATCCACAGCTACCCTTAATAGGAGAGGGTGATGGTCAGGACAATTAGTGCTGAACATGCAACAGCCCAAGTGATACAGCAGGAATACAGGGTCATATGTACTAATATATGGTCCTTAACACCTTCGCTGCTAGGTGTTTTCCCCTCCTGTGCTGCAGGCTCCACTTTCCCATTGTTCATGACGAGCTCAGCTCGTCATCAGCACAGCTCAACCGTGCATCATGATGAGTTTAGCTCGTCATCCGCATCGAAAGGGTTAAATACTGATTGCAGTTTGTGACAGTAAAAATGTTTAAGAACTGACCTAGGTACTAATAAGTCTGTTTTTAAAATCCGAATCGTTGTGGATTGGAATATGATCAAATCCATGGATATTAATGAGGTAGGTTGGACATCCCAACTCATTATGATTCATTACCATCACAGGGACGGTAGCTTATTGTGGTCAGCAGCCCACCATGTGTGCGATTGCTTTTAAATAAAGTAATCTTTTGTATACAGTTTTATGCAGCGTGTTTTTCCTAAAGGAGACCTAGATAAGATAAAGATTTTTTTTTAATTAAAAACCACTAACCTTTTGTTTTTTTTTAGGTAGGTAGTGATTACCCGGGAACACTGCCTACGCCCCAAAAAGTTTTTTTTCCCCAACATTCACAAAGAGCAATTCACATTTTGAATGGCTTACCTTCTTTAGTCTGTAAAGTATACATTTTTTGGAACCAGATTTCGGTCTTATAACATTAATACATACCATAAGGAATCTGAATCCGAATCTGTCTCGCCCTAAACATTCCCCTTCCAAATAAACACATTTAACTATTCAGAAATATTTTCAGAATATTTAAATGGGCTTAGTACATTTGAAAAAAGATCTTAGTGCTCGCAAATCCTCCAATTTACAGAATTGGAGGATTTGTGAATGCTAAAACCTTTTGTACATATGTTATTTATAGAGCTCCACCTGTGACTGATGGATGGGGGAAGGGTCATGGCAGTTGGAAGTTGCTTAATTGAAAGATATTATTGGGCTACCATTTTCCAATACTTTCCTCCTTCATCGGAGGATGTGGGAGTTTATGTACACCTCAAATGCCAACTGAATAGAATTGAGCCATAAAGTGAATTGTTGGACGCCCACTTGAATGTCTCTTCACCTCAGTACTTCCACTGATGTGGTGTTATGCAGCTATGTCCCTTCCTGGATTTTTGACATTCTTGTTGTGCCTCTCCTTCCTGCCACTTAGCACTGTTAATGGGCCTCCGAGGTTAGACAGGCATTGGGCCAAGAAACCAGCTCTTTTCTCAATCAGTGGCCCATGAAGGTTGCAGTGTGTGCCTGCCAATCTGTTTGAAAGTGCCGGAGCTTAATTGCCCTGTTCCTTATCACGCAGGTCATTAGCAGTCTGGCCTTGCCCTCACCTTGCTGAAAACAGGAAGGGGCTTTCCAGAATATCAGAGGGTTAGGAGATTGGAAAACTGGGAAGGACTACTACCTACCCTTCTGGCCCTCTGACTGTAATGCTCCAGTTCCCTATCCTCATTACTGTTAGTTGGCCATGGTATAGTTACCATACTGCTAATGTACCAGTAGGGTTTAGGGTAGTTCAAAAAGGTGCTGGCTTTAAATAATAATACTTTTTAATAGCCTGAATAATTATTCACTGTTTATCAGATATTAATCTTGCTTTTAAGGTAGAGACTTCTAGCAACAGAATCCTCACTTTAAAATAATACCCAAACGTTTGGCTCGATCTAGAAGATTAATCTCCCTGCTTGCGCTAGTAGGTGGCGTCAATCGCCTGCATTCGCGGTGAAAGTGACGTAGGCGGTGCCTATATCTGCGTGACCCCGGCGCACTGATGTCAGTTCTTTCCTTTCCACGCCAGATAGCGCTGATCCGGATTCAGCTACCGTTGGTCATTTTTTTACTGCCTTTTTTATCGACTCTTTTTGAGAGATTTCTCTTTTGGTGTGAGGATGTCATCCAAGAAACCGGCTGGTTTTAAGTCATGTGGTGCCTGTCACAGTCAGTTGTCTATGACTGACCCCCACTTGGTGTGTTTGTGATGCTTAGAGCTGACCTTAACGACAAGACCTGTGGGGAGCGCCACACCATGCTCCTTGTCAACTAACATCGGACAACCCTGTGACACTCAAGAGCCCGGTCCCGCGGAATGTTCCGGGATTGTTTGCGGGGCTGCACCTGGAAATCCTTATCGCATTCCCAAGTCATCAGGGATGTCCCACAAACATTAAAATGCCAAGAAGTTGAAGAGATCTTTGACTTCGCTGTGCCAGTCGAAGCCATCGGAAGAGGTGCAGGAGCATCAGCCCTCTAGGGCTAGTGCTTTGGTGGAGTCTGAGTCCGGGTTTCCTCCACGCTTCGATGATTTTCCAGGAGCCAGAGTGACCCCACCCAGCTCAGAGAATTTTATGAGGCCATAGTTCTCCTATTTGTGCTGCCCTGCCCCTCTGGAGCACCTTTGGAACCCACAGGTTTTGGAGGGGCCCCCACTGGATACCTGCTCATGAGTTCACCCTCTGCTCCAGTTGGGCCCCATGAATCCCTTGCTGGATCTACAATGGAGTTGCCAGTGAGACAGAGACCTTCTTCTGCGCCCACTCCAGTGCCAACGCCAATGATGCCATCCCCGACTCTGACATGGAGCCTGATGGGCATCACAGACGTGCCAATATGGACCATGCTCTTCCAATTAGCGCCAGTGCTTTTACTCTTGGTGGGCCTGGAGAGGGAGATGAAGGGGAGGGTCTGAGGACCGTTATGATTACCAGCATCCCTTAGATGAGGAGGACAACTTGTATGAGAAACTGGTGGAAGCCAGTGGGCTAAACTCCTCACCTGACACTGGTGTGGTCCTTCCTCCTATCAAGGGGTCGGAGGAGGGAGCATCTTTTGCTGTGGTGATGCATAGGGCAGCTGAGGTCTTGGACTTTCAGCTACCCACAGTTCAGTCAAGACAAACGTTTTGACAGAGTTGCTTCAGCTGGGAGTCACCCCCTCCGAAACCTTACTCTCATTTAATGATCCCCTTAATGGCGTCCCACTCTGGCCTGGTCCAAGCTCTGCACAGGGGCCCCTGTGCATAGTACAATTGCCTGCCACTATTGCCCTGCTCCTGGAACCCTATTTTACTTACCCAGCACCCCACCCCAGAGAGCTTGGTTGTCCAAGCCTCCACTTCTAGGATCAGCCCTGACAAGTTTCCTACCACTCCACTGGATAAGGAATTAAAAGACTGTATACCATACGTTCTCTTCCTCCAGCCTTTCACTGCTGTCGGTGAATACTGTGTGTCTTTTGCAATGATATTCCCATATGATCTGGATTTGAATGCTCAAGTGCTGCCCATGGTCTCGGCGAGGCCTGAGCCATACTCTTCCAAGACATTGCTTACAGGAGAAGTCGCCATACGATGTGGACTCGAGATGACCAAGTCTCGGGGTACATCGGTTTCCTCATCTTTGGTCCTGCGAAGCCACGTCTGGCTGAGAACAAGTGGTTTTTCAGGGGTTGTCCAAAGCTTGCTTATGGACAAGCATTTTGAGGGTCCTCATCTCTTTGGAGAGAAAGTGGACTCCGTGCTAGAGTGCTTTAAGGTCAGCAGAACTACGGCCAGGACCGTGGGTGGTCTGTGGCCCCTTGTAACCATCAGTCCGCTTGCCACACTTGGAAGGGGTCTCTAACCAAGTCCATACTCTCCTAACCACACAAGACATGGGTCCCATAAACCACGCGGGGAAGGTAGATATAGGTCGAGTCAGTCCACCACCCCCCGGCAGTCACAGCCTCCAAACGCCTTTAGTTTGTCCTCCAACCCTCAAGGGCATCCAGTGGCAATTCCCTGGTGGTTCAACACCTGGCGGGTTTGCTGAACACCAGGGTGGACAAACTCGGTTGAAGATGTTTAGTGGATCACAAATGGCATCTCCCTTCAGAGATGGTGCAAGGACTTTCAGCAGTGGCGAGAATCTTGTTTAGATCTGTTTGCCACTTCTGAGAGTGCAAAGTCAGCAGTTTAGCTCGCTGGAGTTTCCAAGGCTACTCTCACTCAATTACTCTTTTCGTTTCAAGTGGAGCTCATGCTCCTGTACGCCCTCCTTCCCAGAAATCTCAAGAACGACCGGGGCCAAATTATACTTGTGGCTATGGATTAGGAACAAAGAGTCTAACATCCCGATCTGTTGACCCCTATCGGCTCTCCGATCAGGCTGCCCCTTCAAGAAGATCTTCTGTTTCAGCAATAGGGGAGGGTTCTGCACACAAACCAGTGCACCCTTCACCTTCATGCATGGATATTAAACGCCGACAATTGACCGCTTTCGAACTTCTTCCTGAAGTCTGTGTTATTCTGGCAGCAAGGCGTCCCTCTACGAAGTCGGTATACACCTGTTCTTGAGATAAGATTGTGGCATGGTGTGATTCCCACAACATCGAACACCCACCCCTCTTCCTTCTACACCTCTGTCAAACGTTCTTCTATTTGCTCTTTCATTGGCCCAGCAGGACTCTGCCCTGGGCACAGTTAAAGGTTATCTGTCGGTTATTTTAGATTTTCTGCAGTTGCCGGATTAACTTTCTTTGTTTAAGTCTCTTGTTGTGGCTAGTTTCTTAAAGGTTTGCAGCACATGTTCCCCACGCCACCAGGCCATTCATCAATCCTCTGTGGAATCATTCTTGTTCTCACCTTCTTGATGGGTGTATCCTTTGAGCCTCTCCACAATTGCCCTCAGGCTCTTGAACATCAAAACTGCCTTCTTAGTGGCCATAACCTCAGCCAGGAGGATCAGCGATGTTCAGGCCTTCCCAGCTCACCCTTCTTATACCACCTTCTACCTGGACATGCTGGTCCTCCGGACACGTGCCACCTTCTTTGCGAAGGTTGTGACTCCCTTCCATGTAGACCAAAACATCACCCTGCCTACTTTCGTTGCTCCATCTCAGAGCGCAAGAGCCTCCACTACCTGGACCCAAAAGGAATGTTGCAGTTTTACCTAGATGGCACAAAAGAATTCTGGGTGTATGATTAACTCTTCATGGGGTACATAAGCGTTAAGAAAAGGAATACTGTGTGGAAATGGACCATCTCAAGATGGATTGTGCTCTGCGTCAAGATCTGCTACACATTGGCCAAGAAACAACCCCCGGAGAGGTTGCGTGCTCATTCCACCATAGCTAAGGCTGCAACCACTTCATTAGCCTGTTGAGTCCCTGTCCTGGATATCTGTTCTGCAGCAACTTGAGCCTCCTTGCACACGTTTACCAAACCGTATTTCCTGGACAGTCAGGTCCGTCGCAATGGGCACAAGTCAGGTCCTGCAGGACTTTTTGATTTAAATTTGGCTTTGCAGTCTCACCTCCGGTGAGGTGTTGCTTGAATATCTATTCAAAGGTAAGTAATCTGGGGCTAGAAGAAGTCTCTGATCAGAGGAACAAATTAGTTACCTATGTAGGTCCCACGCTTGTCACTTCTGGCATGGATGGCACCAACATGGAGTCTAACAACTCCACCTATCGCCGCATAGGGGTACTGCTTAAAAATCTTCCAGATCCAGTCTGATGCCTGGGGATTATTCTAAGGTAAGAAATCTATAGCTAGATTGAGTTTCTACCAAATAAGGCGTTACCACAGGTAAGTAACGTGTTCTTCCTCACTTTATATGTTTCTGTTAGGGACTTGTGGTGTTTGGGCACACTTTAGCAAAGCATGATCCGGAGACCCGCTCATGTTGGTTCACTGAAAAACGGAACTCTTTCAGAGGGCTAAATTGTAAAATCTATGTTCCCATAAATAATGTACATTGTTTGTTATATTGTAATTGCGATCTTTTTTTCTGAGAGCAGTTGGTTTGCTCTAAGGCTGGTAGTTAACATTACTGCACTGCCCAGTCTTTCCCAGCTGTGCCCAGTCCATATGCATTATAAAGTTGTGACTTATTTACTCTTTGAAACAAACACCCAAGCTCCGTGGAAACCACAAAGTAATTATTTGCATTGTGAATATGTACTAATCACCTGGCATACCTTTTGTTTTATAGGCATGTGGACTAACTGAAAAAGATTTTACGACAATAAAACTGATAAATGAGACCCGCGACATGTTGGAAAGGTATGACCAGCACTTGCAAAATGCAATACTCAAATATATCCAGTGGGGAGTGTAGCTGCACATTTAAATTCCTACCACTGATCCACCACACAGACATTCCACAGTCCTGTGATTCAAACATTGTCCCTGTGACCAACATCTGCTTTAATTAATGAGTTTGCTACTTGTTCTCACATTTATTGCTTTAGTGCTTCTCAACCCACAAAGTTCTGGTTAGTTTGCCTGAAACGGGTGTACTGTTGGCGGCATCAAACTTTCCGGCTGGCTCTTCAAATTATGGATATATGGACTCTGAATTTGTCTCCAGAAATACTTGAAGTCAGCCCTGAAAAAGATATTGTTCTAGCCCATTTTGCACCAAACGTGTTCACCCAATACTATTGACCCCACATAACCTAATTTGCCCCCGAAATAGAGCAAATAAACGGCCAGTAACACTAAGTGTCCCCAACGCATTTTGTCAGAAGCTGTCTGTTGCACCTCAAAATCCCTGGTCTCTACAGAGCGGGTGTGTCCCCAACATACAGTACCAGATGTCTCATGAAGCCCCTCCTCTCGGACCTGGCAAAAATACATATGCCCCAAATGCTTTTGCATTTCGTTGAACAATGGCAAAAAATGTATCTGCTTTTAATTTGTCCCACTAAAAACCATAATCCCTGCCCACAAATATGTAATCCCTCCTGCAGCTTCTACGTTCCACACAAAACTAAAATTGTTGTCTCTCATATCCTACTCTTGTTAAGTTCTGCTAACATCTTACAAGAGTGTGTACTCTTCAAATGGTCTCCTAGACTACCAGTCTCTCTTCTTATTATATCTCTTGTTCAACTAGGTATTTTGGGTCAGTAGATGGTTTTCCGTTCAACTTAATTTCACCTGTTGTCAACTAATCTGTCACCCTCTCTCCATCTCTCTCTCTCTCTGTATTTCACCTTTTCTATGCTTCTCTCCCGCCCCTGTCTATCCCTTCTTTACTCATATTCAAATGTTCTCCTTCTTGTCGCATTTTCTGCAAAACTCCAAGTCCATCTGCTGTATTTTAGTACTGCAGAATGATATGTAGGCAGTGCGTTTCCACCGACTGTTTAATGCATCCTGGACCATTGACTTACAAAGACTAAACATCTTTTCAGAATCATATTTGCCAGGGCTTAACTGGGTGGGGTTGCATTGAGATGGGAGTCTAATTAAGAAAGGCTAACTGCTTGGAAAGTCATTATTGTCATTAGAACATAATCACATTTTATAACCGATTAAAAGCTTCTTGTTTTAAGCACTTGCTGATAGGGTGTTGCAAAGAGTAAGAAGGCTCAGATGCTCTCAAAAAGTGCAAAGCGAAGAAGAAAGGCAGACCACTGAGAGCATCTTCTTTAAAAACAGAACTCTCCACGATTTACGCAGCCTAACGTTCTTCCTTTGATTTTACCCATCCTCAAGAGCTGGGTGACACAGTCCTTATTTGCGCCTTTTAGGAGATCATGAAATCATCCGTTGGTTTGGCTATGGAAAACTGAATCTCTGGCTCTGGGATTCAGTACAAATGTAATTGAGTCACAAAAGACGACTAAATGTTTGTTTGGGGGGGGGTTGCCTTAAATGGAAAAGTCTACATCTCTTGCATGTACTAACCATCATAATGTATGAAATGCAAAGAGGAAAAATAGGTAGGTGTAGTTCAAGATTACAGGTTAGTCTTCACTACGCTTTAGGTATTTGTATACATGTTGCCTGCAAATTCAGTACATTTCAACTGAAAAAATGTTGTTGAACCTCCCGTTTTCTACAGTCCAGATTTCAGCATGGTTTTGAATACTTGTATAAACAGAGGATTCAGTCGCCTTCTAGACAACGTGGCAGAGTTCTTCAGACCAACTGAACAGGACTTCAGTCAGAAGAGCTGTGTGAATAGGTAAATGCTTCTTTGAGGACTATGTTCTTAATACATTTTGTATATATTTGTATAATTATAAAGTGCCTGGCTCCATATTTTTTTCCATTTGGGCACTATAGTTGACACTCTGTTCATGAACCATGTATTAATGTTTATGTATTCTCTCTCATGTTATGAATTATTTTTCCCATCATCCTGCTACTGACATTCCTTGGTCGTTGTTATATTCAGTCGCCTAATTCCTTTCATTACCAAAGATTGCATTTTTGGTCACTACTGTTTAATGTCTAAATGTCTGTTTTTAATATAACATTCGGCATATTACCTTTCAACGTCTTCAAGATGGAATGTTGCAAATATGATTTAAGTTGGTGTTGCATGAATGGGTAACAGTAAAAAAGGGAAAGTATACCTTCTTGCCCGGTATACCAATGTGTTGTGCGGCATGGTTTAAAAGTTGCTGCTGCTTGTACCTCCAGACATCAAGGACCATTTTCAGGAGGTCACTACCAATGGACAGAATGGAAATGTAAATGCCAGCATTTGTAAACTGTGCAGCTACCTCTATAGGAGATGTCCTGGTGCTGGGGGCCTTCGGGAAGATTAAGCAAGCTATTGCCCAGAGTCACAGGGTGCTGGGCTAACCTGCCGCCGGAGCTGGAGATCAAACCATGAACCCTGTGGTCCAGAGTCAGGCACCCTGGCCGCTGCGCCACAGCTCTTCCACAATGCTTCTTGTCACATTATTAAGTTAGGTCTTGAGTCCGTTGTCCAGGCCATGGAGACCTCCATCTCAATTTGTCGCCATGCTTGACTCTGGGAATCCAACTTCTCTTCTGACATCCAGTCCAACTTAATGCATTTTCCCTTTGACAGGGTGTGCCTCTTCGGTGATATGAGGGATTCAGATCTGGAGAGATTCAAAATATCAGGAGCCACGGCAGGTCCACTGGGCCTTCGGCTCCCACCGCCAGCCAAAGACCTTCAGTCCTTTTGCAGCTTTTGTGACTTTAAAAGAGGTTCCTCTTTGTGGTTCAGGAAATATCAACCGTTCCAACAGCAACCTAAACCCCTCATTCGTCAGTACAGGGGTTGTTCCAGAGGGCAAGGACTTGAACCCACCTTGCAACCCTCCTCTTCCTCCTCTCATGCGCCTCCAGGAAAACAGGCCTAGTTTGTTTCTCCAACCCCACACAGGCTATATGAAGGCGGGTGCCCCATTTTCTTTCAGCTTCGAAGGCCATTATTTCGGACCAGTGGGTCCTTCATATTATAGAAACGGGATACACCTGTCCCTTCTTTCAGGTTCCACCTTACATCCCACCCCACCCCGCCCCACCTCCGGACCATTTGCCCATTATGCAGCCAGCAGGAAGGATGGTGTCCTGCATACTATTCTAGCCCTCTGGAACCTCAATTTCTTCCTCAAAAAGGAAAAGTTCAAGATGCTGATCCTAGCTCAAGTTCTACTGTGTTGGAACATGGAGACTGGATGGTGTCTTTGGACCTGCAGGATTCGTACTTCCACATCGCTATCCTGCGGTCCCATCGGAAGTACATGCAATTTGTAGGGGGGTTCTACACACTACCAATTTACAGTACTACTCTTTAGGTTAACATCCGCACCTCAGGTCTTCACCAAGGTGAAGGCAGTGGTTGCAGCCCATCTCAGGTGGTCCAGTGTGTTGATTTTCCCATAACTGGACTACTGGCTCCGACTTACCAGAGATTGTGTTGCACCACCTGTGGTCGATGATGATCTATATGTTCAACCTGGGCTTTTCATTCAGCCAGCCCTATTCTACCCAGTGGCCATCCGAACGCCCCCAGTTCACAGGGTGGGTACTGGGCACTACCCTTCATTGCACCTTTCCTCCTCTACAGAGGATCACAGATGTCTAGAAGATGATTCCATCCCTCCAGTCAGGTGTGAAATTTCTCCAGTATTGAATTTTTTGAAGATTCACATGCTGGAGTCTTTCCCATCGTGATGGTGGGATTCCCATGGTATTTAAAACCATGAATACCATGTAAGTACATTAATAGACATAGAGAATGCAATTGACATTGTTAACCAAGTCATATTGTTTTATATGACCCAAACTTCAGCCATTCAGAAACAAGACCCCGAACCACTATTCCCTTGCGCTCTCCACCCTGAGCTCTGCTCAGTAGTTTCAGATTGGTCAACTTTTGACCTTGCCTTCTCTTAAAAAGGAAACATTGTGCTGCTACAGTTCAGAGGTACTGTTTTCTTCAGTATTTTACATCCTGTCAAAGGGATCTAAGAAGAGGCTTTTCAGGCCCTGCAAGTCTTGTGGAAGTCGATACTTTTCTCTAAAGATCCCCTTAAGGAGTGTCTATCTTGTATAAACCCGCCTCACAAGCCTAAGGATTGTAAACATTGCATACCCTTTTCTGGCAAGACATTAAAGGACAGGGAAGCCAGACTACTCACTTGGCTCCAAAAGAAGTCCTGTTCAGAATCAGGCTCTGATGAGGTGAGGGTCCACGTCGCTCTCCATCTGAGCGTAAACACAAAAATGAAGGCTCTACCTAATGTGATGAAGAGCCAAAAAGACTCCAAGCTAATAATAAAACCTCTGGGTCTGTGAAACCAGTCATTCTGGACTTCTCTTCAAGTTCCACTCAGAAAAGTTCTTGCCTCATCTTTTGTGTCTGCCACTCCTTAAAAGGAGTCTTTGTTAGGGACCCGCTGTCAACGACAGCTGCGTCAACGAGAACTTTGTCGATGGTATGCTCTTTCGCTTCCAGTCACTACAGTGATGACAGTGACTCCAACAACCCAGAAGACAGTAGCTTCACTGACTAAATCAGTGACAACGACCACCTCGTCTAAGTCCATCCCATCGAAAGCAGCTTTTAAGACTCCGGAATCAAGACCAACATCGGGGGCCTTAACAGTACCAAAAAAAAGCTCACCTCTTCTTTGTCGTGTATGGGCAGAGAAAAGCTGCTCTCTTATCTGAAGGGACTTCTATGGTATTCTGCCTGGACGTCACCATGCAAGGTCTCCCCATTGCCTCCAGCTCATCTCGTTGACATGGAGGAATCAGGAGATGAAGGAAATTTCAGTCCAGGATACAACCCTCCTCAACTAAGGGTGACATGCCAGGCGACAGATGAGGAGGAAGACCTTAACAGAGACACTTCCACCTGCTTGGGAGGGGATTATTCTCTCACAACTCGCCAATAGTCTGCGTCTCATCGTTATGACTCTTTCCAAGAGCACTACCCTTATGAAGAGCCTTATGAGGAAGGATTGGTCTCAAGTGGGGGGGACACCATATCAGTACCCATCTCTTTGGTTACTGACTTGAGACATATGCTTGATGACTATTCTAGGCGCTTTCCATAAGCAAATGTGCCAGTACCTTTCACTCCGGGTTGCTCTGATGTACCTGGCACGACACCCTTACCAGAGACAAGTGCCTTTTCGCACGCAAGGGGACAGGACGGTGCTACTCCTATTACCATGAGGGATGATTATATCGACATGAATGCAGATGATCAACCTGAGGAGGGTGAGCTACTTCAGGACCAGGCTACATCGGGTCAGGAGTGGGACGATTGCATTGCCCCTTCGTCACCATCACCTTCGCTAGCAAGTTCTCCTCCTGAGGACACAGGATGGTTCCATGAATTGCTGGAATGTGCTTCCAGAAATTTTGATCTGCTTCTCCCAGTGAAAAAGAAGGAATGCTTTCTGTATTATTTTATGTAATGTGCAGGAAAATCCATCAGGTCTGTTCCCAATGTCAGCTATATTTAGGAAGGTCTTAAATCTATGAAAAACCCAGCATCAGTCACTGCAATTGTTGCCCTGCTAGACAAAAAATATTAAGCTCCAGATGCTTCGTTGGCCGTGTTCATAGGTCATCCTCGCCCAGATTCGGTGGTCATGCAGGCTGCCCAGCATTTCTCCAGAAACCCTTCTGACCCCTGTTCAGCACCAACTGATAAGAATGACAGTACACTAGATAACATATGCAAACGTTTTGCAGCAATAACCACTACATCCATCAGGGCTTCGAATGCGCTGGTCAGTCTGGGTCGCTACTACCATCAAATGTGGTCAGACCTTTTGGGTTTCATCTAGTTTCTACCGGATGACACGGAAGAGCCAAAGGAGATCTTGCAGTAAGGTGCTAGGGCATTCTCTGAAATTATAGATATTGCCATGGACATCTCGTCAACCACATTTAGACAAATGGCAGGTGCAGCAGTATTGCGCTGACAGGGCTTGTTAAAAGTGTCCTAATTCCGCCCTGAAATGCAAGAAAAAATCCAGGATTTGCCCTTTGAATGAGAGTACTTAGTTTGAAAACATGTAGGCAACACTCTGCAGGCCATCAAAGCACATACTGTGCATTCCCCGGGGACTTTGCAGCAAAAGCACTTTCAGTCCTTTTGTGGAGTAAGAGATCAATTTTGACAAATGCCTTCTATCAGCCCTACAGATATTAGCCATATTCAAAGCAGAAGCATCAACGAAAGTACCCTGGGCAACATCCACACAGGGCATCAACCACTCTTACATACTCAAGACAGCCAACTCGAAGACTACCCGGTGCAGGGGGAAAAGCCTAGGGTGGTACTAGAAGGCAGTGACAATTATCAGACACTTATCGGCCTGCAACCCTAAGAGCAACCAAAGAGCCGTCAATTATCTGTCTTTTACGATCAATGGGAGAGCATCTCTTCAGACAAATTGGTGTTGGACGTCATACATCAGGGTCACGCCCCGGAATTTGTTCGAAAGCCTCTCAGTTATCCCCCTCTCAAGAGAATGCATCACCATTTCACTCTCTTAAAGCAATAGATATGCCTGCTTCCCTCAAAGGGGACAATAGAGGAAGTCCCTTTGCAACAGCACAGCAAGGATTTCTAATTAAACTTCTTCCTCATCAAGAAAAAGCCCCGGAAATGGAAAAAGGTCATGGACCTCACTCAGGCAGTTGAAGAATGCTTTCTCCTCAAGAATTTATATTGCTGGTCAACCATTGGGGTTTCATGACCTCTCTCGATCTCTTAGACTCATTTACACATTCCCAATCATGTGAAATATCTGTGGTTCCTGAGGTTTACGGTGGCAGGATGCCACTACCTATTTAAGGTTCTCCAATTGCAGGAAAAATTGGATGCGCAGTGGATACAGATTTACGGTTAATACAATTACATGATCGACATCACCACTACGATGAAGCAAACATTGTGTATTGGGGAAGGAACGACAATCTCTATCCAGGTCTCTTTTGTAGCAGCCCAACATGCTTTGTAATGACAACGGACGCTTCCTTAGAAGGTTGGGGAGCTCATCTTCAGGAGCTGGGAATTCACCCAAAATGGTACTTAAAAGAAGCGCAAATGAACATCAGTCTTCTAGAACTAAAGGCTGTGTTCCTGGGCCTGCAATCATTTCTATCCAGAATTCGCAATTCCTCTGTCCTGATGAGAATGGACAATACCCCTGCTCTGTTCTATCTCGCCAAACAAGGGGAAACACAGTTTACAAGACTCTCCTCTCAAGCCCAGCACATATAGAAATGGTTACTTATGCTCAACATCTCTCTGCAATTCGAACATGTCCCAGTAATAGACAATGAGTAGTCAGACTCTTGAAGCAGAACGAGTCAGTGCCACAAATGGAAAATGGAACCAAAACATTAGTCTGAGATCTTCAAACAACGGGGTACCCCAAATCTGGATTTCATTACAACTCTCCTAAACAAGAAGTGCAAATATTTTCGCAAGCAGATTTCCTCAGGAATGTTTACCTATGCATTTCCACTCTTTCCTTTCAGTCGCAAGATGAAGCGGGAACCATGTCATCTCATTCTTGTAGCCCCTGCATGGCTGAGACAATATTGGAACACAGAGCTAATCCTACTACCTGTGTGTCCATGCAAACCGTTTCAGCCGATGGAGAAACTCCTTTCGATGAAAAACTGTCAGATATTGCATCCTCAAATAAAATCTCTCAATTTGTCGGCATGGCACCTCATGACAATGAGTTTTGATCATTGAGAATCCCAGTGGAATGCAAATCTATTCTTTAATAGTCACATGCTTTTTCCACTAATAAATCTTGTGTGGCAAAATGGAAAAAATTCAGCTACTGGTGTATCAGAAATTATCAGCACCCTTTTCGCTCATCTCCATGCCATATCAACTTCACCTGACAAAATCTGGCGTACTAGTCAGTAAAAGTGCATCTGGAAGCAATTTTGAAATTCTATTGGAAAACAGGTAAAATATCTCTGTGGTCTATTAGCCTTGTTAAAAAAAATCATAACAGGTTTTTTCAGGGCCTTTCCATCAGTAAAACCTCCTGCAATATTCTGAATACGGTTCTTTTCCAATTCTTGAAAGCTCCATTTGAACCGATCCCTAAAGCAGATATAAAATATGTGTCATGGAATGCAGCCCTTCTATTGGCCCACACATCAGCCGGGAGGGTCAGCGAAATTCAAGATTTTATAGTTACTGTACCTTTCGTACAATTCAGAGATGATAGTGTTGTTAAGAACCAATTCAAGGTTCATCCTGAAGGTCCCAACTTCTTTTCACATGAATGAACCTATCGTTCTATCATCATATTTTAAAAACACCTCCGCTTCTGCGGAGAGGGCTCTCCGTTTTCTAGATGTCAACCGGTACTTGAAATTCTATATTCACAGAACAAAAGCTGTCAGGAAATCAGACCATTTTCTCATCTTTTTTGCTCCACCCAGGAAGGGTTGCACACTTTCAAGAAGCAGCCTGGACCAGTGAGTGTCGGCAGCAATTGCCTTTTGCCACGACAAAGCAGGAAGACTGCTGTTGACAAAGTCGCTGCACAGTCGACCAGAAAATTTGGCTTTATCCACAGCCTGGTTTGCTGCTGACATTTGCAGAGTGACAACGTGGTCGAATGCACTTACATTCACAAAGGACTATTGCTTGGACTCGGAATGGAAAGCAGATGCCGCTGTTAGGCAGCAAGTATTACATCACTTTCAATAAGGGACAGATAACTTTTCGCTCGTTCATTGCAACATATTGGTGATGATGTGTTTTTATTGCTTGTGTCAATTGTTTTCTAGTATTTCGATTTTCCAGTGGTTCATGTTATACTTCCTTTGTTCTTCTTTTGAGAGTGATGTCACCCAACCACCACCATGTATTCTTTCCATTCTGCTAGCTATGCCACTGGATTCAAGCTAGGCTGACTGATGAGGGGTAGTATCCTGAAAACTGTCCCAGGATGCTGTTTCCGGTTCAGGGAGGACCTGGCCAGGCAGGTTGGGCTGGACTGTTCCCATGAAGAGCAGGGTCAATACTGATTTGCATATGGCTGGGTCCAGTCTGGAGTGTCATAATGAGCAAAAGAAGAATGGATTCAATCCAGATCTTTTGACTGGGGGTGAATGGTTGAAAAGTTTCAGCACTCCGACCATCATCTTGTGTTTACTATGAGTCAAGCATGTGAATCTATGAAAGATTCAATGCTGGAGAAAAAACAAGTTATGTAGCTGTACACTGTGGTTCTCCATTATTATCTTTCCTAGATTAACATGAGACCGGCCCACCTCCCCATTTGGCTCAGCACTCCTATACCTCATATCTTATTCCCTTTTACACTCCACTCGAGGTATGGCAGCTCTGCAGGGGAAGAGTGGTTCTGGGTCTTTTTTCTGATGAGCTGAAGGTTGGGTCTATAAAAACAATGAGTTGGTTAATAAAGTCAATTGCTTTCTTTATGCCTGTTAATGTACTTACATGGTACTGCTTGTTTTAAATATCGTAGGACTCCCACCATGACGACGGGGAAGATTCAAGCATGTGAATGTATGAAAGATTTCAATATTGGAGAACCGCAGTGTACAGGTAAGCAATTTGTTTTTTCTAGTTTTGGGGAGTTTTGCGATTCCTAGGTCTGCTGGCTCCTGCATTCTCCTTGTCATGCACACACGTTGGCACCTGAGGGTCCTAGAGTAGTGCCTCTGCAGACAATGGATACTGTACATACTCCGGCAGATGGGGCAACTTTGTTGTATGGTCTGCGGACACTGGTGTGGATCCCTTGCAGGGCAAACTATCCGAAGTGCTGCAGTTCGCACTTTAGCTCAAAGGGCATGTGCTATTGGCACTGTGAAGGGCTATTTAGCTGCCTTTTCTGCTTTACTGTCTGCCGATCAGTCCTCCCTATTTAAATCTCCATTTTTCCTGCATTTTCTTAAGGGACTAAATACTCTTTTTCCTACCTCTCCATTTCAGTTTCTCAGTGGGACTTGAATTTGGTTCTTTGGGCCCTACACAGTTTATCCCTTCGCATGTTGACCATTAAGACAGTATTTTTGGTTGCCATCACGTCTGCTAGATGGGCCAGTGGGTTGCAGGCTCTTACTTATTGTCCCCTGTTCACTACCTTCTTTCCTGACAAGTTGATGTGGTGAACCAGGTCTGCTTTCCTTCCCAAGGTGATCACTCCTTTCCACTTTGCCCAGGCCATTCCCTTTCAGCCTTCTACTCCCCACCTTATCCTATGAAGGAGGTACAATGGCTGCTTCGGTTGAATCCTAGGCAGGCAATTATTACTACTTGGACTGTACCAAGGAATATTGGTCAGTCGACCAACTCTTTGTGGACTATTGTGAAGCCAAGAAGGGGTAGACGGTTGGTTCAGAAGAAGACTCAATCCCGTTGGATCATCCTCCTTATTAAGATCTGACTCGCCCTCACCAAGAAGTAGGCACTTGAAGGAATCCGGACCCATTCCACCAGGACTAAGTCCACCACTTATGCATTGGCCCGGGGTGACTCGACTGCAGAAATCTGTGCGGTGATGACGTGGGCTTTCTTGCACACCTTTCTGAAGCATTACTGCCTTGATGTAGAAGTGTGCAGGGACAGACACTTGGCTAGATCCGTCTTGCAGGATTTTCTGGCCTGAATCATCCACCAACCCTCCTCCTGTGCAGGGTATTGCTGTGAAATCTGCTTTACAGGTGAGGAATCTGCAGGTAGTATTATCAATCAGAGGAAAAAGTTGCTTACCTGTGATAATGCTCTTTCTGGTGGATACTCTAACTGCAGATTACTCACTGTCTCACCCGCCTCCCCATTTTGATGGACTATTCATAGGGAAAGTTAATAAGGTTCCATCTTGTGAATCTGTTGGAACTGCAATCTCCCATGATTTTAACTGACTCTTGCCTTGAAAGCTTGGAAAGAATGGAGAGAAACTGATGTTGATGTGCTAGGGTGGGCACTTTATGGCCTCTGAGATGTCGCCGGACGTCACTTCTGGCGCTGTCTGAATCCAGCGGCCTCTACTGACAGCATTACGGATTTTAAGTTTTCTGGATCCAGTCTGACATCTGGGATAGTTCTACAGGTGAAGAATCTGTAGGTAAATGAAGTAAATACCAGAAATATTGTTACTGCAATATATAATTACAAAACGTATGATTAAAACAGCTTATGATAAGGGCCAATATGATTGAGAAGAAAATAAAAAATAAAAGGCTTTAAAATTAGCCAGGAATGTTTATCATTACCACTGAAACAATAATGCATCTGCGGTAAAATATCAACTAAAAGAAGCATGGATTTTGGGTGTGTTGTGACAAAAAAATCCTCTACCTGGTAATGGAGGTGTACCCCCTTCTCGTGTGCCCAACTGTACTGTTGTCTACATCCCTAATGCTTCTTTTTGTTGTCATAGGCAAACACTGGTTATACGTGTACACTACGACATAGGCCTGCCTAACGGAGTGCAGTCTTGTTGGACCAGGAGTGGTGCCCAACGCGCTATCCTTATAGTGGTGAAAGGCTACAACCTTCCCCAGGAGTTAAGCAGCACGAGCGCGGTAGTGACTGCATACCGTGTAGTGATCAGTAGGAGTGAACAGGTCAGTTTTCACCTGTGTCACTGGAGTGAAGCCCACAGGCTAACTCGCCTTGCTAAAGTTCTGCTGCTGTGTGTAACTCATCTTTTGGCTAATATCAGTTAGTTGTAAAGTACTGCACAGTGCAGTAGTGTTGACTCTGTACTGTTTGTATGTGTGCCTGGAAAGGTACCATATCGGGATAGAGCAGTGCTGTTCATGTACTGTGTATATGTATTCCTGCAAGGAGAAAATTACTTACGATATATATAGTGCTGCACAGTGCGGACATGGTGTATGTGTACCTTGTGAGATGTAGGGTTGTGCAGAGCACACATTGTGAGCGAGTGTGTGATGGCAGTGTGTGTGCTTGCAGGCGTCACACCATGGAACATTATAGAAAGGCTACAGTAGTGAGCAGTGAAAGCAGAGTGGTAACAGCACCCGACAATGTGGGTGTTGTGTGTATACACTGGCAGTTAGTGTACCTGTAATGGCACATTACATGGAGGACCCTGGATTCCATTTTGGAAAGCCCAGGCCCGCCTTTTGAAGATATGAGGAGGTAGAGGAATCCTCTAGACAGATTTGAGTATTGCAGCATTCTGTGAGCTGGGTGTGGAGAAGGGAGGCAGAGACTCCCCGTGTACACTTCAAAGGGTGTTCTTTGATTCAGTGAGAGATCTCAATGAAGGGGCCTTCACACATCTTGGTAAGGAGATGGAGATGATAAGCGAATCATAAAAAGTAGGCCTGGGAGCCCGGGGATTACCTTTTGATGTACATATCTCTGTGGCTGATAAATAGGTGTGAACTCTAGTCACTCCCATAGCCTGTGGCTGTGGGACTATCCGCTTTGAAGTCTTTCCTGCTGTGACAGACTGCTTTTCTAGAGGAAGAAGGAGAGACGAAGAATGTACTTCAAAATAATAATAATAATAATAAGGTAGTTTATAAAGCGCCTGGTGACGCCATCCCGGCGTGTCCCTGCGCTGAAGAAAGCAAGTTATCGGAGACATACAGACCTTCCAAAACACCCACCCCCTATCCCACTGCTTATAATTTATATAAGTGCATTTTTAGCATTGTTCTAAATTTTGTTTCAGATTCTTCCAGTCTTAGGGATGTGGGGAGAGCATTCCAGTTTTTGGCTACTATATATCTAAAAGAGCGACCACCTAGTTTTGCTCTTTTTACACGGGGGATCGTCAACAAACCCATCCCCTCTGATCGGAGGGCTCTGGTTGGCTCATACCTAAGTACTAGATCAGGCAAATAGGGAGGGGCTTTCCGTTGGAGTATCCTGTGGCACATTAAGAGGGCTTTGAACATCACTCTCTTCTTGATCGATAGCCAGTGTAGAGCCGCTAATGCTGGTTTAGATGCTGCTCTTCTGGGGAGTCGTAATACAAGACGAGCTGCTGTATTTTGGAGGACCTGTAGGCGCTTTAAACTGTGTTCTGTAGCACCCAGGAACAAAACATTCCCGTAGTCCATACAGGAGGTCACCAACGCCTGGGTCATAGTGCGTCTGGCCTCCAGCGGGAGTAAATCCAGGGTGCGATTTAATGTTTTCAGTACTCCAAAACATTTTCCTACGAGGCGACGAATGTGGCCTTCGTAGGATAGAGTGTGGTCCATCCATATACCCAGGTTTTTGGCTTCTTTATAGGGAACAGGTGTGGGACCCAGACACGTCGGCCACCAATCTGGAGACCAACTCAAGTTGTTTCCTCCCACCACCATTACCTCTTTTAGATCCATTTAGTTTTAGGCAATGAGTGTCCATCCATTCAGCTAGTGCTTGCATGCAAGCCTTAAAATTAGATGCTGCCATTGCTGGTGCTTGAGACAGCGAGATCAGCAGTTTGGTGTCGTCAGCGTAGGATACCAACTCTACTCCATACGCCTGCACCACTTCGGCCAAGGGGGTCATATAAAGATTGAAAAGAGTTGGACTCAGTGCAGAGCCTTGAGGAACCCCCTGTTCCAAGGCCATCTCTGCTGATCTACAAGAGCCTCATTGCACCATAAAGCTTCTGCCTGTGAGGAAGGATTTCAACCACCCCAGTGCGGAGCTGATGACACCCGCTTTGACTAGACACTGTAGTAAGATGGAATGGGCTACAGTGTCGAATGCCGCACTGAGGTCAAGCACCACCAAGGCCATGGTGTTGCCGGCATCCGCCCCCCGTCTAAGGAACTCAGTTGCTCCCAGGAGGGCTGTCTCTGTGGAGAAGCCCGCCCGGAATCCAGATTGTGAGGGGTGCAGGGAATTAGTTTTTTCTAAATGTGTCATTAGTTGACCATTTGCCACTTTCTCTGCAACTTTTGCTAGATGGGGGAGCAGAGAAATAGGTCTTAAATTTTCCAGTATATCTTGGGTAATGTTGTTTTTTTTCTTTATGGGGAGCACAATCACTTTTTTCCAAACTTCTGGGAGGTGTTCCGTGGAAAAAGAGACCTGGAGTATGTGCCTATTATACGGCTCCAGTGTTGTGAGGCTTCCTCTCATTACCCTAGGAGGGGCCGGATCGCGAGGGGAACCCGATTTAATTCCCTGACAGAGGCTACAGAGCATCTCTGGAGGAGGAACTGAAAAGGATGTCAGTCCCCCTTCTGTGTTATCTACTGTCCTAGTTACTACAAATTTCGTACCGGCTACAGGTTTGTTGGAAAAGGTAGCATATATTTTCCTCACCTTTCCTGCAAAGTATTCGGCAATTTTGTTAGATTCTGCTATTGAGTCAGTGTCCTGGGTGGTTGGGGCACATGTCATCGAGATCTCCTTGAATATTTTAAAAAGCTCTTTCGATGAGTTTTCTGCTTCCCCAATACAAATCTTATAGTGGGTGGCTTTTGCTCCACGTACCATCGTTTGATATTTTTTCTGCACCTCTTTGTATTTTAACTTACTTAGAGGGCAGAAGTCTATTCGCCATCTCCGTTCCATATTTTTACATGCCGATTTAGCCTCTTGTAGCTCATGAGTAAACCATGGTGCTGATTTCCCATTTCTGCACCCTGTTCTGGCGAGATATATCGGGGCTGTCTTATCAAGGGCTTCGAGAATGCCCTCCAACAAACTAGATTTAAAGTTCTTTAATCCACCTGGGGGTCTATAAACAAGAATCCCCGATACAGAGAATTGGGGCCCCAGTTTTAGCAAGAAGCAACCTGCCTCACAATTGTCTATACTTATGGCTTCTAGGGTACATTCCATCAACGGGGGGCGTGGCCTAGCTGTGGTGGGCATGGCCTCCGGGGTCCCCCAGGTGATGGCGGTTTAGCGTTGGGGTGTTTCCCGCAGCAGCGCCAAGATCGGCTGCGTGGGGATGCCCAGGGGAGTGGAGGGTTAGGTTAAAAACACAGTATCAACAATTCTGTTTTTTAATAATGCAATATAATCACGCTCCCGGCTGTGCCTCAGGAGAAATGCTGGAGAACCTAACAAAAACCTTCAAAGATGCAGACCCTGAATCACATTTGGTGTCTGGAAATGAACGATACGAAGTAGAGGTTGAAACCCTAAAGATTGCCATCTGCCCAACAGCCCGATGGGCTTGGTAAGGAGCGGAAGCTCTGCAAGACTTCTGCCTGTGACTAGGACTTGGGGCCAAGGCTGCTAGTTGAGGGTATATCGTCCAGGTAAGCCAAGACCACCTGATCTGGAGCCAAAGTACCTACCTGCTAGCCAAGACCAGTGTGCCTTGTGAGGAAGAGGAGTGTTGGAGGGGCATGGTCCACTGGGGAGCCCTGTCGAGTGGACTCCCGCTGTGAAGAGATAGCTGGTGCATCCATCGGGTCATTGCCAATGTGCAGATTCAAGTCGTCGATCCCCTTATGCCAGGAGAGGGCCGCCGTGAAGATAGCAGGAAGAATGAAAACTTGTACCTCCTTGTTGCGGTAACACCGCATGCTAGAAGGAGCCGTCGTTGAAGATACCGCCAGATAAAGAAGGAAAAGTCTGTGCGGATCCTTAGAGGCAACCTTGTATGCCAGGAGGTGCCACAGTTTCATGGACTATTGTGCGTTGAGGGCCAGCTCCTTGGTTGGTAGTATTGCGGCAACACCGTATACCAGAAGGGGCTGCTGTTATCAAGGGTGCTGTGGTAGATCTGGCCGCAGCCTGAAAACGGAAGTCATGTGACCCATAGGTTATAAGGTAGCATAGAGGATTGCCCCCAAGTTGCCCCGTCAACTGGGAAGGACACTATAGGCCCATCGCCACATCACTGGCATATTGACAGGGAGCATTGCAATCCAACCCCCTCTCCCCGTTGTGGAGTGCAGAACTTAACATGCTGGGGGAGCACCTCTGATCAGTGATGAAGCCGACCGTGTAAGCTCAGCGGAGAGGCTGTGCCTGTCAGAGTGCTGCTGCACCTCCTGTGTGCAGCCAGCTCTCCCAACAGGACTGTAGCCCTGCGAGTGGCCGTGCATGGGTCACTCACTGAGTCACTGCTGAAGCAAGTAAGAGAGGTTGCGGGCCTGTCGGGCCAAGGAGAACTCGCTGCTAAAAGCTATGCGGCGCCGAGACACTTATGACTATTTTCTAAGAGTCGGAGTGGACTCTTGAATTAAGGTTTACTAGTGGAAATTCCCTGAATGCAGCCACCAGTGAATAGGGAATAACTCTGACCATGTTATGACGAGGGGCTGGGAAAGGGATTAGGCAGTAAAATGCTAGAGCCCCGACCTCAAGGGGAAATGTGTGGCTGTTTATTCATGTAACATTTTTTGAATGCGTAGAGTTAAAAATAAAAACTTTCTTTATTATAAAAATAAGTATTTGACTGGACATTGATTTATTGATACTGTTGTGCTCCATTTGAGTTATGAGTCGTATTTACTAACCTGTATCCACACCCCCTCCCCCACTGCCATTCCCCCCACCACACCATACCATGGTGTATTATAGTAAGTGTGGTGACTATAATAGTAACGTGCAGATTTCACTAATGTTATGCTTTTTTATGTTGGCCCTTAAGGGCAATTAATAAAGTGGTTTACTTTGTAAAATAGAAGTCATGACTTAATCCATACCTGAAATTGTGTAACAAAAAAAACAAACTTATTATCGTTAGTTGAAGCTCGTGCTCCTCAAAAAAAGTGTGAATTCACCAGTTACAGAGAGCTAAATATAACTAATTCTCCAAGTGCGCTGTCCCTACCTCACCTATCACGGATGACACACAAATGGAATCTGTGATATTACCGGTGGCATCACATAACCATTGACGTTATTAGGGACATCACTTAAGTGCCTTGGGAGGTCGGTCGTCTATCAAATGCACCACGTCTAAAATCCAGCAATTGTAAATATAATGTACTGGGCATAAGTAGATTTCACTGGGCTCCGATGAAAGATGTTATAGTTTACACTTCCTTTAAAAAATGTACTGTCAATACATTTTTCTTTTTGTAGTGATATACTTTGGCTCCTTACGACAATAAAACCTACTGTTCAATGCCTCTAGCCGTATACAACAGGATGTGAGAAACATACCAGCCCGCAGAATCCAGAGCAACTGAGCGCAGAGTCCATACCCAGAACCCATTCCACACAGCCTTGTACAGTGCGTCACCTTGGGCCTCGCGTTGTATCCATCTCCTGTTCCTTGAACAATTGATCACAGCCGAAAGGCTTGCGTTTTCGTCGCATGCCATGGCCATCCTTTGCAGCGAGTTCCCTTACTCCCAGCGCCTGGATACCCTCACAGGTGACTAGCAGCGCTCTACAAATCCACCTTCGATTACATTGCATTACATTCAGTGGTCGAAGTGGGCGGGATCGGCAGGGCATGGCGTGCCCTACTTCTTTCATTTAATGGAGTCTGTTCCCCTACTTTTTTAGTTAAACACGAGCCCCAGGGTCAGAAATAGCCAAGGCCTATAGATGAGGCTTGCCGTTCGTGGCAGAAAGGGGAGGCAGAGAAGGAAAAGGACTCTGTTTCTTCCTTCCTGCCCAGAAGGCGCCCATTGACGTGTGCTCTTGTGCTGCAGCCCCACCGACCTCCCACACGTACTCCCAGGATACTTTTTTTTTTTTAAGATCATTTTATTGAACATAAACAAGCTTCAGTACATAGTCGGTTCATAATAGCAGATTCGGAGAGACATGCAATTCAGGATTCACAATGCACGACATAGACCCCCTCATAAGGGCCCACTGTGCAACAACAACCTTCCCTTGACATAGTTCGCAGATCAATTTTCCCACATCAGTGCACCCTGCTCCCTCTGGCCTACAACAAAATCTTCTATACTTGGCCCAGACACCCAATATCTTTTCGACTTTCCGTGGGCATCTAGTATATCACCCGTACCACCAGTCGAGGTCTTTCTTCAAGGCTGTGAGTGTGAAGGGTGTCCCTGTTCCCCATGCTCGGGCAATGTTCCTCTTGGCCACACCTCCTGCCAGAACTAGCCAGGTCTTGGCCCATTGTGGCCACGCGTTTCGCCTGTCTCACCCATATGAGCCACCTTGGATCAAGTGGGACGTCCTCACCCACCACGTTCATCATTACTCGAGTTATACATTTCCATTATGTTTAGATCCTAGGGAATGACCACAGTATTTGAAAGAAGGACCCTGTCTCGCCGCACCCGGCACACATTTGTCAGTCTCTCAAGTGCCCATTCAGATGTAAACTATTCAAGAGGCATAGGATCTATGGAGAATACGGAGCTGAATCATCCAGAATCTTGCTCTTATAGCTATTTCCCGGGGGATCTGTAACGCCTCAGCCCAATCGTCGTCCTCTTAAGAGACCCACATCAGACTCCCAAGCCTCCTGCAGTGGGCCCAAACAGTCTGGGGTGTTGTTAATCAGTTTACGGTAAGTTAGGGAAATGGCCTTATCAGTCATGGGATCTAAGAGTAGACGATCCTCCAGTGGCGAGCATTCAGGTAGCCGGTACCTTCATGTAGATGGCAATGAAGCGTAATGGCGCAGCTACTCCCAGGATACTTAAGTGCCTAAGATAAAACAGGCACTGTGTGTCCTTGGGTCAGTGGTTCCAGAGAGGGCTTGGCCAGCTCCCTGCACTACTCTCTTGTGGGCTGGGCAACCTTTAGTCGAGCAGGAGCCAATGCAAGGTAGCGGAAAGAGCATGGCGCGCAAATTACGACGCAGCGGCGAAACTCACCTACAGGTCTGTGGCGAAAGCTTATCATCGGAACATCCTCGCGGAGAAGAAGGCTTACTTCGCGAGAAAAATTGAAGCTGCCTCCAATTCCTGCAAGGAGCTTTTCGCCGTTGTGCGGGAGTTTACAACGTCTCGCGCAGTACCAACCCAGTCTCCCCCTCCTGCGCCTTGGGTCAGGGCGATTGCGGATTTTTTCTCCTCTAAGATCCAGCGGATCCAGGACTCCTTCCTGGTATTGGAGCCTGAGATACCGGGTCGGGTGGAGAACACCGCTGATACCCGACTTAACGCAGGTGTGGCCTTGGCAGCTTTCCCTCCTCTCTCGCTGACCGCCTCATTTGACCTGATGGCTGGCCTTAAATCAGGTTCCCCTCGGGATGCCTGTCCGGCAAAATTTTTGGCTAAAATGGCGGCTGTCATTAACCCCCTTGTGAACCCCCTGTTGAATTGTTCTCTTGCACAGGGTGTGGTTCCCCAGGCCTGGAAGCAGGCTATGATCATTCCCCTGCTTAAAAAGCCTGGCCTGGATGTGGAGGTGTTGGCGAATTATAGACCTATTTCGCTCCTGCCGGCTTTTGCAAAGGTCATTGAAAAGCATGTCCATAAGGTGCTTGCCGATTACCTGGAGTCACACGACCTACTGCACCCTACCCAGTCGGGTTTCCGCGCCAATCTTAGCACTGAAACAGCCCTCCTGGAAGTCTCGGAGGCGATTAAGGAGGTGCTGGATTCGGGCGGGAGAGCGATGCTGGTGATGCTAGATCTGTCGGCGGCCTTCGACACCGTCCCTCATGAGGGTCTTCTTGCAAGACTCTCAGAGGTTGGTCTCCGAGGGACGGTGCTCCAGTGGTTTCGATCTTTCCTGGCAGGCCGTCGACAAACGGTCTGGGCTTCTG
Organism: Lissotriton vulgaris; assembly: GCF_964263255.1. Classification (NCBI taxonomy): domain Eukaryota; kingdom Metazoa; phylum Chordata; class Amphibia; order Caudata; family Salamandridae; genus Lissotriton; species Lissotriton vulgaris. The sequence continues at coordinate 1,103,004,079 of NC_141694.1, read as the reverse complement.
CTTGCTCCGCCGAGATGTCGCCATTGGGTGTCGGAGTTCCTCAGGGCTCTGTCCTGAGTCCAACTCTATTTAACATCTTCATGACCCCTTTGGCGGCATTGGCGGAGTCTTTCGGGGCCCAGATCGTTTCTTATGCCGATGACACCCAGCTCCTCTTCACCTGTGAGAGGGGTGCGGACTTCGATGGAGGTAGGATCCAGGGTTGCCTTGAGGCTGTGTTTCAATGGTTTCATCACAACAGCCTCAAGTGCAACTCGGATAAATCCGAGGTCCTCTTTTTTGGGTGCAGTTCGGATCCGGACTGGAAAGTGTGGTGGCCTGAGAACATGTTTCCACCAGCAAGTTCGTCCCAGGTGGCTAAAAACCTTGGGATTAAGATCGATAATGGCCTCACACTACGTTCACAGGTAATCGGTCTCACTGGTACATGCTTTGGCCTACTCCGGATGCTACGCAAGTTCCTTCCCCTGTTATCGGAGGAACATAGGAAAATCACGGTGCAGGCGATTATAGGCTCGAGAATTGACTATTCCAACGTCCTTTATCTCGGCCTGCCAGAGTATCTGCTCCAACGGCTACAGGTTGTCCAGAATTCGGCAGCACGGGCCATTTTTGGACTATCGCGCCGTGCCAGAGCCTCGGGTCTTCTGGAGGCTCTGCATTGGCTCCCTGTCCGGAAGCGGATAATTTTTAAAACTCTTACTCTGGCGCACAAAGCCTTGCACGCCTCCGGAGCAAAATACCTGCAGAATAGGCTGGCCTTTTACCTGCCTGCTAGGTCGCTCAGGTCTGAAGCCCTGTTTCTTGCGGCGGTTCCTCGTGTGAAGAGAGCCCGCATCGGAGGCCGCTCTTTTAAACTACTAGCACCTCAGTTATGGAATAAACTGCCTGTGTCCTTGCGCAGCATTCCTAATCTGTTGGCCTTCCGGAAAGGGCTTAAAACCTGGCTCTTTTCTTCTTAGTTTCGGTCCCTTTTAGCTTCCTTCTATTTCTGTTTTTTATTTCCCTGTTGTGTTATGAGATTAGTGTGCAATCCAAAGCGTCGGGACACTCTTCTGAGTAGCCGTACGCTATACAAAACCCCTGCATAACATAACATAACATAACATAACAGGAGAAGGGTAGATCTGCCTATGTTGGCGAGAGGGAGTAAGTTGGTGATACACCCTTCCCAGGGCTGTGCGGTGTGGGGCCACCAGCTAGACTCAGCCTCAGAAACCTGTCTGCTCCTTTCAGTCAGATCACTGAATGCCTGCCCACTCCCGTTTGTGTAACAGACTAACATATCCACCACTCAAATTACTTTCATATTTCACTATACTAATTCATCACTAATCCTTTATGGGTTCCAGAGTACCATGCTACTCGCAGAAAACGTGCTTTGACGCCTCGTCAAGGGTAGTATGCGCTATATAAATGCAATTACAATACAATAAAAGATAGAGTGGTCGCAAAATGGCCAGATTGATTTTATTCACCCAAACATATTAACACCACTTTACTAAGTTTGCCAGTGAAGCGCTACTTTTGTTTTCTCGTCTTTCTTTGAACAGCATTGTTTTCCATGGGTGGGGAAGGGCACCATTCCTGGAGGTACTGACTCTGTGGGTGGGGGCGTCATGTTTGCAAGTATATTATGTTTCTAAAATCACTTGCTGCCTCCTTCCTGGCTTCCAGCAATTTTCGGAAACAATATAAATGTAATGATAACTACCATGATTAATGTTCTTCCTAGATAGAGATGGAGTTTTGTCAAGGGGAAGTTTTGACTCGTGGAAAGTTACCGCAGAGGGTTAATGTGCCTGCTGTAAAGAATATGTACCATGCAGATCACAAAGTGCATATAATGTTACCGATCAGTGGGTTACTGCTTTTGTCAGAGAGATCCTTTTCCTGCTTGCAATTTCGAAGTCAAAGTCCTAACATAGAACAGTGAGCTATTAACTGTCATCTAAGAGCTGCAATCAAACTGCAAAGTATAAATCAGAGAGTTATGTTTTCCCCCAGTCTTTGATTATTCTAATGTTGCAAAGGGTGTTCATGTGGATTAAATCCATTCTTATTATTAAAGAGAAAACCCCAACCATGGTATTACGTTCTAAATTCAGAGTTTGTGTTTCTTCAGACCAAGCACTATTAAACTATACTGCTTACTAGTATAGTGTCATGTGACTCCTACACCTTGTAGTACTTTTCCTTCTGTATTTCCTATAGAGTGATTTACACACACATGATTGATTGTCTCTCTGTAATGTGTGTGATGTAAAGTGCTCTGACACCCTACACTGGTATCAGTGGCGCTGTAAATCAAATCAAATGCATCTGAGCGAGAAAGTGGTTCTGGAGACTCGAGGGGCACTGTTGAAGGGTGGTAGTGAGGGAATCCATGGCGGAGGGAGTCATTTAGGGCACCAACAAACATCTTCACACAGGGCTCCACCAGCGCTAAAGTCGGCCTTGCCCTTGAGACCATTCAGCTGCAGCCATTGGTATCTCTATTAGTCTTGTTTCAGCAGTAGTAGGTGCAACTCACCGAGGATCAGTAATTCAGGATTTGCACTCTCACTAAACTTAGTTTACAAATTTCATGGTCTCTCTGCTTCATGCACAAGCACTTTAAACCTTTGGGACCACTGGAATTATGTAGGAATGGAGGACAAAATTATTCTGCAGTGTTGACTAAATTATACAGCAAAAAAAGCTGCTGCGTAATGCTATATATTATCTTTTACACATGCTAACAGTCTAAAGATTTTGCCTTATTAGTAGCAGTGCAACCTACAAATGCAGCACTGAGAACCGTGATCAGTCAACCTGTGCAAAGGGCTCTCCACTTCGCAGAAACACAAGTCACGTTTGTTTGTAACTTTTGATCTATTAGAGCTACAAACAATTTATTAGTTAAAATCATCAAATTATGCAGCAGGTGATGCATTATGTGGCAAATATTGCAGAGTCATAATTGTATAGAAAACAATTGCAAACTAGGATATTTTGCCATTCATGTTTGAACTGCTCTTGTGGAAAAAGGGAGAAGTGCTGATGACAGAAACTGCATGGCTCGGAGACAAATTGCTTGTGATTCCACTTTTAAGCGTATTTGGGACATTCTTTGATTGGAAACAAATCCCACTTTGTGAATGTATTTTAATGTCACTAACTCATATTAAACCTTAAAGAAACGTGTATCCATTGGCTGAATTAAATAACGTAATAAGATGCAGCTGGGTAGTCAAATGCCAAACACTAAAAATGTGAATGATTTGCTCTTTCTGGCACACACCTCTGACTCCCCCTACCCCCACTGACTTAATCCTCGGGGTTGTTGCCGCCCCCTGATCGCCACCCACATTCCCATCCCCCCTAAACCCCCCCCCCCCCAACCTCGAACACTGGTTACATTACATCCTCCTGAATACTACTGCGTGCTGCCTTCGCCGCGGATACTAGGCACAGGGCTCAATCGCTCCCTGCATCCCTGGAGGGAGCTGTAGATGGCCTTGGAGGTGTCACCCGTGATGAGAGTAATGGTGTCAGAACTCACCATAAGTGGTGGATTTTAGTGATTCTTTGAGTTTTGCATTATGACGAGAATGTCCCTTTCACTTGTTTTTTTTTTTTAAGGGTAATATACACTGTTTCAAAGCTTGTTCGATTTCACTAAGTTACAAAACAGAAAATCTTATTATGTTGTAAGCAGTAATGGTTTCATATGTTATTTTTGTTTTTGTGTGTGTTTTTTCTCTGTAGCTTTTCCAGTGTTGGTCTTCCACTAGCAAAAATTATTCCAATAGTAAACGGGCAGATCCACACAGTGTGTAGTGAAACCCCCAGCCACTTTGTTCAGGTAAGAAATCGCTTTTTCTGTGAAGAAATAATTGCATTGCAGTCGCAGATTAGAAAAAAATGGTTTGAGTCGTTAGAAATAACGGTCAAGCACTGGAATAGTTACTCACAGCATGACCGTGTTAAGAGGAACCGCACACTTGACTCTGATGACCCCTTCTTTCAATAAACATTCTCGTCCGGTGTCTCCCTTTCATTGATCGGTTGGTGATCAGTAGAATGTTTTACCACATACCCATAATCTTTCATCCTATTCGATTATTTCATAAGTTGACTATTTAGAAATGCCTTTCAGACCTTAGCAGTATTTTAATTGCATCTGGTTTGTGCAACCATTACCGAATGGCATGATATCTGTAAATCAGTTGCAACATTTACCTTTGTTTTATTGTATTGTATTGAATTGTTATTGCATATATATGGCGCTTACTTCCCCTGACGTGTATTGAATTGTTATTGCATTTATATGGCGCTTACTTCCCCTGACGAGGCGTCGAAGCGCTTTACATGCTGAATGTGTGCTACTATTATAATGAACTATGACATGCTTTCGATAGTCAAATTATCAAATACTGGGTAACATTTTTAAGCAATGCACATTTTTACGATTGCCTGTCTCTTTGTTAATATTTGGTCTGTTTAACCCATTACATCCCTTGCACTAGATCAGCTTCTTGTGTTTTTTAGGCCTAAGCCTGCCAGACAGCGCAGTCTCGCACTTCTCCAAATAACAACTGTCCCCACTTTTGTGACAGGGCCTCGCGCCTGCCACAGCTGTGACCATACAAATTCAATATGCTCCTCCCATGGCCACTGGTTAAATCTGTTCCTGTGGCAGGCGCTAGGCCCAGCCACACAAGTGGGGTACTGTTTTTATTGTGAGATATGTGGAGCCACTGGGTGGTAGGTAGAAAAATTGTAGCTGTGTGGTTTTTGTTTTAATAGTTCTCCTTGTACCTGAAAGCTGGTAAAATGGTAATCTGTTCACAGCAATCCGTTTGTTAATGCCATTTAAAAAAAAAACAATAAACCTACAATTCTTTTTTTACTCTTTTTTTAGGTTGGCAGCACATGCACTGTTCCTCGGCGAATTTTATTGTTAAGAAGGACTTTCAGAAGCGGGCTTGAAGCCCCGCCCCTCATTTCCATTGGCTGGCATTTCCATTGGTTGGCATCACCGTTTATGCTAAACGGTGGCCTGCCATTGGAAATGAGGGTTTTTGGTTGACGACCTTTGGCCTCCGAGCCGGACGTGGTGGCCTGCTTTGCTGCTGTCGCAAAGCACTTTCTTATCTGTATTGGGCCATGTGTTCCTAATTAGAAACACAAGGCCCCATAAAGACAAGAGATCAGGTTTGTTTAAAGCTTGGATGAAATGAGAGAGGCAGAGTTCGACATTGTCAGTAGAAACGGCGTGTGACGTCTGGAGTACAAATGGACAGTCCTACGTCTTGCCGTTCTATCCTTTGTATTAAAAACTGCAAACACAAAAACTCTTATCTGAAAGAAATCGGTCAGTGTTAGATTCCTTACCTTAGAATATCCCAAGGTGTCATTCTGGATCCGGAAACTTTTGCGTAGCAGTACCCCTGCGCGTCAGACGTAGTCTGCGGCTCCGTGTCCGTCGTTGGCGCCGGGATGACGTCGCCGGAGTACTTAGACACCGCCTTCGTGCGCTGACGTCAGTTCTTCTTTTTTTTGCACCAGCAAGCGCAGATCCGGAAAAAGTGGTACCCTTTAGTCATTTGACTAAACTTTTTCAATCCTTTTGATCTGTTTTTCGAGTCGAACGACTCCATCGGTGCCGGTAGGGATGCCCGGGTTCAAGCCCTGTGCCGACTGCAACTGACTGATGTCGGTTACCGACCCCCATAGCTGGTGCCTGTATTGCTTAGGGGCCGACCACGATGACAAGTCGTGCCCCGGCTGCCGGGCCTTGACGTCGAAAGCTAGGCGAGAGTGGTCCCGTAAGCGCCTCGTGCTCCGGCAGTTGGCCCTGCGCCGCTCGAGGTCCCGGTTCAGGAGGAGGTCGAGGGACCGGTCGCGGGGCCAGAGTCATCACAGCTCGGCGAGTCAACACCACTCGTTGGGCTCCAAGTCCTCATTTAACAGGCACAAGAAGTCAAAGATGCGACACAGCTCTAATGACTCCCCCCAACGCTCGCACGATGCGTCCGGGGGTTTGGGCGACACTGCCCATGTGGCTTCGATGGAGCCGCAGGCGCCGCAGCTAGCTCCATACCCACCGGTCCCTGGGCTGAACGCGACGCCGGAGGAGATAGACGCATTCCTTGTGGCCATGAGGAATCGCTCTCCTTCGACGGGCCTTTCGGAGGTGCCTTCGGGCCCCGGGGGTTCTTCTGGGGGCCCTAGCGGGCAGGTGGCTTCGGCGACTTCGGTCCCGGCGCCGACTTCGGTCCCGGCGCCGCAGGGCTCCACTGGATCCGTTGGATCCGGGTCCCCGCTGGTCGACCTAACAACCTCTCCGCCGGCGCTGACCCCTAGGCTGTCGCCTCCGACGCCGTCCCCAATTTCCCCCCCGAATCCGGTTCTGACATCGGAACGGCGTTGATCGACGCCGCATTCGACGTCTAGAGAAGAGCAATTCTTCTATGATCCGGCCCCATCGGTTGAACCTGCGTACAAGGAGATAGAGGGAGAGGCGGATTGGGAGGGGTCTGAGGACCCTCTGGCACGGGTGTGTCAGTCTTTTCAGGACTGGGCAGGTGAGCTAGGGGAGGCCAGTGGTTTGGACACTTAGCCAGACACTGGATTTGTCACCCCTCCTAACGTGGCTACGGAGGAGGGGGCTGCCTACAGTGTGGTGTTGACGAGGGCGGCTAAGGGCTTGGCTCTTGAGCTCTCCGTCGCAGCTGTGAGGACTAACCTGCTCACTGAGGTCCCCAAACCGCAGGCAAGCTCTTCGGAGCCTCTACTGCCGTTCAATGAGGCCTTAACTGACGTTCTGTTGGGCACTTGGTCCAGGCCCGCTACAGGTCCCCCTGTAGATGGGAACGTGGCCAGACGCCACCGCCCGGCCCCGGGCAGCCCTAGTTTCTTGTTCACCCACCCCACCCCCGAGAGCCTGGTTATCCAGGCCTCTAACTCGCAGGCCGCATACCCGACAGCTCCCCCTGATCGGGAATCCAAAAGATATGAACAGTATGGGAAAAAGATGTTGTCCTCACTTAGTTTGGGGTTGCGGTCCGTCAACACCGCTTGCCTTTTGGGCTGTTACACCCACTTTCTGTGGGACACAGTCGCGGACGTGCTGCCACAATGCCCGGAGGAGGCCCGAGTTAATCTCGCCAAAGCCCCTGCGGAGGGGCGAGATGCGGCACGGTATTCCATTCGATGTGGGCTGGATACCACGGACTCGCTAGGCAGGGCGATTGCAATGACGGTGGCGGTTCGCCGCCACGCCTGGCTGAGGTCCGCCTATTTTTCGGCTGATGTCCAGAACACCCTTATGGACATGCTGTTTAATGGCCGTCGCCTCTTTGGCGACAAGGCAGACTGTCGCTTGAGCGCTTTAAGGACTCCAGAGCTACGGCCAAGTCCTTGGGCCTGTCGGCCCCACGCCAGCAAGCTGCTGCCTTTCGCTTCTTTCGTGGCCAAGGAAGGGGCACCCCCACACAGCCTGCCAGTCACGTGCCGCAGACTAACATCCAGCGCGGCGGCGGACGTGGTAACCGCCGTGGCTGTGCCCGGGGACAATGGCGAGGCTAGTCCACATCCACCCCTGCAGTATCCGCCTCAAAGCCTTCCTAGTCCGAGCTTTCATGCCCATTTCACGCCAGTGGGGGGCAGGGTATGCAATCACCTCCTCCACTGGCGCAACATCACATCAACCAGGTGGGTGTTGCAAATCGTCCAAAGGGGCTACTCCCTCTCCTTCGAGGCGACCTCTTCAGCCATGCCACCGCAATACCACCACATGTCGGGGATCAGTTGCAACTTCTGCGAGAGGAAGTTACGGCCCTCTTGGCCAAGGGGGCCATCGAGCGCGTTCCTGGGCCAGAAGTAGGGTGTGGTTGTTACTCCCACTACTTTCTGTTTCCCAAGAAGGGCAAAGGGGGCCTAGGCCCTATCTTGGACCTGCGGAACGTCAACGGCTTCCTCCGGAAGGAGAAGTTCAAGATGCTGACTCTGGCTCAAGTCTTAGCTGCCCTAGACTCGGGAGACTGGATGGTAGCGTTGGACTTGCAGGACGCTTATTTTCACATCCCCGTCCTGCTGGCCCACCGGCGTTACCTGCGGTTCACGGTAGGCCACAAGCACTTTCAGTATACCGTGCTGCCCTTCGGCCTTACCAGCGACCCTCGGGTTTTCACTAAAGTGATGGTGGTGGTCGCAGCTCATCTGCGCAGATTAGGGGTGTCAAGTCAAGTCAGAAATTTGTATAGCGCACTACTCACCCAGAGGGTCTCAAGGCGCTTGAGGGAGGGGGGTTCATTACTGATCAAACAACCAAGTCTTGAGTTGCTTTCTGGAGGAGAGGTGGTTCTGTGTAAGGCGGAGGTGGGTGAGGAGGGAGTTCCTGGTTTTGGCCGCTAAGTGGGAGAAGGATCTTCCTCCCATGGTGGCTCTCCGGATGCGTGGAATCGCGGCGAGGGCTTGGTTGGAAGATCGCAGTTGACGGGTAGGGGTGTAAAAGGTCAGGCGGGTGTTGAGGTAGCTTGGTCCAAGGTCGTGGAGGGCCTTGTGTGCGTGGGTGAGGAGACGACCCCTATCTAGACGACTGGTTGTTGAAGGCGGGCTAGCCCCAGACAGTAGTCAGCCACCTCCAGACTACGGCCGACCTCCTGCACCTGCTGGGGTTCTCCATCAATGTGCCGAAGTCAAACCTGTGTCCCTCTCTGAAGCTCCTCTTCATCGGAGTGGTTCTCGACTCGGCGCAGTTTCGGGTTTATCCTCCCAAACAGCGGGTTCGGAATATTCAGGCTCTGATTCTAATCTTTCAGCCTTTATCCCGAGTCTTGGTCAAGTTGATGCTGCGGCTTCTGGGGCTGATGGCCTCCTGCATCCTTCTGGTGCATCACACCAGGTGGCGGATGCAGGCTCTGCAGTGGGACCTGAAGTTTCAGTGGGCCCAGCAGCAGGGCAACTTGTCTGACCATGTCTTGATCTCGGAGGGCACTGCAAGACAGTTGTAGTGGTGGCTCACGGATCGCGATTGGGTCAGCGGCAGGTTCCTCTCCCTACCCCAACCGGAGCACGTAGTTGTGACGGACGCGTCCATCCTGGGCTTGGGGGGGACCACATGGGAGAGGCGAGATCAGAGGCCTCTGGAGTCCCGGCTCCACATCAACCTTCTGGAGCTGCGGGCGATCTGGCTTGCACTGAAGGCATTCCTCCCCTCTGTCCGGGGGAGTGTAGTGCAGGTGTTCACAGACAACACCACCGCCATGTGGTACTCCAACAAACAGGGCGGGTGGGGTTGTGGACCCTGTGTCAGGAGGCTCTGCGCATCTGGCAATGGCTGGATAATCTGGGCGTGACCCTGGTGGTTCAACACCTGGAAGGTTCCCTGAACGCCAGGGTGGACAAACTCAGCCATCTGTGCATGATGGATCACGAATGGCATCTGAACTCTGACGTGGCGCAAGGTCTCTTTCTGCAGTGTGAAGAGCCTTGGTTAGATCTATTAGCCACAGAAGAGAATGCGCAATGTCATCAGTTCTGCACGTTGGAATTTCCAAGGCGGCACTCGCTCTAAGACGCTTTTCGTCGCGAGTGGAGCTGTGGACTGTTGTACGCCTTTTCGACTATACCATTTCTGCCCAGAGTGCTGAAGAAGATCAGGCACGACCGGGCCCAAGCCATCCTTGTGACTTCGGACTGGGCACAAAGATATTGGTATACCGAGCTACTAAGCATGTCAGTCGATCCCCCCGATTCGTTTGCCTCTTCTGGAGAACCTTCTGTAGCAGCAGCAGAGGACGGTCCTCCACCTGAACCTGTCCAGCCTCCACCTCCATGCGTGGAGATTGAGCGGCGACAGTTGAGGCCATTTGACTTGTCTCCTGAAGTCTACGATGTGATTCTGGCAGCCAGGTGTCCCTCCACAAAGTCGGTATACGCCTGCAGGTGGAACAAATTTGTGGCATGGTGCACAGCAAAGGCTGTGGATCCACTCTCTGCCCCCCTTTCTGAGGTTCTCCTATTTCTTCTTTCTCTTGCCCAGCAGGGCTCTGCTCTGGGCACTGTAAAGGGCTACCTCTTCCATTTTCGCCTTCTTAAGGCTCCCTGATCAGCCCTCTTTTCAAGTCCCCAGTTGTAAATAGGCTCTTGCAGGTCATCATTCATATGTTCCCCCCCTGTTCCTTTCGTGATGCCTCAGTGGGACTTGAATTTTGTTCTGACTTATCTGATGTGCGCTCCCTACAAGCCACTTCATAACTGTCCTCTTCGTCTCCTCACTCTTAAGACTGCATTCCTGGTTGCCATCACCTCTGCCAGGAGAGTGAGTGAGCTCCAGGCTCTTTCTTCACAACCTCCTTTCCTTTCTGTCCATCCGGACAAAGTTGTGTTGCGGACGCGTCCCTCTTTCCTGCCCAAGGTAGTCACAGCCTTCCACATCGGGCAGTCCATCACCTTGCCCACCTTCTTTCCGCCTCCGCATCCCTCGAAAGAGGAAGAGAGCCTCCACCGTCTGGACCCAAAACGTGCGCTCTCATACTATCTGGACCGCACTCGCCAGTTCCGGGTGGACGACCAGCTCTTTGTTGGCTACGTGGGCACTAAGAAGGGTCAGATACCATTTCTCGATGGGTCGTTTTGTGCATCAAGGCTTGTTATTCACTGGCTAAAAAGGAGTTTCCTGTGGGGCTGCGTGCCCATTCCACTCGGGCCACAGCAGCTACTACTGCCCTGAGTCGTGAAGTCCCCTTGCAGGACATCTGTCAGGCAGCTATGTTCGCCTCGCTACACATGTTCGGAAGACACTACTGCCTGGACAGCCAAGTCCGGAGAGATGGCTTTTTCGGCCGATCCGTTCTCCTGGACTTTCTGGTGTGATCATTGGTTCGCAGACCCACCACCGGGGTTGGTATTGCTGGGGTATCCATTCTAAGGTAAGGAATCTAATACTAACCTGTTTCTTTCAGATGCACAAGTTACTTACCTTTGGTAACGATATATCTGTAAGAAACAGTAGTTAGTATTAGATTTCTTACCGCCGCACCCATCCTCCCCGTTCTGCGAACCGATATCTAGGGTTAAGGTCATCCCTTTCAGGGCCCTAGTTTCATGGCTCCAGTGTTGGTTTTTATCAACGCTCTGCGTTTCTGGCGCAGAAAAGCTGTGTATAAGAACTGACGTCAGCCCGCATGGGCGGCGTCTAAGTACTCCGGCGACGTCATTCCGGCGCCAACGACGCCGACGATGGACGCGGAGCCGCAGACGACGCCTACCGACGCGCAGGGTTACTGCTACGCAAAAAATTCCGGATCCAGACTGACGCCTGGGGATATTCTAAGGCAAGGAATCTAATACTAACTACTGTTTCTTACAGATATATAGTTACCGAAGGTAAGTAACTTGTGCTACATGTCTGTTTCTATTGTCGAAAAAAGTGACAATGCACAGCAGAATTTAAATTGCAGAATGCGTGCAGCATAAATGCGTATAACAATATGGTCAGGGACTACTGGAGGACCCCCCCCCCCTCCGTTACAAACATTATTAACAAGGACATGAGAGAGATTTCTTTGGAGGCGGGGGTCGAACAACCCCCGGCCGTATTTATTAAAACATACAAATAAATCAAAATTTGAAATAAACAATATTTACACAATTACGCAGAAAACGTTCCATGACATTCGATTACAATTGATATAAACAGATATCAGATGGCTAACCTTACCATAATTCTAGTACAAGGTATTTCCTATCCGAATCTAGCGTATCAATTTTACAATACTTAATTTTCTGCTTATCCTATTTGGGCCTACCGCAAGGTCACTAACTGGTGTCAGATCCTTATCACTTAAACCACGCCCTCCTGTCAGAGTGCGCATGCTTAGAGGGCCCGTTTACCAAGAGGGTACTACCCCCCCCCGGTTTTCCCCGTATGCCCTATTAACCACGCCCATGCACAGAGGGCCAGTTTACCTTGAGGGTACTTTGTTCCCCAGTGCCCCGGAAGTGCTTCAATCACTTCCGGTTCACCAGGAGTCCCGGGGTCCAATCGATGTGGCGGCGCGCCTGCCGCGTCATGGTGACGTGCCCCACCACCGAGAGCGGGTGGGGGCCGGTGCGCCCGCCATACTTGCAGGGGGGCCGATGCCGGCCCCGCCTTTCTCAATGGCCAGGGACTACCGGAGAACCCCCCCCCCCCCTTTCCGTTACAAACATTAACAAGGACATGAGAGAGATTTCTTTGGAGGAGGGGGTCGTACAATCCCTGGCCGTATTTATTAAAAAATACAAATAAATCAAACTTTGAAATTTACACAATTACGCAGAAAACGTTCAATGACATTCGATTACAATTGATATAAACAGATATCAGATGGCTAGCCTTAACATAATTCTAGTACAAGGTATTTCCTATCCGAATCTAGCGTATCAATTTTACAATACTTAATTTTCTGTGTATCCTATTTGGGCCTACGGCAAGGTCACTAGCTGGTGTCAGATCCTTAGCACTTAAACCATGTCCTCCTGTCAGAGTGCGCATGCGTAGAGGGCCTGTTTACCTTGAGGGTACAGCCCCCCCCCTCCCTCAAGTTACCCCGGTATGCTCCATTAACTCCATTAAAGGGGGACCTTGCAGCTCTACGCTGTTTACTGGCGTCATTGTGCACGTGTGGGGTGGCCAACCAGCCTAGAGAAAGCGTGACTCCCCCCCCTCCCCCGCATCCAGGTAGCCAACAGGCTGTACCTGCCCCTGGAGTTCTAGGAGAGACCACTTGTCCCTCCCCTTGGGCGACCCCATTCAAGAATGGCGCTGCCCTCTAAGGAACTTAATTTTACTGCTCTCCAATCATGACCTAACCGCCACAGGCCAGCGTAGTTGACCAACTATCTGCCCCCACCACCCTCCTATACTGAAAGGTCCTGCCTTGTCTTTAAAAATTCACAAACCTAGCCCACTCACTGCAAGGTCATGCCCTGCCCCTATACACCACTAACTAGTCAAGAAGATTCTCTGCGACGATTACACTCCTAGGTGAGGACGACTACCACCAGATGTACCCCTGAGCTATAATCTGAAAGTCTCAAGCCCTAGCTAGCCTCAGTAGTTTGTTACAAGGTAGATGTTTCCAGTGGCTCCATGGCCTCACGGACTCGCTTCCTCCCTGTTGGAAGCTCTGGAATGCCTGGTGTACCCTGGGCACAGACATGTCGACCCACCCGTCTACCCAGGCGTACCCAGTCCTTCCCCAACCCCTCCCAAGTGCGGATGAGATATGCTAGGGCTGTCTGACTCAGGGAAAGTAACCCGCCGCCCCGGGGCCACTAGATGAGCTCAACTGATTGCATCACGCTGTTCCCGATAAGCCACGGCACCCCAGACACTGACACTCCGTGTTGGTGCAATTGGAAGGATACCCAGGGAACCACAGGCCCCAAGAACTCCTCCGAGTATATCATGAAGTCCGTGAACCTCCTAACCTGACCACTTTGTTCTGGGAGATGCTCTCTGTAATCCTACCCACCCTACTCTGGAATATCCCCCCTGCGCAGTGTTTGCTACGATGGCAGCTGGGAGCACAGGAGCCGTAAAGGCAGAGTACTGTTTCCCGACAAGGGGTACTGAGGTGTTGCTTACGCCCATTATTCCTGTATTTGGCCTAGCTGGCAAGGCACACACCTACAGTACTACGGCTGGCACAACCAATTAGTAACATACCTATACACAACCAATATATTGCTGGTACCTCCTGATCTCTCCCATAAGCGTATCATGTACAACGTGCACTATCTGCCCCTGATTATTATTTTTCTGGGATAAGCTCAGGGCTAGCCTATCTTCCTACTACGTAGCATCCCCAACACTGTAGTGTCCGCTACGACAGGCGCCCGTGAGCATAGGCGCTTGTAATGGCAGATCGCCGTTCCACGACAAAGGTGTTGATGTGTCTCATTTGCCCGCAATACCTGCGTTCTGATCGAGGTAGCCAGGTGCACTCCTATAAGGCAGTGGATTGATAACTTACCACAAATGGCAAACCCCATTGGTTGACACCCTTATATGCTTCAACTATAGTGCATGTGCCGCACCGTCTCTTGCTGGTACCAACTGGGCACTTGAATTGATCGCCCATCGCACGTGATGCTGTAGCTTGCCACTCAAGTTCGGATCTCCTGGTCCCCTTGGTTGTCTTGATCTTGCCGTCCTAGCGGTGAGGAGCACTTCCCAGGTAGCAGGCGTGCATCCAGTCATACATAGATGAAAATCAAACATCAATGATTAGTGCCTTTTGTATTTAGATGACCAATCACCATTCACAAGTCAGCGCTACTTCATGAGACTGTACTACCCCCCCCCCCCCCTTTTTTTTTTTTTTTTTACAGGTACTGACTACCATAGTCACCCAAATCCAGCCCCAGGGGGAGTTGGTCTTGTGCGACCACCCAGGAATAGCTGACCGACACCGGGTTACAGAGATACCGCATGACACACCCTAGGCATATAAATGCCACCTTGCACACGCACAGGTTTGTGCTGGTACTGTGTGACGCCACTTGGAGGCATCAATAGTGCGTAATACATCACCCGAATCCAGTCAGTCTGACAACATAGGCACCCAAATGTGCACCAGCCCCAGGAGGAGTTGGTCCAATGCGACACAGCACAGGAATAACCTGCTTAATGGTACAGGCCCAAGGATGTCAGTCATGCGTGACCCCACTCGTATATCACATTATGTAAGTGTACAGTCACAAGAGTGCAGAGATACAGCATGACCAACCCCGGCAACTAATGCCTCACTGCACCCGCACAGGGATGCGATGGTACAGTGCGATGCCACACAGACATCCATGGTACAAGTGCACAGGCACAATGCATGATTGTGCACCATGCGCAGGGATACCCTTGAAGGTGAGACAACCAAGCTTGAGATGCACTGTTTGACGTCATAGGTGTTGAAAGTATACTTGAGAGAACCTTCAGCGAGGCTCGTGCCAAGCAGGCCTGACGTCCAAACTATGCAATAATTTGCCTAACTTCCTCAGTAAGTCATTTGACCCAATGTGGAATCCTGGAGCCTACCTTAGAGGTAACATATGTAAAGCAAAGAATGTTTGGGCCAACCTGGCAATTTACCAATTGTGTGCGCAGACCCTACAGTGATAGGCCTGACATATTTACCTGGCTACCTCTGCGGGTGGAACCAACCAGTGGTGCAAGCCCACCAGCAGCATTTAGCTTACCGGCCATGACACACACCCATGTAGTTCTAAGAGAGTAAGAATATTGTTGGATGACTACCTAGTGCTGCTAATTAATTAACAATCAACTGGTAAACCTGTTTCCGCTATTTCTCTTCCACATGCTTTTCCTGAGTTTATAAAGCAGCGTACCACAGTGAGGGATCTAATCCTATCATTGCGTCTACAATTGCATGGAATACAGCTAAGGGTTTCTCAGTGTTTAATCTAAAGGTAGGAAGTGTGATCCGCCTGCTAAATGTGGCTATTAAAACCAGGTGGCGTGGCCCTGTCCTCTGTTGGAAGCTGAACAACTCAGCGCCTGCACCATAAGTACTAGAGTTATTACGCGACAGCACTGGTGACATATGGATGCCAAACAAAATAGCCTTTAAATTAAGGCCCCTTGTATAAGTCATGTACCATAGCTGCCACCACCACGACAGCTCGGCAGCTGGCCCCTTTTAGCGAACAGACAACCAGTTCTATTCACAAACACAGGCACTTAGATGTAATGTACCCCAACAGAGCAGTCAGACAAGGTTTGCAAGTGGCCATTGCTTAGCTTTTTTGGAGTCCCTTGTACCATACCTCAGCCTACTAAAATGAACACCTGAAATGGCTCAGTGACTTGTGGGATTGTTGCTAACGAATTAGAAGTCATCCCAGTATTCAATCTTCTGTAGGTGTATTTATCACCTAGGTCGATCATACCATCCTGATCGACCGTGTCAAGAGCGCTGGCCTCCGGGGATCCTCCTTGGCCTGGATCTCCTCATTTTTGGAGAACCTTCAGCAGGCCGTCCAGTTGGCCGGCTTCTTTGCGGCCGCTCGCCCTATCACCTGTGGTGTCCCCCAAGGTTCTTCTCTCTCTCCTCTTCTTTTCACTTTGTATATTTTCCATCTTATGTTTGTCCTTCAAAAATTGCACGTCACAGTATTTAACTACACTGATGACCTCCAACTTATTTTCAATATCTCCTTCTCCTTCTTCTGTCTCAAATTTTCAATCAGTTATGACCTTTATCAGCGACTGGATGAATTCCAACCACCTTAAGCTCAATCCCGACAAGACTGAGCTTGTACTTGCGGGTGGTGTCTCCAGTCCCTGGGCCCCCACATTTTGGCCCCTTTCTCTTGGTCCCCCTCCTTCTCCCTCAGCCTCCGTCAAAAGCCTTGGTATTAAAGTCAGCAGTGACCTTTCCATGCACAACCAAGTCAGTGCGGTGGTCTCATCTTGCTTTCTAAATCCACACACTATACGTAAAATTTCCCGGTTTTTTTCCAATGAGGCACTTAAACTAATCTTGCTAGCCATGGTTATATCTCGCCTGGATTACGGAAACGCTCTATACGTCGGAATTCCAGCGTGCGAGCTTCGCCGTCTCCAGCTAATCCCGAACCAGGCTGCAAGGTTGGTTTATAAACTTACCAAACACTACCATATCACTCCGCTTCTAAAAACTTTACACTGGTTACCACTCACTGAACTTTCCTTTTTTAAACTCTGCTGTCTGATTTTCAAGGCTTTAGCTGGTTCAGCTCCTGCTTTTGTAGCCGCCAAACTCAAGCCTTATGTCCCTACCCGTGACCTTTGGTCTTCCTCTAAACATCTTCTGTGCATCCCCCGCTGTAGAAGGAAGAAACATGGCGGCATGAGTTTCTCCTTCTTGGCTCCCTCTTTTTGAAATTCTTTACCCCTCAGCATTAGGACCACAGCTCTTTACATGGACTTCGCAGGGCTCTGAAGACCTGGCTTTTCTTGCAAGCTTTTGCTGAGTAGGCAACTTTCCACTCACTCACGTCCTCAGCGCCAAGAAACCGCTTGGTCTACGTGCGCTTTGTAAGTCTTTTCAACTTCAACTTCAACCCAGTATGAATGCACCTGTACTACATTGCCCTGAGAAGACGCCCCAATGAGCTATGAACTAATAAACGCATTGCATTCTTACTACCGGGAACAGGGGTATCTGACATTATATCACCATAAGCTATCAGTGCGTGTTCACCTTCGTTGTTACAGCAGCTGAGCAACCCGAGAAGCACATCATAGCTGGTCCCTTCTCCGTTGGTGACACTGATCCCGCGCCGGCCCGTCCCTCGCCTCTTCCATACTCCGGTGGTCCAGAACCAGCGACGTAGATCTTTTCATGACAGGGCTGCACACACTGTGTTGAACCCAGTTGCTTGTAAACGAGAATACAGCAAGGAAACAGATCTGGTGATTCCTCCGGAGAGGCTGGGGAGCAGCCGTGCCTCCCATGATTCCGGGAAACATTTGGCTTGCTAAGGGTAAACGTACCCTGATCAGCCCTTGATTCCTAGATGAGCCTAAAACATGGTGTTAAAACTATGGGTAGAACATTGTCCAATAGCGATTCCATATTACTTACTAAAGTGCTTTTTGAGAGATACCCAATTCCCCAGCTACATGGGGATTAAAGTCGCTGTCCCCAGGCCACATTCAGCCCTTAGAGGGCTCAAAACAAAATTATTGCGGCTCATGTAAACCATGAAAATACCTGGATTCAAACACATCTTCTTCAAAGTGAGAGTCAGATACCGCAACCACTAGGCCACAGTCCTCAATATGTAATGGCTTCGTTAATATTAGTTGAGCCACACTTAATTACAGCAGCCCATGAGGCAAGGGCTAATCGGTGTATGTATGCACCGCTTCACTAAGGCACTCCGATAATAATCAGCGTATACCACCACCATAAAATTTGTGGCCTAAATTGCACCCAACTTATTTACTGACCGTTTGAGGGGGAAAAGACCTGCCTAGTCCGACTGTTGGGGGTTGCACACAGTGTTTTGTGTTTCGGTGGGTACCCTGCCAGAGATGTATGGCAGCTAATAAATGTGTGCCTATTATACGATCACACTGCCCCCAATAAAATACACTGTTAACGGAACATTGCCACCTTGAATACAATGCCGGACTAATAAGTACAAATATACTTATTTCATTTCGCTCCTATAGTCACATATTCGTAGCTCCTTGTTTTTGGAATTTGCTTGTTAATATTCTGACAGCTGATGATTCAAAACTTGCAGTTCAAGGCCATGACGTCACGTATGGCAATTACTGAGAAACCAGGTAAAATTGTAGCGTGCATGTCTTTCAAATACATAAAGGTCATATCCTACATGTAACACAGCCTTTTGCTTTGTTCAGAGTCTGCATGCTGGGCGTTGCTGATACGCAACGCAACGCCGTATGAGCTGCTGTAAATTGTCGCTGCGCCCTAATCAGATCGCCTCACTCCCCCTGCTCTGAATGAGAGTAAGATGGGGCGTGCAACTGTAGAAGGAATTACTTTTTCCCGCCTGTTTATTATGCCAGGTTTATATAGTGAGCTAGCCCCGAAGTAGCGTTTTATTTTTATGAGCACCCATTATATTACACATTCTTTTTAAGAAAGGAAACAACCCAAACATCAGGAGCAGGGCACCGAGGGCATTGCCCTACAGCGGAGACAACATTATTTTATCAATAAGGGAGATTACGTGCTTTGCCTAGGATCACACGCCGGCTGTTAGGGCTCAACCTCTGCACAATTTCACATCTAGCCTTCAAACAATGGCACCGTGCTACCCATTGTGTTTGGCAATGCGAGCGACGCCTGCCATCACCAAAGCTCGCGTACTCACAGACATGTGCAAGAAAACATTTTGGACTGCTGCACTGCAGGAGGTATTTTTCCAAGGCAGCATTCACCTACGCAGACGCGAACCTTATAAAGGTCCTTTAAAGTAGTGGTCCATATGGCCCATGACCTTGGCATTATCAGTACAACGCTCTAACCACGTGAGCTGAGCCGGCCAACTTTGGCCACAAGATTAATACAATCGAAGCACACTGGGCCACCTACCTCACTGCATGAGCCATGCCCGCTGGAGCCCCTCTGGCCAGGCTGGATCTAACCAGCCTGGCCTTCGTTCCCCAGTGACCCGGAAGTGCATCAATCACTTCCGGATCACCTGGAGACCCGGGGTCCAATCGATGTGGAGGCATGCCCGCTGCGTCATATGCGCCGATGCCAGCCCTGCTTTCTCAAATAGATGTTCAGAGTTGCTCTAGGCAGGAAGCTGTGCATAGTGAAATTAGATGAATTTCTAACAGCTCCGCCACCCCATCATATGGGTGCAGAGGGCCATAAGTGCTAGACATGTCTGCAGGCGCGTGTACGGATACATCCAAGCCTGTACGTTTAATCAGATGCAAGTTAAATAAGACATATAGCTCATACTACACATATATAAATGCCAGTAAGATGAAAGAATGCTGAGAAAGAACAGAGAGAGGCCAAGCTGTTTTAAAAAATACGATGTAAGAGGGAGCCACCATTATGAAGGTGGAGGGTTTGGGGTCCTGGAGTAGCTCACCAAGGCCAGGCCTCTGGGGACACGGAGCCGACGGCTGATGCGTGAGAATAGCTACCACTACAGCGCCTAGTGCCACGCATGTTGTGACAAAGCGCGTGGGAGCTCAAACACTTGAGCCACTGAAGAGACGCAGATAACCGGGGTTTGCAAGGCAGGGCCCGCAGCCGCCTCGAACACCAGGCGCAGACTCTCTGAAACGGAGTCCCGCGAAGCCCTGGTGCAAGACCCGCCAAGGCCCTCGGAAACGCCAAGCACGCAAAAGATGCTAACTCTGAGGGTGGCCTGCTCCCTCTCGGAGCAGACACGTTCATGAATGCGCCGAGAATAATGAAAGGGCAAAATTGACTCCAAGCCGGAGCTCCCCTCCCTCAGCAAGAGCACGGGTCCCTCCTCCCTCCCTCTGCAGGAGACCTTCCTTTCACTCCTTTATTCTTTTGCTTGTATTTATATGACACGCACGATTGGTTCAGTGACGGTATTATTTGTCATACGTTTTCCCTCTGTCTTTGGCGTTTATTCGTACACCTCATTTCCCTGCAAAGTGCCCATTCACTATTCGCGGCCGCGTTTTGGGGGAACAAGGCGTAGGAGTTCCTTCGTAACAGGTGCCTAATAGCACTACAGTCCCCCAACGTTAGGAGGCTCATGGTGCCAACCAGATTGTGGTAGCAAGTTCGCTAATTGCTGAAACCTTCATAACAAATAACTAGGCTCACATTAGCCTTTTCTAGAGTATCACTTTTCTGTAAAATCCAGATTTTTATTAACAAAAAACGTGAGTAAGGTGGGGATTTGTGCACCCCGTCCTGAAGAAGGAGCCAAGCTCCGAAACATGTTGACGCACACACGAGGTAATGTACATTGCATTACATAAAACCTCCTTAATCACCCTTTTTAACAGTACCAGTTCGGGGGCCCATTACAATTTTTAGTTAACCCCACGTGCCAGGTACTTTTTAACCATCACTTAAGCCACTTTGAACCCCACCACTCACTCATTCTTACAATATCTCACAAGCACCACACATAGTCAAACTGAACAAGTGCTCCCGCGTAGTCGTAGGTAGCAGCACGCCGCGTCCCGTAGAGGGGTGCGAAGACCCCAATGATGAAGCATGACACGAAGGGTCCTTTTGATATTTGATATTTGATATTTATTGGCATTTGTAAAGCGCTACTTTCGCTCCGGAGGGAGCATCTTGGCGCTGAGCACACAGAAGGTCGACTATGGGGGGGCGTGGATCAAATAGCTGCGAGAACTGAGGAGTCGGACTGAGAGTAAATCCAAGTTTTCAGGGATTTCCTAAATAGGCTTTCTGAGGGAGCGTGCCTAAGGTTGGGGGGGAGACGGTTCCATGCCTTAGCCGCCAGAAAAGAAAAGGTCTTTCCGCCCTTGGATTTTAATTTTATACGGGGTTCAGAGATGAAATTGGCGCCTGATGACCTCAAACAGCGAGTTTGAGTGTAACGCTGGAAGCGCTTGGTCAGGTAGGATGGACCCATGCACCTGATAGCTTTAAATACAGTGACTAAAAGCTTGAATAAGATTCTCTTATGGAGGGGAAGCCAATGGAGGGCGTTAAGGGCTGCAGAGGCCGAGGACCTACGGGGGAGTTTCAAAACAAGCCTAGCTGCTGCATGTTGAACACTTTGTAGTTTTTTAAGAGAGGATTTCTTGATGCCTGCTAAGAGGCCGTTACAATAATCCAGCCGGGAGAGGATAAGCGCCACCGCGACTGATTTCCTGGCTGAAATAGGCAGAAAATTAAAAAAATTCTTTAATTGCCTGATCAGACTGAAACAGCGCCCTGCGGTAATGCGCACATGCTCATCGAAGCTGAGGGAGGCGTAAAATTGAACGCCCAGATTGCGGGCTGAAGCGACCGCGCTCGGTGGTGCTTCGGAGTTATGAGGCCACCAGTCTTTGGGGGAGAAGAATGTGCCTTTACCTAGGGGAATTATTTCTGTTTTGGCGCTGTTGCATTTTAAATGATTCAGGTTGAGCCAGGAAAAGACTTCTGACAGGCAATTTTGGAATCTGATGGCAGCATCAGGAAGTCTTTTGTCGATAGTGACGACAAGCTGGGTGTCGTCAGCGTAGGATGTCACGAGAATCCCATGTGACTCGATCAACGTGAGAAGGGGGGCCATATATACATTAAAAAAAAGAGGGCTCAGGATGGAACCTTGGGGCACCCCTGAGATGATGGATCGTTCACCAGAAAGAAAGGGGCCTAAGGAGACCGTTTGAGAGCGGTTGGACAAGAATGAAGTTATCCAAGCAAGCGCGGAACCCGAGACACCAATCTCACGCACCCTGTTAATTAGAATAGCATGTGAGATGGTGTCGAAGGCCGCGGTTAAGTCGAGCAGGATGAGGACAGCCTGCCTGCCCTCATCCTGCAAGAACTTGATGGTGTCTGACAACTCAATCAAAGCGGTTTCTGTGGAATGGCCGGGGCGGAAGCCAGATTCCTGTGGGTGCAGGATACGTTTATTTTCCACAAAATTCTTTAATTCCTCATGGACTAGTTGCTCGGTGATTTTGCCTAGCGCAGTGAGAAGTGAGATTGGGCGCATATTAGACAAATCAGTAGGGGATTTATTTTGCTTTTTCATGAGGGGCTTGACTATGGCCTTCTTCCACTCAATAGGAACAATACCGGAGTTGAGGGATTCATTCACAATCGCATTGATTAGAGGGTTGACGGACTCAATAAGGTGGTGCAAGATGACTGGGAGGCAGGAGTCCGTAGGTGCACCTGATTTGCAGGCCAGTATGGCTTTGTGCGTTTGCAATAGGGAGACGGTTAGTTTTACCCTACTGATGATGTGTTGTTGCAATAGTAATCCTGCTCAGTACGAGAGGAACCGCAGGTTCAGACATTTGGTGTATGTGCTTGGCTGAGGAGCCAATGGGGCGAAGCTACCATCTGTGGGATTATGACTGAACGCCTCTAAGTCAGAATCCCCCCTAAACCGTAACGATACCGGTGGTGTGTGATTGGTATTTAAAGAACACTGTGTGCTCCCCACCATTGTAGGGACCACCCATACCCCCTTCTGTGGATTCTCTTTGTTTATTTAAATCTATTAGGGGAGAACAAACCCACCCCGTCTCTCTCTCCCCTTTGTGTTATTTTTGTTTATTCGTACACCTCATTTCCCTGCACAGTGCCCATTCACTATGTGCGGCCTCTCTGTCTTTGGAGATTATTCGTACCCTCATTTCCCACACAGTGCCCATTCACTATTCGCGGCCTCTTCTACGAGGGTTCGCTGGTGTCTTCGCCCCGAGGCCACCCCCTTGGATGTTTCTGTGAAATACGGGCTTCATCCAGTGCACCTGCTGTGATATTTATGTCAGCCCTTCGTGTTAACCCTTGCAGTGCTTTGCGTTCTCCATAATCTAGTTTCATTCAGTTCAGCTCCACTCATCTCTCAGTGACCCCACCGCTACCCACGTGAACAACCGTACTATTCAACTCTTGAGATATGCTCGTAGCTTAAGCTTGGGTTTTCACTTCGTCACTTGAATCACTTCACGGGCCCCTTGTCCCTGCTGAAGGGCACCCCCCACAAGGCATTGGGACGCTTTGCAATAATGGACGTCTGGCATTTGACTATTGGATTGCAATATCAAATAGACATGCATTATACTATTGCACACTGCAATTTTGATGAAATAAAACTGATGAACTTTACATATGAATTTGGATGGTTTAATATCTGGAAACATTTTCTGAAACGCAGAATGCATCCCTCATCAGGCAACAAAGTGGTGCATTCAGGGGGCGCTACCCCTGCTGTGGGGACCGCTGCTGATGGAACTGAGGCCTGTGTCACATCCCATAATACAATGACGCCACGTGATGAAGTTCATTTCTGTGTAAATGCCACTAGAACATTGAGAGGACATCACAGGAATCCACAAAAACATTACCTGTCATATACTTTATTTATATTGTATGATGAGATCTGTTGCCCTGCTCATGCCTTCTGGTTGAACATGTCACTCGTGTGTACTAAAGGCTCGCACTTCTGCTCAAACTGAACTATAACTTATTGTGTAATGGACGTACGGAGTCACATCAAATAAATGCCAGCTCTATCTCACCTGACTACTTACCTACACTTACAGCTCCCAGTCACAGTGCCACGGTCGGAAGTGGAGGATGAACAGCGCTGCGTCTTTACCATTGGTCATATTTTTAAGCCATGGACTTGCAGCACAGAGCACTTAATGAGTAGTGTGAGCCTGGTGTTGCTTTTGCCTCAGTTGTCTTTTTATTTATTTATTTTATTTATGCGTTTTTATACAGCGCGGACCTTACCCGAAGGCGTCAGAGAGCTTCACAAAAGGAACAGAACTGATACATGAGGAGAACATTACACGTGAACAGATTACAAAGCAGACGTTAAGTTACATGAGGTAGAGGGGTGGCGATCCTGGTGCACCGTGGGTTGGATTGGAGGGAGTGTTCCGCGTACATCGACCCAGAGGGCAGATAAATATACTGGTCCATGGGAGGTTGTGCGATAGATCTGTGGTGCTGGTTAACGTGTATGGTCCAAACTCAGAGGTGCCTGAGTTTTTCAGAGAGATTTGGGCACACATTGTTCAGTTTGATTGTCTTACTGTTGTCTGGGGGGGAATTTTAATGTGGTGCTAAATGACGAATTGGACAGGAAGGGCTCCTCTAGACAGTTGCACCCCCTTGCTCGCCAAGCTCTTACTGACATAATGATGGAAGGCCGCCTAACCGACATAGGGAGACTTAGACACCCGGAGGGCAGGGAAGGCACCTGTATATCTAGCCACCACACTGCCTGGTCTAGACTAGACTTTTGGCTGCTATCCCCGGAAGTAGCTGCTTGGGCGGTGGATGTTCAACATCTTGCCCGATCACTGTCAGACCATGCTCCGTGCCTTCTCGAACTGACCCCACCCGACACCCCCACACGCGCTTTTAGTTGGAGGCTTTCTCCTCACGCCTTGATGGATAATGCCTTCAAAGAAGACATTAGGAATGACATCTCAGACTACTTCTCCTTGAACTCTGGTTCTGTATCCACCGAGTCAGCATTATGGGAGGCTTTTAAAGTGGTAATACGGGGGCAATGCATTGCAAGACAGGCTGGCGTTCTAAAAGCTATCAGGGGCACGTTGAGCGCGTTGGAGGGGCGGTTGATAGATCTCGACCACACATTCTGCGCTGAACCTAGCCCTGCAATTGCAGCCAAGATAAAAGAGAAGTTGCTGGCCTTTGATGAGGGGGCGCAGTGTTAATTGAAATTTTTAAGCAAACAGGCTGAGGCCCGTCGCTATGGGGAAGGTGACAGGCCGAGCCGTACTCTGGCAGGCCTACTTAAAAAATCATCCGCAGCCCAATTTATTCACCCATTACAGTCACGGGAAAGGGTGAGATCCTGCAGGAATTCAAATCTTTCTATTTCCACCTCTACACTACAGCACAGCCCGAGGTCCCAGCACACTTCAACGACTTTCTGGACTCCATAGCGCTGGTGTGGTTTAATGACATGCACCGCAAGTATATGGATATTCCAGTTACAGTTGAAGATATTAAGAAAACAATTCATAGTCTCCAGCTCAACAAAGCCCCTGGGCCAGACTGCCTCGCCATGGCCTTTTACAAGGCATACTCGGAGGAGCTTTCGCCGCGACTACATGCAGTCTATGCGGAGT
This sequence comes from Lissotriton vulgaris, assembly GCF_964263255.1. Classification (NCBI taxonomy): domain Eukaryota; kingdom Metazoa; phylum Chordata; class Amphibia; order Caudata; family Salamandridae; genus Lissotriton; species Lissotriton vulgaris. Next base: position 1,102,978,752 of record NC_141694.1, on the reverse strand, counting down.
CACTGGAGGTGGGCATTCTACCGGCGTCCATGAGAGAGGCTCTTATAATGACGCTTCTGAAGCCGGACAAAGACGAGACGTCGTTGGACTCCTATAGACCCTTATCTTTAATAAACGTAGACGTCAAAATATAATCCAAAATTTCAGCCGACCGGCTACAGCCCCTCCTTCCGATGGTGGCACTACCGGATCAGTCGGGTTTTATACCTGGTAGGTCTACGGCGCATAACCTGCAGACACTTTTTTCGGTGCTGCATTATCTTCATCCCATGGTGCAAGCTGCTGCCGTATTTCTGGACGCCACGAAGGCGTTTGATACCCTAGAGTGGCCATATTTGTTCCGCATTTTGGAGCGTATGGGTTTACGTCCGCTTTCACTTGCCCAGATAAAACTTCTGTATACTAGCCCGCTGGCTCGTGTGAGAGTCAACAGCATAATCTCCGAGCCATTCGAAGTGACCCGGGGCACGAGACAGGGCTGCTCCCTCTCCCCCTTACTGTTCGCTATCGCGATGGAACCACTTGCAGCCCGTATTAGACAGTATCACACGGCGAGATGGATTGGCTTCAGCTCTCGCAGCTTGTTTATCTATTTATGCAGACAATGTGACGCTGTATGTACTGAACCCTTCCACCAATCTGGACCCCTTGCTGCGGGAATTTGTCAAATTTGGTGGATTGTCTGGCATAACTATAAATTGGGCTAAATCTGTTGTGTTCCCCCTGACTGACGGTACCCCTGAGGTGAGGTCCGAGTTTCCATTGCGCTGGTCGGCTGACGAGATCAAGTATTTAGGGGTCTGGTTTAGCCGCAATCATCAGGATATCTGGTCCCTAAACTTCGGGTGTGCTATTGACTGGCTGGAAGGCAAGGTGGCGATTTGGTCCAGGTTGCCGCTCTCCCTTGCAGGTCGGGTCGCCTTAACCAAGATGGTAATCCTCCCTAAGTTTCTCTACCTCTTTGGCAATATACCGATCCCACTCACCAGTCACTTTGCGCGCCTTCGCACCCACTTGATCTCTTTGGTATGGGCGGGCAGGCAGGCAGGCCAGGGTCTCTTGGGCCTTGCTGACCCTGCCGTTACGACAGGGGGGGCTGGGAGCTCCAGATATGCACCTCTACGCTCTTTGCTCGCAGGCTCAGTTTTTGCACTTCTGGGTATACCCGACGCCTTACCAGCCACACGTCGCAGTAGAGCAGGATTCATTATCGCCCACTCCCCTGGCGGTAGCTCTTTACCAAAAACATGTTCGCCCCTCATCAGATGTTGACTCTGCTAACACTTTACGCAGGGCGTGGCGTGAGGTACAAAAATGTGCAAAGCTCCCGCTTCTTTATGCTCCGGCTGTACCGTTGAAGAGTAACCCGATGCTGGCCTGCCTCGAGACTCGTGGTGGCGAGATTATGTTTGGAGTACAAAAGGGGTTGGTGATGGACGGAGCATCTGAATCAATCAAACACTCACACCCAGTCAAAAGATCTGGGTTTAATCCATCACCGTTCTTTAGCCCACTCTGCCACCCCAGTTCAGACATGGCTATATGCAAATCAGTCTGACCCTGTGCCTCATGGGAACAGTCCATGCCAAGCCATGTCTTCCCTGGACCGGAAACAAGCTTCCGAGGACCGGTTTCTTGCATTCCAGCCTTCTTCAGTCCGGCTTGCTTGAATCCAGTGACAAAGTGAGCAAGGGACTCACGTCTGAGCATACCCTGCCACACTTATGGCCGCCAAAAGCGGTACAAAAGGGGGTGGTGATGGACAGAGCATCTGAATCAATCAAACACTCACACCCAGTCAAAAGATCTGGGTTTAATCCATCACCGTTCTTTAGCCCACTCTGCCACCCCAGTTCAGACATGGCTATATGCAAATCAGTCTGACCCTGTGCCTCATGGGAACAGTCCAGCCCGAACTGCCAAGTAAGGTGGGGATTTGTGTACCCCGTCCTAAAGAAGGAGTTCCGACTCTGAAACATGTTGATACACACAGGAGGAGAAGCACATAGTACTGTTTGTTATGTTATGTTATGTTATGTTATGTTACTTTATTTCTTTTATAGCGCACGGCTACTCCAGGGAGCATCCCGGCGCTTTAGCAAAGAATAACAGCATAAAAACGGCAGTCACACAACAGAAAAAAGCAGAGAAAGAAAAGGGTCTATTTCATGAAAAGCCATGTTTTCAGGTCCTTTCTAAAGGCAAGAAGACAGGGAGCCTGTCTCAAGGACAGTGGTAGGTTGTTCCAAACTTTAGGTGAACACCTCCATTTGTACCTGTTTTTAACAGTACCAGCCCCGGAGCTCATTAAAAAAATAATTTGACCCCACGAGCCACACTGTATAACCTCACCATTCATGCACATATAAAAAAACCCTCACATGCACCACACATAGCCATTTAAGTAAGTACTCCCACGTAGTCATAGGTAGTAGCACTCCGCATCCCGTAGAAGGGGTGCGAAGGCCCCAATGATGAAGCATGACACCAAGGGTCCTTTTGGTGTGTGAGGGGTATTTTACAAGCACTGAGTGCTCCCCACCACTGTAAGGAACACTCCCCATTTTAAGGTGGATTCCTATTGTTTGTACATACTTGACTAGGGAGAACGAATCCATACTATATATCTCTCTCTCCCCCCTTCATTTTCTTCACCACAAAGGTGTAACCATCAGAGTAAACCAGCATTTGCAATGCAAATGGGTCTCGCATTTGCGTGAGTTTAAGCTGTGGACAGGGGCGGATTGGCAATGCGGGCATTCGGGCATCGGCCGAAGGGGCGGAATCTCCGTGCCCTCTGTGGGCCGTTTTTTTTTCTCCCCTTTCCCAGCCGCACAGTGAAGCTGCATTAATTTCTCTGTCTCCGTGATCTCTGTGGACTAGGAAAGGGGAGAAAAAAAACGGCCCACAGAGGGGACAGAGACAGAGAAATGAATGCAGCTTCACTGTGCAGTGATTATCCGCTGTGGCCTCTTCTTCACCCCCTGCCCAGCAAAGCAACCAGGCTGAGGGTGGCTGGGGAGGGGGTGATTGTTTGCAAAAATCGGCCTCCCTGGGGGCCAGGTATTTGCTCAGGCCTTTGAGCCATTTTCCCCTAGGCCCCCCTGGGGCCCATGCAGCCCAGAAACGGTGTTAGGTTTTTTGTTTTTAATTTAATGCGATTTTATATAGCGCGAACTTTACCAGAAGGTGTCAGAGCGCTTTACATAAGAATCAGTTGCGAAACATAAGGACTTAGGATTACATGCGTTACATAAAAGATACAAGCAGAAAAAATTGCAAATGTACAAAATGTAAAGTCACACAAGGAAGAGATACAAACAGAAAGAAAAATTGCAAATGTACAAGTAGTAAAGTCACTCAAGTCAGAGATACAAATGGATATACTCTCAGAGTCACATAGGAATGGTAAAGAGTACAAAGGTCTACTGCATATACTAGTGATTAGAGTTATCTCTAAATACCTAAGGAAGGGATACGAATGGATATACTCTAAGAGTCACATAGGAATGGTAGAGAGTACAAAGGTCTACTTCATATACTAGTGATTAGAGTTCTTTATATACATATATATACACACATAGTAGATTTTCTCAGGCAGAGTTCCATTAAGTGGGGTTGGAGGGAGGATGCATTTACAGCACCAAGGGAGGGTGGGAGGGATGCAAGGGTATGGAGAAAAGGCAAAACAGAAAAGGGAAGAAACATTTGAGGATCGTCAAGGGGGAAACTAGGGAAACAGTGGACCACGCCCATCTACTGCTGCACTCCATGTAAGGCGGTTGTATCCACGCACGGCCCACCAGCTGCCGTGGCAGCGCCTCACGGACAACGCGTGATCGCACCTGCACCTTCGCCACCTTGCGCTCTCTCACGCCCACCGAGCCGGATGGCTGCAGGCTCTTCAGGATGGCGACGTGCCTGCGGCTGGCCTCCGGCGTCATCCCTCACCTGGGCTCCCACCTTCTCTGCTGGACTTCTTGACTTTTGCTCTGTTCTGACCGACACTTTGCTGCTGTTCTCGGACAGTTTCTCTGGGCTCTGGCCCCCTACCATGCCCCTGGCCTCAGCCCTTCTCACTGTGGATGACCCTCAAATGTTTCCTCCCTGTTGTGCTTCCCCTTCTCTCCATGCCCTTGCATCCCTCCCACCCTCCCTTTGTGCTGTGGCTGCATCCACACTTATGGAACTCTGCTTTGTCTTGTGTAGTGACTCTAGTTAATGGTATCTGCTTTAGACCTAGCACCATATACCATGCCTATGTGACTCTTGGAGTTTATCCAGTCATATCCCCTCCCTATGTGTGTAGAGATGACTCTAATCATTAGTGTATGCAGTAGACCTTAACCGATTGCAATAATGTTAAGCTTTGGTATTCGCTGAAGTCCTTACACCATATACCACCCCTATGCGTCTTCTAGAGCAGCTGAAATTCCAGGAGCCTAGTCCCGACAGCTCGACGACTTCGGAGGGCTGGAAGAGGTCCCCCGCTACACGGCGGAGGAGGGCACTGGACATCGAAGGCTGTCCTATGTAAAGCGCTTTGATAACCTAATCGGTTCAAGATCCTGAAATGTGCAACGTAACTGATTCTATGTAAACTGCTGTGATAACTTGTAACGGAACTGGTGCTATGTAAAGCGCTCTGATAACCTAATCGGTTCAAGTTCGCGCTATAGAAAACTCTAAAAATAAATAAAATAAGAGAAGGGAATGGACAAGATGGCGGGTCGGGGTCCAGAGAAAAACGGCCGAGGGAATAGTGGGCGGGGAAGAATGGGTCTCGCTGTGGGGGCCAGGTGATCTTTGCAACTTGCACCATCTTCACCTCAGCCTCCCCCTGGCTACCATGGATGACCCAGCAGCTGTGTTTTGTGCTCCCCTGTCAGGACATTGCCCTGAGGCCTGGAGGGCTGGAGAGGGCTGATTAATTTACTAATTGCGGGGGCTTCACTGCTGTTCATGTGCCTCCTGAGCTGAAGGTCTGGGGAGGGCTGAGTAGGTTAGTAATAGCAGGGGCTTCGCTGCTTATTAGGTGCTCCTTCCCTGAAGGGCTCGAATAATTTTGTGACAAAGGGGCCTTGCTGTTTTTTTAGTTGCTCAGCATGGCGCCATTGTCACCTTTCCCCGTGTCTCCTGTGCAAGAACAGTATCCTCTCACTTTAATTCATTTCTGTGCCAAACATCTTAAGGATTTTGGGGGCCCTCGGCCAAACATATTTTTGGACCCCTGTTCGGAATAGATTTGAATTTATAATCCAATTTCTGATCTTTGAGGCCCTCTTTCAGCTGGTCACTGGACAGTGCACTTCCATACTTGTCCAAATTCCTAATGTATTTACATCTAATATTGAAGGACATTGACATGTGTAACCAAATGGTGTTTCTGTGAGTCACGCCCCTTGATTGTGGGTCACGCCCCTTGATTGTGGGTCACGCCCCTTGATTGTGGGTCACGCCCCTTGATTGTGGGTCACGCCCCTTGATTGTGGGTCACGCCCCTTGATTGTGGGTCACGCCCCTTGATTGTGGGTCACGCCCCTTGATTGTGGGCCATGTCCCTTGAATGTAGGCCACTTTTTTCGTCAGTGCCCGGGCCAAATGTTGATCCCAATCCGACCCTGGCTATGGGCATTATAAATGACAATGCCTTTTATTTATGTTTTAAAAACGAAAGCATAATTAAAAGGCATTGTCATTTGCAATGTCAATAGCTCAAACTTGCGTAAATCCGAGACCTATTGCATTGGAAATGCTTGTTTAATTAGTGCTACATTTTGTCTATTTCGTCAGTTTCTTCCGGGAGAATCCATAAACCTTGGGTACCTTCTAAATCCCCAATGTTTAAGACAAAAGAATGCAAATTTGACCTGGGTACTTTTTGTGGAACAAAAGTTATAAAAGCTTGAGCGCAAAGGCCATAATATCAATTCAGCATTGGCAAAGTCAATAGGTCTACTCTGGCTGTCAGCCTTCTGGCAATTCATATTTTGCTTTGCCATTGATATTTCCTAACTTTATTGTGTGGGAAGATGCCAGGCCTTCATCAATCTATAAAAAAAAATTGCTACGGACAAAAAAGTTTTGGGGAGTCTCAAAGCCTCACATTACCATAGTAACCCTGGCACTGAAGGTAACTGCTTAAAACGTCAGCCAGTTTGACATTGGCTGCAGACCTCTTGCCTTTAAGAAAGAAACAAAGCAGGCAAGAAAAAAAGGAAGAATCAAAGCAGGAAAAGGAGAGGGGAACCAAGGGAAATAAGAAAAAAGAGGTAAAGAAGGAACAAGAAGATTAGCAAGAGAATGAAACAAAGAAGCAAAGAAAGAATTGAAGAAAGAGAAGGAAAGGCAAAGAAGGAATGAATAAAAGAATGTAAGAGCAAGAAAGAGAAGAAAGGATAAAGTAAGAAGGAAAGAAAAAAGAAGGGAAGAAAGAAGGCAAGGTTGAAAAAGAATGAAAGACTGCATGCTGTGAAATTATCCAGAGCAATTGCCAGTGGATGAGTAATTCAAGCATTCCTTCCTTCGCCCCGTTGTTTTTGCATTTGATGCCCTAAGTGTACTTTCTATGCTCAGATTTTGGTCTCAGGCTCACTTGGAACCAAGCTATACCTCGCTGAAGAGCCCTAACTAGGGTGAAAACGGTCCTAGGTTGCTTGTGTTCGGGGAAGGCCTGGCCTGGCCGTTCAGGCTGAACTGTTCCCATGAGGAGCAGGGTCAAGATTGATTTGCTCATGGCTGGGTACAAACTGAGAGTGCATGGTGTGCAAAAAACGATGGATTGAAATGCAGTGTGAGCAGTTGCCAGTGGCTGAGATTAATGTAAGCATTCCATCCATCACCTTCTTGTTTTTGCATTTGACGCCCTAAGTGCGACGAGTATGCCCAGACATGGGCCCTGGGTTCACTGTGCCTCTTATACCTGGCTGAAGAGCCCTAACTATGGCAAAATGGTCCTAGGACGACCCGACCTGACAGTTCAGGCTGTGCTGTTTCCACGAAGAACAATTGCCAGGGGCTGAGATTAATTCAAGCATCCCAAACATCACCTTGTTGTGTTCCCATTTGAAATGGGAACAGTCAGAAAAGCGAAACACTCCAAATTAATATACAACCGCATAGGCAGGAGATGGGATCTTGTAAAGATGGAAATGGCACCAGAAGCGTTGTGTTATCACATCAGGCTCTAAACACAAAGGCAACACTAAAGTAATTTTAAAGTAAAACACTGGCACTGAAAGGAACTAGCTTGTGTGTGGATGTGCTCCTTGTGAGAGAGAAAAATGCAGTCACTCAAAGTGAAGTTAACCAGTGGTGGCTTAAGTAGGCTGACCCACTGCCCCACACTGAATGCTACAGTGGGTGGAAGTAAAATGTGAACAATGTAACAACACACCAATGGATGAAGAGAGGTGGCTGTAAGCTCCTATATGTCAGTATATTATACATATTTTAGTAAAATCAAAAGGCCTTGGATAACACCAGATCTAAAAAGGACTCCGCACTGGGGGAGGAAAATCTAACCAGCTAAGGGGTTAAAGTATGTAAACTAAACATATCTATGTGCAGTAATTGATTTAAAAAAAATGAAGGCACATGTTATGCTGCAAATGTGTTCGTTTGTGAGCCGGGTTATTTTGAAATTCGCAAATGTTTTCTATAGAAGAACTGGACAATTCTTGTTCCATTAACATAATTTTTGGGTAAAGCTTTCAAATACTTTCTGGGAACTGAATTCACTCTAGCCGTTTCTTCCCTGTAAGTCACTTACAAGTGATCTTCATATACTTCTCCACAGGGACACCCTCTCTGTTCTTCGAAAACACATTTATGCAGACATTTTGCGAATGTGTGTTGCTCTGTGTTCGTAACTCACATTCCGGGCAGAAAGTGCTAGCATGATGCCAACAAATGCACTTTAAAGGAAAATTTGTAACCTCCTACACCCTTCTATATTTCATCTAGGTAAACCTAACGAAAATTGGACCCTTTGGTGCAAAGATTCTAGCCTAGGAGGTAACGGCTAGATGTAGGTAAATCAGATTTACCGATTCATAAATACCGAATTTTACTGATCCGTATTCATGAATCGGTAATTCTGATGTAGGTAATTATTCGGTAACAAATACTGATTCGGTAGGATTTGGTATTTACCGAATCGGTAATTACCGAATCGGTATTTGCCATTGATTCCTAAGGGCCTTGAAGCTCATAGGAATCAATGGCAAATAGCGATTCGGTAATTACCGATTCGGTAAAGATACCGAATTGCCATGGGGGACAGGGTGTCACTTTGACACCCTGTTGCACCCCCGTTTCTGTCTTGTGTGCCACGTGACACACATACCTGCCCTTAGGGCAGGTATGTGTGCCACATGGCACAGGTGTACATGCACAGATGTGCATATACACAGGAATTCGTTATTTACCACCCAATAGTATTGGGTGGTAAATAACGAATTCTTAAGGGCCTGTGGCACTGTTTACTGTGCCACCTACATATTGATTTACAGAATCGATAAATTTACCGATTCGGTATTTTACCGATTCTGTAAATTTACAGAATCGATATATTTACTGATTCTGTAAATCAAAGGCCCCCTACATTATAAAACCCAAATACCGGTCGGTAACGGCCGAAATCGGCCTTTACTAACCGGTATTTGGTCTCCTACATCTGGCCCAAAGTAACTTACTATCCTTCTATATCGCTTTCGAAATGGACCTTACTAATATTTCCTTATTTATCAAAGATTACAAACTCCTCTACCCCCAAATTAACTGTGTGTTCTAGATGAGACCCCAAAATATCATGTTAAGCAGTATTGTTAGTCTCTACGATCCTCATGAGCAGATCAGATCTAGGTTGTACCCAAAACTATTCCTGGAATCAGAGTATCTTCATATGGCCCATGCCAGTGCTGTCAACTGTTCTCTGTGGTCCTAGGAATCTCATTTGATTAAACCTCAGAAACATGGAACTGAAAAAACTCTATGATTCATGTAAAATTTGCAGTGACCATAGTGGAATAAAAAAAACCTACCTCAGACCTATTGCAGATGAGATATGTTTTCTTTTTTATTAGCTATCCCCAAGGGTCCTTATATCGGAGTTGTGTGATTAATGAATTTTCTATAGAAAAATATGAAATATATTAGTAGGACTTCCTCCCTTATGTGATAATACTAACCTAGGAATTTGCCTACACTGTTGGATAATTATAATTGCTCGATGGTGTATGTCTCTGCAGAAAAGCCTATAACGTTATAACCTATTTTGTATAATTAGTTGACATAGCTAAATCATTTGGTATATATACTTCTACGGTAATCAAAAATATATTATCTGCATTGTTTGCTTTGTTCCCACAAATCATTCCATAATAACACATTGTACTGCCCGTCCAACATACATCCAGCAGTTCAGATCTGACATTTTGACAATCATCAAACAGCACATCCTGTCAAACAGTGAATCGTTCTTATTCCTTTCAGCGTATAGTAATAACAGTACCCAAAGGAATATGTTGGATGAACTTCCCAAAGCCCTCATTTTCAGTAAACATCACCCAAGCTATATAGTTGGCACCATATTGCCACTTCAACAGCACCTTCCCTATACCACAGTTATATACATCTCAGAACCACTCAAAATAAGTTAGCTTAATACACAGGTCTAGACATAAAGTACACTACATAGATTCCAGTTTGAATTGGGCACTTTAGAAAATTGGATTTTGCTGGCGGGAGAAAAATCACATTCCCGTGTGAGATGTGATTAAGCTGTCAATGCACAATCTGTTTCCTATTAGGTGAACTGACTCACCCATGATGCTGGTTCAATCAGGAATGTTTCTTCAGAGAAATTAATGGAATTTAGTAGTGACATCTGACCAAAATAGCAATGAAGTACTAAAATGTCATTAAAATGAAGGGAATGTGATGTAGGTCTCGAAGATTATATCAAAAAGGAATTGGGTTCAGAGATAGAAATACAAAATCAAGTTGAGAAATGGGTGATGGGCGACAAATTCCTGCTAGATTACTTATATGGGGGGAACGAGTCGAGGTCTCCTCCACCGGCAACAAGGACGGTCCTGGTTGTTTGGAAGCGCTCCCTGTGACGGATAGGTTGGTGGAGGAAAGTGACTGGTGGATGCTGTTGTGGTAGGGCAACATGCTCCATCAGGCAGCCCAGCTTGAGGGCTTTTGGATGTGGGATAATATCCGAATCTCTACCCTTGGAGATGTGATGTGTGGCGCGGTCTTAAAATCATTCCAGGAGGTGCAGACTGAATATCAGCTACACCACAGCCAATTTCATCACTATTTGCAGCTCTGTCAAGCTCTTACTCGAGACATTAAGGATCTCTTGGTCCTTTCAGAATGTAATCCCCTGGAAGGTAAGCTCCTCATGGGGGACCTGGGGGACCACAAAATAACGAAGAATTATCAGTCCCTAGTCACGAACAGTTCAAACGAATTGCCTGAACTCGGGGTGGTTTGGGAGGGCAATATCGACACGCTTGACAACAATAACTGGACTGAGGCCTTGGGAGCACCCCGGGAGGCAGCAATTAATTGATCTAATTAAAAATCTCCATAGAGCTTACAACATGAGGCATCGCTTGTGGCGCATGGGGCTGAAGGCTTCCCCGATGTGCCTCCACTGCAGGGCGGACAAGGGAACTTTTATACATACAGTGCGAAGTTGTGTGGGGCTGGATGGTTTATGCAGAGGGGTGAAGTCGTGCCTGTGGGAGGTCCTCGCTTGGAAAATTCCACTAGTCCCAAAATTGATTCTTCTCCATAGCACAGATGGCATAGGGGGAATAGCTTTAAACAATTGCTTTTGTTCTTGGGTCTTACCCTGGCGAAATGCAATATAGCCAGGTCATGGAAAGCTGATTTGCCTCCATCTCTTAGGGTGTGAAAAAGGGGATGGATCACTGTATGGGGCTAGAAATTGCAGTGTATCAGACGAGGGGGTGCCCCCAAACACACCCTAAAATCTGGCAGAGGTGAGTAGCTTACAGGGGAATTATTTCAGATTCTGTCCCCTCTGCTGATTCCCTCCTTAAGAGGTAGTTCGGACATACAGAGCTGCAAACTAAGGGAAATATGTATGCAACTATCGTTTACTATGTTGCAATATATGCATATGTCATGTGGCATTTGGGTGGGCTTGGTGGGAGTCACTGTTTTCATTGTGCTGTTTTTCTTTTTGGGTGTACTCTTATCAATACCCTGTATGTTCTCTATGGCCAAATGTCCTTCCTAAAGCCCAATAAAATCTGTGTACATTTTTTTTAAAAAAAACGAAAAATCAAACAAATTTGCATTTGTTTTTTGCACTTGCAGAAAGCAGTGCCCAAAGCAATTTAAACACAGAAGGAGTTTTTAAAACGTTTGTGCTTTGTAAAAAATGGTTCAGCTCACTTGTAGCAGCAAACATCCGTATTAAAAAGTATGTAATGACCATTGAGCACATTTTCAAGATTGGTAGATGCCAGCCCCAGGTTTCCATTTCACGGGACTGTCCACTACTCCATTTCAGGTCAAGGCAATCTGTTAATCGGCAACCAGATTCTCAATTTCCTCTGTAACAGCTCTAACACATTGAGTCTGAAGGGATTGCTTCACTCCCCAACACGGGGATGATCTTTCATATGTGAAAGATGTAGAATTATCTACTTGCAACCTATCTATGAGTTCTGTTCTGCACGTGCTGCTCTGATTTCTGACACACTCCATCTTCAGGACTGAAGTACCACATGGCAAACCGGTACTAATGGCTGCGACCAAGAAACTTTTGTCCTTGCTATTTTCTAAGAGGATGTCTTCCTTAACTTTCGCAGTGCAGCTTGAAAATGGACAACTCTTGTGAGGATTGTGTCTGCGTCCAGTCTTTAGTAGGAAGCAGCTAAGAGAGAACATGCATATCATGTTACATTTCACAAAGTTCCCACACCACTTTTGAGCAAACTGATCGACTCTTTTAGACACCTGTATTACTCAGTGCTATTCCAGTCTTTTGTACTACAGAAAACAAAAACTAAACCATTAGGCAGGTAAGATAAGTGTGTGTGTGTGTGTGTGTCTGTGTCTGTGTCTGTGTGTGTGTGTCCGTGTGTGTGTGTGTGTGTCCGTGTGTGTCTGTGTGTGTGTCCGTGTGTGTGTGTGTATGTGTGTCTGTGTGTGTGTGTGTGTGGCCAGTTACCACTCGAAGGTGCATCAGGCACCACAAAGAGAGACAAACTCCTTTTTTTTTTTTTGCTACTGCCAGCCGCAGTAACTTCTTTATTCAGACATATACAACGTGCAAATATTCGGACATATGACGCGTTTCCGTATGAATATATATATATATATATATCTCCTACTGGCGGTCGCCAGTAGGTAGTTATAGTTAGAACCGAGTTTCCATAGGAAAAGCATTTTTTGATTTCCTAACAACTTTGGCGTTGTTTGACGAATCTTCGCAAAATTCTCCAAGAAAATGTTTCATCTAGGTCAGCTCCTATCCTGAAAGTTTGGGGGTGATTTGTCAAAAAAATGATGGCCATGCCGTGGGGGATGGGCTCCCCGGGGCCGAAATTGACCTCGGAAGGGGGGGCACACGGCCCCCTTCCTGTTTTTTTAAAAAGGGGCAAGGCCCTGGGGGATGGGTTCCCCAGGGCCTAAAAAAAGTAAAGAGAAGGGAGGCCACACATCCACCCCCCCCCCCCCCCCCCCTTCATTTAAAAAAAAAAAATTTAAGCCGACATCTCAGCTAGGCTCCGCCCCCCTCCCTGCAGCACTCCGCAAACGCGCCCCCTGGCGCTTTGTAAGTTGGGGAATTAATTTCCCTTGAGTACTGAGGGTCCCTGGAGGCCAACTAGCCCACCAGGTACCTCCAGTATGTGCCAGGGAGCTGCGTTGCAGAGAGGTGTTGAGAGGCCATGCCCATTTTACACCTCTCTGCAACACAGTTCCTTGGAGCTTACTGGAGGTACCTGGTGGGCTAGTTGGCCCTCAGGGACCCGCAGGACTCAATGGGAATTAATCCCCCAATTTACAACGCACCAGGGGGCTCGTTTGCACAGTGGTGCAGGGAGGGGGCGGGCCTGACATAGCAAGTGTGCAAACGCACCCCCTGGCACATTGTAAATGTGGGGATTAAGTCCCCTTCAATCCTTAGGGTTCCTGGGGGCGAACTAGCCCACCAGGTACCTCCAGTATGCGCCAGGGAGCTGTGTTGCAGAGAGGTGTTCAGAGGCCACGCTCCATTTTACACCTCTCTGCAACGCAACTCTGTGGTGCTTACTGGAGGTAGCTGGTGGGCTAGTTGGCCCCCAGGGACCCTCAGGACTCTAGGGGATTTAATTCCCTAATGTACAACGCTCCAGGGGCGCGTTTGCACAGTGGTGCAGGGAGGGGGTGTGGCCCGATGTGACAAGTGTGGAAACGCGATCTGTGGCGCATTTTAAGTTGGGGGATCAAGGAAAAGGCTGTGTCCTTGAAACGCGTCGGCGAGACTTTGCCTCAAATGTAGATGCCGGTTCCTTAAGAATAAAAGCCTGTTGGTATAAGCTGCTGGGAGTGCGTTCTTTAAAGCTTTCGGGCAATTGGACAACAATTAACTTTCACGGCTGCCCTGCTGTGTAAGTATGCACCATTTCCATCAAAGGAGAAAGGAGAGGCTGCGCGGCGCTGGAACTTTGCCTGAAGCCGCGGCCAGTCCAGCAGTGATGGAAACTACAACTGGCAAGGCTTTTGGGGGCCCACTGGAGGGTGTTTAATATGCTTTTACTTAAAACGAACTGCACAGAGCTCACTATGAGCATGACTATTTTCCAATGGGGACTCTAGGTCCCATAATGCAAAGTACTAGACAAATGCACTGCTCGTGCACCACTGAGAGGATTTGCATATAACAATGAGACATTGGAATCATCTGTGTTTGCTCGCAAGCTGCCCAGGATGAAAAGGCTGTGTCCTTGAAACGCGTCGGCGAGACTTTGCCTCAAATGTAGATGCTGGTTCCTTAAAAATAAAAACCTGTTGGTATAAGTTGATATATATATATATCTATATCTATATATATATCTCCTACTGGCGGTCGCCAGTAGGTAGTTATAGTTAGGATTGGCTACCATAGGAAATCCGCAACATTCTATTGGGAATAACTCTGGCGCCGGTTGAGGAATTTGTGTGTAATTTTCCAAAATTTTGGCCAGCTCCGCTCTGCTCCTTCCCTGGAAGTTTCGGGGGGATTCGTGAAGTAGGGTCTGCAAAAAAAGGGGGTCCCAAAACGTGTTTTCCCCATGTTAATTTCCATAGGACGGTCTGACAAGTCTACAGCCCGAACCGCTGAATGGAATTATGCCAAATTTGGCAAAATTGTAGGGACTGGTACGCAGATGTGCCTTTGCTATATTTGGTGGAAATTGCTCCAGTGGTTTTTTTGAAAATTAACTTCAAAAACACATATATATATCTATAGGCGCACACCGAGCGCTCACCGGTATGCGTACCGGGGAGCGCACCCGGCGCGCTACGGGAGTGCGCGAGCGGAAAGGTGATTGGCTGTTGGTTGTCTTTCAACATTCTAAACACTCTGGAGAGTCTGCCATCTTGTGTCTTGGTAGAATCGAGACACAAGAGGTGAAAAAGAAAGTGGGAAATAATTAAAAGGGGGCAGACTAGACACCCCCTGACCCCCTAGGTTTTCTGAGGGGGGCCTAGAAGGACCCTGAAGGGCAAAAAAAGTTTTTTTTTTTTTTTGTTGAAATTTTCGCGGGGTGAGCACGGGTGCGTTCCCGGGTACGCTCTTCGGTACGCGCACCCTAAGAGCACCACAGGGAAAAACTGTTTTTAATTTTTTTTAAATACAGCTCTTTGATGAGAATTGGAGGTAGTTCTGAAAAGAACTTTTTTTTTCTTCTGTTTTCCTTTTTTTTTAAACGAAAACAAAAACAGGGAATGGGAAACTGCTCAACAGGAGCAAAATAAAAAAAACTAAATTAGGGCTGGGGATGGCAGCGGTAGTTCTCTATTGCTCGAACCATGAGCATAACACTTTGTTCTCCATAACAAAGTAGCTGATCACATTTTCTTCATTTAATTGTGGCTTCATTAAAAGCAGGCTGAATATTTGGGATCAGCTGGTCTGTTCGCCACCTCACTGTTGATGCAGTTGCTTCTCCAGTTGAGGTATAAGCACCGTCCCCTGGAGCCTCTTGTGCCAGAGCCCGGACACTCTCTCGGGCATAGTTCTGAGGGTGCCTCCTCTCGACGTGCCGGATCATAGTTGAATTTCCAAAGGAATATTTTTGGGAAGGGTCACCCCTTGACAGGAGAGTTTGACAAATTCGACACTCCACTTTTGGAGCATTTACTTTTTTTTGGTCTGCTGGTATGGAAAAAAAATTCCTGCTAAAATGCTCCTTTTTTCTAGGCTGAGGAACTTCTTCATCTAAAAATCTATCTGGGTCATCACTGCTGCTGGATTCTCTGGCAGCCATGATATTCAAACAAAGATTAAGCAGCAAAAAGACAGGTCTTGCAGTCACAAAAGTGAAAGAAGTAGTGAAGGAAATGGGTGAGGATTTCATTCTTTGTAAAAAAATATATTAGAACCAATGAAAAGTGTTATTTTAATGTAATATAACTTGACGCGCTTACGCTGCGCGCTCCGAAGCGCTTCCGAGGGCGCTTACGCGGCGCGAACGTAGGCACTTCCGGGGGCGCTTACATGGCACGCCTGAGTGACGTTTTGCTAGCTGTACGCAAACGCAAAATCATTTTCATTTCGTAAATTAAAAATACTGCTTTTTTAAGTATGGTACTGAATGTCTTGCATTATTATTTAGTTTTCATACATATTTTTTTTTACGAACGCAGAATTAGCGCTCTCGCTGCGCTCTCGGGAGAGCTTACCGGTGCGCGCACCCTGAGCGCACCAAGAAAAAACGATTAAGAAAATGAAAAATACATTGAAAAATATTTTTTTTAAATTAATTATTAATAATGAATACTTACACAAAACAGCAAATAAAAAAAAACACTAAAAATCGTAGGTTACAAACTCGATATAGAAAGGAATTAGCTTTTAAAAAACCTTTGAAATTCAGTGAAAAAACCAGAGGTTTCACAATTGTAATAGTTAGGAATTAGCATTTAAAAAACCTTTGAAATTCACTGAAAAAACCATAGGTTTCACACCAGTTATAGTAAGCTGAACATTTTACTCATACAAAACCATTGAAAATCCCACGTTATAGTTAGTTGGACTCACTATAACTCGCGCGCCCGCAATCCACTGCTGATGTCACATATTACATCATTCATGACATGGTCAGTGACATCACTGATGACATCACTGATGACCTCTCAAATGACATCACTGATGACATCACTGATGACATCATCTATGTGATAATATAATGCACCTTCTCACACTCTAATCTAACCTTTGATACATCCAGTGTTGAAAACAGACTACCATTCCTGAAACCATTGACACACCAATACTAGTTACTACATACACACTCACTGATTCCTAAGTCTACACACACATCCACTCATTCACCCATAAAATCACTCATACATACAGTCACTCATCAATACAACACTATCATATGCACTCATACACCTATACAGACACTGACACACTGCCACTCATCCATGGAGTTACTCACAAACCTAGTTAGTCATGCAAAGAATCAATCACACTCCCATTTCCTCATCTATACAGTTATAAACACATAACTTTACGTATTCAAACATATACTAACACATACTTACTCTCTTTTACAATCACTGATACAAGTACACATTGATCCATACAGTCACTTACGCAATCACAGACTCTCCTGTATAGTCCTTGATATATGCCAACTCTCACATGCACTGTGTTTTACATATGTACTTACTTGGACATGTAACACTGAGATATCCATTCACTCACCAACACATCCATGCACACAGTCAACCGTCCATACAGCTATTTCCACATGCACTCTTGAACCCATACACCAAGTGAATTAACTGCTCACACATCTATGCACAGAGTCCCACAACTCCCAGCCACTCCCACACACACTCGCCCTCACATACAAATACTTGGGCAACCAATCAATAACCCATTTAGTCACTTATATAGCTACTAATCAACACATGCAGCACCTTACACTAATCAACACATGCAGCACCTTACACTAATCAACACATGCAGCACCTTACACAACAACAGACATAATGATGCACACATACAGACAGTTTAGTCACTAACCCATGCATTCAGTAAGACACATTCACTCATACAATCAGTCACGCACCAACTAAATCCTTCATCCAGACACTTACACTCATTCTTGAATATGTAAAACATATTTAAACTTTACAGTAACACACAAATGATGTATAGAACTTTACAGAAACACACAGACACTGGATGAGGTCATCAGTGGTGTCACTGACCATGTCATGAATGATGTAAAATGTGACATCCTCAGCAGTGGATTGCGGGCACGCAAGTTATAGTGAGTCCAACTAACTATAACGTGGGAATTTCAATGGTTTTGTATGAGTAAAATGTTCAGCTAACTATAACTGGTGTGAAACCTATGGTTTTTTCAGTGAATATATATATATATATATATATATATACACACGTTGGTAAGGAGTATGGATAATTGGAATTCAGTGTTTCCATTGAGTTTATAGGTAGTTATAGTTAGGATCAAGTTTCCATAGGGAGAGCATTTTTAGTTTTGCTTATAACTTTGGCGTCATTTGATGAATCTTCATGACATTTTCCAAACGAATTCTTTGTTCATATCTGCTCCTATGTTGAAAGTTTGGGGGTGATTCATAAAGGGGGGGCCAAGAAAAAAGGGGGTCCCAAAACATGTTTTCTCCATACAATTTACATAGGAAACTTTAGACAAGGCTACAGGTTGAACGGGTGAACGGAATTACCCCAAATTTGGCAGGGAGAAGGGTCTTGTTGTTGAAAGCACGCTTTTGTTTATTCGTTGTAAATCCGTTCAGTAGTTTTGGAGAAATATCGACATTTACAGATATCGATATTTGGGAATTCTGCCAACTGATTGGCTGAGGCGTTACGAGCACAAGCTTGCTGCTTTTTGGCTGCGAGCGGTTGCTACTAGGCAGTGTTGGCAGCCATTTTGTGCTTCCGTTGAAGCGAGTAAGGGGAAAAAAGGGCGAAAAAAGTAGGAAAGAGGAGGGTAGAAGCACTGTAACGTCTATGGGGTGTTTAGGGTGTGCTATACAGGGAGTGTGAAGCGAAGTATTCAACCCTACCGGTGTGAAAGTGCTGTTTTGCCCAGAGTGAGATGGTGCGGAGGCGAGTTGCCGGTACACTCTGATGAAAGTGTGCGTCTAAACCGTGAGCGAAGAGCTGTAAACTGATGTGCTCAAGTATTTACCCCTACCGGTGTGAAAGTGCTGCTTTGCCCAGAGTGAGATGGTGCTGAGGTGAGGTGCCGGTACACTTGGGGATGAAAGTGTGCGCCTAAACCGTGAGCGGAGTGCTGTAAACTGATGTGCTGTGGGCGCTGTAGATACTGGCCGCTGTAGCATACCTGTGTAAGTAGTGTTAGTATGCGTTTATACTATACAGGGACTGGGAAGCGGACTACTCGCCCCTACTTTCTGAAGACTCGCAGTGTTTTAGCAAGCAGGAATAAAGAAATAATCGTGAAGAATATAATGCAGAATGTTGCAATGCCACAGAAGAGAAATGGTGATATCAAGTGTGTCTAAGAAAGTGGCTGCGTGTAATAAAGCGATGGAGTCTGAATGCTCTATAAAGAGTGTCTTTTTTCAAGTGCCATAAATGGATCCACTGGTGCAAAGAGCTAAGGCATCAAGCTGAGGCAAACTCCAACCGCTTCTGTTGTATTCAAACCGAAGCTCCTGCATCAGTGAATTCCTCATTACCGGTTACATGTCCATGTGACATAAACAATAGCTATTAGACATGAATGACTAAATTCTATAAAGAAAATATATGTAGGATACTATAACCACACAATGCCAACCAGTTCCTAAACAATGTTGTGTTTTTTTAACTTGATCGCCAGCTCGTGAGCAGAGGCTGAGGATGAGTAAGTTTGTGTGAAAGAGCTTCGTGGATAACAGGCAGGCAGATAGATGTATGCACAAACCATAGACATAGTTTCAAAATGGATGTCTAGTTTAGGCCAAATTAGCAGGTAAATAGCGTATTTGCATAGGCCATACATCACCCTTCCCTGGTTAGACTGGAGACGTAAGGGGCAATAATGAAAACAGAGTTCAAATGCTTGATCATACTTAGAAAGTTATTATATGAAAATAGTTCAATTGAAGTGTATTGAAAAAAATGAACGCAAAAAGTAAAAAAAAAAAAAAGTTGGAAAAAATCAAATCAAGAATAACGTGAATTTCTTAGAAGTCTTGGAGATTGCAGTCCGGAAGTTCTTCAGCGGCTTAAGATGCGTAATGTTCCAAGAGGTCATTTTTGCCATTGTGTGAGAAAAGTGAAGCAATCCAATTCATATCCTTGAAGGGACAGTAATGTTCCTCGAATGTTGGAGCAGCAATTTGAATTGGCAGGCAATCTGCGATGTTGTCAAAGATCACACGTTGCAAGAGCTCTTTCGCGGCTGCGCAGAAATCCACTTCGGCCACAATACCTTTTCGCGTTGTATCCGCCATTGCTACACTGCCCGAACAATCAAGTTCCTGGTTTTCAAGATACTCCATTACCTGCTGGATATCGGGAGCAATTGTTGGGATGTTGGCAAGGCATAGATCCATTCGCCAGTCGAATGGGCAAGTTTTGCAATAAAAAGATGATTGCACCCAGATTGCATATGTGTAAATAAATGTCATGTTGTAGCTGGCTCCGATAATAGATAGAGGCAGGAGACGAAAAGTTGTTCCATTTTTTGACAGTATTGATGTAGCTTCGCGTAGAGGCGTATTCTGTTGGACATGGTTGTTACAGGGAGCGCAGCCATTTTTTACAAGCAAAAATAGTAGTAGGAAGGCCGCAAGCGAGCAAGAATTATGGGCACTGTTCCTGTTATTCCAGCGATGATCGAATAAATGAAGTCTGGTATTATACCAAAAACTGTTTGAAAGCCCGTGAGAAGGCCGGAGGAGACCGTGTTGAAAAAGTGTGCCAGAACTTGAGTGTGAGATGTGTTGAAAATTGTGTAACAATTCACAAAGTGTAATGGGAGGTTCGTATTTAAAAGGGACTGTATTTTACTTGAAGTTTGTGCTATCTGCAGTCGATAAATTTATTTTGCAGAAGTGAGGGACACTTCTGTTCTGAACAAAAGCTCTTTAAGTTTGGTTAGTTTAATGAAATCTGTTTTCAAAGTAGGTATTGAAGGCCAAGTTGAAGTTTGGTAGTTGTTTTGTGTGGGTGGGAATAGACATTGCCACAGGAAGTTACTCGGTTTGAAACAGTAAGGACATATGGTATGCCAGCTCACATTCCGTAGGAGTGCATGTTATTGAGATGCAGATAAGTGCAGCTAGAAAGCTGTGTGAATGTTTGTCTGATTGTGGGAGTTGGCGTATTGGTGTGGTTTTAAGAAAGCAAGCAAGATTGGGGCTTTAAGCTTAGAAGCATCGTGCAGTTGGACATTCTTGGATAGTAATGAATGACTGCCATTTTGGTCGCACTTTTCACCTGTGAGAAGAAGTTCTGTAGCCTCTTTAAGACAGCGATATGTAAATGAGAGAAACCACTGCTCGTGAATAATCGTGCTACCTTGTATAATCACATACAACATGACAAACAAAATGTACAGCTAGCAGACACAACAACACTACGTACTGTGGGAACCGTGGCTAGCCATGTACACAAACAAAACATGACATGGCACCTCTGCCACACAATGCTGAATGTGGTGAGAGATGCGAGCAAATTATGTGCGAAGGTGGCAAGTGATTCTCCATTATTAAAGTATACAATGCAAAGTGTTGAGGGGATGTGCCAGACAGACTAGAGTAAGCAGAGCACAGACATGTACATATCAACATACACTGATGGTCTATTGAGTGAAGCAGACAGTGGACGCAACCATGATAGTACAGTCAGTAGGGTAGATTATGAAAACTTAGCGCATACGTGCACCCTCGTTCCCCCCCCCGCCCCCCTCCCAAATCTTTTGTGTAGTGGACTGGCCTGGCGTACGCAAGGCTAGCGTAGGGGTATGAATAATTGGCACGTTTCTGTGGGTGTAATTTTGTTCCGGTATGGTGAACTTGTCTGCCAGGTCTGCGCAGCTTACACCGCCACGAGGTTGACCCCGTGAGCAAAGGTGTCATGGCCGCTGCGACGCACATATGCCCCACAGTTCACCTTTCGACACTGCCAATGTGAAAGAGGGCCCCTCACGTGCCGGCGGAAGCTCCTGGCCCGAGGTCTGCGAGGTCGGAAGGCTCTTGAGATTAACGCTGGCTTCCGCGACACAGGCACACAGCGCCCCCACAATGGACGATGTTGGAACTGCATCTGAGAGTGGAGATGAAGGTACTCCCTTCGGCCAGGTGATACTCTAGGTCCAAGTGGAACGGTGTCTTGATCCCACAATGGACGATGTCTGATTACTTGCTGCTTGGTTTTACAAACTCCCTCCGTTGAGGTGCATCATACTCTGTGCTTCCGTAGCTAACTGCTGCACATGAATATTGTGCTTGGTTGACAGCAGTCAGTGGAGTACACCGCGGTACAGCAGGTCCGAACAGTGAAACAGGGTCTTGATTTTATGATTGAGGATGTCAGAAGTTAATGTGTGTGATGATTTCTGTGTACCCCCTCCGATGAGGTGCAACCAACTCTGTGCTTCCGAATCCAACGGCACGTGGCTGTGAGGCATTAATGACCACTGCCTCTGGCCTACACTGCGGTCAGCAGGGCTCACAATTCAGATCGAGTGGTGGTTGTTTAATTACTAATTACAGATTCCAGTAGTCAAGTAACTACAACGTCTATTGAAATATACACAATATCCTTTTAGTATACTTGCTTGAAGAACTCTTTTTAGATGAGTTATAGGTTTAGTACAATGACCAAATTCTTCTTGGTAGTGGAAAAGAACACTGAATAACAATCTACACTGTGGACAACAGAGATCGCAATTCGAATTGTTTTGATTTATTTATTGCAGAGTTTTTTGTAATTTATGTTTTTGTATTTTGTGAAGAGGAAGTGAGAAAAGTATTCATGGATGTCTGTGTGGCTGCTGCCTTCAATTTACACTGCAGACAACAGTGTTTACAATTCAGATAAAGTCGCTATTGTAGATGACTCAGTCCTGTAGGCAAAAGACATTGCTCCAGTGCGCTTTGTCTGCACCACGCATACGCATCATTGCAGGCTCGCACACGCTTTTTCTTGCTTTTTGTATGACAAACTGGGCAGCTCAAGTCCACGTTACGTGACTGTGGGCCCTTGCTGACCACGCTCTCTGGCCTACACTGCAGACGGCAATGTTCACAATTCAGTCGCTATTGCAGATGATGCAGTGTTGATGGCAACAGACATTGCTCCTAGTACGGCCCGCCCGCAGCACTCATCATCGCTGGCTGTGCACATGCTGAATGCTTTTGATGTGGCTTTCTGAGTGCACTAGAACGGATGGGCCCTTTATGATACAATCTTTTTGTGTATTATTTCAGATCTATTGCCTGTGTCTCAGTATACCAGAAGTTGTGGTTTATTTACGATAGAATTTTTTCTGTATTATTTCACATCTACTGTCCGTACCTTACTGCAACACAAACTATTGACCCTTTTATTATTGAATCTCTGAGTGTGATTTTATGATTACTGTTATAGTTGATGCTAGCAGCAACCATTCCCTGAGGGCTGGTTTACACTCAACCCACACTCATCCAGCCAGACGTCACTCCATATATGACCCTGGTAATAAAAAGGTGTTGCGCGCTCGTACCCACTTCCACTATCTATCTGTGTCCATGTGTTCATTATCTATGCATGATACTGCCCCTGGGCTGTACCACATTACATTGTGCTGTGGACAGCGTACGCAACCATATTACCTCTGGCAGTGGGGAAAACTTTGGTTATGTAACTTTTAGGTGCATGGCTATCACAGGTGGTAGGCTACTTTACAGACCATGAATATTGATGAAGAGCATGGTTGCATGTTGTGTGTAGTGTAAGATATGTGTACAGAGCAAAAAGTTTTCAAAAAAGCTCTCTAAGCAGAAGAGGTGTGTCTCATCAAATGCTGTAAAGAGAATGACTAAAATGGGTGGAGTTTTCCAACTGCTACAATGGGAAATATTATGAACTAATCAAATGCTTCTTTTTAGGTCACATGGCAATCGTGAACCCAGCGCGCAAGGAGACCGCACCCAACGCGATTTTGAGAATATATTTACTATAATATACTTTTATTACAGTTAGAAATATATAAATGTTTGAAATATTTTAGATTATCGCTTGCTCTCCTATACACTTTAAAGTTATTTAGATATAGTTTTGAGACAAAAAAAGTGAGGGAATGGCGTACCTGGCACGACACCATACGCCTATGACGTAACACAGGGCCTGGCAGCATGCACTCGTCGCATACGCAACGCGCAGCGGTTGCAACCCCATAAGTACACGTGGCTTTATAAATATTAAAATATTAAATAAACATTTAAAAAACCTTCGAAATTCACTGAATAAACCATAGGTTTTACAGACATTATAGTTAGGAATTAGCATTTAAAAAACCTTTGAAATTCACTAAAAAACCATAGGCGCGAGTTATAGTTAGCTCAACTAACTAGAACAGGCGAATTTCTTTGGTTTTATAGGAGTCAAATGTCCAACTAACTATAACAGCCCTGAAACCTATGTTTTTTTGTGAATTTCAAATTGCACGAACAATGCTGAATATCAGAGAGCCAAAAATGGCGCCATAGAAATATTTAGAATAAGGGGTTACACCAGAGGGATCCTAGGAGATGCGGTGGAACGGACAGAGTTAGTGAAAAGGTCCCAATTGTTGGTTACTAAAGCCCCCACTGCATTAGACACTAAACATAAAGATGGAGTCATCAGGATGATCACGAGTTTTAGTGAACACTCCCAGGTGGTATAAAGTTTGACGAAAAATTGGCTAACAGATAATATAATCGGCAAGGTGCTTACCCCCCTTCCGCAGATTACCTACAGACGTAGCATGTCGATCAAGGATCACCTAGTACATAGTCATTATAGGTCTACTTTGGCCAACAAGGGCAGGACTATGGGCTTTTTTCTTTGCATGAATTGCAAAGCCTGTAAGTATAGTAACAAGATCAGCGGGTACGAAGTGGTAGAAAGATTTGGCACTAAACAGAAAAAGATGAACTGTTAAATTGTATTTCAGTATTCACAGTATACTGCCTGGTATGTCCTTGTCCTAAAAGGTATATAGGAAGCACTATACATCCCAATAGAAAGGGAATTATTTAACATATGTGAGCTATCACCAAGAAAGATTCGACCTATTCTGTGGCCCGACATTTTGAACTGAAGCATAACTGCAACCGCGACCTTTTAAAATTCTTCTGCGTTGACCAGGTACTTAAAGATGAAAGGGGAGGGGCAGAGTCAAGAAATTGCGCAGCTTGGAATCAAGGTCCATTATAGGACTCCAAACAAGGACCTCCAAGGGATTAAACAACGTTGAATAATTGTGGGTCCATTTGGATAATTTGAACCTAGTCCTGGATATGAGTCTCTTTTCCATTGACTGCTATCTCCCCGTAGCAAAGGTTATCATTATTTCTTTGTAGTATGATACGAGGACACTGTCTTGACAAAGGTCCCTCTTATTCACCAGTTCGCCCATACAGGGCGCTAAGAAGCAATTTTGCTGTTACTAACTCCTGAGTATGTATGAGTATGCCCATTCAGGACTTTAGTGAGGGATATTCCTTGAAACGCCACTCCGATTTAATGTGCAATATTGAGAGACACTGTGCAAAACAGGGTATGACAGGATTAAAATTATATTGTATTGAAAGTTTGCCCTTTTTCTTAATTAATTTATTTTTGGGCTCTTGCACGAATTGGAGATTATCACGGAATATGATGAAATAATGTTCTCGTCTCTCGCACTGAATATTGAGCATTGAAGCAGTGACTGGGACCAGCTATGTGGAGCCATACCTAATGAATTATTCATGTATTTCATACATTGGAGTTCTGCTAAACGTGGTAGAACATGTTCCTCATGCGTTTAATTATTGTTTCTATAATATTAAGAACTGTGCTGTCTCCACTTAGTAATGAGCATGTTCCAAAATGGCAGCCTTGGTTACATTGTACTAACCCAAATCCATAGGCCGTCATTACTTTCGATGAATGATTGTAAATTTTTTTCATGTTGCATAATCCTCTTGGTTTTTAATTGTTAATGAATTTTGAATCACGCTGACATTGAAGAAGGCTTCCTGCCGAAATACGTCTGTCATCTCTTTGTGACTTACTGTTTAAGGCACTTTGAAAAAAAACCCTACCTGCAAGTGCCCTCGTTACTGACTGTTTTACTTGTTCGTTGGAAACACACATCAATATTGCAGCTCACCACCGCTGGGAATGCACCTGGGACGAGTGGTGCGGCGGAGGGTGAAACTTTGTGACTGACATAGATATATAGATATATATATATATATATATATATATATATATATATGTGTGTGTGTGTGTATATATATATATATATATGTGTGTGTGTATATATGTATATGTTGTGTGTTTATATAGGCAGGGGTGTGTGTGTATATATACATACACACACACAATTACTCTTTGTGGGTAGCTCCACCAGTATTGTCTGTGGTCCCATGAGTGCCCCCCTAAAAATTACTTCTAGAGATGCCAGTTTATATTCTCTCTTTTTAGCACGTTTTACACTAATAAACATTTGCAATCTTTCTCTTTTTCTGTAGGACCTATTGATGATGGAACAAGTGAAAGACTTTGCTGCTAATGTATACGAAGCTTTCAGCACCCCTCAGCAATTGGAGAAGTGATTGGTCTTACATCTTGAAAAGGATTATGGAAAAGGTCGTTCGCTTCACATTGATGTCCGCTGGAACAACAAAGCTGGAATTAAAGCATTGAAGCTAAATTTGCACCTGTGTTTCTCACAGCTGAATTGACCAAGTACCTTTTATCACAAAATAATTTAACAAACTGTATCTGAAAAGTACTCTGGATGAATGAGACTTAAACAATAGACCTCTAGAATGCACACATGTGGAATGTGCCCCGCTCAAATACCTCAGATAAAAAAACTTAATAGAGATGTGCTCAGAATGATTGTCCGGTCATTGGCCCGGATAATAAAGCCTGGCACACCTATTTTAGCTGCACCAAAACAATGCCTTGCATGGGTTCCAGTACATAGAGCAGTATGGTACCTATATTCATCATATTAATGGGCACAGGTTGTAGTTACCTTCACGGTACTATCTGCTTTTGTAAAATATCTACACAATATAGTGTACTACGCATGGAGATTGGCCCTATAAAAGGTCTAACATGCAGAATGTAATACTTTTTCTGACCCAGTTAGGAAATGCCTGTCTTTATTACATGTAACATTTTAGATTCCTGTCCAATGCTCCCCTTCTATTGCTGAAGTAAAAGGTTTTAGGTGTCTGTGTGGGCCAGAGAAACAGTTACTGTATGTCTGACCAAAAGGTCCGGTTATGGCACCTTAGTAAAGCAACTTGATTACTTTAATTTATGTTTAATTTGTACAATGTGATTCACTGCTGTTTGTATAAAACTACCACTGTGCATATTCATTTGTAAATAGCCGTTCTTACCAATGTTTTAATTATTAGGAATTATGAGTCCACTGGAATGTCTGTATTACAATAAAGTATTTTAATGTACAATTCTGAGTGTGGCCATACTTATATAATTGAAATTAAGTTATTGTGAACTTTGGAATTGAAGATTGCGTTTATTTTCACTGCATATCTTCTATTCAAGACTCCCAGTTTTCTGTTTTGACTAATTCATTTTTACGGATAAATACAGAGAGAGAACTATTTATTTCTCTATCCGTACCGATTTTAAAATTTCGACAAAGAAATGTTTTTTTGAGTACTTTCATTGATAACAGTCGTAACTGCTAGGCCAACAGCTGTGCATCTGGTCTACTCGATCTTATGAGTGATGCATTATTTGTCTCCTTTCAGGAGAAAAACTCAAAAGTCTATCTTCATGTGTGCCTTTATCAGTCGAAAATGGCATTATACTAGTTGAGGTTTCATTTTTACACTAAATACAAAATAAATGTAGATATATTTAACCAAAATAAATATGGATACATTTAAATAGAAAAGTAAAAATATATATATTCCATAATACCGGTAGACTTACTCATATTTTACGAAATACACTCCGGTGGCAACATGTTAAAACTAGCTTTTGTAAAGCACATATGAGTAATAGGTGGCTCGGACAAACGTATCTAATAAGCTGACATCTTCAGAGTGCTGAAGTTAATAAAATTCCGGGACAATTGTTAAAGCCTTAATTGTAAGCTTTTGAGACCTGGAGAAAAAGTTACTGGTACACCTAAAACGTTCATACCCGCGACAGGTACTGGCATAGCTATCCCTTCAGACTATCCAATTTGCTTAAATATTGCCCTTAGATATTTAGCAGTAGTCCTCAGCAGACCAATAATAAGGGCAAGTTTTGAAACCGGCAGCACCTGGTGCCCAATAGATTAAGGATAACATGTAGAAGCCATATTTATCATGTTACCTTCAAAGCCATTTGGTTCACCAATGCACCAGGACCACCTTCTAACTATTCAGGAGGGCAATATTATAAGCTTTTAGAAGTGAAAATAATTCCTCTCAATGCAGAACATCAGTGCATCATAATTGAGTTTGTTTGACAGAAATCATTAGATATCGTTTAATCCAGATACCAGCTCTTAAACAATGGAAGATAGAGATATGTTCGGATAATTCCCTCTGTAATCTTAATATGTTTACCTCATCATTACAGAGCATTTTAATGTGCCTAGCCGGTAAGGCTTACAAGCCATGGCAAACTATTGATGAAAGCCCCCTTCCTCCTCTAAATTATCACACATAAGTCATGATAGCTCTGCTTCTGGTGAAAATTCCAAGTTAGCTTTACTCATAGAGCAGTTGGTAGAGTGCATGTTTTGTCATAAGATTGTTTTTCATGTTTTCAAATATTGCTATGTAGTTTGGCAGCCTTCAATTCCCGCTCCACATCAGATTTCAAAGGAAATCAACAAGTTTTTTGTACAGTCTAAAAGCTGTTACTTTTCTGACTCCAAACAGTACATGCTTTGACCGCTAAGCACTTTGAGACAATTTTCATTTCAGGGCTTTACTTTACAAGTCATGTTTTCAGCCAGGTGCTAGAAAAAACCTACAGCTTAGGTTATTTTTTTAACTCGTAATAGTGTGTTATTCAGAGTTAAGACCGAATATTGATCAGTCTAGTTTGTTTATCTGCTCTTTAATGTAGAAATAATCACCCTTACATAAAGTCTGCTACAAGTCCAGTCCGGGAGTCTCCTGCTAAGTGGTCTTGAAGGATATTGACATTGACTTGCAAATTAGGGAGAACAACCAGAAATTCTTTCTGTTTGTGGTGAGAGTACACATAGTCAATGCTAAACCCCTGAACCTAACTATCACCTCCTATGTGCGTGTAATCTGCAAAAAAGGGCATTGTTCCAATTCAAAACACCATGTGTTAGATTTGGGGGTCTCTAGTTGGTAGAGGTAGGTACCTTTGACAAATAGGGACCCTTGCGTCTAGTCAGGGTAAGGGGGTACACTCCTAAAATAACCCCTGCTCGCTCCCTTGGTAGCTTGGCACGAGCAGACAGGCTTATCTAAGAGGTGTGTCTAAAGCATTTGATAACATGTACAGCAATCGAGTGACAACACTACAGATGGACACCACACCAGTTGTATATGTAAAACTAAGAATTTTTATATAGACTTATCACAAGACCATAAAAGACATAAATCCACAATAATGTATCAGAAATAATGTTCTATGTAGGAATACTTAAGAATCAAAGTTCTTACGAGTCGGTAGCTCCGTCCGGCTACTACGATGTTAACAACAACCAAGTCTAGCAAACCAGCTGACGGCGTTGATACCGGTCAGCACAAGCATGAACAGACTCGGTCACAGTACCTTTTACTCATTGCGGCTGGCACGGGGGTGCGAGCCGAATGTGGCAACCGTCGTAGTTGCGTTGCAAGATTGAAGCGGTGCAGGGCGCGTTGTCCTCTCGATGCGTTGCTGGCAGTGACTCGGTGATGTCATCGGGACGGCGTCGGTGAGGCCAAGGCGTGCGGTGCAGGGCGAGACAGTGCACGATGCGGTGCTGGCAGGTTTCGTTGCAGCGACGGGGAGCTGGCGTCAGTTAGACCAGTTCAATTCGGTGAAGGGAGGCGGTGCGAAGTGTAGTGCCCACAGGTCGCGGTACAAGCAGAGGCTCGGTGGCGGCAGCGTCTAACTTTGCGTTCAGTGAGACCAGGGTTGCGGTGCGAGATGCGGACGGTGCTTTTGGGCGATGCCGTCGGGACACAGAGCCGGTCGTCGGAGTCTGTCACAGCTCCTTTCCTCTGTGACTACTGAAACAGCGTTGCCAGAAGTGGTGCACAGAGGTTGGTGAAGTCTACTAGCCCTGAGACTTCAGTCAGGAGGCAAGCTCTATCTCTAGCCCTTAGAGATCCTTCACAAGTTGAATGAAGTACACACAAAGTTACTTTCTCCTTTCTTTGGCAGTCAGGCAATACCTCACGCTTAGGGATAGTCTCTCCTCAGTCTCTCTACGTTCCTCTCCTCAGCAAAGGTTTCTTCTTGTTTCCCAAAAGTGATCTAAAATTCTGGGGTTTGGGTCCCCCTTTTTATACACAGTTTCTCTTTGTTCTCTGAAGGCAGAGAGGCCTTTGCCTAGTCCAAACAAGTTCTGGTCAGTCCTGGATCACTCTGTTTACATGACTTC
This sequence comes from Lissotriton vulgaris, assembly GCF_964263255.1. Classification (NCBI taxonomy): domain Eukaryota; kingdom Metazoa; phylum Chordata; class Amphibia; order Caudata; family Salamandridae; genus Lissotriton; species Lissotriton vulgaris. The sequence goes on along the minus strand of NC_141694.1, from coordinate 1,102,948,705 downwards.
TTTCCTTTCACAGTGCAGGGCAGGGACATCAGAAGTACCACAGGAGGTGGAGCCAGCATTGTAGAGGGAAGGCACAGCCCTATTCAGGTCCCAGGTGCAAATCCTCCCTCCCATCTACATGTAGATCTCGCTATTCAGCCCTGTGCTGACTCACCCTGTCTCCTGGAATCCCCCAGCTCCTGCCAATCAAACTCCAGACAAGGAATACACAACCTAGCAGAGGCAGGCTCGGATGGTTAGACAAGAAAATACCTACTTTCTAAAATGCAGGTATTTTCAAACACAGAATAGCAGTTTATCATTCTGAGTTCAGGCATACTAAACTCGAATTTCTACCTCGTTCCCTGAGTCAGTTAGGATTATAAGATGTAATAATCAAAATGCCCATTCTGGCATATGGGGAACAGGTAGCCTTGCCATACTATCATGACATGCCACACACATCAGGGCATGTCCTACCTTTTACCTACAATGCACTCTGCCCTTGGGCCTGCCATAGGTGTGACTAGTATGCAGAAAAGGGAAGGTTTAGGGACTGGCAAGTGGGTGCACTTGCCCAGTCAACACGGCAGTACAGGACTGCACACAGGCTCTGCAATGGCAGACCTGAGACGCGTTTTACAAGGCTGCTTCTGTAGGTGGTACATTCAGTGCTGCAAGCCCACTAGCAGCATTTGGATTACACACCATGGGCACACTCAGTGCACTGTACTAGGGCCGGACATGTAAACCAAATCAGCCAATCATGAAGTCACTAATCCATACATCAATTTATCATAGGGAGCACTCGCACTGTGGCACTGGACAGTAGTGGCACAGTGCCCAAAGCATCTATAACCAGCAAAAACACAAGGCAACAGCAAAAAAATGGAAGGGAGACCCACGCCAAGGTGCCAGGTCCGATAAATAAACAATATCCCAACAGGTAATAGTATATTACAAATAAACATGTATGCAACAAGCATTACAACAACCGAAATAAGGAGACCACTATTCAGTTGATTTAAGATTGTTAATCATCTTATATTTTTAGAAATTATTATTCATGGTCGGGCATATACAGTTAAAGCAGCACTGTATAGGACAAATTCTGTACAACCATAATGCACTTGGTGCTCAAGAACGTGTATGTGAAAAACGTGACGACGCAAGTGATAGGGTGAACAGCGTGGACGGCGCACAATGAACAATGGTGCAAATAATGTACAGTGGGTGGCTCAAGTATAGTGACAAAGTGACATCACTGTATAAGGTAATTTTGTAATTTGTATTGAGCCACAATGAGAAGTGCGCCTAGTATTGCGCTGTAGAGTCGACGGCGTTTCGATCCTCTTGAATTGGGATCGTCATCAGGACAAGGTTGTCTTGCTTATGAAGTGCTGCGAAGAAGTGGAGACAATTCAGATGGAGGCTGGGAGGAGGGAACGCATATGAAAGGTTCAGCGCCGCACGAGGTGGCCGGGGACTATAGGTGGTAGAGAGAACAGCCTATGGGGTTGAGCGTGAAGGGCCTGTGCTGGATCGGAGAGGCCGAGGATGGCAACTAGGTAGTGAAACAATCATGTGGGAGGGCATGATCAGAGACTAAGCTGCCGGAAAACGGGGCCTTGCGAGATGTTGTGCGACCTGGTGTGGTGATCAGGGGTACGAAGGGAAGTAAGGAATCTGGGTGGCCTGCCGGGTTAAACCATTGTGTGCCTAGAAGGTACGTGGCCTACGCGGGTGTTTCGGCGCACTGGGGTGGTGAGAAAGGCTTGATGGCCACAAGGGGAGCATGAGGGAAATCAGGGATTCGAAGTGCCTGCCGGAATTGGAGGCCCGTAACGATCAGTGAAGCTGCTGGGTGGACGGGGTACATAGCAAGCAAGAATGGCGGGGGAAGGGACAATAGTGGGGAGGAAGCAGGTGTTAGCGGGATAGTGAAGCGCATACCTGTAGGACAAGCAGAATCAATGACTTAATCCGTGTACAGCGGATCGCTCCGCGTCTGCACGAGGGCACTGGAGGTGAAAAGGAAATCATGAGAGCCGTGTGGGAGGGAAATAAAAGAGCGATGTGGAGAAAAACCTCAAATGTACTAACGGGTCTTTGAAGAGTCAAGGTCTCGGCTTGTCGGGGTGCACAGGTCCTGTGAAAAAATAATAATGAGTGATGTAAGTGACAGATCGCCTCAAGAAGGGGGGAATTAGTAATTCGAGGGCGAAGGCAGTAGGAGAGGAGATCGTACCTGAATGAATCGGCTGGCCTGCAGTAGAGTAATTCCGAGTGCTGGTGAATGGCAGCGGCAACTGAAGAGTTGCTGTACTTCCGTGTATGGATCAGGGGCGGGATCACGTGATTGATGACACGTCTGGGGGGGCGTGAGCCAGATTGCGGGAGGGAGGGCGGACGGGGACGGGGAGCAGAAGGGTAAGGGGCAATAGTCTGTCAATGCGTAAAGTTTTAAACATCCATGAGACGCATGGAGTCACAATGTGCAACCTCAGAGAGACCGGAATTGTCAGAAATGGATGTAGACACGACAGTAAAAAGTACATAAGCAATAAATGTAAAACATGAGCGATATTCAAATCATTATTGTGATCCCAAATTAAGGTGACAACTTAATGACTGACAGTCTGGGGTTTAAAAGTGAAATCATTAATAATAAAGAAGGGTCTTAGGGAAGCTTTAAGTCCTAACAGGATTTAATCCCCCTTGCCAAAACATTCATAAACAAACTAGAATCCTAAGGACTAATTGTTAATGATATACTCTCACATAGATGTATATCAAAAAGAAGTCTATTGTGATATACTGTGGCTAACAAGAATGTGGAAGATGGGCTACAACAAACTCAAATGCAGATCGTATTAGGATAGTTGGTAGCCCATCATTGCACAGTCATGGGCCCAGTGTCATCATCTGGGATCCAAACAGTACCTCCTCAGTCCCTCTTATTAATCAGAGAAGACAGTGAGGAAGGAACTGTATCCTTCTTACGATTGTTCCAGAAGGAAAAAAGACAAAAATGGACTGTGTAAATGAAAAATTAGACCAACTCTAGTAGTCTTCAACAATATGCAGTGCATGTAAGTAGTGCAAGAAATGAGTGTATGCTAAAAAGGATAAACTGCTGGGGTAGTGTGACAATTGTTGGCAATCACAGTAAATTCTCTTACTGTGTAATGATGGGATACCAACTATCCTAATACGATCTGCATTTGAGTTTGTTGTAGCCTCCACTATCTTCCACATTCTTGTTAGCCACAGTAAGTCACAATAGACTTATTTTTTATATACATCTATGTGAGAGTATATCATTAACAATTAGTCCTTAGGATTCTAGTTTGTTTATGAATGTTTAAAAGTGAAAGCCACATATTTAGCAAGCGTAATAATATATAAAAAAAGAAAGCATATGAATGGCATATATCACTGATTAAACAATTGTGGAATGGCTATTAGATCGGAGTATATGTGCGCTGGTAAAGCAGATGGGAGGAAACCAATGCCAATTAAATGAAAACAGGCAACATATTTAACAAGCCTAATTAATAACAAAACGTAGACAGCATGTGAACGGCATATATCACAGATTCAACAATAATGAAGTGGCTGAAGTGGCGGAATATATGCTCACTGGTAAAGCAGGTGGGGTAGAACCAAAGGCAATTATAGGATGGATTGGGGGGACATGGCAGTGGGAGCAAAGGGGACGGTGGATAGAAATCAGATTGGTCAATGGGTAAAGGAGCACTCAATTGCTGAGAGGTTGGCAAAGGGCAGCAAGACAGTCTAAGTAGTCACAGTGCTATTCCACTCATCAATGGTGTTGAGGCCATGGTTAACCGAGTCACAGAGGGTCATCCATTTTCATTAAGCTTTGTTGAGGAGGAATTTGATGTCGCCTTCGCGGATGGGGAGGGTGGTTTCTCGATGACTTGCCATTTCATCTCAGTGTCAAGATGTTTCAATTCCAGGAAGTGTGCGACCAGTGGTGCTGTCAGAGTTTTGCAGTTAATTCTGCTTTTGTGCTGAATGATCTGCTGTTTTATCATCTGCGTTGTTTGACCAATGTAAATCAGGTCACAAGGGCATTTGATCGCATAGATTACGTTCTGTGATCTGCAGTTTGTGGGGCTCCTCAGTTTGTGCGTACGACCGTTAAATGGGAAGTCTTTTGTGTTGGAGGTCAGAGTGCAGACGCTACAGTTCTGGCATCTGTAATGTCCCACAATGGGATCTAGTCCCCAAGCTGCTGTTATGGTGTGTTTGTCCGTGGGAGGTTGTGGCCATGTGATAGCATGTACTAGGTGGCTGGCAAGGTGATTGCCACGTTGGTACAAAAACAGTGGCTCATCTTGGAATTGTTCATGGGAGCATAAAAGGGACCAGTTTTTCTTGATGATTTTGCTGAACTTGTTGCTGTTAGGGCTAAATTTGGAGATGAAGGGTATCCTCGTCATGGGCTTCTTGTGTTGGGGAGTGAGGAGATGATCTCGGTGGCAATGCCACACTTTTTTTCTAGCTCTGGTAACCAAGCGTCGGGGATAACCTCTGTGTAGTAACTTCTTTGAAAGGACTTCTGCTTCTCGGAAGTAGTCTTTGCGGCATTTACAATTGCGGCGGATCCGCAGGAACTGGCCGTAAGGGAGTCCGTCGCGTAATCCCTGTGAGTGGTAGGTAGAATATAGTAGTAGGTTGTTTTTCTCTGTCGGCTTACGGTACAGTGTAGTTCCCAGCTTGCCATCTTCAGCATGAATGGTGACGTCCAAAAATGGGAGATCGTTATTTTCGCAATCACTGGTAAATTTTAAATGTTCTTGTGAATGGTTCAGCCAGTTGATGAAGGGATCCAATGTTGCAGTGGTGCCATTCCAGATGAGTAGCATGTCGACAATATAACGACTCTCAAAAAAACAGGAGCCTAGGGCGAAACAGAAGCAGGCCGCCCCCCACTCAAATATCTCTCATACAACAATGGCCTGCTCCTGAGCAGCTCAACGGCTAAAAAAGGAAGAATTTACTCTTGTGGTAGAGGGAGTATCTAACTTCTATCCACAGTATTACACACCGTTGTGATTTTCAGTCTGGCAATGTTGCCAAGACGTGTGTATGTATATCAGTATCACCACCACGCTACATATATGTCCTCCCTTCCATACGTGAAAAAAGGGGGAGGGGAGGTTGACAGTGCCTCACGGAAGCAACACCAAGGAGAGGATTGTATCAGACTGGTACTCGCCTGATTCCTCACTTCTCATCATCGGCTACTGTCAACCTTAAAGAAATGGGAGAAAAACAAACATAAAGAAAGTGCATATAGGTCAAGCAACCGTGAGGTGTTGTGAGTGCTGAGGACCCAGTGTGATATTTCCGTGCCCAATTAAGTGAAAAAACAAAAAAATACCACTATAAAAAGAGTAAGACTAACTGGCAACTCATGACTTTATTCTGTGCTGTTAGCTCACTCTGATTAAAAGTCAACCGACATGTTTCGCAGTGATGAAACATGTTGGTTGACTTTTAATCAGAGTGAGCTAACAGCACAGAATAAAGTCATGAGTTGCCAGTTAGTCTTACTCTTTTTATAGTGGTATTTTTTGTTTTTTCACTTAATTGGGCACGGAAATATCACACTGGGTCCTCAGCACTCACAACACCTCACGGTTGCTTGACCTATATGCACTTTCTTTATGTTTGTTTTTCGCCCATTTCTTTAAGGTTGACAGTAGCCGATGATGAGAAGTGAGGAATCAGGCGAGTACCAGTCTGATACAATCCTCTCCTTGGTGTTGCTTCCGTGAGGCACTGTCAACCTCCCCTCCCCCTTTTTTCACGTATGGAAGGGAGGACATATATGTAGCGTGGTGGTGATACTGATATACATACACACGTCTTGGCAACATTGCCAGACTGAAAATCACAACGGTGTGTAATACTGTGGATAGAAGTTAGATACTCCCTCTACCACAAGAGTAAATTCTTCCTTTTTTAGCCGTTGAGCTGCTCAGGAGCAGGCCATTGTTGTATGAGAGACAATATAACGACGCCATATGTTTGTTGGAGAAGAAGGGGTTGATGGGTGTAAGGATGAGTGTTTTTTCCAGGTGATGTACAAAAAGGATGGCAAAATAGGGGGCGAAACATGCACCCATCGATACACCTTTCACTTGTAGGTAGTGGGTATCACGGTATAGGAAGTAGGTATTTTGAAGGGCTAAGCGCAATAGCTTCATGATGAATTCTGTGGGGATCCGCACAGGTAGGGGTCTAGACAAAAGAAGTGTCTTAATGACTTGCAGCCCTTCTTCATGGGGGATGTTGGTGTAAAGTGATTCTATATCCATCCTACCATGACTTGGGTGGTGGTGTCAAAGCGTTGATCTTCTATGGTGTTAATTAGATCCATAGTGTCACGGATGTAGGTGTCTGTTTTGGGGACAAATTTCTAGATGATGGCGTCAATATATTTACCTAGAGGCTCCAAAATAGATCCGCAACCAGAAACAATTGCTCGGCCGGGTGGGTTTTCTTTGTCCTTGTGGACTTTGGGTAGGACATAAAGGACCGTTGTTTGTGGGCTCGGGTTCGGGCTCGGATAAGTGTGTCTCACTGGTTAGAGGAGGCAGACCTGGAAGCAGAGGTCAGCCCGGGACCAGGGTTCAATTCACGGCTCGGCGGGGTCTTGAGTCCTAAAAATGTCCATGGACTCGACAATTCTTGCTCCGGTGCCTACTCGATTCACGGGTTCACACTCTGCGACTCTGGGCAATAGCTTGCTTAATCTCCACAACGGCCCCTCGCGGCGGGATGCCTGGCTTTCACCTTGCGGATACCCTGCCGGGGTTATCTCACAGGGGAATACCAGGACGGGTTCCCTAAGCAAGCGCTTAGAAACCGCTCAGTGATTTGCGCTATATAAATTCCTGTACATTTACATTTATTCAAAAAGTCAAATTCTTTCTTGGTGATGATATTTAGTTCTTTGGCTTTGCCAGTAATTTCTTGTATTTTGCATATGATGTCGTCAAGAGGGTCTTTGGAAAGGGGACGGTAATGTGCTCGGTTGGCATGTTGACGCTGTATTTCTTGGTCATATTTGGTAATTCCCATGACGACAATTCCGCCCCCTTTGTTGGCTGGTTTGATAATGATTTCAGGGTTCTTTTTCAAAGTAAGCAGAGCTTGTTTTTCTGCCATGGGAAGATTGTAGGTTTAAACAGAACAAGGGAACCCTTAAGGTATAGTATAGGGACCTTGGGCATTACGTTTTTACAAAGAACAATGGTCCCTATATGAAGTCAATATACATAAAAAATGAGCATATACTTGATAAGTAATATGACTTCTGTCCGTCCGGACAGGATTTATTTTTCAATATGTGCAGAAATGAAAAGTATTTCTAGGAGAGAATGTCAAGCGGGCACAGCCGTGACCCTTAACATGCAAGACAAAACAACAAAGAGACAATATTAGACAAAGCAGGCAAAATGGGTCTGCGTACTAGTACTTCAGTAGGGCAGACATTAGGTATCAAGAGAACACTCCATTGCAATAGAAAGTTACATATAGAATTTTTTTTTGCATATGGGTTTTACAAGTCGACGGCGTTTCGATGCCTATAAAAATGAAGGCATCATCATCAGGACAAGGGTTGACCTTATTGTTGTCTTGAACATAAGCAATATTTAAAAGCCTTTTCATCACATTTAATTGTGACCTGTTGAGGCTTTCCTAGCGGGGATGAGTCCGAGGCTGGCAATTCCGGATGGATCTGAATTCGATCGTCCAGTTTGTAATTGGGAGTCCATGTGGCAATTTACGTTACCCGATACATGACTCTGGCGCTATAATAAGCGGAGGAGCACAATGGCTGTTGCGAAGGTGCAACGGCACCGCTGCAAGTATGACAGTCCATGGGAAGATTGTAGGGGATGAAATGTGGTTGAGACTTGAGATCCATCACATCTTTCATCACCAAACGTTCAAATGCTAGGATTTCCGGTGGCATGGCATGTGAAGGAGGGTTGAAGGTGGACGGTAGACGAAAGGTGGACAAAGATGGAGAAGCAGAGTCAGGTTTGTCAGCGAAGAAGTGTTTTAATCTTATTCTTCTGAAGAATTTCAAAAGACTGAACTGATCTAAGAAGTCTGTTTGTTCTGTGGGTACAAATGTTAAACCCTGTGACAGTAGGGCAATTTCATCATGGTTTAGGATGTGATCCGATAAGTTGAATATGGGTATTTGTTGATCTGGTGATGTCCACATATTGGTGTCATTTATTGGGGGGGTCCCCATTGATAGTAGCGGTTGCATGTTTGGCGTTCTCCTGCAAGTTGTGGTTTGATACTGACTGTTTCTGGTCGGGCGGTTTGTAGGTTGTGGTTTGCCGTGGCCTCGACCCTGTCCTAAAAAAACAGGCGGGAGCAATGGTTGTGGTCTGTTTCTTGGGCCCGAGGTGCTTGGACAATTATTGGAGGCTCACAGAGCATTGGTCTCAAAACCACCGGTAGGAGGCACGCTGAGGCCCATCCTGGCCCAATTATTAAACTATCAAGATAGGGACCAGATACTGCGACTGGCGAGAGAAAAAGGGCAGATCACCCATAAAGGCAATCACTTGTCCTTTTACCCCGACTTCACCCCAGCGGTACAGGCTGAAAGGAGGAAGTTTCTTCCAGCTAAGCGCCTTCTTCGACGAGCTGAAATCCCCTACTCCCTTCTGTACCCAGCGAAACTCAAGGTCTCCCATGATGGGTCGGCCCATTTCTTTGCAGACTCTAAGTCGGCCCTTAAATTTGCCAAAAACGTGTGTAAATCCAAACCGGGCTCAGCGACAGCGGGCACAAGCGAGGCGAGGGGAAGTGATAATCTAAGTGATAACGACTGAAGTGCAATGTTTTCAATGTCTCTTTGACATGCATGCACAGTAATGGTTATGTTGCTGTTTATTAATCACCTGTGCTCATTATCTGCTATGTGTCCCTTTTATAATGATATGGTGCCTGGTAATAAGGTATAATACTTGCACTCTGGGGCAGTGCCACTTATCTTAAGTCTGATTAGGCATGTAGCTGTCGCCTCTTTGTTGGTTGGAAGGTAACTTCACGGGCACGCTTAAGTAACTCCCTAGCCACCCTGTTCACACAGGGGTGTACGCCGGAGGTACCATGCCCCCACGGGAAGTTTCCCCATGTTCGATATAGTTTGTTTTGGCAGTGGGGCTGGGAGGGTTTTGACACAACCTGATTGGGGGGTTGGAGTGAGTGGGGGTGGGGAGGGAACTGTTTGGTTGGTATGTACTGATCTGCATGATATCTACATTTTGCTGGGCGATACTGGGACGCATCACATGCTTGGGTGTGGAATTTATTTGCCTTTGAACTCACAACCCTTCTTGAGGTGCGCAAGGTAGCATTTAACATCCTTACATGGAATATCAGAGGTCTCAATGATGGCAGGAAAGCCAGGCTAGTTCATGCTTACTTGACGAGGCATAATATAGATATATGCTTTCTACAAGAAACACACTTGAATGTCAAACCATCCCCGAAACTAAGACATACCAGATGGGCGGAGCTGCATTCTGCAATATATTCCAATTATGCGAGAGGGGTAGCTATACTTATCCGGAGGGGGCTGGACTGGAGAGAAATTGAAGTGTCCACTGACCTAGCGGGGAGATATCTTTTTTTAAAGGGTCATTTGGGAGGTAAACCTGTAGTATTGGCGACCGTATACGGTCAGAATGTAGACTCCCCAGATTTTTTTCGGGAGGTCTGGGCAAGGATAGCCTCCACTCAGTGTCAAACGGTCATATGGGGGGGCTTTCAATGCAGTGCTCAACGATACTCTGGACAGGCAAGGCTCGTCATGTCCAATGCACCCACAGTTTAGCGCTACTGGACCTTATTTCCGAAGGAGCCCTGGTCGACATTTGGAGAGATAGACATCCCCAGTTGCGGGAAGGAACATGTATCTCAACTCAACATGCAGATTGGTCAAGGTTAGACTATTGGTTGGTATCATATGATGTAGCCTCCTGGACGATAGAGGTGACACACCTTGCGCGCTCTCTGTCAGACCAAGCCCCTTGCTTACTTAAATTGTCCATCCCAGATTCACCAACACGTGCCTTTAGCTGGAGATTACCCCCCATGCCTTACTTAATGAAGCATTCAAAGAAGAGATTAGAACCAACATAGTTGAGTACTTTGATTTAAACTCTGGCTCGGTTCCTACTGAGGCAATGTTATGGGATGCTTTCAAGGTGGTTATACGAGGGAAGTGCATGGCCAAGCAAGCAGGAGTTTTGAGAGCAATCAGGGGCTCTATAGCACAGATAGAAAGTCAGATAAAAGACCTGGAACAGCGATTTTGCACTGGGGCTTGCCAAGAACTTGCGGCGGAGCTAAAAAGTAAACTATTAGAATTTGCAGAGGAGGCGCAAAGGAAGCTTACGTTTTTGGGGAAGCATGCTGAGGCGCGGCGCTATGGGGAAGGAGACAGGCCTGGCCTAACACTTCCAAGCATGATCCGTAAAGCTAACTCCACCACATTCGTACACAAGATAATAAGACCAGACGGCTCTACTGTTACGGGTCAGGAGGGGGTTTTAAGGGAGTTTACCTCATTTTATTCCTCCTTATACACAGCAACCCAATCAACGCCGTCAGAAGGTTTACAGGACTTTCTAGATTCAGTAGGGTTGGTTTGGTTCAACGATATGCAGAGGAGATATATGGATCTCCCCATATCGGTAGAAGACATCAAGCAAGTAATAAAAAGTTTGCCGCTGAATAAGGCCCCTGGGCCAAATGGCCTTACAACGGCGTTTTACAAAACGTATAGTGATGAACTAGCTACAAGGCTATTAGCAGTATACACTGAGGCTGTGGAGACCGGATCCCTTCCTTAATCTATGCGTGAGGCGCTAATAATGACATTGTTAAAACCGGATAAAGAGGAACAGGAACTGGACTCTTATCGTCCGCTTTCCTTAATTAATGTAGATGTTAAAATCTACGCTAAATTACTGGCAAACCGTCTACAGCCGCTTCTCCCGATGGTGGCACCCCCGGACCAGTCAGGGTTCATTCCGGGGCGCGCCACGTCCCACAACCTTCGAACGCTTTTTTCAGTCCTGCATTACCTTCACCCAAGCGTTCAGCCAGTTGCCGTCTTTTTGGACGCGACAAAAGCGTTCGACTCACTGGAATGGCCGTAGCTCTTTCGGATATTGGTGCGTATGGGCTTCAGTCCCCTTTTTATAAGTCTCATCCAACTGCTCTATACCGAGCCGAGGGCCCGCGTCCGGGTGAATGGCTTGATATCTGAGAGTTTTGCAGTCACCCGGGGCACTAGACAGGGCTGTCCACTTTCACTGTTATTGTTTGCCATCGCTATGGAACTACTCGCAGACAGAATACATCAACACCACACAGCAAGAGGGATAGGCCTAAGCACTAGGAGTATATTAATATCCATGTATGCTGATGATGTCACCCTGTTTATCTTAAATCCCACGCTAAACTTAGATCCAGTGCTTCGGGAATTTATTCGATTTGGCGGGCTATCTGGCATTACCATCAACTGGAAGAAGTCGGTCGTATTTCCATTGACAGATGGGTCCCCCTCAGATGTGGGCGGCAGAAGGGGTCAAATACTTGGGTGTATGGCTCAGCCGCAGTTTCCAGGAACTTTGGAACCTGAATTTTGGGCAGGCTGTGAATTGGCTGGAATCTAAAGTGGCCATTTAGGCCCCAACCTACCGGGGAAGATGAACGGAAAGTGCCGTTTATAGAACAATTTACTTATTATAAACTAAAAGCAGCATGCCGCACACTATGGGAGGGTTTCCCTGAGGTGCCTCCGACATTCCAAGCTCTAGAAAATATTTTAGCCAGGGCTTCCCCACGTAAGTTGGTAACCCGTCTCTATACTACTTTGCAATGTCAGGTCCCAATTACACAGCCCAGATCCTTGCAGTTGTGGAACACTGAGTTGGACCCTCCCATGCTGGAAGAACAATGAGAATATTGTTGTAGGCAAATGCTAGAATTGTCCCCGAACTATAAATTACGCCTCATACACTTTAAATTCCTGCATCGATACTAAAGAACCCCAGTCAGCTTGCATAAAATGCAGGTGAGAGAGGATGCGAGATGTTGGAGATGCGGTTTTGAACCTGCAGCATTCTTGCACATGGCATGGAACTGCTCTAAGCTATCAGAGTATTGGAGGGACGTCTTCACGGCGGTGAACCAGATTGTTGGGAGAACAGACAGCCTCCCCACTCTTAGGGCTTCTTGGTGTGGTTAAGGATACCATGCCCCAGAGGCGCAAGCTACATGCCCTGCTGCTGCTGTACACTCTGCGCCAGATTGCTCTGAGGTGGGGTAGGGAAGAAGGTACCTACTCTTGCCGAGTGGCTATCTGATGTCACATATGGACATGCGCAATTGGGTGTTTACTGGGAATTGATACCACCTGCCTCCAGGCCACAAAACATATGGGAGCCGTTTTTGCAATGGGCACAAGCCAGGGACAGCACCACCACCCGAAGTAACACTACAGACACTACTTGCTGACCATAATTATAGTACTGCAACCGTTGTGGGGGATGTGGATTGCATATTGAGCTGCATAGATTGAATACATGAAGCTTGTTGAAACCTCTGGCAGTGGGAGAGGAGGGATGGTAAAGGCCTATGATGTTCTGGGTGAGTCCTACCAATGATTAGTATTTATAATGCAGAATTTATTTTACAGTGCATGCACCTCTTGATTATTGAATATTGAATATTTCTGGATGTGATGCTATCACCAGTTTGTGAACACAGTAGAGTGTAAGTATGTAGAATGTCAGTAAAAGGTACCTTTAAGGTTGTTTAGTTTAATTCTCTAATTATTCTCTGCTGTAACACTGTGGAATGTGTTGATAATGGGATGATATGTGTTAATATGTTTTGCAAAACATCAATAAACAAATTTAAAAAAAAATTATGCTTGTTAAATATGTTGCCTGTTTTCATTTAATTGGCATTGGTTTCCTCCCACCTGCTTTACCAGCGCACATATACTCCGATCTAATAGCCCTTCCACGATTGTTTAATCGGTGATATATGCCATTCATATGCTTTCTTTTTTGATATATTATTACGCTTGCTAAATATGTGGCTTTCACTTTTAAACCCCAGACTGTCGGTCATTAAGTTGTCACCTTTTAATTTGGGATCACAATAATGATTTGAATATCGCTCATGTTTTACATTTATTGCTTATGTATCTTTTACTGTTGTGTGTACAACCATTTCTGACAATTCTCTAATGGTTGTCTAAAACTTTACGCATTGACAGACTACTGCCCCTCCCCTTTTGCTCCCCCTCCTTCCTCGCGTGATCTAGCTCACGCCCCCCAACGTGTCATCAATCACGTGACCCCGCCCCTGATCCATACACAGAAGTACAGCAACTCTTCAGTTGCCGCTGCCATTCACCAGCACTCAGATTTACTCCACTGCAGCCCTGCCTATCCATTCAGGTACGATCTCCTCTCCTACTGCCTTCGCCCTCGAATTACTAATTCCCCCCCTTCTTGCGGCAATCTGTCACTTACATCACTCCTTATTATTTTTTCACAGGACCTGTGCCCCCCGACCGGCCGGGACCTTGACTGCCTTGACTCTTCAAAGACCCGTTAGTAAATTTGAGGTTTTTCTCCACATCGCTCTTTTATTTCCCTCCCACACGGCTCTCATGATTTCCTTTTTTCACCCCCAGTGCCCTCGTGCAGATGCGGTGGGATCCGCTGTACACGGATTAAGTCATTGATTCCGCTTGTCCTACAGGTATGCGCTTCACTATCCCGCTAACACCTGCTTCCTCCCTGCTATTGTCCCTTCCCCTGCCATTCTTGCTTGCTATGTACCCCGTCCACCCAGCAGCTTCACTGATCGCTACAGGCCTCCAATTCCAGCAGGCACTTCGAATCCCTGATTTCCCTCACGCTCCCCTTGTGGCCATAAAGCCTTTCTCACCACCCCAGTGCGCCGCCACACCCGCGCATGCCAGGTACCTTCTAGGCACACAAGGGATTAACCCGGCAGGCCACCCAGATTCCTTACTTCCCTTCTTACCCCTGATCACCACACCGGGTCGCACATCATCTCGCACGGCCCCATCTTCCGGCAGCTTAGTCTCTGATCATGCCCTCCCACATGATTGTTTCACTACCTAGTTGCCATCCACGGCCTCTCCGATCCAGCACAGGCCATTCACGCTCAACCCCATAGGCTGTTTTCTCTACCACCTATAGTCCCTGGTCACCTCGCGCGGCGCTGAACCTTTCGTATGCGTTCCCTCCTCCCAGCCTCCATCTGAATTGTCCCCTCTTCTTCGCAGCACTTCATAAGCAAGACAACCTTGTCCTGATGACGATCCCAATTCAAGAGGATCGAAACGCCGTCGATTCTACAGCGCAATACTAGGCGCACTTCTCATTGTGGATCAATACAAATTACAAAATTACCTTATACAGTGATGTCACTTTGTCACAATACTTGAGCCACCCACTGTACATTTTTTGCACCAATGTTCACTGTGCGCCGTCCACGCTGTTCACACTATCACTTGCGTCGCCACGTTCTTCACATACACTTTCTTGAGTACCAAGTGTATTATGGTTGTCACAGAATTTTTTCTATACAGTGCGGCTTTAACTGTCCCGACCATGAATAATAATTTCTAAAAATATAAGGTGATTAACAATCTTAAATCAACTGAATAGTGGTCTCCTTATTTCTGTCATTGTAATGCTTGTTGCATACATGCTTATTTGTCATATACTATTACGTTTTGGGATATTGTTTATTTATCTACCTTCATAACCCACTCCAGACGTGGTTTATGGGTCACACTCCTGTAACTTCTTACTAAGGTGCCAGGTCCAACATCATGTATGTATGTTAGACATGGGAAGTAACCCCCAACATTGGAAACAGCTGGATTGTTACCATGCCTGAGCAGCAAGCATACAATATGCAGGTATATCTGCCCAATAAAGGAGTTATGCCTGCATAACTGGAGTACCTAGTTAAGCTCCTGGATTTTTTTAACACCAGAACGGACATCTAAATTAATTTGTTCTATCTGATAAGGGAAAATAAATAGTTAAAGGTGGTGGTGTATACAAAAGATACACCTTACACTAGGTCTCCCCTTATAGTTTACTTCAAACGTCTAGACCACTTCAGCAAAAAGAGGCATAAATGCATAAGTATATCTCAGATTTCCATAATTGATTTTTGTCTTAGAAACATAGAGAAGCAAATTGTCAACACATGTTCAGCGATTCAAGACCATTCTTCAGGGTCACTTGTTATACAACAAATTCACTCTACTAGATAATGTAAAATTAAAAAACATTCACACAAATTTAAAAGATAACCTGATTGTAAATGACAAAGATTTCCCATGATTCAGAAAGATCAAATTTCAATCTAAATAAATGTCTGCATATACCTTTAAAGAATCTAAATAGTAACAGTGTTCCAAATAATTACATGTTTTTATTATTTTTAAAAAGAGTTCTTTCCAATAGAAACAGTACCATTCAAACCTCACAATTCAAATATTTATGTTCAGTAATTCTCTATTTGATATTTAAATGATGATAGCTTGCCTCTTGACTGGGAGGTCGTTCAAGTGCTTCCTTTTAAGAAGAAAGATCAGATACCTCCAGAAGTACTCTCCAATTACCTCCCTATCTCGCTCCTTCTGCTCCTGAGTAAAATGGCAGAGAGTAATGTTATCACCCAACTAATGAAACATCTCGACGACAATGGTATCCTTGATCCCTCACAGTCTGAGTTCAGATCCAACCACTCCCCAGAGACAACTCTCATCGGGGTCACTGATTATATCAAACTGGCCCTGGATGATAATAAAGCAGTGCTGTTGGTCCTGTTGGATCTGACAGCAGCCTTTGACACAGTCTCATCAGAAAATGATACTGCGACTGAGAGAGGCCAGTCTGCAGGGACAAGCTCTTGACTGACTTGTAAGCTTCTTGGACCAACGCTCGCATACCATCAACCTTGGTCCTTTTCGATTGCAAACCTTGAAGCTTACTAAGGGGGTGCCCCTGGGCTCTTGCTTGAGCCCGACTTTGTTTAACATCTATGTGCCCCCCCCCCCCTTGCTAAAGTTATCCGGGAGTACAGCTTTATGCCGTTCTCCTATGCAGACGACATGCAACTACTCCTGTCCTTTGATAAAGACACGGAGTTAGTTGATCAGTGTTTTGCTAAGGGCATGTTAGCCATATCAGAATGGATAATGGAGCATTTCTTACAGCTAAATGCTACAAAAACAAAAATGTTGCTGTTTGGCACTGCACAAACCGCCTCGTCCCCTGAGTGGTGGCCATCGGTCCTGGGTCTTGCTCCCTCTCCCACCCCTGTGGCCAAAAATGTAGGGGTCCGACTGGATGCCCAGCTATCTATGAAGGACCAAATATTGGCCACTGTGGGGACCTGCTTCCATCCCCTGAGTCTTCTGCGTAGAGTGTTTTTATGGCTGCCTTCTATGCTCGCAGAACCTTAATTCAAGCTCTAATCATTGGTCGCCTTGACTATTGCAATGCTTTATTGGCAACCGTGAACAAATCACTGCTTAGCAGATTGTCCAGGATGTGGCCGCACGCTTGGCCCTTAAGAAATCACCTCGTACCTCCATTGGGCCATTGCTGAAACTTCTCCACTAGCTCCCTATCCGCCAGAGAATAAAATTCAAGCTTTGCTGTCTAGCCCATAAAGCACTTTATGGTGCAAGCCCAAGCTATCCGGCAGAGAAGTTTAAAATTTACTGTCCGAATCGTTGTCTCAGATCGGAAGGTAAAGGGTTGCTAGTGGTCTCGTGCTTCAGGAAAATCTGAACAGGAGGCAAAACTGTTGCCTATCTGGCTCCGAAACATTGGAACACCGTGCCGGAGAACTTGTGCAAATGCACCAGTTTCATTCGCTTCAGGAAACTCCTGAAGACTGAATTGTTCAAAGCCTAAGTTATGCTAGTTTGTGCCTGTCTGACTCTCGCTCCTCGACATCACGGAGATACCCCTCCGGGGGTTGTTCCTGCGCTTTATAAATTCACTACATACATACATAATAGTAATGCCCTTCCTACCCTTCTAATATCTTCCACAGTTCTCCTGAATGCCTAATTTCTGGCCACAATCCTAAAGATTACAATGCCCGACCACAAGTCAAAATGTAC
Source organism: Lissotriton vulgaris (assembly GCF_964263255.1). Classification (NCBI taxonomy): domain Eukaryota; kingdom Metazoa; phylum Chordata; class Amphibia; order Caudata; family Salamandridae; genus Lissotriton; species Lissotriton vulgaris. The sequence continues at coordinate 1,102,931,445 of NC_141694.1, read as the reverse complement.
ACAAATTCACACAACTGTATTGGTTATCACACACAACTAATGAATAACCAAAATCTTTCCAACATCATCCTAGGTCTTAAATAGTCCACAAGCATTATAAAATTGCCAAATTAAATAGCCAGGAATCTGCTCCATGCAAATAAAGTGACAGTCCCAATCTTATGGTCTCAACTGGTATTGAGTTACACAGACACAGAACACTCCTTCAAGCATGAAGGTTGACCTTACAGCTAGGAAACCATATCTCTACACCAAAGGTCAACAATGGTAATACCTTAGACAAATTAGCCATTTCTAAGGTCATGATCAAATAAATATCCCACATTCTCGCAGTTGCATCTGAAAAGGTCTCCCACCAATGCCTCGACTGATCATATTTTAGCATTAAATATGGGTCCCCACCGTAATCCCATTTTTCTAGGTACAGTGATCACTGAAATGACATTTTCATGCCCAAAACAGAATCCTGATATTTTCTAAGTTTGCTTTCAAAATATTATCCTTAATGTAACTCTCCAGTAAGTTTAAAACTCACTACAGGGGCGTGACCAAGACAGCGATGTGAACGGGCGCATCTCGAGCGAGCTCAGTCGCCCCACTGTCTAAACAAGCTATAATAAGCGAAGTTCGGGGGGCTTCATGGGGGGCCCCACCTGCTAGAGGAGTCCTGACTACGAAGTGACCCTCGGGGAGACCACTCTGGTGCGGGGGACCCAGCTGGGGGCCTGGACACTCTGCTGCCGGACTCCGACTACCATTTTGTCACTGCGCCTGGCGGCCGGAGCTCTGGCTTCGTTTCCCCTATGGACGGCTCCCAGCGCTGAGGAGGCGACAGGAGACGCAAGCGGACCTTCTGAGGCGGACCCCCCAGCTGCGGACTGCACACCGGGAGATCAGCGGACGGAGGGGATGGGGCTGCTGGCGTCCGGGTGACCCCCGGGCAGGGGCGTTGCGGGCGCTCGGCTGCAGACCCTAGGAGAGGCCCCGGATTAGGTGGAGACGCAAGGCCGCGCTTCCCGCGTAAAAGCCGCCGGCTGGCCTGCTGATGGGAGGCCCTGCTGCGGGACCACAAGCGGTCGCAGGGCCGAACTGGTGAGCTGTCTCCACTGCATTTCCCCCCCTGCCTACAGACTGATGCACCTTGGTGGCCGCGGGAACGCCCTGGACTGCAGCGCCGTGACTGGGCCCATTGAAGGTACTGTCCGCCATCTTGCTCCCCCCGTCTGGCGCCCGCCGCTTGGGTGCCTGGCTCCGTGGGCTGCTACTGAACTTTGTCGAACGCTGAGGCCCCCGACGGGTGGTGCTCACCTGCGGGGACGGAGCCGGGCGCTGCGGGGTCGGCCCCACCAACCCACGCTGCCATCTGGGTGGGGAGAAGCGGACCCCAATTCGAGAGGAATGGCCGGGCCTGGTCTCTGACTCACCCTTGGACTGAGCTGGGCCTGAGGCCGCTGCGTCCCTGCCTCGGGGCGGGGGGCGCTACCTGGGAGGCCGCGGAGGCGGTTGGAGCACTCTTCCCCTGTCATATAGTTACTGCTTTTCTATATATTGTGTTAAGTTAGCATGAGTTTATTAAATGTTTAAACAACATATTTTTTTTCGGCTTCAGTTTGCACACAACACATAATTGTTATTGTAGCTTTCAACCTAGACGAAAGATGTGATTTATTTGAGAATAATATGTTATTGCTCTGATATCAGTTGTGGTTGGTACACTTGGTACACTGTCTGCACACTGAGAACTGCACCCTCTAAGAATAACCTAACACAAGGTTGCTGGGAGGCCTGATCCTCGCACCACATTAGACATAACACAAATAATGTTGCTGCCAACATTGGGCTCTAAGCGGGTTTAAGATAGAGTTACCGAGAATACAAAAACACACTTGATGGTGCTTCGCATGCAGAGAGTTGCTAGCTGATGATGTGATCTGCTTCTGCTGACATTTAGAGGTATGGGCCCGCCCTGCTAAAACCCAAATGAGACCTTCTTAGATATAATTAGTATGCTAAAAAGGGTGCGCGAAATATAGGTAATACAGATTTCTATAGATTTTGCATTATAATATGCTATCACCGTTCGCTTACTATGGCTTAGTGACTATGCTGATAACTCTGATTTTTATAATATGTATGTTGGTATTATATAAGATACTGCGTTTGAGAACCTTGCATTGAAAAAATAAATATTACAAACTTGCACGTGTGTTCTTTTACTCCCCGTTGTGGTTTGAAATGACTACAGAGCGAAAGAGTGTTCATGTGTTCCACGATACCTGAGGTACCCTAAGTTCATGTTCTGGATTGTCTAAGTCATTGGGAGTTTGTTATGACCAATGAGACACTGTAGCTAGCTCGGTAAGGGGATTTCTGATACTAAGGTGAGTTTTGGGTCACCCTAATTCACCCAGGTTCTAGATCTCTATGCACAGTTCTGTGGGAGAACGGAAACCCTGCTACATGGCGCCCAACGGTTGTTGGCCTTATATCATGACACTCGAGTAGTATATCATTCAAACCTTAACCCCTTCATTCCCGTTTCCGGAAAATGGCGGTGTCGGAAAAACCTACCTATTTTTGAAATAGGTCTTTTCAAGCTTGAATCTATCTAAAAACGGTTTCCTTGAATTACTACCCAGTTGTACTACAAAGTAATCTTTGTTTTTTCACGTTCCTGTGCAATCATGGCACAAGCCGTGGACATCCCGCTGCATAGTCGCATTGCGGTGCGTGATCATTTGCGGACTTATGATGTTCCTTTGGAAGGCTTGTCTGTGGTTCTGGTGTTGAGTGCGGAACATGCTTACCCGTACGAACTGTTTTATTCGTGGGTGACTGTTGGACTTGGCCCTTAAAGCAGGTTCACCCCTAATCTTTTTGCTTTAGATCTGTGATCTGGGTGGATGATTTTCTGGTCTGTGCGCACTTTTTCTCTGTGTCCCAGAGTAAAGTGCGTGCATGTAGTTAGGCTGGCCTGCTCTCCCATAGGGATGCATGGGGAATGTCTGTGTCCCTAGTAGTTCCTGATGTGTGGGGAGTGCATGCTCGAATTTGGTACGTGCGAGTTCGTGAGAATGAATGCTTTGCAATGGTGTATGTGGTATGTGTGTGTCATGTGTAGAAATGCCATTTCTAGGACTTGGCATATTACTGTAAAATATGACTGCAGTGTGATTGGCTGGAGCTGGCTGGTGAGCCTAGCTCCAGGAAGGCTGGATGGGTCTGCCCGGTGGTGAGTGTGAGATTAGCATGCTTGATGGCTTGGGAGGAGTGCACCTGGTCCCTGATGGGCCTGGACTTTCCCCAGACAATGCTGGCTCCACCCCCTGTAGTGCGACTGATGGCCCTAGCCCTGCCAGTGAATAGAGAGGGTGGTTGAGGTAAACAGAGTACTTCAAAACCAGCTGCGACTGGTTTTCCCCCCACCCTGCACCCTGAGACAAAGGGGTTTTACTGTATAAGAAGGGGCTGTGTCCCCATACAATTTGTTCTTTGGTTTTCTTCCAGGATCCTTGCCAGAGGGGGCTGTTGCTGCTGCTGGGGCCAAGAGGACCGCCACTTGGCTGTCTCCCTGCCTGGAGACCCAGTGTGCTGGCTCTGGTCCTGCCTTGCCCCTCTGCCTGCCTCCAGACCCTGCTGGAGCTTTGCTGTGCCTGGAGGCGCTCTGACTTTGATTTATAGCGCTGGGCGCGCTTTTATTTCCTTTTAGCGCTGAGCGCGCTTCTCCTTTGCTCCCAGAGCGCTTGGGAGCGCTTTATCGTCTTTGCTGGTGCCCACCCGGCATTGAAGCCGATCTGCCGATTTTCTTAACGAGCGAGTGCCCACCTCGCTTTCTATTTTAATTAGAGGCCGGTGCCCACCCTGCATTGCCCTGTTGAGATTTTATTGAAAAGCCGGTGCTCACCCGGCATTGCTCAGGAGATCACCGCCGCAGCCCAGGAGCATCGAGAACCGTTGCCGGGCCGCTTCCTAGTGCGACCCGGAAGTCCCGCCTCCTGATCCCCAGGGCCGCGCTGCCATTGGCGGCCCCAGGGGAAGCCAGGCGGATTGCCGAGGGACGAGGCCAGGCCAGGGAACCAGGAAGCAGCCTGCCGTGTCTTGCCGAGGAGCTCCCCGCCTACGGCCGTGTCCACGAGGCTCCCGAGGAAGAGGAGCCCCGCCCGCGGCCCCCGCAGAACCTCGCCGCCTGACAGAGACCCGGTGAGTGCAGGGGCAGGTTCTCTCGGTTCTTTGAGCGGCCCCAGTTGGCAGAGGGCCGCTCCCACGTGTGCAGCATTTCTTTGTTGGAGCCAAAAGGCTCGAGGGGGCAGCTGTTCTGAGCCCACGAGGCTCCCGGCCATATTGCATTAGAGCCCACGAGGCTCACAGCCCCTCATTATTTTTAGAGCGCTGAGCTCTTGAGTGCACATTTCCTTCTGCGAGCCCAGCAAGGCTCATCGCCCACATCGAGTTAGAGCCCTGAGAGAGGCTCTGGGGCAATTCATTATCGTGAGAGCGCTGAAGCTCTACATTGCGCATTTGCCTTGCGAGCCCCTGAGAGGCTCCTTGCCCACTTTGTTCTTGAGCCCTCCTGGCTCCAACGTTTGCTCAGCTCAGAATTACAACTGTCCAGCACTTAGTGGACAGTTGCTATGTTTAGGCTTGTGGTTTGTGCTGCCTGCGCCGACCCCCTGACACTGAGACTCAGGGCATTCCGCCCCTTTCGAGGCCAGTTGGCCTGAGGGACATTTTGATTGTTGTGCTATGTGCACCCCGCGCATTGTGATTTCTTTATATGTGATTCTTGCGCAAAATGTTCTAATCTGCACCTCTGTGTTTAATACCTCATGTGCAATTGTTGATGTCCCACTTTATGTTTATCCCCTTTGTTAGGTGTGCCCTGCATAGAGGATTGGTGACATCCCACTTTATGTTTATCCCCTTTGTTAGGTGTGCCCTGCATAGAGGATTGTTGATGTCCCATTTTAGGTTTAGGTTTCCTTCCCTTTGCTAAGAGTGAATTGCTTAGGTGTTGGTATTCCTTCCTTAGGTCCTGATGCTAAGGTCCTAGTTACCTGCGTGATTGCATACAGTGTTTTAGGGTTGCGTAGGAGGTCTTTACTCTGTTCCAGTGATTACTGGATGTGTGTTGTATTTACAATTTGGGTGCTAATCATTCTATGTTTATTTCCTAAGTGTGTACCTACAAGAATTATTTTCTAACAAGTGCCTACCCCTGACAGTGGTCCATGTGGCCCTGTCCTGTACATAATTTCCCTTGTAAATTCTGCCCGTGCCCCTGGCACATTGTAAAGTTTGCGTGTGTCATCTAATGTGTTTTGTTTATTATAATACAAAGGCTATTTTTTATATATATCCTTGTGTGGAGTTTTCTTTGTGGTGGGCCTTGGGTGTTGTTGCTGGGGTGCGTGCGCAAATACTTAACTCATACCGCCTCCAAGTTTAGCCTAGACTGCTCGCGCCACGTTACCTAGAGGGTGAGCGGGGGTTACCTTGGTGTGTGACTCCCTTGCCCTGACCTTAGGAATGGTGATCCCTGACTGACCTTGACGCGAGTCTTGGCCAGCCAGGGTCCCGTTTCTAACATTGGCGGCAAGCGGTGAGGATAAGGATTTGTGTTTGCGCTGTACCACAGTGGCGACAGGCCACACTTCCAAGCTCTGCATTTTTTAAATAACCACATTTTTGGGGATTATTGTTTTTCAGGTGAAGATCAATTTTGCTTCTCCTGAAAGGTGTCATTTTGTATTTTGTCCAGTACCTTGTTCCCCGCCCTGCTCCCAGAGTTTGGTACCTGTGTCGCTAGTGGTCAGGTTGAGAAAATCAGGGGTGGTAGAAACTGCCTTACCAGTCCGAGGGGAGGGTTGTGTGTGAATGAGTGTGTGTTACGCTGGACAGTGGAGTGCAAGTTCTCTGATAGGAATCTTGCTGAATTTTGTTGATTGTATTCTCCTGTTTAGCTCAGACCCCCAGGTTCCCTGTGTCAAACTTTTCTTGAGGACGTCCGCCAAAATGGAGCCAGTTTTTGATCTCTGTAGTCTGTTTAGATACAGTAGGTTAGAGCTGGTCAGATTCTGCGAAAAGGGAGGCATAGAGGTGAGTGAGTTGGTTACTCAGTCCCAGCTTAGGGACAGCCTGATCCTGTGGCAAAAGGATCAGTGGGATCTTGAGCACAGAGAGAGAGATAGGGCCCGGGCCGCACGCCATGAGGGTGGTGAGTCTATGGGGAGCCCTAAAGATTCTGTTGATGAATGTGAGTTGTATGGTGATGGCAGTGGATGGATGTCAGCAGAGAGTGAGGACCCCATAGATAGGGAGTCCCTTGCTGGGTCCAGTGTCAGTACCAGCGCCCCATCCCTTTTCCCTGTCCCCAGAGGAGTGGTTGGATAGGAAGGAAGAGAGGGAGTATCAGCTAGCGATGGAACAGCTCAGGTTGGAGCATGCCAAGCTAGAGGCTGAGAGGGCCTTGTTCAGGGAGAAGGTAGCCCAAGAGAGTAGGTTACCCCCTGAGTGCATTTGTAATTGTCTGCATTCCCCAGGGAGGGTGGAGTCCGGTGGTGGCAGCTTTTTAAGTGTTAGTGTAGACAGTCCCACTCCCCAGAGTATGGTTCCTGTTTCCCCCGCAGAGGAGTTCGGGTTGAAGTTCAGGAGACTTAGGAAACTGCCTCATCAGTCTTGGGAAGACTTTGAAGATGAGTGTTGTGTAGCACTGTTTGATTGGGAAAAGGCTCACTCGAACGACAAGTCTGGCGGATTGTTTAGCATGATTGTCACAGAGCATCTGCTCAGTTATTGTGTGCCAGAGTTGCGCCAGCACCTGTTGAAGTTTGGATCGTTTATTGCATGTGAGCTTGCAGCGGAAGCAGACCGATGGGAAAGGTGCAAGAGGTTCCTTAGCGCCGCTAGTGAGTGATTCCAATAATAGTGGGTCAGGTTTTCTCCAACCCAGCGTGGTGGAGGAGGGTGAGAGTAGCCCAGCTAGGTCTCAGTATAGTGAGGAGGGTGTAGGGGCTTGCTGTCTGTCTCAGTGGAGCGGAAGTGAGTGTGAGACCGAGAGTCCCCAGATGCCCAAAGCCCTGCCTCAGAGCCTGGATGGTTTCTTTTGGTAACACCAGGGTGGGGACCTATGATTACCTGTTAGTCCACTTGAGGGAGATCTCCTAGTGTGTGGGGGACCTGGAGCATCTGTGAGCGGAGCTTCTGTAGTTGTGGAGTCTGGCAGTACTGCTCCAGTAGGGAGAGTACAGAAGTCCAGTGAAAGGAGTGATTGGGGGATAGGATGTGAGTCCCCAGAAGTCCTGGAGTGCCAGGCAGTGATTCCACCAAAGGTTCTAGACCGGAGGTTGGAGGTCCAGGTTCAGGGTTTGCCTGACCTGAAGGGTGGGAACACTGTAATCAGTGTCCTGACCAGTTCTTTCTCCAGAGGTGCCGCCCCGGTTGGGAGGGAGCAGGACTCTGGAATGGGGTGCAGAGGGTGGGAAAGCCCACCTCTGACCCCGGTACCACCTGAGGGGTTAAACCCTAGGTTGGGAGAATGGTGTTTAGAGGGTACCCCTCGCAGGAGGAGGAGGAACCCTAGGAGAAGAGGTAAGGGGAGGAGAGCCTTCCCTGAGACTCCTGGTCCACCTAAGGTTGTAGACCCTAGGCTGGAGAACCAGTGGCAGTCTAGCCCTGTCTTTCAGACAGGAAGAGTGGAGCATGGCTGTTATGTGCCAGGGGTTACTACCCCCCACTTGGTGAGTTGGCAGGAACCAGTGGCACCTGGGTGGCCTAGGGCCTGGTCCTGGCCGAGGGCAGCTGGAGAGTACTAGTGGGGTAATCCAGTGAGTCCCTACCATAGTTTTAGAAAGAACCCCAGGGGTTCACAGTGGCGTAAAACAGGAGGGTGTCCCTGCAGTTGCGGGCCCGCGTCCATGTTGTATCGCCCCAAGCAGGGAAGTCCATCACGGTGGTGATTGCCCAGCCCTGCGTTTTGGCTGGAAGGGGGTTGTGTTGGACTTGGCCCTTAAGGCAGGTTCACCCCTAATCTTTTTGCTTTAGATCTGTGATCTGGGTGGATGATTTTCTGGTCTGTGCGCACTTTTTCTCTGTGTCCCAGAGTAAAGTGCGTGCATGTAGTTAGGCTGGCCTGCTCTCCCATAGGGATGCATGGGGAATGTCTGTGTCCCTAGTAGTTCCTGATGTGTGGGGAGTGCATGCTCGAATTTGGTATGTGCGAGTTTGTGAGAATGAATGCTTCGCAATGGTGTATGTGGTATGTGTGTGTCATGTGTAGAAATGCCATTTCTAGGACTTGGCATATTACTGTAAAATATGTCTGCAGTGTGATTGGCTGGAGCTGGCTGGTGAGCCTAGCTCCAGGAAGGCTGGATGGGTCTGCCCGGTGGTGAGTGTGCGATTAGCATGCTTGATGGCTTGGGAGGAGTGCACCTGGTCCCTGATGGGCCTGGACTTTCCCCAGACAATGCTGGCTCCACCCCCTGTAGTGCGACTGATGGCCCTAGCCCTGCCAGTGAATAGAGAGGGTGGTTGAGGTAAACAGAGTACTTCAAAACCAGCTGCGACTGGTTTTCCCCCCACCCTGCACCCTGAGACAAAGGGGTTTTACTGTATAAGAAGGGGATGTGTCCCCATACAATTTGTTCTTTGGTTTTCTTCCAGGATCCTTGCCAGAGGGGGCTGTTGCTGCTGCTGGGGCCAAGAGGACCGCCACTTGGCTGTCTCCCTGCCTGGAGACCCAGTGTGCTGGCTCTGGTCCTGCCTTGCCCCTCTGCCTGCCTCCAGACCCTGCTGGAGCTTTGCTGTGCCTGGAGGCGCTCTGACTTTGATTTATAGCGCTGGGCGCGCTTTTATTTCCTTTTAGCGCTGAGCGCGCTTCTCCTTTGCTCCCAGAGCGCTTGGGAGCGCTTTATCGACATTGCCGGTGCCCACCCGGCATTGGAGCCGATCTGCCGATTTTCTTGACGAGCGAGTGCCCACCTCGCTTTCTATTTTAATTAGAGGCCGATTGCCCCGTTGAGATTTTATTGAAAAGCCGGTGCCCACCCGGCATTGCCCAGGAGATCACCGCCGCAGCCCAGGAGCATCGAGAACCGTTGCCGGGCCGCTGCCTAGTGCGACCCGGAAGTCCCGCCTCCTGATCCCCAGGGCCGCGCTGCCATTGGCGGCCCCAGAGGAAGCCAGGCGGATTGCCAAGGGACGAGGCCAGGCCAGGGAACCAGGAAGCAGCCTGCCGCGTCTTGCCGAGGAGCCCTGGAGAGTGAGAGGAGCTCCCCGCCTACGGCCGTGTCCACGAGGCTCCCGAGGAAGAGGAGCCCCGCCCGCGGCCCCCGCAGAACCTCGCCGCCTGACAGAGACCCGGTGAGTGCAGGGGCAGGTTCTCTCAGTTCTTTGAGCGACCCCAGTTGGCAGAGGGCCGCTCCCACGTGTGCAGCATTTCTTTGTTGGAGCCAAAAGGCTCGAGGGGGCAGCTGTTCTGAGCCCACGAGGCTCCCGGCCATATTGCATTAGAGCCCACGAGGCTCACAGCCCCTCATTATTTTTAGAGCGCAGAGCTCTTGAGTGCACATTTCCTTCTGCGAGCCCAGCGAGGCTCATCGCCCACATCGAGTTAGAGCCCTGAGAGAGGCTCTGGGGCAATTCATTATCGTGAGAGCGCTGAAGCTCTACATTGCGCATTTGCCTTGCGAGCCCCTGAAAGGCTCCTTGCCCACTTTGTTCTTGAGCCCTCCTGGCTCCAACGTTTGCTCAGCTCAGAATTATAACTGTCCAGCACTCAGTGGACAGTTGCTACGTTTAGGCTTGTGGTTTGTGCTGCCTGCGCAGACCCCCTGACACTGAGACTCAGGGCATTCCGCCCCTTTCGAGGCCAGTTGGCCTGAGGGACATTTTGAGTGTTGTGCTATGTGCACCCCACGCATTGTGATTTCTTTATATGTGATTCTTGCGCAAAATGTTCTAATCTGCACCTCTGTGTTTAATACCTCATGTGCAATTGTTGATGTCCCACTTTATGTTTATCCCCTTTGTTAGGTGTGCCCTGCATAGAGGATTGTTGACGTCCTACTTTATGTTTATCCCCTTTGTTAGGTGTGCCCTGCATAGAGGATTGTTGATGTCCCATTTTAGGTTTAGGTTTCCTTCCCTTTGCTAAGAGTGAATTGCTTAGGTGTTGGGATTCTTTCCTTAGGTCCTGATGCTAAGGTCCTAGTTACCTGCGTGATTGCCTACAGTGTTTTAGGGTTGCGTAGGAGGTCTTTACTCTGTTCCAGTGATTACTGGATGTGTGTTGTATTTACAATTTGGGTGCTAATCATTCTATGTTTATGTCCTAAGTGTGTACCTACAAGAATTATTTTCTAACAAGTGCCTACCCCTGACAGTGGTCCATGTGGCCCAGTCCTGTACATAATTTCCCTTGTAAATTCTGCCCGTGCCCCTGGCACATTGTAAAGTTTGCGTGTGTTATCTAATGTGTTTTGTTTATTATAATACAAAGGCTATTTTTTATATATATCCTTGTGTGGAGTTTTCTTTGTGGTGGGCCTTGGGTGTTGTTGCTGGGGTGCGTGCGCAAATACTTAACTCATACCGCCTCCAAGTTTAGCCTAGACTGCTCGCGCCACGTTACCTAGAGGGTGAGCGGGGGTTACCTTGGTGTGTGACTCCCTTGCCCTGACCTTCGGAATGGTGATCCCTGACTGACCTTGACGCGAGTCTTGGCCAGCCAGGGTCCCGTTTCTAACAGTGACATTTCCGCCAGTGGCTGCGAATTCTGGTGTGTTCCACTCGTATACTCCGTCAGCTGTACCTGCTGCATATGCTCCGTACAGAGCACAGGAAGTACCTATTGATGTTTGGCAGCATGGAGTTTGGTTTGGTGGCGCCCTACCACACGCTTTAACCGCTCCGAGGTTAGGTCCTTTGTCCATTCCAGGCACACCTTGGCCCGCTTTGGCTGGATTTACTCCTCACCCTAATCGCGCCACTTGTAATGTGGGTGACCTGCGACGTCTTCACGAGGTCGCGGTTGAAGTGATTAGGGCACTTGTTCATTACACAAGTCGTAATGTTCAAGGCGCAGCCCCTAGGGGTGCGCAGCTTCAAGCAGGTCAGGCTGGTTTAAAAATCAGTCCTGTCATGGTGAATTCCGTAATGGGCAAGAAGCCCCAGGGTAAGGATGACTTTCCTTTCTGGCTTGCCGAGAAATTCGACCAGCTGGAGGCTGTGTTTCCTAGTACGAATCCTGGTGAAAAACACCGGATTCTTACGCTTAGTTTGCCGAAACATTTGGCCCCTGAGCTTGCTGACTGTGAAACATGGGGTAAGACTTTTGCAGCGGTCTATTCGAGGTGCTTTGGCTCCCCGTCTATGTCCAACCTGACTGCGGTCCTTAAACGTGTTCAGGATGATCACGGACCGGAGTCAGCGGTTGAGTTGGATATGCGCCTGTGTGGCTCCTTTGAGGTGGTTTGCGATCTGATCCTTGCGAATGTGAAGGGGGATGCAGTGAACTTCCAGGTCGCTAACGCCTTGGCGTTGATTCCCGACGCGGACAAACCCCGTCAGTTGGCAAGGATAATTATGGAGGCTTATAAAATGGTTGGCCGCAATGCCAAGGGTCTTAAGACTTTTTCTGATAAGGAGAAAAAGCAGCCCCAGGGACAGTCTTCGGAGGCGAACGCTCAGCCCAAGTCGAAATTACAAAATTGGCCTAAAAAACAGAATCAGGGTAAGCAACAACAACAACAACAAACACAGGTTTGCCCGCCCTGCGTCTCCGTTGCCTGCGCAGTCGGAACGTGTTTATGATTTGCGCGATTTGCGCGACCGCGCGATGATTAAGACACCTGAACGTTTTCAGGCTTCTGACCAACGCTCTCCTCGTTCCTTTCTGGACTCATCGGCTCCGTCAACCGGTGGTGGAGGGGGCGGCAGGGGCCGGGGTGGCCAGCAAGGACGTGGTCAGCCCCGCCCGCGCAACGGTGCAGACGAGCAGGAGGGCTCTACGCCTCAGAGACCGCAGTTTGCCAAGAAGAAAGTCGCAGCCTTGACAGCTCATCGATATGCCCCAGATCGTGAGAACGAGGCTTCGGAATCTGACTTGGGCTCTGACCTTGCTGGACAGCACGGCGGAGATTACCATAGTGAGAGAGGCCCTCCGTCCACTGCTGAAGGTGACAGCGACTGACACTTATGTTGTGATTGAAACAGCAGATACAAGAGTTGCTCCCCCTGATAAACTTTTTGAAATTGTCCTGTTAATTGAAGGTGACATACAACGTACCGTTAAAGGGGTATTTTGGGAAAATCTTTCGTCCACATATGACATTTTGCTTACGGAGGCTGACTGGCCCCACCTTTTGTGCTCGCAGCTCCACGAGGGGAGGAGATAATCCTCCCCAGTTTCGCGAACACGGTCTCGAGAGTGGAAGCGCTGCACTTAGCAGAAGAGTGGGCTCTGGCGCTTGCACCGGCTGTGTACCGTAATCAGTGTGGCTGGTATAAATTGTCCCCGAACCACGAGATTCCTTTACGGTCTCAGCCGCAGCCTCAACATCCCATACGACGTGAAGCCAAAGCTTCAGTCGCAGCGATCCTTGAACAATTGGAATATCAAGGTGTAATTGAAACGTGTGTGTCACCAATGAATAACCCCCTTTTTACTGTAAACAAACCGGACGGTTCTTACCGTTTGGTTTTGGATTACCGGCATTTAAACTCGCATTGCCGTAACTGTGCAGTACAGAATACTCACGGCTCTGCCCTTGTAAATAGTCTTGTGCGTAAGCGGTTCAAAACCACGCTTGACATTTTGTCAAGACTTCAAGCACTATAGCTAGCATTAGGTCAGTGCAAGCAAAAACTCAGCGGTCACTAAAGCAGGTCTCTAAATATCCACGTTGGAGGAGACAGCACAGAGTGACCACTTTATTCCTGCAGCGTTGTGTCCAGAATCTTGGAAAGCGAGTACCCCAACATGGCCGCCGGGGAGGATCAGGAACAGTGTTGAGTGAGCGTTCTAGTCTTCAAGAGCGCGCGAGCAGCTGTGGAGATGAAGCGCACGGCTGCTCAGGAATCTGCGCACTTCAACTGACCTCTTCACCGGAGTCATAGCGCGGCTCTCGTGTGAAGTCCTTGTTCCGAAAATTTCCTGTCAGCGCTTCTTGTTCTTGGTTGTTTCTTATCGCATGCGCAACGTGGGATTCTGGCAAGTGACTTTTATGAAGAATTTTGTAGTATTTGCAGTTCAGTTAGTGCCACTTCATAGAACTCTAGTTAGGTATTTCGTAGAACCAGAGTAGGGTTTATTCCCTCACCTTAGTTTAGCATACCGTTTTCTAGGTCAGTATTTTAGCTTACTTATAGCAAGGTTTAGCTCGTTATCTAGTCAATTCAGTATCGCCTTCAGCGGACATTTCTAGAGTCTTTTCATTCAACCATTCCCATTTACCCAAGAGACTCGTCAAGCCAATTTCCAATTAGTTCTTCGCTTTTGAGCCACATGAAGGAACTGTGAAGAACACGTCAGCTACCACATAGAGAGGCCAGACCAGCTCATACTGAGGGTAAGAGACTTCACCTGTTATTCCAAGTAAAAACACATGAAATGTTTAGAGTGTAAACACATAAGGTCATTCCTTTCAGAGGTGGTGGGCATAGGAACCTGCGTCGACTCCAGTGATACTTGAATCCTCTGACAGATTGAAGTGCCAACTTTTCACTCGAGTCGACATGGCTGAGGGATTTGATATGAATTCCTTGGCGGGAATCTTAGAAGGGTTACAGGCCCAGCTTACACGCTCCACAGAAGAGAATAGAGTCCTTAGGGATGAGGTAAAAAGGTCCCAACAAGAAACTCGTCACGTTCAACAGAAATTAGAGGAACTCATAGCGGGAACAACTCCTTTACCTAGTTTCAATTCCTCTCACAACTCTGGTGCAGAAGTGGCCACGCAAGTGATTCATTCAGTGGCTCCAATTGTTCCTTTAGCCAACCCTGAACGCTTTAGTGGGGACCCCCACAAGGATCAAATTTTCCTCACGCAATGTTCCTTACATTTCTTGTGCAGATCAGTGGTTTTCAAAGAGGATCAAGCCAAGGTCGCATTCATGTTGTCTTATTTGAGCGGAGACGCCGCTGCCTGGTCTATGCCGTTGGTCACTCGAAATGACGCAGCATTATATGATTTTAACCGTTTCAAGAAAGAATTTTTACGGATATTCGATAGAAGAACGGCCAACCAAGCTACAGACAATGAACTCCTAGATCTCAAGCAAGGCAATCGAGAATTGGTAGCATATATAGCCCAGTTCAACAAACTAATCGTCGAAACAGATTGGCCCGACAGTAAACGTGCAGCGATATTCTATCGAGGTCTTAAAGATGAAATAAAAGATGCCTTAGCACAGATCCCTAAACGTCCTCAGGAGATATCAGAACTGATAGATTTAGTTCTTCAAATTGAACATCGATTGTTTGAAAGAAGGTCAGAAAAGAAGCGAGATTACAAGTCATTTGTGCCACGCCTAGACCGTATGAGATCTGAACCCTCAAAACCCGATACTGGTACCGGAGAGGAACCAATGCAAATAGGTTCCATCAGAGGACCTCTCTCACAGGAAGAAAGACAAGAGGCGAGCAAATCAGTTGTGCCTGTATTGTGGTACCTCGGGACATTTTGTGAGAGAGTGTCCGAAGAGAAACAAAAATAACCAGGGGTTAAAAGACCGATCCCACCAGTAAAGGGAGTTGCCCTGGTGGGATGTTCCGAACAGTCAACTCATGAACCTCAGCAACTGATTAACACATTACAGTCAGCGGCCCCTCACCTTACTGTGTTTTTTACAGTCAAATTCGGACCCCAGAAGTTGGAAGAAGTTTCAGTCATGATTGATTCGGGGGCCACAGGGAACTTCTGCGACCTGAAATATGCGCAAGAGATGGGCATAAAGGCGATTAAGAAGAAGAACCTCGAGGTAGTAAAAGCGGTCGATGGCTCCAATTTGACTTCAGGACCCATAGCAGAAGAAACGGAGACCTTGGAATTGGAGGGGTTACAGGGTCATCGAGAATTTATCAGATTTAACCTCATAGATGCACCTCAGTTCCAGCTGATCTTGGGATTGCCATGGTTGACTGCTCATAATCCGATTATTGATTGGGAGAGGAGGACGGTCAAGATGAACTCGGAATTTTGTCAGAAGAATTGTTTTGCTAAAAGGCCGGAGGAGTGCGAGGGATCGCCGGCTACCGAGTTGGCTCAATTGTCGCTTCACATTTGCACTGTTAGCGCTGAAGAAATACCAAAAGAATACCAAGATTTGGCAAGTGTGTTCGACAAAAGGAATGCAGAGAAACTACCGCCACACAGGAACTACGATTGTAAGATTGAGTTGGAAGCCGGTGCCAACCTGCCCTGTAGTCGAGTTTATGCGCTTACGGAAAAGGAAAACATCTATCTCAAAGAATATTTGGAAGAGTACACTAAAATGGAATTCATAAGGCCATCACAATCTCCAGTTTCGTCTCCGCTTTTCTTCCGGCCCAAGAAGGATGGGACCCTTCGCACGTGTATTGATTATAGAGCCTTGAATCAAGTCACAGTAAAAAACCGGTACCCATTACCTCTCATCAATCAGCTATTGGACCAAGTCAAAGGAGCAAAAATTTACACCAAGCTTGATCTGCGTGGGGCTTACCATTTGGTGAGAGTTGCCGAGGGTGATGAATGGAAAACAGCTTTCCGGACCAAGTATGGATTGTTCGAGTATCAAGTGATGCCTTATGGGCTGAGCAATGCCCCAGCAGCATTTCAAAACTTCGTAAACGATGTTCTGCGGGAATTCTTGGATCGAGTGGCTGTAGTGTATATTGATGACATATTGATTTTTTCCGACAAGATGGAAGATCACGTCAAGCATGTGCGAGCCATTCTCCAGAAGCTTTTGGATAACCACTTGTATGTGAAGTTGGAAAAGTGTTCATTCCATGCCGAGAAGGTGGAATTCTTGGGATTCATGCTGTCCGCAGCTGGGGTCGAGATGGATAATTCAAAGGTCCGTACCATTCAGGAGTGGTCATCACCAGGGAGGGTGAAGGAAATCCAAAGTTTTATTGGTTTTGCCAATTTTTACCGGAGGTTCATTCCTAATTTCTCGTCTAAAGTCACTCCCATCACTCACCTGCTAAAGAAGGGGCAAAAATTTGAGTGGACCGCAACTGCAGAACAAGCCTTCCAAGACTTGAAGACTGCCTTCATTAGCGCCCCTATTCTGATGCATCCCGACCCGGAACAAGCATTTTTCGTTGAGACAGATGCATGAGACTTTGCAACCGGAGGAATTTTATCACAGAGAAACAAAACGACGGGACAACTGCATCCGGTGGCCTACCGGTCCAGGAAACTGTCTGACACGGAGCGTAATTAATCCATTGCCGACAAGGAATTGTTGGCTGTTCGAGAAGCATTCCAAGACTGGCGACACTACCTACTGGGGGCCAAGCATACTGTCACAGTATTTACAGACCATCGTAACCTCCAATTTCTCAAGTCTGCAAAAACACTTTCGCCACATCAATTGAGATGGTCTCTGTATTTCTCAGAATTTGACTTTGTGATCACGTACAAACCAGGTGCGAAAAATGGGAAGGCCGATGCCCTTTCACGCATGAACCCAACAGCCGAAGAAAAACCTTCAGTCGAAGAACCGATAGTTCCGTTGAAACAAATCATCGGGGCCATGCAATTGAAAGAATTCGATGAACAAATTCAGCAAGTTTGCTCAGAGGAGGATCTCCGTAAGTGGGCCGAGTCGGATGGGAAAAGAACTCTTGTCAATGGACTTCCTTATCATGAAGGCAAACTATATCTTCCGACCAGAAAACTTCAAGAAGAGGCCTTGAAAGGTTGCCACGATGACCGGTTGGCGGGTCACAAAGGAGTTAAGAAGACTGAAGAACTGGTCAGACGACACTTTTGGTGGCCAGATTTGGCAGCCCAAGTAAGACAATATGTTTCGACCTGTGAGATCTGCATCAAGGGGAAGCCTAGTCGACAGGCCCCACAAGGGTTACTGCAACCCTTACCCAATGCACCCTACCCATGGCACACAGTAACACTAGATCTGATAGTGGATCTGCCCTCTAGTCAAGGTAACACGGTGATCTTGGTGGTGGTGGACTCATTTACAAAAATGGGACATTTCATTCCTTTCAAGACAGTACCCACAGCTTCACAATTAGTGCAGACCTTTAACCAACACATAATTCGGGCACACGGGATTCCACAGGTAATCATATCAGATAGGGGATCACAGTTCATGTCGAGATTTTGGAAGACCTTTATGCACAATTTAGGCATTGATACACGTTATTCGACTAGTTATCATCCTGAAACAGACGGTCAGACCGAGCGGTTGAACCAAGATCTAGAGCAGTATTTACGCCTCTATCTGCTAGAGCAGGATGTTGAATGGTCTGAATTACTGTGGACAGCAGAATTCGCTTACAATAATGCAACTCATGACTCCACAGGGTTTACTCCATTTTACTTGAATACAGGCAGACACCCGACAATCACACTAGGAAAACAGATTGGAGAGGTCCCCGCCGTTACTAGTGTAATGGAAGAGCTACAGGGTTCTTACAAAAGAGCATTGAAAAACTTAAAAAAGGCCAAACAATCCTATAAGAAACAGGCAGATAAAAAGAGAAGACAAGGTCCCCAGTTTGAAGTAGGCGATCAGGTGTGGCTATCCACAAAACATTTGAGATTGAAGGGTAATCGGAAGTTTCAGCCTAGATTCATAGGGCCATTTAAAATCCAGAAGATCATCAATCCTGTAGTGGTGAAGTTACAATTACCAAGGTCATTGAAAATTCATTCGACCTTCCACATTTCCCTTCTGAAGAAAAGTCCGGATAAGGTCAGGTTAAAACACTCCCCACCCGCTATTGTGGTAGAATCTAGCGAGGAGTACGAGGTCAGCAGGATCTTAGATTCCAAGGTCACTAAGAATAAACTGTTTTACTTGATTGAGTGGAAAGGGTACGGACCTGAAGAGCGGTCGTGGGAACCATCAGTCAATGTGAATGCCCCACGACTAGTTGAAGCCTTTCATAAAGCACACCCCAACAAACCCACTTTGGAAGGACCATTCTTGAAAGGGGGTACTGTCAAGACTTATTATTATTATTATTATTATTATTGGGACTTTTGTAGAGCGCTGCGATTACGCTCACCGGCGTGTCCACGCGCTGAAAGTGGGAGAGGCAGAGGCAGGGGACACAAAAAAACTGCGCGGGCCGTTATTTAGTATAAAGAAATGTTTTTAGTTTCGCTCGGAAGCTAGCCTCCTCTGGATCCAGGCGCAAGTCCGCTGGCAGTTTATTCCAGTTAGTAGCCGCTAGGCATCTGAAGGACCTGCCTCCCATGCGGGCCTTCTTGATTCTTGGAATCTTCAGTAGGCCGCCCCCTGTAGATCTAAGCGCACATGTTGGTTTGTACACTTCGATCAGTTTAGTCAGAGGGTCGGGTGCCCTGCCATTCAAGATGCGATGACAGGTGCAGAGGGCTTTATACTCCACTCTTCTCCTCACAGGGAGCCAGTGTAGCTGCTGGAGGGCCGCCTTAGAAGGCGCCCTTTTAGGCAGTCTGAGAATCAGACGCGCTGCCGCATTCTGCAGCACTTGCAGGCGCGCCATGCTTTTTTCTGGAGCCCCCAGGTACAGCAGGTTCCCATAGTCCGACCTAGCTGTCACCAGGGCATGGACCAGGGTTTGACGGGCTTCAATCGGGAGTAAGTCCAGGACTTTTCTCAGCTTCTTCAGAATCCCGAAGCAGACTCCCACCACCCGATTAATCTGGGGGCCGAATGTGAGACCCGCGTCAAACCACACCCCCAGATTGCGTGCCTCTTGGCAGGGGGTTGGGGTAGGTCCAAGGCAGGAAGGCCACCACGCCGACGACCAGGCAGACTGGGCTCTCCCCACCACCAGCACCTCTGTCTTGCTGCCGTTCAGCTTCAAACAATTGATGGCCATCCATTCGGCTAGATCTTTCATGCACGAACGGAAGCCATCGGCAGCAAGACAGGGCGCATGCGATAGGGAGATCACCAGCTGCGTGTCGTCGGCGTAAGAGACCAGTTGGAGGCCATGGCTCTCCACAATCGAGGCAACAGGCGCGACATACATATTAAAGAGGGTTGGGCTCAATGACTTCAAGCACTATAGCTAGCATTAGGTCAGTGCAAGCAAAAACTCAGCGGTCACTAAAGCAGGTCTCTAAATATCCACGTTGGAGGAGACAGCACAGAGTGACCACTTTATTCCTGCAGCGTTGTGTCCAGAATCTTGGAAAGCGAGTACCCCAACATGGCCGCCGGGGAGGATCACGAACAGTGTTGAGTGAGCGTTCTAGTCTTCAAGAGCGCGCGAGCAGCTGTGGAGATGAAGCGCACGGCTGCTCAGGAATCTGCGCACTTCAACTGACCTCTTCACCGGAGTCATAGCGTGGCTCTCGTGTGAAGTCCTTGTTCCGAAAATTTCCTGTCAGCGCTTCTTGTTCTTGGTTGTTTCTTATCGCATGCGCAACGTGGGATTCTGGCAAGTGACTTTTATGAAGAATTTTGTAGTATTTGCAGTTCAGTTAGTGCCACTTCATAGAACTCTAGTTAGGTATTTCGTAGAACCAGAGTAGGGTTTATTCCCTCACCTTAGTTTAGCATACCGTTTTCTAGGTCAGTATTTTAGCTTACTTATAGCAAGGTTTAGCTCGTTATCTAGTCAATTCAGTATCGCCTTCAGCGGACATTTCTAGAGTCTTTTCATTCAACCATTCCCATTTACCCAAGAGACTCGTCAAGCCAATTTCCAATTAGTTCTTCGCTTTTGAGCCACATGAAGGAACTGTGAAGAACACGTCAGCTACCACATAGAGAGGCCAGACCAGCTCATACTGAGGGTAAGAGACTTCACCTGTTATTCCAAGTAAAAACACATGAAATGTTTAGAGTGTAAACACATAAGGTCATTCCTTTCAGAGGTGGTGGGCATAGGAACCTGCGTCGACTCCAGTGATACTTGAATCCTCTGACACATTTCCAATGGTTTTTATGCCCATTCATTGGACTGTCTAAGTTCCCAATGGACTTCTTTCACATGCGGCGGGGTCCAAAAAATGTTTCGGCGTCTTCCAATGGGCTATAAGAATAGTCCTGGCGTATTTTCCGCACGCATTGTCTCTGTTGGAGAGGATCGACCCAGATGCTTGTTCCTATGTGGATGATATCTATCTCACAGACGACGAACTTTGGGAGCATCTGTGTCGGGTGAACAGTATTATTTGTAACTTTGCAGACATGGGTACAAGTTTAATTTTGCAAAATCGCACATTGCAGAATACACAGTGTTGTTTCTAGGCTATGAAATAACTAATGAAGGAAAAGGCTTGGCTCCTCACTTCCTGGAGAAGTGCGCTCAGTTGCGCTCTCCGACAACACTGAAACAATTACAATCTTTACTGGGCTTTTTGAATTTCGGGAGGACATACATTCCGGAATATGCCCAGCGTATCAAGCCTTTGTATGCTTTGATACAACCATCTTTTTCCAAATCATGCTGGCTGCCTGAGCATTCAGCTATTCTGCAGTCTTTGCAAGCTGACTTGCTAGCTTCTGAATACTTACAGACTCGTGATAATCAGACCAACCTGGTGATAAGAATTGTCCCGGGGACGGTAGGTTTCACGTACCTAACTTTTAATGAAGGAGATACAGTACCTATGGCTTACAAGTCACACTTGTACACTTCGGCTGAATTGCGTTTTTCCACTGTGGAGAAAGTTTTGACGGCTGTACAGATGGCAATTCTCAAGGAACGTGCCCTGTCACAGGGAAAACGCATGTTGGTTGTTACCCCGTGTCCTGCCTGGGAGGCAGTTACGAAAGCCAGTGTACCTAATTCTAAAGCTTTGCATCCTCGGTGGATTCAATGGGCTGCATCCTTGTCATCCCAGGATGTCACATTTATTTTTGACACCACTTTACGGTCGCAGGAGTTCTTACAGTATGAATTTGTTCATCCTGCTCCTTTAGCAATGCGGCCGTTGGAGGATTTCCATTGCATCATTTACACTGATGGTTCGGCGCAGGTTCGCATGGCTATAAACATGCCTACGTTTCCGCTTGCGCCATTGTGGTCGGTGCCATGGTGAACGATGAGTTCAAGTCCAGTGTCGTGCACACGCAGACGCTTGGGGACTGCACCGCACAATTGGCTGAGCTTCGTGCTCTGATGCTTGCATTGGAGTACGCAGATCCGTGTGTGACGACTTTGGTCGTAAGTGACTCTTACTACTGTGTCCAGTCTTACAATGAGAACTTGTTCTTTTGGATTCAGAATGAATTTCGTGATTCCAAAGGTAGTACTATAAAACATAAAATGATCTGGGTCCGAGTGGCAGAACTCAAAGAGAAGTTGCCACTCGTGTTTGTAATTCATACTCTTGGCCATCAGCGCGTGGGGGTCCACGCTGTCGGAAATTCGCTTGCTGATGAAGCAGCGAAGTCAGCAGTATCAAAATACTTAGTTGCAGCAGTCACGAGGTCCAAAAGTAAGATAGATGATGACATCTTGGCAGCGGTTGCGGCTACTGAGAAGGGAAGTAAATATCCTGCGGGGTTCCCTTCTAAATACACATACCACTTAAGTCCCGATAAGGTTCCTTATGTGAAAATTCCTGAAGTTGGCGAACGTTTAATTCCCAACTCGGATCGCAGGGCTTGTTTGATTACAGCGGCTCATGAAGGTGTGGCGTCTGCGCATGCGGGCGTCTCGGCCACTGTAACACAGCTACAACAGAGGTTCTGGTGGCGGGGACTGTACAAACAGACGCGCAATTATGTCCTTTAATGTGACATTTGCCCGCAGATTAAACCTTCAACTGCTGCGTGTCCACCTCAGACACAGTTGTACATTTCTAATAAACGACTGGGGTGCGTTTATTTAGATCACTGCGGTCCTTTTTCTTCTGATACTGCATATAAGTACATCTTAGTAGCAGTTGATTCATGCACACGCTTTGTGTGGGTATGACCTCATCGCAGCGCTGATTCACGGACCATCATTAAGGATTTGTGAGTCTTTGTAGGGATTTTTGCCTGTGGTACCTTCCATTCGGACCAGGGTCCGGCTTTCGCCTCTAAGGCGTATAAGGATGCCATGGTTTCGTTGGGGGTCCAAGTCAAGTTTTCGTCTCCGTACAGACCCGAGGGAAATAGTGTAGTTGAACGAATGAACCGTGACTTAAAGCAATCTTTGACAGCTCGAGTTATAGGCACTGGCAGAAACTGGTTAGCCCACCTCAATGGCGTGCAGCGTGCGCTTAATAATCTCCCTAGAAGGTCTCTGGGTGGGCGGACCCCATACGAAATGCTCTTTGGTATCAAGATGTACGTCCCTGACCTCGACGGTCTAGACTGCAAGGCCCAGGCCACGGCCTTTGAGGTAGATGAACATTGCAATGTTTTACAGGATCTACAAAAGACCAGAGACAGTCTAGCAAAGGAACATTTGCCCTCCACATCGGATGATGCGTTGCAGATCCCGGTAGTTGGCTGGCTACCCCAAGTTGGAGAACTGGTTCGAGAGAAGATCGATAACAAGAAAGAGTTTGGTCCCTCATGTCGTGCACCGGTTCGAGTTCTTGGAGTGAAGGGCACAAGAACAGTCATATTACCACCACTTCCAGGTCGTAAGGAAAACAGATTTATTTCTATTGACAATGTCAAGACACACAGGGTGGCCGATTCTTCATAGCATGACACCGGCTATATCCTGTCCTTCCATGGTGAGGCATTCTGTGCTGGCTATTACTTCTGGTGCAGAACAGGAGGTGTCCCTCGATATGCCTGCCATATCCAGTCCTTTATTAAATACTATTCCTGTTACTAACATTGATGAGCTGAACTACACCTATCCTGCTGACTTATCTATGCCAGATTTGCGGACTCGTTTGGCCGTCCAGTCAAGATTCTCTTTTGACTCTATTTCGGAACTTTCAAAGAAACCCTCAACTATTGCAAAATATGCCACCTTATTTAAAAAACATTTTTTAATTCCCCCTTGGACATACATTTGGTTGATTCTATTTTCATTTTACCTTTTTATGTCAATTGGTTTTGTGTTTTATTTTTTCCGCCTGATCGATGGTCACTATGTTAAAGAAAGAACAGGAATTCGGTATCTTAATGGAACATTGGCCCCTCTTTCCTCTTCACATTCAGCACACAGACTGAAACGAAACTTGAATACAGTCAACATTACTGCTTGGCCTGTCCTTGATGGGATTGTGTGGGATGCTGTTAGATTTCAAATACATGGGCCCACTGAAGTGATTAATGTTCCGAATGTGCTTAGAGTAAACATGGGGGATGTGATTAAACAAAATATACGTTCTGATGATTGGGATATTCAGGCCGTAGAAGCATTATTCTCTGATTTGAAATACTATGCTGCCTTTGATGCTGAGGATTTATATTTAGATTCTATTAATTATGATGATTTGTTTTGTTTTCAACATTATGGTAATCATTTTTTACATAAGACAAATTCCAGGAGGGTTGCTGTAAATTACACACAGTGGGAACATTGCCCTGCTCCATTGGGAGGCAGCTCCAGTACATTTCTGAAAAAATATTCTTATTTTACAGATTTTAATCAATCAAATCCTGAGTCATTTTATTTCAAAATGACACAAAAGTCCATGTCCAAAGTTAGACTTACCGATACAAAAATGCTGTATTCGAAGTCCTTTCTAGACAGATTAGCTGTAGATGGCTACAAGTTTTGGAAAGGAATAATTGACCTTAAATCGGTTTGGGGTACCAAAGATTGGCAGGTACAAGGCACTGAGGCTTTGCACCGTGCATGTCTCATCCCGAATCACATGTTGTTTCTAAATTTATCCATTTTCCAAACAACATGCTTTGGATTGGCTACTTCTAAAAAATTAAATGCACCAATTATCCCCGAATTGGAAGAATATTCAGGATGGGGTAATTATACTGAATTGTCCATTCGTGAGTTACAAGCTCTATTGCACAATTCGTCCTTTAATATATCCAGTTTGGATCCGAAGGGTTGGCTGATGTGGCAAAGAAGTGCGGATTCTTGCCAACGTCGTTTTTTGGGTTTGGCTGAAGGGTTCACACAAGTCAGACCAGATCCCCGTTTTGAAACTGATTATACTGTCACTACTTACTCTGTGGGGAAATTGTGTCAGAATTGGCTACAACATTCCACTTTAGCTGAAGTTAAACTACATCTGTCTCAGTTAACTGAAAACGTGGACTTGATTGATTTTATAAAAGGCCCAGTTAAGGGTAGGTCTAAACGGTGGATTTATGCGGTTTATAATGAAATTTGGAAATTTTCGCAAATTGAGGCTGCTAAACGCCTAAGAGCAATTGACCAAGCAAATTTGGAGAAAGTGCTTGCAGTTGTCGATAATAGTATTAACATGCTTTCTTCCCGAATTTACACGTTGAACAATATTGTCTCTTCTGTGGTTGACATTGTAAATGATGAAGTATCTGTATTGTACCATGGACAAAATCAATTGCGTTCTGTGATGCAGTTTGCATGGACACTATAGACTCTGAAAGCTGGTCGCGTTCCTTGGAGTTACATGAACGTGTCATCCCTATTTGCCCCGTTTAATTTGACTAACAAGCAGCGCATGCTTTCCATGCGAGATGCATCATTTTCTATGTTGCACATTGAAAAGTTAGAATCTTTGCCCTTTTCTGTAGCTGAGGCAGCTGCTGCTACATGGCTTATCCATGGTGTTATTACTTTACCTTTTGCTTTATATAAATTTACTAATTGTATGCGATATATTGCAATAGAGCGATATGAACCACTAGGCAGTGCTTTCCTACATGAGGCATGGTCTTTACCATACACGTACAGATGCCTGAAGGATGGAAAGGAAGTGAATCTGAATGGTGAAGAATGCACACAGTCGCCTGACCGTTCGCTGGTATGCAGACACATCCAGTTGCATGGTTCTTGTAATCAGGACCGGCCTAATTTAGCCTGTGTTTTAAAAGGCACACCGGTTCCTGCAATAGTTCCCACATTTACTTTATTGACAAACGGTAGTTATTTACTTTTGAATAACGAGGAGTGTTATGGGTTAATGGTCGGTATCGCCTATGTGGTACTGTATCAGAACGTGTGGTGTGTTGCAAGAACGTGTTATATCCACCCACACACGGGAATTCAGATGTTTCCATCTGGCCGCGCATCCCAACCTTGAGAGCGGAGTTCAATGGTTTGAGCCGAATAAGGGCTCTTTTGTCTCAAAAAGAAGTGGCCCTGAGCTTGGCCCGTGAAACTTATGTCCTTCACATAGCTAACACACGCACAGAGGTGCAGGCACTTTTAAATACTGACTTGCCGTTTCATTTTTGCGAATTAGTACATCAGATCTTTAATGCCTCCTCCACGTCTGGCTTAGCTCATTTTTTTAAATTGGTTAGCAGTGGTCTCGTGGCTACGTTTGCAAAGATTTTTGGTGTTATCCCTGCTTTCTTCCATTCAATATTTTCGAGCTTGTTTGGTGGATTTCCTGTTTTGCTGGCTTTAGCTGCAGGCATTTTGATATTATTCTGCTTCCTAACACATGGATGCCCATCCTGCGCAAGAAGCCGCTCAGCCCCTTCTGACACTGTTTCGCAACCGGATGCTTGATTACTATAGCACCCTGCCGCTTGCGGCCTTAGGCACGGCATTTCCTTAGGCACGGCATTTGGATTATCGTTTCGATTTTCCTATTTCACATGTGTCCAGCCTGTGTTTCATTGCCTGAGCTGCGATTTTGACTGGGCCATTGATTTGTGTCTCTGCTTGCCGTTATCTCCTGAAGTCGATTTTAATCATTTGATGGGCCCCGTAGTTGCTCACGAGTTGGTTTGTTCTGGCGAAAGGATTATGGCCTTGGCAGCGATGCATGGACTAATGGGTCAGTGGGACATCCCCGCAGCGGCGCATGAGTTTCTGGCACATAGCGTACTTGAGAACCCACCGAGTTGTCCTCTGATGTTGCTAGAGGGTCCGGTGCTGGAGGAGCACGTATGTTCTTTCCCATTGCTTAATTGGATGGCTGAACTGTTTTCGGATGATGACAGTGTCAAGTCAAATATACTTTTATTTGATTCATTAAAAAAATCATAAAAGGATGGACAACCATCATAAAACACCATGCTTTAGAATATACATTTTTTTTAAAAAACCTAAAAAGGTTTGAGGTTGATGTCTGAATAAGGAGATACTTATTATTTTAAAAATAATGACGAATATAACAATGCATTTGGAAAAAATCTGCTAATTAATTGGCTGCTTGGCAGGGTCGCATTTTACCAGTTCTTTTGCTGCGATTTTCCATAGTATTATGGCTCTACAGGACAGAGGAATTGACGATCCTCCGAGACATTTAATGACCGCTGCTCTACATGTTCTTATTTGTTCCTTCCTTAGAGCCTCCCGGAGAATGGATTTTCGGGCTTCCAATAAAAAAGAGCCTGTGCATAGAAAGTGTAGTAGCGACTCTTCCCCTTGACCACAGAGACGACACTCCTTGGTTGGCCATGTTTGTTGCCATTTTGGGGTCAACTCCTTTGAGGGGAAAGACCCCATGCGTATCAAAGTCAGATAATGTTTTTTCTGGTGGGAGAATTGTTCCAAAAGATATTGTTGCGGCTTCAGCCTCTGATAATCCTTAATCACAGCCCAGGCATGATGTTTTTTTGCAAAGGACGTTTTATCAGTTAATAAAGAGGTCCGTTTGATAGCCTTATTGACAACGATTTTAAATCCTGAGTACGTTGTGAGGGTGAGCCAAGCATCCTCTAGCTGTAGTGCCGACAGGGATTCCTTCAGGGCTGCTGTGGTTGAGTTAGCTAGGCTCTTTTGGTTTTCAATCTCGACCCAACAATAGTGGGCTAGGGTGTTATCTTCTGCCTCCCTCATCCTCCAGTAGTATTTTACTAAGGCGCCTTGTCTGGCCATAATCTGATTTTTTAGACCATATTCTAGGCGGATTTGTGCCTGTGAGGTGTGTAGCGGGATTGTGAACAGTCTCTTAAATAGTGTAGATTGTGCTGTATTTAGGACTGTGGCATCTTTGGTGTTCAGAATTTCTGATCCGTATGAAATGGAAGGTAAAAATTTTGCAGCAATCACTTTAAGCAGGTGGGCAGTGGAGCATCCTATAAGTTTTTTCCTTAGAGTTTTAAAAGCGAACAACAGTTGTTTCGCTTTCAAGCGACCTTGGTCCAAGTGTGGTTTGAAGTTAAGCTTACAATCTAACTGAAAGCCCAGGTATTTGTAGCACGTAACCCTTGTCAATTGATGCTCACCCAAATTCCAGGAAAAAGTTAGACTTTTCGGAGTTTTAATAGATTTCGAGAAACACATAACTTTTGTTTTTTTATGGTTAATCGTAAGTTGGTTCGAGGTGGCATAGTCTCCTAGTTCTGTGATCAGTTTCTGTAGGCCTATGGGAGTTTGTGCTAGCAGGACGATGTCATCAGCATATTGGACACAAGGGATCGTTTTTTTTCCCAATTTTGGAGGGTCTGCTTGGATTAACCTGAGGCGCTTATCAAGATCGGAGGTGTAGATGTTAAATAGACAGGGTGCCAGTACGCAACCCTGTTTTAGCCCATTAGATGTTGGAATTTTGCCGGTTAGACTGGACCGGTCTCCTTTCTTTATTTGTACCCACGTATGTGAGTATAGATTGATGATGGCCTTCAGGAGTCGTGGCGGAACCCCCCAGTCTTGCATTTTTGCCCATAAGTTGGCTCTTGAAACTTTATCGAAAGCCGCTTTTAGGTCGATAAAGCAGGTGTACAGGGGCCTAGATTTTGCAAATGACTGATTGGCTATGAGGGTAACCGCTGAAATATTGGTGAGGGTGCCCATCCCTGCCCGGAATCCAGTTTGTGTGTAGGGTATTAAGTTTGATCTGCTGACCCAAGCCTCTAGCTCAACCAAGAGATTGGATGCGTATAATTTCGCCTCCACATCTATCAATGCGATTAATCTGTAATTGGAGGGATCCGAGCGGGAACCAGACTTGTGGATTGGGTTAAGGATACTTCCTCTCCAAGACTCAGGAATCAAACCGCATGTTATGGCTTTGTTAAAAAGGGGAGTAAGGAGGCGAGAAAAGAATGGTGGGTCGTGCCGAAACAGGGCATTTGGTAGACCATTAGGGCCTGGAGCTCCCTCAGGTTTTAAGTTTTTTATTATTTTTAGTACTTGTTCGACAGAAAAAGACTCTGAGTCTTGAGACGGTTCATGGGTCAGTGTGTTATTGGCTTGTCCTCCGCCACCGGCCCTGTTTGCTGTTATTGTTCCATTATTCAGGGCAATTGGAGATAGAGTTTCATTGTATAGATGTTCAATGTGGGCTCTCCAGGTTGTTTCCATTACATCAGAGTTATGATGTCGATTCCTGCCATTAGTTAACTGATTAATTTGATCCCAGAAACGCTTGGAGTCCCTTAATTTACATGCATAGAGTAGTTTTGCCCAGATGTGTTCATTGTACTCTTTTTTGGCCAATCTTATGTCCCTGTTATGCTCCTTTCTTGCTTTTGCAATTGTGATCAGGATTCCCTGGTGGTGTTCTGGTCCCCGTGATCGTAATTGTCTGATGTACTTATTTAGTTCTCGTTTTTGTTTCCTCAAGTGTTTGGTGTACCAGGCTGCCCCCTTTAAATTTCCTGCTTTATGGCCTTGGACGTGCTTGGAATATTTGTTATTTATGACATGGATGAAAGACTCCCAGGCCTTTATGCTCAATGTTTCTAGATTAAATCTTTCCAAAAGGCTGGAGTATATACATGTGATATCCTCAATGTTTTCCTTTTTCCAGCAGAGGCGTTTTAAGTTGTAACATTGGGTTAAGGAAGACATCGCCTTTGGTTTCTCTGGGAGTGCGAAACTACCTAGTAAAGTGAACGATTGTGGTAGATGATCGCTTTCTGCCCTATTTTTTATTTGAAAGTTCTCAATGTACGGGAAAAGGTCGTAATCCGTAAACGTGTAGTCGATGGTTGAGCATGATTTTTGGGTGACCCTTGTATGTGCTGGGGGCCGATCTGTTGGGCTTTGACCATTGAGCACTTGCATTGAGAGATCATTCAGGCGAATTGCGCATCTCTTACCAAGGGAAACCTGTCGATTGGAGGCTAGTGTAGCCCCTATTGTGTCCTTATTGCAGTTGTGCTGTAAATTCATGTTGAAGTCACCCGACAGTATGATGTTAGCATCTGGGTAGGCTAGTTTTAGTGTTATTAGAGATGTAATAAGTTGTTCGATTCTTAAGCTCTTTTGCTTAGATGCCGGATGGATGTAGATGTTGAGTA
Organism: Lissotriton vulgaris; assembly: GCF_964263255.1. NCBI lineage: Eukaryota > Metazoa > Chordata > Amphibia > Caudata > Salamandridae > Lissotriton > Lissotriton vulgaris. Next base: position 1,102,902,000 of record NC_141694.1, on the reverse strand, counting down.
TGAGGAGAATGTGGAGCAACGAGGCCTTTAGTTTGACACATAACATCCAAGAGCAGTCTAGATCTATTATAGAAGCGTGCCATGGGATTTCTATTGAAATAAAGGTGGAGAGGCCCCCTTTTGCTCTTCCGTATTTAGTTGTTCTTTTAGCCGGATTCTGAAATTCTTTGTAGCCGATTATTGGAGAGGGGCTTTTCTGCCATGATTCTTGAAACAAAAGAATATTATACTGTGTTATGAAGTCCATGAAGTCAGGATTTTCTAATTTTGTGTGCAGGCCATGCACGTTCCAGGAACATATGTTGCAACCTTGATATGTGTGTGAAGCTGTTGGGGTTATTCATGCTTTTCCGGTGGGGGAAACTGTCATACTCAGGTGCCGGGAACCCGGGGGCTTGCCTGCTTCAGGATGGTCAAAAGTGATGGTTATTTTCCTGACCAAGGACTCTTTCTCCTTTTTGAGGCAGCGTAGGTCTGGGCCTATTGCGCCTTTTAAGAAACACGTTGGGTGAGGGGGTTGTTGTAATGGACTGGGATAGCAGGAAGGGACTATCTTTTTTAGCTCGATGCCCCATTTGGCAAACGTGTCCTTTTGCTGCCAGATCTGTCCGATAGGAGTATTGTTGATGAATGTGGCAATTGTTAATTCATGACCCGTGGGACTTGAGTTTTGTTCGAACTCAATGCTATCGATATCATTGGAATTGATGTGGCTCAAGGAGGGGAGAGCTTTAAATAATTTGAGCAGTGCAGTTCTGTTAAGGTAGTCGTGCACTCCCCTTGAGACATATTGGGGGTTAAAAACCAATTTATTATTGTTTGGCGTGTCGCACTGCCACTCTTTTACAGAGCTCTTTCTGATATCGTTCTTCGCCACCTTAGGCTCTGGGAAAATCGGAAATAAATCTCGGGGTTCCAGAGTGTTTCTTTGTGTATGGATTTCACCATCCCTGTTTATTTCTAAATTACTGCCTGCAATTGGGCCAATTTCCTGGGTCAAAGTGGCCTTCCCCAGTGTTGTTTCCCTTGTGGTCGTTGAGGTGCACTTTACTATTGATTGGGTGGCCTGAGTTATTTGATTGTTTTTCACCTTACTTGCTGTAGGAATGAATAAACTGTATATTTTTTCTGACGGAGGTGGCTCCCTTGGGTTGAGATTTAAAGTGCTTTGAATGACAAGCGGTATAGGAGGTGAAGTCGATTGCTCTTTGGGCCTGGCTGATTCAGAGCTATTTTGTGGTATTATGTCATCTTCAGGAATTCCGTTTTGAACAGATCTTAGCCGGAATTGATCTGATGCCTGGCTTGTGTGTTTGGTCTTTCTGGACTTTCTCAGTCGTTTTCTCTCTCGTTTAGTTAGTGGCTTGGATATTTTTGGTTGTCTTGATGGAGACTGCTTACATTGAGCTTGAAATGATAAGTCCAAAGCACTGCAGTTGTCAAGAGTGCCAGGTGGATTAGGTGAAGGTGTAGTTGACTTACTTGGTTCGGTTGATCCGAGGATTGAACTCATTTTGCTGGTTTTAAGCCCCACGGGGGAGTTAAGACCGTCCAGGGCCTTTTCCTTTGGCGCTTCTTTTTCAATCACTATTGGTGTTGGGGACTTAGTCAAAGCTCCTCTTGTTGTAACCAGTAATTCTGTCAATAAAGTTGGCACTGAGGCTAGTTTATCGATGATTTGGGTGCAGTGACATTGACACATTTGGTAAGCTGTTTCCCGGTCTCGCTGCACCCTCAAGATCATCTCGTTGAAGCTATGCAACTTTTGTTCCACCCCCTGAACATGAATGGCAAGGATGTTCAGGAGGTCGACTTGGGTATCCAATTTGTCTGCGTGAAGAGTCATTGCCTTGCTGATGATGTCCATTGTGTTTAACAGGTGAGGCCAGACTGAGGATGTGGAAGGGCAATTTTGTTCTACTGGTGATTGGCGACCACACTTTTCCAAATGGTGGGTGTGCCCTGTGGGTGGCTCGCTCAGCCGGCCTGAGAAAATAGTGGGTGATGCCTTATTTTGGGAAAGCGGTAAATAGATGGAGAATCCTGGGTGACTTGATTGGCTTAAGGTCTTGTCGTCTACTTTGCCCAGACTGAGGTCCTGGCAATTGTACTTATCTATATCCGGTGAGCGTGACAATGAATCAAATTTATCTTGATTATAGGTATTTGAATTGGAGTTCCGCTGGCCGGCAGGAGAGAGGGCTCCAGACATCAAGGGGCTCGGGGTGATTATATTCGACTGATGTGATGGCTCCCTTTTGGTATGCCCGTTTGGGCTACTGTGTCCACTGTAGCTAGATGAAGGTTGTTGTTGCTGGGACGGGGAGGGCATATCCCAAGTTGGCGAGTGAAAGTGAATGAGGGCCTCAGTTACCTGAGAGGGATTACTTTGGCAGATTTCTGAAAAGAGGGGGGCTTTAGGTGTTTGTAATTGGGGGTGTTTGGTGTCTTTGTACTTGTCACCCGTAGAATCCAATCCCATATGCAGGGGTTCTTTCGTTTCCTTCCTTTTAACCTCGTTGATGGTGACACTTCTGTCACCTAGATCGATCGGGTTGTCCTCTTTTTGGGGGTCTTTATCAGCGTTAGTTGGAATGTTTGTATTGGTAACTTTGGAGTGATTGGGCACGTGTCGATTCCGATTTTCCTCCGTAGTTTTTATTGCTACCTTTAAAAAGTCTGTAATCAATGCCCGTTTGCTGCTGTTCGGGCAAGAATTATGCCTGTTTAAAGCTGAACGAGTTGTTTTCTTGCTTCCAGCGTGCTTGGCTTGAAGGGTAGAATCTACTGGATTTTTTTCTGTTGTTTCTGCAGTTTGCATAGTGCTTGCCTCGACGGCTGATGCTTCTGTTGTAACTGCGCACTCATGCCGTGCTTCTGTAATTAATATATCCTCTGTGTTTGGCTGGCCCAGGACTGAGAAAAGCTTACCAGGACTGACATGCGTACAGGCTCCCTCCTTGCCCTTGTCCTCGTCCTCGTCCTTATCCTCCATTTTTGGGATAGCTTGTGGGGGTTTATCCTTTTTTTCCCCTCCTCTTGTTCTCCCTGACCGCATTTCCGGGTTTTATGCTGGGTTTGTGGACTTTTCAGGCTCTGAAGGGTATGATTCGGGGGGCTTGTCCGGTGATAACTGGAAGGGGAACTCCTTCAAAAGGTACCACAGTAGTCACCAATTATCTTGGGCTGCAGGGGCTCCGATTTAGCAGTAGTAGAAAAGTTTATGCAAATGTTTTTTTTTAGTTTTTTTTTTTAGCTGTTTGGTGGGCTGATTGAGGCGAGGGCAAAGCTGTTATTACTGTCCCTTGTTACCGCTCTCCTCGCTGCTCGCAGCCCATTAATCACTACTCACCCTCCACCTTCATTCCCTGCAATCAAGGGGGGGTGAGTAGCGCTGTCAGGGAGATTTGCTACTGTGATTCTGTGTGGCGGGCGGTGCTATCGAAGAGTGTCAAGGAGGCACAAAGAGGGTTTCAGCTGGGGGTGTAATGTGGCGGAATGGAGAGATGGGAAGGCAGTGCAACAGAGTGGCTCACCTTGCTTCCTCTGCTGCACACACCTGGAGGCACCCCTGCGACTCTCGTTTTGCTTGCACCAACGGAGCTCGGACGCCGCCCTCTCCACTGTGCTTCTCCGTGTTCCGGGCTCCTAACACCAGAGCACCAAGAGCCCGGCTTGCGCGCCTACCACGCTGGTGCTGGTGCTGGTTCAATAAGGACGGCTGCCAGAATTGCGAGAAATGCGGAGAGGGTCCCAAGCGCCGAAACCAATGCTTGCCGCTTACCGCTGCCCGCCGCTTTTCCTTCACCTCGGCTGCGGTTACGGTTTTTCGGCTTTTCGACCTTCGGCAGCTCGGATCTGCTACACCCTCCGCTCCGCTCTCTCTCGTTGCGCCTCCTCTTCCGGTTCAGGTAAGCAGTGTCAGAAGCAGTGTCAGAAGAGTCCTTGTCCTTGATGATGACAGTGATTTCATGTTGGAAGCTGTGGCTACCTATTTTGCGTATTCTATCCACCCATGAGTGGCTTTGGAGACTTTCACTATACTGGCACATGACTTTTTAGTAATTCTGAATGGTGCCTTTTCTCTTACGGACATTCGACTTTTATATGTTCTAGGCCTATGATTTTATGTTTGGCCTCGAGTTCAAGAACTTTATTACATTTTTGTTTGGCCACTATAGGCATTCATACATTTTTTGTATTAATTTTTATATACATCTACATACATTTAGCTTGGCTCAATATTATTGAACTCTGCTTTCATGTTATACCTTTATTATGATATTGGCTTGTTCTTTTTTGACCGTCCTCGGATCATTGGAGGGGTGTCATATAGTTACTGCTTTTCTATATCTGGTGTTAAGTTAGCATGAGTTTATTAAATGTTTAAACATATTTTCCTTCGGCTTCAGTTTGCACACAACACATAATTGTTATTGTAGCTTTCAACCTAGACGAAAGATGTGATTTATTTGAGAATAATATGTTATTGCTCTGATATTAGTTGTGGTTGGTACACTTGGTACACTGTCTGCACACTGAGAACTGCACCCTCTAAGAATAACCTAACACAAGGTTGCTGGGAGGCCTGATCCTCGCACCACATTAGACATAACACAAATAATGTTGCTGCCAACATTGGGCTCTAAGCGGGTTTAAGATAGAGTTACAGAGAATGCAAAAACACACTTGATGGTGCTTCGCATGCAGAGAGTTGCTAGCTGATGATGTGATCTGCTTCTGCTGACATTTAGAGGTATGGGCCCGCCCTGCTAAAACCCAAATGAGACCTTCTCAGATAAAATTAGTATGCTAAATAGGGTGCGCGAAATATAGGTGATACAGATTTCTATAGATTTTGCATTATAATATGCTATCACCGTTCGCTTACTATGGCTTAGTGACTATGCTGACAACTCTGATTTTTATAATATGTTCCACGATACCTGAGGTACCCTAAGTTCATGTTCTGGATTGTCTAAGTCATTGGGAGTTTGTTATGACCAATGAGACACTGTAGCTAGCTCGGTAAGGGGATTTCTGATACTAAGGTGAGTTTTGGGTCACCCTAATTCACCCAGGTTCTAGATCTCTGTGCACAGTTCTGTGGGAGAACGGAAACCCTGCTACACCCCCTCACCTGTGGGGTGAACTGGGCCTTGCCCGCCATCTTGCCTTCACTGTTTGGCGCCTTCAGCCCGGGTGCCTGCCCTGCTGTACATCGGGACTCCCGGTGGTTATTGGCCGCCTGCCTGAGCGGAACCTGGTGCGAGAGGGTTGGCCCTGCCTACTCCTGCTGCAGTTCTCGAGGGAAATGAAGGGGCCCTACCTAGAGAGACGCACACCAGCCTAGGCCCTGCCCCACAACCCAGCCCTGCTGTCCTTACCTGCGGGCCAGCGCTGGACCTGAAGCACTACACCCCCACTCCAGAGCGGACGACGCCGCCCGGGAGGCTGCGGAGGCGGCTCGAGCACTCTCCCCCTCACCGGTGGGTCGGGCTGGGACTGGCTGCTTGACGGTGCCGCAAGGGGAATGTGACCCGGCCCCCCCTGATTGGAGAGAGCAAAGTTGTCGGGTGGCTGGGCGAAACGCTACACCCGATAGTGTCTACACCCCACGGCCTGGCTGGCCGACTCGGAGAAGAGAGGGAGAGGCTGCTGAAGACGCGCGAGTACCCCTTCACTTGCTCAGGAGCCCCTGGGCGACCTGTGCGCAGCTTATTTGCCATCTGGGAGGTATGAGACAATAGTGGCCGGGGAGCTGGGGAGCGTCTTGACTGCCCTCGAGGGAGCCGCCACAATCTGTGGGGGGAGCGGTGCTGCGCACCTGACTCGAAGAGAGGTCTGACCCCCATAGCGGATCTCTCAAACACTGGAGACACCTTCAAGACTCCCGAGGACTCAGGACTGACCTTCACTTGTCGGGCAGAGCGGGTCTCCATGTGAGAAGGTGCTTGGGAGGAGAGGAGAATACTAGTGGTGCACTGATCAACCCCCACGCTGCTGTGGCGACAAAGAGAATTCGCGTCCACGGCGACGGGTGACGCATCAAGTGGCAGGACATTGCGCTCTGGATTGACGATGACCCGCGACAGGGGGGGCAAGACGGATCCGGCGGCGACGCCTAGGGGCACATCGGTGGTTGCCATGTGGGGCAAAGCAGGAGCACCAGCACCTGCTGAAGGAGTGTCACAACCTATTGCCGACTCCCCTCCGGTGACCCAGGCCTTCATGTCCTCCTTCATTGACAGACCTGAAATCGGAAATAGGGTCCCTGAGATCAGAAGTGCACTTGTGCGTCAAAGAGCTGCGAAAGGAGGTGACCGAGCTGGGAGACAGGATAGATGGACGTGAGAAAGTTGTTGATACACGCACGGAAGATCTGGAGCAGCTGTGGCAGAGAGTGGCGGCCCTGGAGGAACAAAACATCGAGCTCCAGGTCAAGCAGGAGGACCTCGAAAATGGAGGGCGCCGCAACAACCTCCGTATACGGGGTGTGCCACTCTGGGAAGAAGGGACTGACGCCATGGCCTATGTGGCCCAACTCCTACACAAGGTGTGGGGCAACGAAGAAGCCTCCCCACCGCTCTTGGACCGTGCTCACCGAGTCTTTGGGGCGGGAGGCAAGACGGGCCTCCTCCCGGATATCATAACCCGACTGCACTACTTCACAGAGAAGGAGGCCATACTGAAAGCGGCGATGGACAAGCCGGACCTACGCTATGGAGGGCACAAGATCCAAATCTTCCAAGACCTGGCCCCCAATACGCTCCATAGAAGGAAAGTCTTCCTCCCGGTGACAGAGAAGCTGCGGGCTCTCAATATACCCTACCAGTGGGGGCATCCCTTTGCCCTCATCTTTCGCTGGAAAGACAAGCGCAGAGTCATTCGATCCTACCGCGAGGCGGCACAACTGCTTAGACTCTCTGAATCCCCGGAGCACAGTCCCTCCCGCTCCAAGCGCCAAGAGAGACGCCCGACCGAACTGGACCACAGTACACCGACGTCGCCGAACCCCCCCAGTGGATGACTGCTCCACATCTCAGGCCAAGCAGGACATCATAGAACATATCCGTTCCCTTGAAGGTGATCGCGAGGGGCAGGCCTCGCGGCCTCACACTCCGTGAAACGAAGAAGAACAGCTCCTGACCTTAGGCGGTCAACGACCGGCAAGGAGAACATCGCCACAATCCCTGGCCAAAGACCTCTACATCACATCTATGAATGTGATGGACAACATGGAGTGAACTTGCCCCCCTCTGATGGCTCTGCGCCCCGGATCAATCGGGACATCATAGAATACACTTGTTCCCTTGGAGGCTATCGTGAGGGGCTATCCCCCGCGGCTGTGCGCTCCGAGAAGTCGAGAAAGGTGCCCCCTGCACTGATGCGCCATGAAACACACCCGCTCTCCAGAAGGTGAAGGCGCCTGGCAACCCCCGCGGCCCTGCACCCCCTGAAATGAGGTAGAACAACTCCTGCACTTCGGCGGCTCCTTTGGGACTACATACCTTGATCATATAGGCGGCATACACTCCTGCTGTTGAGCCCGCCGCACCAACGCCTGGGGTCATCTGAGCACTGGAGGCGGTCTTGACAAAGCAAACAGAGACAATAGGGGCTGCAGTCAAACATCATGGGGCGCTGATGCCCCCTTTAAAGTGACCGTGGGGGTCAGACCTTGCGACCTTCCCTTTCAGGGGCCAGATCCTCACTACTGGGGCCCAACACTTCTGATCCGACCGCTATGGCACACCTACCTTTGGGATGTACTAGAGTTAATCACCCCCAAACCTGCCCTGGGCAGCGGGGCAGACGGGCCGCGGGGCAACCGGGACCCATATCTTCAGTAAAACACCCCCCCATTTTGTCCCATAGGAAGTGACATTCCTGAGACCATCCAAACCCTCGGGTAGAGGATGCCCGGAACCTGGGACATTACATTGTGGCCCTGTTGGCCTGTTGTGGTTGTATGCTTTCTACGTGTTTTCTACTTTCCTACTCTTCCTGCTCTTCCTACTTCTCATCTGAGCTTTCCCTGTTCCTGGCCCCTACTCCCTTTGTGTAGTGTGGTGGTCCGGTGGCCATTGAAGGTATCTGCGGGACAGTGGTGGGAGGGGGAGGCTACTGACCTACACCCCGCGGGTGGAGGGTATGGGCGATGCGGCAGCTTCAACCCCTTTAGTGTCATGGCGGTGAATATTCCCACACCCCTAAAGATCCTGACGCCCAATGTCAAAGGGCTTAACTCCCCCAACAAACGGAATCAGGTATGGTGCTATCTTCTCCATCATTCCCCTGACATCATCTTCCTTCAGGAGACACATCTTCTGCGGGGGGACACTAGCCACATGGCGCATCCTAGATACCCCACACAATTCTGGGCATCGGCTGACACTAAAACGGCGGGGTGGCAATCCTGTGCAGAGCTGGCTTTAGGCGGGGACCTGCAAAACCCTACATGAGTGGAGATGGGCGCTTCCTTCGGGCCAGGGTACAGCTGGGAGGGGTACAGTTCACTCTAGGTAATGTATATGCACCCAACCAGTCGCAAGATAAATATCTCCAGTCGCTCCTGCGAGAACAGTTCAAGACGGGCGAACCGCGTACAATATTGGGAGGGGACTTCAATCTACTATGGGACCCAGATTTAGACCGTGGGGGGACTGCGTTTAGAGGCGCGGGCGCGATGTCCTCCACGCTAAGGGCGCAGATTACGGACCTAGGGCTTGTCGATGCGTGGCGATACCATAATCCTGGAGTCCGAGACTATACCTTTTATTCGCACTCCCACCGAACCTACTCGCGCATCGACCACATCTTCACCTCTCTCGACCTGACCCGAGACACGCTGAAGGTTGCCATCTCAGACATCTCGCTATCGGACCACGCGCATGTGGAACTACTGATACAGGACCCACTAGCTCACACCCCCCGGGAGCGACGATGAGCCCTCCCACCGAGCATCCTCCGGGACCCGGAGGATGTTAACAGCATCCGGGAAGCAATAGACTCGTACTTTGCCATTAATGACAACTCGGAAACACCCTTCCCGGTAGTATGGGATGCCTTTAAGGCCACCATACGGGGTCACATTACCTCCCTGGCGATAGCGAGGAGACGGGCGGCCTATAAATTGGAGACTGACCTAGCGAGCGAGATCAAACAGGCGGAGGCGCAAGACGGGGACCGACCTTCTCTGGCGTCCAGGAGAACGCTTGCTAACCTTAGGGGACAACTTCGACTCCTGCGCACCAACAAGGCAGAACACTCTACTAGCACTAAAGCAAAAATATTATAAGGGAGGGGATAAGGTGGGGCGTCTGCTGGCAGGAAGGCTGACGGCTCAAGCAGCTGGAGCCCATATCGCTAATGTACAACGTCAGGATGGCTTTAGCGCTGTCACTGAAAGAGCCAAACAGGACGCCTTTGTTGCCTACTATACCTCCCTGTACGCGGGGGAACCTACATCAGTGGGAGCACGGGCGGCCGTCCTCGATGACTACGAAGGGACTCCGTTACCGCCGGTATGCGTGACAGAGCTGGAAGAGCCCATACTGGAAGATGAGGTCTCTGCGGCTATTAAAGATCTCCCCACCGGGAAAACTCCGGGGCCGGATGGCTTGCCGCTGACCTTTTACCGCACCTTTCAGACTCAACTTCGCCCCTACCTACTGAGGCTGTTCCACTCTTTCTCGGACACATCTGGCTTGTCCCCCGATATGGGAATGGCGGAGATCGCTTTGATACCCAAACCAGGAAAGAATGCTACACTATGTGCCTCCTACCGCCCTATCGCCCTCCTAAACACCGACCTAAAGATATATACCAAGATACTGGCTAAACGACTCGACCCATACATGCCAGGGCTGGTGAACCCGGACCAGGTGGGGTTCATCCGGGACCGACAGGGGGCTGACAATGTGAGTAGACTGGCGCATTTAGTTGGCTAAGTGCGGCACTGGGACATCCCGGCTTGTCTTCTCTCGCTTGACGCGGAGAAGGCCTTTGATCGGGTGGACTGGGCCTTCCTGAAAGAGGTACTCCAGAAGCTCGGTCTAGGCCCCAAAATGATAGAGAGTATCATGGCCCCATACCTAGGGCCACAAGCCAGAATCAGGGTCAATGGTCAACTAACACCGCCGCTAATGATACACAGAGGCAGGGGTGCCCACTCTCGCCGCTCCTGTTCGCCCTTGCAGTGGAACCGCTTGCGGCAATGATAAGGCGCGATCCTAGAATACATGGAATAGCCCATGGGGGAAGAGACAACAAGGTGGCGCTATTCGCGGACGACCTGATCCTCACTCTCACGCGCCCTCGTGAATCCCTCCCAGCGGTCCACGAGGTGCTCTGCCTATATGAACAGGCGTCAGGCCTTAAAATAAATCATACTAAATCTTGGGCGGTCAACCTCACTATACCTGAGGAGGAGATCCCATCCCTGAAGAAGGCTGTGCCCTACCAATAGGCAGAGGACCACATCAAGTACTTGGGCCTTGACTTGACACCCCATTTAGATTCCTGGTCCTCGGTAAATTGGACAGAGTGCCGCAAAGCGGTGCTGGAGGACCTTCGGAAGTGGAAGCCTCTGATGATCTCATGGCTGGGGCGCCTTAACGCGGTTAAAATGTCGATCCTCCCCAGAATTCTATACGTCTTCCAATGTCTGCCCATCCCGCTCCACTGCATTCGGAGCCTTCAGCGTGAGATCACGTCCTTCATCTGGGGCGGGAAGCGCCCCCGGTTCTCGCAGAAGATTCTTATGGAACCAAGGGATAGAGGCGGCCTGGCGTGCCCCAACTTGGTGCACTACTATTGGGCAGCACACCTCCGCTTCGTGGTGGAGTGGGGCGCAACAAGCATTGGTTCCACATGGATCGAGCGGTCACAGGACGCACCATATGGGACCTGCCCTGGCTCCCGCGGACGGCATGTTCCAGAAGTGCGTACATGGCAGTCCCCACAAAAACGGTCCTGGATATTTGTGACAGGGTTGCTGTGTCTAGAGGTCTCACTACGTTCCCATCACCGCACACCCCGATAGCGGGAAACCCACAATTCCCCCCGGCCTACCGGACTCGGGCGTTTGAAAAATGGACGCAAGGGGACTGCAGAGTTATTGGGGACCTTTTTCTCGGGGGCTCGCCCAAAACTTGGGAGGACTGCAGGGAGGAATTCAGGATACCACCGATGGCTGGCTTACAGCATGCCCAGTTACGCCACTGGACTACGGGTGAAGACATGTACCAAGCAGCCACTACGTCCTACACGCCCTTCGAGAAGCTTGCACGTTCCCTTGGGGGGCTGAAGAGGCTAATCTCGCAAATATACTACATACTGCAGCACCCTACATCGACGCCCGCACACCCCTATCAGAGACAATGGCAATTAGCGGCAGACTCAGACATTGAACCCTCCCAATGGCACAGACTATGGCGAGATATCCCCAAAATATACAGCAGTGTCCTGCAGAGGGAAAACGCCTATAAGCTGCTCACTCAATGGTATTACACCCCGCTGCGACTTAGCAAGATGTTCCCCAACGCCTCGCCGATGTGCTGGAGATGTGGCTCTGCGACTGGTGACTTTGTGCATATATGGTGGACGTGTCCGACCCTAGCTGTTTTCTGGAAGGAGGTGCTCAGCCATATCAAAGGGGTGCTGGGTTTCCCCTGCCTGAAGAAGTGAGCACGATCTTGCTTGGCATTCGGCCTACCGCACTTAGGGCACTCACCCGCAGCGACTGGATCCTTACGCTCCAAATGCTGGGTACAGCTAAACAACTCATCGCCCTATACTGGAAGCGAACTGAGGTGCCATCAATAGCTTCCTGGTTTGTGCGCCTCTGGCAGGTCCTGGCAATGGAAATACTCACGGCAAAGTTACAGGCGCGGGACACACGCTTCAAAGCGGTTTGGGAGCCCTTAGTGCGGTATCTCTGCTCTATAAGTTATGTGTGACATATGCCCCTAGACTCCGCGCTCTGCAACTCTTTGAAGACGCAATCGCCTCTGCAGATCGTGCCAGGCTATGCCCTTGACTACCATCCACATTACAGATGCTGCTGCCGCTACACACGCCCCCCCATACCCTACTCACTGACACGCCGCGCGTAACCACCACCCTCTCTCCTTTTCTCTGCCTACACTCAGGCTCTCTGGTCTCACATACCTCCTTCCTTCCTACTTGCCACTCTGGCCTTCGTCTCTCTATGAGACAGTTGCGCCCTGTTGGGCTATTTGTGACAATTGAGCCAGTTACCCGCCATATACCTTCCTCACAAAGCGGATAAACACCTGCATGCGACAAGCCTCTGCGAAACTCACTCCTAAGCCACGCAGCCGGCCCTCCCTAGAGGGTTGTAGGCAAGGCGCTGTGTTAAAGCTCCTCCCCCGTCCAAGTTGGCACAGAAACACAAGAGCTATCACATACGCGGCCGGCCTCGGCATGAGGTTGTAGGCTTAAGGCTGTGTTCACAATAAAAACAGATTTGAACTGAAACTCACTACAGACTCTATTGAGATTTGTTTTGGAGCACCTTTTCATCAGGATCGAAAATTAGTGCTATGTGCTCACGCCTCAATTTCACAGGGAATCTTAACCTGACTCCTTTGCCGGAACACTTATATAGATGTGAAAAGAATAGGGGAAAGCACAGAGACCAATCTCCTGCCAAAGCAGGAGACCACAGGCTCAGAAAAAAAAGTTCTGGCCTGTCATTGAACTTCAGTATAGCCCAGGTGTCCCCATACATCTCAATAACAGGATGTACTTGCCAGTTATGGACATGCCAATTAATTATTTTCCTAAGCAGGATAATCCATAAGGACTCAACAGCTCTTCTGTCTCATTTCTGATGCATAGATGTCTTCTGCAGATTCCTGAAATACAGTAAATATCTCCACAGCAGTAGCTCTCCAACACTGCCTGGTCAAGCCATGTGGCTTCAGCTACAGCTGTGGCTCTCCGATGTGACGACATTGGAGTACATAAGGCACTAACTAACACACTGATCTGGCTCTTTCCACACCTCATTGAATGCAGTCCAGAGTTCTCTTGGTAATACACTGAATAAATTCCTCAGCATTTTGACACCACCTAGGTCAGATGTCTCCACCAAAACTTTCAGGGTTTAAGCCCAGATTCAAATGCTATAGCAAAATGTCCCTGTTGCATACACTTGACATCTGCATAATACTGCCGTTCACCAGTTCCAGACTCTTGTTATTGGAGTAGATACTGACATTGAAAAAGATGAGATCAAGAGTTCGTTGTCCTTCATCTAGCACCGTGCAGGTCAAGACCTTCCTTCTTGCTGTGCTGGATTTGTTCAGGATGGTTCCTGTATACTCAGGTCACTCCCCAAGGGTGAGCCCGATTATGCTGGCTTGGAGGCTCCAGCAGCGCTGGCACCTCCTGAGTCTCTCCACAGGCTCCAAGCCCAATGTCTGAAAAACGTAAGCCTGCATAAATGCGGTCATCCAAGCGGCTTGCGGTTATTTTCACACAGACGTTCATGCCATTCTCTCAGCTGACTAAGACACATGCTTTAAGTCTACTGAAATCAATAGCAAAGAAAAGATTAAAGCATGATTGGATGATGATTTGCCCGGATGGAAGAACTGTTTTGGTCAGACTCTGATCCCTTCATGCCTGATAAGTATTAGATCTGCAAAGAAAGCTATGTTTCAGAGGCTTCTCCGCTAATACTGGCTTATATTTTGATTTACAAACTGCAAATAGCCTGAATACTTCAGGAGAAGGCGAAATATCTTACCCTTCTGGCCCTCCTCTAGAAGAAGACACCTTGGAGTTAACCCTGACCTCTGCCAATACAAAATATGTTTTGATAACAATCTTGCAACCGTCTTCCACAGTGAATGCTTTTTAACTTTTCGGGCCCAGCACTCCATAAAAACCAGATGACTTAAACTTGTCCCATGTGACCCCAAATTTCTGATGTCACACCCTTCACCAAAAAGTCCCATGGCAACTTCAGACAGAGACACCTTCAAAAATACTAGGCTGTGAGTCTTCGTCTCTAGCAGACACACCCTTCATACAATGAATACCACTTGCCTCCTGGGCGACTATGTCCACTCCCTCTGGGATCAGGGAAAAATTACAGTTATCAACCTGCCAGACCACACGAAAAAGCTATTTTCTGGTCTAATCAACAACTGTTTGGATGCCGCCAAGGAGATCTAAAGTGCAGTCTGGACTCTGTGGACACTCTAGCTTGGTCCATGTGCTAGGCCGTCACACAGCACGACCAAGCTTGAATGTGTTCCACTGGCTTCCCCAGAGATGTCCAGGCAGCACTCATGGAAATGCTCTTCAATGGCGAGGGGCTATTCAAAGAGATGGGCAACTTCTCTCTGTAATGTTCCAAAGCTAATTCCGGTTCACTGGGCCTCACCTGCTTTGTGAGACACATCCAGCATTATAGGAAATTTCACGACTGCTCTAGGGCACAGCCTTCATGTTACAACTACCCTTTTCAGCAGCTCCAAACACCCTGAATATATACTATTCCTTTCAGTGGCAGGTGTGGATTAAGTGGATGCCATCACCAGCAGCAGTAGCATATACTGTACCTGCCATCTTCTGTCAGGGCTGCTGTCTCAAAACTTTTCACTTCCTCCACCTTACACTGCAATGCCTTGCAGGGTCTCCTACTTTTCCACCAATTGGGAGACAATCATGACTGATCATTGACTATGAGCTAATAGGGCTGGGGCCTTCGTCCTTCTTGGCGACCAGGAAGTACAAGCATTTACAATGCAATGGTTTTGCCTTTGTTAAAGTTTGAGCTATTGGCAATGCTCTTGACATTATTTTTATTTATGTTTTTTTTTAACATAAATAAATGGCATTGTCATTTGCAATGCCACTAGCTTTATCCTTCGCAAATGACACCCACAAACACCTACAGAGAGCCCCCCAACACACACCCACACAGAGCCCCCCCACACACTGCGAGCCCCCCCACACACTGTGAGAAAACATAGCTCCAGGACAGCACAACTCCGGGCCATAAACATGCAAAGCAAAAAACAGCTGTTAAAGCATGGAAGTCAGCTAATTGCATATTCTACAGCAACACATTCTGTGGCAGGTCATGTGATCACTCATTAATCCACATGTCCCATGTCCTTTGCGTGTATCTTGCCATTTATATTTTGCAAAGGAGGGACGGATTCAAAGTGGACAGGAGCGACAGATATTCCCGAGAGGAAAAGAAAGCGATCCCTGTAGGGAAGCTCGAAGGGTCATTGATCGTGGTGGGTCAGTAATCCAGGGGAGGAAAGGAGAGCATGGGGATGAGGCAACGTCTCCTAAAATGCGGGAGGTGGCAAGGTAGGGGGCATCGGCGCGTAAATGGTGCCAGGGGGACAGCTTCTTAAACGGAGAGAGATACACAGTGTGAAGGAGTGCACCAATTCTTTATTCCCATTGAGAGGGGCCTCGTGATTGCCAAGGGGGGCGGGTATGGGAGCAGGAATAGCTGAGGTCGATTGATACATGTAGCGCAGTAGTCGACACCTCTTCTTGTAAAGTTTAAATCCTCACTTTAATCAAATAAAAAAAACATCCTTTACAAAATGATGATCCCCCCACCCCGCTCCATGAGGCCTTTGTTCACAACAACAGCTGTGAAAGGAATACATTGAATTGTGGCTGGTTAATGCACTGTCATGCAACAACAAGTAAACATTTTAAAATATTTAAGTATTTCAAGACATTCGCTGTGGACGTAAGCACACTAGTTTATGCTTTAAGGAAATCCATTCAAGAATGGACTCCACAGATGCATGCACACCCATGTTGGTGTTTTTTAATAGATTTCCTTAAACCGTAAAAACATCCATCCAAACGTACACAGCAAGCAGACTTTTGGGGCGCTGGGGTGGGCAGGGAAAAGCATTGCCATTTCCAACTGGTTTCACAGGCGATGCCTACTTGTTTTGTCAATGTGTGTTATTTACTTTCTTCATTATGTGACGTTGTGATTGATTCAATCAATTACAAGGATTAATTATTGATGTTTATTTCAAGTAAGTGTCTGTAGCAGGAAAATGAAGCAGATGGTACAGTTGGCAGATGTGTCAGTGGTCAGGAGCCGGTTTACCTAACGTCAATACTCGCAAACTAGCAAGGCTGTTAACTGTGCTATCTAGCCAGGCTTCTTATTGCATATTGGACGTTAACCCGGGCTTTATTGTCGTTACATACCTCTTCGACGTTTAGGTTTTAACCATATGGAAATTAATGTGCACTAGAAGGTAACGCCCATGACCAGCTTTGGGCATGGGCCAGTTGGACCCAGGCCAAGGGCGCCAAATATTCATAGGACGCAACAAGAAGTCAGTGATATACACTTTATCGACCTTAGAAGAATGAAGGTTGGCGTTTTCCCACAGCTATTAAAACTCTTACTCTTCGGGTATGTACGTGTCTTTGCAAAGTTCCCCTTACTCACTTGCTCCCCTTGATCATCTTACTCACTCACCCTTTGGTCACTTAGTTATATTATCTGGAATCGATACCTGTAATCTGAAAGTTGCATTCGTCCGTCTGCCGTGAGCGTATTTTATCGTGTTTCCCACGAAGATTTCAATCTGTAATTTGCATATTATTACACCGATTTCTGTTTAAAGTACTATGACCAACTGATTTGTTTTACCAGCAGATATGTACCCCCACATCCCTTACCTAACCCTATATTTCAGCACACATCTGATTTTGGCGCTATTCCTAAGGGGCAACCTATTTTCCGAATTGTGACTCTTTGCCTCGCCATCTGCCCCTCCCCCCCCCCACAACGTTATTACGAAACCCACTGTTCATTTTTTTCTACGCCCCCACACCCCTCTTCTGTTGCCCAAACCCTACTTACCCTCAAAGTTCACCCTTCTCTTTAGTTTTAATGTAACCCCCGCTTTTATATGTACCCCTGCCATTCGCGAGTGTATTGCCTGCAGTGTTTTGGGCCCCAGTTTGCCCTTCCTATATTTTTGTATCCCAAGGTTTTTATAAACCACTTCACCCTTCACAGCCGCCCCCGGGGTAGATGTTCAACTCCGCCCCTGGGGTGGCATCTCTGCTTCATCTCAAAGGGCTGGGGTCTCACCCTCCACCCAAGTGGTTGAATGCAGCCCGCACTTAGCACTGCAGCTTCAGGGCGCTCGACTGAGCACCAGAGTACATGCTGAACAATAAGGATCGGTATGGGGACTGACTCACGAGGCAGAGGTGCCTTTGTCACTCTCTCGTATGAAGTGGTCGTGCGTAAACCAGTGCGCACGGCCAGTTTTCACGAGTCCCTTGAGGCTAAGATAGCCCAGTGGGTTCAGCCGGAGATGTTGTTTCTAGCACTCCACTTCCAGAAGCTCCAGACCCCATTCAGAAGCATTTCTAGAACCCTCTCCGGCCTGCATAAGATTCTTGAACCCCCGCGCGTCCCCGCACTGCTGCAGGCGCCTGGAAGACACATTTTTTTTAAAGAAGCGCTTCTTCCGGCTGCTGTAAAGTGTATATGTGCCGCATATTGAGGCGTACAAAGTAAATCAGAGCTATTTCCTCACCCAGCTAGAAAGAGAAAACGCAACTGTGACGAAGCGTGGTGTCTGAAGTAGTGCTGTTAAGGCTGTTACTTTTACCGCTCTTTAGTATTTCTTTTAAAATATCTGCTAATGTTTTTTTTTTTAAAGTTGTATATAGCGCTAACGAGACCCGAAGGGGTTAGAGCGCTTTACATGAGCACATGTTGCGTTAGAGACGGACACAGTCATGTTGTTAGGCACGGGGAGATTAAGCGTCCTGCCGAGACTCGAACCCGGTTTCCCAGCCTCGAGGTCGACCACTGTCAGTGCCTGAGTTTCGCAGGCTGTGCTTAAGGAAGGCGGGTGCCGGCTCAATGCCGGACCAGATTCAGGGGCGTTCCCATGAACAGGCTTTCGGCTGACGTAGCCAAAAGCCAAAAATTCTCGGGAACGCCCCTGAATCTGGTCCGAGATAGACGGACAGAGCCTTCTCCCAATGGCTAGCCTCCATTTATGGAGCTAGCCAATGGGAGAGTGGGGGCGTCCAGTCCCCACACACAGAAATCATTAAGTTTTTCCTAGCGCATGCGTACTTTGTACGAATTGGCTAGGCAAAACCTAAAAAAGGAAGGTCAAACTGCTATTCATTAATTGCCCTACCATTTGGACTGACTACGTCAACAGACCTCTTCACACAGGTGCTGACAGATGTAGTGTTTATCATACAACTATCTGGAACCCGTGTATATTGGATACTTGGACTACTGGAGGGTGAATGCTTAGTTTTCTTAGCTGGTCATAAAACACCTTCAGCACACGCTTGCTGCCTTAACAAAATAAGCTTTACTATCTCTTCCCAGACGTCTCACCTCACTCCCACACAGAAGCTAGCCTTCATAAGAGCAGTGCTTGACATGACCCTAATGGAAGATTTTCCTCATCCTCTGAGAATTTCAGATAATTGGATGATAATCCCAATGTTTGACTCATACAGATGTTTGTTCTGTAGGTCTTATGTCTGCTAGGCTTTATGGCACTATGCATCTTGATAGCACCACACATCAGATGGCAGATGAGGGTCTTTCAGTGGTACCTGAGAAAAGAATGGCTTCAACATCAAATAATTCTATCAGCTTGGATATATGGATCTGTGTTGTACCTTCAGCTCTCCGAACGGGCTTACTATTGTCGTCACAAATGCCTTTTACTGGCCTTTGGTCCAGAAGATGGCTAAAGGTCTGCATCTGAGCAGCGCCTGCACATAAACATTATGGAGCAGTGGGCAATCAATCTTGCTGTGCATTACTCCCTTTCATCACAGGAAGTACCATTCAGATTCTGTTCAAAAACACCACCACTGAACATAATATCAATAGTAGACCGGGCACTGTGGGCTTAATGGGCCCTATTTTGAGAGGAAGTTTGCCTGTGTCAGAGGTTGCAGCAATGGGGGATTTTCTCAGTGGCTTTCCTTGCAGGTTCCCTTAGTATGAGTGGGTGATTTAAGTCCTCTGCCACTGGAAGACCAGTAGTGAGAATCCTATCCTGTCTCAAGCTGACAGAGTTGATCCTCTTCTGAATGCGGGTCCTTACATGAATTTCATCACCATGACTCGGTTTTGAGAAATACATTGACTTCTGATGGTTCCCCGTGAAATGCTTTCAGGTTCAGTTGGTCTCAGGGCCCAGTGATTTCCACTGATTTCGTTTCTGTTGAAAGTCCTTTGGAAAGTGCAGAAGGAACAGATGATCCTTACCCCATATTTGGTAAGAAGAATCTGGTACACTGATTTGTTGTCACTCAGCATTAGGGTATCTCTTGAACTCCCTCACAGGTGGACTGGATCTTGCAATAGGATAGCCAAGTCCAAACCCAATCTCTGGCTCTCCACATGTGCAGCTCCAGAATTCAGAGTCCTTTTGCCTTCCTGCTGAAGTTGTGGATGCCATCTCGGCGGTCAAGAAACCCACTACTACATCCATTACTACTTCAGTTGTGCGAGTCAGAAGCCCTGAATCCTTTTCATTCTTGACTTTCCAAATTATTTTAACTCGTATTGTGTCTTGACAAACGGGGTCTGTCATTGGTTACAGTTACAGACTATTTAACTGTCCTCTGCACTTTGATAATTCTTCCTGAGCAGCCATCCTTGATTAAATCCACATTAGTGGTATGTTTAGTGAAAGGATTCTGTTACTATTTCCGCTCATTCCGTTCACCAGTCCTCGGTTGAATTTTAATCTTGTGTTGACGTCTATAATTAATTCCCTATTTGAGCTAATGTAAGAAAATACTGTTGATGGACATAACTTGAGACAGGAGGGTAGGAGGTATTTATGTTCTCTTAGTTGACTCATTCGTTTTGGTTTTCTACCCGGATCACTGGGCCCTTAGGTCTTTCCCATTTTTCCTACCTAAAGTAGTTTCTGTTTTTCATATGGGTCAGTCTTTCTCATCTTTCTTCCCTCCTCCTCATCCAAGGAGGAAAGCGATTGCATTGTCTTGGCCCCGCACATACGGTTTCCTACTACATTAGACATCCTTATGTATGCCAAACACTTCTGCCTCCCAGCACATGCGCACGTTGATGGGTTGTCAGACCTTATTCAGCAGCACCACAGGGCAAGCGGGGGCTACTGGACTCAGCTGTGGGGCTGAGGTATTTTATCTTCACTGTGTCATGGTCCGTCTACTATGGTTCTGCAAACTGGACCAAGTACCACTCCTCTGCCCCTTCGATGATAAGCAGTCACAGGCTTTTCAGGGAGGTACTGTGGGTGTGCACAAACTCAGAACTCAAGATAGAACTGAAATAACAATTGAATTGGTGGTTCCCTCTTTTATATAGTCAGACCAGATAGGAGATGTTGATCCACTGTCTGCATTTTCATAACCAGATTGGGGTGCTTCTTTCAAGTGTTGTTTCCGTGCTGCTCTCCAGACACAACCTATGTATAGATTGATGTTCCCCACAGCAGGGTAGCTAAGAATCTGGAGAACCACAATAGAGGCACAAAGAGATGTAAGCTTACTGCACCTGGCTATACTCAGCCACACTTACAGTGATCGGGAGAAAGACAAAAGGCAGGCCTCATCTAAAGGTTCCCTTTCACCCTAGCCACCCTTCACCAGGCCACCTACCAGATGGCATTGCTACTGGAAGACTAATTAGCATCTCTTCTCAGCAAAAGGCCTAATCAAATTTATAAAGGAGCCTAATCCCCATCCCCTCCACTTCAGTGTCTAAGTCTCCTCCCTCCAACTGTAGGAATGTCAATAATACGCTTTCACTGTCTGGTAAAACAACCTCACCTCCATCTTGTGCACAGGTACAAGCCAAAGGTATCCAAAAAGAATCCTACAGGCCTCCATTACTCTGGCTAACTCATACACACAATGCATTTACCGTACAGGCCACATACACGAACATGCCCAACTAACACTCAGGATGTTAGCACTAAGATATGATCTAGCACATCGAGTAGGGCGTTATGAGAGTGAGCCTATAGGCATCCACTCCATGACACAGATAAGAAAGCCTAGTCATGACTATTGACTCACAAAACACATTATGCTTCAACCGTTGCTCTATATGCTAAACTCATGACCAGGATATTGGTCCACTGTCCGCAAAATGAGGTCACACTTGGTGCACCACTCCAGGTCACACGACCAGTCCAGGAGACCTTACTCCTGTCAATGAACAGGCCTTGGCTTCAGCGAGATGACTAGCTTAGTGTAAGGCTAGGGCTAAATTCAAAATCTAGGATACCAGATACTCTGTCAGGCACATAGGGTGAGGTATCGTGACTGTACACAATGTAGGGGACATTCACATCCCTGCATGGTTTCCTTGGTTAATTGGAACTACTCAGTCCCACTTTCAAGGCAGGCATTACTTTGTCATTCATTCATAAGGTGAGAAATCTGTGAGATGTTTCCATCAAAAGATAAAATCATATTCCTTTGTTGTTTACTAAATCTCGTTTATCATTTTTAGACCGGTATTCAACACAGGTATAACCATAAATCACATGATTTTGAACTCATCTATCATCCAGTAGTTGTATCACTTTTATCAATGCAACTTTGAAATAGCGTACTTCCAATAACATTGTGCCTCATCCCACATGGGTACAGGTAGAGGGGCCTAACAGGTGAGGGTGAGGTGGACGATAAAGAAGTGAGTGGGGGTGACCAAGCAAGGAGGTGCTGGTGTTCCATGGGTCTTAAGTGGGATAGGAGGGGCCAGTGACTTGGCCCAATCTCATATTGGCAGGGTATGGGACCCTAATGGGACAAGAAGCAAGAGTGGTACCACAGGGGTGTAGGAGGGAGAGCCATTCCTACCTGGGCCTGTTGGGGGAGGCAAAGGCTACAGTGCCACTTAATCCATCAGAAAAGTATGACTATGCTCAGTTAGCTGATGAAGTAGTGGTTCCCACGCAAGAGCAATCAGGCAGTGGCCATCCCCCTAGCCTCCTCGGTGTGCAAGGCCACTGCCTCAGGTTTTGCCCCACGGGTAAAGATACTCTGCCAGTGTTCCAGGTTGGGTGCGGTTGGAAGCTTCGAGCATGCCATGATTCGTTTTTTTAACTATGATGAGGGCCAGGTCTAGGAACTGTGTCTTCACTTTGCTGTTGCGTGTTCGTGTGTAAATAACCAGGGTTCCCGCTTTTCAAGTTCATATGCCTATTATTCCTGTGAGTCACTCCATGCAGGATATTACCGTGGCCCAATAATGTCGAAGTGGAAGGCACTCCCAAACTATGGGACTCATTATGATGTCAGGCAGATCTCCACCAACAGGCAGTCGGTGGCGGTCCGTTCGACATCTGAGGCTGCTGTCCGACTGCTGCATAATAATGCGGTCAGTCAGAGCACAGGGGTCGGAGAGACTGACGGACATCTCCGGCAGGTTCAAGGAGCCCATCGGGTCGTCAGTCAGACAGTAAACGCAACAATGGGGGTGGTGCCTACCGAGACAGCACCATAGAGATTAAGAGATGTCCCTTTCCCCTCTGCGTTTACCTAGCTGTGCATCCGCCATGTAAAGGCAGACTGAAAGGGACTTTGAGACCCCAAGCAGGGCCCCCATCCCCGTGGGCCTTCACTGTTGGGCCAAGGGGGGAGGGTGGGGGGGGGGGGCACATGTGGTGCCCCCAAACATCCATGCACCCTGTGCCAGACACCCATGCTGTATGGATTTTTGCTAAATGCCTTTCTCTATTGTGGCTTGTGCTGCAGCCCTTTTCCGGGCCGCTGCACAATCTGCAATGGAAAAAAGCATTTTTCCGACCACCTACACGGTGGTCGCATTGTAATTGGGTGGGTGGTTCCATTCCTGCTGCAATGGCGGTCGGACATTTGTGCGACCGCTGTTGTACTCAGGCTAAGCATGGGCGAATTTTGCGAATCTCGCGTTTGCGAATTTTGCGGATTTGCGAACTCGCAATCCGCAAAATCTGCGAATTCTCGCGAATTTGTGGATTTTTGTTTTTTTGTGTTCGCACGGGTTTCTGCCAGTTCGCGAGGGTTTTGTACAATTTCGCAAACGCGAACTTACCTGTCGGGTCGAAAGTTTTGCGAACTTGTTTCTACGTGTCCAGCCTGTTTGGGACACTCTTCTTCATCACTGCCACTCTCTGTCACCACTGCCACTCTCTGACTACTCATGCCACCCTCTGGCCCACCCATGCCACCCTCTGTTTCATCACACCACCCTCTGGTTGTCCAGTCAGTGTACATTATTGTGGCAAAGCAAAGCACACCTTCCCTGCCTCAAGTGACCTGAATTAATTTGGGGCTGATTAATGTGTCACAGAATATTTTTTTAGCTGGCACCTGCTTCCTTAGTGCTTCCTGATTAGTGATCTTTTGCACTTGCTAAGTGCTTTCATTGTTGCAAAATTAGTTACAACACCTGCCCTGCCCCAACTGAAAATAATGAATATGGGGCTGATTAATGGATTTGAACTTCCAGCATGGCTCCTGCTTGTCTCCCTTAGCTGTAATTCAGGACCTTTGTGGCATATGTGTAACTATTCTGAGGTTCAGAGCAGGGTCACATAATAGTTGCAACTGGCAACTGAACTCTGGAGGGGCCCCTCAGGAAGCACTACAGGAAATGGCTACTAATGATGAGCCTGAACTTTTGAACCTGGTAAGTAGTTTCAGTTTTGCTAAGATCGTATTTCTGCAATTTAGCGCTTATTCGCGGGGCGCGAAGTTGTACTGGGAAGCCGCGAACTCACGCGAACAGTGCGAGCAAGCCATAAAATCCGCTGCTCGCGGATTTGTGGATTTTGCGGGAGATTCGCGAATCTCGCGGATTGCGAATTTACCGAAAATCCACAGAATCCGCGAGCGAAACGGATTTTCCGCCCATGCTTAAATCAGGCCCTATGTCTCAAGTCTGCTTCAGGCGTGTTGCACCTATCACAAGTGTCCACATGCCCTAGGGAGCATTCGGGCCTGCAAACGAGGTGAGAGGTATGCCCTGTGCAAAATGTAGAATTGAATCAACTTAAGGCTAGCGTCACAGGACATCTTACTTAGGTATACTAGGGCCCTTTCCCATTATTTATCGTTAAGTTGTCTCGCAAAACCGATTTCCCAGGCGTCTCGTAGGAGGAGTAATTATGTTTGGGTGTGCGCAATGATGGCTTTATTGATCCAGCTGATCACCCTTGGACTCTCACCCATTGTATGTACCTTTGGTATCAGTTCATGTGTTTCTGGTTCGTGCTTGGGTGCTGCCCATAGGTCCTCTGAAGTCACCTTCCAGGTCGCAAATAGTAAAAACTGTCCTTCTGGGAGGGCGTATGGTTCAGTTAGTGCATCAAATAACATTATGTGACTGTTCTGAAACCGGCCTCCCACACAGGACAGTCCAGACTCCTCCCATGGCTGAAGTTGGCCGGAGAGATGCGCCCCTCGCTCCCTTGTCAAACGGCCTAACAATGGTATCACTGGGGAATAGGATGAAAGGAGGTCAGTGAGTAGCACCACCTTTAGACAGCAAGGAAGGGTTGGTTGTATGTCAGGATGAAAGAGTCCAAGAAGAGCTCTACTACCCCGGGGGATGGGGTGGGGGGAGGGGGGCGGGGGCAAAGTGAGCCTGCTTCCTTCAATGGCCGGCCAGTGGTCGAAGTGCAATAAGAAAAGTATGGGCACCGTGATGCTGCGCACAATGGAGTTCGGGTGAATTAATGTGGCTGTGTGGTCAGAGATGTGGCTAGAAAAACAAAATGTTCTGTATCTTTTATGTTATTTAACCTTTAGTTAATTACATATAAAATTACGCACATCTTATATAAAAAATAAATGCAAGTTAAGTTAACCAGTTGGAAATATACTTTCGTTCATTATAAAACCTCTGGTAATTTAATGCACTGCAGAAGTTTTTGTCTATAACCAGAGAGCCACAGAACTGAATCCTGGTTGGTGCAGTGGAAAATAGTGACTTGTGTATGTTTAGTGCTACGAGATCCCAGTCTATGACAGATAGCACTGTGAATATGCAAGTTATTATTTCACATTAGCATTGCACATAGTATAACATAGGCTGCTACAAAATACGCAAAAGAATTGGATTAAAAAGCGCTTTCAAAATAGAGATTTTAGTAATACCCAGGCTGTACATAGTGCATTTTTTTATAATTGGCTTTAACCCTTTCGCTGCGGCGGCTATTCCGCCGCAGCGCTAAGTGGGCGGGGCGGCCGCATGCTGGTGACAGAACCGCTCTGTCACCAGCCGCGGTTGAGCTGTGCTGGTGACGGAGCGGTTCCTCATGACCCGCCCCGCTCAATAAAACTGCCGCGCAGGCGCGAAATCAGTGTCGCGCATGCGCGGCTGCCGGGCCATGACTGAACCGCTCTGTCATCAGCACAGCCCAACCGTAGCTGATGACAGAGCGGTTCCGTCGTCAGCAGGGGACGGGTTAAAGCCCACACTTCACAGCTTAACTCCGTTGCAATAATAGTCAAAAAGAATAAATCTGTGTCAACAGGCTTCAAGTACTTCCATCAACTAAAGCCAATATCGGCTTCCAAGCGCCCTATACATTTGCAGATTAACCCATTATTTACACTTATATTTCTTTCAGGTTATGTAGCAGAAATCAAGTTTTATTTGTAGGGGTGCATTATAATCACACATGTAGAGTGCAGCCGCATACAATCCTTTGTTGTATAACGCAAGGTGTTAGAATTCAAAATGTAATAACGTGAAATGTGATGTGTTTAGGCTATTAAATAATGACAGGGAAGGTTAAGGTAGAAAAGTAAATGTAACTAGCAGAAGATATTAACTTTAAGAATTCGTTAATCATTATTAATTGTGTCATTGCATACACAGGTAATGTAGTAATCGAATGTTCTTTATTTCCTTTGCAATTTCTCTTATGTTAGCTGAATTTTGTAGGCCTGAATTGCATTTCCCTGAAGGCTCTCGCTTTAGAATTAATAGCTGAATTCATGTATGCTGCGGATTTTGTTCTTTTTCACGTTTTGTGTTGCAGGTGGAAGATGTGCCCTTGTTAGCTAGAATGCTGTCTTTGTGTTGTTAGTCAATCAAGGAGAGAAGGAGATACATCGTAAACTGAAGCTGATCAGGGAAATTGTTGTGCTTTCACACCGGAGAAGGCCTGGGAATCAAGGTCAACATGTTGCGGTTCAGGAACACCTCTATCCCATGGAAAATTACCTTTGAGATCGTGTTCAGAGTGGATGGCGTGACCTGCAAGGACTCTTGGGAAAAATACCTGTAGTAATGCTATGGTAGAGTTGGGAAAATGGCCACTTCTCCGACTTTGGAGGGAGAGCATCTTAGAACCGGCTCTGTCTCGGTAACTTTACACTACATGACCCATTATTGTGGAGAAACTACTTTGGGAGACTCCACAGAGTGGCACTTTTATTTCTTGTCCAAGAAAGCGCTTAAGTAGGGATGGCATTGTAGTGTTAGAGTAGGGATAGATTGATGCTTTATATTCATCAAACCTCGATGCCGGGAATCTTTGACTCATGTTTGCTGATCCTCTGCATTTTGTTTCTTGAATTCAGCGTCTTTCTTATGTTACACCGCTCAACCTTGATATGTAGGTTTGGCTTTATGCTGATCCGATGTATTTCTACACTCTCATTTTGAGGTTTCTCTATGTACAGCTATTTGTGGCTTTGTAATAAATTAACTAACCTTATGTAGTTGTTGGTGGTTACAATGTGTCAAGAGAATTTCCTGTTCAATTGACTAATAATGACTTTTCCCCCCTCAGCGCTTCCATGCTGCTAAAAAGAACCATCGGATAGTGATTCTAGAATAGGTCCAGAACTTATGGGCCCAGCCTTTCACAGGTATGCAGGCACTCTGGCAAGAAGGCTTGTTTAACTGCCTTCCTCTCCCTTGATTTAACAGCACAGGAGACTCCCTGCCTTATCCTCCAGTTGAAGCATCTCAGCTGTTGAAATTAACTGTCCGTGGAGAGTTGTCTTTTCGAAAAAAGTAGAGGAACTGTTTTTCTTAAATCAAGAGTATGGGCACATCGTGCTCCTCAGATCCCGCCAAGTTCAGCCACTGGGACCGGCCCGCTATAAATCATGTTCCTTTATTAATTTTTTGTGCGGAACATAATCTTCCTGCGGATTCCTCGTGTCTCTTCTTCCTTCCCAGTGAGGCAGTGCAATGCATAATAAGATCCCAAGGTAAGCAAATATATTATTTGCCGTCGTCGCTTTCTCAGTTACTCCTCACTCATCTAGTTGGAGCACGGAAGAGGAATAATGAAGTTATGCCAGCTCACTAGACCGGGAAATGGCAGTGCAATCTGCAGTGCGCCGCCTGGCGTTCTGAAGGGCTATTACGTAGGAAAGGTTTATGGACAACTCTGGCACTTGGAGTGGCATTCATGTATCTTCTGCAAGATTATTTATCTTCCAGAAATGTACAGAAGGTAACTAATATGTTCACGTTGCACGCCCAGTCAACCACGCTAGGGTCACTGTATTATGCAGAGTGTCATCTGCACTTTAGTGACACTCCCCCATTCCAGCAGATTGTTCGCCAGAATTCCGGAGCACTGATAGTAAACAGTACTTGGAAGGCAAGCGAGCATTGTTCTCTCATCTGCTAGTACATGCTACATATCGCCCTCAACAGAACCTCCAGGGAAGGAATCTTTATTACAGTGCTTTCGGTTCCCTGAGGGACATCTTGTCATGCTCAAGTGTGACGGCGTTTTTTTAATCTCCAGAACTCAGTTACTGGTATCGTCCTGGACAACATCTTGTCATTTATCAGTGGATGGATGCAAATATCATGGTGTGCAAACACATCCTCTCATTATGTGATCGCTCACTGGCCTTGCTGTGTTTTTTTTTTATAGATTTAGGGCCATATGTAAGTAATCTACATTTACCGATTCTAAAATACGGAATTTTACCGATTCGGTATTTCAGAATCGGTAAATGTTATGTGGGAAACAAATCGATAAATATTACCGAAACGGTACGATTCGGTATTTACCAATTCGGTAATTCCCATTCATTCATATGGGCCTAGAGGCCCATAGGAATGAATGGGAAACCATTCACTATTACCGATTTGGTAAATACCGAATTGGTAATAGGTGGCACATATTCAAGGGTGGTAGGGTGTCATATTGACACCCTGTTGCACCCCTGAATCATGCATGTGTGCACATGTGGCACACATACATGCCCTAAGGGCATGTATGTCTGCCACATGGCACTTTAAAAAAGCACAAAATTGCTTTTTTAAAGGTTTTCAATATTTACCACCAACTTGTAGTTGGTGGTAAATAACAAATCCTGAATGCAAGAAGGCACTCACTTTAGTGACTCCTACATAGCTTTTGGATTTGGTAATTACAGATTCCTTAAAATAAGGAATCGATATTTTACCGATTCCTTAAGGAATCGGTACTTACGAATCCTGAAACCTGCCTCCTACATCTCAAACCCTAAATACTGGTCGGTAACGGCCGAAATTCGGTAATTTTGGCTGTTACAGAGCGGTATTGGGCTACCTACATATGGCCCTTAGTCCTGCTGACAAATTATGTCCCACCCATAACATGGACAGTATCAGTACTGACTTCCCTTATACAAAAGTGACTTTTATAACACCACTCCTAAGACTTGGAGCAGAGGCCAGACCCAACTTGTACAATATCACTGGAATTAATAACTTTACGATGTGGTGCGTTATTGAAAATGAGTAACAATTTACCTCCGTTAATGTGGGCATATCACAGTATTTGTAAAAGGAGCGCGAGTAAAACAGTCTGCATGTCCGCAGTAGGGGGAAAGAGGGCTTGTCCGCAATATTACACATGCTGTATTTGAGGGTAGGTGCTAAATCAGCTCTACATGGCTACAAAAATTATTGATCAGTACACATTAAAGGCAAAGGATCAGTTCCACCAAAGGAAATTGTTACACATTTCTTTATTCTTTGAATATTATTCTCTTTTCTTCGCAGGTAGCCACTGCGTTTCATCCTGTTTAAGGACTTCTTCAGGGCTCATCAATTGTCCGTTTTATTGCATGAATGATCCCTCCTCTCAGATTAGGCAGACCTTGCAATACTCCTATCTGTGTCCCTATGGTATTAGAATCCTTGTTCACAGTAGCGCTTGTCACTCTATAATCTTTTAGGATTTTTCGGAATAAATGGCAGCCTCAGTAGCTGTACATCTTTTATTAGAAGTCCTCAGTGGTGTGGATATTATAGATTTGAGCCCTTTGGATGGTGTATGATCAATATTAACCAGTAGCATTGGAATGTATTCCGAGCATTTGTCCCTAGTTCAACACCATCTAATGTTAAAAGAATATAGAGTGACAAGCGCTACTTTGAACAAGGATTCCAATACTGTAGGGGCACAGATAGGAGTATAGCAAGGTCTGCCTAATCTGAGAGGATTGAGCATTCATGCTATAAAACAGACAATTGATGAGCCCTGAAGAAGTCCTTAAACAGGACGAAACGTGTTGACTACCTGCGAAGAAAAGAGAATAAAATTCAAAGAATAAAGAAATGTGTAACAATTTCATTTGGTGGAACTAATTCTTTGTCTTTAATGTGTGCTGATCAAATCATTTTTGTAAACGTTTGATGTGGAAGTTCTTTCACATATTAGGAAACTATGGGGTCTTGTTTCCTTTGATCTTTGCACCATATGCTGTTAATAATTTCCCGAAACACAAATAAGTGCAGTATGAAATCCTAGACCTCTTTTATAAATCATTCAGCTCTGCATAGCTGTCTTGGCTCAGGTGGAAACGGTACTCCAATTTCAATGCAAGTCTTGCCTTGATATTGTTACTACCAATCCCAATGGGCTTAGTTGGAGCAAGAAAGCTAACCAGTCGCGTGACAATATTAGGTTTAGGCTCCCGGTTTTATGGTTTTTATTTTTGTAACACTCCCGTCTGTTTTTATCCATATTTATTTTTTGGCCTTCTTATTAGTATTTATCCATATTTAATTTGTGTTTTGAAAATAAATTGAGTCATAAAATGGTATATTATCATATTTATTTAACTCTTAGATGCGCACTCGTACATGGATCCCCTGTCGTGTTTTAGCAAATTAAGCAGCCATGTATAACAAAAAACTACACCCATAAGTGCATATTAGTGTTATACTAAAAGTGCATGTTAACATATGCCTTTATTTAAGGAAATCTGATCCTGTTTTATAAGTACCCATTCTGTCTGTCTGCTCAGCTTTTGCCTGGAATTAATGAAAGACAGCATGGCGAGTCACTCATAAGAAGCACAATTTTCTGTATTTTTCAGTTTTAAAAAATAAATATAGACAAGAAACACATTGTTTTCTGTCTGTGTTGATCTGTAAAAATCAGTAAATACGGAAAACTGGGAGCTTCCATTATGTTTTCTAAGTGCAAACGACAGCAGCTTTGAAACCAGATGGTCGCGAAGCAGTCTTTGTTATCAGTTTATTGTCAGTTCAGGCCTACTCTTTGACCCAGGCGTCCTGAGCTTTTAAGTAGTGCACCAGAGTATTCATTCTCTTTGACATCTGGCTGTGTATTTCTTTTGCATTTACTACTTTTGGTTAAAGACCTACTGGATGGAATTATTGAAATGGCAACCAGTACAGTTGCCACAGCAGAAACATATTGTCATTTGTTTACGACTCTAAATCATTAAGCATAGTCCTGCTACTTTTATGGTGCTATCCCACCCATGGGCTACTGAGGCTAATACTTCAAGAAGGTTATCCTTAACGCTTTCCTTACCTTTTGTTCGGAGCGATGTAGTCTATTTAGCCAAGCATGCCACCAGTACCGAATTCTTCTTGTTATTTTCTCTGATACCAATACGTTTTCGTCATTTAGGCCAGACTAAGGGCCTCATTTATGGGGTTTTGGTGTAGGGCAGCGCAACAAGTCACCTTGCTCCACTGCCCTACGTCAAAGTGTAAGGGCAGGAATGCACCATATTTATCCAATACATGGTGCATTCCTATCCTTTCCCCCCATTCTGACGTGTTTCAGCAGCCTAGCACCAACCCAGGCACCCTTGCACCATGGTGTAAGGGTGCCTGTGTTGTCGGCAGGATTGTTTTTGCACCTTGCTACACAAAAGCAATCCTGAGAGGCTTTTTCCTCATTCGATGTGTGCTGCATTGAAAGAGGAAAAACCGAGGAGAAATTACTTTATTTCTCCTCGGTTTTTCCTCTTTCAATGCGCTTCCTTTGGGAGGCATAAGATTTTGGTGTATCCCCAGCTTTACATGGTTTTCTAAATCTGAGGAAGCATCAAAATCTATTGGTGTTGAGTGGAATCACCTAATGCAACGCCTCCTGCTCAGAGTAATGAAACGCAGCGATTTGCACTGCCTTGCCTTACTCCATATCTACGAGGCCATTGAAAGCCAAGCAAAGTGGCTTTGCCTGATCTCATGAATATGATTTTGTAGTTTGCGCTGTTGGAGCGTAACAAAAGAGAGACACTCCAGCTGCGCAAGGGGCTCATAAATATGCCCCTAGATTGCTACCATAGGAAACTCTTTCAATATGCACTTCACAAGAATGAGCACCATTATTCATGAAGATTGTTTGGAAGGACTTGGGAAGTTTGTCTAGTATTCTGTTAATGTCATTTAGTGTTTGTTGCATGGTTTATGCATTGTAGCCAGTGATACAAGGATCTGCTGTATGTCATCCAGTGTCATTTGCAGTGCATACTTTGAGCTGGTGTTTGCAGGTGCGGACCACCAACACTCTGTTTTAGGGACTGTGAATTATATTAGGTCGATATCCAAAAAAGGGGACACTGTTCCTAGTGCAGGGTGCAAAAGTCACCAATGCATGAAGGTGCAAAAAGTCACCTAAAAATAAAACAAAAACATACAGAAGAGAGAAACAGAATCCTCATTTACCTGCGCCATGACATGGAATGCCTGTGAACAAGGAGCACCAAGAGCTCCGAAGCGCGTACTAATCAGGAGCGGATACAACATGCAGCTGTAGCCAGATGTTGGGTATACAGGTACTAATCAGGAGCGGATACAACATGCAGCTGTAGCCAGATGTTGGGTATACAGGTTACTGCCCGCCCTGATTGATTATGAGGGTATTTTATATTTGTCTTTCACGTGCA
Organism: Lissotriton vulgaris; assembly: GCF_964263255.1. NCBI lineage: Eukaryota > Metazoa > Chordata > Amphibia > Caudata > Salamandridae > Lissotriton > Lissotriton vulgaris. The sequence continues at coordinate 1,102,869,795 of NC_141694.1, read as the reverse complement.
CTTTACATTTTATAATTCTGGTCCTGACGAAGCGCCAACGACCCTTATGGCGACGCAGGCGCGAAACATGTTGACCTATGTCTTTCTATACCCGGGCATAGTATGCCACTGGGGCTAGATTTTATCTAGCAGATAAATCTGCTCAGGGTAGACTATCTAAAATATTCGCTGCATGGTTACCCATTATGAATTTCACACTACACTTGCACGCACTATTTTACCCTTTATTGACCCACCACCCTACACACCCACATGCACCATCCGGCAGTCCTATAAAAGATCTCCGACAAAGAGACCCTTCGGGGGTTCCGTAGGGAATTGCAGCGCCGGCCCTACGAGGAGCAACTGCCCGATGATGAAGCATGACACCTTTCGAGGTGTGTGAGGGCAACAGAGGACACAAAATGGTTTCCCTGTTTTCTGTGAGTCTCCTTACCTAGGGATTCTGTTTCTCTCTTCTGTATGTTTTTGTTTTATTTTTAGGTGACTTTTTGCACCTTCATGCATTGGTGACTTTTGCACCCTGCACTAGGAACAGTGTCCCCTTTTTTGGATATCGATAATAAATAAGGAGCATGGACACTGGACCTTTATTAGCTCCTGGGTCCCCCCCTCTCTTTTGTACAGTAATTATATTAGGTCACCAGAATTTTGCCCAGAAAAAGGTTCTTGAAGACTTTTACATTGGAAAAAATTAGTGATGTAATTTAATTTTCTTTGTTCCTTCTGTTTGGTACGAATGACACCCTCCTGAGGAATGTTTGATGAAGTCACATGGCTGAGGTAAGCTTTCATGTAGCTTCAGAATATTGCCTCTATTTAATATGCCATGTGGTCCTCTTGATGCATATGAGGGTGGTAGGTCGACGTTTAGAGATTTTGCAGCCTGGGATTGTTGTTTGTTTCTTGTAGCTTGCCTTCTTGGTTTGAGTCTTTTGGTGTTTGGGCCTCAGTTTCCCTAATAGTTGGTGATCAAGAGTCCTTAGGTTTTTGTGTTCTCTCGCATGTGGACTGAGAAGTGTATGGCTCATTGATTTAGGAACTTCAGTGCCAGGATCAATATAACTACCATTAGGCTAGCTAAAGTTTGATGCAGTAGTGTTGTCTTTTGCGTTGAAAACCCACATTTTTTCCATTGTACATTTAGCATGTTATGAAAATCAAGGGAGCCCAAATAAAGTCGGTCAGGGACCTTGGATAATCAATTATTTCTAAAGTCAGTGATCCCTAGACAAAAAATAATGTGAGTAAACAATGAATATAGACCCAATCAGTACTATATTTTAAAGCTGTCCAGCCGGAAAGGGGTTTTAATATGCAATTGGTTTTATATACAAAACAGTAAGCAAAGGACAATTGAAGTGGGACACAAGCCTGCTTCCAACTTAGTGGAAAGGACGTACAACATGAAACACAAGCATTTACAATGCAATAGGTCTCGCAGCATTAAAGTTTGAGTTACTGGCATTGTAAATGACAATGCTTTGCATTAGTTTTTTTTTTTAATTTGCAATTGGTATATAAACATTGTTTGTGAATGGTTAGCTGTTGCTTATGCTAAGCAAAGTTGGCAGAAATATAGAGTGCTAGTCTTGCTTGTTATAAGTATGCTGATTTAAAGCGCTCTGATACCTGCGGGTAAAGTTTGCGCTATATAAAAGCGAAAACTAATAAATAAATTTAAAAAAAGCCTACCTGTACCACGTCCGTTCTTATTCTGCGATGCCACATATCTTTGGGTCCCTGTAATTATTAACTGCACCCGGCTGTGGGAAACCTCCATGGCAGGAGCAATGCGTTGCGCGGCAAACACGGGCAATGTAGTCACTGTCCTGTGGCTGCACCGCGGGGTAACGGTGTAGTGGCAGGAAGGCAGGCAGTTGGTAGTGCTGTGCCATAGCAGTGTAGTTCTCTGTGTATGCTGGGTTTGGGGGTTGCTATTGGCTGACAAGAAGTGGTGAGGAGGTGCCGGTTCGGTGTGCCTGCTTCCTGATCTTGGGCAGGCTACAGGTAAACAAGATTTTAACTATTTCTTCCTCTTTCAATTTATATAGTCTGGCAACGTGCTAGTCAGCTTTGCATGATACATTTATTTGTATGAGGTGCCATTTCTGATGATTTTGAAGGTGATGCAGCTAGTCTTCAAGATGATGCAAGCATAGGAGAGGAAACAATGTAATTCCTACAGTGCTCAAGCAAAATGGCGGAGTTTCTTCGGAGTGCTTATTAAACACGCTTAAGTGTTAACTGCGCATTTGAAGGGTGCCAGAGAGGTGCTGCCCAGGCAGAGTATAGGGTTGCTGCCATCCATGTGAGACCGGACAAAGGCTTCCTTTGACTTGTGAAGCTGCTTGCAGGGAAAAGGGGTTTTAGGTTCAGGTCACTGCTGGAAAAGAAAACCTAATACAGTTTGTCTTTGGAGACTAATAAACCAGGAAGTACAGACCCTGGCATAATTTTAGCCTCGCTGATTAAATTTCAATTTACTAAAAATCTTACATGATTACTCAATGCCTGGACTTCACCTCTGTTAACAAATAGTGACGGGTTGTGGTTTAAGTCAAAACAATGCACCAGTATCAGAATGTTGACTTATGTGGCGTGCTTTTCGCCTCATGCACTAGTGTGTACAAACACCAGTCTTGCACTTAATCTGGGCCAATATGGGAATCTTCATGCTATGTTTTGGAGCTACTTTTTATTAAGCAAGTAATTGCCGCAGGGTCTTGCCGCATTAGAAAGACATGAACACGCTCATTCTGATAAATTAGTCCAAGTAATTCTTTAAAAGCATTTTAATTTTTGTTTTGCTTATACATTTCCAACTCCTTTCGGAAGGAAGCACTGTTCTTGGAGTCTTGCTGCACCTGTCAACACACTGATAATTGACAGTGGTACAATATCTGAAGTTTTTTAGGTGACATCACTGAAGCATACAGAGTTTGAAGATAGGCTACTTTCCCACACTGGAGGACTGTGGGGAGCTCTGAAGAGTCGTGGCTAGTGACGGGAGGTAGAAGGTAAAACAGGTGTCGCATGCTGGGATAGGCTGATAGGATTTTAATAAATAAGTAGCTACGATGAAACAAGAATAACATATGCCTGGATGTGTAACCTAGAGTTGAGCTTGTTCATGAGCATTAGTATAAACTGCAAAGACCACTCGCCAAAACACACCACTTAACTCATGATTTCCATTGGTGGAAAGGAAACCAAGTACCAGTGCTGCTGTTGTAACCAGGATAAAGGCAAAGCTATAGTCCTGGGTGTTCGGCGTATCCAGAGACACAGTAAAAGTGAACATTATTTTACATCAAGTTAAAATGGTCAAAGGATATATTGGGTAAGGGGTGGCAACAGAAACGTTTCACCATCTTTAGAGGCTTGTATATCTGATGTGGGCAGTTGAATATACACTCAGCGTGGCACCCCTCCAAAGTCAAAAATGACAATGGCTTTTATGTTTTAAAAACCAAAACACGTGGCATGCTGGGTTTTGTAGTTCCACATTTCTTGTAAGTATGGATCTCCATAATTCCACAGGCTCACAGGTGTTGGCTAAAAGATCCGGACTGGGTGGAAGTCATCGACTTATTGACCTCCTATAGAGTAAGTGCTCGTTTTCATTGCACAATAAAATATATTTTAATCAGAATACTACTATTTGAGGTCAGACATTATATGTCTGGTCCCGCATATAGAAGAAGAGAGTTATATTTTCTGACATACTGAGGGTTAAGCAGATTCAATTACAAATCACAATTCGAAAGACATGTGACTGACTCTGCCATTCCCGACCACGTGGCCTGCGAATGACTCTGCCAAGCCCCATAAGCCTAGAAGCCTCATTCATTAGTCTGGGTGTTAAACAGAGCACACGTCTAACCCTTAACGTTCACGTTGCTAAATCCAGCGTCAAATTCTCACTGCACACAGAAACTGATTTGCACCTCACAATAAGTTAGGAAAAGCACATAACTAGGATGCATGCAACATACTTTATGCCTATTGTTTTTTGTCGCAACAGGAGCATCACCGCGATGGCAACAGCAGAAATGTTGTTCAGAGAGGAAGCAGATCGCCACGGAAAGGTTAGGGGCGTTGAATTGTAGGGCTTGAAACCTACTGCACAAATAGGAGACCTGTTGAGCGAAGCGCCAGAGGCAATGGAACGTGATTTAAACCGACATCTGACCTCAGCTGGAAGCCAGTGAAATGTCTAGAGTCCAAAGCGGGTGGAGCATTTTAAATCATTTCTTATCTTACCCACAAGTACTTAGGAAATATGACAATCCATACCATAATATTGTGAATGTAAGCATAAATAGGTAAGTATAGGTTTTCTAGTCTTAACTTCCTACCAATGTATCTTGAATATATGCATATAGTAGGAGGCAGTTTTTTTCTTATATATATGGCTGCACGATTTGGAATATTCTGCGTTTCAAAGTTCAGCGGGCACCATCAGAAGCATCCTTAAGGAAATCGCATCTAACCTTGCTTTTTTCCCTTCCATCTGAATAGCCTTTCCCTTTTGGGCAGAATTTTAGAACTGGGAAGTGGCGTATCATGGGAGGTTATTACCAGTGTTGACAGACAGGTGGGTCATCTTGACCCACTAGAGGTTTCGCCTCTTGTGTTACGACTGCTCAGACATATAAATACAATTTAAAAAAAGAAACAGTTAAAGGTTAGGTATGGTTCAACAAACATAAGAAAAGAAGCCCTGAAGTTGACCAGTTTCGGTATGCAACAGCATTAATGGTGTGTATTGTGCTTGGCATAACATAATGGGTAACTTTCGGGGATTTACGGTGTTTGCTGAACATAAGTCACATTTAACTGTGGTGATTTTTCTGATGTTGTTTTTAATTTTGCACTGCCCTGCCCTTTGCATGCAATCTGCCAATTGCACGCTGTTACAGGGCCAGGTTTGCTGAATGGTTTGAGGCTAGCGCTGCAGACACACACCAGTACAACCTCACAACCATCAATTGTTTTACCTTTTTAAATTAAAAAAATGCACATTTCAAACGAATAGTGAGTTTTACAATTTGTAATTTTTCTTTTATTTTTTACTGATTTTCAGTGCCTGTTTCTGAAAACAAAATATTGGCTGTGTGATCACAATTTCTGGGGGGTGGGGGAGCGGAATGAGGATTTCCCCACGGCAAAAATTATTTTTCACACCTGTGAGTGTCCCCTAGAAAATACATGGCGTCAAGCACCTTCCGTAGCCTCTCCTTAGTTGTGGACCCAAACATCGCGAAAAGCACACTTTCCGAGTGAAGTTTACAATCTGCCAAGTTTCTGCATCTTTGAGCAACATTTCCTAATGTACGTTTATTAGTACAGTTGTTCCAAGTAAGTTGCTATTGGGCCACATTACTGCCACTGCATGAATACATGTATACACATACAAACGATGAAGGCCCCAGAAGATCACAAGTGTGTCATCAAAGGAGTCCTCTAGTGTTACATAGTGTGTTGCTATTGTTCAACTTTTTAAAACTTTTCCAGCATAATGAGTTCAATAACAATTAACAGGGTCCTATCTAATGCAACCACCTTCTTATTATGACCACAAAGTTAACATGAAAATGCCCGGGGTGTCGCATAATGGGACACATTGTATAATGTCCGTGGGCCCGATTCACAGAATGAACTTACTACTTTTGGCATTCACAGAATGCACTTACTACTTTTGGTATTCACAGAATGCACTTACTACTTTTGGTATTCACAGAATGAACTTACTACTTTTGGTATTCACAGAATGAACTTACTCATTTCGGTATTCATAGAAGTTAGGACTACTAACTTTAGGACTCCTAAATGCCTTCTGTGAATACCGAAAGTCTTAAAAATAGGATTTTTCTCAATTTAGTAGTAGTAAAGTTAGGACTCCTAACTTTAGGACTCCTAAATGCCTTCTGTGAATACTGAAAGTCCTAAAATTAAGATTTTTCTCAATTTAGTAGTAGTAAAGTTAGGACTACTAACTTTAGGACACCTAAATGCCTTCTGTGAATACCGAAAGTCTTAAAATTAGGATTTTTCTCAATTTAGTAGTAGTAAAGTTAGGACTACTAACTTTAGGATGCCAAAATGCCTTCTGTGAATACCGAAAGTCCTAAAATTACGATTTTTCTCAATTTAGTAGTAGTAAAGTTAGGAGTCCTAACTTTACTACTACTAAATTGAGAAAAATCGTAATTTTAAGACTTTCGGTATTCACAGAAGGCATTTAGGCGTCCTAAAGTTAGTAGTCCTAATTTTACTACTACTAAATTGAGAAAAATTTTAATTTTAAGACTTTCGGTACTCACAGAAGGCATTTAGGAGTCCTAAAGTTAGTAGTCCTAACTTCTGTGAATACCAAAATGAGTAAGTTCATTCTGTGAATACCAAAAGTAGTAAGTGCATTCTGTGAATGCCAAAAGTAGTAAGTGCATTCTGTGAATGCCAAAAGTAGTAAGTTCATTCTGTGAATCGGGCCCCGTGTGCAGATCTCACTTCTACTAGCAACCTACTGCAAGGTCCTGCTGGGAAGTGATTCTGGGGTCAAATGCCAGTACCTAGCTCTGCCACCGAGGCCGCACAGGCAGACAGCACAAACTTTGTCAGGCGGGGCCATCCCCCCTCCGGCTGGGTAGGCATTCACGGGGCTGTGTGCGATCCGAAACCAGGGTCAATCACTACAGGTCCCAGGCTTCGGCGGTACTTCTCGCGGGGTGTCCTCCTTTAAAGAGATGCCACCCGCAGCCGATGCCCACTGAGACTCCTCTGGCATTCCCAGTGGTGCAAAAGCAGAGTACTGAGACTCCTCTGGCATTCCCAGTGGCGCGAAAGCAGAGTCCATGCCCGCATGACTGGCGCAGGCGGGGAACCTCTCGGTTCTAGCAGTGAAAGATCGGGGCCAGAGACATAAATGAGGGACAGCGGCGCACACTTAAATCATCAAAATAACAAACATTGTCTGCCAGTGACGTCAGACGGTTCACGCAGTGACGCTTGGCCGTGCGCGCTGCCGCTAGCTCCAGCTAATAGGGGCTGTGCACGGGCGGAGGCTCTGTCTCGGCAGCTGTGGAACCGTAGAGGCAGCCGGGATCGCTGCGCAGGTGAGGGGTGAACGGGGGGAGGGGGTGTCAGCCATCACGGAGGGATTTTGTATGTGAGCACGAGTAATTGACAGGGAAGAGTTACTTGGTCGGGCCGGTGCGGGTGTGCTGTGACTTCGGTGCATGCGCGTTGACAGGCAGTGTTTTGCAAGGGAAACATGAGATGGGCACACGAGGGCGTGACCTGATCCGATTCCTGAGGCTGCGCGTGCCCATCTCCTGTCTCCCGGGAAGCAGAGCCGGTGACTATAGGTCTCTGGCGAGACAGTGCTTCGTGCTGTAATCGCAACGAGACCTAAAAAAGGCTCGGCAGAGTAAATTGCTTGTATGAGACACATTTTGATATAACAAACAAATTGTAAAATGGACACCATTACATATAAATAGTGTTAAATAAAGAAGTGTATATGGTGTACATCAAGTTGACAGCGTTTCGATCCTTACAGAACATATTAGGATCATCATCAGGACATTAACAATGGCATGCCTGTATATATTTGCCTGTATTAACTAGAAGCCTAGGGAGGAATTTAAAAGTTGGGAAAAAGAACAAGAAAAAATGAAGATTTAGCTTGGGCAAAAACAACTTGCTTACAATAGAGTGCTGGTGAGGACAATCTATATGCCAAACCAGCGTGAAAGGATTGCTTGTGAGCAGAGACAACTGATACCGGAGGTGCACGTGAACCTGGATATGGTCTAGACACATAAAATTGCTAAACAAGGACCAGGACCAAGAGTTCTGTTATCGGGCGCGAGAATTGCACAGATGCGAGCAAAATGAGACAGAAAAAAAATGGAAAACAGTAGGTGTGCGTTGATGAAGCGTGCAAAAAGACAGAGCACTAGTGTGGCACTACTGATAACTGTGCAAGAAGCATAGAATTACGTTTAGTAGTAGTTCCTTTAGCAGCATCTGTTGTTTTTGGGAATCTTGGGTACATTGTGTCATGGCTTGATGTTTTTGCTTCATGGTCTTTGGAATTTTTTTCCATTTTTTGTTGAGTTTTATTTACTTTTTGGTCTTTATATATAGGGAATACATTTGTTTTTCTTTTCAATTGTGAGTTGTGCCTCATATTCATTCTTTTCGGTTTAGATGTCTGAAGGGGTATGGCAGCCCATTTCCTTTCCAGCGACCTCTTCCATTAGTCCTGGAGTAGAGATTCTGTTTGTACTTGTTCCTTGGTGTAGATGAGTACTTTTACAGCAATTGTATTGGTTGTACAGTTTTGGAGATGATTATCTGTGGCTCTGATGGTTGGTCACTTACTTTGTTCACTGTAATTTAAAAAGAAAAATCATCTACAAGGGGCTGTAGGATTTGGTAACATTTAATAGTCGATCCAAGAGTGGGGGCACAGTTACACGAGTCCTTCGCTGCCTCTACTTCTTCCTGAGCCCATTTAAATAGTGAATTTAATTTCTCCAATTTCAAAGTGGTGTGAGTTGATCCAGAGTCTTGCCTCTTTTTCTTGGATAATTGTTAGTATGGATAATGCAGCAGTCATTACATTAAGGGTATCTCGAACCAGATGCCTAGTTCTTCAGATTTGTTGAGTTGGTGGATTCGGTCACAGTTGTTATAAATAAAGACATCCTTTTGCTAACAAAAATCTCTTGTTTGGTCGTCTAATGAGGCAGCTAGTAGTTCCTCATCTGGTATCTCCTATGGTGTTCGTTCAAGTTGCATGTCTTTTTTGTATGGATCTTGCTATAGTTGTTTGGCAAGGAAACCTTCTTGTTGCTGGGTAGCGCAATCTCTGTGCTTGACTCCGGTGCATGTATTAGGGACTTGCTAGAATATTGACTCTGCTTGTAGATAGTCAGGACCACATTGGGGGTCAATAAATCGGATCGCATGCTTTTTCCTCCAGTTTTAGAATCTTTATTGAACTTTTGGTACTTCAGCTATATAAAACTCTACAAAAAAAAAAAGGTTAGGAGAATTAATGTTGCACGTGACTGAAAATGGTGTTTTCAGTATTAACTTTGGTGTGGCTGATTTCAGTTAGGGTAATGGCTGTCGATCCTGATTGACTACAAATAGGCGACTTCTAGACATAAAACATTTTTATCATACAAATACCAGGTTTTGGTGGACTAAGATATTGGAGCACCTTTTTCCTGCTTTGCCAAGTTTGTCTCAAAATCTTAAGTCTACGCAAATCTTTGGCACTGTTTTTCCTTTGGTCCAATTGACATAAATGGGGTAAATTATGCACTGCTTGCACTATCTGGCTTCTGGTTCGTATTGCTTCAGATCGGATTCAGATTTTATCAATCCTGTAGGTCTATAGGATCATCTTTCAATAGTCAATGTGTTTTGCACGTCTTCTGTAATACTCCTAGATACTCTTAAATTAGAGAGGTACCAACTGGCTTAAGTTTGGTTAAATATCTGCCGCAGTGTGCTTGACGCTGCGGTTTTACCATAACTGAGCCAAGTCCTGACCAGGGCTGCCTTAGGTTAGGGAGGCGTTGAAAGCTCCTCCTCAAGCGAAGGCTTACGGTTGTGTCTCCTCCTGCTTGTGGTGGTGCAGCAGTAGCCTTGCGGTGTTGGCTGCCAAGTGCCGACAGAGTTTTGGGCAGAGAGCAGAGGACTTTGTTAATATGTGGGTGTTTCTACTGCTCAAAAGAATGGGCACTCAGAAGATGGGCACTATTAAAACACCAGCGGAATGGGATAGTTAAAGTGCATTCAGCTTTTGCATGGGTAAGCCAGATAGCAGGTTTAAAGTCCTGTGTTGTGCATCAGGTGCACTAGGCAGGGCGGTTGGCCCCTGCTCTGTAGAAGTAGTGCTTACAATCACATTTTGTTTGATTTTATATACCTTCACTTCTGTCCTTGCCAGGTTTGTTCCGTTCAAGTTGTCCTGGTTCCGCTTAATCACCGATTGGTCACAAAAGGTGAAGCAAGTGGGAAGGGCTATACACCACTTCTTGTAGTTCCTCCTCAGAGTTTTGGCCACAAGCCACACTAAGGCTGCCAACCACCCACGGCAGGTAGCCTCGACAAGGACCTGCAAATGCCCCCCAAGCGTGCCCAGTTGTGTCACAGTACCCCCTATAACATGCACCCCTTTGAAACTCACTGTGACCTTCGCCACAGGCAGGATCCCATAGGAAGATGCAGATATTATAAGGTGCAGATATTTATTTCCAGAAGATGATTGAACATTTTGAGACATTATATATTGTAGAAGCATGTATAATGTATGTATGACTTACAGACAGTTTCAGTTGCTGTAGAATTGAAAGTATTTCTCTAATGGTGAATGTCATTTGCAGATTTCTAGAATATATGTAGTGTATTTTGAAATAAGACAAGGTCCATACTTCCTGGTTGTACATGCCTTATCAATGGCAACAGCATAGACAGGAAGCCTTTGTCTTAAAATTGGGTCTTGGTCTAGTTGCTGATTGCCTTGCAGTTTAAAAAGTGTAAAGCACACTGTCACATTCATTGGATTATGTCTTCAGTGATGCCACTTAACATGTAATGAGCGATGTAATGTATGAATGATGGGGCGCAGGTTATAGTTTGTTCACTGATGTATAACTGGCAAATCTCAGTGGTTTTTTTGTTACATATATAATCTCTCTCTCTCTCTCTCTCTCTCTCTCTCTCCCTCTCTCTCTTCCCCCTCTCGCTCTCTCTCCCCCCTCTCTCTCTCTCCCCCCCCTCTCTCTCTCTCGCCCCTCTCTCTCGCCCCTCTCTCTCTCTCTCTCCCCCCTCTCCCCCCCTCTCCCCCCCTCTCTCTCTCCTCGCCCCCACAGTGGCAGTCACTCATGTGTAGCTATGGTTCACCCTATTTTTTTTTATTTGCTTTGGCTATTTATGAGTGATTTCATCAAATAACTGGCATCCAAATTTCATGCACACCTATGCAGGAGAAAGAACAATTAAAGAGGGTGGGATCTGTTTTCCCATTTTAACTCCCATATCAAACTGTACTCCTGCCTAGCAGCAGAGAAATGCTGAACGGATATATGCCAAACACACAGAAAGTCACTTGCAAAATCTGTAGCCAAAAGCTTAGCAGAGGAATATGAGGCCACCATTCCTTTGACACATTGATGATGAAGAGCCACCTGGAAATCTAAGGATGAATTGAAAAGGAATATTGACGGTGGCAGAGAGAGAGGCCATGCAGAAGAACAGTAGACGGACACAGCGCAATATGTGTGAGAAGGCATCCTCTACAAGCAAATAGAAGAAAATAAATCCATAACTTCAAGTCCTCTCACTCTACTTACTGCATGGAGTGTAAATTCCATGTATGGCATTGCGAGCAAATACGCTGCATAGGCTAAGAAAATAGAGTACTACAAAAAATGAATCAATAAAAACTTACAAATAAAAAGTTGGAAGCGGCCATTTGCCACAAAAGTTCCATAAAGAAAGTAAAACCACCCCAAAAAGTTTTTGGTATTTTTTTTTTTTTTTATAGAACCACCACCTTAAACTGCAAAAAGATTGTCTCTATTATGCTCTGTATGGTTGGCCAGAGTGGGAATTGGCCTCAAGACCTTACCACTTACTCTGTGGCCAGTTAACACTATGTGTGGCCAAAAGCCAGGTAGAGCGGAGGCTGGCTGCCAGCAGCAGTTGAGTTCAACCTTAACCTGAGGTTAACATCATGCCATGTCCTGTTGCCAACGCCTGCTTGTGCCTGGCCAAAGGACAGACGCTATGCGGGTTGGACATCTGTCGGCCCTTCACTCATGCGAAATGGGGTTTGACTGCCCGAGGGTCTACCCTCAGGCAAACCTCTGCTACTCATAGTCAAAGACTGTGCAGGGTCCACCCTTAGGCCAACCTCTTCTACTCATGGTCAAAGACTGTGCAGGGACTACCCTTAGGCCAACCTCTGCTACTCATAGTCAAAGACTGTGCAGGGACTACCCTTAGGCCAACCTCTGCTACTCATAGTCAAAGACTGTGCAGGGTCTACCCTTAGGCCAACCTCTGCTTCTCATGGTCAAAGACTGTGCAGGGTCTACCCTTAGGCCAACCTCTGCTACTCATGGTCAACGACTGTGCAGGGACTACCCTTAGGCCAACCTCTGCTACTCATAGTCAAAGACTGTGCAGGGTCTACCCTTAGGCCAACCTCTTCTACTCATGGTCAAAGACTGTGCAGGGTCTACCCTTAGGCCAACCTCTGCTTCTCATGGTCAAAGACTGTGCAGGTTCTACCCTTAGGCCAACCTCTGCTACTTATAGTCAAAGACTGTGCAGGGTCTACCCGTAGGCCTACCTCTGCTACTCATGGTCACAGACTGTGCAGAGTCTACCCTTAGGCCAACCTCTGCTACTCATGGTCAAAGACTGTGCACAGCAGGGGTTTCCTGGCCTTCATGAGCCGAGGACAGAGACTGACCACAGGACAGGACCTGCACCTAACTCTCGCTGTGCACTGCATGCAGAAGGCAGTGCACACAGGGGTTTGGGAATAAAGGGTATTATATTAAAAAACACTAGAAATTAGATAACAGAACCACAATTAAAAACTGATTTCGCTGCCAAACCACGAAAGTCGATCGATTATGGCATACAACGCTCACAACAAATGCCATAACTCACTTGGCACGCCAGGCACAAAACAGCCATTTACCAATGGCACTGGAGAAAAAATTCTTGCAAAAGGTAAACATGGCGTGTGACAGCAAGGCATAGTTGCCAGGACAACTGAAAATCAGCATGAAGTAGTACTGTGCCCATGTGATAGCCCAGAACTTCAGAAGGGCAATCTAATGTCATGTTGCAGAGAGCTGGTTGCCACACTGCCACAAAATCTTCAGCATTTCCCTTTGGGCGGGAAGGCATCTTTTCCATGCCCAAAACGTACAATATTGTATGTAGCCAATCATCATTTGAGATGGGTGTGTTTCCCATAGAGATAGTACTGCTAAAGATATAGGAAAATGTATAGTAGATATAGTTTCCCTAACATTCAATGCAAGGATGGCTTAAAGAATGTGTAACGTGTCATGTAGATTGCTTTCCCACTGTCACAACAGTCTGTCCTATTTATTTGATTTCAAAAGTTACAGTTAGCAGGTAAGAATACTCCAGGCTCATCCTGGAAGACAAGAATATCGCTGGGGAACAACATTAATTTCCAGACATTATCCCTCAGTTTGATACCTTGCGTCGTCTGACTGTCAGAAATTTGTTGAGCTATGGGTTACACCAAGATGGCAAATTGCAAAGGGGAGAAAGGGCACCTGTGACAAGTTCCTTGATGGGCATCAATACTTACAGTTGCATATATGTTTATCAAGTTTCAAGTTTATTTATTTATGATAACGGAACTCGATTGAGGTCCACATAATAATTCAGGCAAACAGTAAAAAACAACAAGATACCATAGAGAAATACATGATATCAATCTGTCAATATAACGGTAGAAAACATTTAAAATAATGGAACAATTTAAAACAAAACATTTCATTTGGAGGGTTAAGTATTGCTTCAATAAAATCAGAGGCTGTAAGGATACCCATTTGAAAACACATAGGTCTTAACCATTTACGTCTAAATACCATAAGTGCCGGACAGACAAAAATGACATGATACACGTCCTGGGAATTGGAATTACAAAAATCACAAATGTCAGAACAGCCGTGCCATTTGGACAAAAGACAATTCAAAGGGAGTAAATTATGACTTAGCAAAAGGGTAAATCTCCGAACTCCATGAGGGAGATTCCAGGATATGTATGGCTGAGGTTTTTTCATTTGACAAAAACTACTGGTAGGGAACATTCCTCTCTTCACTTTACTTGCCCCTCTATCTACTCTATAACCCAGCTCCCAGGAAGCCGACTTTAAAACTAACTTTAGTTGGGCCGCGGATAGGGAAAAAAGACCTAATTCATCTAACTGTAATAATGTAACTGCCTGTCAGAAGTTCCTTACAATTGAAGAATAAGCATTAAAAGTACCCAACAGCTCATTTTTTATGAGATGCCTCAGCGTACCCGGCATTCCTCCAGCTATGTTAAAAACCCAACGCACCACACTCGCAACTGCCTGAGCCCAGGAACTACGCAAACCGAATTCCTGACTCAGAGAAGACGTAGAATTCGCAGTATTTACGGAGGTGAGGTAGCGTAATATTTTTCCTTCAGTGGAATCCAAAAAACTCCAACGTCATATCTACTGTTTCTAGTCCATAGATAAGGGATGCGGGGATTTTTGCTCGGAATACCTCGAGCAATATGGAGAAGTGCCTTCTACCTGTCGCTTTATAAAGAGAAACAAGGCTCTTCCCCTGAGCAAGAGCTTTCCTGCTATTATTCTCGATGTGAGCTTTGTCACTTAGACTACTCGTGACAATCTTTCCAAGGAAAGGATACGATTTGACTACTTCTTTTTTTTTTTTTTTTTTTTTTTTTTTTTTTTGGTGTAAAACTTTTATTGATATTCATCATCCAAGTTACAACAGTGCAATTACACAGTAATCATGACAGTAGATAAAAGCAGAATATCACGTACTTCTACACAGCTATTCAGCCGACAACCCTCCGGTCCGGCAGCACAGGATGAGGATGATATGGCAGACCAACAGGATGTAAATACCGGAGTCATGAAGTTTTACTTTTAAGGTTCATTTTGTCTTGTTCCATTTATGAAAAATCAAAACCAAACCAAACATAGTGGCTCAATAGTAGTGTATAGACATGAAGCAATATAGAACAGAAGATGCTAGTAGAACACGCCGACCCCCCACCCCAGGCCCACCCCCATCATCCCCCCGCATAGCGTGAGCTGAGTTTCCAACTACAGGAGTACGTTTCTAGTCCCACCCCTCAGAGATCCACAGGTTAAGCAGTCATTCCCTCCTCATCTTCTGAATCCTCGTCTTCGTCCTCCTGCAGCGGGTCACACAGATCCCCTCTGTACCTATTCCAAGCCTCCCACACCTTGTTCCACTTCTTTGGGTTCGCTCTGAGTTTGTAGACAGTTCTTTCAGTTATCATCAATTTGTCCATGTTTTTACACCATAGCGCCAAAGTAGGTAGCTCCGCCACCCCCCATCTCTGCGCCATATCACGCTTCGCCACCATTGTTCCAATTGTAACCCATTGCTGTTGTCTGAGGTTAAGATCAGTGCCCTCCCATATATTCAGGAGACAAAGGCGCGGCTCGGGTGTAAGGGAGGTATCAAGGGCCTGTGAGATCGTGCGCATGACCTGCTGCCAGTATCTGGCAATGAGAGGGCAACCCCATAGTGTGTGCAACAATGTGCCCTCCTCCCCACATTCCCTAAGACAATGAGGGGAGTCAGCCCTGTGCATTTTGTGTAGGGTGGTCCTCGTGTAATACGTTCTGTGTAGTATTTTTAACTGTATGAGTCTGAATCTGGCCGAAACCCCAGCCTCTCTCGGGGACGCCATCGCAGCATTCCAATCCGTCTCATCCATAGCACCCAATTCATCCTCCCATTTTTCTCGTAATTTCTGTAGGGGGTCTGGGAGATTATTTAGCAATTTACGGTATGTGAGTGAGGTGGCCCTTGTTTGCATGTAGTCCGTGAGGAGCCGGTCTTCTAGGGGGGAGGATTCCGGGACTGTAGTTCCCGGTTCCAACACCGCCAGGAGAGCGTGTCTGATTTGGATATATCTGTATGTTTCTGTGGGGCCCAGGGCATATTGCTGTTGAAGTTGCTCGAATGAAACCACCCCTGTGGACGTCCAGAGATCTCCCACCGTAGAGATGCCTATATTGTCCCACTGGGTGAACCCTTTACTGGTCCGTAGGCAGCCCAGTTTTTTGGTATCCCAAAGCGGGGTAAGCTTTGTGACGATTCCCTTCCACTGTAGCTTGGTGAGGGCTCTGTACCATAAGGTAACTGTGTGTCTAGTGGGGCCAATCAGGTCCTTAAGGAGACTTGGGTTATAGAGGGGGGCCAGGAGAGTTTGTGTTCCCAGTTGGGCCCTGTCCGCCATGTAAGCCGGGTCAGTGTGTGACGCATGGATCCACTGGTTGAGTACCTTGAGTTGGGATGCCCAGTAATAAAGCTGCACATTCGGTAGCGCAATTCCACCATCGTACCAGCCGCGATTAAGTTTGAGGTGAGCTATTCTCGGGGGACGCTCACCCCAAAGCAGAGTGGTGACAATTGCGGTGATTTTCTGCAAGTAGGAGGGCGGGATCATAGCTGGCGTATTTTCAAAGACGTATAGGAAGCGCGGGAGCGCCATCATTTTAAACAGAGCAGCGCGGCCTAAGAGTGTGAGTGGTAGGGACGACCAGTGTCTCACGTCTGCCTTCAGACGGAGGAGGGGGGGTGTCAGGTTCCGGTCGGTAAAGACGGCCGTATCGCTAGTGACATGGATGCCCAAATATTTGAAGGAGACATCGGTCATCACCAGCGGACAGTGCTCAGGGAGGACTGGCCGCGGGCCCATCAAAACATAAAGGACCGATTTCGTCCAGTTGATTGTGTAGCCAGAGGCCGCACCGTGTTTGTCGCAGAGTGCCAATAAAATCGGAACACTCAGTTCGGGGGATGACACGTACACCAACATATCATCCGCATACAACGATATTCTATCCTCCCAGGTCTCCGTCCATCTGATGCCCTTCAACAGTGGTGTTGTTCTGAGAACGATCGCAAGGGGTTCAAGGACCAATGCGAACAGCAACGGGGATAAGGGGCAGCCCTGGCGAGTCCCACGCGCTAAAGAGATCGCTCGGGAGATATGGCCATTGGCCGCCACGTGGGCCATTGGGCCTGTGTAGAGTAGTCGAACCCACGACAGAAACTTCGGTCCGAAGCCCATCCGATGTAGAACTGCGAACAGGTACTGCCACTCTACCATATCGAAGGCCATCCTGGCGTCTAGTGACAAGATGGCCGCCGGTTCTGTCAGGGAGTGTGCCCGTGCCAACGCGGCGTGCACTCTACGGAGATTCAGTGCCGTACTCCTGTGCGGCATAAAGCCGGACTGGTCGGGGTGGATCAGCTGAGAGAGGTGTGGGGTCAATCTATTAGCAATCACCTTCGCCAGGATCTTCGCCTCTGCATTGATGAGCGAGATCGGGCGATAGGATGTACAGCATTCTGGAGGTTTATCAGGTTTTGGGATAGCCACTATTGTTGCCAAGCGCTGGTCTAAGGGTAGCGTTCCGGTTTCACGGCAGTTCTCGAACATGGCCAACAATGGCGGGCCTAGTGTGTCTGACATCGTTTGGAACCATTCGATTGGTATCCCATTGGGGCCCAGCGCTCTGCCCGTGTGCAGCGCGCCTATCGCCGTATGGAGTTCCTCTACCGTGAGATCCGCTTCCAGTTCAGTTTGCGCCTCCGGCGTTAACACCTCCACTTCTACTTCTTGAAGTGCCAGTTCCGCCCTTTCTGCCGTGACCACCATCTCCGGGGTGTACACCCCTTGGAAGTGGTCTGCCAGGAGGTCAACAATCTTAGGAGGGTGTGTGTGATAAATCCCCATGTTGTCCCGTAACTGCAGAATGTGCCTGCCTCCGTCCCGCTTTTTGTCCAGCCAAGCCAGCAATTTGTTGGCTTTGTCGCCCACATCATATACTCTACATGCTGTCGATTCCATACGCTCTAACACCCTTCGGCGGAGAAGATCGTCGTGCTTTTGCTGGCAGAGAGTCAGCGCGTGTCGGGTGGTCTCTGACGGCGTGGTCATATGAGTCACATTAGCCTGTTCCAGCTGTAGTTCCAGTTCTACCAGTTCTATTTTTTGTTTGCGTTTGTGATCGGTTATGGTCGCAATGGCCTGGCCCCTTAGTACCGTCTTGTATGCTTCCCAGAGAATCGTCGGTGAGGACACCGACCCGGAGTTCTCCTGGAAATAGTGTTTAGTGGCAGTTTTGAGAGATTTTCGGATCGGGGGAATTTTTAGATAACCAGGGTAAATGGGATAAAGACGTGTGCGAGCCGTGGCCGAACAGGACAGTGCAGCGATCAAGGGAGAATGGTCTGAAATGCCCCGTGGTGCAATCTGTACTTTGTCAAAAGTGAGTTTGCCGCCCCCCAGTGTGAGAAAATAGTCTATGCGTGACAGGCAAGCATGGGTGGAGGAATAGTATGAATAATGGCGATCAGTAGGGTGAAGTTGTCTCCAAATGTCCACCAGACCCTGTGCATCCAAGAAGTCCCTAAATTTCGTCGGGCCAGTAGGGAGGGAGCGAGCCGGGAACCTGTCCATATCAGTATCAGCCAATGCATTAAAGTCTCCGCCCACTAACAGATCCCCTTCCGGGAGTTCCAGAAGAAATTTGCCTAGGTCCGGAAGTGCCGATGAATGTAGCGCTGGTGGGATGTACGCAGACACCACGTTAATGGGCACGCCCTCCCACTGCCCACACACCGCCGCAAAGCGGCCATGTTTGTCCGCTTTCGTGGAGTGATGTATGAATCGTGACGCCCTCTTCACCCAGACACCCGTCCCCCGGGACCCCGAAGTAAAGTCCGAGTGTATTAACATGCGGTATCCTCTTCTATCCAGAGCTTTGGTGGCCACCCCCACTAAGTGTGTCTCCTGGAGGAGGGCGATATCACAGCTCAGTCTTTTAATACATTGCAAGACCAGCCCTCTCTTCACTTTATCTCCTAATCCCCGAACATTCCAGGACACTACCCGCAGCGGCGGTACCGCCCCCACCCCAGTGTCATGTGTTACTACAGCAGGTCGTGGGGAATACGCCATATTGTGATCAAGCGTGCAATTGGGTGTCCTAGAGGGCGGGACGGAGCCATATCAAGTAGGGGGTCCCCCAACCCCGTGCATCGAGGCGTGTGTTTGCGCCGATACAATGTTCGAGGATCAGAGGCAGTATACCCGGTGTCAGGAATACGGTCATATGTGACCACCAGCATTTTCAAAATGAGAAGTAGAGCCAAACATTTCAAACCAATCAACCAACATAACCCCATACCCAACGTCCCCACCCTCCCTGCTTCCCTGCTACACGGACTCCAAACTGCCCGCCACCCCAATTTAGCAGAGTGCTTAAACCCACCCCAAAGAAAACACACAGTTACTTGCTCGTTGGGGGTGAGGAGTACTCCGGAATTAGCGACCCCTCATACCCTCCACGGAGGCCCTCGGCCCAGTGTCCTTGGCGGTTCCAGCCGCAGGCCCAAACTTCAATAGCACGTACATGTGTTCAAGGGTCCACCTCCAGACTCAGAGTAGCCTCATCTCGTACCGGAGAGCTTCTGCCACTGTTCGTACCCTCGGCTCCTGCAGCGTTGCGATCCGAGTGTGGCGAGCCGTTCTTAGTCCGACCAGGACGGCGAGAGTGAGAAGCAGGACGCCAGCCGTCCAGCCAGTCTCGCGCAGTGCTTGGGTCGTCAAAAAACCATGTCCTATTCTCCGCCACCACCCGAAGCCTGGCTGGGAAGATCATAGAATAAGGGAGTTCACGTTTCCTAAGTTCCTTTTTGACATCCAAGAATGTTTTTCGCCGCCTGGCCACCTCCGCCGTGTAGTCCGGGAAAAATGCCACTGTTGAGTTGAGGATTTTTACCGGTGGCGAGACACGTGCCGCCTGTAGGATGGTGTCCCGGTCGCGGTAGTTAAACAGTCTCGCTAGGATTGGCCGCGGCGCGGCCCCTGGTTTTGGTTGACCTCCCGGGACCCTGTGGGCTCGCTCCACAGAAAAGAAGGTCGATAGGCCTTTGGGTTGAAGATGAGTCTTGATGAGTTCCTCCACGTATAGATCCGTAGCCCTCACACCTTCAGACTCCGGAACGCCAAGAATGCGCACATTGTTCCGCCTGGAGCGGCCCTCCTGGTCGTCGAGCTTGTCCTTAAGGAGCTTGTTTTCCGCCATGACCGCCTCCATGGCCGTCTGCAGTTCCGAAACATCCTCCACCAGCGATTTTGTGACAAGCTCTAAAGAGCCTACCTTTTCGGCCATCTTGTGAAAGTCAGCGCGGATAGGGGTGATCTCGGTCGAGATAGAGCCCACCGTTGTTTGGACCTGTGAGAGAGCCTTCATGACATCGTCCAGCGTCGCCTTCTTCGGTCCCCCAGACTCGCCCGGTTTTACGGGGGGAGTTCTTCCCTCCGCCGGAGGGGAAGCAGTCCTATCGTTTGTGAAGCGGTCGATACGAGTCTGGGTTGTGCCGCCTTTCACACCTTTCCCGGCCATCGTTCGTTCGCGGAGGGAATACAGTTCGTCGGTCCGGTGGGGTATCAAGTGAATACGCAGTCACTACGCTGATCTCGGTTCAAGATGGAGGGGGCTTCCGTCCCCAAAAGCGGGACGCCTTGATGGTCCCCGCAGGGCAGGCTGTCGGGCAAAGTGCGGTTGAAAGTCTTGGGAAAGTACGGCCACCCTTCCAATGAGTCTTCGCTAGATATAGCGAGCCGAGTGACGCGGAGCAGGACCGCCACTGGGTGTGGGCCTCTTGCGCCGACCACTTCCTGTCTTTAGCAACCGAGCAGGCTGCACTTCCGGTCGGTCTCAGTGATCACTTGAGGGCCCGGAGGTGGGCCTGTGCTCCGGTTGATTCAACATTCGACGATAACTCCGTCATCCAATGTGCGATTTTCGTCCGGGAGCCTGCCGCCAGTCCCGCCCGGTCCCGGGCATTCGGTGCTACCGTTGGAGGTAACAAATAATCACGGATTATCGTGCGGATAGATGGAGAGGTCGCTTCCTCGCCGGAGCTAGTCCTCTATGCTGCCGCCATGCTCGGCCGCCAGCCACGCCCCCCGATTTGACTACTTCTAGTCTTTCGCCCCCAACAGACCAGTAGTAATTGTCATATTTGGATTTTTCCTTCCCCGGAAGCACATTATTTTGCTTTTTGAAATATTTATTTTTTAAAAATGGGCCTCAGCGTAGGTGTTCAGGGCGTGTAGGCGACCATTCAAACCTTTTGGGGTAAGGTCCAAAATTAAAATATCATCCGCATACATTAGGCACACTATTGGAGTTCCCCCTAAAACTGGAGCAATGCCTTTACTAGATAATAATAAAGCCTTGGGGAGGTCAGCTATGTATAAAGAGAACAGAGGAGCCAAGAAGCAACCCTGTTTAAGTCCATTAATCGTGGGTATAACCCTAGATAGTCCTCTCTCACCTCCCATTAATACTCTACACCAAGTGTCTGTATCACGGACTTCATCACTCCACACGCGCTCCCCTCCAAAGATTACATCCTTCTGGGAGACCTCAACTTCCAACTTGAAAAGAACAACGACCGCAACACCACCACCCTCTTGGACAACCTCGCCAACCTCGGACTTAAACAACTGGTCACTTCCCCCACCCACATCGCAGGTCACACACTCGACCCCATCTTCACCTCCAGCAATCATGTCTCCTTCAGCCACACTACGGATCTCCTCTGGACTGACCACAGCTGCGTTCACTTCACCTACAACAAGCCGAAACCCACCAACCACCTCCAACCAACTCTGCAAAGAAACTGGAACAAAATCACCATCGACCAGATCTCCTCATCGCTCCTTCTAAACACCCCAGCCCACTCTTCTAACCCAGACCAAGCCGCCGCCAACTTCACCCTATGGTTATCCAACACCGCCGACATCCTAGCACCACTGAAAAAACGTCAAAGCAAACCTGGCAGCAAGAAGGCCTCATGGTTCAACGATGATCTTAAGAAGTCCAAGAAACTCTGCCGCTCCCTTGAAAAGACCTGGAAAAAAAACCCAATCACTAGCACCAAGGACGCCTTCAAAAACGCCACCCGCACACACCACCAACTAATCCGAAAGGCCAAGAAAACAGCATTCAAGGATCGACTAGACAACAACGCCCACAACAGCAAGGAACTTTTCAACATCGTCAAGGAATTTACCAACCCCTCGGCCAAGTCCAACGACATCACCCCCTCTCAAGCCCTCTGCGACTCCCTGGCTTTATTCTTCCACAACAAAATTGCAGACATCCACAACAGCTTCGACAACCAACCCGGAGACCAACCCACCCAACCATATGCTGAACTTTCTCCCCCCTTGAACACCCTTAACGACTGGAACCCAATCTCCACTGAGGACACCATCCGCCTGATGAACTCCATCCACTTAGGATCCCCCACAGACCCATGTCCTCACCACATCTTCAACAAAGCAGACTCTGTCATAGCACCGCACCTCCGAGACGTCATCAACTGCTCCTTCAACTCCGCCACCTTCCCGGAAAGCTGGAAACACGCTGAACTCACCGCCCTTCTGAAAAAACCCACAGCGGACCCCACCGAACTCAAAAATTACCGCCCCATATCGCTCCTTCCTTTCCCGGCCAAAGTCATCGAGAAAGCTGTCAACAACCAGCTCGCCGCTTTCCTCGAAGCCAACAAATCCCTCGACTCCTCACAATCTGGCTTCCGAGCAAAACACAGCACTGAGACCGCCCTCATCGCAGCAACAGACGACATTCGAACTCTACTGGACAATGGAGACACAGTCGCCCTCATCCTCCTCGACCTCTCCGCAGCCTTCGACACAGTCTGCCATAGCACCCTTCTACAGCGCCTCAGAAACATCGGAATCCAAGGAAAAGCACTTGAATGGATCACCTCGTTCCCCACCGGAAGAACCCAGAGAGTCCGCCTTCCACCATTCAAGTCCGAGGCCACTGAAGTCATCTGTGGCGTACCACAAGGATCCTCACTCAGTCCCACCCTTTTCAACGTATACATGAGCCCCCTCGCGGCCATCGCCCGCCAACACAACCTCAACATCATCTCTTACGCGGATGACACTCAACTGATCCTTTCTCTCACCAATGACCCCAGCACCGCCAAAACTAACCTACACGAAGGAATGAAAGAAGTTGCCGAATGGATGAAACACAGCCGTCTGAAACTGAACTCAGATAAAACAGAAGTCCTCATCTTAGGTACATCCCCCTCTGCATGGGACGACTCTTGGTGGCCGGAAGCCCTTGGAAAAGCACCCATCCCGACAGACCACGCACGGAACCTAGGCGTTATCCTGGATTCTTCACTTTCAATGAACAGACAAGTCAGCGCCGTATCCTCATCCTGCGTCAACATTCTTCGCATGCTCAAAAAAACATTTCGCTGGATCCCCACCGAAACCAGAAAAACAGTCACCCATGCTCTGGTCACGAGCCGACTGGACTACGGAAACACCCTCTACGCAGGCACTACCGCTAAACTCCAGAAGAAACTCCAACGAATCCAAAACGCCTCAGCCAGGATCATATTAGACATCCCGCGTAACGAACACATCTCTGGTCACCTGAAAGACCTCCACTGGCTACCCGTCAATAAGAGGATCACTTTCCGACTGCTAACCCACGCACACAAATCACTCTACTACATCGGACCAGAATGCCTCAACTCACGACTATCCTTCTACACCCCCTCCCGCCAACTACGTTCTTCCAGCCAAGCCCTCGCCACTGTACCTCGCATCAACAAGACCACCATGGGAGGCAGATCCTTCTCATACCTGGCAGCTAAAACATGGAACTCACTCCCCACTTACCTTCGCCTTACCCAGAACCACCTAGCATTCAGAAAGCAACTTAAAACGTGGATATTTGACAAGTAATCCTCCTCCCCTCCCTAAGCGCCTTGAGACCCTCTGGGTATGTAGTGCGCTATATAAATTCTTTGACTTGACTTGACTATGCAGTGCAATAGCTAACCTTAATAAACTAGAGGGCATCCCTAGATCAGCTAACTTACTCCACAACAAAGATCTGTCCACCTTATCAAAAGCCGTAGAGAAGTCAATAAAAGCACCATATACACCTCCTCTACGGACTATGACATATTTTTTAGTCAGAACCTGGAGAGCAGTAAGATTGTCTAGGGTACCATGTTGTTTCCTAAAGCCGGTCTGCTCAAGCGGTAATATTTCTGTCGCAGATACCCAGTCATTTAGGACTACCCTACCCTTAGGCCTACCTCTGCTACTCATGGTCACAGACTGTGCAGAGTCTACCCTTAGGCCAACCTCTGCTACTCATGGTCAAAGACTGTGCACAGCAGGGGTTTCCTGGCCTTCATGAGCCGAGGACAGAGACTGACCACAGGACAGGACCTGCACCTCACTCTCGCTGTGCACTGCATGCAGAAGGCAGTGCACACAGGGGTTTGGGAATAAAGGGTATTATATTAAAAAACACTAGAAATTAGATAACAGAACCACAATTAAAAACTGATTTCGCTGCCAAACCACGAAAATCGATTGATTATGGCATACAACGCTCACAACAAATGTCATAACTCACTTGGCACGCCAGGCACAAAACAGCCATTTGCCAATGGCACTGGAGAAAAAAGTCTTGCAAAAGGTTAACATGAAGTGTGACGGCAAGGCATAGTTGCCAGGACAACTGAAAATCAGCATGAAGTAGTAATGTGCCCATGTGATAGCCCAGAACTTCAGAAGGGCAATCTAATGTCATGTTGCAGAGAGCTGGTTGCCACACTGCCACAAAATCTTCAGCATTTCCCTTTGGGCGGAAAGGCATCTTTTCCATGCCCAAAACGTACAATATTGTATGTAGCCAATCATCATTTGAGATGGGTGTGTTTCCCATAGAGATAGTACTGCTAAAGATATAGGAAAATGTATAGTATATATAGTTTCCCTAACATTCAATGCAAGGATGGCTTAAAGAATGTGTAACGTGTCATGTAGATTGCTTTCCCACTGTCACAACAGTCTGTCCTATTTATTTGATTTCAAAAGTTACAGTTAGCAGGTAAGAATACTCCAGGCTCATCCTGGAAGACAAGAATATCGCTGGGGAACAACATTAATTTCCAGACATTATCCCTCAGTTTGATACCTTGCGTCGTCTGACTGTCAGAAATTTGTTGAGCTATGGGTTACACCAAGATGGCAAATTGCAAAGGGGAGAAAGGGCACCTGTGACAAGTTCCTTGATGGGCATCAATACTTACAGTTGCATATATGCTATTATCACAGTTGTAGGATGCCGGTAGCTTGCCATCATACAATACAGAAAGCATTCGCAGAAGCCCCTGTGCACCAATGTGTCCCCAAGGAAATGATCAGTCTACACTGACAACCATCTTCTCGGGGTTGAGCAATATATCTCCCTTCTTGTATGTCTCCCAATGTCATTTGAGATTGGCTTTGCGTATTACGTCCAATCTGGAGGCCCATTAAGAACCCTGCCTGTGCCTGGTGCCACAGTCAAGTCTTCATATGGTCTAGTCTGAGTGTTAGCATTTTTGTAAACAATTTGGCATCTACATTGAGCAGAGATATGGACTTATAAGGACTGCAATACTTGGGGTTTTCCCAGCCTTATATGCATTTGATTCTAAATATAGAGGTGACCATTTGCCATTAATGACTCTTATCAAAAATCTAATTATGCACGGGCTACAATGTTTATTTAAGTTTGAAGAAAGCTCCTCTGGTCTAGGCAAGTGTGCCCTATTCTGACTGTTAAATAGCACTTTGTGATGGGAGATTCCAGAATCTCCCAGTTTTCTTTATTTAGAGTTACAAAAATGCTTTCTTATTACCTGTACTTAATAAGCCAGAGTTTGTGGTTCGGTTGTAGCACTTGATTATAATTATAATTACTCTGATATAGTTGCTTTAGAAAGGCCAAAATGATTTTATATTTTCTTTCTCCTTTGTGCAATACACTCCTTTTTAGGTCTCACCTGAGCCAGCGCATGCGCCGCACTGGTGAGACATTTAGTGAGTGGGCTTTTCAAAGTGCTACCACACGCTTTTGCTGGCCTCAAGCTTGAGGTTACGTGCGTGAGCACGCGCGCAACCGCCATCTGGCTTTCCTTGTGCCATCCTTAGAGGGCGCCTTGCTCCGCCCCTCCCCCACCACAGAGCGTGTCCCCGTGATCACTTTTGCTTTTAAGGCCGCGTTACTTTTTATTAAAAAGCACTATGCATTCAGAGGTGAACAGACCGGTGTTTACAAGCAGAAAAAGAAAATTACAAGTTTCATAAGAAAAAGAGATCTTTAAAATCTCGAGCATGGCTGAAAGTATCACATTTAACATGAGTTCTCTTATCAGTTTTGTGTCCAGCGAGAGCCTACCGAAGTTAGATTGTCTTCTCTGTGTCGTATGTGGCTTCACAAGGGGACATCTAAACACTACGCCCCCAATAACACTTCCTGCACCCTCCCAATGTCAGCTTCGTGGGCCCACGGGAAGCTTGTGGACAATCACGGTCACAATAACTGTCATGTGGCAGTGTCCCTTCCCAGAAACATTTGGGGACTCTGTCTCTCTGCTCATCAAACTCAGGACACAGTACACGCAGCTCCAGCACTGCATCTTCACTATGGAGAGAGTCACCCCCTGTCCTCGACTCAGCCTGATTGGAAATGTAGTCTCCATCTAACCTTTCCAGGCTGGGGTAGCTATTGGCCGCAGTTGAAGTTGGTGGTTGAGACTTGAGATGAGCACTTAATAGACGATCATGGCGGCCATCTTGTAATGGTTAACTTTTCACTTATAATAGAAAAAACATACACATGATTTCAAAAGAAGCATGTCTAAATGTATTTATTTTTTAATGCATTTTAAATATTAATTCTTGAAACTAGATATAGTCAATCAGTGAACAATTTTACGTAAATGAAACATGCCTTTACAGCCCCTCCGTTCCGCCGTTCAAGAGCATTTAGCCGTGTTCTTTAGATGACAGACACCCTTCTTCGACACCTCGACCTAAGCACCTCTTCCTCCTTATAGGGATAGAAAAGGGACTCAAATTGCCCGACCGTGACCTATATCCTTTTTTGCCCCAAATGTTTTGTAATTGTCAGTGGCGTGGCGCAAAATGATATATCACCCCCCCCCCCCCCCCCCCCCCACCCTCTGAATGTCATGAGGGGCCACCTGATTCTCCCATATATCACAGAAATGTATTTGCCTTGTGCTGGCAGTGTGTCCCCCCCCCCAACCCAGGCTTGGGTGTCCCTAAAGTTTTTGTTCTGACCACCAATGTCCCCTGCCCCCCCTCCCCCTCCTACCCCTCCCACCGCATTGCAGGGTCTGAGTTACGCCCCTGCTGAAGTTGTGTAGTCTAATCTCTAAAACGCATCCATAGACCTCACCTACTCTGATATATACTTTTTATTTTTTTTAATCTTTGTAGTTTTATATAGCACGAACTAGATGCGAAGGTATTGGAGTGCTTTGCATGAGCACCAGTTACGTTACACAAGCACACACTCAAAGGCTTCAACTCTGCGTCCGCACTGTAAATCTTGCGCTTGAACACTGTCTTTTTCAATAACAAAATAAGCAACAAACAAAAAAAACTAAACAGAAAACTACAACTTCAATAAGTTACATAATCTTTGAATTGTGCATGGTGTGCTACCATAAATGATGATGACTATAATTGCTATTTAGCTACCCTTCTAGCATCTTTCCCCCTCACTGCACCACACTAGCACCAAAAGAGCAAATAGCCTCTGTGGTTGTTGACAGTTTATGACTGTTTTTATTTCTGAAGACTGCTTAGAATTTTAAGTTGACCCATGTCTGATGATGTGATTCTTCAGGTTCTGGTATATTTGTAACCCACAAGGGTAGGCCTTGTCTGTTCACTTTACCTTCTTATAACATTGGCCCTACTGGTCCCAGTGTGCTATGTGTTGTTGGAGTGTGTGGGCTTCTGAGTGGGGGTAATGTGCTTCATGGCTAAACCCTTATAAGGTCCCAAAGGCGAGACCTATTGGCTATTCAATGCTTGTTGATGTCTTCACTAAGTCACAAAGATGCCTTCCCTGCTTGCTTGCAGTTTATTTGCTGATAGGACATGCTGTATGCCCAAGTACAAAGTATTTTTAATTAAGTTTTGCAAGTACATTTTTCGACCTTATCTAGTTTATTGTTTTGTGCAGCACCTTTTATGCAAGGATGTTGAGCCATACCTTTCAGAATTTACTTTCTTTGTGTTTTTCTTTAGCTTCTCATAACTGATTTTGAAATGGCGTTTCCCTCATCTCCTCAGGGTGGAAGCAGTTGCTATGAAATGGCCTTTATGAACGGCTTTCTAATGGATGCTTTCTCCCACACATTCCTTGAGTGAATCATCGTCCCGGTGAGGTATGAGGCAAAAATTATTTCGGCACTAGCTAGTCACTGGCGTGTGGTTGGTACTGAATGAAGATGTCTTTACAAGGAGAAGTTACATCAGTGATGCACATACGGTGCCACAGGAAAGAGTAATATCCGTTTCTTTTTCACCATGTCCCCGTATTCATGTGAATCTTCAGAGCTGACGTTTCTCAACTATTTTCCAACACGTTTGTCGTTTTTTGGGGGATTTTAGGAGCAGCTCTTTTCCCAAATCTTCCAGCTTCAGGCCCAGCAGCTCGCGCCATGTTAGCGACAAGTGCTCACCTGGTAAACACCCATTATCCCGAATCTTTCTTCCCGCATACCATCACTTTTATAACGAATCTACTATCACTCCGTAATACCATTATAACGCATGGCATTACATTTTATATGCTTTTACAGCGCATACATTTACAACGAAATTCGTTGTAAATGCATGAATGGTAAAAGCATTTTTTTTACATGTTAGGATAAGGTAAGTATAGGTATAGGGGTATATGTTTTGGGGTACAGGGGTATTTTTAGGGTTCAGTGCTAGGTTTAGGTTTTGGGGTATAGGGGTATTTTTAGGGTTCAGGGCTAGGTATGGGTTTTGGGGTACAGGTGTATTTTTAGGGTTCAGGGCTAGGTATGGTGTTTGGGGTACAGGGGTATTTGTAGGGTTCAGGGCTAGGTAAGGGTTTGAGGTACAGGGGTATTTTTTAGGGTTCAGAGCTAGGTAAGGGTTTTGGGGTACAGGGGTATTTTTAGGGTTCAGGGCTAGGTATGGGTTTTGGGATACAGGGGTATTTTTAGGGTTCAGAGCTAGGTAGGGTTTTGGGGTACAGGGGTATTTTTAGGGTTCAGGGCTAGGTATGGGTTTTGGGGTACAGGGCTATTTTTAGGGTTCAGGGCTAGGTATGGGTTTTGGGGTACAGGGATATTTTAAGGGTTCAGGGCTAGGTATGGGTTTTGGGGTACAGGGGTATTTTAAGGGTTCAGGGCTAGGTATGGGTTTTGGGGTACAGGTGTATTTTTAGGGTTCAGGGCTAGGTTTGGGTTTTGGGGTACAGGTGTATTTTTAGGGTTCGGGTCTAGGTTTGGGTTTTGGGGTGCAGGGTGTTTTTTTAGGGTTCAGGGCTAGGTTTGGGTTTTGGGGTACAGGGGTATTTTTAGGGTTTAGGCCTCGGTATGGGTTTTGGGGTACAGGGGTATTTTTAGGGTTCAGGCCTCGGTATGGGTTTTGGGGTACAGGTGTATGTTTAGGGTTCAGGCTAGATATGGGTTTTGGGGTACAGGGGTATTTTTAGGGTTTAGGGCTAGGTATGAGTTTTGGGCTGCAGGGTGTTTTTTTAAGGTTCAGGGCTATGTTTGGGTTTTGGGGTGCAGGGTGTATTTTTAATGCCGGGATGGGTTACTGTTTAAGGGTGCTGGGGTATTTTAAGGAGTAAGGGTGGGTTATGAATATGGGGGTCCAGGGGTATTTAAAGGGCCCAGGGTGGGATTATTTTTTTTGGGTGTGCAGGGTAATTAAAAAAATAAATATATATATATATATATATATATATATATATATATATATATATATATATATATATATATATATATATATATACAAATATAAATAATTCAATTTAAATGAAAAAAATGTTTTTTTTTAATTTTGAAAAATATATATGTGTATATATATATATTTCACCCAAAGGAGCAGGTTTGAGCCCTTTCCACAGCAAATCAAAATTCGTACCCCTGATGCCAAAAGATGCGATTGACATTTTTCACGATTGTGTCACAAATGACATTAAGAAGCTATACACTCATACTAACAATAGACGTTGCAAAAAGGAGACATACACCAAGATTGCCTACAACAAATTGATGAAAAAACTTCATAACAACCCTGACATAGTGATTAAGAAGTCTGATAAGGGGGGCAATTTGGTGATCTGGCCTAAAAAAGATTACATCGCTGAGGCCAAACGTCAACTTGGAGATCCAGCTTGCTATGCCAAAAGCACTCAAAAGGAATATGAAAAAGCAATATCTCATTTACACAAGTCTTTGAGCCAATGGAAAAGGGAAGGTTTGATATCATCGGAAGAACATAAATACATGTATGTGAACTTTCCGATCTTACCTTCTCATTATCTTATCCCGAAGGTGCACAAGGGCATACAACCAATACCGGGCAGGCTGATTGTTTCGGCTATTGGCAGTGCAGGAGAAAAAGCTGGAGAATACATAGATTTTTTCCTACAAGACTTTGTCAAACAACTCTCCAGTTTCACTCGGGATACCAGTGACTTTATATCTAAAATTTCTACACTTGTATGGGAGAATGATATGTTGCTAATTTCTCTTGACGTTGAGTCGCTGTACACCAGCATAGACCACTCCAGGGGTTTATCTGCTGTACAACATTACCTTTCAAGCAGACCCATCCAATATTATGAGCACAATAAGGTGATTGTAGGCCTGATAGAATGGTGCCTTTATAACAACTTTTTTTCCTTTGGAAAGGAGATCTTTAAACAACTGAGAGGCGTAGCAATGGGGGCCTGCTTCTCTCCCAGCTATGCGTGCTTGCACGTTGGCTGGTGGGAGGAGCAGGTCCTCAAGGTCCGCCATAAGGAGTGGATGGATGGGCATGTAAAGTGCTTTTTAAGGTATATCGATGATGTCTTCATCATTTGGAAGGGCAGCAAAGAGCAAGCGTTGTTGTTTATTGATGATATTAATGACAATTCGCTTGATCTGAATTTCACGGCACATATTGATAAAAATCGCATCCAATTTTTGGATGTTGAGGTTTATGTCTCCAATGGAACTTTGAACACCACCCTTCATAGAAAACAGACCGCTAGCAATGCCACATTGCATGCTACCAGCATGCATCCAAAGCATACAATCTCGGGAATCCCCTACGGGGAAATCCTCAGATTAAAGAGAATCTGCAGCTCTCCCTCTGATTTTGATGCCTGCTTGGAAGAACTCTTAACCAGATTAAGAGCTAGAGGATATTCCGAGCGGATATTAAACGCAGCTATTACTAAATCCCTTTCAAGATCCAGGGAGAGCCTCTTTCCCGACTCTATTCCAGCAGCTGAACCTCCTCTCAACATCGAACCCCAACTGGAGTGCCCACGTCTTATCACTACCTTTAGTAGGGAAGATAGGAAAATCAGGTCAATTCTCAACAAAAACTGGCCGATTATAATGAGCGACCATATCTTAAACACCAGGTTGCCTCCTTCCCCTACACTAACTTTTAGACGAGCTAGAACAATGGGCAACCATCTGGACAAAGCAGCCCCTGAATTAAAAACTAAAGTCCCATGGCTTCGCCCTTCCAGAGGATTCTTTAAATGCTCCAGTTGTAGGGCTTGTAAGTTCGGAGTCACTACCACCCACTACCTTACCCCGTTCAGCAAAGTAGCCAAAACCATCAATGGCAACTACAACTGTAAGACTGACCATGCTGTGTATGTTCTGACGTGCACCTGTGGGCTTAGATATGTCGGCAGCACTAAGCTCCAGGTGCACGCCCGGATACTGCAGCATCTGCGGGCTATCCTTCATAGTGACCCCACTTACCCTGTTGCCCGTCACTTTAAGCGGGCGCATAACAAAGATCTTAACTGCCTGAGCTATTTTGTGATTGGGGCAGTACCCCAATTGAGAAGAGGAGGTGACCGTGTGGCACAGCTCAGAAAAATGGAGTCTAGGTTCATATTGGAACTCGATAGTCGTTGGCCCAATGGGCTCAACAATATTGAGGAAATGCATCATTTTCTGTAAGTTGTGGTATTAATCCCTAGTATCTGGTTCTGTTTTCTTCTGTGCAACAGCTACTCGTTCTTCTAGTTAGGTTCCCTATTAGAAGTTTCTTGTACCTGTTTTTATATCTTGTCCCATAATCTGTGGCAACAACTGGTGAAGTTTATATCGATACTCACCTATGGTGACACAATCCTTGCACTTTATTTGGCAATTTTCAAGCATATTGCATCAATATATATATTTTTTATACAACCCTATTTCTAGATCATGTACAATAGTTCTATGATACCTTGAGGCAATTTTTAATTGTACAGGGTTTATATTATAAGGGAAATTTGTATAGATTTTATCACTATATTGAATTCTAAACTTGAGACTGCACAATGGAATGTATATATGGAGTAGCACAGATACCATCATTTGTAAATAGAAATGGGAGTGTTTGCAATTTGTGTAGGTTAATATGGGTGTGTAAATAGCTACTGTTGGGTTTGTACATATAGTTTCTGGTTGACATATTTTGCTTTGCAATCCAATCAGATTCACTGTACGGTTACAACGGGCTGATTGTGTGGGGTGGCGGGTGAGAGTGTATATGTGTGTGTATATATATGAAATATGGTTTTATTTATACATATTGTCATTTTTAGCTTCTTGGAAAAAAGGTTCTTCTCTTTTTCTATTTTGAACTTTTAAATAGAACTTATTACGGAATAGGATTGCTTTGATGAATTGATTTATGCAAACATCTAGATATGGGGCTTAATTGCTGATCACTATTCCATGGGTAGTTCCATATGTTTCCGCTAACCTCTGCACTTTATCACATCTTCATCACTTATGCACTTTTTTCTACGCACTTTATATTTCTGCTGCTATACACACGAAATTGCTCATTTGCACAGAATTGATACATTTTTCATTCGTATTTTACATGAAAAAATGTGTTTAAATATTAATATAATTGATTATATTTTTATTGACTCGGATAAATTCCTGGATTTAACCAGATATGATTTTCTGTATATTAGACAGCAATGGCAACTAAGTATCAGCGATAGTGCGTTTTCACTGTTTATTATGTGTCACATGATCATGGTGGGCGCCACCAGGGGGCGGCGTCAATATCACTGCATACACTTATAAAAAAGCATAGTGATTGTAAACATGTTGCAGCGTGATCAAGGGCTTTTCCGCCCGAAACGCGTCGCTGGTTCTGTTTTAAATCAATAAATTTACCATCTGCTGACTTTGCTGGTCCGGTCCTCATTCTATGCTGGCGTGGAGGCGGTGTCTGCGAGCGCAGAGCAAGCTGGGGAGGAATTTCTTGTTCATATATATATATATATTTTTTTTTTTAAATAAAGGACTTTTACAAAGTATATGCCTTCACCACGCATGCCTTTGCGTTGTAATGGCATGCGTGGTAAAGGCATATGCGGAGTAAATGTTTGCGGGTTCATGGTATTTCGTTGTAAACGCACTTGTGTTATAAAAAATGCGGAGTAATGGTATGGGGGATATTATCCCGCGGAATAACGTCACATATTCGTCCTGAAAGATCACATACCTTATCATTTCATGTGTTTGCCTACATCCACCTCAAGATAGTCCGTGGGAGAAAAGCTAAGCTGCTGATGGCCTTTCTCAGAGATAAATCTCAATCTCTTTCCAGAACCAGACCCATTCATAAAGCCCTTCCACTCATTGTCACACTACTATTTCACCAGGCCGGGAATCAAAAAGAATTGTTGCCTTGAGGAAGAAAGTACTTGCATCAGCCAACCCGCGCCCAAACGCTTCTAACACCACTTGCCTCTTGGCAAAACATACCCATAGTTTATGTGAGATAGCCGCCTCCGCTATTCTAAACCTAACGAACAAGTTACTTACCTTTGGTAACACTTTTTCTGAAAGCTTCTTCCTCACTTTAGAATATTCCCACGGCATCGGACTGGATCCCAAAAATCTTGAGCTGTACCTCTGCATCAAATAGGTGGCATCAATTGGCTCGGCATCAATGTCATCCACGACGGACATGACATTGCGATGCCCATATATGTGCCACACCAGCACACTGACATCAGTTTCTTTCATAACTTTTGTGCCAAAAAGGCAGAGCCACGTAAAAAAACAACGCTGAACCAGTGTGCAGTGTCTAATGGGTTCTTTTATTTAAAGAGCACAGTTGGCAGAGCGGGTAAGATGGAAGGATCGGTGAGCAATCTGCTGTTAGTGTCTATACCAGAAAAAGTATTACTGAAGGTAAGTAACTTGTTCTTCTGATGGAGACTCCTAACTGCAGATTCCTCTCCTTAGAATAGATACATAGATACCCAAGCAATACTTCCTCGGATAAGGCTCTGTGAACTGGCTAAAACCAAAGAGTCCTTGAGGACTGGGCAGGCACACTGCCCATCTTGACAGACCTGACTATCCAAGCAGTAGTGCTTCATGCACGTGCGGAGTGGCACCCAAGTAACTTCTTGGCAGATGTCCAGGACAGGTAACTCAAATGCCAACACAGTACTAGCGGTCTTGGCCCTGGTAGAATGGGCCTGCAAGACCTCAGGTGGCTGCTCTTAGATAATGTGTAGCAAATCTTAATGCTGAGTACAATCCATTGTGAGATAGTCCATTTCTGCACGGCCTTTCGCTTCTTCCCACCAGGGAAACCAATGAAGAACTGTTCATACACCTGGTGGACTTTGGCTTGATCAATGTAAAAAGAGAGAGCTCTCTTTGGGTTCAGGCAATGGAGTCTCTCCTCCTTCTTAGAAGGATGAGGTGGAGTGAAAAATGTAGGCAGTTTGATGCTCTGATCGACATAAAAAAGTTTAACACCTTTGAGAGGAAAGAAACCTGATTCCACAGGTCCAGTTTGACAGGGAAAAAGCTGGTCTACGGAGGGGGAACTAACAGAGCTTGAAGCTCGAAGTAATGGCCACTTGGAGACCGTCTTGACGGTCAAGAGCCACAGAGAACAGCAGTGTAGGGGCTCAAAGGGAGAACACATGAGAAATATGAGGATCAGATTGAGGTTCCATTTGAGCATCACAAAAGGGGATTCAAATGTTTGAAACTTTCTAGGAAACGAGTCACAACTTGTGACTTGGACAGAGGGGGTTGATATGGCAACCACAGGAAAGTCGAAATGGCTGACCGGTAACCCTTAAGAGTGCCCAGGCAAGACTTTGCTGGGCTAAAGATAAAACAAACAGCAACACCTATGACAGCAATGATGAAAGGGGGTCTACATGACATGAGGACCACCAAGCCACAATCCTACCCCAACAGCATTCATATACAGCCTTAGTGGAGGGATGCCTGGCTGCCAAGATGACATCACAGACCTCGAGAGGCAAATCTAAAACCCTCAACTGTCGACGCTCAATCTCTATGCATGAAGGTAGAGAATGTGCAAGATTGGGTGTAGGACCCTCACCTGCTTTTGCAACAGCAAATCCTTCGAAGGGGACAGCCTGACTGGAGGAACAATTCTCATGCTCAGGAATTCGGGATACCATACTCTCTGTGCCCAATCCTGAGCCAGTAGGATGACTTGGGCCCAGTCAGTCCTGATCTTCTTGAGAATGCCGGGCAGGAGTGGTACTGGGGGAAGGCATACAGGAGTCCCAAATTCACTTGAGGCAAAAATGCGTCTCAGAGCAAGAGCCACTTTGGAAACTCAAACATGCAGAATTTCTGACATTGTGTGATCTCAGCGGTGGCGAACAGGTTGGACCAAGGTTTTCACCATTCTTGGAAGAGAACTTGTGCCATATCCGGATGTAGTCACCATTCATGTTCTGCAAGGCATCGACTTCTGAATGTGTCCACCCTGGCATTCAGTGAGCCCACCAGGGGCTGTACTAACAAGAAGATGACCTCCAGTCTAGTCCAGAGGCACAGAGCCTCCTGGCACAGGCTACACAACCCCACCCTGTTTTTTGCAATACCATATGGCGGTGTTGTTTTCTGTAAACACCTAAACTATCCTTCCTTTGATGTATGGGAAGACAGCTTTTAATGTCAGGTGTACAGCTCTAAGATCCAGAAGATTGATGAGGCGCTGAGATTCTGCCAGAGACCAAAGTCCACTGATCCCCACCTTTCTCAGGTGGCCACCCCAATCCAGAAGCATTTTTTTTCTAAATGATTTCCTTGCAATTAAATGTCTTATTTGAAGCACGCAAGGTGTAGTAATTATTCGTTGAGAAGAGAGGATTTGATTTACTTGGACTCTCTTCTATTTCCATTGTAGAGCATTGCTATTTTAGATGCGAAGTCGCTCTGGCCTGTATGCACTTCTTTCCGGACAGAGTGACAAGAGGAGTAGGCAGTGATTCAAGGTATTCGATTCTCGTGTTAAGGCAGTGTTTTATTATACTTTTTTTGCCTCCATTTAGCTCTATATTTAAGATTTGGTGGATATAATATATTCACAATTGGTGATGGGTCTTTGGTTACTCAATGGCTTTTCATTTTACTACAGTATGCATGACACTTAGTTGAATGCTTTCGAGTCAAGACTCAATTTATTAGCTAAAAACCAAAAACGTCTTTTCAGTACACCCTTTTTTAAAAGTAATTATCCTCATTTACAGATTGAATGATTGATATTTGCTCTATATGTTTGATTATTTCCTGATGATGACCTGATAATTAGCAAGGGCCAAACCCAATTAACGCCTTCCTTGGCAGAAAATCAAGAGGAAGCCTATATTGGGCCTCATTTACGAGAAGTGACGCAATGCTGCGAGAAAACAGCAATGCGTCACTTTTCATTGTGCCCTCCTTGTGACACCAATGATGCGTTATATTTACAGTATGACACATCATGTCGCAAGGAGTTACAGATATGTCAATAATTCTGACGTACCTGTAGGCACAAAAATGATGCATTGCTGAAGTGTGTATGTATGTGTAAATGTATGTAAATGTATAGGCATTTATATAGTGCACTACTTACCCGTAGGGTCCCAAGGCGCTTCGACCGCTGCGAAACCCTTCCTGGTTTCCCTGAGAGATGGTCCCTTAATGGGTATCTCCAGGGTGAGACCAGGCATCCCCGGCGGTCTGGTGGGGACGTTAGTGAAGATGAGGCAAGCTAATGCCCAGAGTTGCCGAGTGTGATCGCTGATCAGAGTGGGCACCGAGGCGAGAGAATTATCGAGTCCGCTGACCCTGGTCCAGAAACCTGCCGCGCCGGGAATCGAACCCTGGTCCCGGGCCGTCCTCTGCTCTCGGGTCTGCCGCCTCTAACCAGTGAGCCACACACACAAAAGTGACGCAACTTCAGCAATGGGTCATTTCACAGGGGCAAGTCCATGAGAAAAATATGCCTGCGTCAGTCTTACACATGCCATGAGGCAGCTGTAAGATATTGACGCCTTTGCGTCCTAGAAGTAGCTCAGTGAAATCTTATAGATTTCACTGCGTCACTTCTACAACCCTTTCTTGCGTCAGAACGCCCCTCCTGCATACATTATACCTGGCCCAGGTATAATGTGAGGCAGGGGTTTACATAGTGACGCATCTAGGTAAATGTGTCACTTTGTAAATATGGTGCAACAAGGCTAATTTTTTACTCCGCTGGTGCTTCACAAAAAGTGACGCACCAGCGGCACAAAAGTGACCCAAGGTCTCATAAATAAGCCCCATTGTGTTTTGTTTTTGTCATCTGACAAACTTGTTTTTGTATTTTCTCCTCTGGATTGTCTTTTCGTTCACACTTAAGTTTATATTTTTTCAGTTGTATATGTTTTTGTAACTTTGTGAGCGCCAATGTATTATTGTGTATTTATGTATTTTGTATTTGTTTATTAACAAATGTCTTAATAAAGTTTTGGGAGTACTTCATTATAATTTTTATTTAAATGGTATTACATTTATCAGACCATTATGTGTTACAATTGTTGCGCTTATATTGTTTATTGGCCCCAGGTTTGAGGTACAGGGCTGCCTCTGTTAGTTGCAATCAGTGTTAGACGTGGCATCTTTTGGAATGTTCCCCCTCTCTTTTTGCTTTCTGACCTCGTGTTTTTGATGATATGCCGGACTTCGTTTTTGCTGGTTTAGTGTCTCTACGCACTTTTTTACTGCTAAAGTGCAAGTGCTCATACTATAAATTGTACTATGATTGGTTTTCCATAATTGGCATATTTGATTTACTAGTAAGTCCCTAATACAGGGCACTCCGTGTGTCCAGGGCCTGTAAATCAAATGCTACTAGTGGGCCTGCAGCACTGGTTGTGCCACCCACACAAATTTTCAAAGGTGTCTCAGACTTGCCATTGCAGTGTCTGCACACAGTTTTCTACAACCAGGTCAACCTGGCAAGTACACCCACTTGCGAGCGCCAAACATTCTCTTTGCTTACATGCAAGGCACTCCTCAGGTAGGCCTAAGGTACCCCCATGGGCAGGGTGCAGTACATGTGAAAGGCTAGACAAGTACTGGTGCATGTTACATGTCCTGATAGAGAAATACAGTGTATTTCGTTGTTCACTGTTGAAAGCCTGTCTGTCCCATAAGCTATCATTTGAGCTGCACTGTAACATTTTAGATGTGTAACTTTCAGTAGGGACAAGATAGAGAAACGAAGTTTAGGCTCTCTGACCTCAGAATTTGATAAAACTTATTTTAGTAAAGGTGGTTTTTAAATTGTGTGTTTGAAAATGACACTTTTAGAAAGTGGGCATTTTCTTACTTAACCATCCAGAGTGCATCTGCCTGTTTGTGTATTCACCATCTGGTTTTGGAGTGACTGGAGCTGGGGTTGTGCTCTCACACTAGACAATCACAAGGGGGGTTTCAAGCGTGTCCTGCCTACGACTCTTCAGGGCTGTACCAGATGGATACAAATTGAAAGGTCGCTCTATCAGTGATAATTCCGACCCGAAGGGCCCAGGACCAGTGAA
Organism: Lissotriton vulgaris; assembly: GCF_964263255.1. Taxonomy (NCBI): domain Eukaryota; kingdom Metazoa; phylum Chordata; class Amphibia; order Caudata; family Salamandridae; genus Lissotriton; species Lissotriton vulgaris. The sequence continues at coordinate 1,102,830,910 of NC_141694.1, read as the reverse complement.
AATGACGTCTCGTCTGTATGTGGAGATTCTCAAGCGGAATTTGAGTTGGTATCTAACTTAAATCTTCAAACAAAAGCAAATGATACATGGCAATCAAGAATTAATGGTTTAAAACAATCTAATTAGTTAAGGAGCCCGGCGGGGTAAATGCACGTGACTCCTAATTTCCATAAGGCGGAGCGGGTGTGAGGACGGGTGCGTCCTGAATGAAATCCTGGTGTGTGCCGGATAAGCCCACGCTGGGCTTATTTATTCTTGATTGCCACGTATCATTTGCTTTTGTTTGAAGATTTAATTTAACCTCATAGATGCTATTAAACATTCCTCCCCAGTGCTGCGCTGTCCATTGGAACTAGTGCTGAATGGACGTCCAATGGTCGTGCGCAGCACTGGGGAGGTAGTGCTGCCGTCGGCCAATGCACCGAGGCAGCACTTAAGGGGTTAGATACCAACTCGAATTCCGCTTGAGAATCTCCACATACAGACGAGACATCATTTTCACTGGGCCTGGGCCCCTTGGATCGGAATTATCACTGATTGAGCGACCTTTCAATTTATATCCGTCCGGTACAGCCCTGAAGAGTCATAGGCAGACTGTGCCATACGCAACGAAACACGTGTCGGCTGGTCTTTCTGTGTCTGAACATTAAAAGACACCACATCAATGCTGGATTAATCGTGTTACATACTGTTCATTGGTGTTTTTTATTAGCTTTTGTCTCTACAAACCCTGTCAACAACGACTACGATATTTATGTTTATTATCCGAGTGTGCATGGGCACTGTGTTTGTTTAATTCTCCAGTACTGACTTCTGTTAGTACTCTTCTGTGGGGTTATAGGGTTTATCCCCTCGCCCCCTTTTGCACCGCACAAAAACAAGAAACCTTACACGTTGATTACTAAGCTGTGCGCCACTTTCTAAAAACCCTTGCTCTGTCCCACAGTAGTAGCTGAGATTTGGATCCCACAATCCCTTTACCATTTAGATCTAATCAGCAATTTAAGCGTTCCTGAGTCACCCAATACGTTTTAAGAACTGTCTGAATTCAAGTGGTCTACCTCGGAACCCTTTCAATGTGTTGCAGATGCACTAGATGCTATGTTTTAGATGCTCTAGATGATATGCCTAATTTGCAGAACTTATTGAGTTCCCATAACGGGGCACCACTGGCAAGGGTGCATTTTAACACCATTTTAGCCACCCAGTTCCAAATTCTAGATATCAGGATAACTGAGAGATGCCACAGCACTCCTCCATTGGGGTTAAAAATTGTAACTTCAGCTCCATGCCTCCATAGCAGTAAGCGAACAGATGTGGTTCTTGATTGGGAAGCAGTCCAAATAATTCAAGAAAGAAGTTGCAGCTGGGTGGCATAATCATAACACTCCAAACCAGCGACACCCACTTGCCCCTTTCATATGAGATTTTTAAGGTGTTTAATTTGACTCAAGATCCGACACAGACCAATATATGGGTGGATAATAAACTATCTGGTCCTGAAAGTAAACTTTTCAAGATGATCCTTCAATACATACAGACACTTTGGCAAAATTATAATCTTAATCATAGCTAATCCTCCAGTAATAGATAGCAGTAGTTTTGACCAGAATGTCAGTGAGTGATGTCATTTAAAACTCTACTAACAATCAGATTTCTTTAATCCTGTTCTAATCGATTTCCAAGCTATTTCAAGTCACTGACATGCCATGGGACACCTAAGTCCAGCAGGTCAGCAAGTGCATAGTGTTCAAAATTTTCCAACAGGAACTGGTGCAATTTATAGAAATATGTTAACAGCAGCAACATTCCACCATACACAGAACTGAAAATTAATTTTCTCAAATACTTCAAGGTATACACAGTACGGCCATTATTTTTATTTGTGTCTACCAAATTAATTCTCAGTATGCTAGACTGTGGTTCCATGACCAATGTAAATAGGAGTAGGAAAGCATACAGTCCTGTTCTGTTGGGTGCATTGCCTCACCATTCAACTATCAGAAATAATTGTCCCAGTCCTAGGCTTCCGCCTCGGCTGTGTATAAAGAAGTCTAATCCACCTAATTAGGTAGGGACCTATATTATATTTTCACAAATCTGAAATAAACTCCCACCTCACTATATCAAAGGTCTGCTTGATGTCTAATGAGGCCACCACATAATCACCATCTTCCCTATCCATTTTACATAAGGTGACTGATGTAGGATTTTTATAGTGTTTCAACGAAGGATAAATCCAGATTTATCGACATGCACCTAAAGCAATTTTATAGTTCCACATAATATTTTTGCATCCTTTGCTTTCTTTACTGCATCAGAGAGGCTACCATTAACACGGGACTCCTCAAAAACCTCTAGAAGTCTACTTAATAGTATCTCTGAGGCTCTATGTTGGGTATATAGAGACTGTAAATAGGACTTGTAAACATCTTTAATTGCAATTTATATACACTACATTTTACCTACATGACCAAAAATTAAAGGTATGCAATTTATTTATTTATTTATGGGTTTATATAGCGCTTGAATCGACTCCCGAAGGAGTATCTCTGTGCTCAAAACAGATAATAGTGGAGAGTTGGTGGTCCGAGAATGATCACTGAGTTTGAAACAAAAAAGTTTCTAACAATTTTCTAAATATGATGTGTTCTGCGCATGATCTGAGGGTGACAGAAAGTTTGTTCCAAAGGCGAGGGCCAAGGTAAGAAAGAGCCTTTCCTCCCAATCTTGCCCTCCTAATGGAGGGAACTTGGAGAAGAAATGTATTACTGGAACAGAGAGCACGAACTGGGACATAGGGGATACATTTCTTCGCCAGATAAGGGGGGCCCATATTTTGGAGAGCTTTATGAATGACACAGCATGTTTTAAATGTAATCAGTTGGCAGATAGGCAGCCAGTGGAACTTTTCCAAAAGAGGGCGTGATGGTGATCTGGGAGGTACATTCTGGACTAACCTTGCTGCTGTATTTTGGACTACTTGAAGTCTGCTAAGTAAGGTGTCATTAGCCTAGATCAGTAGCCCATTGCAATAGGCCAGGCGACTAAGCACTAAAGCCTGGACTAATGTTTTCCAGGTTGTGTCCAGAAGTAGTGGGAACACTCTTCGGAGTAATCCAATCACATAAAAGCAAGAGCCAGCTATCTGATTAACTTGCTCTTTTAAAGTTAGGTCTTGATCTAATCTAATACCTAAGTTCTTCACCTCCTGTTTTGGAACAGGATCAGGGCCCAGATCTGATGGCCACCAATCTGGCGTCCATAACAGGTAGAGGAATGGCCCTTAGCCTTCCTCTACAGAAGTAAAACCAGCATTCTACAGCTCTGTTTTCTTTCCTGTGCAATCTATGTCTATATGTCATGAGGGGAAACATATCTAAATTTACATGCTGATGTTTACATTCATTCAGTTCAACTTTCAGATTTTAAAAAAAACCTTAGACTCCAGATTAGCAATCAACTCTTCTGCCTTCAAATATTGCACACATGTGGATGGCCTGATCGGTGTGGCTGTCCCAACATGGACCCAAATATCATACTCCGCTTTGGGGATCCACTCGACAGAATCCACACTGGACCTGTCTTCCTCCAGGCAATCTTGCGTTCCTGTCAGAATCCTCTGCTCCTGGGTAGACACAATCTAGAGCTCCAGGCTCCAGGGCAAGTGTTCTTGATTCTCAATGATGATGTTTCCTCATCCAGCAGGGCGACTGGTAGACCCTTAGTGCCCAGTTCTGGTCCGAGGAGGCAGGACTCATGCTGAGCTCCTCCACTCTGATGTCCAGCTTCGGTTTGACAATTTGGGAGTCTTAAGCTCCTCTATTTATATTCCATTTCCAGACGAAAATGTGATGTCATATCTATGTCTTTGAAGTTCGTGTTCTGGGAGTTGTCCACTTTAAACAGCCTAATCCTCTGTTGTGCTCTTCTTTGAGGGAGCAGTCTATCACAGCAGGAGTGTCTCCAAATCTGATGGCCCAAACACAGAACATGGGAGTGCAGAGAGGAACACATTTGGATGTCCGCCTCAGTGATGTGTATCAAAAGGTTATAAAGGCCACCCAGCCCTTCTGATTCCTGCCTCAGTCCATCTCCCTCCTGGGATGTGTTGGGTGCTCCTTAGACCAGTGACCTCTCTTTGAATCAGAGTCACTTTGAAGTTCATGAAGAGCCTGGTTGTTCCTTCCTCCAGTGTGTGTCCAAATCAGTTTCCAGAAATGAGGCAATCCACAAATCTCTCTGGGAGGTTACTCTACCTCCACTTGCTCCTCCAACAGGCCCCATGTCTCCTGAATTGGATTGCAGAGACCTGTATTGTGCCCGTCACAATTTCCTACACCACCTAGCACCAACATGTGCAGGTTCTCTTTACTGTACCACTTCACAGGCACACATACATCGCTGCATGCACACGCACTCTTGCATTCTGATTGTAAAGAACCCAGCCTTCCACCACCTGAAGGTAGTGCTTTGGGTTCCTCTCACCGGTCTAAGCAAGACAGCAATTCATGAGGTCAATGGGCATACCCGGATAATGACCAAAAATTGTTACCAAGGACCAAGATATCACCATAACTGGGGCACTCAGGGCAGAGGTGTGCTTCCATTACCATGCAAGGGACATATCCATCCCAACAGTAACATTGCTTGTCAGATATATTTCACTGATGGGGTGAATGATTTCCAATTCTGAAGAATCACACTAAAGGAAGATCTTTTGGCTGGTGAATTTTAATTCACTATACGCTCTGCCTTTGGCTATGCTATCTAACATAGATTAAAAAATTTTCATAGGGGCATATTCTCAAGAGCGTGTGATAACCATCGCAAAAGTTACTTAACCCAACTTCCAACATCGCAGTCTATTGCGGGAAAATTACACCGTGTTAACCAAGCATTCTCAACACGGCGGTACCATGCGATAGTCTCCAGATAACGCATCAAATGTTCATGTTAAAATCAATGCCACGCCGTAAAAATGCGAAACTCGAACACAAACATTTTTGTGATGAGGCCAATCGCGGTACAAAAAGCATTGACAGGCCTGCAAATCCTATGTGTCTGGCTGGAAAATGCACCATAAAAATTACTGAAACAACACACCAGAAACAATCCAAAGCGCGTAGCAACATGGATGCACCCTGACCGAGCTCGGAGGCCAACGCGAACCCTACAACCCCCACAGACCACCAGCAAGGATCGACAGGGACGGCCAAGGGGAAGAAGGAGAGAAAGAGGGGTGCAGTCCGCATCAAAACCAGATCAGCGACACAGAGGTGACAGAACACTACCATAAAATGACCCACAAGTAGACCACCTGGAATGCAGTCGGAGTGCAGAGGAGGCCAATCGAGGAGGCCAAGAGGCGCTGGCATGATGTGACAACCTAAACCAGGCACAAACCCGCTGCCAACAGGAAGGCTGCAACTGGGACAGGAGGTGGGAGGAGTGCAGTGCCACAGGAGGAGCTGGAGGAAACGGAGGCCATAGTCATCAGTTTGGAGACAGTGCAAGGAGTAGGGAGTACAGACACAGCTTGCGAGGACCTGACACAACATCAACAGGGTGAGTAACTAACAGGGACTGGGGGAACAGGGGGAGATGGGCACAATGGCACACATGCACAACGAGGTGTAGCACACTGCACACCCACAATGACCCTGGATCATGTCCCTGATCCCTGTGGCACACTGCAGCACACACACATAGCATGAACAGCACAACCACATTGACAAGAACTTGGCACAATGCGCAAACTTGACGCTGCAGAACAGAGGACACAAGTGGCTCTGCACACTCACAGTAACATGCCTACTCCATCTAACAGAGCTGGAAACTGTGAAATGGAAATGTACGCGTACATCCTGGCATCCATCATGTAGTCCAAATGTATACTGTCCCGCAGCAATATTCAGCACCCCCAGTCACAATGTAAATTGTCATACAGTCTGCATGTAAACAAGAGCAATGCACCAACATACATGTCAACACAATGTCAACATGCATCTCCCCTTCACATTGCAGAGGGGCAGACAACACCTCCAGCAGAGCACAGAAGACAACACTTCTGTGATGCCGGAGAGGACCACCACACCTACAACACAGACGCCCTACAGCAGCTCATGGACATCCCACGCAACCCACCACCAGGGTCCGGGCAGCCAAACTACTTAGAGGAGAACACAGACCCTGCAACAGAACACACAGCTGGCACACAACACTTCACCCACCCTCACATAGCACCCCAATTCACATACGTTGGTGTCTATTATCCTTAAGGGACCACCTACACCCCACAAAGGAGACCCACACTGCCATAGAGACACATGCAGATGCACATTCACAGTACAGAACCACGCCCAGGGGCATGCAAATATCAGTCACACACCCACGTTGGCTCTGCGTACGATGGCCCAGGCCACTCCCCTTACGAATTGAGTGGGTGACGACAAAGCTACATGTCCAAGCTCTAACCCCCTGCCTGTGCTGACATGTCTGAGCCCGCTGTACACAGCACAATGTAATGTTGTAGGGCCCAGGGCCCTCATGCATACAACAAGACCACAGGAACAGACGCATATATAGTATGTTGAACTGGCCACGGGCATGTTTGCCCGGTCCCTTTATTGGCGGGGCCACATGTACAGTGACACCTGTGCTAGATGTGTGTGGGGTGAGTGTAAGCCAGCTTGACTGGAGTGGTTGGTGCTGGCAACAACTTGAACAGTGAACACCATTTAGACGGAAACAGAAAACACAAGCATAACAGGGTCAACTGCTGAGCAACATGGAGGTAGCCGGAGCAAGTACAGAGGTCACCCAATATGCAAACAGAAGTGTCCTTGAGTTGCAGTGCACTGAGGTTGGGGCACTAGAGCTGAACACGCTCATGTGAAGAAAAAGTCTAGGATTGTGTCCCTTCGAGATATTCCTGATGCAGATGCAGTGGGGTGCGTTTGACCTGCATCATCTCCCTCATCAACGACCCAGGTCTCCCACACTTCTTGAGGTGACATTGCTGCGCAACCTCTCCACAGCACAAAACTCCATCAGTAAAGCTCCATGGGTTGCGGTGCACTGAGTCAGTGGCACCTGGAGTGCTGAGCAGGGGATCAGGCAGAAGATGGCATTCACGACAGGTGCGAGCAACTCAGTCAGTCGGCCAGTACCACTGTTCCGACTCCGGCAGATGGCGATTGGAGGTGGTTCTGGCGGTGGTGGCGTGTGCCTCCTGTAGTGATGCGACGTCCGTGCAGGTCAGGACTCGATTTGATGTGTGAGCCCTGGTGGCCGACAGACACATGGCGTTGAGGACCCCAAGGCCATCGCCTCAGAGGCCATCAAATATCTCAGAAGAAGGGGTTCTGGATCTGACCAGCACAGAGTTCGTGGCCCTGGATACACAGAGGCAGCACAGGCACCCTGTCATGAGACGGTGACTTGCGGTGCACCTTAGTAGGGCAACGCCAACTGGGTGGGTCCTCATCTATGTCGAAGGTGAATGTGGTGGAGGGTTGCAGGGGACAGTGGATGGTGTCCTCCAGGGCATGATGCAGAAGGTTTGATCTTACCTGGAAGCAGCAAATGGTGGAGTGGAAGGAGACAGCCTCGTTGCCAGGACCAATTCGGTATCAGCTACATGAGGATGACACTACCCCCTAGTACATTGACTCAGACGCCACCAATGTATGACCAGTGAGTGTCCATGAATGTCAGGGAACAGACTTAGTGGCACCGGGGCTGAGAGGGGATGCAGTCTGCGATGATACCGGTACACTGATATGAACTTCGCCAGTGCTAAATCAAGACTCTGTGACCTACTGGACCACAGTGTGGGCTGTAGGCAGCGGCCAGTAGGGGCCCACAACCACGTGTCGTTGGCTCGCGATGCACAGAGTTAGTGACACCAGGGCAGTTGTCAGTAGTGTTTGATCACCTCCGTAACGATTATCCTTTTGTGCTCCAGACTGCAAAGCTTCGTCCTCTTACACCTCTTCTTGCGTGTAATATCTACTCTGCCATTGAAAAATCGATGCTCAGTTCCAATTGTGCGACCAACTCTACCGCTGTGTAGGCGGTAGGCGTTTCCAGCGAGAGGCCACAGAAACGTGTAGTTGTGATGGTCACCACATCGAAGGGAGTATAGTGATTTAAAGTCTGCATTGCCATGTGTACCCGGCCATTGCAAGATCAAGACTCAGTTCTGAATGTGTTACCTACTCAAGCTTAGTGTGGCCCTGGAGCAGGAGTCTGTGTGGGCCCACAGACACGTGTGGTTGTAAAGCAATGAACAGACTTGGTGGCAGTATAGTGATTTAAACTCTGCCATAATTAATGTTCTCTGCCATGGTGTAATCAAGCCTCAGTTCCAAATCTGTGACCTACTAGACGCTGTGTCAGCCAGTAGAGTACGTCAACGAGAAAGGAGTACAGCGGGTCTGTGTCGCGGAGGCCGTGATGGTCGTAGCAGGTTGTCATGGTCGCGGGCCTCAGGCATGGAGCTCGCACCGTCACGTGGTGGGCCTTCTTCGACACACACTGGTGTTAGCAGGTGAGCATTGAGGCCTGGGTGCGCAGGGGCTGGCTGTCCTGGTTCGGGGACAGTGTCCCAGGATGCAGCAGGCGCACAAGATTGCATGCAACTCCGCTCACGTGACGGCATCGGTCTCGTGGCAGGGTGAGTGGTGCCGCCCTGGCAGAGACATTGGGCATTCCGGAAGAGAACCACGCCCAGAGCTACGTGCCTCTTATTCACACCCCTATGATGGCCTGGCATATGCCGGGCCAGCCCACTCCGCTCGCGCTTACGGGGGGCAACATAAGAAGCTACATTTCCAAGTTCCTCCCCACTAGCTGGGGTGACATGGTTGCGTCCACTGTCCACTGCACTCCATACACTAGCGGTGTGTGTCGACATGGATATGTGTGTGGTCTGCATACTGCAGTGTGCCCATCACATCTACACCACACTTGGCATTGTGTACATTCTCATTCTTGGGTCACTTGCCTCCTTCGCAAATGCCTGGTCCCCACCTCTTCCCACCTCCAGCTATTGTGTGGCTGAGGTGCCAGGCCGTTGAAGGGTAATGTACATGGCTGTCCCAAGTTCTCACAGTAAGTTGTTCTGTTGTGTCTGGTGGGTGTGTATGTTGTATGTGAGCTTGTGACGTGTGTATTATCTGTGTTGTGAGTTGCATGATTGTGGAGTTGAGGTGTGTGGTCTGCTCATTTGGTATTGGCCAACGAGCTGTGCATTTCCGTGAGTGCCATCCTGGTAGCGCAGGTTGATGATGTACTGTCGGCAGGTGTAGGGCTCATGCACACTGCCTGGGGGGTTGGCGGCGACGTTGGCGGGGATTCCTCAGTGGTCCAATATTGCCTAGACATTGGTGGGATACGTGCGCTTTCTGGTGCGTTTATTGGGTGAAGTGTTGCCAGGGGGCACAAGTAGGACATGTGTGCAGTCAATTGCCCCCTGACACATGCGGGAAGACAGCTGTGGCGTTGACGCCTTACTTGTTCTCCAGCTGTCCCTGCGCAGTGTGGAGGAGGTTTAGATGGTGGGGTACCAAGCTGATGGTGTCATCCATGACCGTTGTGAGGGACTTGGATTGGCCTGGCTGTGTGACTGCTCCGACTCTTGGGGATGTTGGTTGGAGTGTACCAGTTGCCAACAGGTGCATCACGGCCAGCAGCTTGGTCTGCATTGAGATGTTGTTTATCCGCCTGTGTTGGTACCGTCCGCCTGTGTGCAATGGTGGTTAGGATACAGAGGTTGGTTGATCTTTTGAGCCTGTGGAGGGCTATGGCATTTTCTGCTCTTGGTTCTGTGGGGTTGGTGCATTTTGGGAGGATCGCTGACTTTGTCTGCGCTGCCTCTGTGTTGGTCGGGCGGTGGGGGTCCGGGTGGGGGGGTCCTGGGGGTGGTGGTGGTGGGTGTTGTGGCCCTCTTGGGGCTCCGAGCTGCATGTTCAGTGGCTCCATGGCATCTTTTGTTCTTCAGGTGTGGCTCTGAGCTGGGCTCCTTTTTGTGGTGCAGGCTGTGGTCCGACTTTACACCAGGTCAGAGCAGGTGTTATTTTCCTGCTGCGCCTTATTGCCTGTTTTGTGATCTTATCGCCAATCTGGCTGGTCGTTGAGAATGTTGCGGGGTGGTGTTGTCGCAGCTTTTTGCTCTGGAACGCCTACCCTGCATCTCATTAGCGATAGTTGCAAAGCTCATCTGTGGCGATATTTTTTGCTGCTGCTATCGCAGGTAAACTGGTGATATGACCTGTTAGCACCAGCTTGTGAATGGGGCGATACATTTATCGTGACTTTGGCTGCAATAAAGTGCTGTTAACTCGGCGGTAGCTCCTTGAGAATATGCCCCCAGCACTTTTGGGGTAGGGCATGTAGGCCCAGTAGCACAAATGCTTGAGTTGAATCAGTGTTGTCTTGGTTGCTGGTTTGGGCATGAGGAGGCCTTGAATTGCTGCTGGTGGGTCCCACAGCTATTCTCACTAAATTGGGCAAGTCTTATAATGCCTACAGTATTACTTTGGAAAGGCATGTTCCAAGCGTGTAAATCCTATAGACCCCTTGAATTATCAGAGAAAGAGCAATTGGAGGGTTTCACTTTTAAAAGGAGTGTCTTTGTTGGAAAATTAATGCATAGCTTTTGCTCTAGAATGATCTCCCTCTGGACAGAAGGAAAGCTAATAGCTGCTTGCAGCTTAAGAATAGATTGAATGCCTCATCTAGATGGTTTCAGTTGTTTTTTATGCCAGCATCTGCATATCCCTTGGATTTGGTACCATAGAAGTGCCTTTGACTGGAGCTATATCAGTATGCTGAAGGTGCTAGTTGAACAAGTTACTTATCTTCAGTTCTGATGTATCTGGAAGAGAACTATGTTAGTTGTAGATTCCTTTCCTTAGAATATTCTGAAGGGGTCAGCCCGGATCCGGAGATTTTCTCTTCAGAAGTACCCCTGCGTGTTGTTAGGTGGCGTCGGTTGGCTCCGCATCCATTGTCTAGGTCACTGGGATGACGTTGCGGGACCTACATAGACGCCACCCATGTGTGTTGACGACAGTGCTTAACACGACTTTCCACGCCAGAAGCACAGAACCATGAAAGACACCGACCACTGGTGCGTCAAAACTAGGGTCCTTTAGGCGCCGGACAGAGCGAGGCATGTAGGCATACAATGGTGCTAGCACTTTGATGAATGTGCGACTATAAGGCAGCACCAATCGCCTAATCCGCATGTTAACTAACATAAACATCCAGTAGAAATTCTACTGCAAACACAGTGAAGACAGGTGAGCGCCTTAGGCCTCACTGTAGGGCTTTGAATGTGTGCACCTGTCAGAAGCAGGAACATTAAGTAGTAGATAAATAGCCGTGACGAATGCCCAGACCCACGTGGGCTCCTAGTAAGGGCCGAAACATGTTGGCACTTTGACAGGGGTACAACTGAACAATTATACTCGGAAAACCCCAAACCTTGCACTTTTTTAACCATGCCCAAGGTACCCTCCGAATAAACACATTGTTTAGGTATACCTGAAGGTATTTTTACTATCACTTCTCTGTTTCCCTGCATAACTAGTACTTGCTTTATATAGGAACTCCCATTACATCTTTTGTTGAGTCCGCCCGGGTAGTACCATCTTACCTGGGTGTGGATAGAAGCCTATTATGAACCGGATATATCGTTACAGAAGGTAAATATCTTGTCCATCTGATAGAGACTGTTAATTGTAGATTTCCTACCTTAGAATAGATACCCCAGCAATACCATCCCCGGAGTAAGGTCTGAAACCCAAGATCAAACCAGAAAGTCCTGGAGGACTGAACGGGCAAAGTACACATCCCTTCCGACTTGGCTATCCAGGCAGTAGTGTCGGGTAAACATGTGCAGGGATGCCCACGTTGGTGCCTGACAGATGTGAAGGACTGGAACTCCACGTGCAAATGCCGTGGTTGCCAACATTGCTCTAGTGGAATGAGCATGCAACCCCACAGGAGGGTCCTTTTTCGCCAAAGCACAGCATATTTTGATGCAAAAGACAACCCATCAGGAGATGGTCCATTTTTGAACAGCTCAACCTTTCTTGACACCCACAAAGCCAATGAAGAATTTATCATCCACCCGGAAGTTTCTTGTCCGATAAAGATAAAACGAAAATGCACTTTTTGGGTCCCAACGGTGGAGTCTCTCCTCTTCCTTGGATGGACGCGGGGTGGATAAAAGGTGGGCAGAGTGCTAGATTGTCCCAGATGAAAAGGCGCGATGACCGTAGGATAGAATGAAGGCTAGGTTTGAAGCATCACTATATCTCGATAGACAGAGAGAATAGGGGGCTTAGAAGATAAAGCCTGCAGCTCGCTCACCCTGTGAGCAGAGGCGATGGCAACAAGAAAGGCAGTTTTGAGAGTTATCAACCTGAGGGGACAGTTATGAAGAGGCTCAAAGGAAGCACACATAAGAAAGATGAGAACCTGATTTAAGTCCCATTGGGACATTACAAAAGGAGATGGAGGGAACAGATGGGTAAGGCCCTTAAGAATCTGTTAGCGATAGGAGATTTGAATAAAGAAGGCTGATCTGGCAGCCAAAGAAAATACAGAGATGGCTGCAAGATATCCTTTAAGAGTGCCAGAGGCAGATGCCTGCTGGGCCAAAGAAAGTATGTACAAGAGAACTTCTGAAAGAGGAGCAGGAAGGTCATCACCTGCCTTTGCTGTGCACCATGCCACAAACTTGTTTCATCTTGAGGCGTATACTGTGTTTGTGGAGGGACGCCTGGCTGCCAAGATAACATCCCAGACTTTGGGCGGAAGGTCGATAACTATCAGCTGCCGTCTCTCAATCTCCAAGCAAAGAGGTAGAGACTGGACAGGTTCAGGTGAAGAAACCTCCCCTGCTGCTGCGACAGAAGATCATCCCAAAGGGGTAGTCTGATTGGAGGATCAATGGCCATGCTCAGGTTGTGGAACCAGACTCTTCTTGCCCGGTCCGAAGCTACAAGAATGACTTGAGCCAGGTCACCCTTCTTGAGTACTCTGGGGCAAAGTGATATAGGCAGAAAGGTGTGCAGGAGGGTGAAGCTCCACTTGCAATGAAAAGCGTTGCCAAGTAAGCACAGCGGACAATGCATATTCTATTCGGAGGCAAACAGATCTAACCAAGGCTCAACCCACTGCTGAAAAAGACTTTGCGCCATCTCTGAATGGAGACACCATTCATGATTGACTAGTCACTGACGGCTGAGTTTGTCCACCCTGGCATTCAGGGAGCCCGCCAGGTGTTGAACGACCAGGGTTATGTCCTGATGTTCCAGCCACGTCCAGAGGTGGAGAGCCTCTTGACAAAGAGCCCATGACCCCACTCCGCCCTGTTTGTTGCAGTACCTTATGGCGGTAGTGTTGTCGGTGAACACCTGCACCCCTTCCCCCCTGAGAGAGGGAAGGAATGCTTTCAGTGCCAGTCTGATTGCCTGGAGCTCCAAAAGGTTGATATGGAGGTCGGATTCTGCCGGAGACCAGATGGCTCTGATTTCCGCATCTTCCATCTGGCGCCGCCCTATCCCAGAAGTGATGCATCCTTTACCACTGTTAGATCTGGCTGGGGAAGGGAGAGGGATCTGCCTCTGACCCAATCTTGGTTTGGTAGCCACCACTGCAATTGGTGCGAAGTTCTCTCTGAGATCTGGACGGAGTCAGAAAGATTTCCTTGAAGCTGCTCCCACTGGAACTTCAGGTCCCACTCTAAACCTGCACATGCCATCTGGCATGATCCATCAGCAAGATGCAGGAGGCCATGAGGCCCAGCAGCCATTCTCACTGAAATCCAGGCTAAAGTCTGAAACATCGGTATCGTAGCCCGAATAGCCCAGACTCGGTGCTCAGGAGAAAAGACCCGAAAATAGACTGTGTCCAGAACAGCCCCGATGAAAGGGAGCGTCTGAGAAGGAGTCAGGTGGGACTTTGGCATGTTGATAGTAAACCCCAGCGAATGCCGGAGGTCCGCCGTGGTCTGGAGGTGGGAGATGACAGCCTGGGGCGAACCTGCCTTTAACAGCCATTCGTCGAGATAGGGGAAGACTGGAACCGCTGATCTGTGTAGATGAGCTGCAACCACTGCCATCACCTTTGTGAACACCTGAGGGTCACTGATAAGGCCAAAGGGGAGCACAGTGAACTGAAAGTGCTAATGGCCTATGAACTAAAGGTAATGTCTGTGGGCCGGCAGGACGGGAATTTGAAAATAAGCGTCCTGCAAGTCCAACGCTACCAGCCAGACTCCTGGGTCGAGTGCAGACAGAACATGGGCTAGGGTGAGCATTTTGAACTTCTCCTTCTGGAGGAAAAAGTTGAGCTCCCATGGCCAAGAAAGCTGGTACTTCCTGGTGGAGAAGTGCCAAATGATCTTCCGTCATGCGATCGTGAGAAGGTGGCATGGAGGGAGGGGTAGTTTCGAAGAAGAGAGAGTAGCCCCTTCGGACTATCACTCTCCGACATGATACATTGTCAGTGGAAGAGGTGATGGCAGATCCTGCATCCAACTGGCCGTTGATGGGTCTGAAACATCGGACTAGGAAGGTTTGCAAGCTGTGGCGGGGGGCAAAGAGTAGACTTGCTGTCCGCTGGCTCCCTGACCCGCGAGGACACTGGGTCCCACGTTCGTGGCCAAGCAGATGCCTAACAGTTTGCGTGACTCTATGGCTAAGCTGGATGGGACATGGCTGGGCACCCCTTCCATAGCCACGAAAGGGACAAAAGGCTGGTAGACGTGAGGTAGCCGGGAGGCCCAAGGATCTGGCCGTAGCTCGAGAATCCTTGAAGGGCTCAAGCACTGAGTCTTCCTTGTCGCCAAAAAGGCGAGTAGCAAGACCTCCAGGCCTCCAAGCAAACCTGCCGAAAGCTAGAGAAGAAATGCCACCGTGAACACACACCAGACAGCTACGCAGCCCACAAAAACACCACCCGCAGACCCCACCACCTCATTAAATCCGCCAAAAGGGCCTCCTTCAAAGACCGCCTAGACAACAACACACACAACAGCAAAGAGCTCTTCAACATCGTGAAGGAACTCTCCAACCTCAGCTTCAACACCGACGACATCCCACTTTCACAAGACCTGTGTGACTCCCTAGCCACCTTCTTCCATCGCAAGATCGCTGACATCCACAACAGCTTCAACGCCACAACCGCCCGACAACCACCGAGACCTCCATCCCCACGCCCACCATCCGCACCGACCCCCTGCTCGCCTGGACCAACATAAACAACCACAACACCATCAAAATCACAAACACCATCCACTCCGGACCTCCGTCAGACCCATGCCCACACCACATCTACAACAAAGCTAGCAACAACATCACACCCCATCTCCGGAAAGCCATCAACATCTTCTTCGAGACAGCAACCTTCCCGGAGAGCTGGAAGCACACCGAGATTAGCGCCTTACTCAAGAAACCCAAGGCTGACCGCAAGGACCTCAAGAACTTCCGGCCCATCTCCCTGCTCCTGTTTCTGGCGAAGGTAATCGAGAAGACCGTTAACAGACAACTGACCCGCTACCTCGAGGACAACAACATCCTGGACCCATCCCAGTCCAGGTTCCGCAGCAACCACAGCACAAAACTGCCCTCATCGCCACCACTGTTGACATCGGGGCCCTGCTCAACAACTGAGAAACTGCGGCCCTCATCCTCCTGGACCTGTCAGCCGCCTTCGACACTGTCTGCCACCGCACCCTACGCACACGCCTCCACAATGCTGGGATCCAAGACAAGGCTATGAACTGGACCACCTCCTTCCTCTCCGGCAGAACCCAGAGTGTCCGCCTCCCCACTTTCCGCTCCGAATCCACTGTGATCATCTGCGGCATACCCCAGGGCTCTTCCCTCAGTCCAACATTGTTCAACATCTACATGGCACCACTCACCCACATCGCCCGACTGCATGACCTCAACAACATCTCCTATGCTGACGACACCCAGCTGATGCTCTCCCTCACCAAGGACCGCATCACCGCCAAAACCAACCTCCACGAAGGAATGAAAGCTGTCACTGAGTGGATGAAGAACAGCCGACTGAAGCTAAACTCGGACAAGACGAAAGTCCTCATCCTCGGCCTCACCCCCTCAGCCTGGGATACTCCTGGTAGCCGACCGCACTGGGAACAGCTCCAACACCCACCGATCACACACGTAACCTTGGGTTCATCCTCGACTCTACTCTCTCCATGACAAAGCAGGTCAACGCTGTCTCGTCCTCCTGCTTCCGCATATTCTGCAAAATCTACAGGTGGATCCCCACCGAAACAAGAAGAACGGTCACCCAGGCCCTTGTCAGCTGCAGGTTGGACTATGGAAACGCCCTCTACGCAGGAGCCTCGGCCAAACTCCTGAAACGACTCCAACGCATTCAAAACGCCTCTGCTCGCCTGATCCTCGAAATCCCTCGCCGCAACCACAACACACCCCACCTGAGAGACCTGCACTGGCTCCCCTTCAACAAGAGGATCACCTTCAAGCTCCTCACCCATGCACACAAGGCACTCCACAACACTGGACCAGCATACCTCAACAAACAATTCAGCTTCTACACCCACACCCGCCAGCTCCGCTCCGCCGACCTCGCTCTCGGCACAGTCCCCTGCATCCGAAGAGCAACCTCTGGCGGCAGATCATTCTCCCACCTCGCCGCCAAGACCTGGAACACCCTCCCCATCCTCCTACGGCAGACTCAGGACCTGCTAACCTTCAAAAGACTCCTCAAGACCTGGCTATTCGAGCAGTAGCAGCACCCCCCCCCCCCCCAGCACCTTGAGACCCTCACTTGTAAGTAGTGTGCTTTACCTATGTTCTGATTGATTGATTGATCAAAGGACATGTCCATCAAGGAATACTGGGCATCCCCTCAGAAGCCATAAGTCCTCAACCAGGCATAGCGTCTAACAGCTACCAATGTGGAAATCGTTCTGCCCAGGGAGTCAGTGGTATCTAGTCCACATTTTATGGTAAATTTGGCTGCATCTCTTCCGTCTGCAACTGCTTGAAAGAGAACGGCCCGGGCCTCCTCTAGGCACTGAGGTAGCACCTGCGTGACCGTATCCCAGATCGTATGGGAGTATCGGCCCAAGAGGCAAGCGGTATTCACCGACTGCAATGCCAAACTGGAGAAAGAAAACATCTTCCCAAGATGATCCAGCTTCTTGGATTCTCTATCAGGGGGAGCAGTAGGGAATGCACCTTTTGATGAAGAGGCTTGGACTACCAAGCACTCACGGGAGGGTGTTTGGTCAGGAACGCTGGTCACCCAGAGCAGGGTGGTGGCAGCGGGCAATTGTCCTATCCAGAGGAGCCCCTTTGCTGGGCTTGGACCAAGTGCCCAGAAGGAAGTCCGTGAGGGCTTTTTTGAACGGCGAAAGGGGTTCAGAAAAGGAAACCTCAGGCTGAAGCACCTCTGTCATGAGGTTAGACCTGACTGCCACAGTACGGAGCTCGAGGCCGGGGACCTCGGCTGCCCTCCTCACCACCACCACAGCATAGGAAGCTACCTCCTCCATAAACATGGTAGGGGGTGAAAGCAGACCAGTGCCAGTGAAAGTGTCCAGACCACTGGAATCACCCAGGTCCATTCTCCAGTCTGGTTTCTCCAGCTGGTCAGTTAAAGGGTCTAGCGGCTCCTCCCAGTCCTCTTCCTCACTTCTGGCTGAAAAGGAACACCAGGTATGAACACAGGGACGAAAGTCCCATCCGGCATCGGAATCGATGTCGGTCTGGCTCTGTGTCCTCTTCGGGGATGAGGATGGGGCCGGCTCTGACCGGGGGCGCGGTCGACGCCGGAAGTGTCGTCATCGAGATCTACGTTGGAGAAAGTAGATTGAGATCGACCGGCGTCGATACGGATCCAGGTCTGGATCCACGGTCTGGATCTACGGGGACCCTCCGGAGCCGCCAGCGTCAGAGTCCCAAGGCCCTCAACCAACTTCTTGGGCCTGAAGGTGCGCTGGTGGAGCCAGTCTGCCCAAATATGAGATTCAAGGCCTCATAGAACTCCTGGATTTGGTTAGGAGACGTTTCAGCTTCCAGAAAGGGAGGGAGGCGCGGAGCCGTCTCAGAAGTAGGCTACGGAGATGCAGCCTTCGAGCAAATATGCTTGCGATCCTGCCTTGCGTTGACCGACAGCCGAGGAGAAGTCAAAGAATGCCTGTGCTTCTTTGACTTCTTTTTGTGCTTTCCTGACTTACCTGAAGGTCTCCCTGACGACTTGGATTGAGAAGAGTGTGGTCTCCATGACCGTTCTCGAGACCATCCCCTCAACGAGAACAGGAGCGACGCAGAGCCGAGCCTCCAGCAGCTTTCGGGACCACTCCCACAAAGCCTTCGGGTTCATGGCCTCGCACTCGGAGCACAACTTTGAGTCGTGGTCACTCTCCAGACACAAAAGGCACACGAGGTGCGAATTCGTCAAGGACATCCGTAAGGCTTGAAGCTGGTACTTCGCGGGGACATTTTCAACGTACCAGAAATCTACGACTCAAAAAAGACATCGACAAAAAGTCAAAAAAAGTTAGCCAAACAGTGGCTATGGGTAACTCTCTCTGAATCTTCGCTAGGCTAGCGCGGAAAAAGAAAGAACTAACATCAGGGCGCATGGGCAGCGTCTATGTAGGTCCCGCGACATCATCCTGCCACCCAGGACACCAACGACGGAAAAAATCTCCAGATCCAGACTGATGCCTGGGGAAAATTCTAAGGTAAGGAATCTACAACGAACAGTCTCTATCAGATATCCAGTTATAACACTGCTTTTTTTCGGTTAGCTTAATGGGCAACAACAAGGCAGATTGGTGCAAGCCAAGAGAGGTGAGAATGAACTTGATCATTTGTTTATGGAAGGTTCTGCACAGGTGTCCAAAACATTTTCATTTTCTTTCTCTTTTTGTACCAACTAGATCGAGGCCTGTACCCACTCGCTACAAATGTTTTGATATGACTATGAAACAAAATGTTCCCAAATCAACCTTTATTTCAAAGATAAGCATTTTGACTGTGGAGGTACACTTATGGGTAAAAAAAACAACTATTTGCATACCGTAGTTAAAAAAAGAAGTTCCAGGCACCTTTAGGTACTTATGGAAATGGCTGAAAAACGAATAGTACTCACTCAAAAACTGTTTATTTAATCCAGCTGGAATGAATAGCTTAACTGCATCTTTTTTGAGAGGCAAGACTAGCAACGAAAAGATTCTGCAGAAAGCCTTCAGGCTACAAAAGGAGGTTATTATTACTGCTGCATTGACATATGGGATTGGAGGCAGGGTACTGACCAGCCAGTGGCCAAGAAGAGTACTTGGAAACTGTTAAAGAGAAAATCAGTGCTAGAGAGCATATGATGGAACAAACAGGGCAAGCCTGAATTAGTCACTGGAAGCTTAGGTGGTCACAATTAACTCAAGGACTTGAACGCTTTTGCACATGAATGTCAAAGCTATTTGAACAAGACATGATGTGGATACCAGGAGGTATTCGGGCTTTGCAGTGAGGGCAAGATGTGAAAAGAAGCTCCGTTCACTTATGACTCTGATTTAATACTAGCTGGAGCAGGTACCAAGCTTGACGATCCAACGTGAAGTGGCATGACATGAAGCTGGCGCACTATATCTGAGCTTGTATTTGGTTCTTAACAGAACTAGGGCATATGAACCTGTGCCAGGAATTAATGATGCAGCTACTGCTTTTGTAAATATTGGATGGTGCCTGGACATGGTAGATACTAATACTATATGAAGAACAGCCCAGCTTATCAAACCACTTTCAACCCAGCTTGGTAAGTGGATCCTAATAATTTACCAGAAGGAAAAATTACTAACGTGCAATTCTAGTTCTCCATTATTTATTTTTAAATTCCTATACCTAGAAAATCGATACCCACTTGTGGGATACCCAGCTATGTTAAAATGTCGATTTTTTATTTCTTATAATACTTGTCTTTAGGGCGTCCCTTCCGAATACTGAATCTGAATGGGATGCATGAATGTTTTGCGACCGAATTACAGTCGCAAAACATTAATATTTTACCGACTCCTTGAAGTAGATGGTAACCCATTTGCAAATGGGAAGGAGTCTCCGGGGGGCCCCTTCCCCTTTGAGAATGGTAAACAAATATTTTTTATGAGCAGGTAGAGTTCCCACGGATCACTGCCTACTTTTAAAACAAGCATTTGCAATGCAATAGGTCTCTTATTGGCCAGAGTTTGAGCTAATGGCATTGTAAATGACAATACCTTTTATTTATGTTTAGAATACCTGCAAGTGGTGGGTAAAAGAGGTGCAGTTACTGCCAGCCTTGCTTCTCGTAAGCAACGACTATAAGTACAAAGTGCATGTTTACGCACCGCTTGTTATTGGTATGTTCCGATGTTATAGTTTGTCTTTATGTATACGTTTGCAGGTGACTCCATAGTACAGTCCATGCTCGTGCACTCTTGGGAGTGCACTAATGTTACAGAGCAGATGCACGTGAGCAAATATCACTTTTTGCCTTTCACCTCTTCAGCATCCAAATACCTTTTTCAGCCTGTTTGGCGCAGGTGTGACAATTGTTTTTTAAAGTATTTAAGTGAGTTGCCCGCAAGATCAAATAAGCGAGACAATAAAAGCTATGCGCTTATTATTGTGCACAGCACTGTCTTGTTTGGTGCCCTCTATTCACTCAACTCGAGTTGGTTGATGTGAACGAAAGAGGGGTGTTGTCTAGTGGTGAATGGTGTGAGACCCCCATTTGAAGGAGCGTTACTGCTAATATTGAGCCCAGGCCTTTAAACAATATGTTAAAATAACAAATTTACTTCCTTTTCTAGAACTCTTTTTAAAAGTCTGTTACAAAAAGCAGAAAAACGTATGGCACTTGCCCCTTGAAAGGCATATTTAAACAGGATGTGAATCACAGATATCATATGGTGATTAGGTAAAACACGCAGCATAAGGTAGGCGATTTCTAGCCCCTAATTCACAGTCTAGATAGAAAAAAGGGAGAATAGATGTGAGGCCAAAATTTCAAACCAGATGTTTCAAAGCTAGGGTTTAAGGACTGCCCAATCTACACGCATGTAGCTACGCTGGTTAAAGTAAACTCATTTCATTTATATTATTTATTCATGTTCTTTTGTACAGCGCTTAGCCGGTCGCCCAATGGCTAAATGAATGGTGCCAGTTGAAAGACTGCATGTCTCTCATCTAATTGTTTTTTTGGGAATGTTCTTTAGGGGCATTTGAAAAGCTGCGAGCCTTTTTAGGTCTCGCCTAGGCAGCGCTTGCTCTGTCTCTTCGAGGCATGCTGTATTCAGGATATGTGTATTAAGCTCTGCCCATGTTTCGCCCATCTTTACAACTGGCTCCTCTTCCTGCCCTTTGTAAATGATGGTTTTTAATTCGTCAATAGGCTTAGTAGTCCCTCCTTAATACCTCCCTGCCTCCTGTTGTTGCCTCCCATAAGGATAGCCCCTGCTACGTGTGTCCTTACTTTTTAGCTTTCATTAGCTCTTCAGCAGAACTATTTACTTAATTAACTTCTTGCTAAGGCAGGCACAACATGTTGTTTCATCTCTTCTTTAATATCCAGCCAGACACAGCACTGCCTCCGTGAAGCAGCGTTTTAACAAGGCGTCCACCCACCTCCCCCCTTTCTTTTCTTATTTGCGTACCTGCACAAATTTTTTTGTAGATTTGTTTACTTTCCTTTACAGCGTAGCAGTATTCGAGCTAGAATGTTTTTTATTTGTTTACTTTTCTTTGGGCGCACAGGTATTGTAAACTCTTTCCCGCTTGCTCCTGTCTTCAGCGCGGCACCTGTTTTACGGATGTTGCACTATAATTTTTTATTTATTAATTTGTTTACTTTCATTTAGGCGGTGTGGTTATTGTAAACACTTATCCGTTCCCTTGTGTCTTGTTTTTCCAACTTAGCGCGGCATCCGCTTTATGGGGGTCGCTCTATAACTTTTAAATATGCTCCAAGTTTGTTCCCCCTTTCCCCTGTGCAGATGCTTCCTCTCTGCGTCATTGTTCCCCCTCCCTCTCAAATCCATTCCCTTCTTGTTGCTTTTTTTTCCCACCAACGCGGTTTCCACTTTGTTTCTTGCAGAGCGTCAGTTACATTTCAGTAAAGTCCGCCTGTCCCCAGACCTGCCGTTAGCAGCCAGACAGAAAAGTTTTTACATGCCCTGATAAACCAAGGCGGCTTGTTTGTTTATTGTCTAAACACTGTAGCAGGCCTTTGCTGTGTGCTGGTGGAAATTACAAGAAAACGCGATGTAGTCTTT
Organism: Lissotriton vulgaris; assembly: GCF_964263255.1. NCBI lineage: Eukaryota > Metazoa > Chordata > Amphibia > Caudata > Salamandridae > Lissotriton > Lissotriton vulgaris. The sequence goes on along the minus strand of NC_141694.1, from coordinate 1,102,808,577 downwards.
GGCTTGGTTATACGGCAGTTGGACGGATTTACATATTGTGCACCGCATTACAGGATTCAAAGTTCAAAAGGGGGTTGGGAGAGCCGCGAACATGTCACTGCCGGATTACCCCTTTGCCTCATGGTCATTGCAGTTCAATATTATATGTTTAGTTCGAGGATCACAAAATGTTCAAAGAGTTCATGGCCAGTGCCCGTATTTTCTTAAATCATATCCCTAGACACGTGTTTCTGGTTTAATACCTTCATCAGCAGGGAAAAATATTTTCAGAAGTTGCTCGACATGCCACCGTCATCTCCTCAGGTCAATTACCGCTCCCGGTGTGCAGGCATCTCCGAGTGCTCATCAGCGTTTGGCTCACGGGAGCCATTTTACAAAGTTCAAAAGGAGCCGCGAGCGGTAATTGACCTGAGGAGATGACGGTGGCATGTCAAGCAACCTCTGAAAATATTTTTCCCTACTAATGAAGGTATTAATCCAGAAACACGTGTCTAGGGATATGATTTAAGAAAATACGGGCACTGGCCATGAGCTCTTTGAACATTTTGTGATCCTCGAACTAAACACATAATAATGAACTGCAATGACCATGAGGCAATGGGGGAATCCGGCAGTGACATGTTCGCGGCTCTCCCAACCCCCTTTTGAACTTTGTAAAATGGCTCCCGTGAGCCAAACGCTTACGAGCACTGGGAGATGCCTGCACACCGGGAGCGGTAATTGACCTGAGGAGATGACGGTGACATGTCGAGCAACCTCTGAAAATATTTTTCCCTACTGATGAAGGTATTAAACCAGAAACACGTGTCTAGAGATATGATTTAAGAAAATACGGGCACTGGCCATGAACTCTTTGAACATTTTGTGATCCTCGAACTAAACATATAATAATGAACTGCAGTAACCATGAGGCAATGGGGTAATCCGGCAGTGACATGTTCGCGGCGCTCCCAACCCCCTTTTGAACTTTGTAAAATGGCTCCCGTGAGCCAAACACTGACGAGCACTGGGAGATGCCTGCACACCGGGAGCGGTAATTGACCTGAGGAGATGACGGTGGCATGTCGAGCAACCTCTGAAAATATTTTTCCCTACTGATGAAGGTATTAAACCAGAAACACGTGTCTAGGGATATGATTTAAGAAAATACGGGCACTGGCCATGAACTCTTTGAACATTTTGTGATCCTCGAACTAAACAATCAATCAATCAATCAATCAATCAAAGCATTTATATAGCGCACTACTCACCCAGAGGGTCTCAAGGCGCTAGGAGAGGGGGGTCCGCTACTGCTCGAACAGCCAGGTCTTGAGTTGCTTCCTGAAGGCGAGGTGGTCCTGGGTCAGGCGGAGGTGGGTCGGGAGGGAGTTCCATGTCTTGGCGGCGAGGTAGGAGAAGGACCGTCCCCCTGTGGTGGCTCTTCGGATGCGGGGGACGGCGACGAGGGCGTGGCCGGTCGATCGAAGCTGGCGTTTGGGAGCGTAGAAGTTGAGGCGGCTGTTGAGGTATCCTGGGCCTTGGTTGTGTAGGGCTTTGTGTGCATGGGTGAGGAGTCGGAAGGTGATTCTCTTGTTGACCGGGAGCCAGTGCAGGTCTCTCAGGTGTCCGGAGATGTGGCTGCGGCGGGGGATGTCCAGGATGAGTCGTGCTGAGGCGTTCTGGATCCCCTGGAGTCTCTTCTGGAGTTTGGCGGTGGTTCCGGCGTAGAGGGAGTTGCCGTAGTCCAGGCGGCTGGTGACGAGGGCTTGGGTGACCGTCTTCCTGGTCTCGGTGGGGATCCACCGGAAGATCTTACGTAGCATGCGCAGGATGTTGAAGCACGGCGAGGAGACGGCGTTGACTTGTCTGGTCATGGAGAGGGAGGAGTCCAGGATGAAGCCCAGGTTGCGTGCGTGGTCTGTTGGTTTGGGTGCGCTGCCTAGGGCGGGGGGCCACCAGGAGTCGTCTCAGGCGGAGGGTGAGGATCCCAGGATGAGGACTTCCGTCTTGTCTTAGTTCAGTTTCAGCCGGCTGTTCTTCATCCATTCGGCTACCTCTTTCATCCCTTCGTGAAGGTTGGCTCTGGGGGTGGCGGGGTCTTTGGTGAGGGAGAGAATCAGCTGGGTGTCGTCGGCGTAGGAGATGATGTTGAGGTTGTGCTGGCGTGCGATGTCTGCGAGGGGGCTCATGTAGACGTTGAAGAGGGTTGGACTGAGCGAGGAGCCTTGAGGAATGCCACAGATGACTTCGGTGGCTTCAGATCTGAACGGGGGGAGGCGGACTCTCTGTGTCCTTCCGGCGAGGAAGGAGATGATCCACTCCAGTGCCTTCTCCTGGATTCCGACGTTGCTGAGTCGCTGCACTAGTGTACGGTGGCAGGCAGTGTCGAAGGCCGCAGAGAGGTCTAGAAGGATGAGGGCTGCTGTTTCTCCGTTGTCAAGCAGTGCATATAATAATGAACTGCAGTAACCATGAGGCAATGGGGTAATATGGCAGTGACATGTTCGCGGCTCTCCCAACCCCCTTTTGAACTTTGTAAAATGGCTCCCGTGAGCCAAACGCTGACGAGCACTGGGAGATGCCTGCACACCGGGAGCGGTAATTGACCTGAGGAGATGACGGTGGCCTGTCGAGCAACCTCTGAAAATATTTTTCCCTACTGATGAAGGTATTAAACCAGAAACACGTGTCTAGGGATAGGATTTAAGAAAATACGGGCACTGGCCATGAACTCTTTGAACATTTTGTGATCCTCGAACTATACATATAATAATGAACTGCAATGACCATGAGGCAATGGGGTAATCCGGCAGTGACATGTTCGCGGCTCTCCCAACCCCCTTTTGAACTTTGTAAAATGGCTCCCGTGAGCCAAACACTGACGAGCACTGGGAGATGCCTGCACACCGGGAGCGGTAATTGACCTGAGGAGATGACGGTGGCATGTCGAGCAACCTCTGAAAATATTTTTCCCTACTGATGAAGGTATTAAACCAGAAACACGTGTCTAGGGATATGATTTAAGAAAATACGGGCACTGGCCATGAACTCTTTGAACATTTTGTGATCCTCGAACTAAACATATAATAATGAACTGCAATGACCATGAGGCAATGGGGTAATCCTGCAGTGACATGTTCGCGGCTCTCCCAACCCCCTTTTGAACATTACAGGATTCACAGCTTCATGTGTGTTACATTTAAAAACATTTAAAGCCTGTGGCAGTTGTTTACTGTACACTGCGCTTCTTTAAAAACTCACAAGAGGCTTTGTGCACAGCTGCTTGCACGAGTCTGGCTCATCTTCATTAGGGCTCGGGCCTACGTCACACTGTGTAGCAGTGTAGGCGGAGCCCAAGAGTCCTGTAGTTAGCGCCTCCGAAAAGCTACCTAAAAAATTCCTGGCTGCTCGTGATTTTTCGTCCTTCTTTTTCCCAGCTGCATGGCAATTGGGCCTCGCATGAGTGTTTTTTTTAGAAGAGAGCACGTAATAGGCCATAGGCGGTAGAGTACCTCCGCCTATTGCATATTGTGTGCGGTCACGCGCACCAGAAGGCCATATTTCTTCAATTACCGGCTGTCAGGGGCCGCAGTAATTGAAGATGCTGGGCGCGCGTGCTCCACTCTCGAGTTTCTTTACCGAAGTGGTGCTCCGACATGAAAACAAGTAGGTTCACGAGGTGACAAAATGAGAGGTCTCCTCAAGGCGTGCTCTTGATGTCTCCACTGCTGATGTATACTCTCACCTCGTTTTTAGTCCCACCTGTCTCGTGGTCTGTGTCTCTCTTCCATTGGCCTCTAGCCTTCTGTTCCTTTGAGGTCACTCCGGCTCCCTTCGGCTTCTACCTCCCTGTTTCTTGCGGCGCGTGTCTGTGCATCTCTCCACCCCTCGTTTCCCCTTCACCTCCTCTTCTCCCGCGCTGGCTCCCATACTTTTCTCCGACACTCCCTCTGTATTTGTAGCTCTCTTGTCTTCGTGTGCTCTTCCTGTGAGCTTAGTTCACTCCGTGTGTCTGGCCATAAATGACCTCATGATCTGTGGCTCTCTCTGGGTACCGTGCGTCGTGCTCCACAACTTTCCCCTTTCTCAATCTCTCCCCGTGTTATCTCCGCAATTCCCCGGCCCTCTCAGAGCCCAGTATCTTTCGCCTCTTCTTCTCAGTCTTTGATCTCATTCACCCTGTCACACCCCATCTCTCTCTACATAGCCTCTTTTTTTAAGACATGCCACTATTTCTTCTCCGTATCTAACGATCACTGCGCCCTCTCTCTACATCTCTCTGCCCCCTTTCTCTCTCACACACACCATCTCTACCCCGTGTCCTGTGTTCTTTCCCCTCCACCTCCCCTAACGCCCCTCTGTCCCTATTTCCCTGTCTTTACCTCACTGTCTCTGCCACTTGCTTCTCTGTTGACCGCTTCTTCTATCCCACTCTCTTACTAACTCTCCCTCGTTCTTCTGTCGGTGTCTTTCCTCTCTGTCCATCTTCTCTTTCGCGCACCCCCTGTCGAGCTGTTACTTAAGTGACAGTCTTCTGCCCTCCCTGTCGCTCCTGTCTCAACTCCACGCACGTGACTCACTCTTTATACAATGGCAGTCTCTTTTCCCCCTGTCAGCCTCTATATCCAGTCAATTCCTCCATCTGTCTCTTTCGCTTTCTCCGCTCCTATCTCTGTTGTTGTTCCTCACACCGTCTCTTCCCCTTCCTTCTACGAGCCTCTCTCCCTACCCTTCACTCTGTCTGCCTCTTTTTCGCGCCCTCTCCCTTCTATGATTTCTTCTCTCCTGTATCTTCCTTGCTCTCTCTCGCACCACCGTCAGTCTCGTGTCCCTCTGCCCATGTCGCTGTCCCTTTCCTCCTGTCAGCCTCCTGCCCTGGGCCGTCGCCCCCTCGCTCCGACTGCCTCTTCTTATTATGAAAAGAACACAAACCGCGGAGGGGCTTAAACGGAGCCGCGTCTGGCGAGCACAGCTTGGCGAGCACCGGCCCCGGGCGCTGGTGTCCGCGCCCCGTCACAGCGCCACGAAGGCCCTCGGTTCAGCGCTTTCAATCTAGCGCTCAAAAACGGTTTTCGGTATTGATTGGTCTATTTATAGATTAAGTAATCGTCGTAAATTTTGATCTATTTACCACCCCCTCCATTTACCCACCGGTACCCAGCAACGTCTTTCAATGGAGCTATTGTTCAAATCTTTTACCAAAACATGTCAGTCTTGCAACGGATGAACCTACTGAGTGTTGAATGTCAGTTAATCTATCCGGTTAGCAAAATCAAAAAGATGTTGTTTGTTTTCATCCACACAAAGTTTCACCAAACTCATCCACCCACCAACCCCAACAATCAATCCATCCATCCACCCACCCATTCAGCAGCCCCAACAATCAATCCATCCATCCATCCACCAGCCCCAAAAATCAATCCATCCATCCACCCACCCATTCACCAGCCCCAACAATCAATCCATCTACCCATCCACCAGTTCCAACAATCAATCCATCCATCCACCCACCCATCCACCAGCCCCAACAATCAATCCATCCATCCATCCACCAGCTCCAACAATCAATCCATCCATCCATCCATCCACCAGCACCAACAATCAATCCATTCATCCATCCACTAGCAAAACGTCTGGCGTTGGCAGGCCAGCGTTTCTTCTTTCACATTTTTGGGTAAATAAATATATGCAATAGACATAGCAATAGACATTAAAAGTGCAAAGGTAATAAGTAAAGCCGTAGTTACCTAAAGGTTATGCACGTACGTATTCACGAGTGCAGAGTGCAGAGTGAGACTGAGTGCTGCAGAGTGTGAGTGAGTGCTGCAGAGTGTGAGTGAGTGCTGCAGAGTGTGAGTGAGTGCAGAGTGAGAGTGAGTGCTGCAGAGTGCGAGTGAGTGCAGAGTGAGTGAAGAGTGAGCGCAGAGTGAGTGCAGAGTGAGAGTGAGTGTAGAGTGCAGAGTGAGTGCAGAATGAGTGCAAAGTGAGAGTCAGTGCAGAGTGAGAGTGAGTGCAGAGTGAGAGTGATACAGAGTGAGTCCAGGTGCAGAGTGAGTGCAGAGTGAGTGTGAGTGCAGAGGGAGTGCAGAGTGAGTGTGAGTGCAGAGGGAGTGCAGAGTGAGTGTGAGTGCAGAGTTAGTGTAGAGTGAGTGCAGCTGCTGAGTGAGTGCGAGTGCAGAGTGACTGCAGAGTGAGTGTGAGTGTGACTACAGAGTGACTGCAGAGTGAGTGTGACTGCAGAGTGAGTGTGACTGCAGAGTGACTGCAGATTGACTGCAGAGGGTGTGTGACTGCAGAGTGACTTCAGAGTGATAGTGACTGCGGAGTGACAGTGATTGCAGTGTGTGAGTGTGCAGGGTGAACAGTGTGTGAGTGTGCAGGGTGAACACTTTGTGAGTGTGCAGGGTGAACAGTGTGTGAGTGTGCAGGGTGAACAGTGTGTGAGTGTGCAGGGTGAACAGTGTGAGTGTGCAAGGTGAGCAGTGTGTGAGTGTATAGGGCCAGTGTGTGAGTGTGCAGGATACGAACATTTGAACTAAGTCCACCACACACACATACATAAGACCACACACACACCAGACACACACACACACACACCAGTCTCTCACCACCACACACTCACCACCACACACTCACCACCACACACACTCACCACCACACACACTCACCACCACACACTCACCACCACACACTCAGTGCAAACGTATACACACTCACCACCACACGCTCACCACCACACACACAACCACCACACACACAACCACCACACACACAACCACACACCACCAGCCGTCAGTGCACGCTTTCACCAGGCACAAACACCACCAGGCATCAGTGCACGCTTTCACTGCACCAAGCACACACAACACCAGCCGTCAGTGCATGCTTTTACCAGGCGCACTCACCACCAGCCGTCAGTGCATGCTTTTACCAGGCGCACTCACCACCAGCCATCAGTGCACGCTTTCACCAGGCACACACACCACCAGCCATCTGTGCACGCTTTTACCAAGCACACACACCACCAGCCGCCAGTGCACGCTTCCACCAGGCACACATACCTCCAGTCGGCAGTGCACGCTTCCACCAAGCACACACACCACCAGCCATCAGTGCACACATCAATTGTTAACGCATCCACAATAAACTATTGTACCAATCGCAGTATGGTGCACTTTACTTTTAAACATATTCATCTAAAGCGCAGCATGCCACCATTGATACTATTCCAATACAACCCACATATTTCTACTACACACCACATGCATACACTCCATAAGACATGGATAAAACACATTGCCATTCACAATCCCATTACCTCTAACTCAAATCAATCCGAGACCTATTGCATTTCTAATGCTTGTTACTGCTGGTGTCTCTGGCGTGGCTCCTGCCTCAGCAATAAAAGTTAACATTAGTTTCCTACGCGAGTGGCAGAGGCTGTGTTTTCTTTGCTCACAATGCCACCTTCGGGGTGTGTTGACAATTCTCCTTTGTACAAAATTCCATGTAAGGGCTGCGCTCAGCATCAGCGTCGTCCTCTGCCTAGGAAATTAGTAATTATTAAAGAAAATGGAACATTCCACTGTGGCAAAACGATAGTGTATTAAACAATAAATTGTGACATGAAAATTAATAATAAAATATTGCGGTGTTTAGTTAGCACTTTAAATGTGGCACATTACTCCCACACGTACAGGTTAAGTTGGTGCCACTACTTGAGGACAGATTTGGCAGAACATTCAGCTTGGTTAATCTTCACGCTCTTAATGTGGCTTTCTGGAAGGGATGGAGATATGGTAAACTCATGTATGTTGTCTGCTCAACCCTGTCATGCACAAAGGAGTGCTTCTCAAAACCGGTTTTGAACACAAACATGCTTTTCAAATCCTGTTCTGTCCAAACGAGTTCTGCTGAAGAAGACTGCATATTTAGCAGTCAAGCACACCTAAAGTAGCTATACTGGATATACTAAGAGCAGTTATTACAGTCGCCTATTTGTTTCATTACAATCCTCCAATAGCTCTTCAAGTTTACATTAAAAACGCATTCTTGGGAATTAACTTTCTGAAATCTGGCAGAGTAGATTGCAAATGAACACAATCTTTTTCTTTTCTTTTAATGCAGTCCATTTAATTCAAAATTGTTTTCTTTTGGCCACACAGCAATTTGGGTTACTGTATGAAATGAAGAACGTGTGCAACAAACGTAGCACACATTCAAATAGGAATTCACCACATTTTTTGCTCATCTACTTTAGATGCCCAAAAAGTGTCATCTGTCTGAACAAAGGGAAGGTCCTGGTTCACAATCCGGATGTGAGTGCATTTACCTCCTCACACGGTATTTGATAGTGTGAACAATCGCCAGACTCCTGCAGCCCTTATATAGTGTTTTTTTTATTTGCAATGCCAACAGCTCAAACTGTCATTAACGCGAGACCTATTGCATTGCAAATGCTTATTGTTCTTATTTACAGTTTCAAATGGCAAACCTTGCGTATGTAGCTAAACACCTTTTTTAGTGTTCAATCTTTTTATTTGCAAAAGAAAAACAAAAAGAAGGGCTCTTACACACAGCTTGGAAATATCAAAGTGTCATACAGATAATAATGTGCACAATGTATAGCAATATCCGCAGAGCTCCACCCTACGAAAAAATCACATTGTCCTGTAAGCCTTGGGAGCTGCGAGCCAACCAGCAGAGTTTGTTCAGCGCTCATAGAGCCACAAAAGGAAAAAACACAGAACTTCAACCCATCCCCTTAAACTATTCCCCAGTCCCCCACCCCACTCCCACCCCCTGGATCCATCTTCCAACACCATACATACCCCCCATACATTCATACAGGTTTGTCATTCACATGTGACAAGCGGAGCAACCGTAAATACCTAGGACAGGTCTCGAAATTCGGTGGCTAGCAGGGATAGAAAGGGCTGCCACAGCTCCGCATATTTCGCCCCCTCCCCCGCTTTCACCAAGGAGAGTTTCTCCATACCAAGGACAGACCAGAGTCGCCACAGCCAATTCTGAAGGGTGGGGACTTGCGTGGTTCGCCATAAGGCCAACAGGGCCTGTACAGCGGAGCCCAGCGCTATCGCTATCAGTCGCCCCCTGCGGGCTCTTAATAGATAGGTTAGAGCATTAGGAAGCCCCAATAGGACATAGGCTGGCAATCGCGGGATCTCCGTCTCAAAGTGGGCATCGACCTCATCCAGAATCAATTTCCAATAACCCTGTATGTGACTGCAATCCCACAAAAGGTGTGTCAGAGTGCCTCTCTCCCCGCAACCCCTCCAGCAGAGTGCATCCCCCATTTGGCCCATCTCGTGCAAGCGCTCCGGTGTGTAATACCAATAGGTTACTAGTTTGGTAAATGTGTCGGTCAGCCCCATATGGTATGCCGAGTGCCGGGCGCGGTAGTAAATGTCCTCCCATTCCTTGTTGCGCAGGGTCCGCCCTAGTTCCCTTTCCCATCTTGCCTGTCCTGCATTATAAACGCGCGAGTATCTGTCCAGGAGGAGTCGGTATATGTCTGAGATGAGCCGCTTATCTGTGGTGCGCGAAAGAAGCCAATATTCATATTTACTAAGTTTACGCGTTGCGTCCTCACGGGTCAGGGGGTGCAGCGCCCAGTGTCGGACCTGTAGATACCTAAGGCGTTCGGCCTCCGGAAGACCATAAGTCGTCCGGAATTCCTCGAAGGGCATCACTCCTTCACCTGAGTACACATGAAAGAGGCACCGGCACCCCGCTGGGCGCCACCGTGCAAAAGCCTGGACATCCCTGCCCGGGCCAAAGTCAGGATTCTCCAACAGGGGTGTGAGGGGGGACGGGAAGGTCGTCAGGCCGTGTAGGATGCAGGTTCGATCCCAGACCTCAAGCGGTACCCTCGTAATGAAGGAGGCATATAGATTTGGGGGCCGATGTTGACGACGCAAGAAAGGCACCTCCTGTAGCGGACGCCCTGCTACCCCCTGGACCTGGAACAACCAATGTTGTTCCGATTCCCATTTGCTCCATTCCACCAGGGTCCGGAGTTGGGTCGCCTGGTAATAGAGTTGTAAATCCGGCAGGCCCAAACAACCGCCCTCTGGAGGAAGCATTGCCAACCTCAGTTTGAGCCTGGGCCGTTTCCCATTCCAAACGAACTGAGCCAACTCTGATTGTGTGCCGCGGATCTATCCCTCCGGGGGACGAAGCGGGATAGCCCGAAAAACCTACAAAACTTGTGGGAGGATCGTCATCTTTACCGCTGCCACTCGGCCTAGCCAAGAGAGCGGGAGGTGCCGCCACCGCCCGACCTCCGTACAAATAGTGCGACTAAGGTTAGCGTAATTGATACGCACCGTTTCCAGCAGCGTGGCCGCCAATTGTATGCCCAGGTAGGGGACAGCACCATCCGCCCATCGGAAGGGGAAGTGCGCTTTTAGCGAGGCCGGTTCTGCGCCTCCAGGGAGAGATCAAGGGCTACTGACTTCGCCATATTGACTTTAAAACCAGAAGCCAGCCTTTGCAAATGCATCCAGGATGGCCACACCGGCTGGCAAAGATGTCGCAGGGGAAGCAAAGGAAAGCAGGACGTCATCAGCGTATAAGCTGATTGTGTGGATATAAGCTGCAAATTTAATTCCTCTGACGGTCGGATGCGTTCACATGGCCTGCGCAAGGGGCTCCATATACAGCGAGAAGAGCAGGGGTGAGAGCGGGCACCCCTGCCGAGTTCCGCGTTCGATAGGGAATGTGGGTGATGAGCAGCCATTGACCCGAACCGATGCTGTGGGGAAGGTATAACAGTTTAGAATCCACGTGCGGAATTTCGTTCCTAACCCTGCCTTGATGAGTACCTGCTCCAGGTACGGCCAATGGACACGATCGAAGGCCTTCTCCGCGTCAATCGCCAACATCATGAACTCTCCCGGTAGTCTAGAGGCCCGTTCCACCAAGTGGAGCGCCCTTTTTGTATTATCGACCGTTTGTCGCTCCGGGATAAAGTTGGCTTGGTCCGGGTCAATCAGACCTTGCATGAGTGGGCCCAACCGTTTCGACAGTATACTGGTGTAAAGCTTTAGATCTACATTAAGTAATGATATAAGGCGGTAGGCCCCACAATGTGCTCTGTCCTTCTCCGGTTTGGGAATGACTGAAATCATGGCATCCATCAGGTCTCTTGGGATGGCACCAGGGTCTGAAAAGGAATTAAAGAGGGCAGTCATTAACGGTGCAACCTGGGGGCAGAAAGTTTTGTAAAAGGCGGCGGTGAAGCCATCCGGTCCCGGCGCCTTGGCTACTTTGAGGCAGGCAATCACGGCAATGACCTCCTCAGGGCGGATCTCCCTGTCAAGGAGTTCCGACTTTTCTGACGATAAAGTTGGTAGGGACACCGAGTCCAGGAAGGCCGCACCGTCCACCGGATCTAATTCAGCTCCCTCATATAAGGCAGTTGGTTGAAAGCTTTATTCGATATGCAAAGACATCTTACAAGCATAACATACATTATAAAAACAACATTACAAAAAGTGCAAGTATGTCATACATTTTAAGAGGATAAAATTGTAGGGGACCTCCTAGAATAAATTAGCTAAAAAGAGATTAAACCGAAATAGACAATCTATTGCAATGTAACAACCAGCAACGTTTTAAAAATTTGGAGACACCACAAACTATAAAAGGGGAGGTATCAGTCAATAGAATTCGGAGAGCCACCGAATGCATGCGTGTTCCCAAGCGTTTGAAGAGGGGTTTCAGCCAGTATCTCCTTGGGTGGATATAGTCTGGACACTCAAAAAGTACATGTGCCACCGTCTCAGGCCTGGCTGGGCAGCGTGCACAAAAGGGGGATAAATGAGCTTGGGACTTCCACTTAGAAACAATTGCTCCAAGCGGGAGAGTGCCAACTCTAAACTTGAAGTAGAGGGCCCTATCCGCTGGCATAGTAATTAAGTCCATGTAGGGTTCGTATAATACCACATCCTTTATTCTGAGGAACACTGCAGTCGAATTACAGTGATGTGGATTTCCAATTAGTTGGCAAGAGACCCAGTCCCAATATAGTTTTTTGAGGACTGCCTTAGGAGGGGCAGATCTTGCGGTCCAACAATCTCCTAGGCCCAGTTCCCCCTAAAGGTTTTTTGTGTCCCTCAACCACTTGATCTTGTTCCAACCCCCCATGTTCATTACTTCTGATAAACCCTCAGCGTAGGATTTTAGTTCCGGGACCCTCCATATGCGGGACCATAGGAGCAATGGGCGGAGTCGGGCCTGGTCTTTGATACTTCTGCAGCCCAAGTCCAATAGCACCGGAACTGTGGGGGTGCTCAAGGGGAGAGCTAGGAGGTCCTTCAGGAGCTTATTTTTGGCCTTGGATAGGGAATCCAAATTAGAGTGACCCCATAGCTCCGCGCCATAGAGGGCAGAAGTGACCCCCTAGCCTTGTAGATCTCGATTACAGGCGCCACTGAAGATCTGGAGGATGCATGATATTCCTTTAGTAAGGCACCCCCTACCCTTTTGTGACAGAGAACCATCTTATCGATGTGGGAAGACCAACTCATTTTGTCGTTCCAACGTAGACCCAAATAATCACATTCGGACACTTTCTCCAGTGGGACCGAGTTCAGAGTGGGAGGACGACCTAGTTTCCTTGGTGGGCGTAGTATCAAATATTTCGTTTTTTCTACGTTTATCACCAGCCCTCTGGTTACACAAAAGTCCTGAAAACGGGTCAACAACTTCTGAAGCCCCTGGGGGGTCTTCGAAATAAGGAGAGTGTCATCCGCGAACAACAATGTTGGGGTCCGCACACCCCCCAGGCAGGGTGCGTCCGCAGGTTCCTGTAGCAGATGCTCCACCACACCATTTACATATAGGGAAAAGAGTGTGGGAGCTAACACGCAGCCCTGTCTAACACCCCTACAAACCGGGATCCTATCTTTTGTTTCGCCATTTCTCCCCCAACGAACCTGGGCAAAGTTGTTCATGTGAAGTTTGGTGAGGAGAAACAGGATATACGGGGGCAGGCCCAGACCGTGGAGAACCCTCCAGAGTTCCTCCCAGGGAATTAGGTCAAAGGCAGTCTTCAAGTCGATGAAAGCCAAATAGAGACTGCCCTTGCCAAGTTCCACCACCTTCCAGTAGAGGAGTGTTAACATAAAGACTTGCTCAATTGTGCCTGTTCCTGAGCGAAAGCCTGCTTGGAAGTCCGATAGAACTTGGTTCTCATCCACCCATTGGAGGATTCTCCCCAGGATAACTTTTCCGGCTACTTTTTGTGTAGAGTCAATCAGGCTTATTGGCCTATAATTCCCTGGGATGTCTCTACTACCCTTTTTGTAAATGGGGACTACCACTGCCCCTCTCCACGACTCCAGGATCAGGCCACCCTCCAAGATGGCAGTCAAGAGGGCCGAGATCATGAGACCCCAGTCGATGGGTAGGCCCGCAGTGAATCACCTGGGAGCCCATCCGGGCCAGCAGCTTTCAATGGGACCACGGTCTTAATGGCGTTCTCAACCTCGCGCAGTGTAAACAAACCAAGGGTGCTAGCCTCCATCGAAAAGGGAAATACAGCTGGCTCATTTAGGGGCCCTTCTATCGCTGAATATAAGGCCTCAAAATGGTGAAACCAGCTCTGAGATGGAATAGTACAGGTCCTCAGGGTATCATCGGGTCTACTAAGGGAACCTATCAATTTCCAAAACCCCCTGGCGTCTTTACCTTTGCTAGCAGCCAGCAAATCATCCCAGAATTTCTCCTCCCATTCTTTCTTTGCTATCTGGATAGACTTGGAGCAGGCCTTCCTAGCCTCCCTTGTCCTGACTTGGGATTTTGCTTTTACTGCCTCAACTAGGTTTTTTTTCGCCTTCCTACAAATATGGGTCTACCAGCCCTCTCTTTTATTAGCCCTTTCTTTCACCCCAGTATGCCCCTGGCGCACAGTTTTGTCAGGCCCCCAGTTAGCTCACAAAATACTTCACATACCTCCCCCAAGCCTCCGTTGACTGTGCCTAAGTTATGATGGGCTAGGGCCAGAAGTTGGGACACAGCCTCAAGTTTTCCGGCAGACAAGAGAAGTTTTGACCACTTCAGGCGCCTACCGCAAAGAGATACCTCCGACTCACCTAGGTCAACCGTGGGGCTAGGTACAGAGCCCCCACTGCTAACAGACCACCAGGGGACTAAAGTGAGGGACAGCAAGTTGTGGTCACTTTCGACTGAAGGTACTATTACCATATCCCTCACTGAGCTCCATAGACACACATCAAGCAAGATGTAATCGATTCTTGATGTGTGGTTGGGCCTATTATATGTATGGGCACCCCCCTTATCCGAGCTAGTCCTTCCATTTAGAGCCCTCAGGCCATACTCTATGCTAAGGGCATTTAACTGTAGTGCCACCTCTGTCCACTTTTTAATCGGGGGCAGCTCTAGGACTGGTATCCCCCTCCTACCATCCTCCTCATCCTGGTCTTGGGTAACATCCGAGCCCAAGGGCTCGAACGTACAGTTGACATCACCTGCAACCAAGGTGCAGGCTTTGTATGGAGTTGCCCCTAATAAGTCCTCCAACAATGCGATTGTGGGAGACTGCCTCCCCACCTTAGTGCCTCGGGCATAGACATTGAATATATTCAGAACGGCATAACCCCTGGCGTCATATAAGGCTGTATAAAAGTCACTAAATGCTTGCGCTATGGCTCCATCCTCGGTTACTATTTCCCCTCTCTGCGTGCGTATCTCCTGCACCGAGTGTCGCTGTTGCTGCTCGCGGAGCGCACGGCCCAGTAACCTCCCGCACCTGTCGCCCCCTGTGTAGTATGCATGTCGCACCCGTAGTGCTGCATATTCTGCTCTATCTTGGTCTAGTGCTGCTAACTGTTGACGTGCTACGCGCAGCTGTTTCCCGTGGCGCCCCCGTCCTCTGGTGTACCTGTTCTAGTTCCTTGGTACGGGAAGAGAGCTCTTCCCTCTTACGGGCCCTCTCCGCATTTTCTGCCGCCGCGATCGCAATGAATTCGCCCCGTATAACGGATTTGAGCGCCGCCCAATGGGTCGCATGTGAGGTGTCTGTTGGCTGGTTGTGCACCAGGTACTCCGCTATAGCTCCCTTGATTTTGGCTACAACCTCCTGTCTGTGCAATAACGTGTCCCTCAATCTCCAGCAACGCGCGTTGCGCCCAGCCGGTGGAAAGGTGAATACTGCTTCCTATCCTGTAATTTATGGAAATTCACTTAATGTTCCCAAATGCAGTTCAGGAAAGGGGGGGCCGCTCGGCCCCCATACACGTATGGCGGGGCACCGGCTCCCCCTCCCCTGTATCCTCGATGGTGGGGCGCGCCCCCCCCCCCCCCCTGTCGCCACGTCTTGATGACGTTGCTTGGGGCTCCCCACCACCGATTGGTGCAGCCCGACCGTAGACCCGGAAGCAATGGGACTGCTTCCGGGTCAAGGGGGTGGGCTGGCAGGAGGCGGGCCAGCTGGACTGGTCAGCCTCCCCATTTTGTAGGGGGATAAAAGACCCAAAGAGCGCGGGAGGCACCCTCTTGCACCTCGCGCTCTCCACGCCTGCTCAGTGCCCCTCAGCTAGGGGCTGAATAATTTTTATTAATCCTTTTCATTTTTATTTTCAGGTTTGCCGTCGCTGCTTCGCCAGGAAGGCTAGGAGCATGCCTCGCCGATTTGGATCTGTACAGGGCGAGGCAAAGCGGAGGGCATCGCCCTACTAATACTTTGTGTTTTTGTTTACAGTGGAGATTTCTTTGAACAGGGCGGCTGTTGGCGTTGGAGCTGGATGCCCTAGTAATACTTTGTGTTTTTGTTTACAGTGGACAGGAGATTGCTTCGAACAGGGTGGCCATTGGCGTTGCAGCTGACCGTGTTTTCTCTAACGGCGTTATTGCTCGTGAGGCAGGAGCGAAGCCGAGGCTATCGGGGTGTGTCGCGTGGCGAGGTTGGCCATCGGTAGGCATCCGCAGTCCCGGGAAAGAGAAATCTCGGCACTGGAGCTCAGGATACAGTCCTGGTCGTTTTGTGTTGAAGTAAGGTTGCGAAGCAGGGTCGGGCCGGGCAGTAGGCAGATGGGAGACCACTGAGGCATTTTTAACAACCAAGCAGCTAAGCAGGCCGGGGTCCAGGGCTTACTAGGTGGAGTGGGCCTTACAATTATTAGTGCTCATCGTTGGCTGTAGGAAAAAATATTTAACATACCGGCACTTTGGGGTTACCTGTGTGGGTCTTGAATATACAGGGCTGTGTGTAGTTGCCATTGTACTGTGTTGGCTACCAGTGTGGTTGGGTAGTGATACGGCCCAGAGCAGGAATTGTGAGCTGAGTAAACGTTAAAAGCTTAGGTGGGGGGGGTCCAGTGAGGGGGGGTTATCTTAAGTGTACGCTCTCCTTGTCACATTGTGGTGCAAGTGGAAGGGGCGGGGTCTTTAGCTGTTTGGTGGAAATTTTCTTGCTAGATTACAGTATGGTGTCCTAACTTTCCTTTCACCCTAGATAATCATACGGCGCACTGCAGGCAGAGCTGTCGGGGAGTGGCACAGTGGACGACACTATCCGAGGACAGGGGCAGGCCTGCATTTCACTGCTTCTGGCGGGCCGTCGGGCTAGAGTACACTCGCCCAAGCACCCAAGCTAGCTGGTGTGTTGCGGTCACAGTTGCGTGGTGCTTACGGCCAGCCTATGAGCCTCCAGCTTTAATAAGGTACAAGGCACATTGTGCCCATAAGTGTGTCGTCGAGTTCAGTGCAGGTTTGGCCAATCGTAAAGGGAGGGGAATGGCTAGTAGGCGTTGCACTAAATGTTCCCACATGGAGCTCATGTTGCAGAGCAAGATGCGCAGAATGTCCGCTATGGACAGGAGATTGGGGAAAGTGGATCAGCTGGGGAGAAGCGTGGCAGAGATGAGTCAGAGGTTAGATGGTCAGGTAGGGCCATCGAGAAGACCCAAGCGGGTGATAGTGCTCCCTCAACCCAGGGGGGGAACTGGATCCGCTGCCTAAACGGGGCAGGGCCAAGAGGAGTTATGGTCAGCCCAACAAGTCTTGAGTGGGAGTGGGGTCACCAGGGATGGTCCCCGACGGAGTGCCAGTACCTACTCCGCCAACCCCGATAAGTGTACCAGTGGCAACGGCTCCTGCCACGCTGCCGTCACCCCCAAACTTGGCGCCACTAGTGATCCCAGCAGTAATTACAGGGGTACCAGTGGTGAACCCGGCACCTTCCACGATGCATGACACAGCATCCCCCTCCCCAGTGAGTGTACCCCTGTGGTTGGTCAGGTGCCCCCAGAGCTGGCGGCACAGATAGCGGCAGTACTTCCCTGGCTGGTATTAGGGGGATGTTACCCTCCTCACAGGATCCCTCCGCAGAAGCACAAAAAATGGTAGAGAAAATCATGGTGTCCAGGGGTGGCGATGGGGTGCCAAGTGCATCGATTTCTCCACAAACAGGTTCTGCCAGCTCGGCGGGAAATGACAAGACTGTGGCACCAACGCGAGTCGCTGAAAGTGGTAAGGAGGTTGCTTTGCCTCTGCTAGGGGAAGGTTCAATACCTTCCAGGAGGGAAAGCCTGGCCCAACATGTGTCAAAAGGGGTGAAGGAGCTGATTTGGGCGGGCAAATATGTGAATATATTTTCATTGTTAATTGATAACAGGGAAATGGAGTATGCCAAGTCACAGAAGGACTGGATGTTTCCTAGCGAATGGCGAACCCAATTGGCAAAATTCAGTGGGGAGGAGACGATAATTAATTGGATTACAGCCTTTTCGGTATTTATGGCAATCACTGCCGAAAGTTCCCCCAACCTGCAGGCTGAAATGGCCTGTTACCAGAGTAAAATCACAATGTTCAGTGATAAGCATGGAGGAGATGGGTGGAAGGAGTATGACATAGCCTTCAGGAAAGCGAAACAGTTTGACCACTCATTATCCTGGGATAGGGTAGATCCTATCTCATAGTATGGCCAGTTTACAGGCGGGCAGACAGCGGGTGCGGGCACAAGCTGGAACAAAGGCTATCCCTCCAAACCCCAGCAGCCCTTTCAGCCAGCACAA
The DNA here is from genome assembly GCF_964263255.1 of Lissotriton vulgaris. Lineage (NCBI taxonomy): Eukaryota > Metazoa > Chordata > Amphibia > Caudata > Salamandridae > Lissotriton > Lissotriton vulgaris. The sequence goes on along the minus strand of NC_141694.1, from coordinate 1,102,790,536 downwards.
GGGGGTGACGCGGCCGGTAAGGCCAGAGGCAGTGGGGACAGAAAAGGCGTGTGTTGGGATTTTAACAGACGTACATGCACCAGGGCAGCGGGCACTTGTAAGTTCAAGCACGCATGTTACAAATGTGGCCACTCTTCCCACCCAGAAACAGCATGCAGCTCAAAAGGTAACACCTCAGGAAGCAGGGGAAGAAGGAAACCGGAATAGGGGGGGAGGCTGCGGGTCGCTCACTCACCCATTGACGTGCTGGCTATGATTCCTTGGCTGAACAGGTACCCAGATCATGCCTCTGCAAGGTTGCTGAAGAAAGGTTTCTCACATGGCAGTAGGTCATGATAGAAGAAAATGATACATAGCAAATAGCCTTACACAGCCATTCAGCCCACAACCCGGGGGTCGGGCGGCATACGCATGTAATATTCCAGCCTACAAAAAAAGGGATCCGAGCACACATCCTACACCAGGGGTAAATATTCACCACTTTTACCCCTAAAAGAAACAAAGAAAAAGAAAACACAAACCGACCATAGGTGTCGTCACGTCATGCCAATAGCGTCCCTGTGCTGCGGCTCTCCTGTTGGGCCAGACTGAACCTAGCTAACTAGAGATGAGCCCCGCACCTCGATACGCATCCCCTGTGTGAGAAGTTGGCCTGGTATATGATGTTCACTATTCTAATGAGCACCTTGCACCAGTCCAAAAAACCCTTATGGTGATGGTTGTAAAGTCAACCTTATAGACCAGCTATCCTAGGGGTAGCATGGACAAAGCAGTCTTAGGCTAAACTCAAGAGGGCATGTGAAGCCAGCTGTTTTACCATATGTAACCCCTTTAATACCAAATGAAAGGACACCACACAGGATATATATAAAATATATATGTATTTATTTCTAGACAATCCCTCTGAACTCTTTAGGAGGTCAGAGGCACAAGCACATAACAAGGTACTTAATTAAAATATAATAAGTTGCACAAAATACAGTAGGACCCTAGGGGCACGAAAACCATACACTAAAATAGTGGTATAAGTACCACTGCTCGGAAAAGGAATAGGCCTAGGGCCTAGGGAATCGCTGGGGCTACGGTGTACTACCAAGGGATAGGAAGCAGGAGGCCCCCAGGATGCGTGTGCAGAGTCTTTACTCACACGCAAGTTACCATAGAGAATGAATGGGAACGAAAGAGTTAGAAACTAGTTCTTTTACGGCACTTCTGACTGGACTCGATGAAAGTTACTTGAAACCTAGACAGTTGGATAGTCAATACCCACAGGAGCACCGGAGTACTCGCGTTACCTCACCCACAGAAAGCGGGTGCATAGGTGTCAAAGTGTGTCGGATTTGTCGGTGAGTCCTATGGAGCCGTGAAGAAAGATGCTGCAGGCGACCAGGAGAGAAGTGTCCGGTTGGATCCAAGGGCGGTTCCAGGATGAAGAGTACCTGAAAGAAGAGGGGACAGAGTCTGGGTCACTAGCCACTGACCAGGAAGGAACCAGGAAGAACCAGGCGATGTTGCGAAGCAATCAGGTGATGTCATTAAGCTTGTCTCTGCAGCCACGGAGACCAGGAAACGTCGACGACGACCAGGAGTCAGGCACGGACTGTCCCACGAAGGCTCTCGCTGTCGGCGGTGTCGATTTTCGGATTGGAGTCAGGAAGCCTTGGCAAAGGCAACCCACACAGGAATCAAAGTTGGCTTCTTAATCAGACCAGCAAGTTCTGATGGGCTGCTTCTTTTCAGGGAAGCAGGGGCTAGTCTGGAGCAACTAGACCAGCAGTGTAAATTCAAGGTTTCGTCATCAAGATGGCCACTAGCCAACGGGCAAGTGACCGGACAGACACGTCGAGCAGGAAAATGCAGAAGGGCCCCACGCAGAACTCGTGGAGTGTGCAGGGCTGATCTTCGGTGCAGATGATGCTCGGGCTTGGGCTTCTCAATCCCAATGCACAGCTTCGAGGATTCCTCAGAAGCTGCATGGAAAGCAAGTCGCTGTTTTTTCAAGATGGCCGGTCCCACGTCTTGCTTCGCCTCCACGGGTCTCAGCTTTGCTGGGACTGTGGATCGGGCTCAAGGAAGTCTGGAAGTCCGGTTCTTGTCAGGCTCTGTGCTCGGGCTCCAGCTGGAGCATCGACAAAGCAAGCTGTTGATGGCTGGATGGTGCCTGCTTGTGTAGGGTGGTCACTCCTTGACCACAAGGGAGATTATTCAGTCTTCTATCTTGAGGTAGAATGTCGAAGGTCCAGAGTTTTGTTTTAAGTTTCAGTCAGGATAAATCTAAAGTCTTGGGACTCAGCTCCTACCTATATACCAAATCTAGGGGCTGGATTACCTGTTAGGTCCCTCCAATAGGTAGGACCAGGGAAGGGGGTGGTTACACCCCTTTCCCTTTGTCCACTTTCGCACCAGCGCTGGGGCTGGAGTGCCCCAGCACCAGTTTGAACTGGACTATGCATGGGACACCTTGTGCGCCTCAGGCAGTGTCTCATTTCTTTCAGCCCTCCCTGCCCCAATACACAAGAGCCTGTCTGGGGTGATGCTAGCACCTCCCAAGACAGGAAACCTATTGTCCAAGCCTCCCTCGCTGGAAGGACTCCCAACAGCAGGAGGTCAGACTTGTGTCTGTGGCAGCAGCATCCATTTTGTGATGCTGAGGCTCTGGTTAACTTTAACCAGGATTAGTAGGAAAACATGTCTTCACCCTCTAGAAGGGTGGAATGCTACCCCCGTTGCCAGAACTGGCGAGGGGGTAGTATTCCAAAACGTATGACTCCTTACTCGACATGTTTTGATAAAGCCAAACCAGAGTTAGCATTTAACCACGAGGTTCATAATGCACTTAAGAGTATATGGTATGGCTATGTCCTAGAACAGCTATAAGGACATGGTTCCGAAATCTGCACCATCTCACATAAAACCAAGCACCCTGCCTCCAGGTTTGTTAAGGCCTGCCATAGGAGTGACTTACAGGTGTATATGTGTCTAGATATAAGGTTAGATATAGGAATACTACATCTAAGCAAGGGGTGATTACACGACCATGCCCCAGCTGAGTGATCAGCCAGTTGTGTCAATGTGAGTGGCCAGCCAGGGGTGGCATAATACATGCTGCAGCCCCTGGTAGGCCTTGGATGCACCAATGCCCTGGGTACCTATAGTACACTGTACAGGGGCTCATAAGGTGACCCAATGTCCAATTGGTAATGTACCTAATGTACATTGTATTGAATTTAGAGAGAGCGCAGCTGGGCTGTGGGTCTGATTAGCAGGCCCACAGCCACATTAAGTCAAAAATCAGTGAGGCAAAAAGAAAAAAGTGGGGTGACCATAGGAAAGCAGACCCCCCAAACGCAGGGACATTAGACTAACCTTGACCAGTTGTGTCTTCATGTTCTAAGTGGAAGTACCTGGAGAGACCATCTGCATTGCCATGGTCAGTCCATGGTCTGTGCTCCACTGTAAAGTCCATCCCCTGTAGGGAAATGGACCACCTGAGCAGTTTGGGGGTTTCACCCTTCATCTGATTTAGCCACAAGAGGGGCTTATGATCAGTCTGAATCTTGAAGTGAGTGCCAAACAAGTATGGTCTCAACTTCTTCAGGGCCCACACCACAGCAAAGGCCTCCCTCTCAATGGCTGACCAACGTTTCTCTCTAGGGGTCAGCCTTCTGCTAATAAAAGCAATGGGCTGGTCTTGACCATCTACATTAAGTTGTGAAAGCACAGCTCCCACCCCCAACTCAGAAGCATCTGTTTGGACAATGAACTCTTTGGAGTAGTCAGGACTCTTTAAGATAGGTGCAGAGCACACAGCCTTCTTCAGGTCATCAAATGCCTTTTTACAGCTTACTGTCCACTGAACCTTCTTTGGCATCTTCTTGGACGTCAAGTCATTAAGTGGTGTCACAATGGACCCATAATTCTTAACAAACTTTCTGTAATAATCAGACAGGCTCAAGAAAGCTCTGACCTGTGTCTGGGTGATTGGAGGAGCCCAGTCCTTGATGGTCTGGATCTTACTCTCCAGTGGCCCAGGTACACAACTTTACTCTGCCCTATCTGGCACCTTGTTGCCTTGATAGTTAGGCCTGCCTTCTGCAGGGCCTTTAAAACCTTCTTCAGGTGGATCAAGTGATCCTCCCAGGTGGAGCTGAAGACAGCAATATCATCTAGATAAGCTGCACAAAAGTCATCCAACCCTGTGAGGACTTGGTTCACCAACCTTTGGAAAGTGACAGGTGCATTCTTCAAGCCAAAGGGCATCACTACAAATTGATAATGACCTCCAGGGGTTGAGAAAGCAGTTTTGGCCTTGGCATCCTCAGCTAACCTGATTTGCCAATAGCCAGCTGTCAAATCAAGTGTGCTCAAAAACTTTGCAGAAGCCAATCTGTCAATGAGCTCATCTGCTCTTGGAATTGGGTGAGCATCTGTCCTAGTGACAGCACTGAGACCTCTGTAGTTCACACAGAACCATCTCTCTCTTACCATCTTGGGTGTGAGGTTTTGGTACAAGGACTACTGGGTTGGCCAATGGGCTCTCTGATGGCTCAATTACTCCCAGTTCCAATATTTTCTGCACCTTAGTCTTTATGCAGTCCCTGACATGGTCAGGTTTCCTCTAGATCTTATTCTTCACAGGCAGACTGTCACCAGTGTCCACCTCATGGGTGCACCAGTTAGTCTGACTAGGTGTTAGTGAAAACATATGTCTAAAGGACTGTAAAACTTGTCTGCAGTCCTGTTGCTGCTGGTCAGTGAGGCTGCCTGCTAAGGCCACACCATCAGCTGAACCATCATCAGGGTTCTGAGTCAGCAGGTCTGGGAGAGGGTCACTCTCTTCCTCCTGCCCCTCATCTGTAGCCATGAGCAAGCCCATGTCTGCCCTGTCAACATATGCTTTGAGTCTGTTGACATGGAGCACCCTGTGGGGCTCCTGGGAGTTCCAAGGTCCACCAAGTAGGTGACCTCTCCCTTTTTCTCAACAATGGTGTGGGGTCCAGACCATTTGTCTTGGAGTGCTGCTGGGGCCACTGGCGCCAGCACCCACACCTTCTGTCCTGGCTGGTACTCAGTCAGCACAGCCTTTTGGTCATGCAAGCTTTTTGAAGTTCTTGGCTACCCTCAAGGTTTTTTAGAAGCCTTCTTCATATACTCAGCCATCCTGGAGCGGAGACCAAGTACATAATCCACTATGTCTTGTTTAGGCTTTTTGAGAGGTAACTCCCATCCTTCCTTCACCAGACATAGGGGTCCTCTTACAGGATGTCCAAACAAAAGCTCAAAAGGGCTTTAGCCAACCCCCTTCTGTGGGACCTCTCTGTAAGCAAACAGAAGGCAGGGTAGAAGGATGTCCCATCTTCGCCTAAGCTTTTCAGGTAAACCCTTGATCATACCCTTTAAGGTCTTGTTGAATCTTTCAACAAGTCCATTGCACTGTGGATGGTAGGGAGTAGTGAATTTATAATTTACACCACACTCTTTCCACATTGCAGTCAAATACCCAGACATAAAGTTTGCACCTCTGTCTGAGACTACCTCCTTCGGAAAGCCCACTCTTGAGAAAACTCCCAGGAGGGCTCTTGCCACAACAGGAGCTGTTGGTGTCCTTAGGGGAATAGCTTCTGGATACCTGGTGGCATGATCCACTACCACCAGTATAAATCTGTGCCCAGAGGCTGTTTGGGGATCCATTGGTCCAACAATGTCAATCCCTACTCTTTCAACGGGTACCCCCACCACAGGTAGTGGTATCAGGGGGCCTTTGTGGTGCCACCTGCTTTGCCACTGGCTTGGCAGGTTACACAGGAGTGACAAAACTCCTTGGTATCTTCTGACATATGAGGCCAGTGAAACTGAGGAACAAGCCTGTCCCAAGTAAGCATGGGCGGAAAATCCCTTCCGCTCGCGGATTTTCGGTAAATTCGCAATCCGCGAACTCTCGCGATATTACCGAAAATCCGCAAATTCGCACGCAGCGGATTTTTTTTCTTTTGTGATACAATATTGCGGCGTGCAGCGTTCACTTACCGTCATTCCGCGTTTGCCGAGTTGTTTTTGCGAGTGCTGCGCCATTTTTGATCTTGCTGCCGGATCCTGCGGGAGTTTGGCGACGCATCGCGAGAGTTCGCAATTGTGAACATGTAGGTGCGGCGGGCAGCAACAATCTCGCACTGAGATCTACTAGCAACCAGCATAGACCTTCTGAAAATGATGATTTTTATCAGAATAACTCCTCAGGTTGACATTTGCCTGCACTTTTTTGGATTTGAGGCCTTTTGACTTTCTTTGGATCACTTATGGATTAGAAATCAACTTTCATAAGTAAGTTTGTTTGGGGCATTACAGTTGCTGTTCTGCAGAAAAACGAGTTTTGCAAAACTGAAAGCACTCAGCAGGTGCAAAAGTTCACTCATCATTAGTAACCATTCCCTGTAGCCCCTCCAGAGTTCAGTTGCCTATGTTTGTTTGGGGCATTACAGTTGCTGTTCTGCAGAAAAACGAGTTTTGCAAAACTGAAAGCACTCAGCAGGTGCAAAAGTTCAAACTCATCATTAGTAATAGCAACCATTCCCTGTAGTACTTCCTGAGGGGCCCCTCCAGAGTTCAGTTGCGTATGTTTGTTTGGGGCATTACAGTTTCTGTTCTGCAGAAAAACGAGTTTTGCAAAACTGAAAGCACTCAGCAGGTGCAAAAGTTCAAACTCATCATTAGTAATAGTAACCATTCCCTGTAGTGCTTCCTGACTGGGGCCCCTCCAGAGTTCAGTTGCTAGTTGCAACAATTCTATGACCCTGTTCTGACCCTCACAGCAGGCTCATAGAATAGCTACAAGTAGGCCATAAAGGCCCTGGAAAAAAAATTGCACTGCAACAGAAAGCAAATTACAGATAAGGAAGCAGGTGCCAGACTGGAATTTTAAAAGTGACACATTAATAAATCAACCCCAAATTAATTCATGTCAGTTGAAGCAGGGCAGGTGTGCTTGCTTTTCCCCCCCATAATCTACCGTGATGATGAACCAGAGGGTGGCATTGATGTACCAGAGGGTGGCATGAGTGAAACAGAGGGTGGCAGTGGTGAAACAGAGGGTGCTGGGAACCTGTGATGATGAACCAGACGTAGAAACAACATAGTCGCAACCGTTGCGAGCCAACAAGTAAGTTCGCAATTGCGAACTGGTACAAAACCCTCGCAAACTGGCAGAAACCCTTGCGAACACAAAAAAAAATCTGCGGATTTTGCGGATTGCGAGTTTGCAAATACGCAAATTCGCGAACGCCAGATTCGCAAAATTCGCCCATGCTTAGTCCCAAGTCTTGTTCTGGCCCAAGTGTCCTGCTAAAGGAATATCATGGGCTAAGGTAAGAAGGAAACCCCTAAAGGCCTGAGGTATGACCAACCTCCTGGAAGCACCAGGCTTGGGGTCTCTAGCCTCAGAATAAAGGAGTCCTTCATCCCAGTAAACTTTGTGGGTACCTGTAGCATTCCCAGCAGCCTCAGAAGCAGCTTGCTGTCTGAGGGGTTCAAGAGATGAACAGTCTAACAGTGCTTGCCTCAAGTCTGCCCTTGAAGGTCCCCCTGTCCCAAGAAACTCAACCTGGCCAGGTTCAAGCTCTTCTGGGACAGTTCTCTCAGAGGTCTCAAAATCAGCTTTCTGTGAAGGCTGATCTTCACTTGTAGGCAGAGGGGAAGGCACTGCATTTACCCTACTGCTCTTTCTCTTGGGTGGCACTTGGTCCATAGTTTCAGGATTCAAGGCCTGTTCAGTGAGGCACTTTTTGGCCTGTGACCTGGTCACAGCAAGGACATGTGATTATATAAGTAACATCTCTGCATGAGTCCTATACTCCACTTCTGACCATAGTGAGAATTCAAGGTCATTGCCCAACAGACATTCAACGGGGAGATCTGCACTTACCACAACTCTTTTGAGGCCAGTTACCCCTACCCAGGAGAAATTAACAATTGCACCACTATGTGTAGTAGTGACATTGCTAGCATTGGTTACCAGGTAATTATCACCCAGTACAATCTGTCCAGGGTCCACAAAGTTAGGTGTCACCATTGTGACACTGGCACATGTTTGTGTCCCTGTAGGCCTGAGCCACTTTGGGCAAGTACAGGCAAACATCTTTGATGAATGACAGAGTACTGGGACTCACAGTAGAGGACATAGCCATGTCCCCATCACAGACAAGAACAGCCTGAGTTGGTATCCTGACTAGGCCAGAATCCATCTCAGTTCCCTGGGTTAACCCTACTATAGCCTTGGGTTGAGAACTCCCACTGCCAGCTGAACTAGGGGGTGCAGTTGCCTTAGGGGCAGCAGTGGTAGGGGCTGAATCTTTCTTGGTGCAGTCATAGGTCCAGTGACTAGTGGATTTACAAAAATTACACCAAGGTTTTCTTTGGCCATCTTTCTTCTTCTTCTTGGAAGTTTGGGACCCCCCCTCATTGGACTTTTGGGGCCCTGTAGAAGACTTCTGGTCTTTTTGTTTCTGATCGCCACCCTTCTGGTCTGCCTTTTTCTGATCACCACCTTGGACCTGGCTTTTCTGCTTAACCCTGGTTCTGACCCACTTATCTGCCCTCTTTCCCAATTCTTGGGGAGAGGTCAGATCTGAGTCAATCAGGTGTTGATGCAACAGCTGGTTCTGACAATTGTTAAGTATTTGCTATCTCATGATCAAATTATACATTCCTGTATAGTCCTCAACTTTACTTCCCAACAACCAGCCTTCCAGAGCCTTAGTGGCACAGTCAACAAAATCAGTCCAGTCCTGAGTCTGTGTCAAACCCATCAATCAGAGCACTCTTCAGGACAGTGTAGTTGTTAGCATCCTCATCACTAACTGTGAGGAGCTATCTCTACCTTTTTCTGAAAAGGAGAGCCACAAGATTGCTGCCCACTGACTCTGGGGTACCTGCTGTACTTTTCAGGCCCTCTCCAAAGCAGTTATCCATTTGTGGATGTCATCCCCAACTATGTAGGGGGGCACAATCTTACTCGGGTGTCTATTGTCATAGGACATGTCTTTATCCTTAGGGATATTGCTGCCACCAGTGGGCTCTAGCCCACCTAACTTCCTTTCTCTGTCAAAAGCAAGTCTTTCCTTGGCTAGGGCAAGTTCTTCTCTCTCAATTCTGAGATTGACTTCCCTCATCCTAGCCTGGTGTTCTCTCCTCTGAGGAGAAGTAATTCCCCTCTGAGAACCCTTAGAAGCATTGGAGTGAATAGAGTCTCCCGAGAGAGATCTATCCCTCCTAGTCCTGTGGTTAAGTCTACTAATAGGTATGTATGGGGCTAGACATCTGCAGCCCCATGTAGGCCTAGGTTAGCCTGGCTTAGTCTCCTAACTTGGACCTGGCTGTCTACCTCTTCCCCAGACTCTTCCCCAACCTCATCCTCAGCCTCATCCTCTTCATCATCTATGACAGGGGGGTCAGTGGTATCATCTGAAGATGGTAGGACCTCATATGCATTCCCTGTAGGGCCTGAACCAGAGGCTTTTAGAGCTTCGGACTCATCTAAGATCTCTAGGAGTTGCTGTGGTACACAAGTTCCACAGTTCCTTAAAACTGAGGATAGCAATTTTGGAGGGTGCCCTGGGAGGGTCACTCACCACAGGTAGAGGTCCTGTAGTGTAGTTCCAATATTCCCAATAGGCTCTGCGCATTGGAAGAACATAAACAATAGTTTAGACGTAGGACTGAAGTCGACTAGGTCTCTATTGAATATGTTAGACTTAATTTGTGAATGCCAGCTAGCTCAGAGGTCACTAGAAACTTTCTCGAATAAACAAGAAGGGATTCATTTCTGACAACCATATAACATGACAACTTTGTTACCCGAGAATAAGAAATATATCTTCAGAGTCGCGGAAACAATAGATGGCTATTTCACTCAATCGTGCATGCTTAGTTTCACCAGGGTTTTTGCAGGGAAATAGAGAGACGGGCGTTTTCAATAAAAAGGTTATTTATTGAGCAGTCTTCTTTCTCATGCAAGAGAAGTGAATTGCTACAATTGTAATACTTGCTATGAAGTAAAGTGCGTACAGTAAAAAGAGTATTATGAAATAATACTGCAAAAGCATGATATGGTTTCTAAGCCATAAGATACATAAAATAGATAAAATACATACAATGATAAATAATGACTAAAAGTACTCAACTGGTGCATCTAAAATACACCTACCCCGGTGTACCTAACCTAAGTCTAGTACAAGGGAAGAAGTAAGGGAGGTGTAGCTTGAGTTAAATAGTTTCTGCCAAGAATCTATACAATAATTCTCTATGGGTCTAATCAGCTCCGTACCTTGGTTATAGAATGAAGGAGGTCTTGTATCTCTCTCTCAGGACTCGATCTCCCAGTAACCCGCAAGGGTAGCAGGGAAACACTGGAGCTGGATTTCTCGGCAGGAGAAGACAGCGTCTCTCTCAGTGCGTCAGCTGGAGGGTCGGCTTCCTTCGGTACTCGCTACAGCAGGGCGTCGGGCAAGTAGTTAGTCGATCTGCTCCAAACCACTGTGTGTTTGCTAGGGCAGATGTGGGTATATTTATACCTGGAAGGTGCTGAGTTTGACGTAGGGTGGACATAATAACGTCCTTAAGAACTCAAAGTTCTTTACACGCACCAGGAGTTCTGGGACAAATCAGTACTGAAGCAGGGGGAAGTCCAGTACTGCTGAAGGCTGGTTGTCTTCAAGAACTCGTTGTACTCTAGGAGCTTAGTGGAAGTACCCATGCCGTATTTGGACTGAATTGGCTGTGTCTAAATATGGTTATGATTCTTATGCCTATATAAGGATATGATAAGTTATACCTTTATAAGGGCATGAATGGGGAAAATTACACTAGAGTCCTACATTGGTTTACAACACCCACTCCACGTAGAATGTCCATATTTACTAAATACTACGCAGTTATAACATTTATAAGCATGTGTTTACAATCCCACCCCAAAAATACATAAAAATGCATTTGAAATGGTTGTACACGAAAAATGAGTAATGTACTGTACGTTTTCTAAGCAGTGGTATCATTCAAATAATGCATATAGTTTTACATTTGAAATGCTGACTGAATGACTCACGAAATTACATTTATGAAATGGCTCTTAATACAGAAGAGAAGGTCAAGACCATTTTATCACAGATTTATATAAGACTGTACATGTGCTAGAGGCCAAGTTTAAATATTGTCTCTAGGTTTCAAGAATAGAAATCTTGTTCTCTAAGAATAGTTCTACATTAAGCAGATTACTCTGTGCCAAAAAAAAGTAAATATTTTGGTAATGAGAAAAATAATTTCGTTGTAGTAAAAAATAGTTCAAAATTTTCGAAGTTCTGTTTATCAAAACTGAAGGCCGAAATCAAAGTTCAGGGAACACTGTGTGCTTGTTTTTCAAGAGTTATTCTCGTTGTTAGGAGAACACATTAACTCCGATATGCTGGCAAAGAATTCGTCTACCACAGTAGGTGAAAGTTGGGCCATTTCCGAAAAAGTAGAAATAGTGCATATGTGAGATGCATTACCGTCAGCGTTATCTGGATCAGCAATGTTCACAGAAAGTTGTACCTGTGTGCCACTTTCATCTCGTACCTCACCGCCACCTAGTCGTAATGGTGAGGTCTCAACGAATGTCGTCATCAGAATTGGTAGCCGCTGGGGACAACACGTTGCATGAGCCGTTACCGAACCAAGCAAAGTATCGACATCCATAGGTACTGCTGATGGGAGTGAGAGACAGATGTCTAACACGCATTCTTCTCCACAGAGCAGGCATCGTAGAACAGGTAAGATGCAATCTTGCCAGATTGGTCTGAATGATAGAAACCATCTGGTATTTAGATCTCTTAGACGAGCCAAGCCGAGGACCTGTTATCCTATTTCGGTACCGCATTGCCTGGATCGTTTGTTCCATGGTAATCTGGGTATTGCTGGTGACTGGACTTGCCATATCGGAGCAGAAGAAACAAAAATAGAATTCCTGCTACGAGTCCCAAAATGAGAGGCAGGCCGCCGAACACAGAGTGCATTAAATTCAGGGAAATGCTCAGGAATGCTTCAAAGGGTGCTAACAGTCCCGAAAAAATTGTCTTAAATACATGTGCGATGACACTGATATCTGACATGTTTAAAATTTGACCTAACATTTCTAGTAAATGTATGGGGCAGTTTGTTGATAATAATGCATGTATCTCTGCTGAAGTCCTTGCAACTTGCAGATCATACGTTTCTCTAGATGAGGTTAAAGGCACAGTTTTTTGTAAAAGAATGGCTTTCATTCTGCTTAATGTATCAATTCGAATAGAAGAGATGTTCAGTGAAGGCCATATCGTTGCCTCCTTGTCTGGCTTGCTGTTTGGATACAATACTTGCATACAACTAGTGACCCTGGATGTAACACTAACGAGATAGGCCGTTCCTGGCAACATGCCACAAAAGCTGTGGTCACTTAACATAACGTAGCTGCCGTTCGAAAGCTGTCTGAAAAAAGGCTCTATTTATGTGGTAGGGGTGCCGTGCAGGTGGCAAGAAAGGTCATTAGAAGAACCCTCACAGGCTCCATGTAAATTAATTCCTTGACACAGAAGTGTACCACTTAGTGAGTATTTACAATTGTTACCACTAAGAAACACCTATTTTTCCCCCCACTCCAACATCTATGTGTGTAAGGTAAATTCCAGGTCGACTTAATGTATCCTTTACCAAACCTTTCATACAGGCCTGCAGGTATATGCTGTAAACAGTATTCAAACTGGAATGTCGTTATTGGTATTGTTATGGTACCATGTATTATCCATTCAATGACAGGTTTCTCGGAAACTGTTAATGGTAATCTTTCTAGTTTTTCAATGCTCAGCACCGTATAGTCTGCTCCTCTTTGTGCCAAAGAGATTTGTTTATCTGTAAGGTTAAAGATTGAAAATAATGATGTTGTGTTGATTAGACGCCAAGGCACATAGCCTGAAAGCAGATTTTGTAATGTCCAGCCTAATTGTACAATAGAACGTAATTGGGCCATGTTGTAACATTAGCATATCCTGTTCTATTATATCAATAGCAGATGATACAATGCTGCCCGAAGAATAAATTCTGGAGGACAGAGTCGTTAACCCGTTGTCCACTACAGACAGTGATTTTTCCAACTTAATACAATCAATTTCTCGTATTTTTTCAGCAGTTTCAATTTGTGTTACTTTCCAAGCTTCGTTGTAAGCAGCATATATACCGGCATATATGAAACGTTTTTGACGCGGTTTGCGAGGTCCCAATAAGAAATCCCGCAAGTCAGCACCTTCTTTAAGTAAGGTCAAGTGTTGCTTAATTTCAGGTAGTGTGGATTTCTGTGGCCATTCGAGGCATAGTTTTACTGCACTGTACGTTTTTATTATCCCTGGCTGTTGTCTCTGGGAATATCTTTGGTCTGGCCTGTTCTGTTTGAACCCCTGTGTTTTGTTCAGGAATCTATCTTGACAGTTATTAGTGTCTGTGGGCCAGATCAACTGTTTTTTCCTATCAGGATTAGTTCTGTTTTGGTGTAAAATATGGGACACGTCTACCCCTCATCTGTAGTACCATTACTATCAGGCATAGGCTTTGGTATGGACGGGTTGTTTAAATCTTTTATCTTGGCTAGGCCAAGACAGGTTGTTTGTTGAATGGTGTCATTCAGGAACATTAATTTTTCTGGGATCATGCAGGCTCTGAATAATGATTTTAATCCCTGTACTTGCCAATCTTTTGAACCCCAGATTGTTTTTGTTTCAATGTTGTCTTTCCAGAATTCAAAACCAAATGTAACAACTGTTCATACATTTTTGAAGAATATATCTGTTTTGTATTGGTCAACATATTTTTCATTCCTGCCTTATTCACATTTTTTAAATAAAACGTTTCTGGATCTGTGATATGAAACCCTGAGAAGTATTGAAATTTCTCATAAAATGTTTTCGAGCTAACTTTTGGCGGTGTTGGACAATGTTTCCATTGATTATAAGTAAAAACATTTCTAGGTTTTGCAGATTTATGCAAATAGTGGTGCCCATAATGATTAAAGCAATACATTTCTTCATAATCAGATGAACCTTCTAAATAATCATGATCTGTAAATTTTGCTGACATTTCTAAATCAGACATCATATTATTAATAGTCTCAAAGTCCCAATCATCAGAGAAAGTGCTCGGTGAGACAAAGTCACTTAAAGAAACCTTGAACTAATGAGGATACTTCAATAGTTCCACCGGGCCATAGATGTCGTAATCAGTAGCGTCCCATGCTACACCACCAGGTATAGGAATGGCTGTGATGTTTACTGATGACAGGTCTCTTTTTTCAACATGAGATGACTTGTGAGGTTTTATGACCAACTTGATTTTCTGACTTGCTGTGTCCATTGTACTGTATTTTCCATCAATCATTCTTCCCAAGCTTAAAACCAAAATGAGCCAGAGCAGGAGGAAAATTACACCTAACACAATCCACAATTCAATCCATGGTGAAATCAGATATTTTTCTCCAAGTTGATGAAGGAGTTCTGTAATATTTTCTTTGAAAGTTTTATTTGCTGGCTTTTCTTCATGTTCACTGGGATCTTCAGAAAAGTCATCGAAATTGATGAAATAGCCAGAGGCAGTTCTGTCAATTGTTGGAATCGCATCAGGATTGTTATTAATCTTTGTAATTGCTTCTTCCTTTGTCATAATAGTTTAGTCAGAGGCTACATCATTGTAGACAGGTGTTTCTTGACAAACTGTTTTTGGGTTTCAAGAGGCACAAGTTCCATGGCTTTGTTGCATAGTCCTTCTTTATTCACTGCAGGTTTATCAAATGTGATTAGTCTTTCAGTTTGAACCTCTTGAATTGTAGCAAGGTTTGGTCTTCTGCTACATCTTGGGAGTCCACTGGGCCTACTACTTATTATTGGCCACATGATTGTGGTTGTACCAGGTCGATTGATACAACACTGTTCTCCTTTTTACCAGCGAGGGGCGGTAGTACTACTGATCTTGTTCCGTTGATTGCTAAGACAGGTACTGATATTCTGTCAGAAGGCCCAAATTCCTTCTTCACCGCGATCTTTTCTCTGACCAGATCCCCAATCTCTGGAATCCAAACAGGTCTTGCTGGGACAGGTGGTTTTTCTTCAGTGGCGTTGGCTTTAGCTTTGTGTTACTAAGACTTCTTCTTGTTTCATTTAAGTCCTGTAAAACAGCCAAACGATCTTTGATATCAAAGGGTTTTTGTTCCATCACTGAAGTCTGACTATCGAGGTCTTCGATTATCATTCTAGTACCAAACAAAAGTTCACACGGAGTGATTCTACCCAGAGAATTTCTTGGCATATTATTAAGACTACGATGGACATTTATTAGATGTTTAACCCACCCATCAACCGAACCTAATACCCTTGCTGTTATAGATTGCTTTATGTCACGTTTTTTTCTTTCCACTACCGCATTACCCTCAGGATGGAAGGGACTAGAGTACCACAATGCAACGCCCAAGCTGGCCATGGCCTCCTTGTAAGCTCGAGAGCTAAACGCAGGACCCTGGTCAGAATGTAGCGTGCCGATTGCGTATGTGCCGATAAAGACTCGCAAATCTTTTATAACAGTTCTGGCGTCAGCAGAGCGCTGGGGCCACATCCAAATGAATCTTTGTCTTAGTAGTTGTGGGGCCGCATCCGTCCGTAGGGACGCTTACGTGTAGACTGTCTAATGCTATCTAACAGAGGTGTCTGGGCTGGACTGACTGTGCTATTGTCAGTTACCTGGTCCAGTTCATAACTGAGATCTCTGTTGCAGTTTTGACAATCCATTGCAAAGTTATAAATTTGCACACTCATTCCCAGCCACCAGTACTTCATTTGTAATTCTATTAGAGAAGTTAAGATCCCTTGCTGCCTCAGACCCTCTCCCATATGTGCTTCTTGAACCAAGTAAGCCCTCCATTTCCTGTTTGGAATTACTCTGTCCCCCACTCCAAGGATTTGAGCAAAAGGAACAGAGTTTGCATCAATTATGCATGTATTTCCAAGTGGATAATTTAGAGGTAACGCCACATAGTTGCCTTCCATTGAGACTTTTACTGCTAGTAGCATTTAACTGTCTATTCTTTTTTTTTTTAGAACGCTTAATTGTAGCTACGGAAGCCGTGTGGACAGCTGCCTTTTCGGCTTCATCAGCCAATGAATTCCCTGCAACGTGAACGCCATCACGTTGATGACTCAGTGTATGGATCACGTGGGTCTTTTGTAGTTCTTTCTGTAAAAGAACTACTTGTTCTCAAAGCATTTTATGCTTTATTGTGCCACCTTTCGTATCTTTGAAACCGTTTTGAACCCAGTTCTGCAAGTATTCATTGTATGACTGGACGCAGTAATACAAATCGCACACTATTAGTGTGGGGAATTCGCGATCAGCATTTTCAAGCGCCATCTTGAAAGCCTATAGTTCAGCTCACTGAGCTGTACAGGCTCCGAGTGATTGAGTTTTAGTGACCATAGGTCTGAATTTACCTTCGCACCAGCAACCTTTAACAATCGCGCACGCAGCATTGTATACTTGTTTATCCACAATCCAGTGTTGTGCAGATCCATCTGTGTAGATTACACAGACTTACTGTTCAAGAGGCTGAATTTCGGTCGGCAGAGGACATTCGTATTCGTATTGGAGAAATTCTTGCGTTTTCAAGCTAGGGTCAAAAACATATTCAAAGTCTGTTGCTCCAAGAGAATTAACCCATTGTATCAATCTTGGATGTAAAGCTTTAGCATTTGGAATGCTTGCTCTTGCTACTGCCTCCAGGGCAGGTACAGGTGTAACGACCGATATGCGTTTTCCCTGTGCTAGGGCTCTTTCTTTTGCTATAGCAGTTTGAACCGCTGTTAGAATTTTCTCAGTTGAAGTGAATTTTATTTCAGCTTGTGTGTACAAGTGTGATTTGTAAGCTATTGGTACCGTTTCACCTTTGTTATAGGTCAGGTACGTGAATCCGCATCTTCCTGGGATGACTCGGAATTACAAGGTTTCGTACGTTTACGCGTGGTTGTAGGTTTGTGTTTGCTAACATGTCTGTTTGTATTGAACGTAAAATTTTTGTGTGTTTCTGAGTCCAATTAGTTGGTTTGAAATCAGGTTTTATTAATTCGTAGAGAGGTTTAACCCTCTCTGTGTAATTCACAACGTAGGTTCTTCCAAAATTCAGGAAACCTAGAATTGATTATAAGTTTTTCTGCGTTTTTGGAGCTTGGAGCAGCGCACATTTCTCTAAGAAATTGGCTGCCAGGCTTTTCCCTTCATTTGGTAACTCATATCCTAGAAATAGGACAGTGAGGTGGGCAATCCGTGATTTCTTAAAATTGAATTTGTACCCTTCAGATGCGAACCCAAGTATAATGGTGTTCACTCTCTTCAAGTGCCTGTCCCAATCATCGTCTGTTAGATAGATGCCATCGACATAAGATAATGCCTCATCATCATACATTTGTAGTAACTCTGTTACTCTGGCTGAAAATAATCCTTGGCTATTCTTGAATCCCTGGTGGAGACGGCAAATTTGCCTCTGGGTCCCCATACTTGAGAAAGCGTTAAATACCTGCTTTCTGGTGCAATATTTTGACAGAAGAAACCATTTGAAATATCTAATGTTGTTTTATATTTTTTGCGCACAATGTTATTCATCAGTGCTGCACTGTGTGAATTTTGTACTCCAAATGTTTTGCAACAAGAGTTTAAGTGTCTGTAGTCCAATACTAGACAATATGAATTGTCTGGTTTGGAGACAGGAAACTAAGGATTGTTCATTTGTGAGGTGCATGTTGCAATCACCCCCTGGTACTCAAGGTGATCTAAGATCTCCCTGACTTGTTTTTTAACTTCTTGCTTAACAGGATACTGCCTTTGTGCAGTAGGTTGACTCTTTAACTGGATTTTATGGTGAGGGGATTCCTCATCCCATCCTACATGATTCTTATATAATGCAGGGGCTTGGGCGACTGCCCATTTTCTAGCATATGTGTATTTTTTATGAATTGAAATATAATTTGAGAAGGCAGGCATAATCATTTCTTCGCCATGTGGGCACTCCCTAACAAATTCTGGGGGCTAGTCTTTCTCAGCTAGAAGAATATCATAGCCTTTAGATAGTTTCTCTCAAAAGAGAGTTCTTATTTTCCTAGTTATGTCCCCTTCTATACGCAATGTTATTTCATATAATTTATGGGGTACACTAACTCTGGTGTCTGCAGTTTCCACCTGAATGTACTCATTTGTGTCCACTGTCTCCAGAAGACTAATCAGGATCTTGCGAGCTATGGTCACTTCTGCTGCACTGTCTAGCATTGTCTGGGCCCACTCTCCGTTCTTGAGTTGTGTCCTCAAGATCCTTGGCATGTTTTATCTTTATGCTTGCTACCTTCTTTTTGGAAAATTGAGATTTTTTACTTTGGTAAGCGGGTTCCTTGTCTTTGGACTTGACGCGCTCTTCTTTATGTTCTGACCGTCCTCTTCTTTCCGATTTCTGTGAGGCAGTCTAAAAAGATCGAGAGGGACGTGTATCAATATCTTGATATCTGTCAGGTTTTTTCAAATTATCCCTATTTCTGAGGTTATATCTTTTCTCAGAGGGCTCCCGTTGTGGAGACCTACCCCCCCGTTCTGGAGATCTATCTCTCCGTTGGGGAGACCTTCCCCTGGACTGAAACTGTTTCTCTTTAGGAAGAGTCTGTCTGGTAGTTTCCCATTTCTTTTTAGGAGTAATTAAACTATTTTTAATGAAAGTTTTATCAGGATTTTCTGTTAGTTGTGGTTTTAGTGGTTTCCCACCCAAACTATCTCTACCTAATTCTTCATAGGATTTTTCAATTATTCTGGCAAGTTCAAAAGGTTGTTCTGCTAATATCTGTTTCTTTTAATTTTTGGCGGATCGCCACTGATGCTGCTTCTCCTTTTATGTTGGCTAGTAGTATAGCCAAGACTTGTTTAAAATCTTTCAGTAATTTCAGACCTAGATTTAAAGCAGGCTCTGGACCGTATTCATTTTGAATCTGTCTTAGTACGTCTGGTATAACCCCCATAGACGGAACACCATGTGTTTTTGTGTAGATTGAAGCAAAGACTGTTCCCCAAGTATCACAGTCTTCCACATGTGGTGCGATCTCCATTGGTAAACAGATTGTCAGAATTCTGTGTTTTTTATGAGGTGTACTATCAAGGAATACTGCCTCTATTTGAGTAATCTTTTGAGCCAACCAAAACGGAATATGTTCCCGTTTTGCGGGTAAGTTACCAATGACTGATTGTATAGTCTGTGGTGTAATTTTGTTTGTATTCCCCTGGTGAGGGGTTTGCTGTGGAATTTTTATAGCAGGTTGGACTGTTAAAGTCCGCATGACATATTGGACTAACTGTCTTTGTATTTTAATTAACTGTTTCAGCTGAACTAACAGTTCTCTATCTGACATATTCTCTATGTCAGGATGTGGTGTATAACCAGCTAATACCGGCCATGTAGCTCCTGGTCTACCTAGTGGTCCGAGCCTGGTAATGTGATTTTGATGTTGTAGGGCGCCATTAAACCAGAGCTGATGCTCCTGGTAAGTTAGTGGAATTTCAACGTCCTCGAAAGGAACGTATTCCGCTGGGTGTTCCTCTGCTTTGTAGTGGTGGAACTCGTTTGTTACAGCATTTGTTGCTGGAAAAGTTATACATAAATAGAATACCTCTGTCTGCCGATACTCATGTGCCTCTATTACAAATATAAACGTACCACCTCTTGATGATACACCACTATTTATTAGTTTTGTAAGTTACACTCTTTCTTACATTCACCGGGATGATTATTGCATCCGGGTCGTTTTGCTGAAGACTTGTGTCTTCTGCTAATAGTTGAGTTGCTAAAGCCTCTCTTTCTTCATCACTTCCCGTCATTTTGTAGACCGAAAGTTTGCAGAGTATGTTTTCAAGGAAACAAAGATTAGGTGCACAAAATTTTAGAAAACTGTATCCTTCAAAGTTGAACAAACCAAAAACTAATACATAGGATTCTCCTCCTACCTAGTTCTGGCGGATACTAACCTTTTACCCACTCCAGACTCTATTGGAGTTTTTACGGAAAAAGGGATCTGTGTGAAAAGCACGACTGAGTTACTCTAATATCTAGCGTTAAATTATCGTCTTACCAAACGTTGGACGCTATGTAGTGTAGTTCCTATATTCCCAATAGGCTCTGCGCATTGGAATAACATTAACGATAGTTTAGACCGAGGACTGAAGTCGACTAGGTCTCTATTGAATACGTTAGACTTAATTTGTGAATGCCAGTTAACTCAGAGGTCACTAGAAACTTTCTCGAATAAACAAGAAGGGATGTAATGTAATGATGTCTTGTAAAGCGCATGAATCACCCCACATGGGGTTTCTCCGCGCTGCAGACCGCTGGGGAACCCGTCCTGGCTTTCCCTGTGAGATGGTCCCTACTGGGTATCTCCAAGGTGAAACCAGGCATCCCCAGGGTATGTGGGGGGCCGCTGTGGAGATGAGGCAAGCTAATGCCCAGAGTTGCCGAGTGTGATTTCTGGTTAGAGTAGGCACCGAGGCGAGAATTATCGAGTCCGCTGACCCTGGTCCATGACCCTGCCGCGTCAGGAATTGAACCCTGGTCCCCGGCCGTCCTCTGCTTCCGTGTCTGCAGCCTCTAACCAGTGAGCCACACCACTAGTTTCTGACAACCATATAACATGACCACTTTGTTCCCCAAGAATAAGAAATATATCTTCAAAATCGGGGAAACAATAGATGGCTATTTCACTCAGTCAATCGTGCATGCTTAGTTTCACCAGGGTTTTTGCAGAGAAATAGAGAGACGGGCGTTTTCAATAAAAAGGGTATTTATTGAGCAGTCTTCTTTCTCATGCAAGAGAAGTGAATTGCTACAAACATAATACTTGCTATGAAGTAAAGTGCGTACAGGAAAAAGAGTATTATGAAATATTACTGCAAAAGCATGATATGGTTTCTAAGCCATGATACATAAAATATATCAAAAACATACAATGATAAATAATGACTAAAAGTACTCAACTGGTGCATCTAAAATATGCCTACCCCGGTGTACCTAACCTAAGTCTAGTACAAGGGAAGAAGTAAGTGAGGTGTAGCTTGGGTTAAATAGTTTCTGCCAAGAATCTATCCAAGAATTCTCTAAGGGTCTAATCAGCTCCGTACCTTGGTTATAGAATGAAGGAGGTCTTGTATCTCTCTCTCAGGACTCGATCTCCGAGTAACCTGCAAGGGTAGCAGGGAAACACTAGAGCTAGATTTCTCGGCAGGAGAAAAGTAAGCGTCTCTCTCAGTGTGTCAGCTGGAGGGTCGGCTTCCTTCGGCACTTGCTACAGCAGGGCGTCTGGCAAGTAGTTAGTCGATCTGCTCCAAACCACTGTGTGTTTGCTAGGGCAGATGTGGGTATATTTATACCTGGAAGGTGCCGAGTTTGACATAAGGGTGGACATAATAACGTTACTAAGAACTCGAAGTTCTTTACACGCTCCAGGAGTTCTGGGACAAATCAATACTGAATCAGGGGGAAGTCCCGTACTGCTGAAGGCTGGTTGTCTTCAAGAACTCCCTGATTCTATGAAACTGGAATAGCTGCAACCCCGTGGGACACGGCTCCCGTACGTCAACATCCCTTATTGTTTTCAAAGGTGCCGTTGATGAACATGTCTCCTGCCGTACATATTCCGAGTGCCTTCATAGCCTCTAGGACGCCTTTGTCCCTGCATGGGGCCAGCCACACCAACCATTTGATGGGCATCCGAGGAGCATATAACAACACCCCCGCGTAGTACTGCACAATTGCATGCCAGGCATGTCTAGGTGAATTTAAAGAGTCAAGCAGCCTCGTGCGTCTGTCCACCACATCAAAGGCAACTGCTGGTAGCGGGAGCGGGCCGCAAAGAGCCTCGCCAGTGTAATATATGGCGCATACTCTCTGTCATGCACCCACTGATGAAGTTGTGCCCCCTGTGCTACACGGTAATATAATTCGAAGTCTGGGGCACCGAGGCCACCCAACTGAAACGGGAGGATAAGGACTTTCCACAGAACCCTTGCCTGCTTACTGGCCCATGCCAGTTTGATCATCAGTGACGTAAGTCGTGCAAAGAAGTATTTAGGGAGAACCATCGGGATATTTGTGAATAGAAACAGCAACCTGGGTAATGCGATCATTTTCATGATCGAAATCCTCCAGAGGAGGGACAGAGGCAGCCCAATCCACTTGTCCACATTATCTTCTAATCTGTCGATAGCCCTGCCATAGTTCTCGAGAAAAACAGTTTCAGCATCAGTATGCAAGCGAATACCCAGATACCGCACCGGGTCCGTAGTCCACCGCAGTAGATACTCCGTTTCAAATTGATCAGTGGACTCCGTAAGGGGGAACGCGAGCGACTTATCCCAAATAACCTTCAATCTGGAGAGAGCTCCGAACCACACCACCTTGCGCAGCAACGGCGCCAGATTCGTCTCAGGGACCCGAACATACAGAAGTGTGTTGTCAGTTTACGTGGTGATCACCAGTTTGTAGGTGGGGAAGTTGTGG
Organism: Lissotriton vulgaris; assembly: GCF_964263255.1. Lineage (NCBI taxonomy): Eukaryota > Metazoa > Chordata > Amphibia > Caudata > Salamandridae > Lissotriton > Lissotriton vulgaris. Next base: position 1,102,767,924 of record NC_141694.1, on the reverse strand, counting down.
CCGCGATGAGCATGATATTCACGCATAGCACACGCCAGGGGCTCCGCTACAAGAGCATATAGTGTGGGGGACAGCGGGCAACCTTGACGTGTACCCCTTCCAATCCGAATAGGATCTGTGACATTACCGCCGATTTTGACACGAGCAATCGGGTCATTGTACAATACCGAGATCATTTGTATGAAAGGTGGGCCAAGCCCCAGTCTCGTGGGTACAGCCCTCATTAAGGACCACTCCACGGAGTCAAATGCCTTCTCCATATCTAAAAAAAACGGCCATCGCCTTGGAATCCGGTCTCGTATGTGGAATAGCCCCGAAAACCGTCTGCAAGTTGTATGTAAGGTTTCTGCCTGCAATGAACCCCGCCTGTTCCAGGACAACTAGCTCCGGTGCCAATAGAGCCAAACGGGTCACCAACACCTTTGCGTATATTTTCGTGTCGACGTTAAGGAGAGATAGTGGTCTGTAAACACTGCACTCATCTGCCGGTTTATCAGGCTTAGGAATGGCTACTATAAGCGATTCCCTCATCGACCGTGGCATCCGCCCAGATTCAATCATATCCGAAAACAGTGCAGAGGTGTGCGGAAGCAGCAGCTCCAGGTAAGATTTATAAAACTCTAACGACAGTCCATCAATACCCGGCGCACTGCTGGACCGTATCCCGCCGAGCGCTTCACGTATCTCATCGAATTCAATTGGGTGCATCAGAAACTCCCTTTGCGTGTTTGTAAGGAACGGGAGTTGAATGTGCTCTAAATAGTCCAATACCTCCTCTTCACCACACTGCACCTGCGAAACATATAGTTCGGAATAGTATTTCTGAAACTGTTTCGCAATCCCTTCCTCCTCCAAAAGCAAAGGCCCATATTTTGCCTTAACCGCTGCTATTGTTACTCTCATCTTCTGTTGCTTCACCATATTTGCTAAAACCCTCCCCGGTCTATCCTGCTCCCCATAAGTACGCGCTATTGCATATTTCCCCAGATGCCTAACCTCTGCCTGTGCCTCCTCCTGATAGTCAGCTCACAGCTTCTTCATTTCCTCATGTGTATTAGCCACAGCCCCCGCCACTAATCTCCTCTCACAGTCCGCTAGCTGCCTCTCTAAAGTCGCAAACCGGAAGCGAATCGAGCGGAGTATTCCAGAATGTTTACTCATGGCCACCCCCGAATATAAACTTTAAAGGCCTCCCAGTCAGTCAGAAAACTTTCCACTGAGCCTATGTTGACATCATAAAAAGTCTCAATTACGTCATGCAACTCTTCCCGGAATACCGGGTCAAGTAGCGAGTACAGTGGAAATCGCCATGTGAAGGGAGGGGGGACGTCCGCGACAGGGACAAGCATAAGAAAATAGGGGAATGATCTGAGAGGGTGCGGGGCAGTACTTGGCACCTGCTGACCTGTGACAGCATCCCAGTGGTAACTAGCCAATAATCAATGCGCTTGTGTATGTTATGGAAGGCAGAGTAATGAGTGTACCCCCCCTGCCCTGGGTGTAAACTGCGCCAAACATCAACCAAGTCCTCACTGATTAGTAACCTACCTAGTTCCCTTGCAGCTTTCGCCGGGCGTCTATCCGGGCCACTAGAGCGATCTAATTCAGGGCGTCTAATCATATTAAAATCCCCGCCCCACAGCACTGCACTACAAGGGGTCTCCCGGACCACTCCAGCCAAATGGGCATAACACTCAGGGCAGTCATAGTTTGGTCCATAGACATTTACTACCAAAAACTCCAATTCCTTACCCGGTAGTCTAGATATAACGAACCTCCCATCCGGGTCAGTAGCCACAGTAGTGAGTGTGTATTCAGACTTAGGGTTGACCCATGTTAGCACTCCACGGGCATGAGGCGTAAAGCCTGCAGCGCTAATCTGCCCACGCAGCCCCCTTGCCTGTAACCTAGAGCTCGTCTCTGACAAGTGTGTCTCCTGTAGTAATGCTAAATCAACGTGGTGTCTGGACAAATAATTCAGAACCTTGCGAAGCTTCCTATGGTTGTTTAATCCTCTCATATTCCACGTCAAAGCATTAAGGCTATCTATCCCTTTGTGTCCAGAGCTATCATCAGGCGAATCACTCATCGCTAGCTAAATCAAGAATCATCACATCTGCACAACCCTCAGTAATCATGTACAATTGGCAAAAGGACCTCAACACACACCTTATGGTCATAACACGTAAACTACCCCACCCCCCAACCTCCAACATGCCCCCCCCTCAGCGGACCTCCGCCAACTAGGTCGCGTAGCAGTCTGCCAAAAAGTCCCCCCCCCGCCCCTCCCTGGGCCCCGAAAGCAAAAAACAAAGCATAACCATCTGTGTGTTACCACGTGTGGGCGGAGGAGGCCACAATACCGAACAGCAATAGTCAAGTATGCACACAATTTTCACCGCCCGTCCCGGCCCGCCCGCCCGCCGGAATGCATGAGACCCCCAAACCTTGCACCCATCTGAGATAAGTGCTGCGTGCAACAACATTCAATCCTGCTCGTCCAGGCTACCGCCCGCTGCCTCGTCCAGCAGATCTCGCTCCGGCGTCGTCCTCCGCTCCTTCGCCCAGTCCTTGATTGCCTTCTGCAGAGTCTTAGGTTCCGTAAAGAAGTGTGTCTGCCCATTCCGGGTTAACTTCAATTTAGCTGGGTAAAGCATGGCATAGTCCAGCCCCTGCTCACGAAGCTGACGCTCATCGGGACGAAGTGTTTCCTCGCTTCCTGGACCCTCGTGGTGAAATCAGGGTAGAGTGCAATGTCCGACCCCTCATACGACAGTGATTGCTTTTCCCTGGCCACTTCAAGGCTCCATCCATGTCGCTGTAGTTGAGGAACTTAGCAATAATCGGCCGTGGTGGCGCACCCGGTTTCGGGCGAGGGGCCAGCGCCCGGTGCGCCCGTTCAATGGCGAACATGTTAGAGAAGTCTTCCGCCACAAGTAAGGAAACCAGCATCCGCTCGATGAAAGTCTCCATCCTCCCCGTCTGTGCTGTCTCCGGAAGGTCAAGGATCCGTACATTACAGCAACGTGAGCGGGCCTCCAAGTCCTCTGTCTTATCTTGTAGTATCTGCAGGACCTTGCCAAGTTGTTTATGGTCTCCGTCTATGGTCGTCTGTGCTTCCTCGACTTCCGTAATCCTCCTCTCCGACATATCTAGACGCTTAGCGTGCTTATCCAGGCGTTCAGCCATTCTGTCCATTCAGTACGTTAGAGCGTTGATTTTCACTCCCAAGGAAGCAATCCCGTCCTGCAGCCCTTTCTCCATTGACTTCAGGATGCTCTTGAGGTCTTGCTCCACTTCTGGCCCCACATCTCTACTACTTTCCTGCCCCGCACCGTCACCTTGCTGCTTAGATCTGGTCTGCGCAAAGGGCAGCTATGTTTGCCCTCGATCCGTCTTCCCCATGGCGTTGGGAAGCAGCGCTCGGCAGCGTCACAAAAGGATACAATGCTTCTGAGTCACCCTAGTATCGGCTAGAGCGCCAGGGGCCCCGCTCTCAGCGTGGGTGTGGGGGGCCCACACCACCAACAGACTCCCCCGCAGGAGGCCCCGGGACCAATACGATCAACGCCAGTCAGGTGTGCTTGCGAGCACCGGGCTCCTCAATCCCAGCTCCGCACTGAAGGTGCCAAGGGAATCACCAGTCCACTCCCATCAAAATCGCAGTTGGTAGTTGGCGCCACACACTGCCAGCATCACCTTCACCCTGGTAGGGCCCCAGGGCACAACTCTATCCACCTGGGTCCCGTCTCGCCACCAATCCTCCCCTCACAGCACGCTCGTGGATCTCAGGGCTCTGCTGGCTGCACGGCGCCGCCAAAATACACAGGGAGGGGACGGGGGGGGCAAGCGCAGAGAACAACTCTGCCGCTCGACACCAGCCCGCCCTGCCCATCACCAATTGCTGTGCCGCTCACGTAGCTCTGCTTTCACGGGGCCCCCCACGGACCTCTTCAGTCCACTGCTCTTCGAGTGACGTCCGCCATTGTATTGGGGCGGGGCTGCAAACACGTCTTCTCCACCGGGGGCCCTTCGCCTCACCAAGGTGCTTATGAAAGCCGTGGGTACTGGGGCAGCCGTGTAGGCACTCCCGCCGGCCCTGATTTCAGAGGCTGGAATGGGGGCCTTGACCGGCCCGGCTCGCCGCACACCCCCTGCCGCACGCACTGTCACGTCGGCGGGGCAGATACTCACACAAGGCCGGTGCTGCAAGGCCTACTTCTCCGGCAGTGCGTCCGCTCCAGCATCAAGCCCTTGGAGCATTCGGCAGCACTTCAAGCAGGACACCAGGCGACCGGACCTCACACCAGTCCGCGCCGCCGCTGCGTTTAAGTTGCAGTGAGCTAAAAAACTGTGATGGATTAAGCCCTGATCTTTGGACTGGGTAAGAGTGGTCTGCTTAATTCAGACACTCTGTTCATCACCACCCCTTTTTCTGAATCGTTTTTGTCCACCATAAGCGTGGAAGGGTATACTCAGATGTGAGTCCCTTGCTCATTGCACCATCAGGATTCAGGCAAGCCGGGCCGAAGACGGCTGAAATGCCAGAATCTGGTCCCCGGAAGCTTGTTTCCTTCCCAGAACAGGAATTGGCTTGGTAGTTTGGTCTGCCCTGTTCCCATGATACACTGGGCCAGGGTCAGACTAATTTGCATGTAGCCAGGTTCTGAGCTGGGATGGTGCAGTGAGCTAAAAAACGGTGATGGATTAAGCCCTGATCTTTGGACTGGGTAAGAGTGGTCTGCTTAATTCAGACACTCTGTTCATCACCACCCCTTTTTCTGAATCGTTTTTGTCCACCATAAGCGTGGAAGGGTATACTCAGATGTGAGTCCCTTGCTCATTGCACCATCAGGATTCAGGCAAGCCGGGCCGAAGACGGCTGAAATGCCAGAAACCGGTCCCCGGAAGCTTGTTTCCTTCCCAGTATAGGAATTGGCTTGGTAGTTTGGTCTGCCCTGTTCCCATGATACACTGGGCCAGGGTCAGACTAATTTGCATGTAGCCAGGTTCTGAGCTGGGATGGTGCAGTGAGCTAAAAAACGGTGATGGATTAAGTCCTGATCTTTGGACTGGGTAAGAGTGGTCTGCTTAATTCAGACACTCTGTTCATCACCACCCCTTTTTCTGAATCGCTGCGTTTAATTTGGGCGCTTGGGAGGTCAAGGATATTGCAGGATTATGAGCCGGCGCTTCGGAGCCTTGGAATTAGGCAGCCATCGCCGATCCGAGCAAGCTCCACCCCCCCTGGTCTTCCAACTGTTATAAACGTTATGTGTGGCTGCACGTATTGTAAGGTGCAACTAAATCACCTGACACCTGCCTTTGTTGTTTGTTTATGTTTCAGTTTCTCGAGCCTGTGACGCAGGGTGGAAACTGGTACCGGGTCATCAACAGCATCCATCATCAGCACGGCGAACGCAAGAAGACAGAAGGAGGGCACATGTAGTATGGATTGTTGGTCCCTCGTATGTTAAACATGCTAAACCAGTTTTCCTTGCAGGCGAATGTAGACGGAGGGCGGAGCAGGGGGGTTTCAAGGTTTCCTTTCATGTTAGGGGGGCTCTCCCTCAGCCAGCTTAGGGGGTTCTTTTTAGAATTACTCGGCCAACACACCCCGTCGCCCTCAGTAGTTATCCTACACCTGGGGGGAAACAATTTGGTAAAACTGGGCAGGAGGGTCCTTTTGGAAGAGATTATCTCGGTAGCGGGTTGGCTGACAAAGACATGCCCGGGCTGCACCATAGTGTGGTCTCAGTTGATACCTAGGCTGCAGTGGAGGGGGGGGGAACTCGGTCAGGGCGTTGAATCACTCGGTAAAGAGGATCAACAACAAGATAGAGAAATTATCCCAAACGCCTCAATTGCAGACTATTCCACATGGGTGCATCTGGGGGGATAATTTCTACTTTCGCGACGGGGTCCACCTGACTGAGACAGGCAATGAGTTACTGACAAAGAATATTTTGCGATGGTTGGAGGGTTTTGCGAGGTAGGTATGACCTTTCAGAGTAGGAGTTTTTGCGGGGGCCAGATTGTCGGTCAACTATGCTGGCCCGTGGCGGTAAGGTCATGATCGGTGAGCAGCAATTTAAGTTCCTAGGGGGCGTCACCATTCTCGAATGGGGTCGCCCAGGGGAAGGGGCCAATGGTCTCTCCTAGAACTTCAGGGGCAGGATATCCGCTTGGTTGGAAGGGTGCGGGGGAGGGAGTCTCGCTTTCCTTGGGCTGTTAGCCACCCCGCACGTACACTATGATGTCATCAAACGGCGCAGAGGGAAAGGGCCCTCCTTTTGGTTTAATGGAGTACACGGAGCGTAAGGGGTAACCAGGAGAGGGACGTACTCTCCCGGTAACCGGGCCCTGTTGCGCATGAGCACTCATACGTGAGGGCGTAGCTGGATAGTAAGGATCTGACACCGGTTAGCGACCTTACCGTAGGCCCAAAAATGCTAGGATGCAAAATTCATACGGAGGATGTTAGATTCGATTAGAAAACAGGCTGTATTAGACATTTGTTAAGGTTAGCCCTTTCATACCTGTCTACATTGCTGTAAATCTAATGTCAGAATTTTGCATATTAATGATTGTGTTAATGTTTTTATTTAACCATTTTCATTTGTTTTCATATTTTAATAAATACGGCCAGGGGGTCGCGAGACCTCCTGCCTTCCAAAGAAACTCCTTGTAATGGCTAATTACTTTATGGGTTGGTGTGGTGGTGTACAAGACAGGGAGGGGGTGGTTGGTAGTCCCAGACCAGAAGGAAAGGGGAGCCGCTCGGCCCCCACGCACGTATGGCGGGGCACCGGTTCCCCCTCCCCCGTATCCTGACTGACTGAAGTATTTAGTAAGCGCACTTATGCCATGGCGTCTTGGCGCTGATGGTGGTGGGCCCTCCCCCCCCTTGTCGCCACGTCTTGATGACGTGGCGTGGGGCGCCCCACCACCGATTGGTGCAGCCCGACCATTGACCCGGAAGCAATGGGACTGCTTCCGGGTCAAGGGGGTGGGCTGGCAGGAGGCGGGCCAGCTGGACTGGTCAGCTTCCCCATTTTGTAGGGGGATAAAAGACCTGAAGAGCATGGGAGGCGCCCTCTTGCACCTCGCGCTCTCCACGCCTGCTCAGTGCCCCTCAGTTAGGGGCTGAATAATTTTCCCACCACCAGCCCTTGAAACAGAATGTCAATTGTGTGTCAGTTGGTATTGCAGTTTGTAGTGCTAAGAGTGTGAATATGGTTTCTCGTCAAATTTTTCCTTAGGCCTTTTTCCCCCCGTTTTACAGGCGTCAGGATTGGATCTGTACAGTTTTGTGTGCATTACAGTGCGGGTTACTGTTTTGTCCTTAGGCCTTTTTTCCCTTTCACAGGTTCATATTTGTCGTATTTATTGTAAATCCATGGTCAGGCGGTAAAGTCATGATCAGTGAGCAGCAATTTAAGGTCCTAGGGGGCGTCAGCATTCTCGAATGGGGTCGCCTGGGGGGAGGGGCCAATAGTCTCAAATAGAACTTCAGGGGCAAGATATCCGCTTGGTTGGGCGTAGCTGGATAGTTAGCAACCTTGCCGTAGGCCCAAAAATGCTGATGCAAAATTCATACGTAGGATGTTAGATTCGGTTAGGAAACATGTTGTATTAGACATTTGTGAAGGTGAGCCTTTACATACCTGCCTACATTGCTGTAAATCTAATGTCAGAATGTTGCATATTAATGATTGTGTTAATGTTTTTATTTAACAATTTTTATTTGTTTTCATATTTTAATAAATACGGCCGGGGGTCGGGAGACCCCAGTTGCCTTCCAAAGAAACTCCTCGCATGGCTAATTACTTTATGGGTTGTTGTGGTGGTGTACAAGACAGGGAGGGGGTGGTCGGTAGTCCCAGACCATAAGGAGGGTGATAGCAGTCTTTAAAGCTATGCCTCTCCTTACACAACACAACAAGAAACTATTCCGCCCTCTTCTGAAACCCTTCCCTCCTGCTGGTAGGGTGTCTCTCTTCCCCAACGAGAAACAAATTTACCAATGTGTCCACACACTCCCTTTCCAACCCTCGAAACCCGTTCCAATACAAGCATTTGCAATGCATTTGCTCTGGGGCTGGTTGACTTCTGTTGAGGCGGAGAGAGAAGACTAGGCAGGGGGTGAGGTGCAGCGTCTCAGTCTCGCAGTGTTTTCGAAGCCTATCTAGGCGAGACCTATCAAATGCTTCGTGAAGCGCATGCATGCTTTTCCAAAATAAACAAAAATGCTTGCAAAGCAAGCAGACACATTTTGGGCTGCATTATTAAATTGGTTTGTTTTTGAATAATAGTAAGTAGTTATAACAAGTTACAATGCACTTTAAAACGAGAACGGGACAGCGTGCATGCCTGCTATATTGAAAGTGGCCAGTGTTTGTTTCTCTCGTCTTTACACAGGAGGGCAAACTAGCAAAGAGATTCTCTCTACAAATTACTCCAAAAAATAAGGTTATCTGGAGAGCCCATGTTTTGGAGAAGACGGCTGGTCCTTAGAGAGTAGAAGTTAAAATATCCGGTAGTGGTTTGTGGAGGAAAGAGACACACTTAAAGTGAAAGCGTCACCGTTCACAAAGTGAATGCAGCGCTATACACAAACAATTAAAGGTGCACTTAAAGTGAAAGCAGTGCAGTTCACAAATAAATAATAAAAGGTGCGAGGCCATGCTGTGTGGTAAAGCGCTGTGCTCACCTCTGGAAAATAACTAAATAAAGGTGCACTGCTATGCTGCTGGTTACATTTAAAGTGAAAGCAGCGTTACAATACACTTTAAAACCAGAACAGGGCCACATGCCATGCCTGCTACAGCAGTATCAACAAATACATTAACTCATAAAATAGTGCCCAGGAACAGTAATTTACGCAGTCCAATCCTTAGTCATCCCTAGAGTGGAATATGGAAGTGTTGCCCTCTGTGGTCTCCCCCTTATCGACAATCGCACCATTAAAAGCCTCTATTAATGCTGCAGCCAGACTTATCACAGGCTCGAAAAAACGCTCACACATCATGATCTTAAAGCTCTGAACTGGCTGCCCTACGAAGCCAGAATACATCTGAAAATCGCCTGTATGACCCACAAAGCTTTACACCACAATTCCCCCAGCTATCTCGCTCAGAAACTGACAATCTCTGGTGGCTCAAGAGCGACAAGAAGCGCAGACAATCTTCTTTTGAAACCTCAGAGATTTCACAAGAAAAAAAACTTATAAACGCTCCTTCTCAGGAATGGCGCCCATGATATGGAATGCCCTCCCCCCAGAAATCAGACTTATCTCATCCACGGCATCCTTCAAAAAAGAAGTAAAAGCTCTCCTCTTAGCCACATTTCCCTGAACTTTGACTATTGTAATCTCGTAACTCAGTACTCTTCCTCCTGAGATTATGTACATTGTATATTGGATGTATATTGACCTCCTGTGCACCGTTGCTACCTTACCTTGTCTTTCTTTTATTTTGTAATCATTTACACTTCTTTTCTCAAATATTTTGTTTAATTATTACTCATTTGCCTTTTTATCCCACTCTGATTGTAAAGCGCTCTGATATCCGCAAGGATCTTGTTCGCGCTCTATAAAACTTTCAAAATAAATAACACGTGTAAATGGACTAGTCCTCATGGGACCTAACAACTTGAAGGGAGGGAGGTAGGTACTAAGGAGGGCCTAATCAGCCTATTAAAAAATCAAAAGCCAATATTTAGAAAAGACACTGAAAGGTGCAAATTAAAAAGATGGGCGGAGAGTGGGCGGAGCTTAACATCCATACCTGAATACAGCATGTCTCGAAGAGACAGCGCAAGTGCTGCCTACATGAGACCTTAAAATGAAACTGTATAGTTTGAAGAAAATGGGCTGCATTAAAAACATTTTTTTTAAAAGGCTTCTTTATTTAAAAGCAATCAGAGACATGGTGGTCTTCTGACCGCAGCAGGCCACCATTCCTGTGATGGCTTTGATTCCTAATGGGTCACAAATTTCGACCCACCTCATTAATATGCATTAGGTAGGTTTATTTGTGACCCATTAGGAGTCGCTAATGAAACTCAAAAGAGTTTCATACATTAGGAATAGTGACTACCTTATTGCAATTCACAGAAAATCGAGATTAAGTAAACTTTATTTCTAAAAATGATACATGTGCCCCAAGATCTGTACTCTTCATACCACAGTACAATCCCCAAAGACAACAACATCCACATTCCCAATGTTTAATCGAAAACACTGTGCATTTTAGAGCTTCAGTGGAGGCGGGCTCAAAAATATTTTGCATGGGGAAGTTCATTAGAAAATTTAAAGACCAGTACCATAGGTGTGCAGGTCGTCCGTGTGATTTCCATAACAATACACAGTTGAGCATGTGATGGTGGATTTAGTCTGCAGGGACTTGTGGTATGGGTACAGCACCAAAGATATAACATTCACAATTATTGGGTCCAAATGGAGATTGTGCAGGACCACTGCCATGTCTGGAGATCTTGTGGCACTTTTTATAGGTTGAGTCCTTAACAACCCATCATCTCTTAAAGGTATTCACTAATTTACAGGCATCTTAGATGTGCAGCTACTACCTCTGTGTACCTGGAGACAGTAAAGAGTTTGACTTCTTGATGAATGGATGGTTCTCATGTTGACAGTTTTGAACCCTACTCTGAAGCAGAGACATTTGCACTGTGTCTCTGTCGCTACAGCATGAAAATATGAATATTGCAGGTCAACAAAAATCACCCATTCAAGGTCTGGAGGAGGGTTCTCTCTCACAGAGGGGTCTGTGTCTGGAGCCTGGCTGGAGGAACTTGATAGCCATCTGGAATTCCATGTGTCTGACAGTGGCCAACAATTAGAAGCCAAAACTGCGGTTCTTTTAGGGCTTTATGGTGGGGTGAGTGCAAAGTAGACATTTTGCCTCTCACTTGACCCATCAATTTTCCACGTTTCGCAGCCTGAGAGAGCAAGAGAAAGACCAGATCTATGCATTTCCACTCTTTGTGAGGTTCAAAAGGGTAGCAGCCCAAGTAAGAAGACAACCGGTGTACAACATTTTGGTCACAACACTTTTGAGAGCCCAAGCATAGTTTTCCATTCCCAGAGAACTATCGTAAGACTTTCCAATCCTGCTTTCCCAGTCCCAAGCTATGCAGTCTGTGTCAAGTGCACCATGGTCTGGAGGATTTCAGGAGCAGATAGACAGCCCCTGGACTTCTGTCGTAGGAGGAGGAGTTTATCCTCAGAGTGTGGGCAGATGGGCCAGTCAAATGATACAGGTTAACATAGGGAGGGTGTTCTAGATGGTGTTTGGGACAGGGTCTGAATTCAGTGGAGATAGACTTTGCTCACATGATACATTTCTTATTCAAACTTGCAAGTTCAGCTATGACATGTGAATGCATAAATTCATTTTAGTCTACAATTTTCTCAGGTAATGTCCCTATTGGGATTGCTTCACTTGGGGAGTACCCCATGGTTTGCAGGCTCCTCATGGGAGCATCGTTTTTGTGACCAATGGAAACTAAATACTCCCACCTGTGGGACCTTCATATGGTCCTTAACTTGCTGCTATCATGGGTCAAGGGTGCAGAATTAATTTAGTTCCCTGTAGAGGTTATCCTCTAAATTGACTATGCCACTATGTCTGGTCTCCTTAAGGAGATATCGGATTTAAAGGCACTAGATTTGTTGAGCAGAGCGTTGACCCTGGAAGTCATAACTTCTAATGTTGACAGGATGACCAAGTTTAATACCTGTATGATCTCTTTCCTCGCATTCCCGAATGTACCGAAGTTATGTGCAGTCAGATTTATAAAGGATTATGAGAAATGACATGAGAAGTAACACCCAAAGGGGACATACAACTCCTCGTTTCTATTAGGAAACTATTTGCTACAGTATCCTTACCAACAATAGCAAGGTAGGTACTTTGGATGATGGTAGAGGCCACTACTGATAATTCGAGGTTTGGTGCTCACTCCGCAGGGGGTACTAGGACATCCTAACCCTTTTTAATTGGGAAGCATGCTTGAAGATGTCCAAGGAGCTGCTAACTGGTTAAATATTTTAACTTTCAACAGGTTTTACTTTAGGCTGGTGGGATGTATAAGCTTCATGTTAATGAGGCAGCGTTGAACAAAAAGAATGCTTACCTCCGGTCTTGGCACAGAATGTCAAATTTCCTAGCTAGTTTGTGTTAGACCTGTCAGATTTTTGGGTGGACTCCCATTATATATATTTTTTGGTCCCTTTCTGCCTCCCATTCTTTTTGTCCACCAGCCCTTTTTTTGTGTGGCTTTAGGTCTCCGGGTGCCCCACCAGTGCTATCCAGTGCTGAGGTACAGGTGCGCCTTCCTAAAATGGTGGGCGGGTTCCTAAGATGGACGCCTGTCAGGAATTACAAAAAAGGGGTGGGGTCGCACACTACTCACACACCGGCGGAAGTTGCCCCTAAGGACTCTGGTCATTGTAGTAGAGTGTTCGCGATGCATCATCTTTCGATCTTGCTATCTTCGCTGTCTTCGCCATCCCTGGACACGTGTTTTGGGTTTTCAACCCTCGTCAGCAGGGATAGGCAGTGTTCTGGGGTCGCCGATGGCTGCCAATATCTGCCAGGTATAGTACCACTCCGGCGAGTAGGTGCGGGATCCCAGGCTCGTCAGCCCGCTGCTCAAGGGGGCTTTAAGTTACAAAAAAGGGGTGGGGTCGCACACTACTCACACACCGGTGAAAGTTGCCCCTAAGGACTCTGGTCATTGTAGTAGAGTGTTCGCGATGCATCATCTTTCGATCTTGCTATCTTCGCTGTCTTCGCCATCCCTGGACACGTGTTTCGGGTTTTCAACCCTCGTCAGCAGGGATAGGCAGTGTTCTGGGGTCGCCGATGGCTGCCAATATCTGCCAGGTATAGTACCACTCCGGCGCGTAGGTGCGGGATCCCAGGCTCGTCAGCCTGGAATGGTGGAGTAGCGTGCGACCTATGAACTTTGTACTTAATTACGGCTCCCTTGAGCCTTCGAGCTGACGAGCTCAGGTAACGCCCTACGGGCCCGGAGAGGTACCATACCCGATAACACTTTGGCAGCCTGCACAGCAACCCCTGAAACTCATCCTACACTCTGCTGATGACGGACAATAATCCAGAAACACCGGTGTCCAGAGTTGGCCTGCAACTGTGCATCACACTTCGGAACTTTTGATAAGCGCACCCGCTTTGAGAAAACTACATCTACCGTGATGCTCCTGGGGTACACACGCTGGAATGGTGGAGTAGCGTGCGACCTATGAACTTTGTACTTAATTACGGCTCCCTTGAGCCTTCGAGCTGACGAGCTCAGGTAACGCCCTACACGCCCGGAGAGGTACCATACCCGATAACACTTTGGCAGCCTGCACAGCAACCCCTGAAACTCATCCTACACTCTGCTGATGACGGACAATAATCCAGAAACACCGGTGTCCAGAGTTGGCCTGCAACTGTGCATCACACTTCGGAACTTTTGATAAGCGCACCCGCTTTGAGAAAACTACATCTACTGTGATGCTCCTGGGGTACACACGCTGGAATGGTGGAGTAGCGTGCGACCTATGAACTTTGTACTTAATTACGGCTCCCTTGAGCCTTCGAGCTGATGAGCTCAGGTAACGCCCTACGCGCCCGGAGAGGTACCATACCCGATAACACTTTGGCAGCCTGCACAGCAACCCCTGAAACTCATCCTACACTCTGCTGATGACGGACAATAATCCAGAAACACCGGTGTCCAGAGTTGGCCTGCAACTGTGCATCACACTTCGGAACTTTTGATAAGCGCACCCGCTTTGAGAAAACTACATCTACGGTGATGCTCCTGGGGTACACACGCTGGAATGGTGGAGTAGCGTGCGACCTATGAACTTTGTACTTAATTACGGCTCCCTTGAGCCTTCGAGCTGACGAGCTCAGGTAACGCCCTACGCGCCCGGAGAGGTACCATACCCGATAACACTTTGGCAGCCTGCACAGCAACCCCTGAAACTCATCCTACACTCTGCTGATGACGGACAATAATCCAGAAACACCGGGTCCAGAGTTGGCCTGCAACTGTGCATCACACTTCGGAACTTTTGATAAGCGCACCCGCTTTGAGAAAACTACATCTACCGTGATGCTCCTGGGGTACACACGCTGGAATGGTGGAGTAGCGTGCGACCTATGAACTTTGTACTTAATTACGGCTCCCTTGAGCCTTCGAGCTGACGAGCTCAGGTAACGCCCTACGCGCCCGGAGAGGTACCATACCCGATAACACTTTGGCAGCCTGCACAGCAACCCCTGAAATTCATCCTACACTCTGCTGATGACGGACAATAATCCAGAACCACTGGTGTCCAGAGTTGGCCTGCAACTGTGCATCACACTTCGGAACTTTTGATAAGCGCACCCGCTTTGAGAAAACTACATCTACCGTGATGCTCCTGGGGTACACATGCTGGAATGGTGGAGTAGCGTGCGACCTATGAACTTTGTACTTAATTACGGCTCCCTTGAGCCTTCGAGCTGACGAGCTCAGGTAACGCCCTACGCGCCCGGAGAGGTACCATACCCGATAACACTTTGCAGCCTGCACAGCAACCCCTGAAACTCATCCTACACTCTGCTGATGACGGACAATAATCCAGAAACACCGGTGTCCAGAGTTGGCCTGCAACTGTGCATCACACTTCGGAACTTTTGATAAGCACACCCGCTTTGAGAAAACTACATCTACCGTGATGCTCCTGGGATACACACGCTGGAATGGTGGAGTAGCGTGCGACCTATGAGCTTTGTACTTAATTACGGCTCCCTTGAGCCTTCGAGCTGACGAGCTCAGGTAACGCCCTACGCGCCCGGAGAGGTACCATACCCGATAACACTTTGGCAGCCTGCACAGCAACCCCTGAAACTCATCCTACACTCTGCTGATGACGGACAATAATCCAGAAACACCGGTGTCCAGAGTTGGCCTGCAACTGTGCATCACACTTCGGAACTTTTGATAAGCGCACCCGCTTTGAGAAAACTACATCTACCGTGATGCTCCTGGGGTACACACGCTGGAATGGTGGAGTAGCGTGCGACCTATGAACTTTGTACTTAATTACGGCTCCCTTGAGCCTTCGAGCTGACGAGCTCAGGTAACGCCCTACGCGCCCGGAGAGGTACCATACCCGATAACACTTTGGCAGCCTGCACAGCAACCCCTGAAACTCATCCTACACTCTGCTGATGACGGACAATAATCCAGAAACACCGGTGTCCAGAGTTGGCCTGCAACTGTGCATCACACTTCGGAACTTTTGATAAGCGCACCCGCTTTGAGAAAACTACATCTACCGTGATGCTCCTGGGGTACACACGCTGGAATGGTGGATTAGCGTGCGACCTATGAACTTTGTACTTAATTACGGCTCCCTTGAGCCTTCGAGCTGACGAGCTCAGGTAACGCCCTACGCGCCCGGAGAGGTACCATACCCGATAACACTTTGGCAGCCTACACAGCAACCCCTGAAACTCATCCTACACTCTGCTGATGACGGACAATAATCCAGAAACACCGGTGTCCAGAGTTGGCCTGCAACTGTGCATCACACTTCGGAACTTTTGATAAGCGCACCCGCTTTGAGAAAATTACATCTACCGTGATGCTCTTGGGGTACACACGCTGGAATGGTGGAGTAGCGTGCGACCTATGAACTTTGTGCCTGTCAGGAATTACCTCAGAGCTTTTGGGCCATAGGATAACATTGGAGAGTTCCAGAACCTTCCAGGCCATTCTAGTGATCAGGGCCCTGGCTATATAAGGGTGGACACTGGGCGGCCATTTTGTTCATATCTAGGCTGGCTGGAGTGTAGACTGTAGAGTAGGGGGATTGTGACTCAGGCTGACTTGATTGCTCTTAGGGGCTGCTAGTTAGTAGTGGGGGCTGCCCTCCTTCCTGCTGATCTGACCCTGCTGGAGGAAAAGGAGAGAGTACCATTCCCAGATGTCCACCAGATGAAAAGGACTAAACTATATAACTAACCGGTGAGAGTGATCTGGCTGTACCTCAGGAGCCTCAGGAGAATTTGTCAAGCGGAAGCAGGAACCTTGATTAAACCCTCTGGAATAGCCCGGAGATATAAAGCTTGCTCTGACTGGCCGATTTGCCTCATTGGTGTGGTGCTGTACTACCTGAGGTTACAGACTGCTAGCTCTGACCCCAGTGTCTTGGATAGAGCTCCTGTATTTACCCCTTTCTTCATGCCTTCCTGAGATTTTGTGTCGCCGAGATTGCTTGATTGAGCGATTCCCGCTCAAGGTGTGAGGGGAGGTGGAGCAGCGCCAGCCGGGAAGAGACGCTGGGCGGGGTCGCTTAGCAACCGGACTCCGGCCCAGCGCATTGCTTCTTCTTGTCAAGACGGCGCTCTGCTGTGGCGGAAGTAGGGCGGCTTGTCAGCGGTGCCAGGTTGTCCCTCGGCTGACTCCCCAGCGGATCGAGAGAGTGCGCGGGGTGTGACCTGACAGCTGCGAGGCCCAGGAAGAGTTACAACGCGGTCCAGTCTCAGTCCCCGCTCCGCTTGGGGTAGAGTGTTAAGACCCGAGAGGGGAAGTAGGAGGGAGACCGGACTGCTGACTCGATCCCCGGTAAACTGAAGAAGACGCCGGTTGGGCGCAGAGGTAAACTGGGAACCCCCATAGCGAAGGGTAGAGAAGGAAAGAAGTGAAATGCTGTAGGGAGAGGGAGGTCTGCCAAGGAGTGGGGAATGTGACAGAATCCAGGACCAGAGGAATTCACTCGACGAACCAAAAGTGACTAATTAAGATTTGTGGGAGTAGATAATAATCCTCAGACTCCCCCAGAGATAGATCCCGCTTAAGCATATTTCTGCCCAGTGGTAAAAGGAGAGTGCCCGCAAACTCTCCCTATTGGTGACTCGAGAATAAATGTCTTCTCTAGATTCATTCAGAATGAGAACCCTGCTGACATGGAATGTCATTAATCTTTTATGCTTGACAGTTGCACACATTTGTTATGCTATTAGTCAATGTACCTTTTTGATCAGGGAAATAACACCCAGATACAGTTAAACCATTCAATGAATATTGTCTACTGTAGCTCAAGCTGAATGTATTTAAGATTTGGGTGTTTGGTCTGCCATAAGTAATTTGATGTCCTGTCCAGATACTGTATTTAACTTTTGAAAAGAATGACCAAGAACAATTTGCTGAATATTGAAATCCTCATTTGGCCATCACAATATAAAGAGATAAAGCTTCAATTTTTTTTTTTTTAATTTTTACTTTTGGTATAGTAAGAGAAAGGGGGAAAAATAAGAGAGAGAAAAAGACAGAAAAAAAAAGGCGGCAGTTCCGCAACATCACCCACTCAAGGGGCCTGTAAGAATCCAAAACAGAGGCTTCTGTGGTAACATATGACATCAACATGGGCAGGTCTCAAAGTCAGTGCTTGCCAATGAAGAGAGAAGAAATCAGAGTTAATCGTTCCATGGCTCAACGGCAGTTCTCCCCAAGGGGTGACCTTTCCCATAGGCTAGTTTTGCTGCTAAAGCCTCCATGCTTCAAATAGCCTCCATCAACAGTGCTGTGCCGCAACAGGAGACAAACTAACGCCCTCAAAGTATTCCCCACCCAACCCCCCCCCCCTAGGTGGTAGCGCCGACATACTCTTTCAGTCTCAGTTCCTCAATCATACTAACAGGTTAAATCTGGAAAAGGTGAAGGGCACGCAGGGCAGAAGGGCATACCGCAGATGGCAAACCCCGTGACAAGAAACGAACCAATGGTCCCCAACGAAACATAACATTTTTAAAATTGCCCAGGAAGATGTCCGCCATTCTCTCCATGCTCAATAATCTCTAGAGTCTAGCGTGCCATAATGATATAGCCGGGGCAGTCGATTTCTTCCAAGCTGCAGCTAGTGTAAGTTTAGCGGCTCCAAGGCAGAGCTATATCATTTGTTTATCCGCCTTAGTTTGATGTTCCAACAGTGGGTCCCGAAGACCCAGGAGAACATAGGACAAAGAGTCCGGGATCGGATACCCTAGGATGTCCTTGATGTGGGACAGAATTTCGGCCCAGAACGGTCGGATGATCGGGCAGTCCCACCAAATGTGGCGGAAGTCTCCCAACAGACCACAGCCCCTCCAACATCGGTCAGAAGAAGCAGGAAATATGATATGTAGTTTGGATGGGTAGAGGTACCAATCTAGCATGGTTTTAAGGTGGGCTTCACGTAAGTCCACAGAGTGATTGTGAGCTGCAATATCCCGCCAGAGACCTTTCCATTCCTCCCCTGCTATGTCTCGGCCCAGGATGACCTCCCAGTGGTCCATGTAGCGAGGACGGGGAGAGACCGTCGTGGTCAGCAATAGTCCATATAGGAAGGAAATCGTCCCCTTCATCGTGGAGGCACGGAGGATGAAGGCCTCAAAGGGCGAGAGCGGTCTTGTAGCGGCCTCCCTCAGTCCCGTCGAGGTCGCCCAGTGGAGCAGCTGAGCGTGACGGAAGCGTTCCGTGGCCGAGAGACCATAGTCACGCATGCAGTTATGGAATGTGAGAGGTTCCACTCCATGGAACAAGTGAGTAAGGGCTCTGCATCCTTCCTCTCTCCATAACCGGAAGGGTCCCTCCTGCATCGCAGGCGGGAAGGCCGGATTAAAATGCAATGGGGTAAAGGGGGAAGGAAATGTCGTCCAGCGATCATCACCCGTGATCGAGTCCCACACCTTCAAGACCGTGCCTGTTCTGATGTAGGCGTTCTTAGGCCTATCCACCTTGGGCTTCCAGGCCAGATCCCAGATCGATCTCCCGGCCACACTCCTGTCCATGCGCAGCCAGTGCTTCTCCGAAAGCTGCTGCGACCACTCAACCAACACCCGTAGTTGCGCGGCTTTGTAGTACAAGTGCATGTCGGGGAGACCCACTCCTGCCTCCCTCCGAGGACGTTGTAAAATAGCAATGGAGAAGCGTGCCCGGCCCCCCTGCCAAATGAATTTCAGTAATAAGGTTTTAAGGCGTCAGAAGAAATCCATCTCCATGGGGATAGGGAGGGCCTGAAAGAGACACAAAAACCTAGGGAGGAGGACCATTTTGATTGTATGGATCCTACCAAGCCAAGAGATATATTTCGGCTTCCAACGGTCCATTTCCGCTCGAACCGCCGCCAACATTGGTGGGAAGTTCGCTGCGAATGAAGATCGTATTGTAGGGGTCAGACAGACTCCCAGATACAATAGGGAGGTAGACGCCCATGCCAAAGGCGTGAGCGAACGCACTTGCTCCAGGTCTGCCGAAAAGAGAGTCAAGTTTAGAATATACGATTTATCAAAGTTAACCTTAAATCCGGCCACAGTTTCAAAGTCGGACAGCAAGGTTTGAATATGTGGTAGGGAATGAGCTGGCTCCCCCACCGACAGCAACACGTCGTCCGCAAAGAGGGAGATTTTGTGCTGTTCACCCGTAAAGGGGAGTCCCTTTATCTGATCCTGCTCTCGCACCGCAAGGGCCAGGGGCTCAATGCTCAAGGCAAAGAGGAGAGGGGAAAGGGGGCACCCCTGCCTCGTACCCCGGGAGTGAGCAAAACTGGCGGAGCGATGTCCATTGATCACCACCTTAGAGCTAGGGCAGCTGTCGTTCGCCCGGATCATTGTGATAAACTGGTGCGAAAAGCCAAAGGCCTCAAGGGTGCGGAACATGAATCTCCAGTCAACCCGGTCAAAGGCTTTTTCCGCATCAAGCCCACTAGTACCGCCGGGATCCGAAACCGGGTGGCCTTTTCTATTAGGTGTATTACCCGCCGCAAGTTGTCATGCGTCTGGCGACCTTTAATAAACCTGGACTGATCCGGTGGATGATAGCCGGCATCAGATCCTGGAGCCTGCGTGCAATGATAGTGGAATATAATTTAGCATCTATATTGAGGAGTGCCATCGGGCGATACGACGAGCATTTGGAGAGATCCTTCTCCGGCTTGGGGATCACGGTTATCATGGCTTCTGCCATAGTGCCCGAGGTTTTCCCAGTGACCGCCATTTCATTGAAAAGCGACACCAAGAAATCGCACAGCTCAGCCGCAAAGGACTTATAAAACAGGGCAGTATAGCCGTCTGGACCCGGCGCCTTATGGAGTTTCAAATCCCTGATGGCATCTAACACTTCCGATCTGGAGATGGGGGCAGCCAAAAGCTCATTCCACTCCTTAGAGACCTGTGGGATGGGGAGGTCAGCCAGGAACCGATCCTGAGCTGCTTGATCCAGAGAGTCGCCCTCATTGAGTGCCTCATAGAAGTGGCCAAAGATATCAGCCTTATCCGCATCTCTATGTCGCAGTGAACCAGACGGATCTTGGATTCCACCAATGTAGTTCCTCTCTCTCTTATCCCGGAGCTGGCGGGCCAGGTGCCTTCCCACCTTATTCCCCTGTGAGTAGGAGAGACGCCTAAGCCGCAGGAGGGTAAATTCAGCCCGGTTGTTGTAGTGGGCCTTCAATTTACTCCGCATCGCCGTCAACGGTCTGAGAGTCGCTCTAGACAGGTTTGTTTTATGCGCCTGTTCCAAGACGGCAAGTTCCGCCTCTAAATCCTCCCTCTCCTTTCTCCTTAGCCTATTGAGGTTAGCATTGAGGCCCAAGCAGTTACCCCGCAAGGAGGCCTTGCACGCATCCCACGTATTGAAGAGCGAAGTATCCACAACCGGATTGAGGGCCAGAAACTCCCCAATAGCCTTCCGTAACTCCTTACAGGATGCATCATCCCGAATAAGCGCTGGTGGAAAGTACCATTTCCTCAAGCCATCACCCCCCGTCGACCAGTGGAGCCAGAGAACCAGCAAGCTATGATCTGATGCGGAGAACGGGAAAACGCTAGAATCACGGACATCTCCCCTGAGGGCTTGGCTCAAAAATATATGATCCAGACGGGAATAAGTATGATGAACATGGGAAAAGAAGGTATAATCCCTAGTTTGTGGATGCAGGAAACGCCAACTATCAATCAATCCAAGCTCCCCCACAAGACGCTGTGTTTCAGTGGAAAAGACCCCAGTGTCCGCTCTTTGGGCTCGGGAGCTATCTAAATCCTTGTCCCAAACCATGTTGAAATCCCCCATTAAGAGCAAATGCCCCTCCACAAAGTCCCCCACCCTATCCAACAAGTCCTGGAGAAAACCATTCTGCCCAGAGTTGGGGGCGTATACCACCACAAACGTGCATACTCTGCCGTAAAGCACTCCCTTGACCATCAGCCAGCGCCCCTCTTTGTCACAACTAATCCCCATAGGCTGGAAGTGTAGGGACGCCCGAAACATAAGAGCCACCCCCCTGTGTTTGGTGGATACCGAGGACCTATAGATGAGAGGGAAATGTCTGTGTCGGAGCCGGAGCTCATCTCTACGTGCCAGATGAGTCTCTTGGAGACCCACGATATCCAGGTGATGGTCAGATAAATATTTCCAAATCTTCTGGCGTTTCTGTGGGGAATTGAGGCCCTTTACATTCCACTTTCCAATACTAATCGGCATGATGAACCATCAGAACCCATCGCTGTGTACTCGCTCCAACAACATGACCATGCATCCACCCCTCCAGAGGCAGCCAGACCCCTCCCCGGTCCACACCCAGTACCCACCTCTCATCGCCCAGCCCATCCCCCCCAGACCCCAGCTTCCCAAGCCAAGACCAAGAGTCCCTCGGGGCCCAATCCCACTGCCTCCAGGGTAGATATGCAATTACAACACCAATCCGGCAAGCATTCCCGCCTAGAATCCTGAGAGACAGAGTCCCATTCGCCTCACCTTCAGAAGGAAAAAAACACACTACGCACACATTCTGGACGCCACCACCTCCCTGCCCAACATTAATCCGCACCCCAACAATCCCCCCCCTCAATTGCCCCCCGACCCTTCCAGTCCCCCCCCGCCGCAAAAGAACAAACCAAAACCCGAACAATGAACCTAGCAGACCCAGTGAACAGTAGTTGGTAGAGTTCCTCCTGGGCCGGGAACGGGGCACCATTGTTGGGTCCCCTAAGGCCACGGTCCGGGGTGTCTTCTCAAAAAGTACAATCAAACCCACGGTACCGGAGTTCACGTGTCCCTCCGGCACCAACCAGCCAGCGGCTCAAGGATCAGGCCACTCCGGAGCTCTGCTGTGAGGACGCCAAAGTCGCTGAGGCCACCGAAGCCACTGCATCCCCCCTCTCCTGTAGGCTCGCAGTACGATCAGGCCGTCTACGATCCGTGTCCGGGCCCACTCTCTGCCAAGAGGAAGACCATCTACGCCTCCTCGATGGTGATTCGCCAGCCTCCTGTGAAGGTGTCACGTCGTCCAGGCCCAGAAGATCCTTCGCCACTTGAAGAGAACGTATTTGCGCTAGCCTGTTTTGCCACCTAAAGGTGATGCGGAAGGGGTGACCCCACGAGTAGGAAATGTTGCGTTCCCGAAGAAAGGTGGTCACTGGACGGAACTCCCGCCTCTTCTGGAGAGTCGATGCCGCCAGGTCCTGGTAAAGCTGCGGGCGGTGCTCTCTGAATTGCAATACTGGGATAGCCCATGCTTTCCGCAGGATACGTTCCTTTAATTGGAAGTCATGCACACAGACTAGAATGTCCGGGGGCGGTGCCCCTCCCCGCCTCGGCAGCCTGACCCTGTGAACTCTGTGCATTCTGATGTCCTGTACATCCTCTGCGTCCAGTATCTGCAAGAAGAGAGCTTGGACGTAGCCTCGTAGGTCCCCTGCTTCACCGTCCCATGGTACCGCGTGAATGCGGATGTTGTTCCGGCGGGAACGGTTCTCCAGGTCCTCCGTATGAGTCTGGAGGTCCAAGTTCTGCTCCGTGAGCCGAATGATATCCTGCTGAAGTTGGTGGACATCGTTCGCCTTGCTTAAGTCATGGTCTTCCAAGGTCGCCACCTGCTCTCCTATGCCGTCCACATCCCTCTGCACTTCCCGGAGATCCGACGCCAGTTGGGCGCGAAGTTCGGATATGTCCTCCTTAATGGATGCGAAGAGTTCCGTCATGAAGGCCTTGGTTGCAGGGGCCTCATCATCCGATTGCTTGGGCGACACGCTGGGCTCGGGGGACGTTGGTTGCTGAGAGTTTTTCGACGCGCCATCTTTGCCAGGTTTCCCTTTGCCCAGCGTAGAGGACATCGTGGCACCCCTTCACCAACAGGGAGTCAGGACAGCACACCACCCTCCAGCAGCCACCGGACCGTCAAAACAAATGCCCCTCCCGTACAGGTGCCGCCAGGGCAGTGTTCCTCAGGCGTCAGGCTAGGCCTCCAACCCAGTGGCGCGCACGGCGCCACTGCGGGTCGGCGCCGCTGCGGGTCGCCGCCGCTGGTCAAAGTCAGGCTCAGATCCTCCCAAGAACACTCAGCTCACCACCTTGGCCAGGCGTCCATGCACTGCACCCCGACACTCGTAGCTCTGATCCACTACTACCAGCCAGGCTCAGCAGGCCACTTTAGCATCACCTGGTGTGGACCAACAGAGGCAACCAGGCAGCGGGCCCCCAACAGCAAAGCAGACCGCGGTCTCCAGTCAGCTCTCTGGGGTAGGGCCACCCCTAAAGGCAGGCAGCAGTGGGCGCTAATGACTCTCAAGCCCCAGTCCAGGGGAGCGGCCCAGCAGGCTCCATGACCACCACACACCAGTGCAATCCACACACCCCCGGGGACAAAGCCAGCAAGGAGCCAAACCGCACTCAGCCCCACCTCTTTCCGCTCCGGATAGGCCTCAAAGCCCCGGCCTCCCGTAGCTCACCACTGCGCACCCGCTCAGCCGCCGGATCGGTAGTCACTCCTCCCGCAGGCGGCCTCCTCACATTTGCTGCAATTCTGGTGTCCGCTCCCTTCTAGCCCCAGCCGGGGTCCGTACGGGCACAGCAGCGGGTGCGGGCGTAGGCTCCACCTTGCCCAGTGCTCGCCCAGGGTTCGACTCGGCTGCCGGCCCGCGGGAAGGCCGTGTTTCCAACCTCCGCTTCCTAGGCACCGGGAGCAAAACCAAGGCCACCGGCAGGACATCCGTGGCAGTGCGACTGCAGGTGACACTGCCGCGCGTGGAAACGGGGCCCCGAGAGGGTGCTACTCAATGCTGAGACTAGCGTGGCGCCGGAGGGACACTAGCACACGTCCTACTCCGTCGCCATCTTGGCCACGCCCCCACCAGCTTCAATATTTTTACTAAACAACTCAGATGGTGTGGTGTCATTTTTGGTGGGTTTGCACTGGGCTGTTGTAGTGAGTGTGATGCAAGCATGACACAGTCGCTTTCCTGATTTAGCCTTTCCACCCAGGACCACGCTACCCTAAGTGGACCGGCAGTCCCGGTTCCAACAGTGTAAAAAATCATTTATTCGTCTCTAAAGGACACAAGGTGTTCGAAAACTATGACCTGAGTATATTCATTTTTATTTTCCTAAAAAGGATTTCTAGGTAGATCATTTAATTGCGAAACTATAATGATACACACGGACTACGAAATTATGGATTGCACGTGTTAATGATGTTACATCTGAGTTTTCTTGTTTAATGACAGGACAGAGTAAACCACCACTAAAGAGCTGAACAAAGTGGAGATATCCGAAAAATGTTGTTGTGTTTAGTTTTTGTTAAGCTTTTAGAAAGGTTTCCGAGTAGAAGTGTGCATAATCCTCACCACATTGTCCTTAATAGAACTGAAACTTTCCTTCATGCTAGCAGGCAGGGCTCGAGTCGGGGTACCACGCGGGTGGACGGCGTCCCCCCACTTATTTTACTGGGGGGACGCCCTCCTCCCTGTCAAACAGTTGGAATGAACTCTTAGGCCTCTCTGGGACGAGGAGCTCGGCACCATTCGTGACGTCACTTCCTGTCGTGACGTCACTTCCGGTGACAGCGTCCGCCACTTATTTTTTTTTTACGACTTGTGCCCTGCTTGCGGGGGCATTTTACATTCTAATAAGGATCAATCTAGTTGCATAGGCCCCCGAAGTAGGAGTGCAGGGGCTGCTGTGGTGCCCCAAAATAACCATGCTGGAGTTCAGAAGGTACATGAGATACAAGGATGCATTTCAATTTTGTTTTTATTGCATTGCATTGACTGTGTGTTCAAAAACAAGGCCAAATGTCAGGCTGTGTCTTCTGACACACTGCAGCTTCTTCCCGGAACCTGGAGACTGGTGTTTACTTTCTCTGATTACAAAGTGAGAGGGTTTTGTAAAGTGAAGTAGGTTACATCTTGCTGTTGTACAGGGAGTGTGAAGCTAAAGGCTGTAGGATGTCGTTTTTTTCTGAAACACAACAAATGTCAACTACTGGAAATTAACTGTACAAATATTTCAAAATATATCAGTTAGGAAAGTACAAATGAAGCTCATTTATTTATAATTTTCAAGTGTAATGTAAACAAAGGTCTTAATACATCAAAAATATTCAAGACTATTTACTGGGTAATGCCCAAAATGTAAATATTCACTGAAATCCCACACATTTCCGCTCTATACAGTGCTGTTTGTAAATGACAGTGTTCTATCACACCATGCGCTAGTAATATATTTGTGACGGTGTGCTCCAAAATGTACCGGTAGCTGCATACTCAACCCATCCCACTCTCCTGCTGAAGGGGTGGGGGTCGTTTGCTACACTTATTCTTTGTGTGACACTTGGAATTTTCACAACCCCAATGACTTCAGAGGTGCCACTTTGAAGGCAGCTCCCAAACTGCTCCAGAATCACTGTCCAGGTGTATCACCTCCATTCAAGTCAACGCCCTAGGTGTGACCGTGTGTGCAAGACGAGGACTTGATCTTCCAGCATCTTCAACCAGAGCTGACTATTGTTCTTTCCACAGGCTCAGGGTCCTCAGTTGTAGCAGAACCTGAATCGGTCTCGACTGCATAGATGGAATCTTTGCAGCACTTTCCCTGGAGGCTATTGCCCCACTTATCCTGAAGCCACACTGATGGCTTGGCACTTCAATGGAGAATGGGAGGGAACTACAATAGACACTAACATTCTTGCAGGCATTATTGGAGATGTGCTGTACTTAGCATGCTTTGATACCTACAGTTAACTCTGTACCCCAAATCCTCTTTTTTTTTGTTGCGGTTGCAATTTTATACAGTATTGACTCAAGCCAAAGGCTTTGGAGCGCTTAACATGAGCACCAGGACACATTGCACAAGGCCACATTAATTTTTGGTAGGCACTGGGAAATTAAGTGATTTGCCCAGAATCACAGGATGTTGAGCCAACTCCGGTTCCTCTGATTCAAATTCGGCAGCTCACCGTTACGCCATATCCTCACTCCTTAACTAGGTTTATGCATTGGAGACCGGGATCACGGTCTCTGTGCTGCATACACAGCTGCTTTCGCAGTTCTAGTGTCTAAAAATTTTTTACAATTTACTTCATACATCTAGCTCAATGTGTTTTACGTCATAAAACTCCTGTACAAAACCAGGCTTGTCTTTTCAACAGGAAACAGAAGAACATATATGGCAGCTCTGTGACATCAGTGCTCCTGGATATCGATGCTCTTTAAGGTATCCGCTTAGATTTGTTTTGGCAGCTCCATAAGTGGCAGAGGAAGTGTTCTTCATCACTTAAATTACGAGTAAATTTGACTGTAATTTGGGGGTACAGTCTAGATGATGAAAGTGCTGGCATTGCAAACTATTCAAGGCAAATCAGGTAGAAAATGAAACACAAGTGTAAGACAACAAGATAGACTCAAAGTTTCATTGGCAAACAAATTCCCGCTTAAACCCTGATAAAAAAGGTGACACCAAAGCTCCCGAATAACGTTTGTTTTCTTCTAAAATCATGATATTGCTGCATTTTGCCATTTAGTAGCTAGTTCCAGGAAGGAATGCCATAGAACCATTGCAGGAATATGTTCCCTTATAACCACACAGAATTGATAAAGTAAAATAGTCTTTAGATTTCAGGGGTGTCTCTTTTTATGCTGTTCATTCAACCCAAACCAGTTTGAGAGTCCATGCCCATTTGCAGGGCATCTCACTGTAGGTTAGTGGAGGCAAAGACACTGCTATTCCCTGTTCCCCCATTGACAACCACGGCAGCGACTTCTCCCATCCAACCAGGTACACCTAAAAAAGGAAAGAGGTGGCTGTAAATAGTTACAAGTCAAATATATGGCATTTAAGTTTCATTTTAGAACAAGGCTAAAATGGTGAGAGAACATTATCCTGAACACTTTTACAAACCACAGATTTGCAGTTTACAATACTTTATCAGAAAGCAACATAGGGGCACATTTACTACATAACAGTGCTGGCTGATCTGCATCAAAGGGATAGACTAAACCACTGTTTACCCTGTTGCTTCCAATTTGAAGACAGAACAACATTCAGGGGAACCAGCATAGTCCCACTACTGATTAGCATAGCCAATAGGTTTTACTTTAATTATATTACAAAGAGGCAGGCTGCACAGAAACACAAGACAAATAACTGCATGTGAACATGCCTGTTTGCATGCGTTAGCACATTACAGGCAACCCCACTGTCTTTACCAATGTTTGATTAACCTTCAATGTCTTTTTCCTTCAAATAGAAAGATACGATTTCAAATATTACAATTAGTAATACATTTCATGGACAGGGCCAACTAAGTTCCTTGCTGCAAAGACATATAGTGGCCCCATTAAAACACGATATAATAAAAGGCATGAGGAGCTGATGGCTGCTTTCTATCTCTCAGTTCCTTGCCACAAGTTGTCTGACCCCTCGAGGTAAGTGAGTAAGTAAATGTTATTATGTATAGTTAATTAAAACCAATACAATCGTTGCATTTAAAACAATTTCTTAAAATGTGGTAAAAGAATGTAGTCTGTGTAATCGTCCTTATCGAAGACCATGCGGTGAGAGACCGAGAGTAGTTGTCTAGCAGTGTTCCCTGAGCCGGGGCGGGCTAGGCATTTGTAGCCCAAAGTTCGTCCATTAGGTGCCAGAACCAATGGTTACCGCCAGTTGTAGATTTGGCAGTCTTTGCTCTATCGTAGTCAGAAACTTGACGTATCTGCAGTTCAGTTTTGTATTCGCAGGGTTCAATTATGCAAGCACAGTCTGCCTTCGCGTGCTGGTCCCTATCTGCTTGAACTGGTCCCTTAGTAGCTGTCGGCGGACTTGTCGGAGCTCTTCACAGAGACAGGTCATGTGGAGTATGTCTCCTGTTGCTAGATTGCAGAGCGGGCAGACTTCCTGGCCATTGCTCCTGAGCCATGGTGGTTGGTGCTCTCTGCTGGGCAGGATCCCTAATCTATATCTCAAAAACTTCAGTTACCTCGAGGCAATATAGACAGAAATGCTGCTATAACTGCATGACCACAGTATCGGCATATGTGATCATTTAAAAGGCCCCTCGCCCTGCACTGCATGAACTTCAGACAGGATTCCTGTCTATAATCGGAGGAAATTTCTTCACCGTGGGCTGAAGCTGGGAAAGCTGCTGGCAAAGAATAGGCCACCCTTCTGAAACCATGTATACAATGGACAGAGGCGTATGAGACCTGGAGCTGATCTTAAATAACATTACTGCTCCAGGCTGGATTAATCTCCCAAGGTACTAGTGACCATTCCACTTATGCAGCGTTTGTCCAACTGGAAGAGACGCAAGACGCTAGGTCCTACAATGGGATTGTGGCCAACGCCAACAGATTTCATAGCTAGCCTCCCAAGCCAGGGGCATGCAGTAGCATATATGCGTTCAATATAAGGCATGGTGACTGTCAATGTGGAAAGAAGGTGAAAGGCACTTCGTACAGACAGTGTGCATGCGCAGTATACCTGTTTATCATGGGCGCGGCAGACTCCATCTACAGGCGGGATTACTGTACTGTGCGAGCACCTAAGAGATTTGTGTGTGCAAAGCAAGCTTTTCAAGCCATTGGAGAGGCTTTAGCTTCACAAGAGGCAGCTGCTTGCAAGAACCGAGAAAGTCTTTGGGTGGCTGTGCAGTCCAAGGCACCTGTTACCAAAACACCACGGATTGCCTTGTCTATAGAAGGGATGGATGAGAAAGAATAAAATGTGGTGTAGCAGAATGTACTTTTCAGATGTAAAAACAGTGCCTCGATTATATTAATGTAGGGAGTAGGATACAACTAAAAGCCAATAGAAAGCAGGTCAAACTTAAATTCTCCAGTAGGCTCATCCAAAATTCGGCTGACAAGGTGTTAAGTCAATAACTGGTGATTTCTGAGCTAAAGAGCCAAATGGATGAAGGGGCAGACCCAAAATCCCTTGCACCTTACACTAAGCATACAATAAATCAATACAATATAGTTAGCATAAATGACGCAAGTGCTGTTACATTTCAAGCTTAAATGAAGAAACAGGTACTAGGTAATATAGATTGTCCAAATCAATACATTCATTACAATGACAGGGTGCGTAATAACCACAAAAATAAACCTGGGGCCATATTCATGAGCCCCTTTGTATTGCTCTTGCACCATGCAAAGTGGTGCAAGAGCGATGCAAAAGAAAAATTAGATTTATGAAGCAACGCAAGGCTACCTTCCGTGGCCCTGCACGGCTTAATAAAATTCGAGCTATGTAACGTAGCACAAATCGCGGCGTTGCATTACTCTTTACCAGGGAGGTGTTTCCATGGGTGTTCCCACGCAAGATCCATGGATTTTGATGCATTCCCAGATTGACAAGAACCAGTAATCTTGGAAAAGAACCAAAAATGTACACCACCTCCCCGGGAGAGGCGTAACAAGGAGAAATATCTTTAGTCCTCCTTGCTTTTTAGGTCTCGCCTGGAAATCGCATCCGAAGGATGCGTCCAGGCTGGAGACTTATAGCGAGCTGACACGGGGGAATGACGGACAAAAAACTGTCACACGCTTCTCCCCGGCTGGATTCAGCTGCTTGCACGCGCACCAACATTCACGCATGCGCACATCACAGCCACACGCATACACAGCACTCACGCATGCGCACATACACACGCATACACAGGCACACCCCCGCCGCCGCCGCCGCACCTACACGCATACACAGAGACCCTTCCACACACACCAGCCCCTCTCCTCCCGGCTCCACTCACCGGTGTCTGGCGGGCGCTCCCCGGGTCTCCAGGCTCCTTCCCTTCCTCGGCAGCTGCAGGCTCTCAACATTCACACATGCGCACATCACAGCCACACGCATACACAGCACTCACGCATGCGCACATACACACGCATACACAGGCACACCCCCGTCGCCGCACCTACACGCATACACAGAGACCCCTCCACACACACCAGCCCCTCTCCTCCCGGCTTCACTCACCGGTGTCTGGCGGGCGCTCCCCGGGTCTCCAGGCACCTTCCCTTCCTCCGCAGCTGCAGGCTCTCCCCACATCACGGGGGCACGCTGCTAGACAGAAGGCTTCTCTGTGGCCGGGCGGTGGTAGCGCTCGGCGGGGCTCTCTCTCCACATGGGAGCCCCGCCTCCTCAGTGCGCCCGCTTCGCCCCGCGGTCTTCACCCGGTCCCCCATCTCGGGACCGGGACTTAAAGGGAAACAGTATCCAGGGCTCCTTCCTGGTCACGGGAGCCCCGGGGCCGCAATGCTCACGCCACTTCCGGCCGGGCGGTGGTAGCGCTCGGCGGGGCTCTCTCTCCACATGGGAGCCCCGCCTCCTCAGTGCGCCCGCTTCGCCCCGCGGGTCTTCACCCGGTCCCCCATCTCGGGACCGGGACTTAAAGGGAAACAGTATCCAGGGCTCCTTCCTGGTCACGGGAGCCCCGGGGCCGCAATGCTCACGCCACTTCCTGCTGCCGGCTCCTCTTCCTGGTTGCACGTCAGGTCCCGGGCCAGCAGCCAATCAGACCGCGGCCCGGGAATGACGTCACAGAGGTGTCCCGCAGTACCGCCCC
This sequence comes from Lissotriton vulgaris, assembly GCF_964263255.1. Lineage (NCBI taxonomy): Eukaryota > Metazoa > Chordata > Amphibia > Caudata > Salamandridae > Lissotriton > Lissotriton vulgaris. The sequence continues at coordinate 1,102,737,020 of NC_141694.1, read as the reverse complement.
CGGCCTGCCTGACTTCTCAATTACTTTATTCAGGTTATTTTTTTATTTTAACTAACTTTGGCCAAAGCTCTTGTCAGTGTAGGCGCCCACGCCTGCTGACTTTCACCTTCTGAATAGTTAAGGTTCCGCCCGACGCCTCTCACGGGTTCCCTGGAGATGAGTTACGGCAGGCCGCCGCCTGACGTAGGAGGCATGACGTCCTTGAAGGTGGACAATCTTACCTACAGGACGTCGCCCGAAACACTTCGAAGAGTTTTCGAGAAGTATGGACGAGTAGGCGACGTCTATATCCCCCGCGACCGGTGAATGCAGAGTGACAGTAAGTGCAGAGTGAGTGACAGTGAGTGCGGAGTGACAGTGAGTGCGGAGTGACAGTGAGTGCAGAGTGACAGTGAGTGCAGAGTGACAGTGAGTGCAGAGTGACAGTGAGTGCAGAGTGACAGTGAGTGCAGAGTGACAGTGAGTGCAGAGTGACAGTGAGTGCAGAGTGCGTGCAGAAACAGTGAGTGCAGAGTGACAGTGAGTGCAGAGTGAGTGCAGTGACAGTGAGTGCAGAGTGACAGTGAGTGCAGAGTGACAGTGAGTGCAGAGTGACAGTGAGTGCAGAGTGCGTGCAGAGTGACAGTGAGTGCAGAGTGACAGTGAGTGCAGAGTGACAGTGCGTGCAGAGTGACAGTGCGTGCAGAGTGACAGTGAGTGCAGAGTGCGTGCAGAGTGACAGTGAGTGCAGAGTGCGTGCAGAGTGACAGTGAGTGCAGAGTGCGTGCAGAGTGACAGTGAGTGCAGAGTGAGTGCAGAGTGACAGTGAGTGCAGAGTGACAGTGAGTGCAGAGTGACAGTGAGTGCAGAGTGACAGTGAGTGCAGAGTGACAGTGAGTGCAGAGTGCGTGCAGAATGACAGTGCGTGCAGAATGACAGTGCGTGCAGAATGACAGTGCGTGCAGAGTGACAGTGCGTGCAGAATGACAGTGCGTGCAGAGTGACAGTGAGTGCAGAGTGACAGTGAGTGCAGAGTGACAGTGAGTGCAGAGTGCGTGCAGAAACAGTGAGTGCAGAGTGCGTGCAGAGTCAGAGTGAGTGCAGAGTGACAGTGAGTGCAGAGTGAGTGCAGTGACAGTGAGTGCAGAGTGACAGTGAGTGCAGAGTGACAGTGAGTGCAGAGTGACAGTGAGTGCAGAGTGACAGTGAGTGCAGAGTGACAGTGATTGCAGAGTGCGTGCAGAATGACAGTGAGTGCAGAGTGCGTGCAGAGTGACAGTGAGTGCAGAGTGCGTGCAGAGTGACAGTGAGTGCAGAGTGCATGCAGAGTGACAGTGAGTGCAGAGTGACAGTGAGTGCAGAGTGAGTGCAGAGTGACAGTGAGTGCAGAGTGACAGTGAGTGCAGAGTGCAGAGTGAGTGCAGAGTGACAGTGAGTGCAGAGTGAGTGCAGAGTGCACAGTGAGTGCAGAGTGACAGTGAGTGCAGAGTGACAGTGAGTGCAGAGTGACAGTGAGTGCAGAGTGCGTGCAGAGTGACAGTGAGTGCAGAGTGACAGTGAGTGCAGAGTGACAGTGAGTGCAGAGTGACAGTGAGTGCAGAGTGACAGTGAGTACAGTCACTCAGCACCACCACATTATCACTCAGAACCACCACAGTATTAAAAAAAATTAAAAGCTATTGTTATTTATAATATCAATACATCTAAGTCACGTAAATACAAATGTTGCATTACAAATGCTATAGGTGTCACATTTGCGAAAGTTATAACTATTGGCATTGTAAATGACAAAGCTATTAATTTAGCTATTTTCAAAACCAACACATAAATGAACATTTGTTGAATTTCCATTAAAATATTTGACTTTTTTACTAAGATATTATTATACTGTTTTATGCAAACAAAATTTAGATACTGCATAAATAACTTTAATAAAACATATTTTATATGTAGCTTTTTATGTAAAAAAAAAACTATAGCATAAAGCAAAAAACAATTGCCATTTACAATGCTAATAGCTCAAACTTAAATAATGCGAGACCTATTGCATTGCAAATGCTTGTTCCTCTTGGAATTGTTTTTGTGCAGGAATGTACCCCTTCCTGCACAAAAGCAATCTTGCATGCAGCAGAGGCACCTTTGCACCATGGTGCAAGGGTGCCCGTGTTGGAGCTAGGCAGTCCACTGTAGGCAAGCGCAGGGGAAAGGACAGGAGTGCACGGTATTGCCTTAAATGTAGTGCATTCTTGCCCTTTCCTAGTGACGCATCTTCAAGTTAGGCAGGCTAAAGGGTAAGGATTCCGTCTGTAACTGCCATGTTGCTCCTCGTTTCATGATTCTGGTCAACAAGGATGTTCTCCAATACAGGATACTTGTGACCCAATTCCCTTGACAGATGTTGTGTAAGTTTTCACATGTTGATCCACATGGTTTCATATTCGGCCAAGCTGCACTGTGTTCTCTTTTAACCATGAGTGATCCCTGTTCACACAATCAGGCCTTATCTTGACTAACAATTGGTGGCAGCATATCTACATTTGTGGACAACAGGCCTTTTTTCTGTACATTACATTGGGAAGCTTGTTTACTGGCTCTCAATGTGTCGTCCGATAACTGGGCCTTACGCTTGCCCCTGAGCGTAAGAGGTATGTGAGGTTATGTTTGGAAAGATGAGAGCAAAGTGCACCATTGGTGGCGCTATAATCCCTACGTGCAGTCCTAAAGGGTGCTTCCCAGTTTTTGGGATAGGAAGAGGTCCTTAAGGAAAACCCTGGACCTGAGACATGGTAGAATACGGGCTGAAACATGTTGAGGGTATTTTAGGGTCTCAGGACATTATATCCTAAACTTTTTTAATCTATACTCAAAGGTCTCCCCCTCCCTCACCGTTGGCAGGGCTATTTTGGGCACCTTACCTGCTGATTGTTTAAGTAGAGATGAGACACCTGTCCAGGTGCGTGGCCACTGCCATTTATCTTTACAGTAAGATGAACTGCTAGCTCCACCCACAAACTCTCTGTCCTTTTCTGCCCAACTGAAACTACATTAAACAAGGGGAAAAAATGAAGCGTAGGTATGCATGTGAGCCCCTAAGGAGATTAAGGGAACTGAAATAAATCTATACTTTAATATAACAGGAAGGCGAAAAAGATTACCACGCTATTAGCCTGCGTGTGGGAAGCACCTAATTTTGTTTAACTGCAATGAAACCCAATGTGTGGCACATTTAAAAATGAAACAAAGGCATTGATGTGCCTATGGGAAAATGTTGTTGTTTGTTGTTGTTTGTTGTATGTTCTTATATAGCGCTCGACTACCCGGAGGCATCTCGGCGCTTGCCTTGGGAACCCGTCCTGGCTTTTCCCTGTGAGATAGCCCCTAACGGGCATCCCCAAGGTGAAAGCCAGGCATCCCGCCGCGGGGGGCCGTTGTGGAGATTAAGCAAGCTTAATGCCCAGAGTTGCAGAGTGTGAACCCATGATTAGGTCAGGCACCGAAGCGAGAATTATCGAGTCCGTGGACATTTGAGCTCAAGACCCTGCCGCGTCGGGAATTGAACCCTGGTCCCGGGTCTGACCTCTGCTTCAGGGTCTGCCTGCTCTAACCAGTGAGCCATACTTCTGAAATAATGCAATATATACTGAAAGGTACAGTCTGAAGAATCATTGTATCCACTTCATAGCCCAGAAACATGGGTCAACTAAAAGCTAAGCTCCGCTTAAAGTAATATCATTCTGAGCCTGCCGAAGGGGATCATCGATATTGAAGAGAGCATGGGCTCAGAAGGGTCATACGCTTAGTTACCGACAAAAGATTACCTACACCATTAAATGGATGTTTGAGACCATTTGTGTCAAGTCTGGTATCCAAAGGGCTGCCAACGTCAATATGAACAAGCTCATCTTTAAATGCACCCCCGAAAGGTACACATGGCTACTTCAATAGCTGTAAGGTGAAGTAAAATGATGTATATTTTTTTTTTGTTTGAAAAGTTTTATATAGCGCTGGCTAGACCCGGAGGTATCAGAGCGCTTTACATGAGTTACAGCGAGTTACAGGTTACATAGTTACATCACTTAAATCAAAGAGTCACAGGGTGAGGAGGAGGGGGAGGGAGGGAATACACAACGGGAAAAACCAGGAAAACAAAGTCAGATGACCGGCTGGGTAGGTGATGGCCGAGGGGGTGAAACCAGGGCAAGACTCCTCTTTAGCTGCATATGACAGCTTCGCCGGGCATCGGCCAAGGTTGCTTGTGCATCGAGGTGAGTACAAACAGTTTTGAAGCCCATATAATGGTATATGGGTGCTGTCACCAGTTACTGCTCTAGGTTGAATCACATATATATCACAAGTCTACATATGTGTGCTGCAACTGGTGCTACGCACTTGGGAACTTTCAAGCAGTCGCAACCCATAAGGAAGTGTTGCAAATTATCACTGGTTTCCTAACATCATACACCTTCGATCATTCCAAGTTTTTCAGTTGGACTTTGAAGTGAAAACACACATCCTCAAAATCGAGGGATCCTAATAAATTTTATTCATAAAGGTCCACCACAAAAACTTGGAGACAGATTTTTTTCACGCAACGCAGCACCTTACTGAACTGCATGAAAGGGAGACGGCAGGGATATACCAGATCTATCAAGATGTGGCACATTTCTGTCCTCCCCTTGCCCTGGCACACTCAGTGCGGCCTAAAACCAATGTAGGCACCCTTGCAACTTGGTGCAAGGGTGCCTGCATTACATGCAGGATTGTTATTATGCAGCAAGCTGCACCTTCCTGCACAAAAACAATCCTCAGAGGCAATTTCCTCTTTATAAGTGTACAGCAGAATGTAGTACACTTAGAGGACACAAGGAGTAATAAAGACTTTTCTCCTTGTTGTGCCTCTGGTTGCAAGGCGTACAATTCCGATGCATTTCCAAGTCTACCAGTGTTGGTACAACTGGGCATGCGTCAGAATGCATGAGTAGATGCGAGGGAACATCCATCCTCCACCCATGTAACACCTTCACCAGGCAGTATAACGCAAGGCAGTGACTTGCGCTGCATTGGTTACAGGGTGGCCATGCGTGGCTTGGTAAATCTGATTGTAGGTTTTTCATCACCCTACGTCACCTCGCATGGTGCAAGGGCAACTTGGTCAATTTGTTCCTTGATTTTTTATTTATCCATAATGAATCTCAGACTCCTCATTCACTTTTGTTCAAGAAATTACTTTGATACTTCCCTTGGCCTCAACATTAGTCTGGAACTGTTCGGATGGCTTCTATGTGCCACACCATATGGACCTTATATAAAAGAAGATGGAAATGTTTTGCAAGACCACAACATTGCCTTTGGGCCACCAGTAGCTTTAGAGAGCATTCAAGCAAATGGCCTGCATGAAAAATGTCAAAGAATACGCAGTAATTGATAAAGAATCCTTAATATTCTATTGGGGGTTACAGCATTTTTGTGGGGCATTAAGTATACCTCACCCAAAAATAATAATCTACCTTTTACCACAACAGGGGCTGGCTGACAGACTCCAAGGATAGTAAAGGAGCAGTAGGACATACCTCTGTGTATACATTGTAGTATGTGCAGGGAGTGCAGAATATTACAACAGATTTCTTGTTGAGATTACCTAAGAAGGATAAAGCAGAAGATATCGGAAAGAAACTTTAGAGAGAGAGAAGAGTGTGTGATTAGTTATGTCAGGACTGTTCTGAGGGAGCTCTGACTCTGTAGTAGTTTGAAACTGGAGTCAAGGTTGCTGAGGTTTCAAGTGTGTGACAGTGGGTGGGCCTAGGAGGCCCTTAATGGAAGAATAGTGAAACCATGGCCCAATGTGCCAGATATCCATATTCTTCATTCAAACTCTCTTCTTTCCATCTCACACTTCCCTTCTTTTGTCTTCTGGTAAGGATTATCACTCTTGGAAAAGCAGCTTATAGTATTGTCTTTAGCCACGTTTTCTTTATGACGAACAGCGAGCAATATGGATTTATTCTTCTTCCTTTTCAACAGAAGCTCTGCTCCATTCATCTGTGTAGACTCATTGATGTCTTTACTGGGCTCCAAAGGTTGTGCTGACGCCACTCACTAAGAATTCTCCAGTAATTGCTATTGAGGAACCTGGGAAGCATAAGCACAGTGCATCATCCTGTTGAGCGGCTAAGGGATCCTGTCTGCGCCTGATGATACCTTCACTGCAGAAGGTGTTGTCCTCCGCTGCAGCACTGTCCCCAATCCTACAATGGCCCCTATGCTGATGCCATACTTACACCATTGACAATATCAGGAATGTACTCTCTGGATGAACAGCCAGCAAACTGCTAGTTTTACCGCTTAAGAGAAGCTGAAAAGCAAGACTAGAGACAAGTCATCTAGCTTCCTTGCAGCTCTGAGCTCTGAGCTCAGCCACTCCTCTGTCCAGCCCTATTCATGCAGGGAAATGGTGATGTCTTCGTAGTGTGTACTCAATGCACACACATTCCAGGGCCGTAAGAAGATTAGGCATCATGCTGTCCTAATGTGCTCCAACACTGGCATCACCCACCACCACCAATAAAAGGGAACAGTTGGGTTGTGTACAGAGCTGGGTGTATAGATGTCATGATCTGTGGCCTGCACTTACTTACTCATGCAGGACTTGTGTGTAGGTGCTATACAGACCTTCGGAAGCAGGAAAAACTGTCTCTACACGTGGAGTGTGAGTGCCACCAGGTGACAGACTTCACATCCCCAATGGTTGTGTAATGTGAGCTACAAGAGTTCTGTCAAGGAAACTTACAAACTCCATAACACCACAGGACTCTCATAAGACTTGCAAATGAACGCAACCATTTTGAACACATCGAGAGTATGAGCACCTCCTGGTCCAAGGCATCTTTGCTAGGCAATAGAGATACATAGTTGCTGCCTCTAGAATCCGGTAGCCAGAGTTTGAAAACTTAGCAGATTCTTGTTCTTCTTGGAAGACAACGATGCAGAGAACCATTCTAGAAAATACTTTTAAATGTGCATTTAGGGCCTTTTTTCATAGGGATTGGAGGGTGGTTTATCGGGTGGCGGAGATCATACCCTCAGCCACCAAGGTGGATGACTGCCTCCCTTATTTAGAGATCTCTGCTAGACTGGTGGAGATCTCAGTGCCTTCAGAGGAGCCGCCAACACATTGGAAAAGGAATGTCATTTTTGATGAGGCTAAGATGGGAAAGTGATTGCTTGCTATCAGGCGAACTCTATAAAACGAATGTGCATTTATTATGTTGCAGTTGATGAACTTGATACTTTGAAAATATAGCTCAAATCACAGAGTATGCTTTTATAACAGAAGAAATACCACTTTAGTGAGCAGTGTACAACAACACTGAATACTCGCATATATTTCATAGATGGTAATTGTCTTTCAGCATTAGGAAGGTGTCGTTTCACCAGATGCTAGAGAGTTGGAGACGCAGAGATTGTTTAAAGGAGTATCATATATAGAATACTAGGAATCAGGTGCCATAGCAAAAATTATAAATTCACTAAATACGTCCTCTTGTCTTTAGATATCAACACTCCTCCTGCTGAAGACAGTGTCCGAGTGTGTGCCTTCAAAAGTGTCGATTTCCACTAAATCTATTTCTCTCTTTTATCTATTCCACTTTCCTCTGGTATACTTCTTACCTGGGTAAACTTCTAACTCCCATATTAGTCAGAGTATGTGTGGAACTGGGTTGGAGAAGAGTGACACACACTTCACTCCTGCTGGTTGTAGACTACAAGGTTGGTGCACTCTGACGGGAGGAAAGTTAGTCTCAAAAGAAGAAGGGTGGGGAGAGGGCGAGTGGAGAGACTTCCCTGCGAAAATCTGAAAGGAAACTTTGAAAGAACAAAGTTAGGCCCAAACTCACCAAGATATACAATTAACAGATCACCAGGGTCCCTGCTGAGTTTTTCTGCTTTTGGTTCAGAACCCTAAAGACCCTTTGAAAGGCCATCTTAAGGACAACACCATTCCTAAGTCTACCTAGCTCCCACATGCGATTACCATACAAGAGAAACTGAAGGGGGATTGAGAAATGAGATGATAATTCAACAGGGAGAGAGGCAGGGAAATTTAGTCCTGTGAGAAAGTGCAAAAGCTTTTGCTGCTCCTGTTTCAAACAATTTCATAGAGGAAAATGTAACTGAATCAATAGTTATTGAAGATCTATACCCAAGTGTTATTAAAGAACAGCTGTTGATACTGAAACCACAAACCTTTTGAAAAGAAAAAAAGGAATAAACTGATTCCTGGGAACACAGCAAAAGTTGAAGCTAAGGAGTTTTAATTCACATAATAGGTAACTGGGAAAAGGAGTAGTGTTTCAGCTGCCTTTGACAAAATAATCCTACATCTTAATCAATGAAAACAGAAGAGGCTGGGACAAAAAGTGCAAGAACAAATCCAGAAGGCAAAGATGTTAGTTAGAAAATACCTATGAGAGTGCAACACACTCCCAAGTTCTACCAGAAGTATCCTTAGCAAAACACACATTTCCCGCTCTGACCAATCAAAGGTGTAATCAGGGGAACAACATCTAGGTCTACTTGTACTTTTTTGAAAATATAGGTGCACGTTTAAGCAGGAAATAAAGAGCTGGCGGGCACGCATTCAAGTGCAGCGTGCATCCTACACACAGCTGTGGGTGTTGCAACAAATGCTGCAGGTTTAAAACACCAGTGGTCATCTGGTTACTGAAGCAACGCAGACGTCAATAAAATGTTCCACCCATGGCCGTGATGCAGGTGAGCGCCGGGTTGCATGTGCGTAAAGCTCGTACAAGATACCCCTGTGCTCTGATATGTTTTAAACTGCAAGATCCCTGTGGTGTTCGAAGGTCAGAAGTCGGGGGCCTAGGAGTGGCCACGGCCGCTGGAATCAAAGGTGGCCTGCAACTCAATACCCAGCTGACAGCCCGGGCGGATTTTTGGGCGTCTGTGAGGCAGAAGTTGGCAGAGGCGAAACATCCTCGCTTTAGCCCACAGATCCAGGCTCCGATGCGCATTGGTTTATTCTCCAGAACAAGGTAGGGAGAGCTGTGTGCTTTAAAGAGATCGCAGGAACCGTCCCAAAACCTCTGGGACTGTCGTCTTCCCATGTTTAAAAAGCAAGAGATGGCTGCCCCTGAGCTCTGCATAGATAGTCGGATTCTGCAAATGCTCCCTAATTTTCTATTCTGCAAAAAATGCGGTTTAAGAGCTTTGAAAGGCTTCGTTATTAACGTGCACAAATCTTTCCACTCATGAGAAAGGGCCACACATTAAATCCCTTGAACTAGAGTTGTCTAAAGAAAAACCTCTCTCTGGTGTGTACGACACGCACTTGCTTTGCTGTGAAAGGTGTTTGGGTTGTGTACAGCACAAAAAGACACAGACATTAAACCAACCAGCACTGAAACACAAGCGCGGCCCCGCGGCAGCGAAAGTTAATTAGCCCGCGAGTGGTGTGCGCGCGCTGGGGAGAGCAGTCTGCTCTTTTTGGAAGCACATACTCATGCTTGTGGCGCGCCGCTGCGCACTCCCGCAAGGCGTATGCCGCCACAAGCACGAGTATGTGCTTTGTAAAAAGAGCTGCACGACGGCTAAAGGTCTACTATGCAGTGAATGCGCACTGCGTAGGCAAGACCTAAAAAAGGAACTTCTGCACAATATTACTGAAGTCCAGCAAACTAAACAGATGCAGGAAATGACTTAAAAAGATTGAGTAACATTAAAAGACAGCGAGAAGAACTAGGAAACAATGTAGACTTTTTCTTGAAGGAATCTTGCTGTGGAGCAGGCGATTGATATATAGAAAGGCATTGGCAGATAAGAATGAGTGGCATCGGTTTTAGCTTGAAGAAGCTTGTGAGAAGAGTGAAGACTTCGAAAACTGTGGCACTTTGAGGGGGTAATGGAAGGGTCATACACTAATATTAAAATGCAAAGTTTTTGTGAGTAATTACATTAAAAAACAATGCTTCTTGATCTTATAGAACAGCGAGAGAGAACGGTATCCAAAGTGCACTGAATAACATTTCATAAAACAGAGGAAAGAGTCCCTGCTCATACCATTATTGTCTTGTTCCAAGACTTCCAAATAAAAAAGCAAGTTCAGGAAAAAGCCTGTGCAATGAAATCAGTGAAAATCTCAACCGAGTACTAGTTGGGAGTCTTTCCAAAGACAGGAAGATGTACAATCTGATCTATGCTCTGAAAGCTGCATGGGGCTCAGGTTAAAATAATTCATCAGTCTAGGCCACGGGTACTCATAGTACGGCCCGCGGGCCAGCAGCAGCTGGCAAGCCTACCGTGGCGGCACGCGGACCATGAGACATAGTACCCGTGTTTACAAAGACTGTCTGCAAACACTCTTCTGCTCTGTGGGGGCCGGGCAATTTATTCCAGCGAAGCCAGAGTGGAGCTGCAGGGGCGCCAAGAGGGTGTGAAACACAGCAATGCCCCATTCACATGCAAATGGTCTTTTTGAAGACCTGTGAAATGATCGGGTGGGGCTGTGTGTCTGTGCGCGCTGGGAAAGCAGGCCGGGGAAGCTGTCTCAGCCCGGGTGACACAAGCAGGGTGGGGTGACAGAGGGAGGTAGAGGGACAGAGACAGAGACAGAGAAAGGGAGACAGAGAAAGGGAGACAGACAGAGGGAGGAGGGCGATAGAGGGATGAGGGTGACAGAGGGATGAGGGCGACGGACTGCGGGAGGCACAGTGAGGGAAGGGGAGTGAGGGAAGGGGAGTGAGGAAGGGGGAGTGAGGGAAGGGGGAGTGAGGGAAGGGGAGTGAGGGAAGGGGAGTGAGGGAAGGGGGAGTGAGGGAAGGGGAGTGAGGGAAGGGAGTGAGGGAAGGGAGTGAGGGAAGGGAGTGAGGGAAGGGAGTGAGGGAAGGGGAATGAGGGAGTGAGGGAAGGGAGTGAGGGGAATGAGGGAAGGGAATGTGGGAAGGGAGTGCGGGAAGGGGAGTGAGGGAAGGGAGTGAGGGTGTGAGGGAAGGGGAGTGAGGGAAGGGGAGTAAGGGAGGGAGAGGGGGACTAGGGGGAAGGGGAGTGAGAGTGGGGGAGTGGGGGAAGGGGAGTGAGGGAAGGAGTGAGGGAATGAGGGAAGGGAAGGGAGGGGAGTGAGGGAAGGGGAGTGAGGTAAGGGGAGGGAGTGAGGGAGGGAGGGGCGAGGGGAGGGAGGGAGTGAGGGAAGGTGAGTGAGGGAAGGGGAGTGAGGTAAGGGGAGGGAGGGAAGGGGGAGTGAGGGAAGGGGAGTGAGGGAAGGGGAGTGAGGGAGTGAGGGAAGGGGAGTGAGGGAAGGGGAGTGAGGGAAGGGGAATGAGGGAGGGAGTGAGGGAAGGGGAGGGAGGGAGTGAGGGAAGGGGAGTGAGGGAGTGAGGGGAGGGGAGTGAGGGGAGGGGAGTGAGGGAGTGAGGGAAGGGGAGTGAGGGAAGGGGAGTGAGGGAAGGGAAATGAGGGAAAGGGAGTGAGGGAAGGGGGAGTGAGGGAAGGGGAATGAGGGAGGGAGTGAGGGAAGGGGGAGTGAGGGAAGAGGAGGGAGTGAGGGGAGGGGAGTGAGGGAAGGGAGTGAGGGAAGGGGGAGTGAGGGAAGGGGAATGAGGGAGGGAGTGAGGGAACAGGAGTGAGGGAGTGAGGGAAGGGGAGTGAGGGAATGAGGGGAAGGAGAGTGAGGTAAAGGGGAGTGAGGGTGGGAGAGAGGGAAGGGGAGGGAGTGAGGGTGAGGGAAGGGGAGTGAGGGAGGGAGAGAGGAATAGGGGGAAGGGGGTGAGGGGAAGGGAAGCGGAGTGAGGGTGAGGGAGGGAAGGAGAGGAAAGGAGAGGGAAGGGAGAGGGAGGAAGAGGGAGGGAGAGGGAGGGAGAGAGGGAGCGGGAGTGAGACAGTCAGAATGAGGGTGAGATAGGGAGAGAGAGGGAGTGAGACAGTCAGAGTGAGTGAGACAGAGGGAGACCGGGGAGGGAGAGAGGGAGATAGAGGGATGGAGGGAGGGAGGCAGAGAGAGATAGATAGAGGGAGGGAGTCAGAGAGAGGGAGGGAGGGAGAGAGAGAGAGAGAGAGAGAGAGAGAGAGAGAGAGAGAGAGAGAGAGAGAGAGAGAGAGTGTATGCTGGGTCTGGTAGCTCAGTGGACAAAGGCGTCTGCTGCAGGGACCTGTGTTCAACCTCATGGTCACAGTTTTTTTTGTTGCTCTAGCCCCCCCACCCCCACTGACCACGCCCCCACCGGTGCGGCTCTCGGACACAAACCACACTGTAAATTTGGCCCCCGAGAGAAAGTATGTGAGTACCCATGGTCTAGGCTAAATGAGTTATTGCAAGAAGAAATTGTTTTGTTTGAGGAAGCAGAAGAAATTCAGGCCTTCGTACATAAGATTTGTTCAAAATAATGAAAATTCTTGTGCTTCAAGTGCATAGAAAAAGCAACAGAAAGGTAGGTTGAAATCATTAAAGTACAGAAAAAATGCCACAGAAGGGATGCTAATGGAGGGTAGGGGATACACGTAAGAATGAATATTAATAAAAAGTATGGGAAATATTGCACTTCAGTTCTCAGTTTGTAAATATTACCGGTGTGCTTTTTTTGATAAACCAGAGCAAAAGCGCAAAGAGGAGTAAGGAGCACAATTGTGGTGTGTGCTGATAGGAGAAAAGGTACTGGGGTATGAGAAGATAAAAGAAGGAGAAAAAAGATATTTGGCAAAGAAATTTAGTAAGCAAGTACAAATGAATTTAAGTGTATTATCTCTAAAATTATACAGCAACCATGAAAATATTCTCTATTACTGTGACTTGGTTGTAAACCAGAGGGAGTGACTGATTTGACTTTTTGAACAAACTAAAGCAGATGCAAGAAACTACCAGGCCTGGACTATCTTGCATCATTAGGAAGAATCGCCACATAACTTAAGTGGACCTCACTAAATTTTACTGGTAGATGGATGCAGGCTGCAAACAAAGGCCAACTGTATAAAACAGTTACCTATTATGGTCCATATTCTATGGTTTTTGACACTTTAAGAGCTAAAATTGGAGTTTGCCGTGCCCGCACTGCAATAATTATACGGGGGTATTACAATATACTCACACTATAGACAACCCTTCATAAAAAAATTGCCAATATGTGGGAACTGACAAACAGCTATGGACAGGTAGGTGTAAAAAGAACAGCTCATCAGAAAGTAGTCACCTAAGCCTCCTTTAGTAAAAACAATAACAGCCAGCTCACATTGATTTTTTCTTGGTCTTAGATACAGTAAGCTACATAGATTTGGGTATTGTATCTCAAAATTATTGGATCAATCACACATTTATATGGCCTGAAAAATTATTTCAACAGTTCCATTTCCTCGGTGTAAGTAGTCTCGCTTGAGGGCGGATAAGTTAATATTGTTATGTGTCATGCAATTGGTGACCTGTAGGCACTCTCTCAAATATTTTTTTTTTAATATTTGGATGGACCTCATTACCATATATTTCTTTGGAAGACTTTTAAGCATGTTTTAGAAACACTCTGATTTCACTGAAAACAAGTGAAAACAAGAAAAAACAAGAACATGAAAAATCAATGCTAGAACAATAGTCTTCATTGGCCTGCACTAGTTTGATATAGAGTCCTCTTCTAAAGACTACATTTTGGCAAAGCTGTGCAGCCCTGTGAAAGGTGACCAACGGGTTTTTTGCAGTGGTTATTTAAAATAATATTTCACAGGTTCCTCAGAAACTAGAAGAAGGGAGCAGGCCAGATACAGTGTGCAACTATTTCATCTTGCAAAATTAATAAAAATGAAGAGGGAAGCGTGATGTGTCATTTGATGCCCTTCAAGCTCATATATTTTATTTGTATGTAGTACTAGTGCCCGAGGGTGGCAGGCAAACATTTTCAAATATAAACAAAGTGGCTCTGTTCAGCAGGTCGCTCTAGCCTTCCCCACCCATGGTAGAAATTGTGGACTACAAAAGCCCCTGATGTTTCTGATGCACCCGATACTCACCATTCATGGGTGTGAGAAGGTGTAAATCTGTCCCCAGGGGAAAAGGATGGAGGCAAGATCAGCGTGGAGGTTAGGAAAAGAAATGGCACCATGTAGGATTGGTAGCCTTACGGCTAGAGCTGCCGACTTTGGAGCTGGAGAACCAGATATGAGCCTCGGCGTGGGCTCAACATCCTGTGATTCTGGGCAAATCTCTTAATCCCCCCGTGCCTACCAAAAATGAACGTGTCCTTGTGTAACATAACTGGTGCTCATGTAAAGTGCTCCAATACCTTCAGGTCAAGTTCGCTCTATATAAAACCTTCCCCCTCCCCAAAAAAATGGAAATGTCTAGCCCTAGACTGCAAGGTCCATCTGGGATTACCAAGTACTGGTTCGTAAAAATGACCTCAGCTTCATTTTCAATAGTGGCACTCGCTATTTCGCTTCAACATCTTAAGCTGAAGGCATGTGTTGCTTCAAAAGTAAAGCAACAGAAAAAACTTTTTTTTTCTATTTCTTTACTTTTGAAGCAATCGCGGCACCCGCGCTTCAGCTTAAGATGTTTAAGGCTAAAGTGCGGGTGCCGCGATTATAGCAAAAGTAAGCAAACAAAGAAAAATGGCAGCCGCACTCTTTTTTCCCCTATTTACTTTTGTTACAATGGCGGTACCCGCGCTTTAGCGATAAACATCTTAAGCTAAAGCGCAGGTGCCCCGATTGCTTCAAAAGTAAATAAATAGAAAATCATTTTTTCCCATTTCTTTACTTTTTAAGCAAATGCGGCACCCGCGCTTTAGTTTAACATGTTTAAAGATTAAGCGTGGGTGCTGCCATTTGCATAGCAGCTCTTAATAAAGAGACAGATTCCTTTGTATTGGAACAGGGCAGAGCCATGAGGCTAAATAAACAGTAAATAAACAGAAAAAGACATGTGGCCGTGTTTGGAGCCGCATCAAACAAATAAAAAGAGCAGCTGCCATTATGTTAGTGGAAGGTGCTGCACAAGGTACATACATTTTTTTGCAATGCAATAGATCTCACATTTAAATGTTTTTAGAAACAAACAATGTCTTGAATCCCACCCAGACAGGGTTTCACCCTAAAACAGCAAAAAAAACTCTTGGTAGTTGGGCAGGAAGTAAAAATGCTGCTTGATCGAGGAGGTATGGCTGCCATCATACTCCTCGACCTTAGGGCAGCATTTGGTATGGTGAACCATGACATCCTCATCAAAAGAATCACCAGTGCAGGTAAAACAGGACTTGCATTGAAATGGCTCATTTCTTTCTTGAAGAACAGGAACTTTCAAGTCTTTGATAGATCCTGCCTCATCAGTTATTTTCCCTTTGAAGTCTAGGGCAACTCGGGGATCGTCACTGAGTCTGATGCTTTTTAATACATACATGCGCCCGTTGGCAGATATTGTATTATCATACGGTATTTCCATTGTATCATATGCCAATGACACTCAACTAGTGTTATTCCTCACTCATGGACTTGATTTGATTGATTTTGTTTTACATTTTGTAAAGCATGACATTTGCCCATGGGTGTCTTGGCGCTGCCTTTTCTTGAAGGAGAGGGAGCTGTCCCCACTGTTTACCTGGTGTCTGACCTATAGGGGAGAGGTGAACAGCCAGGTATTTAACAGTTTTCTGAAGGCAAGGAAATTGGGCTGGTGACTCAGGTGCCATGGCATCTGATGCCAGAGATGAGAAGCAACATAAGAGAAAATTCTGCTACCTGATGAGGCTTTGTAAATTAACACCATTGACACTTTTCTGACTGTGGCTGATCGAAGTTGTATGCTAGGATTGCACCAGGAGATTTGGTGTTTTAGGAAAGCAGGCCTCGAGTTATTGAGGGTTTTGTGTGCCATACAGAGTGCCTTAAATGCTACTCTTTTTTTATATACGGAACTAATGCAGTTCTTCGATGGCTTTAGAGTCTGGTTCAAATTTCTTGATGTTTATCAGGAGTCAGACTGCGGTATTTTGTAGTCTTTGAAGCTTTTTGAAAATGATCTGCAGTACACCAGCATAAAGGGTGTTACAATGGCCTAGTTTCGATAAAGCCAGCGAGATGACAAATGATTTCTGTAAATCAAATGGTAGAAGTTAAAGAATTTCCTCAGGATTTTTAGCACAAGGAAACAAGAAGATTGAGTTGGTTAGTCTGATCTCTGAAAGAAAGATTAGAGTCAATTATGATTCCTAGCTTTTGGTACTGGGGTGGGGAGTGCCCGAAGGGACTGCGGCCAGCAGGCATCATTTCAAAAGGAGGTGTCTCGACCAAAGAGGAGCACCTCTGTCTTCTCAGAGTTTAGTTTAAGACCATGGGAGCTCATCCAGTTGACTATTGCACTCATGCATGTATTGAAATGGGAGGCCACCTCATCTAGGTTGTTATCCCTGGACACCACAATTTGGGTATCGTCATCATAAGATAGTGGAAGAAACGTGTGATCTAATCAAATTCAGAAAGGAGGGGGGGGGCAATATATATAATAAATAATGTGGGGCTTAACGAGGATCCTTCACGAGAAAATGCGCATGCGCGGCCGCCCGCGCATGCGCATTAGTATAGAAGACGGAAGACGGAAGATAGCGAGCCCCGGGGACGCGGCGGGCAGCGGCGGCAAGGTAAGTGCTTTTTAAATTATTTGATTCTTTTATTTCAAAGTATTTAGAGAGGGCGGGAGGGAGGCGGGTGGCGGGGCTGGCGGCCAGTGGTGTTTGCGGAGTGGGGCTACGCGGAGTGCGGAGGTGGGCGTAGTTTCTCGCCCACTTCGCGTAGCTCCGCGAAGCCCCACTCCGCGAACTCCGCCCAGGGTTAGCTGTGACCCTGCCTACTTGACCTACAAAGACTTTGCTGTGTGCTGTGTCTGTTAACTGAATCTCCAAGGGTCTGAGAAGAGCTGGCCTCCTGTTTGGCAACTCAGGGACAGAAAGGTTGCCAAGATCTACAAAACTCTGCTGTGCCCCCTGAAGCTGCTGTGGGCTGAAGAGAACTTGGGCTGCTGTGTGCTTCTGGCAGGAGATTCGACCTACTTGGTCTGTGTGGTGCGGGCTGCTCTCTAATCTGACTAAGAGCACCGCGCTGATACATTGCCGCCAGCCCGGGAGCTTCGAGGAAGATACAATCGTGCTCTGCTCCTGACGCTGTGCCCACCAGCATTATCCTGCCGTAAGCGCTCCCCGCCGTCCCTCCAGCTGTGTGCCTGAGGCCGGGGGTGCAGAAGCGTGTGGTCGACGAAATTCGCCTGCCTGCAGTTCATCGCCACGGCCCGGGGCCCTGAAATTGCTTAGAAGCGGCTGTCCCGCTCCGGCAACACCGAACGACGAAACGAAGGGGCCGTGACCGGATTGGCCGTTCCCTGGCAGGAGCCGCGCTCTGATTGGCCATTGCCGTGGGCCTGTCCCCGAGAGCCGCGCTCTGATTAGCCGAGTCGCCCTGCAAGTGCTATGCGTCACAGGGGCCTGGCCCAGGAGCCGCGCTGTGAGTGGCTGACTCCTGGAAGCTGTGCATCGTCATAGAGGGGCTCGTATGCCGAGCCGCGCAGTGATTGGTCCCCGTAACCGGGATCTCTGAGGAAGCCGCCGAGAGCCGTGTTGGGAGTGCCGAAGCCGGGAAAGACTGACCGGACCTCGCCGAGGGAGCGACGTGAGTACTCTCTGCCCCTGGCCTGTGTCCCTGCGCAGGAGCGCCGAGCTAGCTGAGATCGGGCGGAGGGCTGCTGGGACCGGCCGGGGCTGAGAGAGAGTCTATGCTGCTCGGCACAGTGGTGCCCGATTAACCAACAGTGAGGCGCGCTAGCCTTGCTCGGGCCCCGTGATTCGAAGGGCTCATTAGTAAGGATAAACACGCTGGCATTATTTTTACCACTCGTTTTAAGAGCCGAATTGAGATAAGTCAATAGAATTATTTTGGGTATTGAATTAAGAGACTTGAGACTATTTTTAATAGGAACTTCCTAATTACAACTGCAACCATCAAGATTAAGTGCATCCTTTCTTCAAAGAAGCAACCATTGTGTATTGTTGATTTTTAATTGCTGCAAATAGATAAAGCTACATTTTTATAAATATACTTACCTGTGTGGTATCAGTTTGTGGTGGATTGGGAGTCATTGTTTGTGTTAAGTGCATTTATTATACACATTGCCTTGGGGATAAGCCAGCCTGCTCGAGCCAAGCTGCCTAGAGGGTGAGCAGGGGTTATCGACTGTATGTATTTCTATCACCCTGACTAGAAGCAAGGGTCCCTACTTGGTCTAAGGTACTTACCTCTGCCAATTAGAGACCCCCAGATTTAACAGGTTACAATTCTTTCCCAAGCTGGAAGCCATAGACATATAACACACTTTTACTGAGTGCTCAGGACTGACCGCCAGGAAAAGCCACTCAAGTTGGAAGGAACATGGGAACGGGAGAGAGAGGTACCCTTGTCAGAAGGGGATTGGGTCAAACTCCACGAGGCAGTGCGAACAGTGTATATAAACCCATGTTTTAAAACTGGTGCACTACAATTATGTACATTTAGCCTGTCTCCACCACAGCTCTACACTATTTACCCTAGCAGATCCTCTGCATGCCCCAGGTGCACGGGCATAGCAGTTTATTGGGCAGAATTGCTGTCTCATATTAAGGAGGCTGCTGGGTGGGAGGTGTCAACCACAGTCCAACAATGTCTGCAGGGCCAACTCCCAACTAATCCAAAAAAGAAATTCAGCAGGCGTTTTGTGAATCTGGGCCTTAAAGTGGACAAAAGGAGAATAGCGATACAATGGCTTGACAGCCCTCACCAAACCCCCCCCATCCCGATACAAAATTGGAGAAAGGATATGATTAAGTGGGCAGTTGTGAGGGAGGCACTCGGATGATAAATTGCCTGATGATTTGCTCTCCTGGGGGTGCCATGAATCAAACACTAGCCTCCATGTCAGAGGAGGGGGAGGTTGATAAATGAGGGCCCCCTTCCTGGGTAGGAGGGACACAGATCCGGTGGAGGATGAAAAGCTGATCTCTACGCCCCTACTATGGGGATTCAAACTCCAAGTTGGACGACAGAGTCTCGCTCCCCACACTGGGGGAAAATAATGTTGATGCTACCGACATTATTATAGCCTATTAGTTAACATGTAGAATGTACGTGTGGCACTTAATGGTGGAGTGGGTGTGGGGAGTTTGCCTGGGGAGTTATAGTTTCAATGCAGAAGAATTTATATGCTCAAGTGGATCAAGGACTGGTGGACAAATGTTCTACATTTGTTGATAACTGTGAACCAATAACAATATACTGGATGGCCCTGGTGCCACGTTTATGTAAGTAATGTGGCTGTATACTGATTACGCGGTGCACCATCCCCCCCAATGGTGATACGTTATGTACATGAACAGGACTGTTTTCTTTCGAGTCGAAATGTAAATAATAAAAAAAAGAACATGGAAGAATGAATAGAACTAATAAATATAGTAGAAAACTAACAGCTAACAGTTTCCACAAGGGCTCAAATCTATGGCAACTCTGTCAAAGTGCTGTTCATAAAAGTTCAATGAAATGAGACGTTAATACTTTTTGTCCACTAGTTTGAACAGTAAGGTCGAGTATGAGCAATCCAAGCCCAGCTAGAGGGAGCCTTGCAACTGCAACATTGAAAAGAATAGGGTTAACAATGTAGCAAATACCTCACCTGGTAATTCCTGCCTAAAAACACTGGCCGCAGCCCTGTAAGCAGTGGCGTAGCCAATGTGTCATGGGCCCTAGTGCAAGGAAGAAAATGGAACCCATGGCTGCTTCCTGAATTAGAAACCACAGTAATATTGAGAGTTCAGTGGACCCCTTAGGCACCCAGTGACACTGCACCTGCTGCACCAAAGGAGCCCAGGCCCTTGCCTAAAAGTGAACTGAATACATCCACACAACACAGCCCATGCCTGTACATCGTGGTGAGGCAGCCTCTCCAGGTCTTGAAATACCTGTCCCAGCCTATGATTGTGGCATTCGCTAAAGAGCATCCCCCCTTGACATTGAGAATATAGCAAAGTATCAACAAAAATGGGGAAGAAGGGTATTCTTTGCGCCAGGCTCCTCTTTTGGGCTCATTTTTAGGTCACAGCTTACCAGATAGCGCTGCTGTCTGGTTTGTTAAAGACAACTCTTTACTCCACTCTGTCATTCTACGACACTACTCCATTCTATGCAACTCCCTCTATGCCACTCCATGCCACTTTACCCCACTCTATTCTATGACACACTATTCCACTCTATGCCACTCCACGACACATTACTCCACTATACGCCACTCTAATCCACTCTAAGCACCACCCTCTACGCCACTCCACTTTGCTCTACACCACTCTATGACTCCTTCCTTAGCTCTGACACTGTGCGCCACTCTGCATCACTCAAGTCTACGTCCTTTCAGTCTGACACTCTACTCCTTCTATAACACTGTACGCTATTCCATTACACTCCACTTCACTCCTCTTCTCGCCACTCAATTCTACTGTATGCCACTCCATAACACTCCACTCTACTACACTATACGACACTCCACTCTCCTTCACCCTACTAACATTTAGCCATGCTAAACAGCAGCCACTGTAGTGTACCACACTGCTAATACATGTTGGTAAAGAAAATACCCCCTCCATAGGCGAGACCAATTGGCTTTTCCAGTGCCTGTTTCACTTAGCTAGATTCTGGTGCGCGGATACTGTTCAAAATTGGGGTTCCAGTCCCTCAGTATCCTGTACATCTGGCGCATGAAAATCTGTATTACTCATAGTGAGGGCCGAGGTGGGATGTTACACCATAAACTAAAATTATACAGACTGGACTGGACAGGACAACCAGTTTCTTTTGCTTAACATGGAATTCCAAAAAATAGCCAGTACCGGACAAGCGACAAGCATGTAAAGAATGTTTGTTCCCATCAAACTACAGTTGGACAACTAGTGGTTTCAGGGGACACCATTTAGTAATCTTGTGCGACCAGATGCAAAGTCTACAACTTGGGTTACAAAATTGCTAACAGAGATCAGCCGGTTTCAGGTACTGAGCCATTAACTGGAATGAAAAGAAAGGTCTCCGTAAATACTATATTATCAATTTTCATCGGCCCTTTGGCAACTAATTGATTCAAATCATCACTCCAAAGCAGATGGAGCAAACAACTATGATAGTCTTGTTGCATGGAACAAACATCACCACCTCTTGTTCTATATGAAGGTTTTCCCCAAAAATTCACACTAAGTTAGTTAGACCTCAATTGAAGATATTTAAAGAAATTATAGCTGGAAACTGAAAAACTTGATTGCAGATTTTCGAAGGTCCAAAACAAATAAGATTGGAAGCGATCAGTCACTCTTTGGTTCCCAAGCTATACAACCTCTCTGAGTTTGACACTAACATACACAATTTGAGATATTTATTGCCCAATTAGGAGTGTTTTGAGACCCCTGGGATACCAAAGTTGCTGATGCTGTTATACCAAATTGGTATCAATATCTCAGTCAACTTCAAACAGTGGGTGTTAAAATTTGAAGAGGACATTGCATCCACAAATATAGTTCTCAAAGAGCCATTCTATGAATGGTTGACTAGGTGGGGACTGAATATTAATTGCGGTCATGAAACACGTGTCCAAAGTAGCAAGCAATACAAAAGAAGATCCAGTAGACTCCTCATGTATTCAGGAATCTAGACATTTCCTTGCCCACCTTGAATGTCATTTGCCTTAGTTGAAAGTTAGTCAAATAATGTGAATTTCATCAAAATATCTTTGCGTAATATGACACTACTGCCCTAAGTGAATGAGGAAGATAGGCAATATAAGCATTTTTGATAACACCCTACATTTCAGAGCAGCAAATTAGACTACTTCAATAATCTCTCCTTCATTGCCTGTAAAAAGTGGTTTGAATTTCAAGGTACATTGTTCACTAAATAACCTACCAAAGAAAACCTAAGTGACATTTTTTAGATAATTGAGAGCGACACACTGGGATATTATTGCTCAACACTGGACCTTTAGGGGCATTCAAAGAATAATCCTCTACCTTGCCAAATTCTGATGCTAGGTTCATTAATAGCCAGTATAGTGGTTTCTTGATTGCTTTTGAAACAACTACCTCATCTGGAAAAATTGCCAAACTATGCCTTATATAGAAAAGGCGACACATCATGAAGCTTTGCAAATGATCAAATAAGGGTTCCAGAAAGAGAGAAAGAAAATGTATAATCACACAGAACAACCATGGTATCTTCCTCATTGAGTGCTCAATATTTCTGTTATCTTGCTGTTAACTTCCCTAGAGTTATCTTGAAAAAAATCACATAAATAGCTTGGCCAGAAGCCAGTCAGTCCCAACTGTTTTACCATCCGAGAAGGCTCTAATTGTACTTAAAAGCCTGGTCCATCTGCTAATTCTAGATCAAGAGAAGGGAGGGCTCACCTTGCAAAATAATACTTAACCTCCTTTTTTTGACACACAAATCCTAAGTGTACAATCCAGAATAATACTGCTGAAATATTTCCAGTATCTTACTGTCCTCTCTCTGTAGAACATCGTGCATTTTCCTGAACCAATACATTCAAAAGAATTTGGCATATTATTGCAGAGGTATTTGACAGGGACCCTAAATGTGAGTTGGGCTCCTTGGTAGCCAAAAAAATTTGACACTGTAAGCTGTATGTTCATGTTGAAAGTGTTAGTACACTTTACTTTCGATTCTAGGCCACAGCCTTGATAAACGCTATATTCACTAACCTGATGGCCCTTTTCTAGACTAGGGAGGGAGAGGGGGAAGGTTTGTTTAGCTGCTGGAAACTGGAGAGTGTGACAAGACAGACTTGTAAGCAGACACTGATCCTTTTTGCCCTGTCTGTAGAATCTATTACTTGCCTGTTGACAACTTCAATAGGGCTGTGTTCTAGTTGTGAGAAATAAGGAAGATATTGTGTCGCTTTTTGAAGATAATACTGGTAAAATAGAATGATCCTTGTCAATTATAACCACGTTTTGGAGGTAGTGGTATTTTGGGGTATTTTCAGGATTAAAGATAAACTGGAACAAATTGTTCTGTTCCCATGCAGTTCTATGGCAGTGGTTTGGCTGCAAACTAATCCTGTACTACTACCCCTGTCGCGGGCCAAGCAGAGTATCGGTAACCTGGTATTATGGTTTGGCGTTTAGAAGAAATATCATGTAATCTGATCATGGAACAGTGGTACTGCACTCATTGTGTGGTCGGTTAACTGTTCATTATCCGATTGTGGTATAGTGCAACATTTACGTTTTATCAACATATAATCATTATAAGCATACCATATCAGATATAGGTATGAACATGTAAGTTGGCATGGAACTCTTTTTAGCTGTGAAATGTTTTTAAGTGTTTTATAGCTTTTATCGTTCTGACCATCAAATCAATATTTATATGTATTTGGATTGTATAAGCTGATATTTAAGAGCAGTGCAAGGTGACCAGAAAATATTTAGGTGATTATAGTTGGTTCGATCATGCATCTATTGTTTAGTTGGATTTTGGTTTGTAATATGTAATGTGCTGCATAGCTAAATACATATAAGGTCCAAAAGGGGAGACCAATAGCATTGCAAATGCTGTTTGTTTTATTAAGAAGCTCAGGTCCAAGCCCATCGAGGTAATATTACCCAGAGGGCCTACCAAAGGGCCGATCAAACAGTCAGGGTACTCAGAGTGGTGCACGCCACTGCTCCCCAACCCGTCCACCGGCCCGCCCCCAACCAGGCATACCCACCCGCCCGCCCTCAACCAGGCATACCCTGCCTTCTGCTTTCTTGCAGTGTGTGGTAACGAAGACGGGGTCCGGTTCCATGGTAAACTCAGAATGGTATTTATTAAGATAGAAGGTTCAAGACAAAGTTACAGAGAGCCCCCCCTGAGCAGCCTTCTGCTGCTCAGCCCAATCTCCCAACTGACAATCTCCACTCACCCAACATTCCACAGCATCATCCACACCAACATTCCATACCACATTCACACTAGCTGAGCAGCAGGTACAACACTTCTTCGTTCCTCATATTAAACAAAACTACAATGCAATGATACAAGTGAAAAGCATATCAAAGAGAAAATTACATGCACACAAATCTGAAAAGGTACCATTGCAAAGACCTGAGAATGATTGAGGGCAAACCAGAAAGAATGGAAAGTAAGGAAAACACAGTACAGTGGGCTTGTAAGTTAACATCCAAAAATGCAAGAAAGCACAGGATAAAAATGGCAATATGCATGAATGTCAACAAAAGACAAAGCAATAAATACAAGCATTTGCAATGCAATAGGTCTCGTAGTATTTAAGTTAGAGTTTTTTGTTTTGCTTGGCATAGTTTTTTTATACTGTATTTTGTAATGATTTTTCTGCATTTATGTGCTTTTATGATCATTATCTTGGCCGAATAAGGAACATTTGAATTGAATTGGGGGGGTGTGTATCAGTGCGTGGCTATGTTTGTGTGTGATGTGTGTGCGTGTATGCGTGTATGCTCGTGTGTGTATGCGACGGTGACGGCGGGGGAGGGGGGGCTTCGGTGCACTTGTGTGTGTGCGTGTGTGTGTATGTGTCAGGGGGGGGTGTCTCTGTATGTATGTATGTATGTGCGTGCGTGCATGGGCGCTTGTGTGTGTGTATGCGCATGCGTGTGTGGTGCTTGCGCTTCCCAGGAGACAGCGCCTGGCCACAGCGCGCGTTCCAGTTACAAATCGGCTCGAAGGATGCGCGTGGCCGAAACTGTCTCCTGGGAAGCACAGTCGCTAACAAAAGCCTCGCCAAGTGCAATTATACAGTGGTAAACCCTAAGTGAGGGTTTGGAGTCCGTGGATCAAGCCATGGTTTGCAATGAGGATACATAAACACCCACAAACTTGTGAGGTTGTGGCTACTGGCAAACCCCTTGGGACCTTGGAAATTGTCAGATTGGTCCCAAAGAGCGGGCATGAATTCATTTCTAGGGAGGGCGAAGAAACTGAATTTCTGCAGACTTTGTGCGGCTGCGAGGGAATTGGTTTCTCCACAGGCAAAATGTTTTGCTCATGGTAAAGGAGTTTCCCCAACAGGGAACATTTGTTCAGGTTGCGGCCTTTCTCAATGCAGAGCTCTAATGGGAGTAAAGCACATTAGAATTCTGAAAACTCTCCCACATAGAGCAGCAGTACGACGTGCAGAGGTGTGGGCTTACAATGGTTTGTGAATGAATTCAGTGCTTTCAGGTCATTCAAGGTCACCTCCATATTTGCATGGAAGGATAAACTTTTTTCAACACTAAGTTGGTGATGATCTTTTCCAGTTAAGGGAAAGTCTCAGAGGGCTGCATGGCTTATGCACCTCATGGGAGTGCCACACACAAATACAATCAATTGGAAGAAACAATGATAACAGCACTCTGCGCATCATTCAACCACTCGTTTCGTCATAAACACGGCGCCTATTTCTCAACGTTAAAATTGTGCAGGATTTATTCCAGGAAGAATTTACATATCTGCTGAGACAAGTATTTGCAGTGCCTACGGTGTGTTCTCATGACTGATGTATTACGCTTTTATGAGCAATAATTTATTACTGTCTGTGGACTGTGGGTTGCTGCGGGCCGGAATAACAGGCGTGGAGGCCGTATATATTGGGCTATGGTAGCTCTTTTATTGTTCTCTTTGACAAAAGTACGTGGGTATATACAGAAAGAGCTCCGGGGGTGTAGCTTTGGGTCGGCTCCCAGCGGTACGTGGTCCAGAGGATCTTCCAGAGGTCTTCACGTCTTCCGGGCGTTGGGATGACCTCGGAGGGAAAATGGAGAAGCAGGGGTTAGTCCTTTGGTAAAGACTTCTCTGGTACCGTTACCAACACCGGGGCGTGCGGGGAAAAGAGAGAACCGTGAGGAAGGGAGCGGATAGGGATGCAGAGGGGGGGGGAAAAGAGGAGGGAGAGGGTAGAAGGGAGGTGCGCTGGTGAAGGGGGGGGGGTGTAGGGAATATTCTACAAGACTTACTAGTGAAGTGTCTCTAATTTAGTTTATATACAGTGTAGAGGTGCTCTAACAGTGAGATCTAGCTCTATACAAATATCTACAGGTTTCTACAAAGGGGGGAACACGGAGACGGTAACACGGTACTCACGTGCCCCGCCGTAACTCTCCCGCGAGTTACGGCCGCTCTCCAGCCACCTCCTGAGGACTCCACCACTCCTCGGTCCAGACGTCCTCCAACTCTCCGCCTTCGATCCTCGCACTCCTCTCTCTCTCTCTCGATGGTTCTCTGCGCGCTGTCTCCTGCCACGAGTCGGCTATCGGGAACGCTCTCCTCTCTTCTTCGGCGTCCTTTATAGTTCCGGGCCCAGGGATGGAGGTGGGACTTCCGGTTTCCCGGTAGGCTGCTTCCGGTTCGGGACTTCCGGGGTCAAGGCGCTCGGGAGGTTCCGTTTCCGGGACGAGTCTGGGTTGGTTCCGCTGGTTGCGTGCCTGCAGGGGAAACAAAGAAGAAGGACTCCTGGTTGTCAGAGACGCAGGAGGATTAGAACCCGAGGAACCCTCGCTCGAGGGTCTCTCCGTTGAGGTATGTCTCGTTCCCCTTCCACATCCCCTTTCCCTAGCTATCCTTCTTGTGGGGTTGGAAGGTGGAGGATATCTGGATAGGTAGTCTGCATTTCCCTGCTCGGCCCCTTTTCTATGCTTTGTCTGGAATCTGTAGGGCTGTAGGGATAGAAACCAGCGGAGCACCCTGTCATTGTGTCCCCTGTTGCGTGCCATCCACTCTAGGGGTGCGTGGTCCGTGTACAGAATGAACTCTCGCCCTTCTAGGTAATAACGCAGGCTCTCAATGGCCCATTTAATAGCTAGGGCTTCTTTCTCGACTACCGCGTAGTTCATCTCACGGGGAAAGAGTTTCCTACTGAGGTAGAGGATAGGCCTCTCTATGCCTGACTGGTCTTTTTGGGAGAGGACCGCTCCCAGTCCCTGTTCTGAGGCGTCAGTCTGGAGAACGAAGGGTTGTGTGTAGTCAGGACTGATGAGAACTGGCTCGGATAACAGTGCATTTTTCAGGTTCTGAAAAGCTGTCAACATTTGAGGGGAGGGTTGTCGTAGTAGGGTTTCTGTTCCAGGGTTTTTCTTCAGGAGATCGGTCAGGGGTACTGCAGTCTGAGAAAAGTTTGGGATGAACCTCCGATAGTATCCTAAAAGCCCAAGGAAGGCCCGGAGGTCCTTTTTGGTTTGGGGGAAGGGTATGGACTGAATGGCTTTTATTTTATTATCTTGAGGTCGTATGACCCCCTTCCCGAGGAGGTAACCCAGGTACTTCACGGTTTGGGCCGCCAGAGTTGTTTTAGCAGGGTTAATGGTGAACCCATATTCACCCAGGGAAGTGATTACTCGTTCGAGATGGGACAGGTGTTCAGGCCAGTCATTGCTATAAATGACTATATCGTCAAGATAAGCTCCTGCGTATTGGGCATGTGGTTGCAGGACAATGTTCATAGCCCGTTGAAAGGTTGCTGGGGCCCCGTGAAGCCCGAAGGGCATAACTCGAAACTGGAATAGTCCGTCCGGCGTAGAGAACGCCGTTTTCTTTTTATCTTCGCTCTTCATGGGGATCTGCCAGTATCCTTTACAGAGATCCAGCGTACTGATATAGCGAGCCCGTCCAATGCGTTCTATCATTTCATCTACTCGGGGTAGTGGATACGTGTCGAAACTTGATACTTTATTGACTTCCCGGAAGTCAATACAAAATCGTGTGGAGCCATCGGGTTTCGGAACAAGCACGATGGGTGAGTTCCAACAACTAACGGATGGCTCGATAATACCCATTTTCATCATTTCTTGTACTTCCTCTTGGATGACTTTGCGGCGGGCCTCTGGGACGCGGTAGGGACGTTGTCTCACGACTTTTCCAGGTTCTGTATGGATTGCATGTTCGATGACTGTGGTGTGTCCCGGAGAAGTGGAAAACACCTTTTGTATGGGTGATAAGATTTTCCTGAGGTCTTGTCTTTTGTTTGGCGGTAGTTCCGGGTCAACACAGTTTATGAAGAGCGGATCCCCTGGGTTGAGCATGCTGGAGAGCACGGGTTGAGGCCCCTCCCATTTCTTGAGCAAATTTATGTGGTAGATTTGCCTCTGTTTACGGATAGGATCTAGTTCAATCTCATATGTAACAGGGGTTACCTGTTTCGTCACCGGATAAGGGCCCTGCCATTGTCCAAGTAGTTTGTGGTCGGATGAGGGTATAAGAAGTAGCACTAGGTCTCCGGGAACAAAGGTTCTGGGTTTGGCTCCCCTGTCATATTGCCGTTTTTGTGTGGCCTGGGCGGTCAATAGGTTCTGCCTCACTATTTCCCTAATCTGGCCCAGATGAGTTTTAAGGTTGGCAACATATTCCGGCAGGGGTCGGGTACGGTCAGGCTCGGCTTCCCAGGCTTCCCGAGCCATATCTAGGAGGGTTCTCGGGGGTCTTCCGTAGAGGAGTTCATAGGGGGAGTACCCTGTGCTGCTCTGGACCTTGCAGCGGATAGCGAAGAGGGCCAAAGGAAGCATTTCCTCCCAGCGACGGCTTTCTAGTCCCAGCAACTTCTTGAGAGTGGTCTTTAGAGTCGCGTTGTACCGTTCTACAAGTCCGTCGGTCTGGGGGTGATAGGCAGAAGTTCTTATTTGTTTTATGCCCAGTTGGGAACACACCTGACGCATGAGAGATGAAACAAATGGGGTACCCTGGTCTGTTAATATCTCTCGGGGAAAACCCACTCGGGTGAAGATGGTTACCAGGGCTCTTGCAATGTTCTGAGTGGTGGGATGTTTTAACGGGATGGCCTCAGGGAACCGAGTGGCGTAGTCCACGAGAACGAGAGCATACCGACATCCACTTTTCGAGGGTAACATGGGGCCTATCAGGTCCATCCCCACCCTGGTGAAAGGGACATCAATAAGGGGGAGCGGCTGAAGGGGGACTCTTGGAGGCCGGTATCGACTGTTCTTTTGACATACCGGACACTCTTTGCAGTATTGACTCACTTGTTTATGTATGCCCGGCCAATAGAATTTCTCCAGTATCGTTTGTCCGGTTTTGTCGTCCCCGAAATGGCCTCCTAACAAATGGCTATGTGCTAAGAACAGTACCTTCTCACGAAAGGGACCTGGAACGAGCAGCTGGGATTCTTGTTGGGGTCCACCTTTCCTATACAATAGACCGTTTCGTTTAAAGAAATAGGGACATACGTGCAAGGGATCCTCATTATCAAGGGCTCGTCCCCAGGCGTCCTGTAGTACTGGGTCTTCTTGTTGTGCTGCACGGAACTCTCGGTCATTTTCCCAGGGATGCGGTTCCACCTGCACAGGATAGGCAGCGGCGTAGGTCCTTTTCTCTTTCTTCTTTTGCCCTTTTGTCTTCGGAGCCTTGGTTGCGGGCTCCACAGGAGGAGGATTTTGGGAAAAAGGAGCCTCAGACCACCATTTCTCCAAGGAGTTGGTGGCGTCGTGTAACAGTCGGGGAAGTCCGTGGTAATCACTGCCCAAGATTACCTGTTCCGGCAGGTTGGGTACTAGGCCCACATTAAGGGGACTACGTTCCCCCGAGTACTGTTGTACCTGTACCCGGGTGGTGGGATATCTCCGGGTATCACCGTGTACACATTGGATGTCTACGGTGCCAGTCATTGGCCCCAGAGGATTGGGCATTTCTTGCGGTCGTATCACGCTTTGCCGACAACCTGAATCAGCTAAGGCCATCATTGTATGTCCGTCGATCCTTACCGGACAACGGAAGGGAGGTGGACTAGCCTCCTGGGTGAGACACACATAGTTCCGAGTAAGGCCGACCTCCATCGGTTCTTCCTTTTGAGGACAGAACCGTGCAATATGTCCATAACCCCCACAATGGTAGCATTGAGGGCCAGGAAGGTTTGGTCTTGGGGTCACCGGGAAGGGAACAAAAGGAATAGGCTCCGGTTTTCGGGGTACTAACGGCCTCGGGGGTCGAGGATGGCTTCCATGGACCGTTCGTGCAGAAGGTTCGTCCTTCTTCTGAAAGTCCTGTGCCCGGCTAAAGGCACTGGCGATTTCAACGGCGGTATCTAAAGTGAGTCTCGAGTGCTGACGGACCCACTTCTGCGTAGCTGGGTGCAGGGAGGCCAAAAATTGTTCCAAGTAAATTTTGGCAAGGATTTCGTCTTTGGTGGATGTGGCAGGCTTCAGCCAGCGGTTGGTGAGGTCTTGGACGCGGAACGACAAGGCCCTGGGGGTTTCCTGCGGTCCTTCACGTACCTGCCGCAGCCTTGTCCTGTAGGTCTCGTCGTCAATCCCAAGTCGCTCAAGGATGCACGTTTTTATGTCCTGGTACGGGGTCTGCCCTTGAATATTGGCCTGTTGGAACGCCGCTTGGAGTTCGCCCGTCAGCAGTGGCCCAAGGTAGTGGCTCCATCGGTCAACGGGCCAAGCAGCGGCCTCCGCCAAGCGCTCAAAGTTCGTAAAGAAGAAGTCCGGATCCTCTCCTGGAACGTACTTCTGTAACACCACCGAGGGTAGGGCAGTTGCTGGTCTCGATTGCCCCATGACGTCAACGAGCTTCCCAAGGGCTCGATCTTGAGAGGTGCCCTGGTCTTTCAGGACATCGTGTAGCTGGCCTCGGTCATCCTCAGCGGTTTTAAGAAACCGCTCCATCATCTTTCCTAGGAGTTCCTGGCTTTCAGCGAGTTGCTTCACGGCGGCCTCCATGCTTCCGGATCCCACTTCTGACACCAGGTGTGGACTGTGGGTTGCTGCGGGCCGGAATAACAGGCGTGGAGGCCGTATATATTGGGCTATGGTAGCTCTTTTATTGTTCTCTTTGACAAAAGTACGTGGGTATATACAGAAAGAGCTCCGGGGGTGTAGCTTTGGGTCGGCTCCCAGCGGTACGTGGTCCAGAGGATCTTCCAGAGGTCTTCACGTCTTCCGGGCGTTGGGATGACCTCGGAGGGAAAATGGAGAAGCAGGGGTTAGTCCTTTGGTAAAGACTTCTCTGGTACCGTTACCAACACCGGGGCGTGCGGGGAAAAGAGAGAACCGTGAGGAAGGGAGCGGATAGGGATGCAGAGGGGGGGGGAAAAGAGGAGGGAGAGGGTAGAAGGGAGGTGCGCTGGTGAAGGGGGGGGGGGTGTAGGGAATATTCTACAAGACTTACTAGTGAAGTGTCTCTAATTTAGTTTATATACAGTGTAGAGGTGCTCTAACAGTGAGATCTAGCTCTATACAAATATCTACAGGTTTCTACAAAGGGGGGAACACGGAGACGGTAACACGGTACTCACGTGCCCCGCCGTAACTCTCCCGCGAGTTACGGCCGCTCTCCAGCCACCTCCTGAGGACTCCACCACTCCTCGGTCCAGACGTCCTCCAACTCTCCGCCTTCGATCCTCGCACTCCTCTCTCTCTCTCTCGATGGTTCTCTGCGCGCTGTCTCCTGCCACGAGTCGGCTATCGGGAACGCTCTCCTCTCTTCTTCGGCGTCCTTTATAGTTCCGGGCCCAGGGATGGAGGTGGGACTTCCGGTTTCCCGGTAGGCTGCTTCCGGTTCGGGACTTCCGGGGTCAAGGCGCTCGGGAGGTTCCGTTTCCGGGACGAGTCTGGGTTGGTTCCGCTGGTTGCGTGCCTGCAGGGGAAACAAAGAAGAAGGACTCCTGGTTGTCAGAGACGCAGGAGGATTAGAACCCGAGGAACCCTCGCTCGAGGGTCTCTCCGTTGAGGTATGTCTCGTTCCCCTTCCACACTGTCTAAATAGTACAGTTCAGGATTACCACTATATGCTCAAGAGTTTGAAAAGGACCGCAGGGCATGTCCCAATAGAAAAATAATCAAGCATGTGCTAAATAGTTTCGATATCTTTTCTGGCAAAGTCATTTAATAATTAATTTTTAATGTAAAAAACAATAGTCCTTGATTGCAAGATGTTTCGTTTTTAAATGCCATAGATTAGGGTCTTTGTAAATATTTGTGATGAGTTTTGCTCACGGAGGCCGCCCCGGAAGTCAGGCACGGTCGCCTGTGACGGGGGCGGGGCCACGTCCAGACCGGAAGAGGAGGCAGGCGGAGTCGATGCGTCTCGCGGCCCGGGGCTCCTGTGAGCGGTGTAGAGACCCGGGGCCGCGCTAGCAGGAGGTTGGGCGCCGCGTGCTGAGAGAAGAGTCCCCGACATTGCCCAGGTAAGTTTCAAAAGGCTGGAGGGGCTTGGTGCACTTGTGTGTGTGTGTGTGCGTGTATGCTAGTGTGTGTATGCGACGGTGACGGCGGGGGAGGGGGAGGGGGGGCCTCGGTGCACTTGTGTGTGTGCGTGTGTGTGTGTGTATGTGTCAGGGGGGTGTCTCTGTATGTATGTATGTGCGTGCGTGCGTGCATGGGCACTTGTGTGTGTGTATGCGCATGCGTGTGTGGTGCTTGCGCTTCCCAGGAGACAGCGCCTGGCCACAGCGCGCGTTCCAGTTACAACTCGGCTCGAAGGATGCGCGTGG
Source organism: Lissotriton vulgaris (assembly GCF_964263255.1). Taxonomy (NCBI): domain Eukaryota; kingdom Metazoa; phylum Chordata; class Amphibia; order Caudata; family Salamandridae; genus Lissotriton; species Lissotriton vulgaris. The sequence goes on along the minus strand of NC_141694.1, from coordinate 1,102,704,541 downwards.
CCGAAACTGTCTCCTGGGAAGCACAGTCGCTAACAAAAGATCTCTAGCGGAGACACAGCGCTGACGCGCTGTGTTCGCTACGAGACCTAAAAACGACAATGCCCATCCACGTACATACAAAGAAGAATCTTGATACAGGAAGATAAACTCCTTCACACACCCACTCCCTTTCTACACAAACATACAAATCAGCAGACTGCACCACGCAAAATCCACCCAACCCATAGGGACGCAAACATTCCAGCTGGCCAGGCCGAAATGACGTCAACACAAAGAGGACCAAACCCTAAAGGTGCAAAGCAAACACACCACAGAAAAGACATGTCCAAACTAAGAAGGAACTTCAATCTGACATGTAATTAAGGAAAGGGGAACAAGCATACAACAGACCTCAAAAACAACGCCAAAGCTAGAGGTGACGGAAAAGTACACCTACCTACAACACAAAGGTGGTAAAGACATCTCCAACACCATGCCCACAAAGGTGACAAAGTATGTCAACCCACAACCACAATAGAAGTGGTAGGCAAGAGAAGCTCAAAACCAAGGAGCCTTCTCACAAACACAACCCCAACAGTGAGAAGTACCTAGACTCAAACGACAACGGCAAGGGATTCACCTAAAATGTGCTGCCCACAAAGGTGACAATTAAGTGTCACCCACAACCACCAAATTTAGTGGTAGGCAAGATAAGCACAATACTAATGCACCTTATCACACACACTCCCCCCAACAGTGAGCTGACTCCCACAAAGGCAAGGGGTTCACACCAAAAACACTGCCACAAAGGTGACAATACCATGTCAACTCACAACGCGAAACATGTGGTAGGCTAAAGGAGCTCAACTAAAGAGCCCTAACCCCCACCCACCCAACAGAGAGACACAAACTCTTAACGGCGACAAAAGGGGTGACCCAGAGTGACTTCACACATAAAAGTCAACTCACCACTCACACACAATACAGATTATTGTGAAAAACCTCATGACTATAGACTTAGCAAACACACCTCTCACTGGGAAACCACCAATAGTGTAGAGTCTCATTCTCACACTGGCTGAGCAGCAGGTATAACACAGTGCGAGAAGCAGAAACATAAGATGGTATTTAAAATACAATTTTATGTTACTGCTTCTCCCACTGCGAGAAAGCAGTGGGGCGACGCTCTTCCGCCCAAATGGAGGAGCGACTGCTTCTTTCAAGTATTAAAGAACAAAACCCTATGGTTTGAAAGAGATCTGAGATTTGTCCCTCAAGTCATATGCTATTTTCTCATGACTCAACAGCTGCCAAAGCTTGTGGAGTCAAATATCATAGGTTGGAGTTGTTGGTTTCCCTCGAGAGAAAGAATGGTGTGCTTGGCTGCAAGAAGGACATGGGATATTCTTTTGCCTGCATTGCAGTGGAGTAGATAGAATCCTGCCGAGGGTCTACCAAGGAGGGTGATCTCAGGGGTATGGCCCTGAATCTGGGAAACTGCAAGAAAGTATCCCAAAGGTCTTGTCATCGGGGGCAAGCCCACAGGGTGTGAATGAGGAAGCCTGCGCTTATGCATCCACGTCAGAAGGACTCCGGTTAGGTGGGACTGATCATGTGGAAGCGGTGCAGGGAGTGGTGCCAACGAAACAGTATTTTGTAGAGGATCTCCTTGCCTCAGGCATGGCAGGCAAACCTATAAAAAAATTAGTATGAAGGAACACCTCATGCCATTGATTGGCATCTAAGGTACTATTAACATTTTACCCAGTGCAGTTGGAAGGATGATTTACCCACCGATGCCTTGGTGTTAAATATGCTGTAGATGTTTGGAGGAGAGGCACTGGAGGAATTTCTCTAAAGCGGTAGGTGCTCTAGTGGCGCATGCTTTGTTGCTACTATGCGAGAGACTCAGTGGGGAATCTGGAGGGAATGAAAACATTTGACCTTGGTAATCCCATATTTATGTTTAATATCCTCAAAGATTTTCACTTGACCCTCAAAGTAAATGTCCGGGAGACGAAAGCAATCCCTCTCCCTGCAGATCTGGAAGGTCTATGTCGTCAATCCGAGTGTGAAATCAGTGTGGTCAAGGACTGGCATGAAGGGGGAGAGAAAGGAGGTAAGGCCCCTTTTTAGTTCTATGTTTTAGAGAGCGATCTTCAAGCAGTGATCCAACGACTAGCCTTTGCTCCCCCAATATTTAAATGAGCATAGTCAGTCTTTCTGACCCCCGGGAGGACAAAAAGCCGACTAATAAGCCAGGGATTTTTTTTCCAAAGTTCAGTTCAGGGGTGGTGAGAGGGTCAGGTGCCCAGAATAGGCATGCCCTGATCAAACCCCCAGGGTGGGGGAGGCAAAAAGACCACCAGGCACCAGGGATTATGTGTTTTTTTTAAACATCGGGGTGGGGCTGCCAATGGTCCCACCCCCCTCCCCAACCCCCCAAAAAAACTGTCCTTGTCTTTCTGCCCCGCTGCAGGAGGCAGATGGGGCAGTAACCCATTATCTGTCCCCTAGTTTTCAAAAATGGTTAGGGTTGCTAGGTTTCCTTAGGTGCTAGGGTCCAAAATCCACAGCTAGGCACATTGTGAAAAAAGTGTCAGTTTCACTGAAAAAATGTGATGTGGCCACATTGCGTTTTGGGTCGTTGCCTGTTGCAGGTACTAGGCCTACCCCCACAAGTGAGTTACAATTTTTATCAGGAGAGTTGGGGGTATGCTGAGTGGGTGGAAATGTGTGGCTCCCTGCAGATTCCAGAACTTTCCATCACATAAATGTAAGGAAATGTGTGTTGATTTTTAATTTTAGTATGTTTGGACGTTGCAAGGGACTCTGGGTCAGAGAACCTGGTGACAGCCACACAGGTCAGCCCATCCTGGATTCTCCTGGATGTCTAGTTTTCAAAAATGTATAGGTTTGCAAGGTTTCTCTAGGTGCCGGTTGAGCTAGAGCCCAAAATCCATAGCTAGGCACATTGCAAATGAATGGTCAGTTTTCTGCGGAAAAATGTGATGTGTTCATGTTGTGTTTTGGACCGTTTCCTGTTGCGGGTACTAGGCCTACCCACCCAAGTGAGTTACCATTTGTATTGGGAGATTTGGGGAAATGCTAGGTGGGTGGAAGTTTGTGGCTCCCTGCAGACTCCAGAACTTTCTATCACAGAAATGTGAGAAAAATGTGTTTATTTCGAGAAAGTTTGAGGTTTGCAGTGTATTCTGGGTAACAGAACCTGGTGAGAGCCATTCAAGTCACCACATCCTGGATTCCCCTGGATGTCAAGTTTTCAAAAATATATAGGTTTGCTAGGTTTCTTTAGGTGCCGGCAGAGCTAGGTTTCACAATCCACAGCTAGGCACATTGTGAAAAAGGGGTCTGTTTTCACTGGAAAATGTGATGTGTCCACGTTGTGTTTTGGGTGGTTTCCTGTCCCGGGTACTAGGCCTATCCACACACGTAAGGTACCGTTTTTATCGGAAGACTTAGGGGAATACAGAATAGTAGAACAAGTGCTATTACAAATTACTTTCTTTGCATTTCTGCCTTCCAAATATAAGAAAATGTGTAAAAAAGAAGTAATCTTGAACAATTTCTTCAAATTCTTATGCTTGTATGGTTACCCACAATTTTGGAGATGTGCAAATAACCACTGCTTATAAACTCTGTATTTTGTTCCCATTTCGGAAAAATATAGGTTTCCTTGGTACCTATTTTTCACTCTATATATATATATTTTTTTAACAACAATTTTTATTTTTATTTGTCAAATACAATGCAGAGCTCTGTGACCCAGAGACAGACTGCCACATAGTACACAAGAGATATTGCGTTGACTTTTAACAAGTGCATTATGCAAAAAACGGAAACAAAGAAACAAAATCCCCCCCCTTACACTGTCTACGCAACACACAATAAATCACACAAATTCGCCTGCACATAATGAACAGCATATCATCTGCAGGACCCAAAAGGTCCAGAACCACAACTCCTGCCCAATTTAACCCTCAACAGCCACATCCCCCCCGGCAGGGGGCTCCAGATCCAAACCTCGGTATGTCGCCCACCTCTTCCAGATCTTAAAATGCTTCAATGGACACCCTTGTGCCTGAAAAATAGGGACCTTCAGACCCACATTAAAATCCAAACCATTTTTCCATGCCGAAAGCAGGGTTGGGTTCCCCGCCTTCCACTTTCAAGCAATGTAAGGGTGTTCCCATCCCAGGACCTCAGCAAGGTAGGCCAAAACCCCCCGCCAGAACCTTTTGAGCTCCGAGCATTGCCAAATTGCACAAAACAGAGTCCATCCTCTGAGTCACAACGTAGGCACACTGGGGACTCTATCAAGCCGGCCCTCCACAGCCTAACACGTGTATAATATACACGGTAAAGATAATGAAATTGGATCAACCGAAGGCGCAGGGCTATCGCCGATTTTCTTGGGGACGCAAGCGCCTCCGTCCAGTCCTCCTCATACAAGGGGCCGAGGTCTTCCTCCCACCTCACCCTAAGTTTATCTAATGTAGTGGGGCTGAACTCAGAAAGAGACTCCAATTCCGCAATGCTGGGGAATATAGCATGTCTAAACTGCAAGTATTTGAAAAATTGTGTTTTCCGCATCTGATAGTCATGCTGGAGATCCTGGGAAGATTTTAAAACCGTGCCACGTATAACGTCCCCTAAGGTAGAGATCCCAATATTATCCCAGTCTCGGAAACCCAGCAAGCCTGCAAGTTGTGGCAATCTACCATTGGACCAAAGTGGAGTCTCCCTTGTCAGCCTGTCCCACCAGGCCATCTTACACAGGGCCTGCCTCCACACCTGGAAAACTACTCTTGTAGCGGACGGCAGTGTCTTGCGGATAGAAGCTGAGTATAAGGCTGTATGTAAAGAATAGGAACCCATCCAGCACCGCTCCACTGCATATGCAGGATCAGAGCGATCCCCATACCACCATTCGTTCAATATCAGGAGTTGCAAGGTCACGTATTAGGACTGGACGTCCAAGGTGGCCAGCCCACAAAAGAATGTGGACTGAAAACACATCCGTAGCGTGATCCTGGGTGCCCCCCCTGCCCAAAGAAACTGACCCAGGACCGAGTTAACCTGGCGGAACCAAGAGGGCCTAACAGGAAATGGATGATTCTGTAGCTGATAGAGCAAGCGTGGCAACAAGATGGCCGACCGACCTGGAAGAGAAAGGGGCATATGAGACCAAGTTTTCAATTCTTCACGCACCCGCGTCCCCACTGATGCAACATTCCGGTCCCAGGACTTCCCCCGATGAGGTGGACAGAAAAACCCCCAGATGTTTCATACCGACTGCAGTAACCTGTACCGCAGCTGGCTCCCCAGTGGCCTCAACACGGACTTGCTTGTGTTCATGGATAGACCAGAGGTCTCCCCAAATAGCTCCATAATACGCAACAATCTGGGGCCCGTCCTTTTGACGTCGGTCAAAATGAAAAGAACATCATCCGCGTAGAGCGCTATACAGTCCCATAGCCCCTGTGCCCATTCGAAATCCACCACTTGTGCATCAATCCGCATCCATGCCGCCAAGGGCTCCATCGCGAGGGCGAAAAGAAATGGCAACATTGGGCATCCCTGTCGGGTGTCCTGTCCAATAGGAAAGGTGAAGGAGGCAGTTCCTGCAACCCGTACCGAAGCCGTGATTTGATATAAAGAAGTTTTAAGTAGGCCAAAAACGTGGCCCCAAATTCTAATTATCCAAAAGCGCAAATAGATACGTCCAACCAAGGGAATAAAAAGCTCTATCCATATCCGCCAAAAGGAGAGCCACTGGCACATCCATCCTCCGTATCATGTCTATAGCAATATGCGCCCGCCGGAGATTGTGCTGTGTCGCCCGCTGAAGCATGAAGCCCGCTTGGTCCGGATGGACCAGCGAGGTGATATGGGAGCGAAGGCGAGTGGCCAAGGCCTTTCGCCAAAACCTTGGCCTAAATATATAGCAGCGAGATTTCTTTTGTGAGCCACAGCAAGCCTGTTACTGACCCAGAAGGAGCGAGGGTCCCACGGGGGCATTTTGGACGCCACTACACTGCGCTGTTGGTCCTCCCGCCGCAGCGCTCTACAGCGGCTGGTGAGGACTACACTACCCAGGCTCCCCGGCGCCCCAGCATTGGCGCATCGCCGCAAACGTCATCTCGGCGCCCGGAGGCGCTAGAAATTGCGGCGCACCCCGGCAGAGCGGGTTGATTTCTTTTGTGAGCCACAGCAAGCCTGTTACTGACCCAGAAGGAGCGAGGGTCCCACGGGGGCATTTTGGACGCCACTACACTGCGCTGTTGGTCCTCCCGCCGCAGCGCTCTACAGCGGCTGGTGAGGACTACACTACCCAGGCTCCCCGGCGCCCCAGCATTGGCGCATCGCCGCAAACGTCATCTCGGCGCCCGGAGGCGCTAGAAATTGCGGCGCACCCCGGCAGAGCGGGTTGATTTCTTTTGTGAGCCACAGCAAGCCTGTTACTGACCCAGAAGGAGTGAGGGTCCCACGGGGGCATTTTGGACGCCACTACACTGCGCTGTTGGTCCTCCCGCCGCAGCGCTCTACAGCGGCTGGTGAGGACTACACTACCCAGGCTCCCCGGCGCCCCAGCATTGGCGCATCGCCGCAAACGTCATCTCGGCGCCCGGAGGCGCTAGAAATTGCGGCGCACCCCGGCAGAGCGGGTTGATTTCTTTTGTGAGCCACAGCAAGCCTGTTACTGACCCAGAAGGAGCGAGGGTCCCACGGGGGCATTTTGGACGCCACTACACTGCGCTGTTGGTCCTCCCGCCGCAGCGCTCTACAGCGGCTGGTGAGGACTACACTACCCAGGCTCCCCGGCGCCCCAGCATTGGCGCATCGCCGCAAACGTCATCTCGGCGCCCGGAGGCGCTAGAAATTGCGGCGCACCCCGGCAGAGCGGGTTGATTTCTTTTGTGAGCCACAGCAAGCCTGTTACTGACCCAGAAGGAGCGAGGGTCCCACGGGGGCATTTTGGACGCCACTACACTGCGCTGTTGGTCCTCCGGCCGCAGCGCTCTACAGCGGCTGGTGAGGACTACACTACCCAGGCTCCCCGGCGCCCCAGCATTGGCGCATCGCCGCAAACGTCATCTCGGCGCCCGGAGGCGCTAGAAATTGCGGCGCACCCCCGCGACGCGGGAGCGAGCGGGAGCGAAGCCGGGCTAAGCCCGGGCAAAGGGCGGGCCCTCTGTGGCCCTCAGTGACCGAGGTAGGCCGGGCTGGGCCCGGTCCTTTACATTTTGTGATTATATCTTTGAACTTGTGCCCACTTGAGTAGGTGGGTGAACTGTTTCGAGTACTGTTATTGCTACACTGCATCCCGGTCCTACTTGGCCTGTCAGGGGCTGACGTTATTCCAGACTTTTATCCGTTTTATACTTCTATATTCATCACTGTGGAAAATGTCTAAAACCCTTCGCTCAGGAAGGGTAGTGGGAGAAAAACCTGGCCGAAAATTAACTACCACCCGCACAAGAAACAAATCAGTGAACAACCCACCGTTGAAAGGCCAATGCCAGCTATCTGAACTCTGGGATCTATCTGGTTTAAAAAAATCCAAACTTGCTACGTCAGAAAAACCAGATACTAAAGCCCTGGAACTACATTCACCAGCCACCATAGATCCTCAACCACCCCAGGTACAGCAGGGGGCCCCTCAATCTATGGTAGGGGGGTCTCCCGTACGGGACTTTACAGAGGGGAGGCTGACGATCGTAGGTGACCCAGTGCATACACCACTGATCCCGCAGTCACCCATGAATGATAGGCCGGGGGGTGACTTGTCTGCACTATCCATTGATCTGGAACTATGGGGTCGCTACGTAAGTCCAGCTAAAGTGGAATCTTTGGAGCAGTTTAAAGCTCCAGGGGGTGCCACCCCTTCTGGGTTATTGCTGTATAGTAGCACCCCTTCGTTAAACAGACATGAAATATCTGACTTGTTAAACACCTCCAGGAGCCCCGATCTTAATCTCCTGGATAATTGTTGCACTGTGGAAGCACGAGAAAAGCCGATCTCTGAGTCCATGATCGCGCTGGAACAACTCCTAGCTTCAATCTTACTGCTTCTAGGGAAATTTGTAGGCAGCTCGGACTGTATTCTTGAATCAGTCACTCAAATTCTAAAGACATTGCTGCAGAAAGCGCCGGATATGAGTAAGGCCTCTCCCCCAAAGTCTGAACAATATTTATCTGAGGGGAAAATCAGAGACACTAGAGGGGAACCAGATAGGAAAAATGAAGTGCCTACTATGGATCCTCAAAAGGATATGCCCCTTACTGCAGCTTCCAACTGTATCAAAAATATAGTCCTGGAGATAGAAGAGGAGGATAAAGCTTTGTCTGGCCCTAAAACGGTCCAGGAGTTATTTCCTATCTTCATATCTGAGTGTGGAAAAGAACCCCTGGCCGACAAACTAGAGGTAAACGAAGAAAGGGGAAAAAATGGTAAACAAAAAATTAACAAAGCCAGCAAGAGGAAACCAATACGAAAATACAGAAAGAAGAAGCAGCGGAGGATTATTTTCCAAAAGTTCACAGAGGCAAGGGAGAATGATGTAAGGAATGGGGAACCCTCATCTACTTCCTTAAAGGTGGACATTGACGGGAACTTAACTGCTTTAACCTCTGTAGAGGAGGAAAATGAACAATGTAGTCTGCTTACGCAGGAAGATACACCGCAAATAGGGGGTTCTCTCCTATGCTCTCCTTCACGGAGTGCATTAGGAGTACCAATCTCTTATTCATCTGGGGCTCTAAATCCTTTGGCCCCCCCCTTTGCTGTAACACTTGATTCGGAAAATTCTTGTCCTCCGGCCCGTTCTGTAAATATTTCTAAGGCCCCTGTGGATGTGCGTGTATTAGATTTTGTTCCCTTATTTGATACTGACCTTTTGTTAAACAGAGCTTGGCTTCTCAAGCGATTCAGTGAGGTTGAAAGTCTCTATCATATTCAGTCTAGAGACATAGAATTGGTGTCTTTGCTGGGTGGAAGTAGAGTATTGAGTATACGGGTGAAATTTTATTCGCCTATTATAACAAACTTGATACTAGAACAAGCTGAAAACTTTCAGCGTTTAGGTATTGATATTCTCCCTATCTCCAACCCAGGCAAGCCAAATCCTTTATGTAAGCAGGGGTTTGGGGGTGGTGAGCAAAACGGGGTAACCTCTCCCCTGAGAGATTTGAAAATTTGGGTTTCCAGGGGAAAACGCTCAGTGTCGCATGTGAAGCCACTTCCACTAATTGAGAATTCCTCACTCATAGATGATAATAACCGGTGGAATTGGCTCCATAGCGCATTATCAACAAAAACGAAGGATAACCCCAAATTGTTTCACCATCTTTAACACCGCATTAAATATAATTTCCTGGAATGCGTCCGGATTCCACAACAGCCCAGAGAAACTTGCTTTTTTATCTACTCTGGGGGCTGATATATTGTGCATTCAGGAAACATGGTGCATTGATATGTTAACGCCTTCAAAAGATTTTTACGTTCTGGAAGTTCCAGCTGCGCCCTCTAAGAAAGGGCATGCCAGGGGGGGGATCGCTTGCTTATTGTCAAATAAATTTCAATGGAGATTCTCCCATTATATTGATTCCAGTAGACTTTTCCACACAATAACACTAGAAAATCTGTTCCATGAGGGTAAAAAATATCCCATGGTAATTTTTAATGTGTATATACCCCCTGAGGAGTGTTTTAATGATAATTTGCAGCAGGTTCTCCAGTACATGGAACAGATAAAAAATTCCCCTCCTTTCCCTGTAATTTTGCTTGTAGGTGATTTAAATTGTAAAATTTCAAATGCTAGTCTAAAACTCTTCAGGAATAAAGTTAAGGAAGAGGTACACTTTATCCCCCAGACGCTTTTTCCGGAGAACTTGATGACAAATAAAAGAGGGAAGATTCTGTTAAAAGAATTAGCGATTGGGGATGGTATTATCTTAAATGGAAGATTTCCATCTGACGTCCCCGCTAACTATACTCACAAATCCCCCTTTGGGTCGTCAATTTTGGACTATGCTATTGCCGACTATGGCCTGTTTCCCCAGATTCTGGACCTATAGATTATACCCACGTCACTCAGCGACCATAGTATATTGTTTTTAACAGTGTCTTTAAATTCTTTGAATACGGCGTCTTGGTCGCTAAATGGCAATGAGGCTACCTTCCATACCTCTTCTGGAAGGTGCTTCTGGAACAGTGCCGCCATTAATGGGGTGCAGGACCTATTGGCCGATACCCTTCGGGTAATAAACGAGTGGAACGGCAGCAAATTAGTTTGTTTTGAAGAATTTATGCGAAAGATCTTATTGTACGCAAACAAAACTGTTCCCCCTAGGAAAGGAGAGGTAGTCCCCATGACACTACGTAATTTGAATAGGGAATTAAATAAACTAATTCGCGAACAGTATGTTGAAAGGGTCCCGGAACGTGGGAAAGACATCGCTAGGTTAAAAAGAAAGAGAAGCAGACTCAAGCTAAAAATTAAAAAGGATAGGGAGGATGAAATATGGATTAAACTGAGGGAATCTGCTGCACATGGTAACATTAAAGAATTTTGGGCAATAATTGGGAAAGGATGTGGTACACGTCATTCCCCTATTCCCATTCCTATCCCAGAAGAGCTATGGTCCTCTCATATCCGAGAGCTCTATGCAGGGAACGGGACCACAGGTATGGATAATTTCATGTATGCTGCCCCTGAAGACCTGGTCTTCTATCCCTCTGAGAAAGAAATCGAGACGGCTATAAAAAATATGCGACCTTCTGGGGCCATGGGACCGGATGAGCTTCCGATGACGGTCCTTAAACAAGATCCCTCAAGCTGGAGTAAAATCTTGTACCCCTTGTTTAGGGCGTGCCATCTCTCCAAAATTGTTCCTGCTTCCTGGAGAGGAAGTATTTTGGTCCCTATCTTTAAAAAGGGTACAAGGGATAGCCCCAGTAATTACCGCCTGATTGCGCTCCTCGACTTCATCGGAAAGGTCTTTGCGAAATGTCTCCTTAGTTCTCTTTCTGACTGGGTCGAGGAGCGCAATATTCTGCCGTTTGAACAGACCGGTTTCCGAAGGGAGCATGGCACGCTGGACAACATGACTGCCCTTCAGGTGATCACAGATAAATATGTCCAGGTGAGAGGGGGAGTTGTATACGTCGCCTTCATTGATTTCTCCACAGCGTTCGATAAAGTAGATCGTGGAACGCTGTGGAGAAAACTGGCGACGCTGGGTGCCCCTACTCCCCTGTTGGAACTGGTGCGGGCTCTGCACACTGAGACCTGGTGCAGGGTCTTAATGGGGGGCGAAAGGGGGCTCTCGGCCAAAATACCATCTCGGAATGGCCTTAAACAAGGCTGCTTACTGGCACCCCTTTTGTTTTCCTTATATACGACTGACCTCCCTGCGGCCGTGTCTGCCAGTGAGGGGATTGCACCGATGATAGGAGGGATTCCAATATCCTGTTTGATGTATGCCGATGATGTTTTGTTGCTTGACTTGACCCCTACTGGTCTTGCAAACCGGCTACAGGCTCTCCAGGCCTTCGCTGGGGAGCATTACATGAAGATCAATATTAATAAAAGTAAAGTGATGTGTATAGCGGGTAAGAAGAAGTGCCGCTCGACAAACTTTGGTTGGGCTATTGGAGGGCATAGATTGGAGGTCGTAACTTCCTATACCTTTTTGGGGAAAATATTCTCGGCCAATATGAGCGAGAAACTCCATATAGAGCATTGCTCCCGCAAAGCTCTTGCCCATGGAAATGGGTTAAAGTCCCTATACCAGGCAACGGGGAAAAGACACTTTGCTAGCCTCCTAGAAGTGTTTAGAGCAAAAATCCCCGCAACCATCTTGTACGGTATCGAATTAATAGAGGTAAAAAACTGGGACTTTTGCCACAAGATTGAGGGGAAACTCTTAAGATCCCTCTCGACTCTTAACAATGCGTGCCCACTGGCCGCCTGCAGGCTGGACTTTGGACTCAGGAGTTCCTGGGCTCAGGGTCTGTGCGCCTTAATAAGATGGGTGGCCAGTTTGGCCAGAGCGAGAGATTGTACCCTGCGAGTTCTACTCAAAAACGAACTATTGGGCAATTTTAAGGAGTTCTCTAAACTCGTAAGCAATTTTAGAAGGGCTGTGAAGATACTTAAACTTGATGAAAGTGCTCTCTTCTCCTATTCTCCCACGCAGTTAAAGCATATCCTTAAGGAGGCCTCGTGGGAGTTTTGTTTTCTCTCTGACAAAAAATCAGTTGGTGACAAAAGGAACGCGGAGCCGCTCATCTCCTCTTATAGGTTGAAACAGCCACAACCTTATGCCCTATGGAATCTACCACATGGGATACGTAGGTTTTGGTTTTTATTACGCTATGATTTAATCCCACTTAATATATTGCTATCCAAATGGTATGGCACTTCTGCCTTGTGCAATTTATGTAAACTGAACAACCAGGACTGTATGCATGTATTATTGATTTGTCCTATGTTACGTAATTTGCGCAACCGATGGCTAAAAGTAATCTGTCTCCGCCTTAGCATTGTCACTTTAAAAGATTTTCTTCATGCACTTTATTGCCCTCCAAATGAAATGTTCTGTTCTTATATTTTTAACTTTTTTAAAGGATTTTTAGCTATTTATTAATTGTACTGGAAAAACTGTGTCTGTCCGGCCTTGTTGGATTGATTGTTGGTAGTGTAGCTATTGCGGATCGAATATTGTGTTTTTAACTCTTGTATTTTCTGTGTTTGTGTTGCTTTGTATTGCATATGCTTATGTGGCCCTCTTTGAGAGCCAAAACATAATAAATAAATTTGAAAAAATTTGAAATTTATAGCAGCGAGATGGGGCGGTATGAAGAGTGTGGTCCCGAGGATGGCGGGCCTTTGGAACACAACCACCTCAGCGTGTCTCCAGTCGGGGGAAGGCACCCACTCTCATGTGCTTCCTCTACCACCCGAAGGAGATGGGGTCCCAGTTGCGAAAAATATCTCTTGAAAAACTCACAGGGGAATCCGCTGGGCCCTGGAGCCTTTCCAGAATTGAGTTCCCCTAATGCTGTGCCTCATTCTTCCACCGTGAGTGGGAGATCCATTTCTGCCCGAGCCTCATCTGAGAGAGACCGGGGCAGGATATCTGAAATAAAACAGTGAACCATATCCTCTGACAAGGACTCCAGTGGGGCATACAAGTCAGAATAGTAGTGCACGAAGCGAACAGCTATAACCAAGGGATCACCCAATACACTCCCGGACGGCCCCACAAGCCATGGGAGAACCAGGGAACTCGCCGCCCCCTGATAAAGACGATGAAGCAATTTAATGGACTTATTGCCCCACTGATAGATCCTACTATGGGACGCCAGCCATGCCAATCGAGCTTCATCCAGCAATAAATCAGCGTGCATTTGTCTGATCTAGCAGCTGACGACGAGCCAGGGTCCCCCCATCCAACCTACCGGCAAGCTCCAATTCAAGCATGTGGGCCTCCGAGCGCACCAAGGACTCCATAGTCCACCGCGGAGCAACAAGATATGTCCACTTACCGCATAGTAGTTTTCATCACTTCCCACAGCGGTGCTGCGGTCGCCACCGAACCCATATCAAGATCTAAATATTGATCAATGGCCTGTCCCAAATGATCCCTATACTGGTCGTCTTGCAGATGCCAGGGGGAAAGACGCCAATGGAATGGTGGCTTCGCCAGTCCGAACCGTAGTGTGAGCGCAACTGGGGAATGATCCGATAGACCCCTAGGAAGGATCTCCGCGTCCGTCACTCTCCCAGTCACCGCAGCCGGCACAAAGACATAGTCTAACTTTGAGAACAATCCATGTACAGAAGAGAAATGTTTATAACCCTGCTCCCCCGCATGCTGCCGTCGCCAGGAGTCCACCCAGCCCAGACCCGATACCAGGGAGAATCATTTAATTGAGTGACCCACAGCTGGCATCCCCCCCCGTCGCCACCTATCTCGAGCCCCATCCATCACATCATTTTAGTCATCACCCACAGCTGTCACTCCATCCAGAACATCCGCCCACAAAGTCATAATGCGTTCAGCCAATGTCCAGGACAAAGGGGGAGGGGCATAGACACTCTCCAGCACCACCTGTTCCTTGGATAAAACATACCTTCCCTGCGTCTCCTGCGTCTCCTGCAACATAAGAACATCAACCCGGTAGCGCTTGGCTTGGTGAAGGATAATCCCCCTCTTTACCTTATCAGCGCCCCCCTGCCATTCCAACTCACAATCCTAAGGGCCCCGGCAGTGGGCCGTGGGCTAACTACAGGGGCGGACATCTAGAGAAACAATAAACACAATGAGCAGGACCTGCTGTGACATGTAAAGACACAGCGGCACATAGCAATATGACAGTGTAGTGAAAGCAAACAATCCTCCAAAATCTTACAAGTGAAACAAAAAAACCCTGATGAACGATTAGAAGACTTACTAATAATGAACAAAGACATCCCCACAAACCCGCCACCTGAATACCTCAAAACCACTGAAGTAACTGTCGCGGTGAAGGCGGCATGGTGACCACAACGGGAGCCCCCGGCCCACCTCCGCCAATGGATCCCCAGAAACCCCCCATGAAACCCGGGCTGTCCCCTCAACCACTAAGACCAGCAGGGGATGATAACCCGATTATATGCTTCAACAGCCTAAACAGATATGTACGTAAATTTGTCCACCAGGAAAGTCCCGAAGAAGTCACGAGGCCGGCCTCTCTGAGCGGGGCACCGAGGCCGATCTACTGGCATCACTATGGGACTTCGAGCGACGTCTGGATCTCAAGCGCCTGTTGCCTTTGACTTTAGGCGGCTTACGGGCGGATTCACTCATTAACCAGTTGGACTCCAGTCTTGGCAGTGTATGCAAATGCAACCTTACTGTCTCGTCTGTCCAGTGGAAAACGTCCTCAGGAGAATCGAACAAGCATTTGCAATGCAATAGGTCTCAAATTTGCAAGAGTTTGAGTTATTGGCATTGTAAATGACTATGCCTTTTATTGATGTGTTTTGAAAACCTGCAAGAGGTGCCTAAACACGCACTTTGTATAGATAGTCCTTTCTAGGCTGGCAGTAAAAGAGGCGCAGTTATTGCCAGCCTTGCTTCTCGTATGTAAAGGCTATAAGTACACAGTGCATGTTTACGCACCTCTTGCAAGTTTTCAAAACAGATAAATAAAAGGCATTGTCATTTATAATGTGAATAGCTCAAACTCTCGCAAAAGAGAGACCTATTGCATTGCAAATGCTTGTTAATTGCGCAGTCACACTCTAAACACAGAAGAAACACCATGTTTATAGTGTAAGACAAGCCTACTTCGTGTGCTATGATTTTATTTTTCTGGTATGTTTGTAGCGCATGTAGGAGCGCAGGGCCAAATCTGAACTCTTCCTGCTTGTGCCATTAACATAGTTTTTCTTTTTATCCCAGGGACTATAATTAGTTCAAAAAGTTATCATTAACATACGATTAAAGTCTAAAGCACTGAGATTTGGGGGATAGTGAAAACATCCAGCCTGCAGACAGAAGAGAATCGGTTATGCAGGAAACTTCTTGGAGCCCCAATCTCTTCATCCGGGTACATTTGCCACGCTGAACTCAACCTGCCCTATATAACTGATTTTATTGCCACACGGCCCGCATTATTTTGGCTGGCCATTTGGGCCAATAACCGCGCTACCTTAACACAGGAAATTGTGTCTGAGTGTCTAGCTTGTGATAAAGGTATGAGTATCCCGTGGCTCCGGGCGACACAGGAAAGCCTAAACAGCATAGGCAAAATCCATCTTTTTAACGACCCCTCCCCGATTAAGAGTACGGACAAAAAGGATGTACAATTTGAACTTTACGCCCTTTTTAGGGAAAAGAGGTTGGAGGAAGAATTGCAAAAACAAACTGTCAAATCATATGTGAATAATGTAAACAATGACTTATCTCCACAACAAATTCCTCTATACCTAAGACTTCCATTGACTAACTGGGAAAGATCGTTATTATATCGCTTGAGAGCTGGGACCATAAAATACTCACTTTGCTTCCCCATGGGCCATAGCATGATGAGCTCTGGAAATGCGCCATGCCCCTGTCCCTGCGATGGATATAGCAGGCAAAATGATTTACACTTCTTTTTTAACTGCAAATTTTATATGAAATACATTAAGTGGTTTTTAGCCCCATATTTTAAAAAACAAAGACCAGTTTCCTTTTCTCAATCCTACTCCATGCTTTTAACCCCTTCCACACTCATGACGAGCTGGGCTCGTCATGGTGTAGCCTCCTCGTACACTCATGACGAGCCCAGCTCGTCATAAAACAATGTAAAACAACAATTTGCAGCACAGATGGGGAAAACGCATAGCAGCCATGGAGTTAAAACTAGAAAACGATGAATTGATTTTTCGCGTAAGTTCATTTTTGAAAGTTATCTCTTCTACACGCAAATCGATGGAATCTCCCTGAAATGTTTATGCGCTGTACAGTTCCCCATGCCTTTGCACTTTAGTAAATTGGACTGCACTTTAGTAATTGAATTACATTGATTGTTTACATTAACGCTCGTATGACATTTGCAGTCTTTAACTATTTGTGAAAGTTTTGTAATTATTTTAAATGTATTTTTAAATGTGTCACTTTTATGGATTTCTTGCAATCCGAATAAAGTATTTTTGAATTGAATTGAATTGAAGTCTAAAGCACTGAAAGAAATACAAACAAGTGGGTTTAGGTATGAGTTTCCCCCAACAGGCCTTTATAAAATAATGTATCAGCACTATTGAGGTATGTTTACTTGCTATTTTATTTTTTTAATTGCTGGATAAATCCCTAAACAGTGCAGCGACCATTTTGGAGGAAGGTAGATGAACGAATTTAAAATGGCTGCCACATTGCTGTTGGTCCACTTGCCTTTCTTTAAATATATCTACTGAAATGGGAATGGACTATTTGAATGGTAGAAGGCCCGTAACGGGCGTTGAAGGGCATTAGCAGAGCTGTGTGATGATTTATTTTCAGCATCTATTTGCAGCCTACCTCACATGGGCCTGTGTCAGAGCCGACGGGGAGAGGGAGGGAGGGAAAGTGAAAGTAAAAGCGAAAGCGCTCCATGCGCGCATTGTGCTGAACGCGCCAGCCTGTCCGGGCGCGTGCGTGCATGCCTGTCTGGGAGCATGCACATCTCCTGTACCCTGGTGGAGTGCTTTAAACCCACTAAGGTAGGTGCATCTGCTCCTTTGAGTTTTAGGGGGAGAAGCCAGAGATTTAACAATTCAGGGACGACTCCGGGGCAGAGGTGCATCAGCAGAACCCTATGTGGGTACATACACTAACATGAACAATTACATCTTGAAAAGAATGCTTTCCTGTTCCCCCTCAACTGGCTTCTGCTGGAATCCAGGGACGCACATTCATTACATTTCCTCGGATACATTCTCTGGTCTGAAAATCTTCTTCACTCTAGGGAGGGGCGTTTTTCATTCAGTGAAGTTTGTTTAAGTTTGCCCTATTACCGCCCCCTTCTCGCGTGTCAATATTTACGGCATGGCGCAATAATTTTCACTGTCAACACACTCAGCCATGCTCCAAATTATATACGGTATTTTACTCAATAAATACCTTTCGCAGAGCTTTTCTATGCACGATTACATTGAACGAAGAAGAAATATATACACATAGTTAAATAAGTTAAATCAGAACACTTGAACATAAAGTGTTACAGGAGAGCGGTAAATGTTGCAACCTTCACAGATATACGAGTTTTCCATAGATCTTTTAAAAGGTGCCAAAAAACATACCTTCGCAGCACATATACTACAAACACTCTTCTGAAGTTTCGATCCAGCCCCCTCATTTTCAAACGGTGCTGTTGTAAAGTACTTGCAGTCTCTCTCACGAGAAAAGTAGCGCCTTATAGTGGTGTCAGCAAAAACTAAAAGCAACAGAGGCTACAAACCAGAGGAATACCGGCCGGAGGTGTTAACACTCATACCTGTTTCTTATACCGTTGTCTGACCTCAGTAACAATTGATTCTCTTTTATTTGTAAAACGTGTAAATTGGCCGGGTGCTAGCACTTTATACAATATATAAAACAAGGCACTAGAGAAGGAAATCTAAAGTCTGTCCTGTCAAGTTTCCGAGGTCCATGCTCTGCTCTGGGGAGGGAGGGAAAGCGAGAGCGAGCCATGCGTGCATTGTGCCCCGCATGCGTGCACATCTTCTGTCCGCCCGTACGCGTGCACATGTGCTGTCCCCCTTCGGCACAATAGATCTTGCCAATACGAGCATTGTCGCATTTGCAATGGTTCCTTAAGGTGGGCTTGTTTCAGTATAGCGTCCTGGTCGTGATAATTCATGATTTTTGCTATGACTAGTCGTGGTCGAGCTCCAGGTGGCAGCTTCTGCATGAGGGCCCGATGCGCCCTCTCAATGAGAAAGCAGTTAGACATGGATTCTGGGGGGAGCCAACTGACCAGCCATTTGGTCAAGAACTGTTCCATATCCCCCCTCACAGTCCTCTGGGAACCCCACAAAGCGCAGATTACTTCTCTGTGCCCTCCCTTCCGCATCCTCCACACGAGAAGCCAATCTTCTAGTGAGGGCCTCCAATGATGCTACTTTCCTTTGTTAAGTGCTGACAAAGTCTTCCGAGCCCGGAGACCCGGTTTTCTTCCGCTGTAATGCGCTCAGTCACATTGCGCAGGTCCTGGCGAAGCAGTAAGACCTCAGAACCCACTTCCCTATTTTGGTCTCGAGGGCCGTGCGGGACTGCGTAATTGCAGCCATAAGGGCAGCATTGTCCGGGGCTCCACCCTGTGCACCCTCCTCCTCCGCCGCCGAGGCCACAGGACAAGTGAAGCGATCCATGGTGCTCTGCTTAGCCGGGCCCCCCGAATGCTGATCCCTCGTCATGGTATCGCCGGAGCTCCAACACCGGGTGAAACCTCCATACAGTATGCCCAGCAGAAACGATGAAGAGGCCGCAACAATTCCACCCGTACATGGGAGGGGTACGACACCACCACCTAGGAATAGGCCCCACATCCAGTAGCTGTGCCACTCCAACCAGGCCACACAGGGTGTCACAGGAGCCCCACGCACTCACTCCAATCACAGCCAGACCCGGCCACCGGATCTTACAGCGGGGAGGAAAGTGCACACACAGGGAAACAGCTCACAGCCCCAGCGGAGACGGCTCTGCCGCACAAAGCAGAGTGGGCCACAACACAACGTCACTCTTGCACCCCCCACATCCCATACAGCCCGATATGACCATCGATAGAGCGCCAGCACCTTTGCGGGGGAGGATATAGCACAGAGCCGGGAGGCCCCTACACAAAAGCCAGCCTCAACGCACACAGTCACCCCCGCACTTCCCGCGCGTGGCCCGATCCGACCACCGATGTGGGGACAGGGCGACAGGGACGGGGTCCACACGCACCCCCAGGATAAACTGGCTAGAAACCCCCCTGAGGCGACAGATCACTCGCGGTCATAAAGCGGCAGATCTCTGTAGCGATACGGGGGGGAGAGCCCTCCACAAATCCAATGAGCCGCCTCACCCCCTCCACAATGGCCCACCAACACTACACCCGCCAGCACCACGCTGCAGAGATTCACTGGGGCTGCCCAAATTTGGCACCACTGGGCAAGCACAGGAGGTCCCCAAAGCAGAGGCTGGCCGAATCACCCACTGTCTGTCCGGATGTGCGTCCCCTCACAGCACTGCCACTCTCTCCCTCCCCGCTCGTGGCCCGATCTGACCACCGGAGCGGGGGTAGAGCAATGCACGGGGTTCAGACACCACCCAAGGAGCTTTGTCGGAGATGCGGACCCACAAGGCCTCAAGAAAAACAGGGCTAAGTAGAAACGCAGGGGGGGGGGTTTCTCAGTCTACTCACCAGGCCTCCCCAGCCCCTCCGTATCAGGATATCCGCACTGCACTGGTCGCCGCCTCTCCGCAGACAGGGACACACAGCCAGAACACGATGTCGGTCCCAGGGCAGCGCTCTGCTCCAGTCACCGCCGCATCCAGCTCAGCTGCACCACACTGCCTCAGGCTCGCCGGCCATGCACTTCATCAGAACGGGCTGGAACATGCCCAGGGCTGGTCAAGAACACTGCCGCCGATTATCCGCGGCACTCAGCCCCATCCACCGCAGTGGTTCCACGGCAGCAAAAGTCGTCAAAGCTGGATGATTGAACGATTTTAATGACGGGCTCAGTGGAGCTCGCCTACAGTGCGACTGCCATGATGACTCGCAAGGCCACGACCCCACCTCCCCCCCCTATATATTTTACCAAATGAATTGCTATATACCCGGTCCGCAATGAAAAAACATTGGCAGACGCAGCTCAGTTAATGGATCTGGGTACCTCTGGTTCTTGGTGAACCTACAAGTCCTTTATATTCCCGCAACCAGAAGAGTTCAGTGGACGTAATGGTGTATTGCTTTCATAAATATACCATACTTAAAAGAAGTTACAGGTGAAAACGTTGACCCAAATAGCTTTTTTTTTTAACTTCAATATTTTTTTATTTCAATTGTTAGTTTCTATAGAAAAACCTTGAAGGATCTTCACAAATGATACCTTGTTGATTTCAGAATCTACTTTTTAGAAATGTATAGTTTTCCGGGATGCATTACTGCTTTCATACCCATTTCTACCACAAACTGGAAGGACATTGAAAACATAAAAAATAGGAAAAATAGACTATGGCCCAGTAAAATGCCAAAACCGAGTAGAAAATTGTGGTTTTCTAACAAAAGTCTGCCTGTTCCTGAAAGCTGGGAAGATGGTGGTTTTAGCACAACAAACCCTTTGTTGATACCTTTTGCAGGGAAAAAAACAGATACTTTATTCTGCAGCACTTTTTTCCAATTTTTCTGAAAAAGAATAAAACATTAGCTGTATTTTGGTCAATTTATCGGTCCACTCAAGTGAAATCCACAAACACTGGGTACCTTTAGAATTCTCAATGTGTTGGAAGAAAAGGACGCAAATTTGGCGTAGATACCTAATGTGTACAAAAGTTACAGGGGCCTAAGCATGAACTACCCCAAATAGCCCCCCAAAAAAGACTTAGCACAGGTGGAGGGGGGGAGGGGGAGGTGCTGCAGCAAAGGGGTTAGTGGCTATTTTTATTAAATTGTTGTGTTGTATTGATGGAAAGATTTTGTAAAAATATTAAAAAAGAAAGACTGGGGAGGTGACAAATCAAGGAAGCTAATAAAGGTTCTGCTCTCAAAAAGGACAGGTGAGACATGCAGGTGGTCCGACACCTTCTGGCTTTCTTGAGCAGCGAGAACTCTCTGTTAGATATTTGGGGAGACCCAGGATCAGTGCTTTAAAAGTAAAGCAGGACATTCTGAAAGTGAGCTACCACTGCAAATACTGAGGGGGAGCTTAAAGAGAGAAATATGGTCAAATTTGCCAAAACCACAAGACCAACTGAGCAGCCATTTGGAGAACTCTTAACAACAACAAGGGGCCCCAAATCAGTCAGCAGGGACCTCGAGGAAGAGATTTTATACATGCAACACAGGTCCCATGCATACAGAAATCATATGTAAGGAATAAAATATAGACAGAATCAATCTATATTGTGAGTGACATGTCCAGCCGGACAGTGGTCTTCAAAGTTTACTCAATATAAAATTCAATACAACACAAAGAGTACCTTCCACAGTACAGCCAGTGTGGAACACAAGCCTGTGCCCAGCACTAGCAGAGCGGGTACAAAGGTGGATATAGAGAGCGAAAGAGGGCTTTTTAAGGCAAAGCACGTTATCTGTCATAAATACAGTTGTACAAAATTTTTTTACACAGCACCATTACAACACATAGTAATCACAATTATAGTATTAGGTGCTCAGTAAGTCGACGGCGTTTCGGACCCCCTAGTAAATCACGGGGACCATCATCAGGACATTTCAATGAAAGCCTTAACAGAAATATTAGCCTCTAATTGCCGTTATGCCTGGATCAGGAACAGCAATGGTAAAAGATTGATAGCGCAAACCCAGAATCAGGCGCGTGAGTCTGGGCACAGGCTTGTGTTCCACACTGGCTGTACTGTGGAAGGTACTCTTTGTGTTGTATTGAACTTTATATTGAGTAAACCACTGTCCGGCTGGACATGTCACTCACAATATAGATTGATTCTGTCTATATTTTATTCCTTACATATGATTTCTGTATGCATGGGACCTGTGTTGCATGTATAAAATTTGAAGAACAGCTTTGAAAGGAAGGAGAGAGAAGACATTTGTGAGTCTGAAGGGAAGTTCATTTGAGTCAACCAGGCGAAAGATGTCACATGACTGATCCTTGGAGGATAAGTCAGAGGTTTGGAGAGAGGGTTTGCTTTTTTATGAGTGCACAGGCAGAAGGACAGAATGTCAAGTTTTCTGATGTGAGTACTTAGAGAAAGAATAGTGTCAGAGATGAAACCGAGATATTCAACAGTTCTATAGACAGGGACAGGGGATAAGGTGTTTAGAGTAGATGGGAGAGAAAGCTTGGAGGTGGGCATAATGGAGAGGACGAGCATTAACATAAACCTGGGGTTGTATGGCCTGAGTTTGAGGAAGGGATAAGATATCTAACTCTGGATAGCAATGAGGAACCCTACCAGGTGAAAAGTGCTACCAGATCATCACAGTTTGAGGTAGAGTTTGGTGTCACTGGTGTAGTTTGTAGAGGAAATCCTGTACCCCTATGTAGAGATAGGGCATCTCCTCAAATGTGTTGAGTTGCTCTACCAGGCAATACATGCTACCAGATGGTCAGTCTGAGGTAGAGTTTGGTGTCAATGTGGTAGTTTTGTATAGCAAATCTTGTACCCCTATGTAGAGATCGGGCAGTTCCTTGTACTTGTTGAATATAGGACAGACTCCTCTGCCACCCCAAACATGGGAACTGGGTGTGGATTAGCACTTTCCAAACTGCCTATGAACTGAAAGATGTGCTGTGAAACAATCTAGGCAAACACAAGGAGATGATGGATGGAGTGCTGAAACTTTTCAAACACTCGCCCCCAGTCACAGATCTGGATTGAATCCATCATCATTCTTTAGCTCACTTCACCACCCAGTTCAGACTCGGCTATATGCAAATCAGTCTTGACCCTGTGCTTCATGAGAACAGTCCAGCCCAAACTGCCAAGTCGTGTCTTCCTTGGACCGTAAACAAGCATCCAGGGACCGGTTCTGGGGGTAACACCCCTCATCAGCCAGACTAGCTTGAATCCAGTGGCAAAGTGAGCAAGGGACCCACGTCCGGGCATACCCTGCCAACTTAGGGCGAACAAAGCAAACACAAGAAGATGATGGACAGAGTGCTGAAACTTTTCAGACACTCATCCCCAGTCACAGATCTGGGTTGAATCCATCATCATTCTTTAGCTCACTTTGTCACCACAGTTTAGACACGGCTATATGCAAATCAGTCTTGATCATGTGCCTCGTGGGAACAGTCCAGCCAGAACTGCCAAGCCATGTCTTCCCTGGACCGGAAATAAGCATCCTGGGACCAGTTTCGGGGTAACACCCCTCATCAGTTAGGCTAGCATGAATCCAGATGCAAAGTGAACAAGGGGCCCACGACTGGGCATACCCTGCCAACTTGGGCAAACAAAGCAAACACAAGGAGATGATGGAAACAATCTGGAGCATTTCCCAATATCTCTATGTGGGATATTAAAATGGGGAAGAGGTGCATATAATCCGCTGTGTTAAAGACATTTTACGTTTGTCATTAAAGTAAGAATGCAATTTACACATACTTTTCAAGATATCCAATAAAAAATGAATGCTGTGGAAAATGAATAGCTGACTTACTTCTGTCTGCCCAACTAAAGCAACCGGCTCTCCAAGTAATATAGTCCCTGATAATGGCCAATCAAAGAAGATGGCATAAACAATTTCTCCATGATTCATTGTGTACCTAGAAACAAACAAAGAAGCAAAGAATCAACAATAAATTGGCAACCAAATAAGGAAAAGACTCTTACCTCTAATGCTACTTCACTGTCATGGGTATTCCTTCTGAATTCATAAATAGTAGAATACCCGCACACACATGTGGAATCATCAGAATACTTTAAGCCACTTTTTTTTTTTAAACACAATTTGCAATAAAAAAAATGGTGTCTACAAAACACAAAAATCTCTTACGCTTGCTTTTTTGGTGTTGAAAATTACAGCAACATAGCCCTAACTGAATGAAAAATACACAAGGCGGAGAACACTGCAATTTTGCATGCTTTTTGAAAGTAAAACCTACAGTAACCTCTACTAAAAAAGCAGCCTCTGCGCAGACCTACAATATATGTTTGACTAAAAGTGGGATTTCCTGAGGAAATAACAATTTCCAGGGCAGTGATTATGCTTCAAGCTCTGTGTTCGAGTAAATCCTAATATTTTTTTCGCATCAAAGTCTCCTTATAAATATACTCTTCCTTATTCACCAAAGTCATTCAGGTTTCTATGTTAAACAGACCATTTTCCGGAAAATTCCTACGTGGTAGAAAGGGCCTTACATACGTCATATTTGAAATGGGCTTTGAAATAGTAGCTAGATAAGGCTAAGGGGATCAGGCATATCAAGCAATTATGGAGCTGTTTGCATTAGCCTGGTTTATTCCAAGCAAAGCATAGCTAGAAGGGTGGTCATGGGCATCATTACATGTTACTAGAAACCTAACAAGTATTACCTTCACAAACCTAAGGCACATTACACTTAAAGGAAAGCTGCTGCTGTACTGACAAATATATTTATACCAGCCATTTGTTGAGCAACAAACTTGAGATTAGTTTACACATTTGCTAAATTCTATTGTATTAGATCCAACTCCAGAAAAGATACCCTTGTGAATCCAGTGGCGGCTGCTACGGAACAGGGGTGGGTGGCAGAGGTAGGTGGGTTACACAAATTAAAAATATCACTCACCTCTTTACGGCCGCAACTTCCCCTCCGTTCTCTTTTCTTCCTGGCTCCTGGCTGCAAACAGGCTCCCCTAAGCCAATCACGACGCTGCAGCGTTGTGGTTGGTCTGAGCGGCCTGTTTGGTCGCTCAGATAGTGCCTGGGATCTTTGGGACTTTCTCCATGAGAAATGCTCAGTGCGCATGATTGTTTGAATGGCCCAAGACGGCCGGCCAAATTGTCATGCGCACTCATGGTGCACCAACCACTTTTCCTCCTTGCTACCCGAGCCCCGCCCTAACCTGGCCAGGTGGCCCGTAGTAAAAATAAAATCATTTTAACGTTGTAAATTATCACTTTATTCTTCCTTTTTCCACTGTCCTGAGGGCAGTGGGGCGATGATCCTCCAGCTTAGCGGAGGAGCTGCCGCTGTGTGAATCAGGCTTCATGCGTAATATAGTTTCACAGACAGAATTTTTTCTTTTCACCCATTTCTCTGGTTTCTCTTCCGAAGCGAGTTTTATTGAGCTTGCTACTGTAATTTACTGTCTGTGGATATCAAAATGAAAGCCATAATAAAGAAGGAAACGTTCCATGACTGTAACTCTCTCCCGGTCATCGGTATTCTCTCTGAATCCATAAACCATCTTTCTGCCTCCTGATTCCTGAAGCATGAGCGGAAGTGCTGTAAGAGTAGTACTACCTCAAAACGAATTGCCACACTCACCCTGCACTACATGATGGGAAGACTGGCAAGACTAGAATCGTAAAGGTACTGTGTTATTTTTCCATAGTAAGCATTGAAAACTACATGTTACCTATATGTTTTACTTTCAAAAAGGGTTCAAAACAGTGCTGTGTTCAGCCAAATATACATTTCATTCAATTTGATTGGATGTACTTTTCAAGCACAAAAAATAAGAAAAAGTAGCCTATTTTGACGTGTTTCTTTATTTAAAAGTGTTTTTTTTTAAAGAAAAACTATGTCTAAATATGTTCAGGGAATCCCACATCCGTGTGGGTATATTCTACAGTTTATGGATAGCAGATACAATACAATAACAAGGAAATAATTGCTTTGTCAAATATCCATTCCCCCCTACCTTCCATAACCCATTTTACATGTGCCTTGGCTATGCTATGCGCTAATAGCCCATGTTATTGTGTATTCACTGTTTTTCTCCTATGTTATACTTGGCTCCTGCAACTGATGTAATTTGTAACTTTTAACTCACTGATCCTCATGTAAAGAGCTCTGATACCTCCAGGTCTAGCCAACGCTATATAAACCTCTGCAAATAAAATAATAAATAAATATTCACTTTAGCAAGTAATCCCAACATGATTATGAGGAATATTTTACTAAAGTTGACTTAGGCCTTTAGGGAAGCAAATCAATGAAAAAAAACATTTTACTCACGTTATAAGATTGAGTTTTTTTTGCCTAGTGGACAAGATTACTAACTTGCGGATATATACAGGAGGAGAAGAAGGGATGAGAAAGCCTTTGCACGCCTTAGTTTTGCACAGGGTCAGCAATGTTCCATGAGGACAGCACTCACTGCTCGTGTGCATGCAGATCAACTGAACACCACTCTGTTCGCAAATTCGGAAAGTTGCTCGTCAAATTCAAAAACGTAAATTATTCGAGAAGCCATTTTGATTTTTAAAAAAAATAATAAAAGTGACGATTTTTAATCTTGCAGTCAAAGTATGCCCTTCGTCATTATTGTTGGCACGTTAAAAAACATATTTTTGCAATAACGCACACACATCCATCGCTACTTTATTGCAAATACGCTGTATTGCCATTTATTTCAACAAGAAGAAACTGAACAAACCAAAAATTCCAATTCGAAAATAGTACCCATTTTCAAACCTAGTCACATGGTGGCAACCCCAAAGAAATATAATCTCAAATCCCGAGCCATGACAACTTCAACATCTAACAGCTGAGAGGTGAGATCCCACCATTAAAATCTCAATGAGTTTATGTACCAAAGTTATCAGACACCGAGTGCTAGCTCGTTCAGCAAATCTTCCGAAGCGGCATCCAAAGCAGAGAATCAATCAAATGCCAAAGAAGAGCTGCAACAGATCACTTTGTACATACATGAACAGAGGCAATGCAGCAAACACAACCAGTAATAATAATGGCAACTAGGGGAAAAGTAGAGCTCAGAGCAGCAGTATGGCAAAGGCCACTGGGATAGCATAAGCTCCCTAGGGGGCACCGGCAGCTGCCAGCCCCGAGTACAGAAACACTTTAGATCATGTTGAACTCTGGGCTCAGCACGCTGGAAATACTGACTGAATACGGACACCAAGGAGTACTTTTGTACTGACTGGCTTTCAGCTTTTCCCTTTTGTGTACAGACTCCAGGCTAAGATTAGGGAATAAGCAGACGACTCTATCCACTATAGGCAAACATCTTGCGCGATAAGGTTCCTTTTAGAACTTCATCCCTGTGATAGGCCTCATTTTTAGGTCTAGCCTAGGCAGCGTGCATGCGCTGTCTAGGAGGGCCTTTAGCCATCGGTCTTCACTTTTCAAGCACTGCACTCGTGCTTGTGGCGGCATCCGCCTTGCGGGAGCAAGCAGAAGTGCGCCACAAACACAAGTGCAGTGCTTGAAAAGTGAAGACTGCTCTCTAAAGTGCGCGCACGTACCACTCGCGGGACGCTGCAGCTGCTTTCACGTTTGCCACCACTTGGCCACCAGCTGCTTTCACTTTTGCCGCCACATGGCGGACCCCTTTCATTCCATTATCTTGCATCATTGCCAGACCATTTTCATATTTTATGGCATTTTATCAGAAAGTGTTTGGCTGAAAATAATGCACTCACAGAGTTAAATATCACTGATCCTGCAACATATTATACAGGCCTTGTGTTTCTGTTCGCTTGGACACACGCGCTGTGTGTAAGGTAGAGGAACGCGTTCAAGATACACACGCTGCTTATTTTCTATAACTTCAACTTTATTAGCCTGCTCTATCATGGCAGTACGCAGTAAGTCTTGCGCATGCGCAAATACTCACAGTTCTTTGGTGCCCAGCTTTGAAGGTAAGAAGGTGCCATCTGAGTCGAGCTCCGGCTCTTCACTTCCACTCATATCCGATGGAAGCGTGGATATGGTAGATAGGAAATCCACGGCGCAAATCACTGACTGATCTATAGAGAAGAGCCGAGCCTACCTTAGAATACCGGAAATGGATTCGTAGTACGGTGCTGTAGTCCCTCCTCTGTGTTAATGCAGCAAATCGGGTCACTCTCCTGCTAGCTGTGTACTCTGGGTTGTGCTGTAATGTTCTGAGCTGAGTAAATATATTTTTAAAGTATTCTCACTTTTTTCCGCGTGTGCTCATGGTGCTGCAGGTGATTTTTATTTTGTTTACGAGCTGTACCCGGCCACGCGTTGCTGTGGCTCGGTCTGGTTAAATGGAGGAGAAAGAAAAGAGTAAGCGCACATTTCTAATATCTTTAATTTCACAATGATTGTCGGTATACAATATGTTTTTGTGACTACTGTCTCTATGCGTCCCTTTGTTGTGCAGCAAGCAAATCAATAGGGTCTGTTCGGCCTTTCGCTTAAAAACGCGCGTATTGGACACCCGCGTATTCGAATCCAACGTTGTGTATATATAAACACGCGCTAATGTTGCAAAGTGAACCAACTCCTCCCCCCTCCCTCCACCCACTTCCCAGTCTGCCATCCTGACACCAACTGTTCATCCTAATATATGTAGACTATTGTCTCTATGTGTCTCTTCTTAATGTTGCAAAGTGAACTAACTCCTCCGCCCTCCCTCCCTCCACCCACTTCCTGGTCTGCCATCCTGATACCAACTGTCCATCCTAATATATGTAGACTATTGTCTCTAAGTCTCCCTTGCAGTTGTTGCGCAGCAACCAAATCGATATGGTTTGTTCGGCCTTTCGATTGAAAGCACGCGGGTATTGGACACGCGCGTATTCGAATCCAACTTGCTGTATATATAAACACGCGCTAATGTTGCAAAGTGAAACAACTCCTCCCCCCTCCCTCTACCCATTTCCCGGTCGGCCATCCTGACACCAACTGTCAACACTAATATATATAGACCTTTTGTCTCTATGTGTCCCTTCTTAAAGTTGCAAAGTGAACCAACTCCTCCCCCCTCCCTCTACCCACTTCCCGGTCTGCCATCCGGACACCAACTGTCCATCCTAATATATGTAGACTATTCTCTCTACGCGTCCCTTGTAGTTGTTGTGCGCAACCAAATAGGTAGGGTCTGTTCGGCCTTTCGATTAAAAACACGTGCGTATTGGACACGTGCGTATTCGAATCCAACGTTGTGTATATATAAACACGTGCTAATGTTGCAAAGTGAACCAACTCCTCCCCCCTCCCTCCACCCATTTCCCGGTCTGCCATCCTGACACCAACTGTCCATCCTAATATATGTAGACTATTGTCTCTATGCGTCCCTTCTTAATGTTGCAAAGTGAACCAACTCCTCCCCCCTCCCTCCACCCACTTCCCAGTCTGCCATCCTTACACCAACTGTCCATCCTAATATATGTAGTCTATTCTCTTTATGCGTCCCTTGTAGTTGTTGCGCAGCAACCAAATCAGTAGGGTCTGTTCGGCCTTTCGTTTAAAAACACGCACGTATTGGACATGCGCATATTCGAATCCAACGTTGTGTATATATATATATATATATATAAACACCCGCTTAACCGAATCCAACGTTGTGTCAAAATTTCAAATCAATTGGTGAAGAAGTTTCGGAGATTTAAGATTTTGAACAAACGAACTTTGAAATTTTTATGTGTCTGTTCGGGCTTTCGATTAAAAACACGCGCGTATTAGACACACGTGTATCCGAATCCAACGTTGTGTATATAAATTTAAATGTAAATGCCATTTGTAAAGCACACAGCTACCTCCAACGGAGGTGTCCCGGCGCTGTCCGTATACCGCTTAGGAACCCTTCCTGGTTTTTCCCTGTGGAATGTCCACTCCTGGGCACCCCCAAGGTGAAGCCAGGCATCCCAGCACTGTTGGGCCCATTGTGGAGATTAAGCAAGCTACTGCCCAAAGTTGCAGAGTGGGACCCATGATTAGAATAGGCACCAAGGCGAGAATTATCAGGTCAGAGAAAATTTAGCCCAATACCCGCCGAGGCGGGTATTGAACCCTGGTCCCGGACCAGACCTCTGCATCAGGGTCTGCCTCTCTAACCATTTGAGCCACACTTCTCCAAAAACACGCGTATATTCGAATCCAACGTTGTGTCAAAATTTCAAAGCAATCGGTGAAAAACTTTCGGAGATTTACGATTTTGAAAATTTACATTTTTATTTATATAGATAGATTAACAGGCGGGGTTTGCCGATAACTTCTCTAGAGTTCTACTAGTGAACTACCGTGCTGTATTATTTGTATTTATAGAATGCTTAGGACAGCATCCATAACAGTCTTCAACCAGCTCAAAATAAGGGGTCGTGTGCACCCTTATTACCACACATCTTTAAAAGGAGTGATATAAGGGCACACGCCCCTTGTCACGGAGATGGTTGAAGGAAACATTTGTTTTATATTATTGCCTGGCTGTTTTCTTCGCCGCAATAACAATGCCATATAAAATGTTTACTGGCACATGTTCTGAGATTTGTGAATTACCGGCGTTACTTAAATATTATGGCTGAAATACTGCCATGGTCAGGAGCTGCCCGTTTAAAGACCATTAACACAAAGCTAGTTCTTCAGTATTTTTGCAGCATAAATGTGAAAATAATATTAACTAGCTTCCATTACTCATAAAAGGCATTTACTAAATCTCAGCGTGACATATACATTTTTCACTGCAGCGTATCATTAGACACATCTTGGCAGCAGACGGCCATATCTCATACAGCTGCTTCCTGGCGCTACAGTATTTGCTTCCGTGAACGTCTGTTACTCTCTACCTTACACCATTCAATCATATGCCATTGATCCATGGAGGAAGCACAGGTTCAGTGGGTGTTTCCATCCTGTTGTAATGCCCCACTTTGCCAGTACCAGCCTCACTACTATGCATTTTTTGATCTGGTTACCACTATTATTAAACAATACCTTCTGATTTTGCTAATTTATATATTACTCTTATAGGGGCTTTCAACCAGTCCTCTTCATTCATTGTTCTCTTGATGTGTTATTCACATTTTTCTCCCTCCCTGGCACTGCAGCACACATCATGGTGCAATGGCTTAGCCCACTTCAGCCATTGGTTACATCACTATGAGTGATATCATACATCCGTTTCACAAGGAGCATATCCGCCTTCAAAGAAGTTCCGTTCATGCCAGGATCTACTGTGGTAATATAGCTCAGAAATGAAACTTCGCCCTTAGTTAACACATATATGTTTAAAAGGTGTATGTTTGGTTCTGATGGTAACATCATTCATTCGGGTTGTTCTAATATTTGTAGTTAGGTGTGCATATTACAGAAATTTTTTATTACCTATTTCCAGTGAGTGCAGAACACTGCACAGATCATTAGTCTGCCACTTTGGTCCACATCCCCTAGTTTTGTAGGGGTCTCTCCATCCTTAATCGGATATAATGCGGTTTGCCATTAGGCAGTTGCGGCATCATTCGGTAATCGTTCATTTTGGTGGCTTTCGACCATATTGTACTTATCGTTGCCACAAGGTCTCATCTCGGATTTGAACAACAGTGGCAGTATAGTTCATTTTATAGAGTGAAATAAATCTGTAACCAACCTTGCAGTTACATTTTGCTGCACCTCAGCCAGCTATGGAACCATGTTATGAGGCGGTGTGGCAACATAGCATTTATGATAATCTGGTACTCAAATGCCACCCTGCTCCCATGAAAACAGTAGCATTTTAAGTGTCAATTGCACAACTCTTAAACCATGATTCTGGCATTAACATTAGCATACTGTGTTTTATGTATAGTAGGAAGGGGGTCACACTCATTCTTGGTAGGTCAATTAGCCCCATCAAGGATGTACATTATTTAAGCCGCCTATATACGGAGTCTTGCAGTCTAGCCAACAAGGGAATCAAATTTATTTGATTGGTCTCCATTGGGTATCTGCTCATACATACCCCTTCCCCCAAAAGTGAATGGTTTGGTACCAATAGGAATATTTATCCTTCCCTGTTGGTTTATCGGACGTACCGCAGATTTTGTTCTTTTCAGGGCAAATCCAGAGTACTGCCCTACCTCTTCCATTGTGTCACATATCTGTGGGAGTGGGATCATGACCTCTGGTTCTTTGTAATCAAGAAGATGACATTGCGTACGTTGTTATGAAATTAGATGCATTTCCTATTGTAATGTCTCCATCTGCATGTCTGCATTTACTTCACCTTCTCTAGTGCTCAAATAGTAATGCAACAAGCATTGGCATAGCCAATAGGTCTCGCCTTTGGGACCTTATAAGTATTTAATCATGCAACACAATATCCTTGGTGCAACGTCAACTGTTGCATGGCTAAACACTTATAATGTCCCAAAGGCGAGACCTATTGGCTATGCCAATGCTTGTTAACCTCTATTACTATTTCAGTCCCAACCTTTTTTGTTCTCTGGGGCAGCCTGATATTCCATCTGGTAGGGTCTGTTACCATGTCCATGATTTTTCCACTCCGGTTTGGACATCTTGACTTTGCTCCAGCGCAGGCATCCCCGGGATTTAAATGTTGGATACCCTAACAGCGTTCTGCAGACTCTCTGCTCTGTTCTCAAGGCTTCACACAGAAGTTACAGTGCAGAACAGGAGCTTTCTTCACTACTTCAACTCTGTGAGAGAAACCCTCCAGCCTGAATTCCACAAGATCTATATTCAGATCCCATCATTCACTTTATGTTGCACGGTCTCAATGGAATTTATTATGCCTATTATGAGATAATCTGGAGATTGCTTCTCAGAGCTCCCCTCCATTGTGGCCCAATGCCAAGAGCGGACTGGGGCCTGAAGAAGTCCCATCTCTGTCTATTGTATTTACCTTGTGTTTTGGCCATCAACACTTAATAAGGAGCTGGCGCTACTGGTGCAGAGGATGAAGCAGAAGGGGTGGGTGCTCTGACTGATCCATCACAATCACCACATCAACAAAATGCTAAAAGCCTATGTCTGAACTCAAATTAAAGCTCCAGAGATTCTATGATCTATTGAGTTATAGCAACCCTCAAATGTAGTGCCATAGTGGAGGAGTGTGGCTCAATGGTTAGAGCGGCAGACCCTGATGCAGAGTTCTGGCCAGGGACCAGGGTTCGATTCCCGCCTCGGCGGGGTCTCGGGCTCAATTTCCTTGGACCTGTTAATTCTCGCCTCGGTGCCTATTCTAATCATGGGCCCCACGCTGCAACTCTGGGCAATAGCTTGCTAGCCTCCACACTGGCCCCAACAGCGCTAAGGATGCCTGGCTTCACCCTGGGGGTGCCCAGGAGTGGACACTTCACAGGGAAAGCCAGGAGGGGTTCCACAGCGGTATGAGTATCAGCGCCAGGAAGCTGAATAGGCGACACCGCAAGGTGACGTCTGGTGACAGTGCGCTCTATAAGTACCATGACATTTACATTTACATAGCTCACCTAATTCAGGGAAACAGTTCCTGAGATCTTCTGCAGCCAGTACTCACAGCTGTTCCAATTACTCAACCCTATTTACCCCGGGGGTTTTAAGATGTTATGAGAAAATGCCCATCAGCCTCGCTCACCATTGTACTCCTCCTCACACCGAATGATATTTTTTGAACCCAGCACCACTGAACTACACACATTTACCACCAGTATTCAGGTTCAGATTGCACCAGCATAGGTCAGTGCAGATCCATCTTGTTTTGCCTATGTGGATGGGTGAGAGGATTTCAGTTTTTCACCAAGCTGAGGCTCAACAAAGATGCACTCCATTTCCATCAGCAACCATTCCACTAGGGAATGTTTTTGCTGAAGAAAAGGGTTAACGTCCCGCAGAATGGATCACGAATGGTGTGTGGAATAGCTTCCAGGGGCAGAAAATGGATCCCAAGTCCAATTGTGTGGCAGCTTGGCTTAAACCCTTGTCCATCACTATTTTATTAGTAAGCTCTTCTGTGCTTCAGTAGGGAAAAAATAAATATCTTTAACCACATGCGCGCTGCTCTTATTCTGCTGCTATGCTGACTTTTTAAAAAACCCATTGTTCATGACGAGCTGGGCTCGTCATCAGTGTTTGAGGAGGCTACACCATGACGAGCCCAGCTCGTCATCAGCCTCGAAGGGGTTAATGGCATCTTCTTCTTTTCCAATTCAGATTTTAGACTCTCTTTCTGTGACACACGACCAAGGCTCATTGTGCACTTCCTGGCACAGTATATACGTTTATTGGAAAAAGATGTTTTGCAAACCATCAGTGATAATGGTGTCCATCAGACAAACATTCTGGTGGGGAATTCATTGAACTATCAAACAAACCTATCAGACAAATGTCAAAGAATCTCTTGCTGGTGAGCTTGGAAAATAAAGATTCCCTTTCAAAACAGGGCTGAAAGGAGCATCATATAAATATGAATTCAACTCACTGACCTTGGAAGCCTTCTGAACAGCATCTAAGCAGTCTTCAAAACCAGCCTGGCTTAGGGAAATATATGGATATAAGTGGAAGGGGACGTTTATCTAAGGGGCGAGGAACCATATTTAAAAAAGGTTGAGTTTTTAATGATAGTGCTGGTCTGTCGTTACTAACTCCAGTACTTGTATAGCGCACAAGTCACCCCGAAGGGGTCTCCAGGCGCTGGGGGCCGTTGGGAAGATTAAGCAAGCTATTGCCCAGAGTCACAGGGTACTGGGCAGACCCCTGCTGCCGGAGCCGGGGATCGAACCGTGATCCCCAGCATCCAGCGACAGTCACCCTGGCCATAGCGCCACACCTCTCCCCAGACTAATGACGTGGTTATCTGTAGCCCTCCAAAATAGGGATGTAAATGTATGCATCGTGTAAGCCCATTCAAAACAGCTAAACCCCCTTCCTAATGGAATCCAGAACCTGGACTAAAGCAATCATCTTTAAATTCTATGACAACTGTTATTGATTGGCTTCTTAAAATGTTCCTTTGGGAGCAATAGAAAGAGCAGGAACCCTGACTTTAGAGCTCTTCTGCTATGAGGCCTGCCTACAGGCAGAAACATGAGTTTGAACTTCCACAAGGCAAGCTAAAGCGCTTTGGATCCATTGCAAAGATTAGGAGAGATTCTTTAAATGTTATAGGTTGTACCTCTTGCATAATCAGACACTTACTCTCACAAGGGAGGAGAGTTATTTTACAAAATGGAAAAGACAAAGGGCCTCATTATGATGGCGCTGAATGACCGTCCAACCGCCATCTCTGCGAGCAGGTGACCGCCCAATAATGAGTCGGTGGTCCCGCCCCTCGATTACGATATGACTGCCGTGCAGGTGCTCGTGCGCCCCTCGATTACGATATGACTGCCGTGCAGGTGGTCGTGAAATGCCTTTTTCTACTGCGGAAAAGGGCCACAACACAAGACGCAGTACAAAAAGGCACTTTTCAAACATCCATGCAGCGTATCCGAGGCACCATGTCTTGCCTGGCACATGGTGCATGGATGTGTGGGAGGCACCACATTTGCCCCACTGGCTACTTAGCAGCGGCCCACCGGAGACGACAGCCTTGCTTGGGGCTCCCAAAGTCTGTTTCCATCTGCCTTTCAATGGCATTGGGACAGCCTTGAAAAGGCAGTCAGAAAGGAACATCCTCATCCCTACAGCATCGCCTCCATTGTAGGGATTAGAGTCCAACGCTGACCCAATGTGCTCCTTGAGCCTGTCAGAGGCAACAGTCTGTCCATCGACATCATTGCTCCGACAGCTGGTATTGTAATTTGGCGGTCTGAACGATGGCTTGGATGTCAGGTGGACCGCCACCAACGGCCTGTCGGTGGCGGTCCACCCAACATCATAATGAGGGCCATTGTTGCCAACTTCCTCAGAGAGCCATACAAATGTATTAGGATTCTCACATTGTACATTGCAATGGCTTAAACAGTCTGTACCAAAAGTCCCTTTTTTAGTTGGGATTATAGTTACGCAGAATCTTTGGCTTTTATTATGAGCTTGGAAAGAGACCCTAAAATAAGGCATTAGCTTGGAACTCATGGTCAAAGCTTTGCATGGAGACATCCATCTAGCAGCATGTACATTTCTAAATTGTGGTGGATGGGAGGCAACACATCCCATAAAATGAAAGACAATATGTTCCCCTCTCCACTGCATAAATGGATAACTGGAGCTGTTGCACTATTTCTCCCTACCCACTCCAAGCAAGATCCAATCATTTTTACTGACAGTTAGATGAGATAATCTGTCATTCCTAAGAACCTCTCAGCACTTAGCTCTCTTATATGAGGTGCAACCTTTGTCTGAGTCAGCAGGCCAACAACGTCTTCCAAAATATACTACAAACCGATTCCACAAAATGGATGCTGTATTGGGACTTAAGTGCTATTTGCTTTGAGGTTGACACCATAGAGTAACACGGGGTCTTTTTATGTCCTCCAAGTTCCAGGACCAGAGCTTCACACAAATGGCAAGATTTAAGCTGTAACTCTTTGCCACCAGAAGTAATAAAAAATGTGACTTACTTGCAAATACAGTTCTCCAACTTTGGTATCTTTATTGGATTCACATGCTTGAATATTCTTTGCTATCAGGATGGGAATTCTCTGCAGGAAATGTTAACACGGCAGTGACCACATACACTCAAATACTATTGAAACAGAAATAAACTACATATAGTCCACTCACTTCATTATGTGACTCAGGCCAATTTATTTATTTATTTTATTTGTTAAGTTTATAAGGCGCACAGCTACCCAAAAAGGGTTTCCGGGCGCCAAAACGGGGCAAAAAACAGCAGAAGCAGCAGCCTGAGCGTAGATTTTATTGGTCAAATAGCCAGGTCTTAATGTTTTTGAAGGGAAAGTTCCAACTCCCCACAGAGGCTTAACTCCTCCCATTTTCACTGCCAGGCAACACACTGCAGAGAAGAAAGCCTCATTCCTGGGGAGAAATCCGGGTCGTATGTGACTCAATGTATGATACCAAATCTGAAGAGCTTTAGTGACAGATAAATACATATCTCTTCTCCAGGCCTGGATCTTTCATAGATTCCTGTGTCTGAATAATGATTACCACAAGACACTTTACATTTTACTTTTTCTGCTGATTTTATGACCCCCTGCGTAATAAATGTATTCTCCTGCTGCTTAGATCCGGCCAATTTGTTCAAGTAAGGCCTACGTTAATATACCTACACATGCTTCCTCCCATGGTTTGTTTTGGGGTTGCAATTTTTTTTTACAGGGGCCTTAAGACTCAGGAAGAGGATGTTTATGCAGTAGCTAGGCTGTATTTGTCTATTGCTCTTTAGGAAATATATGTGCCCGTTTTTGTGCTTGATATGGTGTGATTAAGGAGGCAGTTTACCAAGCTAATGCCTTACTACTTTTGCACTTTATCTTTTGTATTTTATTTTTAGAGCGGCCCTCGGTATCGGTTTTTAAGGATGAGTTTTATCTTTATCTGTTTGTGTATAAGCCCTAGTCAAACTCATTCTTAAATTTTTTATATGTTGGCTTTTATGGCTTTTAGTGGCAGAATAAAGTA
The DNA here is from genome assembly GCF_964263255.1 of Lissotriton vulgaris. Classification (NCBI taxonomy): domain Eukaryota; kingdom Metazoa; phylum Chordata; class Amphibia; order Caudata; family Salamandridae; genus Lissotriton; species Lissotriton vulgaris. Next base: position 1,102,666,916 of record NC_141694.1, on the reverse strand, counting down.
TCTTTAACTTGCAAAGCAGACTTACAAAGCATAAAAGTGTAATACAAACAAGAAAGAAGTACTATTTAGGCTTACATTCATTAAACTAATTGCACAGTACCACTTGATCCCTTGCTGTCTCAGATGTCATCTGGACATCAAGACAGCAGTGCTTCACAAAGGTGTGCATTAAAGACTTACTTGCAACTTTACAGTTATCGGCAATCAGCAGACGGGAATGTTTCAAGTCAAATGAACGCAGAGCTCTCTAAGCCAGAGTAGTTGGCTTTGGGAAGAAAGTTCAAAGAGGGCTCTTTCAGGTTAAAGGGAAGGATGATGGTAAGTTTGGCATGAAATGCTACTTCGGTGTCAGTGTATCGCTAGACTTCTCGAACCTGAAACGTGGTGGATGAATAGATAGGCTCGAAAATAGTCTGTTTTCCAAGGCAACATCTGCAGAGTAGCACAGTGAATGAGTACAAAGAGACTTTTCAAGAGCAGCCCTAAAATGGAATATAGTTCCCAGACAAATGGTTATTTTGTTATCGTGGGAATATTCTGAATAAACATCTCAAACTCCTTCACCAATCTGATGGGATGGTGCTGTTGGGGTTCCTTAAGACTGTGGCCAAATGAACACAGACTAAACCATATGTCAATCTAGAGTACCGAATGCAGTAGATAATGCAAAACATCATTGGGATGCATGAGTAAAGGAAGTACATTATGATCTATCGCCCAAATACTAAATCGTTTGCATTTCAAGGAGTATGTCTTGGTTGTTGAAGCTGCTCTTGCCACAGTTAGGATGGTTGAACATTTAGGCCGGATGTAGAGAGATCCAAATTCTAAGTTTAAGGTAGCAGCCAGGCAAAGTTATTGTGGGTTGCGTGTTAGAACATAACCACAATTTTTTATAAATTGATAAGGGTCCATCCTGAATTGAATAGGCACATCCACAGGCTCCACAGATCTGTATACCAAAACTGCCTGGCACATGTTGGGGGTAAGAGGATCAGCTCGCAGAGATCTTTAGTTTTTGTAGTACTTTCAGAATGTGAAGGGCTGTAAGGTAGGTGTATGTAAAAGTTTCTGACCAAGGAATCGAAAGGGCTTTTCCTTGGGACCCTGTATACCACCACCTGATTGCATAAAGTGGACAGTTGACACTGTCTCGAGTAGGGATTCGGTCGGGAGCAATCCACTAGTTGAAAACTAGTTACAGTTGTCTCATAGTAAACTCCCACTAATGACCTTCCCAGTTGCACCTGCCCAAGGCATTCATCATTGTTCTGCAGGCACAGACCATGCTCCACTGTCAGCTCGATATTGTGCAGAAGAACCCAATGCCAACGAGCTTGAGCTTCTTGAGATAAAACATGTGATCCTGTTCTACCTTACTTTTTTAATAATAAAGGGTTGTGATGCTGTTTGCTCTTATAAGTACTCGCTGATCAGCAATCCAGAGCAGCAACATTTTCAGAGGCAATCTCACCACCCTTAATCCCAAGGCTGTGATGACAAAGCACATCTCTTCTGTCATCCAAAGGTCCCTGATGGAAAAGCCTTGAAGATGAGCTTTCCGGCCAAACTGGGATGCCTCCACTGTAAGATGGAACAAAGGATTTTCCAATTATAAATCCAGTCCTGACCCACAAAGATGTTGCATAGGTTGGTCCACCGCATCAATGCCTGGTTGACTTTGAAAGTCAACAAGAAAAAGTTGTCTCAATGGCCTATCATTTGTTTCGACTGAAAATCCAATTGTTTTGGAGGGGGTGGATTTATATGCAACACTGAGGTAGAAGAGGGATACAGAATGACATTATTCCCAGCATGGTTTTGGATTTGCATTCTGATAGTCATTTCTGCTTCTTGAGATCATGGACCCAAGACATTAGTGCGTCGCCTCTTGCCTGTGATGGATAACCTTTGAGGGAAGCAGTGCAAATGCAAGAGCCCAGGAATAGGATTTGTTGGTGTGGTGTTAGCATGGACTTTTTTGTTGAAGGTGAGACTCCCATCTCCTTAGGAGTATACTGCTTGACTTGTGCATTCAGGGGACAGTCCTTTGATGAGTCTGTTGTCTAGCTAGGGAAACACCCTTCCTCACCGCCTCTGCAGGTATGCTGTCACAGGGCTAGACGTCTGTTGAAGACTCTGTGGTGCCAAATGAAGTCCAAAAAGTAGTGCCCTGAACTGATATTGTCAGCTGACCATGAACCGATTGTTATTGCATTTGAAATTAACTGGAATTAGAAAGAAGCAGCCTCCAGTTCTAAGTACACTAGAAAATCACTCTGCTAATCTATTGAGGTATGTCAAGGAAGACCACTCTGAAGGACTTCTTCATTTCGAACTTGTTGAGCACCCTCAGGTTCAAAATAGGACACAATTGACCAGATCTTTTCTGCCCCTGGAAGAACCTTGTATAAAACCCATGACTGCACTGGGTCTTGTGCACTGGTACAATGGCCACTTTCTGAAGAAATGTAATCTCCACCTGCATGCAGAGTTCCCAGATGTAAATGGGACTCCTTTTTGTGGTGGTATAGGGGATTAAAAAATGTATTCTATAGTGTGATCATGCCAGATAACGTCGAGAGGCCAGCAGTCTGATATTATAGGATGCCAACCTGGAAAGTATGCCCATACATTCAGTAAGAAAATTAATTATTAATTGGGGTGTATGGTAGGCCACTACAAGTATAAAAAAGGTACTAACATGTTAGGTCCAGACAAAGGTTCAAATAATGTAAACCTGAGCTCAACCATTAGAAGATATGGCAGTGAGTAGACAGGCTCAACTTATAGGAAATGTGTAAAGCATTTAGAAGTACCAAAACAATTAAAAAGTCAATAATCCAACACAATAAAATCCAGTTCCAATTTATAAAAATAAACAAAATGACACCAAAAAGACAAAAATTCAATAAGAGGTATCAGAGATATTACATTTTTTTTTTTAAGGTAAACAGTACTGAAAAAAAGTAAAGCGGCAAACAGTAGGCACTGTTTGTTGTTTACACAGGACCTATGTACGACTTCAGGCTCACCGCGATGAAACGTAGGAAAGATACTCCAAACAGGTTTGTCCCGGTCAAAGATTTTACCTTCTGACTTAGTCTCTGAAACAGAAGTTGGAATCCTTCTCCGAGGCAAGGTAGCAAGCTTTGTCCAACTTGGTCCTTTCACAATCAGCTAGTCATTAATAGAGGCCAATCTGCCTGTGCTGTTTGTTCTCCTTTATTATAACCTTTTTTCAGTTGGATAGGTGCCTTTTACTCTGCACGGTGCTATGCACTATTTAAAGATCTGTTTACCTAAGAGTTAGTACAAACAGGCGATGTTGATCAGGTAAAAGTTTGCCTGATATGCTTGTCTGTTGTTTATTTGTTCAACGGCCCTAACAGGTGAATTAGTAAACAGCCTCTGATTCATGCTGACCTCAAGGTCATCTGGTATGCTTGTTAGTTGTTTATTTGTTCAGCTGCCCTTCATCTAATTAATATCCTCAAATCTGTGCCCAAGTAGCCTGCCATAGACAGCATTCTAAATGACATGAAACACTCAATCTTCAGGAATGTTCCCGCGCTTAATATTTTTGTCTACTCCACCTTCAATTTCCTTCCCCAGTCTGCCACTGGAGACAACCTTCTAATTGACAGCAAACAGTCAGTAATCTTCTACAATTCTCTAGATAAGCACTAGTCCAGCAATTTATAAACATAGCTTTCAAACACAGCCTCCCCCCCCCCCCCCCCCCCGCTTAACTTAGTCAGTCTCTCTGAAGAGGGAGCTTTGTCTCTCGTAATTGCTGTCTTTTGGTTATAAGCTCCACAGCCTGTGACAAGAGTATCCTGGAAATCTTTGCTTGGAAACTGGGGATCAGTAGGCCCCACATGGAGCTCTGCCCCTTCTTGATAGCTTCCAACTATCTTGAAACCTGGAATCTGGTTATTAAACCAGCACCATTTAAATGTAAAATGTAAAATTTAAAACCAGTACTTGTAAAGAGCACAGCTACCCGGTGGCATCCCGGCGCTGGGGGCCATTGGGAAGATTAAGCAAGCTATTGCCCAGAGTCACATGGTGCTGGGCAGGCCCCTGCCGCCGGAGCCGGGGATCGAACCGTGAGCCCCAGCATCCGGTGTCAGTCGCCCTGACCGCTGCACCACACCTCTTCCATTGTGTCCTTATCACCTTGACCATCATTCTTTCACCGGCGTTCAATGCTCCAGCGATTACGGCTCATTACATGACGCTCAGGTTAGGGTACTAACTGGGTGCTTCTAGTTTTTAGTATACCCTTTTTTCTTCAAGGACACCAAGCAGTCTGAGTTTGATTAAGAAAACTTTAGCTAAAGAAAAAGTTGTGAAATGTAATACAACTTTAAGGACAGATAAAGATTTTGGATTGATATTAGCAGCATACTTCTCCTGACTGAAGGCGTGCGCCTTGCAGGTAGAGCATGTATGGTCCAACTCAGAAGGATTAATATACCTACCAGCCATTCTTTTCACAGGAGCACCAGGTATGCCAGAACCATTACTTTCTCTTTCCCCAACCCTCCTCCCTCCAGGATTAGTCAGAGCTATCTGTTATCTCCCCTGATACTAAGGAGTAACATCGAAGGGAAGTGGAGGAAGATATTCGCTTTTGCAGTACACCTGGAAATTCAGGTATGTGGCCCTTGGTGTTACCGTAACTTTCTACAAGTTACTTTTCCTAAATATTTATTACAAATCTAACTTCACCATTGAAATTGATTTTTAGTAAATATTAAAATAGTGATTACACTTTTTCTCTAGCTTGTCTAAAACCCAAATTAGTAGAATTAATGTTTTAATCTCTAGTGTTCCCCAGTCAAAAACACTTTTGAGGTCTTGCCACTTTAGGGAAATGGGAAAATTCAGTTTCTACATGTCCCAATTTGAAATACCAAACCTCCTACCTTGTGGGTTACAAGGCCTATGTAGGAGTGACCTGTTAATATTTAAAAGGGCTTGTATTGACAGTTTGGACTGCAGGTTCAAAACTACAGCAGTCAGGCTACATTGGAATTCCGGTAGCCATGTTTTCCTTCTCACAATAGTGGCTGACACAAAAAATGCTGCAGTCCAAAGATGATATCTAACTTGCGATGCCATGGCTGTAGATTATTGCAGGACAGTTAAATTTGCCAATCAGGAACAAGCCACTTTTACATATTTAAGGGATCAGAGCACGTACAATGGACTTAGAGGGACAGCGCCCAAGTATGCAGAGTCTAAAAACTAACAATAAAATTTGGCAAAAAAATGGTCTGGGGGTGACCATGCAAAAAGAAGCATTTTCTCACACTTTCCCTCCCACTGGCCTGGATGTTCAGCATGACAAGTCAGGTTCGCCAAGCATGATTTGCGGATTTACTGGATGAGGAGGAAGTGCCCATTCTCCTCGCAAAGAGTGTCCAAATAGGTGCCGCTGAGTTTCAGATCAGTGCAAGCCTTGTGGCGATAGGTTGAAGTTTCCCTACCGACCTTTAGTCTCACTCTCCTTTTCCCCAACTATCCCTGCGTTGTTTCCACCTTTCAATTTATTCTGTCCTTCTCTAGATTGAGTTATTGGGATTGCTCCCCAATTGTGCCTTCCCAGTATCATTTTGGGTGGTCCTGCCATCCCTGAGGCTGATTCCGTGTCTGAGTCTTCGCCAGAGGAGTGGGGGGAGGACTAGGAGGTTGTCTGTCATTGTTCACCAGGTGTTTATTGTGGCTTCAAGTTTGTCATGTTTCCTACTTAAACGTATGTGTATTTCCTCTGGTAGGGCCCATCCCGCCACATCTTGATGCCACATGTCTATTGTTGGAGAACGCAAGATGTGCCATGTAATGGCCACACTGCGCCGGGGCCAAGACCATCGCCAACAGGCCAAATTTATATATCATGTTTTGTTTCCATGGAAATTTGAACAGTCCTAGTAGGCAGCATTGGGGAGTACTTCAACATGTAACTGAGTCGCTCGTTTTAGTTCCTAAATTACTAGTTGCCAGAAGGAGTACACGGCACCCTAAGACCATTCCAGGTGTAGGAGGTCTTCTCTGCCCGAATTGCACCGTGGGTATCTATCTGGGCAGGCTGAATCTATTTTATGAAGATGCACTGGTGTTAAATATGTTCTCTGTAAAAAGCTGTATTATATGAGCTTAAAACAGGCATTACCAGACACAGTGTGTGTAAACTCAGGCGCGCTCCCAGTCAATTTCTTTTATCAGGGTTTCTAGATTCCAGGCTGTCAGATCTCGTTGAGGAGCTGCTTTTGTGTCCGAGCGCATAGCTTTGTATGGAAGTGTAATTAAGTGCCTGCTTGTGTCACATGTAAGAAGGATCCCGAGGGTTTCGGAGGGCAGCGAGGCAGCAGAATAACTTGGCCATGCATGTTAAGTCACCTCCACCAGCCCAGCATGTTGTAAGAATTGCCCCTGGCCCAATTTAAACTCTGTTCGATCGTCCTCAAAGGTGATGACATCTTTCCCTCCCTCCATTCCCGAAAAGTCATATTGAGTGACATCTGTCTGACTGGCTTGAGAACCCATATCAGGAGTTCTCAATGGATTGGAGTGCGGCTGAGACCTGCCACCTCGAACCACTGCCAGGCCAAGGCGGTTTGTCTCACTACATAAGGGATATCTTCTGGTGTGTGATTTCCTTCCATTAGTAGCTCAGGGAGATGTCCCGCTCCAGCCCCCTTCCCCCGCAACCGAGTCCTCAGTTGGGGTTGCGTAGAGCCATCTTGCTGCGTGTTGATGTTGAGCCGCATAATAGAGATCCAGGTGGGGGACCACCAATTCAACCATCTGGACAGTGTGGTTAACGCCACTCTACTGCGATTGCCTGCCCACAAGAGTGGGATAAGAAGCAAGTTTAACTGATGAAACATTGAGGTAGGAATGGGGCATATATTGTGTTTTGCAGTCTGTATAAGCATCTCAGCAGTAGAACCATCTTCGAGAAGGCTAGCCTCCCCATCAAGGACAGTGAGAGTGTGTTCCAAAAAGAGACTAACATCTTGAGGGCATCTACGATTCTACCCAGCTTGAGTAGCAATTGTTGTTCCCATCATGTGCTATGTGGATGCTCAGGTAACTAAACAAGGTCAAATTCCCAGCAGAGGCCCAGGGATGGGAGGTGAGTGGGAGATGTCTCAGCGAGTGAATCGAAAGGGGAAATTAGTGATTTGGTGTAATTAATGCGTAGGCCTGATGTATCTCCAAATTCCTCCATAAGGTTCAGGAGCTCTGCCTGGGCGAAGCGGGTTGAGGAGATATAAAATAAGGCATCATCTGCATACAGAGATATGACATGACGAATGTTACCTAAGTATATACTGTAGGGACTCAGCGGGCATCTGGCTCGGTTGGCCAATCGGCTCAATCGCTAGGGCGAATTATAATGGTGACAGCAGACTACCCTGTATGGTGCAGCTGCGTAACATCCAAGGATCCAAACGAATCCATCCCACCCGGATTCTGGCAATGGGATTTGTGTATAGGATATTGATCCATGCTCTGTATCATGGACCACAACCCACCCCCTTGAGAACCTCCAAGAGGTATTCCCAGTCCACTGTGTCAAATGCTTTATCTAGATCAACCAACACCAAAGCCATCTCTATTTTTTCATCCCGGGTTTCATGTAGTATGTGTATAGGTCGTCTGAGATTCATGCCTGTGAGTCTCCCTGGAATAAATCTGCATTGGTCCTCATGGATTAGGTTGGGCATTTGAAGGGCCAGACAATTTGCTAATGCTTTAAGATTTTAATGTCAGAGTTTATAATTGTTAATGGATGATATGCTGCTGGGCTCAACCCCTCTCCCCCAGGTTTCAGAAGAATACATGTTTAACCTTCCCGAATGGTTGGTGGAAGGGGCCCTATTTCATTGGCCTCATTAATACTTCTAGCAAGCAAGTGGTCACCTCCGCCTGGTAACTGATAGAATTCGGCGGGAAACCAGTCTCCCGCAGGGGTCTTAGAGTGTGGTAGCATGCCCAGAGCTGCACGCAATACCTCGAGAGATAGGGGAGCTTCGAGCTCCACAGCAGCTGTGTCTTTTAAATGTGGTATGAATAGACTCTCCACGAATAGGATATATCTAGATAGGGTGATCTTAGGATCTGGAGAATAAACGATCTTGAGGTAGGATTTGAATGTATCCGCTATGTATTGCTCTGTGCCTACACGCGTGCCTTCTGGGGTAATTAAGTGTGATATCATTTCGGGGTGGGGCATTCCCTTTGCAGTATATTTGCCAAAAGGCGGCTCGTTTGTCCCTCTCCCTGTTGAGCCTCTGGAGGTACAGTTTTAAAGTGTATTTGTACAGCCTGAGCCAGAGTTCCTCCATATGCCTACATAGGTCTTGCTCTGCCTGCTGTGCCTTCGGGGATGACATCGCCCTTTTTTGGAGAGTGGCTAGTTGTATTTCTTATGTGCATAAGTCAGTTTGCAGTTGTCGACGTACCCCATACATATTACTTTTAGTACTACTTTTAGGGCTTGCCTGTCTGTAGCTCTACATGCTGTGGATTCATAATTTATCGTCAAACATGATGACATAGCTTGTGCTAGCGTGTCCCGCCCATTGGGGTCTGTGAGTACGTCCAGCTGTAACCTCCAACGATCTGTCGCTCTGTTGCGGTCCTCCCCAACTCCACTCACAGCTGACGGGTGATTGGTCAGAAAAGCGTGGCCCCAGGTGTGTTACTATCACCTCATCTAGTATGATTTGATTAAAGAACAACACTCTATCTAATCTACTAAAGGTATTTTGTGTCATGGAATGGTATGTGTACTCTCTTTGTGAAGGGTAATCCGCTTCCATACATCAGTGAGTCCCAATTCACACATTAAGTCTTGTAGTGTGGCTGTCATGAGCGATTTAGAGTTTTGTCTAGGGAGCGATTAAGGTCTCCATCCAGAATACAATTGAAGTCTCCCATCCATAATACGGGGGTACACGCCTCCTGGATTATTAAATCCTGGATGGTTTGGAAGAATGAGGGGTCATCATTGTTAGGGGCACAGGTATTGTGGAGTGTGATTGGCTTCCCGTCAAGGGAGACCTGCAATAGGATATATCGCCAGAATGGGCGGTCATCATTGTTAGGGGCATAGGTATTGAGGAATGTGATTGGCTTCCCGTCAAGGGAGCCCTACAATAGGACATATCGCCCTCCCACATTTGCCTCCAGATAAGTCATTGAGAAGGGAACACCTGGAGCCACCCATATCAGTGCCACGCCATTTCCTCTGAAGGTGTGCTGCCCTTGCCTCATCTAGATGGGTTTCTTATAGGAGTGAGATATTTATTCTATGTTTTCTGAGGAATTACACCACCCTATTGCGCTTTTTATATGAGCCCGGCCCCTGACATTCCAGGTCAGGAATCTATAGGTTCTTCCCATGATCCATGGAGTGCAGCAGTGTCATCTCCTCCCATACAACAAAGCTTCCAACAAGGCAACCAGAACACTTTTAAACTCCATGGCTGCTCAGGCAATTTCCCTCCTGTGCTGGAAATTGCAATTTGCATTGTTTCATGACGAGCTGGGCTCGTCATCAGCGTGCGAGGAGGCTACACCATGACGAGCCCAGCTCGTCATGAGCGTGGAAGGGGTTAATAATAACCCCCTCCCCCCAACCACTGACACGTATAGAGTAACAAGCGTCCTATCTACGTCCACCCGCTGTATGTTCCAGGAATCGCACATCATCCCTCACCGTCCAACAGGGACAGGAAAATTCCCCCCAAAAAGGATGTACAAACCGTGGGCTCCTGACCCACCCCATGGCTGCAGCTACTGTTAGTAATTTTGCATGATTGTAGCATCAATATCACTCTCACGGAGCCCAAACCAAAGGTGACTCATCGACCCACCCTCGAGAATCTCTTAATTCCTGCATTGCCCCGTGCCGGTTTCCCAGACCACTAAATAATAAGGATACAGCTGGTTGTGGCCTCATGACTCCTCCATTGTTGGAACCATCCCTATGACAGTGTCCGGCACAAAGTCCAATTGTGAATCCGCCACATTCTCCGCTGAGCCAAGGTTTGTCAGAGGGGCGGTCGCCTCCACTCCCAGAGCAACTTCCGGGGTGTTCTGCATGTGCATAGTGCCATCTTCACAGATTGTGATTCTCTGTGAGCCCACAGGCTCTCTGCTGGAGCCAGCATGAGGAGTATTGTTGTTATTGTTCTTGTCACCCCTTCCTTTCCCTCTGTTACAGAAGGACTAGAATCCTCCCCAACAAGACCCCGAACGGGTCACTGGTATTACGTCATTCATGTCTAGCCAGTTCCAGACCTCCTCTGGCCAATCGAAGAAGTGTGACTTTCCTCTTAACAGGACCATGAGCTACGACCAGATATAACAGCAATAGTTGAGGTTTAAGGAGCAGAGCTATTGCTTAGATGCATTGAAAAATGTACGCTGTTCATATACCTGCTTTGTGTAGTCAGATAGATGGATATGCGAGCTCCTTCAAACTGAATAGCCGGGTTTTCCAGGATGGGTCCGAGTATTCAGTCTCTATAATTAAGGATTTTGGCTATTAGGGCTCGGGGAGTGCCAGGCGGTGGCGGGGGAGCGCCAGGCGGTGGCGGAGGAGCCAAAGCTATATGTGCTCGCTCTACTACGAAGAATCCTGAGAGACCCAGTGGCTGTAGAATCTTGCGTACCCATGTTTCTAGGACTATCTCGGGTGTGGTGTCTTCAACATTTTGGGAAAATCCCAGTAAGCGGATGTTACTCCTCCTCGAGCGTCCCTCTGCTTCTTCCGCCCTGCATTCTAGATTCACTGTAGGGGCAGACATTGGGAGAGCTGTTGTTTTAGTGCGGTTCCTTCACCCTGGAGTTCCATGATATTTCCTTCTGTTGTTGTAGTTTGTCAGCTACTTTTCCCAGATCTACGCGTAAGGGGTTGAACGTTATTATAAACTGCCTCTGTTTTATTCTCTAGGGCCATCTGGGAGCTGTGAATTGTGGCTAGGAGCTCCACCCTGGATGGCTCCAGGCCCTCGTCAGGTGTCTGTATTTCTGTGTCCTGACCCCCTTGTCTCGTGAGTCTGTGAGGTTGTTGCAGAGGAGTAGTGTTCTTGGTAATCATTTTTGTTGATTGAGGGTCCGTAGCCCGGTCCTTCCCCATGGTGCTCCAGTGGTCAGCTAGATCTCCCTGATCGCCCAGTCTGCTGTGTTCAGCTAGGAATCTCCAGGCTGGTCTACCACAGTGGAGGGGCAAGTCCAAGCCAGCACTCGCAGTCCAGTGCCCCCCCCCCCTCGGATCCCCAGTCGGCCCCCGTGCACCAGCATAGGTCACCTGATAGGCGGGTGTGGTGCACTAGCCATTTGTGGTGCGTCAGGAGGCTTCCAGAATCCTGTTGAAGGTCAAATGATATGTGGTTGCCATATGCTGGCTAGCTATTGATCAATTTAGCAGTATGAGGCCCTCCCCGGTTCGAGGGAATGTAGTGCTTCACGCACCGTCTTTCTGGCCGGGTGGCTTTGCATTCTGCCCCATTTCATTTGGAGCAGGAGGCCTGACGCTCCTTCGGTCTCGCCCCCACCCGCTGATAATTAATTCTGGGCTCGCGACTCTCACTGCACATCAGGTAGCCAGAACTCCGAGTGGATGACCATCATCAGGTGAGGTGTTTGTGTCTGGTGAGCAGCCGTGTCATGGAATACAGATCGGGGCCACCGGCCCCGCCGCCTCTGTCACTCAGGAAACATCGCAAAAAGAAGGCAAGTGCAGAGGCTGATGCTTCTTTGCGGGCCTAGCGGGCTGCTTACCAGGTCAGATCCACCTCCTCGCAGGAGCTTTGGGCGTCAGTGCGCGATGCAACGCAGCCTCAGGCATTAGGGGGCTGGGCACTCTCCACCACCGCTGGGTTGGGCTGCCGCAGCAGAAACAGGCCAGGTACATGCCTCGGTATACTGCACCAGGCAAATCCGTCCGCGGCTCGGGGACCAGCCCGACCAGGAACGCAGCGACCCATTTTGCGTCAGAAGCACGGATTTTACTCTTATTGTCCCGGATATCACTTACATGAGCTCCGTGGGTGTTCCCTGTGATTATTTTGGTTTTGAAGTAAGATAAGATGCTTTATTTGCATGATTAATTAAAATCATTGCAACAGTATACATTAATAAAAACATGGGTAAGTGAGCGGGATTTCAGATAATCAGAGTTTTACATGCACCTTAGTTCCCATACGAAATTAAAAAGAGTGGTTAAAAAAAAGTTCTAAGTAACATTGGTAATGTGTTATGGCTCCAAATCCCTGGCTTGGTTGACATCCAGAGCCAGTTCTATGTACAAACAAGCATTTACAATGCAATGGTTTCGCCTTTGGAAAAGTTAGAGCTATTGCCATTGTAAATGACAAAATTTGTATTTATGTGTTGGTTTTCAAAACAGATAAATAAAGGGCATTGTCATTTACATTGCCATTAGCTTAATCTCTCGCAAATGTGAGACCTATTGTACCCTACGGCTGGAGGGCAGTTCAAAGTAAAGCTAGAACTGGGGCAAAGAAGAGATGTGAATCCTGTGTGGTGCGCCATCCCACGGCGACTGCAGGTAAACAGGCAGTTACAATCACAGGCTTAGGGTTACATCCAAACAGACATGACACAAGCGCAGAAGCGCACACAGGCTTCAAGGCGCATACTAATACATGTGCATGTACATGCGCACAATGGTGAGCACACACCTCACAAAAGGCATATGTCACAGGCTCTTTTATTGTGCGAAATATTGAGTCATTACAGACATTATAGCAGAATTAAACCATCTATTTCTATTATTATCCCTGTCTGAACAACACACATGGTTTGCTAATATGTCCGGTACAAAATATTGTTTTTTTTTAAATCAATTTCAGGAAATATGTGTGACCTGTACGTGATAAGAACGAGTGCCCTTTAAAGGAGTTTTACTACATTGGAATATTCGTTTATTCTCAATAGAACAGTTTTCTCTGCAGTGCAAACCTACTAATTTCTTAGGCAATGACATCTGTGGAAGGCGCCTTACTCTTGTTAAAAAGAGCAGTTTCATGACTTTGTAATTCACACGATCGGTTAGTTATAGTGCAGGATTTTTTTAGATGTGTTTTGGCAGTCTTTCTTGCTCTGGTTAAGTGCCCTGGTAGGCCACGGAATTGTCAGGGCACATCGCGCTGCTTTATTAAAGTAGAAATTTCGCCAGAATCTGTTGTGCCCCAGATCACACGTGGTAACAGTTTCTCTCTGTTCCCAGGTGAAGATCTGGTTCCAGAACAAGCGCTCCAAGTTCAAGAAGTTGATGAAGCAGGGAGGTGCCGGTCTGGATAGCAGCACCCTCGCCAACGGGCGGGCCCTGGCTGCCAGCTCACCCCCGGTGGCCCCGGTGTGGAACACGGCCGGCTCGGGCGGAAAGGGCTCTTCGGGGGCCTGGGTGCCTACATCCCCAGCTACACCTCGTGGTACCCCTCAGCGCACCAGGAGGCCATGCAGCAGCCGCAGCTCATGTGAGGAAGGCAGTAAGGCAGAACTGGAGGCAGGACCCCGGCGGCAGACACCCCTCGCCCCCACATCCTGTGCGTGACTCCCGTGCGCTCTGCGGTTGTTTTTTGTCGGGGGGATGGGCTCCAGCGAGGAAATGAACTGGGAGGGGTCTGGGGTTATTTATTGACAACTCAGACTTGAAAAGTCTATCAATGAAGTTGATTTGTATCTTTAAACAATCTGTACATAGATTATAAAGTTTCTTTATTGGCAGTAAAATATGTTTTCGAAAAAAGGACATTGTGTTGTTTTTTTAATATTAGCAACTGTCTTCCATTTGTTGTGTTTGCTGCAATTCTCATTTTCAGGCCCATAAATGTACCATGAATAACAAGGAGAGAGGTAGGGAGAGTAAGCAGACACTCTTGTTCCCTGGTCAGTAATCAAAAATCAAAAAAAGAGTGTCTATCAGACAGGCTAGGCCGTTCTAGGGAGCACAAACACAACCACACTGAGTTGTTGAAGAAAGCCCTCACTCACCACCTGGTGATGACATGCTTCATCATTGGGCTCCACCAAAGAGACCTAGTGTCTCTTTGGTGTGCTGCAACTCCAGGATTACTGCGGAGCGGGATCGTGAGATAAGGGCGTGTTGAGTGTAATTGGGATTTAGTGAGTGTTGGGGGTATTTAAAATAGTCAGTAGTGTATCAAAAACTTTATTAAGTGACCACTAAAGACTCAAGAGCTAAAATATGTGAGGAAACAGTCCACTATAATTGAGTGGGGGTTCCTAAGAGTGAGTCAACATGTTTCTTGCCATCGAAACGGTGTTAATTTACCCGGCAATTCATCAGGACTGTGTGTGGTAAAACCCTGGCGGTATGGGCACGCTAAGGCCCACCCTTACCTAGGGGCGTGAGAGTGAAAATAAGAAATTAAGTGAAAAAAGTGCAAAAAATTAGGAATGAATAAAATATTCCTAATTACTCCTGGTTTAGGAGGCTTCTACTTATCGTTTCTGCACTTAGTTGGTGTTGGGAATAAACACCATGGGTCTCAGGAGGGGGGTGGAAGCGTATTCGGCACACCGCCCTCGACGCTTAGCACCCTCAGTATGCCTACGTCGCCCTCGAACCGGACCGGACCGGACCTGACCGCACTTTTTTCACTTAATTTCTTATTTTCACTCTCAAGCCCCTAGGTAAGGGTGGGCCTTAGCGTGCCCATACCGCCAGGGTTTTACCACACACAGTCCTGATGAATTGCCGGGTAAATTAACACCGTTTCGATGGCAAGAAACATGTCGACTCACTCTTAGGAACCCCCACTCAATTATAGTGGACTGTTTCCTCACATATTTTAGCTCTGGAGTCTTTAGTGGTCACTTAATAAAGTTTTTGATACACTACTGACTATTTTAAATACCCACAACACTCACTAAATCCCAATTACACTCAACACGCCCTTATCTCACGATCCCGCTCCGCAGTAATCCTGGCGTTGCAGCACACCAAAGAGACACTAGGTCTCTTTGGTGGAGCCCAATGATGAAGCATGTCATCACCAGGTGGTGAGTGAGGGCTTTCTTCAACAACTCAGTGTGGTTGTGTTTGTGCTCCCTAGAACGGCCTAGCCTGTCTGATAGACACTCTTTTTTTGATGTTTGATCCATAAATGTACCAGTCACAGAGGACACATCTGTACAACCCTGTCACACAATCGAAGCAGCCAAACCGCAGCCGGAAGTCACTCGAATCCAGTCGGTGGTGTGTTTTCCTGAGTCAATAAACGTGAATTGTAAAAGAGCGCGGCTTGTAACCTGACTGCACCGCGCCTGGCTTCAGCTGTGTGGCGCATCTGCGGGGTGTGTGCGGCGTGGAGAGCCCGCTGCCGTAACTGGTAGCATAACCTGAGCAGCAGCGTCCTCCGGAGCTCCGACTCACAAGTGCCGCGTGGGAGGGCTTCAAGGCCCGCTTCTGAGCGCATCTCGACACCTACCGACATGGGGCTAGAAACACGGAACAGCACCAGGCGTGCACGGCTCAGCGGACAGGCGAAGCCTCTCTTCCCACCACCGCCGACCCTACACAGTCTCTAAGGTATAACAGGCATGCACATGTTTGATTAAAGTCCGTGTATAGCGCCTCTCTCTGTGTTTGCGTATCCATGTACCGCTGGGCGTTTCACAGTGTCCGCCTCTTATAGGAATGTACGGTTAAGAACGGATTCACAAGTTTTCCTTGATAATATAACACAGTAGATAGAGCGTTGCCGACTTGAGAAACAAGCACTTGCAAAGCAATGGAGGGGGGGGCGGGAACGGGCACACGGACAGCGGGAGAGGGGGCAGGTTAACAGGCACACGGACAGGGGGGGACAGGAACAGGCACACGGACAGCGGGAGGGGGGTGGGAACTGGCACACGCTGGTTCAAGACGGCACGGCGGAGCTTCTCAAGTAAGCTAGTGCCCGGCCGCCATCTTCAGAGAACTGACCAAAAGAAACCTAAAAAAAAAAAAAAAAAAAAAAAAAAACGCCGCCCTCCGCCGCATGATGCATGATGTAGGAAAAAGGGTGGGATGAGTAAAAATCGCGGGAACGCCCACGAATCTGCTCCGGCCAAGAAGAAGCTAGCCAATGGAACAGAGAGGCGGAACAAAGCCACACAGTGTAAGACATAAGATTTCGCTCTGCGCGAAAGTCTGCTGCGCAGCTTTCGGCGAGGCGAAACCTAAAAAGGATCTCTGACAAACCCAGTAACCCACTGACCTATTTATATTATATGCACTTTGTGAAGTGAAAGGGACACATTCTTTGCAGCAGATATATTAACCCTCTGTGCTATGATTAGTTAAAACGTTCACTAGACAAAGCTCTGGTCTCTCTCCAGGAAGAACATTAATCACGGAATTTGTCAATTTTATTGATGCCTGAAAACTGCTGGGACAATGTACGCAGCATATGGTGCTATTAAAATAGATGAACACGGCGCCCCCACCCTAGTCAGCCCCGGTGCGATCGCACCGATCGCACCCCCTATAGCCCGCACTGTCCCAGGGCTCTTTTCCACCAGTAGGAGGAAGTACAGGGACAAATATCATTATTTGCGTTAACAGCGCTGCTGATGTCATCCATCTGGGCTCTTGTAAAGCTCGATCTATAGACACAATGCAAAGCTCTGGCGGCTTCACTCATGTTTTGAATACACGTGAGGCAGGCAGAGGCTCTCGGATACAAAGGACAGGCGGCTACGTACAAGCTGAGATGAGTGATACAGGATGGGGGTGGGGAAGGGGGACGAAGGGGAGGAGGAGGGGGTCATCCGGCAGGATATGGCAGGAACACAGATAACATACGCCTCTTAGTGCCAATGGATCGTGTATTACCAAACACACTTTATTTGTAGCACCTAGATAAGGCAAATGTGCGGTATAAGCGCTTTGTAAAAAGTTATTACAATGATTATTATTATTACAGTAAAATGGTGTAAGTTCCTTTCCTGATGAGCATATATAAGGCATGAAGCGGCCTACCGCTAACGCTACACGTGTAGGCGCTAACCCTACGACCTGCTGATCACTCTTCAGTGCCCGTACCTTGCCAGGAAACCCTTGGCTGTCTGGCACCTTTGTTACTCCCCCCCGGTGGACAGAGGTAACAAGGGACAAGAGGAGCCGTGGCTGTCTCTGGCTTCCTCTCCCCGAAGGTACAAACATTCAAATGACGCAGTGCATTCTCTGGCAGTGTTGTTTTCGTCATTTAAAAACACAAACATTTGTCTGTGAAATCTACAAAGCATGTAATTTACGCAGCAGATATGGCAAGTTTATAATTTTGTAATAAATGCCGATGCCACAGAATCACATAAACGCACTGGCCCTCACCGTTGACCATAGTTTTATCAGAAGAGTATTGATGAAAGTTAAACGAAGCCCAAACATTCACATTCCAATCAGGGACCTTTGTTAGCTGCATTATTAAATCAAGCACCTACGGGCACACGGACAGCGGGAGGGGGGGCGGGAACGGACAGCGGGCGGGGGGCGGGAACGGGGACACGAACAGCGGGAGGGGGGGCAGGAACGGGCACACGGACAGCGGGAGGGGGGGCGGGAACGGAGAGCGGGACATCGCGCAACCCACCCTTGAATACGACACTTCAAAAATGGCGAAAACAAAGCTTGAAAAAAAATAAAATAAACAACCGCCCACCACCGCATGACGATCGCAAAGGGGCGGGATGAGTAAAAATTGCGGGAACGACCACGAATCTGCTCGCAGAATGACGAGCAGATCTCTCTTCCAATGGCTAGCCTCCATTTATGGAGCTAGCCAATGGAAAGAGAGGGCTGGACAACACACACATACTGTAAATATTAGATTTCGCCTGCGCCGAAAAGCTGCGCGGCGCAGCTTTCGACGAGGCGAAACCTAAAAAATGGTTGATCCGGAAGGGAGTAAAGTGCAAGTTCTGTGTGCCAAGTTCTCAGATGAAGGAATTTTCAGTGCAGTTAACACCCAGAGATCGAACGCTTGGTTGAGGTCGGGAGCCAGTTCTATGTGTAAAAAAATGGCTGATCCAGAAGGGAGTAAAGTGCTGTGTGCCAAGTTCACAGATGAAGGGTTTTCCAATGCAGCTAAAACCCAGAGATTGGAGTAGTTTTTGGTTTGTAGCTTATTCAGGTCCCAATCCCTAACTAGAGTTAGGGAAAGTGCAGGTTCTGTTGCCGAGTTTAGAAATCAGAGTAAGAATAGTGTCCAAGCTCTGTGTGCAAATATCGCAGATAGAAGTTTTTCAAGTGCAATTGAGGCCCAGAGATCATCTGTTAAAGAGTTATTGGAGTCCTTGTCCTCCGCGGGTCGCTTTGAGATCATTCAATGATCATGAATACGGTGATTCAGTGAATACGGGGTGGACCTAATTCAATTGTAGATGTTGTCTTGGGTTTCGATGTAGGGTAAGCAGCAGGATTTATGGAGGATTGTGTAGTTGGTTAGCCCGGAGCTCCGGTGCTCACGTCCTGTTGGCCATGTTGCTTGGTCAAGTCCTGTTGGCCATGTTGGAATGCACGCTCTTGGGTTCTGGCAATGTAGAGGGGAGATTGTCATGTTCTGTTTGAAAAACGACTTTGGTGTAATTAGTTCAGAGACAAAGGGAGTACTGATTTGTAGGGGAGAGAAGTGCGGATAGAGTGGGGGTGAGAAGTGCACCATGGGATACAGAGATTTTTTAGTTGGAAATCGGCTCGTAAACGGGCGTGGTCAAGGGCGAGGCAGGCACGTGCTTACAGTTAAGCTTACGCAGGCGGATTAATTTAAAGACACAAGAGTGAGAGTAGTTGTTTTCACTAACTGCTGAGAGCAGCAAGGCAGCAGTGTAAATGGAGAGCGGCATGAGGAGGTTAGTTCGGACAGGGATTTCTTAAGATCCATAGTGAGGGAGAAGGACGGGTGGTAGAGAGAAGAAAGAAGGATTACGATGAGAGCTACAGGTTTTTGGTAAAATTGGGGTTAGCACCAATTAAGGCATCGGGAATATCATTTTTATGGTAACAGGGTTGGCACATGGTGGTTTAAGATATTAGCAGCAGAAGTAACTTGATGGGGCAAGGGTAACAGCAAGTTATATAATGGGGTTGTGGGTTATGACTATCATATAGTTTTGGCTCTTATATAGGGTTTCATGATGAATGGGTCAGTTAAGCTGTTTATTTTATTTGTTGTAGAAACCCCTGACGAAGAGCCTAAGGAGGCTCGAAATGCATTGGGTACATGAAGGTTATGCCCATTTCATATTCCAATGAATCTGCTCGTACCGTTGTAAAAAGTCTGGATTAACATGCAGCTGGTATTAGAAGTGTTTAAATAAAGATTGCAGATTTTATCAGACTGTCTCCGGCGTGATGAAAAGACACATAAGTAAATCACAGGAACAAGGAATGGAATACGTATTGGTTTGGTTACAATGGTTAAATAATTGAGCACTTGGATTAAATGGACAGAATAGAAGGGAGCAGTTCCCATTTTTTTTGCAGTGCGACTGCGCGGAGCATAAGAGGAGTGCTCCTTGTTGAATCCTTCTGAAAGAACAGTGGATTGAGGCGATCCACTGACACAGTTCGCACGCACCCACCTAAGAGTTTTTCAGTTAAAAAAGCATCGAAATAAAGGAAGGAGTGCATTCTCTTCTCTGAAAATGTTCTGGCCATGTTGCTTGGCCATGCCCATGCAAAGGAGGCTCAGGACAGCTCCCAGCTGCTCTGACCTGGGGCTGCTCATAGCTGTTCAGTTCTGAAGACATCCAGGAGACAGCTGTCAGCGTAGTAAATCTTTTACATAGTTTAAATAACCCTTCCAGCCTTTGGCAAGGTGATGGTGGGCTTTGGGGCATTTATACTTTCTCTGCATTTGGAAAGGGCAGGGAGTGAACAACATTCTGTCCACCATGTAGCAGGTGGTTGTGGCAAGTACACTCCACCTGGAAGGGTATAGCTTTCTATAAGCTCTTGGTTAAGGAGACGTTGGGGTGGGGTCAGGATATCTCTCCCATCATGGTGGGCATTTTTTATTTTTAACTCTCTCCCTCAGCTGTGGAAAGGATGAGGGGACCGCAAAGTGACACTCTCTCACCCTGAGTAAAGCAGAGGGATTCTATTTTACACAAGGTATCCCAGCTGCTTGAAAAAAGTGGAGGAGGTGGGTTTTTTTTAACCTCCAGCTGTGACGCCTGTGAGTAAGTATAAACCCTACATGTCCTGGCCAAACTGGGGAAAATGAAAGCCCTTTTGTCTTTTTCCATTTCACCTGTGCTCTATGACGTTCTGTGGAAAGAGCTATATATGGTCAGCCGAAAGCCCGCTCACTTATGTATCATTGGCTTTGAAACCATGCTGCTTTTTTTATTATTTTGTTCCAATGTTCACAACAACTGGAAGGGAGGAAAACTGAACATCTACTAAGCATGCATTTAAGTGCCCGGGGGAGCTGTTTAGGCAGCTATAGAGGAGATTGGCTCTGGCTCTCCCCCTCTGCCGTCACCTACACATCCAGACATTGGACATAGTTTGTCCTCGTCTCTCCACTGTGTTTTCGTCTCCTCCTACGACTTCCGCCGAGGATCTGCTGGTGGCGGAGCCAATTTCAGCAGCTGATGACCGGTGGGGTATTCCTGGGTAGGGGATCGGCTGGGGATCTCCCCTCCTGGCCGTCTCCTACCCTCCAGGTTTTGCTGCTGTTGCCTATCCTCTTGCACAGCCTCCCTAGCGACAATGCAGATACACGAGTCTTGCTTCTCCCGGCGGGGGTTCAGTGGCACTGCTGACCAGTGCCCCGAGCTTGTTTTGCTTCTTGAGTTTTGGGGAGGCGCGCCCTCCTGGTCCCCACTCCAGCCTCAACCTCTCCGGGGCTGTTTCCTGGCGCCTAAATATGACTTTCCCCTGTCTTTGCGGCATTTTGCGGATGCTGCTGCCCTTGGAGCCCTGGGTTTGTGTACGTTGACGACCCGCTTTGTGATTGGCGGTGTCCTGCCCTCCTCCCTCCGTGGTCATGTGGCTGCCTCCCCCATCCGACCTTGTGTGAAGCCTTCGAGTTTGCTGCCTTGCGGTTTTCGTGTTGGATTTTTGTGTGTTCTGCCATTTTTGGTTGTTGTTGTCGGTTCCCATGGCCTGGGTCCTCCATCTTGGGGGTTTCGACCTACCCTCATTGTTGCTGGACTGCTCTTTGTTCGCCTGTCTGTTCATTTCCTCAAGTCGTCCCCCCTCTTTGGTCTCCCCTCCCAACTTATGCTATCATCGATTCGCTGGATGTTTATGATTGTTGGTCCCCAGCTGGTTTGTTTGTCTTTTACTGTGACTGTTTTGTAAGTAATTTCCCTCTTGCCAGTCTGTCTGACCCGATTAGGCATTCCTTACCCCTTTTTACCATTCCCACCTACCTTCCATGCCCCATTCGACGTGTATCTTGGCTACGCTATGCACTGATAACCCATGTTATTGTGTATTCACTGTTTTTCTCCCATTCTATACTTGGCTCCTGTAACTGATGTAATTTTGTAACTTTTAACTCGCTGACCCTCATGTAAAGCGCTATGATACCTCCGGGTCTAGCCAGTGCTATATAAAACTCTGCAAATTAATAAATACATTCATTATTAAGTGGGAAATGCCCTTATTAAAAAAAAACTTCTTTATTTGTGAGTCTGTCTTATGGAGACAGTGTACAATTATGCATAGCGTACTGGCATATGCTCATGAGAGGCTCAGTTTTGAATTATATCTCAAAGTTGTTTTTTTTTAAGTTGTTTTCATTGGTGTTTTACAGTCTGTTCAATAAAGCACAATAATAATAACAGGATTTAGATCATTTAGAAACACAAGTATACTTGACGTTGTAGTCATAAACACTTTAGCTAGGGTTTCCCCTCCGTCCCCCTCATCCTGTCCCTTCAGTCCCCGGATCCAGTAGTTTCTTGAACATTCCTCAACATACTTCCAAATCCTACCCTACCTTGTCATCCTTGTGGGTGAGCTTTATGGGCTGCATATCCACCAGTGCCCACTCAAGCAAATCCACCTGCCAAGCCCCCTCGCTGGAGCACTGGCTGCCTTCCAATGGATCGCTATACGTCTTTTGACCAGCCCCAGCTTCGACATTCACATTTGCATTTGAACCCACCCCCTTTTTTGGGGGGTGGGGGAGGGGAGGGAACCCACCCGTAGCAGGCATAGGAGTTGGAGCCCTTATCTCTTGTCCTACTATATGCGTAAGCAGCAACCGCACAGTTCTCCATTACTCTGTTAACTCTGGGCATGACTAAGTCATATGTAGGACGTAATTCGACAGATGCCTGCATCTATTGCAGATAATGAGAATGTATCAGTTTAACCCTCACATTGGGGAGACCTGTCTACCCTATTCGCTGGTCCATTTCCATACCGGCTCTGCGATCTAATCTGGACAGTCTGCACTTCACTTTTCCTTTGCTACGTCTTTGGAGCTTTCTCTATCCTGCACAACTGCCGCCTGCAGGAGTGGGATCAGGGGACCGCCAGCTTGAGGAGTTCCCACTACCTCGTCTCCGGAAAGAAGTGTCCCACTCCCTGCGCCACTTGCTCCAGCCTGGTGTAGTGCAGGAACTGCCCTGGGCAAGGTCCAACCTGCAGCAGATCTCACCCTCAATCCCCAACAGTTAATGGACAGCATCTGAGTGTGTGGTTCCAGTTACTTTCATGTGATCTACAGCTCAGAGCGTCTCCCTGCTCATCCCACCAACAAGGGCAGCTGCCTCAAGGACATCCCTACCCACAAGGGGTTATATATAATTCCTCGTTGGGTAACTTCACTTGTGGCAATTGGTCCCGGAGCTCTCCAATGTCCCCCTGCATCATCGAAGTTGGAGACACAACCATCACTTCCTGGTTCTCCACTGCTGAGTCTGCCCTAGCAATCGTGCCCTACTTTGGAATCGTGATTGCCCGCCTCATGCTGATTTTGCCACTGCCCCTTCAGGGCCGCTAGCACCTCCAGACCTCTGTTCATTCCAGGGCAGACTGCTGGGTTGTCATCTCCCCTCTCTGGCACACACTCCCCTTGTACCACATCTCCATCCATGGCCACACATCTTCAGGTGTATCGAATAAGGGGCTCTTACCCTGGGTAATCACCTTTAGGCGGGCTGGGAAAAGGAGCATGTAGCGGAGTTCTTGGGCTTTCAGTTTTCGCTTTTCTTCTGCGTATGATATGCACTGCCCCTGTACTTTCCTATTTTAGTCTGGAAATATAGCAATGTTATGATTTTCAAAGAAGCAAATTTGTGTCCCAATTGCAGCTGCCAGAGATACGGGCAATGGGGACTACCCTGCTGGAGGCCAGGTCGCAAGTGCCCTGTGGGCTCTTTCCACTGTAAACAGGCTAGTTATCCCCATCGCCCCCAACACTTCCTGAATCTATGTCTCCAAGAACAGCTCCATACTGCCTCCCTCCACTCATTCCGGAAACCCCACAAAGCACAAGTTATTACAACGAGAGCAGTTCTCGGTCTCCTACACCCTGTCTTCAAGAACTTGCATGGGCGTAGTCAACTTCGCCAGCTGTGAGCCCTCTCCACCACCTTCCTGAGGTCCGCCCGTACAAGGTTTACATCTATGGCAAGCACATCAATTCTGACCTCTAGGGCCCTTGTGACCCCTGTATGGTTGCCATCAGATCCACCCTGATGGGCTCTTTGAACCTGCTTGTGCACTTCTGTAATTCCAAGTGCTCCGTTTCTTGTGTAGTTCTCTGTGGTGGATGGTGTGGTGTGGTACACTGGGTAAAGGTTGTTAGTTTTGTCTATGCCCATCCTGCCATTTAGTGAGTCTGCCCAGTGTACGGTTCCCAAATAGAGCTGGGTAGGTTGTGCAGTTGCCTTTAGCTCCAAAGTAGGAACCTACCAGGGGCTTTCACCATTCGCCTCTGCCTTCCACTGAAGTAGAATAAAGAAGAGGTGGAGAGATGGTGGGGGGGAAAGATAGAACTACCCGCTCATTTATGAGTATCCACTCCACAAGGCACCTCTCCATGTGCAGCAGTTCCTACAACAAAATGGGGTCACGCCCCCACCTCTTTGTGAAGTCTGCCTGCAATCCAGGTGGTCAGCTGCTCATACCCTCTTCCAGCTGGGCTCCCTCTGGCCACCATAGTTGTCACTGATTGGGACCCAATCTGTGCACTATTCGCTCCCAGTACTGCCCTCCAGCTCTTCTGTAGTCTGTGGGCCACCCCCTAGTTGGTCCCCATTAGGAGCTAGCAGATCTCATGGTCTCCTCAGTGCCCTCTCAACTATGGGGATTGGGGCAAACACTGCCACCTCAGCGCCATGGTCTTTTCACTCTTCTTGCTGCCGCAGGGTTCTCCCACATTAGTCCGGCCATCCAGAAGGGCATCCGGACCCCCATCCGCCCACCAGATGACCTGGGCAGCACAGGGCCCCAAAATAACCAGCAGGGTCCAAAGCAGCAATATTAAAGATTCCTCGTTTCCACGCAGTTTCACAATGTTGCTGGGTTGTGGCCCCCAAAAACAAAAATATTCCAAGCGATAAAAAGAAGATTTGGTTTCAACATGAAGAAAAGTTAATGTTCGCATAACCAGAAAGTACGACTACTGTGTCACTGAAGCACGGTGATAAAGCAACAGACAAATCCTCAAACACAACAGTCAATCTTTTGCCAGCTCCTGTCTTCTCTCTTGCAGTCATGCTTCCACTCCTCTTCGCCAGCAGCAGACCTCACCCCACCCCATAGGCCTGCGTTGCCATACAGGCCGCCTTCCAGCCGGTCGTCCGAAGGCCACCCGGGCCCTGCCCATCCACCAGAGTACTCAGGCAGCCAAGTGGGCTCCCCATAGTGGTTAGCATGGACCTGGTATTTGTCTATTTACTGTATGACCTGCGGCCCCTGCCATTTCTCACACTGTCAGGCTCCCACTTCTCCTTACTAGCAGCAAGCCTCTCACCATCCCGCAGCTCAGTGGGCCACATGGAGTGCTTGTCATAGCAGGCAAATCAGAGGTATCACCCAGGGGGCAGTGGACATTGGATTTCTCCTGTTTGCTGACAAGGATTTCATAGGATTCCTCTGGGGATGACAGAGCTCTGTGCAACTACCTCCTGTCCACCATCTTGCTTCAAAGTTTATCTCACAGTTAACATTAGGAGGGGGGTGGCCCAGAGAAGGAACCCAGCAAGACACTTCATTGTTGAGCTAAGAGCCTGGGTGCCCTGTATAGGCTTGTACCGAGGCAATACTACCAAACAACCACTTTTACCGAAATGTAGAATCGGAAGTGATGGTTGCCTAGAGACAATATATTTTGGCTTGGAACTGGCTGCACTATTCAGGGACGGGCAATGGAATCAACCCACTTCCCTGTTTCTCACTAAGGTGGGCAAATCCCAAAATGGCCACAGTTGAGGTCACTGAGGCTGGAGGAAGGCCTTGAGGTAGATGGCTGCATACACTGCACTGATCAGGAGCCGAGCCATCCAAGGTCTAGAGGAAGAGAGAGATGTGGCACTGTGGTGTATGCAAGCTTCGGCCCATTGAAAACAGAGAAGGAGAAGCAGGAGTGATTCAGTGAGTAGACCCCCTAAAATGTGATGCAGCCTTCTGCATCCACATAGGAGATGAGGTGGGACAGTGCCATGGGGTCGATAGAAGACAGATGCAGCAGTGAGATTGAGTGGTGTGCCCAACTTTGGAAGAGGACAATAAAACTGAGTGACTGCTATTGGACTTGGCCCTTTTGGCAGGTTCACCCCTTAACTTTTTGCCTTTTATGTGACCTGATGTTAGTAATTTTTGGCATCAGCGCACTTTAGCACTGTCGCCCAGTGTAAAGTGTGTGCGCGCTCTGAGTGCATGTGGTGAGATTGGTGCAGGGTCGAGTTTAGTATGTGCAAACTCGTGAGAATAAATGCTGCGCAGTGGAATGAGCAGATTTATTGTGACTGGTGGAGAAGTGCCACTTTTAGAAGTTGGCATTTCTGTGTGCTGTGTGTCTGCCTGCCTGATGTGGAGTGCATGTCTGGCTTGTGATTGACAGGTGCTGGATGGGGTGGTTGGCTCCAGGAGCCAGAATGAGTCTGCCCAGTGGTGAATAGGGAGATCTGCATGTAGATGGGAGGGAGGAGTTCACCTGGGACCTGAATAGGGCTGTGCCTTCCCTCCACAATGCTGGCTCAGCTCCCTCTGGTGTATCTGAGCACCTAGCCCCCAACTAACAAAGAAGAGAGGAGCTGAGCACAACACAGTGCTCCAAAGCTCCCCCAAATCAGTTGCATCTGGTTTTCCCCAGCCCTGTGAGGGTCACATAGGAAAGGGGTGCATAAAAGTAGGGGCTGTGACCCTGTAGTATGGTTTAGAGCCTCTTTTTGCGTGCATGTTATGTTAGCATGGCTTATTAGAAGTTTAAACGCCATTTTACCTTTTGCTGCTTTTTGCACACAACCCTGCTTAGCTGTTTTTGCAAGTTAGGTTTCACGAAGGTCTATACATAAAAAAAGGTTTGTTTTTCGACATCTCTAGACATGCATCGTGCTCCCGGTCTGTACAGTGAGTGCTGAGCCGCCAAGGTTGTCATAACATGTGAGCCTGTTTATCAGCATGTCCGTGTAACACATTCTAGACACAACATTTTGGCAGCTGCGAGCCGAGCAAGATTCTGATGCCTTTATCATAGCACACTTGCCATAATTTCAGATACTTGGAAGATTCCAGGGATGCACAGAGACTTGCTGATCCAGATGTAATTTACACTTACTGAGCGGAAAGGTAATGGGGTCCCCCAAAACAAGCTCAAGAGACCTTCTATAGGTTATAATACATAGTTCCTATATAGGAAGGGTGTTAAAACTAGGCGCTATATCACCTGTTTGCATTATCATTGTAATATGATTCCTCCTTTTGTATTGTATGGAGTTGTAACCATGCTGACTATATTATTTTTAATCATATGTCTGCTTATGTTGACTAAAATACTGCGCATGAGATCATGTTGTTAAAATAAATATTTTAACCTTACTGTGTCTCTTATTTGACTCCTGTTGTGGACTGGTATGAGAGTATAACAAAAGAATGTTCTCACTTTCCACCATTCCTGAGATGGCCCTAAGTTGCATGTTCTAGGTTGTCTAATCATTGGTTACTTTGCTATAGGATGAAGAGCTAATGTGACACTGATTGTTAGCTGGTTGGGGTTTCTAGGTACTGAGGTGAGTTTCTGGTAATGCACAATTTACTAATGTCCTAGGTCTCTGTGCACAGTTCTGTGTATGAGCAGAAATCCTTGCAACATGGCGCCGCCAATGAGTTTGGTCTTATTGTGAGACACTTGAGTAACGTTTATATCAGTCTACGACCCCCTCACTATTGTTTCCGGTTGACAGTAGTGACGGATAAAACGTACCTATAGTTACATAGGTTTCTTCAAGTTTGATCATTTAAAACGGTTTTCTGTTTGAAATACGACCCAGTTGTGCCTTATTTTATTGCATTGTACTTCTCTATTACTGTTTCGATATGGCTGCAGTTGATATCCCAGCACACAGTTGTGTGGCTGTGCGGAATCATTTGCAGGAATACCTTGTTTCTTTAGAGGGACAGGCAGTGGTTTTTGTTGTTTCAGCTGACGTGGCGTACCTGTTTGAGTTGTATTACTCATGGGTTACGTTTCCCGCGGTAGATGATGGTACTGGTGTATTCCACACTTACACACCTGCTGATGCTCCTGCTGCATATGCTCCACATCGGACAGTGGAAATTCCGATTTCTGCTTGTAAGCATGCCGTTTGGTTTAATGGCGCCCTCCAACACGTTATTACAGCGGTCAGACAAGGGCCGTTGTCGATTCCAGGTGCTACTTGGCCTGTTTTAGCTGCTTACACAACGCATGCTCAGGTGGGGCAGCTATCAGCTATACAACTGAGACCCTGTATGCCTCTGCAGTAGTAGTTATGAGGGGTCTGGCTCATTACATTACCCGCAACCTCCCGGGTGGGGCCCCGGGTGGGGCCCCGGGTGGTGCGGCGCATCCAGTTGGTGGTGGCGGGCTGAAGCTTAGTCCCGTCATGGTTAATGCGGTCATGGGCAAGCGTCCCCAGGATAAAGAGGAGATGACTTTTTGGCTTGCTGAGAAATTCGACCAACTGGAAGCAGTATTCCCAAATACTAACCCTGTGGAGAAACACAGAATCCTCACAGTTAGTGTGCATAAAGACTTAGTGCCAGACGTAAATGAGTGTACAACTTAGGGTGTGATTTTTGCGGCAGTCTATACTAGGTGCTTTGGCACCCCGTCAATGACTGTCCTGCCCTCTGTGATCAAGCGTGTTCTGGATGAGCACGGACCAGGGGCGGCTGTGGAGTTGGGAATGCAACTCGTGGGAGCATTTGACATGGTACGAGATCTCGTCCTTGCTAATGTCAAGGGGGATGCGGTAAGTTTCCAGGTCTCTAATGCTTTGCGTGATGTCCCCGACACAGACAAACCCCGTCAGTTACCGAAAATTATTACGGAGTCTTATAAGACCGTTGGCCGTAATAGTTTGGGTGTTAAGCCTTTCTCTAAGAAAGAAAAACAACAGCAAACTCAACAAGCGTCATCTGATAAAGATGATCGCCCAAAGGTTCAGAAACAAAATTGGAATAAGAACAAAAAACAGGGGAAGCAGCATAAACAGGGGTCCCGTCCCGCTTCACCTACACCTGCCCCTGTTGAGCGTACATATGAGTTGCGCGACCGCAGTACTATTAAGTCATCTGATTTCAGGTTCCTGAACAACGTTCTCCTCGCTCTTTGCAGGAAACATCGGTAACAACCACCGGTGGAGGAGGCGGCGGCAAAGGTCAAGGTGAACAACAGAGCCGTGAACAGCCTTGTAAGGATGACAGAAAAGGCAAGCAGGATGAGACACCACGTCCAAGGCCCCAGTTTCAGAAGAAGAAAGTTGCTGCAGTAACAGCGAGATATGCCACAGATAGTGAGAACTCAGCTTCGGAATCTGACATGGGCGCTGACGCTGCTGAGACAGTGCCGAGGAGATTAACATCGTTCGAGAGGCGCTGCATCCACTACTGAAGGTGACAGCGACTGACACCTTCGTTTTAGTTGAGACAGCCGACACTAGAGTGGCTTCCCCGGACAGACTTTATGAAATTGTCCTTGTAATTGAAGGTGACATAGAAGGAGCAAAGAACAAGACAATAGAGACCGGACACCTGTCAAAAAGCTGTTTTCGACTCCTGTATATCGAAATGTATTTCTAATCTATACAAAATGCTGGGTGTGAATCAGCCATTCAAACATAAGTATATGGAGGCATGGGGAACTTAATTTCTAAAATGGTCTTGACACCACTTGATTACCTCATCACAAAGTGACACTTTCTTTTAGAAGTCGTGAAAAGGAGTAGCACTGTAATTTCCAAGAAAAGAAAACATATTCTTGTCCCCATACAACCATTATGAACATCTTGAACACTGGCATTAATCTGATCTCTAAAATGACAGTTTCTATGTAGTAGAGATTATTCCAGCAATAGGTGAACCTAGCTCAGGGATCTATCCATTCAGGCAGTTCAGAAAATACAATTCTTATACTACACAGTATCAATAAAAACGTCTGATAAATACCACAAATTCAATTACTCAGTTATGGATCTTTTGGCTCTGTATGTTCATAATATTTTTGAGTATGATAGGGGAAATGTCTTAGACTCAATCTGTATTTGACATCATTCGATAAAATGCCATACCGAGCCAATGATTGCTACATTATCAGTCAGCAAAAATGCATTAAAGTATTAAAGTGCACTCAATCACTGAAGACTTTAAAAAGTCATTTGAAGGCTAAAGGTAAGGGAGGGGAACATGAAAGGGTGATTCTATATTTCAGTAGTGCAGATCATAATGCGACAGCATAAAATGCAATAATCGTGTACTCTAGGTTGGTATAGGATCATGAATGTAATATCCATACTGGTGAGGCTTAAAAGGGTAAGTTTGGTAATGCAGAATAATATATGTGTATGACTGATTAATGCAGTGTGGAGTCATTGTCAGGCATTTTTGTTTTTACTTTTAAGCATTTTTGCACCCACTATGCAGTTGAAAGTCTTTAGGCACCCAATGCATCACAATGGAGGCAGGTAGATGCATGGCATACAAAGCATAGCAATTTGGAAAATTCAGAAGTCAAGGTTTAAGGTACCAGCCAGGTATTAAAAAAAACATATGCTCGTGGCAAGGGGACTTTCTTTTAGTGCAACTTCCTTACCATAATCCTTCGGTTGTACTGTCATTTTGTGCTCGCCATGGTTTGCTTGCATAAATGGCCTCCCCATTAACTCCAAGCCAGTCGCCCATCTGCCTTAGCCGCTCTTCAAAAATGGGAATGATGTGCCCTTCATGGGTAGGTCCAATATTCATCAAAAGGTTTCCACCACATGATACGGTCTCCACCAGTGTCTGAAACAATTACACTGCATAATTAACGGTTTTCATATGACAATTTATTTCATTTAAAAACCATCAAAATTAATTTACACTAACAAACTTACCAGATGTATTTATTGCTTTGAGGAACAAAGAACTTTCCTGTCCCTCCTCCATCTAACATAACGTTCGCCAGAGTTGGTATACTCCAGGTAACATATAGAAGAGTACGTTAGGGAAAAACTATCTTGATAATGATTTTGTTACTCTTTGTTGTATCTCCCTTTCTTTTACAGCCAGTTGGGAAATGCCTATAATCCAATTCGGATCAGAAAACCCTTCTCAAAGAGATGCTATCACTTTAATTTTTTGCCTTGCGGCCCACTGCATGCATCCTCTTGCTTATGCGCAGCCCCAAACCATTCCTGCACATCACCAACCATCACTGGTCGGCCCCACTTTTTTCCTTCCATGTCATAGAGTGGAATGACTAGGTGGTCACTCTGAAGGTCAAATGTATAACTTTGTTGATCTGGCACTCCATCCTAACTGGTTAGGACCCTGATTTAAGAGCCACAAAATGTTGAGAGGGGGAGCAGTGTGCGGTATACTGTGCTTTAAGCTAACAGGTTGCAGAGAGCTTCATGGACAAAAGCTGCATCTGTTTGGGACAATGCATCCAAAACGTAGTGCCTTCAGAACGGAAGCCATGTGGAGTAGTTCCAGCAGCTGTCTAATGTCTTTCAATAATGACTTTTAAAAAGGTAGATGGTACTACCATAGCTCTAGTGGAATGAGCAAGAAGTCTTGAGAAGAATGGACCTGAGAAGAATGGACCCCATTCGTGTCATATTCTTTGATCTACATGTATCTATTCACCTGACAATAATAGAACAGATTTTGAGCTCTACTAGCCATGGGTGGGACCACCAAAAGTAATACTGGGATGATTGGATTCCCTAAAACCAGTAATAGGTTTAAAGTAAAAGTTAAGAATCCTGGAAACATCTAGGTTGTAAAGAGTTTACTCAGCCAAGGAAACATAAGTTCATGATAGAAAAAAAACACAAAATCTACTTATTGGTTAAGGGGGAATGTAGGAAAGTGCCTCTTTTGACATGGTTAGCCCCCCCTTTGGCTGGATGTCTGATGTAATTAAAAACTGTAAGTGCACCAAGTCCATGCTAACCAGGTTCCCAGTGTCAGATCTTCTTTCCCTAAAACGGTACCTCGATAGGCACAACTTCTGTTTCCTCTGTAAGCCCCGATAAATGGCACCCCTGGTACCCAAGGCATGGGGAACGAAGGAGGTCCCAAGTACCCCTCACCTGGATCAGGTGGTGCTGCTTTCGCAGGACACATGTGTAGGTGCAGGACAAACCGAAATGTCGACATGGCACACATCCCTGTTGCCGTGACCCCCCTACTGCAGGACTTTAGCCCTGAGACAGGGTGCACTATATCCTATATGAGGTCCTATCAGCAAGAACAGATGGGTCCCTACAACATCCAGTCCATTCTGGGTGTTGTAAGTGAACAGGGAAGCCACATGGACTGGATACTCGTCAATACGAGTTTCCTAGCTCCATGATGGCTTCAATGCTTTATAAGATGTTTGATATCAAACATCTTGTCTTAATAAATCCTTGCTGATGCCAGTATTGGATTTATTAATAAATTCACACAGGAGACCCTGCTAAAGGGTGCCTTAAAACCTACTAAACACTGGTGTTGACCCTGTCTAGTTAAAGCCAGCCTGTCATCACCAGACATTCTGGATCCCTAGGTAGAGAGCCAGAGCTCTCTGGATCCGAAGACAATGCCTACTATGCTCGGAGGCGTTCACACTTCCCCCTTGCAGGTTCTTTCTCGGCAAAAGCAAGAACTTCAAAGGACATGCCGCTTTTGAACCCTGCTGTTAGAAGCAGATGGTGATCCCCCTAGTCCTGCTCCACTTTTGGCAGGAGGACTGGTGGGAAAATAAGGTAAAGTAGGAGGTGGGTGTACCACCCCTCAGGTGGGGCTGACAAGGCAGACCTCACTTTTCACTATTCGCCCTCTTGAGGATGAGGATAGTAGGGTATTTAGGAGTCAGGGTATGCCCACCCCCTAAGTGGGACGAGCATAAAGTAGGTGTAGGCACCCTACAGGTAGGAAGCCCATTGGCTACTTCCTGGCCTCCACTAAAACGCCCCTAAATTCAGTATTTAGGTGGCACCCTGAGAACCTGACTTCAGATTTGACAGACACAAGACGACGATGGAAGAAGACCGCTGTGATTCAAAAACTGAAATCCGACGCAGAAAAAACTGGCACAAACCCCCGCTGCTGCCAAGGACTCTACCTTTGCACCAGCTGTCTCTCCTGAAACCTGCGAGGCCTCCAAGAAACCCCGGAGCCCTCTGTAAATTGCCAAGAAGCTTCCCTTGGGCTAGAGGTTCTAGTCCCCGGCATCTGCAAGCAAAGAAAGGACAGTGGTTGAGGACGAGCACAGCAAGAGGGTACGGGCTCTGGGCTCTCAGGAATGGGGGTCTTTCCAGCATTGATCGTTATGCTAAGAGGATCCCTCGAGTTGATTAAGGCGTGCAGGAGTCCATTCCACCGTACTCATGAACCAACAAATCTTGGCTGCTGCAACATTCATTCTTTAGTGGTGAGATGCGTGAATACGTTGGTATGCCCTCCTCCTCTGTGACGGTCTACCCTGCATCTCACCTGTGGCCCGACTGCTGCTGGTGACCTTCGAAACCAGCTACCACGACCTCCGGTACTCCTGACCTAGGTACGACCGGTGTGCCTGCTGTACCTAAATCCTGGGACCCCAAAGACCTTCATCCCTCAGGTTAAGATGACTTCTGACCTTCCACTGGACCAGGGTCATCCACAACTCTGGGTCCGCGTCAAACTAGGCGAAGGCGACAGAACCACTGGGAAGATCCGTACCTACATAGGTCTAAAACAAGGGTCTGTTCTTGCTCGAGCCTATTTAATATCTACATTGCGGACCTAGATGATCGGCTGTCAGTACCTCAAAGCAGCCCGCTCAAGCTAGCAAATCGTCCAGTGAGATACTTACACTATGTGGACGACATAGTCCAATGCAGCCAGAAATCAATCGGTCTCCAGCGCTTGATACACAAATTACACGAATACAAGGAGGAGCTTGGTTTGAAATTAAACTATAATAAAACAAAGGTGATCTGTTTTTCTGCAAGTGGGCACACCCACAATGTGAAATTCAAGTGGATGGCAGGAGGGAAAAATTAGAACAGTTCAGAACGTACAAATATCTAGGGGTGGTTCTGGATCCTAGATTAAAATACAAAAAACATCTAGCACACAGACGGGCCCAGGCCAACAAACTTCGATTCACACTTAACATACTACGAACAAAGTTAGGGTGCCTGTCCCATGTACACCTCTTACAAGTAATTGCAGCCAAGTTTCTACCAATGCTTACCTACGGTTCAGAACATTTAAAGAGAATAGATGTGACTACAACAAAAATCTCCCCGGTCTAAATGCATTTTCCGCTTCACGCGATTCATCTCTCAGGCAAAGGTGCGACCTATTTCATCAATCTTCGGCTGGGATGGCCACATTTATCAAACTGTGCTGGAGATTAATAGCCACTCAGCCAGAATTGTTGGCGGCCCTATGAAATAAGAGCAAAGGCATAGAGAAAACTTTATTACTGATGCGGAAGAGCATCCCTAAGGGATTTTTTTCCCGCTCAGTGGTAAGACGTAAATAAAAAAGGCGCAAAAGTGATTTGCATGTGTTACCAACAGGTCGATCTGAGAAAACACACCACTGAAAACAGAAGAGAGTGGAATAATCTGTTACCGGTGTCCACTTAAATGCCAATCCTTTTCAGGGAAGAACTCATGGGAACGTTAATGTATTTAATTCCCTTGTCCAAAGCTGCCCAGCCAGTTGATAAAAGGAATGAGCCATGGGCCTAAACAAAGCATTTTTCTGGTCGCAACCGGTTTGATTCGCATAATCGGGCTGTTTCCGACAGTAAAAATAGTTTTTAAGTGTATAAAATGCAAAACACAGTTCATTAACTTGTTGCATTTGCAATTCGGTATTTGGATCGTGTTTAGGGCGTCCCTTCTAAATACCAAATCGGTATGGCATGTATTCTTTTTTTTGTGACCGAATACCGGTCGCACAACAGTAATACTTAACCAGCCGTTTAAAACTGGTGGTAACCCATTCACAAAGAGGAAGGGTTCCCCAAGGCACCCCTTCCCCTTTGGGAATTCAAATAAAAAAATGTTTGCACACATCCGGTTTTCCTTTTAGGAAAATGGAATGCATTAAAAAAAAAAAAAAATACTTGTATTAAAAAGTAATCACAGACATGGTGGTCTGCTGACCTAAGCAGGCCACCATCCCTGTGATGGCTGTAATTCCTAATGGGTCACAAACTGCGACCTACGTCATTAATATTCATGAGGTAGGTCGATTTGTGACCCACAAGGAATACCTAAATGAAACTCAATGAGATTCATATGTTAGGAATACCAATTCAGAGAGAATTGCAATTAGAAAATTGGTATTCCTAATGTTTGTACCGCTGGCCCAAAGTTGCCTAGGTTGCCTGTGGGAACTCTGACCAATTTTTATCATTAGAAGTGGAACAAAATATTTCAGCCACAAGAAAATGGCTTTCAACTCCATATGGTTTGCGTTGAGTGACATTTCCTGGGCTGACCAGGGGCATAGCTGTCAATGATGCAACCTGTGGAATAGTACAGCGTCCCACGGACGGGAGGGACCCAGCATGCTTTGCACAGGTTATAGTTTATTTAACAGACTGCCTGATCAAGTTTTGATTTTGTGAGTACCTGGCCTGGGTCTACATTTACTCTTACCTGGGGAGGGAGGTGGACTTTGGGACTGTCAGTGTAGCAAAGCAGAGCTTCCGAGACACAGGGTAGACTGGTCTTTTGGGCAACTGAGAAACTTGAGAGGCATGGATGAATTGTTGGAGCGAAACATAGATGAAGAAATAAAAGAAAGTGAGAGAAAGCAAGAGCAAAAAGAAGTGAAAAGACAAAAGAGAGATCAAAGGAAATGAGAACGCAATAAAAGGGAAAGAAGGAAGACAATAAAGAGAAACAGAAAGAAAAAGAAAAAAGGTGATAAAGCAAAGGAAAAGTCAGGAAGTTCAGGAGTGGGGTAAAAAAGGAGGAAAGCACTAGATATAAAGGAAAAGAGAATAGCGAGAAGGGAGAAGGGAGAAAGTTGACAGAGGGGAAGAAAATTAGGCCAGAAGGTGAGAAGCAAAAGATGCAAACTAGGAAAAAGATAAAGAAAGATGATATACAGAGAAGACATAAAAAGTATGGAAATTGTAAAGAGGGTAATAAAAAGGACACCGGAAATACAAAGGAGAGAGTATGAAAGAAATGCTTAGATGGGGAGAAAAAAAGACCAAGAGGATAGGAGGGACAGATTATAGAAATAGAGAAATGAGAGTAGACAGAAAATAAGAGACAAGATAGTAAGTAGAGAAAGCAGAAGTAAAGAAAAGGGGTGGTTGAGGAATGGAGAAAAAATAAAAGATCAGAAATATTTGAAGCCTATAAATAAGTGGGGAGAAGAAGAAAGGAATGAGATATGGAGGAGAAGTGGAGAGGAGAAGTTGAATCTAGAGAGTATGGGGCAGAAAAAGAAATGCAGAGGGCAGGACAGAAAGAGAGAGAAAAGCCAAAACTATGGAGTTGAAAGAAGGGAGAATATGTAAAAGGGATGCAAGGGCAGTAGAGAAATAGAGAAGGAAATGTAAGGCAGGGAAAGGTGAGTGGCAGCACGGAGATACAAGAGTGAGAAAAGAGAGAAGAAGATAAGGATGAGCGATGAAGAAAGAGAAATGAGATAAGAATCAGCAAGAGGAAATAGTTAGGGAAAAAGAGTGTAGAAATAAGGATGCTGGAAAGACAGGAGGAATGAAATGGAGAGAGAGAAAGACGACAAAATATAGAGTGCAAAAGTAATGGAAATGGGATATAAAGAGGGGAGGAAGATTAAATTGGTGTCAGGGAGAGAGAAGAGGAGGGCTCAAAAGAGATGAAAGAGGAAAGTGAAGAGAGAAAAAAGCAAGAAAAATGACAAGGTAAAGGGTCCAAGGACATGAGAATAAAAAATGAGAAAGGGGAAGGAGAGAGACACAACAGAAGTTGATAGGGAGGAGAGAATGAGGAAGGAAGTATAAAGACGAGAAAGGGTTGGAGATAGAAAGGAATGGGGAAAGACATGCATAGCGAGGATTTCAGAGACTTTGAATCCGGAGTCTTAGTTATCATCAGTGCAGTAGTTGCTGCCTGGTGGGTGGTAGGAGGGCTTAGTTTTGTTTCTTGCATTAGGACCCATGACACCACCTTTGCTACTCCACTGGGACTGACTGATTTCCATGGCTGCTAAGGTCATATCAGTGAGCTGCCCAGTCATACCAAGTGTTAGACTTCAGTGTTACCCAAGTGATAGGCATCTGAAGGAGTGCACCTTTGGGGAGAGTCTTCTCCTGAAGCCAGTACAAGAGCCAGACGACCACATTTTTAAAAGGATGATCTACATTGACTCTTATAATGAATGTGGGTCCAATGTATAGCCAGATAAGTTGTGCAGCTCTCCTGGTCAGTTCATCAAGAAAAACTACATAAATGATGGTGGTCCTAGGGCCATTAGTCTCTAAAACCAACAAGGCAGTGACTGACTCCTTGATGAAAAATGAGTGATTATTTCAAGGACTCTACACTCTCATAGAAGATATGCCATCCACAGAGAAGTATTGAATTGGGTTGCAATGAAATGGAAATTGTGACATGGGACTAACTAGGACTTTATGACTGGAATAAAGATTAATATCAAAGACCTACTGATGGTTCTTAGCTATATCTTCTGGGGAGAGATCTTGCATCTAGTTGTCAAAGTAACAGTTAAACTGATCTTACTACATGTGAAGACGGGATGCCATTACAAAGAGCATCATGGCTAAAACACCTGAGCAGAGTTGAGGCTCAATAGAATAAATCTGTACCAACATTGCTGACCTCTAATGTCATACCGAATACCTCCATACAACCTTCTTATCCCAACCTCTTCCCCTTAAAGAAATTCCTTTATACTGACAACTATACAACCAGGTTCTCTGAATACTCTTACAGTTGTTCCTTTACACTCCTTGGTAGACCTTAGCAAATATCCAAGACCCTTAATGCATTCCTCATTAGATTACTCCCCTTCTGCTCCTAACTAGACCGCATACAGCACCTATTTAACATACTCTCATAGCTGTGGTCACTGTTGGGTTGCATCATATCATTTATGGATGGAACCCATAGATCACTTACACTACTAGCTTGTCTCCATTTACTGCAAGTTTTTCCCCTGATGTTCCTGGGTAGACTAAATTTAGCAAATATCTGTGAATGATTCCATTCCTCCTGAGAGTGCTAACCTTTCATTCCTAGTTCACAGATGACCAACAATATTGGTTCTCATGCTCGTTGTCTGGGTTGTTCTTTGGTCACTCACGGATTAACACAATTTACCATTCAGCACTGGGGATTATTTGATTCCTCCTCCATGTCACTTCTCTGCCACTCTAGCAAAATAGAAAAACACATGTTCTCTATTGTTGACCGCCTAACTAATCAATAGTAGCGTCATTTCCAAAGCCCAGTTCCCACCAAAACGTTTAGAAAATGTATTTCCAATATATTGAAGGGACTCTCTTCCCAACCCCATCCTACCAAGACCTAGGCTATACGGGAGGGGAGAAAACACACTGATGGCCTATCAGTAAATCTTCTCCGCTGCACTGTAGTAAATGCAATTCATATTTTCAGTAACCCACAAATAAGCAAGGGTTACCCATCATTTGCCACTACTGATATTCTTGTGCATTCCTGGACACATGTTTCAGAGGGATTGCCCATCTTCAACAGGCAGTAGCAGTCCTACAATGGGTAGCGTTCAAATGCCGCTTGTATTTTACCAGGCCTGAGATCTAAACTCAAAACGTGGTTTCTAAAAGCGGAGCATGCGCCGCCCTGAGTGGTCAAAAAGCACAAAAAATAATAGCAGAGGATATCAAAAGGCCATACAACCAGCAATGCAGGTGGTTCCTAAAAGATGAGCTTCTGCCACTCCAGAATGAATACTGGTGTAATATGTTGCATGCATACACATGAAAAGACTGGAAAAACAACATCCTAAATGTTGCTTGGGCAAAGCCATTCCCCTTAAAAAGGTTTTTCGGTTTTAAAATACGTTGATGTTTAGGCCTGTTGATTTGCTAAAGTTTGAGTGCAACTAATCATTTCATGGAAATTGTAAGTTGAATTCCATAACTGACTTGGTCTTCAACACCCACAGTCAGTGGGATGCTTTTGATTAGATTTGCACAGAAAGAAAAAACACTTGTGCATTAATACACTTATTAAACCCAACAAGGTGTGAGGTCTGAGAGTCACCGCTGTCTATATTCTTATTTTCCTTAAGTCAACACCAAGTTCAGGTAATATATTGGGGCTCAAATCTAGCAAAACAAGTTGTTTCCTAGAGGTTTAGCTCCTGCCACACAAGCACAATCCTATACAAACAAATATGACCAACTCATAATATAGAATACATGTGTTATTGGTAGTTCAGCTTCTGATGCTTCAGAGACATACAAATTACAGAAACTCCAACTGGCTGGAAAAGTACAAAGAATGCAAGTGTTTTTGGTAAATGAGCTTCTGCGACTGTAGTGTTAAACATGCTGTTCTTGCACAAATAACAGTAGTAAACTTCACCCAACTGATGCACAACAAAAATACAAGAAGCATTGATAGCTGAGCTTCTGTCGCTTCAGGGCTAAATTAACTAACCATTCAAATTGGCGCAGGCACTATTCTGAAGAGGCCAAAATAATTTACAAGCACTCGGTTATCATATACAAAAATATGATCCTAGATGCTAAGAAGAAGTACTTCTCGGAAAAAATTGAACTTTCCAAAAATTCAAGTAAAGCATTGTTTGAGACTACTAAACAATTGGCTGGTTGTTTACCTAACCTTCAACCTCCCTCCTCCCAATTGTTCTGTGATGCTTTGGCCAACTACTTTTACGACAAAGTTAATGATATCTATGCGGTCTTTGCTAGCTCCGAAGAAGCGCATGTACATATTCCTTCTGAAAAGGTGAAGCCCTCCACAATTGTCCCTTCTTTATCTCAGTTTAGGGAGGTCTCTATTACTCAGGTCAGGGATTTTTTGGCACCGATTAAATCAGGCTCTGCCCTGGATCCATGCCCTTTTAAAGTACTGCTACCAGTTTTGCAAGTTTTGCTTCCAGCAATTACCAATATATGTAACACTGTGATTACCACTGGAGTCTATCCCGTTGACCTAAAAAAGACTTTACTGAAGCCACTCCTAAAAAAACCCAATCTAGACAGGACTGAGCTCAAGAACTATCGACCGATTGCCAATTTGCCCATCTTGGCCAAAGTTGTCGAAAAGGCCTTGAATGCCCAATTGTCAGCCTTTATAGAACACCATAATTTATTGGATGATTCTCAGTTTGGTTTTCGCCAACATCATGGGACGGAGACGGCCCTGATCAAGGCCACAGAGGATATCCGAATCATTCGTGATGCGGGTGGCACTGCGGTCTTGATATTGCTGGACCTTTCAGCAGCATTCGACACGGTCGATTTTGATCGACCGTGTCGAAGATCTAGGGATTAAGCATAAGGCCAAGGCCCTACTGGCATCCTTCCTTGCCGGAAGGACTCAGGTGGTCACCATAGGGCCTTTTCAATCTACCACCCTGTCCCTGCCATGCGGAGTCCCCCAAGGCTCATCCCTGAGTCCGACACTATTTAATATATACGTGTCGGACCTTCCCAACACCATCAGAGCTCATGGGATGAGCCTTACTTCCTATGCTGACGATACCCAGTTGGTCTTGGCCATCAGAAATGACGGACAAAAAGTGGCTGACAACTTCAATCTGGGCATGCAGGCTATAGGAAATTGGATGGCCGCCAACTGCCTCAAATTGAACTCGGATAAGTCCGAGGTGGTCATCTTTGGACACTTATCCCCAGATTGGTCTTCTCGCTGGTGGCCACAGTCCATGGGCTCACCGCCCACTCCAGTCAACAAGGTAAGGAACCTGGGCGTCATGGTCGATGACAGGCTTACGTTTCTTCCCCATGCAAATCAGATTGCTTCCTCCGCTTTTTATAAGCTACGGATCATCAAAAAAATCCTCCCTTTTCTCCCTTCCTCAGCAGGTAAGACCTTGATCACGTCCTTGGTATTGTCCACCCTGGACTACTGTAATGCCCTATTTCTGAATGCCCAAGAGAGAGTCCTTAATAAGATGCAGACTGTTCAAAATGCTGCTGCCCGACTGCTGGGTAACATCCCCAAATTCCAATCAGTCTCGAGCACCATCAGAGAGTTGCATTGGCTTACCATCAGAAACAGAGCTAAGTTTAAGGCTCTGTGCATTGTCTATAAGGCACTGCACAACCAGGGACCGGCCTTTCTGACTCAACAACTCATCCCCTATCGGCCCACTAGGTCCCTGCGGTCCTCTGATCTCTTCCAGTTGGAAGTACCCCGTACCAGACTGGTCTCATGGGGTGACAGAAGATTTCTTGTTTCCGCACCCAAGCTCTGGAACTCTTTGCCGTTAATCATAAAGAACAGTCCTTCTTTGTGGTCCTTTCGGAAACAACTCAAAACTTGGTTATTTGACCAATAAGTAGATCCTCCTTTAGGGCTGAATTTAGCAGATATCAGCGCTGAGATGCCCAAGGGCCTTTGTAGCGCTTTACAAATGTTTAAATAAATAAATAAATAAATTCCAGGATTCTGCAGTCCACAAGAAGGATCCTTTGAAAGGATACAAATGATTCTGAAAGGTGACTGTTAGACCCGGGGGTCGCTAGTTGGCTGAGGTAGGCACCTTCGGCCAAATAGGCCGAATAGGGACCATTGCTTCCACGTCAGGGAAAGGACACCTTCTCAGATAGCCCCCGCTCACCCACTTGGTAGCTTGGCACAAGTAGCCAGGCTTATCTTCAAGGCAAGTGTGTAAAGTATTTGCAACCACGCTCTCAGTAATCCAATGATGACACCACAAATGGACTCCACATGAGTTTCATAAAAACAAGTATACATTTATATAAAAAAGATATACGATGAGACCACACAATGCAAATCCAAAATATGCATATTTGTAATATTCCTCTTGGCTGGTTATTAGGCCAGCCAGCCTTGTAAGTTCTGGCGATATTAATGAGCAATTCTAAATGATCCACTGAAGTCTTAATACAATGCTATGCAGTTCGTAATGCAAGCATCAGGAACTTTGCAAAGTAAAAATAATGCAGTTCGTTATGCAACAATCAAGCAGTTCATAATGCAGAAATAATGCAATGCGTAATACACTAATCAGGTAGTTCGTAATGCAGAAATAATGCAATGCGTAATACAGTGACCACCCACCACTTCAACCTTATCACGTCATTCTATAAGCAAAAAAAACTATGCTTATAGTGAGCTCAACTTGCTACCCTTTTCGTACATTCCATAACCATATAATATTTCTACTACCATAATCCGAGCATTAACGAGTAAGATAAGATAAGTAGTTGAACATCCAGACACAAACACCAAAAATTGCTGCAATCATGCTTACCACACACTTGCAATGGGAAACTATTTCCAACCTAATTTATCACTGTTTCTATACCTTCAAACTCACCATCTGCCTACTCTTCTGCCCCACTTAAGATTCTTTCTTTTTCTTTGCAGCTATCTCTACCAGCTCCTCTACCAACATCTGTTTTCTCCACATATTCATTGTTCTCTACAAACCAAACCCTATCTATCCCAACCAATCCTTTTATACTCTTCTCCCACTACCTTCTTTACCTTCTCACCAATCTAATCCATTGTCCACTAACCTCCCTTCCATCACCCCAACAAACTCTGCACATGCATTCAGCACTGACCTAATTCTAATGCTGACTTGTCTCCTCCTCCTTCCACCTACACCTGCACATATTGATACTAAATTTAAAACACCATCTTGCTCCTACACCCTATTTCCACTCTTCTCTAATTCTTTATTTCTCTACATCTGCAGGCCTCTCCTTCCGCTTCCCTTGCTTGTTTCATTCTACTCTTTGCTCTTCATCTCGTGTTACCACCTTCCCTGATTCCATTACTATACTAAATTTACTCATAATTTCTCAACCATGCTCTTCAGGTACCTCTCTCCAACATTTTACAACCCCTGCAATTTGTCTACATAACAGACTTGAGTTAGACAATAACCCTGTATGCCCCAATCTGAGAGACAAACAGGATTAATTCCACTAGCAGTCTTCCCCATAACTTTCATCAGCTACAACAAATATGTGATTATGTGTTGGGTAAACCAGCTACATTTGAGACAGTAGGAGCTGTTGTAAAACACTAGTGTGTATATATGGGACAGAAAAAGCCTCACAAACACCTTTGTGGTCCTACCCTGATAAGGTGGTACTATCAGAGTGTCCTCAATCTCAGTGTGAAGGAGTTCAAGATAAATGTTACTGGATAAATAGGGGATCTAGAGTACATTTAAAACCGCCTCTTTGTATACCAAAAGGGATTCCATATATTTAAGGGTACACAGGGCAGGATTACAATTTAAAAAAAGGATGAAACAGAGTTTATGCATCAGTCATCCTCTCAGGGGCCAATATGTTTCAGCCCTTGCCACGGCCCATAAATGATCTTGGGTTTTCACCTAGATAGACAGGATCCCTAACTCTAATACAACGTATGTATATGTATAAAGGTAGGAGTCCATTTTCTTACCTTTTCTTCTATAGGGATAGTAAGTAGGTGACGTTTAACCAATAAACCTGCTTAATCACTGTATCCACTGATGCATGCCTAATACCCAGACAACAAGCAGGCCCTATTGTCTCCTAACAAATTAGTGAAAAGTTTGTGAATCCATGTAGTATTAGAGTTAGGGATCCTATCCACTCTGATGGAAGCCAGAGACCCTTTATGGGCTGCTGCAAGGGCGGAAACATGTTCGCACCTGATAGGATGACTGAGATATAAACTCTTGTGTTTGATGGCTTTTCTAAATTTTCATTCTACTCTGTGTCCCCTTAAAGCAGGGGTCTCCAAACCGGTCCTGGAGGGCCGGATCCATGCCAGATTTTTTAAATTACTACATGTATCTCAATGGGGATATCCAAAAAATCTGGCATGGATCCGGCCCTCCAGGACTGGTTTGGAGACCCATGCCTTAAAGGATATGTAAGCACTCCATTTTTCACTACACATGCTTGCACAATTCTCCCTGTTTTAATATAGATAAACTATTCTGAAACCA
This sequence comes from Lissotriton vulgaris, assembly GCF_964263255.1. Lineage (NCBI taxonomy): Eukaryota > Metazoa > Chordata > Amphibia > Caudata > Salamandridae > Lissotriton > Lissotriton vulgaris. The sequence continues at coordinate 1,102,623,022 of NC_141694.1, read as the reverse complement.
ATTTACTCTTAAAATTTATGAAGTTACTCAATCGTCATCTGCAGTTAGTTCCTGAAAAAAAAGAGGCGAACCAATTCATATAGTCCCTGTATAGTCATTCTTAAATAACTGCACATGGCAGACATGAGAGACACTTCACTTTCTCCATATGACTCTGTTTTCAATTGTCCAAATGTCTTAATAATCTTTATTAACTAAACAAAGAATATAGTTTCTCCCAGTCTCTAAGAATCAAACTGAGGCATCATATTCGTGATTTCTTTGAGGAAGAAAAGAACCCACACAATGTATATATCACTATGTTGCAATTTTTGTCTATGTGCTTCCTTTTGCTCTTTCCCTCTTTTTAGTCATAGAAACAAGGCTGCACCTATGACCATGACAGTTCAGCAGCTGTCACACTCACTGACGAAGAAGGGTGAGTGTACTCACTTACCCCCATGAATGTTGAATAAACTCAGGATAAATAATACCTGTGTCCCACCTCATGGTCTTGACAAAGGCAGCTTGACTCAATGAGGCACCTACGGCTGAAACATATTGACCTTTTCACCAGGTACGGTGGACCAGTAGCTAATCCACCAAAGCACCACCACAATTATTAATCATAACACTAACCTGGTCATTAAAGCCTACAGAATAAGAGCCATTTTTTAAATCACTTGTCATGACTGCCACTATCGAGACAGTCTCCCATTGGGTGGAGGCCGATTTACCACTCGGAGAACCGAACAGTCAAGTGGTATTGACCCGATGATGCTACTTTCCACCTGACCACACGAGCGGAGAAAATATATACTGCAGACTGTGTGGTTGAGGGTCACTGATACAATTCCCTTGAGACTCTTATTGGAAGATATTAGTGATTAATACCCCTCTGATTAAAAGGTAGCTTCCCTGGAATCTGAAAGAATCTCTACTTCTCCCTCCCTCAAATGATATTTGGAGATTTGTTTGGGCATACTTAGAGGCAGTTTAAAAAATATTCTGTATTCCTTATTTACCCCGGAACATTTATATTGAACTCTCTCACACAGAGGTTGAGGGCACCCTGGCAGTATCACACTTGGGTGTGGCTAAGGCTTTCTCATTCTATATATACAATAGTGTTTTTCTAAGGCCCCTACTGTCTCCAAACATATCTGGTTTATCTGACAAATGATCACATTCTTTGTGAGGTTAGACAATGCCCCTCCCTGCTCGCCCTTTCCTCACCTTTTTATAATTCACCTAAATGCACAATCAGTGATCAAGAACTGTCTGAACATTCCTGAACTGATAACTGCCTCAAGCCCTGATTTGTTGTTTATCGCAGACACTGGTCAATTGATGATGCAGCACATATCCACACAAAGTAGGTTTTAAAATACTTTTCCAGAAACACTCGCATACAAAAATCAGAGGTCTATCCATTATCTACAAAATCTCCCCTCTCACAAAATTAATCTAGGTTCCAGAATTCAATCTCTATTTTTCCAAAGCTCACCAACTTCCCATCTTTATTCCTTCTGATATATAGACCTCTCCCTACACAACCCTACATTTGCTGAGACTTTCCGAGATTTCATTTCTGAGATCACCTTACAGAATCCCAATCTCTGCATTCTGAGGCACCTCATTAAAGTAACTGCTGTCAAATGGATTGCCTTCTTCCTCAGTGACAGATCCCTGTTTATATTACATCTGTCCTTCTACTTGGCACTATTACCCTCCACAACTGTTGTCCCTTAAAGCTCCACTACAACTCCTCTCTTTTCTCAATGTTTACCTTGACCCTGACCTCATCCTCTCCTTTAATCTCATCTTCTACAACTAAGCTAATGGCAGACAAATTCTACTAGAGCTTGAAAATCCATCCGATCTTGACTCTTGATTATGGAATACTGACGGTAAGTGTTTGATTTATGGATGCACTGTAATCACCTCAGGCTAAGCCCTGTAAAAATGTGGATTCCAGCATTCATAAAGTTAAGGGTCTTCAAGCTTTGTAATGCTAAGACCACCCCCCTTCCACTCAACTCTGACACGCAGGAGTGACAGGCTAAAATGATGGATAGCACTGATGATGTTGAGACAGAGGAACATTTTTTGCACAGCTGGGCTTGTACAGTAGCATGATGGACATAGGACTGCACCATTCCTCATTTCAATGCCACCATCTTCCTCATATCAAATGCCCTTCATGGACCTTGCTCCCGTCACAGCCTCATGTGGCATCATGGCAAATCTCTCCTGTTACTGCCCAGGTCGGTAAACAAACCTCCCAAAATGGCCCCTCTCGCCAACATTATCCACCTCTCGTGTCACTGACCACCGCTTCCTGTCACTTCCCTACTTTCTCATTGCTGCCCACCACTCGTCCGTCATGGTTCACCTTTCCCCTGTCACTGTCCAACTCTTCAATTCTTCTCCCTAGTACTGTGAGAGTGTCCCCCTCTCCGGTCCTTGCCCATTTTCAAGTCACTGTTCCACACTCTCCCATTACTGTTCACCTCTGTCACTCGGTCTATATTCTTAAACCTCTCTCATTGTTCCACTTACCCTTTCCTAATATTCAATATATAATCTGATCTACCACTTTGTTTCTCCTTCTCTTGTCACTTCCTGCATCTCATCTCCTGTCACCGCCCTTCGCAATTTTGGAGAGCACTAAATACCTGTCTTTTCCCTTCTGCTTATTTGTATGATAAAAGTCACTCAAAAACAAAAGCGTTATTAGATATCTACATGTGTAACCACATCTATTCTCACAATTTTCTGCATAACGTTGTACTTATACCCCAGATACTATTTTTTTGTGCCTCGTTTGGAGTGCATCATGGAGCTTTACCCACTTCACCCATTAGCTTCACACAGGGCGGAGTGTAACAAACACTCTTCCAAACATACACTGCAAAAAGGTACCTAGAACCTCATGTGATTCGCAGCACTTTGTGGACTCATCAAGAATATTAAATACAATTTAATAGCTACAACATATTATTATACTTAACTTGAACAATGCTCTTTATAAAGCAATGCATAGTACCTGTATGAGCTCTTTAATCGTAAGATAATCGCACAAATTGGCATTCCTTCGGTAACCCCAGGAATGCTTGTCTATAGTCATGCAGTTTTCCCATTTATGCGGCAGAAGGTGCCCTGGGTTGAAGCGGTCATTGCATGTGTAGAAGCCACCGTGCTTGCATGCAGTATCAGATCCCCAGCGGTCGTTGGTCACCACAACATCTTTAACTGGACTAATAAAAAAAATAATAAAAAGAAACATTTCTAGTAAGAACAAGTTAGCAATATAAAATACATGTATATTAATTATTTAAATATAAACTTCAATGAGTCCTCTTAAACATGGATCACATTTAAGGATTATTCTGTGTCATGAAGTTGGCTCCACTACGGTGAAGAAGAGGCTACAACAGCAGAAGCCTGTTTACATTTTCCTTTTCACTGCCTCAAGTGTCTTTGATTGATTAATGGGCCAGATGTACTACCCTAAATTGCATGCGCAAACGGGTTAGCGACCCGTTTGCACATGCAAAAGCGAATAGGGCCATGTACAATTCCTATTTAACACGTTGCAATTTATTGCGACTCGTTAAATAGGAATTGTGACTTGCTATTAGGAAGGGACGTTTTAAGGGCGTCCCTTCCTAATAGCGACTCTCTACCCCATCTATGAATGTTTTGGACCGCAATTGTGGTCACAAAACACTCACAATTTACCGCCCTCTTCAAGAGGATGGTAATACACTTGCACATGGGTAGGGGTCCCCAGGGGACCCCTTCCCCTTTGCAACTGCAGGGGAAAATATTTTTTAGGGGCAGGCAGTGGTCCCAGGGAAACATCCAAATGCGAAAAGTGCTTTAATGTTCAGTAATGCGAGGACTTGGAGGGCAGCACATTAGTCTGATAGGGTGATCCTGAGCAAGCAAGTTAATGTTTTAATGAAGCATAAGTATATTTGATTGATCCCAATGTTCTCAGGTAGTTGGTTTCCAGTCTGGTGGCAAGACTTGAAATGAGATTTCCAGTAGGTGAAAAGATAACTCTCTTGTCACTGTTACGCCTCCTTCCTTATTTACGGACTGCCCGTCATACCCACTGGCATGTAGGACAGCAATACAGAACCTTCACTTTTGTATTTCTTGGACAAATTTCTGTATGGTGCCCTAGTTGTGGTCCAGGGTCTTCAATTCTCTTTCTACCATTTGCCTCCAGGTGTACTTTGGCCTGCCTCTTTCATTTGTCTTCTGGGGTTCAGTGCAGAGATGTTCTTGTGATGGAGTCTTGCTCTTTTCTTTTTTAAAATTTTTTTTTTTTATTGAGCAGAGCATTAAGAACATGATATTCTTATTATGATTTAAACAGTCATAAAACCCATTTTTACACGGATACGATAGTTTCTTCTTTAAATAACAAAATATAAAAGGGTATGACTGTAGCAGCTAATAAAATCAACAGTAGTTACAAAATAGCAATGTGCAAAACGTGTAATAAATTGCAATGGCAAGGAAAGTGCTAGTGCTTTTTATCACAAAAACTGCTAATACTTCTTAATCAATAACGAGTGTTAATATCCCTCCTTAAACGTCAAATTTTTTTCTAATTTCCTAGTGGCTCCCACCCGTCTCGCATAGGCTTCTTCAAAATCTCGTGCCCTTTTCATTTTATTAAACCACTTCAGATGAGAGGCAACATCCCTGGATTTCCAATTCTGAAGAATTAAAGAACGGGCTACAGTACAAGAAATAAATAGGGAAACTTCTTCGTCCTCTGTTAAAATCATTCAGTCTCTACATAGTCCGAACAGAGTGGCCTCAGCCTCAAGCACAAGTCTCTTCCCAATTGCCTGCTCTAAGTCTGAAAAAATTGCCTCCCAAAAGGGCCTCAACCGTGGGCATGCAAAGAAAATATGGTGCCAGCCCCCCTCTCCATCAGCCTGCCAGCGGAAGCACTTATTTTCAACATCCAGATATATTTTTTCCAGTGCTTCCGGAGTTAAGTAGGAGAGCCATCGTGATAGGAAGGCCATCCTTTTAAAGTTAGCTACGCGCAGGGATTTACTTCCTAGGTGGCATAAGGCTTCCCATTCATTAAGGGAGAAAATGCATTGTGTCTCACGAACTATTCTTGCCAGATCACTCTCTATCAAGGGTACTTGACCCTGATGATGTAGCAACCGGTACCAATTCCCTACACCATTAACTTTGGCCCCGTAGAGAGCTACCATGAGTTTGTTAGGAGCATCAAGAATGCCATTAGTATTTTTTAAGAAATTAACAACTTGTAAATATTCAAAAAAGGCAGGTTTTCTTAGACTCTCAGCCCTTGCCATTACCTCTTGCCAGGAGATCACCATATTTTGAATAATAAAATGCTTAGCTCCCGTAGCCCACAGCCTTCCCAATTATTCATATGGCTTACTCGAATCTGGAGGCCGGGACTAGTACATTCTCCCAATCTCAAGTACTGCAGACCCGAGGAGCTCGTCTTTTTAAAAAAGGACGGAAGTCTTAAAGAATAGTCCTTTAAGGTCTTATATCCAGTTTTTTTGGAAGTTTGGAGGTTTTTAAAAACACTCGAATTTGAGATCCTATTTCTTGTGCCATTTTGTCAATAAAGAAGCTATCTCGAATACCCTTAGATCCCATCAAGCCCACCACTAGGTTTAGAAATGCGACCTCATAATAAGTTATTAAATGAGGCAAAGCTAAACCCCCCGTGCAGTCGATAATTGCACCACTGTCAATTTAACCCTTGGCACTTTCTTCCCCCAGACGAATTTTCTAAACAGAGTTACCATTACTTTAAAAAAAGACACGTTTATTTTTATTGGGACATTAATAAAAAGAAATATAAGTAACTGAAGTATGGACATTTTAATTAATGAAACTCTTCCCACCAACGATAAAGGGAGTAAAAGCCACTGTTCCAAAAGTCTCTTGATTTTTTCTTTCATCCTTAAATAATTCAATTTATATAACTGTTGGTATTGGTTGGACATGTAAATCCCCAAATATCTAATTGGATCTGACTTTGCGGCTTGTGCCCTTAGACAAGATGGAGAAAATTTTTAATTTGTGTTGAGGGCTAGAACTTCAGTTTTGTTAGAGTTTATTTTATAGCTGCCAATTAGCTAAACATTCCTAAATTCCCTTAATACCATTTCTAAATTATCTTTATTGGGTATCAAATATAATATATCGTCCGCAAAAAGTTTCAGCTTTGCCGTTCCAGAAATTGGGGGTTGAATAGCAGCATTGTTTTGCATTTTAATTACCAAAGATTCTATAAAAAAGGTAAAAAGCAATGGCGAAAGCCTTGTCTTGTCCCCTGGTTTATTTTTACGATACCTGCACATTTCAAGTTTATTACTACCAGAGCCGAAGACCCCTGATAGAGGTTACGTAGAATGGTAATGACCTGGGGAGCAACACCAAATTGACAGAGGGCAAAAAACAGAGTTCTCCAATACACCAAGTCGAATGCTTTCTCAGCATTGACCATCATAATACATGCCGGAATAAAATTAGTATTAAAGTAGTCCAAGGCCTGTTTTAAAAACTCGGTATTGGCCATCATAAATCTACCTGCTATAAAACCGGTCTGGTCTCTATGGATTGTCTCTTGGGCGGCGAATAAAAAGCGCTCAGCCCATACTTTCATTAAAATCTTATAATCTGAATTTAAGAGACTAATAGGCCTATAGGAATTAACATCCATAGGATTTTTATCTTTTTTAACAAAGGACACAATTATCGCCTCTTTAAAAAATGCGGGTACCAGACCGCCCTTTTTAATATAATTAAATAATTTTTCCAGAGGTGCGATTAGTTCTTATGAAAAAGTTTTATAAAATTTGATGGGGAAGCCATCCTCCCCACACGCTTTGGCCCTGGCTGTTGCTTTAATGGATGACAAAATCTCGGCGCGTTCCACATCAGATCCTAATTGATTCATCCAGCTATCTGAGAGTCTGGGAATATTCACATTTGTGAAATAATCCTGGATCGACTCCTCCCCCACAGAATATTCAGTAGTGTAGAGTTGCTGGACATGTTCTAAGAAGATCTGTGGGATCTCGTTGCCATTGACAACTTCTTGTCCAATCCAAGGGTCAAGCACTTTTGATATTATAGCTGCTTCTTGTTTTTTTCTTGTCGAGTAGCCAAAAGTTTACCAACTAGCTGGCTATTTTCATAGACCCTTTGTTGATACAAATGAGAGCTACAGATCTCTTCTAAAACAAAAAAATCCCTCAGAGCTGTTCTTGCCTGCTCAAGTTGGTGAGGGTGCAGCTGAATCTGGAGGGCATACTGCTTTTCGACCGCTGTTTGTAATTCAGCTATTTTGAGCCTCGGAGCATTTGACTGGGCAGCGAATAGGCAATTATTTGTCCACAAGCTGCCGCCTTGAACCTGCTGCACACAGAGAAAGGTTCTGCGGTATTATCATTAATCTTAAAGTATTTGGAGATCCACTCTCTAAAACTTTTCATCTAATCCTGGTCTTGGAGGAGGAGGCAGTCCAGCTGCCACCTGGATCGCTCTCTGCTCCCCCGCCAAGTACGAGTTCGAGCCCAATATATGCGTGACCAGAAAAGGGGTTACACCCGATATCTGCCTTTAAAAGCTGAAGAGATCTAGATGTAAGAAAAAAATCAATTCGGGACACAGTTTGAAAACAGTGCGAGTAGCAGGTAAAATAGTTTTTATCAGGATTTATATTTCGCCAAGGATCTATTAATTGATATTCTTGTTTAATGGCCTCCACCATTTTTTTAGTATTGGGTTTAAGTTGTTTTTTATTTTTATTTGAAGTGCCCTTTCTTAAATCCTTTATAAAGTTAAAATCCCCTCATACAATAATCTGGCCAGGGGCTCCCCTCAGAAGCTCATTGATTTAACCAGCCCTGAGAGCCATCTGAAACAGGGCCATAATAATTTATGAAATTCAAGGTCCTCCCCTGCAACCTTGTTACCACCCATATCTACCTCCCCTGTGGATCCCTGTGAACTTGTACAAATTCCCAGGGTAGTTTTTTAGAGAAATAGATTGCAACCCCTCTCATTGCGAGGCCTGCAGATGCAAAAAAAGACATTAGAAAAAACCCTGGGTAAAAAAATTAAGGGGAATTAGATTTTAAATGTGTCTCCTGAAAAACCAAAACTTGGGGGTTGAATGATATCAGCCATCTAATAAGAGCGTCACATTTTCGTTTATTCAAAATTCCATTAGCATTGACCGATAGGATTTTGGATTTACTCGTTTCTATTGGTATTTCTATCCTGCTTTACTCAATAACGAGTCTCTATATTTCTTGATATCTGTACCTTCTGCTCCTGCTCTTTTTCCTGCCGTGAACCCTTCCCCTACCCCCTTCCCACCCCAGAAGAAAAAAACCCACCCATCGAAATGTGGAAAAAGCCACGCTAGCCACATTTCGCCCCACCCATCTAGCCTCCTGGGTGTCATGTGACTACAACCTGGGTGACCCCACTGACCCCAGCAAAGAAAAAGAAACCATCAAAATTACTTAACTAGCAAACACACCTAGCACCAAAAGTGGGTGAAGCCCCTTTTTCACATATGAGGGACGAGGGTAATTTATACAATTGAAGAAATAATTACCAAGAGATGTCTGGTCAGACATCTCTTGGTAATTATTTCTGTTATAGATTGGGTTGTGAGGTGTCAAGGTCGGTAAACTAACCCATATGGACCCCCCTATCTCTTCGTATTTATAATAATTTATACAATTCCCTTAAGCTCAGGATCCACACAAGATCTCTTTTAGTAATGCCTGAGCTTCTTCCAAAACAGAAAACATGAAAAACTTCCCCTTAAACTAAAACTCGCAGTTTAGATTGTTGAGCAATTGATGCTTGGGCGCCATGGCCTTTGAACAAATGAAGAATCGTAACAAATTATTTTATTCTGCGCGCAACAGCAGAAGTCAGATCAGAAAATATGCAACATTTTGTGATTTTGTTTACAAAAAACTGCTTCTGCTGAATCGCCTTTGTTAGGCTTCTCTTCTTTATACGAAAGTCTGCAAAATTCATCAAAATTGTTCGTGGTATCGTAGAGTTGGGGAAGGGATGTGCTGGGACTCGATGTGCCCTGGTAATAGTAAGTTATCCTTCGAATTCCAGAAGAACTTTCTGCTTAATAAAGGAGTTGGCCCATTGCAGAGTTTGAGAACCTTCAATACATTCTGGGACCCCACTTATTCGGAGGTTTGACATCCGAGAATGGTTCTCGAGATCCTCAAGTTTGTTCTCCAGATAGCTTTTGTTTTTTACTGCCTCTTTCGTTTCCCCAATAATCGTATTCATTTGATCTTCTAGTGCTGAAATTCTAGCTTCCGCTTCCTGGAGTTTAATAGGGAAGCATGTCATTACTTCTACAATTTTCCCTAGCCGTAGGTGCAAAGAGGCGATTTACAGTTTTTCTTTTTTTTTCATTTCCCGAACCTCCTCCAGTAATAAGTTCAGCATGTGTCCAACTGATAAGCTTCTGATATTTCCGATCTTTGGCTGGGGTTAATTTGCAATGTCGGAATGCCCAGATTCGGATCTCCAACCATAGTATCTTCCTGAACCAATAAGCCCTCTGACAATAATTGACCCTGAGACAACGGTTGGAGTTGAGGATGAAGTTTAGATTGGGGTAACATGGGATTTAAAGAGACGTTTACTGGTGTCTTATTGCCTTCATCTGAAGTTCCAAGTAGCTTTGAGTGGATTGTACTGGAAACAGTAATTTCCACTATACTTGATGGTGTTGGCGAGACCACCTGGTCTTGACCTTGACCTTGTCCTTGATCTGACTCCAGAACTGCCAAACTATCTCTTGTAGATAGTGATTGAGTCTGGTCAGGTTCCAGGAGGCATTGTGGTCTCTCCTGGTCTATTGAAGCTAGATCCTCTAATGATACGGGTAGCACTGGTGCCATTGATGGGCCTTTTGATGTTTTTGTAGTTGGACTTAAAAAGAGGGGTTGTAAAGTTGCTTTCTTTTGAAAACAAAGGGAATTCATTTGCCCCTTTTAATCCTTTTTTAAGGCCATCGAGTAAAGAGTTGTCCTGCTGTAATTTAGACGTCAAAGCTGCGACTTCTATCAGATTTGATGCAGCGTTTGTCTGGTCTACCATCGGTACCTCACGTTCCGGGGAGGCAGTAGGGGGCACCTCCTCCACCAATCGCTCTCGAGGGTGCTATCCAAACCATAGGAGTTGGTGGTGTTTTCCTTATTGGCCGGTCGTGCAGCTTCTTTTGCCTGGGCTAAGCGTGTTTTAGCCTTCAGGCGGGCCGCAGAGTCGACTTTGGCGACTACATTAGCATGCTTCAGAGGTTTGCCCATTTTTTTCCCTTTCTAGTGTCCCCCTTCTCCTTCTTGTATCCCTCTTAACTATCGGTGCCCCCCTTTATATCCTCTGTACCTTGAATTGTGCACTCGTTCAAGAAGGTCTTCACGGTGCTCCAGGGTTCCATCCAATCATACTCTATTACTGTCCTTTGTGGTCTGATATGATACCAGCACTCAGCTCCGTAGCTCCAGACCGTCAAGGGACTGGCGAGTTCAGGGGGAGACAAGCTGGAATTCAAATGGCCTCAGCTCCATGCAATACTGGTGCCGCAGGCAATGCACAGCAAAAGCCGCAGGATGGCAGCGCAACAGCCGCTCAAGAGATTTTACCGCTGATTAAAAGCAGAGGCTGCTGCCCGCCTCCACTACCGGCACTCAACGTCAGCATCTACTTCCCGAGGCTGCCTCGCATTTTCAGTGCAATAAGGAAATCCGCTCCTGCGCCCGTCAGGCGCTTCACGTCCTCGATGTCTTTCAGGGCCTGTAGGCACTCGAGGAGCAGAAAACTCACCCCGGCAGGATCACCAGAATGCCAGCAAGGTACGATTCTCCATTGCTGGGGGTGGAGCAGCGGCGTCACCTGTGGCTACTCGGAAGTGTGGTTCTCCGTATCCATCCCCTCACCAGCACTGAGTAATACTCGTAAGAGTCTTGCTCTTTTCTGATGAGTGTCATATCAATCTCCATCTTTCTCTCACACTGATGGTGTCCATTTTGTCTTGCTTCCATCTGGTAAGATTTGTGGGGATTTAGGAACAGAATCTTGGTTTTGGATGTATTAACTTCCAAGCCTCTAGAAGCACAGTACCATACAAAGCTATTCAGCAGGTTCTGCAGCCCCATGGAAGTTCGGGAGAGCAACACAGTGTCATCCACAAATAATAATGAGGGTGTTGTTAACCCCCAACCTGGGCCAGTCATGGGTGCAATTTGACAGGTGATCCCCCCAGGTCATTAATATAGAATGAAAACAGGGTTGGGGCATGAATGGACCCCTAGCGCACTCCGTGTGCGATGGGTATGTGTTTAGTTAGCGCCTCACTGGTCCCCATCTCACCTCTGCATAAGCCCCCTTATGTAGTCTTTTAAGAATGTTCAACAGGCAAGGGTCAATGCCCATTCTAGACAAGGCGAGCCACAGCTGACATCTTGGGACTAGGTCGAAGGCAGCCTTCAAATCGACAAAGGTAACGTAAAGATGGACTTTAGAGAGGGCCAAGTATTTCCATCTTATAAGATTCAAATGAATGGGCTGGTCAATGATGCTTAGGGAGACAGAAGCATCTTCTCATGCAACCTAGATAAAATATGATGGCAGAAAAAACTGGTTATCAATTAGACTGATTGGTCTGCTATGATTACTTGGGGATGCCCTGTCTCGCTTCTTATAGATGAGGATTATATATCTGCAGCCAACCATGAGGGGGGAGAAATGCAATTTAATTCCCAACGAAAAACAGTCACCCACGCACCAGTCACTAGCCGACTAGATTATGGAAACACCCTTTACGCCGGAACCACAGCCAAACTACATAAAAAACTCCAACGCATCCAAAACACCTCAGCCAGACTCATACTGGACATCCCCCGTCAAGCCCACATTTCCAGTCACCTGAAAGATCTCCACTGGCTTCCCGTCAACAAGAGAGTAACGTTCCGTCTCCTCACCCACGCACACAAGGCCCTCTACGACCTAGGACCCGAATGCCTCAACAAACGACTGTCCTTCTACACACCCACCCGCCAACTTCGTTCATCCAATCAAGCCCTCGCCGCAATTCCGCGCATCAATAGATCCACCATGGGAGGAAGATCTTTCTCCTACTTAGCGGCCAAAACCTGGAATTCTCTCCCCACTCACCTCCGCCTTACACAGAACCACCTCTCCTTTAGAAAGCAGCTAAAAACCTGGCTATTCGATAAGTAATGCACCCACCCTCCCCCAAGCGCATTGAGACCCTCTGGGTGAGTAGTGCGCTATACAAATTACTGAACTTGAACTTGAAAGCAGCTGTAGCAAAATCATTGTCTTGGCCCATGATGCAAAAAAAAACAACTTCTGAAGCCATTTTTATATAAAGTTGAATTTTTAGTCAGAATTCTGAAAAATCAACTTTTAGAAAGTTGGAATTTTCTTGTGCCAAGCTTTTGGTGCCTGCAACCTGTACCCTGTGTCACATGACTAGGTGTAGCTGGCAGTTGGTCTTCGTGTATTGCTCTCAGACAGTGAGAAAAAAGGGGGGGGGCTAGGTGTGGCAGAATGGGCCATCTCTGACTTGATGAGGGGGTGAGTTGTCACCTACCCACTTGTACATTACATAGGCTCTGCCCCAGCACACTCACAAAGGATTTCACACTAGTCTACTTTGCCACCAGACAAGCTGGGGCCAAGACAGGGAGGCGGGAAATTCCAAACACCTCTGGTGGTGGTGACCTCCAGAACCTTCTCCTACTTCAAAGCTGCCACCAAGTATAACTATTGGGCCCTTAAACTCACCTCTTCAATACACCTCTGGGCCTGTGGAAAACTCATAAGGATGGCTGTGCTACCCTGCTGCCTGAGTGAAATGGACTGGACCTGCATCCTGAATCCAATAGCAACAGAGTGACTCCAAGGGCTAGATGGCAGCCCTCCTGATCAGAGCCCCAAGGACAGAAAAGGCTCCAAGCACCTTGACCCCAGCACCTGCTGGGTGCCTTGTTCCCCAAGTGGTGCCACCCCAGTCCTGCACCCTTGGAAGTGGGCCTGAATGTGCTCTGCCAGCCCAGTTGTGGTCTTTTAGGCACAACCAATGCAGCGCAACATATCTCTTTGCAGCTCCGCAGTAGGATTTAGCATTGTAACCCTTAGTTGGCGGCATGATGGATGCAGAACCTCGCATTGCAAGCCTCGTCGACAGCTTCATCAGAACCACCGCTGCACGATGCATCCTCAACACGGGACCTTGAATCCCTGTCCATATCTCATTGGAACTGCCATTATGTGATACTTCCTCAATTCCGGATCTCGCAACCCTCCACAACAAGGATTTATGGTTGTTTGTTCAGCAGGGCTACCTTGGTTCCGGTATCCAGCCTACACTCCATCGTGGTAGGGCTGAACTCATGACTGTGTCCCTGTCCAGCGTAACCAGATCACCACAGTTGGCACTTTGTGCTTTTAGCCATTATTTTCACTTAAATCTTTAAAATTGTATAACTTAGGGGCCGATTACGATGGCAATCACAGCTGCAAAAGGGACCGCTTCCCATAGGTGCAGAGGTCCCGCCATACAAATTAGGATGTGCCCGCCACACTGGCGGGCGAATCCTGTATTTTAAAATTGCGGCGGGTGGCAGCACCTGCCACAATGTTAAAAAACATGTTGTGCTTTTGTATGTACGTGCGGTGCCTGTCACCTTGTACATGGAAATGCAGTGGGGTTCCATAGGTACCCCCAAGTGCAGCACCCACCCCCACCCCCAACCCCGAGGGGCCCGCAATGGGCCCCCGAAGGCATTCACCGCCTGTCTTTTTGCGGCGGCATCACCGCCAAAAAAGACAGGCATCCTAATGCCCACGGCGTTGCCTGCACGGCACTGCCGCCATTGCCCCATTGTACCTGGTCCCGCAAGGCGGGCGGAAAAGGCCCACCTTGCGGGACCACGGCGGACGGTCTATCCACCCGCCGGGGTACCTTTCCGATTCCCACTGCCATCCTAATTTGACTGTAGGAATATTCAGGGTGATGGCGAGAAGTCCGCCAACGCTGGACCGGCGGTCCCCACCGCCGGGCCAGCGGTGGCAGACTTCCCACCATCGTAATTGGCCCCTTAGGTTCTACTGATTGGATTTTTGTCATTTTGATCGCAACTTATTACATTTTAGTCTATTTTTCTGAACTGGTGACGATTTTTTTTTTGTATTTTCACTTTATTACTATTTGAAGTGCTGCATAAATATTTTATACATTGTATACAAGTTAAGCCTTTTGTGTCAAGCTACCAGATAGTTTAGCACAGGTTAATTTGGGGTTGCTTGTGACTTCCCTCTGATAAGAGTTGTAGTTAATGTTTGAGTAGGGTTTCAAACAGTAACCCCATTTTCTTCAAAAATGACATGCCCCGAGCCAGCTACCTCAGCGCAGTTTCACCCTACAGGGTCTAAATGGTACAGCTATAGGCTTAATAGCTAAAGCAAAAAGCAAGGGGTATAATGGACCCTAGCCTAATTCCCCGCTCTATTTTAAACTCCATCATGTAACCTGGGCAAGCAGTACCCTAGCTACTGGCTCTAAATAGAAATGCCTGATCCACCTTGTTTGGCTATAGTACAGCATGGAGGAAAGGCCATCCCAGGTGATTGAAGCCATTTTTAATGTCAAAGGCTGCCATCGACAACCTCAGGTTGTCTTCAGGTTCCTCTCTTAGTACATGAAAGGTCCGTCTTCAATTTGAAAACGTACTTTGGCTAGGTGCAAAGATGCTCTGATCTGTATGCATCATAGTCAGTAAAATAGGAGGCAATCTCCCAGCCACTACTTTACTCAATATCTTATAATCTGCATTAGACAGCGATAGCGGTCTGTAAGCTGCTTTCTCTATAGGGTCCCTAACCTGCTTGGGAAAGACCACAATTAGAGCCTTGCAATGATTTCAGGAGCAGACCTCTATTCTTGCTATAATGCTACTCAACGAGACAATCACACAATTGGTCAGCGAACGCCTGAAAAATCCAATGGCAGACCTTCAAAGAGGGAAGATTTATTTTTACACATTGCACTTTTAGCTTTGCACACTTCATCTCTGGTGTTGGCTGTTTCAACACCTCTCTCCACTCCATGGGGGAAGGTTGCACATTGCCCACTGACAAATGTTACTTTACAAGGACCCACTCAGAGCAACTATCTGTGATTAATTAATTATAACAGTTCTCAAAGACTTGCTTATCTAATTTTCAGTGTTAACTACATCGTCAGCGTTGTTGCACATAGAGATAAGCACAGGTCCATACTTGTCTTTCCAGAGCAGCATGGCCAGAAGTGCGCTGGATTTGTCCTCCTCTTCATGCACTGTATCAATTTAGGACCGGTAATTGAAGCAATGCAATCATTGCATTGCCCTCGCTTGCTACTTACCTTTATCTGATTGTTCGGATGTGGAGAGCATAGACAGTGTTGTTTAATAAAAAATATACTAGAATCTGGGTACAATGTGCTCCATATATCTTTTAGATTCTAGATGCCCAACCACTGTGCCATAGCGTTGGCATTCATAGCACTCATTGTATTGCTCATTGGTGGGAAGGATATGTCCCAATTATATTGGCCACACAAGTCTCCACCCCATGTGTTACAACATGGATCATCATTAATAAGCTTAAGTGAAATACATTGTAGCCAGTTCACTAGTGCAATATTTGGGGTAGATACTGAAATCCTTCAGACAGCAGACCCGCCTAGATCCTCCTCAACCAACACTACCAACACTTATCTGCCAGAGGAATCTATCAACAGCTTCCTTTCTAGGAACAGGACATTCACTTTCACCCAAATCAATGCAGTTCTGGCTAAGGCAGAGTACCTTGTTGTGTAAGTCCTTCCTTCCTGTAAACTTGAAATTACTGCCTGTGATATGTGGGTTTCATTTTGGAAATCTATTTGAGCCCCTTTCTCTTGACGTCTGCATACTTTTATCTATGCATGCTAGGGATGCAGTAACTCAATCATTCTGGGTCAATATTTTATAAGAGTTGCATGAGTGAACCATATATTATCACCTGATCTATCTACAGTTCTCAGCAAGGGCCCATGTCTCCAGTACCACAGCAGATTCTCATGAATTAAGATGTAGGTGTGTGCATGGCATATGCCCTCAACACCCCTCGAGCCTTTTAACATTACAGGAACTAGTGCCACCATACAAAGCATATCACATATTTAATCTGGGCCCCTCTTAAACTCTGTTTTACCTGGATAAACATGCCATTCGGACCTTGGACTGAAGCAGTGAAGTAATTTGTAATTTTGTATGGGCATGTGCTCAAGTAGCTTGTAATCTTAAATCTCATTAGATATATGGCGAGAAATAGGAGCAGAAACTTAAAAAATGTACCTTTAAGAATATAAAACTGGGTCACTTGTCGAGGATTGATTATTTTTTAGTAGATAAGGCACTATGTAGCAATGTAAAAAAGGTGGCGCATCTCCCAGCACACCTTTCTGACCATTCAGCAGAGCAGATGGAGGTGTGTCTCCAGAGGCCACAGTACACACCTAGATGGACTTTGGATAGAACACTGCTCCTCGACCGAGGTAATAGAAAGTTTGAGAGTTGAACCAACTCATTTTCTTTTAAATAAACAGGAATGAGACTTCATGACAGGTTCGGTGGGACGCATAAAAGGCTGTAATAAGGGTGAAACTCACTAGTCTAGTTGCCTTTCGGTATAAGACAACCAAGAACAAGATCAGCAATCTGGAAAAGTGAATCCAAGACTTAGAAAGGAGAACGGAGGAGGAGAGCGTAGCACAAAAAAGGGACAAACTAGAGCTGGAATTGAACGAGATGAAGAGAAATCTATCTAGCACACTAGAAGCTATAGTCAAGGAAAAATGGGAGGCAAGTAAACTCACTCACTACCAATATGGGGAGAGATGCAACAAAAAGTTAGCATGGAAGACAAGACAGACCTAAATCGCAATAAGATTTTATGTATTCAGGAGGAAAATCAGGCAGAACCGAGCATGGAATAAACGGTGATTGAGGGCGCGTTTAATAGCTTTTTAAAAGATCTATATACCAAGGACACATGGGCCAGTGAAGAATAGAAGAATATCTTAAGACTCGGATAAAGCATACCCTATCAGAAAAGCCCAGAAAAACAACAGTACTACTTCCAGAGGCGCCAATCGAACGGGAGGTCATCAGGACCAGGATCAGGCTATTAACCCAAGATATAGAAAGGAAACTGGTCCGACAATATCGAATGAGGAGGCGGAAGGGACAGGGAGGTCCACTTGTCTAGAGAACAATGATCAGGACCCACTCCCTATGGAGGAGCAGACGCCAATCTCAAATGTTGGGACTTCCTGTGCTGGTCACTCATCGAGTTTGAATGAACCACGTAATGAGAACCGGGAAATAAATATGATCGAAAGTAACATTCTCCCTTTACCTCTCTCTAATACCATAATAGAGTCAGGGAGGACATCGCCAACAAAAACATGCCTAGCATCTCCAAACCCAGATAATACACACAACATATCAAATAGAAACGGAACAGACAGTCAAACAGTGAACATAGTGAAAAAGACTGCAACAGTAAGATCAGACCAAAAACAGAGAAGAGAAAAACGCAGAACAAGGGCTGACAGGTTAATCATTTCTAAGAAGTCCCTCCAAAACAGGACAGATATCAAAGATCTTCATAAACTAGTTGGCTACATGGCACAAGACACAATTAGTTCTCTACTAGCGATTGAAAAAATACTGGAAATGACGGTAAGCACTCACTCCAAGGTCACGCATATACAAAACCTGGTAAACTCTTCACAAAGAAGGAGCAATGAGATGGCCATGCCATTAGCAAATAGGCACAACAGACCAAATAGATCAAAGTCCTTGTCGAAGGAGGAAATGCTGGCCTTACTCCGAACGTATGAACCAGCGAAGCATGTGAGTGAGGAAAGAATCAAAATAGTAACAGTCGATTCCAACAGAACATCCAGAAGAAATGATAGAAAACCTGACCTCAATAACCTACACCAAATCCAGCTAATAACCGAAACCAACACGATGAACCTTAGCAGCTCTGGGAATCCACTGAACTGCCTCCTACTCAATTGTCGATCGGCAACCAAACATGCATCAGATATAGCTGACCTCATCATCGACAAGGGAATTGATCTGGCAATCCACACAGAAACATGGCTTACATAATCATCTTCGCCAACCCTGGATTTATTAGTACCTCCTCAATATAACATTGTGAGACTAGATAGACTAAAAAAGACCGGAGGTGGGATAGCCTGCATTCACCGATCGGATATAGAGGTCAACCAAATACATTCCGACCCACTCGAATCCTGTGAATACTTAGGTCTCAATATAAGATCAGCAACCAATCAAAGATGCAATCTGCATGCGTTTTACCACCCACCTGGAGAGAACTCAAAGTTCACAGAACAGTTAATGGAGATCATAACGGCCAACTCTAACACGGATGCCAATAATATATTCCTAGGCGACTTCAACCTACATTGGGAGGACTCTAATGACAAGCTAGTCAACACGCTTAAGGATTTCCTCGCCGAGCTAAACGTCCATCAAGCATGCACGCAACCTACTCACTCGAAAGGAGCAACGTTAGACTGGATTATCTCAGGAGCCAAAGACACATCAATCCTCTCAATTGCCCCATGTGATTGGTCAGATCACCATGCCATATCTTTCTTGATACCTGTAGTGAAAAAGGGCAAGACCGTTCAACCCTTCAAGCTCAAAAAATGGTCTCGAGACACAAAAGAGGCTAATATGGAGCTACTCGTAGAAAGATGCGAGAGGGACCTAAAGCCACCTAGCAACCTGCAGAATGTAAATGAGATGACAGATCGCTACATAACCTCAGTCGGGAACATCGTCAATGACGCCATGCCACTAAAACTGAAAAGAGTCACGGAGAAGGTAAAAAATCCATGGTTTAATGGATCACTAAATGAAGATAGGCGCAAATTGAGAATGGCCGAAAGAAAATGGAGACAACACCCTTCATCCCCGGAGCTGACAGCCCTCCGAAAAATTAGAAACCAATATAATAAAAAGATCATAAACTCCAAAAGGGAATACATAAGATCCAAACTAGACAATGCCAAAAACAGACCACAGAAACTCTTCGGGATCCTAAAGCAACAATCTAATAAGTTAGCCAAAACCGCTCATGAGAACACAAAAACACCTCTAAGTTGCGAGGAATTCTCGAAATTTTTCACGGAGAAGGCCAATGCGCTGGAACTGGAGCTCACAAGCGCAGCGGCTAACCTTCCAATCCAACCATTGACTACGAACAACTCCGACTTGACTACGGAACGTAGCAAATCAAAAAACAAAGCACACTGGGACACTTTCGAATTATATGACCAGGAGAAGGTCGCCAAAACACTCTCGGAAATCAAGCCTAACAACCACTACCATGACCCCCTACCTGCGAAGTGCGTAAGAGAAATCAATCATATTGTGATCCCAATTTGGACCAAAATAATAAATGCCTCATTATCACAAGGGATCCTCCCTGACTGTCTAAAAACAGGGCAAGTTGTTCCCATAATCAAAAAACCTACAGCGGATGCAACTGATCCGAACAACTATCGCCCAGTGACCAACATCCCGTTACTGGCCAAACTAATTGAGAAATGTGTGCAGTGCCAACTGAGCCAACACATCAACAAGTTCTCCTTACTAGATGAATGCCAATCAGGATTCAGATCAGGGCATAGTACGGAAACAGCGATCCTCCATATTGCTGATGATGCTTTACAGGCCCTAGACCAAAATCAAGCATGCTTACTAATTCTCCTGGACCTGTCATCGGCTTTTGACACAGTAAATCACGAAGCATTACTGACAAGGCTGCAGGACAGGATGGGACTGGCGGGAAATGTCCTGAAATGGTTCGAGTCTTTCTTACGGAACAGAACACAACGATTCCTGGTCAACCAATCATTTTCATCGATCTGCCCTAACTCAATTGGAGTTCCACAAGGATCGTCACTATCTCCTGACCTGTTTAACCTGTATGTCGAACCCCTCACAGAAATTCTCCGAAACTCACAGATAAACTATCACATGTATGCAGATGACACGCAGATTTACATAAAGATCACCTCCCTTGAAGACATTGAGCTAATGAACGAGACCTTAAAAATGGCATTGCAATGGTTAAAGGCCAATCATTTGAAGCTAAATGCCCATAAAACAGAGTTCCTATTAATCTCACCAATAAGGAGCCAGGCAGAAATAAAGGAATGGACCAAGCTGGTGACGGCGCTGAACTGCACCCCCACTCTAGTCAACTCAGTTAAATCGCTAGGAATCACTTTAGACGAAAACCTTGACATGAAAGCCCATATTAATTCAATGGCTAAAAGTGCCCGCTTCCATCTGAACTACCTAAGAAAATTGAAACCATTCATCTCTGAGGCGGATATCAAGCTGGCAATCCAATCCCTAGTCATCTCTTGGATTGAATATGGCTGCACCACCTTAGACGGATTACCAAACACGTCGACAGCACCACTAAAAGCTTGCCTGAACGCAGCGGCAAGACTCATCACGGGATCGAGAAAATTCGACCATATATCTCCTCACCTGACAGCATTAAATTGGCTACCCTTTGAAGCCAGAATTCAACTGAAGATAGCATGTATCACCCATAAAGCGCTCCACTACAACACACCAAGATACCTAGACAAGAAAATTGAGCTATCAGGAGGTAACAGACCAGCTAGGAGTGCTAAGGAGCTGCTGCTGAGGCCAGCCTTCTTCCGAAAGAAAAAAACTTATGACAGAGTGTTCTCAGGAGCTGCCCCCAGAATCTGGAACTCACTCCCTCCAAGAATTAGGAAGATCCAGAATACTGCAACTTTCAAGCGGGAAGTGAAGAGCTTCATGATGAATACATTCTCTGCATAGGCTTATTTGATCACAATTAAGAGCAGTCCTACTACTGAACTTTTGAGACGATACGAGACTGGCGACTCTACTGATTTTAAGCTGTAGACAAAATGCTACCTCATGTAAATGTGATCGTATATATCTACCTCACTTATATAGCTTATCACATTGCGTATAACCTGATAATCCTCTACCTCTTGTGTTGGCGTAAATGGAATATGATATAAATTAATCCTTAACCTACCTCTTAATGCACAATGCACATTTGGAATGGATATAGATCTATATACACCCAAAGCCTTATAACTATCTACCTCATATTAATATGTTGTTATTATTGTACTACATTTTTAATCTATAACCTGCTCTCTATGTGAAGCGCTCTGATACCCACGGGTCTTGTTCGCGCTATACAAAACTCTATAATAAATAAATAAATAAATAAAATAACAGAGAAAGAAGTAATGGGGTGGTAAAAGAGTTAAAAAACGCAGCAGGCCCAGACGCATTACCAAATGAGATATATATATCTTTGAAAGAAGAGCTTGTGCCCCGGCTGACCGAGTTAATTTACGAGTTGTTCAAAAAAGGGTCAGGAGCTACTGCAATCTTGGGAAGAGGCAAAAATATGCATTTATTAAATCCAGGGAAGGACCAAAAGCGGTGCGAATCATACAGGCCAATATCAATGTTAAATAGCGATTATAAGATATACACTCAAATATTGGCGAGAAGATTGGGCAAGGTGGCTGGTAGTTTAATTCACGAGCATCAGAAAAGTTTCATAAGGGGCAGACAGATCCAAGAGGTAACACACAATTTGGTGGGAGCAATAGATGTGGCTACTCGGGAGAGGATCCCCTTGTCTGTAATCACCTTTGACACTGCAAAGGCGTTTGATAGGGTCAGCTGGACCTTTTTACATAAATCAATAGAAGTGTACAACTTGGGAAGTACCTTTGCAGGGGCAGCAAAATCTATATATCCTTATATAAAAACCCCTCTGCGAGTGTATTAGTAAATGTAATTCTCACTGAGAAGATAAACATCGGAAGGGGTACTAGACAGGGGTGCCCTGTCTCCCCATTGTTGTTCAACATTTATATTGAGACCCTAGGTAATGCCATGAGGTCAATTCACAAGATAACTTCTTTCAAGTTTAAGGAATTAGATAAGAAGGTCGAACTCTACGTAGATGATTTAATGCTATTTACGGACGATCTGATAGGTTCACTTACAAGAATAATAGAGTCACTCGAGCAGTTTGGGAACATTTCAGGTTATCAAATAAACCAACAGAAGACTGAGATTTTGGAGTGGAACACCCAGAGTAACAATACCATGGTAAAGCAACAGATAAGGTACCTGGGCATCCAGATAGTGGGAGAGATAGGGAGGAAAATCACCCAAGTACATTTTAACAAAGTTCTAACAGAAACTAGAAAACTTCTTAATGCATGGAAAAGCCTCCCGTTATATTTCCTGGGCCGCTCCAATATAGTGAAGATGATGATACGCCCTAAATTCAATTATATCTTCAATTCCATACCTCTAGAGAGAGTGGTTTAATAGAGTACAGGGAGACATCAGAAGTTTTATCTGGGCCTTAAAAGGAGTTAGAATTGCTTGGAAGAAGATAAGGAGGAAGAAAGAACACGCCCCTATGCCAGCCCGGGTCTGTTCCAATATTACAGGGCTTTTCATTTTAAAACATCAGAGTGTTATTCAAAGAACATCGGCTATATCCACCTTACCTGCAAGCCATGACAATCTCAGACAGAAGGTATTTTCTTACAAATTTGGTCATCCCAAATTTTAAAAAAAGTAAAACTTAATAAATTAGGGTCCGCCGCTAGATTATGGTATCAAACCAGATTCTTGTGGAAAATCCCTTACTATAGTGATAATGCCCCAATCTGGAATTCACCAGGAACACCAGAATGTTTAGAAGATAAACTATGAACTCCACTGAGAGAAGGAGGGATAACAAAGTGGGGTCAGCTAATACCAGAGAATTCAATAGCCGGTTGAGACCAACAATCATTGCTGACTAATAGGGCACTCTCCAAGTTGAAATATTATCAATTGATGAGCTGGATGAATACTCTAGGGAAGGACGGTACAGGAAAATAGGGACCTAGAGACGAAAATTTGAGGGGAAGCAACGAAGAAAGAAATAGCACATTGGTACTGGTTGTTCATATCCGCAGGAGAGGAGGAATGTAGCCTACCCACAGAGATCTGGGGTAAAGACCCGCCAACGCTGGAAGTTCTGAATCTATGGCAAGTATCAATGTCTACATGTTGCTATATAATCAGTTCTGCACCTCTCAAAAAGAATAATTTGCTCGCATTGCATAGAGCCTATTGGACACCAAAGAAATTGTCCAAATTGAGAAGAGGAGAGGTGACAAATTGACCCAAATATGGGGAGGAGAGAGCGGACGATATCCACATGTTTCGGTGGTGCCCCCAACTACAGGTCTTTTGGGAAGTTGTGGGTAAGATCCCCTCAGAAGTACTACATCAGGAAATAGAGGTAAGCCTTCAGTTAGCTAGAGGCGTTTAGGCTACCACCATACACTAAATCCCCCAACCGAAAGTGTATATCCTGGGGCAGGGCCAGGGTGGTATATGATGGTAGCTATGGTCCCCCAACTGTGCAAACCTGTTATCTCATCTCAACCTGTTTTATTGCACAATGAGGACTAAAACAAATAGATAAAAAAAAACTTAAACCTCTGTATCTATAATGGAGAAGTATTGCAATCACAGGTTGCGTTGGAACCTCCAGTAGGGGTGGCTGTACAGACACCCTTATTACTCTCTCCATGATGAAAAACGTTGAGGCCCTGTGAGCCTATCTGTATGGAAAACCAGTTCTCAAGAAATGCTGATGTATCAATTCCTTCCATGCACTCTGAGAGTTCCACCACCCAGATACTCTTGCCCTCGCCCTTCCTGCTAAATCTTCAGCACTGAACTTAGGATATCAGTCAAAGCCTTTCACATATAACACACAAAATACAGGGTGTTGGACCCGGCCTCATGGCGTGGTCCCACTCCTCCCGCATGGCGGGTCCCGGACTACCTCAACCCCTGTTCCACGGCCGAGAGCAGCACCATCCACCCTCCACGAGAGCCGCCCCTCCGGGCAGCCCTCAGGTCTCCCCCGTTGGAATTAGACAACCTCTCCTCAACACCCTCGGCTGGCCCGAAACCTATCCCGGACCACCATCTCAGGCCCAGACTCCATCTTGGGCCCTCCACAACCAGGCCTCGTGGCCTCGGCCCGACCCCAGCCGCGGACCCAGCGAAGCCCCGACATCGAGGCACCACGATCCGACCAGGGGGTAAAGAGACCACTTGACGGATCAATGGGGGAAAGAGTTCCGATGGTCCTCCAACTGTCCCCCGACGCCTGGTTTCGATCGCCCCCAGCCTCCCTGGGCGCTGGCTCCACCCCCCTGCTGGGTGTCTGGACACGCACTTCCCGGCCCCTCCGACCTCCAAGTGCGAGGGTCCGGACATCAAAGGACGCAAAGGACGCCAGACCAATAACTGGGGTAGCTCTGGAGCAGGTTGGGAGTTGTATCCTGGAGTCGAGAGACACAGAGACAAACTCATCCGTGTGAAACCCGTATCCACCTTAGAGCCCTGCTGGCGCTGCCGCAGCTCATCTTCGCCGAACTATCCTTGGAGTCCTGCTGGCGCTGCCGCGGCCCATCTTCGTGAAACCATCTCTGGAGCCCTGCTGGCGCTGGCGCGGCCCATCATCGTGAAACCATCTCTGGAGCCCTGCTGGCGCTGCCGCGGCCCATCTTCGTGAAACCATCCTTGGAGTCCAGCTGGCGCTGCCGCGGCCCATACCGAAGAACCCCCCAGCTCGAGGATTGAGAGCTGAGCGCAGGGTATCCCTGTACCAGGCTGGTACCAAGACTGTCCCGCTACCCCCTTCCCTCAGAGACTAAGTTTGAGAGGATCCCTGAATCCAGTTATCCATGTATCGTTACGATAACCTGCCTAAAAGTACTGATAAAAACGTTAAGAACCTATCTTTGTGTGGTGTCCATCTGTAGGGGGGTGATTGCTCGTCTGTACGATCCTAGGAGAGGAACCTCGCCAGGAGGCCTCTCACCCTTGCTCGGCCAGCCTAAGATCCCCTTTCCAACACAGGGGTAGGAGGTACCTTCCTAAAACAACCTCCAAACTGAACAACCTTCCACACACAAAAAGGAACAGGAGGAAAGGAAAACATAGAAAGATGAGTGCAGCGCAAACAAAAACTGCAAAGTTTGTTAAAAGTCCCCTCACAAGCTAATAGTGGCATGCTTCATCATTGGGCTTGCTAACAACATCCCTGCTCAGAGCAAAGCCTGGGATGGAGTATAAGGAAGGGGAAGACAATATAAACATAAAGTTTTGAGGGATCTTTACATGCAGAGACTAAGTGTAAATGTGGTTAAAACTGGCTCTGGAATATCCCCATCAGCATTTATTCTTGAATTTCCAGGCCAGGATTAAAAACTATAGGACAGTGAAGATAGGGACAGTTATTCTCCCTGCATCCCTCCTTTCTGTAAAATTGTCGACATGTTTCAGCCATTATCTGTTGCCCACAAGAGTCACTCGGCCTTTGTCAGGACTACAGATCCCACAAAGCCCTGATTATCTTACCTGTATTTGTCGGTAGACTGAGGTCTGCCACACACACCCACACACACACACACACACACACACACATACAACCACAACCACACAACCACACACACACACACACACACAACCACACACACAACACACACAACCACACAACCACAACCACACACAACCACACACACACAACCACACACGCTTTCACTGGGCACAAACACCACCAGCTGTCAGTGCACGCTTTCACTGGGCACAAACACCACCAGCCGTCAGTGCATGCTTTCACCAAGCACACACACTCCACCAGCCGTCAGTGAACGCTTTCACCAGGCACACACACCAACAGCCGGCAGTGCACACTTCCACCAGGCACACACACCACCAGCCATCAGTGCACAATTTCTACAGGCACACACACCACCAGCCATCAGTGCACACATCAATTGTTACCGCATCCACAATTAACTATTGTAGCAAACGCAGTATGGCGCATTTTACTACTAAATATATTCATCTAAATCGCAGCATGCCACCATTGCTACAAAAATAAATACACATTCTTTTGGCCTCCAATTGATAGACTTTTGTTGCAATTTGTGTTGCAATATTTAGCAATGCCAATTGCTCAAACTTAATTAATGCGAGACCTATTGCATTGCAAATGATTTTTTTTGTTGAGATATTTGTTGGTCTTGATTTTACAGAGAACCACTACCACACACACAAGCACACACACACACAACCGCAACCACACACACACAACCACACATGCAACCACACCCACCCACAACCACAAACACAACTACACACAACCACACGCACAGCCACACACAACGACACACACAACCCCACACACACAACCACAACCACACGCACAACCACACACACAACCACACACACAAAACCACACACACACAACCACACACACACAACCACACACACACAACCACACACACACACTCACACCCACACAACCACACACACAACCACAAGCACACACAAGCACACAACCACACACACAAACACAACCACACACACACACACACACATACACACAACCACACACAACCACACACATACAACCAGACACACTACCAGACACACTACCACACACACAACCACAACAACACACACAAGCATACACAACCACACACCACCACACACACAACCACACAACCAACCACAAGCACACACACAACCACACACGCCACACAACCGCACACACAGCCAGCCACACACACAGCCAGCCACACACACACACCTACAAACATACACACAACCACACACACAGCCGCATATACCCACAGACCACACCCACACACACACACAACCACACACACAACCACACAAACACACAACCACACATACAATCGCAAATACAACCACACACACCCAACCACACAGCCAGCCACACACACACACCTACAAACATACACACAACCACACACACAGCCGCATATACCCACAGACCACACCCACACACACACACAACCACACACACAACCACACAAACACACAACCACACATACAATCGCAAATACAACCACACACACCCAACCACACACACAACCACACACACAAACAAACCTCACACAACCACCCACACAACCACACACACAATCACCCACACAACCACAACCACGCACACAACCAAACACACAACCACACACACAAACAAACAACACACAACCACCCACACAACCACACACAACCATGCACACAACCACACACACAACCACACACACAAACACACACACAACCACACACACAGCCACAACCACACACACAACCAGACACACAGCCACAACCACACACACACACAACCACACCGTCAGTGCACACTTTCAACAGGCACAGACACCATCAGTCGTCAGTGCACGCTTTCACCGGGCACAAACACTACCAGACACCAGTGCACGCTTTCACCAGGCACACACACACCACTAGCCATCAGTGCACGCTTTCACCAGGAACACACACTCCACCAGCCGTCAGTGCACGCTTTCACCAGGCAAACACACCACCAGTCTGCAGTGCACGCTTCAACCAGGCACACACTCCACCAGCCGTCAGTGCACGCTTTCACCAGGCAAACACACCACCAGTCTGCAGTGCACGCTTCAACCAGGCACACACACCACCAGCCGGCAGTGCACACTTTCACCAGGCACACACACCACCAGCCATCAGTGCACAAATTCTACAGGCACACACACGACCAGCCATCAGGGCACACATCAATTGTTAATGCATCCACAATTAACTATTGTAGCAATCGCAGTATGGCGCACTTTACTTTTAAATATATTCATCTAAAGAGCAGCATGCCACCATTGCTACAAAAATAAATACACATTTTTTTGGCCTACAATTTATAGACTTTTATTGCAATTGGTGTTGCATTAATTACGTTTGAGCTATTGGCATTGCTAAATATTGCGAGACCTATTGCATTGCAAATGCTTGTTTTTTTAATTGAGATGTTTGTTGGTCTTGATTTTACAGAGAAGTCGGACATGAGTTGGATATAAGCACCCATCTCAAAGATTTTCATTTGGAAGGGAAGTTTGGCCTGACAAAGACTAGGAAATAGGTCTTCTAGTAAAAATGGTTGAGTTAAACTTCCAAAAAGCTGAGAGTTTATACCAAAATTAAGAAACACTCCTACATAAATATTTACAAACTAAATCTCAAAAAAGGGTGTCTACCCTAACACGTTTTTAAAATGTATGGTGGACATAGGGACTAAATATTTCCTTAACAGACATGGGGCACTTCAAGTTTCCTAAGTAGTGCTTGCCTATGTGCGTCCGAATTGTAACACAGGTCTCCAAGCAAGAAAAAACAATCTTGCAGAAAGAGTGGCTAGTGCAAGATTTTTCATCGTAGTTTACATCTTGAAAAACAAAGTTTTTAAGAACATTGTGGGCACTATTTGATGTCTCACAAGAGGAATTCGGGAATTCTGTATGACTAAAAAGATTCATTGAAGATGATTTCCATGATGAATAAGTGGATTTCAGTCCAAAGGACAATGTAATAAGTGAACATCGTGCAGTGTAATCTAAAGTGCCGGACATTAGAACAGTTAATCAAAAGGTTAAAAGCACACAGACAAGAAATATTAGTAATGTGCCAGGAAGAATTGAACTTCCCATCTTTATCCCCGAAATGCAATGGATCAGACTCCTGTCAGATAATCCCAAACTATATATCCATTGGGCTGAAAATTTGGTATCCCAGAAAAGTATGATATGGAACTTTCAGACTGACTGATGCTAAAGGTGTAGTAAACAGCTGAGAACCTACTCACATTCGATAATCTGCGAAAATGTTTACAATTTGGCAGAAAAGTCTAACTAGAGCACATTGACACTGACTTTTTACATAAAGTTTGGCCTAGGAGGTTATTATGGTACAACCTTACGATATTCAAACAACGTAATTTTACCTTGCTTTGGGCTAACAAGTGCAAGTTAGGAAAAAAGAATAATAATTAGAAAGTGCAAGTTTTCAATTTATAAATTAGAAATAGTAGATAAATACCTGTCATTATAGAGCCAGGCTAAAAAGTCAGTGCTGTTCCAGTAGGTGTCGGGTGCACCACCATCGCCATCTGACCACAGGATGTCTGGCTTGTATAGTTTCACAAGTTCATACAGCTCTGGTATCGACTTGGATCTGGGGAACAGCCTCGTCTTAAATTGATTTTCTTTATCTATGGCAAAGAGAGGGTTAAACCACTCAAAAAGAGAGTGATAAAGCCCAAAGTGCAAATCTGTCTTCGTTCTAATTGCAGTTGCCAATTCACCCACCAGATCTCGTCTTGATCCCATATCAAAGGAATTCCAATTCCAAGAGTATCTGGACCGCCACAAGGTGAAACCTGAAGCCAAAATAAAACAGGCTCTTTTAAAGAAACATTTTGGATTGAAGACTAGAAATGCTCACACAGGTTAAGTATTAAAAACGTAAGCAGTGGCGCTCCTACATATTATTCATTACCGTTTCATTGCTGCCATTAATGCATCTGCACAACACAAACATTTAAAAATAACAATTTATGCAAACAACGCAACCATTTAAAACACACAAATAAGAAACAGGATAGCCGCTAATAACATCCATTCACACATCAAGATAACCGAGTCATTACATTTCTGATTCAAAGGCTAATAATTGCCTGTATGTTCTCCATTTGACCTAAGGTGCTATAAATTCAGCAGCATCAGTGGTGTAGCAAGGTGGTGGCGGTCCGCCTCGGACGGCTCCCTCCTCCCTCTTACCTGCAGCCGTGCGAGGCGCAGTCGCGGGACTCACACACACTGGAGTGGAATAGAGTAGAGTGGACTGGTGGAGAGTGCATTAGCGTAGGGTGTTATAAAGCATTGTGCCATTGAATTCAGCCACGTACAATGCAGCACCGTAGACTGCAGTGGCATAGATTAGAGTGGCACATAGTAGAGTGGAGTGGTGCACAGTACAGTGGAGAAGCGCAGAGTGGTGAGAAGTGGACTGGAGTAGAGTGGCACAGAGTGGCGTAGAGAGCAGTGAACAGAGTGCAGTGTCATTAAGTGGTGTGGTGCGGTCCAGAGTGGAGTGGCATAGATTTGAGAGATGCAGAGGGCAGTGGTGCTGAGTAGAGTCGAGTGGCATAGAGTGCAGTGGTGTAGAGTGCAGAGAAGAGTGGCAGAGTGGTGCACAGCAGAGTAGCATAGAGTGGAGTAGAGTAGAGTTTAGTGCCATAGAGTGGAGTGGTGCAGAGTAGAATGGCACGGGTTCAGTGGAGGAGAGTGCAGTGTTACAGAGTAGAGTGTCGCAGGGGTGTAGAGTGGCGTGTTGTAGAGAGCAGGAGCGTAGAGTACAGTGGTGCAGAGTAGTGTGCAGTGGCATAGAATGCAGTGGCTGAATGCAGTTGTGTAGAGTGCATTGGCGTAGAGTGTAGTGGTTAAGAGCAGAGTGCCATAGAGTGCAGTGGTGTAGAGTAGATTGTTTCAGAATAGAGCGAAGAGGCATAGAGTGGAATGGTGCAGGGTAGAATGCAGTTGGGCAGAGTGGCATAGAGTGTAATGGTGTAAAGTAACGTGGTGTAGAGTGCAGTGGCATAGAGTATAGTGGTGCAGAGTAGATTAGAGTGGCATACAGTGGATTGGTGTAGAGTGCAGGTGCATAGAGTCGAGTGTTACAGAGTAAAGTGCATTGGAGAACAGCGTATTAGTCTAGAGTGCAGAGTTGCAGAATAGAGTAGAGTACAGTGACAAAGAGTGGGGTGGTGCAGAATAGATTGGTTTGGCCTAGACTGGATGGAGTGGTGTAGAGTGCAGTGGCAAAGAGTGTAGTGGTGTAGAGTAGAGGGGCTAAGAGTGCATTGGCATAAGGTATAGTTGTACAGGGTAGAGTACAGAGGCACAGAGGGCAGTGGCATAGAGTAGATTGGTGCAGAGTGCAGTGGCGTTGAGTGGTGTGGTGTCAAGTGGAGTGGCGCAGAACAGAGTGCAGTGGTATGGAGTGGTGCAAAGTAGAGTGGAGCGGCATAGAGAGGAGTATTTATGGTGTGGTAGCACACTGGCTTTATAGAATAGACAACACATTTTCAATTGAAATGACCATTACATTTGCACATACAGTTTTACTAATCAAACTATATTGTGATCAGATGAGAATGTGAGGAAATTGCATCACCTAGTGTAATGATTTATTCTGATAATATAAATGTATTTGTTTCAAACAAAAAATGTGCTTTGTTTGTGTTCCTAATTCTAATATATTCTGAAATACTTACACAGTTCAGTTAAATGTTGTCGTGTGGTAGAAAAAACTCTTTCCTACCCACCAGTATCCAGCAAGATTGTCACATGAATCCTCTCACTTTGTAGACAGAGAAAGAAAAGTAAACAAGCACCCTTGGAAGACAACACCTGACATTTGACCTTGGTCTTTGAATGTGCTGTAAATGTGACGAGATAAGAATGAGCTTTTACAGGCCCGTTTACAAAAATGGAGCACTCGGAAGGACACTGTAATAAGATTTGGGCCAGGGACAGAACAAACTCATGTAACATACAGCAAGAAGCTATCCTGGCTTGGTGTCTGATTCTTAAAGAAGGTAGAGGCACACTATGCCTATTACCTATGTGGTCTTGGGCATCTCAAAAAAATGTAAGGACTGTCCTCACACACCACCAGGTGTCCTGCTTCGTCGGCAGTCCTCGCTCTCTAATAAACACATTTGATAAAGAGTGGGCCTGCACCTGGAGACAGGGAGGCACTTCTACAACTAAGTGGGGGCCAGTGATAGGAAAGGGAGTGAGTGATATATATATCGATGCAAATGCTACATCAAAATTTTAATTGAGCAGAATTTGCTCACTATTAGAATTAATAGAGGAGACTTGGGGATTTAGTACCCCATCCCCAACCGTGTCGCCAACATGTTACTGCCATGGTGGCCAGGAGGGTCCACAGCATTCATCAGGACATTATGAAGCATGACATCTGGTGGTGTGTGAGGACAGTCCTTACGTTTCTTTGAGATGCCCAACACCACATAGGTAATAGGCATACTGTGCCTCTACCTCTTAAGAATCAGACACCGAGCCAGAGTAGCTTCTTGTTGTGTGTTACATATCACTTGGAGGCCAGCTTACCCGGACTGCCCCGTAGCCTCTTGTTCACTCCATTTTTGAATATTAGGGTTATTGTGCATATATGTATATATGAAGTACAAACTCAAGCTGGATAGCTTAAAACAAATAAAACCAGCAAATGGAAAGCAAGAAAAGGATAATGTTACTTACCCAGTAGGCATCTGTTCTTGCCATGTACAGCTCTAGATTCATATGCTTTGTATACTCCTGCCATTTAGTGTTGGGTCCGGATGTTTGCAAGTTGTTTTTCTTCGAGGAAGTCTTTCCAGTTGTCGTAATTTGACGATGACCGGGTTAGCGCTTAGCCTTGCTACACGTTATTTCCCTTAACTTGGCCCTATACGAAAACGCCATTTTGTATGTTACGGCGGCCATTTTAGGGAATGAGCAGCCTCGTGGTCAGCATGCCCTTTAGTCATTTGTCCGTGCCGCTGACCACTCGAGTTTGCCCAGCAACAGGCTATTTTTAGTAACGGTCAAGCCTGTGCATGCGCAGTTCCAACTGACCAGTCACCCCTCAGGAATGTTCCGCCAAACTGACCAGTGGAGTTGTAACCCCTCCCATGAGTTGGCTGTGCTCCAAAAATGACCATATATGTACCTAAACTTTGTAATCTTGTACCGCCTACCTTTTTATTACCTGTAAATTGTATAAAAGAAGGACTCGCACCAACGTTCGGGGTGATACTTCTTGCATTGCCGAAGGGTGCTGTAGGAATGTACCACCACCCCATGGGGTCTTAATAAACTTGTCTTTTGTACTTTTCAGTTTCCGTGTCAACAGTTCTTTTGGTGTAAGTGAGTATTTCTGCAGAGCATGTAGGCCTTGGGAAATCAACACCACAAATTGGCGACCACGAAGGGACTCATCGGCGACTCGGATGCCCGAAGGAGAGGTCGTGACGAAGGATTGGAAACTCGCCATGGACGCGTACGCTGCCACTGAGTCACCCGAGTCTTGGCACCCACGGTGTTTTCTTCCCTTCCTTCTGATCTTACCTTCCAGGTGGCGCCGGTCTCCGACTGAGATCCTGCTCGTCTGTGTTGCTGTACAGTGCCCGTTTGGCTGATTCGATTAAAGACCTTGGCAGTTGGAATCTGGATATTTGAGATTGGGTAAGATTTGTGATCGGTAAGGTAGTCTACGGACGCTTACTGAAGTTCTATGATTGTGACTATGATTTGAGTTAGCTAACATTTTGACTTTGTGAACTTTGAATATATATGTGTAGTGCACTTCACATAGGCAGGCATGTAGAGATGTTTCTCTAACTTTGTTCGTACTTTGAGCGGCACATTTGTGTGAAGTACTGTAAGTGCCATTTTTACGGTATCACGCTTTCGTGGTACTTTTTGAACATGCCTGTTTTAAGCACACTCCGAGCGGTGTGCTGTCTTGGAAATGGTACCACATATAGGTTAGCAGAATCCCAGCCGGCTCCCCCAGAGGGAACACCTAATCGTGAGATGTATGTGAAATTCGGCCTTCCCCCTATACTGTACAGTAAATTATGGCATAAATACACTAGAACCGATCCCGAGTTGCAATGGCCACTACATGGGTCGTTTGATTTGCGAAAGGTTCAGTTTGTGGAGCAATGTTTGTTTCAGCACAGGTCTAGACAGGATATGTTTGATTGTGTGCGAATGTGGGAGAAAACGGTGCGTGAACGTATGAAGCGTGAGGTTGCCTTGGCGGACAAAGAGCAGCGCAAGGCTGCTCGAGATAAAGCTTTACAGCTTGAGGAGAAGGAGGCGCAGGAGAAGAAAGAGAGGGAGGCACGGGAACGTAATTTGCAAACGACCGGTCAATTTCCTATTCGACGTCCGCTTTATCCTGTCCTTAATAATGAAATTGATGATTTTTCATTATTAGATCGATCTCCGCCTCCGTATGTTCAGCCTACGGCCCCAACTGAGGATTCTGGTGATGAAGAACGGGATAAGTCGGATAAGACGGATAAGTCGAGTGTCAGGTTATCTGCGCAGAGAGCCGCGAATTTGCGTAGTCTTGCTAGGAAACTAAATCTGAATCAGATAACTGTGTCAGAAGTTGTAGCTGAAAGGAATAAGTGGACAGAACGAGAATTGATGTGTTTTTTGAATACTCTTGCAGATGAAGTTATTACTCGATTCCGTAAAAATTCAGAGGACCTAGAACCTAAGGATATGTCAGTCCATCGTGAGAATTTGGGTAAAGGTGTATTTGTTCTTGCAGATGCAGATGACTTTTTCACGCGACTGCTCCAGCTACGGGATGAGGCATCCAGATTGCGGGAAGAACGAAAAACAGCTAAGGAGTCCGTGCCGGGGTCGACGGAGCAGTCCAAAGAGTGTTCTATCCGGGGCTCAGATAAGAATTCTAAAGTGCATGTTATGCCTATGCGTGAAGCTGCACCTTTGTATGTTCCCCCTAAAGGGGACGGTACAGATGATGATAAAACGTCGGCAAATTCAAAGGGGTATTTTGTATATAATTGGGTGTATACGCCTTGGAATAGAGCAGATGTTATGGCATTGAAAAATGCTTTACCTGATCTCCGTAAGAATCCGGCCGCATTCTATGAAGGGGTGGAGGGGGCCATTTCCTCTTGTGTTATGACTCTTGTTGATATAGATCTTTTCTTTGGGTTAATTCTTCCGCCTGATATGTGGAGGTCGATTCGTAAGACTAATGATCAAACGAGGTTTCGGGCAACTTGGAAGTAAATAAGCCAGGCTGACTTAGACAGGGAACCTGCATGCAAACCATGTGAATTAATTTTAGAACTCCCAGCGGCTATTTTGAACAAACTAAAAACGCTTGTTCCTCCTAAAAAGATTGATTGGACTATGCTGGCTTCGTGCAAACAGAAGCCAGACGAATCGGTATCCGATTTCTTTACACGTTTCGAAGAAGCGTTTCATGATTACAGTGGTCAATCGTTAACAGATGATACGGGTAGGCATCTGTTTGTTGATAAGTATGTGGCTAATCTCCTACCGGAGATTGCAAAGCGGTTAAAAACAAGTGAAAGTTCCTGGACCACGGCGACCCCTGCGTCTTTGTTAACTATGGCTCAGTATTACGAGCGGCAGGAATTAGAGGCTAAAGAAAGTGTTGATAAGAAAACGAAGGAATTGAAAACGAAGGTGATGTTGGCGCAGGTTCGCGGTGCGCAATCTAGAGGGAGTGATAGAGGCAGGCGAGGAGGGGGTAATGCGTCGTACGGTCGTACCGATATTGCTGAGGACCAATGTGCATATTGTAAAGAGTTTGGGCATTGGGCTGAAGATTGTCCAGTGCTTCGTGAGCAACTTAGCCAGCGTGGTCGAGGAGGTGGAAGGTTGAGGAATAGTTATTCAGGAGCGAGAGGTGGCGGAAGTGATCGTGGTAGGTTTGAAGCGAGGGGTCGTGGTCAGGATGAACGAAATACCCTTGATAGACGGAATCAATATCAGATATCGGAGGGTGAGAATGTGGAACATCAGGATTATGTGCATGCATAGGACTGCGTAGGATGGGGTACGGAATCAGTTGAAGTGCCAGTAGATCAAAGAGGTCCATATGTATCAGCGGGCATTTTGGGTTCTACTGATCAGTTTTTAGTTGACACTGGAGCTACTCGTAGTGCTTTGTCCAAAAACTTGGTTCCAAGGGCTCCCCTGTCTGGCGAAACGATAACATTTATAGGGTTTGATGGCACACCCTCTCCTAGCCCATTATCACAACCTCTTGCAATTTGTATTGACAAATTTTTCAGCTTTTGCCCATTTTTGTTGTCACCTCACACTCCAGATAACATTATGGGCATTGATTTGCTCAAATACTTTCGAGCAACAATACGCTGCGCTCCTGAAGGAGTGCGGGTTATTTTGAACGACAATTACCCAGATTCGGACAGATTTTGTACAATTAAGGAAATTGAAGCATTAGCCTCTCTCCCACACACGTTATGGGCGACATCGGATACGGATGTGGGACAGATGCTTATTCCACCTATTCGGATTACTGTCAAGGAGGGAGTACTTTTGCCACGTGTACCACAGTATAAGATCTCTAGGGAAGGTGAAATTGCTCTGATACGTATTGTTCAAGATTTGATTATTGCAGGAGTAGTGGAGGAAGTACCTTACAATGTTTGTAACAGCCCTATTCTTCCGATCCTTAAGAAAGATACTGACGACAAAGTCTATCGATTTATTATTGATTTGAGAGAAATTAACAAAATTGTCATTCCCCAATACCCGGTGGTGTCTGACATCACGACATTGCTTACATTGGTCCCCCCAACAGCAACAACCTTTTCTGTTATTGACCTTAAGAATGCATTCTTTTCCATTCCCATTCATCCCGACAGCAGATATCTATTTGGCTTCACGTTAAATAATAAATCGTATAGATTTTGTCGTGTTCCCCAAGGTTACACTGAGAGTCCCAGCATCTATAGCCAGGCTTTAAAAAGACAGCTTGACTCTTTTGAATTACAATCCGGAGTGGCTCTTATACAGTATGTTGATGACCTCCTGTTGGCTGCAGACACCTATGCACAGTGTGAGGAGAGTACACTTGCTTTGCTTTCCTTTTTGGCTCAGAACAACCATAAAGTCTCTAAGAAAAAGCTACAATATTGTAGACCCAAGGTGACCTACCTCGGTCATCTTTTGTCTAAGGAGGGGCGTGCATTAACATCTGATCGAATTCAAGCAATTTTAGATACGCCAGTCCCCTGCACTCAGAGAGATGTACGCGCCTTCATAGGACTAACGTCCTTCTGTAGACAGTGGATAATGGGGTTTTCGCACATTATAAAGCCTTTGTTAGCGTTACTGTCCAAAACTACACCAATGCCCCTTGAATGGACAGATGAATGTCAAAATGCTTTTGAACAATTGAGACAGGCTCTTTGCTCTGCACCCGTGTTAGGTACACCATATTACACAAAGATTTTCACGCTGTACGTGCACGAGAAAGATGGTTGCGCGTTATCAGTGTTAGTGCAGGCACACGGGGACAAGCAGAGGCCATGTGCGTATTTTTCAGCCATCCTTGATCCTGTAGCAAGAGGGTTACCAGGGTGCTTTCGAGCAGTTGCAGCAACAGCAGTAGCTATACGGCAAAGTGAGGGAATAGTGTTGTCGCACAAATTGTTGGTGCTAGTTCCCCATGCAGTAGATGCCCTGTTAAATCAAACACAGACTCAGTATCTTACGAGCGCACGTTTAACAGGATATAAGCTCACACTCCTGGCGCCACATATCACACTGAAAAGATGTGCTACCCTGAACCCTGCCACTTTATTGCCTTATCCGGTTGAAGAGGGCCAGGAGGAAAAACACCATGATTGTGTTTTCCTGACCGAGGAACAAACAAAGGGTCGTGTCGACTTACAGGATATGCCACTTCCAGATGTGGATGGGGAACTGTGGGTTGATGGATCGTGTTTGAGGCTGCCAGATGGCACGACTTCTGCAGCATATGCGATCACGACGCTTAAGACAGTGGTGGAAACAGCACGAATACCCCAGAAATCAGCCCAAGCAGCGGAGCTGATAGCTTTGACAAGAGCCTGCGAATTAAGTGCTGGCTTATGTGTGAACATCTACACAGACAGCCGGTACGCCTTTAGAGTAGCGCATGATTTCGGCCTACTCTGGAGAGAGCGTGGGTTTTTGACCTCCCATGGAGTACACATTATGCACGGAGAACTAGTGCGTGATCTCCTAAACGCGTTGCTTTGTCCAAAGAAAGTAGCGATAATCAAATGCAGTGCACACAAAAAGGTCACTGACAAAGTGGGACAAGGCAATGCCTTTGCAGACAGTATTGAGGAAAAAGAGAGGAGCCAGGCCCTTATGGACAGGTGAAGAGGCTGGACCCTATTATATTCTGAACACCAAAAAGTTGCCTCTCACACCTATATCTTAAACCACATTTGCGGAAAAGTTGAGCACACCAATAGTCGTGATCAACAAGGTATTTTTATTTATACCGAACCAATCTGGGATTTAATCAAGTTTAAGCATGTTTTCACACATAAAGACACATAGATACAAAAGTTATTTACAATGTGAATATGAAATACATTCAGAAAAACAAGATATAATCCTGGTTCTATTAAGCAAAACCATTTGAAAGCAAAAATAAGTGATAATTCAAAGACAAGACAAAACTGGCCAGTTAGAAAGGAGTTGTTTTGAGTCAATTCGAGGCAGTAGTTATCTTGCTACTGCAAAAGTCACAAATTTACTTTGTTTCTTTCCTACTTCCCCCTTTTTCCTTCATTACTATGCTTGCTTTAACTATCATTCACAGTTCGAAATGTTTCATTGTATGTCACACATGTTTATAAAGGACATGGAGCGATGGAAATTGCCTGCAGCTTACTTGCAAGCGATGGTCCAGATGACACATGGGTTGGCACATGTGGGGGCTCTTGCAATCACTCGACTGTTAACACGAGTTTGGGAGCATCCTGAGATTGCCAATACTGCTAAGAGAGTAGTGCAGACCTGTTTGATATGTTTACAGCACAATCCTGCAAAAGGGACGCATACTCCGAAAGGAGGGTTCGTTCCACCTTCTGCACCATTCGAGGTACTTCAAATGGATTACATCCAGCTTGAGCGTTGCAATAACCTTAAGTACGTCTTAGTGGTGGTGTGTGCTTTTAGCAAATGGGTTGAGGCCTTCCCCACGAAGGATAATACAGCGCTGACAACAGCTAAGGTTCTGCTCAAAGAGTACTTCCCTCGATACGGCGTTTGCAAATTTTTGTGGAGCGATAATGGTCCTCATTTTGTTGGGAAAATTGTGGAGTATGTGCTAAAGGGACTGGGGATCCAGCAAAAGTTTCATGCTGTGTTCCACCCTCAGTCAGCAGGTCTTGTCGAGCGGTACAATGCTACGTTGAAACTAAAACTGGCTAAGATTGTGGCGTCCACGTCATTGAAGTGGCCGGATGCCTTGCCGCTAGCATTACTCTCTATTAGATCAGTGCCCCACTCTCGAACTGGCCTCACACCGTATGAAGTGGTGTTTGGAAGGCCTATGAATATATGGGGAGTTCCTAAGCCGCGATTGTTACATGATGTGCCTTGTATAATGATGAACGATTATTTGGCACGATTAACAAATGATTTACTTTCTATTCACCAACAGGTTCTAGAAGCGCTCCCTGACAATTCCATTGGAGAGGCTCACAATCTTCGTCCTGGTGATTATGTAATGATTAAGTCGTTTGAGAGAGCGAACAGCTTGGAACCGAGGTGGCGTGGCCCCGAGCAAGTCCTGCTCGCAACTCGAACGGCTGTGCGAGTGACCGACAGGAAGCGGTGGGTGCATTCAACTCACTGCCGTCGCGTCTCTCCGGACCTACTGAATCCTACTGTGCTGTCCGACTACAGAGATATCTTGGACGAAGAAAAGAGCCCAGCTGTGACGTCGGCCGAATCTGAGGGAGCCTTCCCGGACCACACCGTTTCTGGACGACAGCGCTATAATCTGCGGCCACGATAGGAAGAAGATTTTTTTTTTTGGTGCGAGACTGGTTGGTTACCGCTCTGGGGTTTGTGAAACGGAAGCCGGGAATACCAAGGGGGGGGGGGTCAGTTCTGCTAAGAGTAGCGACACCCGTCTTGACCCCGGAGAAGAAAACAACGGCTACCTCGGAGCTCAGCACTAACGTTTTTATTTTTTAGTTGTGTATTTGAGACATTGTGAACTCTTTGAACTATGGCGTCTTATGCATCACGAGACAAGAGAATTTTTGGTGCTATTCTGATCGTACTGACAATTGTGGTGATAGCAGTGATAGCCTGGGTAGTAGAACTTGTGGTGCCTGTACGAGAACATTTGCTGCCAACTACCCCGGCTCCATCTGAACATTTTCATTTCACCTTACCCTATCATGAAGAACGGCACCGACAGACTTATTTGAACAATAGCTTCATTCAAATCTTACATCATACTCACAATATGACGAACACTTCTAACTGTTGGGTGTGTGGGATGTTGCCTGGGCATCAGAAGAAAGGGGGCACACCGCTCATCCCACTCCCGTTTTCCCATAATGGTTTCTGCAATGCTTGGTATACTCTTCTATTCACTTTGGGCTGGCCAAAAAAAGAGGGGGTGTTGTTCCGTTTAAATAAAATATGCTACCATGACCAGGATGGCTATCCACAAGCTGAAGGTACTCGGTTCGAATGGGAGGAGTACCGCCCCGATAATGTATCTGCACCCCGGGTTTACAGTAACCAAAGGAACATTAATATGTCCAGTTCTCATGTTATAAAGGTCATTGATACTAAGGCGGATCTGTGCATATGAAATAAAGGTACAATCCCGGTTGGAAAAAGTGAATGTAACACCACACTTACATTTGACAGTCCAAATGGCATATCATTTGTGGCATCCCGAAATACATATTTCATTTGTGGTAATAAAGGCTATCATCAGCTCCCGTTAGGATGGTTAGGTACATGTTATATCTCCTTTGTATTGCCCCCTGTATTCATTGCCCCACCAATGTACCATAATGATTATATACTGTACCATGACTTTGTGTTAAATAGAGTCAGACGTGCTGTAGTTCTGGAAGACATTGACCAGACCGATACTGCACTACAACAATATGTAGATTTCAATTTGGGTTTGTTTTCCTTTGTGGGGGCTGCTCTGAACAGTCGGAAAATACGACGACTGACCCGTGTTGTTGAGGCTGTAGCTAATGACACTGCTTTTGCATTGGGGAATATAACGGAAGAGCTTCAAATATCTAGAATTGTTACGCTCCAGAACCGGATGGTTCTTGATGTAGTTCTAGCCGATCAAGGGGGGGGGCATGTAGAATTATCGGAAGTAGCTGCTGTGTTTACGTGCCTGACAACTCACCATCTGTATATGATGCCATATCAAAACTGCACAAAATCGCTGCTGAAATACACCCGGAAAATGGTACATGGACCCTTTCGGGTGGTTCTGGTCAATGCTTAGTACATGGGGCTGGAAGCTACTGACGATTTTATGTATCATAGTTGGGATATTATTCTTCTTGTGTTTATGTATACAATGTGGCCCTGCATTATGTTCTATGTGTTTATCGGCCTGTATTCCATCTAGACGAGCTCTTGCCCAAAATGAACTGATGCTTCATAAAGAAGTGGCTCAAATTATGTCAATTGATATCGAAGATGAGTATCCCGACTATGTCCACTATGAGGTAGCTTCAGCTAAACGCTAAAAGGGTCGTCTGCCGTGATTTGACGATGACCGGGTTAGCGCTTAGCCTTGCTACACGTTATTTCCCCTAACTTGGCCCTATACGAAAACGCCATTTTGTATGTTACGGAGGCCATTTTATGGAATGAGCAGCCTCGTGGTCAGCATGCCCTTTAGTCCTTTGTCCGTGCCGCTGACCACTCGAGTTTGCCCAGCAACAGGCTATTTTTAGTAACGGTCAAGCCTGTACATGCGCAGTTCCAACTGACCAGTCACCCCTCAGGAATGTTCCGCCAAACTGACCAGTGGAGTTGTAACCCCTCCCATGAGTTGGCTGTGCTCCAAAAATGACCATATATGTACCTAAACTTTGTAATCTTGTACCGCCTACCTTTTTATTACCTGTAAATTGTATAAAAGAAGGACTCGCACCAACGTTCGGGGTGATACTTCTTGCATTGCCGAAGGGTGCTGTAGGAATGTACCACCACCCCATGGGGTCTTAATAAACTTGTCTTTTGTACTTTTCAGTTTCAGTGTCAACAGTTCTTTTGGTGTAAGTGGGTATTTCTGCGGAGCATGTAGGCCTTGGGAACCCAACACCACACAGTCACAAGGCAAGGTGACTCCTCCTTTCGGTGATAGTGCACATGGGCATCAACTCCTTTGTTAGATTGTTTTCCAGCAGAGGGTGAGAATGGAGTTAGTAAGTGTAGAATAGGGAAGTCCATGGGTATGTATGTAAAGTGAGAAATGTAACAACCACAGGCACCTGGGGAGGCGGGTCGACGCATGTGAATCTACAGCTCTACATGCCAAGAACAGATGCCTACTGGGTAAGTAACATTATCTGTTTGAGACA
Organism: Lissotriton vulgaris; assembly: GCF_964263255.1. Classification (NCBI taxonomy): domain Eukaryota; kingdom Metazoa; phylum Chordata; class Amphibia; order Caudata; family Salamandridae; genus Lissotriton; species Lissotriton vulgaris. Next base: position 1,102,580,635 of record NC_141694.1, on the reverse strand, counting down.
TGTGAGCTGTAGATCCCATGCTTTGCATAGACTATACAGCAGTATATTCCCAAAGCAGTGGCTAACCTGTAGTTGGTGCACTTGTTTGAAACAATGTTTTAAGTATTGCCTGCCTGTGTTAGCTTGTTGCCTCACTAACACATCTACACATTAGTGCTTGGTGAATGTGTAGACCACGTTGCTGCCTTACAGATGTCAGCTAAGGGAATATTCCCTAAGTAGGCCATAGTAGCCCCTATTTTGCCAGTGGAATGTGCTCTAGGGGGTATTATCAAAGTTCTTTTCGCTTTCACATAACATGTCTGGAGACATTTCACAATCTATCTTGCAATGCTCGATTTAGATATGGGATTGCCTTTGTGTGGTATCAAAAAAGCAACAAAAAGCTCCTTTGTTTTACAAAATTCTTTTGTTCTTTCCACATAATATAGAAGAGCTTTTCTAACATAAAGTGTGTGTAGATCTCGTTCTTCTACAGAATCTCATTGACGAAAGAACACAGGTAACTCAACTGATTGATTGATATGAAAAGCAGAAACCATTTTAGGAAGAAATTTAGGATTTGTTCAAAGAACCACTCTACCTTTGTGAAGTGGAATAGTTAATGCCTGGAGTTCACCAACTCTACCTTAGTGAAGGGATTGCGATTAGAAAAGCTAACTTCCATGAGAGGAATTGTAATTGACACGTATGCATTTCTTTTGAATGGTGGACCCATTAGCCTTGTAAGAACTATGTTTAAGTTCCATACTGGTGCAGGTGAGACTCTTCGTATCACCCTTTTTAATCCTTTCATAAAGGCTTTAATCACTGGTACTCTGAATAGAGATATGTGTTGCCTGTTGTGCAAGTATGCAGTTACTTCTGCCAGATGTAAGCACATGGATGTATAGGCTAGTCCAGATTGCTGTAAATGTAACAGATGATGTTCTGCACAGAAGCATCAAGCGGATTGATATTGTTTCAATAGATAACAAACCATTTCCATATTGCTCCATAATATGCCCTACTAGTAGGCTTTCTAGCCTCTTTTAGGATATTCATACAGTCTGGTGGTAATTGTAAATAACCAAACTCTATGGCTTCAGGAGCCAGATCGCTAGGTGTAGTTCTTTGGGATTTGGATGCCCGATTTCTCTATGGCTCTGAGTGAGGAGACTGGAGGTGAGATGCAGCTTTTGGTGTGGCACTACTGACAGATCCAGCAGGTTGTTAAACCAGGGTTGACATGCCCATGTGGGAGCTATGAGAATCTGTATGAGGGATGTTTGCCTGATCTTCTGAACTACCAGTGGAATGAGTGGGAGAGGTGGAAAAGCATAAGCAAATGTACCTGACCAGTTCATCCATAGGGCTTTGCCTCTGGAGAGCCGGTGTGGGAACCTAGAGGCAAAGCTTGGGCATTTTGCATTTTGAGCTGTGGCAAACAGGTCTATGTGAGGAAATCGCCATTCCTGAAAGTAGGGGAGGAGAACTTGGGGATGAAGTTCCCACTCGTGGATTTGCTGCCTCTGTCTGCTGAGAAGGTCTGCAATCTGATTGTTTACTCCTGGAAGATGCTCTGCCAGGAGATATATCTTGTGGTGTATAGCCCATTTCCAAATGGCTTGTGCTAGGCGTGACAGTTGGAGAGAGTGTGTGTCCCCCCCCCTCCCCCGTTTTTGTATATAGTACATAGCTGTCTTGTTGTCCGTGCGGACTAGGACAGCTTTGCCTAAGAGTTGAATTTGAAAAGCTCTGAGCACTAGAAACACTGCTAGCAGCTCTAGGAGGTTTATATGGAGACATTTGTGCTTTACACTCCACAACTGGATTGTGTGATCATGTAAGTAAACACCCCAACCAATGAGCGATGCATCTGCTGTTAGCACTGTCTGTGGAAAAGGGTCAATGAAGGGCCGCCCTTTGGATACATTTTGTCGGTTCCACCACTGCAGAAAGCGATGGGTGAGGCCATCTAGATCAGTCAATTTACCCTGCGACAGGTTCCACTAACTTGCTAAACATTCTTGAAGGGAACGCTTTTGAAGTCTTGCATGGGGAACAATCAAGATGCAATACGCCTTCATTCCTAGTAGTGGCATGAAGACCCCGGCTGGCAATGATTGGTTGGGCTGAAACTGAGTGAGAAGAGACTGAATACTGAGAATTCTGGCTGCACTGGCAGAGGCTAGAGCTATTTGAGTGTCTATGGTGGCTCCCAGATAAGTTTCTGTGTTGGAAGGCTGCAGACGAGACTTCTACGCATTCACTGTAAACCCTAGTTGGTGTAGTAAGTGAATTGTGGCTTGCATGTGTTGGAGACACTTATAGTAAGTGCTGGCTTTGATGAGCCAGTCATCCAGATATGGGAAGACATGGATGTGCTGTCTTCTCAGATGAGCTGTGACTACTGCCAGGCATTTGGTAAATACTCCGGAGCAGTGGTGACTCCAAACGGGAGTACTTTGAATCGGTAATGTTGACCTGTTATCACAAACCTGGATTATTTGCGATTAGCAGGATGAATTGGAATGTGGAAATATGCGGCCTTTAAGTCTAGAGCAGGGGTTTCCAACCTTTCCTGTAACAAGAGCTACCTATGTTCAATGAAAATTATCCTGAGCTACTAAGTTACTAGTATTATTAGTGTTGTTATAGTGATCACATCAGCAAGATTACATTTGTGGCCACCCTATGAAACATTACCAGCAATGATCAATTATGTGTATCAAACAGGCTTGCCAGTTGTAATGTAAAAAAAAGACTTTGTCAATCTGGAACGCCTTTACGTAGGTAATATAGATGCAATTCAAATGGCATCATGGTAATAAGTTTCTCCAAAGCTACATGATTTATTATTCAAATGTTAGCTTTAAAAATATTTTGAAATTCCAGCATTTTTTACCAAACATCATCTTACGAGTTCTGACAATACACCCATTTTTGTCTCAAATGCACACTTTCCAATTTTGTTATAAATATATTTAGCTAAGTAAAAACATCTAATTTAGTAGGATGGGCTGCACACATGAGAGCTACTTACTGGTATCTGGAGAGCTATCAGTAGCTCATGAGCTACTAGTTGGAGATGCCTGGTCTAGAGTAGGCATAAAGTGGCCCTGCTGTAGAAATGGAAGCACTTGTTAAAGTGTCACCATGTGGAAATTTTCTGACAGTATGTGCTGGTTTAGTTCTCTGAGGTCCAGAATAGGTCTCAAGGAGTCATCCTTTTTGGGAATTAGAAAATACAGGGAGTACAAGCCTGACCCTTGATATTTTAACGGTACAGGCTCTATGGCTCCTTTTAGCAAGAGAGACTGGGCTTCTTGTTGAGCAGGTGCAGATGTTCTGGTGATATTTAGTGAGAACGAGGTGGAATATTTGGACAATTTGTGGTAAGTTCCAGGCAATAACCATGTTGGATAACTCGTAACGCCCATTTGTCTGTAGTTATGGATTGCCAAATGGGGAGGAATTGTAGAAGACATGTCCCGACAGGTGTTAAATGATTGGGGTAAGGGGAGGAAAGGCACTGCTTGTTAGCGGAAGGGGAATTACGTGGTGTGGAACCATTGCCCCTACCTTTGACATTGTTACCTCTGTATCCTCCTCTAAAGAAGCCCCTTGAGGAGGAAGACTGATTGTTGCCTTTGTACGAGGCAGCAGTATTGTCTGAGCATGTGGTCTTCAACCCCCCACGGTAGAAGGAGCGACAAAAGGAGCCACTATTTGAAGGAGACTGTAGGGCTCCCATTGATTTAGCTACCTCAGTATCTGTTTTTCATTGTCTCAAACGCATTATCTATTTTGGGCCTGAAGAGATGCTTTTTATCAAATGGAGTATTTAAAATGGATTGTTGGTCAGGTTTAAAGCCGTAAATCCTCAATCGGTGAGTGGATACTTTGCGTGGCACCGGGGACAGTTTTCGGATCAAAATAGAATTTTTCTTCAATTGATACGATATGCAGAGAAGTGAGATACGCATACAAAACAATACGGACGTGGGTAGAGTGGATTGCCCACTGAGGGAACCCAAAGAATGGGTTTAAACTGGAGAACAGCAATACACGCCCGAACCCGAAGGCGGAAAAAACAATCTAACAATGGAGTTGATGCCCATGCGCACTATCACCGAAAGGAGGAGTCATCTTACCTCGTGACTGGAAAGACTTCTTCGAAGAACATCCGAACCCAACAGAAGATGGCAGGAGTATGCAAAGCATGTGATCTACAGCTCACATGCCTCGAACTGTGAGTTACAAACCACAAAGCCAATGGCAAGTAATGGGCAGAATGCATTCCTAGGTCAGCTTTCTGAATGCACTCGAGATGTCTTTAGCAAACCAGACAGCTGCACTGTCAGCTGGGCTGCCACCTAAAAAGCATCCTGTTTTTGTGACACCACAGTCTGCTGTTTATAACTTTGCAACTATCAAGGAATATGTCAGAGACTAGGAAGCGCACCCTTACAGGTCTATTGCATTAAGCAATGGCGTCAAGGCATGCACAAGGACTCTCCCTGCTGTGTTTGGCCCTTTGCTTCTGCTAATGCTTCACCAATGGTAGGCCTATTTTGTGCCACACAAGCAAATTTCTGACAACATCAAGAAAATTAATTACCTGGTGGATACTGTCAAATGTAAAAATAAGTCTTGGCTGTCACAATTGCTTTCAATTGGGCTTGTTGTAAATATATGGCTTTAAAACGGAAGGCTATGGGACAAAACATTTGTGAATGATAATATAGTCATGCGCTAATCCTTTTGTGTGAAAACAAAACATGTTTCCATCACTGAAAATGTTTATAGAAATGGGTATGAGATAAGAATCCTCAGGGTCTGATCATTTTCAAGCCATTTACCAATCAAACTCATGATGGTAACAAGATAAATAGAAAACCAATTAGAGAAAAGTTGATTTAAGTTGTCCATGTATGTCAACAATTTTATTATCTTATTTCACAATTCTAAGACTGTACTCTTTGAGCCGTCACATGAAGCAAACATCTTTAAATGAGATCTCTGTATTTAAGGTAAACTTTTCTTACTCTCAAAGATGTAATACGGAAAAGATGGTTCGCAGATTATGGGAGGTTGCCCTCCCGGGTATAAAGCCGGATTGATCGGGAAGGGCGATGGTGGGCATTAACAGGAGAAGGCGAGAGGCGATCAATTTAGCAAACATTTTGTTGTCAATATTAATAAGGGAGAGGGGGCGATAGGAATGCCGATGGTCAGCCGGCTTGTCAGGCTTAAGGAGCAGGGTAATCAGGGCCTTGCGCAGTGACGGTGGGAAAAGACCAGTGTCAGAAGCCTCATTGTACATGGCCGCCAGATGCGGCTCCAGGATATCAGTAAATGTTTTGTAAAACGAGGCGGGCAGGCCATCTAGACCCGGGGCCTTGTCGCCAGGAAGGTTGCTTATGGCTGCCAGTATTTCTTCCCTAGAAAAGGGCTCATCCAGAAATTTACTGTGATAATCTTCGAGCCAGACCAGGGCAATGGACTCAAAATACTGATCAAACTCCACCCGGGGTAGAGGAGTACTGGCCGAGTAAAGTTGCGAGTAAAAATTAATAAAGCGGGATTTGAGATCCTCTGGGGAGGTTGTCCTATCCAGGCCACCATCGCTGAGGGCGGTTATATAGGAGGCTGCGCATGGTGGGCGTAAAAGGTTAGCAAGGGTACGTCCCGGGCGGCCTCCCTCACCGAAGCGGCGCGCCCGACCCTTCCTGCCAAGAAAGGACATTTCACGGCCAGCTTCATCTGAGAATTCGGTGTGCTTTTGGCAAAGGAGCGCAAGAGTTTCCGGGTCGGGACACGCCGCCTGGGCAGCATCCAGATCCCTAATTTCGCCCTCGAGCCTTGCCAGTGTGGAGCGGATAGCGCAAAGGACGCCCGCCTGTCGGGAAATACACTCACCTCGGATGACAACCTTGAAACCCTCCCATAGGGTACAAGCGGAATCAACGAAGCCTGCGTTCAGCTCCAAATAATTAGTGATCACCGTATGAATGTCCGAGCAGCAAACAGTATCCTGGAGGGCGTTGGGGGGTGGGGGGGGGGAGGGGAGACGCCACGTAAAGGTCTGATGCTGGGGGAAAGGAAGCCTAAGACGAATCTGGATCGGTGCGTGATCAGAGAAGGCACGGGCCATGTGCTCAGCATCAGTGAGCCAAGACAGGACATCCGGCGAGGTCAGCCAGAGGTCAATTCACGACCAGCAACCCCTCGCTCCCGTCACGCAGGTGCCCTCACGGGCGTCCGGACGGAGATGGCGCCAAACGTCGTAAAGTGCATTATCGGTTAAAATGGATTTAAGAACTGTAACGGCACGCAGTGAGATGAGTAAGAGTCTGAGCAGTCCAAGGTCGCTGAAAGAGCAACATTAAAATCACCGCCCCAAATCACCACCCCGGAGCCACAGGAGGAGAGAAGATGCCAAATACGATGAAAAAATTCTGGGTCATCCGAGTTGGGGCCCTATACTGCGGCAATCGTGATGGACTGGGCTAGAAGCAGGCCATGAAGGATTACATATCTACCCTCTGGATCGAGGAGAACCCGTTAGGTCTGCCAGGAAAGGCCACGGTGCAGCAAAATGGAAACTCCCCTAGCATAGGATGAGTAAGTGAAATAGTGGGATTACCCCCAGTAGCGGGACTGGAGTTTGGAGATGGACCCTGGGAGCAAGTGCGTCTCCTGTAAGAGACATATATCTACTTGTGGCGCTGTAGGTGTGAATGGATAAGGCGAGCCTTGCGGAAATCATTCAGGCCACAGATGTTCCAAGTCCAGCAGACTATATCAGCCATACGGTGGCAGTACGTGGATGAGCACTAGGCAGGGCAGACAACAGAGAGCGCAGACCTGCGGGGCGCTTAAGTAAAGCAGGGGAGACTGCCGGTGGCGAGGTGGAGAAAGTGAGGGGAGTAACACAGGGAAGGAAAAACAGCAGGGATCAATGGGCAGCAGCCTTCTGGGCAGCGCTGGGAGGGCGTTGGGCGCGATCTATAGAGGGGAGGAAGAGACCAAGGAAGCTGCATGTGTGGCTGTGAGACGTGTCGAGTAAGTATAATCAAAACAAATTGGAGGAGGGTGTGCTGTGCAAAAGACCAAGCAAGGCAGATAGCGGATTTAGGTATACTAGCGACGGTGATGCGTAGGAGGCACAATGCAGTGTCAAAAAACAAACACGCAGGAACCCAACAACCAGACCACCCCCCACCCTCAACCTCTCCCACCAACCCAAACATAGAAAAACCCAACCTCCACACACCCACACCAACCCCCCAATCAGGCTGAGAATACCACCCACTCCACCCAGGGAACCCACAACTGGGAGAGGGCAACACAAAGTGAACAATGGGAATCATCCCGGTGGGGGCATGGCAGGGCTCGGCGGACACCCCTGCAGAGGAGCAGGGTGGCCAAGCTATAGTAGAATAGCGACATCAAAAACAGGTCACATGTGAAAATAAGAAAAAACATTGTCCGCACTTTTAGTCATTATCACTTAAGCGGTGGTCAGCTTCGTGTGGAGACTTAGGAGTGGAGGATCTGGATTCCTTGTCCAATCTCTTAGCAAAAGCGAGGGCTTCTAGCGGATCGGGAAACACAAGTGTCTTGGAGCCCTGTCGGACCCCCAGCATTGCCTGATAGGCCAAAGAGTAAGAAACCTCATGCTTCTGGAGGATGTGCTTGGCCGGCAAAAACTCTTCTTGGCGGCTTGAACAGTCAAGGTGTAGTCCGGATAGAAGGAAAGGGTGTTGCCCTGGTGCGTGATGGTACCCTTATCGAGTGCCGCCCGGAGAATAGCATCTCGATCTCGGAAGTTCAGGATCTTTGCCACTATGGGGTGGGGAGGCAGACCAGGATCAGGACGCGGGCCCAGAGAACGATGGGCGGGTTCCACCACGAAGAATGGAGATAGGATTTCCCCGAAGATTTCCTTGATGAGTTGCTAGATAAAGTCTTCCATCTTGGAGATGTTGGTGGACTCTGGAAGGCTCGTGATGTGAAGGTTACTCCAGCAGGAGCGAGCCTCCAAATCTTCCTTCTTCTCCCGAAGTACGGGCAAGATCTTATCCATCTGGAGTAACTTCTGCCGGTCTTGGGTGGCAGCCTGGATTCCACATGGAGAAGTCTGTTGTCGTGGGACTCTACCCGAGCCTTCACGGAGTCAAGACGAGCGGATAGTTGCTCAAGCTGGGAAGCGATGCCGCTGACAGTTGACTTGACCTCAAGCATGATAGCCTTGAGATCGTCATCTCGGCTCGAGGGGGGTCCATCATCCCAGCGGAGTCGGCTTCGTCCGAGCCCGCGCCATCCTGATGTGAGGATCTCCGGAGTTCGAAGGCGATCTTGGGCTGCTTTGGGTCTGATTTCCCCATAGCGATGTGCAGTATTGGTGGGCACCCAAGCACCCAGGAAGCAGAGCAAGCCGGTGATATGGAATGTTTTACAAGCAGTCAACGGCCAGTGGCGTAGAGTCCATCAGGGAGCACGATCCAGGAAGCCGGAGGGAGATGGCACCAGCAGGCCTACAGGCGCATCCCCCCAGCACAGCGCGGAACCCAGCTGGCAGCCAGGGATGGAGGAAGGGGGCTGCAAAACAGTCCTGTGCCCAGCAGCCACCAGCAGGAGAAGAGAGGGACAAGACTGGGCCACGGCGTGGTGCGGGGCACCCTGGGCAGTAACAGCATATAGTGGGCACCGGGGCAGCGTGGTCACTACAAAACAGGATGTTCTGCTAGGGCAGAAGGAGTACCACACAGTCCCATGGAGCCACAGAGTTGTGAGTGGCAAATCGTGGAGGGCGTCGCGACCCAGTTGTGAGCAGAAGAGGGCCTCCGGCCGGCCCGGGCAGTTGCACAGTGGAGGGCCCAAGGGCACACCAGCGGGCAGTGTGGCAGAGCGTCAGGCACCCGGGAGGGCTGCGGCAGAAGTGGGTGGGGTGGGGTCCCAGTGGCTACCCGCAGGGCCCAGTCGCCGTCAAAAGCCGGCCCCCAAGGGAGCCAGTCCTCTGGGGGCCCCACTTGGAAGAGATGTCCACACAGCGCAGCAACAGAGCGCAGAGGCGCCACCAAGGCAGCAAGGCCGGTCCCCGGGCGGGCGAATCCCCGGTAATCGGGAGCCTAGAATTGTCGCAGGAAGGAGGGGCAGAAACGGACTCTCCGCCGACCCCCCGAGAGCAGGCCTCTGAACAGGGGGCCGGGTGTGGCAGGTGGGCCTCAGCGAGGCACAGATGAGAGGGCGCCCAGGGCGGCGCGACCACGGGGGCAGGCGATCACCACAGGGCCGCTCAGCAGAGGTCAGGCAGGGTGCAGCGGCCGGCACTCACCGAGGGGGAAACACCAGCGGGGGAGGCAAGGGGGGTACGCCGCACGCACAGCCTAGCACAGGAGGCGCCTCACCTACGCGAGGCCGGGGAGGAACACTAGGCCACAACCAGGCCGCAGTGCCACCAGACCAGGCCGCACAGCGAGCGGCCCCCAGCCCCACCGGCGAACCCCCTCAGCAATGGCACGACTCACCGCGGAAGGCAGCGTCCGGTCCCCGGCGTCAGCACCACCGTACAGTGGCCTCACAGGAGCAGCTCCGGCGGAGGTGCGGGCGGACACCCAGAGCAGAGGCCCAGCACCGGCAACGAGGAGAGGATCTCGGCCGGGGGGGGGGCACATAGAAGCACCAAAGTGTCACAGGTAGGTGCGCGATGCTCCCCCGATTCAGGATTCGGCAGTGTGGTACGGTAAATGCGACAATGCCAGCAGGATTATTGCGGATGAAAGAGCTTGGCCGGCAGAGCCCACTTAGAGTGTGGCCATCATGCAGCCGGCCAAGCCACGCCCCTTCTTACTCTCAAAGATGATCTTGTTATATTCACAACACAGGATAGCAGAGGTGACATCTATGGTCCCTTAAGGTGGAAGCAAAACAGCTATTCTCAAAGAGAAAGTCAGGCTTAGGGAACAAGAAATGCACAATTTTGTTTCCTTGGCCATTCGCTATAGTGGCAACAAACAACTTATCAAAATGATTGAACATATTCACAAACACAAATCTGAAACAAACCGAAATTGGATGTATATATAGAGCTTACTACCCCAACAAGACATTGAAGCACTTTACGGTGGGTAGCACGCTACTCTGGAACCCAAGGTTAAGGGTTAAAACAGTAGTTAATGTAGGTTATTGTGAATTGGTCAAGTGCTTTTAAGAAAGAAAAAAACATGCATTTATTACAGTTTTTGTGATAGATTATATAATACCAGGTAGGTGTGATCATTAGTGGGGGCTATGTGGTTTCAAGTGAATGCTTGGTGAGGTAAATAGGCTGGTGGAGATTAGGTAATGTTAGGATACAGGGATAGGGTTTTAAAGAGGATAGCTTGTGATATACAAAAGGATGTTTCGGCCAATTGCAGAGTTACATTAAGAAATATTAAGAGAAACAGGCATGCGATTGAGAGGAGTCTATAATCAGAGATAGAGGTATGCAGAGGAGGGAAGGTAAGAAGAGGGTCACTCTGATGAAATAAAGTATGTCATTTTTCGTGCAGGGTCTTAGGAGTATAGCGGGAGAAGGCTTTCTTAGATAGCACACAATCAGAGAATGTAATCTGTAGAAAGAAACATTACACTTCATGCTCCAGATCTCAAACATGTGATACCGAGTGTACACATCATTTAAACATTAACCGCGCTTGCCTGTGTGCCAAGCCTGCAACAGCACTTTTAAACACAGACTAGAGTATCCTAACCTACAATGCACAAGAGGCATTTGGTGCAGAAATGAAAATGTCTCATTTAAAGGTCCCCTCTCAATATTTTGTAAATTAAAGGTTTTTTTACTCACTAAAAATAAGTTATTTTGCACTGGCTGAAAGTATCTCACCAAAGCGTTGTCATTTCATGATGAAATATCAAGCCAAATGAGGTGCTGACAGACATTTCCTTTCCTTAGGAACAAAACGGTCCTCCTTCTGCATTGTGCCAGGCTGCAGCTGAATTAGCAGGAATGAAGTATGTTCACCTTCAGCCTACCAGCTCATATAATAGTACTGCTAAGCTCACACAATGTGGGCCAACGTCCCAGAGGGTGAAGGAGGTAGACCCAGGATATTGAATTCATACCTTTTTCACAATTCAGCATGGTCTTCACCACCCGCTGTCATATTACATAATTGATGGATAAGGCAAGCTGTGATCTTCTAGAAATTAACCCAATTGATGTGGGTAAACCAGTTTAGCCATAACTCTAGATATGCAAGTGGCCAATATCGTTGCAAGAATTTTTGTGTTGTTTTTTTATAAGAAAAGGGGAATCATCTGAACAACAGTTTTTAGGATTTTGTTTGGGGCATGAAACACCCAAATACATGTTTCATGCAGTCTGGGATGGAGAGGGTAAGCAGGGCCAATACAGCTTTCTCCTATTATGCTAGAAACAATCCTAGCAATTTCAGAGTCAGTGGTACTGCAAACATTTTAATGAGCTCCATACACGGCCCATCCATAGTTGGATGGAAGCAATGCAAAATCACTGATTGCTTTAAGAATTCTGGATGTTTCAAGGCACTTATCACAGTCCGCTCTGATTTTGCAGAAACAAAACCTTATTCAACTTGATTATTTTTAGATAGGCCTCAAGTTAATCTGCAAACATGAAAAACACACCCTGGTATAGGAATACCTGGATGCAAGTGACTAATCAAAGTTAGAATGGGGGGGGGGGGGCATATAAGCAGCAAAACTGAGCGCCATTGGCTGAGTTTAGATAATTAAATCAACATTAAAGAAATCAAAAAGAAACCTACTTCTACTCCCCTTGGCTTTAGTTTTTCTTTTAATTTCATTCCATCTTACTTATTTCATCTTAGCCAAATTCAAATGTTATTAATAGCAGGTTAACTTGTAGCAATCATGCATAGCAGCAACAAAGAAAAAAGCTGCACATGGAGCACATACTCCCTATAAAACCTTTGTATACATCATGCTTTATTAAAAAAGTCTTACAAATAACATTGAAACCTTTTGAAGAAAGATAAATACATTGTTTCCACGTTAACATTTAGGGTCCAATGTCAGCAGCCTTTTTGCATTTGCAAACGGTCCAATTTGCAAAATTAGACCATTTACAATCGGGAAAAACCCTTTTGGTATGTCCAAAACTAACATTGTGATTTGTTAACACGTTTCCGAATCACAATTTGGGTTTGCAACGAAAGGCGTGTTGAGGGGGTCCCTTCCACATTTCAAATCAAAATGGTATGTATTCATATTTTTCTAATTAAATCTGGTTGCAAAGCATGAATACTGTAAGGACTGCAAAGATAAGCCATTAACAACATTCCCATAGGGACCCATTACCCTTTTAAAATGTTGAAATAAATATGTTTTTTTAAGTTCGGGCAGCGGTCCTGTGGAACACTGCTTACACTTTCTTTTAACTAAATCCCATTTTCCTTCAATGAAAACAGACGGGATGCTTCAAAGAAAAAAAAACGTACCTTAATTAAAAGCAATTAAAGACCTGGTCTGACCAAAGCAGGCCACTATTTCCGTGATGGCAGTGAATCATACTAAGTTGCAATTTGTGATATATTTCATGTATATTCATGAGGTAGGTCAAATTGCGACCTACTGCGACTCGATATTTGGCGAACCGACCTATTAGAACATAAGCTGGTTTGCCAAATACAGACCAGTGATTTCCAACTAACTAGTTCTGAATATATCTTAATCAACACTAAAGTATTAGTGATTCAGAAGTACCGTAGCAATACACTGGTTTTGAAACAGTCTTTAAGTTGATGTCAAAGATTTCAGCTACACAGACTTGTGTATGCCCCCACTGTGCTTTACAAATGGCAACTAAATGAAGTACTATTCTCAGCTATAAAGGGGAAGCCATGATCAGTAATGGTTAGTACCTGATAGTCTTGGTCACAAATATATAATTTACCTTCATGATGCTTTGAAGTCAGGACAATGTATTTAGCACCAGAAGCCTTAAAGAGATCTGCCCACTCGTCAGCATCATAGAACTCTGCTGTGAACATGGGACCGAAGTCTTCGTAGGTGAAATCTGGACTGTAGTTCATTTGCATAAATTCCACATATGCCTTTGCTTTTTGTCCTCGCCAATAGTACCTATTAGAAAGGAAAACAAAAGTCGTTTTAAAAGTGCCTAAAACCACATCTCTTAAACAAATTTAACTTCCAAGAATGCTGCAGATTAAAAATTTAGGGCAGATATAGGAATAGTAAGCGGCTTACAGTATCCGCCAGCCTGAAGTAAATAATACATATGCAGAGCCTCAGACCGCAAAACAACTTCAAAACATACACCTAAGGAACTCAAAAATGTACCCTCTAAATTGAATGCAAAGATTATTATTCTAGATAATTATTTCATCAGACAAGAATCTTTATATAATCCAATATTCTAATCAGATTTTGTCAAAAAACATAGCTCCTTTTAGTTGGACAGGTGGAACTCAAATTTAAAAAGCTTTATTCGGTACATTTGCCATGACCATAAAAGCATACTATAAAAACAAGATATCAAGTATATAATTTGCAATCGTTATCATTATACGAATACAGTCCAAATTAATTAAAACCAAAATGTAATTCAATAAATACTATTTAAAATCTCATTAGTTCGCAATTAATCTAAGGATCATTAGTTTTCATAATTTTCATACATTAAAATCTTCAAATACGAATAGGTCTTTCTTTTCTTAATTGCCATTTGGACAGATTTACAAGCAGCATTCATAATTTTTTCATTCTCCAAGCTACAAATGATATTAAAAGCTTGCTTATAATGGTAGTATACATTTGTTTTAAAAATAGGTTTCAGAGTAAGTTTACGAATGTCCCTATAAAAATCACAAAATAGAATAAAGTGCAACTTTGATTGTGGCGATTTAAAATCGCATGGGGAATTTGGTAGTAAATGGTACATTTTCCTTTTTGCAGGGAATGCAACCAAATAATGTAGACTACCTGGTCTCAATCTAGTAAAATAGAACCTTAGCTGGAAATTTCTTAAGATAACAAGTAAGGGTTGTTAACACATGAAGAAGGGACGTTCATAGTAAGATGTAACACTATGTTTTTTTATTTCATCTCCCTCCCTCACTAAATCCATGGCAACAGTAAGTCTGCTTTTCAATTCTTTCTTACTGTGTTCTATGATTAGCATTGGTTCTTTACAATCTAACTTGATATTACAACTTTCTAAGAGCGATTGTATATATTCCAGCAACGCTATTTTTCTTCTCTTATCTAAGGCCAGACAGTCTAATATTGTATTCTGTGTAAACCTAGCTTCTTCGCGTGACCAAATCCCATGCCATAGTGTTAAACCGGCTATTTTTATGAAGTCACTAATATAAGGGACAGACAATTCTCTAAGAGCTAAGCTATTAGGTGTTGAGTTTGGAGCAGCTATCAGTCGTTTTGAAAACTTGTTCTCCTGTGTTTGGAGGGTTACTGCACTAGCTCTCCCCCATAATGCTGCACCATAACAAGCAGTTGAAACTGCTTTTGATCTATATAAAGAGATAATTTCCCTCACAGGTTTATTCCCTATTTTTTCAGAAAATCTAAAAATGCCTTCCATGCTTCGAATTGTTTTAAATTTTGCTAAATTAGTATGTTGTCCCCATGTCCCGTTTTCATTAAAGAGTAGACCCAAATAAGTAAAACTTGAAACCCTTTCAATCATAATACCATCCGCGTGATGATGTTTAATCATTCTTTTTTTCCTGCCACAAGTCATAACGAAGGTTTTTGTAAAATTTAATTTGAGGTCTATTCCAGTCATAAAAAGTGCAAATTTTTCAATCAAACGTTGCAAGCCGTTTGCCGTCCTTGAGATAAGGACGGCATGGTCTGCATAGAGTAACACTGGTGTTGGTCGGGATCCCACTTTTGGTGCATCAGCACTAATATTTTGCAGACAGCGATCAACATTATTTATATACAATAAGAAAAGTAGGGGTGCTAAAACGCACCCCTGCCTAATTCCTCGTGTTACCCTAAAATTTGGCGTGCACTCCCCCTTTGGCCCAAATCGAACTCTGGATAGAAGAAAAGTATAAATTTGAGATAGGTAAACAACAATATCTTTGGGGGCTCCTATCTCAACCAACAGTCGCCACAGTTTTTCGTGATTAACTAGGTCGAAAGCACTGGTGAGATCAGCGAAACAGAGATGTAAACTGCCCCCTTTAGCTATAGTATATTTACCCACCAGGAGATCCAAGTTTAAACATTGTTCAATTGTTCCTATCCCTCTCCTGAAATCATATTGGGCCTCTGAAAGAATATTATTTTCAGAGGCCCAAGATTCTAGTCTACCCAACAATACTCTCACCATCAATTTTGAAGTTGAATCTAAGAGGGATATGGGCCGGTAGCATTTTGGGTTTCCTCTATTCCCTTTTTTAAAAATAGGGACCATAATACTTTCCACCCAAGATATGGGCAGTTTTCCGTCAAGGGTTGCATTAAAAAAGTTCTGTAGGACTGCTGACTAAAATTCGATATTACATTTAAAAACATCGATAGGGACCCCATCTGGGCCAGCCGCTTTCTTTGCCACTTGCACTTTTATTTAGTGCTCCTTTTATCTCATCTACAGTTATCTGGGGCATCCCTGCTGGCTCTATGGTTAAGAATGTTTTTTCCTTTTTTTGTAGAATATCGATCCCTCCTGGTTTAAAAATGTTTCCAAAGTGGGTTATCCAACCCTCAACGGGCACTAGGTTATTTATTTTTACAGCAGTGGTATCCTTAAAAAAGGGGTAATTGATTGTTTGCCAGAACAGAGTTGTATCCCGGGTTGCTGCCGCTTGAACTAGTTTCCCCCAGGCTTCTTCTTGGATCTCTTTTTTCCTGGCTTAGTTCTTTTATTCCAGCTGTATTCCTAGGTTTAGTTTTTAAAATTCCTTTTAATTCCCTGTTCAAACTCGCACATTCCTTGTTAAACAATCTAGGTTCTTGTTTGTATGTTTTAGACTTCTGTTTTATTTTTAAGTCATTAGCTATTTAAGTTATAATATTAGAAAATGCGCCAATGATATCTGAGTTAGTTGCTGTATCATCTAAGCAAATATCAATTTCATGTTGTGTCTTCTCTGTAATTTTTTCAAAAAACAGGGAAGGGTTTACTCCCGAACACTTAATGGAAACTCCATTGGAGCCATAAGGCTCAATTTTTTCCTCTGATACCTTCCCTAATTTTGTCTAATTTTATCTCTAAAATCAGGACTAGGGGGTTTTGGTCACTAATGAGGCATTCATAGACTAAAAAGGAACGCACTAGTTCCATATAGTAGTCGTAATAATAAAGTGGTTGATTGTTGATGAAGATCTGGAACCAACATAAGTATGGGGGGGTGGTGTTGGTCTTCACTCTTTAGATCCAAGATTGCCAAATCATATTTGTTGACAACAGAATTAATGGCTTCTCCATATGTATCGTGGGGAAAATGCGAGATGGGGTCTCCACAGTCACTCAGATGTCCACATTGTTCCTCAACAACAACTCTACATTTAGCTATATTGAAGTCGCCAGCCCATACAAACAAATAATCACCCCCCAACCCTATCAAGAAATTGTAAAGATCTTTTTCTAGGGAATTAATCACCTTAAATCTAGTTTTATCAAAAATATTATTATAGTAATTTATAATAACAATGGACTGTTTCCCGTCAGTTTTAAGAAAAATAAATTGATAGTATTGTGAACTAGTATATGATTTTATTATAACATGGGAAGAAGATAATGATACTACAACTCCAATACCACCTTTTGCGCGACCCATCCTAGATGGTATGGCGTGTGTACGTATAGTTTGGTAGCCATTTATAAAAAAAGGATTCAATATGCCACGTTTCGTGTAGCATAATTACACTATGATTCTCTAGTTTTTTCAGCCATTCCTTATCATTTAATTTCGATCTAACCCCTGCCACATTCCATGACATTTTACTTAAATATTCTTGGGCAGATTGGCTTCCACTGGCCATATGTTCGATGCCCATTAACCCCATTTCATGTACTAAGGGCGGCTGATCATGAAGTACTATCCTTCGGCTAGCATTTTTTACTGATAGCCCACTCTCATTTGCTTGTGTTATCCTATTTTACGACACTTGTTCAATACCCATTTCCCCTTTTCGTTTTCTATGGGCTGCTGATCATAAAGTGTCTTCCTACCACAAACTTTTGTTACAGATGGCCCACTCTCATTTACAAATATTATCCTGTTTTCAAGCAGGTGGGCTTTCTGATCATCTCTAGTTTTTATTCTATGTCAATCTAGGCCCCTAAGCTGGCTTAGTGGAAAGAATCTATTTACTGAAGGGGTAATTCCCATAACTTCTGGTATTTCCAAATTATTATTACAGTTATGATATTGCTCATTCCTTGGATTATAAAAATAGCCAAGTGGGAGAGCTGTGATCTTTACCCCCTGATATATATTAGATTCAGCCATACACTCGCCAAGAGGATTTAGCAAGTTACCCACCAATTCCTTGCTACGGAAGTTAACTACCACACAATCCCCGTTGCAGTCTTTTCTTGATTTCCCTACCCAGCTTACCCTTCTCAACATTATATTTTTCTGTAATAGGTCAATATTAAAAATTGACTTATTTGCGATCCAGTGCACCACCTGATTTTTTAATGTGTCATATCATTCTTTCCTGGCCCCCCTTGTTTTAGGAACATTTTTCAAAATTATCACATAAGGGGTTGATTGCGGAGGTAAGTGTAAAAAATCCAAGACATTATTGTTTAAAATGCCTAGTTCATTTATCATCTCATGATTTCTTACATTATTTAACATCATTGACTCATTTTTGTCCGTGCATGTATATGGGCTTAAAGGAGGATCCTTTTGATGCATTGGTACTTGAGCAGCGGATCTTAATCTTGTTTTACCGACTTGGAACACATACTAAATAGGCATAAGTAAATGTTCTCAAATTGTACTTATATGAAGATGTATTAATCTCCCATGCACCTGTCCAAAAGTAACTCAAACAAATTTTAACCTAGACACAAAAAAAAAAATCAGGATATTCTTAGTGATTTTTTCTTGTTCCACATTGCAGAATATGAGTTAGGAAAAAACTGTAATAACGTCTCAGTAAATCTGCATACTTTGGGTCTGATGCACTATTATTCCATCTGCATAAAGTGGTCTCAAATTGAACACCGATTTTTTATTAATGGAATCGGACTTTGAGAACTGACCTATGTACTAATAGGTTGGTTCACGGCATAACAAATTGCTGCGAGCTGCAGAACAACCTCCTTAATTAATATTCATTGGGCAGGTGACAATTTGCGAACAACCTTTAATTGGCTGTAATCACAGGGATTATGGTCTGCAAAAGAAAATATGTTCTGGAAAACTTCAGGGGAGCGCCCCTGGATCACTACCTATTTCTTCCAAAGCTGCCACCCTGATTCACAAACAGAAAGGGGTCCAAATAGGACCCATTCCCCTTTGCAAACCAGTCGGTAACCAATCAATGGTTTGCGACAGGAATTGCTGTCTCAAACCATTGATACATACCATAGAAATTCATAATTTGTAAGGAAAACCTCTTTCATGCGACTTCAAAATTGTGGTTTATTTCAGCTTGCTAACCTCATTTTGCGGCTCATCAAAATCAGAATAAGGCAATAGGAAAAGGGAATTTTGTGGTTGCAAATCTTGTAATTATGCGAGTTACTGGGTTGCGATCACAAAATCTCTTAGTACATCTGACTCAAAATTCCCCTAAAATTAGGTCTTTGTTTTTCAAATCATTGCAGGTTTAGTAGAAGAACTTGAAGCACAAATTTTAAAGTTTAGATCAAACTGGCAGAATACAATATATGAGAGACCATTAGTTGATATAGTTGTATGATCTAATGTTAAAAGTGTCTATTAGCACGTACATTTGGTACATGGAATTTGTGGCACACTTGTGTGCCATGCCTAATCTTTGTATTTCCTGATCTCAGTAACACACATTCCACATGCATACTAGGACAGATAACAACGGGATCCTTCCCTGTGAGGATCCACACATAAAGTGGATGCTCCATCTTATGTTCTAATGAAAGGGGTGGTATGCACACTGTTATTTCTGTGGTTACTCCATATTTTCAACTTTGGCAAGTTGCGTGCGAAACTGGGCGTATGATTTGCCCGTGGCACCTCATGATAAACCAAAAATGTGGGGAGCGTGGTGAACGCTCCGCTCCCAGACGAACTGCTTGTATGGATCCACAATCCTACAGATGATTCTACTGAATACTTTCTCCTCTTAAATCCATAATAATCCACAGATTTATTCGAAATATATAATGTTTTCTTTTTGTAATCCACATGTATGGCGTCTTGCATTTTCAATCCTTCCCATATTCAAGTGTGCCCGTCCGGACCTCTTCTTAAACACAGATGTTGTAATGATTTTTCATGTTATACGGAGCAAATGTAGTTACGGTGTTTCTTTTGAAATGTTCACTTACAGTTACCCCTGATGAAGGGCTTGGATAAGCCCGAAATGCATTGGGTTGAATAAAAGAACTGCTGCTTCGAACAATTCCTTGCAATTTTTGTATGTGCTTAAGAAGAGGTCCTTGTGGGCACACTTGAATATGGGAAGTATTGAAAATGCAAGACGCCATACATGTGGATTACAAAAAGACAACATTATATATTTCGAATAAATCTGTGGATTATTATGAATTCAAGAGGAGAAAGTATTCAGTAGAATCATCTGTAGGATCGTGGATCCATACAAGCAGTGCTTCTGGGAGCGGAGCGTTTACCACGCTCCCCACATTTTTGGTTTAACATGAGGTGCCACGGGCAAGGCATAGGCCCAGTTTCGCACGCAACTTGCCACAGTTGAAAATATGGAGTAACCAGAGAAATAACGGTGTGCATAACACCCCTTTCATTGTTCACAAGACATTGCCCTTTTGTTGGTTTTTGCACCCGAGGTTTAAAAGTGCATTCATGTGAAGACGTTGATAGATTGTAATTTTCCTTTAAATGATGTTGTACATATGTTAGCCTAATGTGTCATAAATCAATATGCAGTTACAACCTATTATTCATGTGCTGCAACCCACTGAGCTATTTTTCTTTATATGCAAGCTTCATTTGGATAGAACTGTTTCTGTAATGGTTAAGCTTTTGTCTTATTTTTGCCTTCTAAGTTAGAAGTCTTGCTGTAGTACATTGCCTTCTATCTGTTAGGGTCCCATTGTTGATAATTTTGTATACTTTCTTATAATAATAAGAAGCTTGCCTATGACAGGCAGATTTCTAATGCTGACATTTGCTCTGCAGCTCAATGTCTCATGGTACAGTTTTCCCCCCCTCCCTTATGAGCAGAAAGTCCCTGTTTCAGCATTTCTTTCCTCAGAGCTTCGGCTCTGTGGCCTTGAGGGGAAGATAACAGTGTTGCCTTCGCAGGTGCAGATGCCCAATGTATGAGCTAATTGTTCTCCCTCTGCTGAGCCCAGTACTTTTCCAGTCTGGGCGTGTTTTCACGCTGCCATGCTATGATATATTGTATTGCTGTGAGGAGAGTCCTCAGTCCTCTCAATGCACTCTCTGGGGTGTAGAACTGACAGGGCCCATCTGCAGATGAATATTAGATAAATAAATATGTGTCTAATTCTTCTCCACTGCCTGGCTGGATTATTTAATTGTTAGTGATAGATGAGTGAGGTAAGTCGCTCAGGTGGATTTGAGCCACACTTATCAGATGGCGCCCGAGCAGGCACTCCGCGATAAGGATCTTTCTCACCCGTAGGTGGGTAGCAGAAGGCCGGGGACCCTCTGGTCGGCACGGTGGGTCTGGGTACCCACTTTGATGCCGAGCTTGGTTCTCGCAGCGCTGCCCCACCCTGCTGATCAGGAGAGGTCCCGGTTCATGATCCTGCGCCGGGGTCCAGAAGGCGGAACTTTGGAGCTGACCGTGTTGGTCCCAGCAGCCAGCAGCCGGCTGTGGAGAACAGTGGATGTCGGGTTCCGCGAACAGGAGGTGAGTGGTCCGACTGGTTATTGAAGGAGCTAGGGTGCTCCAGGGACTAGTGTGTCCCCAGTGGTTAAGAGACCAGTGTGTCTCTAGTGGTAAAGGAGCCGGTGCGCTCCTGGGGCTAGTGTGCTCCGGGGAACTCAGAGTGCGAGTG
Organism: Lissotriton vulgaris; assembly: GCF_964263255.1. NCBI lineage: Eukaryota > Metazoa > Chordata > Amphibia > Caudata > Salamandridae > Lissotriton > Lissotriton vulgaris. The sequence continues at coordinate 1,102,559,424 of NC_141694.1, read as the reverse complement.
GTGCTCTGACAGACTTAATGGAGGTTGGGAGGACATTTGTTTTTGGTCATCCGACCGGGTGGTACTGTGGTGGAGGCGTGGCTCATTGCGGATGGGCTCCGGAACTCACCCCGAACCCCTAGGGTGGCGGTTCGGCGGGAGTGGGTCCTGGGTCCCCTGTGGTAAAGTGCGCAGAGATCCTTAGTGCCACCCGGGTGGTGGATGTGTTCTCCATCCTCAGAACAGTTAGTGTACTGTTCGGTCTGCGGTAGGGTCCAGTTTCCCCAGGACTTGGTCGACGGGCCTTGTCCCATTATGGTAACACGTGTTTGGCAGGGACTTAATGCATAGGATGTATGTGCGTGGGCGAATGTAAGTGGTTGTGTGTGGAGATAGTTGCTTGGTCTTTTGTGTCCGGGTATGTGTGGGTTCCTTGGCGGTATCTGATTGAGTGAGTTTGGTGGTGTTTGATTGAGGGTGCAAGATGCAGCGTTTCAGTAAGTTGCAATGTTTTAGGTGTTGCTGCAGTTCAACTGATGTCAGATTGGCCGAGAGCCAACCCGCTCCTGTAAAAGACTCTTTTAATTCTAAGATGTATGTGAATATAGATTTATCCTGATTTTGTTTAATATTCGCTATGTACAGCTGTCAGAGCATGTTTAATTCCTAAGGTTGTGGCAGAGAGAGGTTCAGCAAAGACAGATATGAGGACTTATGATAGCCTAGAATATGGACAGATCAACAGTTTAGTTTTAAAAGAAGACAAAATGTGTATATTTGAAAGGTGCAAGGCGTTCCTATTTAAATGTGCTTGTATGGGCTCAGGGGCAATGTGAGCAGTGATTAAGAGGATTCGGTATGTATTTCATGTAATATGATTTGGTTATAATTGATCCGGTTCGAGAGCAGTCTGTGGGTTGCCTTTTGTTTGTGTAAATGTTTGTTTGAATGAAGTGAGTGCATCTTTTTGCATGAGTTAATTGTCTGGTCCTTGTGAGCTACCTGAGATGGTTGCGCCTGGCTATCAGTGTGTTTTTTTTTATGTAGTGTAAAAATGCATGCAGGGCTGTGCTCTATGAAAAAAATGTTGGTTTCTTTCATCCCCTTAATTTGTGAACAGTAGAAGATGAAGAAAAGAATGAGGATTTGATTACCAGTAATCAGAATGTATATTAATAGAAATGTAGAAAGTGTGTAAAGTTAGGAGGAAGAGAAATGTATTTTTTAAAATCTGGCATGTCGGAAAAGTTAGGAAAGGCTTCTTGGCTTTGTCAGCGCCTGAGCGTCAAGCACAGACTGCGAAGCAGATTTGGCCTTGGTGCTGAATGCCAGGGGGGGCTAGGAAGGCTGGCGAGCAGCCCAGAATTCTTAGCTCTTGGAAGATGGTAAGTGTGAGATGCATTTTCTGAACGACAAAGGAAGACTTTGAAAATGAATTTGGGACTCTGGGCTGGGAAGGTTTACTATGACAGTGTGTGAATTCTATCCGTTCTGGAAGGGTTAAATAGAAAGATTGAGCATGTGAGCAGAGCAGCGGTGACCTTGTGTGATAACAGCATTCCAATGGGTTCGCAGAGCACAGACAGAAGATTATGGGGGGGGGCTAGGAGGCCCAGCTATTGGCACGGACAGGCAGAGATACACAGTTGGAGCCATGTGAATTGTGAATTTAGAGCGAGTCTGCATAATTATTAGTGCAAAATGCTGGTTTAGACTAAAGTATGAAGGAGTTGTTCAGAACACATGTGATTTAGTATCAGTAACAAACTTATGAATAATTTTCAACAGGTTATTTCATTTGGACAAGTCTGAAAAAAGAAGGATTGTCTTGAGAAAAATTAATTTACCAGATATTTTGTTTCAGTGTTGGTCCATGTCATGGTATACAGGTTTTCTATTTGAATAAATACTGAGTAGGGGGGGGTCTCTCATGGGCATACTGATTAGTGTTTTTGCTAGTGGATCCCTAGTGGAGAGAACTGATCATGTGAGGGTAGGTATCTATTATTGATTGTGTTGCTCATAAAAATGGTCTGGTGGGAATGTATATATGCATGTATACATTGGATTTGTATAAAAGTCTTTGTATGCAGTTTGTCCATAGGACACCATTGCAGATGGGCCCTGATAACATTTAGGTGCAGAGTGTGTTTGTGCAAATGTCAATATATTAACATAACACAGTTAGAGCTGTGATTTCACCCAGAAGTAAGATGTCTGTGCAGAAAAAAGATTTGGTACCTTTAATTACAAGAATAACAGTTTTACGCATGGAAAGCACATGTATATCTTTTGTCTTTTGATGCTGTCTTAAATGTTATCATAATTTAGTCATGTGATTTTCAATACTGCTACATGTTTTGTTCTTTTGGCTGGACATTGGGGATTCGTCCTGTCTAAGACAAAGAAACAGGTTTCCTTTTTTATATTTAAAGGATGTGAGGGTCTGAATGAGCTCCGGGAATGGGTTTAAGGTGAGTATTTATACAGGGTATTTTTACTAAGTGGTTGCTTTTTTGGTCCAATATTTTGTGTGTTGTTTTTCTTTTTTTTTTTTTGTGGTTTGATTCGTTTCATTTCAGGGCAACAGGAAATATTATCTCTGTGTTATGGTGAGTATTGATGCAACTTTGTGTTAAAGATGGATTACATGTGCACTGACACCACACCGCATGATGCATGACATGCATGAGAAGGATATAGTCCTCTGAGTAACTAATATTGTGTTTCCCTTTTGTGTTTTTTTTTGTGTTTGGTATATGTATTATTGCGTATTATTTTATGATATACGCATGTGAATATTGTGAGTTTTATGTTTTCTTTGGCTTATTGTGCATTGTTTGTTCTGTTCAGCGTGGTAGGTATGTTGATGGACTTTAAGGCCGACACAAAATGCGTACTGGGTTTTGAGCTGCATGCATGGCATTGTGTTCTGTGTCACAGCTCCTTTGCATGTGTGGCTGGGATTCGTCTATGTTTTCTGTGCTTGGCACAGCCACTATACTTGCTGCTTTGGTATGCTTGTTTCTGTTTTGTATTGTTTTGACAAATTCATTTTTGATAACAAGTACAGGTTCCTCTGTGGGGAATTTGTTCTGGCCCTCAAATTTTATAGACAGCACTTTTAGCAGTGTATGTCCATTTTGTTACATGGTTGTTCCTTTATAGATTTCCCTTTTGCCGCCATTTCCCTAATGAATGGCGCATAGTGCCTGGTTATGGGGGATTTTTTTATACTTTCCCTTGTCCTTACTCCTTAATGGGAATAGAAGGTCTCAATAGAGGTTGTGTGTTTTGCAATGGATAAATGATAAGAATGAATTCTCGATATTAATAGGCACACACATTATTTCATGGCAATGACATTTGTACATGTGTTTCTAGCCCTCTCAAAAGTGCTATGTATCTCCTACAATTTTGTTTCTGCCCAGTGCTACACTCAGGGGGGCAGAGGGGGTTGATGGTTTTGACTGAAGAGAAATACGTTTCAGATTTCCTTCTGTCAAAAATGGGGGTGGTAGCTAGCGTTCCGCTAGCTCTCCTATGAACTAGAAATAGGTAATGCTATGAATTAGGAATAGGTAACATGTACATTGCTCCCTCCTCTTCTCCAAGTTTTATTAGCCTGTTCTGCTTTGCTCTAAAAAGGGAATTTGATGTTGGTAGTTTTGTTTTACAAGTGTTGGGTTTTAAAGTTATGCGGGCACACTGCTAGTTCTTTATTAGCTAGTCTGTGAAAATAAACTGATAGTCTTTATTAGAGAAGACGCCCCAGACTAATGTTTCCTTATTTGACCTTTGAAGGGAACAATAGTTCTGTACTTTTTTTTCTTTTATTTTTCAGAAAGACACACATTCACTGGATGATGTCATCAGTGATGTCATGAGTGATGCCACTGACCACGTCATGAGTGATATAATATGTGATGTCATCAGCAGTGCATTGCAGGCGCGCGTGTTATAGTTAGCTGAACTAACTATAACGGGGGAATTTCAATGGCTTTGTATGAGTGAAATATTTTTTTAGCCAGGATAGCGACTCCTCTTGTCCTACTATCCTGATTTGTATGAGCAAGAACATCATACCCCATCTGTTCCAGCATGAATTTATCCTTCCCCATAAAATGAGTCTCTTGGAGACATACCACGTCCAGCCTTAACATCCTTAGCATAGCTGCAGCCGTCTGCCTTTTCCCTCCGTTATTCAGTCCACATATGTTAAAAGAGGCCACCCTTAACGTCATGTATATTTACAAGGATTTTCCATACTACCTGCCAGCTTGAAACTCTCTTCTCTCATTATGTATACCCAAGCTTCCTCTTCTTGATGCGTTTTGTCATTTTGTGTTGTTTTCTCCACCCGACCATCACAAGACATGGTCTACATAGTGAAAAAGGTGAAAGATACTTGTTTGATCCTCAGCAAAATATCCTCAGCAAAATATTTTTTCTGTTGCAATTATAGCTTTGTAGAAGTTAGTTTCCTGCTGCTTCCCATAGTACATGAGAATGGTCACGAGTAAAAAAAAAAAGTGAATATTAGAAGTGTTTGATGTTTTGCACAACAGTGAGGGTTCACAAAGTAGACGCTGTGTGCATGCTATAGGAATAGCGTTTTGAAATTCCCTTTTTTTGAGGATTCTCAAGGAAATGTTTTGCGGGAATGCAACATGTCTGTGTTGTTTTATTTTTTCTCTTCTCTTAGAATAAATGCGTACATCCGACCACAGGTAATATAGTGGAACAGTCAAACATGTACTATATTACATATTGTTAGCACAAATTTATTGATAGGCCTGAGATGTTTTCTTCATTCAAATGCACACCGCCCAGCAAATGTTTGTGGCACTTTGAGATAAGAAATTGTTTTGACCCTTTTGTATGCTTTGACTAAAGATATTCGTTCTACTCATCAATAGGTAGCAGACACCCTGAAGCCGTTGCCGGAGGGGCCTGAACATTTCATCGACGAGCGGAAATACTGTTTGGAGCCCAGATGATTGGAACAACGACAGGTGCTACTGACGACACGTACCGCACTTCGAGTTGAGGGCAGGAAGGCGTGGACCCATGCGTCGATGTGTCGCATGTCGAGGAGGTCCCCCTGCCGTACCCTAATGCAAGTGGGTAAAAGAGGGTGTTGTTGATGAAGAACACGAGCAATTGCCTAGCTCCATCCCTTGTTTTAATGCCTCACTGAGGGGAGGGGAGCAAAGTGAAAAGTAACCTGCAGAGCCAAGTGCACCGAAAAAAAAAGAGAAAGATTTGCAAGCTCCGATACTCCCGTTGATACTAGTGGTCAGGCATTAAAGGGTCCAGTTCATGTTACAGATACACCCGTTTTGTTCACTGACCCTGAAGTGCGAGGGAGCACTCGCTATAATCTGCGGCCCCGAAAAAGGTAAAGGTGTACTGGACTGAACACTGGAAGAAGGGCTTAGTGGAGATTCTGTTGAAAAAGAAGATTTAGTGATAGGGATGGACTTGTAAGAGCCCTGGTGTTAGCCGAAGATTCTGTTCTATTAGACTATAGAGTGGTGTGGGGGCCCAGATTAAGTGCTCCTCTGTTACAGCTGCCGTGTGATAAGCGACGTGGGATTAAGGTATGGACGGTAAAAGCCTGCCTGTGAGGCTTTGACGGACACAGGGAGAAGATCCCTTTTAAGGGTTGAAGAACCCCTCTGGCCGGTTAAGGACTGTCTGGGACTATTTTTTTTTAGAGTATCTTTCCCATTTTTTTTATTACACATTTTTGCGATTTTTAACATGTACCCTTTTTGGTCGTCCTATCCCCGATGAGGAGCAGCCCTTTGCGGCTCATCGTAGACCTGAGACGCTTCACCCTGGTTGGCCTCAGTGTGAACTGTTTTTCCCTTAGTTTACTTTGGTCTTTTAGCTAGGAAAATGAGTCCCTTTGAATGTTCCTTTTCCCCAGGAGGAGCTGCCTCTGCGGCTCCTTGTCCAGATGCCCCTGCCCATATTTGGTTCACATGGTCTACAAATGTAATAATGTGTTTGTTTTTGGGAAGTTCATTAGGATGATGTAGTATTCTATTGTTGCACAAGACACCTGTTACTTATAGTATTGCAGATTATTGGGTGTGGGTCGTTGCCTTCAAACACACAAGGGTGAAAAAAAAAAAAAAGAAATGTTGCTTTTATTCTTGCCCTATGGAAGTAGCTGTCAGGGTTAGTATACTTTGAGTAGTCTAGATGCAAGTGAACACTGAGTATATGGTTCAATAGGGCGTTTTCTCTGATCAATATTATTGCATTACTTCCTGCTCATGACTTGAACTGTGATGCCGTTTTAAGTTGTCCAATAATGACATAATGTTATAGAGCAATGGTACACCGGGAGAATATGCTTAGATTAGTCAAAAAGGAGGGTGCCTCACACCCAGAGAATAATAATTGTTTTAGTAGGTATTGCAGGGGTTGTTCTTTTACTAGTTGCCTCTGCACTTCCTGTCCTATAGTATGCTGCGCTACTTCTATGATCATGCTCATCCTAGTATTTCCTTTCCCGACATTTGATTGACGAGTGATGCCGTTTTCGTTCTCTCCTTTAGAATTGCACAGTCCCTACTTTGAGCAATAAAGGATGCACTTATGTTAGCCACATTAGGCTAAAAGGAGGGTTTGATAGATTGTAATTTTCCTTTAAATGATGTTGTACATATGTTAGCCTAATGTGTCATAAATTAATATGCAGTTACAACCTATTATTCATGTGCTGCAACCCACTGAGCTATTTTTCTTTATATGCAAGCTTCATTTGGATAGAACTGTTTCTGTAATGGTTAAGCTTTTGTCTTATTTTTGCCTTCTAAGTTAGAAGACTTGCTGTAGTACATTGCCTTCTATCTGTTAGGGTCCCATTGTTGATAATTTTGTATACTTTCTTATAATAATAAGAAGCTTGCCTATGACAGGCAGATTTCTAATGCTGACATTTGCTCTGCAGCTCAATGTCTCATGGTACAGTTTTCCCCCCTCCCTTATGAGCAGAAAGTCCCTGTTTCAGCATTTCTTTCCTCAGAGCTTGGCTCTGTGGCCTTGAGGGGAAGATAACAGTGTTGCCTTCGCAGGTGCAGATGCCCAATGTATGAGCTAATTGTTCTCCCTCTGCTGAGCCCAGTACTTTTCCAGTCTGGGCGTGTTTTCACGCTGCCATGCTATGATATATTGTATTGCTGTGAGGAGAGTCCTCAGTCCTCTCAATGCACTCTCTGGGGTGTAGAACTGACAGGGCCCATCTGCAGATGAATATTAGATAAATAAATATGTGTCTAATTCTTCTCCACTGCCTGGCTGGATTATTTAATTGTTAGTGATAGATGAGTGAGGTAAGTCGCTCAGGTGGATTTGAGCCACACTTATCAACGTTTTCATTAAAACTCCATATATGGTGACAACAAGTTCTTTTTAATAACATCGTGAAAGTGGTTTACACTCCGAGAGCGAATACCGGGACTGGTTGAACGTGTATAACATTAATAATCAGAGTTAACTTCACACACACGTTAAGTTTGGACATGATTAAGTCAACGTGGATATTTTGCGAAGAGGTTTAGTGAATTATTGGTATTGTAGTATACAGGTGGTTTTGAGTAGTCACATGATCAATATGTGGCCTTACACAAAGGTGGGAGGAGTTTTGGTGGTACAAAAAGCGGTTTTGCATGGCGGGTTCACACACGGGTGAAAAATTCTTTGAAGGTGGATGAGAAGTAATGAATGATCATGGGGCGGGCAGGTACGTATTCTGTTGGATGTCCTAGTAGTGCAAGGAGGGCGGGTGTTGGAATCCAGAGTTTGAAGTACGAAAGCAGGGAGAATCAGGTATGCGCGAATACGCAGGAATTTTTTTTGCAGAGGAGTGTTGCGGACGGGAGAACTATGGGAGAGAGGCGAGATGTTGGGGTGAGTGTAGGAGGTTGTGAGTGTGACAGTGAATGTGAAGAGGGCGGCGTTGTGGATCTGTAATTAAGTTGGCAGTTGCGAGTGTTGTAGATGGGAATTTTTGTAAGCGGTGAATGTGATAGGTAAATGGTTTGTTCGAGTGTTTGCGGGGTGAAGATCGATAAGGGAAGGTCAACTGAAAGGGAGGAGTCAGAAAAATGGGGAACAACATATTGTTTGGTAACCATCGCACAGTTTTCGGGTGGAAAGGATAAAGATGGGTTTGTAAGGGGAGTTAGTGATTTTTAATACGATTCGTTTAGGGGAGCAATACGCATAAGGATTTATTATTTTGTAGGAGGTGATGAAATGATTTTCATGTTATATGGATCAAATGTAGTTACGGTGTTTCTTTTGAAATGTTCACTTACAGTTACCCCTGATGAAGGGCTTGGATAAGCCCGAAATGTATTGGGTTGAATAAAAGAAATGCTGCTTCGAACGATTCCTTGCAATTTTTGTCTGTGTTGAAGAAGAGGTCCGGATGGGCACACTTGAATATGGGAAGTAGTGAAAATGCAAGACGCCATACATGTGGATTACAAAAAGAAAACATTATATATTTTGAATAAATATGTGGATTATTATGAATTCAAGAGGAGAAAGTATTCAGTAGAATCATCTGTAGGATCGTGGATACATACAAGCAGTTTGTCTGGGAGCGGAGCGTTCACCACGCTCCTAACTTACGTTCTGGCATCATAGAAGATACACCACTGTTTGACGACTGACTCCAAATGCTGCCCATTTCTCAGACTAAACCGCAGAATGAAACGTGTGGAGGATTAATCCTCAGGTATTTAACTAAATTGTAGACCACACCATGTTGTTAATGCCTTTAGGTGCATGAGTGCTCATATTGTTTTTTGAATGAAACAGATTTTTAGATAGCATTCCAACAAAGTGCACAAGTGTATGCGTTTTAGCACTCCTGTATGACCTTTACATTAGTTTATCTTTCCCTCCACCTACAGGAGTAATTAGGCCACCCAATCACAAAGCCAAGGAGATTGCCTCCAGGCCACATTTATCACAGGTCCTGATGTATTGCTCCACTCTTTTACCGAGGGCGTTCAGTCCAGTTGCCCAGCAAAAGGACAGAGTGATTAAAGGGACCCTCCCCGTGGCAACTTTCCTGTTAAGGTCTGCTGGGAAATGAAATTTACCTTTGGCCTGAACTCCTGCCCATTAGTTCGCCCTGCAGACTCCTTCTGTTCATCCTCTGCAAAACTAACTACATTTCTCAAACAGGGCTGTTTTTTAAGATTCTTTTAATTGGCATTTCATCAAGAAAATACACCTCAAAAGATAAACCACAGATAGATGGCAACAGACTGCTTGACAAACTTCCATTTTTAATTCAACATGAATAGTTACTAAGCATTAGTCCAACTACCATCGTGCTTCCAGTGTTTCCCAATGGACCACAAGGCATTTATTCTTCCCCTTTTCCAAAAATCCAGTATCGAGTTCAATTTTTGCCATATATTTTAGTGTTTTTGAGACAATTCCTGCTTCATATATTGGGAGTTAGCAGAGTCAGCATACATCTAACCCAGCCTTCATCTAGCAATTCCCAGAGATGCACAATTCTCAGAAGTTCCTCAACACCTAGATACCCTCGCTGATGATTAGCCGTGCTTTAAAAAGAAATGATTGATCGTTTGATTGTTCTCGGTGTTGTGAGATGTCTAGCTTTGCTATTACTAGACCCAATCCTATTAGGGCTTTCTCTGGCTTGGGAAAGTCTGAATTCGCAAAAATGGCCAGCATCACAGACTCTGGGATAAACTCCAAAGTCTGGCCCAGTACTTGCTGATCTACCTGCGCTGTTCCCTCCTCAAAAGAAATGTATAATTTTCCATGACCAAACTGAGTGAAGGAAGTCTCCTCGATCTGGCCCCTGAGGCAGGCAGGCAGAAGATGCTATATGAATGTGACAAACCCTCTGGGAAGTTTAGTATATTCAATATTTAAGATATTTAAACGGTGCAAATTGATATTCAGCTGATATGGCTCTCTTGCTGCCATAAATCAAAAACTTCATTCCTTGTCCTCTAAGGGACCCAGGTCTGTCTCCTATGTCAGATAAAGCCTGTATGATTTGGAGCTATTCCCTACCACTGGCATCAGTGACATTGTTAGCTTGACCTCTAGAGCACTGAAGGCAGAGATTTCCTTCGCATTTGTCACGTACAGAATAGAAGAGTGTCTGAGTTGCAGGTATCAGTAGAACTGTTTGTGCAGCAGGCTGAATTCCTCTTGGAGTTCCACAAATAACTTAGCCTGTGCTGAGGATACTACTGCGCATACAATGGATTTCCCAAGGTGGTCCCATCTTCCAAAACCCTGATGGGCAGACACATGTGAGCTGAATGCCTATCCATAAAAGGGTTTTCCCTGTGAATTTACACACCCACTCAAATTAGGAAAGGACAACTAACCATGTGTTTAGTACCACATAGATTAGCTGGCAGGATGCTTGATGAAAATTTCCCCAAGATCAACATTTTCTTAAAGTTTTGATTGACAACGAGACCAACAGTACAATACCAACAGATAAAACTTGATACAATAGAATTGCTACATAGTGCCTCTATTTGTGCCAGAGTGTTATTACAAATTGATCGCAAAATATTTCCTTCTACTTAAATTAAAGTGACAGAGCTTAGTTGTGTATAGATTCACTCCATATAATTGTGTAGCGTGAGTTTGTATCTTGTTAACAGTCAACAAGTGAATAAAGTGCCATCGGCCAGTAGTGCTGGAGAATGCCGAAAGTGTGTTTGCATGAGATAAAGTCTTATTTGTCAAATAGACAATATGTTCTTTCTCGCTCAGATGTTCTGATACAATTTTCCCTAGGTATGGATAAGGTTTAACTCTTTCTATAAGGACAGAACCTAAGAACTATCTATAGCTTGTACTCCGATGGGCTCCCTTCCTCTTGAATTTCATTATTTTACTTTTATTTACATTAACTTTCTAGTAATGACTATACGCAAAGGCTGCTTAACAGTGAAGATGCTTCTGCAACCCTCTGGGGGTCAAGTCAAATAATATATCATCTGCGTATAAGAGAATCACCATCGGGTAGGACGCAACAACTGCAGGAATCTCGTCCTATACGGTCCATCTGCTGTGGCAAATCAGGCACGTATAGTGAGAAAAGACGAAGTGCTAACAAACAGCCTTATTTAAACCGTTTTTTGCTCCAAACATGGGAGTAAGGCCCCCAACATTACATGGCACTATGTGTCCTGTATGCAAGGCTCCTATTACTCTTAAAATACCTCCTGGAATAACTAGATCCATAAGTTTCCTCTAAGGGTATGCCTGTCCACACAGACAAAGGCGGTAGAAAAATTAATAAATGCCGCGTAGAGTGGCATACCCCGATTCAGGATATACTTTTCCATTATGAGGTGAAGCATGGAAATATTATCTAGGGTGAAGCAGTTGGGTCGAAACCCAGCCTGTTCCAAGGGCAAGATTTGCTTTTCTTTTACCCACTCCTGTGGACGCATTAATACAGATTTTGCAATGATTTTTCCAGTTGCGTTTAAAAGCGCGATTTGTCTATAATTACTAGATATATTATTAGGGCCTTTTGTATACAATGGGAATATAATACTACCCCACCAGGAGTTCGGATTAGGGCCTTTTGTATGCAATTGGAATATAATACTACCCCACCAGGAGTTCGGAATCTCCCCAGATATATAACAGAATTTAAACTAAGCAGCCACATAGGTCGCCCATAAATCAACCTCTAACTTAATCACAGTGATAGGCAACTGATCAGGCCCTCTTGCCCCTGTACAGCTTGTGCCCAAAATAATATTTTTTTAATTTGTAGCTTAGATGAACAGAGAGGGATTGCCTCAACCCCAGGTCTATAGTACTGGATTTTGACAGGTTCTGATTCCTTAAAAGGGCCCCAGAAATATTTTGAGGAGTACAAGGCCAAGATATACTAATTACAATCTAAACTCAAGATCTTAATTTTCGGCTTATATGTGATTGTACTGCATTCCCCAATAATACACCAGAAGAACCTACAATTATTTTGTTTTTCAGCTTCTGTAATTTCTACCTATTTCCTATCCGCATCTTTCCCTTTTTGTGTTACCAACCATTTAGTTCTCCTCCTTCTAAGACAGTTAAATGATTTTATTACGTTCCTTGGAATGAAAAATAAGTTTGCATCTTCGCAGTTTATTTATCAACCTATTAAGAGTAAAACCCTATTGAGACTCTTCTCTTGCAACTGGGGTTCAATGTAGGCTTTCTCTGGCAGAGTCGAGTTAGCCCATTACAAATGTTTCCATTTGTTTAGTAAAAGAACCTGCTGAAATCCAACCTTGTGCAGGAACTGCCTCTACTGCCCTACTTAGATTACTAGCTATGGTATGTTTATTTGCTGAATTCTAGGATACCCTACCATTTGTGACCTTTAAATGTACCTACTCTTCATCTCCAATCTGCCATTGCGAGATACCCTCGGGTTTACCCATAATGGAGAAAGAAAGAATACCATGGTCACTCCACTTATTATCAACTACTGCCATAGCCTTTATAAATATGGGAAAAGGTAGAATAAGAGCTTATGATGTAATCAATTATCGTGGAACCACTGGACGTTCAATGGGTCGAACGGGCCGGAATATCAGTCTCTATTCTACCATTCACAGTGATGGCATTTAACTCCCTACATAATTCCAGCAGTAACAACCTTCTCTTACTTAATCTCGTTCCCAATGGAAAGGACACCCTTGGAATATTCATTGCTTCGTCTCTTTCATCATCATCAGTAAAAAGTCATTGCATGATTGGAGATAGTGGCATTTAGGTCACCAACCACAATTGTATTACTGGTCTTTTCTACTCTGCGATTTCTTTGACAAAATAAAAACCATCTTTTGAGAATGTGTCATTCTTTTTACCAGGCAGTATATACATATTCGCCAAAATGAACTGGGGCATGGAATAATCACGCCCTATATTTTTACAAAAAAGTATGCAATGAAGAAGATTTGATGGGTGATAGAACACTTTAGAAAACTTGAATAAATTATGCTCAACAATTTGGCTATGCCACCACTAGCGTGCCCTTTTCTAGACTTCTTTGCAGGGCTGCTAATAACAAATTAATCTCCCATTTCAAATGTGGTAGTTGTCCATGTTTCTTGTATACATATTGTGTGTGGGTTTATACAGACAAGAAACAAAATCTTCTCAACACTTTTGGGGCAGCCCACCAAGTTCCAAGACTAGATATCAATTTGATTGTCAAATAGATTGACTATATGGGGCCGTCCTAGAACCCTAATCATCATTAAGGGCGCCGGCCAACCACTGCCACTCAAGCAAATCTTCCTCATGTTGCACAGAAATTAATTTCTACTTCACAAGGGATACCATTCTACTCCCCGGTTTGCAAGAAATTACAGTCAGCTTCGCACTGCTCGCCAGCTTCTCAGGCGAGATAATGTCATTCTCTAAGAGAAAATACCTGTTTGTGTGTTTTGTGGAAACGTGTAATATTTTACTTAGCATAAGTTACAGCCATTTTGGCTATGGTGTCCATTTAGTTTCCTTCGTATATCTTTCGTACTCTGCTGTTTGCCTTTTCAGTCTGCTAGTGGCATCTATTTTAGTTGAACTCCTGACATGGCTAAGCAATGTATGCACTGGGGGTTTGTAGCTGCCAGTGCACCTGGTCTCAGATGTTAACTGTTGACCATTTACTACTGCCATAAGCATTCCTACTCCTCCTCCCACTTTGCTGACCACGTAGTCATTCATCTGCCCTTGTTTGCTATTAGCTATTTCTAAATTTGCTCTTTCCATTTTTGTTCACATGCTAACATTGCAACAAAATGGTATAAAAGGGATGGTGGTTTGTGAATTCAGTCTACTATCTCCTGCAGCACTTGAGAGTGTTGTGTGGACGTGGTCCCACTCATGAGTGATTAATAAACTTGTTATTTTATTTCAACTCCAGTGCCGATCTCTTTTTGTTAGTCTTTGGAATCCGTGGACGAGAGGGTGACCCTGCACCAGTGTACCCCTAAAAAGGTACATCTCCAACAGTTTATCGTAGATCTACAAGATCTTGGAAGGTGTGGAACTATATCAACACAACGATTGGCCACTACCTTCTGTCTGGCCGTGGCATCTCCCCAACATATCAACCAAGAGTCCCTTTTTTAGTGCATCCTTGCTTTTTATTGACCTTGTCCCCCTTTCTCTTTGTCCATCTATTCTGTTCTCAGGCTGGTGTCCTTTCTTTGTTTCCAGGTCACCTGCCAGATAATCAGTGGAACCACTACATTGCATCACCTCTCTTCAGTAACTATGCCTCGTTAAACTCTTGAAATTGGTCTTTTGAGAATATTCCCTTTTCCCTCACAACCCCAAATAGAAACAACTTGGCATAGGCTAGAAAGCCTGCTTAGCACTTAAACCATTTGGTTCCGGCATTTTGCCACATGACAGTGGGAAATGGCTTCCAAACATTTTTTTAATTGTCAAAGCCTCAGCCAGCAGAGCTGTGCCATCTTGTGTGAGGCCTGACAGTGGGAGGGAAGAACAAAAAAGGCCCAGAGCATCTGGAGGCTGGACCAATCCTGAACCACATATGGTTTGGTAGTATTGTGAAAACCTCTGGACAATCTGTTGGCTGCACTATTTGCTTTTTGTGAGGAGGTTACTGATGTGCCTAGCTTCTCCCTCACTGCGGCTCACCTAGTATAATAGTTTACATGCTTTGTCACCTAGATTGTATATTTTGCTATGGCTGCTAGCCATACTTTTTTAGATTCATCTAAGAGAAACTTAGATTTTGCAGTTGGAGTTTAGTCTCACAAGTTTTACTTTATAGGGGGAGGGGGAGATTCCTATCTGAATCCTCCTCCTGACACTTATCCTACAATTCAGACACAGACACCTCCAAGTGGGCCTGTATCTCAGCCTACATTTTCTTTCAATGTGAGCCTATGCTGATAATACCCCTCGTCTCTGCCTTGTACACATTCCAAACGGCAATGGGGGAGTCAACTGACTACATATTTGTCCTGACGTAGTCGGTGGTTTCTTTCTGTAACATTTATCTGACCTTCATCAATTAAGCACTGCATCAGCAGATGTGCATCTCCATTGGGCTACCCCATGCATCTTGGTTTCAAGTGGAGGCTGTTCGATAATATCCTCGTGAGCACGTGGCCATCTGCAATTACTCATACCTCTGCCACTGGAACTAAGACATAATCATGTTGAGAAAAGGATTACGCACCCCTGGGAAGGAAGTGTAGCTTTATTTATCATGGTAAACATTTTGTCAAATGTAACACAGAGGAACCAGGGGTCTAGAAGGAGATGGATCTATTCATCCACTCACATGGCGCTACTGTAATTTCATCAGTAAAGGATACAAAGATTCCTATGCAGCCTGAATACAAAGCACACGCTAAAAAGTCAATGATGGTGAGCTCAAGTGATTGTAAGCGAGACTCAATTCAGAAAAGGAGGATTCCCATCAAATGTCTTGTGATGCTCTATGTTCTCATTTGGTCATCTATAGCCGTGGGGCGGTGTGTCTCTAGGTCATTGAGACCAGTTCCACTCCCACTTACTTGCGAAAGTGAATGAGTCTTGTTGCCAGTCAATGTGCTGACCAAGAGATAGATAGAATAGCTATGGGAATCTGTGCAGTGCAAAAGAAAATTTGTGGTGAATTAAAATAGGGTGGCAAAAACAGAAATACAGAACATTTTATTCTATGAATTGTTTTTACCCTCTAGTTCAAACCAAAAACAGCGCAAAAAAAGGTAATTGGAAACAAATATATGACTACCATGAGGGGGCCAACATGTTTCAGCCTCTGAGGGAAAGGTATCCCTAGGCTTTCTTCAGGGCCTCTGTTCGTACTATTTGCTACTGCTAGTATTTATGTGAAAAGTAAGGAGTGAAATATTATGCTTATAAAGGATATAAATGGATCACGTCCATAATCATTTTCCTCCGTTGCCAAAAAATGGTGTGTCTCACATCTAGAAGAAACAACAATCACAGTGGTCTCAAACATCTAACCAGTATACGTGTGATACGTTTATAAATTGAATTAAAAAACATTTTGAGAAAGTTATTAACACTCACCCAGATTAGCCGGGGAATAGACCTCACCTCTCCTGGACCCTGCTCAGGAAGATTGAGGCCCGCTCTAAGAAAGAGAGGTATTGCGTGTTTTGAGTATCATAGCTAGTTCTTTAAACATTTATGCCTCATGTCCCCAAGAACAACACATTCTACACCTCTCTTGTAAGGGCGCTATATTAATCTGTTAGTCACAGAACCCTACTAATTATTACTCAAGTTATTGATATAAAAACCGTTATAAAACCTTGCTTAACACTATTCTCTAGATCTTGTAGACTTCCCCGCCTTTAGAGAGATGTAAAAGAAAATCGCGAAATTAATAGTTTTGTCATTTACAATGCCAATACTTTTAACTTTTGCAAATGTGACACTCATAGTATTTGTAATGCAAATGTTTTGTATTTACGTGACTTATTTGTATTGATATTACAAATAACAATGGTTATGAAATTTTTTAAATAATTAATACTTAAATAAAAGTTATTGTAATTTATAATGGCAATAGCTTAAACTGTTGTAAATACCTTTTGTGAAGATTATGTTCAGTGTATTTTATTGTGAGGAAAATAAAAGAACAAAAGTGAAATATTAACGTCTTTTTGTGACATTTGTGTAATGTGAGAGAGTGTGAGTGTGAGTGAGTTTGAAAAGGGTGATTGATTGTGATATGATGCGTGATGCTGATAGGGTGTGTGAGTGTGTTAGTGTGTGTGATTTTTGAGAATGTTATTGAGGGTGTGTAAGGGTCTTTGAGTGTAATTGTATGTGAGGGTGAGTGTGTGTGAGGTGGTGTGAGGGGGAGGGTGTGTGTATTCCGATGGTGTGTGGTGTTGTGAGGATGAAGGTGTGTGCGTGTGCCTTTGTATGATGTAGAGGGTGTTATGGTGACGGTGTGTGTGTGTGAGGTGTTATGAGGCTGAGGGTGTGTGAGGATGAGTGTGTGTGAGTGTGAGTGTAGGTGCGGCTGTGTGATCTGTGTGATTTTCTAGAAAGCATGCAAACTGAAGAAAGGCGAATTATAATGCGGGTTTCAACGTGACCTTAGCCGAAAAAAAGCCAAGCAGAAACATTTGACTAATTGGTTCAAGGCTGAAACCGGATCTGCTTTCGAGGGGAGGTGAGGGGAGGCGGGGCGGCCAGTGGTCGGCTTGGAATTGACCGTGAACGCCGAAGACAAAGGAATGCACACTAGGCATGTCTACGAACGAAACCAAGGGACGAAACGAAAACTCTTCCAAATGTCCGCAAGAGGCCGTCGGAAGGACAAATATTAGCTAGGTAGAGGCAGTAGATTAATTAGAATTAAACATCATTACTGGAAACTTGGGGTGGAGTGTCTTGGTTGAGCTTTCCGTACAAGTCTGGGGATTGGTAGACCAAGAGCGGAAGTGCAGCTAAACGCACGCAGGGATGCCGGTCTTTCGCCAAAGGAATGTGTGGCAGATGCACATACACACGCACACTCGATGAGTAAACGAAACCAAGGGACGAAACGAAAACTCTTCCAAATGTCCGCAAGTGACCGTCGGAAGGACAAATATTAGCTAGGTAGAGGCAGTAGATTAATTAGAATTAAACATCATTACTGGAAACGTGGGGTGGAGTGTCTTGGTTGAGCTTTCCGTACAAGTCTGGGGATTGGTAGACCAAGAGCGGAAGTGCAGCTAAACGCACGCAGGGATGCCGGTCTTTCGCCAAAGGAATGTGTGGCAGATGCACATACACACGCACACTCGATGAGTAAACGAAACCAAGGGACGAAACGAAAACTCTTCCAAATGTCCGCAAGTGACCGTCGGAAGGACAAATATTAGCTAGGTAGAGGCAGTAGATTAATTAGAATTAAACATCATTACTGGAAACTTGGGGTGGAGTGTCTTGGTTGAGCTTTCCGTACAAGTCTGGGGATTGGTAGACCAAGAGTAGAAGTGCAGCTAAACGCACGCAGAGATGCCGGTCTTTCGCCAAAGGAATGTGTGGCAGATGCACATACACACGCACACTCAATGAGTATTACACATTGTAAGCGTTAGAAACAAATCTTGGCATACTCCCTTTTATTCACTTAAATGTGTTGTTGGTATAACAATGTAATGATCGCGAATTCTATTAAAACAAGCGATGCGCGCTCTGTGCTGGGGGAGGGGGAGGGCCATTAGCCTGTAATAACTCGCGGCAAGATCAAAGGAAGGGTGGGAGGGACATTGGGGAACAGATGGCCGTGAAAGTTTATGCCCCAAAAGCGCGTGCCTGTGGCCACGTGAACTCGAAGAAAACCGCCCGAAAAAACCTGTGGTTTCACAAGTATTTTGAGCACTTGAATTCTCGCCATTTCCCATTCCTTCGGAATGGAAAAGGCGAGACCTAAAAATGGGTAGAAGGTCTAGAGCAAGGCTATGTTGCTAACCTGTCCGTCGTTCTGTATTTCTGTTTTTGCCACCCTATTTTAATTCACCACAAATTTTCTTTTGCACTGCAGGCTACCAGTGGAAAGCTGGGCAGCCGAGTTGGCAAGAACCTGTCCTCCCCCTGCTGCGAAAGGCTTTTGATCAGTTAGACTTTGGGTGCACTGCCCGTATATACGCACATCGGTATAGAGTTGCTGACTGTTAAGGTGCAAGACGGCGAGTGGAAAAACCTTGAACCACTCAATAGGGTAGGAGGACACCTACTCTAGTAAGGACAAAATTGGTTGCCGTTGCACTCAAGACAGTGTGAACAATGTTAAGTAACACAAAGCAATACACTTTATACAAAATGACAGAATTATCCAAGCACAAAAACTCTCGATAGGTAAATCTTGGAGTCTTTAATGTTGCATACAGCCAGCCGACACGTGTTTCATCGCACTCGCGATTCCTCAGGGCTAAAAGGCTGTGTTCCTGTCAGAAGGTCGCTCAGCTGGTGATACTTCCAACCCAGCCGGGCTCTTGACCGCAAATACCCAGTCCGAGTATTCAATATGAAATTAATTATTATGTTAGTGGTTTCCCGCTTTGAACATCAAGATTGTAACTATATTTTCCTCGTTATTTGTTGTCCACGGCGAGTCGATTAACGCTCTATAGGTAAGGAGTAGAGTAATATTGCCGTGAACGCGTCCGCTATGTCAGGCGCTTTCCGCTTGTTGAAGCGAAGACGCGGCGTGTAATGCGTCCGGATCCGTGTTCCTGAAACAGGAACACGGATCCGGACGCATTACACGCCGCGTCTTCGCTTCAACAAGCGGAAAGCGCCTGACATAGCGGACGCGTTCACGGCATTATTACTCTACTCCTTACCTATAGAGCGTTAATCGACTCGCCGTGGACAACAAATAACGAGGAAAATATAGTTACAATCTTGATGTTCAAAGCGGGAAACCACTAACATAATAATTAATTTCATATTGAATACTCGGACTGGGTATTTGCGGTCAAGAGCCCGGCTGGGTTGGAAGTATCACCAGCTGAGCGACCTTCTGACAGGAACACAGCCTTTTAGCCCTGAGGAATCGCGAGTGCGATGAAACACGTGTCGGCTGGCTGTATGCAACATTAAAGACTCCAAGATTTACCTATCGAGAGTTTTTGTGCTTGGATAATTCTGTCATTTTGTATAAAGTGTATTGCTTTGTGTTACTTAACATTGTTCACACTGTCTTGAGTGCAACGGCAACCAATTTTGTCCTCCCCCTGCTACTGACCCCACTATGGCGGATCAGCAGGTGGGCAATTGGCTCACTAATACTTTGGATTCGCTGATCCCGAAAAAGAGGAGGCCTCTCAGAGAAAGAAGAGTTGGCTCCGCCCCATGGTACACTCCCGAACTCAGGGTTCTTAGAACTTCATGCAAAAGATTAGAACGTGCATGGAGAAGAGAGCGGACTGACGAAAATCGGAACGACTACAAGACAGGGATGAGGAAGTACAAAGTGGCTTTGAAAGAGGCTAAAAAGAACTTTTTTAGTGATAGGATTGAGAAGGCAAGCAATTCTCCAGGGGAATCCTTTAAGATCTTTAAAGAGCTGTTGAAGGCTCCGGTCCCCCCAGTTGTCCATGACAACCCGCAGGAGAAATGTGAGGAGCTGGCCGACTTTTTTCACTTGAAAATCGAGAAGATTTTGTCCTCATTGCCTGCGACGTCGCAGAGCTTGGAAATGGACGTCAGCCCAACAATAAGCCCCGTTGAGCTGCCCTCGTTCGGCCCCTTCTCAGAGGAGGAGGTCGAAAAAGTCCTGAAAAGGATGAAGAGTGGGTCTCCAAGTGACCCGGCGCCCATGAAATTCCTTAAACAGGTGGCAAATGTTCTTTCCACTCCACTTGCGGATCTTATTAACCTCTCGCTCGCCCAGGGCACAGTGCCTCAAAGGTGGAAATCCGCTGTTGTCAAAGCACTATTGAAGAAACCTGGACTAGACCCATCAAATCTGGCCAACTTCAGGCCCATTTCACTCTTGCCCGGCTTTTCAAAAGTCGCAGAGAAGCTGGTCAACTACCAGCTCTCTCGCCATCTTGAAGACCACCATCTGCTAGGGGACTCCCAGACGGGTTTTCGCCCTGGTCAGGGGACAGACACAGTCTTACTGGCAGTGGTGGAGGAAGCAAGGAGCATTCTTGATTCAGGGGGGTCAGTGGCAGTGATCCTCCTGGACTTGAGTGCGGCCTTTGACACCGTTAATCATCAGGTGCTCCTCCAACGGCTGGCAGAGGTGGGTGTTAAAGGGATGGCCCTGAAATGGCTGAAATCTTTCCTCTCAGACCGGTCTTATCAAGTATGGGAAGGGGGAGAGCAGTCCACCTTGTTCCCTCTTCAATGTGGAGTCCCGCAGGGCTCATCCTTGAGCCCTACACTATTTAACACCTATATGGCTCCACTTGAAAGAGTGGTCTCCCCTTCAGGAGTGAAGATCATCAGCTATGCTGATGATACTCAGCTGGTTGTAGGTCTCACCCAGCTGGAGGAACAACCCGAAGTCCTTCATGACTGTCTTTCTAATGTTCATCGCTGGATGTCCCAGTCCGCTTTGAAGCTCAACGGTGACAAGACTGAGCTGATGGTGCTGGGCAAGGCCAGTCCCTCTCTCATCACTAGCTGTTGGCCTCGGTCCCTGGGTGACCCGCCATCCCCCAAGAAGGAAATCAAGAGCTTGGGGGTTTGGTTAGAGGAAGATTTATCCTTCAGGACCCATGCTAGGAAAACCACGGGGGTATGCTTTGGCTTGCTGCGATCTGCCCGCAAGGTGCTACCTTTGCTCCCTAATCCATCTAGGAAGCTTTTGATCCGTGGCCTAATTCTGTCGCGGCTCGACTTCGGGAATGCGCTATTTTTGGGCGCACCCAAAGCGACTTTTAAAACCCTTCAGCAGGTGCAGAACGCAGCCGCAAGGGTTCTGATGGAAGTGCCGCGAAGACAGTCAGCTGCCCCCGCTCTGAAAGCGCTTCACTGGCTCCCTGTTAAGGAGCGGGTGAAATTTAAGGCGCTATGTACGGCCCATAAAATTTTGCACGGTAGGGGCCCTTCTATTCTGTCCTCTATGGCACGCCCCTACAAGCCCACACGCCCATTGCGCTCGGATCAAAGACATCTGATGCAGACTACAAGAGTAAAAAGAGCTCGCTCTGGGGGCCGACGCTTTTCGGTGCAAGTGGCGGCACACTGGAACTCCTTGCCCCTTAAGATCCGCGCTGAGCCCAATATCCTGCACTTTAGGAAACTATTGAAAACACACTTGTTTCCGGTGTAGGACTGAGTGAGAGCCTTCCTTTCCTGTGTTCACAGCGCTGGGATGCCCCTGGGTAACTGCGCGCGTAACAAATTTTATATAGATAGATTCCCATAGCTATTCTATCTATCTCTTGGTCAGCACATTGATTGGCAACAAGACTCATTCACTTTCGCAAGTAAGTGGGAGTGGAACTGGTCTCAATGACCTAGAGACACACCGCCCCACGGCTATAGCTGACCAAATGAGAACATAGATCATCACAAGACATTTGATGGGAACCCTCCTTTTCTGAATTGAGTCTCGCTTACAATCACTTGAGCTCACCATCATTGACTTTTTAGCGTATGCTTTGTATTCAGGCTGCATAGGAATCTTTGTATCCTTTACTGATGAAATTACAGTAGCGCCATGTGAGTGGATGAATAGATCCATCTCCTTCTAGATCCCTGGTTCCTCTGTGTGACATTTGACAAAATGTTTACTTTTCACATAAATACTAGCAGTAGCAAATAGTACAAACAGAGGGCCTGAAGAAAGCCTAGGGATACCTTTCCCCCAGAGGCTGAAACATGTTGGCCCCCTCATGTTAGTCATATATTTGTTTGTGATTACCGTTTTTTTGCACTGTTCTTGGTTTTAACTAGAGGGTAAAAACAATTCATAGAATAAAATGTTCCGTCTTTCTGTTTTTGCCACCCTATTTTAATTCACCACGCATTTTCTTTTGCACTGCACAGATTCCCATAGCTATTCTATCTATCTCTTGGTTAGCACATTGATTGGCAACAAGACTCATTCACTTTCACAAGTAAGTGGGAGTGGAACTGGTCTCAATGATCTAGAGATCCCCACGGCTATGGATGACCAAATGAGAACATAGATCATCACAAGACATTTGATGGGAATCCTCCTTTTCTGAATTGAGTCTCGCTTACAATCACTTGAGCACTTGAGCTCACCATCCTTGACTTTTTAGCGTGTGCTTTGTATTCAGGCTGCATATGAATCTTTGTATCCTTTACTGATGCAATTACAGTAGCGCCATGTGAGTGGATGAATAGATCCATCTCCTTCTAGACCCCTGGTTCCCTGGTGTGTTAAGATTGTTGTATGGGGATACGAACCAAGGCAGGTCTTTAAATATCCCTGGGACCCCCCCTTTTCCTTGTGTGTTGTTATGAAATGTCACACAGACTCAAGAATAGGGAACATTCATAAGTAGATGAGTGATTTGGAGGAGCCTGCAGTGGGGCCCAAATCTATCTATTATGGAGTCCATCAGTCTGTTAACCGTATTCCCCCACTCCCCAATATTGGGAGATGGGGTGAGGTTACAATGAAGGTGTATGCTGTAACCTGCAGAAATGCATGCCATGTTTTTTTTCAAGCGTATGCACCTTGTCTGAGAGCACAATTCACCCCTGGGGGGCTACTTCTGGGTGGACAGTTTCGACCTGCCTCTGTGGTTGCCAATAGTCATAGTGGGTGGCAACATATTTGCATCTGCCTAAATCCCTTAGATCTACTACTGTGGTTGTCTATGGGTATCCTTGTTGGCAACATGTTTCACTTCTAGGCAGACCCCACAGACCTAAAACGATGTTTATCACTCATGAACCTTTGTTACAAGATGTCAGATTCTTGGTAGGCATCACAGACAACCCTATGTGGTTGTCTCTGGCTATCCTGGCTTGAAACCTCTCAACTTTTGTATGAACCCCAGAGATTTATTTCTGCTGTCCCCCTGGGTGGCAACGTATCTGTATTTGAGAGGAGCACATAGATTAGCTACTGTGGTTAACCCCTTAGGTGTCCAAGTGGAACACATTGGTTAAACACCCTCTATTCCAGAACCACCACCAACACCTAGTCTTTGCTATCTGATCTTCTGCTACACAAACTACAACAATGCAGCATAATAATGCAAGTCGGATCTGGTGGCAAAGCTTCCACTGTCACAGAATTACGCAGCAACAACTGTGTGGTCCCTTGGAAGCCAACCATCTACTTCTCCTTCTTAAAACAACACATGTAATTATCACAGGTAGAATGTGGTGGCTGAGATCCACTGACCCAAACATACCCACTGACACAAATACTCTCCTGTAGCTTACTTTCTGTTGCTTCGGGCCCCCACACTAATCTCCCTAACAAGTCTGTGACTGCTTAACTATGCTCCTTCTTCTGAGAGACAAGTGTGGAAAATGTGGAAACTTGGTCCAGTGTGGAGAGCAATAGCAAAACTGGCCTTAGGACAGCAGTCGTATAAGGCCTCAACTTCCATTTGAATACAGGCCTCAACTTCCACAGTTGTGAACCAGTAGCCATGTCCTGGGCTGTGGTCTCCTGGGTGTGGTCTGACACATCCTTTCACGCAGTCAAAATATCTCAGTTCTGTGAAACAATAGAATGGAACCAAACACCACCAATATTCGAACTGGCACCTATCTGTATTCAAATGGTTTGGGTTGGCATGCTGTTGGTGCTCCCAACAGGATAGTCATTTGCCATTTCACAATAAGGTTATCCAAAGCTTTCAACAGACTAATTACAACATGAAAAGGTGTTATATTTGCAAACCTGGTCACAGAGGAAGTTCTTATGTGTAGGAAATCAAAAGATACTGATATGGAATGCACCATGGTCCCCTTTGAAATTGAGATCTATCCAAAAGGAGTGAGTATACCGCCAGCATCTTAATATACAATGCCAAATCAACCTGATTAGGTTAGGCAAACATGGGGGACTTGTTTTAGCCAGTACATTCTCCATAAACTCTATGATTCTAGAAGCTGATTAAGTTCTGTTATCCCACAGTCACCTAGGCTTCATTTGACCTCAGATAAACATCAAGGACTATAATGCTTAAGGCTATCTCCACCCAGGATCCAAGGGCCAGCCAGGGTGGTAATCCCCCTTATGTCTATCAATTGGGGCACCCATGCCTGGTCACCACTCAGAGACAGGATGAAGATCAGTCCACTCTTTCCAGACTTATTTGATGAAGCAGGGACGACATTCATCTGGTTAGGTATGTCCCAACAAATCCATGGCTGGGGCAGTATTGAGTAAGGTTTTACATGATTGGTCGACAAATGGCAATCATGATTGGTGTGACGCCTGCCTGATCAGCGCCATGAAACCTCTGGGTGATCGCCCGCTGTATAAATTCCTATTAAGATAAGATAAGAATATAGTTTCACTAACTTTTTAGAAAAAACACACACGATTGATAAGCAAGTGCACTTCTTAAACATAAAGCAATCCCAATTCAAAGTGCTTCTTAACCTATAATTCTTTTTTTCAATATTCTTCTTTATTTTTGCTCACCTAAACCTAATGATGCATTATTAATACAATTTTAGAATTTTCCTAACATTATTAAAAATCAGTTTTTCAAATACCATATCATTGAAAATAAAAGTTTTTCAAACAAAGTTTCAAATTTAAAATCTTCTTTCGATGTAATACTCTCTGGGCTTCTCTTCACTATGGAGAGAGCTGAATATTCTTCCACCCATTGTGAATTTGTTTACTTTACACTGCATACAACCAACAATAAGAAGTAGTTATGCGAAAAAGAGGGGATGAGCCAACTAATTAACAGAGCGAGGCGAGCAATGGGTCTGGCTTGGCTCTAAGAACCTATGCAAGAGCCAAGCCATGAAAAGGTTTGGCTTGTAAATCATGCAACAAACATAATATAAAAATGTGGTAACGCCTCTTCGAAAGTGTATTTATTTAAAGAGTGTTAGGATTACACCAGAGTAAATCAGATTATATCACTGCATTGGGAGGAATTTAGTAAAAGTTATTAAACATGAACTTAGAAACATTCCCTCCCTCAACCTATTGAAAATGCTTTATTGAACTAAGAGGCAAGTTAATTGTTATGCACACGCTATATGTGGCATATTTAATTATTATACAAGGAGAAACTCTATAGTTGAATGAATTAAATGCAAAAGAGGTTTTTGTACAGCACACATCCAGAACTCATAAATATCAAGATACTCTCATTACCGATAATGAAGAACAAGCATTTTCAATGCAATAGGTCTCGCGTTAGGAAAGTTTGAGCTATTGGTCTTGTAAATGACAAATTTTTTATTAAAGCGCTGTTCAGGGCCAAGCTTAAAACACAACTATACACTGCGTAGGTCATTGGCTCTCATGGTGATCGCTGGTAGCTTTAGCGCGGGGACACGCCGAGATGGCGTTACTGAGCGCTCTATAAGCTCTTTATTATTATTATTATTATTATGTGTTGGTTTTGAAAATAGCGAAATTAATAGCTTTGTCATTTACAATGCCAATACTTTTAACTTTTGCAAATGTACCACCTATAGCATTTGTAATGCAACATATTTTGTATTTACATGACAGATGTATTGATATTACAAATAACAAAGGCTTTTAATTTTTTTAAATAATTAATACTTAAATAAAAGTTATTGTAATTTATAATGGCAGTAGCTTAAACGTTTGTAAATAACTTTTGTGAAGGTTATGTTCAGTGTATTTTATTGTGTCGAAAATCCAAGAACAGAAGTGAAATATTAACATCTTTTTGTAACTCCTATACTACTATTATAAAGAGAGAACT
Organism: Lissotriton vulgaris; assembly: GCF_964263255.1. NCBI lineage: Eukaryota > Metazoa > Chordata > Amphibia > Caudata > Salamandridae > Lissotriton > Lissotriton vulgaris. The sequence continues at coordinate 1,102,533,007 of NC_141694.1, read as the reverse complement.
GTGTCCTTTGAGCCAGGTAAACTCGAAAAGTACACCACCAATCCAAACACCCAAGACATCTTTGAAAACCTCAGGGCAAGCAGAAGGACATAGGCTATATAAATTTAAAAAATAAACATTATTTACAAAATTTATATTGAAAAAAAAAGTAGTCCCTCGAAAGTAGCGCCGGCCGCGACTGCATGCTCACGTCAGGAGCACTGGGAGGAGCTGCGTACGAGGACCGGCGTACGAGGAGCAGCGGACATGGCGCGGGGGAGGAGCGGTGACCTGAGGAGCAGCGGACAAGCCAGTGGCGGTGCGAGCAGCGGAGAGGTGGACATGGCGCGGGAGAGGAGCAGCGGCGGACAGGCGGTGAGGAGCAGAGCGGCGAGGAGCGATGAAAATGAGGAGCGGCGACTGAGGTAAGGCTCCGGGGACAATGTCGGGGCAGGCTGGTGTCGGGCCAGGCAGGGGAAGGGGAGTTACAACAACACAGGCGGTGAGGAGCGGAGCGGCGAGGAGTGGTGAACTAAGGAGCGGCGGCGGAGGTAAGGCTCCGGGGACAATGTTGGGGAGTTACAACAACACACATCGGCTGAGGAAAGGCAATGTCGGGACAGGGACTAACAAGGTGACGGGTGGAACATTTGAAGGTAGTTTTGTCAGACCTCCATTGACTCAGGCAGGGGTCGGGCCAGGCGGGAAAACAGATCGGCTGAGGAAAGGCAATGTCGGGGCAGGCGGGGGTAGGGGAAGCCTGAATGCTCCCGGACAAGGTCGGGACGGGCTGCTAGTTTGTAATAAAGCTTGAAACATTGAGAGAACATATTTGAACCAGTTGTTGCTGAATGGTTGCACAGATTGATGCTGTGGTGGCGCTGAGTGATGTTGTGGTGGCCACGAGTGATGCTGTGGCGTTCAGTAATGCTGTGGTAGCGCATGGTGATTTTGTGGTGCCCCCGAGTGATGCTGTGGTGGTGCGATAGAGAGATAGAGTGAGGGAGATAGATAGATAGATAGATAGATAGATAGATAGATAGATAGATAGATAGATAGAGTGAGGGTGATGGATAGATAGGTAGAGTGATGGAGATAGATAGATAGATAGATAGATAGATAGATAGATAGATAGATAGATAGATAGATAGATAGATAGATAGATAGATAGATAGATAGATAGATAGATAGATAGATAGAGTGAGTGGGATAGATAGACAGATAGAGTGAGGGCGATAGATAGAGTGAGGGCCATAGATAGAGTGAGGGCGATAGAATGAGGGCGATAGATAGATAGATAGATAGATAGATAGATAGATAGATAGATAGATAGATAGATAGATAGTGTGATGGCGATAGATAGAGTGATGGCGATAGATAGATAGAGTGAGGGCAATAGATAGAGTGACGGCGATAGAGAGATAGAGGGCGATAGAGAGATAGAGGGGGATAGAGAGCGATAGAGAGAAGGAGGGCGATAGAGAGATAGAGGGCGATAGAGAGATAGAGGGCGATAGAGACATAGAGGGCGATAGAGACATAGAGGGCGATAGAGACATAGAGGGCGATAGAGACATAGAGGGCGATAGAGACATAGAGGGCGATAGAGACATAGAGGGCTATAGAGAGATAGAGGGCGATAGAGAGATAGCTAAAGCGCGATAGATAGATAGCTAGAGGGTGATAGATAGAGTGAGGGCGATAGCTAGAGTGAGGGCAATAAATAGAGTGAGGGCGATAGATAGATAGATAGATAGATAGATAGATAGATAGATAGATAGATAGATAGATAGATAGATAGATAGATAGATAGAGGGCGATAGATAGAGTGAGGGCGATAGCTAGAGTGAGGGCAATAAATAGAGTGAGGGCGATAGATAGATAGATAGATTGATAGATAGATAGAGAGTGAGTGAGGGCGACAGATAGATAGATAGAGTGAAGGCGATAGATAGATAGAGGGAGGCCGATAGATTGATAGAGAGTGAGGGCGATAGATAGAGTGAGGTTAATAGATAGATAGAGTGAGGGCGATAGATAGAGTGAGGGCCATAGATAGAGTGAGGGCGATAGAATGAGGGCGATAGATAGATAGATAGATAGTGTGATGGCGATAGATAGAGTGATGGCAATAGATAGATAGAGTGAGAGCAATAGATAGAGTGAGGGCGATAGAGAGATAGAGGGCGATAGAGAGATAGAGGGCGATAGAGAGGTAGAGGGCGATAGAGAGATAGAATGCGATAGAGAGATAGAGGGCGATAGAGAGATAGAGGGCGATAGAGAGCGATAGAGAGATAGAGGGCGATAGAGACATAGAGGGCGATAGAGACATAGAGGGCGATAGAGACATAGAGGGCGATAGAGACATAGAGGGCGATAGAGAGATAGAGGGCTATAGAGAGATAGAGGGCGATAGAGAGCGATAGAGAGAAGGAGGGCGATAGAGAGATAGAGGGCGATAGAGAGATAGAGGGCGATAGAGAGATAGCTAAAGCGCGATAGATAGATAGCTAGAGGATGATAGATAGATAGATAGATAGATAGATAGATAGATAGATAGATAGATAGATAGATAGATAGAGTGAGGGCGATAGATAGAGTGAGGGCATTAGATAGAGTGAGGGCGATAGATAGATAGATAGATATATAGATAGATAGAGAGTGAGTGAGGGCGACAGATAGATAGAGTGAAGGCGATAGATAGAGTGAGAGCGATAGATAGATAGATAGATAGATAGATAGAGGGCGATAGATAGAGTGAGGGCGATAGATAGAGTGAGGGCGATAGATAGAGTGAGGGCGATAGATAGAGTGAGGGCAATAGATAGAGTGAGGGCGATAGATAGATAGATAGATATATAGATAGATAGAGAGTGAGTGAGGGCGACAGATAGATAGAGTGAAGGCGATAGATAGAGTGAGAGCGATAGATAGATAGATAGATAGATAGATAGATAGATAGATAGATAGATAGATAGATAGATAGATAGATAGATAGATAGAGGCCGATAAATTGATAGAGAGTGAGGGCGATAGATAGAGTGAGGTTAATAGATAGATAGAGTGAGGGCGATAGATAGATAGATAGAGTGAGGGCGATAGATAGAGTGAGAGCGATAGATAGATAGATAGATAGATAGATAGAGGCCGATAAATTGATAGAGAGTGAGGGTGATAGATAGAGTGAGGGCAATAGATAGATAGAGTGAGGACGATAGATAGATAGATAGATAGATAGATAGATAGATAGATAGACAGATAGAGTGAGGGCGATAGATAGACAGATAGATAGAGTGAGGGCGATGGATAGATAGAGTGAGGGCGATAGATAGAGTGAGGGCCATAGATAGAGTGAGGGCCATAGATAGATAGATAGTGTGATGGCGATAAATAGAGTGATGGCGATAGATAGATAGAGTGAGGGCAATAGATAGAGTGAGGGCGATAGAGAGATAGAGGGCGATAGAGAGATAGAGGGCGATAGAGAGATAGAGGGCGATAGAGAGATAGAGGGCGATAGAGAGATAGAGGGCGATAGAGAGATAGAGGGCGATAGAGAGATAGAGGGCGATAGAGAGCGATAGAGAGATAGTGGGCGATAGAGACATAGAGGGCGATAGAGACATAGAGGGCGATAGAGAGATAGAGGGCGATAGAGAGATAGAGGGCGATAGAGAGATAGAGGGCGATAGAGAGCGATAGAGAGATAGAGGGCGATAGAGACATAGAGGGCGATAGAGACATAGAGGGCGATAGAGACATAGAGGGCGATAGAGACATAGAGGGCGATAGAGAGATAGAGGGCTATAGAGAGATAGAGGGCGATAGAGAGCGATAGAGAGATAGAGGGCGATAGAGAGATAGAGGGCGATAGAGAGATAGAGGGCGATAGAGAGATAGAGGGCGATAGAGAGATAGCTAGAGGGTGATAGAGGGTGATAGAGAGATAGCTAAAGCGCGATAGATAGATAGCTAGAGGGTGATAGATAGATAGATAGATAGATAGATAGATAGATAGATAGATAGATAGATAGATAGATAGATAGATAGATAGATAGATAGACAGATAGAGTGAGGGCGATAGATAGACAGATAGATAGAGTGAGGGCGATGGATAGATAGAGTGAGGGCGATAGCTAGAGTGAGGGCGATAGATAGAGTGAGGGCCATAGATAGATAGATAGATTGATAGATAGATAGAGAGTGAGTGAGGGCGACAGATAGATAGATAGAGTGAAGGCGATAGATAGATAGAGGGAGGCCGATAGATTGATAGAGAGTGAGGGCGATAGATAGAGTGAGGTTAATAGATAGATAGAGTGAGGGCGATAGATAGATAGATAGAGTGAGGGCGATAGATAGAGTGAGGGCGATAGATAGATAGATAGAGTGAAGGCGATAGATAGAGTGAAGGCGATAGATAGATAGATAGATAGATAGATAGATAGATAGATAGATAGATAGATAGATAGATAGATAGAGGCCGATAAATTGATAGAGAGTGAGGGTGATAGATAGAGTGAGGGCAATAGATAGATATAGTGAGGGCGATAGATAGATAGATAGATAGATAGATAGATAGATAGATAGATAGATAGAGTGAGGGCGATAGATAGATAGAGTGATGGCGATAGATAGATAGAGTAATGGTGATAGATAGATAGAGTGAGGGCGGTAGATAGATAGATAGATAGAGTGAGGGTGACAGATAGATAGAGGGCGATAGATAGATGCGAGTGGTTGTGTGTGTGTGGTTGTGTGTGTGTGTGGTTGTGTGTGGTTGTGTGTGTGGGTGTGTGTGTAGTTGTGTGTGTAGTTGTGTATGTAGTTGGGTGTGTGGTTGTGTTTGTAGTTGTGTGTGTAGTTGGATGTGTTGTTGAGTGTGGTTGTGTGTGTGTGTGGTTGTGTGTGGTTGTATGTGTGTGTGGTTGTGTGTGTAGTTGTGTGTGTAGTTGTGTATGTAGTTGGGTGTGTGGTTGTGTTTGTAGTTGTGGATGTGTGGTTGTGTGTGGTTGTGTGTGTGTATATGGTTGTGTGTGTGGCTGTGTATGTGGTTGTGGTTGTGTGTTTGTGGTGGTGTGGTTGTGTGTGTGTTGTGTGTGTGGTTGTGTGTGTGTTGTGTGTGGTTGTGTGTGGTTGTGTGTGGTTGTGTGGGTGTGGTTGGGGGTGTGGTTGTGGGGGTGTGGTTGTGGGGGTGTGGTTGTGTGTGTGGTCGTGTGTGGGGTCGTGTGTGTGGTTGTGTGTGTGGTTGTGTGGTTGAGTGTGTGGTTGGGTGTGGTTGTGTGTGCTTTTATGTGTGGTTGGGTGTGGTTGTGTGTGTGTGGTTGTGTGTGTGGTTGTGGGTGAGATTGTGTGTGTGGTGTGGTTGTGTGTGTTTGTGTGGTTGTGTGTGTGTGGTTGTATGTGTGCGTGTGTGCATACGTGGCTGTATGTATGTGTGTGTGCGGTTTGAGTAGGATGTATGTGGAAGAGAGCAGCAGATCAGCACAGCAGAAGAGAACAGGGAGTTAAAGAAGGAGGCAGGTGGAAGAGAGCAGCAGATCAGCATGGGAGAAAAGAACAGGGAGTTAGAGAAGGAGGTGGTGGAAGGGAACATCAGATAAGCACAGGAGAAGAGAAGCGAACAGGGAGTTAAAGAAGGAGTTGGGGTGGACGAGAGCAGCAGATCAGCACAGGAGAAGATAACAGGGAGTTAACCCCTTCCATGCTGATGACGGCCCCCAGCCGTCATGCACTACGGTGCTCGTGTGCTGATGACGACTGGGGGCCGTCATGAACCCGCCCACTCACGATTCTGCCGCACAGGCGCAGAATCGCGGCCGCATGGAAGGGGTTAAAGAAGGAGGCCGGTCGAAGAGAACAGTAGTTTAGCACAGGAGAAGAGACCAGGGAGTTAAAGAAGGAGGTGGGTGGATGAGAGCAGCAGATCAGCACAGGAGAAGAGACCAGGGAGTTCAGTACATAAAGCTTTATTCGGTACATATCAAAAATGACCATAAAAGCACATAAAACACACATAGATGAACAACGATGCAGAAATTATCAGTATAGTACACATAGATTAAAAGATCATACTCTTCCTGGCACTGATTGACTTATATAACAAGCACTGGCGTTGCCAATAGATCTCGCAGTAGGAAAGTTGGAGCTATTACAATTGCAAATAACAATGCCTTTTATTTTTGTTTTCATTTTAAACACATAAAGGGCTTTGTCATTTACAAAACCAATAGCTCCAACTTTCCTACTGCGAGACCTATTGTGCACTGCACAGTGTGGGTGAAGGTGGCACTGCGTGGGTGTGAGTGGCTTTGAGTGAGTGGCGTTGCGTGGGTGAGTGGCGTTGCATGTGTGAGTGTTGTTGCGTGGGTGAGTGGCGTTGCGTGGGTGTGAGTGGCGTTGCGTGGGTGTGAGTTGCGTTGCGTGGGTGTGAGTGGCGTTGTGGGTGTGAGTGGCGTTGTGGGTGTGAGTGGCATTGCGGGTGTGAGTGGCGTTGCATGGGTGTGAGTGGTGCTGCATGGGTGTGAGTGGTGCTGCATGGGTGTGAGTGGCGTTGCATGTGTGAGTGGCGTTGCGTGGGTGTGAGTGGTGCTGCGTGGGTGTGAGTGGTGCTGCGTGGGTGTGAGTGGTGTTGCATGTGTGAGTGGCGTTGCATGTGTGAGTGGCGTTGCATGTGTGAGTGGCGTAGCATGTGTGAGTGGCGTAGCATGTGTGAGTGGCGTTGCATGTGTGAGTGGCGTTGCATGTGTGAGTGGCGTTGCATGTGTGAGTGTGTGGACAACATTTGAGAATGCAGTAAATGTTTGGGGTAAATAGATATTAAAAAGAAAATTCTATGGATGCCACTGGTAGAAAGTACCCCAGCGAATAGTATCTTAGTTCTGCACGTTCGAAAACATGCCCTGTTGTAGAAGAGAAATTCTATCCCTGTATGCTATCCCAAAGAGACAGATTTCTAACATTGGAACATGATGAAATGGGGTGATGGGTGAAAGATGGCGCCAAAACCTTTGTAGCCAGGATCAATCTAGTGAAACTGTACAGGCAACCCAATTCTCGAAACTGAAAAAATCATTTCGGCAACCTCTACCATAAATATCAGAAAAGGAATGTGGACCGATTCTTGCTGGAGCACAGACTTTGGGATAGGACCATTAGTTAAACAAGTCATAGGACGTAAAGGGCTGCGATTTTTTAAACCTGAAAGAATCCTACCAATGGGTAAAAGGGTTATTCCAGGTTTCCGAGCAATAGGGGTTCTAGACCTCGCCTGCAAGACCCGACATGCAAAGGCGGGGAAACTAAGATTTGGGAAATCTTTAACTGTTATAGTCTTTAAAAAATGAGATTGCTTTTGGAAAGGCACTTGCCTGGCTGCCTATTAAAAATGTGTGAACTCCTTGTTGGGAAACAACTGCTCAGGAAAAAGACTGTCACATCAGGTTAAGCAGGATACCAAGAGACACTGGTTAATGGAGTGTGATTATTATTTGTAATTGTTACATCTCTTATTGGCTTGGAGTTAAGCAGCCAATGCTAGGAATATGATGAACTACATCGTCAGTGTAATCAATACACTTACAGTAGCACCAGCATCAGGCTGGCCGCCCGTAAACAGGCCTTTTATCGAGAGACAATTACACTGCTCTGCACTGCTAATGAGGGCACGAGGCATGCAGGGGGCAGCAGGGTGGGGCCAGCATCAATCACTGGGGGTGAGGGCAAAGAAGAGGGGAGCAGAGGGAGGGATGAGAAGAATGATGTGGTAGGAGGAGAGAAAGGAGGGTCGAGCGGAAGACAACGGCAGGGATGGACAGAGAAAGGGGTGAAGAGCAAGGCAAAGGCTGAGGGAGAAGAACAATGAAAACAAGTCAGCGGGATATGGATGGGCAAGCGGGAGAAAAGGCAAAAAGAGGGGACGTGGTAAAAGGTATAGCGAGGGCCTAAGAGGACGTTTATTCATTGTGCAGGGGGCGGTGAGAGACTAACAAAGGAAAATACATCAAGTTCCTGGTGCACGAACGGGTAGAGGAGAGAGAAAGCTAAAACATAGGTATGAAAGTAAATTACTGGCATCTGCTTTACAAAAAAAGAAAAAACATGAACAGCTACTTATTGTTTTCGACAATGCTGGTTTCCTTTGGCAGAGGTCAATGCTTTGTGTCGATGTTGAGCATCGCAAAACAAGAAATGTGCTATTGATATTGCTGCTGCAGTTCCACACCGGACAAAAAATAAGAGCACAATGGTGTGTAAGTATGTCACACACCTATGCCTCTTGGCCGTGAAGCAGGGGGCGGGGCAGCGCTGGGGAAGCCTGTGGGAGGGTGATTGATGACTTTGATGTGGGGAGGGATGCCTCTTGGCCGTGAAGCAGGGGGCGGGGCAGCGCTGGGGAAGCCTGTGGGAGGGTGATTGATGACTTTGATGTGGGGAGGGAGGAGAGCCTTTTGCGAGCCTGCAGGAGAAATGCTGCCGATGCGAGTGCATGTTTAATCACGTGATTCACGTGAACTGCATGAAAACCGCGGGCCTGAAAGCCCTTGGTTTGACGATGATTTTCGCCACTTGAATTCTCGTTCCCTCAATGCGCTTGCGCGCATTGTAGGTCACGAGACCTAAAAAAGTAGCTGTAAAAAAGCAAACATCAGGGTTTGACATATTAAAAATCAACTTCATTCCATCGTTAACACAGCGTACTCCATTATGATAAACAGAGGCTTAAGGTAAACAATGTGCAAGTTCATATAAAGATTAGAAACTAAGAGAAAGTGCAGTGTGCTTTGCTTGGATAGACCATCACATGGGCAAGGATTTGCCGGATGCTTATTAGGTTGCGGGAAGGTAACCAAATGGTATACCATCCCGAGCCTGAGCCTAGTAAGAACATATCTGTGTGAAGGTCTGGTCACCTGAGTTAGATATAATTGGAAACCCTCCTTATCTATGTATTTGTTATGGAACAAACAAATAGACAACGAACCATTAATGTACATCCTTTTCCTGGCTCTATAAGAGAAGAAGGTTAGCTTCAACTCATTTTTAGGGATAGAGGCAGCAGTGCAGGGATCGGCCAAGATGTTTAAATCAAAGATTTCCTGAAAACTATGTGCAAGGTATTTTATCCAGATAATCCTGAGATGATTGTCCAGTGAGAGACAGTCATTGATAACTAGTCTGTTAAAGGTTGTCTCCTCCTTTAGCCAGATGGATCGCCAGATCATAAGGGGCCTTAGGGATATCAGATCTGACAAATAGTTGATCCCTAATTCCCTGTGTATTAAGTCTGTGGGGGCAGAAGTTGGCAAACAAAGTAATTTTTTGAGGAAGGTGTTTTCCTTGGTTTGCAAACAGCTATCAGAACTATAACCCCAAACCCCCGCCCCGTATAAGGCGATGGACGCACATACTGATTATCTGCATCATGTCGCTGATGCGTCTGTCACCTAGCTTGGCCGCAAATCTAAAAACACCATATGCGCTTTTGGCCATCTTAGCGCGGATGTTGGTCAGTTCTTGCGACCATGATTTATCCCTGGCGAAGGTGATTCCTAAATAGCAAAATGTATCAACTTGAGACACTCTCTCCCAGTCTATAAAAAAGTATGGAACCTCTTGCGTGCCTGCCCACAAATCATGGTGTGTGTTTTTTTTCTTGTTGATGAGCAATTTCCTATCCTTGATAAAGGCAGAAAATCGGTCAATTAAACGTTGGAGGCCAATAGGGGTCCTAGATAGTAACACGGCATCGCCCGCATAGAGCAATACCGGTACCTCCAACCCCTTGACCTGGGGTGCATCAGCGCTAACCCGTTTTAAAACTGCATCAATTTCATTGATAAAAAGAGTAAAAGGCAGGGGGGCAAGGACACAACCTTGTCTAATGCCAGTCGGAACACTGAATTTTGGGGTACACTCCCCTCTTCCCCCATAGCGAACGCTGGCTTGCAAATTTTCATAAAGCCGGGCTAAGAAGAAGATTATACCTTCTGGAGCCCCAAGCTCTAACAGCGTTGTCCATAGGGTGGGATGGTCCACCAAATCTTAGGCGCTACTTAAGTCTGCAAAGCAGAGATATAAAGAGCCCTGTTAAGCCTGGGTGTATTTCCCAATTAGTAAATCTAAATTTATGCATGGATCAATCAGGGGTGGGGAATTCCTATCTCCCGACGCCCGAGACATCTAGATTTCTTAGGAGGGCAAGAGGTTTTTATTTGTATTTTGTCCAAAGGACAAGTAGACAGTTTTATGGTAATCCGATACACAGCTGTTCAACCCTGTAGGTCACAGCCAGTTAATAAGATGCTCTGAGCAGTTTATTGGCAGTGAAAGGGTGAATGCAAAAGCTGGGGCCTGCACTTTAATTTCCCCAGAACAGAAGAACAAAATGATAAAGCAGAGCTCGAAGTTGGAAATAGCTCGTGTAGCGTCCAGGCCCCATGTAAGAGGCTGCCTTATCTGCCTCTTGGCCCCTTGCTCTGACTTGAACTGTATGACCCCTGCCTTGTATTCTCTGCTCCACTCCTGGGCCTCATCTTTAACTCACTTTGTTTTCCCTTATCATGCACCCCCTCCTTTGCACTTTGCCTTTCCTGTACACCTTATGTTACACCCGGTGCCTGAACCTGCTCACCCCACCCCCACTCCACCCCCCTTAGCCGCCCTCTCTGACATCTCTGACCAAGCTCCCCTTGGCCTCTCATATCTTACACATCGAGGGCTTACATGAAAGCTCATTAGTTTCCCCATGGGCGTTCATGCAGGCCTAAGGCCACCCCCAATTCTGTCCTTGCACTAGGCCTCTCATGTCACTTTGTGCCTGCACCAGGGGCATTGTGAACACACTGCTGTAGAAACTGCAGCAGCTGTGAACTTTTTGATGGGCCTCTTCAGTCTGCTGGTCCACAGACAAAGGCCCATAATGGACTTGAAAGGGTGGGTGGGTGAGTGAGTGAAAAGGTGGATGAATAGATGCATGTATGAATAAGTGAAAGGGTGGATATACAGATGCATGGATAAATGTGTGCAAGAGTGGATGATAGATGCATAAATTAATGAGTGAAAGGGTGAATGGAAAGATGCATGTATGAATAACTGAAAGGGTGGATGTATAAATGCATGGATGAATACGTGCAAAAGTGGATGATAGGTGCATACATTAATGAGTGAATGGGTGAATGGATAGATGCATGGATGAATGAGTGAAAGGGTGGATATACAGATGCATGGATGAATACGTGCAAGAGTGGATGATAGATGCATACATTAATGAGTGAATGGGTGAATGGATAGATGCATGGATGAATGAGTGAAAGGCTGGATGGATGGATGAATGAGTGGAGCGTAATGGTGGATTTTTAGATCCATAAATGGATGAATGAGTGAAAGGGTGGATGGATAGGTGCATGTATGAATACGTGAAAGGGTAGATGTATAGATGCATGGATGAATACGTGCAAGAGTGAATGATAGATGCATACATTAATGAGTGAAAGGGTGAATCGATGGATGCATGGATGAATGAGTGAAAGGCTGGATGGATAGATGGATGAATGAGTGGAGTGAAAGGGTGAATGGATAGATGGATGAATGAGTGGATGGATGTAAGGATGGATGTGTGAGAATGGGAGGAAAAGAGCAAGGGTGAATGAAGGGATGGGTGAGTGGATGGATAGGTTGAAAGTGGATTGATGAGTGAAAGGATGGACGACTTACTGAAAGGGTTGATTAGTGGGTGAGAGAGTAGATGAATAGATAGCTGACTGGGTGAGGGATGGATGGGTGGGTGAAGGGTTGACGGATGGCTTGGTGGGTGGAGAGTTGAGTGTAAAGGTGGATGGAGGGATTAGTGAAAGGGTGGATGGATATATGAGCGAAACGGAAGATGGATGGGTGAAAGGGTGGATGGATGAGCGAAAGCATAAATGGATGAAGTGAAAGGGTAGGGGGATAGATGAGTGAAAAGGAGGATGGATGGGGAGGATGGATGGAGGCATGAGTGAAAGGATGGATGAATAGGAGTGAAAAGGAGGATGTGTGGGGTGAAAGGATGGATGGATGAGCAAAAGGATGGATGAGTGAAAGGAAGGCGGGATGGATCAGTTGGATCGATAGGTTTGGAGATGGCAGGATAGGCTTTAGCAGCTACAGTAGAGGTGGTGGAGCTCTTGATGGGCCTCTTCTGTCTGCAGCTCGGCAGACAAAGACTTGTAATTAATTTGAAAGGATGAATGGATGTGTGGGTGAAAGGATGAGTGAGTAGAAGTGTGGCTGGCTAGATGGATGGATGGATGGATGAATGAATGAATGAGTGACCGGGATGGTGGATGGACAAAGGATGTTATAGTGAAGGAAAGGGTGAATGAGTGGATGGGTTACAGGGTGTAGGGATTAGAGAGGGAAAGGATGGATGAATGTAAAGGATAAATGGATGGATTGATGGATGGGTCGAAGGGTGGGTGGAAGGATGAGTGAAAGGGAGGGTGGATATATGAAGTGAATGGAAGGGTATATAGATGGAGTGAAAGGGAGGGAGTATGGATGAGCGAAAGGATGGATGGATGGATGGTTGAAATGGATAGGTTTGGAGATGAATGGGTAGGTTTGGATATGGATGAGTGGATCGAGAGACAGATGAACAGATGGATGAACAGATTGGTGAAAGGTAATGGATAAAATAATGAATGGGTGCCAATGTAAAGGGGAAATGCTAGATATCAGTGGGTGAAAGCATGAATGAATAGATGCTTAGATGGAAGAGGCAAGAGAGCTATTGTGGAGAGGATTCCAATTACTTTTTTTCGCTTGCTTGGTGTCATAAGAACTTTGAATCAACGTGGGGGGGTATTTAAATGTTCTGGTTACTCACTTGGCATACATTGTGCTCCTTTCTCTACCTTGGGATTATCAGGTAGGCGTGGTGCTGTTTGCCAGCGAGTTCTTACTAAACAGCTAGTATTTGGTCTCATAAAGGCCACATTGCCATAGAAATTCCCGGCACTGAACAAAACTACTTTGTAAAAGAGCAGAATGCTGTCACACACAATGAAGCCAGCTCATAGATAGGAAGAGATAGCATTTCAATAAAAACGAAAGGTCTTGGTTAACTCAAATTTCATTAGGGGCTCAAATGTTAAAGTCACGAAAGTGCACCCATGATATATGTCCTTGTATTAAAGGAGATTTACGTTTTTCATGAATTCACATGAATTTCCTTAAGTAGGCCAGAAAACCGTACTCCTAGAAAATATTTGTGAATTGCATCTTAGCATGAGCAAATATGAATATGCCCCAGCGGAAATCTGTTGAGTGTTTACAAGTTCACTTTTTCTCCAACCACATTTTTCCCAGCCCTGGAAGAAAATTTACTTCTGCCGTTGTCAGGAGTAAATTTCCGACCTTTCTCAGTATGGGAAAAGATTAGAGAAGAGCTGGTGAAAACCTCCAAAATTCAAATCCTTCTATAGTATTAGCCTGACATAACCAGAGAGGCTATTATCAGAGCTCTTCTACAAAGAGATTGCAGCCATTATTTGACGGAGCACTACATGGCACCAAAGGGACAAGTGGATTTTCTTACAGGACAAGTAGATTTATGAAGCTACTTGTCCCATGGACAAGTACATATTTCAATAAATTCCACACCCCTGATCAAGTGTTCCATGCCCCCTTCTAAAACCATATTGGGTGCTGGCCAGGATTCCATTTCCCTCCGCCCATTCCTCTAACCTTACTAACATTATCCTGCTAGGGAGTTAAAGAAGGAGGCGGGTGGAAGAGAGCAGCAGATTAGCACAGGAGAAGAGAACAGGGTGTTAAAGAAGGAGGCGGCGTGGAGGAGAGCAGCAGATCAGCACAGCAAAAGAGAGCAGGGAGTTAAAGAAGGAGGCGGGTGGAAGAGAGCAGCAGATCAGCTCGGGAGAAGAGAAGAGAACAGGGAGTTGGAGAAGGAGGTGGGTGGAAGAGAGCAGCATAACAGCACAGCACAGCAGTAGAGAACATGGAGTTAAAGAAGGAGACGGGTGGAAGAGAGCAGCAGATCAGCACAGGAGAAGAGAACAGGGAGTTAAAGAAGGAGGTGGGTGGAAGAGAGCAGCAGATCAGCACAGGAGAAGAGAACAGGAAGTTAACAAGCATTTACAATGCAATGGTCTCGGCATCATTAAAGGTAGAGCTATTGGCATTGCTCATGACATTTCTTTTTTTTTCTTTAAATCATAAATAAATGTCATTGTCATTTACATTGCCAATACACAGCACTCTGCACCTGCACTCACTACTCTGCACACACTCACTACTCTGCACATGCACTCACTACTCTGCACATGCACTCACTACTCTGCACCTGCATTCACTACTCTGCACTCACTACTCTGCACTCACTACTCTGCACCTGCACTCACTACTCTGCACCTGCACTCACTACTCTGCACCTGCACTCACTACTCTGCACCTGCACTCACTACTCTGCACCTGCACTCACACTTTGCACTCAACAGCACACACCACTCTTCACACACTCGCACTCTGCACTCAACAGCACACACCACTCTGCACACACTACCACACTGCACTCAACAGCACACACCACTCTGCACCTGCACTCGCAGCTCTGCACCTGCACAGCATAATAGGTGATCTCAGGTGCAGCGTTAACTTTACACATACAGTCCTAGGATTAGTGTTAGAGTGCTGGGGTGGGAGACCTGCCAATCTAAGTAATTGCATTCACTTTCACCACGTCTTACCTTATTTTGTTATTATGTAAGCACATATTACCTCAACCTGGCACACATCTAGCCAGCTACAAAGCTCTGATAGTTAATGAATATTTATTGGCTGGATAACTGCCATGAGTCTGTTTAATCTGCCAAAAACACACATTATTTGCAATGCTATACAAAAGCTCAAAGTTCAAACGTAAATAATAATGCAGGAACAAATTAGCATGGAATTTGTCTAAAGAAAAGTGCAGAGGCTCAAAGTTTTCTTAGAGGCGTGTTGTTGCCAAATGCCGGGGTTGCCGATTAAGTTGATTCCACTTCAAGCAAGCCTTTTTTTACACCACCCTACACTCCCTGTCTCTTTATCTTAATCTTGCAGTATTTTCGCCAATGTGTCTCCCTTTGTCACCTTTTGCTTATCTTTCTCTTCATCCTTGTCTTCCACCTTTTCTGCCTTTCCAGCTTAGACCAACCAAAGTCTGACTATAAAAAATGCCCTGGTCTACAAAAATGAGCGTCTCTAGCCACCGGCTAAAATTAAGCACTGGGCGTCATGGTGTACAGTTCACAGAATACAGCAGCCAGCAAAAGAGTTTAAAACGCTGCATGTAACTTTTGAGAGCAGGAGAGCTGCGGGCAGAAGGAAGGGGGGCAGAGGAGAGACGAAGGGGGGCGGGGGTGCGACGAGAGACGGAGAGCTGCGGGCAGAGGGAATGGGGGGGGGGGGGGGGGGGGGGGGGAGACAGAAACTCGGGATCAGGCTGTAATACCGGGCTGCACATGTGGGCCGGGTGCTGTGGACTAAAACGGCAACTTAGGCAGGCAGCGAGTGTATTGGGAAGGAAAATCAAAGCTGCCTGCTAGTTTTCCATCTGTCTGCCTCTGGCCAATAAAGGCACCGCACGCGTGGTCAGCAGGGCGAAGGCCTTTCTGGAAAAAACAGCAGGCAGGGCGCGGATCCACGAGGGGGTGCTGGGCACGCACTGTCTGCTAGGTCGCATTAATTTGTTTGACAACAACAGAACACTGAGACACATATCACGTGGAAGGCTCCTGATCTTTTGGATATCTGAATTCAGCTATCGGGCACCGGAGCAGAGTGTGACAATTAGCAACAGCGCACTAAATGGCAAGCAGGCTGCCTCAGTACTTACTGTGTCTAAGTGTCAGAGTCCAGGCTGGCGAGGTAAAGTTGCGGCCCGCGACAACGCCGCGTGAGGGCATGAGGTGCTGTCCTCTACTCTGCGCAAATTCAAAATGGGGGCTCGGGGGGCTTCTCTGCGTCCTGGGGCTGAGGTGTGTACTCCACGGCGTCGTGACTGCTGGAGTGAACTAAGTAGGCGAGAGAGATGGGAGCTCCGTGGGGGGAGAGTGGGGGGAGGTGAGCAGCGGAAACGGGGGTGCGAGGAGAGACGAAGGGGGGGGCAGTGTGCGACGAGAGACGAAGGAGGGAAGGGGGGGTTGGGGGAGATAGACAGAAACTCGGGATCAGGCTGGATGCACATGATAAGAAACAGCGAGAAGCAGCATGGAAACAGGGACGTCTGGATCAAAAGTCGGGAGCAGCAGCAAGGGAACAGTGTCATGTGGGCCTCGGATAGACCGATCTAGCAGGATGAAGCTGTGGCATATTTTCCGGCATGATCAAAGACCTGCTCCATGACTATGCTTTAGTGGAGGTGTGGAGGCTCCTCAACCCTCGCAATAAATATCGTACTTTTGTCTCTTGTATGACTACTCGTAAAGAATTTCAGTTTTGGTCCCATAAACCGGAGCAGGGCCTGTGCAGTCATGTGCGAGCTGGCCACCGCACACAGCAGCAATTACACTTGCACCAGAGGTTATGAAGCAGCTCAAATACATTTACAATGTCGCATGAGAGCGGGGGACGAAGGAGAGCTGCGGGCGGAGGGAGGGGGTTAATGAGTATGCTTAGCAGGGCTGACCCGGCCTTTCCTTCTTCTCTGGAACAGAAACTGGGAACAGAAGAGGAAGTGCTGGGAAGACGGGCAACGAAATAAAAGGGAAAGTTTGGGTGGTAAAATTGGAGACATTACTGAAGCAAATGAGAAGGTGTGCACTTGTATGTCGTGGATAGTACTGACAGTTGTCTTGCTGCATACTCCAAACCAAGGAAAAGAGGATACATTTACTCAACTGACTCTGAGGAAAGTACACGGATGTGCAGATGGAAACGTTATTATGTGGTTATAAATGCAGAGTTGGCCAGAAACCGGTTAGATAATAACTGAAATACTGGCCCTGTAAGAAACCAATAATGCTATAAGATTGTCGGTGAGCAGAAGATGCTCCCAACTTTCCAAGAAGGTCGGTTGCTTTGAGGGATGTAGTATGGAAAAATGGCTGAAAGCTCCACCTTGTATCTGCAGGTAGGCATTATACTTGGCATTGCTCTTGTGGGTAAAGTACAGGTCATAGCGCTGCTGGGAGGATGGGAATGTCGTTGATGGGGGCACCCTGACTGTGCTACACATGGCTTTCTGTGGTGTCCATTGGCTGGCTGCGTGGAGTACCTTGAGGCTTTCTAGGTGTCAGACCATCTGCATGCGGGGTGGGGTTTGGGGGGGGGGGGGAGGGGGGCTTGCCACCAGAGTGCCATGTGCGGCTTGATGGGTTCCATTCACAGACGAGGCTGTGACTGCGTTTTTACGTAAAACATGTGTGCTTTCGCCATGCTAGCTTCTGACACGACTTCCAGTTTAGTGTGATCCATATTTCACTTTGTATACAAGTAAACGAAAGCCACTTAATTCACAGAGTTTTGCAGATGCACTTTCATAGCGTGAAGTTGCATCACATCGGGTTAGTCATTCATTCAGCGCTGGTACAGTGTCAGAGCTTCACGGAGGCGCTACAACGGCGTGTCTGTTTGGGAAAAGAGCCCTTTATTAGGAGTGCGCGGTTGGTCGATCGAGCATTGAGTCACGCTGGCTACCACAGGCGGCTTTCAGCAAGTGGGCGTCTTTAGTGGACGTGCACTGAAGAAACCCCAGGAAGTAGCTCTGTTTCAGTGAGCATGCAAGGGAAATTCCGACCCTGTGGGTGGGGGGGATGTGGTTTGAACAAAACCAAGGGGGGCGGTGAGGAGGGCGCCGAGTAAGAGGTGGCATATGATGCGCACACACAACACATCTGGAAGGAAAGCCGAGGCCTACAAATTAAGGTTAAACTATGGACCCCTGAATGTCCGAACAGTTATAAAAATCTAGAGGTCCGCAAGGGTGGATTGCACACGTGCTGCAAAGGAAGATATTCTTCCTTGTAAGGAGCAGAACCAATGGAACGTGGGTGCTTGAGTTTTAGGGACACAGAACCTCAGATCTCGAATGTCACAGGGTGCAAGGGCCTCAGCATCTGAGTACTCTAGTGCACAGACCCTCAGATCTCGCCTGTCACGGTGCAAAGGCCTCAGCATCTGAGTACTCCAGGGCACAGAACCTCAGATCTGGACTGTCACAGGGTGCACGGATCAACCGTGGGGCAGAGCAGGACGACGGAGCTGCGGGGGGAGGGAAGGGGGAGGGCAGAGCAGGACGACGGAGCTGCGGGCGGAGGGAAGGGGGGGGGGGGCAGAGCAGGACGACGGAGCTGCGGAGGGAAGGGGGGCAGAGCAGGACAACGGAGCTGCGGGCGGAGGGAAGGGGGGGGCAGAGCAGGACGACGGAGCTGCGGGCGGAGGGAAGGGGGGGGGCAGAGCAGGACGAAGGAGCTGCGGGCGGAGGGAGGGGGGGAGCGGGACCGGGACGAAGAAGGGCTGCGGGCGGAGGGATGGGGGAGGGGGACGGAGCTGCGTGCGGATGGAAGGACAGAGCTGGACGAAGGAAAGCGGAGGGAAGGGGGGACGAGCAGAGCAGCTCAGAGCAGCTCTGGAAACAACCACCGTCTTTCTCCGAGGCAAAGCAGAAATGCCTCGGAGAAAGCATGGTCATTTTCGCATTTGGGGGCGTGTTTTGCTGTTCTGAGTGACGGACAACGTCACTGTCTAAAGAACGCAAAAAATCACGCCCCCAAATCCGAAAAGGACGGGGCTACATTGGAGTGACTGATCTCTCCTCCAATGGCTGGCCTCCGTTTAGGAAGCCAGCCAATTGAGGAGAGGTCAAGTACAGAGGCGGATTCAAGCTCCGTACTCAAAATCATTAATTCTCTGACCGGAAGCTGGCAAGCCAGCTTTTCCGGTCCGAGACCTAAAAAGGAGGCGGGTGGAAGAGAACAACAGATCGCACAGGAGAAGAGAACAGGGAGTTAGAGAAAGAGGCAGGTGGAAGACAACAGCAGATTAGCACAGGAGAAGAGAACAGGGTGTTAAAGAAGGAGGCGGCGTGGAGGAGAGCAGCAGATCAGCACAGCAAAAGAGAGCAGGGAGTTAAAGAAGGAGGCGGGTGGAAGAGAGCAGCAGATCAGCTCGGGAGAAGAGAAGAGAACAGGGAGTTGGAGAAGGAGGTGGGTGGAAGAGAGCAGCATAACAGCACAGCACAGCAGTAGAGAACATGGAGTTAAAGAAGGAGACGGGTGGAAGAGAGCAGCAGATCAGCACAGGAGAAGAGAACAGGGAGTTAAAGAAGGAGGTGGGTGGAAGAGAGCAGCAGATCAGCACAGGAGAAGAGAACAGGAAGTTAAAAAGGAGGCGGGTGGAAGAGAACAACAGATCGCACAGGAGAAGAGAACAGGGAGTTAGAGAAAGAGGCAGGTGGAAGACAACAGCAGATTAGCACAGGAGAAGAAAACAGAGTTAAAGAAGGAGGCGGTGGAAGAGAGCAGCAGATCAGCACAGGAGAAGAGAAGAGAACAGGGAGTTAGAGAAGGAGGTGGGTGGAAGAGAGGAGCAGATCAGCACAGTAGAAGAGAACAGAAACAGGAACAGAAGAGAGCAGCAGAGCAGATCAGGAGAAGAGAACAGGGAGTTAAAGAAGGAGGTGGGGTGGAAGAGAGCAGCAGATCAGCACAGGAGAAGAGAACAGGGAGTTAAAAAGGAGGCGGGTGGAAGAGAACAA
The DNA here is from genome assembly GCF_964263255.1 of Lissotriton vulgaris. Lineage (NCBI taxonomy): Eukaryota > Metazoa > Chordata > Amphibia > Caudata > Salamandridae > Lissotriton > Lissotriton vulgaris. The sequence goes on along the minus strand of NC_141694.1, from coordinate 1,102,513,287 downwards.
CAGATCGCACAGGAGAAGAGAACAGGGAGTTAGAGAAAGAGGCAGGTGGAAGACAACAGCAGATTAGCACAGGAGAAGAAAACAGAGGTAAAGAAGGAGGCGGTGGAAGAGAGCAGCAAATCAGCACAGGAGAAGAGAAGAGAACAGGGAGTTAGAGAAGGAGGTGGGTGGAAGAGAGGAGCAGATCAGCACAGCAGAAGAGAACAGGAAGTTGAAGAAGGAGGTGGTGAGGAAGAGAGCAGCAGATTAGCACAGGAGAAGAGAAGAGAACAGGAAGTTAGAGAAGGGGGCGAGGTGGAAGAGAGCAGCAGATCAGCAGCAGAGAACAGGGAGTTAAAGAAGAAGGCGGGTGGAAGAGAGCAGCAGATCAGCAGAGGGAGAAAAGAAGAGAACAGGGAGTTAAAGAAGGAATCAGGTGGAAGAGAACAGCAGATCAGCATGGGAGAAAAGAACAGGGAGTTAAAGAAGGAGGCGGGTGTAAGAGAGCAGCAGATCAGCACAGGAGAAGAGAACAGGGAGTTAAAGAAGGAGATGGGGTGGAAGAGAGCAGCAGATCAGCACAGGAGAAGAGAACAGGAGTTAAAGAAGGAGGCGGGTGGAAGAGAACAGCAGATCGGCAAAGAAGAAGAGAACAGGGAGATAGAGTGAGAGCGATAGAGTGAGGGGCGATAGATAGTGAGGGCAATAAAGTGAGGGCGATAGATATAGTGAGGGCGACACATAGATAGATAGAGTGAGGGCAATAGATAAATAGAGTGAGGGCGATAGATAGATAGAGTGAGGGCGATAGATAGATAGAGTGAGGGCGATAGATAGAGTGAGGGTGATAGATAGATAGAGGGTGATAGATAGATAGATTGATAGATAGATAGATAGATAGATAGATAGATAGATAGATAGATAGATAGATAGATAGATAGATAGATAGATAGATAGATAGATAGATAGATAGATAGAGGGAGGGAGATAGATAGATAGATAGATAGAAGTGAGGGCGATAGATAGAGTGAGGACAATAGATAAATAGAGTGAGGGCGATAGATAGATAGAGTGAGGGCGATAGATAGAGTGAGGGCGATAGATAGAGAGATAGATAGATAGATAGATAGATAGATAGAGGGCGATAGATAGATAGAGGGCGATAGATAGATAGAGGGCGATAGATAGATAGATAGATAGATAGATAGATAGATAGATAGATAGATAGATAGATAGATAGATAGATAGATAGATAGATAGATAGAGGGAGGGAGATAGATAGATAGATAGATAGAAGTGAGGGCGATAGATAGAGTGAGGACAATAGATAAATAGAGTGAGGGCGATAGATAGATAGAGTGAGGGCGATAGATAGAGTGAGAGCGATAGATAGATAGATAGATAGATAGATAGATAGATAGAGTGAGGGCGATAGATAGAGTGAGGGCGATAGATAGATAGATAGATAGATAGAGTGAGGGCGATAGATAGAGTGAGGGCGATAGATAGATAGAGGGCGATAGATAGATAGAGGGCGATAGATAGATAGAGGGCGATAGATAGATAGAGGGCGATAGATAGATAGAGGGCGATAGATAGATAGAGGGCGATAGATAGATAGAGGGCGATAGATAGATGGCAATAGATAGATAGAGGGTCGATAGATAGAGTGAGGCCGATAGATAGAGTGAGGCCGATAGATAGAGTGAGGCCGATAGATAGAGTGAGGCCGATAGATAGAGTGAGGCCGATAGATAGAGTGAGGCCGATAGATAGAGTGAGGCCGATAGATAGAGGGAGGCCGATAGATAGAGGGAGGCCGATAGATAGAGGGAGGCCGATAGATAGAGGGAGGCCGATAGATAGAGGGAGGCCGATAGATAGAGGGAAGCCGATAGATAGAGGGAGGCCGATAGATAGAGGGAGGCCGATAGATAGAGGGAGGCCGATAGATAGAGGGAGGCCGATAGATAGAGGGAGGCCGATAGATAGAGGGATGCCGATAGATAGAGTGAGGCCGATAGATAGAGTGAGGCCGATAAGTAGATAGAGTGAGGGAGATAGGTAGATAGAGTGAGGGCGATAGATAGATAGATAGATAGATAGATAGATAGATAGATAGATAGATAGATAGATAGAGTGAGGGCAATAGATAAATAGAGTGAGGGCGATAGATAGATAGAGTGAGGGCGATAGATAGATAGAGTGAGGGCGATAGATAGAGTGAGGGCGATAGATAGATAGAGTGAGGGTGACAGATAGATAGATAGATAGATAGATAGATAGATAGATAGAGTGAGGGCGATAGATAGATAGAGTGAGGGCGACAGATAGATAGAGTGAGGGAGATAGATAGATAGATAGATAGATAGATAGATAGATGAAATGAAATGAAATAAAAAGTGAATTTATAAAGCGCAATTGCTGCCCAGGGGCGTCCAAGCGCTAGTGTAGTCTATTAGTAACTAAACACTCAGGGGGGATCAGCCAGAAGAATTAAAAGGGGGTAGTGAGCAGGAAGGTTTTTAATTGTTTCCGGAATGACAGCAAATTGGGATTGGACTGAAGTTGAAGATGGAGAGAGTTCCACAACTTGGCAGCTTTTAGTGCGAACATCCTGCCACCAGCTATCGCTCTTTTTACTTTGGGTATTGAGGCTAGAAAGGCCTGGGTGGAGCAGAGATTTCTGGTCGGGTGGTAGTGAGCTATTAGATTGCGGCTAATTGCTGGTCCCGTCTGCCAGAAAGCCTGATGAGAAATGCACATTGCCTTGAAGGCAATTCTCTGTCTTACCGGTAGCCAATGCAGCTTGCTAAGTCCGGGCTTGACTGATTGTCTGCGAGGCAGCTGCAGCAGGGTGCGGGCTGCGCAGTTCTGGACTACCTGGAGCTTTCGCAGAGTGAATTCCGGGGCACCAAGGTAGAGGACATTACTAAAGTCCAACCGGGACTGGATCAGACCCTGAACTGCTACCTGTTTGGCCTCCATCGGTAGAAGGGGGAGAACTTTCCTCAACATTCTGAGGAGGCCAAAACAGGTCGCAGACAGTTTGATGGCCTGGGTGTTGAAGGAAAGGGTCTTGTCAAGCCATACCCCTAAGCTCTTTATGTTGTCTTTAGGTGTTGGAGGGGTGCCCAGGCATGGGGGCCAGAGGGAATCGAATGGTACTGCAGATGTTGGTCCTAGGAGCATCAGCTCTGTTTTATCCCCATTGAGCTTTAGGGAGGACGTTGTCATCCATTCCTTGACTTCCTCCAGGCATTTCATAAGACCTGATGAAAGAGGTCTGTTGCCCTCCTGCGCCAAGGAAACCACTAGCTGCGTGTCATCAGCATATGAAATGATCTTAATACCAAACGGCTGGACGACCTCCGCCAGTGGTTTCATATAAATGTTAAATAGCGCAGGGCTTAAGGAGGAGCCCTGTGGTACCCCACAGCTCAGTGATCTGCTGGCAGGCACCGTATCCCCGTCAAAAATCTGGAATGATCTATTGCTCAGAAATTATTCGAGCCATCTAAGTGCATTGCCTGTTACTCCGATGTTAAATAGGCGGTTCAGCAGGGTGGCGTGACTGACCGTATCAAAGGCGGCACTTAGGTCAAGGAGGACCACTGCCACTGATCCTCCTTGATCCAGAATTCTTCGGGTTTCTTCGGTGACCGCTAGTAAGGCGGTTTCGGTTCCATGCCTGGGTCTGAAGCCTGTCTGGGTGGCATCCAGTAGCAAATTATTCTCGAGGAACTTCATCAGATAGACATTGATGTGCTTCTCGAGAATTTTGCTAACCCAAGGGAGCAGCGAAATTGGGCGGTAGCTGCTAGGATCCTCTGGGTCGAGATTTGGCTTCTTAAGCAGGGCCTGAACCATAGCTTTCTTCCATGCAATGGGCACAGTGCAGGATGAGATGGAAGCGTTTAAGAGGTTCAGTATTACAGGCAGGGTAGCCTGGCTCGCCTGTATCATGGCCTCTGGTGGAGCTGGGTCACGTGGGGATCCTGATTTTACTTGGTGGGCTAGTTGGTCAAGAGCTTCAAGATCTAGAAGGGGGAATTGATCCAGTAATACCCGGTCCGGGTGGGGGGGTCTGTCTCAGTGGTACCTGGTCATGTACTCTGAGATCTGTGACTGCCGTTGGGAAAGAGGAGTAGATCTGAGTGACTTTTTTTATGAAAAAATTCTGCTAGATCGTTACATTGGGCTCGGGTATTAACAGGAGGTGCGGTTGAGCTAGCCACTTTGGTTAATTTTTTCACTAAGTGGAAAATTTCCTTGGGTTTAGATTTAGCTGCCATGATTTTATCGGCGAAGTGAGCTGATTGAGCGACCATTATCTCGCCTTTGTAGACCTTAATTGCTTCTCTATATTGAGACTTTTTTCTGGTAAATAATCCAGACGCCGCGATCTCTCTAATTTCCTACAGAGACGTTTTTTGTCTCTGAGGGTGTCTGAGAACCAGGGGGCCGATTTATGTGCCCTTTTAGGTGTAATCTTGCGAAGTGGAAGGGAGGTTTCGAGAGATTTTATAATCCAGTCTACGTATTCCTGGTGTGCTACGCTAGGGTCTGCGTTGTAAGACGGACATGTAGCCTCTAAATTGTGAATCCAGGACTCGATGGGTAATCTGGCCCAATTCCTCATGTTCTTAACTAGAGGTAAAGGAGATGCAGATTTGCAGGTGGACCAGGTAAAAGGGATAAGAGAATGGTCGGTCCAGGGAAGGCCGATGGGTTGGCCGACTACTAACTCTGTGCAATTACTAAAAACTCCAGTAGGTGACCTTTAGAGTGTGTGGGGCTGTGACCCGCTGATCTAACTGTAAAGCCGCTAGGTCATCCACCAGTTCCATAGCAATATGATCTAGGGTGGTGTCAAAGTGTAGGTTAAGGTCACCTAGTAGTGTAAAGTTAGAGGTGGCTGTAATTTGTTCAGCTAAAATGGTGGGGAGTGATCTGTGAAATGGTTAGATAGATAGATAGATAGATAGATAGATAGATAGATAGATAGATAGATAGATAGATAGATAGAGTGAGGGCGATAGGTAGATAGAGTGAGGGCGATAGATAGATAAGAGTGAGGGCGATAGATAGATAAATAGATAGATAGATAGAGTGAGGGCGATAGATAGAGTGAGGGAGATAGATAGATAGATAGATAGATAGATAGATAGATAGATAGATAGATAGATAGATGCTTGTGTGTGTGGGGGGTTGTGTTTGTGGGGGGGTTGTGTGTGTGTGGGGGGGTTGTGTGTGTGGGGGGTTGTGTGGTTGTGTGGGGGGGGGTTGTGTGTGTGGGGGGGTTGTATGTGGGGGGTTGTGTGTGGGGTGGTTGTGTGTGTGGGGGGTTGTGTGTGTGGGGGGGTTGTGTGGGGGGTTTTGTGTGGGGGGGTTTGTGTGTGGGGGTTTGTGTGTGGGGTTTGTGTGTGGGTGTGTGTTGGGGTGTGGGGTGGGGTGTGTGAGTGTGTGTGGGGGGTGTGTGTGGGGGTGTATGTGGGTGTGTGTGGGGGTTGTGTGTATGGGGTTGTGGGGGTGGAGGGTTGTGTGTGTGGGGGTTGTGTGTGGGGGGTTGTGTTTGTATGGGATTGTGTGTGTGGGGTTGTGTGTGTGGGGGGGGTTGTGTGTGGGGGGGTTGTGTGTGGGGTTGTGTGTGTGGTGGGTTGTGTGTGTGTGGGGGTGTGGGGGGTTTGGGTGTGTGGGGGGTTTGGGTGTGTGGGGGGTTTGGGTGTGTGGGAGTTGTGTATGTGCTTGTGGTTGTGTGTGTGTGGTTGTGTTGGTGGTTGTGTGTGGGGTTGTATGAGTGTGGGGTTGTATGAGTGTGGGGCTGTATGTGTGTGTGGTTGTGTGTGTGTGGGGGTTGTGTGTGGAGGGGTTGTGTGTGGGGGGGTTGTGTGTGTGGGGGGTTGTGTGTGTGGGGGGTTGTGTGTGTGGGGGGTTGTGTGTGGGGGTTGTGTGTGGGGGGTTGCGTGTGGGGGTTGTGTGTGTGGAGGTTTTGTGTGGGTGTGTGTGTGGGGGGGTTGTGTGTGGGGGCTGTTGTGTGTGTGGGTGTGTGTATGGGGTTGTGTGTGGGATTGTGTGCGGTGGGTTGTGTGTGGGGGGTTTGGGTGTGGGGGGTTTGGGTGTGTGTGTGGAGTTGTGTGTGTGGTTGAGTGTGGTTGTGTGTGCTTGAGGTTGTGTGTGTGTGGTTGTGTGTGCTTGTGGTTGTGTGTGTGGTTGTGTTTGTGTAAGGTTGTGTGTGTGGGGGGGTTGTGTGTGTGGGGGGGTTGTGTGTGTGGGGGGTGTGTGTGTGGGGTTGTATGTGTGTGGGGTTGTATGTGTGTGGGGTTGTATGTGTGTGGGGTGTGTATGTGGGGCTGTGTGTGAGGAATTGTGTGTGTGGGATTGTGTGCGGTGGGTTGTGTGTGTGGGCGTGTGTGTGAGGGAGTTTGGGTGTGTGTGTGGTTGAGTGTGGGTGTGTGTGGTTGTGTATGTGTGTGGTTGTGTATGTGTGTGGGGTTGTGTGTGGGGTTGTGTGTGGGGGGGGTTGTTTGTGTGTGTGGGGTTGTGTGTATGTGGGGTTGTGTGGGGGGGTTGTGTGTGTGGGGGTTGTGTGTGTGTTTGTGTGTGTGGGTGTGTGTGTGGGGGGTGTGGGGGGTTGTGTGTGGGGGTGGGGGGGTGGGGTTTGTGTGTGGGGGTGTGTGGGGGGTAGTGTGTGTGTGGGTGTGTGTGTGGGGGGGGTTGTGTGTGTGTGGAGTTGTGTGTGTGGAGTTGTGTGTGTGGGGTTGTGTGTGGGGGGGTTATGTGTGTGGGGTTGTATGTGTGTGGGGTTGTGTGTGGGGGGTTGTGTGTGTGGGGGGTTGTGTGTGGGGTTGTGTGTGTGGGGTTGTGTGTGTGGGGGGTGTTTGTGTGTGTGGGGGTGTTCGTGTGTGGGGGGTGTTCGTATGTGTGGGGGGGTTGTGTGTGGGGGGGTTGTGTGTGTGGGGGGTTGTGTGTGTAGGGGGTTGTGTGTGTAGGGGGTTGTGTGTGTGGGGGGTTGTATGTGTGGGGTTGTGTGTGTGGGGGGGTGTTCGTGTGTGGGGGGTGTTCGTGTGTGGGGGGTGTTCGTGTGTGGGGGGTGTTCGTGTGTGGGGGGTGTTCGTGTGTGGGGGGGTTGTGTGTGGGGGGTTGTGTGTGTGGGGGGTTGTGTGTGTAGGGGGTTGTGTGTGTAGGGGGTTGTGTGTGGGGGGTTGTGTGTGTGGGGGGGTGTTGTATGTGTGTGGGGTTGTCTGTGTGTGGAGTTGTGTGTGTGGGGTTGTGTGTGGGGGGGGGGTTTTACGTGTATGGGGTTGTATGTGTGTGGGGTTGTGTGTGTGGGGTTGTGTGTGGGGGGTTGTGTGTGTGTGGGGGGGTTTATGTGTGTGGGGTTGTACGTGTGTGGGGTTGGATGTGTGTGGAGTTGTGTGTGTGGAGTTGTGTGTGTGGAGTTGTGTGTGGGGGGTTGTGTGTGGGGGGTTGTGTGTGTGGGGGGGGTTATGTGTGTGGGGTTGTATGTGTGCAGGGTTGTAAGTGTGTGGGGTTGTGTGTGGGGGTTGTGTGTGGGGGTTGTGTGTGGGGGTATTTGTGTGTGTGCGGGGGGTTGTGTGTGTGGGGGGGGGTTGTGTGTGTGGGGGGGTGTTGTATGTGTGTGGGGTTGTCTGTGTGTGGGGTTGTATGTGTGTGGGATTGTGTGTGGGGCTACAACACCCTCTACATGCTCCGCAGGATCTACAAATGGATCCTGACTGAAACTAAAAGAACGGTGACCCAAGCCCTCGTCAGCAGCAGGCGGGACTACGGCAACACTCTCTACGCAGGAATCCCTGCCAAACACCTACGACAACTACAACACATCCAAAACGCCTCCGCCCGACTGATCCTCAACATCCCTCAGGGCAGCCACATCACCCACAACCTGAGAGACATACACTGGCTCCCCGTCAACAAGAGGATCACCTTCAAGCTCCTCACCCACGCACACAAAGTACTCCACAACACCGGACCTGCCGATCTGAACAGCAGACTCAGCTTCTACAGCCCCACCTGCCAGCTCTGCTCCTCCAGCCTCGCCCTCGCCGCCGTCCCCCGCATCCAACAAACAACCTCCGGTTGCAGATCCTTCTCCTTCCTCGCCGCCAAGACCTGGAATACCCTCCCTACCCACCTGCGGCAGACACAAGACCTGCTCACCTTCAGAAGACTCCTTAAGACCTGGCTCTTCGAGCAGTAGCAGCACCCCCCCCCCCAGCACCTTGAGACCCACACAGGTGGTAGCGCCTTCTACAAGTGTCTGATTGATTGATTCATTGATTGTGGGGGGGTTGTGTGAGGGGGTGGTGTGTGTGGAGTTGTGTGTGTGGGGTGTTGAGTGTGTGTGTGTAGGGTGTTGTGTGTGGGGGGGTGTTGTGTGTGGGGGGGTTGTGTGCGTGTGGGGGAGTTGTGTGTGGGGGGTTGTGCGTGGGGGGGTTGTGTGTGGGGGTTGTGTGTGTGGGGGGTTGTGTGTGGGGGGGTTGTGTGTGTGGGGGGTTGTGTGTGTGGGGTTGTGTGCGGGGGGGTTGTGTGTGTGGGGGGCTTGTGTGTGTGGGGGTTGTGTGTGTGGAGTTGTGTGTGTGGGGCGAGTTGTGTGTGGGGGTGTGTGGTGAGGTTGTGTGTGTGCAAAAGAGTGAAACATGGGCCATTTAATTCAGAGGCACCTCATGTAAATACATTTCAAGGCTAAGAAGAGAGACCAAAGGTAAGTATAGAGGGAAAAAACCTGTAGATTCAAGGGTCGAATTCTCGAAAACAGAAAGCATACCTTTTAAGTCCTTCTGGTAAATATGCATACAGGGGTCTATCCGTGTCCAGAGGGGTCCACAGAATGCCAACAAAAACCCGGGTATAAATAAGGAGCTGAATAGAGAACATCTGTAGGGGTCTCTGACTCGTGAGCTATAAAGCTCTTCCTTCCTATAATACCTGGAACAGGTCCGATGCCATATTGGGTGTATAGAAGATGTAAATACTAGCAGAATAATGCTCACTAAAAATACGAGCCTTGCACAAATGATCCTAGTGGGTAGCGGATGAGGGTGACATAATACTATAAAGACTTAAAGACAGATATGTATTCACAAGCGGTACGGGCTGCGATGGCTGTTCAGAGGTAACTAAAAATAAAATGGGCAGCTAAAAGAAGAGTACAAATCTTGAGAGCTCCCAGTTCTCCTTTAAAGATAAGCGCAAGAAAGCGCAAATAAAACCTGGAAGAGGCTAATGAGTGACTAAAAAAATGGAAAAAGAAGCACAAGCTGGAGATGGTTCATAAGTAACAATTATGACTCAGAGGAAATCGTAACTTTAGATAAAAACCTGCTTCAGAGATAAGAGATATGAGAGGTACTGTAAAGAGAGGAAGCACCCCAATACAGAACATTATGCGGTTGCGATCGGGATAATTTCTACCAGATGCGCCTCGCTGAAATGCTCTCAAGTATGTAATTAAATTACAAAGAAAACAAGCTCTCGGAATTGCTGTGGCAGGGGAGCGCATTCCTTTGAAGCCTGATGTGGGGGGGGGGGGCGGCTTGGGAGCGGCTTCCTTTGAAGTCTGATTCAGAGGCTCAGACAAATGGTGTATGGTGTGCGATGTGCGATGTGGCTGGTGATAGGCACGCGCCTGGCTCACATGAACTGCACCTAATCCGCAGTGGGTAGACTTTTGAAAGTCTCTTACTATAATCTCACCGAACAAGCTTTCGCAGTGCTTCAGCGAGACCTAAAAATGGGGCATGATGCAATAAAATATTTGCCTAGGATCACATCGTTTGGTCAAATGAAGAAGGCAGAATTCATCCCAGTTTGCTTCTCTCCCATTGTACAACTTTAGCCTCTAGATAGGCGTCTATTTCTCACTGGTTTACATAAAAAAGAACAATGCTTTTTTTTTATTTGCCCGCACATGAGGTGAGAGCACGCATGGCAGGAAAAAGTCACAAGAAGTCTCAGCTCATTTTGTGCTTGAGGGTCCAAGAGGACCTCACGCTGAACAAAAGCCATGCATTTGGCTCGAGCCTAGCTCAGGCCTTCAGTGGCTCTCCCACCTCGAATACCAAAGTTGGAAACTGTTTCAAAGTTTAGTATTTTACTGAAAGTCACAAACCAGGCAGGAATCATCACCTCAACAAACATTGGAAAAATGAAATGGTCACACCTTCTACTCTCTCACTTGCGAGTCAGATTTTGCCAGGGAGAGCTATTTTGAGGACGAGAGGGCAAGAGCTGGAAAGGTACAGGTGTTATGCCTATTCAGAAAGTGAATGAGAAATAAAAGATGCATTCAAATATCGTTTTTTTATGTTGTCACATTTGCTGGGTTTCCAAAGACAGAGGTCAAATGTCATTTTATGTCTTCTTACAAATTGATGCTTATTTTATCGTGAAGACTGGTGTTTATTTTCCTCTCTCGGACTGCAAAGTTAGAGGATTTTGTAAAGTGAACTGTCCGATAATCGTGCTGGGGTACAGGGATTGTGAAATTAAAGGCTGTAGGGTGTTTGCTTCATACACACAACATTTAAGTAAGTTGTAAATGTACTGTACAAATATTTCAAAATATATCCACACTTAGGGAAGCCTTTGTTGCTATTCGGAAGTGATATGGAAACAAATACTGGAATAGGATGAAAACAATTCAGAACACTTCACTTTGTGATTTGCTAATGATAAATATTTGCTGTAACCCAATTGCCACACATTATTGATATATAGTTTTATCAGAAAAACTGCATGTCAGTGGTACGGTTTGTGGTCATTTCACTGGAAAATGTGCTGTCCATAAAAGACAGTGTCCTACTACATCTTGCTTTAGTAGAACATTTATTAAAAATGAACGTTTTTAACCGCTTCCATGCACCGGACGTCACGGTCGGCCCGGCCGTCCGATCTGCGCACACGCCAAATTCACCCACACCGCAGTGGAATTTGCGCCACGGCAAAGCGGCTAAATGTCAACTGATAAACCATTTTGCCCCCGCCCTGATGACAATGCTATTACTGAACTAAGAGCAAGTCAGGGTTCATCTTACCCCATATGGGAAATAAATTCTTATTATAAATGGAGCAAAGTTTAGTCTGTTAAATTAAACAAAATAGTTTATTGTACAGCAGACATGCTGATCTCACATATTTCAACGTGCTCTCAAATGTGATAATGATGAAAAAGGTAATTTGGTGAAATAAAAAGTTTGACTAGGATGACACATTTTGAGACCAGAATATGGGTCAAGCGCATTACAGTTAAGTTGAGTCGAATATTCAAGGTACTAGACCTGCAGGTCTTCCAAAAAAAATATTTTTCAAGGCCTGCCGATGTAGTGCAGCAAGGCTGTAAAAAATAAGCAACAAAAAGGCACTATGATGCAGTAGTTATGTCATTTTGAAGGTGCGCACACCATGCATGCGCATGTCTACAAAATGACGCCAACGCCCCCTTTTTTTATTTACCGAGTTGGATTGGTAAATAAAAAAACAAGAACCGCAAGCACTTTTAAAAAAAGTGTGAGAGGGGGAAGCAACACGAACGGTGCAGGTGGAGGGGAAGCTTCACAAAAGACAGGGGAAGTATCACAAAGGGTGCGGTGGGACAGGAGCAACATAGAGGGTGAGGGTGGAAAGGGAGCAGCAACTGGTAAGAGACAGCAATGTGGAACGGGTGGGGAGAAGCACAGGAATGAGAAAGAAATGTGTCCATGCTCTAGGGGAGAGACAAACTCAAGAGGAGGAAGAAAAGCCTACACAGCTAATAAATGTGAAGCAAGCAAATGAGTGACAGTAAAGCCAACCAATAGTAACCAATGGACAGGCTCTAGCTGACGTTATGACTTTTTGCCAACAGACAGCTTGAACTGTGTGTCAGGTGGTACTTAAAAATCAAAACTATACAGTTCAATTAACTGTAAACACGAATTAGCAATCATCTCTAAAAGTTAAACCCCAAATCCCAGACATCAAGGGGCTGCTGTCAAAAAGCTTTGACTGGCTAAGCATATCTTCTCCCTTCAGGTACTGAAACAGTCTTGTTACCAATTTAAACACTTCAGAGAAACGACCAATGACACCAGTGAAAGATGCTTTGAAAACAATCCAACAAAGCAGTATCAAGACGATCATGTCTGCATCTGGGCTGTAATAGCATTGGTCTTGCATTGCACCACAGGCCTTGTATTGTATAATGCTTTGTCTTTTTGAGCACACCAGATTTAACCTGAGCACGTATTTGCAAATATCTTACTTCAAACTGGTTCGTCTGAAACTGAAGGCAGTCAGATGCCAGAGCAAGGTAGTGCAAGCCAAAGGGTCCCCAGGACTAGCCTTGTACTCACTATAGAGAAAGAGGTCCAGGAATTCTTCCATACAGCTCAATAGCAATTGGGATGATTAGAGTGTGTCTAAGATTAATGTTATTTGTATCTCCTAAACAATTCTATTTTTGTTGCAATGGCTGCATCTTGAGCCTTTTCTCTGAAAGTAAAGCAATACATTTTCCTCAAGACCCGTTTTAAAATATTTTCACATTTATCTAGATTTTGTTCAGCATTATGCATTTAATTGTTTTTACTCTTTCCACTGGAATCATCGTATATTAAGATAGTGTTCATTTTTAGGTCTCGCCTTTACAGCTCATGCTGTATTCAGGATATGGGCGTAAACCTCCCCCACTTCCCGCCCATCTTTTTAATAGGTTCCTGGTCCCTGTCCTTTGTAAATGGTGGCAGGTCAATCGGCTTAGTAGTCCCTCCTTAGTACCGCCTTGTCTCTTCTTGTCACCTCCCATGTGGACACTTTGTTACATGTGTTGTTACTCCCTAGGTTTTAATCACAGTCTCATAGCACTATTTTCTTAAAGGGCTTCAGGAAGGACACGCTCTTGGACCTAAGCAAGGCTGGAATTGATTACTTTACTCACTAGCACATCTCACATTTATATGAGACCTTCTATACATTTCTCTTCATCAGCTCCACACAGAGTACAACCTAATCCAGAGTTAATATAACAATTCTTTGTCACATTTCAGAGCTACTAATTGTATATATGGACATAGCTAATTGAATGTACTTGTGGTACTGTCTTGCATTCAATGCATTATGGGTAGGGTGGATTTGCTATATCTTCTGCAGGGTGCAGTACCGTATGTGACCAAAAGTGGTGCAATGGCACCTCTTTTGGCCACATATAGTACTGCACCATGCAACATGGCTCTGTAAAAAACATTGCCATTTAGAATGCCAATAACTCCAACTCCAACAAATCAAGACTGCCTGCAATTCCAATGCCATAGGTCTAGCATTTGTTAAAGTTAGAACTGTTGGCGTTAAAAAAGACAATGTTTTTTAATTTTGCTTTTTTATATCATTGGCAACAGTGCTATGCAAATATAATAACTCCACGGCAAATATAACAAGCAGTTACAATGCAATAGGTCTTAAAATTGCGAGTTTTTGAGCTATTGACATTGTAAATGGCAATGCATTTTATAAAAAATTAAAAGGTATTGTTATTTACAATACCAATAGTTTAAAGTTTTGCCAAAGCAATACCTATTGTATTGAAGAACGCGGTGTCCGTGAAGCGAGCTCCACGCTCATAATTAAAGTTTTTTTAAAATAATTAAACCGAGTACGGTGTCCCTGAAAGCGGGTGCCGCGCTCAGTATTAAAGTTTAAAAAAATAAATAAAGAGAGAGTGTGCACCTTGCTCAACATCAAAGTTTTAAAAATAAGATTTAAACTGAGCGTGGTGTCACCTAAAGCGGGGGCCGCTCTCTGCGTGCAAATACAAACCAAAAAAAGCCGCCATTGTCCCCATCAGTGTCAATAAACAAAATAGTGCTCACCAACTTATAATGCAGACCGTGTAACAAGCCAAGAAAAAGGTCCAGTTATTATGGGCGGTAACAAATGCAGACAAGGCGGGGCGCAAGAAGGGACTAAAAGCCTATTTACGAATCAGAAGCCAGCATTTAACCTCATAGATGCTAGTAAACATCCCTCCCCAGTGCTGCGCTGTCCATTGGAACTAGTGCTGAATGGACGTCCAATGGTCGTGCGCAGCACTGGGGAGGTAGTGCTGCCGTCGGCCAACGCACCGACGCAGCACTTAAGGGGTTAAGAAGGACAATGGCACAAGCCAATGACAAATATGGGGAGAGTGGGCGGGGCTTCCACTGCATACTCTATTACAGCCTGCCTCGCAGAACGAGCAGCGCATGTGCGCTGTCGCTAGGCCTGACCTAAAAACAAAAGTAAAAAACATTGTTAATTTCAAAGCCAACAGCTTTAACTTTAACAAATGCAAGACCTATTCCATTACAAATGCTTGTTTTCCTTACGTGCTTTCAATTTAATCCACCATGAGGCTCAAAATAACAGCATTTGAAAATAGAACACTCAATCATGCCCGTCTTTATTACTTCATTTCCTTTGGCCTGCTTGTGCCTTTTGCTTAGGGTGACCAGACGTCCCAGATTTGCTGGGATAGTCCGGGTTTTTCACCAGCTGTCCCGGCAGATTTTAGGAAATTTAGCTCATGACCCAGTGTTTAGAGAGGGTCGACTAAAAACGGTGGGAGGAGCCTTTTTATGTTTTCCAAATCAGGCATTATTATCAGATGTTATAAAGAAAGCAATTTAATTAACAGACATGCAACTGATTTTAAAACTTGATTTTATTTATGTTCTTACTGCCTCTTCTGTAATTCTCTGCTGAAAAGCACTGTCATTCTGTGTACTCAGTTGAAGTAAAATTGTAATCCTATTTTTTATAAAAATGTCCCGGGTTTGGGATTTCACCCTACCGTTATTATAGCCTAATTCATTCTGCCCTCCCAAAACCACTGATGGAATGCTATGAGAAAGACAAGGGCACAACGCTAACCAACACTAGCCTCAGCTTTTGCATTGGTTTACTTTGCTTTTGTCCTTTCCAGTATACTAGCACAGGCAGGCAGTTGGGCGCCGTGCACAAAGCTGGCCAAACCCAACATGTATCCCAAGCATTGTCAGGCGTGATGACGCTCCCATCAGCCTCCACCAATCCATGCTCAGACGTGTCAAACTAGCGCTTGAGGCATAACAGCGGGCTGTTCTCAAGCCTGAGATTGAGACTACATAAACACGAAGGAATGGAAGTTTACGATATACAATTAAGCATGTGAGCTTTGTCAAATTCGAAAAGGCATCACATTTAGGGGGGGGGGGGGCACGCTGTCAACGTTCCCCCCCCCCCCTCCCTTCCCTCTGCCTACTACGGCCCTGATGTTAATGTCGGAATTGAGTTACTGTAACTATGTACAACAGTGTACTAGAACTACACTTTGTAACGAATATCCAGAGCGTTATATCACGGACGGCAGGAAAAATATATTCCACATCACTATCGCGACTGTGCCACCCCACCACAATACGGACTACACTTCCCATGATGCATATGGGGTCGTCTTACCAGAACCACTCGCTTCCGAAGCTGGGTACAGAGAACACCCCCCAGTGGATGAAGATCCCGAACTTGGCTTCGTCATACCAGCTCGGGAGGGGTCTGGAGTCTAGAGATTTCCACGTAGGCTCGTAGCTGTCCCCACAGGCCAGCGAGGCCGAAAGTAGCAGCGCGAGAAGAACCGCGGTAGGCGGAGGGATACACCGCGCAGATAAGCCCATTCTGAAGGCAGCAGACGGATGCCCGTCGGTAGTGTCGAAATTTTCGTTGTGTCGGGTGCCCTCCGTTTTGTGTTCCTGGTCTCGGGTCCGCTTCCTCCTCCTGAGCGTGTTCCTCACATGACGACGTCAGGTGACGAGCACTGAAGTTAAAAACAAAGGAAACGCACTATGCCTGGGGCCTCGGGTCAGTTTTCTTGCCGTTTATTGTTAAGCGTGTTCTTCTTAGCGCAGTAAGTCAACACACTCCACTGCTCGACTTAAGTCACCTGACCGCCCCCCCCCCCCCCCCCCCCCCCGAAAGTGGTTCACATTTTCAATAGTCAGACCCCCCAGGATATAGCGGCATGGATTAGCAAATTTAGCGGCACAAAAATGGAAATTTAGCGGCACAAATATGGAAATTTAGCGGCAATTTTGCGGCATTTTACTTGGCCATTTTTCCTACAACAAACTCAGATATCTTAGTTTTTTTTAGTTATTTAAAAACATGAAGCTATGTATATTTGGTTTATTTACAATGTAGACACTTTGTTTCCCTCGAAAAGCAAAAGACTGCCCGTCAGCTGCCCAGGGCATCAAAACAGCATTGCAGGCAGTAGGTGTGACACACTCGCATACACAACAGACGCAGTGAGTGCAAGGTTCTCTCAACCTAATATAAACTTATTTTCACTTGTGCTTGTGTGGGTTGTCTATTTACTTATGCTCTATTGCGCGACTTCCTCTGATGTGTATGCAAAACGTACCTTTTGTCCCGAATTTTCATCCTGAATTCTGACCTTCTGTCCTGACTTTTTGTCCTGAATTTTGACCCTTTATCCTGAATTTTTGCACTCACTGTCCTGAATTTGCACCCATGCCAGTTGGTCACCCTAGTGGCGGCCTGGAATAGACTGAATTGTCACAATTGTAGGAGTGTTAGTAATTGTGTTAGTCCTGCCTGGGAGGGCAATGTGGGTGCAAACTGGAGTAGCCTACTTACAAGCGCCTCAGCACATATTTTTTCGCAAATTAAGCACTGGGGTTGAGTGGGAAATTGATCAGTGAGGTTGAATGAGGGACCATGAGGTCCGAGAAAGTTCAAATGGAGACTGAGGTCTGAGGGTTTGTTGGAGCTGGAGTGGTGAGGGTCTCGGAAGCCTAAGCGTGGGAGTGGGAGGGCGTTCATGTGTTTAACGGAGGGAGGTTTTTGTTGAGTTTGTTGTTTCTAGCCACTGACAAAACTCCAGCATCTGTCTCTGTCTCAGACTGTGCTGCGAGAATATGAACAGAGATTTTCAGCCGTCTTTTCGTGCCCCAAACCCACTTCCGTTTTTTCGGTACTTTCAGCTTTAGGTTTTCCTGGCCAATAGCCTTTGACCTTTCACTTCCTCAAACTTTGTGACCACTAAGAACTAGGTAACACACAGGCGCAGACTGGTTCACGGCACCCCCGCTTGGAAGTGAGACAACACCTCGTCAGAGCCGTCACCAGCCAATGAGCCCCCAGGGCTGGTAGAAGATAACCTATCAAGTGAGAAACAAGACAGGTGAAGATAAACACACGTCTGCGCATTATCTCGCTAATCTCTCTGGCAGAACCCCCAGGATATAGCGGCATGCATTATCTTTTGTACAAATGCTGTGATTTCTACAAAAGTGCCGATTTCGCGGGCACTTTTGTAAAAATCGCGGCATTTTGACAAAAGTGACGATTTCGCGGCAAACCGCGAAATAGCGATATCCTGGAGGGTCTGAATAGTGCAACTTATTGTGACTAGATAGGTTTTATTTTTTGCATGAGAGGAATAGTTTCAGGAGAACGTTTTAGGAAACAAAAGCCTTGTATTGCTTATTAGGAACGCCAGTAACATTGGTCAGGAGAAAAAATGTCATTATTCCCCTGAATTTCACTCACTCTTCTGATGCTCATCTTTGGGGCACACCAGTAGGTGAGGGGGGGTAAGCACAGACACGGACAACCAAATAGTGTGATAAAGGCCGCTTTATTGGAATCAGGTGCACCTACAACAATATCCCACCTGGCCTGTGCCGAACAAAACTACTGCTCACTAAATAACAACTGCCTGACAGCCCCCCACTCCTAAAGTTAACCCCAACATTGCAACTGAAAATACAACACATCCGCTCAGCAACCTACCCCTCGACTGAATGCCACAGTGACCTCCATGCCCTCACCCCCGCCTACCATACAGTCCCAGGCCTCCAGCAAAACCACCCTATCTCCTTAGGAAAGCGCCCCCCAGTAACCGCACCTGTTCCAGCGACACCACAACTGTAAACACCCTAAACCAGTGCACCATCGACCAACAAAACCCCTCCAACCAGGACCAAACCCCACCACCCCAGACCCAGAGGAAAAATTAAAGGGAGGGTGGAAGGGACCACGAAACTTCCTACGGACCCCTGGCTGCTGTGTCACTGCACCACAAACAGTGTGCAGTGACACAAAATGGCCGGTTAAATAATGGACAAGCCCAAAACAAGCCCAAGGAGCCCAACCAGCCCAAAACGCCCCAGCTACGGCGAGCCCCGGGTGTCAAGCTTCCTCCCCCCCCCCCCCCTTCCCTGGTGCCCCAAACTTCCCCGGAGGGGAGAGCCTCCCGCTGGTCGGCCACCCCCCCAAATCCCCATTGGGGAGAGGATGTGTTCTCACGGCTAGACTACCGACTTGGGAGCTGGGAAACCAAATTCGAGACTCGAGGTCGACTCCACATCCTGTGCTTCTGGGCAAATCACTTAATCTCCCCGTGCCTACCACAATAATAAATGTGTCCTTTTGTAACGTAGCTGGTGTTCATGTAAAGCGCTCCAATACCTTCGGGTCGAGTTTGCGCTATATAAATCTGCCCCCCAAAAATCTTGAAGTCTATGAATTTCCGTTACCAGGATTAATTCAGTAGATATATGTGAATGCGAAGGGGTACCTGGAATAGTATTTTACTTTAAAAAATATTTTCATGGGGCGTGGCCAAGATGGCGAACTGAGCGGCAGCAAGACCTCGAGGCTCCCCGCTCTGAGTCCCCATTCCTGGCCTTAATACCGCATTATCACCCCAGCTCAGCGAGGTTTGCAGCTGAAATGACAAAGGCAGGGAAAGCCTGCCTGGGGAGCTGCCTGGGGCCCCGTAAGACGCTGCGAGGACCGAGTGGTGGTCAGCGGCCTGCAGTCGCGACGAGAAGGCGGCTTGAGGCGAGTGCGGCGTGGCAGATGCCCGAGACCCCTCTGGAGCTATCAGCCCTGTACAGCTCTGCTGCAGCCGCCCGGTTTCCGTACTGGAGGTGGGGCAGGCGTGGGGCCGGTGGACCGGAGAGGGCGGCACGGGTGCCGGAGAGTTGGCAGCAGCTGCGGGACCCCCCAGGGTACAGCGATACTTGAGACCCTAGCGTCTCGGGCCTGCCGACTGGAGGCGGGCCGCATCTTCTGATGCGGGTGCCCGGGCAACACTTAGTACCAGCGACCACTGACTGCCCCGGAGAGCGGAGGTGAGGAGCTACCCCAGCGGAGGGGCGGGGGGAAGCAGATAGCGGCAGGCGGTGCTGGGAACAGGACTGCAGACCCCAGCTGGCGTGAAAATTTAGGGCGCGGCTCGAGGCCTAGATGACTGGCCCGACGGCGGCCTAGCCTGACCCCGACGAACACCCGAAGCGGCAGACAAGAGGGGCAAATACTATCAGCTGCATTCACCCCAGGAGCAGCGGGGGACGAGTGGCAGAGGACCCCCAAGACACGAGGCGGCAGGGGGACACGCTTGAGCAAGCACCATTTAATTGGAGGCGCCCCGCAACGACCAAGTGAGGGCGGCGCGCCGCCAAGGCAGAGGAGTCCCAGCGATGCCGGCGGGTCCGGTGTGCCGAGGAGCGCAGCGGTGAGGGCCGAGAGTGACTGGCGGATGTGGTGGGACCCTTGGGGGGGTCGTGATCCTCAGGAGTTGAACAAGGCACAGAACCAGGTAACATTGACTCCCTCAGGAGCAGAGGGGGGATCAGCCCCTCCCCCCACAGCCGGGACAGGGGTAACGGCAGACGAATGATAGCACCATGGGCCGAGACCCCGACCCCAGTAGGCGTGTCATTTCAGTGGCAGCCCGAGGCCTAGGTGACTGGTCCAGGACAGACCCAGAAGGGCATCAGGGAGGCCTACGCGGGGCACAAGAGCCACCGGCGTTCCCAGCATCTTGGAAAAGAACACCACAGCAACGAACATGGCCAACGCCGCAAGAAGAGGGGGGCGCACTCTCGACGACATGCTCATCAAGGGCCCTCCCAAAGGCGACCAGAACCCCCCCTCTCCACCGACCAAAGCTCCTGCAGACCAAGGGGATGGGGAGGTACCCATAACCAAATCCTTTCTCGAATCTCTATTCAACTCCTTGCGTGAGGACTTCCAAACGTTGAAGCAGGACATGGCCGGTGAATATTGTGAACTTCGCCGAGAGGTGGACGGCTTGGGTGAGCGAGTGGCGGCGGTCGAGGAGGCAGAACAGTCTAGAAGTGAAGAGGTGGAACAACTCCAGCAGGAACTCATACGCCTACGTGACCAACAGGTAGACCTGCAAGCCCACGCAGAGGACCTTGAGAACAGGTCCAGACGGAACAACATCAGGGTCCGTGGTGTGCCATCCAAAGCAGAAGGGGCGAACGTTATGAGCTTCTTACAAGACATGTTTCGGGAGATCCTGGGGCAAGCAAAGGACTTTGACATCAGTAAAGACAGGACGCACAGGGTAGGCCTGGTGCGCCACGCACCTGCCCCCCCTCCCGACATACTGGCCTTTCTGCCCGACTTCCCTTTAAAAGAGAGAATCCTTCGTGAGGCGCGCCAGAAACAACCCCTAATGTATCAGGGGCAGCCAGTGACACTTTACCAGGATCTCTCGGCCATCACCCTACACAAACAGAAAGATTTTAAAATAGCCACAACGTTCCTACGAGAGAAAGGAATCCCTTACTCCTGGGGTCACCCCTTCAGACTGATCTTTAAATGGAACGGTCTTTACACCAGATGAGATCCCTGCCGGGCACCTGCTCCCTGCTGGGTATCGATCACCAAGAGGATGTCACCTTGCAGACGGGCTTGCAACAACTGTCACAAGATCTAGTACAGCGCTCTCCCCAAAACGGATGGCATAGAGTTGGTCGCAGATGCTCACACAGAGCCTCCACGAGACCGGACCCCGCAACCGAGGCCCAGGAATAGGCCTTGGCCATTCAAGAGGTGTCCATAGACACATTGGCGGCGGATTGATCTTGATGGCCGGGGGTTCGTTATAGCACCATACTTCTGCTGGTCGGGGAAGGGGGTGGATGGGGGGCCGAAAGGGTCGCCAGAGCCACAAGTTCCCTCACATGACTTTACCACAGGCCTGTCTTGGGTGTTATCTGGCCTGGGACTTTACAATGCTCATTTGTTGGGATATTGGAGTTGGGGTTAGGGAGGGGGGATTCAAGGGGGGGACAGGAGTTCAGGGAAGGGAGTTAGTGGGTTGGGGGGGTGGTTCTGAGGGCTTGGAGGGGGAGGCTGGGTGGGGGGGTGGGCTCCAGTGTGTCACGCTACAGGGGGGCATGGGCAGAGAATGGGGGGCTTGCGGCTACCCCGAGCGAATGCAGGGCCTGACTCGACTCCACATATGGCCGATGAGGTCCTGAAGTTTCTCACCTTAAATGTGAAGGGGCTTAACAACTCTATAAAATGGAGGGCCGTCCTATCGTTCCTGGAGAACTCGGGGGCCGCAATATGTTTGCTGCAAGAAACGCACCTGTTCTCCAGAGACTGGCACCGCATGCGCTCCAGGGCTTCCCTCAGCAATACTTCTCCACTGTAGAGAAAAAGGCGGGGTAGCTCTTCTATTTGCTAAGCACTTCCGAGGCCAGGTGGGAGACAAGATCGCTGAAATCAAGGGCAGGCTCCTAGTGTTCAATGTGCAGGTGGGGGGCATGTCGGTAGCTATAGGGTCGCTGTATGCGCCTAACTCCAAGCAAGAATGTTTTCTCACAGGGGCCCTTGTGGATGTTCTGGCGTCTCAAATGCAATACACGTTGGTGAGGAGTGATATTAATCTGGGGATGGACAGGGACAGATCAGGCCACCGATACGGCTCCACAGGTGCAATCTCCCAGGAGGGTGGGCAGTGGTTGGCCAGCAGAGGATTTTTAGATCTTTGTGGGGAAGCCCACCCTAACACCACAGGGTACACATTCTACTCACATGTACACCGCACATACGCCCGGCTGGATCACTTTTTTGGGTCTACCGACCTAGGTCCCTTAGTCACGACACAGACATTATCCCGGCAGCACTCTCGGACCACGACGCAGTCACACTTCACTTAGCGTCCCCTCACACGAAACCACACAAAGGTAGGTGGTGCCTAAAGGAGACACTGTTACAACGCAAGGGGGTCACGCAACAACTAAACAAACGCATTACAGAATACCTGAGCATTAATGATAACGCAGACGTACCAGTGACGGCGGTGTGGGGGACACTTAAGGCAGTGGTACGCGGTGACCTTATAGCAATAGCGGCAGCTGAAGTTCAAAAACGCAAAGAAAGGAGATAGGCGTTATCGGCGCAGGTGTTCGAATTAGAGCGGGTACATAGTAGAACCGGGGCCCCTAGAATTTGGCATCAGCTGAAAGCGGCTAGAGCTCAGCTAACGAGCCTGGAACTGGATCACGCAGAATATGCGGCTTTACGCCTCCGACACACATATTACGTGGGTGGCGACAAAACGGGGCGCCTACTGGCCAGTAAGCTTCGAGCTAGGGTCCTCCGCTCCAAAAGTTCCTCTATTCAGGGCCAAGGGGGGCACATGCTCCTGGAGGATGAACAGATAGTGGAGGCATTTTGGGCGTTTTATGCCTCACTTTATGCTGCAGACCCAGCCTTAGACCTAGGGGGTGGGGACACCTATCTCTCCGGGGCGTCAGTTACAGCCCTTAATGAGGCCAGTGCGCTCCCATTAGATGCCCCGATACGGACGGAGGAAGTGGTATCGGCGATCGCACGTCTCAAGCCACTGAAAGCACCAAGGCCAGATGGCTTCTCCGCAGGATTTTATAAAGCGTTTTGCCCACTGCTGGTACCTGTGCTTACCAAATTGTTCAACTACTTCCAGGGACCAGGCTCCATTCCTCAAGACATGCTCTTTGCAGATATTATTGTACTGCCCAAACCCGGCAAGGACGCGTCACAGTGTGCCGCCTACCGGCCCATTTCCTTCTTAATTTAGCCCTCAAAATCTTTACGGGAATTCTGGCGGCTAGACTGGGTCCTTGCCTGCTGGGCATCATAGTGCCCTTCCAATCGGGTTTCATCTCTACCAGGCAGTGTAGCGATAACACTAAGCGACTCTTGCATGTCATAGACAAAGCGCACTTTAATGACTCGGACGCAGCTCTCCTATCAGTCGACGCCGAGAAGGCGTTCGATAGGGTGGACTGGTGATACCTGGACAGGACTTTGGCGCGCTTCAGAATTGGGGATCGCTTCCGGACATGGGTCGTTAGCTGTTACGACGCGCCCCAGGCGACAATTCGGGTTAATGGTATAGGCTCACAACCCTTTGATATCCGGCAGGACACCAGGCAGGGGTGCCCGCTTTCGCCTCTGTTGTTTGCCCTCTATAATCGAACCATTTGCGCAGAGAATCCGTGATAATCCGGATATTGCTAGTGTCACATTTGGAGGTGAACCGCATACCATAAGCCTGTATGCAGACAACATACAGGCGGCAGTAGACAATCCCGCACGTTAGGTGCCGGCTTTCCTAACAGAAATGGAGACCTCTGGGAAAGTTTCGGGATTTAAGATGAATGTAGGGAAATCCCTGATTCTTCCCCTGGGCTGCAACATCCGTAGAACCGCTGGCAGTGTGCGGCAGTTGGGGGGACTTTCCTCCCACATGTCCCTGCCATACCTGGGATCACCTTGACGCCTAGCACAACCCAGACGGTTTAGCAAAATTTCTCTGCACTCTATGATCAACTTCAAGGGGACCTGAGGAGGTGACAGCAACAGCCGCTCTCTTGGCTAGGGCGCGTGGCGGCGATAAAAATTTCCCTGTTACCCAAGATCCTCTACCTGTTCCAAACCATTCCAGTAACTCCTCCGATCGGGATGCTTCAGAAAATGCAAGATGCATTAAGACAGTTTGTATGGGCGGGTAAGCGACAGAGACTCCGCAGGGCCCTGGCCAGACGGGCTCCGGTGGAGGGTGGCTTGGGTATCCCTGATCTTCTTCGATACTTCCAGGCGACACAACTTCGCTATCTCCTGGAGTGGAACCGCCCTGAGTCAGAAAGAAAGTGGCTATTCCAGGATTGGGCGATGGCCCAAATGTCGTTGTGGAGGGTCTCCTTCATGCACCGCTCAGACTGACCATCCTATATCAAGAAATCACCGATTACTTGCACGCTACTCAAAATGTGGGATGCAGTGGCAGTCCCTAGAGGCCTCACCACCTTCCATTCGCCAATGACTCCGCTGCTGGATAACCCGGACTTCCCTCCTGGGATGGACCCTGGGGCATTCCACCAGTGGCGATCCTCAGAATGTAGGTCAGCCGGTCATCTGTTTGACGTGGAGGGCTTTCTGCAGTTCGATACCCTGCAGGAGAAGTACACCCTGATAGCGCCACAGCGTTTTCAATACTTCCAGATCCGCCACTGGCTCACAAGCAGCGACATGATACCGCTGGCTAGTAGGCATCTCGCAGCATATACGAGAAATGGCTCATCGCGAAAAAATCTGACAGACAAGCGATCACGGACCTGTATAAAATGCTAAGCCCACCCCGCCTACCTTGCCCTCTGCTGGTCAGAGACGCTGGGAATTGGAACTCGGAAGAACTTTCACGGATAAAGAGTGGCCTGACATTTACCACTGGGCACACCACACCGCCAGGAGTGTGGCGAGCAGAGAATCGGCAGTTAAGATTGCATATTACTGGCACCTAATGCCGGCACAGCTCCATCAGGGCAACCGAAGTCGCAGTTCTGCATGCTGGACAGGATGTGGTCAAGTGGGGACACTGACTTATTTGTTGTGGGAGTGTGCAGAGGTACCGGATTACTGGAAAGAAGTACTTCATGACATTGACACACATTTCTAGACAGCGATTCCTCGTTTTCCAGCCTACACTTTACTAGACCTCCCCAACGCCCTAACATTTCCACTTAAGTTGATCAGGGGAAGACAGATGGGATTGGATTGGCAGTGGGGGCAGCGGCACACCACATCCTCTCACTCTGGGGCACCACGAGGAAACCTACATGTATGGGCTGGCTCCATAGGCTCTGGTACATAATGGGCATGGAGCGGATAAAGGCGACCCTTACTCCGACTGCGAACTCCTTCACCACCACATGGCAACCTTTCAATTCTCTTCTGGCTGGGGAATTCAATGAACTCACCTGTCCGACATATCTCAGAGTTCTGTGACTTGCGGATGAGTTTGCCAGGGGGGCCGGCCCCACAAGTTAGCAACCCCATGCATTCACTCCTTGCGCTACATCTGGAAGGGAGCGGCGACACACCGGAGGGGAGGGTTGGGGGGGGTGGGGTTGTTCTTTGGGTTTTTGAATGAATTCTTAGCAGAAGGACCACCATTACCCACTCTCATGGACACATTGGTCTACCCTGTGGTAGATGCAGAGCCCCATTTAAGGTGGGGGGGAGGTAAAGCACAGGTAGATGGGGCGAACAAATGGAATTGTATTGTGTTTAATGCAGAAGAAATCAATAAAACAAATTTAAACAAAAAATATTTTCATAGATACACAGTGTATTAAATGGTATATGATAGAAAACAATGATGAAAATGTAAATAGCCAGAGACTGTTTAAAATTTGCATGGATTGTATTTGTATATAGATCAATAAAGATGAGATGTTATCAGTGATTCTCTTCCTTTTAATGATGATAGACATTTATGTAGTTGAAACTGTGGGGATGAAGGCATCAGTTGAGAAGTAGTAATGAGAGCGGTATCAATGTTGAAATTAAATTTGACGAAGCGTGGTAAGATTCTCTCTAGATGCAAAGACTTTCTCAGTTGTAATAGTGAAGGGCCCAGACTGTTATCATGGACAAAAAAGGCAAAGTCTTGTCATGGCCTCTGGAAATCAAGAGAGAGACGCTATTTGTGAATGCTCTGTGGAAGAGACAGATCCCCAACTTGGACGAAAGGCTGAAAGTAGGCCCTTACCATGGGCTGTGTAGTGGAGAAGACAAACCTCCTACACAAACAAAATGTGTTGATATACAAACACGTTATAATTGTGTGGAGTTCAGATTTTCTTTAAGGAGTTCTTTGTTAGAGTTGTTGAACACAGGGCTGCTTAGTACCGAGGCAAGCATCACTTGGTTTAACCATATTCCGCTTTATTCCTCCATACTACTCTTCTTTGTTTCTTTATTTCACTCTTGCAAGTTTATTTTCCGCTCTCGTTTTTCCCTTTGTCTGTGCTTTCCTTTGACTCTGTTCCCCACGTTTTCTGTCTTTCTTTCTATTGCACTGGTCAAAATCTCACGTTAAAAGGTAAGCCCTGGTGTCCAAAAATGAGTGCTTGTGCCAACCACTACTAACGATCTGCACAAATTAAGCACCATGTTGATGATTTGATAAAATGATGGTGATGTGTTCAGTGAGGACAAATAAAGTGAGCCATATAAATTGGTGTAACGCAGTCAAAAGGCAGAGTGTTGCTGAAAGAAGCAGGAAAAAGAAACGAAAGGTGCATACATCTTGCGTGAAGACAGTGCATTCCACCGAATTTTCTGCCATTTCCTAGCACTGTACCTAACAGGTGTTTTAAATACCATGATCAATTTTTCTCAGAAAGAGGAATAATTAGGTTGGTTCTGTCCAGAATGAAGCCTGTAAGTTTAATCCATGGCCACAATATGATTGTGTGGCTGCAGCATTTTTTTTGCATCTAAATTTGCTGTATTTGCCACATATTTCATCATCTCCTCCATAAGCAGCAGATTTTAAAGGAAAAAATGGTTTCTAGCTCAATGGGTTCAAAAGTTACGTAAAACGCAGCAACACATGTTGCCGTGCAGTAGAAGGCCCTTTGGAATGCTTGACTGCTCACCGTTCTGTTGCTTAGTTCTATTTTTGAGTGTTAAACTGGTACCAATGAGGTGCAGCCAATGCACAGACACTGTTAACAATAGTAAAAAATTCAAAATGATGAAGTAATGTTGTCATAAAATTTGCCACATTATGCCACATAATTTCCTTTTCTTGCCGGATTATTTACTCAACCGTGCTGCCTAATTTGTCCCTCCACTGCCGCATAATTCCAATGGCCCTGGTTATATCAGTACACCACTGCAGACAGCACATTAATGACTGTGCTTTTTTACAATTAAACTACAGGCATAAACACTTTAAATTTCACTGACTTTGTTTTTAAAGAGCTTTATGTTTTTTTTCTTCAAGAAAGAAGTACATGATCCAACATTTGGTCTGTCTTAAAAGCCGGAACACTTTCTGTGGTGCCCTCCTTTGACTAAGGTAAATTAAAAACTGCACTGCGGTGGCACTAGCCCAGGAAACTCGACGCCAAGAGCATCTGTTGACAAAGCTTCTCAATTAAGTGCCAAATCTGCAAGAGACAGGTAGGCAGGGAGTTGCTTTCCGGTTAAATTCGGTGTTTGAGATGGGAGGTTAGTAGAGGAGCAAGGATACCTTGCTTGTTCTCCTTGAATGGGTGTGTGGCCATCCACTGTGGGGACAAAAGCAGAATCCTGTTTATTGCCCCCACTACATCTTCCAAGGGGAGTGTAAAGTCTGCCACTCAAAAGCAGCATCTCCCGTGGTGAGGCCTCACTGTTCTACCCTGTTAGATTTGGGGGTCTCTAGTTGGCACAGGTAGGTACTTGTGACAAATAGGGACCCTTGCCTCTAGTCAGGGTAACGGTTACACTCCTAAAATAACCCCAGCTCACCCCCTTGGTAGCTTGGCACGCGCAGACATGCTTATCTCAGAGGCAGTGTGTAAAGCATTTGTGAACACATACAGTAACCCAATGACAACACTACAGATGGAGACCACACATGTTTTATATAACAAGCACTGGCGTTGCCAATAGGTTTCGCATTTGGAAAGTTGGAGCTATTGGTTTTGTAAATGACATTTTATATTTATATATTGTTATTGACAATGCCAATAACGATATATAAATATAAAATGTCATTTACAAAACCAATAGCTCCAACTTTCCAAATGCGAAACCTATTGGCAACGCCAGTGCTTGTTTTATTTAATTATTGGTTATCGGACACATCATTGATCTAGTCCCTTCGCACAAGGTGGCTGGTATCTTACCTTTTATACGTTGGCAAATTATTTGTTTAGTAGCAAGCAGCCCGAAACATGTAGTTTAAGTTAAATGGCCTCGCAATGCTGGCAAATGGCGGGAGGGAAGCCGGATGGGGGCGGGAG
This sequence comes from Lissotriton vulgaris, assembly GCF_964263255.1. Classification (NCBI taxonomy): domain Eukaryota; kingdom Metazoa; phylum Chordata; class Amphibia; order Caudata; family Salamandridae; genus Lissotriton; species Lissotriton vulgaris. The sequence goes on along the minus strand of NC_141694.1, from coordinate 1,102,485,163 downwards.
AGCCTGGTGGGGGGGCGGGAATGCGAGCGAGGGGAGGAGAAGTGTGGCAGGCGGATTAGGGAGATGCACGGAGGGAAGCCGGATGGGGGCGGGAGAGCCCGGTGGGGGGGCGGGAATGCGAGCGAGGGGAGGAGAAGTGTGACAGGCGGATTAGGGAGATGCGCGTGCTTGTGTGGTCACGTGACTCACATGCACTGTGAAAAAACCGCAGTGGTTTGACGAGTCGATGGAGCACTTGAATTCTCGCCTATTACATTCGCAAGCGAATGATAATAGGCGAAACCTAAAAAATAAGTATTCTTTATATAGCTTTAATACAAGACCACAATCGACAAAAATACACAGTACGGTACGAAGAATGGTAGAATTGGCTTAGTTCACTTTAGGTCTTAAAATGCAGGAAAGGTGATGCTTTAGTCCCTGGCACGCAAGGACGGTGATGCGCTGAAGATCGGGTGCAAAGAAACAAAGATGGCATCTTCTTCTTGACGGGCGCGCTTCTTCAATGCTGCGAGATGTCTCAACTCAATGCGTCAGCTGTAGTGGCGACACCCTTGTTCAGAGATGCGACGACAGCTGCTTTGGCCGCGACACTCTTCTCCCTCGATGCGAGACGCTTCCGCTCAATGCGACAGCTGCAGCGTCGACACCCTTTTTCAGAGATGCCACGACAGCGGCACACTTCTCCGTGGATGTGAGGCGCTTCTGCGGTGCAATGCGTCATCTACATCGACATCCTTGTTCAGAAATGTGACCACTACGACGGCGACATGCTTCTTCGATGTTGCGAGACGTTTCTTGTGATGCTGTGCAATGCGTAAGCTACAGCGGCGACACCCTTGTTCAGAGATGTGACGGTAGTGGCTGTGACAGCGACATGCTTCTTCGTGAGTCGCTTTTCCAGCTCCTTGCTACGCGCAGTTCCTTAGAAGGCCCAAAACAGCAGCAGGCACTTCCAAAGAACTGTTGGGGAGCAGGTGGTTGAAGTCTGTTGTTCCTGAGACTTCAGCAGGAGGCAAGCTCTTCTCTCAAGCCCTTGGAGAGCCTTACAAGTTGATGAAAGTACACAAAGTCCCTTTCTTTGGCAGTCAGGCAACCACTGCAGGCCAATCCCCCAAGCAGCACTTCAGCTTAGGGATAGTGTCTCCTCAGTTTCTTCTGGTTCCTCTCCTCAGCAAAGGTTTCTTCTTATTGTCCAAAAGTGATATAACTCTGGGGTTTGGGTCCCCTCTTTTATACCCAGTTTCTCTTTGTTCTCTGAAGGGAGAGAGGCCTTTGCCTAGTCAAAACCAGTTCTGGTCAGTCCTGGAGAACTCTGTTGACATGAATCCTTCTCAGCTGCGGTCGGTAGTGGGGTTACCTGCCGGGCGGTGACGTGGGGAGTGGGAGGGGCAGGGTGGGGGGTAGTAAACTATTGATGACGGAGGTTTACAGATAAGTAAACGTATAAACAAATAAAATTAATTTTGTTGCGTGCACTGCATCCTCAAATGCGATGCAGTGCGTTCAACAAAATTTATTTTATTTATTTATATGTTTACTTGCCTGTAAACCTCCGTAATCCATAGTGTACTACCCCCACCCTGCCCCTCCCCCGTCACCGCCCGGCAGGAACTCCCACGACCGACCACGGCTGCTCCTTCTTTCCTTCACAGTGCAGGGCAGAGACATCAGACGCCCCACAGGAGGTGGAGCCAGCATTGTGGAGGGAAGGCACAGCCCTGGAGCACTCTGTTGACATGACTCCTTCTTTCCTATCACAGTGCAGGGCAGCGACATCAGACCCACCACAGGAGGTGGAGCCAGCATTGTGGAGGGAAGGCACAGCCCTATTTTTAATTTTTTTATTTATGTCATTTATAGAGCGCCTGAATCACCCCAAATGGGGTATCTCCGCGCTAGGAAGATACTGAGAGGGAAGTAGTGGATAGTTGGAAGGTAGACCCAAATTAGAACAGGAAGGTTTTTAGTTTTTTCCTGAAAATCAAATAGTTAGGGGAAGAGCAGATGTCCAGGGGAAGATCGTTCCAGAATTTGGGGGCAAGATAGGAAAAGGATCTGCCTCCCATTCTGGTTTGTTTAATGCGGGGAATAACAAGAAGACCTTTCCCTTCCGAACGAAGAGTACGTGAGGGGGTATATTTGGACAGTTTGTTGGCGAGATAGGCCTGTCCCAGTTGGTTTAAGCTTTTGAATACTATACAACAGATTTTAAAGTGTATTCTTTTACGAATGGGAAGCCAATTAAGTTTACGTAGGAGAGGAAGAGAGGGGGTACGATACGGGGAACTTGTAACCAGACGGGCCACCGTGTTTTGCACAACCTGCAGGCTCTGGAGAGCAGATTCCTTTGCGGAAATCAGCAAAGCATTGCTGAAGTCCAGGCGGCTAAGTACTAGTGCATGGATAAGAGACTTTCGTGTGGAAGAGGGAAGAAAATGGAAAACTTTGCGTAACAGGCTAAGAGAATGAAAGCATGCTCGTTTAATGGCACCTATGTGTTCATCCATGTTCAAGTTGTTATTAAGGAGAACACCAAGGTTTGTAACTACTGGCTTGGGCGTAGGGCCTTCGCCGAGTTCTTCATGCCACCACCTGGGGGCCCAGCAATACGTGGCATCTTTGAAGAGCATGATTTCCGTTTTGCCTGTGTTTAGCTACAAAAATTGCAGCTCATCCAGGAAGAGATTGCCTTCATTCCATTAGCAAATGTATCTTGGATGTTGGGGTTATTTTTGTCAAAAGACAGGAGAAGTTGTGTATCATCTACGTAGGAAATTGGGTTAAAATCCGTATTCCTGAGGAGTGACGCTAGGGGGGCGATGTACACATTAAGTAGGGTTGGGCTGAGACAAGAGCCCTGAGGAACCCCTTTAGTTACCATTGTGGTGTTAGATTTAAAGGGTCCAAAATTAACTATTTGAGTTCTGTCTTTGAGGAAGTCCTTCAACCATTCAAAGGCAAAGCCCCTAATGCCAATAGAAAGTAATCTGTCTAGCAGGATCTGGTGGGAAATCGTATCAAAAGCGGCCGACAGGTCGAGCAGTATAAGAATTACTGCTCGGCCTGCGTCCGCTTGCATACGAATGTCATCTACTACATTGACCAAGGCCAGCTCAGTGCTGTGCCGGGGGCGAAACCCTGATTGAGTAATATCAAGGCAGTTAGAGGAATCCACAAAGGCTGAAAGGTGCTTATTGATATGTTTTTCTAGCAATTTGCTATATAGAGGAAGCAATGAGATGGGTTGGTAGTGTGTGACAACATTCAATGGTAATTTGTCGTTTTTCTTGATTGGCATGATCTGTGCAGTTTTCCATTCTTTGGGAAGTATGCCTTGGCTAATGGAGCAATTGAGAACAGGACATAGAGGTTCCGCCAGTTCGGTAGTGAGTTTTTTTACGCTTTTGGCTGGTATAAGGTCTAGAGGGGAACCGGATTTTGCAGATTTTAGTAGGTTCTCTGTATCTTGTATGGTGAGGAGAGGGAAATCTTTCAGTGTGCACAAACTGGGGGGATAGGGGGATCCTTGCATAGTGTTAGATCTGAAGTTATTAGTAGAAGAGGATATTTTGTTATAGATTTCCTCTATTTTTTGTGAGAAATGGTCGGCAATGTTGTCACATAGGGATTGGGAAAACTCTTCCTCCGGATTGTATGCTTTGGGGTTGGTCAGCGTATTAAGAATGTGGAACAAAGTTTTAGATGTATTATCTGCTTGATCGATTTGGGTGGCTATGTAATTCTTCTGAGCTTTCCTGAGATTTTTGTGATAGTTATCTAGGGCAGATTTAAAATTTCCTTTGGCAAGCATGTTCTTGGAATGACGCCAGAGTCGTTCAAGGTTTTTACACATACTCTTCTTTATTCTAAGCTCTGACGAATACCAGGCAGTCTGGGGACGAGTGAGGGGTGCTACCCGTTTTTTCATAGTAATCAGGGTATCTATGGTGTTTCTGATAGCGTCTTGAAAGGTCCTAAAACGTACTTCAACAGTATCTGTGGGTAAGTAGTGGGGGTAGGAAAAAGTTTCATTAAAAAGAGTGGAAGTGAGCTTGTGCCATTGCCTGTGACTATAATTTACTGGAGAGTTTTTATGCACATACTCCCGGGGACCCATCAGATCAAAAGAGACTATTGAGTGCTCTGACCAAATTAGGGAGTTGGTGGATTTATAGATGGTCTCATAGGAATTAGATAGTACCTGGTCCAGGATATGACCAGCCTTATGTGTGGGGGCATCATTCTTTCTTATAGGGCCCAATGTAACCATTTCCTTAAGGAAGGTAATCGCGTCAGGGTCCTGAGGGTCATCACTATGGACATTGAAGTCCCCAAGAAGGAGGAATTTATTGGATGAAATCACGTGGGGAGCAATCAGGTCCATGAGAGTAATGATAGAGCTTGAGAGCGGACCGGGGGGACGGTAAAACAGAGCGCCCTTCCAGCTCAGTTGTGCATGGAGATCCAGCCTGAATATAAGAATTTCTATTTTGTCACAGAAATGTTGGCCTAGTATGGTGGCTTTTATAGGGTCCTTGTAGATGACAGGAGTCCCTCCACCAATTTTATAGGATCTGTCCAGTTTTATTATGCGGTATCCCTCAGGAAGTGCCATGGCAATGTCAGGAGAGCAAGATGGTTTTAGCCATGTCTCTGTCAGAAATCCTATATCAGGGCAAGAGGTGGCTAGAATGTCCCAGATGTTTGTAGTATGTTTGGGAAGCGATCGGACATTAGCTAGGAAACAGTCCCAACTGGTCTTAGTCAAGAGGTTGTTATCCTTATAATTAGTATAAGACTTACTGAATGTTGTGGTCAGGCTTTGAAAGCCGCAGTGGATACATGAAAGGGGACCTTCCAAGATGTGGCGAAAGTGATGGGGGTCTGGGTCAGATCCGCTGGCCAGATTCAGGATAGGTGACCCATCCCTAATTTGTAGTAGGTCTAGGTTAGAAAAGGTAATCCTGGTGCTTGGGTCGGAGGCATAAGCAATCTGGGAACTGGCAGCGTTTCTGGCACCTAGCAGCGGTCGGGCGCGGACGGGCTTGCCTTTGGCACGCCTTCAGTGCGCCAGCGGCGTGCGTCTGCTGCGCGTCGGCCAGGGCATGAATATTTAACCTTTTCGCCAGGGCCAGCTGATCTGGGCTCTGACGTCACTTCCTGGGTGGGCGGCACTCTCTCCACTCAATCGGAACTTTCTGTGGTGGAATGGGGAGGCGTGGCACACAACACAAGACAGGCAAGTACACTGAGCAAGTCTCAACTGCACAAAGTGAGAAAATTAAAACATGAGAGCAGTTGTAAGAAACATAATTTTTAAAAGAATGCTGAATTTTAAAATAGCAGCGCGATTCCAAAGCCTCTAGAAAATAGAAGGGAAAGGCAGTAGCAAGAGTGCGCGCGTCGGAGGGGAGATCAGGTGGGATTTCAGGCAATAAATGGTGAATAAAGTCGGTTGCTTCCCACTACTGTCTACAAACCTCTAGCGCGTCCGCTGCGCGTCGGCCAGGGCATGAATATTTAACCTTTTCGCCAGGCCCAGCTGATCTGGGCTCTGACGTCACTTCCTGGGTGGGCGGCACTCCCTCCACTCAATCGGAACTTTCCGTGGTGGAACGGGGAGGCGTGGCACACATCACAAGGCAGGCAAGTACAATGAGCAAGTCTCTACTGCACAAAGTGAGTAAATTAAAACATGAGAGCAGTTGTAAGAAACATAATTTTTAAAAGAATGCTGAATTTTAAAATAGCAGCGCGATTCCAAAGCCTCTAGAAAATAGAAGGGAAAGGCAGTAGCAAGAGTGCGCGCGTCGGAGGGGAGATCAGGTGGGATTTCAGGCAATAAATGGTGAATAAAGTCGGTTGCTTCCCACTACTGTCTACAAACCTCTAGCGCTTCCGCTGCGTGTCGGCCAGGGCATGAATATTTAACCTTTTCGCCAGGCCCAGCTGATCTGGGCTCTGACGTCACTTCCTGGGTGGGCGGCACTCCCTCCACTCAATCGGAACTTTCCGTGGTGGAACGGGGAGGCGTGGCACACATCACAAGGCAGGCAAGTACAATGAGCAAGTCTCTACTGCACAAAGTGAGAAAATTAAAACATGAGAGCAGTTGTAAGAAACATAATGTTTAAAAAAATGATGACTTTTAAAATAGCAGCGCGATTCCAAAGCCTCTAAAAAATAGAAGTGAAAGGCAGTAGCGAGCTTGCGAGCGTCGGAGGGGAGATCAGGTGGGATTTCAGGCAACAAATGGTGAATAAAGTAGGTTGCTTCCCACTATTGTCTACAAACCTCTAACTTGCAAATAACACCGCTGTTATGGTATTGTCGCTTTAACCCAACGAACATCCAACAGTGTCAGAATACAATGCGGTAATGGTGCCATTTACGATTTTGTTAAATAGATCACCTGAGCGGGCGCTCATACGGAACGGTGATACTTATGTCTTTTAATTTCCTACAAGTAACACCACTGTATTGTCGCTTGAACCTAACAAACCTTCAACAGTGTCAGTATACAATGCGGTAATGGTGCCATTTACGATTTTGTCAAAGAGATCACCTGATTCTCAACGGCTGATTTAAACTATGAAAATCAGGGTAATACTTACATTGAGCCGTTTTACAACAACACAAGACCGTTACAGTTCGCTTTAACACAGCGAAACTGTTTTTCACCTTTTCCAATTAGCTCCCATACTAGCCCCTCACAATGCTACGAGCCTGAACGATTAAAAAATCCCTCAATATGCTTATTTATGACTTTTTTAGAATGGTGCAAGGCACGCACTGAATAAAGAAATCGTCTTCTACTGGTCCAAATTTGTGACATAGGTGCAAGTGCATGCTCGCCCAACAGTAGCATTGCCCAAGTAAGTCTCCCGCCTTTTACCCACTTCTTTTTGGGTACACGGCCCATGTGCCAGTGAATTACATTGAGACTTGTTCTTTCTTCCTTAGAACTTTTAGGAGCCCACGTTGGCCCACGCAGTGACGGTTCAGAGGTCGACTGTTACATCAATGTAGGTATTCCCCTACTCATAGCCCACACTATGATTACAGTCCACTACAAGCATCTAATGCCCGACTTTATGTTTTAGGTGCTCACATTTTGTATCTACCCTGACGAAGACCCCATCATGAGGCAAGAATAACCCTTCTATACATATAGGGGTCGAAACGTAGACTACACCAACCCAGCACGCCATAGGACTCAATACAATGGATTTGTCTAGCCTATGTGTGATGTGATTAGGGAGCATGTGTACTAGCTTGAGTGTAAAGGCCTACTGATTTTAATGTGATGCTATCAATGTCACACCACCTTTACCCAGTCCCTCACAAACCCGATCACATCCCTTCCTTCCTTCGCTGAGAGCACCATCGCTGTGATGATTTGAAAATTACGCATATATACTTTGAAGATAAAAAGTTACTTCTGTGATGTAGTAATTCATAACCTACACGAGTGTAAGAATAAATACAATCGGACTTTGAATATTGCAAGCTTTATTGCTCACTTTGTTTAACAATGAATAATGATACATGTATGTGGTGAACGTCTTTTATGTAGTAAGACAGAATATCCATAAATAATTGCGCAAACTCGGACCATTTTCCCTGTACTTTACTTAACAACCCAGGTCCATGAGTTTTTTGGGTACACCCCGTTTAAACTCAATACTCTCAGAGCAAGAGGCTTCTTGCGAGGGTTCCTTTTGATTATAATTTGTCACTATTCATTAGTACTTTTTTGCTGCCCAAATTGAGGTTTACATTACAATGGAACTTGAGACCCTCACTTATACGGAGGATCTTTTGGAAATTGGCATGACAAAAAAAAATTTTGTGTTTCAAAACAAGTTCTATATCCAAAGTAAAGGAGTGGCAATGGGCGCTGCCTTCGCCCCGGATTTGGCGATTCTATACATGTCTGAATATGAACAGCAATGTATCTTATCAAGACATAACCCATATCATAACCAGATCTCTAGATGGCATAGGTACATAGATGACGTCTTTATGATATGGACAGGTGACGAGCTTGACCTGAATGCCTTCACAGAATGGCTGAACACACAGTCTGAGGATATCAAATTCACCATGAATATGGACAAGGAATCTATCGACATCTTGGATATTAGCATGAGGGAAAAGGATGGAAAACTATACACTACACTATACAGGAAACCAGCCGAAAGGACTACCCTCTTGAGATACACGAGCCATCACACCAGAGGACTCCGGGACAACCTGCCTTTTGGACAATTTCTCCGCATCCGGAGAAATTGCACCTTAAAGGAGGACTTTTTCAAAGAATCTGATGATCTTATTTCTCGCCTGATGGATAGGGGTTATCCCAAGAGACTTGTGACAAGATCTAGAAAAAGAGCTTGGTACCAGGACGGATCGACCCTACTGATGCCAAAAGAACGCACGCCAACTCAGGAATGGATGATATGCGTGACGACATACTGCACTAAAAGCAACAAAATCAAAAAAATAGTCAACAAACATTGGGGTTTGATTGCTGATGTCATTGACACCCCTGAACCACCGATGCATGCTTTCAAAAAGGCGAAAAACATAAGGGATCATATGGTTCATTCCCTGCTGGACACGCCACAGGCACCGACCATCCAAGGACTCTGGAACCTACCGGAAGTGGTAGGACACTTCAGATGTACCACTTGCAGAGCATGTACTACATGTTGGGAAACAAAGAAAGTGACTCATTACAATCTCACCATAGACCTCAAGGCCCTCACAAACTGTAACACCAGTGGAGTTATTTACGCTATTCTTTGTCCATGCGAGCTCATGTACATTGGACAAACCAGACAAAAAATAAAGAACTGTATCTTCCAACATTGCAGCAGGATCCGATGTCAAACGACAGGGGCACCATTAGTAGAACACTATATGGACAAGAAACACACCCCAGAATCGATGAGATGGGTGATACTTGAGAAGATTACTTTGGGCCCCAGAGGAGGCAACTTGAACTCTATTCTAAACACTAGGGAGTGTAAATGAATGCATACGTTCAATACCATAACAAAAGGACTGAACGAACTGGATGCTAACTTTGCACAAATGGCAGGACTAGATCCTGAATAATCAAACCTCAGCAAAACCATACCTGACGCACCTTACAGGTGAGGTAGCACTATAGCGACATAAACTAGCTTGAACCCTGTTAATATGAAACCTACGGGTTGTTTATCACATGCATAGTAATCATATTAGCATTCCGAAAGGAATTATCCATAGTAGAATACCGTATTGGCCTGAATACACTTCCGTGTAATTAACCGTTAATGTAACATATACTGAAATGTAGTCTCATTGTGGAAGTACATGTGTACTAGCTAAAACACAGTATTACCTAGATTATGCAAGGATTAGCTGCCTGCTCTTAGGCCGGATACTTATAACATGTGATTGCATTGTTGTATTCCTTTGACTGCATACTGTGAATAATTTTCTGCCCATATTGGATTACGGTATTAGTAGACCATACAAAGATGTAGCTGCCTACTCTTAGGCCGAATACTCATAACAATGTGATTGTATTGCTGAAATCCTTTGATTATGTACTCTGATGAACTTTGAGTCACTCCTTGGTACTGTTCAAATTTTGTTACTCACTGTGATGTGTTAACATAGATAGAATGTATTTGTTCTATATACAATAACCGCATATTAAGATTGATGAAATACTTGGCATTAATAATGGAAAAGGATGGTATACTCCCACACAATACCGAATAGGTCGACATTCCCAACAGGACTCTTTTAAGACGCCCCATAGACCATGTAGCAGTCCTTGACACGGCCCCTTGTGAAACTCGCTGGTGATTGGCTCTGACCTGAAGATCTGATGCAAAGAAACAAAGCAGTGCGATTCTCCGATGTTGCGAGATGTCTCAACTCGATGCATCAGCTGCAGTGGCGACACCCTTGTTCAGAGATGCAACGACAGCGGCTTTGGCAGCGACACTCTTCTCCCTCCATGCGAGATGCTTCCACTCGATCCAACAGCTGCAGCGGCGACACCCTTGTTCAGAGATACAGCGACAGCACCTCCGACGGCGGCATGCTTCTCTGTAGATGCGAGGCACTTCTGCGGTGCAAGGCGTCAGCTACAGCGGAGACATCCTTGTTCAGGAATGCGATGGCAGCGCGTGCGACGGCGACACACTTCTTCGATGTTGCGAGACGTTTCTTGTGATGCAATGCAATGCGTCAGCTACAGCGGCAACACCCTTGTTCAGAGAAGCGACGCTGACACGCTTCTTATTCGTGAGACACGCTTCCAGCTCCTTGCGACACACAGTCCCTCAGAAGGCCCAAAACAGCAGCAGGCACTTCCAAAGAACTGTTGGGGAGCCGGTGGTTGAAGTCTGTTGTCCCTGAGACTTCAGCAGGAGGCACCCTCTTCTCTCAAGCCCTTGGAGATCCTTACAAGTTGATGAAAGTACACAAAGTCCCTTTCTCCTTTCTTTGGCAGTCAGGCAACCACTGCAGGCCAATACCCCAAGCAGCATTTCAGCTTAAGGATATTCTCTCCTCAGTTTCTTCTGGTTCCTCTCTTAGGCAAAGGTTTCTTCTTGTTGTCCAAAAGTGATCTAACTTTCTGGGGTTTGGGTCCCCTCTTTTATACCCAGTTTTTCTTTGTTCTCTGAAGGCAGAGTGCCGCGCTGATTCGCACGCGCAAAGATTTGCCAGATAGACATCCCTGAGGTGGAAGCCGGGGAGGTGACACTGTTTGTGTATTTTTATAATTAGAATCGTAATTTTTAAATTGAATTTGTGAAACTCCTAGTGTGTTCTGTGCCTGCACTTACCCTCACGTGCCCCACGAGCCTCATTCCACCGCCGCAGCCGAGTAGGTGCTGCTGTCAGGTGGGTGGCCGCCATCTAGGCTGAGGAATGGGTTGGCAGACTAGTTGCTCGCTCCTCCCGCTATTCACTCGCATAAAGCCACGCTGATCCGCACGCACAAAGACTTGCCAGATAGACATCCCTGAGGCAGAAGCCGGGGAGGTGACACTGTGTATTTTTAAAATTAGAATCGTAATTTTTAAATTGAATTTGTGAAACTCCTAGTGTGTTCTGTGCCTGCACTTACCCTCACGTGCCCCAAGCACCTCATTCCACCGCCGCAGCCGAGTAGGTGCTGCTGTCAGGTGGGTGGCCGCCATCTTGGCTGAGGAGTGGGTCGGCAGACTAGTTGCTCGCCCCTTCCGCCAATCACTCGCATAAATGGCCACACCCTACAGGACGTGCAGCGGGCGCGTCGTCAAAGGCGAGCCCTTCTGCGCCCGTCCGCGCCAGACCGGGCCAGGGGCCTAGACCTTCTATGCCACCCTCTACAGCCCCTACCATCTATGCACGAGAAACCCTCCTCCAGCTCAGAAAAATCACCCCCACACTATGTCTTCACTCGCTCTCCTTGGAAGAGCGACAAAAAAACTGCTCCTATTGTCCTTAAACCCTAGCATCATCTACTACACCAAAGAAACGCTGGGTCAAGATGGCTCTACTTAACTGTAGGTCCCTTTCCTAACACGGTATAGAAATAAATCTGCTTCTTCAAGACTCTGAGCTAGAGGCTCTGTTTTTGACAGAAACCTGGTTATCCTCAGCATCAGAACCAGATATAGTTCTAGCCCTTCCGCCAGGCTACCTAATCCAAAGACATGACAGACCCTCTGGAATAGGAGGGGGAGTCGCGATTATTTTCAAAAACCATCTGTCCTGCCGGTTCATAGACAGCCCGGTTCAGGACTGTGAAAATATACACTTCTCCATCCAACTCTCCCCGTCAAAATCTCTCACGGGCATCCTTATCTACCGTCCTCCAGGAGCACAAGGACAATTTTGTAGCTCCTTCTTGCAAGCCACCACCTCCTACGCCTGTGTGTCCCCCAATTTTACTATATTGGGAGATCTAAATATTCACTTCGATGACCCAACAGACAAAGTGGCTGGAGACTTAATGTTAGATCTTGCCTCCTATAACCTTCCCTTGAAAAATCATCGGCCTACTCATGCTAAAAGCCATCTTCTGGACCCCATCTTTTCGAACATCTCCGAATTAGGCATAGATGAGCCCCTCCCCATCCCCTTGTCAGACCACTGTCTAATCCCTTTCAAGTGCCAAATTCACACCGAACCCCCAGGCAGACCCCCTTCTCGCCCATGGCCGAAACTAGATATGGAAGATTGGACACACAAACTTGAAGCCACTACACCAGCCCTCGATTTAGATCCTGTCCTAGCTGACTAGCAACTTTCCACCTGGATCGAAAAATCCCTAGACCTAGTCCTGCCAAAAAAACCTCGCCCCAACAAAAATGGTACATTTAAAACCCCCTGGTTCACGCCAGAGTTGCGTGATCTAAGGAAACAATGTAAAAAGCTCGAACGTCTATGGAGGAAGGATTGGTCCACCAAGGGTAAAGGAGAATATAAATCAGCCATGAGATTGTACAAAGCCAGCCTAAAAAACACACAAGCCGCCTTCTTCGAAGGAAAAATCCAAGCCGCTGCCAATACCACAAGGGAAACATACCGCATCATCAGATCATTGATAAAAGTCCCAGAACCACAACCGATTACTGTCCCCTCAGGCCTAAGATGTAATCAGCTAGCCGAGTTCTTCTCTACCAAGATTCTCACCATCCTAAAAACACTCCCGACCCCCTACCACTCCCCAGACTTCCCTTCCTCGGTCCCTGCACCAGACACTCCTCGCCTTGATTCCTTTTCCCAGTTAACTAAAGAGACATTTGTCACAATTTTAAATTCAATCAAGAGTGGATCACCGACAGACCCTGCACCCATTAACAAACTAAAACTCGTAACTCCCACTGTGACCCCCTTTTCATTAATCTAATAAACTCCTCCCTTGGTCAAGGCATTGTCCCCCCCAACTGGAAAAGGACCACTGTCAGAGCTTTGATAAAAAAATCTCACCTTGACCCCCGAGATCTGGCCAATTATCGACCAATATCGCTCTTACCCGGAATCAGCAAGGTGGCAGAGAAGTTTGTTAATCAACAGCTCTCCACCTTTCTTGAATCCAATGGTCTCCTGTACGTCTCCCAGACAGGATTCAGGCCAGGGCAGGGCACCGGCACCGCCCTCATAGCAGTGGTCGAAGAGGCGAGATCCATCTTGGACGCAGGGGGATCAGTGGCAGTGATCCTCCTGGACCTCAGCGCCGCATTCGATACGGTGGACCACGCCATCCTTGTCCACCGGCTAAGTAGGGCTGGAGTCACTGGCCTCGCTCTGGCCTGGCTCGAATCTTTTTTAGAGCACAGAACCTTTGAGGTCGCGGACGGACACGCCCACTTCAGAGCGTTCCCCCAGGGCTCCTCCCTGAGGAAATCGTGACACCTTTTGGCATGAAGGTAGTTATGTATGCCGACGACACTCAACCTGTTGTCTATCTAAACCAGTCTGCTCAATGTCAGGAAAACCTAGCTGCGTGCCTCAAGAACATCTCAAAATGGATGAGCAAATCTCTCCTCAAACTTAATGGGGAGAAGCCAGAGATCCTACTGTTGGGCAATCCATCTAAACTCCCCACTAAGTTTCTGTGGCCACCCTGCATGGGATTACCCCCCACTCCAAAAAAAGAAATAAAGAGCCTAGGTATCTGGCTTGACCAGGAACTCAATTTTAAGACACAAGCCAGGAAAACTGCTGGAATATGTTTTGGCCTCATGTGCACTGCACGCAAAATTCTCCCCCTCATACCCTCTCAGTCCAGGAAACTTTTCATTCCGGGCCTTGTTATATCAAGGCTGGACTATGGAAACGCCTTATGCCTGGGCGCTCCAAAACTGGTCATCAATAAACTCCAACATGTCCAGAACGCAGCAGCTAGGCTGCTTACTGGCACTAAACTTAGATGCTCTGCAAAACCCGCTCTCAATTCACTACACTGGCTGCCAATCCAGGAAAGAATCACCTTTAAAACCCTCTGCATCACCCACAAAATCCTTCACGGCAAGGGCCCCCCTATCTTGAGACCCCTTGTCAAACCACATAAAGCCAAAAGACAGCTGAGATGCAAAATCCTCTCCTTGGCTAGCGTCCCCAGAATCAAAAGAGCACGGTCAGGGGGTCGTCTCTTCTCATACAATGCCCCTAAATTATGGAATGCCCTACCTCTCAAAATCCGAAGGGAAACTAATCTATTAGTCTTCCGTAAGCTATTGAAAACCTGGCTGTTCCCATGAATCACCCCGTCCTGGATCTAGTCTAACGAGTCACAGCGCTGGGACGCCCACGGGTAGCTACGCGCTTTAGAAATCCAAATCAAAGTTAAAAATTCATTCAAAATTTGCCTAGTCCAAACCAGTTCTGGTCAGTCCTTTTTTTTTTTTAAATATATTTATTGATTTTTACACGTACGCACAGCACAAGACAGCCAAAGACGGCCATTGTCATTCTATATATAACAATGGGCTGCGATAATCTTTCCTGGGTTTGGAAGAGGCTGCAGCAGCCTTGCGAGTTCAGAGCAGCCCCAAACTTTGATTAGGAAAAAAAGTCCCACTCAAGCTCCAAGCACTGGGGCCCAGGCATGGGCCAAATGCCCTCCATCCTAATCCGACCCTGAACACCTGGTTGTAAGAGTATGTGCAAGGTACAAACCTTGAAAATATTAGTTGGCATGTAAATTATGCACAAAAGCAACACACCAACATAACTTTCTTCCCTGTCTTGTGGGAATTCCCCAAACTCCATAGGTACAGGCAATTGTTAACACAAAGCCGGTACTGTACCATTAAAAAGACCGCTCCATTAGTACAACTGGGAATATGGAAAGACATGGAGGCCACCAGGTACAAAAAGCTGTTCATAAATCTGTGATATAATGTAATTGCATGTATGTAGCTCTTACTACCCCTGACTAGGCTTATAAGCATTTTTTCGTTGAGTAGCACACTACTCAACCCCAAAAAGAATTTGTGGTGAATTAGTATAGTGAAAAATGAAAATAATTTGAGCGGTGGACATGTTCGTCTGTTATTTGGATTTAAAAGGATAGTAGAGGGATAGAAGAGGAATGGGTTTTCATTAATATAGTGCTTGCTACCCCAGATGAGATGTTGAAGTGCTTTTCGGCGAGTAGCATGCTACTTCGGAACCCAAAAAGGATTAGCAGTGAATTAGAATAGAGAATCTGGCTTAATCGCCAGTAAAGAGAGACTGGGAGAGGGGCATGGACTTGTGCATGATCTTAGAGAAGGCAATATACAGAGACTGAGAAGTCCTAAACATATTTGACAGGATATGGGAGGGATGTGGTTGGAGGGAGGGTAAATGATACTGAGCGACAGATGAATACAGCAACAACACCCACTTTGCCCACCCGTGCTCCTTCTCTTTCTCCCCCTCCCCTTCCCCATGCCTCTGTCATGGACATTTCACTGTAATCCAGTCTTCATTTTATGCATTCAGAGTTTTGTTTCCTGCCCAGTGGCCTTGAATCTCTTGGGACCATGGTGTATAATGTTATTGGTCCCCCAGCTGAATGGTATATGGCTGGAATGGGGTTACACCTCTGGTACATAAGAGGCATAGACCACGTTTAACAAAAAGTGGCCATTGTCTTCTCATGATGCTAGGGGCAGAGTAACTGGTAATGGCAGTTGATTAAGCGAGAGATAGGTTTCTGATGACCTCCCTCATTAAATGTGCACCGACACCCATAACAGGGCCCCTTCACTTAACCTGATCTTTCTTGTGTGATTGTGCGTATAAGTGCGATAGTGTGTATTGCGAATGTGTGCATTATGAGTGGTGTCCTTTACAAGGGCACATTGTATCCAGCACCAAGTAATGCTTACCAGCAGACCGTAAGGCATTTCTGGCTTCCTTATCATTCCTTATCATTGAATAAGAACCCGAGGCTGCCCAGCCATGAGCAGCTGAGAACTTACAATGCTTTTCTTCTAAATTTGGACCCATACAGTTTAGGGTATAGCTCTACCTCTATAGTGTCCTTTATTGATTTTCCACTTGTATTATACAGTATGTAAGTAACAAACCCTCATTACTTCCCATTGTAAGTAATCCAACTAAGAACAGTTCAGTAATCACTGGCTGCCACATGAACTAACAAAAAGGCCTTACTGTTATCATTTTTGTAACCGTCTTAGTTGAGTTTTATAGCAGTACAGACCAGAATACACACAAATATGATTCAGGAGTAAGTGCAGTAGTCAGTATCAGTGGTATACAATGTTCTCGCTGTATAATGCAAAAGGTAGATATAAGATGAAAAGGTCATCCCTTAAACACAGAAATAAAAGCACTAACATTTAAAACTAGGAGCCTTCGTCACTGCTGTAAGTTCCCAGAATTAAGTTTAGTAGGGTGGATAAGGATCTGGGCGTGCATGCTGGCCTGACTGTTATTATGGTGGTAACCTTCTCTAGTAGAAATTCAAACAGGTCTTTTAATAATTATTATGTGTCGAGACCCTTCTAGATTCATACAATGCATGCAGCCCTCAGTTCTTTTGAGGCAGCAATCAATGATGATTCGGTTCTGTGAGCACCTCTGAATCCAAATTGCGTGGGGTACAAAATATTATTAACATCTATGAAAGAGGTTCGTTTCAGGTTTATTGCCTTTTTCATAATTTTAGCCGGAAAAGGTAACCAGAAGTATTTTTTTAAGAGTGGAAGAATGGAGGCTCTTTTCTATCCTACAGGAAAATAGCCAGTATTGGTTATCTCATTGGAGATTCTGATAAGACGATTGCTTTTGATCTCAGGGACAAGGGGCCAGATGTACCACCATGTCATTTAGCGACTCGCAAATTGTGCTCAATTGCAAGTCACTAAATGACATGTACAACAGTGACTGAGACACTGTTAGCGATTCCTAATGGGGTTGTAAATTGCATGCCTCATGCATATTAATGAGGTAGTCTCAATTTGCGACCCCCATTAGGAATAGGGTGACCAACTGGCATAGGTGCAAATTCAGGACGGTGAGTGTAAAAATTCAGGACAAAGGAACAAAATTCAGGACAAAAATTCAGGACAAAGGGTCAAAATTCAGGACAAAACTTTGGGACAAAAGTTACGTTTTACAGACACGTCAGAGGTTGTAGCGCAATAGTATATAAGTAAGTAAATAGACAACCACCTAAGTACAAGTCAAAATTAAGTTTACATTAGGTTGAGACAACCGTGCAGGTCACGGTTTTTCAGTATGGCTGCAGCTTGCTACGTTAGACAATTCAAATTTTGCATCTCGCTCCAGCAGGTACTTAAGTCACCCGACAATGGTGAACAACACCTGAATATAAGTGAGGCCGCTTTTATTGTTGATTGAAAACTACTGGATATACAAGGAGCTTTGCAGTGCCAGCCCCCAGTAACAATACGGTTCTACCCCCCTTTCCGCCTCCCAGTAAAACACCCAATGCCCGGTCCAGACTTGCTACCACCCTCCATTGGTGCCCCTCATCTTCACTTAGACCGCCTCTCATGTGTATTTAATTTCTTTTATAGTGTTACTCATCCCAAGTATGTAGGGCAGGGTGTCGGAGTACGTTACATCACACACACATTAAATAGAGACAATGACTCATATTAACGTGAAAGTCATTGTATAGGAAATGTTACTTAAGATAATGGGTGCTGCAAGGTGTGATCATTCTTTCATCCATCATTCAGTCTTTCACTATTCATTCTGTCCTTCCATCTGTGTGCTCATCTATATCCAAACACATTTGCAAACCTATCCACCATATATCCTTCCATCCATCATTATACTCATCCATCCCTTCATCCACCCTTTCACTCTTCCATCATTCATCTACCCACCCTTTCACCCCATCCATCCATACAGTCATCCATCAACTCTTCCACCCATCCATCTATTCACTCACCCATCCAGCCATTTTTACCCTTTCACCCATCCAGCCATCCATTCACTTACTCATCCATACACCCATTCACTTGCCCATCATCTACCCTTCCACCCATACATCCATCTATTTACCATTTCTCTCATCCATACTTCCACTCATCCATCCATCCTTTCTTTCATTATCTATCCATTCATCCTTTCAGTAATCCATCCAGCCATTCGTACATTCCTTTACTTATTTACTTTCCCACCTTTTCACAATATGAGCTGAACAAAGGTCTGCAGAGTCGCAGACAGAAGAGGCCCATCAAGAACTTCACCTTGCTTTAGTTCCTAAAGCAAGGGGTGGGGGAGGGTTCACTAAACCCCTGCACATAGGCAATCTGAAAACGTAGAAGTCATGAGTCATGCATGATGCACAGTGCCAGGATGTGAGGTGACTGTGACATGGTGTTGTTTCCAGGGCTTTAAGTGGTGTAAAAAACGTGGGGGTCTCTTCAAAGAGTGTGTTCGGTGTAATTAAGGGCGTGGTTTAAAACAGCTAGGCAAAAAATCTGTGCTTAGCATAGTCTTCCGCCCGACTGGTATTATGTTGTTTCTGTCATTGCATACATATGTATACACCAACAAGAAGCCAGGACTTTTGGCTTTGTCAATGGGTGTTAGTTGCTTAAAATAAAAAAAGCAGTAACCAGGGCTTTTTTGAATATAATATTGAAAATACCTCACTCTAAAATGATGGGACAGTAAAAGAACTATAACCCCTTCTTTTTAACTTGTTTTTCAGGCTTCTTTAAATAAACAGTTTTCTCACGTTGCAGCATGGGCATTTTACCTTATTTCTAACAGATTGCCCTGCTGTACACTAAGGTAGGAGGAGGCCGCCACATGCGTTAGCACCCCCAGACTGCCGCATTGCCATTCTCTATGCGGCTTCCATGTAGCAGCTGTAACCACTTTGAGCGTGTTACCCAGGAGCGGCTTCCATGTAGCAGCTGTAACCACTTTGAGGGTATACAGACCCGCCCTGGCTGAGTTAAGAGGGTTCTCATTTTAATCTTTACTTATTATAGGACGTGCACTACACTGTTTATTATTGTGGTCCTGAAGAAGCGCCAATGACCTACGGGCAACAGAGGCGCAAAACATGTTGGCCTTGACTTTTGACACCTAGGCCGAATGGGCCCTTTTGGGGTCAGTCATTTTTTACACTACCACGTGCACATAAATTGATTTACCCTCCTTTTACCCAATCCCCACACACCTGTCCAACGTTTTATGTGACATTGGCGCCTCATAAGTGCTATGTGGTGTCAATCCTAACAGTTGATCCTCTTTAGCGTCACTCCTTTCTGTTACAACGTTATCAAAAAATGCCTAAGACGTAGTTTCCTCATGAGTTTATAGAAGTTAACCTCCAGCTCCAGTCTGTTTGTTTCGGTGGTAGGGACAAAGGACATTCCTTTTTGCAATGTTTCCCACTTGCTAGGCGTTTTTTTGATAACGTTGTAACAGAAAGGAGTGACGCTAAAGAGGATCAACTGTTAGGATTGACACCACATAGCACTTATGAGGCGCCCATGTCACATAAAACGTTGGACACTTTTGAGAATCTGGTTAAAGCAGAGTTATCAAAATTGAGCTTTAAGAGAAAATCAAGACAACACAATTTGACAAGAAAACAGATTGATGCACTCCGGAAAATTGCAAATAACCCACATATCATCTGTCAGAAAGCTGACAAGGGAGGAGCTATTGTTGTTATGAATGTTTCTTACTATGAGCAAGAAGTGGAAAAACACCTAGGGGACAAACAAGTATATTTGATTTTGTATCATAATCCTACTGATCAGTTTGCAAAGATTTTGAAGGGCATCATCAATAAAGCTTTCGATGATGGGATTATAAATGAAAAAACTAAAACATTCTTGATCACAAACTACCCCAGGAGCCCGGCAATACATATGTTGCCGAAGATACACAAAGACTTGGTTCACCCTCCCTTTCGACCCATTGTATCAACAGTTGGGAGTATACATCAGCCCGTAGGCCAACTACTGGATAGACACTTGCAGGCAAATGTGATGAGGATGAAGACATTTGTAAAGGACACGACCCATTTCTTGGAAAAACTAGGAATGGTCCAATTGGAAGAAACTGAACAAGTTACGTTATGTAGCATGGATGTTAAATCTTTGTATACGTCCATCCCTCACCAAGATGGAATTGAAGCAATAGAGCATACTTTGCTCAACACAGAGATGGAATTGGACTTTAAAGTGTTCCTCATGGAACTACTTCACTTCACTCTTTTCCACAGCTACTTTGAATGGAAGGAGAAGTTTTATTTGCAGTTGACCGGGACTGCCATGGGAAATTCGGCGGCCCCCGTCTACGCGAATTTATACATGGAACATTTTGAAACCAAACATATCCTTAATCAGGAACCATGGAAGTCCAACACAAAAATGACATTGAGATATATAGACGACATGTTCGTAATATGGACTGGTTCAGAGCTTGAATTAAGAAATGCTATTAATGAACTCAACACACGTGATGAACGTATTCAATTTACATCGGAGATCAATGCCAATAAGATCACGTTTTTGGATGTGGAAATACGCAGGAAAGGGCCACATTTTGAAACAGACATATATCGGAAATTGACAGATCGCAATAATCTTTTGCACTATAACAGTTTTCACAATAATCCATTGAAAACTCATTTGCCATACTCGCAAATGTTGCGAGTAAAAAGGATTGTATCATCTCCGGAGACGTCAGAGACTAGAATCAACGAAATGGAGGAAAGATTCAAAAATAGAGGATACCCCCAAAAAATACTAGATGATGCGAAATCTAGATGTGCACAAAGAGAAAGGAAAAGCCTGTTGATCCAAGCCCCTAAAAAAGAGAATACAAGAATCGTTGTTGTGTCGAAATACTCAACCAAGAGCAAAGCATTTAAGAACATCATTAAAAAGCATTGGGCGATATTATCCCAAGAAGCAGAGTTCAATAATGTTTTCAATGAAATGCCTCTTTTTGCATATCAAAGAGGTACGAATTTAGGCAATCTGATCAAATCCAGAACCGAGAGCAACGAGGATGTTTTTCATGGTACATTGCCCTGTCACAACTGCAGTCACTGCAACAATATCATTAGAGGGAATATCATCACCCATCCAAGCAAAGGATATAAGATTAAATTACGTGTGTCAGCAACCTGCGATTCTATGAATATTATATATCTATTGAAATGCCCTTGTGGGCAAGGATACGTGGGAAAGACTGAGAGGAAGATGAAAGTAAGACTTAACGAGCATAAGTCGAACATTCGCAACAAACAGACCAAATCAACTGTTGCAACCCATTTCTGTGAAGCTTCACACAATGTCAGCCAACTCAGGTTCACCATTCTAGAAATTGTAAAAAAACGTGAAGGTGTTGACAACCATAAAAACCTGCTGCGAAGAGAAAACTTTTGGATTTTTAAATTGGAAACTCTTAAACCAACTGGAATGAATGACCGGACTGAATTCAACTGTTATCTATGAGCCTTATCATGATACACATAACTGAAATGTACTCTGCATGTTTTCTTGTAATTGCCTTCTCATGATAGTAATGGCTAATGGTTTATTATTTGTCTCTTTTTAACCCCTCAATTTTGATTAATCCCACCAAGTTTTCCAGGGATGTTTGTTATATTTGTTTATTCAATCCGTTTTTACTGTTTATGAACAGGACAGTGGTACTATTCTTATCTTATATGATTTATACGTTGATAACATCACCATGAGAATATTTTGCACGAAGATCACCGTATTTCCCTTATTTCACCTTTATTTTCACGTCTCACCCTTATCTATCATGGCCGCTTACACCAACTAACTATGGACCTCAGCCCGTCTTCTATTCTTACTGAATGTTTAGAGACTTAGTCCGTTTTCTATATTCATTAAACACACGGCGATTTAACCTGTGCTTTCAAACTCGATTTGGAAACAGCTTCCGCGAACGGCGGGTAGGAGCTTTTGTTCAGCACAACCGGTAAGCGGGTGTAAACTTCTTTTCTTTTATATCCTGGCATTAAATGCATGCGAAGGGTTCTTTTCGTTACCGCACTCGAATTGTTTTTCCATTACACGTGCACGGTTTACTTTCATTCATGTTTTGCTTACCCGGTGGAGGCGTGTTTGTACTGCGCACCTCGAACCATTCACTTTTTGGCTCGTCACGCAGGCACAACGCAATTTAATTAAACGTCTCACACTCGTTGTATTAGTTTTCATAGTTTTGACTTGTTACTTTTTATCACTTTGATTCATTGGGTGGCATTTAATAGTCGTTTTACTATATACCATTTTGAGACTTTATCATCATGATGTGAATTAGACATTGAGTCCCTGAGATATCCTTACATGTGATTATTTGATTTGTAGAATCCAGTCCCTGATGAAGGCTAGTATATAGCCGAAATGCATTGGACGCAAAAGCAATGATCCTTAAGGCTGGATTACTTATTCTGATGAAATAATTTTGGAAACGATAAAATAAAGACATTTGAAGGAATTTGAGTTTATTTGAAACTTTTTATGGAACTCTTACAACCCAGTCTATGGGCATAACGCTGTGACCAGGGGACGTCGCTCAATTAAGGGTCAAACAATCGTTTTGTTTTACTTGTACTCAGAAGGAGGGTACACCCTGGAGCACGCAACAGCTACAAACAAAGGTGATCTGAGAGTGCAAGCGTGACTAAATTATTTTTGGAATTATTTTCCCTCTCACATTAGGACATTTTCAAACCTAGGATTACTTTAGTCTACCTTCTTTCATAATTTCTCTTTGTTCTAAAATATGGGTGACTGTTAGCACCCCGATTCATGGGTGACTTTTGCACCCTTTTTAGTGACTTTTTGCACCTTGATACATGGGTGACTTTTGCACCCTTGTTGGTGACTGTTTGCACCTTGATCTATGGGTGACGTTTGCACCCTGATCTAGGAACTTTGTCCTCCTTTTGATAAATAGATTTATATTAGGATCATGGACACTGGACCTTTATAGCTCCTTGGCAATCGATAATTGGACAACTGATGGATTAAGTTGTTCAGCCATAAAGAGTGCAATAAATAAATAAATCTTTAAGCAATCGTGGGAAGAGGACGTAGCCAGATACAAGGGCAATAAAGGGCGGCCAGCACTTATCTCATCTCATGAGGTCCACCAAATACAACCATAATTGAGTCTGAGTAAGACCAATTCAGTCCTTGGTGGCTGACTCCCTGAAAGAATGGGAAAGGATTCACAGATGACGACCATTGTACCTTGCCAGGAGGTTAGAAGCAAGGACCTATTTTGGAGGGATAAAATGTAATTTAATTTACTTCTGTTCGTGGCATCACTGTGCTTGTCTTTGTGGGTAGTGACTGTTAGAAATAGGGTCTCTAGTTTACAGTGATTTGCACCCTGTCCAAGTAGAGATCCACACTCTAGTCAGGCTAAGTGTAGTACGCGCTAAGTTTACCTGTACTCACCCTCTGGTAGCTTGGCTCAGAGCAGTCAGGCTAAACTAAAGAGGCAATGTGTAAAGTATTTGTGTACACACACAATAACACTGTGAAAACCCCACAAAAGTACTAACCAGTTTAGAAAAATAGCCAATATTTCTCTGAGTAAAACAAGACTAAAACAAAAAAAATCCAACATACACAAGTCAAAATATGATTTTTTTAATATTAAACACAGTTCTAGCGCCTAGAAAACAATAGCTCCAGCTGGGGCTATCTTGATGTGCTTGAGAGAGTCGAATCCACAAGTTCAGGCTGACCGCGATCGAGCGCATGCTGGCTACGGAGTCGTGCAGACCCCGCATACAGTACCTTGAAGACTTTGAGAATCAAAGACAATGGGAGGTGCCGAGGAGGTGAGGCGTCAGTTCCTTACTACTATACAGGTCGCTGGCGCATCAGCGCTTGGGGACAGTGCATTGCACAGTGGAGGTGAGGCGTTACTGAAGCCAATGACTGAACCATGCAAAAATGGCCAGGTCCAACAGTTACCCTTGCGCTATAAGGGCTGTGAGAGAAATAAAATGGTAATGACGTCTATGGTTGGTAACTCTGTGGCATGTTTATGAACATGTTTTATAACATAGCATTATTTCATGGCAATAAATAATTTTCTCTTCCTAGCCGTCTTTTTATCCTATGCTATGCTTAAAACACATCTATACACTGCATAGATCCTGGGCTTATATGCTGTTTCAATGATAGCTTCAGCGCGGGGACACGCCGTGATGGCGTTACTGAGCGCTCTATAAGCTCTTTATTATTATTATTATTATTATTAGCAACCAGAATATTTAACTAGGATTTGCAAATGTTTTGACAGTCTTCTACTAAGAACATGTTTTCTGGAGTGAGGGGGGTGGGGTGGGGTTGGCATTAAGTGTGGAGAAGTGTGGCTCAGTGGTTAGAGCAGGCAGACCCTGAAGCAGAGGTCAGACCCGGGACCAGGGTTCAATTCCCGACGCGGCATGGTCTTGAGCTCAAATGTCCATAGACTCGATAATTCTCGCTTCGGTGCCTGACCTAATAGTGGGTTCACACTCTGCAACTCTGGGCATTAAGCTTGCTTAATCTCCACAACGCCTCCCCGCGGCGGGATGCCTGGCTTTCACCTTGGGATGCCCTGTAGGGGCTATCTCACAGGGAAAAGCCAGGACGGGTTCCCAAGGCAAGCACGGAGATACCCCTTCGGGGGTCGATTCAGGCGCTATATAAGAAACATAATAATAATAATAATTAAGGGATTGTAATATGTTCTTTATTAACCTGAAGACTTTCTTTAAAAAAGTTCCATTGTCAGGACAAAACTGCTGCCTGGAATTTCTCTGAGATCAGGAAACTGCGACAACTGGTCAGTCCTTTTAACAAGTAATGCAAGTTGTCCCCAAAACGTCAGAACCCCAATGCTATTGTGAGGGCATAAATGTCAAGAATATCCATTTGAGACTTTGATTTTTTGGGTGTAAAAACACTGATCAGTAAAGGCTTACTCTAAGAAAGTGGTGGATGATAGAACACTTAGGTCCCCATTAGGATGTCGGGCGGAACGCCACTGCCATGCGGGCGGTTGCGATCCACCCGACATCCTTCCCCGCCCGCCACCGATTTCCCCCGCAACCCATTTCCCCCCTCCATATTACTACGGCGGGGGGGACCGCGGCAGACGAATAGACCGTCCGCCGCTTTTCCGTCCGGTTGACATGTCGACCGGGTGGAAAAAGGTTCTATATGGTGGCGGTGTTTGTTAGACACCGCCATCCATATTAGGAAGACAGCGGGAACAAGCTTTTCCGTGGCGGCGTTGCCGACACAGATAGGCATGCGGGAATCTCCTGCGGGGGCCCGTTGCGGGCCCCCATGGATTCTTGGAGGTGGGGGGGTGCCTGCACTTCAATGTACAGCGTGGCAGGCACCGCACGGTCCCTGCCACGTTGTGCATTGAAGTACACAACGTGCATTTTTAGCATTGCGACGGGCGGTGCTTTCAGCACCGCTCGCCGCAATGTTAAAAATGCGGGATGCGCCCACCAGTGTGGTGGACGCATCCTAATGGCCCCCACGGGACCGCCGCCCTTATGGCGGGCATTCCCGTTTTACGTCGGGATGACAGGCGGACAAAGCCCGCCCGTCATCCAAATGGGCCCCTTAGATACCAGTAATGTTAAAATGGCTCACAGTGCATGTAATATACAGGCAGTTTGCTAAGTTTTGTTTGCAAGACCTGTATTCACAATTAAAGGTTCAATAATCCCCACTGTCCAGGATCTGCCTTCAACTGGATGATGAAAAGAAGAAGGTTTTCCTCTCTGGAATGGTGCAACTTTCTATGGTCTTTGGACTGGTGGCCTGCAGAATTAGGTGCCGCTCCAACCTTTCAGTCATTCAGTAGAAAACTTAGGAGTAAAAATTGATCAGGAATTCTCTATGAAATACCATGTAACCGCAACAAGAGGGACTTGCTTTGCGACCATGTGTATCCTGAAGAAAGTCTTTTTCTGGGTCCTAGCTTCAGCTAGGAAAACACTGGTTCAGGCACTGATCATCAGTTGCCTAGATTACATCAATGCCTTACCTATATCAGCAAACGAGACACTTTTAACAAAACCTCAGGTCTTACAAAATACTGCTGCCAACTGGTCTTCAACCTCCTTGCAGGTTCTTCCTCTGCCTCTATTCTCAGTTCCCTCCACCGGCTACTGATCAGAAAACGCATCTTTTTCAAGACTTGCTGTCTCATCCACAAAGCTATGCTAGGAAGATCTCTGCAGTCCCTGAAAGACAAACTATGCTACTACCGTCCTGTACACATACTTGGATCTTATGATGAAGCTCTTCTAGTTATCCGGATTCGTGCCTCAAGATATGGAGGCAGAGCTTTCTCTTACACTGCTCCGAGAGCATGGTATAGACGTCTTGATGATCTTCGCAGCTGTGTGGTTTTCACCCGATTAAAGAGACTACTTTAATCGTGGCGTGGCTATTTTAATAATTGGATATGTTACTTGATCAGGCCTAGCACTGAGATACACCTTTGGGTGTGATTTGTTGCGCTCTATAAGTGAATATAACATAACATAACTCAGTTACAGCATCTAATCTGCAGGGTTAGTGTTCAGAAAGTTCTGCACAGGCATGATAAAATGACTGTTGGAAGTGCATTAGTGGACTTGAAAACACCCGGCCAGCAGCGGCAGCCAGCTTAGGTAAGCGCGGTGGGCGGGGCGGGGTGGGGCAGGGAGCTGCAGGGGGAAGCAGACAGACAACGGAATAGGTGTTATTTATTAATTATACCTATTCTGTCGTCTTTCGACTTCGCCCCCTCCCACCCTGCCCCGCCCTACCATGTTTACCTGTGCCGGCCGGTGCTTCAAGACAGAGTTCTTGATTGGTGATCACTGGAGATGCTGTTTAGCGACCTTGCAATTTGATGGTCACCAGGGCACTTGTGCCGGTGTTGCCCTTTGCTGCTGTGCACAATATTTCTTGAAGCTCAGTGGTGGTGGAGTGACCTCAAGGGAGTGTGGGGTGTCAAGGCTTTCACAGTTAGTTGGGTAGGCTTCAGAGGAACCATACCAAGGGCATGGCTAGGTCCTCAATGTCATGGTTACCTTGCACAGGGAATTATTTGGCTCAAGGAGAAGGAGTGCCTCTAGAAAGCCACATGCAACATCTGTTTGCCCCAGAGGCTCTTAAATATATCCTTTTTACGGTAGACACAGGGATTTTTTTCCTGCCGGAGGAGGACTCTGCCCACTGTGTTAAAGTTTGCAGGACTTGCTGTTAGCATGAGCTAAAAGCCATGTTGTTCCTGGCAGCCATTTTAGTTTGCCATTTGCTCGCAATGTGCTTTCTCCCTCTTCCAGAGCCTTGCACATGCTCAGAAAGACCTGTAGCTGCCAGAATGCACCTGTTCCTAGTGTAGACCTGTCAGGCATTTCTTACTGATGTAAGCAGTTTAGTCTCTCCTCCCCATTTATGGAGCAAGCAAATTTTGTATACCCAGATTAGTCAATAACCATGCTTGTATGTGCCAGGACCTCCCCTTGGTTTTATGCTGACTGTGCAACAAATGCATATATAAGGCCCCTGTTCTCTGTACTCCTTAGATTGTCTCATACAGCGGCCTGAGGGTACTGTATGAGACAGTCTCCCTCATGTGAGGTTAATAAATGCATTATTTTGATATTGCAGCTTCCGTGCTAATCTCTTCTTTGTTGGTTTAAGGACCAGGTGTATCAGTGAATCCCTAAAAAGGTTTTTAGTTCTACAAAATGGCGCCCGGGCGTGGGGCTCATAGGAGAAGCGGCTACCCAAGGGAGTGGTCTTGACGGGAGGCAGGAATCTACTGAGGAGGACAGGATAGGAATCTACTGAGGAGGTACCCTGCGCACGGAGATTCTTTATCTTTGCAGATCCATATGTTTCTGGATTCCCTGATCTGGCTCTCCAGGTGTTAGCCGCTCTCGACTGAGATCTTCTTTGGCGTGAGTATTCTAAAACGACTGTTAGGTCATTCCGAACTTGGTATTGGGAGGCTGGAGATTTGTGCTTGGTAAGGTCATCAACATTTGTTTGCTTGTTTGGCCAAAAATTTGATTTACATGGTTTGTTTGGATATATGTAAATTGCAATTTATGTAGGCAGGTAATGAGGAGATTTTTCTCTAAATTGTGGAACATTGTGTTAAGCGTCACTTGGCAAATAATATTGTATATGCTGCAATACTTTTGATGGGCCTGTTTCAAGCTCACTTGTGCTGCTTTCTTCGAGGTACCAATGTGAATCTTGAACAAACTCAGCCGGTTCCCCTAGAGGGGATACCTAAAAAGGTTTAGGTATATTAAAAAAGTTATTTCTTCCATGGTGACTAAGTACACCATGGAACTAAATATATACATAAAAAGGATCCTGGTCTGTGCACTTAGTAACATTCATAAGGTGATATGCAGAGCGCTTCTTGAGTGTTTTGCCAGTCAAACTGGACAATTTTGAGTATTTTGGCTTCTTTAACATGGAACAGTCTTTGGGCTGTGTTGGTGCAGTCTTTTGAACTACTTTTGAGAGCTTTTCTTGTAAATATGACTTACAATTAGTATTTACAAATGGTTTGGTTCGAGTACAGTCTGTGAGCTGTCTCTTGTTTTTGTCCTAAGTGTTGATGTGTGGGTTGATTGTGTGTTTGAAAGTCTATGTGGTTTGTAGGTTTGACACCTGTGGTACTTGTGTGAGTAAGTAGCGAGTGGGCTCTTTGTGTAAGAATGGCTAGCCCTAAGCATGCAGTGTTGTGTGTTCTGAGTGTATGGCCCCCTTCTGAAAATGTCTGGAATGAGCTCAATTTGTTTTTTGTCATCATTTTGCTCTGAAAATGTAATTGAAGGAATACATTTTAAGAAATATTCCAGAAATGAATTATGTAACATATGCTAAATATCTGCACGCTGCAAAAACAACAGTTGATGGACAGAATGCAGAACAATGTCATACATTCACCCCAGTCCAGAGATCTGGGCCTAAATCCATCGTTTTTTTGCACTCCACACCACCCCAGTTCAGACATGGCCATGCAAATCAGCCTTGACCCTGTGCCTCATGGGAACAGTCCAATCCGAACTGCTAAGCCATGTCTTTGGTTTTGCAAATATCTGCACTCTACCATTAAAATTGAAAAAGTAAGAAAATATAGATATGTGCAAATTGCTACACTGGTAAAGATAAATTAGAATTCACATTTAATAGGAATAAAATAGGCCTCATAGAAAGGAAGAAAAAACAAAACGGTATGCTTTGCAATAACTAGGTCTAAAATACAAAATGTTACAGCATTCTCCTTAGATACATTGTATTATATATTAAAAGGCATTCACAATATTTGAGTAATTAGTTGCTGTAAAATAAAAGTTTTAGAAAAAAGGCCAGCAAGGGATTTTGTTTAATTGCTAATTGATTGAAAACAAATAATAATTTTCAGACAAAACAAAATCCTGGTTTTTGAAGTTATTTACTATGTTAGTGTGGTAACATTGTAGATACTGATCTCATATGACTGTTTATCCCAAATCAACAAGTAATTACAGCAACAGATTCACTACAGTTTTAGGATCCTTGATTGTTTAACGAGTCCTAATATTGCTGATCAATTAGCAATTAAACAAAATCCCTTGCTGGCCTTTTTTCTAAAACAAGTATTGCCCAAGCCCGCAAGGGTATATTGGGTTGCTCACCTCTCTATTTTTTGTAAAATAAAAGTGTCTCTTTCACCACATTGTACAAATCGATAGATTGGGGCAGGCCTGAAATGCCTGAGTTTTAAGACTGAACCATGCTCATATTTCAGCACCAGAAAAGAGCCCTTCTTTTTGCAGCTGTTCCAAGCTTTCTCACTGAGAGGAAGCTGTCTGTCACAACCAACGGAGATTAAACTTTTTCAGGACATTACAATACAGCATAGGGTTTTTTTACTGAGAAAGGCGTAGAAATTGACACCTGCTGGCCAGAGCACAGCTGAGTCAATAACTCATGGCTATTCCTGGTCACAAACCACAAGAAAAAAATGCTGGGTCAACTTGATCTTAAGTTAGTGCAAACATGGTATAAGGCGTGCATTGAAGACTGCTGATTTTAAAAGTTAGAAAAGACAGTTTCATTATTTCGGATAACAGAGAAAAGATTAAAAGTAGGGATTTTCTTTCTTGTTTCCTTTTTACATAAGCACATCCATGGATCTGATGGGAAAATAATTACGGTCCTTTAAAAAAAAGTGATGCAGACTTTTCATGTGTCAGTAAGGCTTTTTTGATTAGTGTTATAAGTAAATGCATTTAAAGGTGAAAGGAAAGGAATGAGGCTTGCTTTTCATATGTGGAACCATCAAAAGGGTTGGTGATACCGGAGCCCGCATGGGGGCATATTCTACGTAGGGCATGGAAAGGAACTAGAAATGAGTGATTCCAGCTGGTGAACTTCTTTATTTTGCATAGAGCATACCTGACACCAAGTAAGATCATAGAATTTTATAGCACTAGCAATGCGATGTGTCCTAGATGTGCTGCCGTGGGTGCAGACTTGGAGCATATGTTGTGGGGATGTTTGAGTATGGGGACCTATTGGACGGAAGTGGGAGGCCCACTGAATTTAATTACAGAGCACCACTTGGACTTCGACATGGCTGTATGAGTGCTGCACTGGTTCCCTGACACCTCCAAGACACAGATAACTAGTAAGTTCATAGATATGGGCTTAGTGTTAGCAAAAAGGGAAATTACGATGCGTTGGAAGGCAAGAGAAGGTCCTAGTGTTAGGAGGTGAAAAGCCGAATTGCTTAAGTGAGCTAGTAGTGAGGGGGCAGTTCAACTGCTGCAGGCGCGAAGGCAGAATAATGAAAAAGTGTTGGAGGCAGCGAGAGCATGGTAGGAGCTGGTTCAGGAGCTGGTCAACCAGTCGAGTGTAGAGGATACGGAATAAAGGTGCATAGGAAGGACTGTAACCAAGTGTGAACAATTTAGTTGGATTTAAACATGCACTTTATTTACAAGAAAGAAATGATCACAGAACACACTGGTGGAAAGGAGGGGGAGGGCGGGGGAGTGGGGAGTGGTTAGTTGATTGGTTAAGCAAAATGATATGTAACGTTGATGTTAACTGTCATGGCAGGAGATCTGGAAAAGACAATAGCATACCGTTGTTATATATTGCGGACATGGAGACGAACATGCATCAGTGGAATGTAACTGTGTATTGGAATTTGGGGACTATTGAATGGAAGAGGGAGGGACTTTTGATAATTGTAAGAGTGACTGACTGTTCAATGTGAGAAAACCAATAAAATTGTGTTTAAAAAAAAAGGGTTGGTGATCATTATTAAGAAAACAAAATTGACTATATGAGGACATTTGTTTGTTAAAAATAGTTGCACTAAAATCGTTTTAGATCCTTATTATATCTAATAATCCTACTGTGAATAATATATGACTCCTAGCATCAGAGTTGAAATTTTAGCAGCACTTTACTACAATGTGGGGAATACAATGTGAAATTTCACTTTACCCAGGCGTACAAAAACTCATTTTATAAGGGTGTACCTTATAGATTTCTGATCCCCCATCACTGGGATATCTAAGGGAGACCCTGGGGGTCCCTAATATGCCAAAACATTGAAGGTTATCTATTTTGTAAGTGCCCCTACCACCAAAGTCGAATTTGAGCAAAATGTACTTTTTAAAAGCAGTTCTGCCACCCAGGGCAGTTTTCAAACTGAACTCAGGCTTCAGTAATGCACACATGCAAGTACAGAACAAACAGCTGACCTCTATACTGCTAGAAAAGCACACCACACGCTGCACAAAAATGAAAATAAGTACAAAGAAACCAGCAGAAGTTATTATCCTATCTTTAAATTATTGGCAAACAGGTACGGAACAGGACTGCCTTACAGCTGTGAGTCTTCAGAGTTACTTTGAATTGGAAAAACCGCATGGAAAAGCCTTGCACAAAAATAGAACAGGTGGTAAGGGTTAGAGGTCTAGCTCTGTATTTAGCAACCTAGCAGAGCTAAGGGTAAGGTTTGCTTTGACACTTCGAACTCTGAAAGATTCTGAAAGACGAGATGACAGCGCAGGGAGAGAAAGAGAAGCTTTGCTTACTATTATTGGAAAAAACAAGTTTTGCGCAGTTATATGAACAGAAGGAAAAGCAGTGATGTATGTTGGCCCTGAGTAGAGTGTAGCCCTGCCATGTATATAAAAATGATGGTTTTAGCTGAAAGATTACTGTGCAAGAGATGAGATAAGGAGGCAATGGGATTTAGTTTGCATTCATTCGCCCTCATGTTAAACTAGTACAATTGTTGAAGGAATTGGTAATTGGTTATTAACGCTTTCTAAGTTAACTCAATATGCTTGTGTTAAGCTGAATAAGACAATGGCCACTTTTTAAGATACATCCTACAAGTTTGTTTGTGCCCAGCTGCCAAAAATAGGGGTAGATAGTGTAGACAGAAGGTCACCTGTTTCAGGTTTTCTACTGTCGAAATGGGGGAAAGGAGGTTAGCTCCTTAGCAAATTAAGGGTAAGCAAATTTATGTTTTCTATCTCGTTTTCTCACTCCCGTTTGAGCCTGTCTAAGCTGTCTAGGAAATGGCCATGAGGCGTTTTATTGGCTAATCATTAATACTGTTTTAAAATTGTTAGATTTAATAAAATGAATATAAAATATGTCATGATACTGCCCATCCTGTCTGATGGCATTATGAAAGGATGAGCAGTCTAGATAGATGTTTCCTTATTTGACCTTTAAGGGCAACTATATGTTATTCTCATGCTACATACAGTTTTGCAAGGGCATGCTAGTCTTTTATTAGCTAGTCTGTGTAAATAAGCTGACAGCCCTTAGTAGAGCTGGTGAATAGGGTTTTTTAAAAATTATGTTGCATAGTCTAGATCATGAAAAGTAGAATACACAAGGATCATAATGTTAGGATAGATGCCCATGTGATCTCAGCAAACATTTTTGAAGGAAAATATTGTTTTTTAGGAGTTTGTTTGGCACAACATGTTCTGCTGGAGAAATGTATGTACCCACTATGTTGAAGTTTTTTTAGTTATTTATGTAATAAGAATCCCTGTTAAATTAGCAGTTTTAGATTTTCCTGCTTCGCCTATAACATGAAAGCATGACCTTAAGTGTAAAATGTAGGTGATTTTATCAAGAGAAATAATTTTAGAAGTTTGCAAGTAAAAGTATGGAACATTTCCTTTTTTCTTGAGGTTCTTCAGATGAATAATATAGGAATACACAAATGTAAGGATTTAGAGTATGTCTGTATTGTTTTTATTTTTTCCTCAGAATTTAGTAAATGAGCACAGACTTCCTTGGCTGCTTGGGATTGGGAGAAACAAATCAAATAATGTAAAATATTACTCTTGTCAGTTCACCAAAGAGTTCCTTTTATACTTGCCAATAGGTCCAGGATGTTGTTTTTTACTCTCAGATAGATGGAAGTGGTTCTTGGGTGCCTTGCTAATGTATGGGGTGCCCCAAGACTAAGGAAGTATTCTGAGACTATCCTCTCTGTTGGTCGGTTATTTGTATGCCTTGTCTAAAGACCTTTTGCTCTGTCCACCAATAGATATTTGCTGCCTTACAACCATTGCCAGAGGGGCCCGGACATCAGATCCAGCCTGGGGAGTCAGCACCAGTCCAGCTTGAAGCCAAGGTGAAGGTAACCTAACCAGCACAGACGTTGCTGGCAACTAGGACCTCAGTGAAGGTAGAAGACCGGAAGCACTAGGATGTGAAGTTTGTATCCCTGCCACTGTCTTGGGCCAAAGATGGGGTCACAAATCAGAAAGGAGAAGTTTTGGATCAAGTTTTTGATGCCCAGCTGAGAGTCACAGCCCAACCAGAACGGCAAGGAGGCTTTTGCCTGAGGTGACCCCCTTTGAAATAAAGGTTGCTTCAGGCGCTTCAGCATCACACCCCTGAATCCTGGTCCCAAAGTGAATGAAAGTTTACACATTTGTTTTTTGATCAAGAGATACCTGGGCACACTGGGTACAATCTTTGGCCCCAACAAAAGAGCAGTGCGCCAGCAGAGCAACATAGGAGTTAGGGAAGGACTTGAGTTTAGGGTACAGGTGCTGTGTCACTGGTGCCTGTTAGATTAAAGGGAAGAAAACTGGTGAACTGCCTGAGACACTGGACAGGATAATTGAGGGCACTTGCCCCGGAAGGTGATTGCCCTATCCCCAAAGAAAGACTATTTCTTCTCAAACTGGGACAAGATTATTTTCTTGAGTTGCGAGTTGTGCAGCTCCACCGTGGGAACAACAAGAGTCTGTCTGTGAGGCTCAAACGGACACAGGGAGAAGACTCCCCTCTGGCTGGTTGTACAGCGGCTTCACTTTCCAAAGGACTTCTTTTTGTTAGCAATGTACCCCTTTGGTTGTCCCATTTTTGAAGAGGATCAGTACTTTACGGCTCCTCGTCCTAATTCCCATGGCCTCGTTTGGTCCTTCTGGTCCCCTGCAGCCAAGATAGTATTTGTAATGATCCTTGTATTTTATTTGAAATCTCCATTAGGAATAATGTTTATTCTGTAAGAGAAACATTTTGCTAAACAATTTACAAATTCTTCTTTGCCCTCCTCCTAAAGTATATTCATTGATACTCTAGCCCTCATGAAAAGAACACTGGAAAAGTCTATTGAAAATGTTTTTATTAGATATGTGCTGTTGGCTATTCTGAGATTGAAATAGTTGGTCACTGAAATACATAGGAGCCCTGAAACATAGAATTGGACTGGATGGTTTTGGGATTTGCTTTCGGCTTGGGGTTGAAAAAATATTGATAGTTCTGTTTGTGATAATAGTCATTACTCTCTCCTGCTATCTGTATGACCCAATGCTCTGTTCCCTTTGTGCTTCTGTCTATACCTTATATATGCCAGCTTAAAAATATTTACAATGAAAAATGCACACCTAGCAATGGTTTAGAATATTGATGAATTTAAGAGAATAAATGTGCAAAATATGCTCTATTTTCCTTCTAGATCATAGGGATGTCTTTAGCTCATGCTAAAAGGACCGTCTGTTAAAGTTTGCAGGAATTGCTGTTAGCATGAGCTAAAAGCTATTTTGCTCCTGACAGCCATTTTAGTTAGTCATGTGCTCACAATGTGCTTTCTCCCTCTTCCAGAGCCTTGCACATGCTCAGAAAGACCTGTAGCTGCCAGAATGCACCTGTTCCTAGTGTAGACCTGTTAGGCATTTCTTACTGATGTAAGCAGTTTAGTCTCTCCTCCCACTTTGTTGAGCAAGCAAATTTTGTATACCCATATTAGTCAATAACCATGCTTGTATGTGCCAGGACCTCCCCTTGGTTTTATGAT
Organism: Lissotriton vulgaris; assembly: GCF_964263255.1. NCBI lineage: Eukaryota > Metazoa > Chordata > Amphibia > Caudata > Salamandridae > Lissotriton > Lissotriton vulgaris. Next base: position 1,102,449,781 of record NC_141694.1, on the reverse strand, counting down.
GACTATGCAACAAATGCATATATAAGGCCCCTGTTCTCTGTACTCCTTAGACTGTCTCATACAGCGGCCTGAGGGTACTGTATGACGCAGTACCCTCATGTGAGGTTAATAAATGCATTCTTTTGATATTGCAGCTTCCCTGACAATCTCTTCTTTGTTGGTGTAAGGACCAGGTGTATCAGTGAACCCCTAAAAAGGTTTTTATTTCTACAACATTATGTCATGTATTGACACACTTTCCTAGCACACATGGCCAGATTTTGACCTTGTATAGAAGCAATGGAGTGACCTAACAAACCACTCAGAACGTACTGAGCATTTTCATTTTTTCGAGGGGGTTCACCAGAACTCAAGTGCACATCCCTTAAAGTTTAGTTTGGTATTGAACCTCCCACAATGCATTCAGAGATCTGGTTTCCACAGTGATGGTAGAGTGACAGGAATTGTGGATTCTCCTCCAGTATTCTTTCAGCAGTCAAGTATTTGTTGCTGGGCTTTGGCTCTCTTCTGCTGGGGCTGGGAATGGGCACTTAGTACATCTTCTTTGATCACTTATTGGCAGTGACCATGCGCCAATCTGAAGAAAGCTGAGTTAGGGTCAAATATAGGTGGGTATTTAAAAAAGCTGTGATAAAGGTTATAATGCAATGTTTGCAAAAAAGGGAGAGGGACCCCTTTGTTTAACCAAAAGAAATAGGGTACTCTTGTACATGAAAACAAAATTATTCCTTGGTTATCTAAACCCACAAATACACACAATATCACATCATATTCAGAAGAAATATATACTTAGAGAGCAACAGATAGGAAAAACAAATGAAGAATAAAAGCCCAAATAATAAGCTCAAATGTCAAAGATAAAAGTCAGTACAAAATAATATTTATTATAAATATATATAGGTCAAGTTAAAATTATAATGAAATGTTTGCACAAATTAGCAAGTCACTGAAAAATTGGGAGTTGTGTACATTTTATTTGGTGACTTAGGATGATCTTAGTGCTCCATTACAGATTCTTTGTGATACCTTGACTTCACCCACTTCTCTCCATTCCTTGCTAATGGTTTCTGTCTCGAATTTCTCAGTGGATGTTATCCCAATTGTTCGCTACAGCTCTTTTTCTGGCTTGTCTCAGTACTCCTCAAAGTTCTATGTACTGCACTACATTGATACTTACCTGGAATGTTGCAGTAAGGCTCCAGGGGGGTGCATCAGGGACAAAGACCCATAGAGGAACAGGCTGTGCTGACAACTGATGTGGTGCAATTGATGCCAAGGTTGAATCAGCCTGTTCCTGCAGGTGCCTACTCTAAACGGCACACTTCTTAGGAGGGGGAAAGGTCTGGGTTGGTCATGGATGGCCATGGTGCAAACCTCAGGAGATCTCCTGGTCTGGGGCGGAAACAACTTAACAAGGTGGTCATTACATCGTGTTACCTTTAGAACGCGGTTGTTACAACCACTGTGGTGTTAACCGCTTCAGCGCGGCGCGAATTTTCGCGCTGTGCTGAAGATTCGAAAACGGGCGTGGTCGTGACGGAACGGTTCCCTCACCAGCACAGCCCAACCGACGCTCGTGATGGAACCGTTCCGTCACGAGCGTCGAAGGGGTTAATTCGCAGTAGCATTACAACGCAAGTCGTTACAACGACTTGCTATACATGGAGCTCTAAACTAAGGAATAGTCTAATTTACTATTCTAACACCTTCCCTACTGTTGCACACACTGGAGTTGGAATAGTAAATTATACTATTCCTAAGTCCAGCTAGCCATCTAGAGCAAGTCGTTGTAACAACTTGCGTTGTAATGCTACTGCAATGTAACAACGCGGTCGTTGTATCGACCGCATTGTAAACGCATGCGTTGTAAACGCATGCAATGTAATGGTATATATTCAGTCTGGGGTGGAAGCTGAACCAGGGAGACACCCTATACGTGACAGCAGGTCTTTCTTTGCCCTATTCATAGCAATTCCACCACTGACAAGAAAAACTGGGGAACATAGTGCCCAATTGAGGAGAAAATCTATGGAACTTCTGACAAGAGATAATTGACTCAAATACTGTGATAATTATGAAGCTAAGATCTTCAGTTAAAGACCAAGGTCAGTCAAGAAAGTTCACAGTCCTTCTCGTCTGCATCCTTTGGTTGCTGACCAAAAGGGTCACTCTGACAGTTACAAAGCCTAAGACCATTAGAAAGCCTAAGAGGAGCCATACAGTTTCTGATTCCTCACAACCTATGGGGGGGGGGGGGGGGGGGTGACTGACCACGTTGCTACCAATTGGTAGACCTAGAGGCCTGACAGACAAAAGTTTTTTTTTGTATGTACACAAAAATTACAAAAAGCTGACCTTTCTTTTTTGATTCTCCCATGCAGGTAGTTGTCATTGCAGAACGTTGCCACAGATTGTAATCGCTGTTGGGCCTCAACTTGGGAGGATGTGGAGGTTTTCAATATGTGGGGTGTTGTGATAGGGGTCACATTTGTGTCCAGGACTTACCAGAGGCGGTCTGCCTCAGAGGAAGACTGTGTGTGCACGTCATACTCAAACAATGCTTTGCTTGTTGCTGAACCCCGCAGGTGGTTTTTTTCCTCATAGCATGGGCTATGCTGATGGTTCTGTGATCACTGTCACCAGGAAGGGTTTTCCGTGCTTAGGTGGGGAGTTTCAGTGGGCTCGTGCAGTGCTAGAGCTGCAGAATCTAACATCAGACAAAGGGCGTCAAAGCTGTTTGTATTCTTTGTGTGTTTATCCGACACCATGATTCTGGATGAAGAGAACCGGTCGAGCCTATGAACTACCCATCTCCAAATGGTGCTGTTAGACCCTTGGGTGGTAGTCCCACCAAATCTTTGCCTTTATCTATCCTGTTTTGCTGAATTTGTTTTTGTTGGCTTTACGACTCTACATTTTACCACTGCTAGCTAGTGCTTCAGTGCCTGTTCTCTCTTCCTAAAACGTGGTGAAATTGTTCTACACCTAATTGGCGCATTTAATTTAAATGTAAATCCCTAGTAAATTATTCTAGTTGTAGCCAGGGCTTGCAGCACACATTGTGCTACCAACTAAAGAAGCCCTTCAAACATATCTCAGGCCTGCCACTGCCTTTACTGTTATTTCGACCTGGCAAAATACACCTTTTGCCAGGCCTGAACCTTCCTTTTAATACTTGTAAGTCACCTGTAGGCTAGGCCTTAAAAGCTCCTAGGGTAGAGGGCATGGCATTTAACGTGTAAGACCTGATTTTAAGTTTACATGTCCTGGCTGTGAAAAACTCCTAATGATGTTTTTCATTTTTGTAAAGTCTATCTCTCCCATATATAGCCACTGGGTTGCCTCATAACATTTATTAAGTGCTCACTTTAGCTTGGAGGCAGATAGAAAAATATTTCTTAGACTCTTGAATTGTAATTTAAAACCCTCCTTCACGGTAAAGTCAGATTTTAAGCTACAATTCTGAAAATGCAACTTTTAGAAAGTTGGCACTTTTGTGTCCAGGCCAACTGTGCCTTTCTGCCAGTAGTCAGCCTACTGAGCACACAAAGGAAGCACACAACAGACCTGCCCTTGCCTTTTTGGCACCCTAGACAGTTTGGAGCCAAACTCCGTAAGGAGGAAAGGGAGACAAAGGGGACACCCGCCACAAGCAAGCCTGCACTGGGGATAAAAGGTGTTGCTCTCAGACCACCACATGAGATCACTTCTGTACCTGTGAAAGATTCAGAAGGACTACCTTACTCCCCAAGGAAGTAAGACTGCACCTACTCCCTTGAAGCCAGGACGACTAGAATGACTCCAAGGGCTAGCAGACTGACCTCCTGTGTGAGCCACAGGGAAACAACAAGCTCCAGAGACCTGCCTTACAACTTACCAGCACCAACTGCACCTGCCTAAGCCCTGCTTCCGGTCTCTGCTGGAGTGAGGCCTGATCCCCAAGAGGTGCCCTCCAAGGTTCTGGACTCTTGGCTTGAGTCAGAGTGCACTTCTCCCGGCACAACTGAAGGTTTAATTGGGACCAACACAGCATGATCCTGATGTGCAGCATCATCAGAACCGACGGAGTGCATTGTGACCTCGCATTGCAACTCCTGGTCAGCAGATTCATCGGAACAGACACAGTGTGGCACGGACCAACGCAGGACCTTATACCTCAACAGTAAGGACTGCGAGGTGTCCCCTTGCATGTCCAGCAAGACCTCTGTATACATACTGGATTTTAGTGATTGGCGTGGCAGAACCCATGAGGTGGGGAGCGCGGAGGCCCAGCGGGGGCTGTAAAGAGTAGCTGCATATTGTGGGTGGGACAGCCCCGGAGGAGTCAGCTATGCCTCCGGGATCCTCGCTACAGAGGCATACATTGCACCTTCCTGAGACCGAGCCTGATGCCAAGGCCTACCAATGGTAAAGATAGACAGTCTATCATAAAATAGTCCACCACTAAACACCTTCCTCAACGCGAACATGGCTAAAGCTCGTGAGAAGAAGGACAGCACTCTTAAATATATGCTCCTTAAGACGATGGGGCCCGGCGGTACCCAATGGGTCCGCTAGCTCGGTGACACCAGACGAGCCAATCACACGTCCATATCTGGAGTCGCTGTTTGCCTCCCTGTAGGAAGACCTACATTCTTTTCCGAAGGAAATCACACTGGAGCTGAAAGAAACGCTGCATGAAATGGACGGGCTAGGTCAGAAAATCACGAAAGAGGCAGGGAGGAAGAGATAGAACAACTCCAAAGAGAAATACTCCACCTTAGAGACCAACACCTGGACCTTCAAGCCCATACAGAGGACCTGGAGAACAGATGGCGATGGAAAAAAATCTGCATATGTGGGGTCCCTTCTGGAAGTGAGGGATCCGACATCACCTCCTATATTCAGGACTTATTTAGACACATTCTAGAAGCTACTTCAGAGACGATAATCATGCTCGATAGAATGCCCAAGACGCTCGCCTGAAGCCCCGCCGTTGGATATCCTTACATGCATACACAAATTTTCCCTGAAAGAAAACATCCTCCAGAAAGCCAGAAGCCACCATCCCCTCCAATTTCCGAGGTACCACCCAGTCCTGTACCAAGATTTAGCAGCATTTTCTCTTCAGAAGCAAAAGGACTTCCACCCCATCACCGCGCACCTCTGTGTATCGGGGTGCGCTATTAGTGGGGACTCCCCTTTCGCTTGATCTTCCGCCAGGATGGGAAGTTGCATCAGCTTAGGTTACTGGAGGAGACATGTTCTGGGCCTAAATAGAGATTGACCCGAGTCGGAGAGGGGGAATGGAGGGGAGCGGAGGGGAGCAGGCGTCCCCGGATGGGGGAGTGCTGGGGGCTCCCCGGGAGGACTTCATCTTGACCTTGAAACAATAGCAAGGGAGCAACAGGCAGTAATAGACTCACTATCAGGATCAGCAACATGTTCGGACACTCCCTGATTGCACCCGTGCACCTGGGGTTTCCTCTTTTGTCCCTCTGCCTTGCACCGCTTTCCTTTTGCTTGCTCCATCTCTGCCTGATCGCATTACTTGAGCACAAAGTGCTTTGCTGGGGGGGAGGGGGAGCCGCACCCACGATCCCACTTGTAACCAAATGGAATCATCAGAAATGGACCTGATATTTTTCTATGCTTGTTTTTATTTTATATTGTTATTATCTGTTATGGGTTTAGATACCATAATGTTTCCCCTTTTGTTTGGACCTGGAACCCACTGATGCAAGCCCTTGATCTTCTCCCACCATGTGCACAGCATTCTCCATTCCGTACTCGTAATCCTCCTTGTTGGTTTCATAACGGCCTCTATACAGCCTCCATCCTTGGTACTCAATGACAGATCAACTGAAGGTCCTTACACTAAACATTAAAGGCCTCAACCACTCACTGAAACAAAGGTCTATCCTATCATATCTCGAGCACTCAGGGGCCCACATTTGCCTGTTACATGAGACACATCTCTTATCGAAGGACGAGGATAGGCTCCGCTTCAGACATTTCCAACACACCAATACTTTTCATCACTCCAGAATAAGACAGCAGGGGTGGCCATTCTGAACTCCCAACACATTAAGGGGAAGGTACTTTCTAAAAAGGCCGAATTGAAAGGGGAGACTATTGGTATACTCATTTCAAATGGGCTTCAGAACTCTTACAATAGTGACGGCATACTTACCTAATGAAGGGCAGGCGAATTTTAGTACAACTGGCGGTGACGGAAACAATAAGTAACCTAATTAGTGCAGTCCTGGTGGGGGGGATCTGAACCTAGGCTTCGACAATGACATAGACAGATCTGCTCAAAGACAGGGTCAGGTAGATGCCTTATCCAAAAAGTGATTAGAATGGCTGCTTAGTCGACATGTGGAGGAAAACTCATACACAAACCCAAGACTACACATTTTATTCATTTGCGCAAAGAACATACGATAGGTTGGATTATGTCCTGGGAACACTAGACCTGCTTCCTAACGTACACAGTGAACCCCGAACCCTGTCAGATCATGCGGCTGTGGTAGCTACTATTGGGATCCAACATGCTTACTCTATCCCTAGAACATTGCGACAGAGACAGCCTCCTGCAGCGTCCTACAAACGTAGATCACATTGCCATGGTCATTAACGACTACCTGGCCATCAATGACAATTCTGACTCTCCTATCTCTATTATATGGGATGCATTAAAGGCAGTGGTAAGGGGGAACTGATCGCCATATCATCGCCTGAAAATAAAGATTGCAAAGCTAAGAGCGAAGCCCTCTCCCACCAAGTGGCATTCACGAAAGGACCAGGCCCCCAGGGTGTGGAGACCACTGGAGGCAGCCAGAACCCAACTAGCCGGCATTGAAACTTACAGGGCAGAGTATGGCGCACTCCGGTTAATGCACCAATACTATGTAGGTGGAGACAAGGCTGGGCGACTCTTGGCCAATTGGCAGAAGATCCAACGCCAGGAATATCAGATCCAGGAGATTTGAGACGCTGATAGCCGGACGTGAACCAAGGACCCCCACATTGCGGAGACATTTAGGACTATTATCAGGACCTATACATTGCACAAAACCTCCAGCCGGAGGGGATACTAACTTACTTACAGGAAGCACACACATCCACCCTGACTTCGGAGTAGAGGGAGGAGCTGGACTGCCCCATCAGAATCGAGGAGGTCATCTACTGCATATCTCGCTTAAAGCTGGCCAAATCCCCAGGTCTGGATGGCTTTCTGGCCCTTTTTTACAAATCGTTTTGCTCGACCCTAGCACCCCTTTTGGTTCGATTATTTAACACATTGGGCAGCTCTATAACCCTCCCTCCATTGATGAGGATGGCCTCTATAGCAGTGATCCCCAAACCAGGGAAGGATCCTACCCAATGTTCCTCATACAGGTTGATTTCTCTCTAAATTTGGGTCTTAAAATCTTTACAGGTATCCTGGCTGCATGCCTCAACCCCTTGCTACCGGGTCTCGTTGACCTGGATCAAGCAGGCTCTGTTCTACAACGCAAATGTGGCTACAACACACGAAGGGTCTTACATCTTATAGACAAAGTTCAGAGGCTTGGTCAGGAACGCATGATGTTATCGGTCGACAATGAGAAAGCGTTCAACAGGGTCCTCTGGCCATACTTAGAGGCAACCATGGAGCACTTTGGTTTAGATGAAAGATTCTGAAAGTTGATTTCCAGTGCTTACTGCCTCTTCTCCACTCACAATCAACAGGGGCACCAGACAAGGATACCCACTGTCGCCCTTACTCTTTGCTCTATATATGGAGCCTTTGGCATATAGAGTTAGATCTAACCTGGCAATACAGGGAATCACATTCGGTTGTGAACAGCATACCATAAGCCTATGCGCTGACGATGTACTGGCAACTTTGAAGGATCGGACCGCCTCCCTTTCCGGCAGTCCTGGAGGAACTTGCTACATTCGACCACGTATCGGGGTTTAAAATGAACATTCACAAGTCACAAGCCATTGACTCTACTCTGCAACATCAATCATTGTCAACCCTCCGACGGTCCTGTCCCCTTTAGTGGGCCACTACACACATTCAATATCTAGGACTCCAGATAGCCCCTATGTTACCCGAGATGGTGACCCTCAATTACCGTGCTCTGACTCACCAGATTCACTCTGATATTGGCCGCTGGTGACACCACCCGCTCTTTTGGCTTGGGAAGATGGCAGCAGTGAAAATGGCAGCCCTTCTCCAAATTCTGGACCTATTTCAGGTCCTCCCATTGGACCCACCACCGGACTCGCTTCGCTCCCTGCAGAATTACCTGAACCATTTCATATGGGCAGGCGAATGCCCCCGACAAGAATTGGCCTATAGAACTCCTCTGGAGGGCGGCCTAGGTGTCCCGGATCGAGTCCGATATTGCAGGGCCCCCCGATTTAGAGCTTTTGTTGAATGGTCACGCGCGGAGTCTGAAAAACACTGGTTCTTTATGGAGAGGGCACTTGCGGGGCAGCCCCCGTGGATGATTCCCTTCCTTCCCAAGAGTGCGCGCCCCCCCAACAAGTACCTCTCTTCCATCACTAAACCTGCGCTAAAGACCTGGGACAGGGTGGCAACTAAGAGGTTCCTCACCTCTTTCCCTTCCCCCCTGACACCCATAGTTGAGAACCCCAACTTTACCACAGCACTTACTGATCCTGGGTTCCACCGGTGGAACCAGCTGGGATGCAGAACGATAGGACACCTATTTGATGCGGAGGGCACCATCCCATTTGACTACCTTTGCCAAGAACACAACCGGTCAGAAAGTGAATATTTACACTACACCGAAAATCCGCCATTGGGTATTGCACTTGGCAAACCGCCCAGAAGCACGACAGCTCACTCCATATGAACGCTGGCTCCTTTCCAGCACGACAGACACACGACTCATCACACATTTGTATAAATGAATGGCGCCTGAAAACAAATGTACAAAATCCCCAGGTCAAAAGTGATGTGAATTTGAGATAGGACAGGAACTATCCTCAAAAGAATGGGGAGATATTTATTACTACACATGACACACCGCCCGTAATACCTCAGGCATTGAAACGGCCACCAAAATTGTAACATATTGGTACCTCTCCCCGGCCAGAGTGCATAAATTCGCCCCATCTAAATCATCCAACTGATGGCGCCAATGTGGAACCTTTGGCATGTTACTTCATATTCTATGGGACTGCCCGAAGCTAGTTACATACTGGGTAAAGGTTCTTAGCGACATAGATAAACACCTAGAAAAAGAAATCACCGGATTCCCACCGTATGTGCTATGGGCCTTCCTAACACACTTACCTTCCCACCGAAGTCTTGCAGGGGTAGACAGATTGGACTAGCACTACTGGCGGCTTTCCAGAAAATATTAATGCACTGGGGCACGGGACACATCCCCACACACCAGGGATGGCTCCATAGATTATGGCGCATCCCCCTCACACTGGAGCACCTGAGCTCTACATTTCGCAAGCTTTGGAAGCCCTTCCTGTTCTTGTTGTCGACGGAATTCCGTGAGCTAACATGCCTCAAGTACTTATGCCCACTCCTCTTAAAGGATGTTACTACTACATCAACACATGGCTAATGAAATGGGTTTGGTGAGAAGATTGGGGCCCCCTCTTACCGCTTTCTCTGTCCAGGTTACCAAGTCCGGGGTAGGTGGGAGGGGGGTAGTTGTGGCGTTAATATATAATTGTATTCATTGCAACTGGTGGCTTCACCATTCGCCATTTTTACAGCTGTTTCCTGAGAAATTACAATAAAGAAATTTAAACCATAAAAAAGTTAAAATGCATAACTCCGGTTCTACTGATTGGATTTCATTAAATTTTCAGATTGCCTCTGAGTTAGGCTGATTGCCTTTGGGGACCCTCTAAAAAGAGAAGTGTTACATTTCTTGTATGTTGTGCTGTGCAGCGTGAGACCATGGCCACTGGGGGAAGTTGCCTATTCCCCATAAAGCTGAACAGACCTTTGCCACATCTAGGGCCAGATATAGGAGCCCTAATACCGGTCGGAAATGGCCGATTTCGGCCGCTTCCGACCGGTATTAGGCTTTTCAGATGTAGGGGGCCTACCGAAGCGGTAATTTTACCGATTCAGTAATTTTACCGATTCGGTAAAATACCGAATCGGTATATTTACCAAATCGGTAAATCCATATGTAGCTGACACTCCTAAGAGTGCCACATGCCCTTAAGAGTCGGTATTTTACCACACAATCCTATTGTGTGGTAAAATACCGAATTCAGGTGTACACCTGTGCCATGTGACACACAGACATGCCCTTAGGGCATGTATGTGTGCCAAATGTCACACAAGCCTGTACTTGGGGTGCTAGAGGGTGTCAAAGTGACACCCCTGCACCCTTGCAGGATTCGGTATTTACCGATTCGGTAAATACCGAATCGGTATTTCCCATTGATTCCTATGGGCTTCAAGGCCCATAGGAATCAATGGGCAATACCGATTCGGTATTCCTAAATTTCGAATTACCTAAATGTGCCCCCTTCCCATTTACAGACTCTTAAATACCGATTCGGTAAAATTCGGTATTTAAGAGTCTGTAAATGGGAATTACCTACATCTAGCCCCTAGTCCTTGATATAGGTGCTCACTAAAACAGAAAGTACTAGTGTGCAGTTTTTGAACCTGTTCTTAGAAAGCAATTAGTTTGGTGGCTCGCCTCCTTGGTCACATATGTCAACAAGACATAGGGAAACATGGCAAGTACATTTATTTTCCGATTCTGTCCATGCTAAGTAATCTGTGACATTTGGCTGCTGACATCACTCTTTCTTTTAGACCTTAGAGGGCAGATTGTGGATAGACTTTCTGATTTTTTTTCTAAAAGTTTCTCCGAAAACTACATTTATATTCTTCATCCTTCATATAGGAACATGTTAGCCTTGGATCATGGACCCATATATTTGTTTGCAGGAGCTGCCAGCTGATGCATAATGTGTAGCAGTAACTCCTCTGAACAGCAGATGACTTCAGCTTGTGGAAAGTTTGTGAGAACTCATGCAAGAGCAGATCTAATGATGTCATATGTTTCCTGCATGGCCCATTGTAGTTTTCCCTATGTTAGCCTAATTGTGCACGTTGTAGGCTGTATTTTTATTTGCACAAGTTACTATATAAACCTGCTTGCTGTTGTGCCACTGAAGAAGTCTCTTACAAGGTGCCCCAGACACCGAACACTTTCCCCCTCACCTGTTGAGTCAGAGGAAGAAGTACTTGAGAAAGTACTAAATCGGTTTCTGGATCTGCCCTGATATGTTGATAAGGACTGACGGGAATCTGATTGTGAATAGTAGTCCTCTCGTAAGAATGGATAAACTTGCTCTATTTTAAACGCCTTGACGTCGCGCTCGTATCTGTTATTTTTATCAGTTATAGCGTTATCTTTAAAGATTTGAATATCTTTTTCTATTTTGTCCAGAAGGGACTTTGCATCTGTGACCACCTGGCTGGTATCAATGGACTTGGTCAATTCCTCTATTTCCTGGGCTTCCTTATTGCATAAGCTTTGTGCCGTTTCAATGGTGTGGACCATAAGGTCCCGGCTACACTTGGTATTAATGTAGCTAAAACCTTTTTTATACTTTGTGTCTTCTGTAAAGATGACGGGTACGTTTTTCACCTTAAGGCCCCAAGGGATAGTTCCACCCTTGAGGTGCCTCAAGAGAAAATAACCGTGAAGCTCTGTTCTCACGTAAGGACATCCCATGGCGGTGCCCTTCACTTGCATGTAGAACTGACCGTTGAAGGTGAAATAATTTCTCTTCAGTGCTATTGCTGCCAGTTCTAGAATGAAGGCAGTTGGAACCCGGCGTGGTCTTTCTCTCATGTCCAGATATAGCTGCATGACTTCTAGGGCTTCTTCCTGGGGGATTTGGGTATACAAGGACGTAACGTCCATTGTAACCATGATTTGCGATTGTGAATCAAAGATGGTACCTTTGACTTTATTCAAAAAGTCGGTTGTGTCACGCAAATAAGATTTGACCTGACACAAAAACGGCTTTAGAAAGAAGTCAACATATTGCGCTATCGGCTCTAAACAGGAATCACAGCCCGACACGATAGGACGTCTGGTGGGCTCTGTCAGGCTCTTATGTATCTTCGGAAGAAGATAGAGGACAGGGGTCCTTGGGCACTTCTGTGAGAGATAATCATACTCCTTGTTACCCAGGAAACCACTTTTTTTGCCGGAGTCCAATACTCTCGCAATTTGTCCCTGGTTATCCTTTGTGGGGTCCTGAAATTCCACTTTGAACAATCTTGGTATGTAGCACAGAGCGTTTTACAGCTACTTTACGGGAATAAGGAGCCCACACACTAGATTAAGTAAAATACTGTTTTTGTATCCTACAGATACAAGATACATACAGCCCTGATGACAGACCAGTGACTTCATGCCTGGTCTTGAAACGCGTCGGCAGTGTTGTTTGGGAGATACAAACTATCATTGTTTCATAAATACTAGGACTGGCTGGTCCAGCATTGAAATATATATAAGTCATCTATTTACTTATATCTTATCCTCCCAACCCTTATTTTCTCTCATTTAGTGTTTGTAATATTCATTGTTTGTGATAAAAATGGTTTCATTATTTTTGTAACAATTGTTTTGTTAGATGTTTGATGTAAGAACATTTCTAATGTGTGTGACAACGTTTCTAAATGTGTAAATAACCTTAGCCTTTAATGTATGTTTAAAGTCTGTTTAGTCTTGTAAATATTTGAATTTAAATGTTTTTTTTCTGTTATGACATTTTTTGCAAATATAAAAAAATACAAAATGATTGACACAAAATGATAGTGTCTAGGGAAACGACAATAAATTGGTTTCTTACCCAGTACCAAAAACGTACTGAGTCACTGTGGTTTGGGCACTGCATGTTGTTTACTATTGTCATATAACTGAGCACAAGAGATCAAGCAGACACATGGAGCAAGGGTTCTGAAACAAGATAGCTACCTCAGCTGAGATGTAAAACGCCATCTGTGTATGCTAAGGTATGAGGTCAACCACTAATCCCAGAGATTTTTTATATATAATTATCTAGCTTCAGTAGAAGAGAGGGAGGTTTAAGATAGTCTGCCTTATAATCTGACATGGATTTTCATGATATATGGTTTATTGACCATGCTAATGGTATTTTTAATATGTATTTGTTTTCCAACTATGGCACGAATAAAGCATTTTAGGAAACAATAGTTTGAATAAATATTCTAGACTTCCTTTGTGTCTCTTGTTTATTTTATTGTGGACAAGCACGAGTGAGAGAGCAAAAGGGTGTGTCCTGTTACTGAGATCCCTGAGAGGATCGAGAGTTTTGTGTTCTGGGTGCCAATTCACTTGTTTCTCTGGTAAGGTTAGGAAGGCAAGTGAGGCACTAGAGCTAGTCGGTCTCGGTCTCATAGATACTGAGGTGGTATGATGACTCAGTCCCTAGATGCCGATTATCTATGATGCCAAGCAAAGTTCTGTTCGTGAGCAGAATCCCTGCAACATGGCGCCACCAACATTTTGGTCAGCTACTTACTTGCGTGAACCCTGAGTAGTGCTTGTGCTTGTCTACAATACCCTCATATCTTTTATCAGAGAAGTCTATGGTGTTAGGGATTCATCCTCCACAGCTATTAGGGAGCACCTAGTTCTGTTGGTTTTTCAAGCTTGAATATTAAAAAGTTTACACCCTGTTTGTGCGACACTTGAATCCATAAAAAATTGGTTATGGAGCAACCCATTGCTATTGCTGTTAACTGCTGCCTAGTGGTAACAACATGGAGCCCTGCAGCTCAAGCTCCTGTGATTTTTGCTGTAGAAGCAGACACCTTGATCCACTTTGAAGTTTTTTTATTCCTGTGTCACATTTCTGGCTGTGGACGCTAATGATAATACTTTTCTTGAATACACAAGACCCCAAGCACCTGCTGCTTATCGCCCATATACACTTGTTGAAATTACTCTTACGATCTAGGAACACCAGACTTGGTTTATTAGCACACTTCCCCATGTGCCTGGGACTGTTCAAATGGGCCCCTTAGTAATGAAGGGGCTATGTCACCGACACTAGCACTTTATGCTCCATATCCAGATTTAGGGACTTTGAAATGGGTACAAACTCACACTTTATATGTTGTTCTTTTCATCCTAGATAAAGGTCTTACTCAGTATATTTCACATACTTTGGTAGCTGGTCCAGCTAGACTTGGTCTGCAAGTGCAAACCCAGTTACCTGCAGCACCTGTCATTAGTCCTGTAATTGTTCATTCAGTTATGGGTAAATAACCCCCAAATCGTGAGGAAATACCATTTTGTATTGCCCAAAAAATCAATCAACTTGAAGCTGTGTTTCCTCTTACAGGACCCCAGGACAAGCACTGGACTGATTCCCACTCTGGCTGACTGCAACACCTGGGGGACTATTTGTGCCACAGTCTACACTCTTTGTCATGGCACTCCCTCAATGGCTGTTCTACCGAATGCCCTCAAACAAATATAGAATAAACATGGGTCAGGTCCTACCATAGATTTGGGGATGAAACTTGTGGGTAATTTTCCCATTGTATCCGAAATTATTATTTTTGATGTTAAAGGTGAAGCAGCGTTTTTGGCTATACGCAAGCGAATTGCTGCACTGGCAGTAGCTGACCACGGACGTGAGTTGCCTTTCATGATTGCTAATGTATATACGTCTTTGGGTGTAACAGTTTGGGGGCAACGCCTTCAGTACCAACACTTGGTAGGCCTAGCTCGGACAAGGATGCCATTTACTAATTTACTAATAAACCATAGGATAAATCTGAACAACAACAAAAAGGTAAACAGCATGGATGTTCTCCACTCCTGGAGTCCTCTGAACGATGATATGATTTTCAGTGCTCATCTGACTAATAGTATGACAGAGGATGGTGATCTGACTGCACACAAGAAGAGTATGTGAAACCAAAAAGGAGACACAGCGCTCATCTGACTTGAAAGTAAAGAAGGAGGACAGGCCTCCTCCAATAAACCCCCTTTTCAGAAACAGAAAGTTTCAGCCTTAACTTCTAAATATGCCACAGATGGTAAGAACCCTTCTCCTGAACAGGATTTGGGCAGTGACTCTCCTCAACAGTGCAGCAGAAGTCCCCATACCACACTGAATCTCCACCAATTTCTGGTTACGAAAGCAACTGAAACATTTATTACACTTGAAACCACGGACACCAGTGTAGCCCCTCCAGACAGATTATATCTTTTAGATATATAAATTGAAGGTGATAATTTGACTACTTCTTATGACATTCTTAAAGCGGAGGTCGCTTGGACCCCACCTTTTGTTCTTGCATGCCCCCAGGGTGAGGATGTCATTCTTCCTTCTCTCTCACACCTCATCCCTGACAAAGTCAAGTAAGCTTATGATTCTGAATTGACCCTTTCTTTGGCCCCTGCATTTTATCATAACCATACTGGTTTGGATAAGGATTCCCCTTATCATGTCATTTCTATATGATCCATACCTCAGGTACAAACACAATATCCCATTAAACGGTATGCTAAAGAACCCGTTGATGAAATTCTTTCCCAAGGGGAGAACTAGGGAGTGATTGAACCCTGTGTATCTCAAATTAATAATCCTCTTTTTCCTGTTTTAAACCTCATCATTCCTATCGCATAATCCCCGACTATAGGCATTTAAATATACACGCACATTTGCAGTGCAAAATACTCACAGTATGGCTCTTATCAATGACATAGTCCATAAAAAATATAAAACCACTTTGGGCATCTCCAAAGTTTTTTTGGGTCACAATTTGGCTCCTGTGAGCAGAGACTGGTCAGCCTTTAGTGCCTTAGGCTTTCAATAGTGCTATGCATGACTTCTAATGGGCTACAAGAACAACCCAGGAGTTTTTGCGGCATTAATTGTGTTGATTCTTCATTAAAGTGACCCTGATGCTCTGTCCTATGTGGATGACATCTACCGGATGGACGATGATTTAAACCCTCACCTGACGAGAGTGGATCACATAATACTGCGATTTGCTGAATTTGGCTACAAGTTTAACTTAAAAAAATCAAACATAGCGTTTCTGAGTGTCTTATTCTTAGGATATGAACTTAGCAATGAGGAAAAGAGCCTTGACCCTCATTTGTGGGGGAAATGTGCACAATTGCAATCACCAAACACACTTAAAAAATTGCAGTCCTTTATGGGATTTTTGAACTTTAGCAGAACATACATACTGATATGCACAATGTATTAAACCACTTTATGCCTTAATACATCCTGATTTGGCGTGGCCAAGATGGCTAGGTAGGATGCGATCTCTCGAGCTCCTGCCCACCGTCCTCCAACATTAGCATTGTACAGCCCCTGTGAGAGCAGCGAAGACAGGTTTCTGCATTGGAGAGCTTCCCTGGCTTGCTGTGATCCTCGATCCCGGGGGCGAAGACAGCGGAGGTCGAATTCCTTGAGCTGAGATGAGCGATGGAGGGAGAGGCCTGTCCCGCGAGACCCGTGCGGAGCCAGAGGTCTCGCTCGAGCAGCGGCCGGTGTTCAGGCCGTCGAGACTGGCCCCTGCTACTGAGGCCACTGCTGCCTGAGTGTGCGGACTAAGTTGGAGGGCGGTGCATCGCTGGCCGCACTCCCTAATTGCAACAGCTAACTCCCTAACTGCCGCGGCTGGATTTATCCGCAAAGCGCCATCGGCCCGCCCCTGCAACGGTGCTCCGGGCCTTGCGACGTTTCAGATCCCGGACCCAGCAACCAAAGTAGTGGCACAGACAGCGGACCGACTGCCAGGAGGCGTCGGAACTCGGCGCAGAGCGCCCTCATTGCAGCGGGAGTACTCCCCTGTACTATACCAGGATTTGGCCTTGATCACCTTACAGCGCAGCCGGCAATTCCTTCCTGTGACCGAGCACCTTAGGCAGAAGGGCATTTAGTACTCATGAGGCCATCCATTTTGTCTCATATTCAGACTTAACGGTAAGCTACATCAGCTTTGCTCACTCACTGAATCTTGCCAGATCTTGGGGTTGGCACTTCCAAGCGATGATGACGATAAACAGATCACCACCTCGGAGCCTCAGGTCTCACCCTCTGGGTGGCGGAGACAAGGCCAACGCCGCTGAGCCCGGAAGCCAAATGAGGCAGATATTGCAAAAGGCCAACAGGATGCTTTGGCTTCGGCGGCGAAAGCACTGGCTGGAGCGACCCAGACATCCGAGTGACTAATTGGGACTCTTCCTGATCACAACGACCTCACTATCCTATGGGGGTCGGCGGGGGAGCCGGACCCCGCATTTTGGTCACTCCACGTGCCCCACTTTGACGACTTCCTGGACACTGTAGGATGGCAGACACTTCTTTTGAAACTTGCCATTTCTCCCCGTTCCCCTTCCCTTGGCTGTTGTTGAGTTTCTTTGCTAGATTATATTGTTTTTTGGGTTTTTTTTATTTTGGGTTCCCTCGTCCACCTTCCATCTGCGATCCCTGACACCCTCTTTGCACCTATACTCCTGCACTGCCCGGCCAATGCCAGCACATCGATAGCCAGCACACTATGTATTTAGATTTGATTAGACCACCGCCTACTGATGGTGCATGATACCCTCAAGGTCCTCACACTTAATGTGCGGGGATTGAATAATCCAATCAAGCGCAGGGCTGTCCTCAATTATCTGGAAAATTCCAAGGCGTACATCTGCCTCCTTCAGGAGACTCATCTCCTGCCCAGGGATCACCATAGACTGAAGTCCAGGGCCTTCCCGATACAGATGTTTTCCTCTTCTAGGTCCAAATCTGCAGGGGTAGCTATCCTAGTTTCCCGCTCCTTTACAGGCAAAGCTCTTCAGAAAGAGGCTGAAATTAAGGGCCGTCTACTCACATACCAATTTACCTTGGGGGGGGGCAACATTCATAGTAGGTTCACTATACGCACCCAATGATGGACAGAATAAGTTCCTCCTTCAGGCCCTTAGTGAGGCATCCGTTTCCTCAGACCTCCATTTTCTGCTGGGGGGAGATCTCAACCTTGTCTTCGCTAATGATATGGACCGTTCCTGCCAGAGAACACACCAAGCCGGGATACTTACTGCCGAGGGACAAACCTGTCTCCGCGATTTGGGACTAGACGACCTCTGGCGACACTTCCACCCACGCACTCACAGCTACACGTTTTACTCGGGGGCACATAAAACATATGCAAGGCTCGATTACTTTCTCTGTTCTTCCTCGCGCCAGGCTCATGCGCTGAATGCCGACATACTGACAGCCTCTCTCTCCGACCACTCCCCCATTCTGGCCACCTTTCATTTGCCGCCTGTAATGCGACCTCACAAACACTGGTGCCTGAGTGACACACTGCTTCAACACGCATCTTTCACTGAACAGGTCCAAAAGGCCATCACAGACTTCCTTTCCCTCAATGCTAGGGACACAATGGGGGGCACTTAAGGCGGTCCTTAGAGGGGTATTCATCGCTATATCTTCGGCACAAAATAAGGAACGTAGAAGGCAAACGTGCGGAGCTCACGCAAAGAGTTTCTGAACTCGAACAGATGCATCAGCGTACCGGTGCATCACGCGCCTGGAGTCAGCTTTGCGTGGAACGCAAGCACCTTGCTGTCCTAGACCAAGATAGGGCTGAGTACACTGCCCTCAGGCTTCGCCACTCCTACTACACGGGGGAGACAAATGTAGCCGGTTCTTGGCAAGCAAGCTACGGGAGGCTAGGCAGAGGCAGGGGTCCACGCCATTCGGACGCAGGGAGGACAGGCCCAAGCTATCCGTTGTTGCACATGTTACAGGAATGTACACAGATGTGGAGGGAAAAAAGCTGAGTATGATTTGGTGGAGATCTTAATCCGTCACTCGTCTGTTAATACAAGGGTTCAAAGAGACATTGTGTCCTCCAGACATTACATCTATGCCACCATTCTTGATCCACTGTACAAACCATTACTGTCCACTTTAATTCCTTTTTTTACAGGGATGTAGAAAATACAAACAATGGATAGCTGAGCAAGGCAGTGAGCTAGAAAAAGAACTGCAGAAAAAGTAGAGCCCTCTCGCACATGTCCTGCAGGGCAGCCTCCAAGTTCAGAGCCTGAGAGCAGTGCTATTGGCTCAGAGCAGCCACAAGCAACAACATGAACACCATCAACAACAAGACCAGGAGCATCGGCCCCAAAATCTGCAACTGAGTGTTTTTTACTGGCAGGGCTTAAGTCCAGTGCAGAGGCGAAGACAAAAATAGATCGAGCAAGTGTAGCACCAGCAATGAACATTGAGGGAATAGTCCAGGCCTATCTGGATAATGCAACAGAGGTCTACCTTGATCAAAACCCATTGGTGTATTGGTATGGGAAGAGGCACCAATGTCCACTGCTGAGCAGTCTGGCAATACCGGGTGACTTGCCCTGTAGCCAGCATCTCAACTGACCATGTTTCAGTGCTGCTGCTGCCGTTGTCACTGTGAGAAGGACCAGTTTCTCGTCCCAAAATTTGGAGAGTTTAACCATGATCAAATGAATCAGCACTTTATACCATTGGATTATACCATACCCGAAGTACCACAGGAGAAAGATGTGGAAGACTCAGGTCCTGGAAGTAGTATATTAGATTACCTACTTCTGGGTGAATCACCAGAGTTTGAGGAAAAGTTCTACTTACATGACTACTAGGCCTGGGCCAACAACAACCATAGAACTTTCTCTCTCAGTCTCTAGTCTATTGATGATCTCCTTCTTTCTTTCTTTGACGCCCCCCAAAAAGTTATAGCTATTAGGGAACATTATTATTATTTACTTTATTATTTGGTTGTCTCTGGTTGTCCAATGCATCCTCACCATCTAACTCTTAGACACATTTTATTGCCGGATTGGAGTTGCAACTGTGTGCAGTTAAGAAGTCCTGACTCCCCCCACACACCTCAAGCTGGGCATTGAACGGAAAATACAAACAAATGTGTGCCTGCCTTCAACCCTGAACCGTGACTGTCTATCCTTTCCTACCCTAGAGGGACTGCCCCACATGTGACATTATAATTCGATTTACACTGGCCATTCTCTGCATTGTGAACAAATGGATCTGCATTCTGCAAAATACCATGAATCGATCATGGTGAGCACACCGGAAGAACAGGTAAAAGACATGCATTGCACACTGAGTGATTGTTGTTTCTTGCTAACTTATTGTGATATGTCATCATGTGTTTTGAGAAGAAATGATTCATGTGGTGGCAGAGTGACACAGGGTGTTTGTTTATCTGTAGCTATTACACATAAAATATGTGAGTGATGATTTACAATGTTGGTGGCCTACCGACGGTTGATTCTTCTCATTGCACTGCTTATGCAGTTTAACTTTTCTCCTTGATACTTCAATATCATTTTTGTTTTTCAATCTACATGCCCTTTACCCTGCGCCATACTGGAAATACAATATTATAACATACTCATACTTACCTTAACAAACCACATCCGTCAGACACCCAAGATTGTTGGACAGTCCAAGAGGAAAGCAGCTGCAATTCCCAATTTTAGAATACAATATTATTTTTTCTCTTCAATCATTGGAACTGTGTGTGTTGTTTGTTTGTTTATTCGTACAACAGAACATAATGTAACATGGGTCTTTCTTGGAGCAGACGAATAATTTGATTTGGTGTATCTGTGCTACTCATCAATATTCCTCCATTTCTTTTCCTCCCATAACAGATTTATGAGGGTCGGCGGCCAAGATGAATATTTTCCTTGTGTAGTGTTTATATTTTTCAAACCTCTCCCTCAAATTCCCCTTCCCATCCATTCATCGATCCCCTAACTTTCTACCCCCGGGCTGGCCGGTTTATTGAGGTGTGAGTAAATTATATTTACACCATTAATTGATCACACACTTGGTGGGGCAGATATGGTGAAAGCAACTCCACTCAAGGCTGGTCGAGGATCTGCTCAAGCTCTACGTATAGCCCACACTGGCAATATTTTAAATATTTAGTTGACCCAGCCATGCACAGTATTCAATATTTAAAATGCTTTCAGTGGAACAAAATTCGTAATTGTCGGCATTATCATCCTTCCGGCACTGTATTGCATGCATCAAATGTTACGCTTGTCCACTTCATAGTTCAAGTCGGCTTCATTTTGTAACTTTTACTAGCTCACTATTCTGATTATTTTAATTTACCATTGCTTATCATAATTTCCCTATTGTCTCTCTTCTTCTTGTGTACTAGTAGTCTAGTCTTCCTCTGGTGACTGTCCCATTTGTTTTGTAAAGCTTGCATATAAAACAGCATTTACTCCGTTTTTATTTCAATTTAATTAGTTCTCTCCAATGAATATTCCTCATCCTACAGTTTGAGTTCAGCTAGAAGGGAGTGGGAACTCGCTTTTGTATCTGGTGCTTTCACTATTCGACTAGTGCACTGGCATGTTGCTACTGTATACTATCACCACCATGGCACCTTTGGAAACCATGCAGCCATCACTGCGTTTAATCACAGGTAAAAGAAGAACTGTGGGGATTCCTTGTTGAGCTGCAATATTCTATATACATGGAAAGTCACACACCCACACCCTCCTAAGGGGTTAATAAAGTTACAGACTGCAGAGACTAGGAGGAGAGAGTGGTAGGACAATTAAAGGTACTGCATAACTATTTTGTTGTTGTTACACTATCAGCAGATTTTAAAAACTGGCTGCGGACCTGCAGTAAAGGAAGCAGTCTGAAGTAAAAGAGTAACCTCCCCAAAAAGATTTAAATCATATGTAGAACTATAAAAAAAAATATTTCCCTATCAGATATATATTAGAAAACCCACAAAACCAGGCCTACCTCTCTCCCTAACCCCAACCAATGTCCAAAGTAAGCTTAGGCCAAACAAAGAAAATCTCAAAATTTAATTGTCCATAACGAAGAAATAAATTTAAAAAAAACGAAAATGCCCCAACTCCCACATTTCCACCCTCTCCTCAACAAGTCCCATCCTCTAATCAAAAGGTTTAAAAAGGGGCAAGAGAGGCCTAGCAGCAGACTCGAAGCTTCCTCTCCAATTTGTGAAAACACTCCTTCATCCTGGCTTCCAGGCACGCCATCCTCTGGAGCATGCAATGCTAAAAGCCTCTATGGAGTCTATAAGGGGGAGCAGTAGTGGTGGAGTGGCGGCACACGGGTGCCTTGTGACCACAGTGCCGGACTACTGGAGGCACTAAGGCCTGGCTGGTGCCCAGGGCATTTGAGGCTGCTGCTACCGCCTCCTCGGCCACCAGCCACTGGTATTCGACTGTGATGGCCTCCAGCATCCTTTGCCGGGACCTAGCTGCTGCCCCCTGCCTGTTAGGTTGTTGTGATGATGGATTGGCAGATGTAGCTATATCATGAAAGAAAAATGCCAAATTGTAACCAATACTCTTAGGAAAACAGTAACACATAAAATATATAATTGCACAGTGGCACTAGCAGCACATAACATGTGCTGGTTGTTCTGTTTCGCACTCCCAAATAAGAGAAATAGAGCACTTCCACAAAGAGGCACACACACGTCAAAAAACACCTGAAAAGGGGATTCACTCTCATAAACTGAGGCACATCAAAATACAGTTTCAGAACAAAGCGTGGGATTGTATATGTGCAACACTGTCTAACAGAAAGACATTCCCAGATGTCAATATGAAAATGTAAATAAATAAATAAATATAACACTAGTCTCTCTGAAGTTACAAGGAGGGGAACATCAATGAGACTCCAGGGGAAACTGCAAAAAAAATCATTTATTGCGGCAAAATGCAGACGCGCTTCGTTCATTGTGAACTTTGTCAATGCTGCTGATGTTTACCACAAATGGTTCTCCCGCCCTCTTTTTAAGTCAAATGTCCTGCTACGATTGGACAGGACACTCCAAGTGATCGTAGCACTGGGATACTAAAAACCCGGGATTGATTTCCCGAAGAGCAGACATCACAAGGCAAGTGCAGTCCCCAGTGGGCGGTGTCTGCCCTTATCACAACAATGCTCACCAAGTTCTTGAGAGAGGGCGGTGTTGCAGTTTGACGAGTCCCTCACTCCGCTGCAAAGACTCCCAACTGTTGCCCAAGTGTGCTGCCTAGGTAAGCAGCATACCTCCCGCAGTATCGCGGTGCACCAGTCTTGTCTGGGCAGGGTTGCGGGCAAGCAGCATGTCCTGCTTGTACCACAGAGTCCTGGAGTGAAGCCAAAAGTTGCCACCAATGCAGCAGGACCCCTTTTGGAGTGAGTGTTCGTGTCAGCACCCCTAACATAAACACCAGTCTCCCTGAGGTTACAAGGAGGGTAACATCAACGAGACTCCAGGGGAAACTTAAAAAAATTCCTTTATTGCGGCAATATGCAGACGCGTTTCGTTCATTGCGAACTTTGTCAATGCTGCCGAGATTTAACACAAATGGTTCTCCTGCCCTCTTTGTAAGTCAAATGTCCTGCCACAATTGGACAGGACACTCCAGGTGATCGTAGCACTGGGATACCGAAAATCCGGGATGGATTTCCCGAAGAGCAGACATCACATGGCAAGTGTAGTCCCCAGTGGGCGGTGTCTGCGCTTATCACAACAATGCTCACCAAGTTCTTCAGAGGAGGCGGTGTTGCAGTTTGACGTGTCCCTCACTCCGCCGCAAAGACTCTTAACTGTTGCCCAAGTGTGCTGCCTAGGTAAGCAGCATACCTCCCACGTAGTATCGCGGTGCACCAGTCCTATCTGCTGCCTCCTGCCTGTTAGGTTGTTGTGATGATGGATTGGCAGATGTAGCTGTATCATGAAACAAAAATGCCAAATTGTAACCAATACTCTTAGGAAAACAGTAACATATAAAATTATATAATGGCACAGTAGCACTATCAGCACATAACATGTGTTGGTTGTTCTGCTTCGCACTCCCAAATAAGAGAAATAGAGCACTTCCACACAGAGGGACACACACAGCTAAAAAACACCTGAAAAGGGGATTCAATTTCACTCTCATAAACTGAGGCACATCAAAATACAGTTTTCAGAACAAAGCGTGGGATTGTATATGTGCAACACTGTCTAACAAAAAGGCATTCCCTGATGTCAAATGAAACAATATGAAAATGTAAATAAATAAATATATATATATATATATATATATATATATATATATATATATATATATATATATATTCTGCTCCACGAGTGCCGGGAAAGAGTTCAAGGCTGTCTGGGCGGTCCGAGTAACAAAGCCGGCGCTTTGCAAATATCTGCTCCCAGGTTCAATAATGGTAAAGAACCACTCGGACACCTCAAGTGCTGTAGCTTGGATTTATTAGCAAAGGGAAAAACAACGCGTTTCGGGGATTAGCCCTTGATCACGCTCGTAAACAATAAGTGCCACCATGTTTAAATACAATACATAAAAAACTCTGCACCTCACGTGACTTTCACATACAACTGTGGCGGCCATCTTTTAACATGCATTTAGCCTCAAAAACACGTAAGTGTAATATGTATCATTTCATGACATATTTCATTGATATTATCTTTGGTTAGGATGTCTTAGCCACATTAGGTGATTGTAATTCCCTTTCATTTACGCAAATGCGGCGTTTTAAATTTATGCAGTATTTAGCTAAGACACCAGCGTTTCTCTTTGTCTTGCCCCAGTGGGCGAAGCAGTTCTTGAGTCTTGCCCAAGTGGGCGTTCAGCAATTCATATGTCAACAGATTATACATAGTCTTTTCCTACATGTTCATGATGAATTGGCCTTGATCTTCTAACCATCAGTTGTCCTTACATGTATCAGTGCTCAAACAATCTGGAATTAAAAACATGATATCGTTACACTTAGCAAACTGTATTCAGACTAAAAACATATCATTCATGTAAGTGAATTGCTAGCTCCTCACTGATATTCAGCCCATTCGGGGCGAGACTTTCCAAATCAACAATATATCTGGATTCCAATTTACGCATTGATAGTTCACGATTTCCCCCTCTCACAGCAAGGTCGACACTGTCAATCACCACTACTCGTACCTGGTTCTCATCACTATAGTGATTTTCCGCAAAGTGGCGAGACACAGGATACTGTTTATTCTTATTCTTAATGGCTCTTAAATGCTCCAGCACTCGTTTTTTTGCTTCGTGCTTGGTGTTGCCAATATACCAATATACCATTTCTGACAAGGACAGATTAGAACATATATACAATGTGTGGTGGTACAAGTAAGATTTTTCTTTATCACAAATTCTCTATCGGAGTTCGGTATTTGCAAGGATTTACAGTCTATGCTATTCCTGCAGGCTTTACACTTTTTACAACATCGAAAACCAGCCGGTTTATTGATGTTGGAAACATCCCTGGATCGAATATGGTTGTGACTAAGTTCGTCTCTCAGAGTTTTGCTTTTTTTTAAAGTAATCTGAGGATTGCTACTCAGGTTTGTACCGAGGTGAGTGTCCGTTAACAACACATGCCAGTGTTTCTTTAAAATGTGCCTTACAGCGATAGCCTGTCCTGAAAATGTAGTGATAAATCTGACAGTGTCGTTTTGTTTGTTGTCTTGCACTTTAGGATACAAAAGGTCATTCCTACTTAATGATTGTACCCTGAGTTTGGCTTTATTTATGATATTTCTGCTGTAGCCTCTCTCAAGGAATCTTTTACACATAATTTCTGGTGTGAGAGGGGGAAATCGTGAACTATCAATGCGTAAATTGGAATCCAGATATATTGTTGATTTGGAAAGTCTCGCCCCGAATGGGCTGAATATCAGTGAGGAGCTAGCAATTCACTTACATGAATGATATGTTTTTAGTCTGAATACAGTTTTCTAAGTGTAATGATATCATGTTTTTAATTCCAGATTGTTTGAGCACTGATACATGTAAGGACAACTGATAGTTAGAAGATCAAGGCCAATTCATCATGAACATGTAGGAAAAGACTATGTATAATCTGTTGACATATGAATTGCTGAACGCCCACTTGGGCAAGACTCAAAGAACTGCTTCGCCCACTGGGGCAAGACAAAGAGAAACGCTGGTGTCTTAGCTAAATACTGCATAAATTTAAAACGCCGCATTTGCGTAAATGAAAGGGAATTACAATCACCTAATGTGGCTAAGACATCCTAACCAAAGATAATATCAATGAAATATGTCATGAAATGATACATATTACACTTACGTGTTTTTGAGGCTAAATGCATGTTAAAAGATGGCCGCCACAGTTGTATGTGAAAGTCACGTGAGGTGCAGAGTTTTTTATGTATTGTATTTAAACATGGTTGCACTTATTGTTTACGAGCGTGATCAAGGGTTAATCCCCGAAACGCGTCGTTTTTCCCTTTGCTAATAAATCCAAGCTACAGCACTTGAGGTGTCCGAGTGGTTCTTTACCATTATTGAACCTGGGAGCAGATATATATATATATATATATTACCTACTGGCGATAGCCAGTAGGTATATATAGTTAGGATTTTTTCTCTATGGAACTTTTGAAAATTCTATGTCTAATAACTTTGGCGTTTGTGGACGGAATCGGCTGAAATCAGCAGATACCTACCCCCATTCAGGGAAATGGCACATTTTGTTTCTGAGCAGCCCCTAAAAATTTGGGGGGGTTCCGTCAAGGGGGGGCCGAGAAAAAAGGGGGGTCCCAAAACGCGTTTTTCCCATTCATTTTTCCATAGGGCCTTTGGCCTCACTTTTAGCTCGAACGGCTGAATGGATTTACACGAAACTTGGCAAAATTATAGGGACTGTTAGCCCGATGTGCCTTTGCTGGGTCTCAATATATGTGCTCCGGTGGATTTTGAGAAATTAACGTTTAAAAAAACAGATAAATCTGTGACAGCGTCCCAGATAGCGCACCAGATCGCGTACTTTTCGCGTAACGGAGCTTTGTGTAGCGAAGCTGATTGGCTCTCCGTTGTCTGTCAACATTCTAAACAGTCCGGTGCGGCCGCCATCTTGTCTCTCGGTAGGATCGAGAGACAAGAGGAGGAGAAAAACGAAGGGGGAATTTAATGAAAGGGGGCAAGGTAGATCTTTCTTGACCCCCTAGGAATGATGTTGGGGTTATTAAAGGGTCCCGTAGGGCAAATAATAAAAATTTGATTTTTCGCGGTAGAAGCGCTTCTCGGTTCGCGAACCGGGTCGCAAACTGGTAGCGAAACGTGAATTCGCCATTTTGTGTTTCGATTTAATTAAATTACTAGGTATAAGGGGGTACGGGAGACGTATCCTGACCCCTTATGTTTTCTGAGGGTGGCTGAGGAGGCTCATATATGTTGATTCATGTCTTCCAGCGGCTGTGCGTGAGCATTTTTTTTTTTTTTGCTGCGCGACGTCTGTTAACGTTCGATTCGATGGAAATCAGGAACTGTTGATCGCCATTTTGTCACTGCGAGTAAATATTTTGTTAAAAATAATTGTTATAAATTAATCCTTATTGATAAACATTGTCTGCGCCATCTTGCCTTTTTTTCAATGCCACACTTTTGTTGAGCAAGGCAGCCATTTTAGATGCCTTGACCAGACCCACTTTCTGCACGCCGCCGATCCTGAGCATGGCTCCCCACCCTCGCAAGCATCTCCCCCACGCACTGGTCACCCCCGCTCTCTCTCTCATGCATGGGCCATAAACCTCCCCCCATCTGCGCTGCTCTTCCCTGAGATTCACACCCTGTGCCCGCCCGACACCTCCTTTTCACCCTATTCACTACCGCACCCTCTGACACTCCTCTTCCTCTGTGTCTGATTGTGCAGGCCGGTCCCAGGCTATCACTTAGCCCTGCAGATGTAGTTTATGGCTCCAGCTGTAGAGAATCACCCCTGTTCAAAGGAGTTACAGTAGATCAAGGCCCCCACCCGATGAGATCCGTCACACCACACGCGTTCCTACTATCTGATAACCATCCTGTATTGTGCTTGGGGAGGGGATTCTCACTGTGCGGGTGTGTGGGTCCGAGCCTGAAGTGGAAGATTCCAGGGATGCCTTTTTGTACATCAAAGTCTTCACAATTGTGTGTCACATTAAAAATATATAGCACTCCAACAAAGTTGTAGGATTATAACACTTTAATAACTTATAAATATATACAACGTTCCAACAAAGTAAACACGTTAAAAAAAACTTTTTACACAACTATTTACATGACATTGCTTTAAGCAGGATAGACAAAGAAATGACACAGTGATGTAAAAGTTTCTGAAAGAAATGCCAAGAACGTCCCATGTGAAAGTGAATTTTATCTGGCAATTTTTTTCTTTTCCTTCTCATGAAAAGAAAGTTAATGCCAGGTTCGTTACCTGCCTCATCTGCCAAAAAAAAACTCTCGAGAGGGACCGAAAAAAAATATAGCTATGGTAATCATACCATGCATTGGCACATGGAGAGGTGGCACCCTCTTAATTATTCTAAAGCACAACTTCGAGATTTGGTGGATAATCCCCGACCGGCAAAAACATCCACCAATGACTTAGCAATAAGTGAGTCAGAGGCAAGGGAAACGGTCCCAAATCTGTAAAAGAACTTTAGGCAGATGAGATTGACTTGTGTAGCATGTGGAAAATTAATTTCATGCGGAGAGATGAGTATTACTTTAATAAATAGATCATATGAAAATCATCAATGTCCAAAACGTCCTAGAAAGTAATTTTTGTCATTTTTGAGGAAGAGAGATAACCTACAGTGGTACGGGGTCGTTTTCGTTCGTACTAGGGGGGCCAGGTGACATTCGTTCGGGGTGGCTTAGGGGCATTTAAAACAACTTCCCTGATACAGGTAGCATATAAAGTAGAGGCTAAATACCAGGATCTTTATCGATTGCTTTATGCTGTAGAAAAATGAAAAATACACAACAAACCTGGACCATTCATATTTTCAATGTTTCTGCGTACTATTCTTTTTAACCCTTAACTAATTGAGCTGCTTCATTTCACCTGCTTTTTTAAAAAAAAAAAAAAAATCGAAAACAGTGGCCATTTCTTCGAAACTTACCAATCTACGCGTTACAACTACGTTTGCTTTTTCAAAAACCTTTAATAAAAATGTTGGTGCCCAAATACGGGCTTACAACCCCGTGGGCCGGCCATGGAGCAGGCTGGAACTGAAAATGGGGGGGGGGGGGGGGGGGGGGTATTTATTTGTGGAAAACATAAGAGAGAATCAGTGGTCGTTGATTTCATAGTAAAAAGTGCGACAAGTGCAACAAAATCATATCGATAATTCATTGTGAGCAAGTACCAAAAGTGTCGACAATTCTAACCTTCAATAATAAATACAGTAATCAATGATGCATTAGAACTTAATATCAATTCATTGTTCGAACATGTAATCATTCTTATCCCATATCAATTCATGTGCTAAAAACTGCATACATATCTCATGATATCAAGGCTGAGCAATCGGGGCACAACAAGGAGTTGAGAGTTTCATTTGTACCGGCGCCATTTTGGGTGAGGTCAGGCAGGTCCAAGTATAGTCAAAATGTCTCCACCAACTCGTGGTTGGACCGGGACCTCTTTCGGCAGTCCAAAAGTTTTCGTTGAAGGGTAGCAGAGGGGACTGGTGAAATGAATCATCAGTGAAAGTGGGGTGGGAGGAATCAATTTCTCCTACCGGGTCATACTGGTGTCCCACCGGAACTGATCAAGTTGGTAGTCTTGCAGGGTTTTGGTGATTTCAAGACTGAGGCCGGCGCCGGCATGAGCGCGCCGACGTCCCGCGGCTACGTCGTGGTCGTTCCGTGGGTGATCGTGGTAGTCATTCCCCATCGGGGGTCGGGGGCACCCGTGGCTCTTATAGAATCTTCAAAGGTGAGGAGAAGGTTTCTGGACGCAGGAAACTAGAAGCGTCGTTGCACCGCAACAGTGAACGAGACCCCCGCTGGGTGAGCGGAGCATCATTGCCTCGCAATAGTGGATGAGACCTTTTGTCGGGTGAGTGCAGCGCCACTGCATCGCAAGAGTGGAGGAACCCTTTTGATGGGTGAGTGGAGCGTTGGGGGTGCAGCTGAGGGGCCCCCACCTGTGGGGGTGGGAGAGTTTCGTTCGCGCCGCCTCTCCCTCCCAGCGCACCCCACGCCCACACCTGGCGTTGATATCCGTGATGTCCGGACCAGGCGATAAGAGGGGGGGGGGGTCGGAGGCAGAGGCAAGACATCTCCCCCCGTGGCCTGCAAGGCGGCAGAAGAAGGGAATCGGGAGACCAGTACATTTTGGGCCTTCCACCCCACGGCTGATGGCGGTTAGCCGGGCCCCTCCCTGCACGTGTCGAGGCCTCATCTTCCGGATGGGCATAACCGTGGTCCTGTTGCACTTCGGGAGTTTCCGGAATGGGG
Source organism: Lissotriton vulgaris (assembly GCF_964263255.1). NCBI lineage: Eukaryota > Metazoa > Chordata > Amphibia > Caudata > Salamandridae > Lissotriton > Lissotriton vulgaris. Next base: position 1,102,419,431 of record NC_141694.1, on the reverse strand, counting down.
GTAGGTATCTGCTGATTTGTATCTATTTCATGTTACCGTTAATGGGCGTGGCGGGCGGTGGGACAGACATGCTTGGAGCAGTGGGGGGGTGGCGGAGCCTAGCTACCTCGTGGCTGCCATAACGTCAAGCTTGGCTTTTTTCACCACTTCCATGTTTCTTAAGGTATTGGTGAAATTGTTTTTGATGGTAAAATGATGTGACTCCTGCAATGTGTCGCTTTTGCGGAACAGATATATGATGTAATTGTGTTGTTAATGTTACGGTGTACATGTAAAAAATGATGCATAAGTGTTGCACGGGCATTGTAGATACTCTCCTATGTGTGCTTAGCAATTTCAAGTCACTTCCCCCGGGTTCATGTGCCTTGTAAATACGTCCCCATGTGTGTCTGGTCATTTGAAGTCATTTTCCTTGTAGTGTAAGGCCCTTGTAAATACGCCCCCATGTGTAAAATTAATTAATTTGCCCTTAAATGTTGCGTTTTCGGTAATTTTACCGAATCGGTAATTTTACCGATTCGGTAATTTTACCGAAAATGCAAGATTGAAATGTGGGTAGCCAATTTTCCATTGGCACATGGCTTTCAGAATCGGTATTTTACCATGGAATACAAATCCATGGTAAAATACCGATTCCTGTGTACATGCACATCTGTGAATGTACACATATGCCATGTGACAGATAGACGTGTCCTTAGGGCATGTCTGTGTGCCACATTGCACACATGCCCGTTTTGGGGGTGCTAGATGGTGTCAAAGTGATACCCCCTGCACCCTTGACAAATTCGGTATTTACCGATTCGGTAAATACTGAATCAGTATTTGAATTGAATCCTATGGGCTTCAAGGCCCATAGGATTCAATAGGAAATACCGATTCAGTATTTACCGAATCGGTAAATACCGAATTTTTAAGGAATTGGTAATAAATCAGATGTTGGTACTTACATCCCATTTACCGATTTTGAAATACCGAATCGGTAAAATTCGGTAATATTTGGTATTTCAAAATCGGTAAATGTGATTTACCTACATCTGGCCCTAGGTGTATTATTGTTTTACATAAAATGTTTTAAAACTTTGTTTGAAATGAAATGCATGCACACTTAGGGCCAGATGTAGGTGGTCGTTTCAGGCCATTTAGCGACCGGTTACGGCCGTTTTCGGCCGTTTCCGATCGTTAAATGGCAAATCGGTATGTAGGGGCTTAAATCCAAGGCCACGTGTAGGTAAATCTACATTTACAGAATCGGAAAAATTATTTGTTCGGTAAAATACCGAATCGGTAATTTTACCGATTCTGTTAATTTGTTATGTAGGGGGGAGTCTTCTGAGTCCCCAAGGCCTTAACGAATCGGTATTTTAGCATGAAATCAAACTTCATGGTAAAATACCGATTCCGGTGTGCATGCACATGTGTGCTCGCACACCTATGTCATGTGAAAGGCAGACCTGCCCTTAGGGCTGGTTTGCTTGCTACATGGCACCTGTGCCTGTTTTGAGGGTGTCAGAGGGTATCAAAGTGATACCCCCTGCATCCTTGTGCATACTTTTTTTTTTTTATAGCATTGTCGAATCTAGTTCTTACTGTTATTGATTTACTGTTTGGTAATAGTGGTTAATAAATTTTTTTATTATATTTCACCACAGATTCAACTGCAGATTATTTGGGAATTAGACAATGCCGTCTAAGGATAGAATTCGAAAGGCTACAAAACGTCAAAGACAGCTTGACCCCGCTTATGTCGGGTGCGATCTCAGGCTAAACCAGTGCTATAAGACTTGGGGAGGGGGTCGGAGCCAAGCGTCTTCTCCGAGTCCGTGCCATCACACCGCCCCTCGGGGGCCTCCGCCAAGCGGTTTAGGGAGGTACCATATCACATTGTTTTCAAATGCAGTCAGGTCCACAAACGGCCCCCACTTACTTTGAGAATAGTGAAGCTGCAGCAGGTGCAAATAAGGTTTAGACAGTGTTACAAGCGCTGCTCAGAACTCTGAAGTATGGCACCCAACATCCAGGACTTATGCCATTTGTGCAAGGCAGTGACATCGAAGCAACTCAGGGACCAAAACCATGAACGAACACTCATGTATTAAAATGTTAGCATTGATGCTTGACTGAGGCCAAGGAGATCAGAGTGCATGAGTCTCATGCTCGATCGATTGAGCTAGCCGGATCGGGCAACAAAAAGTATAAAATAGTTATGTAAATAGTTATTTAATAAAATGTTTTACCCTGTTACTTTGCTGGTGTGTTGTATATATTTATAATATTTGCATAGGGTTTGTCGTTGTTTTGGGTGGGGTGGGTGGCGGAGCCGAGCTGTCTTGCAGCCATCATCGTGTGGAGCTCAGTTCATCTCACTAGTTTCGTATTTGCATGAAGGGTTGTTCTTAATGTTTCTATTTTAGCTAGGTCAAAAAGAGATCCCATTAGTGGCCTACTGATTTTGCTCGATTCCTTTTGTTTTTTTACACGATTTTTCACTATCTGCAAAGACTAAACAGAGTATTGCGACTCTGTGCTTGTTTGTAAATAGAGAATGAACCAAAGAGAACCAATTCTCAAACAGTAAATGCTTGGATAACAATCAATCAAATGGAGAGAGAAGCAGACACGACGGATTAGAACGGGGGCAAAGGCCTGCGTTAACTACCCTTCACTATCTGCAAAGAGAGAGTACTACTAGGAGAAAAGAGGAGGGGGGCAGCGTTCAAAGCACATCAGCGTGCATAAACACGAAAATGTTTTGACCTATCACGTACTTGACATTTGACAGCTTTTGATATTTGCTATTAAAAAACCATTGAAATTCACAGAAAAAAACATAGGTTTTAGGCCATATATAGTTAGGGATTAGCATTTACAAAACCTTAATTTACTCACACAAAACCATAGAAATTCGCATATATAGTTAGATGCAATAACCATATATCGCGCACCCGCAATCCACTGCTGATGATGTCACATATTACATCATTCATGACATGGTCAGTGACATCACCCCATCCGGAGGAGGGGAAGTCGCCCTGGCACGAGCCCATTGGAGAAAAGGTTCCCAGATATCTCGGGGCCTAGACGCAGCAGGCATCAATTCCCAGTATGCTCTTAACTGTGTATGTCCGTAAGAAACATCGGCTAACCAAAACCTGAAGGTTGGCAATTTCTTCCGTCCCCCATCTAAGAGCAATCTGTCGTCTCGCGTACAGCAACAGCAAAGCATTCAGTTTCCTACCCTGGGGCACTGTGTCGACAACCATACCCAACAGGCCCAGATGTGGGGAAGGGTCATCCGACCTGCCGACTATTTGGTTTACTGCCTCAAATATTCCTTGCCAATAGCCAGCGAGCCTAGGACAGCTCCAGGCCATATGTAGAAAGGTAGCATCATCACTTCCACATCTCCAACATCTAGCGTCCTCGCGCAAGTGCATGCGGTAAAGACTCACCGGGTTTCGATAATATCGATGCAGGAATTTAAAATGTATAAGACGCAACTTATAATTAGGTGAGAGTTCTAAAAGTTGTTTACAGCAAAATGACCATTGGTCGTCGGACACTGGCCCCTATTGAGAGGGGCGCCCCCGAGGAGCGGCAAATTCTACAGCAATAACGACTAACAATTTTGTGACTGATTCACCTAACCCAGCCTGGAGAAGGCGAAGCTTCACCTGCTGATTTCACCGCTTAATTGACTCAGTTGTGCCTAAGTGCACGGCTCACCCCCCTAGATTTAAAGGTTACACATCTCATTGGAGATTTTTGGACGGCGGCATGTTCTGCAGCCGACCTTTTGGTATTCTACACTGGTTATGGTTGTTATGTTGCTTTCCAGTGATTGATTTGCCCCTTTCCCCTATTTTCTTTTGTGCAATGTATATTTTGACAGTACCTAGGAAGATGTTTTTGGCAACCTTTGGTGGAAAGACGGTGGGGAGGTGGAGTGAAGACACTACTGTGAGGGCGTGGCGAGGCCCAAGATGGGAACCGACTTAAAGTAATGCGATGTCTGTGACAAACATATGCACATGGAATGTGCGTGGTATTCACCACCTTCACGCAGATACCAAATTTATTCCTACCTTAAACGACAACGCATTCACATCACACTACTGCAGGAAACGCATCTCAACAGAGCGGAAGTACACGCATTGCGCCACAGATGGAGGGGACTGCTTTATGCTACGGAGTTCTCGTCATATGCTCGTGGGGCGCTGGTGTGGGTGAGGCCCGGGACCCCCTTCACAGTCTCGCACACTCGCATAGATCAGGAGGGGAGGTTTGTCATAGTACGAGGCACATTGGATGGGAGACCTGTGGTCCTGACATCGATATATGCACCCAACACCGATCAAAGCGGATTCCTTGCTAGCCTATCGACGGACTTGGCACCTTGGCACGGGGTCCCCTGGGTTCTGGGAGGCGACTATAATTGTATCCTGGATGCTGGGTTAGACCGCTCCTTCCCGCCCCTACCGGGTACCCCTGCGCATGGTGCGATGAAGGCCCTGGTTACCTGGGCCCTACAGTGGTACTTGCATGATGCCTGGTGAACCCGCAACCCCCACACGAAAACATACTCCTATTACTCAGCGGCGCACTCATTGCATGTGCGATGAGACAGATGTATGCTCTCTGGCGAGCTGCTACCACTCATCACTGACACCTACTACATGGGTCGTACACACTCAGACCATAAGCCACACGTGCTAGGTTTGGCCTGGGATTGCTCACACCAGCCCATCCCCACCTGGAGGCTGCAACCGTCTCTACTACTGGATGCTCCATTTCGCACTTCGTTAGGCTCACAAATTGAACACTATTTTGAGGAGAACACTGGCACGGCATCTACCCCTCAAATCGTATGGGATGCGTTCAAAGTAGTCACTACTGGCCAATGCCTGGGTACACAGGCTAAAATGCGGAAGCTACTGGATAGGGAACTGACGCACGTAGAAGCCGACTTGCTCCGATTGGAACAGGATGCGGTGGAGGGCAATGGGGAACCTCTACCAGAAGCGCGAGCTGAACATGGACGCTTACTAGAACGGCTATGTCATATCAATTACACGGCCCATTCAACGCGAACACACCACTTGGGGGATAAACCCGGGAAACTACTGGCATGGCTGATCCGCCAGGACGACAGAGTGACACCAGTGACAGCGCTGCGCACTAGTCAGGGAGACACCGCATACACTCAAAGCGCAATACACAAGAGGTTTGTGGACTATTACAGGCTGCTGTATGGTTCGCGGCTCCGAGTCTCCCGCACTGAGATTGAAACATAACTCTCTGACATACAACTGCCGGTGGTTGAGGATGCACAGAGGGACGAACTGGAGGCCCTGCTCACACCAGATGAGTTACGCACGGTTATATTTGCTTTATCCAATGGCAAGTCCCCAGGCCCAGACGGGCTGCCTGCTGAATTTTACAAAGCCTACCCCGATGTTCTCATCCCTGAGATCCTGAAGGTGTACGAGGCGGCTATATCGGATTCCTCCCTCCCCCCCACGCTGAATGAAGCTAACCTTATATCTCTCCCTAAACCAGGCAGAGACGGCATGCTGCTGGGCTCATACCGGTCGCTGGCCCTCCTAAACACCGACTATAAGATATTTGCCTCCACACTAGCTCAGCGCTTAGCCCCCCTGGTTCCCACCCTTGTGCATTGCGACCAGAACGGCTTTGTGCCCATTCGCAGTACCTCCCACAACATTAGACGATTGTTCAGAGTGCAACGGTATGCCACGTCGCAGTGGCCTCGTTCGGGGTGTCTCGTATTGGACCTGGAAAAGCCCTTTGATTCCGTGGAGTGGCCCTATCGCCAGTCAGTTCTGCGGAAATTTGTCCTCAGCGATGAGTATGTTGACATGGTGGGTTTACTGTACCAGAAACCTACGGTGCGTGTCCGCGCAGGGTGCTCGCTATCGGACACCATCGATGTAAAGAGAGGTACTAGTCAGGGATGCCCATTGTCCCCGCTGCTTTTCTCGATAGCGATTGAGCTGCTGGCAACGCTTCTCAGAACGCAGGGAGCGGAGTGGGGGATCCCCCTCGCGGATTGTCTCCACACGGTCTCCTTATATGCGGACGACCTCCTCTTGTATGTCAGAGACTTGACCTGTTTGCCGCCGACACTGTCTGACACCTTTCAAACCTTTGAACTTATGTCGGGTCTCAGGGTCAGTTAGGCCAAATCCGGAGTGTATTCCTTTGACCCAGACACTCCAGAGTGCGAGATCCGCATTAATAACGAGAGACTTGCCTGGTACCCTACCACGTTCTTCTACCTCTGAATCCATATCTATAGAACTCTGCCAGATGTGCTAGAGGGTAACCTGGTGCGGGCGATCTCCTCCTTGCAGGTACATATGGCCTTTTGGAAGACTCTCCCCCTTAACGTGCCCAGCCGAGTCACACTGACAAAAATGATAGTTCTGCCCAGATTACTGTATTTTTATGCTAACATTCCAGTATATGTCCCGATGCAGATTTTTAGGGAGCTGGAGACTTTGATTAGGAACCGGATATGGAACACAGGGAGACCCCGAGTTGCCTTGACAAAATTATACTCGCCAGTGTAGGTGGGAGGACTGGCAGTGCCCAATCAGGAGCTCTACTATCTGGCGGCACAGCTGCAGTGGGTGACGGGATGGTTGGGTGGCCGACACCTAAACGATATGGCCACGGACTCTACCGTCTGGACCAATGCACAGATCCATGTGCTGTTCAACCCCCTAGCCAAACCCACATGCCCACACAGTTACACCTAGCAGTGGCCCACAGATGCTATGTTCGCGGCTTTAGGCTTACCAGAGCGGTGACGCCCTACGCCTGGCACTTCGGCTGCTGGGAACCCCTAGAGAAGACGGCGTGATAACGGAAGCCGCACTAACGCCCTGGACTTGGGCTGGGGTGGACACACTGGGTGATTTGTATGCGGAAGGAGCCCTTATCCCCTTTGCAACACTAGCAGCAGACACAGGACTCCCAGCTGAGCAGTTCCTACTACACGCAGTCATCACACACACACTCACAAGGGCCTGGAACGATATCTCTGAGGAGCTGCCCACACACCTTTTAATCCAATATTAACATGTCATGGCGAATGGCTCACACGTGGTTCACTGGCTGGTGCAGGCGCTACTGGAGCACACACAATGCTCATTGCAGCCACTCAGGGATAAATGGGAGGCAGACAGAGGCAGGGCATGGACGGACAAAGAATGGGCGATGGCACTGGCCAGTCCCCGCAATGTACCACGCGATACCCGCTTTAAGCTTATACAATTTTTCATATTGCACCGAGCGTACTTAACACCTGGCAAAATTAACAGATACTTTGCGCTTACAACCACAGCGTGCCCGAGATGTTCGTTGCTGGATGCAGACCTACTCCACATGGTGTGGTCCTGCCCCAATATACGATCATATTGGAGCGCAGTGACTGTTCTACTGGTGGAAAGCACCGGCGAGAGCCATCAGGATACATGGGAGGTGTGTCTACTGGGTCTCTACAAACGTACAAAACACAAAAAGGTACCTTCCAGATTCTGGGACCTGGGACTCATAACAGCCAAGAGACGGCTCACTAAAAGGTGGAAGGGTAGCTAACCCCTGATCATGGGACACTGGCGTACATCATTTGACAATTGGGCCAGGGCAGAGAGTATTACTTTACAGAGAGAAGAGACGGCAGGGCTGAGAAATTTCCCTATTGCACAACTATGGGAAGATGATACTTTAAAGACTTTCCATAGCAAGTGCCTTGCTCGGGGCGTTACTTAGCCATTTCCCACCCGAAGTCGCACCTGAGAAGGTGTGGAGGCACGGCGCTGCGCGTCCATACGATTGCCACCGCGCCGGGCGGGCGCAGGCGATAAGATGCACGCATTTCACACACTACCGACACATAGCCGGGCGGTGGTGACATTACCTCCCCTGAGCGGAAGACTTGCTCTCCACATGTCCTACGAGGCGGGATGTGCTCCCCCCAATGGGGAGTTTCTCACCGCGCCCCCCCCCCCCACGCTACAACTTCCCTAACACTGTAGGCACTCACGCAAGACATTGTATGGTACTATCCTTCCCTTTTAATTTTGTATCCGTTTTCTTTATTTCCCGTGAATTTTTTCCTTTAATTTTCCTATGCCTAGCTATGCCATTTAGCATTGTAATAGTTATTAGACATGGATCAACATTTCCTTACGCTGTGCTCATTACTGCATTATGTGTGTGTAAATCACCTGGTACTAATTTCAAAATGCTGATACATAAATGAGAGGGGGGCATGATGTTGCATGCTTATTATAATGTGGAATTCCATGACATCCTCAGCAGATTGTACCTTGTAGATGAGATGATATAACATATTTATTTGTTTGTAAAATTTTGCAAAGTATGGTGAGAGTGGGAAAAAAATCCAAATAAAGATATTTAAACAAAAAAAAATGACCATTGGTCGTCGGACACGGGAGGGTCGAGCTCCTCATTCCAGAGCAGCATGGACTTAGGTCTCACAGTCAGGGGTTGCTCTTGCATCTCAGTGTACAGTCTCGTCACCAGCTTTTTGGGGGAGGCCCGGGCCAACACATTCAGTAGGGCATTCAACGTAGGAGGAGCCTCTGGAAATCCCTCCCAGAGGGAACTACATGCCACTTTCAACTGGTGGTAAGCAAAAACCTCAACAAATGGGATTGTCGTCCCCTCCACTTCCGCCTGTGGGCCCCGGAACATCCCATCTGGGTATAGATCAGCGAAGGTGCGAACTGGGGTGCCACCCAGACTCAATTGTCCTCCACAGCTCTCCAGGCAGGCCAGCATCGGGTTGTTTTTTAAGGGGATGGCAGGTGCGTGGAGGAGTGGGAGCCTTGCTCGTTTTTGTAATTCGCGCCATGCCCAACACAAAGTATTAGCGGAGTCTACATCAGTAGCAGGGCGAGTGCTCCTCTGATAGAGAGCAACCCCTAGGGGCAGGGGTGCCAGCGATTCCTGTTCGACCGCTACATGTGGTTGGTACGGTGTAGGATATGTCCAAAAGTGCAGAAATTGGGCCTGTGCACATAAGGCGTACAGATGCATATCAGGAGCGGCCAGCCCGCCCTGTCTTAGTGGCAAGGACAGCAGAGCCCAAGAAACTCGAGCCTGCCCGCCCACCCACACCAAAGAGAGCAAGTGGGATCGAAGGCAGTTAAAGAATTGCTTGGTTAACGGAATTGGAATAATTGCAAACAAATACAGAAATTTTAGCAAGACCACCATTTTGGACAGGGCCACCTTCCCTGCTATAGACAGAGGTAGTTTAGACCATAGCGCCACTTTGCTTTCCAGCCAGTCGACCGCACGTCCAAAATTTAAGGTCCAGATGTCCTGCAAGTTCCGGCTAAGCCAGATCCCCAAGTATTTGACCTCGTCAGCAGTCCAGCGCAGAGGAAACTCCGACGTCACCTCAGGTGTGCCGTCTGTCAAGGGGAAACTCACAGATTTGGCCCAATTGATCGATATTCCCGACAGCCTGCCGAATTTAACAAATTCTCTCAGCAAGGGGTCTAAGTTAGCTGAGGGGTCCAATCCATATAGGGTGACGTCATCAGCGTATATAGATATTAGCAAGCTGCGGGCACTGAACCCAATCCCCCTAGCAGTGTGATGTTGCCTTATTCTCGCTGCAAGAGGTTCCATCGCAATGGCAAAGAGTAGGGGAGAGAGCGGGCAGCCTTGTCTCGTGCCCCTGGTCACTGCGAACGGTTCCGAGATCATGCCGTTCACCCGCACTCGCGCTGTCGGGAACGTGTAGAGTAGTCGGATTTGGGCTATAAATAACGGACTGAATCCCATGTGTTACGTTATCCGGAACATATAGGCCCATTCAAGTGAATCGAACGCCTTTGTGGCGCCCAAAAATATGGCTGCAGCGTGCACCGAAGGGTGGAGGTAGTGTAGCACCGAGAACAGCGTCCTAAGGTTATGTAGACCGACCGGGTATGAACCCTGATTGGTCCGGGAGGGCCACAATCGGGAGAAGAGGCTGGAGGCGTTCCGCCGCAATTTTGGTGTATATTTTGACGTCCACATTTATTAAAGACAACGGCCTATTAGAATCGAGAGAGTGTTCGTCTTTGTCCGGCTTAAGCAATGTCATTATTAAGGCCTCCCGCATGGACGCGGGTAGAACCCCGGTCTCCAGAGATTCAGGATACACTGCGTGTAGCCTTGGGGCCAGCTCCTCAGAGTAGGCTTTGTAGAATGTTGTCATCTGGCCATCGGGTCCAGGGGCTTTGTTCAGGGGCAAGCTATTTATCACTTTTCTGATGTCCTCTACCGTTACTGGAAGATCCATATACTTACGATGGGTATCATTAAACCACATGAAACCACACAAGCGCTATGGATTCTTGGAAGTCTTCTTAGTGTTCCGGAAGCTCGGGTTGTGTGGTAGTGTAAAGGTTGGAATAGAAGGCTGCTAACTCTTGTAGAATTGCCTCCTGCCCTGTGACGGTATCACCCTCAGAATTGTGAATCGTGTGGATAAAAGGAGTAGCCCTCGCTTTCCTAATGAGACCCGCCAACGTGCGGCTCAGCCTATCTCCTTCCCCGTACCTCCTAGCCTCCGCCTGTTTACCCAAGAATTCTAGTTCGCGTTGCGCTTCCTCTGCAAATTCTAATAATTTCTCTTTAATCGTGGCTGCGGTTTCGGTGTTAGGGGTGGTGCAAAAATCACGTTCAAGCTCTTTAATTTGCCCCTCCAGTGTACTCAGTGTGCCTCTGATGGCCTTTAGCACACCAGCCTGTCGTGCTATACATTGCCCGTGAATCACTACCTTGAATGCCTCCCAGAGTGCCGAATCCGTGGACACAGAGCCAGTGTTGAGAGTGAAGTACTCATCGATGTCAGCTCTAATCTCCTCTTTAAAGGCAGCATCCAGCAGGGCATGTGGGGGGAGCCGCCAGCTAAACGCACATGGGATCGCGCATGGGGGAGTCAACTCAAGGAGACACGGAGCCTGATCCGATAAGGACCTGGCTAGGTGTCGAACTCCTGTGGTCCAAATGGCAATATCAGGGGTCGTAAGCCAGAAGTCCAGTCTGGACCAGGCCGCAAGCTGGCTGGAAATGCATGTACCTTCTCGGATATCTGGGTGGCGCACTCTCCATACATCAATCAGATTCCCTTCCAGCATTATATCCCGGAGCGCGAGGCTTGCATGGGGGTGTAACTGTCTAGATGTTCCCTTTCGGTCTATCGAATCGCCCAGCACCACATTAAAGTCGCCCCCCCAAATGATTGTGGAGCAACTTGTCGCCTCTACTCGAGCCCAGATCTCCCTGAGAAAATCCGGCGAGTCCGTATTCGGGCATATTTATTGACTAGCACTACTGACCTGCCACATAGCTTCCCCTGAGCTACTATATACCTCCCTTCTGGGTCTCCATGTATGTGAAGTTCCTTCCAGTCCAGCCCCTTGCGTATCAGAATGGCCACCCCCCTTGCGTAGTTGGAGTGTATGGCGGAGTAAATCTCACCCCACCTGCTGTGTTTCAGTTTCACCAACGGTTTTATATTTAAATGAGTTTCCTGTAGTAGGCAGATATCTATCTTGTGTCTCTGTAGATAAGCATGCATCAGTCTTGCCTTTCTGCCATCATTCACTCCCCTTATGTTCCATGTCATGATCTTAATCACCTCTCTAGTCCCATCCATGGCAAATCAGACATCAGCTCTCGTACTTCCACTCGGGGATATTCAGACGTATGGTTGTATAGTCCTAACAATAACTGAACATGAAGCAACCTATGCCATAACAAACCCTCAACTAACCCCCCCCCCTCCCACTCCAACCCCCCAATCAGGTTGTGTGTTTATCCCCCCTCAGACACGCAAGGCGTGAAAGTAACTAAACATTGGGATACACCCCAGGTGGGCGAGGATCCCCAGACATACACCCCTGTTTACGCAGGGTGGCCATGGGGTACAAATTGGCAGCTCCAGTAGCTCCAGTTAGCGCCCTTTATTCTCACTATGTGCTATTTCGTTCTGCCCAGCTCAGACCGCCAGGCTGTAGGGCAGCATCCTCAGAGGGTCGATCAATTAGCACCAACGAGCTCAATTCCTCCCCGAGGCATACATAGACACCCACTCCCTCCTGAACATCCCCAGAGTCATCCCCAACAGAGATTCAGTTTCATCACAGCAATATTTCAATCATTGTCACTTAGCAGATCTTCTTCTGGACCCTGTCTCACAATTGGAGTTTTCTTCTTGGTGCTGCAGATGTGTTTAGCAAATTTAAGTGCGGATTTGGTGTCCATGAAGAAATGTGCCGACCCTTCATGCGTGACCTTCAGTTTGGCGGGATATAGGAGTGCATAAGGCACCTGCGCTTGCCGTTTAGCAGGTAAAAACTCTCTCCTTGCAGCTTGCACCATAGGCGTGAAATCTGGGTAGAAGGACACGTTATTACCCTTGTGAGATATTTGGCCTTTCTCGCATGCTAACTTCAGTATCAGTTCTCTCTCTTGATAGTTGAGGATTTTTGCAGGAATGGGCCTCAGCGTACAGCCCACTGGCGGCTTCGGGCCCAGCGCCCTATGTGCTTGCTCCACCGCAAAGACCGGAGATAAATTCGAGTCAAAAAGTTCATGGAGCAGGTCAGTGACATACGCCTCCATCTTTCCTATGTTGGTCGTCTCTGGAATTCCCGTGATTCGGAGGTTGTTCCTTTGGGAACGTGCCTCCAAATCATCGTTCTTTGCCTTAATGACCATGAGCAGTCAGTCCATGTGGAGGAGTTGTTCCTTCGTATCACGCTGAAACTCCACGCACTCAGTATGCCTATTTTCCAGCCCATCAAGCCTGGTTTCGTGTGTGGAAACTTGTGTTTTCACCTGGTCCATCTGGGCGGTCAGCGTGTCTAATTTCGCATCTATATTCCTTAGACTGGAGTGCACATCCAACATCAAGGTACGAAGGTCTTCCTCCCGATCAACCCCGTTTTCTTCTCCTCCAACAGCTCCATTCTCTGCCGCCGGTGTCTCCTTAGGCTTTGCAGGTGGGGCGTTATCAAACGATATCTTTGCCTGTCTTGCGTCGTTTCTCCCCATGTTGGTCTCTGGGTAGGGTACTCATCAGCCAAGCCACAAGCCAAATCTGAGGGAGCCTCCCGCTGCGTCAATTCTAGGAGCACTAACGCCTTCCTAGCGCTATCGCCAAGAGTCAGAAGGAAGATCAGCGCTCCGATTCGGGTATCCTGCCTACGTTGGGAGCAGGGGTCCACCGCGGCTCCCCTCCCCTCCCTCACCACTTCAATGCCAGGGAATCAGGGTATTAGCGCGGTTCGCCTCTGGCAAATCAGGGGAGGGGGTTCTTTAATACCACTGGCTCCTTTACCCAATATCAGTGACCACCACTCCACCACCGCTCTCAGCACTTTAACAAAAGGTGCACCCAGAAGATGGCGCCCGTAGGTCCTCTACTGGACAGGCCAGCAAGATGGCGGTGTTATTGACTGCTTGCTGATGCGGGGTCGTATGCTTGGGTCTGTATGCGTTTAGGGCACTGTCCTGAATGTTTGGCGGACCCTCAGCTTGCCATTTGGCCCGTCGGGTGCAGTAATGATATGTCGCCCCTGTTCCGCACCCTCCACAGTGCTCACATAACGGGCGTGAGTCACGGTTTCACCCAGCGCCCACAGGTGATTACATCGGGGGGGGGTGGGTCGTGCTACCCCCTCAGGAGCCCAGCGCCTCACCTCCGTACCTTCTGATTTCTTTTTTACACATTGTCTTACATTTGGAAGACAGAAATGCATCAAAAGTCAATAGGTAATAACAGTTGCTCCACAATTCTGTGTTTCCCTAAGTCTCCCGATAAAAATGGTACCTCACTTGTGTGGGTAGGCCTGTTGCCTGCGACAGGAAACAGCCCAAAACACAACGTGGACACTCGGTCCTCGGTAGCTTGTTTCCGGTCCAGGGAAGGCATGGCTTGGCAGTTCGGGCTGGACTGTTCCCATGAGGCACAGGGTCAGACTGATTTGCATATGGCCATGTCCGAACTGGGGTGGCAGAGGGGGCTAGAGAACGGTGATGGATTAAACCCAGATCAATTGACTGGGGGTAAGTGCTTGTATTGTCAACGCTCCGTTCATCATTTCCTTTAGTTTTTCTTTGTTCGCCCTAAGTTGGCAGGGTATGCTCAGACGTGAGTCCCTTGCTCACTTTGCCACTGGACTCAAGCAAGCCGGGCTGAAGAAGGCTGAAATGCCATAAACCGGTCCTCGGTAGCTTGTTTCCGGTCCAGGGAAGGCATGGCTGGGCAGTTCGGGCTGGACTGTTCCCATGAGGCACAGGGTTAGTCTGATTTGCATATGGCCATGTCTGAACTGGGGTGGCAGAGTGGGCTAAAGAACGGTGATGGATTAAACCCAGATCAGTTGATTGGGGGTGAGTGCTTGTATTGTCAACGCTCCGTCCATCATTTCCTTTGGTTTTTCTTTGTTCGCCCTAAGTTGGCAGGGTATGCTCAGACGTGAGTCCCTTGCTCACTTTGCCACTGGATTGAACCAAGCTGGGCTGAAGAAGGCTGAAATGCCAGAAACCGGTCCTCTGTAGCTTGTTTCCGGTCCAGGGAAGGCATGGCTTGGCAGTTCGGGCTGGACTGTTCCCATGAGGCACGGGGTCAGACTGATTTGCATATGGCCATGTCTGAACTGGGGTGGCAGAGTGGGCTAAAGAACGGTGATGGATTAAACCCAGATCAGTTGACTGGGGGTGAGTGCTTGTATTGTCAACGCTCCGTCCATCATTTCTTTTGGTTTTTCTCACTCCACATTTTAACCGTGAAAACTGACCCTTTTTTTGCAAAGTGCCTAACTGAAGTAGATTTTTAACCCTAGCACCTTGTGAGACCTAGCAAACCTATACACTTTTAAAAACTAGACACCCAGGGGAATCCAGGATGGGACGACTTGTCTGTCTCTCACCAGGGTCTATTACCTCAAACTTTGTAAAAATAAAAACATTTTCCTCACATTTCTCTGATAGAAAGTTCTGGAATCTGTGTGGATCCACAATATTCCTCCCACCCTGCATTCCCCAAAGTCTTCTGAGAACAATGGTACCTCACTTGTGTGGGTAGTACTAGTGCCCACGACAGGAAATGGCACAAAATGCAACGTCGACACCCCACATTTTTTACAGTGGAAACTGACCCTTTTTTCAGAGTGCTTAGCTGTAGATTTTGAACCCTAGCTCTGCTGGTACCTTCAGAAACCTAGCAAACCTATACATCTTTTCAAAACTAGACACCCAGGGGAATTAAGGATAGGGTGATATGACTGGCTCTCACCAGGTTCTGTTACCCAGAAATCCTTGCAAACCTTAAACTTTGTAAAACAAGACACATTCTCCTCACATTTATGTGATGGAAAGTTCTGGAATCTGCATGGATCCACAGAATTCAACCTACCCCACATTCCTCAAAGTCTTCCTAGAAAAATGGTCCCTCACTTGTGTGGGCAGGCCTAGTGCCAGCGACAGGAAACGGCCCAAAACGCAACGTAGACACATCACATTTTTAAAGTGAAAACTGTCCCTTTTTTTTTTACAATGTGCCTAGCTGTATGTTTTGAACCCTAGCTCTGCCGGCACCTAAGGAGACCTAGCAAACCTTTACATGTTTGAAAACTAGAAACCCAGGGGAATCCAGGATGGGCCGACTTGTGTGACTTGCACCAGGTTCTCTTATCCAGAATCCCTTGCAAACCTCAAACTTTGTAAAGAAAAAAGATTCCTCACATTTCTGTGATAGAAAGTTCTGGAAACTGCGTGGATCCACAAAATTCCACCAACCCTGCACCCCCCAAAGTCTTCAGATAAAAATGATACCTCACTTTTGTGGGTAGGCCTAGTTCCTGTGACAGGAAACGGTGCAAAATGCAACATGGACACACCACATTTTTACAGTGAAAACTGACCCTTTTTTGAAAAGTGCCCAGCTGTAGGTTTTGAACCTTAGCTCTGCCGGCGCCTATGGAAACCTAGCAAACCTATAAATTTTTTTAACCTAGACACCTAGGGGAATCCAGGATGGGGTGACTTTTTTGTGGCTCTCACTAGGTCCTGTTACCCAGAATCCCCTGCAAACCTCAAACTTTGTAAAAAAAAATCCTCATCTCAAATTTTGCTTAAAAATCAAATTTTCCTCACTTTTCTGTGTGGGAATGTTGTACGATCACCGGGATGACATACCTTTCCTACCACCTAGCGTTCCCCCAGGTGTCCTGATAAAATGGTAACTCACTTGTGTGGGTGGGTCAAGTACCCGTGACAGGCAAGGGCCCAAAACGTACTGTGGAGCCTTGAAAATTACCTATCATAAAACGACCTGGTTTTGCAGGGGGGGCGCCTGGGTTTTTGGCCCGGGCTTGTGCCAATCTAGGGAAACCTACTAAACCACACATTTCTGAAAACTAGACACCCGGGATGTCCAGTGAGGTATGGCTTGCGTGGATTCCCCAATGTTTCCCTACCCAGAATCCCCTGCAAACCTCAAATTTAGCTGAAAAAAATCACATTTTATTCACTTTTCTGCGTGGGAATGTTGTGGGATCACCAGGATGACATAAATTTCCTACCACAAATACAAGAGTCCCTTTTCCTTGTTTTATAAGGAAAAAAATCTCGAGCGGTCATCTATTCTAAAACTGATATATTAGTAGCCGGTATGTTGACTGTAGCATGGAGCCAAAACAAATTAACAAATTTACATGTGCAAAATATAACCCTTATACATCAAAATATTGTATATTACTAAATGAATAAGATCAGCAGAGTACAATGAGGGCAAAAGTTGGCAAAGGAATGGATTGTATATCTTATTTTATTTATCAAAAAGTTTGTTATCCTTTCATTATTTTGGTAAAAGCATCATCATAGTTATTAAAACAATACAATACATAATAAACCAATTTATATTATAAGAAGAGAACTGTTGACGCAGCGTTTCGGTGAAAAAGATAGTCACCTTCTTCAGGACAATAGTTTCATGTTATAAACAATCTAAATCAAAAAATATAAAACATTCATTATAGAAAAAACTAAACTAAACCATTAATTCACAACATCCTTTTGCATCTTATTTTTAATCAAAAAAGCCATCTGCCCATCTACATATATCTATACTCTGTCCCTCTGCTCAATCTTAAATCTTAAGATTATTACATATTCCGCTTAACATTTTTTTAGAAAAAGATTTTTTGAAAAAAAGAGATTTATTGGTCTTCAGTGCACCCCCAATTATTTACAGCAAGTTCCTCAGTCACATTAACATCATTACAAATATGCACATTTCATCTCGAATCAACATTTTCAAATATTTCTTAATATACTTATCGACAACTATTCTAATATTTGTTAGTCTGTGGACTCACTCAGTTCGCAAGCACCGGCTAAAAAGCTAAGCTGTGAATACAACTATCTATCCTCTTTAAAAGGATATGGTCACTTACCTAAATTAATCTGTTTGCTTCGCAGCCTGGTTCAATCAGCCTTTGTTGTGGTTGCAGTGATATTGGGGTTTTTCACAAAAAATTACTAAAAACGTGAAGAGGACTAATTAGATTACTATTTCTAATAAATCATTCAACATCCTATCGACGTAGATACTACTCCACGATCTATTATTAGTACCTTAAAAATGGAGTCTTGGGTTTGTTCATTTTCCCAGACGAGTACTATTAATTTTCCTCTTGATTTGTTGGTATAGATTATCGCCAACTGTCAGGGTGGAATTTTAATGATTTTTATTAATACATCCCTATTGGTTTACCACATGTTTTATGATAATAGATTAGACAGGCTGGTACCTGGGGTTGAATCTGGACGATCCTCAATTTCGAATTAAGACTCCTGTGGTATTAAAATTAAAATGTTCCTTCCTATGGATATAATAGAATTAATTTTTTAGGAATAGGTCCAGATTTTACAGTTTTCTTGATTCTGATTTAAACATGTTCTTACCTCAATATTAATGTGAGGTTATGCACAGGACGGTCGTCTCTTCCCGTTTTCACAACTATGAATGGCAAACAATCAATATTAGCGTTACCATCTAGTTATAACCTGCTTTTCTATATCCCTCTTAAGAGCATCCCCATTTCTTACCTTGGGGTGAACAATTTAAGACCTTGTCTTCAAATGCAACTTATATTAGATTATGGGATTTACTGGTTTGTAGACTCCCCAATCCTGTCTGAAAAGTAAACATAACCTTTCTGTTTAGTGGTCCATTTTAGTCTCTCTCTAGGCAAGCTTCTAATGATCTTCCCTCTGTCTGACTTACTTGTCAGTTTTCCTGCTGAGGTGCTCTCCTCGAACCGTCCTGCTCTCTTCTGTGGCTGCAACTGACTTAAGCTTTCTGGTTGTACTCTTTTTATACACCTCTTGATTGGTCATTAGGGTCTTAATTGGAAATCATCAGGCTCCATATTTACTTGAAGCGATTTACCCCGATTTCGCCGTGGCCATCTTGGAGTGTTTAACCAAGTTATCATTTATTTATGTCTCTGTGTTATATTCATGTTATCTCTCCTCGTAATGTCATTTAGTTAAAGATTTGTACCTAAATCATGATTAATGGTTTATTTTAAGCGTCTAAGCTGCTCGGACCTGCAATTGTTCCTGAATCTACTTTTTAGCACACATAATATCAACGTAACCGTAAATGACCCCGTTTTCAATTTAAATGGGTTGTATCATAAAAATGACAAATCATACACAGAAAGATCAAATATAAACTTGATTGTGCTGGTTTCTCGATACCCTCCCTTTTTTCTTTATGTTTATGGGCATCGTTATCATTCGGTTTCGTTTGACAAAATTACGTAGCGGCCATCTTGGAATGTCTATTTCTGCCGCAAAATTAACTTTTATGTGTTTTAAAGTCATGTTTCAGGATCTTGAACTTAAAAGACTTCCTTGTTAGTTATTGTTTGACCTTTACTGGTTATACAGACTCGTAGGGTTTTCTTTTTCAGCGAGTCAGTTATACGACTACTGCGTTCCATAAACAATCGGGACATTTCTATAATTGTCCTAGGTTAGCATGGTATAATCCTCGTTATATATTTTCCCTTATAGGACACGGAAACGTCAAGTTTAAGTTTGTAATTTCTGCCCGCTAAGCCCCCGCATTTCACTGACTGTAAAGGGTGGGGTATATTTAGTTCACCGCACTGTTGAAACTACGGCGGTCATCTTGGAATATGCGCCGTTTACAGTGTTTCTTATCATTTTAAACTCGTCCTTCTCATAAGGAATACTCCCCATTCAATCCTATGGGCCTTTTGGCCCATAGGAATGAATGGGGAGTTATTCCTTATTTGCGATTAGCAATTTGCTAATCGCAAATAAGGAATCTGTAGGAATCGCAAAAAATGTTGCTATTCCTACATGAATCCCGTTTTGCGAGGCTGGAATAGCTATTCCTTATGATTCGCTATTTCAGACTCGCAAAACCTCCCAATGATGAATCAGGCTGTATATCCTCTTTTTCGTCACCGTGCCTCACATTTCAATGCTCGTGTTTAACATGACGGGCATATCGCTAGTTTTTCATTTAAACGTGTTAAACAAGAATGAATCAGCTTAAGGTGTATCGTATCTCTTTGCTTGAATCACTAGCTATACATTAAGGGGATTAAATCTTGTTGACCACACTGTTGGGAATACGGGGGGCATCTTTAAATGTGCGCCGTTTTCAGTTTTTCCTATCAATTTTAAACTAATCCTTCTACTATCTGATTGACTCTTACCACAAATTTTGAGAGTACCTATACTTCTACGTTTTTTATAAGATCTTGCGGCTGATGATAGTACCTGTTGTTATTTCTCCTGCAGAGTCCTGATTATATATATCTGGAGGACCCAATTGAAAAATAATCTGGTGGTCCCGGGATATATTGAAACATGGTCATTTATATATATCTCCTAGGTGATATACGGTATATAATTTAGTGGTGATCTATAATGGTCTTTTAGTAATCATAAGTGCATTTTATATGATTCCACCTAGAGTTTCCCCAGGTTTCCTGATAAAATGGTACCTCACTTGTGTGGGTGGGTCAAGTACCCGCAACAGGCTAGGGCCCAAAACGTATTGTGGAGACTTGAAATTTGACCACCTTTACCTCAGGCAGTCCACATAACCAGACTGCCTAAGGTCGCACTTATTTTTAACATTGGTATGTTAGGCACACGTAGAATAAATATTGTCTGGTGCTTTTTCTAAACCAATTTTAATACACTTTTTTCTTGTTTTTTTTCTCTTACTCACCTCTTCCTGCACTGCACACCCCAGTCCCATGTCTCTGGCCACTCATTAACATCGAGTGGCACACCACACTGTCGGTGCCTATACCTTCTGAGGAACCCCCTCACCACCGGGTTGACCTCTGACTGTGGCACAGTTCTTCTCAGACGGGTGGTTCGGATAAAATCCCAAATGATGAAGGGCGGATCCGTATGGTGACTGATGGGTATTTTTCCTCATCCTGTGAGAGGTTGCTGTGCCGCATCTTTTTAGAGTTTTGGGTGTTTGGGTGGCTTTTCTACACTTCTGGGCACACCACTTGAGACCCTCTGGTACCTTTGTTGTTTATAGGTTTCTATGGGGATTGTATCCAGAGCTTGGTCTTTAAACTTCCCCCAGGTCCTCCTCCACTGTAGTGTTTTTGTTTGAGACTTGAAAATTACCTATCATAAAATGACCTGGTTTTGCAGGGGGGCACCTGGGTTTTTGGCCTGGGCTTGTGGCCATCTAGGGAAACCTACCAAACCACACATTTCTGAAATTTGAGGTTTGCAGGGGATTCTGAGTAGGGAAACATTGGGGGATCCACGCAAGCTATACCTCCCTGGACTCCCCCGGGGTCTCTAGTTTTCAGAAATGTGTGGGTTTGGTAGGTTTCCCTAGATGGCTGCCGACCCTATGACCAAAAACGTAGATGCCTCCATTGTATCCAAAAACAACCTGGTTTTGCAAGTTGGGTCACATGAGTTTTTGGTCCCGGGCTTGGTGACCAAATCATACTTTGGGCTTTCTGCCCCCCGGGTGTAAGATTGAGGGCAACTACCTCAATCTGCCCCCCAGGGGGGAAGAAAGACCGAAATTTCTCTGAGGGTGAGGGGGTAGGGGCATTGAAATTCCCATTTTGGCAGCACCACCCCTACATCGTTACAAAAAAAATCCCTGGTTTCTAGTGGGCTCTCTGCCCCCCCGGGGATCAGATTGGGGGCCACTGCCCCTGTCTGCTCCCCCCGGGGGCAGAAAGAGTGGAATTTCTCTGGGGGGGCATTGTCATGCCCATTTTGGGCAGCCCCCCTACATCAATACAAAAATAAATCACTGGTTTTAGTGGGATTTCTGCCCCCGGGGAGCAGAGAGACTGTATTGCTCAAAAGTATATCGGGGGGAGCAAAGGTCCTTGCCCCAGGGGCCGCTCCCCCCTTTCTGGTGTCTAGTGGGTGGATCCCTGCTTGTTTTTCCATGATATATAATTGAATAAGTACTTGTATTTTTTTATTCTGTATATTTGTTGACATAGAAGATATTGTTCCTCTATGTCTGTTATTTTTTCCTTTAAGTGTACGAAGGGACCAGTTGAAGACGTTGTCACCTCTCCACACTTCCGCATGATCCAAGGCCTTAACCTTTTTCAAGTAACAGTTTCTATATTTGACCAAAGTACAAATCAGTGTGGTGTTAGATGGAACAAAGTAGGCTAGTACTGCTTCCCTGCAGTATCTTGTGTCATTGTTTTTTTTTTATAACCATTTTTATTGGCGTTATATTATAATCCAACATTACAATCATATCATTTTTGGTCATCACTCCCATCCCGTCCACCCTCCACCCACCCAGCATCACAACACAAATCCCATCCTTTTCAAACAGCCCAAGTATTGTCTGTATAGTTCTGTGACAGTTCGATTCCTTATGCCTCTTATATTTCCTCGGTTGATGTCCTTGTTCCCTCACATCCCTCTTTCCCTTGTGTCCCATCTCAGAGCCCCCGATTTAGCCCATGATATTATCTCCATTTGCCCCATATTCTGGCCAACTTCTTGGGACAGCCTCTCGCCTTATAGGTGACCCTTTCAGCTGCCATGTAGGTATCCAACCCTCTTCTCCAGTCGTCCAGCTTTGGCGGTGCATCTGCTCCCCAGTACCTGGCTACGTCTCTCTTAGCTACAACAAGGGCCAAGACCAGAAAGATCAGTAGGGGACGGTTGAGATCCGCATCATTGGTCATACCTAGGAGGACCAACTTAGGATCCAGCTGTAGGGGGGTCTCAAGCACCTCGCACAGTTCCCTTAGCACCTCCTCCCAGTAGCTCTGGATCGTAGGGCAGGACCAGATGATATGGTAGAAGTCCCCTCCGGTACGGTCACATCTCAAACATCGTGTGTCTCCAATCCTACCTATTTTATGCAGTCGCACCCTATCATAATATGTCCTATGTAGAACATTATATTGGATGAGTCGTAACCTGGACTTAATAGCTACCTCTCTAGGGTGCATCAATACCGTGTCCCAGTCTACATTGTCCAATTCCCCTACTTCGCTCTCCCACTTCCTCCTGAGGTTACCCATGTCATCAGTCATGCTGTTCATCAGCGTTCTATACGTGAGTGATACTGCCCTTTCCGGGATTTGTTCCTGCAGCAATCGTCCCTCAAGAGGCGCATATTCTGGAAGTGTTTCTAGCTGGATCTTTTCCGCTCGCCACGCATGGCGTAGCTGTGCATATTTAAAATATTGCGTGTGATGCAGCCCAAATTCTTTCCTTAATGTTTGAAAGGGCTTCAGTTCCCCCCTAGCTATTACGTCCCCTAGCGTTGAGATCCCTATGTCATCCCATCTCTGGAACCCCTTCAATTTATTCAGTTCCGTCAGCCAAGTGCATTGCCAAAGTGGTGTCAGGCAGGTAGGTTTTTTCTCCCACCCGATGCATTTAGTCGCTCGGCTCCATATCGCCAGGGTAAGCCTAGTGGCCGGAAGGAGTCTCACCCCCCTTTACCCCCTTATAGGTAGTATGTACAGGGCCGAGCGGCCATGCTGTGCCATTCAAGTGCATACGTGGGGTGGTCCGCAAGGGCATGAAGCCAGTCATTAATTGGGGCTAGGTGTTCTGCCCAATAGTAAGCCTCAAGATTCGGAAGAGATATCCCCCCGCTATATTGATGGCGTTGTAGGGTGCTCAATGCAATTCTCGGTTGTTTGCCCAGCCGAAGGAAAGATCTCAGCTCTGCATTTATTCTCCTGTACACCTTTCGTGGCAGAGGATAGTACTCGTTTTGAAGTGCGTATAGGAATCTTGGTAGCGTTATCATTTTAAACATGGCTGCTCGCCCTAGTATAGTAAGAGGGAGCTGCCGCCACCGATTTGCGTCTTCTATGAAGTTCTGTACTATCCTTAGTATATTCTGTTCATATGACTTGCTTTTATCCAGCGTCACATAGACTCTGAGATACGTACATCCTTCAATTGTCGTCTGCAGCCTTCCGGGCAGATCCGTCCACTGTCCAAGCCCCCTGGGGTCGTAGAGGACCGACTTTTGCCAGTTTATCTGATACCCCGCGTAGGCCCCATACTGTTCCAGTTCCGCAAACAGTGTCGGGAACGTAGCTTCCGGTTGTGTGATGTATAAGACGACAACATCCGCGTAGAGCGATATCTTCTCCTCAGCGTAGCCTGTCGATCCCAATCTAAATCCTTTAATGCCCTCATTTTGGCAAATTGCGCTTGCCAACACCTCTATTGTAAGCGCGAAGAGGAGGGGGGACAGCGGGCACCCCTGTCTAGTCCTTCGTCTTACCGGGAAGTCACGGGATAGGATCCCGTTAACCCTAACTTTGGCTCTAGGCTCCGTGTATAGCAGGTGTATCCATTTCTGGAATTTGGGGCCAAAGCTGAACCGCTTCAAGACACCCTCGAGAAAGGACCAGTGGACAGCGTCGTAGGCTTTCCCGGCATTCAAGGACAGGAACCAGTGTAGCTCCTCTCTCTTGCCCACCTCTTGTAGCCAGTTATGAGTGCGTCTGAGGTTTAATCTGGTGGCCCTGTCAGGGAGGAAGCCCATCTGGTCTAGGTGGACTAACTCGGAAATCACCGTCCCCAGTCGTAGTGCAGGATAGTCGCCAATAATTTCACTTCCATGTTCAAGAGAGAGATGGGACGGTACGATGTACAGTCATCCGCTGGTTTCCCCTCCTTATGTATGGGAATTATTATTGCCATACAGAGGTCTGGTGAGAGTCTCCCCTCCTGAACCACTTCCTCGAATAGTCCCATCAGATGGCGCACCAAGAGGTCGTTTGAAGAATTCTGCCGGAAACCCATTCGGGCCCAGTGATTTCCCCGCCCTCAACTTAGCCAAGGCTGCCTTAATTTCATCTGGTGTAATGTCAGCCTCTAGGTCTCGCTGAGCTTCAGAAGTTAGGGCCGGTAGTTCGATAGCTGACATATAGCTCAGGGCTTCCTCCTGCGTCCCTAGGTCTCTAGCGCCATAGAACTGTTCGTAGTGGGCAGCAAATGCTTCCACAATCTGAGCGTCCGACCTTACCAATGTCCCCTGAGAGTCTCTAACTTGCTCTACCCACCTGGCGGCACGTTCCTTCCTACTGAGCCATGCCAGTAACTTTCCAGATTTGTCTCCCACATCAAACAGGCTGTGGAGTGTCGCCAATGCCTGGGTTTTAGCTTCTCCCGTAACCACCTCTCGGTATTGGTGCTGTACGTCTGTCAATCTCCTAAGTGTCCCTGTCTCCCTTGTGGCCTGATATTCCCTCTCTAACTCCAGTATTTGTGCCTCTAATGCCCCAGTTTCATTTTGTATCTTCCGCCTCTCCTCGGCTAGCCTGTTCTGTGCCCTGTCCAAGAACCGCCTTAAAGGCCTCCCAGAAGATAGCCTTGGATGTAACTGTGCCTTCGTTTTCCGCTATGTAGACCTTGACGTCTGCACGGATACCCTTCAATACGATTGTATTTTGTAGGTTCCAGGCCGTCAACCTCCAGGATCCCCTTCTCTCGCCCCTCCCTCCTCCCACTCGCGCCAGGAGCGGGGAATGGTCTGATATCCCTCTTGCTTTGTATTCAGCTACGTTCCCTGTCGTCAAATCATGTCTGGCTAGGAAAATGTAGTCCAGTCTTGAGTAGACCCTGTGGGAGCCCGAGAAGAAGGAGTAAGCCTTCAGTTCAGGATGTAGCCATCTCCAGACATCAGTCAGTCCCATATTAGAAATCGTTTTGGAGAGTAAGGTCTTGGTCCGGTCTCTCAGTCCAGCCCCTGTCCTGTCCATTGTCGGTTCCATCACATCATTAAAATCTCCCCGAGGACTTGTATGGTGTCTGCTGTATCAAGTGGTATGTCCACCACCCCCCTGAGAGTGGCAGCTTGTAATTTTTGGGGGGCATATGCAGAAACTATCGTGTATTCCCGTCGCCTCCACACCCCCCTCACTCCTACGTAGGTCCCCTGGGGATCCGCCCACATCTGAGCTATGCGAAACGGTGGGTTCTTCTTTTTGAGTATTGCCACCCCTCTGGACCCCTGTAAACCCTACATGCACAAGGACTCCATATTGACCTCTGGCCAAGAAGACACATTGGGTTCCCTTAAGGTGCGTTTCCTGCAGCAGGATTATTTCTGGGCTCAGCCGTTTTATGTATGCCTTTACTAGCCCTCTCTTAATTTTATTTTCAAGCCTGTTTACATTCCAAGATAGTATACTAAACCCCTCCTGCTCCTGCACCTCTCTCACATGATTACCTGACATCTTGTCCTGATTCCTGAGTTGTGTTGCTGAATCCTGGTGTGGGTATGGTGTCTAGAACACCGGCGTGTATGACCTCTGTGACATGATCCCCCCTCCCTCTCCACCCCAACTCCTCGCCCCCCCATCCCTCCCTCCCCTGGTTACTGCATCCCCGTAGATTCTTGCCTTTCGAACAACCCCAACTCCCCCCCGCTCCCCCCACCCTACCTTCCTCCCCCTTCAGTCCCATCCTCTACCCAAACAGGAGAGAGGACTTACTGGCAGGAAAAGGTCTGTCACCCCCCCCCCCCCAGTTTCCCCCCCTACAAACCTACCCCAACAGTCTGCCTAGCAAAAACTTTAAATGAACTGCTCTCACAATATCCACATTTCTGTTCAGTAGATTAGAAAGAGGAAGAAATACTATACAAATAGAACTTATGGGGTGTGAAACAACTTTCGTGCTCCCAATCCATGAGCCGATATCTCGTCCATCCAGCTTGTCTCTTGATCAGGCATTGGAGTCTTTACCATCTCCCTGTGCAGGTGTTCCTTCTTTGGTCATGTCTTGCTCAATCTCATTAATTGCCGCTACCAGAGGGTGCAGCGACTGTTCCTCCACCTCGTCACTCTCAGATGTGATGCCCCGTGTCATCATCTCCTTCAGAGCGTTCCTGTCCCGCCAGGCTGTGGAACCTAGATCCTGCATGTCCACCACGTTGGGGGGTACCAGGGTCCTGTTGTCTCCTGACAGTCGGGCTCTGCGTGGGATAGGGCGTCGTCTGCACTCTCCTGTTCCCCCTCATTCTGCGTGTCCTTCGCGTTTTCGCTGTCTCCCATTGATTCCCTGTCGTGGAGCCCCATGCCGTCATGTCTCGCTCTCCTTCCTCTCGTCTCCGTAGGCGTAGGCGCTCTTCCAGCCATTGCCATGCATCTTCGGGGTGCATGAAGAAGTACGTTTTTTCTTTGTAAATAACTTTGAGCTTAGCAGGGAAGAACAGCATGTATTGGATCTTTAGATCTCTCAACTTTGCCTTCACCGCATCGAAGGAGCTTCTCATCTTCTGTACCTCTTGGCTATAGTCGGGGAAGATCATAATCTGTGAGTTTTCCACCCGGATCTCCCCCAGCTTCCTGGCTTCGCGTAGTATAACGTCTCGGTCTGCAAAGTTCAGAAACCGCGCGATGATCGGTCTAGGTCGTGCCTCCACCAGCGGTTTTGCGAGGAGTGCCCTGTGTGCTCTTTCTATGACAAAGCAGTTGGAGAATACCGCCTGAGGCAACGTCTACATTATCCATGTGCGCAGGAACTCCACCATATTGGACCCTTCAATTCCTTCCCTAAATCCCACAAAGCGCAGGTTATTGCACCGTGCCCTATTTTCTACGTCGTCCACCTTCCATTGCAGCTGCTTGTGTGAGTCTCTGAGCTTTTTCCTGTCCTTCTGGAGAGAGTGTATGACGTCTTCCGCTTCACTCAGTCTCGTTTCTGCTGTGGTCACCCTCTCTGTAAGATTGCGGAATTCTTGGCGCAGCAGCGTGACTTCCGTGCCCACCTCCCCTATCTTGACTTCTAGGGCCGCACGTGAGGCTTGAATGTCTTCCCTGGACGCTTTTATAGCCCCCATCAGGAGGGCCGTATCTGAACTTGCTCCAGTGCCCTCCGCTTCGGTCACCTGTGGTGCCGTCACAAATCTGTCTATTGTGCCTTGCCTTGGGGCCTTGGGGACCGCGTCCTTTTTACCCATGTTGCGCTAGTCCCTTTGGGACCGAAGCTGGCCTTTCCAGCAGAGTCCCGTCTTCCCTTGCGCGTTGCTATATCTGTCTCTTCCCTCTTCTTTTCAGCTACGTAGCTGGCCTTGTCCGATTTCCCAGGCTAATCACGGCCACTCTTATGCGCTTCAGTACCTTAGTGGCCACAATCCCAGGGGCTCGCTTTATGCCACACGCCCCTTTTGCACCTGCTGACGTGCTGGTCTTTATCCGTGGCAGAGGGTGGTAACCTCAGGGCGAGAGTCCCAGGAAATAGGTGTGTGTCCTTCACCTATATCGCTGATTCTCTTTGGAAGGTCCGTTTGGGCCACTCTGCCCCTCTCCGCGTTCCCCCCAGTTGCACTTTCCCCTAGGCCGCCCGTGGTGTTCAGGCCTCCCGGCCCATTGCTCAGCTTTCCCCAGCTTCAGTGGGATAACGATGCCAAGTGAGGGCCAGGCCCACTTCTTCAGGCCATCCTTGAGTGTCTGCGTGGGCTTCCAGTCCCTCACCGCTTTGTCCGGGGTGCACTGCTCCATGTTCCACCTGCAAAGCTCAGTCCCAGTGCTCCCCCAGATTCGATGGGATGATGCGACCCTGAGAGGGGGGGCTTCCCGATCTCAGTGGCTTATGCTGCGAGTTCTCTGCCCCTTCGTCCCGGTCTTGCTGCTCTTGGCCCTCCGGGGCTAGCGGGCGACGCACCGTCTCTATGGGGGGTTAAGGGCTCCTGTCCCCGTCCGCGTCGCCTCTCCCTGCGGTCTCGGCCTCAGTTCATGGCCGGATCTTTGTTGTGGCGTTTCTGTTATAGTGACTTCCCCGATCTCTGTATTAGGTGTCCCTGTGATTCCCCGGCCCCTCACCAGCCTTCCGCTGCGTCGCCTCGCTGCTCCAGGCCTCCCAAGTCGTCAGCCGGGCCGCCGTCTCTCTTCTCGCTTCTACGCCCGCAGTGGTCAGGGCGCCGCCATCTTGTAGCTGCCTCCGTCTCCCAAATGCTCGTCGTTCTTACTCGGGTTACAGCACCTTTCAGCGCGTCTACCTCAGCTCCGGACACTCCTTCCGTGCTGCAAGACCTTCTAGATGGTGGTAGGGATCATTAATCGTCCTCTGGATGGGTTTAGATGCGACAGATCAAGTCGGCTCGCCAGAGCAGCGGCGGCTTGCGACTTACTCGGCCATGCTGCTGGCAACGCCCCCCTATCTTGTGTCATTGTTGATCTACCACATGCGTAGCAAGGCCCTTCTGACCTCAGGGAGGGAGAGCACAGGCACAATATGTGTATTATGTCCTTCTCTTGCTGTTTACAAAGCCAGCAGGTTACCTGTTTCTCACCCCTTTACCACAAGGTCAGTAGAGGGATTACCCCCATCCTTAACTTCATAAACTGGGCTTTTTCCATTAGTTATAAAGCTCAAACACCACATACATTACTGCAATTTGGATACAGACAGTATGTTCTACCAAAAATATCCAGTTGGGCATTTTGTTGGTGGCAATTTATGAAAAACCTCTCAAGAGGACAACCTGTAAGGGACTGAGTAGCTACAGCTATTGATGTATTAGAGTTTTTTAAATGAAATGTGTGGCCAACTGGACGGGCATAAGGTCTTCTTGGTTGGCAAATGCAATGGGGCTGTCCTCCTCCTCCTCCTCATACTTCCTTACAACCATGGTTCATGGTATTCAGTTCACCATCAACTGCTGCTAACAATTCTAGACCTAGATAAGAAGAAGACACATCTTTAGGGTATCCAACATGACCATGGCAACTATCTTGTTTGACTGATTGAGCCACAATGACAGAAAAAGTAAAAGAAAGCATTCTCATTTCAACAAACATGCGTAGAATACCTTACTTGGGTATGCAATCTGCACAGCAAAATAGTAGTACTAGTAGTAGTAAGTGACCATGACCAATGGATTCTCTGAGTCTTACAGTGCCACCACTAGGCAGTCCACAACATATATAAAGGGCAAGAGAAAGCTGACTGAAAAAACAGAAGAAATTAAGCTACAGACAGACTAGTACAGCCAGAGACAGTTTGAGGTCAAATGCAGCCACACGAAATATGAAATAAGTAAATAGGATAATGCAGGGATAACAAGAATTTAGAAACGGATAGATTGAAGAAGATTTTGGGAAAAAATAGAATTAAGAAACGTGTAGAAAAAATAGTTCAAAATAAGGAGCAGTAAAAGTTAGGGAAATATATATTAATATTAACAACAGGAGGGCTTATTGGGGCCTGCAGATCAGATCTACTAGTAGTAGACTAGTATCGCAGTCATAGTTGTCCTATCTTTATTCCACATTTCCTAAACCTACATAGCCCACCTATTCCAAAGACTTTGGAATAAATTGCACCGAATTATATTTGCTTTTAAGTTCCGATCTCATTCGCAATCATTCTCAACCCCCTTTGACAGGCTAATTCACTAATTTTTATCTTTAAATGCATAAATGGACGCAAGCATACGTTGCTTGTCACTGTACGAGCTACAAAAAAGGTTCTAAGAACGTAAGTGAGAGGATGCGAGCTGCTAAATTACTAATACTAACTACCATTATCTTAGTGACAGGACAAAGGAAAGGAGTCTCTCTCTAATCAGCATTACTTAAGTTCAATCAATCAATCAATCTTACATCATGAGCACAAACGAGCGCAAAGTCACAAACAAGTACAATCAGCTAATTTCCCTTTCACTGCTACGTGCTTCTAGGGCTATCCCAGCTGCCCGAGCACGTAGCTGAACTGGAGGGGTGTCATTGGAAAGAGGAAAATCTCCCCATTCCAATGGTACCCTTCCGTAGTGGATCCCTGCTTGGGGATCACCGCAGGAGGGCGATCGCCAAGCAGGGATCCACGCACTAGACACCATGGAGGGGGAGCAACCCCATGGGCAAGGGCTTTTGCTCCCCCCCCCAATGTTTCTGGCATTATTCAGTCTTTCTACCCCCCTGGGGGACAGAAGATGGCAGTAGCCCATAATCTGCATCCCCGGGTGGGCAGAAAGCATACTAGACACCAGGAATAATTTTTTTGTTGAAGATTTAGGGATGGGGCTGCCCTAAATAGGCACTATAATGTCCACCCCTCAAAAAAATTGCCACAGTCTTTCTGTCTCCAGGGGTGCAGATGGGGCAATAGTCCCATCTGCCCCCCGGTGGGGCAGAAAGCCCACTAAGCACCAGGGATGTTTTTTTTTTTATAAAAGAGGAGTGGGGCTGCCCATAATGGGCATGCCAATGCCCCCACCCCAACACAAAAGGGACAGTCTTTCTGCCCCCCCTGCAGACAGATGGGATTTTAATAGGCCCAATCTGCCCCCCCACACCCGGGGGGCAGAAAGCCCACTAGACACCACAACATAAAAGTGGCAGTATTTCTATCCCCCTAGGAGGTAGGTGGGGGTATTTATCCCAATCTGCCTCTGGGGGGGGGGGGGGGCAGAAAGCCCACTAGGCACCAGGGATTTTTTGTTTTGAATATGTAAGGGTGGTGGCTTCCCAAAATGGGCATGCCAATGCCCGTACCCTACAAACAAAAAAAGGACAGTCTTTCGGTCCACCCTGGAGGACAGATGGGGGTTATTACCACTGATCTGCCCATGGGAGGAGGCAGAAAGCCCACTAGACACCAGGATGTTTTTTCAATAAAAGAGGAGTGGGGGTCGCTGACAATGGGCGTTGCCAGTGCCTCCCTCTAAAAAATAGCCACAGTCTTTATTCCCTCGCGGGTGGGGCAGAAAGCCCACAAGACACCAGAGATATGTTAATGGGTGTGTCAGGGAGTGGTCCCTTGGGCAAGGTTTGCTCCCCTTTTTTCGTGAGCACATTTTGACTGGGCAGATCAGCAATATGTTTAGGCACATCTGCTCCCAAGGGGGGCAGAAAACCCTTAGACACTGGTGAAATTTTGTGGGTGTGTCAACTGGAGTTCGGTGGTGTGTGCAGACTTGTGCTTAGCTGGTAGTGTGTGTGAACTAGCATAGGCTGGCAGTGTGAGTTGACTGTTGCTTAGCTAGCAGTCTGCTTGGATGGCACATGTCTGGCAATGTGCATGGGCTGTCGCTTGGCTGGCGATGGGCTTGGATGGTGCTTGGCTAGTGGTGTGCATGAAAGCTTCTTGGTTGGTCGTGTGCGTGGATGGTGCTTGGCTGGTGGTGTGGCTTGCGTGAATCCTCCAACATTTTAGTGCCCAGGATCCACTGCAAACCTTACATTTAGGTAACAATTCAAGCTTTCCTCACATTTCTGTGTGGAAAATATATTGGATCACTGTGCTGGAACAAATTTCCCACTACCCAGGGTTTCTCATTCTCCTGAAAAAAATGATACCTCACTTGTGTGGGTGCTCAAAGCAGAGAAGCTAAAAACGTATAAAATGAAAAACTGAGGTGGAACCAAAGTGGGTCCAAAAGGACAGTTTTATTTCATACACTTTTTAGGCTGACACTGCTTTGGATACCCACACAATTGAGGTATAATGTTTATTGGGAGACTGAGTGGAATGCTGGGTGGTGGGAAATTTGTGTCAGCACGGTGACAAGCTTCCCACACAGAAATGTGAGGAAAATGTGACCTTTTAGCTAAATCTGAGGTTTGCAGGGAATTCTGGGTGAGAAAACATTGGGAGATCCACACCAGCTACACATCCCTAGTTTTCAGAAATGTCTGGGTCTGGTAGGTTTCCCTAGATGGTCGCCGATCCCAGGACCAAAAACACAGGTGCCCCCTATCTATGACAAAACCACCTGTTTTTGCAAGGGAGATCCTGTATTTTTGGACCCAGACTGAGGCCTTTTAGGGAAACCTATCAAACCCAAACATTTCTGATAACTAGACTCCTGGAGGAGTACAGAGATGTATGATTTGCATGAATCCCCCAATGTTTTCTTACCCAGAATCACCTGCAAACCTTGCATTTAGCTAAAGAAATCATATTTTCCTCACGTTTCTGTGTGGGAAAGTTGTGGGATCGATGGAGCAACACAAATTTCCTACCTCCCAGCGTTCCCAAGGCCTTGTGATACAAAATGGTACCTCACTTGTGTGGGTGCGCCAAGTGTCCAAGAAGGGCCCAAAACGTATTGTGGAGGCATCAAAATTATCGATCACAAAACCACCTGTTTTTTGCAAGGGGGTCAATTGCGTATTTGGTTCCAGGCTTGGCGGCCTTTTTGGGAAAACTACCAAACCCAAACATTTCTGAAAACTAGACACCCGGGGGATTTCAGAGATGTATGATTTGTATGGATCCCCTGGTTGTTTTGTTACCTAGAATTACCTGCAAACCTCAAATTTAGTTTTAAAAAATCACATTTTCCTCACATTTCTATCTGGCATCACCGCACCAGCACAAATTTCCTATCACCCAGCATTCCCCTCAGTCTCCCTAGTAAAATTATACCTCACTTGTTTAGATGGGCAAATGCCTGCGACTGGGAAAGGCCAAAATCATAGAGATTGAGAGGATAGCACAGCAAGCTCTTACTGCTATTGTTTTTTATATACGTCGTTTTTTGGCAAGTCGACATTGGACACCCAAACAAGTGAGGTATCGTTTTTATTGGGAGACCAATAGGAATGCTGGGTGGTAGGAAATTTGTGCTGGTACGGTGATCTCAGAAGGAAATATAAGGAAAATGTGAGGTTTGCAGAGGATTCTTCATAGGAAAACATTGAGGGATCCTTGCAAGCTACACCTCCCTGTCTAGTTTTCACAAATGCCTGGGTTTTGTAGGTTTCCCTAGATGGCCGTTGAGCCGAGGATCAAAAATACAGGGGACTCCCTTGCAAAACCAGGTTGTTTCATGAAAAAGTATTTTGTTGTCTCCACAATAAGTTTTGGTCCATTTCCTGTTGCAGGCACCAGGCCTACCCGCACAAGTGAGGCACCATTTTTATCGGGAAACTTGGAGAATGCTGGGGGGTAGTAGTTTGTGGCTCTTCACAGATTCCAGAATTTTCCATCACAGAAATGTGAGGAAAAATTATATTTTCTTTACAAAGTTTGAAGCTTGCAAGGGATTCTGGGTAACAGAACCTGGTGCGAGCCACACAAGTCACCTCATCCTGGACATCCTTCGGTGTCTAGTTTTTAAAAACGTACAGGTTTGTTAGATTTCCTTAGGTGCTGGCTGAGCTAGGGCCCAAAATCCAGAGCTAGGCACGTTGCAAAAAAAGGGTCAATTTTCAAAGAAAAAATGTTATGTGATCATGTTGCGTTTTTGACCTCTCGCAGCCTACCCACACAAGTGAGGTATAATTTCTATTGGGAGACTTGGGGAATGCCGGGTGGTTGGAGTTTTGTGCCTTCCACAGATTCCAGAACTTTCCATCACAGAAATGTGAGTAAAATGTGGGGGTTTTGTACAAAGTTTGAGGTTTGCAAGGGATTCTGGGTAACATAACCCGGTAAGACCCAGACAAGTCACCACATCCTGAGTTTCCTAGGTGTCTAGTTTTCGAAAATGTACTGTTTTGCTAGGTTTCCTAAGGTGTCGGCTGAGCTAGGCCTAAAATCCACAGCTGTGCACATTGAGAAAAAAGGGTCAGTTTTCAGTTGAAAAATGGGATGTATCCACGTTGTGTTTTGTGCAATTTCATGTCGCAGACACTAGGCCTACCCACACAAGTGAGGAATCATTTTTATCGGTAGACTTAAGGAAACACAGAATAGTAGAACAAGTGTGATTACCATTTGTCTTTCTATGCTTTTCTGCCTTCCAAATGTAAGACTGTGTGTACAAAAGAAGTCATTTTGAACAAAACCCTCTAATTCACAGGCAAATATGGGTACCCACAAATGCAGAGATGCACAAATTACCATTTCTTCTAAACTCCCTATCTTATTCCCATTTCACATATACATAGGTTACCTTGATACCTATGTTTCACTGCTATATTTTACCAAATGAATTACTGTATAACCAGTACACAATAAACAAACACTGGCGTTGCCAATAGGTTTCGCATTTGGAAAGTTGGAGCTATTGGTTTTGTAAATGACATTTTATATTTATATATTGTTATTGACAAAGCCAATATAAATATAAAATGTCATTTACAAAACCAATAGCTCCAACTTTCCAAATGCGAAACCTATTGGCAACGGCAGTGCTTGTTTTGCTTAAGGCCTTTTTGGATTCCCACAGAAATCTAAGTGGCCCAGAGACTGGCGAAGAAGTCAAAACTGCCTCTCGCCTGCACCACAGGCCAGGCAGGAGCTCCCGGGAGGGGGTGTGGTGCGTGTCAGAGCCTTCCTGTAGGGGAGGGGCCGAGGGGAGTGGTGGTTCTAGTGTGTAAAGCGTACTCCAAGGCCCCGCCCGTGAAATGTCAATAATATAATTATGTGCCTGCTTTCTGGGGCCGCCCCGATGATGAAACCTGAGCCAGTGATGTTTGACTGGTTGTTGATTAGCCTCTCAAACGGGAATGCGCTATAGCGCTTTGATCGAGAGTACATGATTCCCCTCTCTGGCGAGCTCATACGGGACTGCCTGTTATTTTTTGGTTGACCTTGACTGGATGAAGGGGTGGGATGGCTGTGGCTGGATTTGAACCCGGGACTTTCATATCATCACAATGAACAATTTTGGTTCTAGCCTCAAGAGTCAATGCTTAGAATGTCAGCTTCATGCGTGTAGAGCGACCACCCTCAATTAAGATTTTGTCACAAACCCACTCTTAATTTTGCCACGCACCTTGTCGCACATTTCACTACATAACAAGTAAACAGATGAGGTGCTGCCCGCTGTGGTTAAAAGTTCCTGCGTTAAGCTCCGGCGGCATGTGGTGATGCAGTCGACCACTGCCGCACATTTCAAATACTGTTCCATTGGACTTGATGGCAAGGTAAACGTTCCTAGAGAACAGACTGCATTACAAGTCCTTTAGTAACCGTAATCAGGAGTCCCGCAGTCCCGCATCTGCGAGAGGGTGGGGTTACACCCGAGGTGCCTGGGGGCTTCAATGGGCGGGCATGCGTAGAATCCAATATGTTAACGGAGTACGACTGTGCCAGGGGAAGCGTGTGCAACCCCTAGCTCTAGTGAGAAACAGATGCAAACATAGATAGAAATGAGGAAGTCGCAGTACTATTTCTGTGTGGGTGGGAGTGCATAGGCAGTTTAAGAGAGATTACTAACTGCAAACTGATACGTATTGTAGCAATAGGAGTTTACATTGTCAAGCTGCGGGCGGGGAGTGCTCCTGGCAAATGGCCTTGCAATGCTGGCAAATGGCCAGAGGGAAGCCGGATGGCGGCGGGAGAGCCTGGTGGGGGGGCGGAAATGCGAGCGAGGGGAGGAGAAGTGTGGCAGGCAGATTAGGGAGATGCGTGGAGGGAAGCCGGGTGGGGGCGGGAGAGCCTGGTGGGGGGCGGGAATACGAGCGAGGGGATGAGAAGTGTGGCAGGCGGATTAGGGAGATGCGTGGAGGGAAGCCGGATGGGGGCGGGAGAGCCTGGTGGGGGGGGGGGTGGGAATGCGAGCGAGGGGAGGAGAAGTGTGGCAGGCGGATTAGGGAGATGCGCGTGCTTGTGTGGTCACGTGACCCGCTTTTGTGGTCACGTGACTCACATGCACTGTGAAAAAAACGCAGTGGTTTGACGAGTCGATGGAGCACTTGAATTCTCGCCTATTACATTCGCAAGCGAATGATAATAGGCGAAACCTAAAAACCATTGCAAGGTGCAACTCAGTTATTGGCTCTGGGTACCTCGGTTTCTTGGTGAACCTACAAGCCTCATATATCTCCGCAACCAGAAGGGTCCCGCGGACATAACAGTGTATATCTTTCAAAAATCTCATAGGCACAAATGGCTGTTTTTTTCAACTAAATTTCAATATTCTTTTATTTCAACTGTTACTCTCTATAGGGAAACCTTGAAGCATCTACATAAATGACCCCTTGCTGAATTCAGAATGCTGTCTACTTTTGAGAAATGTATAACTATCCAGGATCAATTACTGGTTTCACACCCATTTCTACCACTAACTGGAAGGAGTTTTGAAAGCACAAAAAATAGTAAAAATATGCTATGTCCTAGAAAAATGCCAAAACTGTGTAGAAAGTTTTGGTTTCCAGGCAAAAGTCTGCTTGTTCCTAAAAGTTGGGAAGATGGGGATTGTAGCACCACAAACCCTTCATTGATACAATTTGCAGGGGAAAACACAGACACTTTCTTCTGCAGCACTTTCTTTCAATTTTTCCCCAAAAACCCAAAATTGTGCTGTATTTTGCCTAATTTTTCAATCCCTTTCAGGGAATTCGCAATCCCTGGGTACCTTTAGAATCCTCAGCATGTTGGAAGAAAAGGACGCCAATTTGGTGTGGATACCTTATGTGCACAACCCTTTATGGGGCCTAAGCGCAAACTATCCCAAATAGCCAAAAAAGGGTGTGGCACGGGGGTGGAAGGCCTGGCAGAGAAAGGGTCAATAATTAGCTACAAACCAAGCTCTGCAACCTCAAACCCTTGCAGGACCAGCAGGTCCTGCTCTCGGTCTAGGATGTTGGACCACCGGTGCGTTAACTGATTCTCGGTATGCCAGACCCCAGAGCAGTGATACACTACCCGGCGCACCCTCACGCAGTGCTGCTGGAGCTCTCATAGCCCGTACCTGGACCCAGGCCTGCTGCCTGCTGCCAGGGTGGAGGGAAGGTGGCGCTGCACAAATAAATAAGCCCTGCCACCTCCACCTCTGAAAACAAGGCCCAGGGCTGCACCCCTTCCGGGCTCTGCCTTCTGAAAGGAAGGTGGCTCTTGGGTGCCGCCTTTTTTGGTGCACGCTTCTCTGCCATGATGCTGGGGGGCGTGCGGAAAATTAAATGTAGAAAGTATAAAAAAATAGGAAGAGAAGGGGAGGAAGTAAAAAGAATTAGGAAGGAAGTAAAGAGAAAAAATAAAGTACAAAGCCCACTAAAACACACACAAAGTAGAAAAAACCGCAAAACACTTAGGAAGACAGAGGGAAAGATGATAAATAAAACAGATCAGAAAAAAAGTTTTGGAAATATAGGATTGAAAGGATTTAGGAAACATTCAAAAAGTAGGCCCCAGCACGATCACAGAGAAAGAAACAAGTTGGCCATGCCCATGCGCGACCCCCTGGTGCAGTTTGTGCAATATTTCCGCCTGAACACACAATCTGTGTTACTGTACAGCGGAAATGTCACACGAACGGGCAGGACAAGCAACTCAGCCCACTCGCAGATCTCTGCGTAGCGCTGCTACACGAACTGCACCCAGTCTTATTCTTCATATTATCAATTGTACTCAGACCTCTTATGTTTGTTCTTGAACTGTGTTCCATGTTCTGTGTCCTGCTCTGTTGTTCAGTTGTTCTTGAATACTATCAGAGCAGGAAGTACATTTGTGGGCTCTTCATGTTTATGGCTCAATCAACTTACCTGAGTTTTTTTATGCTAACTGGTGTCAGTATCTTTCTACATATTGGCGACAAGGAGGAGCAAATTTGGTGTTTATGGGAGCCCACCGACATTGTCTTTGCATTGGGTCTGGAGGAGGCCAAGGAATTTTCTAAATACCAATGGACTTCTTATGCTCGGCGGTGCTTCAGTTCAAGCCTGCTTTAAGTCTGCTTTTATATGGGAACACACTTTGAGGATATTAGGCACTGGCCTGTTTCGGCGCACACATACTGCTGACTGATTCAGGCTACATCCTTGATGCGAGCATTACCAGGTGCAGGTTGGCTCTGACCGACTTAAGCTGCTAATGCAAATAGCTCTGGGGTATCAACACCGCGAGACATTGTCATGCAAAGTTGGAGCGGCATAGGATATTACTGGTGGCCATCTGGGATAGGCAAGTTGTCCATAATATTTAATGGATTTGCGGGAACAGGTTTGAACATTTTTGTAAAACAAGGTGCTTTATCATTCTTGAACCAGAGGACCTGTTGCTACGCTCGTTGTTGCGGTGTTCTTGGGCTTACCTTGGCCTGACTAAAGCCGTTGACAGTTTGTGCAGTTCTGCTTCCCTTTTCAATTTTGTAATATGTGTTGCAGTTACTGTGTGCTTTGAGCTTATGAAAATCTCATTGTACTATAAGCCACCGCCTTTCTCCACCTTGTTTGCCTGCTACTCTATCCTCCCCAATGTATTGTCTTCCTTCTTCCTATGACTCGGTACAGGCTTGTGCACAGTTAATTGTGGCTTGTCCCACTTTCTAAAAATCGTATATACTCACCAAATTTTCAAAATAAAAATCTCCTTGTCCGGCTGGACGTTGGAGAGAAAATACACAGTCTTTATTATAAGTCTTTGTCTGTTATCATATGTTATAATTGTCAAAAGCTTAGGACCTTTGTTAGCTCTAAAAACATAAAACCGTTGCCACATCTTTCTATGACCTCATCTTGAATTACCAATACTCCTTAATAAGAAAGGATTTCCTTAGATATTTTATGAATTGTTGGACGTTTAATCATGCAGCATCTATGAATTTGAAAACTATACGGTATATTCAGCCCTGAAGAAGTCCGGTGAGGGACGAAACGCGTTGGCTCTTTGGCTATCAGCGAT
Source organism: Lissotriton vulgaris (assembly GCF_964263255.1). Taxonomy (NCBI): domain Eukaryota; kingdom Metazoa; phylum Chordata; class Amphibia; order Caudata; family Salamandridae; genus Lissotriton; species Lissotriton vulgaris. The sequence goes on along the minus strand of NC_141694.1, from coordinate 1,102,380,305 downwards.
TATTTTAAGGAAAATGAAAAACTGAATAAAGGAAAGAAAATTGAAGATCCAAAGTCTCTTGTCTATATATTCGTTGGGAAAACAATCATGACAATGTTATATGTGACTTAACAAATACTGAGACATCATTTATCGTAAACTGTATATTTAAACTCGAAGGGTGCTGTCCATTTTCTAAAGTCTGCTTTATCATTCTTACTTTAGTTTGGACTACCAAACTCAAGTACTGTTTTAGTCATTGTTGGAGGTCAGGTACTTCATTGTTTCAAATAGGATTTTCCCATTTTGAATAGTTTTGCCATCAGTTTGTTGTCTGATTATTTCTTAAGAAGCAACATTTCTTGACATATCTTCATGGCTTTCAATTCTCAGTTAATACAAATTGTACCTTTCTTACAAAACCCCATAAAGCCTACAATATCATGCAATCAGTACTAGGTTTTCTTTTCATTACTGAGTTGTAGTTGATGCCACCAAATGTGAAACTAAGAGGAAAACTACGCTTTTGTTCAGTCATTTAGGGAAAGAAGGTCAACAAATCTTCGACAGTTTACATGAAATTGATACCCCACCAGGTTGTTTTGGAATATGGGATGAGTATTCTGGGGGCATCGCAAGACTTTATAACACATTTTCAGAAGAATCCATTGTGTTAATAGAACCTTTTAACTTCTTTAGATGTAAAGAGTTTAGTACAGCATTGTAACTCATGGGAATGGGACACCGAATAACAATTTAAAAGGCACTTCGAAGGAAGTAAACATTTGAACAATAGCACCACTATTTTTCTAGTCATAAGGGTGACTTTGCATAAATGGAACAGTAAAGCGATGAGGTGATGCACATCCAACTCTAAATTGACCAATCACGGACATTCTAGGACATAAGAGTTATGAATTTAGATAGATAAGTTAGTGAAAAAGGGTATAAAAGAGGACTTTTGGGACTTTGAAGAGAGCTTGCTTTTCGACCTAATCTTTTCACCCGTAGATGCTGTCGGTCTGTGCAATTTTTCTTATGGCGCAGGGACTTTGACATTTTTCTGAACTTTAACTTTTGAATGGGTGCAAAGTCCTATGAGAAGGGAACATCAAGAGAGATAGAGAGGTGTTTCTTTGGGAACTATTTTGTTTTTGTGCTGATGTCTGGGTCTCTACATTTGGGTAATATACCTTCAACTTATTTTCCTAAACTGCCATGCTAATAAATAAATGTTTTGAATGTAACTTTTCTTTCAGGATTAATAATGCAAACTGAATTATTTCCTTTAAATAAAACGTAGAGATCATGCTAGGAGATTTAATCTCTAAATAAAAGTTAAATAAATGGAGAATTAAGCAGGTCTTGTTGTCCTGTAGTTAACTTTTACTAGCTGAACCATCGAAAATGAATAGTGGGGTGTTTTCAATTTTTCATTTAAAAAAACCATGGTATTAAAATAAAACTGCAGTTGTAAATAATGTATACATTTTATGTTTAGGCACTCCGCTATAGCCTCGCGGCTCTCCTTTTAGTCTTCACTGAATCCTCGGAGCAGAATAAATGTGTGAGGGAATGAAAGGTAAAAGTTATGGGCCCAGTTAAGAGAAATTTGTGAATAGCTCCGTGGGTTAAGGTGATGGTTTATGAAGAATCTTTGGAGCCGCGCTGCACCAGTAATACTTGGTAGCAGAGCATAGGTTGCTATAGGTTGACTAGGATATATGATGTGTATGGTAGAATATATAGAATTTTGATGTACAGAACTTTTGGACTAACATCTGTTGAGTTCGTATTATATTTTATTTAGTCTGGAGAAGGCTTCCGGAAAGTGTGGGAAGCTGGTCACTCTGTCTGCAGGCAGAGGAAGTGTGGCAAGTGAAGTCGCACATCACATAGTCTGTTTCAAAGTGGTGACATCATCGTATGTTACAAGTTTAGGAACCTTTACGTGTAAAAGTGGTGAATGTATAGCGAGGACAACTTGTGAAATCTTGGGTCTGAGTACAGGGATCATTGCGTATTCTGTATTAAAACTCTACCTGGAGAGAGTAATAAAGTTTAACCTAAGTTTGAGAGAAGGGTAAGGTAGAGGGAAATTCTACTTTATCGGCAAAATCAAATATTCTGTGGTAGAGAAGAGGTAAGCGCTGTCTACTGGAAAAACAGAATTTTTGCGTGATTCAGGAAACAATCCTTTTGGTTTTAGCGAAACAGACCAATTGAGCTGTTTTATGTAGTTACTAACGGATTTTGCTGTATAAAAGTGTAAATACAGTGTGCTGATAAATTTTGTAAAGGAGGGGTCAGTCGAAGCTGAAGAAGCCGGAGCAGGGCTGACGTCAAAGGTATCACGCTGGTATTGGTCCGCGTGACCAAGACAGAGTAAGGGCTGATTGGTGCATCAGTAAAAGCAGCAAAATAATTGGTTAGGCACTAATGAAACGTACCTTGTTCTAATTGGTGCGTAAGTGTGAACTGTGCTGTGATAGGCTGGTGTTACGAAACAGTTTACGGAAGAGTGAGCGATTTTTTGATAAGACAGGAGATTAATAACAAAATGGAATTTTATTACGGAATGAAGAAAGAGATATCTTCAGGGTTTCAAAAATTGAAAAATGTATTAAAAAAGGATGAAGTAATTAAAACTAGAGAGGGAAAAATAATTCCTCCGCTGAAAATGCCTGCATCATACATTATGACAAAATATAGCTACCATACATTCATATGGTTAGAAAATTGGGCAAAGTATACTAGAAATGATGGTGCATTAGCTTTCCCAGAAGAAGGATCTTTCAGTCTTGCGGTGTTAGGAAACTTGAGAGACAAGATGATGAAGCTTGAACCAAGACCAAGACCAACTCAATTTAAAGCTTTAGCTGAGTGGGAAGATGAAATGCATGATTTAGAGCAAGAAAGGTTTGGAGACGACATAGGACCAAGAAATAGAGGTCGTAGATTTTGGAGAGAAACGCATGAGACTAGAATGCGAAGGTGGAGAAATGCTAACATGTGTGATGGAATGTATCCAGTTAGATTGGTAGATGAGGAGAAAGGGCGAAAATGTACAGAAAAAATGAATAATATAGAAACAGGAAAAAGGAGTTATGAGAATTGTGGTTTCGAGGATGCAGTGTTGGAGGAGATCCTAAATAGGAGACCACTGCCATACCAAGCAAATTCTATGGGTACAACTTCAAGTGCTCCACAGTTAGAGGATAGACTAGCAGAAACTCCAAAACGATTTTCAAACTTCAGAGATCTCCCGGAGAGAGTAGAAATGAGATATGATTTGGATGTTCCATTAATCGGAACTAAGCATGGGCGGAAAATCCGTGCCGCTCGCGGATTTTGCGGATTTTCGGTAAATTCGCAATCCGCGAACTCTCGCGAATTTACCGAAAATCCGCAAATTCACACACAGCGGATTTTTTTGCTTGGTGATACAATATTGCGGCGTGCGGCATTCACTTACTGTCATTCAGAGTTTGACGAGTTGTTTTTCTCGATATTTTGCGAGTGCTGCGCCATTTTGGATCTTGCTGCAGGATCCCGCGGGAGTTTGGCGACGCATCGCGAGAGTTCGCAATTGCGAACATGTAGATGCGGCGGGCAGCAACTATCTCGCACTCGCTAAATTACAAAATTTGCAATTCTGCACAAGAAATCCACTAGCAAGCAGCATAAACCTTCTGAAAATGATGATTTTTATCAGAATAACTCCTTAGGTTGACATTTGCCTGCACTTTTTTGGATTTGAGGCCTTTTTGACTTTCTTTGGATCACTTTTGGATTAGAAATCAACTTTCACAAGTAAGTTTGTTTGGGGCATTACAGTTGCTGTTCTGCAGAAAAACGAGTTTTGCAAAACTGAAAGCACTCAGCAGGTGCAAAAGTTCAAACTCATCATTAGTAACCATTCCCTGTAGTGCTTCCTGAGGGGCCCCTCCAGAGTTCAGTTGTCTACTTGCAACTATTCTATGACCCTGCTCTGACCCTCACAGCAGGCTCATAGAATAGCTACAAGTAGGCCACAAAGGTCCTGGGGGAAAAAAATTGCACTGCAACAGAAAGCAAATTACAGATAAGGAAGCAGGTGCCAGACTGGAATTTTAAAAAAGTGACACATTAATAAATCAACCCCAAATTAATTCATGTCAGTTGAAGCAGGGCAGGTGTGCTTGCTTTCCCCCCCCCCCATAATCTACAGTGATGAATCAGAGGGTGGCAGTGATGTACCAGAGGGTGGCATGGGTGAATCAGAGGGTGGCAGTGGTGAAACAGAGGGTGCTGTGAACCTGTGATGATGAACCAGACGTAGAAACAACAAAGTTGCGACCATTGCAGGCCGACAAGTAAGTTCGCAATTGCGAACTGGAACAAAACCCTCGCAAACTGGCAAAAACCCTTGCGAACACAAAAACAAATCCGCAAATTCGCGAGAATTCGCGGATTTTGCGGATTGCGAGTTCGCAAATACGCAAATTCGCGAACGCCAGATTCGCAAAATTTGCCCATGCTTAATCGGAACTAGATATACTGGGACACCTAAATAAGGGAATGGCATGGAGAGAATTGGAAATAGAGTAGAACAACAAGTTGAAGCACAACAGAGTACTTCTGAATATATACGTTCAATAAATGAATTAACTGAAAAGATACAGGAGCTTACTAAAAATATAGAAGCTGTAACTGTTGCAGTAACAATATTGATGATTTGCTATTGGCGTCAAAAACAAAAGAGGCATGTGTTTCAGACACTGTTACATTGTTAAATCATCTGGCAGATGAAGGACATAAAGTGTCACCATCAAAGTTACAATTTTGTTGGAAAGAAGTACAATATCTGGGCCACAAGATTGCTAAGGGAATCAGACAAGTCACCTTCGAAAGAATCAAAATGATACAAGGAATGAAACCTCCAAAAACACGGAGACAGGTAAGAATGTTTCTTGGAATGGTTGGATACTGTCGACAATGGATTAGTGGATTTTCACTAATAGCTAAACCCTTACAGAGATTGACAAAAGCAGATGCAAAAGACCCAATAACACTGAATAAGGCAGATCTGGAAGCTTTTGAGCAGCTAAAAACAAGTCTATGTGAAGCACCAGCATTGGGAACGCCCGATTATGAAAAAGAGTTTGAACTATATTGCAGTGAGAGGGAAGGATATGCATTGTCAGTTTTAATACAGAGACATGGAAAACTGAGAAAGCCAATTGCATACTTTTCTGCTGTTTTAGATCCCGTTGCAAGGGTGTGGCCGGGATGCTTAAAAGCAGTAGCTGCTACAAGTATGAGTATTTAACAAAGTGAAGGTATAGTGATGGGATTTCCTTTGAAAGTGTATGTACCTCATTCGGTGGAGATTCTCCTCACTAGAACCAAGACACAGTACCTTACCAATAACAGAATGAAAAAATATGAGAAGACAATTCTAGGTTCAGACAACGTTACAATTTCAAGGTATGTAAATGTGAATCCATCCACATTATTACCTGATGTTATGAATGTGGAAGTAAGAGATGAAGTGGATCAAAAATGTCTGCATGTTCTAGAATATTGCACTAAACCAAGGCCTGATATCAAAGATGTACCAATACCTGAATCTGATTATGTAATGTTCATTGATGGATCATGTCTGAGGACAGATGAGGTTGTACTGAGCTGAGCGATGCGTATGCTGTTTGTACAGTAGCAGATGTTTTGGGCGCATCTTGTCTGAAAGGAATCCGTTCAGCTCAAATTGCAGAATTGATTGCTTTGATTCGAGCATGTGAGTTGGGAAAATAAACAAGGATCACCATAGTGACTGACAGTCAGTATGGATTTGGGGTTGCCCAAGATTATGGTCAACTGTGGTCCCAAAGAGGTTATATAACTTTGGGAGGATCCCCCATTGGAAATGCTGAATTTGTGAAAATGTTAATTGATGCCATTCAATTGCCAGATTAGATAGCTGTTGTAAAATACGCAGCTCATAAAAAAGGAGATGATATTACTTGTGGTTATAAATATGTGGATTCAATTGCAAAATACTGTGACAAAAATCTTGCATCTATTAATCGGGATAGGCAAACTGAACATGTTTCAAGTCCTTTGATGCTAACCATAGTAGTGGAGACATGGCAGGTGGTAAAACAAATGCAGGAAGAGGCTAGTGAAGAAGAAAAAAATAACTGGTTAAAAGCAGGATGTAGACAAAGAGAAGAGGATGAAATCTGGGTTTACAAAGATGAAAGACCAGTAATGCCTGATAACATGATCTCAAATATGGCCCGAATGTATCATGGTCAAGCCCATACCAGAAGAGACGCCATGATTCAAATGTTTAGACAAACATGGTACAATCCTAAGTTTAGGATGATTGCTGAGAGCCTTTGTCGGAGATGCCTTGTGTGTCAACAACTGAACCCAAGAAACTGTTGTGAGTTTGGGAACCATAGGACGGGAGGGAGGTCCATTTACAAGAATGCAATTAGATTTCATTGAGCTTCCACCATGTAACAGACTTAGTATGTACTTGTGATCATTTGTTTATTCTCACGATGGGTTGAAGCATTCCCCACTAGGAGGAATGATGGAGTGACTGTTGCCAAACTCCTGTTATGTGAGATAATACCACGCTAGGGTTTCCCAGTAACTATTGAAACAGATCAATGGTCTCATTTTCACAATGAATTAATGCAAATGATTTGTGAAGCACTGGACATTCGTCAAAAGTTGCACTGTGCTTACAGACCAGAAGCTCCAGGGGTGGTTGAACAAGTAAATTGAACAATAAAAAACAGAATTGCAAAAATGTGTTTTGCCACAGGACTAAAATGGCCTGATGCACTGCCACTTGTTCTAATGACCCTGAGGAGTACTCCTGACAAAAGAACAGGATTAAGTCCCCATGAGATTTTGATGGGATGAGTAATGAGACAAGCATTTGCACTAGTTGATAAACTCTTGAGCATAAATGATGATATCATACTGGGTTATTGCAAAAATCTGTCTGACATAGTAACTTCTGTGTTCCATCAGGTGGGAACTGAGTCACAAACGAAAGAGAAACATCCAGCTCATGATCTAGTCCCTGGAGATTGGGTTCGGATAAAAGTTCACAGGAGAAGAAATTGTCTAGTGCCTCACTGGCAAAAACCTCGACAAGTGTTTCTGGTTAGTACTACTGCAGTTAAGTGTGCTGGAATTAAAAGGTGGGTCCACGCCAGTCACAATATTCATATGCCAGAGCCTGAAAATCTGCAGGAGGAGAGTGAAAGCACCACTGATTCAGACACTGAGAGTGAACCAGAAACAGATCCAGATACTGTTATGTTATGTTATGTTATGTTATATGCCATTTTTAAAGCGCTCGTACGCCCGTGGGCTTCATGGCGCTGTCGGAAGGAAGAAATGATACATGTTGCTGTGAAGACTACTATAAATAGGCTTGCTCAAACAGCCAGGTCTTCAAGGCGTGTCTAAACGTGAGCAGATCTTTACTATGTCTGAGTGGCAGAGGTAACGAATTCCAAAGGGTGGCAGCGAGGTGGTGAAAGCAGCTGCCCCCTTGTCGTTTCCTTTTGAATCGAGACACCACCACTAGTGTTTTCTGGGCAGATCGGAGGTGTCGTGTGGGGACATACTTTGTCACTTGGTTTTTAATAAAGATTGGTCCACAATTATTTAAGGCTCTGAAGGTTATACAGCAGGTTTTAAAAGCTATTCTCTGGGCCACAGGTAACTAGTGTAGCTCCTTCATGCCTAATTTGATTGAGTGCCTCTTGGGTGTTTTAGTTATGAGTCTTGCTGCTTGATTCTGGACCAATTGGAGTCTTTTCAGGAGTCCCAATGGTAAGCCTAAATAAATGCTGTTTGAAAAGTCTAGACGGGACAGCACCAGGGCTATAGTGACTTGAATGAGGGCAGAGTGTGTAAGGAACTGAGCAATTTTTTTTATTTTGCGGAGCTGAAAAAAAATTGCTGACACCACTGCACCTACCTGAGAGTGCAGCGACAGATCTGATCTTAAAGTGACCCCCAAGCTTTTTACTGAGGCGGAGCTAACAGGAGGAGTTCCCATATCGGTGGGCCAAAAATGGGGGCCCCAGCTGGGTTCGCTTTTCCCGGGCAAGAGTAGTTCCGTCTTGCCAGGGTTCAGCTTAAGGTGGTTATCATTCATCCAACCTTGGATATGCCTCATAGTCTTCTGAAATTCAGTCACTGCATCAGGTGTATTGAGAGTGAATATCAATTGTAAGTCATCAGCGTAATTATACGCTGTGACTTTGAATTTTTTGAGAGAGAATAAAAGGGGACGGAGATACAAATTAAATAGCAGGGGGGAAACTGAAGAGCCCTGCGGGACCCCACAAATGGGTGATGTCTGGTAGCCGTGAATGTTCCCAGTTGTACTGCTTGGGTTCGGCCATCAATAAAGGATGCGATCCACCTCAGAGCAGAACCCCTAAGGCCGGCCTGTTCGACACGGTTGAGTAAGATGTTATAGTCAACCGTGTCGAACGCGGCCGACAAGTCGAGCAGTATCAGAGCCTGCTGTACGTCTGCATCTGCATTGGCCCTGAGTGTGTCCTGCACCTGTTAGTCGACATCTGGAGATATCAGATACTAGCTCTGCATCAGAAGGAGAAAATGAAATTGTTGAAATACCAAATATTGAAGATCGACCTGTAAGTCGAGATTTGGTAGAAACTGATACCAGTAAGGACACTGAGTTAAGTGAAAATAAAACTGGTAATTCAGAAAATACTGAAGGACAGTCTGAAAGCTCTGAAAGCAGGAACCGAAATCTCGAAACTGGTGAAAAGGAAATTACTCACGATGAGGATAAGCTTCCAAGTACCAGCTATAGAGAAGTTCCTAACAGAGTGAAAGAACTGACCAGAGAGAATTTAAATTCCGGAAAAGAATCAGATCCTGTAAAATTCATTATAAATGAAACTATAGAAAGATCTGGAACAGAAACAGATGACAGTGATGACGAAACTCAATTGAGGAGAGGTTCAAGAAAACGAACTTGGAGAGTGGAGCGAAACACTACTGAATCTGAAATAAAAAGAGTGAGAAAAGGAGATAATTGGCCTAAAGAAATTGATGGACTGAAACTTAAACTGGTTAACAAAGCAAAAGTACAAGAGGATCAAGTAAATGAAATAACCGGTCAAAAGGAGTTATTGGGAAAGAAAATAGAAGTTGTGCAAAGGCCAAAAAGAGTGAGGAGACCAAATCAAAAATATAAATCACCTGAGTGACCTACATGGTACTGCCTCCAATAAGAGAAGTAAAGGGCAGTCAGGAGAACTTGCATTGTCAAGGAGTTGAAAAAGAAAGTGAGTAAACTGTAACACAAAGAAAAGAAAAGGATTTCCAAGTGTAACAGTGCAACGAACAAGTATATATATATATATATATATATATATATATATATATATATATATATATATATATATAAATATATATGGTGCACAGACAAAATATCGACTCCAAAATATCGAATGGACAAAATATTGAGTTAAAAATATCGATATTAATAAAATATCGATAACAAAAATATCGTTGGTCAAAATATCGATTAAAATAACGATAAAAAAATATTGAGTACAAAAATATCGACAAAATATATATAAATATTCAAAGTAAAAAATTTCAATAATATGTAGAAAAAAGGTTAAAAAAATAAAAAAAATGTATTAATAGTAATATAAATTGTAGTTAATGTTTAGGAGCGGGATGTTGGGTTAATAGGGGATAAAGGTGGGGAGTAATTTAATAATAATTAATTAATTAATATATGTTTGTAAATATTTTTAATTAATAATTAATTGGTAATTATTTAATATTAATTAGTTAATTAATTAATATAATTTTGTACATATTTTTATTAGTAATAAAATAATATTAATTAGTTAATTACATTAATTAGAGTAATTTATTTATATATATAATTTTTAGTTATTGTTAATTAATTATTTGGGAAAAAATAATATTAATTATTAAATTAAATTAATTACAGCTAATGTGCTAATATATTTACTTTATTGTTATTGTTAATTAATAATTAATTGGTAATTAAATAATATTAATTAACTTTGGGTAAAGGAGTATTTTTAGGGTTCAGGGTCAGTTTTAAGTTTTTGGGTAAAGGGGTATTTTTAGGGTTCAGGGTCAGTTTTCAGTTTTTGGGTAAAGGGGTATTTTTAGGGTTCAGGGTCAGTTTTCAGTTTTTGGGTAAAGGGGTATTTTTAGGGTTCAGGGTCAGTTTTCAGTTTTGGGGTAAAGGAGTATTTTTAGGGTTCAGGGTCAGTTTTCAGTTTTTGGGTAAAGGGGTATTTTTAGGGTTCACAGTCAGTTTTCAGTTTTTGGGTAAAGGGGTATTTTTAGGGTTCAGGGTCAGTTTTCAGTTTTTGGGTAAAGGGGTATTTTTAGGGTTCAGGGTCAGTTTTCAGTTTTTGGGTAAAGGGGTATTTTTAGGGTTCAGGGTCAGTTTTCAGTTTTTGGGTAAAGGGGTATTATTAGGGTTCAGGGTCAGTTTTCAGTACGGTAATAAAATAGTATCTTATTTAATTATAGTATGTTACTATATATATATGTTTTAACAAATAAGATTGTAAAAATGTTTTTAATTATTTTCATTTATTATTTAATTATTATAAGTTAATGTAAGTATTTTTAAGTATATTTTAGTAATTAAATTTTAATATTGATTTAATTTAACACTGTTTTTAATAAAGTCGATATTTTTTACAACTATATTATTGTAAACGATATTTTGTACTCGATATTTTTGTACTTACCTGTTTGTAGATACAAACTCGATATTTTGTCCACGATATTTTTTAAGTCGATATTTTGTCCCTCGATATTATTTCAGTGATCCTATATATATATATATATATATATATATATATATATATATATATATATATATATATATATATATATATACAGGGCACGAGTCGGGGTACCACGCGGGTGGACGGCATCCCCCCACTTATTTCCGAGGGTTGTTCAGGGTGGACGCCGTCCACCCTGCTAAATAAAAACCACGTCCACCATTAAAAAACGGGAGCGCGGCGCGCACAAAGTAAATAAAGCATTCCCGCATTTGTCCGTAATTTTAAACGGGCACAGCTTGCCCCCAACTCCCTTCTTGACTCCGATGCTGTATAGAAGCTCAGACCCCCAGCAGCACTGTAGAGGCACAGCGGGATGGCTACCCTCACACCTCCAGCCCTTGATGAGCTGTTAAAAGGTGCTCGAAGGTGACAGAGGGAGGGCGGCAGCTTCGGAGCAGCAACATCTATTCACATGCAAACAGCCCTGAATGCGTCTTGTATCTGCGATTTAGAGGGGGGCTCACACATTCAATTTCCACCCAGGGCCCCAAACATCCGAGACTCGGCCAGATTACACCCCGGATTACACCCAGGCACCACGTGGTTCTCTTCACATAGCTTAATTACTGTCACTAAATTGTAAGCAAACCTCGGTTCTTCAAACATGCAGGCTATAATGTAAGAAAATAAAGAAATGGCACAATCGCACCCACACTGAATAACAAAGTATGGAGGACAATCAGTTCAATCAGTTCTCTCGGAGTATCTCCTGTAAGTACAGTACATCACAGTGGGGGATGGCATTTTGAACAGAGCTGTCTTCTCGTTGTCTTGTGCAGGAGAGGAGCCCAATATGATACTAGAATACTGCATGCCCACCCCTGTGCTCCCTCTCCTGTGATGGTTCCTGCCCTCCCCTCAGTGATGGCACCTGTCCCCCCATGTTGTGGCTCCAGTCCACCCCCACCTGTGATGGCTCCTGTCCCCCCCCCGTGGTGGATCCTGTCTCCGCCCTGGGTGGCTTCTATCCCAGTCCTGGAACGGCCCCTGCAGCGAGGGTGAAGTTCTTGATGGGCCTCTTCTCAAAAGGGCTCAGCTCAAAATTAATATGGAAAGGTGGGCGTGTAAGTAAGTGAAGGGATGTGTGAATGGCTGGATGAATTAGTGAAAGGGTGAATGGATGAATGAAAGATTGAATAAATGGATAATGAGAGAGGATAGATGGATTGATGAGTGAGGGGAAGGATGGAGAGAAAATGTAAATAGCTGGATGTATGGGTGGAAGGGTAGCTGGATGATTGATGAGGGGAAAGATGGATGAGGGGAAGGATGAGGGACGGAGGGAAAGGATGGATGGATGAGGGGAAGGATAAATGGATGAGGGGAAGGATGGATGGATGGAGGGGAAGGATGGATGGATGAAGGGCAGGATAAATGGATGGGATGGATGGGTGAGGGGAAGGATGGATGAAAGGAAGGATGGATGAGGGGAAGGATGAAGGATGGATGGATGAGGGGCAGGATGGATGGATGGGTGAGGGGAAGGATGATAGATGAGGAGAAGGATGGATGGATGGAGGGGAAGGATGGATGGATGAAGGGCAGGATAAATGGATGGGATGGATGGATGGGTGAGGGGAAGGATGGATGAAAGGAAGGATGGATGACGGGAAAGGATGGATGATGAGGGGAAGGGTGGATGGATGGATGATGAGGGAATGGATGGATGGATAATGAGGGAATGGATGGATGATGAGGGGGTGGGTGAAAGGATGGATGGATGATGAGGGGAAGGATGGATGGATGATGAGGGGAAGGAAGGATGGATGGATGATGAGGGGAAGGATGGATGGATGGATGATGAGGGGAAAGGATGGATGGGTGATGAGGGAAAAGGATGGATGGATGATGAGGGGAAGGATGGATGGATGATGAGGGGAAGGACAGATGGATGGATGGATGGATGATGCGTGGGTGAAAGGATGGATGGATGGAGAGTGGGTGAAGGGATGGATGGGTGGGTGAAAGGATGGATGGATGGATGGAGAGTGGGTGAAGGGATGGATGGATGGATAAGTGGGTGAAAGGATGGATGGATGGATGATGAGTGGTGGGTGAAAGGATGGATGGATGGATGATGAGTGGGTGGGTGAAAGGATGGATGGATGAGTGGGTGGGTGGATGGTGGATGGGTGAAAGGATGGATCAGTGGATTGGACGGTGGGTGGGTGAAAGGATGGATGAGTGGGTGCGTGGATGGTGGGTGGATGATGGGGGGTAGGTGGATGAGTGAAATGATGGATGGATTGATGGATTGATAAGTGCAAGGGTGAATGAATGGACATATGAGTGAAAGGGTGGGTGTAAGGATGGATGAGTGAGTGAAAGGGAGGGTAGATGGAAAAAAGGATGAATAGATGTGTGAAGGAGTGAAATGATAGATGGATGAGTGATAGGGGCAATGGATGGATTCATGAGTGGATGAGTAGATGGATGGATGGGTGGGTGGATGGATGGATGGAAGGAAGGCTAAGTGAAAGGGTCGATGGAGAGAGAAAGGGAGGATGGATGGAAGAGTGGATGGGTGGAAGGATTAGTAAGTGAAAGGATGGCTGGATTGGTGAAAGGGTAAATGGCTGAATGGATGAGTGAATGGATGGATGGGATGAAGAGTGGATGGATAAGTGTACAGATGGATAGGGTGAAAGGGTGGATAGATGGATGGATAATGGAGATGAGTGAAAGGATGGATGAGGGGATGGATGAAGGGATGGATGAGTGAAATGATACATGGGAGGTTACATGATGGATAGGTTTGCAAATGGTTGAATACTTTTGGAAATGGCTGGGCTTACTTATATACTATTGCGCGACCTCTGATGTGTCTGTAAAACGTACCTATTGTCCTGAAGTTTTGTCCTAAATTTTGACCTCCTGTCCTGAATTTGTGTCCTGAATTTTGACCCTTTGTCCTGAATTTTTACACTCACCGTCCTGAATTTGCACCAATGCCAGTTGGTCACCCTAATTCTTTGTGCGGTAGAACCGAGGCTCTTTAACACAGCAGCATGAGAGTGACGAGAGAGAAACCTGGCAGAGTGCTGCCAAAGAGCTCTCCCACTCAGAATATTTCATTATTCAAGTGATCGTGAACAATTAAGGGTAAACTGAGATGTGAAAAACTAAACACAATGCGATGCGGCTGCACGAGACTTGAGGAGTTAATTAAGTATTAGTACTAGCAAGTGTGCTGTAAGTTAAATTAAAACATTTTACATGCACTGTGCGCCTCGTGCGTGTAGAATCAGAGTACCACTAGACCCGGCCCTGCCAATTAAGTGCCGGCGCTAAGCACTGGCACAAATTAAGCCCTGCATTGAACAATTGACACCAGGCTACAAAATGTAAGTAGTATGATGGTGTACCCTTGTGTGTTCTTCCGTGTGTCGCTGTTTCCACATGGAATGTTTAATGATGACAGCAACGCCCCCTTCTAGTTTGTGTTGTCGGTCTGAATTGTATAATTTTGTGGAATGGGGAGGTGTAGGATGGCGCTGGATTGTTCATTTAAACATGACTCCATGATGACGTCTGACTTGGCATTACGTATGTCAGTATATTTTTAATTTAGGCTCAATCCTGTCAGTGTTTGGATAATTGCACTACTGGATAGGGGGGCACAAAGTTTTGCAAAGGTTCTGCCCGCTTTCTTCAAGCGGTCCCCACAAAATGACATCATGAGCTAGGCCCACCCCAATTTTATAGTAAGTAGTCTCTGTAAAGGGGGAAACAACCATTACAATGCATGAGTCATAATCGGCCCTTTTTTTTAGGAACTATCACAAAATTAAACAGTATTAATACAAAGTAAAGCAATGTTTATATTTTGTTGCACTGAAGTAAATGAAGGCAAATAAGTCAAACTAAAAAATACCAAAACTAAATACATTTCCTAAAATAAATAGAAATAAATAAATCTGCTAAAATAAATACAATGGCCAGTTAATATATCTAAAATTTAGGCATTGACACAAGTAAATGCCCCGGCAGCTCCATTGTCTTCAACCAAGATTCCCAATGTTAGACTAATGTTCTGATTTGTTACCTTTGCTGCAAATTGTAAAGCGTTCTGATATCCTTCAGGATCAAGTTCGCGCTATATAAAACTTTATAAATAAAATAAATAAATCTAGCCACAGCTAGAGAGAGGCAGCTGGGACAAAACTATGTAATACAGAGTCGCTAGTTTACAATAGGTGGGGAGATAACATATAACACTCATCAATAGAATAACGTGAATATGGAGCCCTAGTGTGTGTAATAGTCATCGTCGAGTGTGGGAAGCAGCCTCTCTGGGAACCTGTAAGGTGTACAAAATCTTGCAGTCAAACTTTCCTGTAGTGTTTTGAAAATGTGTTGATGTCACCTTCGCCAAACTTCATCCACATTTGGGCTGCTAATTCCTCCATACAGGGACTTTAAGTCACAGGCTTAAGTACCAAGCAGCTTCAATTGTTAAATCTTGCATTATATACAAATGATAGATCTGCCTTACATGTGATGTCACTTCCTGTTGTGATGTCACTTCCTGTTGTGATGTCACTTCCTGTCGTGATGTCACTTCCTGTCGTGATGTCACTTCCTGTCGTGATGTCACTTCCTGTGACCACGTCTACCTTGGAGAGTCCCCCCACTTCTTTTTTAAGGACTTGTGCCCTGTATATATATATATATATATATATATATATTACCTACTGGCGGTCGCCAGTAGGTATATATAGTTAGGATTTTTTCTCTATGGAACTTTTGAAAATTCTATGTCTAATAACTTTGGCGTTTGTGGACGGAATCGGCTGAAATTTTCAGGAAAATGGCACATTTTGTTTCTGAGCAGCCCCTGTAAATTTGGGGGGGTTTCGTTGAGGGGGGGCCGAGAAAAAAGGGGGGTCCCAAAACGCGTTTTTCCCATTCATTTTTCCATAGGGCCTTTGGCCTCACTTTTAGCTCGAACGGCTGAATGGATTTACACGAAACTTGGCAAAATTGTAGGGACTGTTTGCCCGATGTGCCTTTGCTGGGTCTCAATATATGTGCTCCAGTGGATTTTGAGAAATTAACGTTTAAAAAAACAGATATATCTGTGACAGCGTCCTAGATAGCGCTCCAGATCGCGTACTTTTCGCGTAATGGAGCTTTGCGAAGCGAAGCTGATTGGCTCTCCGGTGTCTGTCAACATTCTAAACAGTCCGTAGCTGCCGCCATCTTGTCTCTCGGTATGATCGAGAGACAAGAGGAGGCCAAAACGAAGGGGGAAATGAAGGAAAGGGGGCAAAGTAGACCCCTTCTGACCCCCTAGGATTGATGAGGGGGATATTAAAGTGCCCCGCGGGGCCCAAACATTTTTTTTAAAAAATTGTTTTTTCCGTGGGGTGCGCCCGGTTCGCGTACCGGAAAGCGGTCTGGGGAGCGTACTATAAGGAAACAAGAATGATTGACTTTTAACTTATTGTATGTTTATTGATTGTTCGTTTTGTTGTTTTTTTTGTTTATTTTTATTTACGTAGCTACATGTAGGTATCAATGTAGAGTCTATAATTTAATAAACACCGTCTCCTTTGTAGATATCTTGCTTGTTGTTAAAGAAGTTATTGTGGTATATGGAATTCATACCATAGTCTGTCTGGAAAGCCGAAACAACATGGAGGCAGGAGATGATAAAGAGATGTTAAATACACATTGGAGATAATATAGTGGGAGAAAGGAAGTAACTATGAACAAAGTTAGTATCTAACACACCAAAAAGTTGCACAGTATATTTAAAGTCTGACTTCACGTTATAATCAATTTGCTACTAGTTTTCAATATACATATAAAAATAAATAATGTGTCAAACAATTTTTGAATTAAGAAATTAAAATTTATTTTTCAGATTGTTTTTCAAAATTTAAAAGAAAATCTAAAGAAAAGTGATCATTTTTTTCTTCATTTTTCAGTAGAAAATCTACTGCATCTACACATTGCACAAGTTCATTGTTTATTGTGTCATCGTAGAAATCCATGTCAACTTCTGTCTCAATTTTTTTTTCTGTTTCAGTTTTCAAGTTATTTTCTTGTCCTTCCATTTTGAATTCTGAAAAATTAATTTTTAAAAAATATATCAGTACAGAAAGGGCATTGTTGGGTTTCAGTACAGACAGGCAGTTTGGTTATTTAAACAGTGTTTTTTTCTTTGGGCAGTGTATGGTATCAAATAGGAAGTAGAAATATGAAGAAAATTATCAAATAAACTCTTAGTCAATTCTGAATTATACTAGAGAAGTCTAACTCTATCCTTAACTCAGGGCCGGCGCTAGGCATGGGCAGCGTGGGCTGCCGCTCAGGGCCTCGGACTCAGCCCACCAGCATGGGGCCATGCACTGGTGATGTGTCCTTTTGTTTTCCTGGAGATCTATCACAAAGAAAGGTGTCGCCTGCAATTAAGGTCCATTGGCGGGGGCCCCTCCTTGGGCCTCTCATGGATGGTGTCAGGAGGTATAGGGGAGGAAGAAGGAGACGCTCCTTCAATTGCAAGGAGACCATTCACAGACACTGTGGGGGGCCCATTGTCCAGCATTTTGGCGCACCCTCAGTTTTAACTTTTAGACCACAATCAATTCTCACACCTATGAAGGTGTGAGAAATGCGTGTGGATTAAAAGTTAAAACTGTGGGGGCGTCAAAATGATGGACAATGGGGCCCCCACAGTGTCTGTGCATGTTCTCCTTGTAAGTGGCCAGTTATGTAATTTGGAGGGGGCCTTGCGCACGTTCCCTTTTAGCTCAGGGCCTCGCAAATCCTTGGACTGGCCCTGCCATAACTAAAACCGAGAAGTCTATTTTATTCTATAAGTATTACAGAGTGAAAGAATAAAACTGTTTGAAAATGTTTTTCTAATTAGCTTTCAGTACAGAACATACTTCAGTTTTAAAAATAATATCTTACCTTTTAAATATAATTTGAAGTTATCAGTTGATTTTTTGTTGTTCTGCACTTCACGAAGTAGTAGTCAAAATGGCTGTGTTTCTCTCTCTTTGTTTATATATATTCAGGTACATAACCAATCAAATGTCATGATATAATAGTAGAAATTGAAAGTAATATTTTAATTGGTTGTCATTTCCAACACTTTCGATATGTTTTGTGAAGTAATTTACCTCAGGGATTTTAGAGGGTTCTACATGCTAAATGGCTAAATGGTATTCCAACTAAATTTGTGAAAATGGTAGGGATTGGTATGTAGTATGAGCTACTGTTTAATTGGTGAAAGTGTCTCCAGTGGTTTTTCTGTAAATTACTTTCCCACCTTTTTTGAGCGAGTGCTTGTCAGTGCGTTTCCCGGTACGCGAACTTGCAGTGTTACGGGAGTCCTCCATTTTGTGTTTCGGTAGAATTGAGATACAAGATGGAGGGTAAATAATGTTCAGAATGGGTAGATTGGGGTACTTTAGACGTATGCTGTTTCCCTAGGTTTTCTGAGGGTGGCTGAGGAGGCTCATATATGTCGATAAAAAAAAAGTTTTTTTCTCGTGGTTAGCTGCAGGTACACGAACTGGGTAGCGTACCGGGAAGCGAATATAGGTGAAAATAAGTGAAAAAAAAGGTTCATTCAAAATTTTAAAAGAGTACACTAAGTTAAGGTAGCTCTGAAAAGAGCTTTTGGATTCTGTGTATGTTCTAGAAAGTTATAAGTAGGAACCAATACACATTCTTAAATTTAGTATGAAAACTCTGTTTCCCTCATCTGAGAAATGCACGCCATCTCCTCTGTAGATATCTTGCATGTAGTAACGCAAGTTATTGTTGTAGATGCAGCCCATTCCATGGTCCCTCATGTAAGCTGAAACAGACTTATTTAAATGCTTCCTCGATTTCTCAATTTGTGGATAAAATTGATTCGACCTCCTCCATTTTTGTCTTTGGCATATATTAGAATATACCAAGGCAGTTTGAGGAAAAAGTGTCATCAATTGCTCAAAGGTGTCCTTTAAAAGCATTTCCAGACCTACCCCAGTCAAAGTGCCCAAATCGTTTCCTCCACAGTGCACTATTATGAGGTCAGGGGTTGGCAAATGTAAAAAGGTTTTCACCAATGGTATCAATTGGTGACATTTCAATCCTCTTCGACCAATCCATTTGATTTCCACATTTTGTAAATTGAGGTTGTGTAAATTTCTGTTATCAGCATACCTGTGAGCCCAGTGGATGTAGCTATGTCCCAGAATCCAGACTGAAAACATGGCTAGAGGAGTTTTTGCTGCAGTCAGATGAAGTGTGGGAATGAAATGGCAGTTGAAATAGTGATGTTTGTAATGTAAAAAACTGTGGAGTTTAAGTGCAAATGATTCATTAGCAGTGATTGGTGTATTTTCATTGCTGAAAACAGAAAGTTAGGGTGCATGGATGTGTTCTTTGAAAGATGTATTTTGAATGGTTATTTAAAAATGTTGTTATGAAAGATTGCAGTGGATTAGCAGGTGTACTGAGAGTTCAGAGTTCATTTGAAACATTGTTGTGTGAACTTGTGGCCATGACAGGTCAGGCAGGCGGTAGTTGCTATGGAAAAGAGGTAGAAAGGGCAGAGGGGGGAAGGGTGTTGATTTGAAAAAAGTGAGGGAAGAGTTTTTATTGGCTGACATGAGAGATATGTGTGTTGAATATCAGCGTTTCGGTGCCTTTGTTGGTTCCAGCCTCTGGAGTGCATACCTTTAATTCTGGTACAGAATAATTGGTGTGTTTCTGAGACTGTTTTCAATTTCAAAAAGAATTTGTAAAGGTGAGTTATCGTTTATATATTTTAGTTAAAGAGTAGTATGCTTTTTTGCGTAAATAAGAAAGTCAGCTGTGTATTTAAAATGATGTTTTGCGTCAAGTGTTTGCATTCTGCTTTCAAAGGCGATTTTGCATTCTTCATTTATAGAATCGGAAAAATTATTGGTTCGGTAAAATACCGAATCGGTAATTTTACCGATTCTGTAAATTTGCTATGTAGGGGGGAGTCTTCTGAGTCTCAAATGACTTAACGAATCGGTATTTTAGCATGAAATCAAACTTCATGGTAAAATACTGATTCCGGTGTGCATGCACATTTGTGCATGCACACGTATGTTATGTGAAAGGCAGACCTGTTCTTACATGAATGTAGGTGTATAATTGTTTTACATAAAAGGTTTTAAAACTTTGTTTGAAATCAAATGCATGCACACTTAGGGCCCGAAGTAGGTGGTCGTTTAGGCCATTTACCGACCGGTTACGGCCGATTTCGGTCGTTTCCGACCTGTAAATGGCGAAAAGGTATGTAGGCGCCTAAATCCAGGGTCACATGTAGGTAAATTTACATTTACAGAATCGGAGAAATTGTTTTTGATGGTAAAATGATGTGACTCCTGCAATGC
Source organism: Lissotriton vulgaris (assembly GCF_964263255.1). Lineage (NCBI taxonomy): Eukaryota > Metazoa > Chordata > Amphibia > Caudata > Salamandridae > Lissotriton > Lissotriton vulgaris. The sequence goes on along the minus strand of NC_141694.1, from coordinate 1,102,360,048 downwards.
GTCGTTTTTGCGGAACAGATATATGATGTAATTGTGTTGTTAATGTTACGGTGTACATGTAAAAAATGATGCATAAGTGTTGCACGGGCATTGTAGATACTCTCCTATGTGTGCTTAGCAATTTCAAGTCACTTCCCCCGGGTTCAAGGGCCTTGTAAATACGTCCCCATGTGTGTCTGGTCATTTGAAGTCATTTTCCTTGTAGTGTAAGGCCCTTGTAAATACGCCCCCATGTGTGCCTGGCAAATTTTCATTTTGATTGTTTGAGTTACATAGCCATGTTAAAAGTTATTGAAAAAAAGGTGCAAGTTCCTTAAAAAAAACGTTTTCATGTGTATTAGGGCATTTTAAGTCTGTTCCCCATGAATGTAGGGGCCAGATGTAGGTGGCTGAAAATAGCCATTTACCGATCGGTAACGGACGAATTCGGCCGTTACCGACCGGTAAATGGGCATTGACATGTAGGGGCCCTTAAATGTTGCGTTTTCGGTAATTTTACCGAATCGGTAATTTTACAGATTCGGTAATTTTACCGAAAATGCAAGATTGAAATGTGGGTAGCCAATTTTCCATTGGCACATGGCTTTCAGAATCGGTATTTTACCATGGAATACAAATCCATGGTAAAATACCGATTCCTGTGTACATGCACATCTGTGCATGTACACATATGCCATGTGACAGACAGACGTGTCCTTAGGGCATGTCTGTGTGCCACATTGCACACATGCCCGTTTTGGGGGTGCTAGATGGTGTCAAAGTGATACCCCCGGCACCCTTGTCAAATTCGGTATTTACCGATTCGGTAAATACCGAATTGGTATTTGAATTGAATCCTATGGGCTTCAAGGCCCATAGGATTCAATAGCAAATACCGATTCGGTATTTACAGAATCGGTAAATACCGAATTTTTAAGGAATCGGTAATAAATCAGATGTTGGTACCTACATCCCATTTACCAATTTTGAAATACCGAATCGGTAAAATTCGGTAATATTCGGTATTTCAAAATCGGTAAATGTGATTTACCTACATCTGGCCCTAGGTGTATTATTGTTTTACATAAAAAAATTTAAAACTTTGTTTGAAATCATATGCATGCACACGTTTCAGGCCATTTACCGACCGGTTACGGCCGTTTTCGGCCGTTTCCGACCGTTAAATGGCAAATCGGTATGTAGGGGCTTAAATCCAAGGCCACATGTAGGTAAATCTACATTTACAGAATCGGAAAAATTATTTGTTCGGTAAAATACCGAATCGGTAATTTTACCGATTCTGTTAATTTGTTATGTAGGGGGAGTCTTCTGAGTCCCAAAGGCCTTAACGAATCGGTATTTTAGCATGAAATCAAACTTCATGGTAAAATACCGATTCTGGTGTGCATGCACATGTGTGCTCGCACACCTATGTCATGTGAAAGGCAGACCTGCCCTTAGGGCTGGTTTGCTTGCCACATGGCACCTGTGCCTGTTTTGAGGGTGTCAGAGGGTGTCAAAGTGATACCCCCTGCACCCTTGTGCATACTTTTTTTTTTTTTTTATAGCATTGTCGAATCTAGTTCTTACTGTTATTGATTTACTGTTTGGTAATAGTGGTTAATAAAATTTTTCATTATATTTCACCACAAATTCAACTGCAGATTATTTGGGAATTAGACAATGCCGTCTAAGGATAGAATTCGAAAGGCTACAAAACGTCAAAGACAGCAGTTACCTAATATTTTGCAGCAGTCCTCTACATTAATATTACCTCAACGGACGAAGAGAACACCGGGTAAGAGAACAAAATCATTCCTTAAAAACATTTGTAGAAACAAAAGTATAACTACAGAACAAGTTTTAGTCCAGAAAAAGAGAGCCAATTTAAATGGAAAGGATAGGCCTGTGAAAAAAGTTTGTGCTAGAGCAGGAGATAACTCTGTGCATGGCAGTAGAAGGGCAAATATTTTCAGGGACATTCGTAAGCGAATGTTCCGTAACAGGGTAATTGTCAATTTGGTAAAACAATTTAAAAAAGGTCAACAGAAAGTGTCATTTTATAAGAAAAAGAAAAATGTAGAGAAAATTATTGATCAGGCTTTCGAAATCAAGCGAAAGTTATTTATTTTGGTAATTAATAGAATTAGGAAACTAAACAAGGTAATCTATGTTTTCAAATCTAATAGTAGATGGAAGAGAGACGTTAATCGGAGTAATTTTTGTGAAGTTTTCTTAGGAGAATGGATGCATAGTTCAAATAGTGAGGCATTTTTTAATGAGGAGAGTTATTTTCAGGACAATGTTTTGGTGCATGCAGTTGACAGCAGTGGTCGAGCATATGAGGTAAAGATGGTCATCCGGTTGAAAAAGAAATACTTGTGTCTCAGATGCAGAAGAAGCGCTAAGTGATGAGGTTTTAGGGAGACGTCCTAAGGGACCAGTGTACACCTGGAAGTGTAGTTCTATTTGCAGTGTGCGACAGGATTCCATCAATTTGCTTTGTGATTTTATACGGACATTTCATAAGAAAAGTGTAAAGCAAAAAATAAAGTTGTTGCAAGAATTAGATCCTTGCAGAGTGAGACAAGTGACAGGTTTGCATGGTCATTCACTGGCTTGTCTTTCTAGGAGAGTGTGCCAGAGTGTTTTTCATCATTTCAGGATGCTAGCAGTGCATCATAATAAAGTGAGGAAATTAGTTAGAATGTTGTATTATGCTAAGAGTCCAGCAATTATGCTTAAAAAATTAAGCAAAGCTCTTTTGCATGGTTCTGAAGTAGATGTGAAGAATATTTGTCAAGAAATTGAGTTCTGTTATTTTTCTGGTAAAGAGAACAATGTTGATATTGAACCACTAGAAGATGGTAATGTGGAAGACAGTGAACAGATTTTCAGTACAGATAAGTTTCACAAGGAAATTTCCACGTTTATGGTGAAATCAAGTGAGAGGCCTAATTTCACTTGTGTGTGTTGTCGACGGACTTATTATAAGAATCAGACTAAGTTAGTGGATATATATGCAAAGAGTGATATGGAAAACAATAGTGAATGGAAGGATTTTGCCACATACTTGATGGTAGAAAATTGTTTTGATTTGGGAGCAGACCAACGTATGTGTACTTATTGCTATAACAAATTAAACCAAAACCAGATGCCTGCTAGAGCGGTTTATAATAATCTGGAATTAGATGACATTCCTTCTGAATTGAAGGATTTAAATACTTATGAATGTATTTTGATTCAAAGTGTCCATCCCTTCCAGGCTATTGTACGAATGGAGCCAAAGACAGGGAAGTTGCCTCCATCAGATTTACAGAGAGGATTAAAGGGAAGGGTTGTTTATTTGCCTTTGGATTTGAAGAAAAACATTAATACAATTGGAGTAGAGAAAGTGGCAGAGGAACCTCTGGTTATCATAGTTAATGGTGTTCCGACAAAGAGTAAGAAAATCTGGCAAGATTTAGTGGATGTTAGGAAAGTTAAAAAGGCAACATTGTATTTGATAAAAAATAATAAGTACTACAAGAATGTATGTGTTGCAGAAGAGGAAGTAAGTGAAGAAGAGGACAGCAATTTGTGTCCTGGTCAAATTGAGAAAGTAGAAGCCTCTAAAAAGGAAGAAATATATGAACATTATAGTGTTCATCCTTTGCATTCCAAGGAAGTCATGGGGAATGCTATTGAGTTGTTTCAAATGAAACAAGCCAAAGGGAGTGCTATTAGTGTTTGGGAGGAATTATTTCCCACAGGTCGAGGAGGACGTTATGATGAGCGACCTGTTCAAATTCCTGCTTCAGAATACCGGACTTTACGATTGTATACAGAAGATCCTAGGTTTCGACAATGCATTCCCTATTTATTTCATCTATTGTTTGAAAGTGATCTCTCTGGATTGTCTTATGCAGTGAACCACATCTTGAAAAGTGGTATACAACTGCGAAATATCTCGGCAAGGGACTTTATGGATAAAGTCAATGTGCAAGACAGTATTTTGGATTCTCACCTGATTAATCTCATGGCTTGTCAGCGTGGTACTAATGAGTATTGGTACCGCCGTCATGGTGACTTAAAATGTATGCTGAGGAACTTAGGAACTCCCACATGGTTCCTCACTCTCAGCTGTGCTGAGTATGGCTGGGAAGACTTACTTGAATTTCTACGAGAGGTAAATGGAAACATTGAAAATATTGAATTCAAGACACCCGGAGAACTGTGCTCTTTGGATCCTGTGAATGTTTGCAGGCACTTCAATCACAGATTTGAAGCTATGATGTCTTTCATCACGAACAAGAAAAATCCACCTCTTGGAGAGGTGTTGGATTTCTTCTGGAGAAAGGAGTATCAAGCAAGAGGTGCTCCTCATATACATATGCTACTATGGATCAAAGATGCACCCAAATTTGGAACAGATCCGGATGACTTAGTGATGAGTTTCATAGAACAGTATGCTACATGTGCTGTTCCAAAGACAAACGAAGACAAAAGTCTAAGAGAACAAGTTTTACGGTTTCAAAGCCATCGTTGTGGAAAGTACTGTCGTCGTAAATTCAGAAACAAGGACAAATACTACACCAAATGTCGTTTTGCATTTCCACGGTCGGTGTTATCAAAAGGAAGAGTTAACAATTTGATGTCATCGCTGCGACATAATGTGACGAGGAAATCACCCAAAAACACATACAATTTGAAAAGAAATGAAGAGTCCAAGTACATCAACGACTACAACCCAGTGATTTTGTCCATGTGGAATGCTAACATGGATATACAGTTTGTGGCTGACAACTGTATGGCTGTGGCTCGGTATGTGACGTCTTACATCACTAAAAAAGAAAAGACAGAACTGAAGGATATGTGGGAGGATATTTCCCATGAAAAGAGCCTCAGTAAGAAGTTGTACAGTTTCAGTCTGAAGATGTTGTCGCATCGAGAAATTGGAGCTTACGAATGTTCTGACCGGTTATCTTCAGCAAGTCTCTATGCCAAATCTAGGAGTATCATTTGGGCGAGTCTTGGTCTTGCTGCAACGCGTAATCGAGTTCTGAAACCTGTACGGGAAATTGAGTATTTGGCGGAGAAGGAGCCAAACAGTACAGATATTTTGAAGAGCAACATGTTGGATACATATTATCCAAATAGAAGCAGTCACCTGGAGAATGCTTGTCTGTATGAAGTTCTTCAAAATTACGTTTTCAAGAGGAACATCAAAGAAGATATTGATAAAGGTGTGTATGCTGTAATTGGAAGTGAGGGATGTCTGGTCAAGCAAAAAAAATGTCAATTGATAAATCATCGAAAATTGGATTGCAAATCACCCGAAAGAGAAGAGTTTTTCTATTTAGCTCTTTTGCAACTTTTCAAGCCTTGGCGTGCAGAAGAGGAACTGCTTGGGGATTTCCTCTGTTACGAAGACTCTTTCAATGCAGCCAAGGAGTCCATAGAATGTCCTGTTTTTCCAAAATATCTACAAATGTTGAATGCAGAAATTGAGCAGGAAGCAACAATTGCAGCCGAGATTGCTAGAGACAGTTCTCAGGACAGTCAGAGTTCTGTTTCATTGAGTCAGGATCCACTAGGAGAACCAGTTATTGAAAATGAAGCTGCCACTGCCATGATTGAAGTGGAAAGAGCCATGGCACATGCTCAGAAGGATGCGGTTAACTTAGAAGAATTGGAAAGACAACTTAACGTTGAGCAGAGGAAAATATATGTCGAAGTTACCAATCAAATTGAGCATGGATTAAGTCATGAGAAGAAAGAGTGCTCATGTACGTCGTTGAAGCCTGTCCGACTGTACGTGAGTGGAGAAGCAAGAACTGGAAAAAGTTTCCTTATTAAAGCAATTTCATGTTATATGCAGAAAAGGACTGATTCATCACTGTCTTGTGTTGTGACCGCTCCAACTGGACTGGAAGCTCATAACATTAAAGGGATTACTTTGCATCGGTTACTGATGCTGCCAGTGGAGCATGATAACAAATTACAATACCACAAGTTATCTGGAGATGCTTGTTGTGAAGTATCTCGAGTTTTGAAGAAGATGAAACTTCTTATCATTGACGAAGTAAGCATGGCTTCCAATCTCATGCTTGCTTTTGTGCATTTAAGAATGCAGGAAGTTCTTAAAACAGAGTATGATGTGTTATTCGGTGGCAAACACATCATTGTTTTTGGTGATCTTCTGCAGCTGACACCAGTGAAAGGACAACCAGTGTTTAAACTGCTTACACATGAAGATACCAAGAAGTGCCTAGGGAGCATTGGGAACGTTAACATATGGTTAAACTTCAGTTATGCTGAGCTGCGTGAAAATATGCGTCAGGCGAAGGACGAAGATTACAAGAATATTCTACAAGATATTAGAATCGGGAGAGTGACAGAGCGTGGTAAAGAAGCTTTACATGCACGCTTATTGTCAAATTTATATCCAGAAGAAGACGTTTTGCCAGAGGATATTTTTCAGAAAATTACTGTGAAGAAATCTGGAATATGTTTGATGCCAACTCTTGCAGAATGTTCCATCTTCAACAACAAAATGTTGAATTTAGAAAAACAAGAGATTGTGAAACTTGAAGCTATTGACAAAATAGAGCATATGGGAGCAACAATTATTTTGTCAGAGAATTTGAAATCTAAATTGGATTCATTAGAGAAGACTATATCTAAAACTGCGGGTTTTGAAAAGACTTTGAATGTGTGCTTAAATTGCCGAATCATTTTGAGAAGGAATTTACATGTTGAAAGAGGTCTGGTAAATGGATCAATGGGTAATGTTGTTGATTTTGAGAAATACAGAAATAGAGATGGAATTGAATTTTTTAAAATTAAATTTGATGGCATTGAGGAAGTACAGCTAATTGGTTGTTGCTCTGCTAGGTTTTTGCTTGTTAAAGACTTATATGTTCGCCGTAAGCAGTTTCCTGTTTGCTTGGCATATGCGGTGACAATTCATAAATCGCAAGGTTTAAGTGTAGACACTGCTTTAGTGAATATTGGCAGTTCTGTATTCAAAGAGGGTATGGCTTATGTAGCATTGTCACGAGTCAAAACTTTATCGGGTTTGTACTTGATTGACTGTGATGTCACAAACATTTGTGCAGATCTAGATTGTGTTAAGGAATACAATAGGTTAAGAAGAGAGTATGCGCCACATTTGCCTCAATATCCTTTGATTGAGAAACGTGTGGTAGGCCGGAAACGAATAAATATCAGTAATAGTAGGGAGGTTGTAGCAAAAAGAGCAAAAGTCGATGAACCCAAAAGTGGAAGCAGTAATAAAATGAATTCTGTTGGTTTTAAATTTGAAAATAGTTCTGGTGTCAACTGCTATGCTAATGTAGTTGTTAATGTTCTCTTTTCACTAGAGACTTTCAAAGAACAGATTGTGATCAATTCGGAACAAAGTTTATGCTGTTTGTTGAATTCTGTGTTAGAGAAATGTAGTGCTGATAAAACGAGAGTAGAAAGTGTGTCTGAAATTCGTTTTCTGTTAGACGAATGTTCAGGTCAAACAGAATTCTCTGAAAATATTCAGCAGGATTGTCAGGAGTTTTTAATGTATATGCTTGATGTATTGCAAGATGAGGGTGTAGATGTAGATTATCTATTTGGCCTTTCTTATCAATGGCAGCATGACTGCGAGAACTGTAGGCTATCAAGTACTACTAGTGTAGACTCAGAAAGATTTATATATTTAACTTTGCCTGACAGTAAATCAGTATCCTTCAATAAGCTAGTAAAGGCAGCCGATCAAAACATGGAGTGCAGCCAATGTAAGTCTGGAATGCTGTCCACGTTAATTTTACGAAGTTATGGCCAGTATGTCATTTTAATGTTCCAACGATGTAGGCCTGATGGAACTAAATTGACAACTTTAATTAATAATTTTGTGGCTTCGCAGTTGTCAATATCAGGAAGGACTTTTAAAACTGCTGCAATTATATATCATAACGGTCCTTCAACTAATTCAGGACATTACACAGCTTATTTGAAATCTGGAAACGGATGGTCATTCTGCAATGATTCTGTTTTAACTTTTAAAAAAAGATTGCCTTTCCACCTTCAAAATTCTTACCTGGTGTTCTTACAACCAAAATTTTAGGAAAGGAAGCTTGGGATTTGTTTAGAAGAATTTACAGAGGTTCTAATGGCTCCTACTATATATGGCCTTGTGGATAATTGTAGTACAGAGCGAAAACTATTTGTTTTTATAAGCAAAGTCAAGGAGCAGATCAAAAAAAGGAGTAGAGGAAATGTAAGTCTGCAATGCTGTCCACATTATTTTTGAAAACTTATGGATGAAATGTCATTTTACAATTTCAACTACATAAACTAGAAGAAAATAAGTTGTCCAGTCTAATTAAAAATGTTTTTGCTACACAGTCATCGATTTCAGGAAGAACATTTGCAACTGCAGTTATTACATAATATGCTGGTCCTTTGACAACGTCTGGATATTACACAGCTTATTTAAAATTTTAAAAATGGCTATTCTTTCAGCAAACATTACTAATTGAGTATGAAGCAATGTTGCCTTTTAACTTGATTTTTGAAGTCAGAATTTAGGGTAGGTAATTGGACTACAATGATTCTAGGTGTTGCTGTAACTTAGTGTGCTGTTTCAAATTGCTTTGTATGTCTCAGTTTTCTTAAAACAATTGAGTTTATCTTTCAGAAAGTGGCGGGCAGAAAATAGTAACAGCACAACTGAGTATAAGCTGTTCATAGGATATCCTTTGACGTCATAGAAAGTAAGTTACTTTGGAGAAGTTCCTATTTCTGCTTATTTATATTATTTGGGTTTTTTAAACACAATCATTTTGATTGTGTTTTTTTTTCCCCGCTGTTATATGATGAATACCTTCAACTCACTGTTTTCAGTGAAATTTGATTTTTTCTGATAACAGCAAAAATAAACCATTAAATATGTTTAATTAATTTTCTACTTTGAATTGTGATTTTGTAATATGTATATGGATTGGTGTGGCTCACTGATTAGAGGCGGTAGACCCAGAAGCAGAGGTCGGCCTGGGACCAGGGTTCAATTCCTGACGTGGCAGGATCTTGGGCCTTGGTCAGCGGACTCGATAATTTTTGCTTCGGTGCCTACTCCAACCATGGGTCCCACTCAGCAACTTTGGGTAATAGCTTGCTTAATCTCAACTAACAGCCCTATCAGCGCCGGGGATGCCTGGTATCACCTTGGGGATGCCCAGGAGGGTTTATCTCACAGGGAAAGCCAGGATGGGTTCCCCAGCAAAATACAGCGCCGGGACGCTTCTTTGCTGGGTCAGCTGTACGCTTTACTAGTATACCACATTTAACATTCATTTTGTCTTATGCTCACTCTTTTTTTACCATCTTGTATTAATTTAAATTTTTTTGTTCTTTCTTACACAGATAAAAAGTATGAAAATGACAATACAGTACGGTAATGACAATTATAAAGTAAGCGTTTAGTACTTTTTACGTTACATGTCTATCAGATTTAACTTTTATTAGTTCCTCTGCTTCTTTTTTTTTAACCCTTAGTTTCCTGTCTTTGCTACTTCCTTCATTTCTTTTTCTATTACTTATTTATACTACTCTTTTCACTTCTTTTATCAGTCCCTCTTTCTACAGTAACTGTGTGTTACTCACTCTATTTTTCTTTCTTTTCACATTACTCTCTGTTTATTAATTCGTCTTTTAAAAAAATATATTTTTTTTACTTCGCTCCCGGTTCGCGTACTCGAACGCTAACCGGGAAGCGTATCAATAGAAATAGAGGATGCTAGAGTGCTAAACATTCTAGCAATTTTTTTTGAAAAGGGAAGGTAGTTCTGAAAAGAACTTTTTTTATTATTTTTGATGTTTTATATTTTTTTGAATTTTTTTGAGGAAGGAGAAACAAAAATGATTTACTTCAAAATGCTCAACAGGAGCAACAAAAAAAAAAATACTTTCTAGGACGTTTTGGACATTGATGATTTTCAAATGATCTATTTATTAAAGTAATACTCATTTCTCCGCATGAAATTAATTTTCCACACTGTACACAAGTCAATCTCATCTGCCCAAAGTTCTTTTGCAGATTTGGAACCGTTTCCCTTGCCTCTGACTCACTTATTGTAAAGTCATTGGTGGATGTTTTTGCCGGTCGGGGTTTTCCACCAAATCTCGAAATTGCGCTTTGGAATAATTAAGAGGGTGCCAAGTCTCCATGTGCCGATGCATGGTATGATTACCAAAGCTATATTTTTTTTCGGTCCCTCTCGAGAGTGTTTTTTTGCAGATGAGGCAGGTAACGTACCTGGCATTAACTTTCTTTTCATGAGAAGGAAAAGAAAAAAATTGCCAGATAAAATTCACTTTCACACGGGACGTTCTTGGCATTTCTTTCAGAAAGCCACTTGTCCCTTGCTCCTGTTCCTCGTCTTCCTCTTCTTCTTCTTCCTGGTCGAAGATGACCTGGCTAGTCGGTCCTCTCTTCTTTGGTGGTGGTGGAGGTGGTGGAGATCCACCAGCTGCAGCTAATAGAAATGCCATGTCTTAGCAAACAAAAACAGGTCTTTCTCTCATAAAAATGAAAGTCGGAGTGAGGAAAAAAGGTGGGACTTTCATCATTTGAGAAAACAAAATGTTCTAAACCAATGAAAAGTGTTTGTTTTACGTCATATGATCAAGCGTTCCATCATTAGGAAACTAAAAGTAAAATCAACCAATGAAAAGTTTTATTAACTAGTCACATGACCTGTTATGCTTACATTCCGCGTTCCGCGCCGCGCCTCGGATCGATTCCGGGGTTTTACGTTTCGCGCCTTGGTTCGCGTTCCAGAACGCTTCCGGGTGCGCTAACGCAGCACGTCATAAGGGGCATTACGTAGTAACGCAATATGTTGCGTTTACGGGACGCGTCACGATGTGCCTTTCTAACGCGGTATTTGCACTAACGGAACGTTTACCGATTCGCGGACCGGCAACGAAACAAGAAAAAATAATTTAAACTATAATATAAATTGAATTAAAAAAATATAATACAAATATATATAAAAAATATTTGTGAATTATAATAAAAATATATGTTACAGCTATAGATATTAGCTTTTAAAAAACCAATGAAATTCACTGAAAAAACCATAGGTTATAGACCATATATAGTTAGGGATTAGCATTTACAAAACCAAGAAAATTCATTGAAAAAACCATAGGTTATAGACCATATAGAGTTAGGAATTAGCATTTACAAAACCTTAATTTACTCGCACAAAACCATAGAAATTCGAATATATAGTTAGTTGCAATAACTATATATCGCGCACCCGCAATCCACTGCTGATGATGTCACATATTACATCATTCATGACATGGTCAGTGACATCACTGATGACATCACTGATGACATCTCAAATGACATCACTGATGACATCTCAAATGACATCACTGATGACATCACTGATAACATCTCATTTGACATTACTGATCACATCACTGATGACATCATTCATGTGATAATACGATCAACCTCTACAGACTCTAATATAACCTTAGATACAATCAGTGTAAACAGACACTCACAGACTGTCACTCATCCATGGAGTTACTCACACACCTAGTCAGTCATGCAAAGAATCAATCACACCTCCATTTCCTCAACTATACAGTTATACACACCTTACTTAATCAAACATATACTAACACATATTTACTCTCTTATACAATCAATAATACAAGTTCACAATGATCCATACAGCCACTCACACATTCACTGGCTCTTATGCACAGTTATTTATATATGTCAACTCTCACATGGACTGTGTTTTACATATGTACTTACTTTGACATGTAGCACTGAGAAATCCAATCACTCACCAATACACTCATGCACACAGTCAACCGCCCATACAGCTGTTTCCACATGCACTTTTGAACCCCTACATCTAGTGAATCAACTGTTCACACATCTATGCACAGAGTTACACACCTCCCAGCCACCCACACACACACACTCAGTCTCCCATACAAATACTTGGGCAACCAATCAATAACCCATATAGTTACTCATATAGCTACTGATCAACACATGCAGCAGCTTACAGAACAACAGACATAATGATGCACAAATTAAGACAGTTTAGTCACTAACCCATGCACTAAGTGAGACACATTTAATCATTCCCTCATACAATCAGTTATGCACCTACTAAATCCTTCATCCAAACACTTATACATCCACTCATTCTTCAATATGTAAGACATATTTTAACTTTACAGAAACATACAGTCACTGGATGTTGTCATCAGTGATGTCATTTGAGATGTCATCAGTGATGTCATTTGAGATGTCATCAGTGATGTCATCAGTGATGTCACTGACCATGTCATGAATGATGTAATATGTGACATCATCAGCAGTGGATTGCGGGTGCGCGATATATAGTTATTGCAACTAACTATATATTTGAATTTCTATGGTTTTGTGCGAGTAAATTAAGGTTTTGTAAATGCTAATTACTAACTATATATGGTCTATAACCTATGGTTTTTTCAATGAATATATATATATATATATATATATATATATATATATATATATATATATATATATATATATATATATATATATATATATATATATATATATATATATATATATATATCCAAACAGAAGCTGTAATTGAACTTGAAGGGAACATTGTAAGTGAAAACAAGGTTAAAAAGAGATAATTGAAGGTAAAAAGATTGTGAAAATTGCTGTGTAAAAAAAAAGGCTACTAATGAAGTGAATAAATCTAAATGTTCCATTTTTAGAAAATGGTGTAGAATGTGGTTAATTTGTACTGGAATATTAATGTTAATATGGTTAATTCTTGCTATTATCATTCCTTTTAGACCCGAAATTGAGAAACTGAAAGCAAATGAGAGTTTGAAAGATAAAAATGATGATTTGAAAAATGAAAAATTACATGTATTTAGACCTGAAATTCATCAAGATAAGTCGCTCAGTGATTTTTCTAGAAATACTTTTTCAAGACTATTGTCTGAATATGTGAGGACAATGGATTCCAGCGATTGCTATGTCTGTGAAAAGCTGCCAGCATCTGCCTCCGAAGTTGTGACATACCACCATTTACCGTTAACATATGGAGTAAACTGTAGTGTAATAACAAGTTTATTTTATAGATCTGGAATATAGAATATTATTATTCTGATTCAGATGATGTATTTGCAAAATTGAAGATTGTTGCAGAACTAAATCAAATTAAGCCTGCTAAAGTTGTTGGAGAATATTTCTTAGAAACACAAGAATTGACACATGATTATGCCTTTAAACATAATTTGACTTGTAAAATGAGAAATGAAGAGAACCTTTTTCTAAATATGGTTGAGGAAAGGAGACAATATAAGTGACGAGAAAAAGTGAAACAGACTAAATCTACAAAATGGGCATTTTCAGATGATAATATTGAAGGACATAATGTAAATGTGGCTATAAATATAGATACACCATTGTTAGGGAAATTATGTATTCAGAGAGATAACACTGTGTATGACAATTATTTTGTGGGTGCAAGTCAATGTGAAGATACTTATATTATCAAATGGGGATGGGGATTTAAAGGTGGAAATGACCCAGTTTTTTCAGCAATTTATTTTCTGTGTGGTAACAAAGCTTATTATAGGGTACCAGATCACTGGTACGGTTCGTGCTATCTTGGCTTGGTCTTTCCTAAAAATGTTCATGTTAATAGAGGTACGAATGGGATTCATGAAATAGGTAAACCACTAAGCCTTAGAAGAAGAGAAAGTGTAATTGAAATAATAAGTGATGTTTTTGGAGCACTAATACCATCAGTAGGCATATCATTTAATGCAAACAGAATTAGAAAATTGTCAACAATAGTAGACAGACACAGCTGGAGGATTTTTAATGGTTAACACTGAAATGTTTGCTATGAGAAGTATGGTAATGCAAAATCGACTTGCTTTAGATATAATTTTGGCAAAAGGAGGAGTTTGTGGAATTTTAAAGGTGCAACACTGTTGTACTACATTCCTGATAAAAGTCAGATGTTAAAATAAAAGGTGAGATACTGGAAGGGGAGTTACGACCTACGTATCTCAGTTATGTGTTGGTAGTGTATCGGTCAACATGTTTCAACCATAAGGGGATAATCCCCGGTATTCATCAGGACCAAAAAAAAGGAAGTGGGAAGTGTGGGTCCCCTAAAAGACTCACCCTGTCCTAAATCCTTTATCAACCAGTGGTAGAATATACCATTGGGAAGACACTCTAAAAAATGTAGAGTGTCAATAAAAACCTGTGGAGAGAAGAGATGAAAAGGGGGAATCGGGTGATGATTACTAGCCTGTAACGTCGTGCAGACTCTTAGTGCAGTTTCACAGTGCATTCATACTTACATACCACAGTGGTGTTTGGAAAGGAGGCTTCTAAAAGTCATTGAAGCGTGCTCATATGGTGGGAGTGAACGCTTCAATGAAGGCTTGGATGAGATTGGTATCTAGATTATTAAGTGCGTGCTGGAAGGCATGCAATAAATCTATATTAAGTCTCTTGATTGAGTGCGCAGTGCCCCTACGGACTCTGCAACCTTTACCATTGAATGGCTCTTAGAAGTCGCAAAGCGCACCGTGATATGTAAGAATCTCACCTTTTATTTTAACATTGTCCAGTTGCTTTTTCATTAAAATTCTCTTATAAAGCCATAACCAGGACAATTTTTAACACGGTATTTGTTTGTTTTTTGCACCTACACTTCACAACCTGCTCCACTGCAATCCAGGTGTCGAAGCACACCCAGGTGCCGCTAGGCCACCTGGGTGGACCCCGATGATGAAGCAAGTCACCACTAGGTGGTGAGTGAGGGTTTTTTTAACAAAGAAAATTGATTCCACGTTTGGAAAACCTTCTACCTACTCATCGGGTGATACTCCTTCATTTGTTTTCTAATATTCAGGACCAGGGGATCAGGAGTATTTCTCGTCCAGTGTCCACGGACATAATCCCTTACTCTCCATCTTTGTTTTTTTGGTTTTGAAATTAACCAACATAGAATAGAATGCACACGCACAAATACATGTGGAATATTAATTTGGAAGAAATTGCCAAGCATAATTTACTAATGTGTCCTATATTGTGTCATAAAGGGTACGCATTTGTCGTAATCTAATTGAAAATTGCATGAATGTGCTTTTTGTCTGTTTATTTGTGGCATAAATCATGAAGATTGGTAAGTAAAAACATGCATATGTGTTGCTTAAAGCTAGGTAAATACTAACTGGGATATTATTAGAAAGGAGAGGTAAACAGAAAGGCTTTATTTCGTAAATGTACGTTTATTTGTGTTTGTTTCTGTAATAGTTCCTAAATTGAGGCCTGTGTGACCAAAACAAAATGGAAGCTGACTGTGATTCTGAGGTGGCGGTCTAAGTACGCATGCACCAACTGGAAGCACGAGCTGCCTGTGCCTGAGCAGTATGGGTCAAGGACAGCGTGGCCTGCCACATGGAGTACATGCCAAGTTTGTTGAAGTCAGCAAGTTAACTCGTGGGAATTGGACACCGAATAACAATTTAACCCCTTGCCCGCGGCCGGAATTCCGCTCCTGTGCGGCACATTCCGATCGCGGGCGTGGTCATGATGGCTGGGAGCCGTCATCAGCACACGAGCACTGTGTGCCATGATGGCTCCCAGCCGTCATCAGCATCGAAGCGGTTAAAGGACACTTTGAAGAAAGTAAAAATTTGAACAATAGCACCACTATTTTTCTAGTCATCAGGATGACTTTGCATAAATGGAACAGTAAAGCGATGAGGTGATGCTCATCCAACTCTAAATTGACCAATCACGGACATTCTAGGACATAAGAGTTACGAATTTAGATAGATAACTTAGTGAAAAAGGGTATAAAAGAGGACATTTGGGACTTTGAAGGGAGCTTGCTTTTCGACCTAATCTTTGCACCCCGAGATGCTGTCGGTCTGCGCAATTTTTCTTATGGCACACAGACTTTGTCCTTTTTCGGAACTTTTGAATGGGTGCGAAGTCCTATGAGAAGGGAACATCGAGAGAGATAGAGAGGTGTTTCTTTGGGAACTATTTTGTTTTTGTGCTGATGTCTGCGTCTCTACATTTGGGTAATATACCTTCAACTTATTTTCCTAAACTGTCATGCTAATAAATAAATTCCGAAATTCAGTAAATTTCAGGTTTACCGACCGGTATTGAGCCAATTGTGATATAGGGGAGGATTCAGTAAATAACAAATCAGTATTTTCCGATTCGGTATTTACCGAATCATCATTTACTGATTCGGTATTTACCGAATCGGTAAATGACATGTAGGAAGCACTTTAAAGAGTGCTCCTGTGCTTTAAGGATTCGGTATTTAACACCAACTATTAGTTGGTGGTAAATAACAAATATCTTTGTAAAAGCATTGCCATGTGACAGACATACATGCCCTTAGGGCATGTATGTGTGCCACATGTGCACACAAACACTATTCAGGGGTGCAACAGGGTGTCAATGGGACACCCTGCCACCCTTGAAGCTTTCCCTATTTTACCGAATCGGTATTTACCAATTTGGTAATTCACATTCATTCCTATGGGCCTACAGGCCCATAGGAATGAATGGGAATTACCAAATCGGTAAATACCGATTCGGTAATTACCGAATCGTACCGATTCGGTAATTTTTACTGATTCTTTAGCTACATAGCATTTACCGATTCTAAAATTCCGAATCGGTAAAATTCGGTATTTTAGAATCGGTAAATTTCAATTACCTACATCTAGCCCTTAAACTCTATTGTGAGTAGTGGATGGCTACCTGATGAAGGCATGTATGCCGAAACGCGCGTTGTAAGACATCTGCCGCACTGACTGAGTCAACCTTTTCGTCTATCGCATGAATTATATATATTTTTTGATGGTGTATGAATTTATCCACATGTTATGAATTTTCGATTTTCAAATGCACTATTGTATCATTGTTCTATTTATTTAAATATGAACTTTGTTTAAATAAAAAAAAGAAAAAATTATTTAAATAAACTAATCAAAATAAGTATATTTTTTGTTTATCAGGTTATTGTAGAGTGCTGATCTCACATATGTCGACATCACGCGCTTACAAATGTTTACAGATGCTTTTTAGGTTGTCCTCTACAGCAAGTGTTTTTCAAAACATGGATACCATTTTGTTGGGTATCCCTGGTGGCCAAGCTTTTTGAGATGATATTTTGATTTTTGTCAGAGATCGTCATAGGACAAAATCATATTTTGGAAAGAGTTTTGAGTGTTTTAAAAAATGTTGGTATTATTCTGAGGAGAGAAAAATGCAATGTTTTACACAGCAAGCAGATTATTTTGGTCACAGTGTGTTGGATTAGGGTATTAGTCCCAAATTATCTCTTGTACAATTCATTCAGTATATTTCACCACCTAAAGATAAGGACACCTTGAGATCCTTTTTGGGTCTTTGTGAATACTATTCTCATTTTCTTCAAGGTTATGCATTTGTAGAGCAAGCCCTTCATAATCATTTTACACAGAACACTTAAGAAGTGATATCACCCGGGGATTCCGGCACTGCATTTTGTTAAAACAAAATCAACATATACGTTTTGTAGGATAACCGCTTTTGCTTTACATTCTCTCACTCAGCCTGAAACTAATTACAGTGCAATAGAATGTGAAGCATTGGTGTGTTGCTAGGCTGTTGAAAATTTCAGAACATTTTTGCGGGGTATAATGTTTGACATTTTTACTGATCACATACCTTTGGTTTATATGCTTGGTGAAAATGGTATAGGGAAAGCCTCGGACAGGTGGATTTGTCTTCTTTCTAGACTTCAGGAAGACAATCACACAAGCTCTTATCACCAGCTGTTTGGACTACGGCAAAGCACTCTTCGCAAGTATCACCAGCGAACTCATGAGAAGACTCCAGATGGTACAGTATGCAGAGGCCAGAGTAATCTTCAACCTGCCCAAAAGGACCCCCATCACCCAGCACCTGAGAAATCTACATTGGCTTCCTATCCTGAAGAGATTCCAATTTAAACTACTGACTCACGTCTATAAAGCCCTCCACAACCAAAGGACATGCCTACATGAACCACCGCCTTAACTTTCACCAACCATTTAGAAACCTGTGCTCCACCCAACTCACCCTCGCACAGATACCGTGCATCTGCCTTAGCCACAGCGGAGGGCGCGCCTTCCCCCACCTCGCCGCCAAGTCATGGAACGCCCTTCACCTGCAAACATCTCCCTCTCTGACAGGCTTCAGGAAGAAACTCAAAACCTGACTCTTCAACTAAACCCAGCAGCCCAGCGCCTGGACACCCTCTCGGGTGATAAGCCACACTTTACAGGTACTGTTTAATTGATTGATTGATTCAGCCATACAATTTCAGCATCAAATATTTGGCTGGGGTAAGAATGTCAGGGCAAATTGTCTGTCTAGAATGCCTCTGCATGTTTCTTGTGGATGATATTCCCAGTGATGATGCCGAATGCGTTGTGGCTTTAATTGATGATTTGTCTGGCGCTCAAGGTGAGAATTCTAGTAAAGTGTGGCTTAATGAGTTGTATGCTGAAGTCTTACTTCAAACTGTGATTATGCTAACCGGTGTCAGCATCTTTCTACAGCGCTGTTCCGCTTCTTTTCTGTGAGAACTTGAATATTTGTTATCTATATTAAGACCCCTGAATGCAGATCAGTACAACAGAAATCTTCTGTAAACCATAGACTACAGAGAGAATGTTCACATCTGAGTAATTCTCACAGAAGATATTTGTACCGAATATAAAACCACTATGTTCTCTCCTGCCGAGAGCCTGAATACTAAACATCAAGCTTGCTGCATAATAGCTTGTCACGGCGTACAAAACATTTCTCGCTATAGGCTATTCATACACTTCTATTTCAGAACCTTATTGTGACACCTCGCTGGCACTCATGTTGCACAGTGAGTGGGTAAAGTCTATGGGTGGCCGGGTCCCTCAATACATACTGACAACAAAAGTACAGCAATAGAACCTTCCATAATGGAGGCAGGAGTGAGAACCTCCTCCCTGCGGCGCTCAACAGCGCGAGCGCGAGGCACGCCAGCGGTTGGTTCACAGACTGCCCACATGCTCACAATATATGCGCCCCAGGCCGTCGGAACGCGGTGTAATTTACGGAAGTACGCAATCACGTTCTGCTGCATTCCATTTTATGTTCTTTACTCGGAGCCAGAACCTCTGTATGCATGGTTCGGGCCTTCAGGACACTCCTGGGCACTACATGGAAAGTATATTTTATGTATATAGCTCTGTAAAACAGTAGACCTCACGTACTGAATTTAAAAGAAACAAATGCACATGCACCTACGTGTGTACAAAATTTGCATATTTCCTTTTGGACAAACGTGAAATTCTAAAAAATGTACGCAAAATGCAAATCCTGAGGCGATTTACAAGCACCTTGCGCCTCTTTTACGCCGCCATTGCATCACTTTTGTGACGCATTGGCATCGCAAATCCAGCGCCATCGTGTGGGGTACTTACAATGTGACGCATCTGGGAGATGCGTCGCGTTGTAAAGCCCTGCGCCACATGTAGGCGTTCCTCAGGGGGTGGAGGGAGCGGGGGGGGGTCGTTCCGTCGCAGGAACGCCTCCTAAAAGTGGCTGAGTGAAATCTACAAGATTTCACTCAGCCACTTTTAAGGCCATGCTGCGTCAAAACCCTGCGCCAGCTTGAAGCAGATGTAAGGATTGACGCAGCAATTTGGGGATAGGGCACCCCCTAGCCTTGCTGGAGCTGTGTCGCACTTGTGACGCAACTCCAGCACTGCGCCGCCTTTATGGCAGAATATGCGTCACGCATCTGTCCATTTTTGCACCATGGTGCGCCGCATTGTAAAATGCGGCGCATCCATGATGGCGGAGCCGTGACACACAATAACTGGTGCATCCCTGCTTATATGCAGGGATGCACGAGTTATTGTAAATCTGCCCTCCGGTATTTTGCACCACATTATAGTGTGAAACAGGAGGGACACTTTTCGTTAAAAAAACATAACAAAAAACCTCAAGTACCATGGGCAATAGCTGCTTGCACTCAAGTAATGACTGTGCTTGTGTGCTAAAATTATGTTTCGGGATTTTATAACATATGTAACGCAAAATTTCAAATGGGTCTATTCACTGGAATATGCCATTTGCTGCAGGATTATCAACATAGCACCTTATACAATTTGAACGTATCATCAGCGTTGTATTCGACTAGTTGTCAACGGTCATAGTAAACAGCGTGCTAAATGGGTACAAAAATAGAGGGTAATGAAAGGACCTGGGTATTTCCGTGGACTTGGCATCTTACCTCTACCAACAAATAAAACAGACTGGTAGTCCTTATCTTAAACACTTTTTAATTTCACTTACAGTAGCTCAATTGATTGTATTGTACCATGCCATGTGCTTGGTCAACTTCGTTTGATGCAATAATCAAATATGTCTGCAGTACATAGTCGGACTAACCTATAGAATATTCTGGGAGTGTGTGAAGGTCTGATCTGACCGCTCAGTGAGTGGGCTGTTTTTTCGCTGTTTCTGTTATGAAGTCTGGTGCGTGCAGTCTCTCGTACCTTGCAAAACTTCTACACAACTTGTCTTTACAATTTCAAATGAGCCCTAATTTCCAAGTGTAAGCCACTTTTTTAGCAATCTGATTGCTAGTGGGGCCCACTTTTATTTTGGTACCGGGCTTATTTTCTGTCCCAGTCCAATCTAGCAGCAGGTTGGCACCTAGATGAAATCCCCAAAATTCAGATAAAGGACTCTCTCTCTTTGAGACTGCCATTCTTTCCAAATTCCTTGTTTTTTTATAAACACAGCCTTGCCCAGTTACAAATCACAGGCAAACTATAATCTTCTTGACCTTTTCCAGTCTGGCTTCATCCAAAATTGCAGCACTGAAACAGCCCTGCCACAAGTGATTGATGATGCGCTGCATATACTCGAATCTGGGGAATCGTGTCTTCTGATTCTTCTAGACCTCTCTGCAGCCTTTGACACTGTTAATCATAACACCCTCCTTAACACTCTTCAACATAGAATGGGCTTGGAAGGCACAGTACTTAAATGGTTTGCCTCATTTCTCTCGGACAGATCCCAAATGATCAAGATAGTGAACAGTCTTTCGTCTCCATTGGTGGTAGGTCAAGGCGTCTCTCATGGTTCTATCCATGCACCCACTTAGTTTAATCTCTATCTGGAACCATTAGGGAGCCTCCTAAGTAAATCTGGGATCCATTACCATCTCTATGTGGATGACTCTTAAATCTACCTCAAGGTGTCTTCCGCACACGATCTCTCACTACTCAACTCTACTCTCAACTCTATTCACAACTGGATGTTAGCTCACCAACTCATTCTAAATCCTTCCAAAACTGAAT
The DNA here is from genome assembly GCF_964263255.1 of Lissotriton vulgaris. Classification (NCBI taxonomy): domain Eukaryota; kingdom Metazoa; phylum Chordata; class Amphibia; order Caudata; family Salamandridae; genus Lissotriton; species Lissotriton vulgaris. The sequence goes on along the minus strand of NC_141694.1, from coordinate 1,102,338,616 downwards.
TCCTCTTCTATCTACCTCTCTCTTCCTTCCTCCTGTTTAATCTTGGATAGATCAGCGGAATTTACTCAACAATAAACCCATCATTGTCAACAGCGCTAAATCCCTAGGTGTAATACTTGACAAAAGACTCAACCTAATCTCCCACATCAACTCTAATGCTAAGAATGCACGTTACCAGCTGCGCTTTCTCTGGGGGATTCGTCAGAGAAAGACCTGAAATCCTTGGTCCAATTGCTGGTTCTCTCTAGACTTGATTATTGCAATTCTCTTCTGCGTGGCCTACCCAAATCCCACCTCTCCCCGCTCTAATCTGTCCTCCATTCAGCAGCTTGCTTTATTTCGGGGTCCAAACGTAAGTGAACACATCACTCCTATCTTGTATTCTCTTTGATAACTTCCCATTGAGGCAAGATCTATTTACAAAACTGCCTGCATCACCCACAAAGCCTTGCACACTTCCTCCCCTCGTTACCTGGCAAATACACTGGAAATGTCTGGAGGCTCCAGACCTTCTCGGAATGTGGAAAAGTTCCTGCTTGAGCCCCCCTCCTTCAAAGGGTAAAGATCGATGGACAATCTTTCTCAGGTAATGCAGTGAGAATCTGGAACTCGCTTCCTCCATTGCTCCGTGCTAACGCCTCTACCCGGATCTTGAAAGCCGACCTCAAATCTCCTATCTTCCAAAGACACTTTCAGAACTAATACTTTCATTCTCAGGCCCCTCAAGGAAGTTCGTTCATCATTGTAAATTTGTAATATTGTCTTGTACATGCCTCCCCCTAGCTTGAGGTGTTTGATATTGTGTTTTTGCCTTTTACGGTTTTACCCTACCTTTTTTAGTCTCCTGTTTATTTTTGTAACATTCTAATTTGTAACATTTTCCTCATGTGACGTAACTGGTTCTATTGTACACCTTTCTGACACCTTCAGGTAAAGTCTGCACTATATAAAAATGCATTAAACAGAACAGTCGAAACAAATACACTGACTCCTATTCATCAGCTACCAGCGGCGGCTCCTCTGATATGGGGGAAGAGTGTTGCACCCCACACTAGTACTTTAAAAAATAAAACAATAATACAACAGCTTTACACCCAGTTTTTATTATAGTTTCTTGTGCCGAGTGTTGGGAGTAGGGCCAGGGTGGTGACAGGCTGGAGGGGGAGTGGTGGGCACTGCCTTCACTGCGCATGTGGGTTTGGCCCACTGTCTGAGGCCAGCCAAACCCACATGCCCAGTGAAGCTCTCTCCAACCCCAGGTACATTTCTGGGGTTGGATAAATCAGGCACAGGCTCCCAGTCTGCCAAGGAGCACAAATCATCGGCGCTCAGGCCAATCCTGAAGCTGCTGTCATTCATGAGAGCAGCTTCGGGATTGGCTGCAGGGCAGGCTGGGAGCCTGTGCCAGCCTGCAGTGGAGAGGAGCAGAAGGGTGCGACACGATGCTGGAGGGTGGCAGGTAAGTTCTTTTTTATTTGTTTTCTATTTGTTTCCATCGTCCCTCCTTCCCCCACCTCCCTGACCCCCTCCCATGCCTGTTTCTTTTCCCTCGGTACAAAAGGGGGTGGTGATGGACGGAGCATCTGAACCAATCAAACACTCGCACCCAGTCAACAGATCTGGCTTTAATCCATCACCGTTCTTTAGCCCACTCCGCCACCCCAGTTCAGACATGGCCATATGCAAATCAGTCTGACCCTGTGCCTCATAGGAACAATCCAGCCCGAACTGCCCAGCCATGCCTTCCCTGGACCGGATTCAAGCTTCCTAGGACCGGTTTCTGGCATTACAGCCGTCTTCAGCCAGGCTTGCTTGAATCCAGTGGCAAAGTGAGCAAGGGACTCACATCTGAGCATACCCTGCCAACTTATGGCGAACAAAGCGGTACAAAAGAGGGTGGTGATGGACGGAGTATCTGAACCAATCAAACACTCACACCCAGCCAACAGATGTGGGTTTAATCCATCACCGTTCTTTAGCCCACTCCGCCACCCCAGTTCAGACATGGCCATATGCAAATCAGTCTGACCCTGTGCCTCATAGGTACAGTCCAGCCCGAACTGCCAAGCCATGCCTTCCCTGGACCGGATTCAAGCTTCCTAGGACCGGTTTCTGGCATTACAGCCGTCTTCAGCCAGGCTTGCTTGAATCCAGTGGCAAAGTGAGCCAGGGACTCACGTCTGAGTATACCCTGCCAACTTATGGCGAACAAAGCGGTACAAAAGGGGGTGGGGATGGACGGAGTATCTGAACCAATCAAACACTCACACCCAGTCAACAGATCTGGGTTTAATCCATCAACGTTCTTTAGCCCACTCCGCCAACCCAGTTCAGACATGGCCATGTGCAAATCAGTCTGACCCTGTGCCTCATGGTAACAGTCCAGCCCGAACTGCCAAGCCATGCCTTCCCTGGACCGGATCCAAGCTTCCTAGGACCGGTTTCTGGAATTACAGCCGTCTGCAGCAAGGCTTGCTTGAATCCAGTGGCAACGTGAGCAAGGGACTCCCGTCTGAGCATACCCTGCCAAATTATGGCGAACAAAGCGGTACAAAAGGGGGTGGTGATGGACGGAGCATCTGAACTGTTGGACTTGGCCCTTCTGGCAGGTTCACCCCTGAACTTTTTGCCTTCTAATGTTACATCATTATAGTGATATCTGGTCGTTGCGCACTTTAGCACTGTGGCGCAGTGTAAAGTGCGTGCGCTCTCTGAGTGTGTGTGTGAGAGTGGCCTGCCCTCCCATAGAAATGCATGGGGAATGTATGTGTCCATGGTAATTCCTGATGCGTAGGGAGTGCAAGGTTGAGTTTGGTATGTGCGAACTCGTGAGATTGAATGCTGCGCGATGATGTGTGCGGCTTTAATGTGTCTAGTGTGGAAGTGCCACTTCTAGAAGTTGGCCTGCCTGTGCAGTAAATATGAATTGACTGTCTGGCTTGTGATTGGCTGGAGCTGGCTGGTGTGCCTGGCTCCAGAAGTCAGGATGGTTCTGCCCCGGTGGTGAATGGGGAGATCTGCATGTTGTTGGCAGGGTGGGACTGCACCTGGGACCTGAATAGAGCTGGGTTTTCCCTACACAATGCTGGCTCCGCCCCCTGTGGTGCGATTGATGACCCTAGTCTGGCCGCCAGTGAATAGGGAGAGGGACTGAGCAACAGAGTGCTCCAAAACTAGCTGCGTCTGGTTTTCCCCCTCCCTGCACACTAGAGACAAAGGGATTTTGTGGATAAAAAGAGGCTGTGACCTCATGTTCAATGTTCTGGTTTTCTGACTTGAATCTGCCAGGGGCATGCTGCTGCTGGGGCCCAGGGGAATGCTTGCCTCCCTGAGCCCTGCACAGCCCCTGGATGCCCTGGATGCTGGAGGACTTCTTGGGGACCCTTCTTCCTGGTCTGGTCTGACTAGGGGATTTTTCCTTGCCCCAGGATCTTTTCTTTATCTTTAGGGACCTTTTGCTTTACCTTGAAATCTTTTTACTTTGGCTCTTAGACTCTCCAGGACCTTGCTCCATCTTTTAGCGCCCTGGGGGCGCCGGGCTCATCCTGGTTGCTGACCCTTTAAGAGGGAATCCCCCTGGGGAGGGATTCCCCCGTGACTCCTGCCCTTTTTCTGCCAGCACGGGTGCCAACCCGCTTATTGAATTATTTAGGCACAGGCGCCCACCCCGTTTTGCGTGCCAATGGTTCAGAAGGAGCCCACCCTGCTTTCTGTTCGTAATTACATGTGCCCACCCCGTTTTTGTGTCAGTATCTATTTTCGGGTGCCCACCCCGCTGATGGCCACTTTCTGATGTTCATTTTTTAAAACAAGATGGAGCCTACCCCTCATTTATGCCCCGAGTCTCACCGCCGCGGCTGCAGCTAAACCGGAAGCCAGGCAGACGATGCCTGGAGCGGGACAGGACTTACGCTGGAAGACAGGAAGTCCCACCCGCCACCGCCGCCGCCGCCGTGGAGAAGAGGAATGAGAGGCGGCCAAAGGCAGCGGGGGCTCCCCGGATGGACAGGGAAGCCCCGCGCCATGAATGGAGTGTTTCCGCTGGAATCCCAATGCGACGAGGCGACGCCAGAGGAAGATGGAGTCCTTGAGGAGCAGGGACCCTCACATGCATGCCGCAAGCCCAGAGTCCCACCAGAAGAAGAAGACACCGATGAGTGAGGACAGGCTGGGGGGAGTTCCATGCTGCTAAGTATTGGTGCCAGGGAAGGCACCATGGTGGGTTTCGTTGGGTGGCCCCTTCTGGCAGCGGGCTGCCCCGACGTCTGGCCATACTCAGGCCCAGAGGGGCTCATGCCTGTTATTCTTAGGAGCCAGTGTGCTCCCTGGGGGCAAATGTTATGTGTAGTGCCTGCGGGCTCCAACGAGGCCCCATTGATTTTTAGAGTCCTTACGTGGGATTTGGGACACGTTATTTGTAGAGCCCAGATGGCTCCAAACATTTGAACACCATAGTTTAACCGGGCCCAGAGGGGCCCATGCTTTATTGTTGAAGGGACATATTTGATTCCAGAGCCAGATGGCTCCAGCGCTGGGGCAAAATCAGTTATTTCAGAGCCTGGAGGGCTCCAAGGCGCAGGTGATGATTCCCGAGTCTAGAGGGCTCCAAACCTGTGGCGCAGTTTTGTTCTGAAGGGCTAGTGAGAGCTCATGCAGCAGTTTGTCATCCACAGGTGCCCAGCAAGTAGTGGGCAGCTGCTACGTTAAGGTTTTCCTTCCTAGGGACATTTACTTTGCATCTAGGAGTGAGTCGCACTCCTTCATTCCCACTTGGTCTTCCCCAGCTGCGCAGTGCTTAGTGCCAGCTGTAGCTTTAAGGCCCTGTTCTTGTCCCCAGCTGCCCAGCAAGTAGTGGGCAGCTGCTATGTTTAGGTTTTGGCGCAACGGCGCAACCTGGATACTAATATGATTTATGTGCTAAATGTGATTTATGTTCTAATGCTTTGGGCATTAGGAAATGTACTGTGTGTAGTATGTTTTGCGCACCCTGTGTACCTACACCACTGAATGTGTTTTCATGCATCATGTGTCTTACCTACTCCGCTGAATGTGTTTTTATGCATCATGTATCTTACCTACACCGCTGAATGTGTTTTTATGCATCATGTGTCTTACCTACACCCCTGAATGTGTTTTTATACTTCATGTGTCTTACCTACACCTCTGAATGTGTGTTTATGCATCATGTGTCTTACCTACACTGCTAAATGTGTTTTTATGCATCATGTGTCTTACCTACACCGCTGAATGTGTTTTTATGCATCATGTGTGAAGCTTCTGGCCTATACCTCTGAATGTGTTTTCATGCGTAGGTGGTACTTACCTTTTACCAGTTGTTACTGGTTGTGTGCTACATTTGGTATTTGGTGCTACAGTTATTATATGTTCTATGTGCTAATCGTTATTCCTACAAAGTGCTAATTCTACTAAGTGCTAGTTCTAAAAGTGCTTACTCCTGACAGTGGTCCATGTGGCCCTGTGCTGTGTATATAATCTCCTGTAAATATTGCATGTGCCAGTTGGCACAATGTACATCCTGTGATTCTGATTCTGATGTGTTCTGATAATACAAAGGCTATTTTTATATAACCTTGTGTGGAGTTCCTTTTGTGGGGGGCCTGGAATGTTGTTGCTGGTGGGTGCAGGCGCAAATACTTAACTTACATTGCCTCCGGGATCAGCCTTACTGCTCGTGTCATGTTGCCATGGGGGTGAGCAGGGGTTATCTTTGGGGTGTAACTTCCTTGCCCTAACTAGAGTGGTGGTTTCTGCCTGGCTTTGGTGCAAGCTTCAGCCAACCAGAAATCCCATTTCTAACACTGGAAGCAACGGAAGGTAGAGGATTTGTGTTTGCACAGTCCCACAGCGACAACTGGCTCCACTACAAAACTCCTCATTTTTGATAGTCACACGGAAAGGGATTATTGTTTCTAAATTTCTTTGCAAATGTGTTTTTTGTGCACTGTGAATTAGGTGTCCCTAGCTCGGGAGGGTAGATCATCCCCTAAATGCAGTATGAGTTTTTGGATTCACCAGTAGGGTGGGATCCAGTAGAAGAAACAAAAGTGTGTGTCTGGTACATCCTAGATAACACTCCATTCCCGGTGGCGACGGGATACTTCAGGAAGGTCGCAGCGGTGGTCTCCGGACTACTATGGGGCAATCGCCCCGAACGCATAGCCCAAGCCAAAATCTGCAGAAGCTGGTATGAAGGTGGCATCGCACTCCCGAACTTGCATCTATATTACTGGGCAGCACAACTCAGGCCCATCAACCAGTGGCTACATGCTCCGCAATCTGACCCGGCATTTCAGGCGGACAGGGCACAGTTGGGCACCAATAACATGCTGGCCCCGCTTTATGATCGGAGGAAGCTGAGACGGCTTGTGGGCCCCACTAGGCTCACCGTGGCCACCTGGCACGCAGCCACCGCTGCACTGGGATGGAAGGGCACGCTCACTAAGCTCACTCCGCTCTGGGACACGCGTGCTCTGGGCAATCTTCGGTTTAGTAAGGGGTTCTCCCGATGGGGCTCCATCGGCATCTCCACCGTGGGGGACTTGTGGGAACGAGGAGCTGTTATTACCTTCGCCCGCCTGAGAGAGATATACGAGCTCGGACCGCACGAGTCATATCGATACGTGCAGATCCGCCACGCCCTGCTCTCGGCCATCCCGGCTGGATCGACTCTCCCCGAGTCCTCCCCGCTGGAGGATCGCCTCCTGACAGACTACATGGTGGAGAAGGCCACTTCCTTGACATACCGGAAGCTTCTCAATAACTCACCGGATCCGCTGATGCCCCTCAAGGATAGATGGGAGCAGGAGGTAGGTGCGCTTGACGAACATGAGTGGAATGAGGCTCTGGCCTCCCCTAAGGTAGCGGGCATATCGGCCAGGATGAGGCTAGTTCAGCTCAAAGTCCTCCACAGAGTATACTACACTAGAACACTTCTGCACCGCATACACCGCACAACGCACCCCTTTTGCTTGCGTGGCTGTGGGGAGGAGGGTACCTTCTTTCATACATTCTGGGACTGCCCGCACATACACAACTACTGGCGTCAAGTCCTGCGTACTATCACCCAGGTGCTGGAGGTTTCAGTGCTGCCGGAGCCACGGCGGTGCCTCCTCAATGTATGGGAGCCAACAGATCTGTCACGTTACGGCCGCCTCTGGGTGACACTGGGCATGATGGTGGCGAAGCGAGACATAGCGCAGCGTTGGGGGGTGGCGGACCTCCCGACATCATCGCAATGGTGCACAAACATGGATAGGACGATGGTAACAGAACGGGCGGTATACCTAAATCGGGCCTGTCCTGGCAAGTGGAACAAGGTCTGGTCCCCATGGAACACCTATCGGGGTGATATATGCGATCCACTGCCAGAGGATGACCCACTGGACTCTGATGACGATGATGGGTTGGAGTGAGGGTGGTTGGCTGTGGGATGGGGTCTCTCGGGGGGATTGTGGGGGGGGTGGTACTTTCTTCATGCCTTGAGTTGACTCCCGAATGACAGGAGGCTCTGTCTTATCCCAAATGTACTCCCATACCTATCCTGCAATGTACGTTGTCAATGATCGCACTGTGATTTCCCGATGTTATGTTGTTCTTTTTGTTCGTTTTAAAAAACAGAAAATGAAAACCTCAATTATCCGATAAGGAAAAATCGCTAATGCCCTTCTTTACTCTTCTGGCAACCCTTATTGCAATGACTTTCTCAACAAATCCACTGCACTTCCTTACGGCTGTCGTTATACTGTGACAATTGCGTTTAGCGCCCGCCCTTCGGGGTTGTAGGCGGCATGCTGTGTAAAGATGTGAAGGTGAAAATAAAGGTTTTCCCAAAAAAAAAAAAAAAAAAAAAAAGTGTGTGTCTTGATTTACCAGTAGGGGTGGGATCCAGTTGTAGCAGCGATAAGTGTGTCCAGTGAATGCGTTCCCCGTCCCGTTCTCGGAGTAATGGTACCTGTGTCACGTGGTGGTCAGGTTTAGAAATCAGGGGTGGGAGAAACTGTCTTACCAGTCTGGGGGGGGGGGGGTGTGGATGAATGGTGTGGTGCACTGGACGTGGGTGTGAGGTCTCTGAAATAAGGAGCTTGCTGAATAATTGGGTGTGAGTTCTCTGAAATAAGGAGCTTGCTGAATAACTGGTGTGAGTTCTCTGGGATTGGGAGTTTGCTGAATACTTTTAGTGTACTCTTGTTTTTGCTCAGACACCTAGGTTCCTTGTGTTAAACTTTTCTCGAGAACGTCTGCCAAAATGGAGCCTGCTTTTGATTTCTTTGGTCTGTTTAGATACAGTATGTTAGAGTTGGTAAGGTTCTGTGAAGAGAGAGACATAGAGGTGGAGTGATTCCAAAAGGAGTGGCTGAGGTTTTTTCCAGCCCAGCGTGGTGGAAGAAGTTCAGAGTAGCCCAGCTATGTCCCAGTGTAGGGGCCCACGTCCTGTCTCTGAGTAGAAGGAGTGGGTGGGACTTCGTGTCTCCAGGTGCCCGAAACCCAGTCTCAGGGCCTGGATTGTTTCTTAAGGGAACATCAGGTCGGGGCCTAGGCTGTACTAATAGGCCATTTGAGGAGGATCTCCCAGGGTGGAGAGAACGTGGAGCGCCTGTAGGCAGGGCTCTAGTAGTTCTGTTGTCTGGCAGTACCGCTCCAGTTGGGAGGGTGCAGAAGTCCAGATGGAGGGGTGCGAGGGGGAAAGGCTCTCCAGTGGAAGAACCAATGAGTCAGGGGCCAGCCAGAAGGGTTGTGTCGCCGGGGAGTGACCATGGTGATGCCACTTCTGTCCTGGATAACAGGCAGACTTGTGACACGACACATTAGTTATGTGTCACCCTCAAGGAAGTCCTGGTGCGCCAGGCATCTGACCAAAGGGTACATCCCTCGGTTGGAACTCACTTCCCACTCACCTTCGCCTTACTCAGAACCACCTAGCATTCAGAAAGCAACTCAAAACGTGGATATTCGACAAGTAACTCCCCACCCTTCTTCAAGCGCCTTGAGACCCTCTGGGTATGTAGCGCGCTATAAAAATCTTTTGACTTGACTTGACTTGACTAGCCGGTGGTTCCGTATCTGGATATAAGGGCAACTGTAAGTAGTGTCCTGAAGTTACAAGAAGAAACTTCTGCCTGAAGAGAAGGAACCGGGTAAGCTTTATGGAGGATTACTGTCCCTGACCTCGGGGATTGGCCTGCAGTGATTGCCTTGCTGCTGAAGGAGAAGAGATAGTCTTAGACTTTATTTTCAACTTGTAGAAGACCTGATTCACCAGGCATCTAACCAAAGGGTAGCGTCCCTAGGTTGGGGAGCCAGGTTCAGATGTTTGCTTGTCCTGGACGGCAGAGCGACTGTAGCCAGTGTCCTGGCCGGTTTGTCTTCCAGGGGTTACCACTCCAGTTGGGAGGGTGCCGAATTCTGGAAGGGGTCAGAGGGAGTCTGACCCCTGTGCATCCGGTGAATTTGGATCCCAGGTAGTAGACCAGTTAAGGGAGCTGTGACCTTGCTGTCATGACCACCCTGGTGTCCTGTAGGCACCGCAGTGAGCAACGTCCGCCTCAAGCCGCGCAGCCTCTGCCGCTCGCCCCGACTCCGTCTCGCCGCTGTCCGCGAGCCGCGGCCTGCACCACGCCGGGCAGGGCACCGCGACGTGCAATGCCTCGCTACACCTTCTTTGGCATGGTCTGACCTCTGTCACAGTAAGGTCCCGAACTAGTGGGAGAGTTGTGTTCTGGAGGGTGCTTCTCCTGGGATTGTGCGCAACCCCAGAAGTAGTGGTAGGGTGGGGCATTCTTGCCTGTGACCTCTGGTCAGCCTGAGGGTGCGGACCCTAGGTTGAAGGATCAGTGGTAGTTTGGAAGAACACTGAGAAAGGGAGTGGAGAATGGCTAGTGTATGCCAGGGGTTACTACCCCCCACTCTGTGGATTGGCAAGGACCAGTGGTATCTGGGTGGCCTAGGGCCTGGTCCTAGCCGGGGACAACTAAGGAGTACCAGTGGGGTAGCCTGGTTGGGCCTGAATTTTTTTTAAGTGTGCTTGTTTATGGAACAACGTGGCGTAGAACCGGAGGGTGTCCCTGCAGTAAGGGCCCGCGTCCGTGTTCTATCGCCCAAAGCAGGGAAGTCCACCACAGTGGTGATTGGTCTGCCCTGCATTTTGGCTGGAAGGGGGTTGTGTTGGGCTTGGCCCTTCTGGCAGGTTCACCCCTGAACTTTTTGCCTTCTAATGTTACATTATTATAGTGATTTCTGGTCTTTGCTCACTTTAGCACTGTGGCACAGTGTAAAGTGCGTGCGCTCTCTGAGTGTGTGTGTGTGAGAGTGGCCTGCCCTCTCATAGGAATGCATGGGGAATGTATGTATCCATGGTAATTCCTGATGCGTGGGGAGTGCAAGGTTGAGTTTGGTATGTGCAAACTCGTGAGATTGAATGCTGCGCGGTGGTGTGTGCTGCTTTAATGTGTCTAGTGTGGAAGTGCCACTTCTAGATGTTGGCCTGCCTGTGCAGTAAATGTGAATTGACTGTCTGGCTTGTGATTGGCTGGAGCTGGCTGGTGTGCCTGGCTCCAGAAGTCAGGATGGGTCTTCCCCGGTAGTGAATGGGGAGATCTGCATGTGGATGGCAGGGAGGGACTGCACCTGGGACCTGAATAAGGCTGGGTTTTCCCTACACAATGCTGGCTCCGCCCTCTGTGGTGCGACTGATGACCCTAGCCTGGCCAGTGAATGGGGAGAGGGGCTGAGCAACAGAGTGCTCCAAAACCAGCTGCATCTGGTTTTCCCCCACCCTGCACCCTAGAGACAAAGGGATTTTGTGTATTAAAAGAGGCTGTGACCTCATGTTCAATGTTCTGGTTTTTGACTTGAATCTGCCAGGGGCGTGCTGCTGCTGGGGCCCAGGGGAAGGCTTGCCTCCCTGGCCCTGCCCAGCCCCTGGATGCCCTGGATGCTGGAGGACTTCTTAGGGACCCCTCTGCCTGGTCTGGACTGACTAGGGGATTTTTCTTTGCCCCAGGATCCTTTCTTCATCTTTAGAGACCTTTTGCTTGTCCTGAAACCCTTTTTACCTTGGCTCCTAGACTCTCCAGGACCTTGCTGCATCTTTTAGCACCCTGGGGGCGTTGGGCTGATCCTGGTTGCTGACCCTTTAAGAGGGAAACCCCCTGGGGAGGGATTCCCCCGTGACTCCTGCCCTTTTTCTGCCAGCACGGGTGCCACCCCGCTTATTGAATTATTTAGGCACGGGTGCCCTCCCCGTTTTGCGTGCCAGTGGTTCTGCAGGAGCCCACCCTGCTTTATGTTTGTAATTACAGGTGCCCAACCCGGTTTTTATGTCAGTATCTATTTTCGGGTGCTCACCCCGCTGATAACCACTTTATGATGTTCATTTTTTAAAACAAGAGGGAGCCTACCCCTCATTTTTGCCCCGAGTCTCACCGCCGTGGCCGCAGCTACACAGGAAGCCAGGCAGACGATACCTGGAGCGGGACGGGACGTACACTGGAAGACAGGAAGTCCCACCCGCCGCTGCTGCCACCGCCGCCGTGGAGAAGAGGAAAGAGAGGTGGCCAAAGGCAGCGGGGGGTTCCCCGGATGGACAGGGAAGCTCTGTGCCATGAATGGAGTGCTGCCGCTGGAATCCCAATGCAAGGAGGCGACGCCAGAGTGAGAGGGAGTCCCCGAGAAGCAGGGACCCTCCCATGCATACCGCAAGCCCAGAGTCCCCCCGGAAGAAGAAGACACCGGTGAGTGAGGACAGGCTGGGGGAGTTCCATGCGGCCAAGTGTTGGTGCCAGGGACGGCACCATGGTGGGTTTCGTTGGGCGGCCCCGTCTGGCAGCGGGCCGACCGACGTTTGGCCATACTCGTTTTTCTCGGGCCCAGAGGGGCTCATGCCTATTATTCATAGGAGCCAGTGTGCTCCCTGGGGGCAAATGTTATGTGTAGTGCCTGCAGGCTCCAACGAGGCCCCATTGATTTTTAGAGTCCTTACGAGGGATTTGGGACACGTTATTTGTAGAGCCCAGATGGCTCCAAACATTGGAACACCATAGTTTAACCGGGCCCAGAGGGGCCCATGCTTTATTGTTGAAGGGACATATTTGATTCCAGAGCCAGATGGCTCCAGCGCTGGGGCAAAATCAGTTATTTCAGAGCCTGGAGGGCTCCAAGGCGCAGGTGATGATTCCCGAGTCTAGAGGGCTCCAAACCTGTGGCGCAGTTTTGTTCTGAAGGGCTAGTGAGAGCTCATGCAGCAGTTTGTCATCCACAGGTGCCCAGCAAGTAGTGGGCAGCTGCTACGTTAAGGTTTTCCTTCCTAGGGACATTTACTTTGCATCTAGGAGTGAGTCGCACTCCTTCATTCCTACTTGGTCTTCCCCAGCTGCGCAGTGCTTAGTGCCAGCTGTAGCTTTAAGGCCCTGTTCTTGTCCCCAGCTGCCCAGCAAGTAGTGGGCAGCTGCTATGTTTAGGTTTTGGCGCAACGGCGCAACCTGGATACTAATATGATTTATGTGCTAAATGTGATTTATGTTCTAATGCTTTGGGCATTAGGAAATGTACTGTGTGTAGTATGTTTTGCGCACCCTGTGTACCTACACCACTGAATGTGTTTTCATGCATCATGTGTCTCACCTACTCCGCTGAATGTGTTTTTATGCATCATGTGTCTTACCTACACCGCTGAATGTGTTTTTATGCATCATGTGTCTTACCTACACCCCTGAATGTGTTTTTATACTTCATGTGTCTTACCTACACCGCTGAATGTGTTTTTATGCATCATGTGTCTTACCTACACTGCTAAATGTGTTTTTATGCATCATGTGTCTTACCTACACCGCTGAATGTGTTTTTATGCATCATGTGTGAAGCTTCTGGCCTATACCTCTGAATGTGTTTTCATGCGTAGGTGGTACTTACCTTTTACCAGTTGTTACTGGTTGTGTGCTACATTTGGTATTTGGTGCTACAGTTATTATATGTTCTATGTGCTAATCGTTATTCCTACAAAGTGCTAATTCTACTAAGTGCTAGTTCTAAAAGTGCTTTCTATGTGAGATTGAATGCTGCGCGGTGGTGTGTGCTGCTTTAATGTGTCTAGTGTGGAAGTGCCACTTCTAGATGTTGGCCTGCCTGTGCAGTAAATGTGAATTGACTGTCTGGCTTGTGATTGGCTGGAGCAGGCTGGTGTGCCTGGCTCCAGAAGTCGAGATTGGGTCTTCCCCGGTAGTGAATGGGGAGATCTGCATGTGGATGGCAGGGAGGGACTGCACCTGGGACCTGAATAGGACTGGGTTTTCCCTACACAATGCTGGCTCCGCCCTCTGTGGTGCGACTGATGACCCTAGCCTGGCCAGTGAATGGGGAGAGGGGCTGAGCAACAGAGTGCTCCAAAACCAGCTGCATCTGGTTTTCCCCCACCCTGCACCCTAGAGACAAAGGGATTTTGTGTATTAAAAGAGGCTGTGACCTCATGTTCAATGTTCTGGTTTTTGACTTGAATCTGCCAGGGGCGTGCTGCTGCTGGGGCCCAGGGGAAGGCTTGCCTCCCTGGGCCCTGCCAAGCCCCTGGATGCCCTGGATGCTGGAGGACTTCTTGGGGACCCCTCTGCATGGTCTGGACTGACTAGGGGATTTTTCTTTGCCCCAGGATCCTTTCTTCATCTTTAGAGACCTTTTGCTTGTCCTGGAACCCTTTTTACCTTGGCTCCTAGACTCTCCAGGATCTTGCTGCATCTTTTAGCACCCTGGGGGCGTTGGGCTCATCCTGGTTGCTGACCCTTTAAGAGGGAAACCCCTTGGGGAGGGATTCCCCTGTGACTCCTGCCCTTTTTCTGCCAGCACGGGTGCCACCCCGCTTATTGAATTCTTTAGGCACGGGTGCACACCCCGTTTTGCGTGCCAGCGGTTCAGCAGGAGCCCACCCTGCTTTATGTTCGTAATTACAGGTGCCCACCCCGTTTTTGTGTCAGTATCTATTTTCGGGTGCCCACCCCGCTGATGGCCACTTTCTGATGTTCATTTTTAAAAACAAGAGGGAGCCTACCCCTCATTTATGCCCCGAGTCTCACCGCTGCGGCCGCAGCTAAACTGGGAGCCAGGCAGACGATGCCTGGAGCGGGACGGGACTTACGCTGGAAGACAGGAAGTTCCACCCGCCGCTGCCGCCGTGGAGAAGAGAAAAGAGTGGTGGCCAAAGGTAGCGCGGGGTTCCCCGGATGGACAGGGAAGCCCCGCGCCATGAATGGAGTGTTGCCACTGGAATCCCAATGCGAGGAGGCGACGCCAGAGTGAGAGGGAGTCCCCGAGGAGCAGGGACCCTCCCATGCATGCCACAAGCCCTGAGTCCCGCCGGAAGAAGAAGACACCGGTGAGTGAGGACAGGCTGGGGGGAGTTCCATGCGGCCAAGTGTTGGTGCCAGGGAAGCCACCATGGTGGGTTTCGTTGGGCGGCCCCGTCTGGCAACGGGCCGCCCCGACGTCTGGCCATACTCGTTTTACTCGGGCCCAGAGGGGCTCATGCCTGTTATTCTTAGGAGCCAGTGTGCTCCCTGGGGGCAAATGTTATTTGTAGTGCCTGCGGGCTCCAACGAGGCCCCATTGATTTTTAGAGTCCCTAAGAGGGACTTGGGACACGTTATTTGTAGAGCCCAGATGGCTCCAAACATTTGAACACCATAGTTTAACCGGGCCCAGAGGGGCCCATGCTTTATTGTTGAAGGGACATATTTGATTCCAGAGCCAGATGGCTCCAGCGCTGGGGCAAATCAGTTATTTCAGAGCCTAGAGGGCTCCAAAGGCGCACGTGATGATTCCCGAGTCTAGAGGGCTCCAAACCTGTGGCGCAGTTTTGTTTTGAAGGGCTAGTGAGAGCTCATGCCCTAGTTTGTCATCCGCAGCTGCCCAGCAAGTAGTGGGCAGCTGCTACATTAAGGTTTTCTTTCCTAGGGACATTTACTTTGCATCTAGGAGTGAGTCGCACTCCTTCATTCCTACTTGGCCTTCCCCGGCTTTGCAGCGCTTAGTGCCAGCTACAGCTTTAAGGCCCTGTTCTTGTCCCCAGCTGCCCAGCAAGTATTGGGCAGCTGCTACATTTAGGTTTTGGCGCAGTGGCGCAACCTGGACCCTAATGTGATTTATGTGCTAAATGTGATTTATGCGCTAATGCTTTGGTTGTTAGGAAATGTACTGTGTGTAGTATTTTTTCCGCACCCTGTGTACCTACATCGCTGAATGTGTTTTCATGCATCATGTGTCTTACCTACACCGCTGAATGTGTTTTTCTGCATCATGTGTCTTACCTACACCGCTGAATGTGCTTTTATGCATCATGTCTCTTACCTACACAGCTGAATATGTTTTTATGCGTCATGTGTCTTACCTACACCGCTGAATGTGTTTTTATGCGTCATGTGTCTTACCTACACTGCTGAATGTGTTTTTATGCATCATGTGTCTTACCTACACCGCTGAATGTGTCTTTATGCATCATGTGTGAAGCTTTTGGCCTGAACCTCTGAATGTATTTTCATGCGTAGGTGGTACTTACCTTTTACCAGTGGTTACTGGTTGTTTGCTACATTTGCTATTTGGTGCTACAGTTATTATATGTTCTATATGCTAAGCGTTATTCCTACAAAGTGCTAATTCTACTAAGTGCTAGTTCTAAAAGTGCTTATTCCTGACAGTGGTCCATGTGGCCCTGTCCTTTGTATATAATCCCTTGTAAATATTGCCTGTGCCAGTTGGTACAATGTACATCCTGTGATTCTGATTCTGATGTGTTCTGATAATACAAAGGCTATTTTTATATAACCTTGTGTGGAATTCCTTTTGTGGGGGGCCTGGGATGTTGCTGCTGGTGGGTGCGGGCGCAAAAACTTAACTTACATTGCCTCCGGGATCAGCCTTACTGCTCGTGTCACGTTGCCAAGGGGGTTGAGCAGGGGTTATCTTTGGAGTGTAACTTCCTTGCCCTAACTAGAGTGGTGGTTTCTGCCTGGCTTTGGTGCAAGCCTCAGCCAACCAGAAATCCAATTTCTAACATGAACCAATCAAACACTCACACCCAGTCAACAGATCTGGGTTTAATCCATCACCGTTCTTTAGCCCACTCCGCCACCCCAGTTCAGACATGGCCATATGCAAATCAGTCTGACCCTGTGCCTCATCGGAACAGTCCAGCCCGAACTGCCAAGCCATGACTTCCCTGGACCGGATTCAAGCTTCCTAGGACCGGTTTCTGGTATTATTGGTTTTGGTTCAGATGCTCCGTCCATCACCACCCCCTTTTGTACCACTTTGTTTCTTTTTCCTGACATGAGCCGCTCCTGTCAACTACCTATGTTAACTCCCATCATAAAGATAGAGACTTCTCTACTTGGCCTCATCTCCAAAACTGCAGGTTAGCCAGAACCCATGTGTTAGACCTGTAATCCTTTGGTGTGGACTTCCCCCAAGACCTTTACCCTCTCTTTCCTGTTTGAGCTTCATTTTTGTTGGCATTAGGACTCTACCACTGCTAAAAAGAGCTAAAGTGCGTGTGTTTTCTTCTCTAAACATGGTAACATTGGCTTAAACCCAATAGGCACATTTAATTTATGTATATGTCCCTAGTAAAGTGATATTACATGTACCCTGGATCTGTAAATTAAATACTACAAGCGAGCCTGCAGCACTTAACGGCCACCCACTTAAGTATTCTTTTAAAACAGAACTTGCCATTGCAGGGTTGTGCTGTTTTACATTTGTTAATTTGACCTGTCACAATAAACCTTTTGGCAGGCCTAAACTTTACTTTTTAAAGAATGGAAGTCACTCCTAGACCTTAAACAGCCCATGGGGCAGCATGCATTGTTGTTAAAAAGCAGGGCATGGAATTTTCAAGTTTTACATATAAAAATAGTAAAAAACTCATACATTCGTTTTTCCTTACTGTAAGGCCTACCTCTCCCAGTGGATAACATTAGGCTGCCTTGTGACATTTAATAAGAGATAACGTTTGATTGGGAGCCTTTAGGAATTTCATTATCACACCCAACTTAATAGTTATTTAAAGCTCACTTTAATGGTAAAGTCGGATTTTAAGTCACAATTCTTACAATGCCACATTTAGAAAGTTACAAAGTATACACAAATTTGGTATACTTTACTTTTAGAAAGTTAGCATTTTCTTCTCGTAACCATTTGGTGCCTGCAGGCTGTATCCTGGGTAACCTGACTGGGTGTAGTTGGTAATTGGCCTTTGTGTATTCCTCCCATACAATGGGACAAAGGCAGGGCTAGGTTTTGGCAGGATGGGCCAATCTGCCAGGATGGGCCATCCTGCCAGGATGGAAGAACCAGAGCTGTCCCCTGTTCCAATTACCTTTCAAAGTGGCTGCTTCTAACACTCTCGCAAAGAACTTGACACTGGCCTATTGTCACTTCGAACCCTGGGAGCCTGGTAAGGAAGGAAACCTCGCAAGCAACGTGGTGCAGACCGTGTACCAAAGATATAAGATGCCATTCTCAGTGGGCCAAACCTAGTCCTGTACCTGGCCTGTGCTCCGTCGTGGCTGGCCTGAGCTTGTGTCTTTGTCCCTGTCCAGAGCAACCAGATACCCTTAGTTGGTGCTTTGCAACTTTTGGTGCTACTTTTATCTATTTATGATCAATATAAGGAGAAGAAAGTTTCCTGATCCATCCAGTTTCCTTGGGTTAACATTTCATTATCAAAAAGAGGATGGAGCACTTATGCACCAGCCTCCACCAGGAGGTTTTAATCCAAGGTTGTGCAGTAGTGTCCAGTGATAAGTGGAAGTGGTGATTATTAAAATAACTTGAATGCCAGAAGACGTTTTTATTAGTCTGGATTCGGGTTAGAAGTGTTGGAAAACTTCTTGGTATGCGCAATGAGAATATTAGGATTCTCTACGCTACCTGTCTTTGTGATTTTAAAACGGTCGACATGTTTCAGCCCTTTCGTCAATTAATCAATGGGCTTTCTTCAGGACCAAGGTGTACGTGTAGGAAGACGATAACTCTATCTCTTCTTAATCGGAGTCAATCTTTTAAAGGCTATAAGAAACAAAGGTGTTACCTTGGAGAAAGGTCAAAGGGACGTCTTAACGTTGTGTGACTATATTACATATGTGAATAGGTTAAAAATGTTACACTGTCTGCCAAAATTAGCTTGCCACTACTGCACAACCTTGGATTAAAACCTCCTGGTGGAGGCTGCATATAAAAAAACCCTATGATTATGCAGATACCCGAGTGCTCTAGCGGAGAACCAAGATATACAGCTACCTCACGTTGAACAACTCAAGTGCATGAGGGTTCTTTTACCAAGGGACGCAACGAATACCGTATAATCCTGGTTCAGCAGGATCAGTGATCCACCCTCTTTTTGATAATGAAAAGCTACTTTTATCTAAACATTTAAAAGAGTCCAGGTAAGCTCTTATTAGTCACTTTTCAAAGGACTAGGCAATTCTTATTGGCTAGCCACAACTTGAAAAATATATTATGGCTATCGTTATAGGACTCAGGGCAAGACCTCCTTTGAAATGCATTTAGTGAAAACCTGATTAGGATGGGGACAAAAAGGTGCACACATAAAAGGGTGATCGAGAATTGTGGTGTGTCTTAATGTTATTTTACAGTGTGAAAAATGCTGATCCACTGCTGGGAATTGATGAACCATGTTTACGATAAAACTGTTTTCACTCTGATTTTATCATCAAAGTTATGGATGGTGCTTCAGAAGCTAAAATGAGAGCACATTTTCTATAGGTGCATACTATCTTCCTCAGTCATGTGAGAAAAAAGTTTGATATTCTAAGTCAAGCATATGCTAACAACATCAAATATTTCCTAGCTCCTGTGAAGGAAAGTCTCAATTCTTTTAAGGACATGGAGGTGAGGATTATGTTTCAGTTTCTTTGTTGTTAACTTACAGCAGACAATCAACAATAAAAACGACATAACCCTACGGTACATGTGGTAAAAAATTACCTATCATAGCATGAGCAGACCCATAAAACGTCTTTATTGTAGTCTCTCTTCTTCTTTATTTGCTTGAGAAGAAGCAGTAGAACAGAAAAGGATGTTCTCTAAACCTTTTAACAACAAAATTGTCTTCCTTGCAAATCATTGCTTCTCTCTTCCGACACTGTAAAAATTGATGAAGGAGGTTAAAGAATATTCTCACTCTATTACAGAATTGCATGAAAAGCCTCTAACAGACATTGGCTATATCTACTGTTGTCAATTATACACTGTAAATATACAACAAATTCACTTCAGTGTAATATCCAGTAGAAGTAACTGAAAAATACATTTCTAAATTGTAAAACAGAACAATAGCAGATTAAAACAGTATCAACATCTTCATTAGCTAAAACATATGGGAGGGATGAAGAAGTCCACGTTTGGGTAAGATAATCCTCACCCCCATATCCTTTTAAAAAAATATATTTTTATTAAGCAGTTGAATAAGAACACAAGTTATCAAAAGCAGAGCAAAGCACAATTAGGGGACTGCTTGCAGGGGGCCTTTCCACGTTATGAAAAAAATCTTGCGCCCACCCCATACCTTGGAGTAGCCCCCGAAACACTGGCGCTGGTTTCTATTCCTGCCCCCAGTCTGTTATGCATTAGTGGCCTCCCCTTCTCCGCCCCCTGGTAGGCAGCTCATGCCCAATACTGTTTCCAATGGCCCCATATTTTTTCAAATTTGTGCAGATTGCCCCGGGAGTGGTATGCTGTCTGTTCGGCTATCTGGCCCCAGTCCAGGCCTTCCTTCCAGTTTCTGGTCTCAGGGGGCCTGCCTGTTTCCCATAGTTTGGCCAAGTTGCGCTTCGCCAACCTGCAGCCATCTTGTGCCAAGTATTTATATGACTGGGCTGCTTCTCTTCCACCGACACTCCCAGTAGTAGCTACTTGGCCTCAAGCGGCACAGGCAGGCCCGTTACCTCCCTCATTATCTCAATTATTTCAGTCCAAACTTTTTGGATAAAAGGACAGGTCCAGAGTGTGTGGTAGAACATGCCTACCCCACCACAGCCCCTGAGGCACTCGGCCGAATCTGTATGACCCATTTTGATCACTCTTGACCTAGAGAGGTAGGACCTGTGTAGTATCCGTAGCTGCACCAGGCAAAATCGAGCCCTTATAGCTATCTCTTTTGGGCTCTGTAATTCCACTCTCCACTCTTCGTCATCTAGGGGCTCCACATCTACCATCCAAGGCTCTCTAAAAGAGGAGACAGTCCAGTATATTGTTTATAATCTTCCTGTATGTAAGGCAACCTGCCTTAGAGGGCATAGGGTCCAGCATCAGTCGATCCTCCATGGGGGTGTAGTCTGGGAGAAGCTCCCCCTTCCCGCATATGGCATTTCAAAGTGTGTTGTAATTGCCTGTATCGGAATATCTCACCCTGTGTCAGCTCATAGTCAGCCTTCAACACCTCGAATGCTTCGAGTGTATCCACTCTCCAGACATCCCCCAGTTTAAAAAAAAAAAAAAAAAAACCTTTATTATCCTTCATAATGTCATACACAGCTTGCAACCTACAACCCGGAGGCCGGCAGCGAAACTTTAGCAGCATAGCTGCGCTTCTCGGACTTATTATACACAGCCATTTAGCCGACAACCCAGGGGTCCGGCGGCGCTTTCAACAAAGGTCATGTGTTTATAATCAGGTGTGTTTGGCAACACTATTTCACCCTGTCCGCCCAGGCCCGGGTGTATTAAGACTACCTCCTCTTAACTATGTGGGCTGCTGGCGCCACTCAGCTAGTGTGCATAGACCTATGATTCCTGAGAAACTTCTATCTAAACAAAACCCCAACTTCCCCTTTCCCCTGCATCATTACAACCCTCCCCCCCTACCTGAATCATCTCTTACTCTAATCTATGCTCTGCCGTGCTATCCTGCCCATCTAAAGTGTTCAGGTACTACGTGTAGTATCCTGCCTATTGCGTGTGTAGTTGGACTTCTACTGATCCGTTCTCCTGCCGCTCGTGAGGTTCTGGTATCCCCATCCTACTATGTGCCAGGGTGTGTCACCATATCTAACCAGTATCACTATGCGACACGTATATTAGGGTTCGTCTCGATCTCTCTAGTGGTGCCTGATCTATGTAGCTGTCAACTTTAACCTTCTGTGTCGTCCTCATCAAGGAGTCCCTGTACCTCGTCTACGTCTGCCTGTATATCCAACTCCTCGTCCTTTGCTCTCAAATGGGCCTGGTACAGGCCCCAGAAATTCTTGGGGCGACTTGTTGGAGGGAATAGCTCGCTATAGCATTCTGACTGCGTGCAGCAGTAGAGCATGTAATGCGCCCATCTTTTCTTGGTCGGCAGTGGCCCTTTCATTCAGCACATCGCAACAACACATCTGGCCATCAGCATGCCCATATCAGCTAGTCGTCTCATCGCCACCGGGAGACTCCTGGAGTGACCTGGAAGTGCTAGAGCAGGGTCAGCGGTCAGCTCCATTTCCAATATCGTGCTACTTCAGTGAACACTTCATCCCAGAATTTGCAAATTCCTGGGCACCACCATGCCAGGTGCATGAAATCTGCACTCGGTGCATGGCATCGTTCACATTCTGCCGTTTGTCTAAGGCCGTATCTTTGCAGCCTCTCCGGAGTGTAATACACTCGTTGGAGATATTTGAAATGAATTAGTCTGTGTCGTCCATTTAGTGACAGTTTCCTGGTGCTCGCACAGCAGTATTTCCACATACCATAGTCTATTGTAATCTGCAGATCATTCTGCCATGCTGTCCTAGCTTTCGAGTGCTGCTGCTCCCTGTGCGAACTGCTCAGTCTGTATAAATTTGTGACTAATTTATGGGGGGAGGAGGTTCTGATAACATAGGTAAGTTCCGGACACACTGGCGGTTCCGCCA
Source organism: Lissotriton vulgaris (assembly GCF_964263255.1). NCBI lineage: Eukaryota > Metazoa > Chordata > Amphibia > Caudata > Salamandridae > Lissotriton > Lissotriton vulgaris. The sequence goes on along the minus strand of NC_141694.1, from coordinate 1,102,316,708 downwards.
GGTCGGGGCCCAAGAGGTCCAATAGCGCGCTGCGTATTCTATGGTATTGAAAGCAGAGAAGAAGTGAGGCCTCATCGGTTCCCGGGACAGTCTGCTCCCATGTTTTCACTGTGCCATTTAAGAATAGATCTCCCGCCGTGGCTATGCCCATCGTGCACAACGCTCGGGTCACTCCCTTCTCTGCAATCGGTGCAAGCCATACTGCCCATTCAATTGGCATGAGCGGGGAGTATAGTAACACGCAGTCCTGAGCCTGCAGTAGCGCGTGCCATGCATGGTTGGTGGTCGTGATCGAGTCTAACATGCCAACTCTACAGTCCACCGGTTTAAATACCGTGGCGGAAGCGGAATTGGGTCCGCGAAAAGTCGTTCCAAGCGCACATGTGGAATGTTGGTATTTCCGTGAATCCACGTGTGCAAGTGGGCTGCTTGTGCCACTCTGTAGTACCTCTCCATGTCCGGAGCGCTCAGCCCTCCCAGCTCGTACGGGAGCGTAAGTAATGTCCATTTAACCCTGGGCTGTTTGCCCCCCCCCCAAGCGAGTCTAATCAGTAGCTGCGTCAGATTTTTGAAGAAGGCCTTCGATAGCACTATTGGAATGTTGTTAAACAGGAACAAGAATCTGGGAAGTACCACCATTTTCATAATGGCTATACGGCCCATCAAGGACAGAGGCAGTTTGCACCATGCTTCCACGTCATCTACCAACTTGCTATATGCAACACCGTAGTTTTCGCGTATGAGAATCTCCAAGATACCTAACCAGTTCCGTTGTCCATTGCAGCGGGTATTCCATGTCGAATCGCTCTGTCATTGGGGTAAGCTGGAATGCCACCGATTTAGACCAGTGTATCCTGAGGCCGGAAAGAGCACCGAAGCGCACCACTTCCCTCAGCACAGAGGAGAGATTCGTCTCTGGGTCTCGGACATACAGCAATGTGTCGTCCGTGTACGTTGATATGACAATTTTGTACGTTGGGAAATGTATTCCTTCGTTACTGTGGTACTCTCTGAGGGCACACGCCAGCGGTTCGGCTACCAGCGCATAGAGGAGTGGCGAGAGCGGGCAGCCCTGTCTAGTACCCCTACTAATCTGAAATGAAGTCTAGCCGTAGGCTGGTGATACAGTGCCCCTATCATTTTCAAGAACGGCTCGCCTAGTCCCATCTTCCGAAGGACTCGCAACATGAAAGGCCACTCTACTGAGTTGAAGGCCTTTTCCATGTCTCGTCGTACATGCTGCATAGTTCCCAACACAGTTCAAATATTATAGGTGAGGTTCCTATTAGGGATAAATGCAGCTTGCTCTGGAGCTACCAACTCCGGGGCCAGTAACGCTAAGCGTGTCGCCAGAACCTTGGCATACAGTTTGGCATCGACATTCAATAAGGACAGCGGCCTGTAGGAGCCACATACATTCAGGGGTTTCCCTGGTTTGAGAATAGTCACAATCAACGGCTCCCTCATAGAGCGTGGCATACTGCCCTCAACACAGACGTCGTCAAACAGTGTGGATAAGTGTGGGATCAACTTGTCCTTAAACGCTTTATAAAAGCCCACCGTTAGCCCATCCGCTCCGGGGGGCACTGTCAGACCGCATGCTCTCCAGCGCCTCCGATATCTCATCCTCGTGTATGGGCAGCATCAGGAATTCCCGATGCGTGTTAGTTAGAAAAGACATCTGTATGTAGCTCAGATAGTCATCTATCCCATCCTCAACGTGGGCAGATCTAGTCGCGTAAAGACCTGAGTAGTATTTCCTGAACTCATCTATTATCTCAGTCTCTTCCGTGAGAGTTTCACCGGTCGCCGTCTCCAACTTCGATATAACCTGTGTGCGTCTTTTGTTTTTCAATATCCTAGCTAGGAGAGAGCCGGGGCGCTCTCCCTCACCGTACGTCCGGGCGGTCGCATATTTCCCCAAGTGTTGCACTTCCCTATCTGCTTCTTCGTTGTATTCTGCTATAAGGTTTTTAATTTTGTCCGTCACGTTGGCATCCGTGCCTCCCAGCTGTCATTTCTCTAACTCGGCAAGCTGCTCTAAGTGCTGTAGCCTCTGACGTACAGACTTGAGGACACTCGAGTGTTTGGACATAGCTATACCTCAATGTACACTTTAAACGCTTCCCATACTGTTTGGAAGCTATCAACCGACCCTATGTTAGTTTCGAAGAAGTTGTCAATTTCCTCGGCAAGCTCGCCCCTGAAGAGTTCGTCTAGTAGGGAGTATGGGTGAAAGCGCCACGTGAAAGGCTGTATCTTTTTCACTGGAGTTTCTAATGCCAAAAGAAGCGGTGAGTGATCTGACAGGGTGCGCGGTAGTACCGCACAAGTTGTATGTGTCTCGTAACTAAGGAGGATGCCAACCAGTAGTCAATTCTTGTGTGAATATTGTGAAAGGCCGAATAATGTGTGAACCCTTCCCTCATTGTGTGCCTACTTCTCCACATGTCCACTAGGTCTAGGGTTATGAGCTCTGTCTGAATCTTCTATGCGGCTGCCGAGGGTCTACATAGAGGGCCCGATGACCTGTCTAACTCTGGATCAAGTACTAAGTTTAAGTCTCCCCCCCATAGCATTTGCGCAGTGGTATATGTTCGGCAATGCTGAGCAAGAGTATCATAAAAATCCGGGGAATCATAATTAGGACCATAAACATTAACCACTATAAAGTCATATCCCTTCCCCGCGCATCTTGATATTAAATAACGGCCTTCCGGGTCCGCTCTCAGTAATGAAAACGTCATTTTTGATATGGGGTTCACCCATGTCAATACTCCCCTAGAATCTGTTGTGAACTCTGCTGTCGTGATGTTCCCCGCTAGCCCACTAATAAGAAGCATTTTGCTTTTGAGGGGGAGATGTGTCTCCTGTATGAGTGCCAAATCCACAGTCTGTCTCTGCAAGTAATTCAACACCTTTCTGAGTTTACGATGATCATTCAGACATCTCACATTCCATTTTAAAGCCCTGAGTATCCCAGCCTCCCCCTCTACTGTTACACTGTTTGTACCAGCCATCTCAGCAACAAAGTAGTTCGGCAAATGGCAGCAGCTATATCTTGGCTAGTGTATGCAGCATGCACAGGCAGATCAAACAACATTGCTCCCATATCCACCCCCTTAACAACAGAAAAACCCGTACCCTTACCAATCCCCCTCCCACAGCCGCCCTCCCCCAACCTTGCCTGGCCGAACCCCTTCCCCCCGCCACCCATTCCCTAGAACTTTCAATTGGGTCATGAAGTACCCTGTGGTGCGTTACGCGCTAGGGCCGAGGTCGCCTGCTAGTTTATATGAACTAACGATTTGTGTCACCTCTCTCAGGCCAATCCCACCGTCTCCGCCGTGCCTTGTATCGTGCACCTAAGTGAAGTTGTGTGTAACAGATATCTGTCCAGCCTTTATCCACGCCCTCCCTCCCTCTCATGTCCCTTCTCCATGTGCTAGGCACCAACTGGAAACCCCCCCCCTAATGATTACCGCTGGTTACGGCCCATGTACAGAAGTCTGAGTCCTCCCCGCTATGCAGGTAACATGGCGCTGGGGGGGATATAGGGGAAGCGCTGTAAAACATGAGGAGAGTCGTCATTAATGAGCCCCCTCACCTCATCGTGCGCAGTCATTATTCTTGGTCATCTAGGCGGCTACTGCCCTCTTCCTCCTCAAAGGTGTTGTCGGTTCTGTTGTTCCGTTCCTTCGCCCAGTTCTTCAGTGCTTTCTGCAATGCTTGTGTGTCCGTGAAGATGTGCGACTGTCCCTGCCGGTTGACTCTAAGTTTCGCAGGGTCTAGCATCGCGTTGTCCAGACCCATCTCTCTAAGCTGCTTCTTGTAGGGCACAAACGGCTTCCGCGCTTCTTGTACTCTGGTGGTGAAATCCGGATACAATGAAATGGCCAAGCCCTCATATTGCAGAGACTTGTGCGTTCTTGCTAGCCGTAGGGCCGTGTCCCTGTCGCGGTAGTTGAGGAGTTTCGCTATTATAGGTCGAGGGGGAGCGCCCGGGCAGGGGCGAGGTCCTAATGTGTGGTGAGCCCTCTCCACCACAAACATTGCTGAGACTACTCCTTCACCCAGCAGAGTGGTGAGCAGACCCTCCACGAATGTTTCCATAGGGCCAGTTGAGGATGTCTCTGGTAGACCCGTGATGCGGAGGTTACTGCGCCGCAAAGGGGCTTCCAAGTCCTCCGTCTTGTCCAGGAGAGCCTGCATGAGTTTCTCAGTTTTTTTGTGACCCATATCTAGTTCCATTTGGGCCTCCTCAACCTCAGACACTCTACGCTCCGTCATGTCCAGTTTTTCCGCGTGCTTATCCAAGCGCTCCGCCATGTGATCCATTCTATAGGTCAATGCATTGATTTTAGTGCCCAGTGATGATATACTCGCCTGCAACCTTTCTCCATTGTTAACAGTCGGGCTTTGATATCTGTGCCCAGCTCCTGCTGTTCCTCAGGTCGCACAGATGCTTTGTCCGCCACCGGTGATTCACTTTTCTGCAAACGTCTCTGCGAGAAGGGGAGCTTACTCTGAGATTTGTCTCCCTTACCCATATTGTAAGGGTCTCAGGGCTCTGCGTTTCGTGTGAAATGTTGCTGGGAGGCCGACTGCTGTGCTCCACACCGTGCAACTAGCTCGCAGGCCAGTTATCACACTTAGCGCACGCACACAGGCCCAGTGCACCCAACCAAGTACTTGGCCCTGGTACTCACTGGTCCGTAGCTATGCACTCCCTGTTACACCCGGTGGTAGCACTCAGCTAGCGGAGAGGACCTTTACGTGGAGGCCTTGGCGCCACTGCTTAGATCCCCGTCGCACTGTCCCCATACACTTGTCGCAGTGTTTTGACGCAATTTAATTCAGGGCTCACTTCGTCTAGCTGGGCCTCTATGTTGATGTGTTCTGTTTATGGGAGTAAGGGTTGGGGGGGATGTGTGCTTCCTGCAGACGTTCCGGGGTTTGCCTCCCGCTTCTGTCCAAACCCGCTTCTGTCTTGTGCACCACTCAATATCCCAGTACAAGTAGAGGATCCAGGCTTCCGAGTATCCCCAGAGGGAGGAAGCCCCGAGGGTAGTGTCCTGCCGAATCACAGCTTTGGCCTTCTGGCCCTGTGTGGATATCGTCTCACCTCGTGCCTCCGTCGCGGGTCTAGTGTCCCGTTCACACACATCGCCTGGCCCCCAATGGCTGTATTTCGTCTGACGTGTCAGGCCCTGGGCTGCTAACTGTGATGGCGGCTGGGCCGGGCCCACTGGCTGCTGCGTCTCGTCTCTCGGCAACCCGTCACTGGCGACCACTCAATTACCAGGCTCAAGCACACGGAGCCGGGACCTTCCACACGCCTGCTACCAAGTCGTAGGGCAGCGGGGGTGTTTCCATAATTGCAGCGTTCTTCCGATGCCCCGAGCAGAACGACCCTTCTTCACGGTCGCTGTCCGCACGTTTGAGGGCCCAGTGGTGAGCCGCCTAACCCAGATCCGCGACCAACTTCAGGATGCACACTTCGCAGTCGGGCTGGCTCCGCAAGTGCTCAGACAAACCAGGAGTCCGAGGAAGGGCAATTGGTCTCAAATCACTCACTTTCGTGCAGGATAGAGTAGGATATTATGTCGGCTTTGGCAGAGCTGTGGGATCAAGCGGCCATCACGGTCGCCGGCAACATCCTCCCGTTTATCTATTCCTATTTTGTGCCATTTCGTGTATGCTCGCTATTTTTCCACCTCCACCAGGCAGTCACTATCCCACAATGGGGTTTCTTCTGTTAGTTTCCCATCCTAGCCCAGGCACCTGTTGGATGCTTTCCATGCCCGCACTACCTCCAGCGTGTGTGGTGGGAGCGAGTCCCTCCTGACAGTGCTGTGCCGGAGCGCCAGATAGTCCCTGCTTCCCATGGCCAGGCGATATACCCTGTATGCTGGATCCGTTCGGTCCCCAAGCACCCAATCGTTCACCACCGTCATCTGGGAGGCCCAATATTAGGCTCGGAAGTCAGGGACGCAGGAACTTTGCCAGGGAGATTTGGGCTGCCCCCTGTCCCACAGTAGGGACCTCAAAATGCCATTGATTGTGCTGAAGTACGATTCATTAATCCTGAAGTGTGTGTTCTGGAAAATGAGGAGCATACGTGGGAGAGTTATCAGTTTAAAAAGGACCACCTGCCCCATCAGCAAAAGGGGCAGCGCGCGCCTGTGGTACACATCTGCCTGAAAAGCGGTCAACCTGGGGATGAACATTACAAGTCAGGAATAGCTTCTCATATCTGGTGATACGGATCCCCATATATGTGAACCCATCTGTTGCCAATAGGGCTGGGCATCGAGATGGTAGAGACATAAGGGCATGAGGAGAGTGGAAAATCTGTTAATTTGGTAGCTGGCATAGCTCCCAAAGAGGTAAAAGATTTTCAGAAATCTCGGTATCGAGGGGAGGGGTTTTACCACATTAAGTGACATATCGTCTGCATAGAGGGAATCTTTTCCTCCCAGTTGTCTTCGACAGTATTTTCCCGGATTAATGGGTCTCAACAGACCCAGGCCACCAGTTGCTCTAGGGCTAGGGAGAAGATCATGGGAGATAGCTGGGGGCGCTAGAGGGCGCACGAGCTGAATGGCCGCACTCTAGTGTGGCTCCGGCTGCCTGGCATTCTTATCCTTCCTTTTATCCTTTAAAACTGCGACCACCCGCCCGAAAACGGTCTGGGGGACTGAGATATATCTACTGCACACTCTGTCTGAGTTTGGTGATCCTACAACCTTCGGGGACGGAGCTAGATCGAGATCAGTCTGGAGCGGGAGAGACCGAGAGCTACGACCTCGCTGTAGGCGGCGTGGTGCCGCACGCAACGCCCAGGACTGACACGTGGCGTGTAGGCCGCACTACGCCTCGCGCACCTCCGCCTAGCGGGCCTGGCCCATCAACCTAGCAGTGGGATCCTGCCTCGGCGACTTGCTTTCTGAGCCGGAGACATTCTGTTGTACAACTGCATTGAACCGGACTATATTGGACACTAGACGTCGGACCCACTCCACCGCCGTGGTTGCCCACACGTGCGCTTCCTAATAGAGCGGCTTGAAACAGAGGTGCGCTTGTTGCTTGCCTGGCATGGGGAAACCAGATACTCGGCAGCCCAAGCTGCAATTTGAACCAGCAACGCAAAAAAAAGGGACGAGGCAGGCAGGGGACAGTGCGCCGCCGAGGAGCCCGGCGGCAGAGGCGGCCCCCCTAGTCCCGGAGATAGCAACAATGCTTCAGGAGATGCGGCAAGGTTTCGCCACGGTGGTGGACAAGGTGGACCGGCTCTCCGCCCGGATGGACGGCATCGTCCAACGAATGGATGTACACGACGAACGGCTAACGGAAGCCGAACGCCGCATATCTGAAACGGAGGATGCCACAACATCGCAAGCCACGCGACTCTCCCGCATGGACAACATATTGCGGGTGATAGCCGCCAAGAACAAAGAATTGGAGGCGAGGGGCAGGCGGAACAACGTCCGGATTACGGGAATTCCGGAATCCACGAACACGGGACGTATGGAGTTGTATGTAGAACGTTTGCTCATGGCCACGGTGGGAGAGGAGGCTCTCTCCAAACAGTTTATAGTGGAGCGGGCCCATCGTTCCCTTGGACCTCAACCTCAACCAGGCACTCCACCGAGGCCCATCATAGCACGCCTGCTAAATTACCGGGATCGGGATGCGGCATTGAAAGCAGCGAGGGCGAATCAGAACCTAAATTATGAGGGAGTGTCCTTCTCCATATATCCGGACTTTACTCCACTTGTTCAGGAACAGCGCAGGAAGTTTCTAGCCGTGAAACGGAAACTGAGAGGATTGAACATTGACTATGCATTGCTTTATCCTGCCAAGCTCCGCGTGACCCACCAGGGCACGCAACACTTTTTCTTGAACCCGCAACAGGTCGAAGAGTACATCAAGACCCTGCCGAAAAGGGACAAAAGGGCTGCGCAGGCGGATGGCGGACATGATTCTGGTGCGGAATGAACTGGGTTCTTCGCTTTCGTTATTGATGAATCATTGGTATATGTTTTTTTGGATTGCTGCTCCTGATATGGCCCCCAGGAGTATAGGGCTGGGTGGTGCTGCAGGCCCTGTAGCATGCCAGGCCCCCACCCCCCCCCCCATGCTATCTCACTCGCCCGGACAAGGACGGTAAGAATGGCGGTAACTGCGGTGAGGAGAGGCGGGGGTGGACGACGGTGCACCTCTAGAACCCCGAATGGGTGTACCCCACTTGACTTGCTCAATGCACTTTTACTGTTGGAATGTTGCGGGTTTGATCGGGGAGGGGGGTGGGCACAGGGTACTGGCGAGTTGGGGGCGCTTCAGTGGGAGGGGGAGGGGGGAAGTTCTACAAAAGATCAGTTCGTGTTGGTCTGGTCCATGTTTTTCACGGTCCTCGAATTGGGCCTGTGGCCCCGAGTACTTGCTCTGTGGTTGCCAACTCCTCACTCTATGTGTCACTGCACGAGAGGGGACAAATGGGATGCCTCATGGTTGGCTAGGCACGGAGGCCTGTTTACTGAATGGCAACGGTTACGATTTCTAGTGTTGGATGCCTGGGTTTGCACTGGGTTTAAGTTTTCGTTTTGCAGTCGAGCGTGTGCACCTTTAACTCATCGGCCTTCCACCCGTCCTGGGGTGGGCTGGTCTACTGTCTTTGCTATGGGGGGGGGGGGTGTTCAGGGACTGCTATTTGTGGTGGCCGGGGTTACTGTGGGCCGCTGGTAATACTAACTGTAAGGCCTGTTGGTACAGTTTGATTGTTCTGTTATATGAAGAGATGTTGGGATGGGGGACACTTGTCTGAATGTTCTTACTTGGAATGTGCGGGGCTTGGGGGATCATCGGAAGAGACGCCACGTTCTGGGCTATTTAGATAGACATAATGTTCACATAGCATTTCTGCAGGAGACACACTTTGCACCCCACAGATCACCAGCCTTTGGTAGTAGATGGGCCTCGAGTACTGTGTTCTCCTCGTATTCCTCCTATGCCCGTGGCACTGCAATCCTGGTTAAAAAGTCAACACCCTTCCATATGGCTGGCATGAAATCAGATGTGCAAGGGAGATAGTGCCTGCTATGGGGCAGATTGGGCCGTGTGACGGTCACCCTCGCGTGTTGTTATGGCCCTAATTTGGACGACCCGCAATACTTCGAGACGCTCTGGGCTGCTATACTGGAAGCGGGGTCGCAACACATAATATGGGGGGAGACTTCAATGTTACTGTGAACCCGACCCTGGACCGCTCACACCCGGCCCCACACCACTACACAAAAGGGCGGGAGGTGCTGCGCGCCATCTTGGAGGAGAATCACCTAGTGGATGCTTGGCGAGCACACTGCGGGCCGAGGGGGGAAGGAACGCATTTCACGGCGCAGGCTAGGTCCTGGGCCAGGCTTGATTATTTTTTTCTGACCACACACATGTATGCCACTGTCACATGTGCACGACACCTCCCTCGGACATATTCTGACCATGCCCCGGTTATGGTCGCCATGCGCGGAGCTGAGCTAGGCCCTCCTGTTACTGCGTGGCGCATGCAGGCCGCAATGCTGTTAGATGAGGAATTTAGAGAGACGCTGCGCGAGGAATGCTTAGATTTTTTTGCAAGAAATAAGGGGTCTGTGGATGCAGTGGAGACAATCTGGGATGCCTTCAAAGTCACACTGAGAGGTTTCTGCATTGCGAGGGGCTCGGGGGTACTTAAAGTTATTCTGAACCGTTTAAAGACGCTAGAAGTAAAACTGAGCCAGGCGGAAGAGTCCCTCCGTACGCGCCCCACTAATGACACTCTGGCAGAGATTCGAGATTTAGTTACTGAATATTCCGAGGAAGCTGCGCGAGAGGCGAAATTTAGACATAAATACTGGGTGGCGCGGAAATATGGGGAAGGAGATAGGCCTGGGAAGGTGTTGGCGGCTACGGTCCGGCTTGCGAGGGCGCCTACTACTATCCTAGAGCTGGAAACAGCCGAAGGGTTGCTGCTCCGCGACTCCACGCAAATCCTTAACGAGTTCGTGGGCCATTACAATAAGCTGTACACCTCTAGGGGATTGGGGGGCCCACCTTTAGACGACTACCTCGCGGATGTCGCGCTTGGTTGGCTGAGTGACGCTCAACGGGCGTTTTTGAGTGCCCCGTTTGAGCTTGACGAGGTAAAAGAGGCGATTATGTGTATGCAGTCAGGCAAGGCCACAGGCCTAGATGGCATCCCTATTGAATTCTACAAAACATACATTGAATTCATGGCCCCGGTACTGCGGGAGGTCTATGAGGACGCTCTGGAGGTGGGGCATCTCCCCGCATCAATGAGAACTGCGCTGATCATCTCTTTACTCAAGCCCGGGAAATCTGCATCGCACTGCGACTCATATAGGCCCCTCTCTTTATTGACGTGTGATGTGAAAATTCTCGCAAAACTCATTGCCACTCGAATTAGCTTACTGCTGCCTAACCTGATCCTCCCGGATCAGGCGGGCTTTGTCCCAGGGAGGGCTACATCCCACAATCTCCGCACCTTTTTTTCTGTATACGACTCTGTGCATGAGGACCTGCCCATGGCGGCCATCTTTTTGGATGCCACCAAGGCATTTGATTCCCTGGAGTGGGAATACGTCTTTGGGGTACTACACCGCATGGGGTTCCCGGCCATCTTCGTTTCCTGGATAAAACTGCTCTACACGCAGCCCACGGCCAAAGTCCTTATTAATGGGCAGCTTTCCCCTGGCTTTGAGATCTCTAGAGGCACGAGGCAGGGGTGCCCCCTGTCCCCCCTGCTCTTTGCAATCGCCACGGAACCCCTTGCTGCCAAACTGCGGCAACATTATAAGGATAGCGCGCTGCGTTGCTTCCAGCGGCAGATACTAATATCCATGTACGCAGACGATATCACGCTGTATGTCCGGCACCCTCGGGACAACCTACACCCCTTACTTAGGGAATTCATTAGATTTGGGACTCTCTCGGGAGTGCAAATAAATTGGGCCAAATCCTGCATCTTCCCCCTCACGGCGGCCACTCAGGCCTTCCCATTGGAATATCCCCTCACTTGGACTGAAGGTGATTTTAAGTACCTTGGGGTTCACATTGAGAGGGACCGGGAAGCGCTTATGAGAGCGAACTATGGCACTGCCATTAGTAAGATTGAAGACCAGGTCACGAGGTGGGTGTCACTTCCCCTGTCGATGGCGGGCAGGGCTTCTTTGATTAAAATGGTTGTGCTTCCGCAGCTGCTCTACCTGTTTCTCAACATACCTTTCCACCCTGGTACATACTTCTTTAAGAGACTAAGATCTGAAATGCTCAAATTGGTGTGGGGTGGAAAGCAGGCTAGGCTCCAATGGGAGATTCTGACACGGCCCTATGTGCGGGGGGGGTTCGGTGTACCTGATTTTGAGCTATACTTCAGGGCAGCCCAGGCGCACTATGCTTACTTCTGGGTGAGGCAGCCGAGATACATGCCACAACTGGCTGCGGAACACTGGCTGGCGCACCCCACGCCTATCGAGGGAGCGCTGTATGCCGTGGTGGAGGGGAGGGATAAGACCCCGAATACTTTATCTAGCACTATCACGGCCTGGTTACACATTTGTGCCTCACTGGGGCTGCAGTTCCTCTACGCTCCATGTATGCCCCTGGCTTATCACCCACAATTGCAGCTGCTGCAGGAAACTGGCTTTCAGCGTTTACTATCTAAAATCCATGTCCGAACGTGGGGGGATCTATATCATAATGGCGAGTTCCGTACGAGAGATCATTTGTTTGGTACCATACACCCTACCTCACTAGAGGTGTTTTACTACATGCGCCTGCGACATGGGCTGCAAGCCCTTACACCTGAATTTCCGCGCGAGCCACCGATCCTCATACCCCTGCAACACATACTGCAACTTGAGAATCCGTATAAGCTTGTGTCCACACTGTACAGATCAGTTAGAACACACGCTGACTTCACCACACCTCCTGCCAGGGCGAAGTGGGATCAAGAACTGCCTACCCCACTCACCGATCAACAATGGGAATTTAGCCTACTACAGATAGAACGTATCTCATCCAGCAGCAGGTATAGAATCATCCACTACAAATTTGTACACCGATTGTACTATACCCCGGCTCGATTACGCAGATTTGGGCTGCGAGACACTGATAATTGCGACCGGTGTGGGGCCCCTGGAGCTGACTTTCTACATCTTGCCTGGGAATGTGCCACTGTACGTCAGTATTGGGATCTAGTGTTTCAGGCCCTCTCTACAATGATAAATGTTACGGTGCTGCCAACTCCTGAGATGGCGCTATTGGGCTGGGTCGTACCCCTGCAGGCGACTTACCGCAAGTATGGCGCGTTAGCCTTGTTGCTAGCCAAGCGGAGGGTGGCCTGTAGATGGGGCAGAGGCAGAGCGCCCAAATTTAAGGAATGGATACGGGACCTGGTGTATTGTCAGGAACAACTGCACACGTATGCGGAGTTACTGCCGCTCTCATCCAGGCCGACTGATGTCTGGGCCCCGCTGCGATGCTACCTGATAACGGAAGCACCGAGTGAAGATGAATTGTGAACTGTAATGCTGTTCTAGGTGTAATGGGGAAGGGGTGCTGAACCGCTTTGGACCTACCTGCAACTTTGTATACCCTGTGACTGCACTATGCACTTTACCCCCCTTGCCAGGTCTCTGAACTGTCCTTGTTGAGCCACTCACCTGTATACCTTACCCGCCCATGGCCCACCTGGTTGCTGCCGGATGCTGTTCCCCCCCCCCCTCCGAAACCTGCTTGTTTGTGATGCACACGCTTATGACGATGTTGTTTTGTTTGTTTTCATTGTTCTCTTTTTAACCAAAAAATGACAAAAGTAAGACGCATTTATATGCTTCCTATACCTGTGCTGTTAATGACGCTATTTTCTTTATGTACAGCTCCGCAACACAATATTGCCTTTTCACTGATATTTATTTGTGATTACTGAAATGTGCTATAGCAGCCGGCCTCCGGGTTGTGGCAGTATGCTGTGTATACTTAACGGTACTAAATAAACGTCTTGCACCAAAAAAAAAAAAAAAAAAAAAAAAAAGATCATGGGAGATAGCTGACAGCCTTGCCGCGTGCCCCTCTGCAGGTTGAACCCGGGGAAGGTGCAGCCGTTCACCCTCACCCTGGACTGCGGTGCTTCATAGAGTAGACAAACCCAGGCACAGAAGTTAGGGCCAAATCCCAGCTGAGATAGCACTGCAAAAATAGAATTCCATTCCACACTATCGAAAGGCCATTAGGCCATCCAGGGAGAGACCCGCTGAGTAATCTACCCTATACGCCTCCGTAAGGTAAAGCACCCCGTATAGCCGTCTCAGATTCAAGCAAGTGCTACTCTTCAGCATGAAGCCGGAATGATCAGGGTGTATCACCGATGTTATCATGCCTGTTAGTTTATTTGCAAGGACTCTGTCGGCAGTGTACCTTTTTGGGGGATTACCACTAAGGTGGCAGTTTGTTGGTCACCTGGTAGCCTCCCTTCCTCCCTAGCCTCTAGGTACATATTCAAGAGGTGGGGTGCTAACTTCCGAGCCGTTTTCTTGAACAATTTTAGGGGCAAACCTTTCGGACCTGGGGCCTTCCCAGACTGGAGCCCCTAAAGCGCCCCCACTATTTCTTCTACTGTCAAGTCACTGTCTAGTGTCTCTCTGTCGACTCTCGCCAGGGTGTTTAGATTCAATGTTTCTAAGAGTTCTTTACAGTCTCAACAAGATCTACCAGATTTGGAGGCATATACATCCTCATAAAAGGCTGTGAATACCTCACCAATTTTGTTGTCTCCTGAATGCGCATCCACTTTGTGGTCTAAGATTTCTGTCACCAAAGCTCTTTCTCTGTCCCTTTTATCAAGCCAGGCAATGAGCTTTGTGTTTCTATCTCCTACCTCTTAGAGCTTCCTCTAGATTGATAAAGCATGGGCCCTCGCTGCATTCTCTGCCATGTCTTGCAGTTCCTGTTGTGCCATGCGCAACTGATGCATCGAGTTCCTCTTCTGCTCACCCCCTCTTACTAACTCAGCCTCCAAAGTCACCACATATTGTTCGAGTGCCTGGTTCTTGCTTCTGTCCTCTCTCTTTTTAACCCCAACTAGGGCGTGATATTCCTCCCGTATCACCAGCTTGTAGGCTTCCCAGAGTATGCAGCAGGAGTTCACGACCCCTCATTCTGCTGGAAATATCTCTTGTGCCCTCTTGCAGCTGTTCCACAAATTTTCTATACCTCAAGTGCCAGGCCCCCAGTTGGGGCGGCAAGACACTTCCCACTATTAGTCCCTTAAACCAAGTGGCCACTGGTGAATGGTCATAGAGGCCCCTTGCCAATTGTTGTGTGTCTCGGAAGCTCCCAAAATTGTGCCTAAGAGTGAACATATAGTCAATTCAGGACAAGCTCCTGTGTCTTGGAGATAAGTGCCTTTATGGGCTTTCCGTCTTGTTTTGGACCCTCCACAAGTTGACCCACCCTAGTGCCTCCACAAAGCTTCCCAGGGAAGTCCCAGTATTCGTGCCTGCCGTTCCCGGCCATCTATCTTCAGACTGAGAGACAATATAACGCATGTCTCCTGCTAAAATAAGACAGCCAAACGGCATCTCTAGGAGTTGCTCTCCTAGGGCAGATCTAGTGTTCCCCTGCAGCCCTGGTGGAGTGTATACGGAGCCCATATTCAGCGTTTGTCCATCCCACCTCCCCGTCCGGAGTACGAATCTGCCCAGATAGTCTCTCCACATTGTTAGAGGGATGTATGCCGTAGAGACTCTAAGAAGGATTCCTACTCCTCGCGACCTTGACATGAATTTGGTGTGTGCCACCAAGGTGTATCCCCATCTATTCAGTGCTTCTAATTATGCCCGTGTAAGTGTGTCTCCTGCAAGAAGACCGCATCTGGCTTATGCCGTCTGATAAAGTGGAGCACCAGAGGGTTCTTTATTTTCAACCTCAAACCATTTGCATTCCAGGATATGATTTTAAGTGCCTGTTGGTTATGCATTTTCATCTCTTAAACCTAGTCCGTGGTGCACCTGATTCGACTCGATGCTTAATTGCTCACCAGGGGTCGTCTCTCCCCCTCCCTTTGACATGCATCTCACCCTGAAGCATTGCGTCTCGTACAACTGCATCTATTAACACTAAAAAATAAACAGACCCCTTAACTCCTCCCTCCCTGTCACAATGCACTGTGGGACTAGAACTTCCCATGAACCCAATTTTCAGAGCCCTTGTTGACCCAAACTGCAAAGTAACCATATTTGGGGTTGGCTGCCCCAGTATTTCCTCTCCACTTGCCTAATTGAACCGCAGATATCTCCCTGCCCCCAGGGAGGGCATACCTCTGTCTGGATCTTTCCAACCCTTTCCCCATGCTTCCAGCCTAATGACTAACATTCTGGTTAATACCCAAAATAGTCCTGGAGCATCCTTTAGGCCCATGCACCTTTCCTACTTTCCCTACTCCCGCCCCCCAGTTTACTCCATGTGTGCCCCTCACCGCTTGTCTTTCAATGGTCCATTGATCTCCCTGCAGGCTTTGCAGTGGTGGGTTTCAGGGTCTCTGGTTTCGTGCGATCCCCTAACGAAGCTACGAAACAGACTGGGACTGATCCAAGCTCCGGCGACTGGTTTCTTCAGCTGAGGATTCTCCATTCTGCGTGAACTGACGGTGAGATCTCCTCAGGCCCCTTGGGTGCTGAGACTCCTGTGTGTGGCACCCCTCCAGCCATTCCCATGTCTCCACTGGGGAGTAGAAAAACCAGGATTTTTCTTCGGCAAGGACTTTTAGCTTGGCAGGGAACAGCATCATATATTTCAAGTCCTTTTCCCTAAGGGCTCTCTTGACCTCCTCAAAGCTCCTCCTTTGTTTCTGAACCTGATAGGTAAATCAGGAAAGAAGCGAACCGTGGAGTTCTCATACTTAAGGTCACCTTGTGCCTGGGCTGCTTGCAGGGTGACGTTTCAACCTCTAAAGTTCAACATGCGGGCTATGATGGTATGCAGTGGTGGGACTGGGGCCCCGTGTGCCCTTTTGACTGGGAAGAACTTCGATAAACATTTGATTTCAGATGTTTTGCGATCAAGTCTTCTACGAATAGATCAACGCTTTTGGGCTTCCACCCCTTCAGGAGCCCCTAGTATTTTTTAGATTGTTTCGCCTGGACCTCCTTTCCTGGTCTTCAACTCTTGTCTCCAAGGCCTCTTGCTGCTTGGTTTGTTTACGCACTTGTACCACTAGGGACTTCGAAGAAGTCTGGAGCTCGCGGATATTGGTATCTGCCATGTGCACTTTCTTCGGAATGCTCTGTAAGTCTGCTCTGAGTAGTCCCACCTCAAATGTGACTGAATCTATTTTAGGTTTCAGAGAGGATTGAAGAGTTTGTATCACCATCATTATTGCCCCCTGAGGCTGCTGGGCTAGTGGGCTGGGTATCTTCGTCCTGGTGGGGGTCTGGGGACCTCATATTTATCCATCTTGTTTGATTCCAGCAGTAGGTTCCCCTTGGGCCTCGCCATTCCTCCAACTCTGCACTGTTGTCGGCATTTCTGTTGGGGATTCCCTGTGCCCAGCTTTACTGCCCTGTCCAGTCTTCTGAGCTGGTAGGTTTATGATGTTGTGGATTCTTGACATGTGGGCGTGTCCCCAGTTCACTGGAGTTCTCCTGGCAGGTTGCTCAGACCTCTCACCTCTGTCTCCGACAGTGGCCCTCACGTGGCCCAGTTTGACCCCCGGTGCTTGTCCGAAGTTGTGGTTGAGCACCAATGTTTCCCCGCAGCCGCGTGGCCATGGCTGCTGATCTTCTGGCTCTGGCTCCGGCTCAGCCCCCTGTCCTGCTGGGTGGACGTCCGATTCCTGGTTTTTCAGGCACCCCTCCCTGTGACTGCTTGCCCTCCTGCAGCCCGGGGGTTATTGTTTTGGGGTCACTCAAGTCTGCCCTAAGGGCCCGAAGTCCGCCCCAGCTGCCGGATCTAGGGCTCCCAAACCATTCATTCTCAGATTCACTTTGCAGCAGGGATTCGGCCATGTCTGCGGTCCCTCACTGCCTCCTCAGGCTTCCTTTGCACACAAGTCCGCCCGGGCCAACTCATACTGGCTGCCTATCCCTAGGGTGTAGTGTAGTTCCTATATTCCCAATAGGCTCTGCACATTGGAATAACATAAACGGCAGTTTAGACGTAGGACTGAGGTCAACTAGGTCTCTACTGAATATGTTAGACTTAATTAGGTATGCCAGCTAGCTCAGAGGTCACTAGAAACGTTCTCGAATTAACAGGGAGGAGGTAACTTCCCTGATTAGACAAGAAGGGATTAGTTTCTGACAACCGCATAAACATGACAACTTTGCTCCCTCCAGAATAAGGAGTATATCTCTAGAGTTGTGTGAAAACAATAGATAGCTATTTCACTCAGTCAATCGTGCATACTTAGTTTCACCAGAGTGCAGAGAAATAGAGAGACGGGCGTTTTCAATAGAAGGTGTTATTTATTGAGCAGTCTTCTTTCTCATGCAAGAGAAGTGAATTGCCACAATTGCAATACTTATCATAAAGTAAAGTGCGTACAGTAAAAGGAGTATTATGAAATAATACTGTAAAAGTATTGATATGGTTTCTGAGCCAAATGATACTTAAAACGGATAAAATATATACAATACATACAAAGATAAAAGTTTGACTAAACGTACTCAACTGGTGCTTCTAAATTACGCCTACCCCAGTGTACCTAACCTAAGCCTAGTACGTGGGAAGGAGTAAAGGAGTTGCAGTTTAAGTTGAAGTTAGTTTTGCCAAGAATCTGAATCAAGAATTCTCTAAGGATCTAATCAGCTCCGTACCTTGGTTTTAGAATGAAGGAGGTCTTGTATCTCGTTTTCAGGACTCGATCTCCCAGTCACCCGCAAGGGTGACTGGAAACACTGGAACTGGATTTTCTCGGCAGGAGAAAAGACAGCGTCTTTCTCAGTGCATCAAATGGGAGGGACGGCTTCCTTCGGCACTCGCATCAGCTGGGCTTTGGGTAAGTAGATAACCGCTCTGCTCCAAATCACCGTGTGTTGCTTAAGGCAAATGCTGGTATATTTATACCTGGAAGGTGCCTTGTTTGACGTAAGGTTGGACATAAGACGTCACTAAGAACTGTCACAAAGAACTGGCAGTTCTTTCAGGACTCGCAGGAGTTCTAGGACAAATCAAAACAAAAGCAGGGGGAATTCCCGGGTTGCAGGAGGTTTGGTTTGTTTAAAGAACGCGTTGTATTTTCTAGGAGTCTAAGGAAGTAGCCTTGCCTTATTTGGACTGCATTGGCTATGACTAAATATGGATATGATTCTTATGCCTTTATAAGGATATGTTTTGTTATAACCACATAAGGGCATAAATCGGGAATATTTAATTAGGGTCCTAGATACGTTTACAACAAGGGAGGAGCACTACAATGACGCCGGGGCCGTGGCCCAAAGTTTCCTCTTGTCGCCCAGCCCTGGATGATGTTCACACTTTCTCCCTGCTTCCTCCTGCCTTCAGGGCCCTCAGGAGGTCCGTTTGCCCTTGGGCCTACCTTCGATATGGCTGCCGCTGCAGGGCCTCTTCCTCGTTCTAGCACTTGCACGGTTGCTGCGAGGCTCTTAAATGGCACCAGTTCCGCTATGCGTGCTGATCCTGCTTATTCCATTGGCCCTGTTAAAGTCAAGGGGTGAGGCCGGCACGTTCTCCTCTGTGCCTCCATCCCTCATGGGCCCTCAGGAGTCTGCTTCTTGGGTGGGTCTGCTCCAGCGGAGTGGCTTTCACAAGCCCACTCGCCTCCGGCCGGCACCGATCTGGGGTCCGGGCAGCACTCACGGGACTCAGAACCCGGCCCAGTTTGGACACAGCGAGTCCACTGCGTGTGAGGTACCCTCCAGGAACTTTGGGAACTGGATAGGGTGACGGATAATGTGCTGCGGGTCTACGGCTCAACGGAGCTCCTCTCCTAAGCAGCCATTGTGATCAGAGTCAAGCCACGCCTCCACCCCCACCCCAATATCTTTATTGAACTGAAGCTTTCCTTCACAGTAGCTAGGATTTTTATTATTCTATATCTATATAGAGGCTCTGAATATGTTTTCTCACCACTAACATAGCCACATCGGCAATACGTTTACAGTAAAACTTTTTGAAAATCCTCTAATCTAGCCCCAAGAAGAAGACCTTAACAAGAAATGGCACTTCTGATAGAGTCAGTGCAGAAGAATGAGGTAACCTGCTTCCTGCATCACCCACCTGATCCATCTAGCCAATGTGGGTGATGACACTGCTTTGTGGGGGTTAGTTATTTAAATTAAAAGTTGACTAACTCCTTTAGGGCTGAGATCCCTAATTCCATTTTTATGTTCCTGAAGGCAGCACACCCACTCACAGTTTTGAGTTGCTAGGGGCTGATGGGTATAGAACTGAGTGTTAGACTTGGTATGCCTGCCAATGGTAAAAATAATCCCATCTGGGGTAAAAGATGGCCCTGGTAAATCCAAAGCTCATACACCAATGCTCCCATCCCCACAAAAAATAGCCACAGTCTTTTTTGCCTCTGTAGGGGCATATCGGGATGAAACCCCCTCCTCCGATTCCCCCCCCCCCATGGCGGCAGAAAGCCCACTGGGCTCCGACTTTTTTTTTTGCAATGTGCCTACCTGTGGATTTTGGGCCCTAGCGCAGCTGGGACGTAGGGAAACTTAGCAAACCTGTAAATTTTTTAAAACTAGACACCGAGGGGAATCCAGGATGGGGTGACTTGACTGGCTCTCATCAGGTTCTGTTACCCAGAATCCCTTGCAAACCTAAAAATGTGTCCAAAATAACACATTTTCCTTACATTTCTGTAGTGGAAAGCTCTGGAATCTGTGTAGATCCACAAAATTCTACCCACCCCGCGATCCTCAAAGTCTTCTGAGTAAAATGGTACCTCACTTGCTTGGGTAGGCCTAGTGCCCGAGTCAGGCAAGGGCCCAAAACCTATTGAGACATACGAAATTACCTATCACAAAACAACCTGGTTTTGCAAGGGGGGACCCATGAGTTTTTGGCCCTGGGCTTGGCGGCCATCTAGGGAAACCTACCAAACCCACACATTTCAGAAAACTAGACACTCGGGGGAGTCCAGGGAGGTATGGCTTGCGTGGATCCCCCAAAGTTTCCTTACCCAGAATGCCCTGCAAACCTCAAATTTAGCTGAAGAAATCACTTTTTTCACACATTTGTTTGTGGGAAAGTTGTGGCATCCCCAATCTGATACAAATTTCCTACCACCCAGTGTTCCCCCAGGTCTCCCGTGATAGGCAAGTGCTCAAAACGGTACACAGTCAAAATATCGAGTCAATGATGTCGAAATGCAGTAATATCGACACCTAAATATCGCAGGTAAGAAATATCGATGTTTTAAATATCGATGTATTAAATGTCGTTTTTATATTAGTGTGTTTAATATCGAAGTAGGTAATGTAGAGATAAAAAATATCGAAATGTAAAAATATTGTTGTATTAAGTTTTGTAAAGTGTAATATTTTATTTTTTATGTATTGTTTTTTTGTCAAAGA
Source organism: Lissotriton vulgaris (assembly GCF_964263255.1). NCBI lineage: Eukaryota > Metazoa > Chordata > Amphibia > Caudata > Salamandridae > Lissotriton > Lissotriton vulgaris. The sequence goes on along the minus strand of NC_141694.1, from coordinate 1,102,296,105 downwards.
TAAATGTATGGTCCTTTTTTTAAAGGAGTATTTGAGAAATTTCTAATTGTAAAAAATTTTTAGGAGCGGGATGTTGGGTTTATAGGGGATAAGGGTGGGGAGTGTTTTAAAAATATATCAATTCTTTAATTAAAATTTAATTGAAATAGGAAATTAAAATTTAGAATTTCGAAATTTAATTTAAAGTTTAGGAGCCGGATGTTGGGTTTATAGGGGATAAGGGTGGGGAGTGTTTTAAAAAAATATATATATTTTTTAGAAATGTAATTAAAATAGGAAATAAAAATTTTGAATTTAGAAATGTATTTAAAATTTTAGGAGCGGGTTGTTGGGTTCATAGGGGTTAAGGGTGGGGAGTGTTTTAAAAAAATATATTAGTTTAAATTTTTTTTATTGGAATATGAAATTAAAATTTACAATTTAGAACTTTAGTTTGAAATTTAGGAGAGGGATGTTGGGTTTATAGGGGAAAAGGGTGGGGAGTGTTTTAAAAAAATATATATATATTTTTTCATTTTATTGAAATAGGAAATTAAAATTTAGAATATTGAAATTTAATTTTATAATTTTGGTGTGGGATGTGTTTATAGGGGATAAGGGTGGGAAGTGTTTTAAATATTTATATTTTAAAAGTCAAAATTTTTGTGAAATAGCAAATTAAAATTTAGATTTTTTAAGGAAATTTAAATTTTTAGGAGTGGGATGTTCGTGTACAGGGGATGAAGGTGGGGAGTGTTTTAAAAATATATATATATATATATTCATTTTATTGAAATAGGAAATTAAAATTTAGAATATTGAAATTTAATTTTATAATTTTGGTGTGGGATGTGTTTATAGGGGATAAGGGTGGGGAGTGTTTTAAATATTTATATTTTAAAAGTCAAAAATTTTGTGAAATAGCAAATTAAAATTTAGATTTTTTAAGGAAATTTTAATTTTTAGGAGTGGGATGTTCGTGTACAGGGGATGAAGGTGGGGAGTGTTTTAAAAATTTCTATTTAATTATTATTACATTTTACAAGAAGTATGAAATTAAAAAGAATATTTTTATAAAAATGTGAACATTTTACTAGTGTGGTGTTGAGTTTATAGTGGGTAAGGGTGGGAATTTTTAGTAACAGAATAATTTAAATATTGTAGAATTTTTTTTAATTTGGAAATATTGTTTTTAAAATTTATAAATAAATTAAATATTTTAGATTTGAGTCTGAATAGTAAGTTAATGTAGACTGGAGTAGGAATAGTAAATTAATTAGGTTCAGTGTCCCCCACCTACCCCAATTAAATATAGATTGCAGTGGGAATAGTAAATTAATTAGGTTCAGTGTCCAGCACCTACCTCAATTAAATGTAGACTGGAGTGGGAATAGTAAATTAATTAGGTTCAGTGTCCAGCACCTATTCTAATTAGATGTAGAGTGGAGTGGTAATAGTAAATTAATTAGGTTCAGTGTCCAGCACCTACCCCAATTAAATATAGATTGGAGTGGGAATAGTAAATTTATTAGGTTCAGTGCCCAGCACCTTCCCCCATTAAATATAGATTGAGTGGGAATAGTAAATTAATTAGGTTCAGTGTCCAGCACCTACCTCAATTAAATGTAGATTGGAGTGGGAATAGTAAATTAATTAGGTTCAGTGTCCAGCACCTACCCTAATTAGATGTATAGTGGAGTGGTAATAGTAAATTATTAGGTTCAGTGTCCAGCACCTACCCCAATTAAATATAGATTGGAGTGGGAATAGTAAATTAATTAGGTTCAGTGTCCAGCAACTACCCTAATTAAATGTAGACTGGAGTGGGAATAGTAAATTAATTAGGTTCAGGGTCCAGCACCTACCCCAATTAAATGTAGACTGGAGTGGGAACAGTAAATTAATTAGGTTTAGTGTCCAGCACCTACCCTAATTAAATGTAGATTGGAGTGGGAATAGTAAATTAAGTAGGTTCAGTGTCCAGCACCTACCCTAATTAAATGTAGACTGGAGTGGGAATAGTAAATTAATTAGTTTCAGTGTCCAGCACCTACCCCAATTAAATGTAGATTGGAGTGGGAATAGTAAATTAATTAGGTTCAGTGTCTAGCACCTACCCTAATTACACATAGATTTGAGTGGGAATAGTACATTAATTAGGTTCAGTGTCCAGCACCTACCCCAATTAAATATAGATTGGAGTGGGAATAGTAAACTAATTAGTTTCAGTGTCCTGCACCTACCCTAATTAAATGTAGATTGGAGTGGGAATAGTAAATTAATTAGGTTCAGTGTCCAGCATCTACCCTAATTAGATGTAGAGTGGAGTGGTAATAGTAAATTAATTAGGTTCCGTGTCCAGCACCTACCCCAATTAAATATAGATTGGAGTGGGAATAGTAAATTAATTAGGTTCAGTGTCCAGCACCTACCCTAATTAAATGTAGACTGGAGTGGGAATAGTAAATTAATTAGTTTCAGTGTCCAGCACCTACCCCAATTAAATGTAGATTGGAGTGGGAATAGTAAATTAATTAGGTTCAGTGTCTAGCACCTACCCTAATTACACATAGATTTGAGTGGGAATAGTACATTAATTAGGTTCAGTGTCCAGCACCTACCCCAATTAAATATAGATTGGAGTGGGAATAGTAAACTAATTAGTTTCAGTGTCCTGCACCTACCCTAATTAAATGTAGATTGGAGTGGGAATAGTAAATTAATTAGGTTCAGTGTCCAGCATCTACCCTAATTAGATGTAGAGTGGAGTGGTAATAGTAAATTAATTAGGTTCCGTGTCCAGCACCTACCCCAATTAAATATAGATTGGAGTGGGAATAGTAAATTAATTAGGTTCAGTATCCAGCACCTACCCCAATTAAATGTAGATTGGAGTGGGAATAGTAAATTACATTTGTTTAGTGTCCAGCACCTACCTAATTAAATGTAGGCTGGAATGGGAATATTACATTAATTAGGTTCAGTGTCCAGCACCTACCCCAATTAAATGTCTATTGGAGTGGGAATAGTAAATTAATTAGGTTTAGTGTGCAGCACCTGCCCTAATTAAACGTAGACTGGAGTGGGAATAGTAAATTAATTAGGTTCAGTGTCTAGCACCTATCCCAATCAAATACAGATTGGAGTGGGAATAGTAAATTAATTATGTTCAGTGTCGAGCACCTACCCCAATCAAATGTAGACTGGAGTGGGAATAGTAAATTAATTAGGTTTAGTGTCTAGCACCTACCCTAATTAAATGTAGATTGGAGTGGGAATAGTAAATTAATTAGGTTCAGTGTCCAGCACCTACTCCAATTAAATGTAGCCCGGAGTGGGAATAGTAAATAAAGTGTGTTCAGTGTCCAGCACCTACCCCAATTAAATGTAGATTGGAGTTGGAATAGTTAATTATTAGGTTTAGTGTTCAGCACCTACCCTAATTAAATGTAGATTGGATTGGGAATAGTAAATTAATTAGGTTCAATGTCCAGCACCTACCCCAATTAAATGTAGATTGGAGTAGGAATAGTAAATTAATTAGGTTCAGTGACCAGCACCTACCTCAAATAAAAGTAGATTGGAGTGGGAAAAGTAAATAAATTAGGTTCAGTGTCCAGCGCCTACCCTAATTAAATGTAGAGTGGAGTGGTAATAGTAAATTAAGTAGGTTCAGTGTCCAGCACCTACCCCAATTAAATGTAGACTGGAGTCGGAATAGTGAATTCATTAGGTTCAGTGTCCAGCACCTACCCCAATTAAATATAGATTGGAGTGGGAATAGTAAATTAATTAAGTTCAGTGTCCAGCATCTACCCTAATTAAATGTAGACTGGAGTGGGAAATAGTAAATTAATTAGGTTCAGTGTCCAGCACCTGCCCCAATTAAATGTAGACTGGAGTGGCAATAGTAAATAATTAGTTTAGTGTCCAGCACCTACCCTAATTAAATGTAGATTGGAGTGGGAATAGTAAATTAAGTAGGTTCAGTGTCCAGCACCTACTCCAATTAAATGTAGACTGGAGTGGGAATAGTAAATTAATTAGGTTCAGTGTCCAGCACCTACCCTAATTAAATGTAGACTGGGGTGGGAATAGTAAATCAATTAGGTTCAGTGTCCAGCACCTACCCCAATTAAATGTAGATTGGAGTAGGAATAGTAAATTAATTAGGTTCAATGTCCAGTATCTACTTCAATTAAATGTAGATTGGAGTGTGAATCCTAAAATTAGTATTTTTATTGTTTAGAATTTATTGTACAAGAAATTTATATTATAGTGGGAGTCATATTTTAGTTATGTTTTAAAAAATAAATTAATTGTTATATTTAATTGTGTGAAGTGTTTAATGTTTAATTTAATTTTTTTTCAAAATCATATTTAACATAATAATTTGTAAATGTTATATTTTAATATGTGTTAATATATTTATTATTGTAAATATAGTTTTTATATGTTTATAAAATAATGTTTTTTAAATACAAAAATTGTAATGTACATATATTTATAAATTTAAAAAAGATATACATTTTTGTACACTGGTAGTAATAGTAATTTTTGAGGTATTAAAATAAATTACACATTTTTTTCAAAATTTGTATTATATAATTCAGAGAGTACATAAATCAAAGAAAATATTTATTACAAATAATAGTATGAATGTTTAACAAATATATAAGTATTTGTATTTTTTTTATTTTATACAAATTGTTTTTCATTTGTATAGTTGAGATAAGTACATTTTAGGTGCATAGAAACAGTACAGTTAATGCAAATACATTTTACATTTGTATATATTTTGTACATATAGTTGCATGCATTTTTATTTTTATTCTCAAAATTTATATTACTATATATTTTTTGACATATTTTACATATTTTTTTTAACAATTATGATATAAATGCCAATATACAGTTGAAGAAAAATAATTAAATCATATATTGTAAATAATATATTATACAGTTTTCACATAATAACATTTCAGTACTTCAATATGAATTACATTTTTAAATATTATCAATATTAATATTGTTTTATTAATATTAATAATTTTTAAATGTTAGCAAATATATTTTTGAAAATAAAGCAAATGTATATATTGTTTTCACATTTTTTAACATAATTTTGTAAATTATAATATTAAATATTATAATATGATCATATTTAATTTTATAATTTTACATTTGAAAATAATAAAACATTTTTTAATACATCATTTACCATTTTACAAAATTTGAACAATGTTTTTATAATTTGTCATTATTCATTTCTGTTAAATAAATTATTTAGTCATTTATTTAACTATTTTTGGATTGGTATTATTATTTGGGTCTTTTATTTTGTAACCGCTCTTTGTCTTTTTGGGCCATTTGGGAAGATTCAAGCTTGCGTTTGGAAGCGGCTTCGCGTCTGAGAAGGTAAGAGATATTTTCTTTATATTTTAACTATTTTAAGTGTGTTTGGAAGGTAGTAGTTTTATATTTAGGGTGTCTGGAGTTATGTTTTAGAAGTTGTAATGTTTGTAGTCCTTTATTTAGGTTTTAATTCTTATCGGCGTTTTTGGGATTTACGGCCTAGTTAGTATCATTGCGTTTGTTTGATTTACTAGGTTTTTGTGTTAATGATGCATGTTATGGTGTTTGAAAATGTGTAATGTTACGTTTTATGTGGGTGGGAATGTTTGTTTTTCTATTCCAGGTTTTTGGAGAATGCCTTTTCGTTTCTGGAAGTTTTGCATTTTTTTCTAAAAGGTAGTGTATTCTAGTTGTTTCAACTAATGTTATTTTTACACTTCCTTTATTATTATGGTTTCCTGGAGCGGTTTTTATTCTTTTTTTACGTTTTCGGGTTTTTGATGGATTGTGGATTATCGCTTTTTTATGGATTTTCGATGAATTTGGCACAGTTGTATTTTTTTCATTTTGTTGGGGTTTATTTTGATTTGACATGGATTTATAACTCACTGGATTATTTTTGAGAAGTTGGATTGTCTATTTACATCCCTGCTAAAGGTAAGTCATTTTAAATATATTTTATTGTAGGTGGGAAAATGTTTTATTTTATATTGTTGGTGCTTTGTTGCATAATTATTTTGTCTATATATTTCGAAAAATTGTTATATATATTATATATGTGGAGGAGTGTGGCTCAATGGTTAGAGCGGCAGACCATGATGCAGAGTTCTGGTCCGGGACCAGGGTTCAATTCCCGCCTCGGCGGGTCTTGGGCTCATAATTCCTCGGACCTGATTTCTCGTCTCGGTGCCTATTCTAATCATGGGTCCCACGCTGCAACTCTGGGCAATAGCTTGCTTAACCTCCACACCGGCCCCAACAGCGCTGTGGATGCCTGGCTTCACCCTGGGGGTGCCCAGGAGTGGACACTTCACAGGGAAAGCCAGGAGGGGTTCCACAGCGGTATGAGTAATAGCGCCAGGAAACCGCTTGGTGACAGTGCGCTCTACAAATACCTTGACATTTACATTTACATTAGACAAAATAATTATAATATACTGCCCACTATAAACAAAATAGGGGAGAACAATAAAGGGGAAAGAAAGATAGTGCAAATAAAGCAAAAATAACAATTGTGCTTATGTCTTAATGACCCAAAAGGTATGCCAAACTCTATACATAGGATTTGGAGACACCTATCAATTAAAAAGAGCTAGGGTGCACTGGCTGTAATACTTTTATTCCTTGCTGTGAGCCCGCTGTGTTAAAACCAACATGTTTCATTGCCTAATTTCTTATACGGGGGCGCTGGTATACGTATGAACAGCAGCTACCTGGTACAATAAAAGGAGAAAATAAGGTACAGACAAGACGCAGACCCAAACCCTGATGAAGTTGCCGGTAAATTTAAATAGGCAATGAAACATGTTGGTTTTAACACAGAGGGCTCAAAGCAAGGAATAAAAGTATTATAGTCAGTCAGTATTATAGTCAGTGCAGCCTAGCTCTTTTTAATTGATAGGTGTCTCCAAATCCTATGTATAGAACTTGGCATACCTTTTGGATCATTAGCACATAAGCACAATTGTTATTTTTGCTTTATTTGCACTATGTTTCTTTCCCATTTATTGTTCTCCCCTATTTAGTTTATAGTGGGCAGTAGCTGATGATGAGAACGTAGGGACACGGACGAGTACCAGTCTGTTTGTTCCTCCTCGGGTGTTGCTCCCGTGAGGCACTGCCTACTTTCCCACACTTTTTTTCTTGTATTGGTGGGTTGCTCTCACGGTTGTCATAGTTCCACACATATACAGATGTTACATATTGTAAATTATGACCTGATGGTATACATAAGCGGCTGTACAAAGTTGTCCACCGTGGCGGATATCCTAAAATAGGTATCTATTAAATTCTCTTGGAAGACAGGTGTTTTCACAAAAAATAGGGGCAGGTCTAATAGTGTTGCACCTAGGGAAACCTACCAAACCTATACATTTCTGAAAACTATACACCCTGGGGATTCCAGGGAGGTATGGTTTGCGTGGATCCCGTAACGTTTCCTTGCCCAGAATGCCCTGCACACCTCAAATTTAGCTGAAAAAATCACTTTTTTCACACATTTTTGTGTGGGAAAGTTGTGGCATCACCAGGTTGACACAAATTTCCTACCCCCCAGTGTTCCCCCTGGTTACCCGATAAAAATAGTGCCTCACTTGTGTGGGAGGCCCAAGTACCCGCAACAGGTAAGGGCCCAAAACGTGTTGAGGCGACATCAAAATTGTCGATCTCAAAACAACCTGGATTTGCAAGGGGGGACCCCTGGGTTTTTGGCCCGGTGCTCAGAGGCCACCTAGGGAAACTTACCAAACCCACACATTTTTGAAAACTAGGCACTTTGCCAAAAAAGGGTAATTTTTCACTACGAAATTGAGGTGTGTTCTCGTTGTGTTTTGCACCATTTCATGTCGCGGGCATTCAGCCGACCCACACAAGTGAGGTACCATTTTTCTTGGAAGACTTTGGGAAACACGGGGAGGGTAGAAATTTGTGGATCCATGCAGATTCCAGAACTTTCCACCACAGAAATATTAGGAAAATGTGTTTTTTCTTTTACAAACGTTTAGATTTGTAAGGGATTCTGGGTAATAGAACATGGTGAGAGAGTCAAGTCACCCCATCCTGGATATCCCTGGGTGTTTAGTTTTTAAAAATGTATAGGTTTGCTAGGTTTCCCTAAGTGCCGGCAGAGCTAGGGTTTAAAAACTACAGCTAGGCACTTTGCTAAAAAAAGGGTAATTTTTCATTGTGAAAATGTGGTGTGTTCATGTTGGGTGTTGAGCCATTTCCTGTTGTGGGCACTATGCCTACCCACAAAAGTGAGGTACCATTTCTATCGAGAGACTTTGTGTAATTCATATTTGTAAAGGAACTGTTATTACCTATTGACTTATGATGTATTTCTGTCTTCCAAATGAAAGACATTGTGTAAAAAAGAAGTAATTTTTAAAAATGACCAATAATTCTCATGCTAGTATGAGTATTCCCAATTTCGGAAATGTGCAAATATCTACTGTTTCTAAACTCTATATTGTGTTCCCATTTCAGAAATACATAGGTGTCGTAAAGGTCTGTGACTTTCTTCAGGGCTGGAGATGGACCCCCTTCTATGTGTAGGGAATTAAAGGATGGAAGGTCCCTATCCTATTCGTGTGGCGAGGGAAGAGTAGCTTCTCCTCATGTGTGTAAAAATGTCTCTGTGTTGCCAGGCTCCGTCTGTGGGGCAAAATTACAAGGGGACAAAATTATAAACATCTCTTGTGTATAACTGTAAGTGCTTAATCCATGGTGCTGCATGCCAAATCCAGTGTGCATGCCGTGACTGTGGAGACATACTCCATTTAGTATATAAAGGTTGCACAGGTAGCATAACCTGGTGAACAGCCTGATTGATGGCATGGAGGTGGCCCTGGTGAGTGGGGTGGCCCGCTTGGCGTGCCTCGCGTTGTGAATGTGAAAGAGCAGGCCTGCTCAGCCTCGCAACCCCACCCCTCCATGGCAACCGGAGGGCAAGTGCGGCATATGTGCCCTATAGCACCGAATGCCAAACATCTTCCCCGCTCGAGGGTGCTTGTTCTCTCCTGTGGGCAGCTGAACCACTTCACCAAATTGTACCAGAGCGAAGGGACGGGCCAAAGAATGACAAACAGGATGAGGCTGAGGGCAGCCCTCTGGCAGCTATCGACTGATGAGAAAGAGCCCGAAGGTCAGCCATTGCAGAGCAGTCTCCTTCGCAGACTAAGAAAGCAACTGGAAACGCCAACCGCCCGTATGCACCATGGAGATCGGAGGCACATTTGTGTGGGCTCTGATTGACACAGGAGCTCGGTCAATGTCATGGACTCTACCTAGTTCAACAGGATAGCCCCCTACCCCAAGCTGGCTCCCACCAGAGCGAGGATATACACGTACTGAGGCACGGACCCGCTGCCACTATTGAGAGTAGTGAATGTTGTAGTGGTGAGTGAAGGGATGCCGACAAGGGCCAGCTTTCCTGTCACGGAGAGTGACACCTGCCACACGGCTGAAGACCTGGGGCTTGATTCTTCAGATCCATGAGTCGCATGCAGCAACAATCATACAGGAGTTTCCTAGCTGTTTGAAGGGATGGGTTGGCTCAAGAACGCAAAAGTGCTGGCCCACATTAATGACACCATGAGACCCACTGCACTCTGCCACTGGAGAGTACCTTTTCACCTGTGACCATTTGTAGAAGAGGAACTGCGGAAGCTAGGCAGTGAGGTGTGATCGAAAAAGTCTCCAGGCCCACGCCCTGGGTCTTACCCCTTGTAATTGCACCCAAACCAAAGCAACCTGAGGCTATTCAGCTCTGTGTAGGCATGGACCTCCCCAATAAAGCCATTCGGTGCGAACGTCACATTACCCCGACTATGGATGACATAGTGGCGTACTTAAACGGCGCACAATGGTTTTCAATACTTGACCTCAATGCTGTCTACCACCAGCTGGAGTTGGATTCAGTCAGTCATAATATAATGATGTTATCGACACACATGGGCCTCAGGTATACAGGTGGCTAAATATTGGCATGTCCTCAGTGGCAGAGGTGTTTCAGATCGCCATCTGTGAGACCCTCTCCAGCATTGTAGTTGTTTTAAACATCAGTGACGATACCCTGATCGTTTCTGAAACTCTAGAAGAACATCAAATGCATCTCCGAGCAACACTAGAGAGGTTGCTCATTCTATGAGAATTCCACCAACTTCTTTGGGTACATGTTCTCAATAGAGTGTGGACCCACAGTTAGGAGGAAGGAATACAGACATTGTGGGTTCCTCAGAATGCCATAGAGCTAAACAGCTTCCTGGGGTGACCTACTGTGGGCGATTTATTCCAAATTTGTCCACTTTGTCCGAACCTCTGAGAGCCATGACAGAGTTGGATGTCACCTGAGAGTGGACGGAACGCAACAACATTAAGCATTTTGCCAGGTGAAGGCTGCCCTGCTGACAGAACCAATCAAGGTTTACTTCGACTCACGACCCAAGACAACACTTGTTGTGGACACTGGACCAGTAGGGCTGGGGACTGTCTTCTTGCAGGAGAATATTAAAGGATTGTGGGTCGCGATTGCACATGCCAACAGAGCACTGTCTGGCATGGAGGCTCAATATGCTCAGATAAAGTGGGAGGTGTTAGCGATCTGTACTTGTACAGTCAGCAATTCAAAGTCATCACGGATCACAAGCCGCTTGTCCCAAGCTTCACAGGAACATCTTGACATGTCCCACCCCCATCGAACAGTGGGCAATGCAGGTGAAGCCCCATTCCTTTGAAATAGTATAGCACCCTGTAGTGAACAACTCAGTGGACTACCTATATCGCCACCCCCATGAGCAGCCTAGCAATGGTCGGAGTGAGGAGGACTAGTGGGCAGAATGATTTGAATGGATGGTTGTACCTGAAGTATGTCCCAGGGCTCTGTCGATTGAAGAAATCATGGAGGCGACTATGACGGACATGAGGTTGTCCAAAGCCAAAGGAACCTTCTTCAGAAGCAGTAGGTAACTTCCTGGATGATGCTAGGTCGCTAACGCCCATTGAACAATAAACCATGGCCCAGCTCTGGAGGGGCAGGGATGAGCTGAACACCAGTAGCGAATGATTGCTGTTACGGAGGAGGTGCATTGTAGTGCCCCAAAGCCTGTGGGGCACAGTCGTTGGCTTGGCTCACCAAGGTCATCAAGTAGTGGTGAAAACCAACGCATGATTGCGAGACAAAGTCTGGTTCCTAGGACTGGTTACTGTTGTTGATGAAAGGGTTGTCCTTCCTGCATGATCACTAGTTGGGAATCACGGCCTGCCCCGATAACCACTGAGGAACCCTGCCTAAAACCCTGGTCTCTAATCAGCATGGACTTCAGAAGTTTCCCAGATGGCTGGCTTACGGCCGTGCTGGTGGACAGTCATACCAAATATTCAGTGGTGGAGCTGGTACAGTCCACCGGATTTTCAAAGGTAAAGTCCGTCCATGCTGGGGCTTCTTGATGAAGCGAAAACAGAAAAAGCGAATGGGGAAGTGGAGCGATTCATGCACACAGCCAATCGAGCGCTCAGCATAGGCGTGGAGCAGGTTGAGGGTGTAGAGTGCTGCCTCCTTCATTTCCTGCGTGCATATTGGCAAACTTTAAACCCCCACAAACTGTGCCTCCATGGACCTGATGCTCTAGAGACCTAGCAGAGATAGCATCCCAACTGGACCCACCTGGCAGCTCGCAATTCCTGATGTGCAAGTGGCTGAAAAGAAAAGGAGGGACAATAACAACCATGCCAGTCGGGCCCGGTGCTCCGCTGCCCCAGTGCTGTCTGTGGATAATCAAGTGGTTATGCGGAATTGTCACCCTGCGTGAAAGTTCCATATGCCTTGAAGATCGTAGACATCCAAGGGACCATGGTCACTGTCTAGTGAGGCCGATCAACTGTAGCTAGGAATTTGTCCTGATTCAAGTGAATGCAACCCTTGCTCGGGGAGCAGAGTGATGTTCAGGTGGAGCAGAATAAGAGGCGGGGGTGGCGGCTGGCCCCAGGGCTAATGGTGCGTTTGCGACCAGCAGGACTCGTCACCAACGAGCCGGCCTGCTCCCACCAGTGATTATCTGCATCCAGGCGCCACTTTAGCACCACCCACTTTGGTCACCGCAAGCGCTGCTGTGATAGATGAAGAAGGCCAGGGCCAGAGGTATAGTCTTTGCCCTAATCTAGCACCAAGCCAGTTGCTCCAAGACCATGTGTGTATGGTGTAAATTCAGTTTGTTTTTTATTCTGATAAAAGTTGGGAGGGATGAAGAGTGCCATTTGGCCTCTACCATTCATTGGATGGCAGTTATACCCTGAAAACTGGACGCGGCCCCATTGGATAAATAAACGCCGGAGTTGCAGCTCAGGGCATTCCGGATATAGCAGTTAAAAGTGTACGTATCCCTAATTTGTGCATGGCCTACCTTCACGCCAGATCCACTAGGGCTCCACACACCCCCACTCCTTTCTCCAAGGAATTTTAGCCCAGGAAGCTGCAGCAGCTTCTAGGACACACGTCGTTTTTTTAACTCATGTGTTCGGTGCTGCATTAAAGATGGTCCTCAATGATAGTATCTTTCAAACTAATGTGGGCTTCATCTAGAAGTGCGTAAGACATTATGGGAACTATGATCCTGAGTGCTAAGGAAGGACGTTCTGTAGCGGCAAACCTTAATGTGCAGTAGTGGAGGGGTGGGCACATACAAGCACACTCATACTCACACTCATCCACATGCACACTTACTCACACCCTTCCATTCACATGTACATATACACACGCACACTAATTTACCGCACATGTGTGCACATACACATACATTCATACTTGCATACACACACATTCAAACATTAAGGAAAAGTATCAGGTAGCAGAGGTGACAGGAGGTCGAGCAGGTGTGGGAAGGGAAGCAGAATGCACTGGAATGAGCTGTAACCTTGGGAGAGGGAAGGGAAATCTGAACGACACAGCCATCCCCTCTCATTGGCTAACATTGTCATGGGTCAGCGAAGGAGAGCAGGATCTTCCCTACCTCCTCACATAGGGCGATGGGATCAGTGAGATTAGCTGTTCCCTTCCCACATTATGATAGACAGTCAGCCCTGGGCACTTCAAGGCCCTGATAGCACCAGGTCTGAGTCTATCAGTGACTCTCTCCACTCATAGTGAGGGGAAGACCCTCAAAATACTTTTTTTTGCAGTTTTATATAGCACAAACCTGACCCTCAGTTATTTGAGTGCTATGCCTGAGCACCAGTTACATTACACAAGAGCACATCATTTTTAAGTTTTTTAAGCACAGAATGTCGGTTTCAAAGCCAGCAGCTAAGGCTGTCATGCTACATCCTTCCTCCACTTGCCAGGGTAACGAGGTCACGCCTCAGGTCTGTGAACTTTTCAGCCTGGCATAGCTTGGCTTAGGCTGCCAGGGCCTGTGCATTTTGCCAATGTATAGCGCCTTTCTACCTGACCCGGACATGGTGACTTGGGTCAGGCTGACAGACACTCATAATGCTTTGCAAAAGGCAGGGCATGGCTAAAAGAGCAACATATTGTACAACTGTGTTGTTGGCCTTTCCCCTTCAGGTAAGCACATAAACAAATAACACAAACACCTTAAATGAAAAAAAATACACTAAAGTATTCGGTTGGAAATGCATTCTTTATGTTATGAAATTTAATCTAACCAGTAAGTCACAGAACTGAATCCTGTTTGGCGCCCTGGAGAATAGAGACATCAGTATTTATAGTGATGCGACTGAAAGCACTGAGAATATACAAGTCATTATTTTAAAATTCTACTACACACAGTATAAGATAGCCTGCCACAAAATGTGCAAATATATTATGGTCCTTATTCAGATTTTGGCAGATAGAAATGCATCCAAATATGCCAGATATCCTGTCAGTCATATTACAAGTGTCAGAGACTATAATGCACCTGTAGTTGGTGGACAGGACATCCGCCACATATGTAACACAGTATCCCATTCTCCAAATCCTAATCAAGGCTGTTGGTGTTTAAGGTAAAATAAGTATGTTAAAAATATATATTTTTAAAAGCTTCCATTAGAAGAGCATACCCCAGAACTCTGCTGATAACACCCTTACATTACTTCTCAAAGAGGACAAATCTTTGTCCTCAAGAAACCTTAAATGACTCCACAAACTAGAGCTATATACTCCGATAGGCTCCATAGCAGCCTTTAGATTTGCTGATTGCACACATGCACATTTCTTTCATGTAGCAGACACTGTCAAGAAGGCTTGTTTCTTCTGTCGCAGTCTGCATCTCCTTTGGCTTCACAGAATAGGAGACCCACGCATTGGGTCTTGGACCTATTGTTTTTTAACAAAACGTATGGGAACACTAAATGATTGGGAACGTCGTTCCCAAGACATCCCTCCCACTTCAACTATATAGGTCATCTAAAAGCCATTACAGGCAGGGGAGGTTTTGTGGTTTGATTGCTTCTTGTGCCTCATTGTGCTGCACTCTCTCTGCCTATTACACCCCCGATTAGGAAACTGTTCTGAGTGGACCTGCCAAGTGGCATTCCATTCCTCACAATTATAGAAGGCCTGTTGTTTATGCACATTAATTTACTGGGTATGTGAACAAACTTGGTTTTAAAACTGGAAAATCAAGCAGGCAAAATGACTAGGAAAAATGCTACATTGTAGCCTAGACCCCTTTCAGAACCCCTACCCGAATATCATCTCCTTTTGTTTGCTTTGTTCACCCTAAGTTGGCAGGGTATGCCCAGATGTGGGTCCCTTGCTCACTTTTCCGCTGGATCCAAGCTAGCCTGGCTGATGAGGGGTGTTACCCCAAAACCGGTCCCAGAATGCTTGTGTCCGGTCCAGGGAAAACCTGGCTTGGCAGTTCGGACTGGACTGTTCCCAAAATGGAAATACAAAATTAGAGAGAGGGGGGGGGGGGCACAGGGAACTACATAAAGGTCCAGTGACTCATGCTCCCGAGGAGAACCTTACAACCAACGAGAGTCACTGTTCCTATCAGAAGAAAGAGAAAGTAAGGGAAAGGAACTCTGATAGTCCTACTACTCTGTTTGTGGGGGATAGAGTGTCCCGATCTTGATGCCCACACACACCCCGAAGGATGACATGCTTCATCATTGGGCTGTTGCTCCTCGTCGGGGCGGCACTGCAATGCCCTACAGGTCCCCCAAAGGTTCACTTTGTTGGAGATCTTTTAATAAAGCTGAGTGGGTGCTTGGGTGTGAGAGGCAACAAAGTCCAAAGGTGAAGTTAAAAAATGACTGGAGGAGTAGTTAGTGAATTTATTGAAAAAGGAAGTCCCTTTGTCATTGTTAAAAACCAAGAAGCTGGTGCTGCTGTGAGGGCTATAATGGCCTTCTGCAGCTAGGTGTGTAGCATACCCCTACAGGATACGCTTTTAGGTCGACATGTTTTGCGCTAATTCGCAGTCTCTGGAGGAGATAAAAAGTGCTTTTTCAGGACCAATAAAGATAATTTATAAAGAGTAAGAAAGATAATGACCTATGGTAATCTAGTGCCACTGGGAAAGTGTAGGAGTAGTACTCTGGAAAGACAAAAGTAAAGCAGCATGGCGAAGTAAGTTACAAAAAAACCAATGTATATATATTATTACATCGTAAAATGATCTGGATCTTCCATTGGTGGGCCAACTGCTCATGGTAATCTTCTTTTTAGAGTTTAGCATTCAGATTGTGCAACTATGAGTGAGATATATTGAAAAAAAGGTTTTTATAAGACAAGACGAAGAAACATACATGATGGTGTATATTTCTTTTTTGCCATGGCGAGGATGTCGAAATGCCTAGTCAGAGAGGCAAACACATATAACTCAGTATCGCTTATCAGGACCGCCATGGTCAGTAGGTATAGTACAGTATAGATAGAGACAATTCCATCCTTTATCAACACTGAGCAGAATCTGAATGCTCCCATTTCTGGTTGGTTGACAGATGCAGTGTCGGCTCTCGTTCCTCGGTCTAGCAGCAAATGTAGATCCTTGCGCCCACCAGCACCTTGGTACTCGGATGAGCTGAAAATCCAACGTGCCAAATGTAAAGCCCTGGAGAGGAAGTGGAGGATGTCTTACTCCGCTCCTTCTAAAGTGATTTACAAAGAAGAACTAACATTCTATCACGCAAACTGTAAACGTGCTAAGGCCTCTTACATCGCCTCCACAATCACTTCAGTGCAAAATTGTCCCCGGACTCTCTTTGCCACAGTTAAGAAACTCACAGGAGCTGATACCACTCCAGCGCTGCCGGCTTTAGATGGTATACAATGTAATGCCATTGCAGACTTTTTTATATCCAAGGTTGAGGGCATTTATCAATCTTTGGCCTCCCTTCCACCTCCAATTGATCTCTCTCAACCCGGTTCTTTCTGCAATGCTTCCGTCTCCCCTACTGAGTTCATTCACAACTGGACACCATTTGATGACTCCTCCTTCCTGTCTTGTTTAGAAAGCATCAGGTCAGGTTCCCCGCGGGACCCAGTCCCTATGAAGATACTGAAACAACTAGACCTTGAACCACGGAGATTCCTAATGAGGCTACTTAACATCTCTCTCACTGAATCTCGGGTGGAACAGGACTGGAAACATGCCATGGTCATCCCCCTGCTAAAAAAATCTGGTGCTGACATCACAAATCTTGCCAACTTCAGGCCTATATCCCTGCTGCCAGCCTGTTCCAAAATATTGGAGCGCCATGTTAACACCCAGCTCAATGAGTTTGTTGAAAACGTGGGATATCTTCATCCATCCCAATCAGGCTTTCGCGCTAATTATTCCACAGAATCCGCACTCCTTGGGGTGACTGAGCGACTCCGACACGGTATCGATAGCGGTGAGACCTTTGCGCTTATTCTTCTTGATTTAAGCGCTGCTTTCGATACCGTGTCCCATTCCATCTTATTGGAGTCTCTCTGCTCCCTTGGTGTTGTTGGACCAGCGCTTGCCTGGGTGGCCTCATTTCTCAATGAGCGCACCTTTCAGGTTTTCTCAAACAAAGCTGAATCTGCGATTCACTCCTCTGCTCACGGCGTCCCTCAAGGGTCTATATTGAGCACTCTGTTGTTCAATATTTACATCAGACCACTTGCTTCTATCATAGAGGACGCCGGTCTGTCTATATACTCATATGCAGACGACACGCAGATTGTGTTTTCTTTGTCTAGCAGCAGGGCTCAGGACACTTCTGCCCTTAAAACTGGCCTTTCTCGTGTTGCAGCTTGGATGCAAGCGCATCTGCTAAAGCTCAACGGTGACAAGACCGAGGTGATCATACTAGGCAAACATAAAGATCTGTGGGGCTCTAGACACTGGCCCAGTGATATGGGTCCGCTGCCTACCCCCGTGTTGCTCGTAACCTCGGTGTCCTGATCGACGATAAACTCTCGATGAGGCAGCAGGCAACTAAGGTCGCTGCAATCTGTTTTAATACTCTACGCTGGCTGCAGAAGATCATATTGATGTTGCCTGAGTCCACTCGGAGAACTGTCGTACAAGCCCTTGTGATGTCCTGCATCGACTATGGCAATGTGCTCTATCTAGGAGCAGATAAAGCCACAATCAATAAACTCCAGGTTGTACAGAACTCAGCTGCTCACCTGCTGCGCAATGTTCCACGTAGAACGTCCGCAATGCAAGCTCTGCGTGACCTTCACTGGTTAAAAATTTCTGATCGTGTGGTCTTCAAAACTTTGTGCTTCCTATTTAAGATTCGTCAGGGTTTTGCTCCCATCTACCTGCACAATCTTGCCCAGCCATATCAGCCTGGCCGCTCTCTTAGGTCATCCAACAATGGCAATCTTGTGATTCCTAGAATCCGACTGGCAAAAATGGGAGGCCGTTCATTCGCATATCTAGGACCTAAGATGTGGAATGCTCTCCCTTTGGCGCTAAAAACAGAAACTAGTCTTCTTGCTTTCCGTAAAAAATTGAAGACTCTTCTGTTCTAAGTTCTTCGGTTCTGTTTTTCTTTTTTTTCAGCAATTGCTTGTTTTCTTCTTCAGTCTGTCCCTGGCGCCGGGAAACCCATTGCGGGTAGCTGTGCGCAATACAAGTTCAATAAATAAATAAATACCAGTGCAAATAACATATAAATAAAATGCTAGACCTCACCATTGATGGCAAACCTCAGATCACTGTGTGTACGGTGATAGTTGATTAGTAATTAGTGCTTACCCCTTAAATGCAGGAAAAATTCCCCACGAGAATCGGTCTGTGGGTCCCTCGAGACCTGTAGTAGGTTAAAAAATAGAAATGAGGCAGCGATGGTGTTAATGATGAAGAGTAGGACGCTACCATTTGTCACTCTATACTGGTTGCCAATGCATCTCAGAGCAAGGGTTGTACTCACTGTGCCTCGTAGATGAAGGCGCCGTTACACCTACCCAACCTCATGCCGTCTCCGCTGGTATTGGAAAGACGCCGGTGTTCTGTTTTTTAAGTGCCAAACACTCGACGTGGAGGAGTGGCGTTTCCAGGTCCCGTGGACGGCTGCGAAGCAAGGAGCATGCTGGACAGTCACTCATGTCAGCGTGGGGGACATTTTGGAACGGGGAAATGAGTATACGACAAGTGGTGGCTGTATACTGTTTGTATGCGATACAGCTTCATCTAGGCAATAGTGCATGATGTTATAAAGCTAGAGCTTGTCTGGCACTACATTGTTGCTGGGACAGCTAAATTACAGGTCATTAAGGAACTGATGAGTGTTAGTCATGTATGTCATTCATGAAGTCAGCGTGGCAGACATCTTGGAGCGTGGAGTTGCATCTAGGATCTGGAGGGGAGGTACTCCAGTGTCTAACGGTACGATTAAATCATTCAAACTGAATAACAACGGAGTTGATCTGGTGATGCCCTACATGGAGTTATAGGACCAAGACATGAGGATAGATGTTAAGGTAATTTATATTATGATGGAAGTTAACTCTTCCCCAGTCCCCACCATATCAGTGTTCGTTGGTGCATGTTTGGTGCATGTTGCTTTTGATGCACACATGGTGAGGGTAACTGTGATGCTCAGTTGTTAGACAAGTGTCTGAGTCTCCTAGTGTCCACCCTTCATATCCCAGGGATAACTCTAATCCTAATTATTGGTAGATAGTAATGGGAGGGAGAGAGAAGTTGGTAAACGCAGT
This sequence comes from Lissotriton vulgaris, assembly GCF_964263255.1. NCBI lineage: Eukaryota > Metazoa > Chordata > Amphibia > Caudata > Salamandridae > Lissotriton > Lissotriton vulgaris. Next base: position 1,102,276,910 of record NC_141694.1, on the reverse strand, counting down.
CTCAGAAGAGGTGTTGGGATGTTCCATGTCAGTGTGGAGATGGAACCATGCAGAGTCATAGGACTTCTATTCAGGGGATCTCATCATTAACACCCTGTATGTTAGTCTGCAGACGATAGACACATCTCTGTTCTTTATGAAATAGTGTCATAGTGTTCCATTGGGGTTCAGTCTCTATGATTGTCCAGTTGACCTGTTCAGGTGTGTGTCCCTTTTCTATGTAATGTGTACTCATTTTGGTTGTGCCGCGGCTGCAGCGAATACTGCTCCTATGTTCTTTAATCCTCACCCTCCCTGGTTTAGTGGTCATCCCTACATAAAGGAGATTGCAGGGACATCTGACAAGGTACACATAGTTATTCGTATTGCAGTTGGTGTGTCTGCATTGTGTCCATTCTAAATCACTGAACTGCAGTGTTTTCATGTGAGTAGTAAGATTGCATACATTGCAGTTGCCACAAGGGTAATGTCCTTTTATTGCTGGTTATCCCCGTAATGTGGTTTGATCCTCTGTCTGTCTTTTGTGGGGTCACCGAACTGCAGTGTTTTCATGTGAGTAGTAAGAGTGCAAACATTGCAGTTGCCACAAGGGCAATGTCCTTTTACTGCTGGTAATCCCGTAATGTGGTTTGAGCCTCTGTCTGCCTTCTGTGGGGTCTAGTATGGACTACTAAGTCTTTCAGATCTTGTGTACATCTAAAGGCAAACCTAGAGCGCTCCAAGTTCATGTCACCTGTATTGACATTGTGCCAGTGTTTCAGCAATATATTTTTGACTTAATTAGATTGAGGCGTGAATGTGGTCATGCACGTGATGATATCCTCCTGAATTTTCGGATGGGTCTCCAGAAGGGCTTCATGGTGGTTACTGCGTGCCCGTTTTCTCGGAGTTTTGATTATCTGTTTTGGGTAGGTCCTTCTTTCTAGGTTCATACTAAGTTGATCTGCTTGAGTTTCGTAGTCCTGGGTGGTGCTACAGTTTCTCCTCAGCCTGAGGAATTGACCATAAAGGAAATTCTCCCATAGGATTTTCGGGTGATGGCTGTTGTATGGTAGAAGGCTGTTCCGATCAGTGGGTTTACCGTAAGTCTTGGTGGTCACTTTGCCATTCTCCAAAGTAATCAGCAGGTCTAGCAAGGGAATTTCCTTCGCTGAGGTGGAGAGGGTAAATTTCGGGAATGGGTCTTGTTGGTTGATCCATGAGTGAAATTCTCTACAATGTTCCTCTGTGCCTACCCATAAAACCAGGATATTTTCAATATAACATTTCCATTCCTTTATCTCCTTGTGAAAAGGATTGATTTCTTTCAGAATGTGTAGAGCCTCAAAATGGGCCATATACAGGAATGCCAGGCTTGGCACAAATGTCCCGTGGACTTGATGGAAGAACTAATTCTGAAATTTAAAGAAGTTATTTTTCAGGGCTAGTTCTGTGCAGTCCATGATGAAGCTGATTGGTAAGGATGTTGTGGAGGCGGTTGTCCTGAGAGTCTGTTTGACCGACCTGATGGTAGCTTCCTGGGGGTTGTTGGTGTACAGTGCTTCAACATCCAGAATGACCAATAAGGTGATCTCTTCAGGTTCCAGGATGTTCTCAATGAGGCAGATGGTGGCTTTTGTGTCCTTGAGGAATTATGGTGTTGCTTGGACCAGTGGCTGGGGGAAATGGTCACAGTATTGGCTTAATGGTTCAAGGATTGAATTAATCCCAGTCCATATGGTCTCCCCGGTGGCATTACATTCCTTTGTAGTAGGACAACCAGAGTTCCTTTCCCTTGTTTTCTCCCTCTTCTGATAGGAACAGTGACCCTGTTCCCATAATGAACATGGTCGACTGATTAGCATATGGCTGGGTCTGGACTGGGTTGGCAAAGTGAGATAAAGAACAATAGTGGATTAAACCGAGATCTGTGACTGGGGGTGAGTGTCTGAAAAGTTTCAGCACTCCGCCCATCATCTCCTTGTGTTTGCTTTGAATCTTCGACGTGGCATGTTTAGAACATTATATGGTCCCCTGCCAGCAATATTCTTCACTCCTTTCCCCCTCCTTTCACCCTCTCTCCACCACCGCCTCACAACAGCTCCCACACGCTGTTACCTCAGCCCCCTGCACACTTTTACTATCTGCTCACCCATACAGAAAACGGAATACATGAAGAATACTACATGATAAATTGGGGTACAAGCAGTAATTCCCCATTCTATGGGGGTTAATGTAACCTTTGAGAGACCTGGAGAAACAGCAGAAACATTTTTTTGTTTCATTTTCTGAATGCCTTGAACCCATTCCGAACATCAAGATTTATTTATAAAGAAACCGTACAAATAAATGATATATTCTGTTATCAGGTTGTAGCAGTGATTCTAGTTAATGCCCAAGCCTTGCAAATCCTGTCTACCTTTCTTATCCCAGGTAATTGTTGTCTTAAACACCTTATAGTAAAACTGAATGTAGAATAGGATCGTGCCTAGATATTGATGATACAAAAAGACCACCAGACACAATGGATATGCCAAATGCCATGGCTACTATAACCTTGCAGTCCATCCTTATGAATAAAGTTAGAACCTACTTGAAAGTCACCAAATCTGCCAGGCGTAATATGCCCATGACCTCCGCCCATTAGGACTTTCTCCCCAATTTAGTGATCCCCATCTGCCTGGCCAGGATTTCTGTTGAGGGAAGGTTGCAGCGACTGCAGAGCACTTGCCAAGAAGGCACCATTTTTAAAGCACCCGGATAGCAAACTTCTTTTTAGTGATTAAAATAAACTCTCAAAGCAGGAGTTTGTTTGCCCAATACAAATATTGTGATGCAAGCTTTCTCCCTGTTTGTGGGGGGTCATTGCCCATTTCTCCTTCATGTATGCTCCATGCCATTGCACCACTATGTTCCTTGTCTTTCGTTGCTCCCTTTATTTGGCCAGTGAAAAATAGAGGAGAGGGCCATTCTGTGTTTAGGAAGGCTTTTAAAATTCATATATTTTATTGAATATATTTATAGTTTTGCTGATGTTGTTTTTATGTTCAACACCAAGATGCCTTATTTATTTATTTATTCAATCTTTATTTCTGCCATATGGCCATAAAAGATATACAACAACAGTAAAACATGTACAACCATGATCAAATCCACAACAATAACAAAACAGCACATGCTATACACTATAAAATCATTCCTGAAAGTTAAAACTACCGGAGTTACATTTAAAAAAAAAATTGGGATTAACTTGGGGCCTGTGATTTCAGAATGCGAGTGCGGGTATGCCAGACATTGGTGAGGAATTTTGCCAGTACAAACACGGTTAAACTCGAAACATCGGTTTTTAGAATTCTATACATTGGCAGGTACTCCCTACAACCAAAGTTCCTAATAAGTGGCAAAAGCCAGTACTTCCTAGCTTTCATATAGGTTGGGCAAAACAGGGCCACGTGTAGGTCACTCTCCTCCGCATAGGAGCATGTCGGACACTGCTTAGAAAGGGACGGGGTTGTCCAGGAGCTGGTAAAAGATCTGAAGGGCAATGTTCCATATCTCCATTGGAGAAACAGCTTCCTGGCCAACACGGGGGACATGGCGTCCAAGACCCTTTCCAGCCTATATGAGTCCTTGCTCAGCATGAATGCAGATGTTAATGATCCCTCCCTCTGGCCGTCCATGGCAGATGATAATTTCTTGTCGTGGAAGACCTTGACCAAAGTTCTGCGTGGGATGCTTAATGAGGCGTTTGCAGGGTCGGACCAGAGATCGGGGAACCCCAATGTTGTGCATGATTTTTGGATGTATTTTACCCAGGGGATTTGTGAAGCTTTAGGATGGGTTAGAAGCTCACTCAGTTCCGCCCTATAGGCAGATAGTTCTTCACTACTCCACAGTCTTCGCCAGAAGACTATGGGTCTGAGACCTATTTCATCAGCTATTGGTCTCAGTCCCAGATCCAGCCTCAGAGGAAGGAGCGGGGTGCTGGCCGGGAGTGCAACTATCTGTCTAATGAAATTGTTCTCAGTTGCCGACAGACTACGAGTTGATGTGTGTCCCCACAATTCCGCCCCATACATAGTGGCGCCCCTAGCCTGTGCTTTATAGATCTGTATGAGCGGTCCCAAAGGCCGGTATGTCGAGCTCTTCATCATCCGCACAATGCCCCCAGTGGCCTGCACTAATTTGAGGTTAGCTCTAGTCTGATGTGGCCCCCATGACATAGTCTCATTCAGGGTTACACCTAGATATTCAAAGGTGGAGACTCTCTCTAGCCTTGACGCTCCCAGTAGTGGGTTCGGGCGCAATTTCTGACTAGGATTCAGGACCATAAATTTAGTTTTTGTGGCGTTGATTTCTAGACCCCTATCTGTACAAAAGGCCACAAAAGAGTCAAGAATCCGCTGAATCCCCATTGGGGTTTTGGACAGGAGCCGGGTGTCGTCTGCAAACATAATTCCAGGCACCCTGCTGTCGTTCAATTTTGGGGCATCAGTGTTTTCAGTACCATTCAGGTGGGCGATTACCCCGTTGACAAAGAGGCAGAACAGGGTCGGTGCGAGCACGCAGCCCTGCCTAACCCCCCTGTCAACGGGGAATCTGTCCGTCAGTTCCCCAGACTTCCCACACCTCACTCGGGCATAGTTGTTGTGGTGTAATCTCTGTAAGATTATCAAAATGTCCGCGGGTACACCCATCTCTGACAGGACACTCCAAAGTTTACCTCTGGGCACCAAGTCGAAGGCGGCCCTTAAATCCACAAATATTGTGTATAAGCTGCCGCCATCGAATATCGCTGCCCTCCAATAGATCATGTTTAATCTAAAAACCTGGTCCACTGTTGAAACCCCCTTTCTGAATCCTGCCTGATAGGGGCTAAGGGCACCCATTTCTTCCTCCCACTCCTGCAGTCGATTCAGCAATACCCTACCAAGCAACTTCTGTGGTACATCAATTAGGCTGATTGGTCTATAGTTGGCTGGGAGCAGGGGCGAGCCCTTCTTACATATGGGAACCACCTCTGCCCCCAGCCAAGTACTTGGAACCTCCATGCCGCTCAAAACTCCGTTAAACAGAACAGCAAGGTAGGGGGCCCAGACGTCGGGTTCCTGCTTGAACAAGTCCCCAGGTAGGCCGTCCAATCCTGGCGCCTTGCCCGATGTCAGACCTGCTATTGCTGCCCTAACCTCTCCCACTGTTATTGGTTCCCCCTCATATACTGCCTAGCCACCCCCAGCATCATTCGTGGTTTCTCCCAACTCAGAGCTATAAAGGGATTGGAAGTGGGTCTGCCAAACCCCTGGTGCGATGTTAGGCTCAATAGCTGAGTGGAGATTCCCCGACCCCCTATTCACTGCTCTCCAGAACGTCCTGTGGTCTCCTTTCACAAGGGAATTATTTATCTCCTCCCATTGATTCTCCTCCCATTCAGTTTTAGCATGGGCCAGGAGTTTTTTTATATACCCGTCTACTTTCTCTTACCTTCTCTCCTCCTTGACCCTCCTTAATATTTCTAAGGAGTTCTTCCTTTGCCTTTTTGCAGGCTTTATTGTACCATGAGGATTTATGTACCTGCCCCCTCTTCGAGTTTTGTACATTGCTAAATAGAATGGGGGCGGCACCCTTTATGAGGTCCTCATGTGCCTGGTGTAATTTACCCAGTGTATCTTTATTGCCCTCCCCGATGGCTAAGTCTCCTACTCTCTCTAGAATAGGGATTAATCCTGCATACAGCTTCGGAAGCTTCTCCTTACTCGAGGCTATGTTTTCCCACCTGATTCTTCTTCTGTTGTTAGCCAGTAGAAGTTCAGGTTTGTTTCCCTCACTCGTAGTTGCAGGGGTTTGAAGGCCAGGGTGGGTAAGATCAAGTTCTAAAGCATTGTGATCACTGTCTGACCTTTCAGTCACCCTAAAATCCTTGATAGTGGGCCAATTCGCTATCTGTACCAAAGCGTAATCCAGTCGGGATTCTCTTCCTACTCTATTGTAGGTGGTTCTACTGGGTACGTCTGAGTTGGCACGCCCATTACAGGCTCTAATTCCGAATTTTAGGGTGAGGGCTGTGATCTGCAATGCTACCGGGGTCCATGCCTTTGGGGGAGGGGCTTCTACGGGAGGTACTAACCACCTAGTCTCCTCTTCCGTCGGGAATCCATCTAGAAGGCCTGGCAGCGGCTCAAAATGAGAATTTAGGTCCCCTCCCACTATGTAGGGTAGATCTCCTGATATTTCAGCTAAATAAGCTGAGAGTTCGTCAATGGTGGATGACTCCCTGGCAACTCCCACTGGCCTTGAGTAGATGTTAATCAGGACAAGTTTTGCTTGATTCGGCCAGGACAGTAGGACCACAAGAATATCGTCAGATGGCACCAGTTAGCGTTGGGCCTCACACCCTAGATGGGATGCCACCCACGTAGTTAGTCCTCCAGAAGGGCGACCCTTGCCCTCCCACCTAGCCGGGATAGAGAATGACTGATATCCCTGGTGTGTGTATTCCTCCCTTGCCCAGGTCTCCTGGAACATACAAACATCCCCAGTCTCAATGTATGCTGTCCAGTCTGGGGTGAACAACTTGTTGGCAAGTCCGGCCACGTTCCACCAGATAAGTCTCAGGTGCTCAGTAGTAGAGGTTGCAGAAGAAGCAGTGTCCGGGGGAGCAACCCCAGATGCCCCCGCGGTTGCTCCACCGGGGACCTTGTCAGCTGTAGATCCAACTACCTCAATGACAGCCCATCGGTCAGTATCCGGGGTCACATAACTAAGGGCTGGGTTTGAAGACAGTCAATCAACCCCGTCCAACCCACCCAAACAATTAAAACGATTATAATGAAAAAAGGGAGTGTCCGGCGGTTGGTAAACTGGGCGTGCCACGTGTTCCTTATATCTGTGTCTCCGTTCTACCCATGTCCAATTGCCTTGTGCTGGCTCGTAGTGCATACGGGTGGGGGGGAAGAAGAAGGAGACTGGCAATGACTGTATAGTGGAGTCCAGCGATCTGTTTGACCCTGAGCAAATATGCAGAACAGTGCCCGGGTCTCGGAAGGACACCATAATGCAATCCCCTACAATTGTTTTCTTTGTCTTCCCCAGCCATGTTACCCTTCTGACCATGATGATCTCGTTATTAAACTGGGGCGGTAAGGGTCTGTTCCAATTAAGCCACTTGATGACTTTCTTCTTAAGTGACAGGAAATGTTCATTTTCACCCCTTTCAAGAGGGGGGGCACCCGCCAATACCACCATGAAGTTGTTTGCTTCCGGGGGCAGGTCCGGTCTCCGGGGTCTGGGATCAAGCTTTACCGGCGGAGTGGGTGAAGTACTTAGGTTTGGTAGGGCCCTGTGATTTGTGCCTAGAACTGAACTATGAGAACCTGGAGCTACTATCTGGGGAGGCATAGTATTAGGTATGTTCGATGGAACTGGGACTTGGATGGACATAAGTGGTTGCAAAGAGGCCGCAACAGCAGCACCCTGAATGGGTCCTGCGTTGGGAGGAGGTTTTTGTAGATGGGTGGGGGTCCCTGCAGGAAGATTGGGCCCTGCAGCTTTTGACTGCTTACTGACCGTGGTACTCAGACTAGTTAGGGTGGCTCCTAGGATTGTGAGCCTGATCTCTACTTTTTTTAAGCTCTCACTGATAGGCAGTAAGAGTGATTTTAGTAGAAATTCTATGTTCCCCAGGGATGTTGCGGGGGGCACTGTATTGGGTAGATTGGCCCCTATGTCACTATTTGCAACTGCAAAGGTCGTGTTAGCGCCCTTGGGGGAGGCGACCACAGGTACCTTTTGTATAAGCCTGTTTGGAGTGTGTGCCGGTTTATAATTTTTCCCAAAGTCTGAGTGGGGAATTTTGGTCTTTCCCTGGCCCCCCCTCGTCTTTCTTCTGCGCTTATTGGGTGGAGGACCGTGTACCTCCGCCACAACAATTTGCTTGGGCTTGTTTTTCCTAGCTTTAGCTGCCGGGGGTGTTTGGGTGACCAAATCGACAGTCATGCTACTAACAGTTAGGGGTTGAATGGCCTCCATGGTCTGTTCAGGGAGTATAGCGGGGTTAGGGATAGTATCCCGTAGTAGTAGGGGGACACCCTCTTGGGAAGATAAATCCTGACTACCAAAACATGGGCTTTCTCCTTGGGAGATAGGGTAGGGAATTATATCGCCAAGAGGTCTGTTTTTCATATTTTCGATGGAGCAGCGGCGGTCTGCCCTGCGCTTCTCAAGGGAACTTTCCTTTCCCCCTTCCCCCTTCGCTGATTTGAAATAATTATCTAGCGTCCCAGTGTTACTACCCCCAGCCCTAGAGGGAGTTTCACTTAGGGCCGGAGATGACATGGCCAGGTCCTGAGCTCAGTCCAGCTAAGGTAAGGAGGATACAGGCGAAAGAGTGTGGGCCCAGCCCGGCCTCCTTCGGCCCCGGACGGCCACAGACGGTCCCGCCCTAGTCCCGGGCTTCTCCCGGCGCCCTCCCGCGCGCTCCCGCGCAGCAGTGTCACAGTACAGTAATAAAGGGGGAGGTGGGGCGGGGGGCGGGGCAGTCAGGGAGAGCGACCCAGATGTTGTGGGTTGACCTCACGCAGGGACGCCTGGAACTTTGAGTCCCTGCGGGTCCGCTCGCAGCCCTGAACTTGCCTTTGTCCAAGCAGAAGTGCAGCAGCAGAGCCCCTCCAGACACAGTGCGCCTCTCCCCTCAGCGCGAAGCGGGACCCGCGGAGCGGGTCCGGCGAGGAGCTGCCGATGAGAACAGGAATCCACAGGTAAAGGAAGCAGCCCACAGCAACAAACGGACAGGCGAAGAATCCCACGACGTGGAGAATGAAGGCTGCTTTTAGTGCTAGGGCGGGGCAGTCAGGGAGAGCGACCCAGGTGTTGTGGGTTGACCTCACGCAGGGACTCCTGGAACTTTGAGTCCCTGCGGGTCCGCTCGCAGCCCTGAACTTGCCTTTGTCCAAGCAGAAGTGCAGCAGCAGAGCCCCTCCAGACACAGTGCGCCTCTCCCCTCAGCGCGAAGCGGGACCCGCGGAGCGGGTCCGGCGAGGAGCTGCCGATGAGAACAGGAATCCACAGGTGAAGGAAGCAGCCCACAGCAACAAACGGACAGGCGAAGAATCCCACGACGTGGAGAATGAAGGCTGCTTTTAGTGCTAGGGCGGGGCAGTCAGGGAGAGCGACCCAGGTGTTGTGGGTTGACCTCACGCAGGGACTCCTGGAACTTTGAGTCCCTGCGGGTCCGCTCGCAGCCCTGAACTTGCCTTTGTCCAAGCAGAAGTGCAGCAGCAGAGCCCCTCCAGACACAGTGCGCCTCTCCCCTCAGCGCGAAGCGGGACCCACGCTGCCGATGAGAACAGGAATCGACAGGTGAAGGAAGCAGCCCACAGCAACAAACGGACAGGCGAAGAATCCTTAGGGCATTCTTTGCACTTTATAAGTGACAACTCAACTCCTATCTTGCATGTATAGATTTTTAATATATTTAATGAGTCCCCACAGGAGTTAAATGCAGGGACTTTGGCAGTTTTAGAAGAAATCACGGAGAAATTATGGGTTGTGGCTCTTGTCTGTTGGTGACACAGCATTGTCAAGTGAGCAATAGCTCAGGTGTGTATCGCCTGACCTACACTGTGGTAGCTCAGCTATGTGAAGCCTGAACATATAATTTATGGCTAACCAGATGCATATTTCTGATGCCTAAACAAAAATCCCTATGATCAATTTCTCAAAGTGAATCATAAGACAGATAGAGAATTTGCTTTAATACACGCCTTATATATCTTTTTCTCTGGGCTAATGTGCATGCAGAGAAAGTACAGCAGCAATCCCCTTGTGGGGGCATTGCATCGCTGTGTCCTGACTATTCAAACTAGCGTAGTTCAGAAGCAAAATGCTTATGAATGCTTAACCTGCTGTCAAAAGCAGCATAACTCTGATGCTAGGTATAACTGGTTACCAATGCAAAAACACTGCAAGAGGAAAACACGCCTTGGGCACTCTGGTTCCAGTGTTACAATGACAACCTGGTGATCATGCTGCCTGTGTGCTGTCTCTCTTGTTACCCATTCAAGATTGCCCTTTTCTCTAACCAGTCCATTCTAATTTATAATAAATATCTACAAAGTAAATTTGTAGATATTTGTAACAGATGTTGCATTTTATAGAACACTTTGCCCCTGCAGGATTTAAAAACATCATATGTATTGTAGTGGATATCACAGTAGGTGATAGGGACTTGAGAACAGAATGGAAAGCATGGGTGTTATTGCAACATATATTATCATGAGGCACAATCTCTGTTTCTGTTGGAGTGATTTTTTAGCACACCATTGCTCCTGAGCCAAACATTCTGTGTGTTCTGGAGCTTGAAGGAACACTTGTATCTGTTGCATGCTAGGCATACTACTCATGGCAAAGTTATTTCAAGGCAAATAGATTTTTTGCCTGTTATCTCATTGTCAAGCCTGGATGAGGCTCAGTCATCTCATATGAGAATTACAAAAAGTGGGGTGCTATCAACAACTACTTTGTTTTGATTTGAAACTTTCATCTAACAACCCTTGCACTTCCACGGGCAGTGAACTCAGCACGGAAGTGAAGTTGATGCACAATGGTGGACGCAAGCCTGCCAGATGACCATAGGCAACCCTCTGTTTAAATAGAGATTCAACATCATGCTCATCAGGAGTTGGAGGTGTGGGGGGCGTGGCTTGGATGCCGAGGAGGTAGGCAGCGTGAGCTCGGAGCTCCGCGCCCGATCCTGAAAATTATCCTGAATACCTGATCGGACCCCAACGAAACTGATACAATCCGGTATTTGAAGGTGCCACGGAGGGTCCAGCGCCAGCGGCGGTCGACCCAAGGCCGTTCCCAGCCCGGGATTTGAATCTGAAAGTTTGTCTCAGGCGTGAAGTCATCGAGCTAAGATGGCGGCGGTGGCCTGAAGCACGGGGACGACGGAGGCACGAGTCCGGGTCCCCTTAATGGGCTGCTGCTCTTTTCCGCTGAGAGGAGTAGGCGAACATTTCTGGCCTCTTTCGGGGGTCTAGAGTGGACCTTTCGCGCGCTACCTGCTGTGGATGGGAGCCGAGCCCTTGGTAGTGGTGGCGACAACATGGCGACAACCCAGTGACGATGGCCCCGGCTCTCTGAGCACGACTGGCGCCGGACGACTCAACGGCCCATCGGAAACCCTAATCCCAAGAGGCAGCTTTGGCCCCAGAGTTTGGAGTGGTGTTCAAGGCGTGGAACGCTGTGGGCCTTCCTACTGCTGCTGCACGGGGACTTTCCTGAGGGCGAGGCCCTGCAAAGTGGGGAGCGGGTGCAGAGGCGGCTTTGGAGGCCACCACTCTCTCCAGCCCAGATGGGGAAGCCGAAAGGGAAGGGGGATGGTGCGACCGATACCGAGGCTACAGAAGGAGCAGATCGGGACCAGTCGGCTCTTCAACGTATGCAAGACCGTATCCTGGAGGCCATCGCCACCACAAGGGACGCCTTGCAGCAGGACATAGCCCAAGTGGCGACGGGCTTGGGCCTCCTGAAAGCTGACCATGATAAGCTTAAGGACAGGGTGAAGTCCGTGGAAATCACGGTTCAGGAATTGGCCCCGAGCCATGCAGCGGTGAAGGCACAGATGGCGGATGTGATGGATCGGTTGAAAGTGCTGGAACGGAGGGCTGAGGACGCGGAAAACCGAAATAGACGCAACAACGTGCGCCTCGTAGGCCTGCCGGAAAAAATCGAAGGAGATGATATGGTGGGCTATCTCGGCAACTGGCTACGAACTGAGGTGGCGCCGGAGGGATTGTCCCCCTTCTTCTCCCTTGAGCGAGCGCATAGGGTGCCAGCGCGTCCGCCGGCCCCGGGCCTCCCGCCTCGCCCAGTGGTGTTCAAGTTGCTCCACTACAGGGACAGAGACTGGTTGTTGCAGAGAGCGAGGGAAGCAGGACCTTTTCAGGTGGATAACAACAGGGTCACTATGTTCCCAGATTACACGTTTGAGACTCAGAAGCTCAGGGCCAATTTCTTGTCCCTTAAGCGGGAGCTCCGTGATGAGGGCATTAAATACTCCCTGCTCTTCCCAGCGAAGTTGAGAGTGGTGGTGGATGAACAGACACTCTTCTTTACAACCCCGGCGGACGCCTGGGCCTGGTGGGACACCTACAAAGCGGGAACAGATGGCGCCAAGGCCAGGGAGGAGGAGGCTAAGGTGACACAACCGATCAGGAAATCTCAACGGATCAGGAAGAACCGCAGGAGGACCGGCAGGCCTTCGGTGTCGCAGACGGAGACGGAGAGGCAGGCGGCCCTGCAAGCTGTGGTGAACTTATCCAACAATACCAGGAGCCAGTCCGGGAAGGGTAGGGAATCGGAGGACCCGGGCACGGGGTCGGAGACGGGACTCTCGGAATTTGGTGGAGCCCGAGGCCCTATTGTGACGCCGCAGACTTCGGAGGAGATCCTGGAGGCGTGATACACTGGACTGGAGGAGCGGACTTGCTGGTTAGACGCTGGGGCGTTGTGCCCGTGGCAGCGGAACACTGTTACTTGAGGTTTCGGGGCGCTATGATGTGGGGATTGTGGGGTGGAGTGTGCGGGACTGATTTGCTTTCACAAACCTTTCGCATCGATCCGCGCCCTACTGGCCCTTATGGTCATCGCAGTGGAGACTGCGAATATTACCGCCTTTCTTTGAGGGGTGGTTGGGTGTGCTAGTTTGGATGGGGGTACTTCCATTTGCGGGGGGGCCTGTCCTGGGGGGGTGGGAATTGAGAGCAGTTGGGGTTGCTCTGGCTGTTGTTGTTGGTTGGGGGGTATGGTTTCCTGTTTGGAGAGGGTGGGGGGGACAGTCCGTGGTCGAAGAGCGTGCATGGTCAATGATTTCTATTGTTCGGTCTGGATGGGCGAAGGGGAATGGCTAGTACCGGGGCTTTGAAATGTGTGTCCTGGAATGTGCGGGGTATGCAGTCCATGACACGTAGGCATAAAGTTCAGGCGTACCTCAAGCGTAGGGGGGTGCACATAGCGTTCTTGCAAGAAACGCATCTTAATAGGCAAGAAGGGATTGCGCTGCAGAGGCGATGGAGGGGGCAGCTGTTCAACACGACGTTCTCAGCTTTTGCAAGAGGGGCGCTAATTTGGATACGAGCGGGGGTCCCCTTCCAGGTCACTAAAACACTGGTGGACCCTGAGGGTAGATATGTGGCGGTGGAGGGGAGGCTGAGAGGCAGGGTAGTGTCTCTCTGCAGTGTGTACGCTCCCAATGTGGATTTGCCCGCATTTTTGTCCGCACTTTCGGGTAAACTGGCGAGCTACTTGGCGGGGCCGGTGCTCCTGGGGGGGATTTTAACTCGGTGGCAGATGTGGCTTTGGATAGGTCCCATCCCCCGCTGCGCGCGTCCCCAGCACATAGGGTGGCCAAGCGCAGGCTGGAGTGGCAAGAGAGTTGGGCTCTTACAGATGCATGGAGGGCGTTGCACCCCACTACTAGGGATTACTCCTTTCACTCGCAGTTGCATGATCTACATGTTAGGCTGGACGCGTTTTTGTGTTCATCACATGTGCTTTCCGCAGTGGGGGGGGCAGAATATTTGGCTCGGACGATGTCAGACCACAATCCTTTGTTGTTGTCCCTGAACTGGATGGTGGACGTTAACTGCGTACCAACATGGCGCCTGCAACCCGACACCCTGGACGACTTGTTATTCAGGGAGGCCCTTGGAGACTGTATGGAGCGTTATTTTGAGGAGAACTGTGGCTCCGCCTCCACGAGGGCGGTGGAGTGGGATGCGTTTAAGGTGGTGGTACGAGGGCACTGTATTGGGCACACGGCCGGGGCTCGCAAGACTTTGATGGATGATCTGGATAAGGCAGAAACGCGGTTGAGGGAATTGGAGAGAGGTCGCCCGAATCACCCTGAGTTACAGGAGGGGCTTAGTGGTGCCAGGGAGGAGCTGGCAGTGGAACTGGAACGGCTGCGCAGCTTTGATCATAAAGCGTACATGACGAAGGCGCATGCGGAAGGCGATAAGGCGGGGTCTATGTTGGCGTGGCTTGCCAACCCAGTCAGGAGGGGTACGCCGATCATGATGATCCAGGAGACAGGGGAGGAGCCTTGCTATACCCAAACCGGGATACTGAACAAGTTTCGGGCGTACTATGAAGGTCTTTACGAGAGTGGAGGAACAGGGAGGATGGACGAGCTGGGCGCCTTCTTGGACGGGTTACAACTGCCGAGGGTGGAAGACTCGGAGGCAGAGGAGCTGGGTCGGCCCATTACGATCGGGGAGATAGGGTGTGCAGTAAAACAGATGGCCAGAAATAAGACCCCGGGTCTCGACGGCCTCCCGATCGAGTTCTATGGTAAATATCTGGAGTACCTCGCTCCCCAGCTGCAAGCAGTCTACAACGAGGCACAATCGAGAGGTCGGCTCCCGGGCTCCATGTGTGAAGCCCTCATGATCCCGCTCTTAAAACCGGGCAGGGAGGGAGCGACTTTATCCTCCTACCGTCCGTTGTCCATGCTAACGACGGACTACAAGATCCTAAGTAAAATCCTTGCTAACAGGCTGCTAGTGCACATGACTGGCCTTGTTCATAAGGACCAGTGCGGCTTTATCCCGACGCGTAACACCACCCACAATATTCGAAGGCTTACGAGATTGATGGGGGCCGACTGGCCGGACGCCATCTCTCCATTTGTTCTCTCTATTGACATAGAGAAGGCCTTCGACAGTCTTGAGTGGGGATACTTATATGAGGTGATGCGGCGTTTCGGGCTGGGAGAAGGATACATAAACTGGACCAGGGTCCTGTACACCGACGCGGTGGCTAGAGTCCGGGTGGGCACTCTGATCTCGAGGCAATACCCAGTCCGGCGAGGCACTAGGCAGGGGTGCTCCCTCTCTCCTCTCTTGTTTGCCCTGGCGATGGAACCCTTTGCGGTGCAGGCCAGGTCGGGCCGCCACTATGCCGGATTGTCGTATAGGGACAGGCCACATCTCATCTCATTATACGCAGATGATCTGCTGATGTTCTTGGCAAACGCGGGCTCAGAGCTTTTGGGTGCGAGACGGCTGCTGGAGCGGTTTGGGCGGATGTCGGGCCTGAGGGTCAATTGGCCTAAATCCTGCTTATTCCCCCTGAGATTAGGAGAACCGTGCCCACTCACGGCGCAGGAACTCCGGTGGGAACCGCACTGTTTGCATTATCTGGGAGTCTATGTCTACCACACCCCGGCGGATATGCTGGAGGGCAACATCACCCGTTGTATTAATGCTCTGAGAGGGAGTATGGATTTCTGGTCTACACTACCGCTATCCCTGGCTGGTCGGGTCTCCCTGCTTAAGATGGTGGCCCTGCCCAGGCTGTTGTATTATTTCAGGACGCTCCCGGTGTGGATCCCAAGCTCTGTTTTTCGGCGCCTGAGGTCTCTGGTCATAGCGTTCTTATGGGGCACGGGGAGGAGGCGTATAGCGCTGGACACTCTGATGCGCCCCAAGGATGAGGGAGGTTTAGCGGTGCCTGATTTTGAAGGGTATTATCTGGCGGCGCAGTTGCAGGTCTTCACTCAGGAGGTCGTGAGAGTGTATAGAGGCCCTGAGGAAGCAAGAGAAGAAGGTACCCCGCGACACGTTCTGGCGTACATCACATTGCACCAGAAGCTCATGGTTAGGGACCTGACGGTTGAGGAACAGACGTTCCGACTCTGCTGGAACCGGGCACGTAAACGAGCGGGGGTCCGCCTTATGTACGCTCCTGAAATCCCGTTGGGGATGGTTACGGCCCTCCCTCACGGAGGGGACTGGTCGCGCCTGCTGGGATGGGAAGAGGCGGGGATCCAAATGTTGGGCGACTTATACGAGGATGGGGTACTGCTGCCGTTCCAGGAGTTGCAGGACCGGTTCGACCTACCGCGGGGCGACTACTTGTTGCACGCGGCGGTCACGGGCGCCGTGCAGGCTCATTGGGGGGAAGGCTTGCAGGAACCGGGCGTCTCTATGGCATGTCAATACACGATGATGGCAGCCGGGACCTTTAAGGCCGTCACCTGCTTGTACTCCAGAATGCTGCGGGAGACCCTACAGCCTCTAGCGGCTCTGAAGTCCAAGTGGGAGTTGGACCTCCAACTGGAGATCCCTGATACGACCTGGGGCCAGCTGCTGCGGCGTGCACGGAAAAGTTCGAGAAACGCCAGGTTTCAGTTAATCCATTTTTACGTCATTCATAGGGCATACCTCACGCCGGGGAAAATACGACAATACTTTGGGGTGGAACAAGCTGCTTGCCCCAGGTGCAACACAGTTGGCGCGGACTTGGGTCACATGTTATGGGATTGCCCTTCCCTGGGGGACTACTGGCAGGGGATTGGGAAGGCCCTCAACAGTGCAACAGATAGGGACATTCAGTACACGAAAGCAGTGGGGGTCCTCCATTGGTTTCCGCACACGCCTAGAAATAAGACTACCAGCAAATTCATAGACTTAGGGCTAATTCTGGCTAAGCGGGAGATAACGAGAAATTGGAAATCGAGGACGGGGCCCACATATAAAATATGGTATAGTGAATGCTTGCGGTGGGCGGCGTGTGAAAGCACCTTGAGGTACCAGGTGGCATGGAGAACGAATGATGAGAAGGCTATGGAGAGGGCGACTGCATGGGAATTGATGGTACAGGCGCTCCGAGAGGCCGCCGACGAGGAGCAAGAGGACGTGGAGGAGCTGGGTACTGCTAACCCCGTCACCGTACCGGGGGACACACCTTAGTGAATGTATGAACTTCCTAAGCCACAACGGACGTTCTTTCGACAGTGATTTAGCACAGCGCGACCACGGGGGGGGAGGTTGTTGGAATTGGTGGGCTGTTGGGGACCGAAATTTTGGGGTGGGGGAGGGGTGAAAATCACAAAAGCAACCCATCTTTTCTTTGGCAGTACTAGCGTCAGGCAATGTAAGGTATTGCAAGAACTATTAGTGGACGGAGGCCGGGTTGCCCCTAAGGAGGGGGCGGGCCTCCCAGCATGGGGAACGATGGACAGTGTCATCTCTTGCTCTATGTTGAATTGCATTTTTGATTCTAATGTCTGTACAACTATATTGGTGATGCAATAAAAACGATGTTAAAAAAAAAAAAAAAAATCAGGAGTTGGAGGTGTGACTCTAACAGGTGTGGCAGAATGGGGGATCTGCCCAATTTGCAGTTCTCCTGTCCCATTTAGAGCAGGGAGATTTCTGATGAATGCTGTTGGGGCCACCACCAGATTCACCTGTGGCATAATCAAAGATGGTGACCTATCCACCCAAGATTGCCATCTTTAACGCATTGGTAGCTTGTCCATACTTAGGGCAGAGCACCACATGCATATTTTCCCTGCCTTGGTCTGTCATGTGCAGCGTGGCAATCCTGGGCATGAGAAACTACCAATGCCTTAACACACATGAAGGACGCTTCTGGCTTTGGGGGGTTGTTTCTGAAAAACGAAATTAATGTAGAAAAATGGGTGCCCCATAGACAATTTGGTCCAACGAAAGCACATCCACTGGACAAAGTGATGCATTTTCATCAGAGAGATTCTAGTTATACAAACAGGGATCTCTGGACCAAGTGTGGCAATTAAGAGCACCTATGTTGACGCGACAGGCCATCCACCAAATCATAGATCACTCTCCTAACCATCGTCTTTAAATCTAGCTCAGGTCCTGGGAGTTTCCTAGTAACCTGGAATAGATTCCTATAATATAATAGGCATTTACAGCACTGTAACCTCCCACAACAACTAAACATAAAACAAAAAAATTCCCAGAATTGTCAGTAAAATGAATGTGAATGGTCCTCATATAATAACTGTAGCAAGCAAGTCTTTGCAACTGCCCTATAATTCTCTCCCCGATCAATAAAAGCAGTCAAAAGCTTGTTCAAGCATTGAAAAATCAATCCTGCAGAGACAATCACATTTCACTTATACCACTAATAATGTAGGGTTTATTCCATTATACTAGCTGACTGCGGGGAAACAGAGAGAGGTAATTCATTTTTAAACTCTCCAGGCCACTGTATTTCATAAACTGGTGCAAAAAAACGAAGTGTCTTTCTTTACTTACTGAAAACAGAAAGCCGGTCCATTACATGAACATATTTTGTACTCTGCAAGAGGTAGATGCAGCACAACAGGCAAGACATTTAAATATTTATCTAATAGAGAAGGAGCTGTGTTTAAAAAAGATACAGTAACAATGGTGTCTTTGCTGTGTCCCTCAACTGAACCAATAGCCATCAGTTAGCTATGTGGCTAGCAGTAGACAGGAGGCGTCAGTACGCTGCTCTGCTGTGCCAATAGTAACTGTAAACCTATGCAGAAAGGTAGTCATTATTTACCCGTCCACCAGCTAAATAGTAGAAATAATTTACTATTTAGCTGATGGCCTTGAAAATAACAGAGAAACATCACCGTTTACCCGGTTGCTTTCTAAATAATAGATTCTGCACTCTTTGGCTGGCAGCAATGCAAATAGCAGAAAAACTTCAGTATTTACCTGCCAAAGTAGCAGAGCTTCTGCACTGTTTGCAGGAGGCTGTGAAAATAGCAACAAAAAAATCACAATTTACCCAGCCACTGGCTAAATAGTAGAGATTTTGCATCCGTTGACCTGTGGCCATGCAAATTGCATAAAAACATCACTATTTACCCAGCTGTTGGCTAAATAGTAGAGATTCTGCACTGTTTGGCAGGTGGCCATGCTGTTACCAGACAAAACTCACTATTTACACTACCAGACAAAAACTACACTATTTTCAAATGGATCCCGATCGAAACAAGAAGAACGGTAATCCAAGCCCTAGTCAGCAGCAGAATGGACTACAGCAACGCATTCTACGCAAGAATCCCTGCCAAACACCTACGACGACTACAATGCATCCAAAACGCCAACGCCCAACTACTCCTCAACATCCCTCGTCGCAGCCACATCACCCCCCCCACCTGAGACACCAACACTGGCTCCCCGTCAACAAGAGAATCACCTTCAAGCTCCTCACCCACGCACACAAAGCACTCCACAACACCGGACCAGCCTACCTGAACAGCAGACTCAGCTTTTACACTCCAACCCGCTAGCTCCGCTCCGCCAGCCTCGCCCTCGCAACCGTCCCCCGCATCCAATGAACAACCTCTGGCGGCAGATCCTTCTCCTTCCTCGCCGCCAAGACCTGGAACACCTTCCCTACCCACCTGCGACAGACCCAAGACCTGCTCACCTTTAGAAGATTCCTCAAGACCTGGCTCTTCAAGCAGTAGCAGCAACCCCCTCCCCTCAGCGCCTTGAGACCCTCACGGGTAAGTAGTGCGCTTTACAAGTGACTAATTGATTATTTCATTGACTATTTACCCACTGCAGACTAAATAGTAGATATTCTGCACTGTTCTGCTGGTGGTTATGCAAATAGCAGAAAAACTTCACTGTTTACCTGGCCGTTGGATAAATAGCAGAGATTCTGCACTGTCAAAACCACTTTATTCGATTAATTAAAATCATAAAAGTACACATAGAAATCACACATCATAAAATACATTTAGGGTGATAGAAAAATGTTAAAAATACACACAAAAATTCTGGTGTAAAACAATTTCATATCCCTTAAAAAGACAAGATAAAAACAGAGGAAATTCATGAGTCAATCATTGCTGGGCATCTTAATTTTCTCATTCGAACAGTAGCTACAAAATAGTTTGCGATGTTAAAAATATTCCAGGGGTTATCCAATAGTTGCAGATTTAATAGGGCGGGTTTAGCCTGTAGAAACCCCTTGCCTCTTAAAAGTGGAATTATAAACCTATTTCTAATATTAGAATAATAATCACAAAAAAACATAAAATGCATAGAATCTTGGATTGAACTGCTGTCACAATTACAGAGTGCTGCCTCCTCTGGTTTGCTCCATCCTTGGAAATTTCCCAATAAAAGGTGAATCTGATTGAAACGGAATCTGGTCAGTAACCAGCGATGATATGGCCTTGTTACTAACTTTAGATAGGGCTCAATAAATGGTGATGTAACTAATAGAAAATGGGCTTTTAACCAAAGGTTTTTTTAATTCCTCACCCTCCCGTTTCTGTGTCCTTAAAGTCAGGAAATGCTCTTTAACCCACCTAATATCACCTTTAACAATACCCTTTGGTGTTTCGAAAAATTTCTGGGCGCCCAAGTTTCATGAACATTGACTTAATATAGGAGAGCCACTGTATTTCATTCCCCCTTTCTAAAGTGATGCAGTCTTTTAAAATTTGGCAATTTAACGTAAGTTCTGGGTTAAGCCATGTTTTTAACCAACAGATTAGGGGCGCCATGCTGATCAGGTCGCAAACATACCCCGTCCCCAGCTCCTGATGGGTAGCAAATGTTGGAGTAGATTGGGAGATAGACAAGAGAGAGCGGAAAAAATTATTTTCGACCTTCTGCACCTCTTCCACTTGCTTATACCCCATATTGCTGCACCATAGAATGCTATTGCCAGGAATTTTGCCTTGTATATAGAGAGAATCACCTCACAAGGCTTTCCCCCTGATCGTTGGGCAAAACTTAATAGTGCTGATGACGATCTTCCTAAGGCATTCTTTTTTGCAAAGCGCTGGGGGGCCCAGGAGCATCTGTCATCAAACAGTACCCACAGATACGTTAAGACCTTCACCCTTGTGATCTCGGCCCCCTTACAATAAAAGGTCCTAACTTTTTTCTTACGTAATCCCATGGACATATCATGCGGTTTAGCAATGTTCACTACCAGATCCAGAGAGTTCATGAACTCCCCAAAGGAGTTCAGTAGTCTCTGAAGACCAAGCGGGGTGAAAGCTAGTAGGACGGCATTGTCCGCGTATAGGAGAACTGAGATGGTACTGTTCCCTACACGCAGGACGTCCAAAGTAGCAATATCAAGGGATTTATCTATGGTGTTACTATACAATGTAAAAAGTAGAGGGGCCAGAATGCACCCTTGTCTGACCCCTCTGCCAGATTTAAAGTGTCTTGTGGAAGTACCCTCCTGTGTCATCCTGACGGACGCAAGTAAATCCCGGTGGAGATCCGCTAAAAAAAATACCAAACAGGGGTCAATCCCTAAATCTAGTAGAAGGGTCCACAGCTTTGATCTGTTCACCAAATCAAAGGCTGTGGCTAGGTCCATAAAGCCTAAATAAATCGACCCCATGTAGGCTACAGTGTACTTATTTGTTAATAATTACACATTAAGACACTGGTTTATGATGCTTCTGCCGGATCTAAATCCATATTGGAGATCGGACAGAATCCCGTTATCTGTTACTCACTCTGACACCTTAGTCAAGATAACTTTTCCCAGAAGTTTAACAGAAGAATCTATTAAAGAAATGGGCCTGTAACACCTCGGGTCCCCTCTCTGCCCTTTTTTGAATAAAGGAATGATAATAGAGTGGGACCATGAAGCAGGGAACCCATGGGAAACAGTAGAATTAAAAACATTAGTTAAAATTTTAGCCCATAGTTTAACATTGCCCTTATAGAGATCGGCAGGGACCCTGTCTGGGCCAGGAGCCTTACTACTTGCCGATTCATCTATTTCCCTCTCCACATCCTCCACATTAAACACTAGAGTGGGCAATGGAGAACTGCTGGTGGGAGCAACAAAAGGATCGAACACCTCGTTACTCGCATAGATACCTTCAAAGTGAGTCAACCACTCAACTTCTGGGATGTTAATTTCCAGTACACCATTCTCCTCACCCGAGAGCAGTGGACTGTTAATGATAGACCAAAACTTCGAACTTTCCTTTAAGACTTCTTCCGACATTAAAGCGTACCAAGCCTCTGATTTAATTTTGTTTTTATGATTCTGTATATTTAGTTTATATTCTTTTCTGAGGCTGGCTATAAGGGCCTTATCCCTAGGTTTAACTTTCAATGAATTTATTAGGTTTTGGTGGGCCTAGAGCATTTAGAATCAAACCATCTTTTTTCTTGTTTTCGTTTAGGCCTAGAGGTAATGGTTAGGTCTAAAGCAACTTGTTTACAAATTGCTTCAACAGCTTTAATAATTTCCCCCTCCGGAGTAGAGCAGTCAGCATATTTTGTAATATCTTCTTTAACACATTGGCTGCTGTAACTTTTCCCCTCCTGTGCTGAAATTGCTTGAATACTATAGTTTCATGACGAGCTCAGCTCGTCATAAGCACAGCTCAACTGTGCCTCATGACGAGCAGAGCTCGTCATGAGCATCGAAAGGGTTAACCTTCATACTCAGGCCATCAAAAAAGTGTTCTGAAACTATTTTTGCCCATTTTAACCTCCTCCCTTGATCTTGGGTTATCACACTACTAGGCCCCTTTATGTTAACTGTGGCATCTATTAGGCCATTGTCCAGAACTAAGATGACCAGATTGTGATCACTAAAAGAAGAACTTAAGGCATTATAAAGAAATACGTAGTATGGACGTAGAAGTGCGGATCTTCCAGGTCTCCACTGACTATGCTAAACTTAATTGGGTTTGTTACCAACTAGCTCAGAGGTCACTGGAAACTTTCTTCTCTGAATAGGAAATGATCAGCTTCCCTGGTACAGACAAGAAGGGATTCAGTTTTCCAACAACCGCATAAACATGACAACTTTGCTCCTTAGAATAAGAGTCAATCTCTAGAGTCGTGTGAAACAATAGACGGTTATTTTACTCATTCAGTTTTGTGCAGATTACTTTCACCAATATGCAGAGAATAGAGAGATGGGCGTTTTCAATAAAAGGTATTATTTATTGAACAGTCTTTCTTCTCGTGCAAGAGAAATGAATTGCCACAATTGCAAGACTTGTTATTATAAAAAGCGCGTACAGTAAAATGAGGATTGCGAAATAATACTGTAAAAGCATTGATATGGTTTCTTAGCCATACAATGGTTTAAAATGAATAATATTTTATATACATTCATATATACATTAGGCTAACGTACTCAACTGGTGCTTCTAACTACGCCTACTCCAGTGTACCTGACCTAAGCCTAATACTTGGGAGGGAGTAAGTAAGTAGCTTTAGTTAAGTTGGTTTTGCCAAGGTTTGCTTCAAGAATTCTCTCTAAGGGTTTAGTCAACACCATACCTCTGAAATAGAATGTTGGAGGTCTTGTATCTCCTTCCAGGACTCGATATCCCAGTCACTCGCAAGAGTAGGCTGGAAACGCCGGAGCTGGATTTTCTCGGCAGGAGAAAAGACAGCGTCTCTCTCAGCACGTCGAGGAAGAGGAGGAGGGGCAGCGTCCGTGGGCAGCTTGCATCTGCTAGGCTCTTCAGAGGACAGCTGTTCTGCTCCTATGTGCACCACACCATCGCTATCATCAATGTCGTTGAGACAGCGATAGCATCAGTAGTAACATCAGCAGCGTTTGCTTAAGGCAACGTTGGTAATATTTATACCTGAAAGGTGCCTTGTTTGACGTAAGTTTTTGGACATAAGACGTCAATAAAGATGTCACTAGGAAGTGATCGTCTCTCAGTGCTCATTAGAGTTCTATTACTAATCAAAACATAGCAAGCGGGGACTTCCCAGGTTGCTGAGTTTTATCTTGTTGAAGAACTCGGAGTGTAATCTAGGAATCTTAGATAGTGCCTTCTGCTGTGTCATTTGCACTAATGAGCTGCAGAGGAAGCTGCAGAGGAAGTGATTCTGAAATGTGGCTCTGAACGTGTGAGGCCAGAGACGAGTTTCTGAATATTGCTCTTGACCGTATATGCCATTATAGGGGAATAAATGGATTATAGCCGTATAGGGGCATAAAGGTCACAGGATTGATCGGGGTCCTAGATTAGAACGCGACACCCACTCCACGAATTTATGTCCATCAAATTACTAAAACTATAGCAAAAGATGCATGTGTAACATTACCCGCCCCAAAATGCATATTTGCATTTGAAATGCCGTATTCGAAATACATGGAAGGTACTGTACGTCTTTAAGCATAGAAATCATTCAAAATTATAGCATATGTAATAAATGAACAATTTTGCAAAAAAAATTACACATGAAATATCTCTTAATACAGAAAAGAAGGGCGAGATTGAAAGCGGTTGAAAACTTTTCTTTTTCCCCAATGATCCCTTCCCATCCGAACCACTGTATCCCCGCCCCATCCCTCACTCCCCCTCCTTCTGGCCCCCTTGTCAGGTTTAGGGTAGGGTTCTTAGCGCTGGGATACCTTCGGGTGACTACGCGCTCTACAAGAGTTTTTAATAATAATAATAATAATAATAATAATAAGATAATTTTATCACATAGAAATGCATTTGTTATAAAATGAGCTAGAGGCTGATGTAAAGTTATTATGTCTCTAGATTTATCTAAAAAATAGAAGCTTCTGTTCTTTATGAATAGGTTTACTTTAAGCAAAGAATTTCCATGCCAGAAAAAGGTAAATATTTTTTTAAAGTGTTCAATTCAAAAAAATTCTTGTTGAACGGGGGAATAGAGTTCCAACGCTTTTCAGCAGTTTTTGTTGATCAAAACTGAAGGCCAAATTCAGAGTTCATGGGAACGCTGTGTGTCGGAATGCTTTTCAAAATTATTATTTCTGTTCGGGGGAGAACATCATATCAGACAGGCTCTCAAAAAATTGGTCTACAAAATCAGGTGACAGTTCGACCAAGTTTGATAGTGCTGTAACTTGGCAGGTGTGAGAATGATTGCTATCATCAAAGTCTGGATCAGCAATGCTCACAGAAGATTGTACCTGGGTGATGTTGCTTTTGTTTCTCGCTCCACTGTTACCACCTATTCGTAGCACAGGAGTCTCAACGAATGCCATCATCAGGATTGGTAGCCGCTGGGGACAACACAATGCGTGAGCCGTTATTGGACTTAGCAAAGTATCGATATCCATTGGTACTGCTGATGGAAGTGCAAGACAGATGTCCAACACGCACTCATCTCCGCATAGCTTACATCGAAGCACAGGTAAGATGCAGGTCTGCCATATCAGTCTGAATGAAAGAAACCAGGTCATGTTTAGATCTCTCAGCCTGGCCAATCCAAGGACTCTAGTTATTCTGTCCCGGTAGCGCACTGCTAGGATTGTTTCTTCCATCCTTGTAGGAGTCATGTCTGAGTTTTGGCTTGC
This sequence comes from Lissotriton vulgaris, assembly GCF_964263255.1. Classification (NCBI taxonomy): domain Eukaryota; kingdom Metazoa; phylum Chordata; class Amphibia; order Caudata; family Salamandridae; genus Lissotriton; species Lissotriton vulgaris. The sequence goes on along the minus strand of NC_141694.1, from coordinate 1,102,251,821 downwards.
CATATCGGAGCAGGAGGGTCAGAAATAAAATCCCTGCTACAAGTCCCAAAATAAAGGGTATGCCGCCAAAGACTGAATGGACAAAATTAGGAATGATTCCTAGAATTGCTTTGAAAGGTGTTAGCAATCCCGTAAAAATGGTCTTAAATATGCCTGGGATGCCTATGGCACTAGACATGTTAAGGAGTTGGCTAAGCATTTCTGTGAAATGCACGGGGCAATTTGTTGATAAAAGGTCATGAATCTCTGATGTTGTCCTTGCAACTAGGAGATCATACGTCACTTTTGATGACGTGATTAGCACTGTTGTCTGTAAAAGCACAGACTTCATTCTGCTTAAAGTATCAATTCGTATAGAAGAGAAATTCAGACGAGGCCAAATGGGAGTCTCTGTGTCTCCAGGGCCGTTTGGAAACAATGCTTGCATACAGCATTTGACCATGGATGTTACACTTATGAGATAGGCTTTTCCTGACAAAAGGCCACAACAGCTGTGATCCGTTCTTAGAATGTAACTCCCATTCGCGAGTTGCATAAAGAAAGGCTCTATCTGCGTTGCAGGTGTGACATATTGGTGGCATGAAAGGTTGTTTGAATTACCTTCACAGGCTCTGTGTAAATTAATACCCTGGCACAAAAGTATACCGCTTAGTGAATGTTTACAGTTTTCACCACTAAGAAATACATTTTTTTGCTGTCACTATAGCATGTATGTGTGTATGGTAATTTCCATGTTGACTTAATGTAACCTTTACCTAATTGTTCATACTGGCCAGTAGGTATGTATTCAAGGCAATTTTTAAATCGGAAAGTTGGTATCGGAATTGTGATAATCCCATGTATTATCCATTCAATGACAGGAGTTTCTGACATTGTCAAATGTAATCTCTCAAATTTTTCGATGCTCAGGATTGTATAGTCTGCTCCTTTCTGTGCCAAGCTGATTTGTTTATCAGTAAGGTTAAAGATGGAAAACATCGACGTTGTGTTGATTAAATGCCAAGGCACATAGCCTGAACGAAGATTTTGCAGCGTCCAGCCTAACTGTACAATAGAACGCAATTGTGACTGGCCATGCTGTAACATTAGCAAGTCTTTGTCTATTATATCTATGGCAGATGATACAATATTGTCCAACGAATATATTCTGGAGGACAGAGTCATTAACCCATTGTCCACTACAGAAAGTGATTTTTCCAAATTAATACAATCAATTTCTCGTATTTTTTCAGCTGTTTCAATTTGTGTGACTTTCCAAGCCTCGTTGTATGCAGCATAGATACTGGTCGCTATGAAACGTTTTTGACGCTGTTTGCGTGGTCCCATAATAAAATCGCGCAAATCAGCACCATCTTTAAGTAAAGACAAGTGTTGCTTAATTTCAGCCAGTGTGGATGATTCTAGCCATTCAAGGCACAGCTTCCCTACACTGTATGTTTTTACTATCCCTGGATGTTGTCTCTGGGAGTATCTAGGGTCTTGTCTGGTCATTGTTAACCCCTATGTTTTATTCAGGAATCTATCTTGACAGTTGTTTGTGTCAGTAGACCAGATTAACCACTTTTTCCAATCAGGATGTGTTCTGTTTAGATGTAAAATTTTAGATACGTCTATTTCAATATCTGTTGTTGCATTATCAGGTATTGGCTTCGGAATAGACGGTTTGTTAAGGTCTTTGATCTTAGCTAGGCCAAGACAGGTTGTTTGTTGAATTGTTTCATTTAAAAACATTATTTGTTCTGGGATCATGCAGGCTCTAAATAGTGCTTCTAGGCCTTGTACCTGCCAATCTTTTGTACCCCAGATTGTTTTTGTTTCAATGCAATTTTTTCAATAATCAAAACCAAATGTCATCATTTTTTCATAAAATGCTTCTGAATATGTCAATTTAGTATTTGTCAGCATTGTTTTCAATCCTGTTTTATTTAACAGTTTATAATAAATCGTTTCTGCATCACTGGTCTTAAACCCTGAGAAGTACTTGAATTTCTCATAGAATGTTTTAGAACTGCTTTTAGGTGGTGTAGCACAATGTTCCCATTGATTATACTTAAACACATTTCTAGGCTGTGCAGATTTATGCAAGTAATGATCACCATAGTGTGTGTAGCAGAACATCTGTTCATAATTAGACAAACCTTGTAAATAATCATGATCTGTGAATCTAGCTGACATTACTAAATTAGACTTCATATTATTAATGCTTTCAAAGTCCCAATCATCAGAGAATGTACTAGGTTTTACAAAGTCACTTAAGGAAACCTTGAATTGATGAGGATACTTCAGGATTTCCACCGGACCATAGATTTCATAGTCAGTTTTCTCCCATACTACCCCACCGGGTATTGGAATGGCTGTGACATTTACTGTTGACAGTTCTCTTTTCTTCACGTGGGATGATCTGTGTGGTTTGAGGACTAAGTTGATGTTCTGACTTGCTGTGTCCATTGTACTATATTTTCCCTCAATGAATTTTCCCAAACAAAGTACCATGATGAGCCAAAGCAGGAGGAAAAATATACCTAGACCAAACCAGAACTCTAACCATGGAGAAATAAGGTAAATTTCCTTTAGTTGATGAAAGAGTTCTGTTACTTTTTCTTTCAAAGTTTTTAATATTTCTGGCATTACTTCTGGGTTGCTTTGATCCTTAGAAAAGTTATCGAAGTTGATGAAGTAGCCAGAGGCAGTTCTGTCAATTGTTGGAATTGGTCTTTCAATTTGTCTTTCGGTATCACATTCTGATGCCACATCATTGTAGACTGGTGTTTCTTGACGAACTGTTTCAATCTGTGTCTCAAGAGGCACGAGTTCCATGGCATTATTGCGTAGTCCCTCTTCGTGCACTGCAGGCTGATCGAATGTGATTAGTCTTTCAGTTTGAACCTCTTGGATTGTTGCAAGTTTGGGTATTCTGTTGTTTCTCGGGAGTCCACTGGGCCTACTGTTGATTATAGGCCACATGCTTGTGGTTTCACCAGGTCGATTGATACAACTCTGTTCTCCTTTTTACCAGCAAGGGGTGGTAGTACAACTGATCTTGTTCCGTTGACTGCTAAGATAGGTACTGCTTTTCTGTAAGAAGGCCCAAATTCCTTCTTCACCGCTATTTTTTCTCTGACTAGATCCCCAATCTTTGGAATCCAGACAGGCCTTGCTGGGGCTGGTGGTGCCTCGTCAGTGGTAGCTGGCTGTTGCTTTAACTTTATGTTGCTTAAGGATTTTCTTGTTTCATTCAAGTCCTGGAAAACAGCCAAACGGTCTTTGATGTCAAAGTCTGTTTTCTTATCTTCTACCACTAATACCTGACTATCTAAGTCCTGAACTCGCATTCTAGTTCCGAACAATAGTTCATATGGGCTGAAACCTTTTAGAGAATTTATTGGCAAATTGTTTAGGCTTAACTGGACACTTATTAAACGTTTGACCCACCCAGCACCTGAACCTAATACCTTCGCTGTTATAGATTGCTTTATCTCCCGGTTTTTTCTTTCTACCACACTGTTCCCTTCAGGGTGTGACGGACAAGAATACCGCAAGCCAATGCCCATGCTGGCCATGGCCTCCTTATAAGCTCGAGAGCTGAAAGCAGGACCCTGGTCAGAATGGAACATGGAAATTGCGTATGTGCCGATAAAGACTCGCAGATCTTTTATAACCGGTCTGGCGTCAGCCGAGCGCTGGGGCCACATCCATATGAATCTCGTACAGGAATCCACTGCGACCATTATATATCTATAGTTGCCGTCCCTTTGTAGGGGACCACAGTGGTCCAGGTAAACACATGCAAATGGTTTATCTGAGATGAGAAGGGGTGTCTGCGCTGGTCGTTTTACTGTTGAAACTTTCATTCTTTGGCATATTTCGCATTCTAATACATACTTCTTAGTTTGTATTCTCATGCGAGGCCACCAATATCTGTTTTAATAGTGATATTGTTGCAGAAACGCCAGCGTGTGCAGAAGCAAGCCCTTCGTGTGCCGCTTTTATTAGTCCTAACCTGTGTTCCATGTTTGGAATTACTCTATCCCCCACTCCAGGGATTTGAGCAAAAGGAACATTATTCGTATCTGTTGAATATAAGTACTTTTCTGGAAAGCCTTTTGGAGGTGTTTTCTTATCATCTTTTACTGACGCACTGACAGCTTGTAGAATGTCGCTGTCTATTTTTGTTTGTGACCAAGTAATCGCAGCTACGGAAGCCGTTTGCACAGCTGCCTTCGCGGCTTCATCAGCCAATGAATTCCCTGCAACGTGAACGCCATCACGTTGATGACTCAGAGTGTGTATCACGTGAGTCTTTTGTAGTTCTTTCTGTAAAAGAACAACTTGTTCCCAAAGCATTTTATGCTTAATTGTGCCACCTTTTGCATCTTTGAAACCATTTTCCACCCAATTCTGCAAGTATTCATTATAAGATTGTACGCAATAATATGAATCGCACACTATAAGTGTGGGGAATTCGCGATCGGTATTTTCTAGCGCCATCTTAAATGCTACTAATTCAGCTCGTTGAGCTGAGCAATCTCCTAGAGATTGTGTTTTAGTGACCATTGGTCTAAATTTTCCTTTGTGCCAACAACCTTTAACAATCGCACACGCAGCACTGTAAGCTTGTTTGCCCCCAACTGCGGGTTGTGCTGATCCGTCAGTATATATAATACTTCCGTATTCTTCTAGAGGCAGGATTTCAATTGGCAGAGGACATTCATATTCATATTGTAAAAATTCCTGTGTCTTTAAGTAAGGATCAAATTTGTAAACTTCGTCGGTTGCAGCAAGAGAATTAACCCACTGGATCCATCTCGGATGCAAAGCTTTAGCATTAGGAATGCTTGCTTTAGTTACCGCTTCTAAAGCCGGTATAGGTGTAACGATTATTATTCGTTTACCTTGTGCTAGGGCCCTTTCTTTTGCTACAGCCGTCTGAACCGCAGTTAGAATTTTCTCTGTTGAACTGAATTTTATTTCAGCCTTTGTGTACAAATGTGATTTGTAAGCTATTGGTACCTTTTCTCCCTCATTAGAGGTCAGGTACGTGAATCCGCATCTTCCTGGGATGACTCGGATTACAAGATTGCGTGTGTTGTCACGTGTATCTAATTTTGCTTTTGCTAACATGTCTGTTTGCAGTGATCTCAAAATTTCTGTGTGTTTTTGAGTCCAATTGATTTGTTTAAAATCATGTTTAATTAATTCGTAGAGAGGTTTAACCCTCTCTGCGTAATTTAGAATGTAAGTTCTTCCGAAATTCAGAAAACCTAGAATCGATTGTAAGTTCTTCAGCGTTTTTGGAGCTTGGAGTACAGCGCACTTCTCTAAGAAGTTGTCCGCTAGGCTTTTTCCTTCACTTGATAATTCGTATCCTAAAAATAATACTGTCAGATGGGCAATTCGAGACTTTTTAAAGTTGAATTTGTAACCCTCTGCTGCGAACCCAAGTATAATGGTGTTCACTCTTTTCAAGTGAGTCTCCAAGTCGCCGTCTGTGAGATAGATATCATCTACGTAAGATAATGCCTCATCATCATACATTTGTAATAACTCTGTTACTCTGGCTGAGAACAGTCCTAGGCTGTTCTTGAATCCCTGTGGGAGCCTACAGAAATTTTCTGTGACCCCATTACTGAGAAAGCGGTCAAGTATCTGCTTTCTGGTGCAATGTTTTGACAAAAGAAACCATTAGATATGTCTAATGTCGTTTTATATTTTTTGCTAACTATGTTATTCATTAGTGCAGCACTATGCGAATTTTGTACTGCAAATGTTTTGCAACATGTGTTAAGGTGTCTGTAATCCAAAACTAGACGATATGAATTGTCTGGCTTGAAGACAGGAAACAAAGGATTGTTCATTTGAGAGGTGCATATTTCAATCACCCCCTGGTATTCAAGTTGATCTAAAATCTCCCTGACTTGTTTTTTAGCTTCTTGCTTAATGGGATACTACCTTTGTGCAGTCAGTTGACTTTTCATCTGGATTTTGTGAGGAGGAGAGTCCTCATCCCATCCTACATGATTTTTATATAATGCTGGTGCCTGGGCTACTGCCCATTTCCTTGCATAAGTATATTTTTTGTGAATCGGAATGTGATTCGAGAAGGCAGGCATAATCATTTCTTCGCCACAAGGGCACTCCCTGACAAACTCTGGGGGCCAATCTTTTTCAGCTAACAGAATATCATAGCCTTTTGAGAGTTTATCCCAAAATAGACCCCTTATTTTTCTAGTCTTATCACCCTCTATACGCAGTGTTATTTCGTATATCTTATGGGGCTCGCTAAGTCTGGTGTCGGCAGTTTCAACCTGAATGTATTCATTCGTGTCCACTGTCTCCAGATGACTCATCAGGATCTTGCGGGCTATAGTGATTTCTGCTGCACTGTCTAGCATTGTCTGTGCCCACTCCCCGTTTTTCAACTGTGTCCTCAGTATTCTCGGCATGTTCGATTACTCTAATACTGGCTACCTTCTTTTTTGGAAATTGTAACTTTTTACTTTGAGCAGGTTCCTTGTCTTTGGACTTGGTGTGCTCTCCTGGGTCTGACCGTCCTCTTCTTTCCGATTTCTGCGAAAAAGATCGAGAGGGACGTGTATCAATACTTTGATATCTGTCAGGCTTCTTCAAATTATCCCTATTTCTAAGGTTATATCTTTTCTCAGAGAGCTTCCTCTGGGGAGACTGGTGTTCTCGAGTCGGAGTTCTTTCCCTCCGTCGAGGAGATCTTCCTCTGGACTGGAAAACTTTTTCTTTGGGAGTGGATTGTTTATTTCCATCCCAGCTCTTTTTTGGAGTGTTTGAATTATTTTTAATAAATAATTTAACTAACTCTCTATATGCCTTTGTTAATTCTCTTATTTTAACTAAGAGGTCTTCACTTGACATTTTATCAATGTCTGGATGTGGTGTGTAGCTGGCTAGAACCGGCCACATTGCTCCTGGTCTACCTAGTGGACCGAGCCTGGTAATATGATCATTATGTTTTAGGACGCCTTTAAACCAGAGCAGGTGCTCTTGGTATTTTAATGGGATTTCAATCTCCTCGAAAGGAGCGTACTCTTCCTGTGGATCCCCTATTTTGTAATAGTGGAACTCGTGTGTTGCGGCGTTTGCCGCTGGAAATTTTATCCATGAATAGAATACCTCTGTCTGCTGATATTCGTGTGTCTCTATCACGAAGACGACTGTGCCACCTTGTGCGGTCAGTCCATTTTCTATAAGTTTTGAAGTTATAGATTTTCTTAAATGTGCCGGGATGATTATTGCACCAGGTTCAGTAGTCCCGTCGGGACCCTGCTGAGTCGCATCTACTGCGGCATCAGCTCCGTTGTTTTCTACTGACATTTTATAAATGCAGGTTTTACAGAGCAGGTCTCCAAGGAGACAAAGATTAGGTGCACAATATTTTGGAACTCTGTATCCTTCAACGGTGAGTAAACCAGAGCTTTACATAGGAATCTCTTCCTACTAAGGTCGGGCTGATTTTAACCTTTCACCCACTCCAGACGTCTATTGGAGTATTTACGGTAGAAAGGGGTCCGTGTGAAAAATGCACGACTGAGTTACTCTAACGTCTTGCGTTAGTTTTATCGCCTTGCCCCACGTTGGGCGCAATGTAGTGTAGTTGCTATTTTCCCAATAGGCCCTGCGCATGGGAATAACATAAACAGTAGTATGGACGTAGAAGTGCGGATTTTCCAGGTCTCCACTGACTATGCTAAACTTAATTGGGTTTGTTACCAACTAGCTCAGAGGTCACTGGAAACTTTCTTCTCTGAATAGGAAGTGATCAGCTTCCCTGGTACAGACAAGAAGGGATTCAGTTTTCCAACAACCGCATAAACATGACAACTTTGCTCCTTAGAATAAGAGTCAATCTCTAGAGTCGTGTGAAACAATAGACAGTTATTTTACTCAGTCAGTTTTGTGCAGATTACTTTCACCAATATGCAGAGAATAGAGAGACAGGCGTTTTCAATAAAAGGTATTATTTATTAAACAGTCTTTCTTCTCGTGCAAGAGAAATGAATTGCCACAATTGCAAGACTTGTTATTATAAAAAGTGCGTAAGTAAAATGAGGATTGCGAAATAATACTGTAAAAGCATTGATATGGTTTCTTAGCCATACAATGGTTTAAAATGAATAAAACATATATACATTCATATATACATTAGGCTAACGTACTCAACTGGTGCTTCTAACTACGCCTACCCCAGTGTACCTGACCTAAGCCTAATACTTGGGAGGGAGTAAGTAAGTAGCTTTAGTTAAGTTGGTTTTGCCAAGGTTTGCTTCAAGAATTCTCTCTAAGGGTTTAGTCAACACCATACCTCTGAAATAGAATGTTGGAGGTCTTGTATCTCCTTCCAGGACTCGATATCCCTTTCACTCGCAAGAGTAGGCTGGAAACGCCGGAGCTGGATTTTCTCGGCAGGAGAAAAGACAGCGTCTCTCTCAGCGCGTCGAGGAAGAGAAGGAGGGGCAGCGTCCGTGGGCAGCTTGCATCTGCTAGGCTCTTCAGGGGACAGCTGTTCTGCTCCTATGTGCACCACACCATCGCTATCATCGATGTCGTTGAGACAGCGATAGCATCAGTAGTAACATCAGCAGCGTTTGCTTAAGGCAACGTTGGTAATATTTATACCTGAAAGGTGCTTTGTTTAACGTAAGTTTTTGGACATAAGACGTCAATAAAGATGTCACTAGGAAGTGATCGTCTCTCAGTGCTCATTAGAGTTCTATTACTAATCAAAACGTAGCAAGCGGGGACTTCCCAGGTTGCTGAGTTTTATCTTGTTGAAGAACTCGGAGTGTAATCTAGGAATCTTAGATAGTGCCTTCTGCTGTGTCATTTGCACTAATGAGCTGCAGAGGAAGCTGCAGAGGAAGTGATTCTGAAATGTGGCTCTGAACGTGTGAGGCCAGAGACAAGTTTCTGAATATTGCTCTTGATCGTATATGCCATTATAGGGGAATAAATGGATTATAGCCGTATAGGGGCATAAAGGTCACAGGATTGATCGGGGTCCTAGATTAGAACGCGACAATATGACAGAAGTTCTTCGAGAGCCTCCCCCTTAGAGGAGTGTTCAAAGTGAGGTGGCGACGCAAAGGAAGGACCATGAATTTCATTAATTCGACAGTTAGAATTACACAAATGAATATTAAAATCACCCAAAAGGATAATATAAACATGAGTGGTTAGTTGCGCTTTATATGTTTTTAAAAACTGTGTCAGGTAGCAGAGATATTCGTTGCAGTACTTACTTCCCCAGAATTATAAAAATTAATTATCAGTGTTTTGGGGTTATTCGGGGTAGTGAGTTCCGCTAATAGACAATTAGGGGAAGCAGAGTCTAAAATCGTTACTGAACCCTTCAGTCTCACTAAGAGGAGGAACATCAACCCTCGCTTGGCTCTGCCCGCTGGTGTTGGGCGGGCTGGCTGGAAGTAATATTTAAAGCCATCCACCCAGAAGTTATTGTCCTTGTCCCAGGTCTCTTGAAGGGCTACAACATCACAGGCCCTGATGAGCTTTAACCAATTCTGGTCACCCCTTCTGCACTCATTAGCTGGCAGCCATACAAATAACAAGGAAACTTTACTAATTATCTGACCACTGGCTAAATAGCAGAGGCTTTGTACTATTTCGCCAGCAGTGAAGCAAACAAAAAAACATAATTTATTACTCATCAGCGGGCAAAACAGCAAACATACAATTAGACCAACAGTCATGCAAATAGCAAATAAACATATTTATTTATGTGGCTTTTGGTTAAAATACCAACATTTTAGGCATTCTGACTAGTTACCGGGCGAGAAGCAAATAAAGAAATGTTAATGTTTACCCTGCAGCTGGCTAAGTAGCAGAAATGATGTTCTGTATTACTGATGGCCTTGCAAATGCTTCAAAAGAACCTTCATTATTCACCTGGTGACTGGCTAAATAGTAAACAGTGTGTAACTTGAACAGTAGGTGTGAAAATAGCAGAGGAACTTTACAATATATCCCGCTGCTGTCTATTAAGCATGGGCGAATTTTGCGAATTCGCGGTTCACGAATTTGCGTATTTGCGAATTCGCAATCCGCTAAATCCGCAAACTCTCGCGAATTTGCAGATTTTTTATTTTTTTTGTGTTCGCAAGGGTTTCTGCCAGTTCGCAAGGGTTTTGTACCAGTTCGCAATTGCGAACTACTTGTCGGCTCGCAACGGCCGCAACTATGTTGTTTCTACGTCGGGTTCATCATCACAGGTTCACAGCACCCTCTGTTTCACGACTGCCACCCTCTGGTTCACCCATGCCACCCTCTGGTACATCACTGCCACCCTCTGGTTCATCACTGTAGATTATGGGGGGAAAAGCAAGCACACCTGCCCTGCTTCAACTGACATGAATTAATTTGGGGTTGATTAATGTGTCACTGAATTTAAACTTCCAGTCTGGCACCTGCTTCCTTATCTGTAATTTGCTTTCTGTTGCAGTGCAATTTTTTTCACAGGACCTTTGTGGCCTACTTATAGCTGTTCTATGAGACTGCTGTGAGGGTCAGAGCAGGGTCATAGAATAGTTGCAAGTACGCAACTGAACTCAGGAGGGGCCCCTCAGGAAGCACTACAGGGAATGGTTACTAATGATGAGTTTAAACTTTTGCACCTGCTGAGTGCTTTCAGTTTTGCAAAACTCATTTTTCTGCAATTTGGCGGGGTTCGCGGGGCGCGAATTTGTGCGAGATCGAATTTGGAAGCCGCGAATTTGTGCGAATATGCAATTTGTTTTTTTGCGGCGTGTTATTTCGCAAGGTTTTAGTGCGTTTTAGCGAGCCGCTTGTAGCGCAACGGCGCGAAGTTACCCTCACGGTCATTCACGGGCGCGGCCATCTTGTTTGCATGACGTATTTCCGTTTCCGGGCGCGACGTGTAATCTCGCAAAGTGTGGGGCTCGCTAGTACAAGTTCGCGTGTGATCGCGAGGAAAATCTCGCGCAAACTTACCACGCGGTCGGGAACGGGCGCGGCCATCTTGTTTATCATTCATTGCTATGGTTCTGGGCATGCTTTCTGTATCCTCTCTGAATCTCTGCCATCCTTTGCTTGTTTGAAGTTTTTTTTGATCTATTTTACTTATTATCCATCCCTCTAGTTTTCTAGCTCTATATTTTTGTGTTTTCTGCTACTTTTGGTTAATTTTAAACTACTTTTGTAAACTCTTCTCTTTTCTTCTTCCCTATTCTACTTCTTTTTTATTAATTTCCTTCCTTTCTGCCCAGACCATGGTAAAGAGAGCCGGGAAGCATCCTGAGAAGGGGAAGAGTCCCGCACCCCGTGCCCGGCTCACGTGTGGGCGTTTGAGGAGGGATCAGGTCACAGCCCGGGAGATCTTCAGGGCGGAGGAGGTGGCCGCACTAGTTTTTTATGTTCAGCGCCGCCTCCCCAGGACCATCATGGCAGGCGGCAAGATTGCTAGCGGGTACGAGATCCGGGAGCGCCGGAAGCGGTGTGAGAAGGTGTGCCGGGCCATGTACCAACACTCTTGGGTCCGGCGCACCTACAACCAGGCCACCCACCGTTGGACGGATCTCCTGGACCGGGAACGCGACTTGATCGACCTGCTTGGCCTTGAGAACCCCGGGCTTGGTGAGTAGTAGTAGCTATTTCTTCACTACTCTGTTTTCTCCTGCTCCGTGTGTTATTATATTGCAAATTTTAGTTTTTAACCAAGAGCAATAATGCTGCTGATTACATTGTAGGTAAATTATATTTCAAAATCTTCTGTGCATTTCAGGTGCACTGCTCTCCTTCTCAGTAGCGTTGCTACTATGCTTATTTGTTTTCGATTTTGTGTTCATTTCATCGGCTTGAGAAATTATGTATGAGTGTAGTTTAAAGAACTGCGTAATGCTAGACACTAAGGGTCAGATTTTTAATTACCAGCGCACCCCTGCAAAGTAGCAGGAATGCGCCAGTAATTGTTTGCCACGCCACCACCACCATGGGCCCAAAACGTCACCGAAGCGTTACGCATCTGTGCCGTAAAGGCGACGCATTGCTGGAGTTGCGTCGCAACAATGGCGTAGCTCCAGCAATGCTGTGGGGTGCCCTATCTCCCCAATGCTGCGTCAAGCCGTACGTCTGCTTCAAGCAGGCGCAGGGTTTGAGTCACGCATCATTGTCCTAAAAGTGACTGACTTGTAGATTTCCCTCAGCCACTTTTAGGATGCGTTCCTGCGCAGGAACGCCCTCTCCCTTGTGCCGGAGCGCCCCCTGATGGCGCAGGGCTTTACAATGTGATGCATCTCCAGTCCCATATGCGTCACGTTGTTAATATGCGCCGCACCATGGCGCCTCTTTTGTTCTGCCGTTGCGTCACAAAAGTCATGCAACAATGGAGCAAAAGCGTCGCAAGGGGCTTGTAAATCTGCCCCTACAGACTCAAGTCCAGTCCTTCCTTAGTACACCTGGCAATAAGAAGAAATAGTGGTAGTGGATTGATAGTTTGAGTATTTTAATGACTGGTTAATGTAGTAGGAAACTTTTTAGTGTTGTCGCTGATCTGCAATCACGATGGACTCTGTCTGTCACTTCGCGTGCTGCGGACTGCTGCCTGCCAGTCCTAGGCGAACCTTTTTAGAAGTTTGTTTAGTGAGTTACATAACTTTCCAAGTCGACAGTCCGCATATCAAGCAATACTAATATTGTGGTAGACCACATGAGATAGGTCGCTATATCCCGTGGAATAGTTGTCTATTTGCTATTTCGCCAAAATATTTTGTTATTGTTCTTTTGAAAAGTTTGATTTGGTTGACAAATATCATCCATGTTTTCTGGTCTTTCTTTCTTTCATGTTGTACATCAGCTCCCCCCAGGGGCAAGAGGGCATTGGAGGAGGCTGCTGCTGCTGCTGAACAAGGCCAGGATCGGGCAGGCGAGGGCTCCTTTGCTGGCCCCGGTAAGTTAATTTTAATATAGAGTAACTATTTTTTCCTAGCGTTCCTCATCATTCGATTTTTTCTAAATCGTCTTTGATCTTCTTGTAGACTGTATCTAAATTCTTATCCTGCCTCGACTATGACTCCCTGTGGTATTACTAGATTATTCTTATTAGTCTGTCTGTGTAGCTAACTAAGATTGCACATTTGGCAAAAGGTGTAAAACGAAGCTCCCATTCTAGTCAGCCATAGCTCTATGCACTGAGTGCAGTCCTCTGGGATTGTCCATAATGCCTTTTCAAGTCTTCTAAATGTTTATGCTTTGACAATTACCAACAACAAAAAGGTGAATGACCACCAAGAAAGAATAAGATACTACTTTACTTTTGGTTTGGATAGGAGGACAATCAGAACTATGGACACTAAATAGTGCATTGTTTATCAATTATAATAGGCGCAGGTAGACTTTCCACATACCTCAGTGATATCAGACTTTGAAGAACCCCCAATCTCCTTACTGACTAGATAGTGTGGCAGAGTCATTTAGCTCCCGAATTCATCGATGATTGATCCCCAATGATGATTATCCAACGCAGGACAAGAGTACAGAGTCAGAGTCCAGAAGTGTCAGAGGCACGGACTCATGCTTGCAAATTGCAAAACCTTTTGCTCATTCACTCATGACCAAAAACCACAGAGTCTATTTAAGTTGTAAAGCTTTATTAAAAGTAAAAATATTTATTAAAATCAATCTTGTCATAAGACATAAACGGTTGATTAAAAATGGAAAAGTGCTTATAGTGATTTTTTATTTCACACATTTATTGTGGGCGAGCTGAGCCCTCACCTGGTTTGAACTTTTATTTTTATTTTTGGTGCTGAATCATTGGTCCCTTTGTCCTAGTTATGATGATTTGTTCTTAGAAGTGAAGCTTCTGTCTGTTATGGGAAAATGGTGTGTGTTAAAAAGCAAGCATTCATCAGTTGTGCCAAAAAGTGCAGCAAGACAACACCCTTCCCTGGAAAAAGGGACATTTTTACTTTAGAGTAGACAGTCACAAATTAATATATTGGTTTCTGTATTCACATTTCTTCATTCCTAGACAAAATACTAGTGAGTGGTGTATGTCTATGACATCTAACATTCTTAAATGTACTTTGTAGGTGGAACATCTGGTGCTGGGCCCAGCGCGGAGGTGGAGGAGGAAAGCTCTGGGGAGGAGGCGGTGGAAGCGCCGGACCAAACTGCTGTGCGGGTTGCCACATTAGTGGCGGGCAGTGGTAAGCTCTTATATTCCTTACTTATTGAGATTGCAGACTGCATAGTGTGCTGCTCCCCGTGAGAAAACGTAAGGTTTGTCCGGATGAGAGACATGAAGAAGAATGATTGACATTTAGGGGCCTATTATGAAGGCGGACGGACCTGAGTCCGTCCGCCACCATAGAGTAGGAGGGACCGTCCACAGGGGCAGCAGTGGTCCCTCCGTGGTAATTAGGATGTGACCGCCACCCTGGCGGTCACATCCTGTATTTTTATCATTGCGGCGGGTGCTGCTTGAAGCAGCACCCGCCGCAATGATAAAAATGTAAATTGTGCATTTGTATGCACAAAGCAGCAGGCACCGCGCGGTGCCTGCTGCTTTGTGCAGGCAAATGCAGGGGGGTACCTCATGTGCACCCCCCACCCCCCCTTCACCCCTGGGGGCCCGCAACGGGCCCCCAAACAAAAATCCGTATGCCTTTGCACGGCGGAAATGCCGCCGTGTAAAGGCATGTTCCTCCAGAGATCCTAATATGGCTGGCGGTGTCTGATAGACACCGCCAGCCATGTTAGTGCTTTTCCACTGCGGACGAGAGGCGACCGCGGCGGAAAAGCTGCGGACTGAAAAACGATCCCCCAGCCATCCTAATCTGGCGGGGGGGTCTTTTTCAGTCCGCTGCGGATTTCCCGCATCCTCCGGGCCGGCGGTGGATTCCGCTTGCCCGGAGGATGCGGGAAATCCGCAATCCTAATCTGCCCCATAGTTTGAACGGATGGATGCCTGGATCATGGTACTATCTGACTCTTAGATAGCATATGTGTATCTAGATAGAGTAGACGGTCACTGGATGAACTAAGTGTTACTTTGAAGAGCATGTAACACCGCACCCGCACGTCCGTCCCAGTGTAGGAAAGGCAAGGAAAAGAAGTTGTAACTTTGTCTGAATACTACCATGAATAGTAGCAGTAGTTTGTATTGCAAGCACAGCATATATCCAGCTATTACGATGGCCACTCACTACCTCTGTTAATAAGTTTAGTAGAACTCGGTCATTCATGTGTGGATGTATCACTGTTCACTCAATAAAAAGCAAAGCACCTAAAGTCATCCCATATGTAAGCAAATACATACCATGTGTAGTGATAGATAATCAGATTATTTATCTTCTTCATTTTCCTTTTCTAGTATTCATTGGCACTGTAGGGTGAAAGTTAAATTAATTAAGCAGTAGCCCTTGTAACAGAGTATTCTCAGTGCCACCCGTAATAGAAAAGTAAGAGCATCACCACCTGCATGTACTGGACTGTTACAGTAACCCAAGTCTGTCTCACTCATCATGGCGGGCGTCTGTTTTTCTCGGGTGCAAGTTGAATGCGCTGGCATTATGCCAGCTTTCAGAAGTTAACATACCAATTTTGCTAAACAAGAGAGAAGAAGAAGAATAAGACTGGTGTACTGTCATATTCGACTCTACTGGAGTGAGTCTTTAGTGCTCGTAGAATTGATTCCTTAAACTCCCACTAATGTTAGAGCAAGGGTGAAGAAGTGGGAGGTTAGATAGATACTGGCCACAATAGTTATGTACTGCACATGCAAGTTGCTAGTTCTACTGTGACACAACGTTCTGCTGAATCATTTTGTGTTAATCTTAAAGAGCATTGGTTACAGACTATGTCTTTCTTTCTTCATATAGATGCTCCTTCCAAACCAACCCGGAAGGAGCTGGCTAGACGGGCCCGGCAACGGAGGCTGGAGGCCACTGTCGCTGAATATCGGTGGCTGGTGGCCCAGGAGGAGGGGGACACGCAGTCTACAACAACATCTACCGGCACAGCTGCATCCTCCTCTGCGCTCCCTGGGTCACCCAGTCAGTGCAGCAGGTCTCCAGCAGTACGGAGCCGGGGTACCGCAGCCACCCGCCATCGCCGAGCAGCAAAGAAATCAGCTGCCCCCCACAGCAGTTGCAAAAAACGGATGCACCGCCTTTCCCTGAGGGTTTCCTACCTCGAGCAGGAGCTGCTCAACACGAAAACCCTGCTTGAGACCCTCTGCAAGAAGCATTCTCACCTGGCCCGGAAAGTCAACAGCAGCAGCCAGCAGTAAGAGGAGACTGTCCCTTGCCCCTTTTTTAAAGACTTCTGGGGGGTGGGCATTGGGAGTTGGGTTTTTTGGACTTTTCACGGACATTCGTTGGAGTTAGGGAGTGGGGGTGGGTTGGGTCTTGCGGGAGATTATTTTTGTCAGTGATATAAATATACTTTAAACTTTATCTTAGCATACGTATTTTTTTACTGCTTTTGAGAGCTGGTGGGTGGGGGTTTAACAGTAAAGTTGTTTTCGAGAAACTTAAGTGGCATCTTGATTCAAGTTGTGTAATTAATTGCCCAAATGTTTTCAAAACTAAGTGCCTCTCACAGAGTAAGTGAATTCAATAGTCCTAGGACTTTACTAGGACTAGCGTCAGTCTCTCGTCTCTCCTAATACTCCATTATACTTCCTCCCCCCAAACGCTTATCTTACCTGTAATTTGTGTTTGGAAATAGGGCTAGGCACAGGGCTGGCTGCACGGCAAATGGCGATTAAGGTTGGCAATTCTGGGTGGATGAAATGTCATCATTACGTTGGTACTAGTGGTGTTACACAGTGGCAGTTGCAGCATCTGAAAAAAAATGAAAATTAAACCTTGTTTGTCCTTACCGTAGCATTAAAACGGTACAATAGAGAATATAGCAGGTGACAGTACACTAGAACAGTGCCACAATGTAGCCTAACAAATGGTAAAGTATTGAAAGTATAACTAGTACTTGTGTTGAATTTCTGTGACATTGGCTACTAATACAAGAAATAGTACCGAAGGTGAAGGACACAGCAGCGTAATAATTTGCCACGTCTAGGAGGAGGATGTTCTTGATGACCAATCAAGTTGATGGCGCACATGAAAATCTGCTTTCATTTGCCAATAGTGACTGAGTGTCAAGCTGAGTAAGAATAGAAGATATCCTCGGATTCCTTCACCAGCCTGTTGCTATGACCTTATCCTCCCCAGCAAGTGTATGGAATTATTGCTGTCATTTAGTCACACATCAATCAAAACCACACAGCCCGGGGGAAGAGGGTTAGGGTTTGAAAAATGTATGGGAATGGGGGATTTTGGGAAAGTTTTGTTGAGAGAAGAAAAAAAAAGCACAGCATGGACAAACAATAATTGAAGATAAAGAAATCTTTGGGTGCAAAGCTAACCATAAATCTTTTAAGTGACATAAAGGAAGTGCATGCACTACTGCATGCATGGTTACTGAAAAGTAAGTAGTACTTTCGACAACCGTGAATGAAAGAATGCGACAGTACAGGGCTGCAGCGTTTTCACTTGCCTATCTCTGCACTCAGAGAAACACTTCTTACATTAAATTAGGTTTAAAAAATAGCAGAAGTAAAACCTATAGAATGCCTGTAGGGATGAATTTAGAAGCAGAAATCAAAGAAATGCAGAGTCACACTCATAGAAGCCGTGGATTATATTCAAACCACTTGCAAGCAAGCAAAAGTATCCATACACAGCATCGCTCCAAGATTCGCAACCCCCCCCACAAACAGCCCCCCGCCCAAACACATGCAATACAAATACTGCTAACCCTAACGAGCCCTAAGTTAAGAATAGTGGCAAACGCTTTCTTTACCTATGCCAAATCCCCCCTTTCCCACCATGGATTTTCTTCAAATCACTTGCAACCAAAATTACACATTCCCACGAGTGCTCTAAGACCCCAGAACTCAGTTTCAAAAATCTAGAACACCCCGAAACACATGCAATCCAGCTGCTAGTGCTAACCCTAATGAACCCTAAGTTACAAAAAGTGCCAAAAGGCTTTCCCGCCTGGATTTTCTCCAAACCACTTTTATCCGGTATTAGACCTTCCCAGCAATGGCCACAGAGCCGTCAACCCAGGCTAAAACAAGTAGAAGACCCCCAAACAGCCAAAAAGCAAAAGTAAAAAAATGGGGACTTAGTCATTTTCAAGGCAATTTCCAAAAATCACTCCGCGCGCGCTCTGCAGCTAGGCCCTAACTCCCCTCTGCCACCATGGATTTGCTTCAAACCTCTTGCAATCAAAAGTATCCATACCCAGCAGTGCTCCCAGATCCCGAAACCCACCCACAAACACCAGGAAGCCCCCCAAACAGGCCCCCGAATATGCTAAATTGAGCGAAATGTCAGAAAAAGCTAAAACTTTTTCCTCATGGATTTGGTCCAAACCAGTTTTATCCGGTATTAGACCTTCCCAGCAATGGCCACAGAGCCGTCAACCCAGGCGAAAACAAGTAGAAGACCCCCAAACAGCCAAAAAGCAACAGTACAAAAATGGGGACGTAGTCATTTTCAGGGCAATTTCCAAAATCACTCCGCGCGCGCTCTGCAGCTAGGCCCTAACTCCCCTCTGCCACCATGGATTTGCTTCAAACCTCTTGCAATCAAAAGTATCCATACCCAGCATTGCTCCCAGACCCCGAAACCCACCCACAAACACCAGTAAGCCCCCAAACAGGCCCCCGAAATGATAGTGAGCAAAAAGGCAAAAACTTTTGCAAGTCTGATTTTGTCCAAACCAGTTTTATCCGGTATTAGATCTTTCCAGCAATGCCCCAAGACCCACCAACCCACCCGCAAAAAAGCACAACACCCCCAAACAGCCAAAAAGCAAAAATGGAAAATCTCATACTTACAATATTTTTTGGCCTTTTGTCCATACGCGCTGTGCAGCTAGGTCATGACTCCACTTTTCCACCATGGATGTCCTAGAAAACAAATGCAATCAACATTAGACTGTGCCAGCAGTGCTTCCAGACTCCGAAACTCACCCACAAACACCAGGAAGCCCCCCAAACAGGCCCCAGAAAACATGATAGTGAACTAAAAGGCAAAAACGTTTTCAAATCTGATTTTGTCCAAACCAGTTTTATCTGGTATTAGACCTTCCCAGCAATGCCCCAAGACCCGCCAACTCACCCTCAAAGAAGTAGAACAACCCCACAAGTGCAGAGTCTTTCTTGATTGGGCGTAATCCAGCCCTCTGCTTTGAGGGAAATAGGAGTTTGGAGGAGGAGGATAGAGGAGCATGTTCTTGTGAACTTGTGAACCTGAGGAATGCAGACTGCGGCACCTTCAAATCAATAAGCAAATAAGTGAAGACAGTTCTGCTGATGGGCTTGTTTTTGTGATTAGGTGATTAAAGTTTTTATTTATATTAACTGTGCAAAACAAAGAAAGACAGACACACAGGAATAAAAGTGAATAAGGACGAAAAAGAAAGTTATTGATTCATTGGCTCATTTTCAGGGCTCGGTGTCAGGGAATAAGAGTTCGTCCTCATACTCTGCGAATTCAGGCGGGAGTAGGTCACCTAACAGAGAAGGAATTCCCTCATCTAAGTTCCTGTCCTCCTCATCTTCTTCCGGCGTGTATTCTCGTACTTTGTAATCTGGTGGTATGAGGTGCTGATTCATCTTGATCATTGTTAACCTCTCCACATTTTTGGGCGAGAGGCGGGTCCTTTTGCAAGTTACAATGCCACCAGCAGCACTGAAATCACGTTCAGAAGACACGCTTGCGAGTGGGCAATACAAGTAGTTTATAGCCAGGTTGGAGATCTCTGGCCACTTTTTTCCCATGCCAATACGCCAATTGGTCATCATGAACATAGACCTCTGTTGAGTCATTCAGATAGTCCTGCACCATCGACTCAAGGTTCTCCACGGTTCCTCCACTTTGCTTACTTTTTGCTGGGACCTTTTGAGAAGCAAACCCAAGCTGAGTTAGCCAATCCTCTTCTTCACCCAATGTTACTGTTATGTCTGGTGCAGATGATCCGGTTGCCGGTGTTTTTAACGGCTGAGAGGTCACTTCTGCCACAGTCACAGGTGCAGAAGTGGATTCTTTTGATGGCTTGCTGATGCTGATGTACTGCCTTTTCCTTCAATTTTCTGCCGTTCTCTTTCAAACCTCATGGCTGACACCGCTAGTGAATGTTTGTACATTAAAACTTGTGCGTCACCAAAAGCAAAGAATGCTCTGCCTGCCAGTGCCTTTTTGTAGCGTGGATCCAGAATAGTAGCACAAATGTAATGCTGTTCTGAGGGGGTCATTTGAAGACGTTCATCACCAAGTAGGCGCTGTAATAATTTCTCTGCCAAAACAAAAGCTTCTTGCTTTTCTTCATCTTTTTCAAACGTAGAAGACACCGCCTTCAGTTGGTGCTCTAGCATGCGCAACAATGGGATAGCTTTTCCCAAATTACAGTCCTCCCTGCTGACTGCACGTGTGAAGACCTCAAAAGGACGAAGCATGTCTGTCAGGCTTTTAACTAGCTCCCCTTGCGCCGCATCTAGCCTCAGGTCCTTCAGAGCTGTACCCAGTGTTAAGAAATACTGATCGATTACCGTAAACTGCTCATACAGACGCTCAAGCATGTAGAAGGTTGAGTTCCAACGTGTTGGCACCTCCTGGATGAGTGCTTTCACTGGCATTCGACGTTCATGTTGCAGGCCCCTCAGATGCTTCCGGGCCTTAAAAGAATGGCTGAAATGGTTGAACATTCTTCGGCAGGTGGTCACTAACTCGCATACTGGACTTTCTTCACTCAAGAATTTTTTAACAACCAGGTTTATACAGTGCGCCAAACACGGCACTATGAAATATTTACCCAGCTCCATGGCCTTAACTACATTGGCGCCATTATCCGTGGAAACATAACCAATCTTGCGTTTTTTTGGGGGACAGCCATTGAAAGACCTTTGTGTTAAACTCCTTCAAAATGTTTTCTCCTGTATGACTTGTCTGCATGCCAAACATGGCTAGTGTTGCATGTTTCTGAGCAGCTTTAAAAACGTTGTCCGGGTCAACACCTGCCCTTAGCTTTGCTGTAACTCCTGAAAAAGAGACGCAGTGATGCACATTTAATCAGTGCCACTGGTCCACATGTCTGTTGTCAGATGTATAGTGTGAACAGCACTCTTCTGCAGAGCTGCCCCAATCACCTCCAGCACATCTTCATGTAGTGCTGGAACCGCAACTCTGGCAAAATAGAACCGGCTAGGAATCTTCCATTTAGGGCTGAGCGTTGCCACTAATTCTAGAAAACCAACCCCTTCCACAAAAGAAAAAGGGAGAAATTCCAGAGCTAGCATTTTAGCCAGCTTAGTGTTATACAGACGCGTCAGTGGGTGGTTGCGATCAAATGGCGCTTCTGAAAAAAACATGCTTCTAATGGTGGGCTGGACCATGATTTTACGGGATGATGATGATGACTTCTTCGACCCAGTTACGCTCGGTGATGATGAACTTTTTCGCATTGGTGTCTCACTCTCTCCCACACTCAGTTTCAGTTTATAACTTTATTCGAATGTTTAAAAAACATCATAAAAGTATACAGTTTAAAACATTACATATACATGGTACTCAGAATACAGAGACAAAAATAACGTTGTCACATGTTGTGGGAATTACTACACATAAAATTACGGGAAAACCATGCTAAGTCTAGCTCTAATAGATTTCAGAATAAAAGTGGCGGTATAAAAACAGATATCTGGGCTTGAAAGTGAAAAAAGAAGCCTCAAAGCGCTATCGGTAGTATACATATTATATTTAAGGAACATAGGCTTGAGGAAACAGATGCGTTGTGCTTTATACAGAGGACAGAATAATAGAAAGTGCATTGTGCTTTGTTTGGAAGAGTCATCACATGGACATGGGGTTACTGGATGGGATTTCATAATCGGGAAAGCAACCAAGTTATGCACTATACCTAATCTTAGCCTTGAAAGAACAAACTGGTGGGACTGTCTATGGATAACTTTAAGGTACATTGGAATACCCCGGCTATCATCATTCAAGGACAGGTGGAAAATATGTGTGGGATATTCTCTAGTAGCATAACTTCGCACATCCGACTTCGCCCTAAGATAGACATTTTTTACTTCCTGTTTGTCTAGAGTGTTCAGACTGGTAGGGTCATTTCCTAGGTCCATGTCAAACAGGTCTTTAACAGTCATAACTACATATTTTAACCATGGAATACTTAAAACTTTATCCAAGAGCAAACAGTCTTTGATGATATCTTTGGTGAATGCTGTTTCCGGCTTGGTAAAAATGGATTTCCATACCAACAGTGGCCTTAACCCAGTGAGGTCGGACAGGTAATCCAGATCTAGTTCCGAATGGGTTAGAACAGTAGATGCCGAGGTGGGGAGACAAAGCAGCCGTTTAATGAACTTGTTTTCTTCAATTTGCAGGGCCTTGGCATTGCAATGTCCCCATACCCCCGAACCATACAATGCTATCGAAGTACATCTGTGCTTGTATATAGTCAACATATCAACAATGCGGCGGCTACCTACTTTGGAGGCAAAGCGGAAGACGCCTAAGGATGCTTTCCCCATTCTCGCTTTAACATTTGTTTCCTCAGGGGCCCAGGATCCTCTGTCGTTAAATGTGACTCCCAAATAGCAAAAATTTGTGACAGTTGCAATATGATTTTCCTTAAAAGAAAAAGGTTTAAAAAGTTTCAACTTTTTCCCACACACCATGACGAACGTTTTAGAATTATTAATTTTGAGTTTCCGTTTCAATATAAAATCATGGAACCCATCCATCAATTTTTGTAGGCCTATAGGAGTCCTAGAAAGAAGAACTGTATCGTCGGCATACAATAATACCGGTATAGGGGTGCCTCCTACTTGGGGGGCATCAGCATGAATTTGCTTTAGTTCTTGTTCCACCGAGTTAATGAAGAGGGAAAAAAGCAACGGGGCTAATACACAGCCCTGTCGGATGCCAGATCTTACTCTGATCTTCCGTGTGCACTCGCCCTCAGGACCATAACGAATTTGGGCGGATAGGTTAGAATAAAGTGTGGCCAAGAAATAGATAATATCGGGGGGGGCTCCCATACCCAGCAGAGTTGTCCATAACAAGGCATGGTCGACCAGATCAAATGCGCTTGAAAGATCTGCAAAGCACAGAAATAGTGATCCCGGCTTGGCCTTGGTATACTTCCCTATTAAAAGGTTCAAGTTAATACATTGTTCGATCGTACCAAGGCCCTTTCTAAAGCCGTATTGGGATGGGGCAAGAATGTTATTATCTACGGCCCAATCTTCCAAGCGTGCTAACAGGACCCTACTCAGGATTTTTAGTGAGGAATCCAAAAGGGAGATAGGGCGGTAGTTCTTGGCCTCTCCTCTATCCCCCTTTTTATAGATTGGAATGATAATGGATTCACCCCACGTGGAAGGGGTCCTGTTATCCATAGCAGCATTAAAGGCTATGGTCAATAGTGGACTCCAGAGAGCTGGATCATATTTGTATAGGTCGATCGGCACCCCGTCTGGGCCGGGGGCTTTTCCCCCTTTGCTATTCCTTATAGCCAAGTCCACCTCATCGGTCGTTATTCTCGGGGATTCAACTAGGGTAGTGCAAATGATGTTATCATTGGCTAAGGACTCTCCAGTTGGATCAAAGATCCCTGAGAAATGGGCCACCCATCCCTCTTCATTAACTTGGGCAGTGAGGACAGGGAATTCCTCTTTTTGCAGGAATGGACTATTGATGGTACTCCAGAATAGTTTACTATCCCGGAGGGCTGCGGCTTTACTCAGATCTTCCCAGGCTATTTCTCTAAGTTCTTGTTTCCTGGTTTTGAGCGCATTTTTATAATTGGCCCTCAGGGATTTAACCACATCCCTGTCTCTCGGGGTACTTGAAAGGGCAAATTTGAGGGATTTTAGTGCCCTTGTACATGCTTGGTTGAACCAGCCCTGTGTGGCCTGTCCGGATTTGGCCTTCTTTGAGGTGAGTGTTTGCTTAATTATGATACCCAGATTCTCAAAGTTATTTATTGATTGTGCTGCGGGGGCTTCCATATCAAGGCAACTGAGTATCATATTTAGGCCAGCTTTCACCACCCTGCGATGCAAATTCTCTGCTTTTTCCCCACTCCACTTTATGCGGGTCCCATTAGGTCTACATGGTGTAATGTCATCTACAACCCTACCAGAGAATACATCCCTAAGGAGCTCACAATATAAAACCATGGTGAGTGCATTGTGGTCACTCAGGTCGTGATCTAAAATCTGGGTAACCAAACAATGGGGAGCTGCCCGGTTGGAAATGATCAGGAAATCAATAATGGAGGTGGTGTTTCTCCCCGTGAAGGTAGGCGCCAGATTACCCTCATTATCAGGTGCATGTTGGTGGATTGATATATCAATTTTTAACATCAAATTATTAAGGGAAGTGCCATATGGAGAGTGTAAAAAGTGGAGTAAATTTTCCCCATTTTCCCCATCATAACCACAGGTAGTAGAATATGAGAGAGGGCAAGTTCTAATATTAAAATCTCCTCCCCAAACAATATCATAAGATACAGTTGTTTTACAAAGAATAGAATCCAGAGCCGATTCAAGTTTGTCTACTACAGTGGTGCTGGAGGGGTCAAAGGTATTATTATAGTGGTTAATCAACAATAGATTTCGGTCCCTGCCTACCAAAATTTCCAAAATTTGCGAATGGGACCCCACAATATGGCTTTTTCTTACTCGTAAAGGTAGGTGTACAGAGAGTAAAATCAACAATCCACCTTTGGCCCTCCCCATTGCAGATTCCACCGCATTACAGTTATAAGCAACAAAACCATCAAAGGCAATATCTTCCGCTGACCACGTTTCCTGCAAACATAGGATATCATGAGCCACAATGAGTTCCCTCCAACCCAGTGCTGAAACCTTCTGCCGCCACCCAGCAATGTTCCAACTCATCAATGAGTAACCCTTAACCCTTTGGTCCATAACTGTATTAATGTCAATATTTGAGACGGAGGGTGTGGTACGGGTCATATCTAGCGGAATCAAATCCGGTACAATGGGGGTAGCTGGGGCAGGGGTGATGGGGGTGAATTCAGGACATTGTATGGTAGGGGTTGTAACGGGTGTAATCTGGGCCAAATTAGTGGGGATAGCTTCATTAGGGGTGGTTAAATGGACCGTGGGCGGAACATCAAGTGTAGCCTGAGTATTAGTCAGCTTCAGAGAGCGAGAGACGGGGTGTAGTCAGTCTACTCCCTCTAGGCCATCTAAGCAACCATAGCGGTTAGAATCCATGAAAGAGTGGAATTGGGGTGCGTATTGGGGTAGTCTTGGTGGTCTAGCATCATATGCTCGTTGTCTGCCCCTCCGTTCCACAACGGACCAATCCCCTCTTCTTTGTTGATGGCGAGAGTTGGTTGGTGGGAAGAAATAGGAAACGGGAAGGGTCTGGATCGTTGAGTCGAAAGACCTGTTAAAACCAGCACAAATATGGGATACTGTACGAGGGTCTCTAAAACTAACGGTTAGGCAGTCCCCATTGATGTTTTTAGGGGTCTTGCCTATCCAGGGGACCCTCCTTACCATAATTATTTCATTGTGCAGGTGGCCCGGGAGCGGTCTATTCCAATTGAGCCATTTTATAACTTTGCTCTTCAAGGAGCTAAAGGTTTCTGATTCCCCTGTTTCTAATGGTGGTACTCCGGCTAAGATGACAGTAAACCGGTTAGCCTCTGGTGGTAAATCGGGCCGCCTGGCTCTAGGGGTATTGAGTGCCTCGCTTGGTACTCCCTGGGTCCCCCCAGCCATATGGTCTGGTGGATTAGTTTGGCTTGGTTGTTGACTCGCCCCATTGTCAGTTGTTAAATTATTGGACTGGGATTGGATAAGGGGTGGTATACAGGTATTTGGTGGGGGGATATTAGGTTGATTCAAAACCGGATTAGAAGGGGCGGGAATAGCAGGGGTTATGGTAGTCGTTGGGATGTGTTGGTTCTGGAGGTTACCAAGGGTGGCTAGAATGGAGGCAGATGTTTTCTCTACATTTGATATTCTGGAGCAAAGCCTATCCAGTTTAGCCTCTAATGGGGATATAATTGATTTAAGTAGTGCCACGGCCCATTCCATAGATATTTCTCTATTCGGGGATTGGGCATCACGGGGGGTCTGGGGTAGTGGTTCCTCCCGTACTTTAGCAGTTTTTGTAGCCCTTCCCATTTTAGCTTCTTTTTTGTTGTACACTCTTTTCCTTTTCCTCACGGCACCCTCTCTTTCCCCACGACTCTTAGACTCAGTAGTACTCACATCAGGATGGGATAAAATGGAGGCATTTTCACTTATAAGTACACAGGTAGGGTCAGCAACAATGTCAGTTGATATAACCGGGGTGGCTAGGTGGCTAGGGTCTTCTATGGGCGGGGATATTTTATCCGCAATAGCAGACTGATTGCTATCTCTAATGGGCGTTTTGGCGTTGGCAAGGGGTCCTATGGATGATCGTTTAAGGGAAATAAGTTCAGTAGATAAACGCTTTTCCAATATGACAATCTCCTTGTCTATAATGTTATTAGCCCTAATGAGGAATTTCTCCATACCTCCGGCGGTTGACAGGCTGCCAGTTAAGGAGGATTTAATCCTATTGTCTCTGCCGGCCATAGTCCTTAGGGGTGGGGGCGCACACAGGTTAGAGGGGTGGCCCGGTCCGGTCACTCCGGGTCACGAACGGCCACAAACGGTCCCGCCCTTGTCCCGGGCTTCTCCCGGCGCCCTCCCGCGCGCTCCCGCGCCGCGGGAGTGTTAGTTCCTATATGTAGGTGTCCAAGTAGCTACCAGGAGGGCGGGGCCGGCAACGAAATCCGCCGAGTCCAGGTGAGGCAGCTGCTTATGGTGATCAGGAGTGAGGGCGGGGCCGGCAGGGAGAGCAGCCCAGCTGGAGAGGGGCTCGCGGGGACTCCTGGTCCTCGGAGTCCGCCGCTGTGCTCGCAGCCCTGCCGGTTGCTCCAAAGTATGCCCCTGAAAATGCAAGCAAGGAAAAGGGCTGCTGCCGCGATGCGGGACCCGCGCAGCGGGTCCGGCGAGGGGTGGCGGCGTGCAGCGAAGACACTGGCTTCCTTGGTTCCTCCCTCGGGTGAGGTGTCCGTCGGTCAGGGTCGGCAACGAAATCTCCCACACTCTTAGTGTGGCTCACAGGGGGTGTGCTGCTGACAGGGGTACTGGGTGTAAGTGAAGTGCTTGACGCTTCTTCCTCCTCGTCATCATCAGATGAAACATCAACGTATACAGTTTGTTGACTTCCAATTTGGGCTTCCTTGATCTCCTTTAGGTGCGCAAGCCATTGGACAGTGTGCTGTCTCTCAAGATGACCTCTCTGGCCTCCGGTACCATAGTTAGTACCAAACTTACCATGACTAACTGCAAGCTTACAAATGCTACAAAAGGCCATGTTTTCCCTTTTTGGGCAAACACTAAAGAAGTCCCAAACTGCAGACTTGAAATGTCTGTGGGGGGCGGAGGAGGCGATACTGGTTGTCATGCTGCTAATGCCAGATGAAGTGGAGGATGTGTGTTGCCGAAATTTACTACGTTGTGCACTTGCACCACCACTAATTGAGGTCGAGGTGGATGGAGGTCCCTTCTGGCGAGAAAGAAATATGGAAGCGGTAGGTGGTGGTGTACTAGTTAACTTCCATGATGGTGTTCCCATTGCCTCCTCATCGACAACATCAGGCTCAGCAGCTTTTCGGGCTAGGGTCAAAATGTCTGTTTGCTGCATGCCCGCTGAGACTTGTATGATGATTGCATCGTCGTTGTGAGAGTCTTCATCAGCAGGAGTAGTAGACGCCACTTCTTCTTCAGCACCACACTCCATAAATACGAGAGTTTCTGGGACCTTCCTTTTACGCTTAGCTACCTTTGTCAGATCATGGTGTGCCTCACTCTCAGACAACAGTGGTGGTTCCCAAGTTTGATCCATATCATCAGAAGGAGGTGGGCTTGAAGAAGATGTAGACACCATCCTTGATCTTTTCCTTGCTAGGGACGTGGAAGACAATGAATGATCAGGAGGAGTGGCTTCCTCAAATGATACCTCGGCTTGAATGTCGATTTCCTGATGTGCCCCTACTTCGGGAGGAACAACTATTGTGGGCACTTGTACCCCTCCATGCACCTCTGCTTGCGCGTCTCCTTGCGCTGCCTCTCCTTCCACATGTACTTGGGCTTGTACTTGCACATGTGGTTGTTGTTGCGGCTGTGGTTGTTGAACACTTGTCAGATGAGTTACAACAACCTGTGTTGATTGAGGGACATTGCTGCTACTTTCTTGCAATGAGCCAACATCACTGGTCGATGGTGATTGAACAACTAGACTGGCTGCCTCTGCAGCACTCAAGGGCTTGGACGTAAGTCGGCGTAGTGATGGTGGCACTGAGCCCAATGGAGCGGGGGTACTGCTCCCAGCTTGGTCCCCAGCAGATCCCGCTGCTGCTGCAGGCGTACTTTTTTTTATTCCAAAAAAATGTGGCGGGCGGCACACCAGTCTTCTTGGTAACTTGCTTCTTCTGCTCCTTACTGGCAACTTTCTTGCTAGAGGACTACGGGGAACTTTTTTTGGGGCCATCTTCTTCAGAGGTCAGAACAGCAGGCCGCAGTTGTACGAGTTGCAGAGTTGTCTGTGGCCAGACGTGACGTCGCGTGACGTTATGCTGCACACACACACCGCTGCAGGACTTCTTCCTGGCACTGGTGGTTCTCCTGAGTCTTGTGCACCTAAAAGCAATGGAAGACAGAGGAACATCAGTTATACACCCCAAAAAGTCGAAAAACACATAAAAATCAGCACAATCCCATGCCATCCATGCCCTCAATGATGTTTAAATTCAAGACACCCCACAGAAAGACTAGGCCCATGCACCACTCACTAGCCCTGGACAAAAGGCCCCAACAGCAGCCAAAGAAATCGAAAAACACACAAAAATCAGCACAATCCCATGCATCCATGCCCTCAATGATGTTTAAATTCAAGACACCCCACAGAAAGACTAGGCCCATGCACCACTCACTACCCCTGGGCATAAAGGATGAAAGCTAGGCAAAATGCGTGCAGGCCGGAGAACACTGCCTGCCTTCAAAATGGCCCCTTGCCCCCAGCACATGGCCAGGGCCTGTCTGTACCAGCACTCAAAATGGCCCCCACCCACATGGCCGTTCCCCAACAGCAGTCCAAAAAATCGAAAAACACACAAAAATCAGAACAATCCCATGCCATCCATGCCCTCCATTATGTTTACATTAAAGAGACCCCACAGAAAGACTCAGTCCATGCACCACTCACTAGCCCTGGGCAAAAGGCCCCAACAGCAGCCAAAAAATCGAAAAACACACAAAAATCAGCACAATCCCATGCCATCCATGCCCTCAATGATGTTTAAATTCAAGACACCCCACAGAAAGACTAGGCCCATGCACCACTCACTACCCCTGGGCATTAAGGATGAAAGCTAGGCAAAATGGGTGCAGGCCTGAGAACACTGCCTGCCTTCAAAATGGCCCCTTGCCCCCAGCACATGGCCAGGGCCTGTCTGTACCAATACTCAAAATGGCCCCCACCCACATGGCCAGTCCCCAACAGCAGCCAATAAAATCGAAAAACAAACAAAAATCAGCACAATCCCATGCCATCCATGCCCTACATGATGTTTACATTTAAGAGACCCCACAGAAAGACTCAGTCCATGCGCCACTCACTACCCCTGGGCAAAAGGCCCCAACAGCAGCCCAAAAAATCGAAAAACACACAAAAATCAGCACAATCCCATGCCATCCATGCCCTCCATGATGTTTACATTAAAGAGACCCCACAGAAAGACTCAGTCCATGCACCACTCACTACCCCTGGGCAAAAGGCCCCAACAACAGCCCAAAAATCGAAAATTCCAAAATTGTAGTTGCAGCAACTGTAATGCCCCAAACATACTTACTTGTGAAATTTCTAATCCAAAAGTGATCCAAAGAAAGTCAAAAAGGCCTCAAATCCAAATATCCAGCAGCATCCACAAAAAGTAATCCTTCCAGGTCAAGATCCAAATGAAAGTGACCAGCACATGAAGAAAGCACTGGGAGGAGCCTGCTGGACAGGAACAGGAAGTTGGAGACTGTGGGGCACTTCCTTCCTCCCACCCCCCCCAAATGGATTTCTTGCAAGCAAAAGTGCAGGCAAATGTCAACCTGAGGAGTTATTCTGATAAAAATCATCATTTTCAGAAGGTTTATGCTGCTTGCTGGTGGATTTCTTGTGCAGAATTGCAAATTTTGTAATTTCGCGAGTGCGGGATTGTTGCTGCCCGCCGCATCTACGTGTTCGCAATTGCGAACTCCCATGATACGTGATCATGGCGTACTTGCGTTGACAAACTCTCGCTGTGCAAGGTGGCAAGCCGAGATGATGTAATCGCGGTCGCCAAACTCCCGCGGGATCCCGCAGCAAGATCCAAAATGGCGCAGCACTCGCAAAATATTGAGAAAAACAACTCGGCAAACGCTGAATGACAGTAAGTGAACGCCGCGTGCCGCAATATTGTATCACCAAGCAAAAAAATCCGCCGCGTGCGAATTTGAGGATTTTCGGCAAAATCGCGAGAGTTTGCGGATTGCGAATTTACCGAAAATCCGCAAAATCCGCGAGCGGAACTGATTTTACGCCCATGCTTATGGTCTATACAGTTAAAAAAAAATTATTGTGTATTTTTCAGATTTCAATAGGTACTTATACCAGCTAGAACTGCAAACAAGAAGTGAACACAATTGACATCCAATTCCTTATGAAAGTTAGGGTACTAAAGTAATCTATTTTCAGTTGTCAAAAGTGGTTGAAAATTGTGTATATCATTTTTGTGAATGGAACAGTATTTTGCCCACCAACCTATGTCCTGTTTAGTCGGTTCACAAAATACTGAATCGCAGGGGGTTGCAGAATGACCTGCCTAATATACATAAGAAAGCTGCATTTGTGACCCTCTGTGATTGGCTATAATCACAAAGATGGTCAGAAAGCCTGTGATATTGCGACAAGAGACACTTAGTGCTAAAACTGGCTTTGATGCAGGCACTGGTTTATAGGTCTGAAGGGCCCACATGTTTTAATGTTTCCAAGTTATTTTAACAGACATGGCCCAAAATGCTACTCCATTACACCACAGGCCAATACATAGCAACTTGGGAGGCCCTTTATGGAGGTTTCTCATGCTCCACAAATCATCCTTCTTCTTTAAGTTTACCTTCAGTGGTGACTAATGATAACGATGGGTATAACCTTTGCAGAACTAGTTAAAGATGTTTATTCTTTTAAAGCTATGTACATCTGCTTACTCACAAAGCTATGGAACTGTACCAGGGCCAGATATAAGATTATCAAAAGGTTCCATGTTATCAGGACATCTCTTTTTCTGCAGCAATCTGTGCATTCTGGAAATACTAATATTGACTCAGTTCAATTAAAGAAATCTGACTAAAACACCTGAATTTGAAAAAGTAAAAACAGGAACTGGAAATTTTGTTGCTTAGTGACATAGAGCCATGTAATATTTAGCATGATGACATCAAAATAGAAACAATTGCATAAGGCCCCTTATGAAGTGACTAACAGTATAATTGAGAGGCTTCATTCTAATCTCATGACAGAATGAAGAAAAACGATGGGCCTGATTAGAGTTTCGAGGACAAAGTTAACATTGTCAGGATAGCAGAGGGCAATTTATCAGTCATCCTCAGAGACCTCCGCCCCCTGCCAAATTTAGAGCTGTCCACTGGTCCTGTGATCAACTCTCTATATTGACAGGAAATATTGTCATAGCGGTTCCTGTGTATGCATGAAACATTTGCAGGACAATAATACCAGACATGATGGCAGGCCTGCAAACTTTTCAAAAGTTGTTATTTTTCAAAAATAACTCCCAAAGTAGGTGGTTGTTACTGAAAAAAAAGCTAATGGTCCCACATGCTGGGAGTTTTCCTCCAGGTTGGCAAGGCCATTGTTTTCCCTGCCCTTACAGCCAGGTTTTACTTTAAATATGGTAGACAGTATTAAGTCCTTTCTTCAACTACCTCTACTTTGTCCGGCCGTCAGAGGAAGCATTCCATCCTGGAGCCACAAGCAAAGGAATTGGACTATAATTAATTGAACTGAATGTCATTGGGATAATAATACATTTCCCAGTAAATCAGAGAAACATATATATGCATCAAAAACACAGAATATTAGAATCTAACAGAGATTTATATTCATTGACTTTAATAAAAGCCAGGTCCTGATACTCCTGGGCCTCTGTGACTTGAGCTTCCTTTTCCTCTTGGTTGTGGCCCCACTGGTCTTCCTTGCTCTGGTCTACTTAGCTCTTGTCCTCCTGACTTTGGTTGCCTGGCCATCTCCTCTTGATTATGCAGGTCTTGTTCTCCTAGTCTTCCTTACTCTCAGTTGGGTTTGCCCAGCGATGTTCTTCCTATTTCTGGTCCTCTGGTCTGTGTTTTATTCCTGGTTTTGTGCCCAGTAGACTTGATCCTTTTGTTTCTCGTCCACCTTATTTGGGTCTTTGTAAGCCTAATACTATTGGTTCTGGTCCTTCTAGTTTTCCTGTTTATTTCAGGCCCCCTTTCTCTTAGCTCTTCCTTTTCTTTCCTGGTCCACTTTTCCTCGTCCAGTTGACCTGGTCCTTCTGATCCTTCTCACCCTGCTCATCTGATTCCTAGTACATCCGTGCCTCCTACTGGTCCTCTCGGTCTACCTGGCCTTTTGTGTCCTGTGCCTCTTAGGCCTTGCCCTTTTATCCATTGTTTTTCTGGTTTGGATCAGACTTGTCCTTATGCTCCTTCTAGCACTGCACCCAATGGTCCAGGCCCTCTTGATCATGGTACTTTTTGTTTGGGTCCTTCTGAGCCTCGTCATTTTGGTTCTGGCACTCTTGGACATTCTGGTCCAGTTCCTTTAACCTTCCTGCCTCTGGCTCTCTGGTCCTCCTGCTCTTCTTCACCCTGGCCCTGCTACCTCCAGGTCCTGGTCTTCTGCTCCACTTGATACTTTGGGAACTGGCCTCTGGTCTTGGCTCCCCTGGCAATCTTAGGCCTTTTCCTGGGACTCTAGGTGATGATCCATTTAATCCTCCTTGCTCTGGTCGTAGTCCTCTTGGCTCTGTTCCTCCTGGTGCCCTTTTTACTGTCCCTCTCATCGCCCTTGGTTATTCTGGTCTCCTTGTCCTATTGTGCTGAATCTAGTCTTCCTTTAATCTGGTCCTGATCCTCCTGGTCCTCCTGGTCCTTGTACTTCTACACAAACAAATGATGATCCTCATTTATTTGGTCTTCCTGGTCCTAGCCAGCCTGCTGCTCATCTTCCTGGCCATCTCGATCGTAGCCCTGTTGCCTTAACCTCCAGGCTGTAATTATTCTGGTCCTAATGTCCCTTGTCCTAATCCTCTTTTCCCTGCTCCTCGTACTCAAGGTTCTGATCCTCTTTGCTCTGATCTTCCTGGTCCCCCTAGCCCTTTGTTTCTTGGTCCACTTAGAACTTTTCCTTTTGATTCTGTGTAAGAAGGATGGGTGGAAACAGAATCTATCTAGGAGGCCTGATATGTTTCTCAATTTTGGCGTATTTTATTAAATAGTTTTCAATATTTAGGCGAAATTAATTGTATGAAGTCTGAGTTCTCCTTCGGCGCAGTGATGACTTCTCCTTTCTTTTCCTTATAGGGAGATCTTCGTTAGGTGGAAATCCCCAGGAGGCTCCAAGAGAGGAGAAAATGGTGGTAAGTATTTGAGCTTTCTTTCTTTGAGTAAGTACAGTGTTCTTCAGCACACATCCGGAGGAAATGTGAAAGTGGCTATCTCTTAGGGTTTTAAAGAAAACTAGTGAGGGGGAAGCGCAAAAAAACCCACAATCATAAGGGCAAAATCCCTCTGTTTTCCCTTTTTCTCATGCACATGCGTGGGAGGGAAATGCACCCCCTAATGAGAGAAAATCAAAGCCTTTACAGGGCCCATAGGGTTTAAACATACACAAAAACAATAATGAGCGGGTTCTACCAGATTCCTTGACAAAATGATGACCTTATTCTCTCAGCATAAAGTCGTTTTATTCTTGGCATCCTCCTGAGAGGCTCAGGTGCACTCACCCCTAAGGTTCAAATCGTTATACCCCTCTGGTATAGGGAATGCACTTTGTAAAATGCTTTCACATTCAATTCCATCATTTAGGCCACCCCTTTGATTCCTCCCACCACTACAGTTAGAGGAACAAATGCGAGCTCCCATTTCATGGTTCTACCCTTTTTGTATTTGCGGTCTCCGATGTCCCCTTACCTCCTCTAGGTCACTCACTGTCAGTGCTGCAATTCTCCTGAATTGCTCAGCAAACAGGCATCACCTGGGGGCGTCCACCACTCTTCACTCGAGCCCTCTGAAGTTTCTTCACCAACTTTGCCGTCCTCCACCCGGGTTAATTTGTTTCCCCAATTCTTCCATCTACTTCAGCAGCAGAGTTCCACTTCGAACTTCCTCGGCGGCATCTTCCTGCTTTTCCTCGCTTCTTCTTTCTTCTCCTAAAACATGTCGTCTCCCTTGCATGACATCCTTTTCTCTGTCGTACTGGGTCTCCGATTGGTTCAGTTGTTGGGCCGGTCCACCACCTTCCTGCACGGGAGAGTCAGTGACTAAATGTTCAACTCTTCATTTGCTATTCTCCTTCCAGCCATGATGCTGTGTTTTACGAGAGCAGGACGGGACGACATGAGGTATGCATTTGGGTTCGGGTCTAACCCCTCCTCACACACTGGTTGTCTGTGTCCCTGGTCAGAGCTACCTGGCACTCCTGGCCATGGCCAGGCTATTCTTGTTGTTCATAGTCCTTCTTGAGATTCTCTGCTTACTGTTCTTGCTTCTCATGTCCTGGCACTCTTAATCTTTGTGCTCCTAGTTTGATTTCTCCTGGATCTTTTCCATTTCCATTTACTCCTACTGATACAACAGCCATTGATCCAGGACCTCTTGATCCAAGTTCCGCTTGTTTGGGTCCTCCTGAGCGTGGCCATTTTAGTTCTGTCCAACTGGTCACCAGAGCTCTGTCCACTTGGCCTTCCAAATTCTGGTTGGCCTTCTTATATCTGATCCTCCTCATTCTGTTCCTGCTATTTGGAATGATTGCTCTGCCACACTTGCTAATCTGAGCACAGGTTCACTAGGTCCTGACTTGTATGACCCTCTTAGCCCTGATGCCATTTTTCCTGTTTATGATCCTTTAACGAGTCCTCTTTCTATGGTCCACTGGGTGCACTTGGTACTGCCCCTCTGGTATTTCTAGTCCCTGTCCTGCTTATCCCAGTTTTCTGGACATACTGGCTATTGCACTCTAGGATCTGAGCTCCTTAGTCCTTTTCAATCTGGTCCTAATCCTTCTGGCCCTCTTTCTCCTGCTCCTTGTGTGAATGTTTCTGCAATAATTTGCCCTGTCATATATCATCCTAGCCGTTCCTAGTTCTGATGTTCATTGACCTCTGGTTCATGGTAGTCTAAGCACTTCCTGGCCCTGAACTTCTTGATCCTGGTCTGTCTTTTCATCATTCTCATGTAGTACTGCCCCTAGTCCTTTGGATCCAGGGTCTTCCGTTTCACAAGCTCCTGGTCCTGGACCATTTCATCCTCCTGCTCTCCTGGTTTATCTTGTCTCCGTCTTTGCCTGTTTCTAATCCTTCTTATCCTAGTTGCCACAGTCCATGTAGTCCTGGTCGTAGTTCTGGAACTTCTTTGCCTGGTTCTCCTATACTGGGCCTTCTGGCGCTGGCCCCACTGGCATTGCCTATCCTAATCCTCCTGGTCTCCTGGTTTGCCTGTTCTACCTTGTTTTTGTCCATCTTACCATGGCCCCCCTATCATGGTCTTCCTAATAATGGTCCTCCTTGGTCTGGTCTTCCTCACCCCTGTGGCACTGGTCCTTGTAGTTCCCATGTTGTTTTTCACCTTGGTTCATGTAGTCCTTGTCACCATGGGTTGGGATCCCTGTGAGTCTGAACGTCATAGACTTTCTGACCATAGCCCCACTGGGCCTGGTTGACCTGGTCTGTTACATCCATTCTGGTCATTCTGATCTAGTGTCTCCTGGTCCTGCTAGCCCACAGTCCTTACCGGTTGTGCTCTTCTAGATCCTGATCCATCCACTTCTGGCCTCTGTTCCCTCCTTGATCTGATCTTTGTGGTTTTGCCTCTTCTATGTCTCATCCTTCTTTCCTTTAGTCTCCTGGTGTTGGTTCTCTTTGGTCCTGTGTTTGCTAGTCCTGGTGCTCGCTGTCCTCATCCCTTCGACCCTTCGGTCGAAGGAATAAGGACCCAAGACACCAAGAAGGGCATTGAAAGATCCTGGAGGGCGTGCCAGGATAAATTCCTGGCTGCCCTCGGTCCTGCCACCAAGATTCTGGACATGGCTGAAGAGACCAGGGCATCGGGTTCACTCATTTCCCCTGAGACTTTGTCTGATTGGGCGCAGAGGGTAGTGATTTTTCTGGGTAACGCTAATTGTGCCCTCTCCACCGAGTGCCGCCGGTCCCTCCTGATTAAGATCGATCTGAAACTAGGAGACCTAGCGGATTCAGAGGCCGGCGCCGTCGCTCAAGGTGGGTTGTTTGGGGAACCTTTTACAAAGGAGTTAGGGAAGTTTGTAAATACTTTTACGTCATTGGACAGGGCTAAGTCTACCATTAAAAAAGTGTTCTCTGGTGTTTTTCGGGGGGCCGGTCGAGGCAGGGGCCGCTCGACTGGTTGTCAAAACCAGCAGACCAACCAAAGAGGCTCTGGAAACTACCAAGACCAATCCAAGTTTGGAAATTTCTTCCCCACGCAAGGACGGCGTGGAAAAGGCAGAGGCTTCAGAGCAGGAACATCTAACTCCAATTCCGGTGAGTGTTCACCCTTTTCCCCCTCAAAGCATAGGGGGGCAGTTGGCAAATTGTTACCAGGCCTGGCTAACCATTACCCGGGATGCTTGGGTACTACAGACCGTGAGGGGTTTCCATATAGAATTTGTTGGGCTTCCCGTGCAAAAGGTGGAACCACGTCCCATTCACTTCTCAGCCCAGGATGTGTCCCTAGTGGATGAGGAGTTTTCCTCACTCCTCCACAAGGGAGCCATTGCCCTCACGTCACTTCACCATTAAGGCTTTCTCAGCAATATCTTTTTGGTCGACAAGACCGATGGCGGCAAGAGGCGACTGATCAACCTGAGCGAATTCAACGAATGGCTGGTATACCGCCACTTCAAAATGGAGGGCATACCCTCCTGCGGGACGTTCTTCGTCCCTCCGATTGGATGATCCGCTTGGACCTCATGGATGCTTACCTGGTGATACTGATTTTTCTGCCCCATCGCTGTTTCCTCCAATTCGTTTGGTGGCAGCAGGTTTTAGAGTTCACGGCTCTTCCTTTCGGTCTTTCTTCGGCACCCTGGTGTTTCACCAAGGTGCTCAGGCCGGCGGTGGAATTCCTGAGAGCTCGGGGAGTCAGGATGATTGTGTATCTAGACGATCTCCTCCTGATGGCGTCATGTCCCCGTCAACTGACGGAGCATCTTCGGATGGCAGTGACTCTGTTCCAGGACCTCGGCTTCGTAATCAACGAGAAGAAATCGCTGTTACATCCAACCCAGTCGATTACATTCTTGGGGTTCGTCATCAATTCTTCGTCCTCCACACTCCCAGCCAGAAAAGTGGCAAAAATGTGTCACGAGTTGGGGCGAGTCCAGCCAAACAACAGGTTTCCCTGCGGCAACTGGCGCGTGTGGTTGTTCTTCTGTCGGCCTCGATTCAGACCATCTTCCCGGGCCCTCTTCACTACAGGGCCCTGCAGCGCCTCAAGGCTTACTTTCTTCGGAAAGGTTACCCTTACTCACACAGGGTAGATTTGTCTGACGAAGCCAAGGCAGAAATCCTTTGGTGGTTGGATCATATGGAAGCCTGGAACGGCAGGGCGATCTTCGGGTCGGCTCCGGACCTAGTCATAGAGTCAGACGCCAGCAGGCTCGGTTGGGGGGCAGGCTGCGGAAGTCTTTCTACGGTCTAAGGGCATATGATGAAGTAGCGTAATGATTCTCAATTTTCTCATCATCCATTTGCATAGGAAGTGGCATCACTGGTTTGCTGCCAAAACTATGTTTAAATAAAGAAGCTATGTAAGAGGAGTCGTTTCCATCATCCATCTGCACAGGAAGGAACATCACAAAATTTGCCATCATCCATCTGCACAGGACATGACATCACTGGTTTAACACTAAAAGTGTCTTTAAAAGACAAAGGCAAGCAAAGAGAAATAATTTCCATCATTCATCTGCCAGGAAGTGACATCACTCCTCTTCCTTCCAGGACCTACTTAAAGGATGCATAATGTGGACGCGTCCCAAAGGCAAGCATGTCTGCTCCCTTCCACGTCTGGACCGTACCCAGTGCTAGGAATCCTGGTCCTCCACACTTCCTTCTCTACCATGCTGCATCCCGCCGCACTCTCAACCCAGGTCAGTGCTCAAAATACTGCTCCTTTGCTGCACCACACAACACCAAGGGAGCATTCTCATGTACCTCCTGCAAACTTTCTTCTACTTACCCACACCCAACACTTATCGACAGCACACATCCCACTCTCTCAAACTCACACAGTCCTTCAAACACCCACACAAAACTCCACACTTGCATGCATGCATGCTCACCAAACACACCACTGGCACCTGCTTCACGACAAAGCCCCTGACCTACTTTTCCTCACTGAAACCTGGCTGAACCACGCATCAGCACCTGACATCATCAGAGCCATCTGCCCTAGCTGCAAGATTGCCAAGCAAGACAGACTTCACAAACTGGAGGCAGAATTGCCATCATCCACAAGAACCCTATCAGCTCCACCACATCCATGGAAAAGTCATGCTCCATTATGGAATACCTGCCTTCCAAGCTCCATGTCACAGCCAACTTCACTCTCAGCGGCACCCTCATCTACAGACCACTGGGGCCATGCACCAACATTACAGACATCATCAGAAATTCATCTCTCCACTCGCCCTTTGGTGCTAGAAATTACATCTTAATCAGATACATAAACTTCCACCTGGAAGACCAGGTCGACCTCAAGTCTAGTGCGCTCACTCCTGACCTAGGAAGCCTGGGCTTCACCCAACGAGTAAAGGGACCTATTTACATCGTCAGACACCTCCTGGACAATATTTTCACTACCGTCAGCTACATCCAAGTCAACCAGCCGACATCAGTTACACGGACAGGCTACGCTCTCATCAAGTTCAGCATCTCTGTCCCAGTCCAACACACACACACACACACCACCACCAGACCTGCCCACAGAAATTGGAGCAGCATCACTGACAAGGACTTGAACACCACTATCAACACCCACCGCCCTGCACACAGCAAAAGCCTCTGCAAAGCCATCAAGAATTTCAACAATTGCATTGCCTCCTGCACCAACTCCCTGGCCCCCCTCAAGCACAGCAATGCAACAAGGTCCATACACCAAGCCTGTTAGTATGCGGTGGAACTCAGACTGAAGAAACGCCACAGCAAACTGGAACACAAATGGAGAATGAGTCAGGACAAAGCAGAAAGTAACATGTTCAATTCCACCCTAAAATGCTACCACTCAATGTTCTGGACCACCAAAAGGCGCCATATTGGCAAACCACATTGGTACCAGTACCAACAGAAGCAATGAAATCTTTGCAACTATGAAAGATTTCACCTCATTATAGGCCGCCTCCAACTCAATCACTCCCTCACAAGACCTCTGCAACAATCTCTTTCATTTCTTCAACATCACAATCACGGCCATTTACAGCAACTTGATCCCGTAACCCGGATATGACAGACCTCCCAAAACACCTCATGATCTAATCCAAACAACCAATGCTCAGCACATGTCCTGTCATCCCTCAAGAAGAAACCACTGTCACCATAAAGTTTATCTACTCAGTGGCCTCGTCAGATCCCTGCCTCCACCATGCCTATTCCAGAGGACTGCAACCCATCAGCGCAATACTCACACCCATTCTTCATCTCTCCACTTCTTCGAATACCTCAACAACCACCAACTTGACACCACACAGTCTGGTTTCAGACCCAATCACAGTAGAGAAACTGCCCTCACCATCGCTACGGAAGCTATCTGCATGAGTCTGGACAGAGAAACCCTCATTCTCCTGGAACTTTCCGCAGCATTTGAAAGAGTCTCCCACCCCATTTTCATTCAATACCTTCACAACATCGAAATCTAAGTACACGCACTTTGATGGATCTGCTCCTTCCTGACTGGAAGGACCCAGCTAGTTAGTTTGGCATGAAACACCTCGAATACCCCCAACCTCATCTGCTGAGTTACGCAAGGATCCTCTCTGAGCTGGACTCTCTTCAATGCATACATGATCCCTCTAACCAGCATCAACCACCCTCACCACATCAACATCCTTTCCTACATGACGATATGTAAGTCATTCCCTCCCTCACAGACAAGGTGCATAATATCTGGATCAAGTTCAATGCCTGCATGACTGAAATCCCCCACTGGATGAAGACCAATGTCTAAAACTAAACACTAACTAGACCGAAATCCTGATTTTCGGGAGGAGCACGTCACCATGGGACTCTACCTGGTGGCCAACAGAGCTTGAACCATAAACTACCTGAGGTACCGGGTTTTTATGGACCCGGCGGTGCCAGGGGGAACACCCAAAGACCGCTTGAGTCCTTCCTGTTTCGGACCACAGAAACACAGAGTCTTCTAGGTGATGTCAAGGATCGAGTTTATTGGCTCCAACCAGTAACAGGTATCCTAGAAGTACAATAGCACGTAGCGCATGTATGTTCTCAGGAGACTGCTCGTTTTTACAGAACCAGCCTCTTCTCTTTATACTAAACATTAAGCTTCAGGCAAGAATTCCTTGCTTTACAGTTCGGCCATATAAATATTTCTATTACAAAGAAAAAGCAGAGTCATGATGACAAGCCCACATTTCAGTTTGTCCAGTTCGTGATAGATTACCCGGCAAGGCCCTAGAACTTTCATCAGATATTGACAGACCCCTAATAAAATCGGGCACCTCCTCCTTGTAAAACAGACCATAAAGAAGAAACAGAGACAGGTGTGTGTAAGATAAAACATGGCTTGTATGCGATGAACGGTTTATGACATGTTGTGCCTTGATACTAATCTCGTTCGGCCATTGGGATGGGAACTGCCCAAACAGGTTTGGCTTGAGGCAGTGGAGTTAGCTCGCCCAGGTCACAGAGGAGTCAGCAAAGGTGTACGTGTCCTTTTGGATCGAATTCTGCCTTGGTCGTTTTGACTATATAAGGGCAATTACAAAATGGATGCAGCTCACAAAATGGAACCCGAGGGTTCAAGACAAAAACTACGATTTCAGGGTGATTTCGTCACTTGATCATGACGCAAATACTTAGGTATAGTATCTCAATCATTACCGGTCTGCCGATACCAAAATCGTCATGATACGACGATATTTCCGACACGAGTGTGGGGCTTCGGTACCACATAATAGCGGGGTCTAGAATTTTCAGTACCACAGACCCTCCTTTTGCCCTTATATAGGCAATAACCTATACTCATGCTAATCTGAGTCCAGGTCTGTATACATAAAGTCATTGAGATGCTGCTGTAGCATCATCCTATTACTTAGTTCGTCTCTTGACACAGGCTTCCTTACACATGATGTAGCACAGAGGCCACATATTGCAGGAGTACACTGTATACACAGGCAGAACATGAACAGAATGGCTAAGACCATCCCAACGATTATCAAAATCTTCCATCCCCATGCAGATATCAGTTCCCAGAACCACCCCATTAAGGACCAGTCTCCTTCATCCACGTGAATGGATTCAGAGATCTTATGCAGTTTGGAGATGGCCTGATATACTGTCGGGGCGTTATCGGGGATGAAAATGCAGCAACTTGATTGGATCACTTTACATACCCCACCACGGTCTGCAAGTATGACATCTAGGGCAACCCTGTTCTGAAGAGTCATAAGGCGGTCCGACTGGAGCTCCGCAGTCAAGTTACTAAGGGCACCAGCCGTTTCAATCACGGCGGATTCAACTACCCTCGTCAATTGGCGAATGTTCCTGCTGTTCACCATAGGCCCCCAAAACAGCAGAAACCCCTTTGCGAAATCCCCAAACTCCTGTTCCGCAGTGTCATCTTTACTCACGACACCCCTAACTGCCCTTGTCCTATGGTAATCTGCCGCGGCCGTGTAGGTGGGTGGCAACAGGAACGAGATGAAACATGTGCCCGAAAAGTCAGGGGGCAGCCATGTGTATGCTCTATCATGGCAGATGAAGTAGGTACCCTTAGCTGCTAAGAACGAAGGGGAGGTCTGAGACGGGAAGACATACGTTTCAGTACAGACACTCTTCCCTAACTGAGCTCTGGGGTTTTTGCCATTTCCCTGCAGACATAGGTGACCCTGATGGGGTACTATTCAAATTGGGGAGGACTTCTTTGCTTGCTGGCTTTCACTCAAGGAAATTCCATATTTTGTTATATTCCATGTACTGTAAGCCTTCAATTCATCTCTGGGAATCGTTCTATATGTGTCAATATCTCTGCTCATATTCCTGATTCCTGCCACTAGTACCTTGTTGCTCGAGTTGCTTCCTGTGGAACGTGGGGGATATGGTTCGAGGGCAAATAGGAACATTGTTTGAAATGCCCACAAAGAACCATAGTAGCTAAATGGCAGGACAAAATATGGGATACCCCTATCTGTCGTATGTGGCATAAGTCCGCATACCCAACAATTCGTTGTGTTCATTACAAATTGGT
Organism: Lissotriton vulgaris; assembly: GCF_964263255.1. NCBI lineage: Eukaryota > Metazoa > Chordata > Amphibia > Caudata > Salamandridae > Lissotriton > Lissotriton vulgaris. The sequence goes on along the minus strand of NC_141694.1, from coordinate 1,102,208,899 downwards.
GTTGGTGTAGGAGCTGAACGAATGAGTTATTTATGAATTATAATCTTCTGGCAGACTCGTGTTCAGGGAGAGGGTGAAAAGAGTGCGAGGAAACAGTAGGAGGAGGTATGGGTTGTGTAGTGGGTGCAAATGAGACTCGAAAGGTGTATAAAGCATAGCCAACTAAAAACATCATTATACTACACAACATGAAAATGCATATTATTAAGAATCGTGTTTTTGCCATCACAGTGCATATTCTGGTTTCAAAGTTCGTTGATCCGCAGGTCTCTCCATCTTGGGAAACTCCATCCTCTAAGTTGCTGCCCGCAGTGGGAGATTGTTTCTGCTAAGGAGTGCTTCTGTCAATCCAGGGTAACTCCCTTGAACTAAACAGAACTGTCGACCTAACCATCTCCAGCTGCACTCCAAAGACTGTGGCAACCGCGACCCTAGCAGCAGAACCAGATGGCAGTTCGAAAATCAAAAATTAGCAAGTTTCTTGGATGAGAGAGCTGCACAATCAAAAAGAAAAAGTATTTATTTGTCCATAGTCATAGGTCTTGGCCTCAAATTGTAGCGATTTCGACCAGGTGCTGTGTGTTCTAAAAACAAGAGTTCAGGCTCAGCAGTGTTCAGTCGAATTGACGGAGGCACAGCCTCTTGTAAAATGTTATCGCTTTCCTTTTCAGAAGTAGTTCCTTTCAAACGTGCAGCACTAAAGGGTAGGAAGCGAGGCACAGTCTCAGCCTCAGAGTAAGCAATTCCCTCCTGGACCCACCGGTCATACGGAAGAGGCAGTGGGACCCTCTTACAATGGTTGCCGTGAATCCAATGTTTTTTCCATTCAACTCGGACGGCAGATCTGGTCGAGAGAAGAACTAGATGGGGGCCGGTCCACCGGGGCTGGTCATTCTTTGTTCGCTGGAAGTTTTTGACCAGCATGTAGGATCCAGGGTCGATAGGATGTCCTGGAGCTTCAGAGGCCTGAGGTAGAATGTTGTGGACCTGTTGGTGTAACACACGCAATTTAGCCGTCAATTCATACAGATAATCAAGCAGTACCGGGTGCTCTATTTCACTGAACTTGGTGGGCCTTGGCACTCCCCATATGTTGGCCGGGCGGCCGAACACGATTTCATGTGGACTAAGTCCCACTCTAGAGTGAACAGTCATCCTTGTCGATAAGAGTGCCAAAGGCAGGGCATCGGGCCATTCAATACCCGTGCTCGCTTGAATCTTGGCCAGTTTCAGTTTTAACATGCCATTATAGCACTCTACTAATCCAGCTGATTGGGGGTGATTTGCAGCGTGGAACTTCGGTTGCATGCCTAGCCCTTCACACACTCTCTTCATCACTCGACCCACAAATTCACTCCCATTATCACTCCAGACCATTCTAGGCATTCCAAACCTAGGGAAGAACTCTTTGACAAGGGCTTTGGCTGTGGATAAGGCAGTGTTGTCCTTAAGGGGATATGCCTCCACCCACCCGGAGAAGGCACAAACAACAACGAGTACGTATTTCAGATTGTTGCACCTTTCCATGTGGATGAAATCTAGCTGCAAAACCTCGAACGGATACGTTGGAGGCGCAAAATGACCAGCTGGAGTTGGGGTTCCCCTACCAGGGTTGTACTTCAGACATACGATACAATTCTTGACCACATTCTCCGCACACTTAGGGATCCCACCATTCTGCCATACTGGAGCCAACAACTTACAGATTCCTTTCACACTGATGTGAGCCATTCCATGAGCCATTGTCACCACTGCAAGCACATACACATCGGGTAACAGCCACCTCTGGTGCTCTGACAGTTCGACCCAACAACCATTCGCATCCAATCTACCCTTTCTTTCTCTCCATTCGTTCACCTCTTTCTCTGTGGCTTCAGCTTGGATGGACTTCACACTCTCGATCGTGTCTTCACACATACCCACATCACCAATCCATCTCGGGGGACCTGCAACATACATTCGACTCATTACATTCCTTGCAGTTTCTTTCACAACTTCATCCGCAAACGCGTTTCCACGACCAACATCATCAGTCACCTTTTTGTGTGCACTGCATTTCACAATCGCAACTTGTAGTGGCAAGGTCAGTGACTCGAGAAGCTCATTTACTAATTGACCATGTTGGATCTTCGCACCATGCAACTTGAAACATGAACCATCAACCCACAAAGTATCATTACATTCAGGAAGAGGAGTGTCTTGTAAATCTACTCTCCCTTTTGTCTCTTCTTCTGTCCTAAAACAGCAGTCATGTTGTTCGACCTCATCTGTCTCTACTGGAATGGGCAATAACGTGGCTGGGTTTAGTGTGTCGCACCTCTTTATGTGTACATGACTCGCTAACAGTGTCAGCTCATAACTTGACAATCGAGCACTAGTTAAGTGCTGTGTCCTTGTTCTGTTTAGCAAAATGTCTACAGCATGTGGGACCATGACAATTAGCATATGATTCATTACTAATCAATCAATCAATCAATCAATCAGAGCATTTATATAGCGCGCTACTCACCCGGAGGGTCTCAAGGCGGTGGGGGGGGGGGGGGGTCCGCTACTGCTCGAACAGCCAGGTCTTGAGTTGCTTCCTGAAGGCGAGGTGGTCCTGGGTCAGGCGGAGGTGGGTCGGGAGGGAGTTCCATGTCTTGGCGGCGAGGTAGGAAAAGGACCGCCCCCCTGTGGTGGCTCTTCGGATGCGGGGTACGGCGGCGAGGGCGTGGCCGGTCGATCGAAGCTGGCGTTTGGGAGCGTAGAAGTTGAGGCGGCTGTTGAGGTATCCTGGACCTTGGTTGTGTAGGGCTTTGTGTGCGTGGGTGAGGAGTTAGAAGGCGATTCTCTTGTTGACCGGGAGCCAGTGCAAGTCTCTCAGGTGTCCGGAGATGTGGCTGCGATGGGGGATGTCCAGGATGAGTCATGCTGAGGCGTTCTGGATCCGCTGGAGTCTCTTCTGGAGTTTGGCGGTGGTTCCGGCGTAGAGGGAGTTGCCGTAGTCCAGCCGGCTGGTGACGAGAGCCTAGTTGACCGTCTTCCTGGCAGACTGTCGAATACAGACAGCTGCTACCGCAGTGGCTCTCAAGCAACTTGGCAATGCCTTAGCTACCGGATCTAAAGTGGCCGAAAAGTACGCGCATGGACGCTGTTTGTCCCCAAAAGATTGTGTCAAGACTGATAATGCACAACCTTCTTTCTCATGGACATACAATGTAAAAGGCTTACTGTAGTCAGGGGTACCCAACACAGGAGACGAACACAATGCATCACGTAATTCGAAAAAACTTCTCTGACACTCTTCGGACCACGGAATGGGTTCCGGTGTATCTTTGCGAGTTAATGCCACCAAAGGTTTGACCAACAAGGAGAAATTCGGTATCCATTGCCTGCAATATGATGTAATGCCCAAGAAAGCACGCACTTCTCTCTGTGTCCTTGGGACACTCAATCTTGCAATTGCCTGAAGTCTTTCTGGGGTCAGTTTCCTTCCCTCCTTCGATAAGATGTGACCTAAGTAGGTCACTTCTTGTCGACAGTATTGCAACTTTGAAAGAGAGACTTTGTGGCGCAAATCACACAGATGACGCAACAACGACAATGTGGCTTTTTCACAAATGTCCTCAGTATCTGCAGCTACCAGCAAATCATCGACGTACTGAATAAGGGTCGCGCCATCAGGTAGAACAATCTTGTCGAGCTGTAATTTTAGAGCCTGACTGAATATTGATGGACTTTCACAGTAGCCCTGAGGAGCGCGTTTGAAGCGGAAACTTCGGCCTCCTAAATTGAAGCCAAAAATATCTCTGCTCTCCTCGGCAATCGGGATGCTGAAGAAAGCATTCTTCAGGTCAATCACCGTGAACCAAGTCGCTGAAGCTGGAATCATAGTCAATAGGGCAGTTATATCGGGAATAACTGGGAACTGTGGCACAACAATCTTATTCACTTCTCTAAGATCAATCACGAACCTATAGACAGGCGGTTGGGAAGGATCAGTACGTTTTAAAACTGGCAGAACAGGACTGTTACAAATGTTGCCTGTTGTCTCTTCAATTACATCTTTCTCAATCAGATCATAAATGATTGCTAACAACGCCTTTTCACCTTCGCTAGAGATCTTGTATTGGGAAATACGTGGCATTTTAACATTGGCTTTCAATGTTATAACATATGGCGCTATTTCCAAAAGACCCACATCATTAGAGCCAGTAGCCCAAAGTATATCCGGTAGAGAAGACAATTCTGTTGGAACTTTTTCTCTTGACAAATACATTGGAGAAACCACTTTCTTACCCAGTGTAAGTTGTACTCCTGAAGGAGAACAGTACAAAGTCGCATATAATCTTTTTAACAGATCCAATCCCAACAAGTTCTCACGACAACCTGTTGTAAGAATGAGGGGTGCTTCTAATTCACATGGCCCAACAGAAAGGGGCATAGGACTAGAGATCGGGTTCCTAACCGGGGCGCCAGAAAAACCTACTGAAACGTTCATTTCGCCAGACAAAGGTGCGCCAGGGAGTTTTGAGTGTATAATAGAACTCTTTGTTGCACCAGTATCCAACAGAAAAGGCTCTGACACACCTGATGTAATTACCTCAACATAAGGTCCACTCTGATCTACTGGAACTGAAACAACTCCCTCTCTTTGTCCATGGCAGTCGTAGCAATCATTACCTTCCATATTCTCGTTTTCTGCATAGTAATCATCAGCATAGTACTGAGCTGTCCTGGAAAACGCGTTATTCTGTTGGTCAAAACTATTCATAGAATTCTGAGGCGGAAAAGAAGGAGCATTCTGGGGGAAATTTCCATGACCCCTACCTCTAGGGGCCTGTTGAACACCTCGACCTCTTGTGACAGAAGCACCATTCATACGCCGTAACAAAGCCGGACAACTACTCTTGAAATGACCCTCTTCCTTGCAATACGCACACTGATTCGGTCCATACGGTAAACGTGGTTGAGAAGACTCGTTTCTTTGCGAGTTCCTCGAATACTGCTGAGGTTGCTGATAGTCGCGCTGACTATTATTACGAGGTGGATAAGCTTGCTGCAGTAGGACTTTGGTTTTCAATTCTTTAGTCTTTTTATCTGCTTTCTCTAGCTCATCTTTACGCCTATTTTCATAGTACTGGGCCGTGGCTAGGATGTGCGCTGACGTGGAAACGGCCCAAGCACTCTCAGAATCCTTCAACTTATTACATAGTTCAGGAAGCAAATTATGTACAAATTTGTCGACAAACAATCTTTGGCCACCCTCAGTAGCCATATCCTGACCACTGTGATCGACGAAGGTCTCTTCAAACCGCGTGAAAAAGTCAGACACAGTCTCATCTTTCTTTTGTTTGCACGCAGACAACTTGTCCCAATTCACACGCAATTCGGGCATTAAAGTCTTCATATACGCAATAATCCTACCCGGAAGCTCTGCTACTAAAGGCTCGGGCTTAGAACCACCATCTTGTCTAGCATTAGCAGCAGCAATATTAACCCATGTGTCACCTAATTCCTGATCATGATCTGCATGACGAATCTTTCCCCATAAAGGCTGTGGTACGACATTTCCAAACAACATGTCTACATCTGCTAGATTCATGATACAGGAGCTTGCAGTCTGCGATAATTCCTTATAATACCCTGCAGGATTTTTACGGGAATCAGGCAAGGTCTGTTTGAGCACCAAAACCTCAGATCTCTTCCAAGGAACATGTACCCACACACGCTGAAAATGCGGAGTTATGGCTGGATTAGCATTTGCATCACCTTCTCTCCAAACTGGGGGAACCTCTCTCATGGGATACTGTCGCGCCTTTTTCCTACCTGGCATGTCATGATCAGAAAATTATCTAGAATTGCCCCCCCCCTACTTCTATAAGACAACAACGTCTCAATCGCTCGTTCAACATCGACACCCACAATCATGCCTTCTGCGAACTTGAACCGCACACGGAATAATTCAGGCATATCGTGCTCTGGATCATTTTCCCTCAAATCTTCACGGAGAAATACACACATTTGTTCAAAAACATATCTCTGCGTAGATGCTTCCCACTGACGGAAGACTTCCATGACGGACTGAACGTCATATCTTACAGTATCGGTAACCCATTTACGTGCTAACTCATTCAGTACTTCTCTCTCTTCGTAGTCAGGCAGTCGACTCCGCAACTGTCTTCGTTCTGCGTTAGGGGTCGTATTAGGCGACCCAAAGAAAGGTGAGAAAAGACCAGTAACAGTGTTTGCCACTCTCTGCCGAACAGAAGGAGAGACTGACGGGAAGGCAGATGTGCCAGAAAAGACAGGCTGATGCAAAGCGGAGGTGGAGGCAGTGGCAGAAGGAGTATTAGGATAAGCAGTTGGAGCAGTAGGCGAAGTCGTAGGAAAGGCAGATGGAGTAGGTAGCAAAGACGGCGGCCCTTGAGAGGGCTGCGCCGGAGGAGTAGGAACCAGCTGAAGAGGAGCTGGCGATTGTGATCCAACAATAGGGTGTTGAACAACCAAAGGTTGTTGTGGTGCTGTAGCACTTTGCGCATATGGGGGTGGTGAACTCAGTAAATGAGAAATTAAAGGATCTTTATCAAGTTCCTCTTTTGATCCTCGTCCTTTATTTGGCAGAACTGGTTAGCATTTATCTACTGCTAGCTTCCTACTTCTAAGTGTTTGTTCATTCTCTTGCTCTTCCTCATTATCCCTAAATGCAACAGCAGCTTGTACCATTGACATACCTCGTTTATTTTTCTTTGCTAATTTCATCTCTTTCTGTTTGGCTTCCTTGCGCCATAGGCGAAAGGAGTCAAACATCGCCGGCTGGGCTTTCTTCTTGAAAAGTTTTACCTCTAAATTATCTAAAATCTCAGTGTCAAAGCTACCATATTGGGGCCATTTTAAAACACCATTGTTTCTGGTGTACCGGATCCACACTTCATTATATGCGATAGGGCCTACGCCATGCTTCACATAGAGCTCATATGTTGGAGTTCCAATCGGAGGAACCGGACACGAGTCCTCCAATCGGGAGTCCCTATTACAACCAAGACAAAACAAATTCCCAAGTCTGCTAAGACCAGGCATCTTCGCTCTCTAGTCTAGCTTCAAACTTCAAAGGATTATCGAATACGATAGTCTCGTGAATACACAAATCCCTCGGCTTTGGCGCTTGCAAGTTCCAAATCAAAGCTATCCCAAAGGATATCAAAACTAAGAACCAAACTAAGGACTGGGAGACGCTCCACTTATACTTAACTGTAGTATCGATGATCGATGACGTCACCAGAAGACTCGTCTATCATTTTGCTCTACCAATCATCAAGGGTCCAAAACAGAGCGATAGTCAGGGCAGCAGTCCTTCGTAGCCGTCGGGACGCGGGGAACCTCGCAGCAAAGACCTTCGGAACCACGTCGACATACAGGGGTCGCTGAAGTGGCTGGCCATCCTCTGGAATTTTCACACGAAGCTCCTCACGAACATCTGACTTGGACCAGTATCGCTTGATTCCGCCCCGAGTTGGGCGCCAACTGAGGTACCGGGTTTTTATGGACCCGGCGGTGCCAGGGGGAACACCCAAAGACCTCTTGAGTCCTTCCTGTTTCGGACCACAGAAACACAGAGTCTTCTAGGTGATGTCAAGGATCGAGTTTATTGGCTGCAACCAGTAACAGGTATCCTAGAAGTACAATAGCACGTAGCGCATGAAGTAGTGTGACTCACTGGTTAGAGGCGGCAGATCCGAGAGCAGAGGACGGCCCGGGACCAGGGTTCGATTCCCGGCGCGGCAGGTTTCTGGACCAGGGTCAGCGGACTCGATAATTCTCTCGCCTCGGTGCCCACTCTGATCAGCGATCACACTCGGCAACTCTGGGCATTAGCTTGCCTCATCTTCACTAACGGCCCCACCAGACCGCTGGGGATGCCTGGTCTCACCCTGGAGATACCCATTAAGGGACCATCTCTCAGGGAAGCCAGGAAGGGTTTCGCAGCGGTCGAAGCGCCTTGGGACCCTACGGGTAAGCAGTGCGCTATATAAATGCCTATACATTTACATTTACATGTATGTTCTCAGGAGACTGCTCGTTTTTACAGAACCAGCCTCTTCTCTTTATACTAAACATTAAGCTTCAGGCAAGAATTCCTTGCTTTACAGTTCGGCCATATAAATATTTCTATTACAAAGAAAAAGCAGAGTCATGATGACAAGCCCACATTTCAGTTTGTCCAGTTCGTGATAGATTATCCGGCAAGGCCCTAGAACTTTCATCAGATATTGACGGACCCCTAATAAAATCGAGCACCTCCTCCTTGTAAAACAGACCATAAAGAAGAAACAGGGACAGGTGTGTGTAAGATAAAACATGGCTTGTATGCGATGAACGGTTTATGACATGTTGTGCCTTGATACTAATCTCGTTCGGCCATTGGGATGGGAACTGCCCGAACAGGTTTGGCTTGAGCCAGTGGAGTTAGCTCGCCCAGGTCACAGAGGAGTCAGCAAAGGTGTACGTGTCCTTTTGGATCAAATTCGGCCTTGGTCGTTTTGACTATGTAAGGGCAATCACAAAATGGATGTCGCTCACAAAATGGAACCCGAGGGTTCACGACAAAAACTACAATTTCAGGGTGATTTCGTCACTTGATCATGACGCAAATACTTAGGTATAGTATCTCAGTCATTACCGGTCTTCCGATACCAAAATCGTCATGATACGACGATATTTCTGACACGAGTGTGGGGCTTCGGTACCACACAATAGCGGGGTCCAGAATTTTCAGCACCACATACCTACATCACCCATGCCAAGAACCTTGGAATCATCAGCAACAGCAAACTCGCCAGGACCGCCCAAGTCAATGCCGTCATCGCCTCATGCTTGCATACCCAGAAGATGATGATTAAGATTTTCAAATGGCTCCCGATCAGAACGCCAGAAAAAAATCTTGCAGGCCCTGGTCACAAGCAAGATGGACCAAGGGAACACCCTCCAGGCTGGTTTCAACCAAAATCTCACTATAAGGCTGAAGGCTATTTAGAACTCGGCAGGCAGAATCACTCTCAACCTTCCATGCCACACTAACATTACATCACACCTGAATGTACTCCATTGGCTCACCATTCACAAACGCGCACAATCCAGACTCTCTACCCACACTTTCAAGGCACTACATTACACTTGCCCAGCATCCTTCAACAATCGCATCTGCTTTTACAAGCCTTGCAGACACCACCGCTCGTCTAGACTACCTACTTGCACAAATACCACGCATACAGAAACCCAGACCTGATGGTCAAGCGTTCTCTTACATCACTCCTAAAGCTTGGGGCAACCTGCCGCTACAAACAGGAACCTCCTCAATTCTTGATTTCCACAAGAAGCTGAAGACCTGGCTTTTCAATTTGTCCCACTAGGCCCTAGGTGTGCCATGACTCACATCTGTTCTGTGCCAGCATGATAGTGCGCTCTACAAACCTGCATAGCATACCATAACATAAGAGTGAGACTGTAGAGCCGTTAAGTAAAGAATGGAAGGGAGGCAGTTGGAGATATGTGACTTAGAGAGAGGAGAGATGTGTTGTTTCATCAGCATGAAGATAGTATAGGAGCTGAATAAGATTTAATGTAACCAATTGAAATAGTGCAGATGGAAAAAAAACTAGACCTAGGAAAGAGCCTAGGGAGATGTAAGGAACACACTTTAGGGCTGGGACAGTAATGTATGAGTAGTAAAAGGAGGATAGGAATTCAGGATGATAAAGTGTTGGAAGTCACTGATAAATCAAGGAGTGAGAGAATAGACTTGTTTATGACGAGCTGTAGTGATGACATAAGCAAAATTCAAGAGTATAATTCCTGCTGAATGAAGGGGACGGAATCACGATAGAAGGGAACTTTACAAGTTGTTAAACGAAAAATGTGTCAAGTTACTTAAAGGCTAGGAATTCCAGTATCTTGGAGAACTGGAGCTGGGATACTGGGCAGTAGTTTCAAGGAGGGGAAATATACTTATATTCTTTATTGTAATATTAACGTGACTGCAAATTTGTAACACTGTATGTGGGTACCAGATTTAAAGAAATGATTATGTAGAAAACGGTTAGGCAAACAAGAACCCTAGAAGAGAGAGCCAGAGGTGTGATAGGGTGTGAGTTGAACACATTTGCAAATGAATATGGGGATGAGCTCGGTGGGAGATTGGATGGCAATTGCTAAGTCTATTGTTTCCCATCTTTTGAAGAGCTTTGGCTTGGTCCTGTGTGCAATGCATGGTTCCTTCTTAGGACACTGCTCTTGCTCCAGGAGCCACTCAGAAAGCCCCCTTAAAGACCCATTGCCAATGTGTTAAAGAATTCTGGATTTGAGTACTCAGATGTATGTAGCTCTTTTATTTTTTATTTTTTATTTTTTAAAGAGCAGACCTAAATAAATACATTATGATCTGATACAGAGAGCAAGTATCAAAGCAATATAACAGTATACTGGTCTGTGCAAACAATGGCAGCATATCAAAGTGCAAGTTTTACTATCCGCCCAACCAGAGCAGGACAATTCATTCACATTTCACAACAATAAAAGTGCTTCTGTGCAGGATGCTTTTTATGCTTATAAAGTGCAATGTGCAAACTTTTTTTGAGTATTTTTAATTTAACTTTGTTCCTGGTCCTATACTACCTCGTCTAAAAGCCAGTGACTAGTTTGGGAAGCTCCCTACATTATGCTCCCGGTAATGCCATATGGCATTAAACCTCTTCATCCTCCCACTCTCTTTTCATACACTTCTTCAAATTTCATAGTGTGTGTAAACTTTGCCTTCCAGCCTTGAACTGATGGAATCAGATTGGTTCTCCAGTTCTGCAGGATAAAGAATTGTGTATTCGTCAAAGCAATGGAGAGAAAAAACTGACCCCCCTTATTAAGCTGCTGGCTCGCTTTGGAAATCCCAAATAATAATAAGCCTGCCTTTGGGATTATTCTAGAGTGTAAAGTCTGGCTAATTGCCTCAAATAATTCTGTCTAAAAAATTTCCAATTTTGGACAAGTAAAAAATGTGTGGAGCCAGTCTTCGGCCCCTTGCTGATGACAGCGAAAACAGTAATCGGGGACCAACGGGTATATTTTATGAAGCGTTACTGGAGTAAAATATGTCATTTAGGGGCATATTACCAAGGGCATTATCGACACATTAGAGGGAATTTTTCCCGCTAAAGCGGCGATAATTGTATCGCCCTATTACCTAGCTGTCGCTAACACCAGTTAGTGACAGCTAGTAGGAGATAGCGGGCATTTAGGTGCCCACTTTGCATGTCAGTGATAATTATTGCTAATGACATGCAAAGTGGGTGTGCCAAGATGTTAGCGACTGGAAACAGTCGCTAACATCTCTATCTCCTATTACCAAGTTTTGGAAATAATCGCGCTAAGCGCGGTTATCTCCAAAAGCTAACACCTGCCCAGAGCTGTTCTTAGCCATGTTATCCAATGGTAGGTGGATAACATGGCTAAGAGCATTAGCTCGGTAATGCATGAATATCGCTGAATTTACAGCGATATTCATGCATTTCGGCCGATTTTTATCGCTTAGGAGATAAACCTTGATAATAGCAAGGCTCCTAAGCGATAAAAATCGGGGGAGCTCGGCGATAATAATATTGCCGCTAAACCAACATAGCGATAATAATCGCTATTTGTTGGTAATATGCACCTTAATGAGATAGGAATAACATACTTTTAAAATTTGCCCCTCGTAAATATGTATGCTCTATCTCTGATATAGCATGCCAATCCCTTTCTGAGAAATTGCATTGCGTACTTTGAAGAACCCTGACCAAGAATACAGTGATTTCTTTTTTCAGAGACTGGCTCCTAAGCAGTCTATACCAGTTTCCTATGCCTACCAATTAGTTTTTTTTATAAAGTGCACGACTTATAGGGTGCATACCTTGGCCGTCCCCCAAAATATTCGCTGCCAAGGAGTGGACTATCCGTCCAAAACTTTAAAAGAACCGATCGCATTGAACCCCGTTTCTGGAGAGACGCTCCTCCCAAGAAAAACATTTACCCCTGTAGAAACAAATCACCACATTCTTTGAAACCTATTAAATTCCAAATCTTGATTTCCTCATTAGATATTCTATCTATATGCGACACTGACACAACAGGGAACACATGTCTGGGGGGATAAAAGTGTGACACCACCGACTTCTGAAGTTCTACAGACATTACTGACCCATGGAGCAGGTAGGAAAGCCAGCACGGCCATATACAATTCTCCTAGGGTGGACACAGCCCCTTCATTGACTTCTCTGTGAGAATACTGGACAGAGGCGCTCTCCATGGAAATCACAGACAAGCAGTGGAAACAATGCTTCCGGGATCCAAAAATAATTTCAATGAACGCCCGCTTGAAATACACGCAATTCAACCATTTACACCACACCTATCTATCCCCGCACAGGCTTGCACGAATGTACTGGACAGCCGTGGATGCCTGCCCCAGGTGCCACGACTCAGTCGCTGACTTCATGCACATGGTCTGGACATGTTCCTACATCACGGCATACTGGGGAAAGGTCTCTGAGATATTAGCTGCTTCAACGGGAACCATATCTCCAATCCAGGGGGCGCATTACCTATTAGGTATTACTGAGAGGAACACGAGGCACAAGAACCTCAACAAATTCATTGACTTGACATTGGTACTGGCCAAACGCTCTTTGGCCATGGAGTGGAAGTCCCCGACTGGTCCAAATGTCAGACACTGGATCCTTGCCCTTCGGCGCGCCTTGATAGCCGAGCATGATCTATCAACAGCACAACCCCTACGTCCTACGGCTCGGTCACAACCTGTGGACTGGCAGCAGTACGCGACTACTATAGAAACAAGGCTCCCGGACATGAATGAACTCGGACAATAGGGCACTAACACTGTCTGTATTTCTGACTACTATACCTGAGTCTCCCTGAGCACCTAAGCTATGACATGTTCACAACCATGGATTGGGGCCACCACACACACACACATAATAATTGCTTGGCACCTACGGCCCAGCCTAAACGCATCCACATAAGTTACAACATCAGGACAGGAATTTTCCCCCCTCTTCCCTACTCCCATACTAATGCTTCTCACAGCAGGACCCTCTTAGGCTGCACTTTGCATAGGCGGCATATCAAGCAAGAAGTTACACATATGTATTTCATATGTATATTAGCAAGGTGGTATTAAGTTTAATAGTTTTTTTCTTTTTCTCTCTCTTTGTTTCTTTTATTCTTTTGCATCATGTTCCAAGTCCGCTTAGTACAGTAACACCTGCTGATAATCTCTGTAGTGTTATAATCCTGTTCATGTGTGATGGTAATGTTAAATGGGATATTTGACCCCCCCACCCTGTGTTCACGAAAACAAAAATGCAAATGGAAAAGCAGTGTAATTTGTACTTTAATACGACGTATATACAGTTCATGTTGTGCTGGATGTAAAGTGAATAAATATTACTTAAAAAAAGATTTCTAAAACTTGATTTCCCCATTATATAGCGATAACCTCAGGAACTTGCTCTCCTGGAGCAGCAAAATTGAACTATCAAAAATGGCTTGATTAAATGTACTAAACACACAACCACCCTCTGAACCCCTGAAGGAGCGTATATCTAGTCTTTTGGGTAGTTTCGCTGTTTTAATAAAAGCTGGTAGACTTATTTCAGATTCCTTCACCATTCTGGTTAAAATAAATCATCAAATACCCTGCTCCCATGTCCCATCCAAAACCCTTGTAAACGTGTCCATAGGGCTGCTTGATAAAACCACTGCATGTGAAGGAGAGCTAATGCCCCTGCTTTTTCTCTAATTGTAAAACACTCAATTTCAATCCAGATGCTTTTTTCTTCCAAAGAAAAGCTCCTTATTGATGCATCAAGCGCCTAAAAAAACCTAATAGGGATTTTAATCGGTATATTGGAAAAAAGGACCGGCATTTTAATCATGGCAACTCGCCCTGTTAAAGTCAAGGGAAGCAGAGGCCATCTTTCCAGAAGCCCTTTAATTTTACTAAGCATTGCCTCCTAATTCAAATGATATAAATGAGTGAAATTATTTGTAACATATATCCTGAGATACCTTATAGGAGTTTGCTTCCTTGCTTGGGGCAGCAGTTGAACTGGGAGATCTAGAGCAGCTGCATTAAAAGTAGAACCTCTGTTTTGCTTTGATTTATCATATAACCCCCTATTCCTGTAAACTCCTCTATCCTCTGCATTACTTCTTGTATATTTAACTAATTTGGCTGCAGATAAAGAATAATGTCATCTGCAAAAAGCTTGAGCCTAGCCATACCCTCTATTGGGTCCCTGATATCATTTTTTTTATACTTTTCTTTCAGAGGTTCAATTAAATAAGTAAATAAAATTGGGTAAAAGGGACACCCTTGACTTGTGTCTCTGTGAATTAAAACGGTGCCAACCATTTTAGCATTTATCATTACTTTGGCATGTGCACCCTGATATAAATGTATTAGCATTAAGGTGAATTGGGAGGGAAATCCACATTTTTTCAGCCTATAAAATAAAGCATCCCAGCTTACAAGATCAAATGCTTTTCCAGCATCAATTATCCTTATTAACGCTTTTATTTGGTTAGTTGTAAAATAATCTGTTGCCTGAGTTAAAAACTGGGTGTTAGCTGACATGAGATGACCTGCAACAAAACGGCAATGATCTTTATGGATTAATGACTGCACAGCAGCCATCATTCGAGTTGTCCAGGCTTTCATCAACATATTTTAATCTGTTTAAAAGGCTGATAGGTCTGAATTAATTCACATTTTCTGGATGTTTATCTTTCTTAGGAAACTCTCAATAGTTGATTCTTTGAAAGAAGAGGGGACTTCCCCCCTTCTTTAATATAATTTAGAATTTCTACCAAAAAAGGCACTATTCACTAGCAAATGTTTTATAGAATTCGAAGGGAATCCATCATTTCCACATGCTTTCGCATTGGGCATTCTTTGGAGTGCTTCTAAGATTTCTATAGGCATAGTTGTTTCCATCATTGCCTGCAAAAGAGAGTTTGGCATTAGGGGGAGCTAAATAGAAACATTGTACTGTTCTATGTTGGACATTGGAACTGTGTATTTCCTTCAATAAATATCCCTATAGTGTCGAAGAAATACTTGAGCGACTTTCTCTTCTTCTATTGTTACTCCACCAGCAAAAGGATTCTCAACTATTTTAATCGTAGCCTTTTAAATTTTTTTCCGGGCAGATCAGCTCAAACCTTGCCTATCTGCTGGTTTACTTCGTATAGTTGCTGCTGGAAAGCGTTAGAGTTGCTTATCTCCTCTAACGTAAAGAAATCTCTAAGATTTTGTTTGGCAAATCTAACTGCGCAGTACCAGGTATTGCTCTTGTAACTTGATCTACTGCAGCTTGGATCCCCGCTATTTGCCGTACACGTTCTCCGGCTTGATTGGCATTAAAGGCAATAACCCTCCCTCTCACTGTGGCCTTTAAGGCTTCTCACACTTCAAAAAAAGAAGCAGTATCTCGGGTAAGTTGGATGTTGTTGGTGATGTTATGTTGTTGGATAACAATGAGGGTTGTGAGTAACTTCAAGAAGGAGAGATTGTTGAGGTTAAAAGGAGTTTGAGATCTGGTTGAGAGGCATATGGTGGACCATGAGGATGAGATATTTAAGAGTGGTCAGATACTTGATGCATTTCAGAAGTCACAAGTGGACAAGGCACCTCAGTCAACGTTGCGGGAGGTGAAAAGATGTTTTTCTAAGGGAAGAAATAGGGGAGAGGAAGGCAGTCTTTTACAACATTTACAACAACGCATGGAGGAGTGTTGGCCCATGGTTTATGTAATTTCATATAAAAAGGCTTTCATAGACTACCATTATTGAGAAACCATTTCATCTAAACTGTTTATTGGAACTTTTCAGAATGAATGGAATTTTCCTTTTCGTAAAGACCAATTCATGGAATATCTTTTTGACTGAAATTGGCTTTTGAATGCATATTTTTTAAGAGTAATACAGTGGAAACAGGTCCTACTTTCAGAA
The DNA here is from genome assembly GCF_964263255.1 of Lissotriton vulgaris. Lineage (NCBI taxonomy): Eukaryota > Metazoa > Chordata > Amphibia > Caudata > Salamandridae > Lissotriton > Lissotriton vulgaris. The sequence continues at coordinate 1,102,192,861 of NC_141694.1, read as the reverse complement.
ACAGTTTTGTCGAAGATATTTATTTCAGTGCTTTATTTCAGTGGACCTAATTTCATATTTATATATTTTACTTTATCAAACAATTACTTTGGAATCTTTTAATTCACTGACCCATCACCACCCATAAACACCATCCACCCCTGACCCCTCACAACCCCTAAACACAGCCAATCTCTACCCTGAAACCCCCACCACACCTAAATTACACTCATCCCTTAAGCATAAAAGTCCTTTCTACCACAAAAATCCACAATCCCTGAACCATAAAATCACTCACTAACCCTAACTTCACCTTCACTGAACCCTACAAATGCCTGCATATGCCTAATCCCCACCAATCCCATACCCCTTAAAACACTCAGCACACCCAAACACCACCCATCCCTGAACCCTGAAAAGCCCTAACCACCCTTAAACACCTTCCATCCATGACAGATAAGAACTTCACATCACCCTAAGCTACTCAGCCCTGAACCCTAAAAAAAAACTTTCTACATCCAAACTCCACCCTTTCATGAAACCTTAAAATCCCTCACCACCCTAAACTCCACCCCAATCCAAACCCTAAAAACTCTTCACCACCCGAACCGCTACCTATAATGGAACCTTAAAAACCCACACGCGCCGGGCAGGGCCTTGGCTTTCTCTCTACAATATCTACAACAGTTAACATATACAGTTACAGTAGTACGTCTTCTTAACTCCGGCAGGTCTGTACTGCGGCCGGTGCCCCCGCCCCACCCTATTGAAAAATCACGATTGGGAGGATGATTGGCGGATTGTTTTGGTCGGACATGTTAGGAACTTACTTAGGACCTGTACGGCACGGGTGCTACTTCTAGTGCTTAATTGGCAACCAGACACTCTCCATAGTGTGGCTGATCGATACCCAGCTCAACCGGGCAGCGGGGGCCGCGGAGGGGCCGACTTGAATGCTGCGAGGACTGCAGGTCATGGTGAGGTAGCTGCCTGTTGCCCGCTGGTTATGCTGGGGCGTAGCTTTATTTTAAAAAACTGCGCACGTTGCCGCACAGCCCCTACCCAATCCACCAAAATCCTGCCCAAAAATCGCACAAACCCGGGGTCCTCCTTCGGCCCGCCCCAGCAGCAACAAGTTAGTGGTTAAGGCAGCTGGCTCTGCAGCGCGCAGTGCGATGCGGCACCGCCATCATTCTAGATTATTCAACACAGAAGTGAACACCTGGCACAGTTAGTTTAATAATATATATATGAATAATATACATTGTCAATCTGAGAATCAGATTGTGAGTAAGACTCTGTGACTGACTCACTCATTCCTCGGAGATGCGATTGCTTTGCGATGAAAAAAACACGCTGTGGCAGGAGAGTCTGACAGACAGACACTAGTGTAACTTTAAATTATTTAAAAATGTGACGTGCGCGCAGTGCAGCAGATGCAGAGTGTAGACCCGGCCCTGTCATAGAAGTGCTGGTGCTAAGCACCGGCAAGCACCGGCACAAATTAAGCCCTGCCCACACCAGCCCTAAACAGTGCCCATCCATGAATCCTAAAACTCCTCAACACCATTACACTCCAACCATCACTGAACCCTAAAATCCCTCACTCTCCCACTGTCCACCCATCCCTTAGCCCCTTTCTATGCCTGAACTCCAATTAGTACTTGCCCCTAAAACCCCTCATCACCCTAAACATTACCTGTCCCTGAACCCAAAAACCCCACCAAAGTTTAATGTAATTTTGGAGTTTTCCCTAAAATTGTCTTTCCTTTAAAATGACTCCTTTCATTTTTGATATTTTTTTCTATTTCTTTAAAATTGTATTTCCATGATTTGGTTTCTTCCAATGTGGTTTCTCAATTTTCGTTTTCCATGAATTTACACACATCAGTGGTCCATATGGTATGCTGGGGCCCAAGTGTAGGTGATGGTTTTATTGGTCATTTGGCTGTAAATCTTGACATACAAGAATAAAGGAGGCTAAGGGCACAGGAGCTATTTTGGAGTTGGGGTAGGTGGAGAACATGAGCACACCGAAAAAGGGACAGCTGAAAGGAAAGGTTAATGGGTAAAATCATAAGGGTGAAAAGGGGAGACAAAGCTGGACAAAGATAAAAAAAATTAGGTTTCAAGAAGAAGAGTGGGAATTGGCATGGTGCCCACTGGTGCCGATTAACAGTGAAACTTGAAAATCAACTTTTTAAATGTTCCCCAGGATGTACTCTGAAGGCCAGCAGATAGACCTGTGGCGCACTTTAGATACATGGGTATAATAAAAAAGGCAAAGAGGGACTTTTGGGGGTTTGACTGGTATAGCTACGATGAGGAATTCAGGGTGCAGGTGACCATCACCCCAGAGAAAACACGAGATGGGGTGGATTATGAGTTATGGGTGCAGTGGAAGGTGCCAACACGCTCGGTGCCAGTTGCCCGTAAGGTAAGTAGTTTGCGGTTTTATTACCAGCCCTTTCTGAGTAGCCCCACCTGGTGGGGCAGGGAACCCTGTAAGAGGACAACTTATGGTACCAGGGGCATCATGATGGGGATTTACCAGGGGGTCTGTTTCCGACAATTATGCCATTGCAGGCATATCCAGTTGCACAATGTTTTGCGCAGATGCCATTGGGTGATCAGGGGAGGGATTTTAGGGGCAGGGGGCAGCTGAGTGAGCCTCTACACAATAAGCCTACTCCAGTTAGACTGGAGAGATATGTTATGGCGGCTGGCTTATCCAGACAGAGATGTAGCTTCACAACTAAAGATGGGGTTTCATTTGGTTTTCAACTGAGTTATCAGGTTCCCAGGCAACAACGCTGGGCAGATAATTTGATATCAGTCAAGGCATTTCCTTTGATGGTGAGGAAAAATATGAGGAAAGAACTGCTGGAATTAAGGTTTCTGGCCCTTTTTTAGCTTGGCTATTACCTGATCTGATCAACAAGTGTGGCTCTATAAATGCATCTTATTAGTTTTGTAACACCTCCGGGAATATCTGATTTTTCTCTTATTGTGGTTTAAGTACAATGAGAGGGGGCCTTCTAGCCACTCTCTGAACCTTTGAGCACATTTTCGCTGCATTGAATGCATTTTTTTGCCCTATTCCATAGAGCTACCTATCCTGTACAGCTGCCTTAAAGAATATTATACCAGGGATGTAACTTTGGGGCGGGGGTGTTTGGGTTGGGACATCTCCCTAATAAATGCACTATTGGCTTGGTAGCTGAGTCTAAGGGCCCTGAGTCAGGTTTGCTATCTCTGTGTCATTCTGCTGTCATTGAGAGCCAAGAATGAAAACTAAAAGAGTGACATTTAAACTGAAGAGAGAGACAGACAGACAGACAGACAGATGTTTTAAAGCTGAGGCCGGTGATTCGAACCTGCATGCCAACTGGCACAGCCGAGGGGTTGGCCTTGCAAGTGTGCTGCTGAAGGATCAGATGTCAGATCAATGACAAAATATACCTTGTTTTTCCCTTACCTGCCAGAAGCACAAACTCAGTGCTATGGCAGATGGAGAGGGTGACAAAGGGGTTGTGCAAGAGCTAAATCTGCCTTTCATGTCACCAGCAGATATTGATTCTGCAAAAATCAGATTTTTGCATACAGGAATCAGGAGGCAGAGATTAGCCTCGAAATTGGCAGTCTCCCCCTGAATCGGAATGGTTGACATGTATGAATCTGCACCTATAGAAGTACTCTTTAAATTGGTGGAAATGTACTTCTTTTTCAAATTCACAAACATTGGCAGTGAAAAGCTTAGAAAGCTGTGCCTGTCTTAACTTTCAAGGCACACTACTGGTTATCAAACACCCAAAAGGTGAAGGGGTGAATGCATGCAAATAGTCTAATACTCTAACCAGTGACGTAGCATTCCAACCCATGGTTTTCACTCACCGTGCCACTCTAGCCCACCTAATGTAAATCAGGGTAAACATCGTTTACCACGATGTTTTAACAACGCAGTACCTTTAGCACGCATCCCTTACAACGCAAGTCGTTACCACGACTTGCGCTGGAGGGCGCTAAAGGATTACAAATAGTATATTTACTATCCCAACACCTTCCCTAGGGTCCACGGGGACTGGTGTTAGAATAGTAAATTATGCTATTCGAAATCCGCACCCCCAACGCAAGTCGTGGTAACGACTTGCGTTGTAAGGGATGCGTGGTAAAGGGATGCGTTGTGACGGTACGCGTTGTACCGTCATACATCCGTAAATCAGTACTGACCATGTACTCTTGGAAACAATACATCCCGAACCTTGGTCATTTCACCTCTCCACAGTACTTTTGTAACTTGAAAATTGAGATTCACCCCCCCAATCTCACTGACTAAACTATACCCCTGATTATGCAGAAGAATTGTCCACCAGTAAGAAGCGTTTTGCTTTTACATATGCACAAAATACAAATTGCAGTTCTGTAACATGTACCTAATCACAATTTGTATTTGCAATTCAGTCTTTCAAAGGGGCTTGCTTAGGGCTTCCCTTCCAAATACCAAATCTGAATGGGATGTATGAATGTTGTGCAATAAACTTATGGTCGCAAAACATTCATGTTTTATCGATCCGCTTCCCCTTTGAGAAAGGAAAACAAATATTTGTTAAAAGCAGGAAGTGGACCCACGGACCAGTGCCTACTCTTAAAAAATGAAACTGCAAAGTTTCATTTTTTCTTTTGAAACGAATCCCATTTACCTTTAAGGAAAACGGGCTGCATTTAAAAAAAAAAAAAAAAAAAAAAAAGATTGCTTTATTAAAAAGCAGTCAGAGACATGGTGGTCTGCTGACCTTAGCAGGAGACCATCCCTGTGTTGGCTGCGATTCCTAATGGGTCCCAAATTGCAACCTACCTCATTATTATGCATAAGGTAGGTCTGTTTGCGACCCACTGGGGATCGCTAATGAAACTCAAGAGTTTCATACATTAGGACTATTGATTTCCTAATTTCCTAATTGCGATTCGGGGAGAATCGCATTTAGGGAATCGATATTCCTAATGTTAGTACATTTAGTCCATATATTCTTGCACAAATGCAATGAGCATGTTTCATTATTTGGAATGTGAACCTTAATTTGTTTACAGCATGTGTTGTAGAAAATGTTTGCACAAAAGGCCTTAGGATGTGGAGCTTGGATGGGGAGAAAACATGCATCCCACAGTGTTTCTAAAGTGTCTTCGAATTTTTTTTAAATAAAAATACATACATATATATACATGCATACGTGGGTTTTCTGTCAGCCTTCTTCACCCATTGATCTCTACAAGTGTCAGTCATATTCTTCTTCCACCCCCAACAGCAACCAACATGGGGGCAAATGGGTAAGCCCACTTCAGCCATTGGTTTTCTTCCCCTGTGACAGGCAGCATTTTTCCTGATGACCTGCTCTGCATCTGAAAAAGGAGCACAGTTCAGTGCTAGGTATAGTGCGCTTAATTCTGTGCCCGTGTTTCATAGTTTTGCCATTTGTGTGGAATTATATGTATGTTTGTCAAAAATACATTTGAAGAAAAACACTAGGCTCTTGCAAAAGGTCAGACCTGTGGGCCTTGCCAGTGCTTGTTGCCCTTAAGTGCATGTTATTACTTCTTTATATAACATCTGCGCCCTACTAAAATAGCCTATCCAGCTTGCACTGAACGATTTCTGTTCTCTTACGTTCCTTAAAACGTAACGCTCTTTAATAGACGCATAAACCCTGTTTCAGAGTTGGTATTTCCAAACACTTCATTTGATCTGTCTAAAGTACAAAGTCAACCGTTGCCAGTGGGTAATTTTCCTTTTAACGTGACATGATGTTTTCGGCACCTATTCATTTCCACGGCTTATTTAGTGTTGCGTGGGCCTTGTTTTTTTGTTTACGCGGGAACACTAAATAATACGATTCTGCTGAAAAGGGTTGTTTTGCCAATTCGCTGCTCGGAGTGAGCTCTAGTAAAATATAGCTCTGTAAAAGGCGACGGTTTCATGTGAAAATAATAAAACCTTCATTGTTTGAATGTCAGCATGGCGGTTTCCTGAGTACAAGTTTACTCAGTGTCGTGGGTGGAGATGGAATGAACAACATTCTTAAAACCACTAGGTTTGACCAGATATTCACGTATTAACATTTTCTTTCATGAGAGTGGGGCTGTTTTTCTTGGTAGCTTTACTCTAAGCTTCTATGTGGGGAGAGGTTTGTTGTGCCTTATTGGAATGGACACTTTTAAGCCTTAATAAGTGAGTTGATTTGCTTAAGTGGGTTTCTTTGCTAATTATTCTCCTTCATTCAGTGCTGCATTTGCCCAAACCAGTGCTTTAAATGGGCCGGTACTCACCGGTACTGAGTACCGGCACCTCTTATTTTTATCACCCTGAGTACCGGCACTTCTCTACGGCCATGGAGAGTACCGATACTCATGGAGGGTAGGCGCATTGGCCTCTCGTCGTGTAAGTAGCCTTTCTCTTTGTTCAGCCAAATCACTTTTAAAGCACTGAGCTGAGCCCCCGCTGAACTATTCAGCGTGGGCTCATTTGCATGATATCTTAGTGTTCGCCGTCATAATGTGTTGCAAGGAATCGAGGCAGCCCAGTTACAGCACAATGAGAAAGGCCATGGGAGGTTAAAAGGGCTTTAATCTCACCTGATTCTTTTGTGTGAGTGTCTGCTTATGTGGGTCTGCTTGCCTGCTTGTGTGTGCGTGTTTTTGTGAGAAATATGACAAAATAATGAGAGGTTTAAATATCACACTTTGACTTTCATTTTGTATATGGAATTAACCTGATTTGTTTATAAAAAGACATTTCTTGTGTGTATTGCAACTGGTATTATGAATTTGCGATTTGATGAAAATTAAAATAAAAACAATACGTACAATAGAGTAATGTCTTGTTCTTGAAGTAGCAAGCTTGGAGTGTTTTATTGTGTGTTTAAGGAACTTCAGATTCAGTTGGAGCAAGGGTGGGGCCCAGATTCTCGTGGCCGTCACGCAACGCTACCCAGGTGGTGCTGCGTTGCTTGACAGGGCGGGAGCAGGAGAGCGCCATATTCACAGGGATATGGCACTCTCCTCACCTCCCCCTAGCGCCGGCGCTGATTTCAGCTGCTGAGTGCCAGACAAACACATTAGCGCCATAGCCCTAGAGTGCGTGCCTTAGTCTACCATAGGTTTTGTACTGGAATGGTACGCTTCCAGTACAAAATACTATTGGTAGACACGCTTTAAATCTTGTATGTGTGCTGTACAGTGCAGTAGGCATGTAAAGTCGGAAAAGCAAGGAGAAATTACATTTCTCCTTTTAACGCCTACTTTCCAGCGGCGTACATTTTTGCCCCTAAACTCTGTGTGCCAATGTTAGTAGATAGGGTTTAGCATCAAAAAGCATGGGTGGTTGCATGGGAATGCCCAAGCAATCACCCATGCAACGCCCCGTGACGCAAAGTAATGCAAAGCAGCGTTTTGCGTTGATTTCGGTTACTTTTCCATACAAACCAACGAAGATACCAATTTGCGTTGGTTTGTTAATTCCAAAACAGGTTTAGCGTTGGGTTTGTGTTAAAAAAGTAACACTAACCCAACGCTAATCCCTTGAGAATCTTGGCCGATATGTCTGAAAAGCAGGATTAGAACAGGATATCACTCGAAATGGAAGTTGGCGCAAGCACCCCAGTATGACCATAGAGGAGGAAAGAGGGCACGGATCAGGAAATGAAAATCGTTATATGCACTAAGAAATTGGATAATTACAAAATTCGAGGATATAGGAATTCATTTTGATAAATATTGAAAAATGTAGCTTACGCCGTCAAGCAGTGGAAATACCAAAAAGAGAAAGAAAGTGATAAGGAATGTCATAATCAAGAGGATATGGTTGAATTTGGGATGCTGAGGGTAGGGTTGTAGAATGACATATTCTACAATCCTATTAATTATGGATGGTTTTTCACACAGCGTCAAGAACTTTAAAATTAATATATTGGTTTATTTTATATATAACACAAAATGCAGTGCGATAAAAATATATTGCATAGGAAACGGTAAAAGATGACACATATCTCAAGGTTTCCTGTTAAATATAAGGTTTATCATCATGATGACAGCCCCAAACAAGCCTGCTGAGGTTGATCATTGTCAGCCCCACTAGGATTACGCAGTAAGATTATTTGAATTATGCTGCAAATTTATCATAATGATGTGGCAATAAAGGAAACTTATTAAACACATTTTCTGGCAAATATGGAAATGACTTGGCAAATTACACAGTCAATGTTATAAATCCTTAATTATATGGTAAATGCTGCAGCCATAGAATGGTATATTTCCACCATACATTACCATTGTCTTTTGCTTTACCAACAATTTATTCATGAAAAGTAAACCTAAGCATTCTAATTCCAGTCAGTGCCCATTAATAGCTGCGCTTTGAAGGAAAATGCTTTTTTCAAGCTAACTGTCCCAAAATAAATATTTAATACAAAAATACAAATTGATAACCTGTAATATTGTTCAACATGCCCATCTCAATGTTCTGGGTGCATTTGCAAAATTCATACTGAACTTCTCAATGGTAATATTGGACCATTCTGCCACTTTCGATAAATTAGAGTTAAAAGTTTGAGATAGACATGAAGGTGTTAGTAAGGTATTTACTGTCCATAGATGTCCTGAATGACCAGTTTAAATAGGATAAGTCAATCCTGATTGGCTGGCCACAACATGGAAAATACATTTGGACCCCATTAACCCCTTGTTATGTTTTGTTAATTTAATTTGGATTTGTTGAGCGCTTAATACCGAAAGGTCTGTAAGCGCTGTAAGAAGATTAGCGATGCAACCAGGCAGTTTAGCAGGACGTTATGTCCAAGCTTCTGTGAAAAGAATGGTTTTTTAGTTGTTTTCTGAAAGGAAGAAGGCGGTTTTCCGCGTGGAGATGGCTCAGCAGTTTGTTCCAGAGAGTGGGTAGGAGGCTAGAGAAGGCTCGTCCTCCTTTGGTGACGTAGTTGAAGCGTGGGCATTTTAAAAGGCTCTCCGTGGAAGACCTTAGCGAGCGGCCTGGTACGTGCTCATGAGGGCCTGGTCTCGTCATAACAGTGCCGCTCCGCCCACGTGCGGTTAATTCCCCACCTGTGCAGGAGAATGAATCAGTGGGCGGAGTCGTGACGAGACCAGGCCGTCATGAGCACAACTCTACAAAGACCCATGACGGCCTGGTCTCGTCACGAGCACCCAGCTCCGCGCTCATCCCCGGCTCCTCCCCCGCACAGTGGGTCGTGAAAATGAATTAAAAATATATAAGGGGATAGGTGAGCACACTCTGACCCCCAGGGGAATGTAGGGATATCCTTATTTGACACCCCCCTTGCATGGTTGGCGACAACATGGGCAACGTGTTGTGGCAGCCATTACAGGACTCAGGAACATGGTCCGTATTGAAATGCATTGGAGCCAATGCCACGTTTTGGGAGGGTCACAAAAAGGTGCTCATATGAAGGAAGATAACAGATTTTAGTCACAAAGTAAATCATTTATTGGTGGTTTATACTCAATTTAGGAATTTTGGTGAGTTCTCATGTGATTTTACCCTGTGAAAAATACTGAGCTTCTGCTGGGATTTGATTAACAATGTTTGAGGAAAAGCTGTTCTCTAAAATAAGAGTAAATTTGAATAAGTTCACACTATCTTCCTCAGCCATGTGAGAATAAAGTCTGATCTTCTGAGCAAAATATGTGCTTTCAGCATGAGCGGCCAACTCCAACGACATCACCCCCTCTCAAGCCCTCTGCGACTCCCTAGCTTCATTCTTCCACAACAAAATTGCAGACATCCACAACAGCTTCGACAACCAACCCGTAGACCAACCCACCCAACCATCTGCTGGACCTTCACCCCCCTCGAACATCCTTAATGACTGGAACCCAATCTCCACTGAGGACACCATCCGCCTGATGAACTCCATCCACTCAGGATCCCCCACAGACCCATGCCCTCACCACATCTTCAACAAAGCAGACTCCATTATAGCACCACACCTCCGAGACGTCATCAACTGCTCCTTCAACTCCGCCACCTTCCCGGAAATCTGGAAACACGCTGAACTCAGCGCCCTTCTGAAAAAACCCACAGCGGACCCCACCGAACTCAAAAATTACCGCCCCATCTCGCTCCTTCCATTCCCGGCCAAAGTCATCGAGAAAGCTGTCAACAACCAGCTCGCCGCCTTCCTCGAAGCCAACAAATCCCTCGACTCCTCACAGTCCGGCTTCCGAGCAAAACACAGCACTGAGACCGCCCTCATCGCAGCAACAGACGACATTCGAACTCTACTGGACAATGGAGACACAGTCGCCCTCATCCTCCTCGACCTCTCCGCAGCCTTCGACACAGTCTGCCATAGCACCCTTCTACAGCGCCTCAAAAACATCGGAATCCAAGGTAAAGCACTAGAATGGATCACCTCGTTCCTCACCGGAAGAACCCAGAGAGTCCGCCTTCCACCATTCAAGTCAGAGGCCACTGAAGTCATCTGCGGCGTACCACAAGGATCTTCACTCAGCCCCACCCTTTTCAACGTATACATGAGCCCCCTCGCGGCCATCGCCCGCCAACACAACCTCAACATCATCTCCTACGCGGATGACACTCAACTGATCCTATCACTCACCAATGACCCTAGCACCGCCAAAACTAACCTACACGAAGGAATGAAAACACAGCCGTCTGAAACTGAACTCAGATAAAACAGAAGTCCTCATCCTAGGTACCTCCCCCTCCGCATGGGACGACTCTTGGTGGCCAGAAGCCCTTGGAAAAGCACCCATCCCGACAGACCACGCACGGAACCTGGGCGTCATCCTGGATTCCTCACTTTCAATGAACAGACAAGTCAACGCCGTCTCCTCATCCTGCTTCAACATTCTTCGCATGCTCAAAAAAACATTTCGTTGGATCCCCACCGAAACTAGGAAAACGGTCACCCACGCTCTGGTCACGAGCCGACTGGACTATGGAAACACCCTCTACGCCGGTACTACCGCTAAACTCCAGAAAAAACTCCAACGAATCCAAAACGCCTCAGCCAGGCTCATATTAGACATCCCGCGTAAAGAACATATCTCTGGTCACCTGAAAAACCTCCACTGGCTTCCCGTCAATAAGAGGATCACTTTCCGGCTCCTAACCCACGCACACAAAGCACTCTACGAAATCGGACCAGAATGCCTCAACACACGACTATCCTTCTACACCCCCTCCCGCCAGCTTCGATCTTCCAACCAAGCCCTTGCCACTGTACCTCGCATCAACAAAACCACCATGGGAGGTAGATCCTTCTCTTACCTGGCAGCTAAAACCTGGAACTCACTTCCCACTTACCTTCGCCTTACCCAGAACCACCTAGCATTCAGAAAGCAACTTAAAACGTGGATATTTGACAAGTAACTCCCCACCCCTCCTCAAGCGCCTTGAGACCCTCTGGGTATGTAGTGCGCTATATAAATTCTCTGACTTGACTTGACTTGACTTGTAATTAATTCGCCAGTGTTCTACTCCAGATTCTCACAGGGTTTAATCTATATTTACAATAAAAGAGGGCCATATTGAAGAAATCAAAGCTGTAAAATTGAAGGCATTCCCTTTAAAAGTCAACAAAATAAGGAGGTTTATTATGTCTTAGAAATAATGGTCAGTGCTCTAGAAAGCTTGAGTGAGGATGCCTTTTCCATCAATTGTCAAATATCTTCGTAATCGATTTCAGAAAAAAGTCTGGTATTCTGAGTGAGTATGCGCTTCCAACATCAGCTGCATCCTGTTAGTTGATTCCCCAGTTTCTACTGCAGCTTCCCACGGTGTTCAAATGAAAAAGGACTAACATTCTGCATTGATGACAAAAGTGTGGCACAACTTACCTCCATATTGATTATATTGAAGCTCTAAAACTGAAAGCATTTTCTGCACAGCAGACTGCATTGAAGGTACCAATTGAGGCGGTTGTATTGTTATAAAAACTATGGTTAGTGCTCTAGAAGCCTAAAATGAGGGCACGTTTTCCATGAGTTATTAAGAATCTTCCGCATCCATATCAATAAAATATTCTGAAATGAAGAGAGACACATGCACTTCCAAAACCAGTGGCAGTATGGCAGTTAATTCCCTCAGTGCCAAAGCCAGGATTCTGGTATCTTAAGCGTTACGTACAGTCAAAAACAACCCCCGCCATTGGTCTTACGGACCTTTATTAGTCAACAAGGAGAGGGGATAAGGAGCTACCATTTTCATTAATTACCATGACTGCGAAGACCAATCGGGACTTCATTGGAAACGACAAGGAGAAATTAAGTGAGGCTAAAAGAGGTTTACTTAACAAATTAGTTCAAACAAGACCATTAGTTTTTTAAGTATGCAGATTTAGTTACTATATTATTACAGATTCAAATAGTCTTAAAGTCGATATTTCAGAATAAGGTAAAATTGTAGATTTGTAAGAATTACAAATAGCTGCAAAATGTTCCACAAAGGAACTCCCTAATCCAAATTAAAGAAGATTTGGACAAGAATGACATTTAAATGAAGCAAATTAGATAATTATAATTTTATTTATATAGCATTTATTACCTCTGACAAGGCACTTAAGCTATTTTCAGTGAATGGAATTATACTCCAGAACCCAAGGATTATTGGTGGATTAGCATAAGTAAATATCCATTTTTAATTGGAGCGGTGACATGTGAATCTGTTAGGGGCCGATTAGGATTGCGGTGAATCCGCATCCTACGGGACGGCGGAAGCCACCGCCGGCCCGGAGGATGCGGATTCACCGCCTTGGTGAGGGAAAACACCAACCGCCACATTACGATGGCGCGGGGATCCGCGGCGGATGGCAAGTCCGTCCGCCGCTGATCCGCGGTGGGTGTACGCAAATATGGTGGCGTTGTCTGCAAGACACCGCCAGCCATATTATGATGCAGGCAAAAACATGCTTTTCCACTGTGGCTTTTCCGCCGTGGAAAAGCATGTGGTCTTTTGTTTTTGGGGGCCCGTTATGAGCCCCCAGGGTGTTGGGGGTGGGGGTTGCACATGGGGGGTACATTTGGTACCCCCCTGCATTTGCATGCACAATGCGGCAGGCACCGCGCGGTGCCTGCCGCTTTGTGCATGCAAATGCACAGCATGCATATTTGACTTTGCGGCGGGTGCTGCGGACGGTCCCTCCACCTCGGGGTGGCGGACGGACGCAGGTCCGTCCGCCATCCTAATAGGCCTCTAAGTTTGACTGAATAGGATAAATGATGGATAAGGGAGGAAAAAGTCTACAAAGGGTTATTTTGGGAGGTAATAACATTTTGATTAAAGACAGGACCTTCTCAAGAAAAATCATTGAGGTCTCCATTGTTAAAATGTTTCTGCACACTAAAGCTCATCTTAGGTGAAAAAGAATTATCATTTGCAATAGCAAACACCCATTGCTGATTAAGAGAATTCAGGATGGTTGGATTTACCCTCATAAATTAGATTTTTGCACATTGAAATTCTGCCAGCCGGGTGGGATTTCTATCTTTTCTATCTTCATAAATCTAGTACCAGGTGTTGGCTTATGAACTTTTCTGTGTGGGACCACCATTACAGGGTGGGAGGAACCAAGAATCATATATTTTATGGATATTCAGCAACTATTTGCAGGAAGTTTTTCATCCTAGAAATGCACAAATGTACTCATATCAAGGCCAGGAGTAAATGTGTTTATAGAGGTCAAAACAGAGAGCAAACACCAACAAGGTTGGTTGGGTTTAGGCAAAAGGAATTGTGTCAGTAGAAAAATGTCATAGCTGCTCCGTTCCTGCGGTCGCACATAGAGGGGGCGGGGCTCTGTACCTTTAAAAGGTCCTAGTGTTGCCCGAAAGGACGCTTCACGTTCTAGCTTTTTGATCCGGGTCACGCAGGCACTTTGGGTCATGCTCCGCTGTTTCCTGTTATTCGATTCCCTGCTTTCTCCATTTCGGGCTTCCACTCTGTCCCAACTCATCATCGGCCCATCTCAGTGGACTGCCTCTCCTGCGGCTACATTTGCTGTTCCTTGACCTGCTACGCTCACTTCACCGCTCTTCCATTGAAATCAAGGCGGTAACCCGCTCGCGCTGGTTTGAATGTTGCTAGTCTATCACAATGGCTTGAACTGTTGTTATTGGGCGCTGTGGCTTACGTATGGAAATCTGCATTTTTCTCCTGCTGCAAAAGTACTTATTGAGCACTATCTCAGAATTTCGCTGGCGGCATTCTCCTGAAGCTAAGGGGATTTGTGGTGTTCATCATTTTCAGTTGTGTTCGCCTCATAGATATTAAGCCTTGCATTCTCCTAAAGTAAGAAGTCGAAGCCTTTCACTAACTGAGGTTATATTTGACTATGGTTGCTGAATTCCCTCATGAATGATTGAGATGTAAATATATGTATTAGCCATCTGTGACCACCCTTGCTTGCTCACATTGTTAACGGAACAGATTAGTTAGTCCTGATTCTTTGGGACACATTTATTCTCTGGCATTATCCTCCACTGGTAAGCAATTACACATACACTATAATTATAGAGTCTATAGCAGCACTGCACCCTATTGACTTTGTTTATCCGTTCTATGTTCATCTAGGTAGATTGAGTATCGATTCCTGCAACACATTATACAGTTTTTGGACACAAGCGGAGGAGGGGAGTAAGACAGGTAGATTCTTAGGGTTTCTATGTGATTGTGTATTGACTTAGTTCACTATTTGCTGAGTTGTGTGTTGACCCAGTTTTTGTTTGCAGGATCACAGAAGTCTCCAGTGACAAATCCTAGATGCCAGACCATGCTGAGGGATTATCTTCGGTTTTCTCTTCCCCCTCTCTCCCCTCTTCAACCACGTGCTGGTCTCGCTTTGACTAAGTTGGGTGAATAAGCGGTGGCTGGAAGTTGGGAACTAGCTCTGGTCTCCAGACTCTCACTCCTGCGTAAATTTCAGGTGAGCACTGATTGAAAATATATTATATATAAGGGAGATAAAAGACAAATAAGTAAATAAGTGGTTTAAGTGAAAATGCACTTTTGCACTCATTTGACAATAGCAAAATTATTCTTGTTTACCCCTTATAAAGAAATACTGGCACATTTAAGTATTCATGAAGCAACAACTTCTGTAAATATGCAAGGGTACTGATGAAATTTGCTCGCAATTTCATATAGACCAAAATCTACTCCAAACTTTAATCTACTAGATTACATTTCCAACGTACCTTTCTCCTTTTTTTGCAGTTAAGATATTTAAACTTAAGTATGTAAACTTAAGTATTTAAACTTTAAGATATTTAAACTTTAAAACATAGTTGAAGCCATGTCCCTCTTTTAGACTCGGTTACACCAATTCCTGTGTTAGCCTGCTCTCAGAAATGTCAGACATACTTGAACAACTAAAAAAAGTCCTGTCTATCTCATGTTAGGCATACCACTGCCTATGTTAAATTAAAGGATAGTTATGAAGCAAAGTTAAGTGTAGTGTCAATTGAGGCAACAGACCTATCCTCAAAAAATATGAAATTCACGATTTAAGGCATTTACCTCATTGAGCACACCTTTAACAGTCTCAATTTACTCATTTTTAGGGCTGACCCATCTGAGCAGCATGCGCTGGTCATGCACCCATGCTTGCTAGGCACTATTGTGTACAATTAGGTGTTTGCACCCCACCTATTGCTTACCATCCATTGGAATAATTGTTACTTTTTTGTGCCTCTTAATTGGCCATTGTGTGCCTTGGTGTCACTTCCTGTTCTTCTGTGGTGCATGGATCAGATTTATTTAGCTTAATTGGTGTCCCTCTGCTGATCGTGCTGTGATACGGGTACTGTTTCTATTGTACATGTATCCTTATTCCTCCCTTTGCCCGTCCTTTTATCGTGTTTCTTTAGCTCCCACCAACCCGCCCGTTGTTCGTGTTATTGCATGAGACCATTTTTATGGGGAGGAGTTTGTTTAATTCAAGTAGGCAATGCACATTTCAAGCAGTTTTATTTTTAGGCAAAGTCTACAATAGAAGAAAAAAGCAGCTGCAGGACTGAGATCCAAAATGTAACGAGTTCATAACAACAGTAGGAGAATGGTGGAGAAGTGGGGCTCAAAGATTAGAGCAGCAGACCCTGATGCAGAGGTCTAGCCTGGGACCAGGGTTCAATTCCCCGCCTCGGTGGGTCTTGGGCTCAAAATTCCACGGACCTGATAATTCTCGCTTCGGTGCCTATTCCAATCATGGAGTCCCACTCTGCAACTCTGGGCAATAGCTTGCTTAATTTCCACAACGGCCCCACAACGCTAAGGATGCCTGGCCTCCACCTTGGGGGTGCCCAGGAGTGGACGCCTCACAGGGAAAGCCAGGATGGGTTCCACAGCGGTATTCGTACAAGCGCCTTGAGACCCTTGCGGGTGAGTAGTGCGCTATACAAGTATCAATTTACATTTACATCTAATAGGCTCTCAGAATGTTGATGCTTATTGTGTAATGTTGCTGCTGGGGGAGCTGACCTGCACCCTACGTGTCAGCGACTGCAATATTGCGACACATGAGATCCAACTCTCTCTATGCAGAGGGCAAAACTAATGAATGCTGCAACCACCCTGAGATCACTGTGACTGAAATGGTGCTCTGCAGGTGCAACCCAGCTGGGAGGAGACGTCGGCAGACAATGCAGCGCTGTGACACAGCTTCTGACCTTGTAAAGCAGCAGCTTGATAGAATATCTTAGTCATCTATGACTGTCGTTGAGCAGGCTTTTGGGAACCTGGGCACACCATTCCTATCGCTAGCCCAATTGGTCCCATTTTACAAGTCTTTATTTTTTATTTTTACATTTTTTTAACAGAGTTTTATATAGCACTAACTTAACCCGGTATAGGGTTTCAGAGCACCTTACATAGCACCAATTGTGTTACATGAGGTCACATTCATTTTGTTTTGTTAGGCACGGGGAGATTAAGTGATTTGCCCAGAATCACAGGATGTTCAGCGTCATTGCAGAGACTGGAACCCAGTTCTCCCAATTCAAAGTTGCCCGCCCTAGAGTTAAGCCAACTCCTATCCCCAAGTTCCTTAAAAACGATGCATTTAGCAATATTGAAGAGATGAGGACATGTTTTGTCAGTGAAAAATAAATTGTTGCAACTTTATTTTATAGGGAAGTTAGATAACACATGGCCGACCTGGGTAGGAAGTGGAGTTAATCAGCTGAGCCCTTCTATGCTGCATTATAGCCCTGTGAAAAAAGTGTTAAAATGCAACCTGCACTGGCCGTGTCATGCACCTTTTTTTCTTCAGCCATGCTGCACAGCAACCGAGCTGCTGTACAGCATGGCTAAAAGACATTGACAAAGCTAATAGCTCGCACACTGCAGAGACCTTTGGGCTTTGCCAATGCTTGCTGTGAATTGGCTCCTGCAATTTTTGTGATGGATGAACACGTTTTATTTATTTGCAAAGTTTTATATAGCGCTGGCTAGACCCGGAGGTATCAGAGCGCTTTACATGAAGATCAGCGAGTTGCAGGTTACATAGTTATATCAGTTGGATCAGCGAGTTACCGATTACAAAGTTACAACAGTTTGAATCAAAGAAACAGAGGGAGGAGGAGGGGGAGGAAAGGAAACACACACAGGGAAACGAGGAAGACAATGCCAGATGACCGGATGGGTAGGGGGCGGCCAAGGGGCCAGACTCCTCTATAGGTGCATAGGACAGCTCCACCGGGCATTGGCCAAGGTTGCTCAGGCTCCGCAGTAGGTATCTGCATCAGTTGAATCAGTGAGTTACAGGATACATCAGTTAGAATCCAAACAATCGCAGAGGAGGGAGGAGGGGGAGGGAAGGGAACCGAACAGGGAGACGAGTAAAACAATGTCAGATGTCAGGCTGGGTAGGTGACGGCCAAGGGGCCAGACTCCTCTGTAGCTGCATAGGACAGTTCCACCGGGCATCTGCCAAGGTTGTTCAAGCTCCGCTGTGGGTATCTACATCAGTTGAAACAGGGAGTTACAGGATACATAGTTACAGCAGTTAGCATTAAGAGAATCAGAGAAGAGGGGGAGGGAAGGAGACCAAACGGGGAGACGCGGAAAACAATGTCAAATGTCCGACTTGGTAGCTGACGGCCGAGGGGCCAGACTGCTCTATAGCTGCATAGGACAGCTCCATTGGGCATCCGCCAAGGTTGTTCGGCTCCGCAGTAGGTATCCACATCCGTTAAATCCGCAGGTAAGTACAAAACAATATTCTTTGGAAAATTAACAGAATAAAAGTGCAGACATGAACATCAGGTTACTCAAACAAAATCCAGATTGCGCATCCAGTGGCACACCCAGAAATCCGAGATGAAAGTCAAAACTAATAATAAAATCTTAATCTGTAAAATTATGTGAGATGGACAGTTAGCATGAGTTTGTGTGCTCCTGTCTACAACATATGAGAATGTATCTATGGCTGCCTGCATCAGAAAAGAGATAATTATGTACCTGTAAGTAAACAAGCACTGGCGAAGCCATCGGATTTCGCCTATCCTTTGTCAATGTTTCTTTACATTTTTTTTTAAACTTATTTTTATTGGCATTTTATAATTTGAGCATGACAAGTTATGAAACAATTCAGAAAAGGGGGTGATGATGAACAAAGTGTCTGAATGAAGCAGACCACTCTTACCCAGTCCAAAGATCAGGGCTTGATCCATCACCGTTATTTATCTCACTGCACCATCCCAGCTCAGAACCTGGCTATATGCAAATCAGTCTGTCCCTGGCCCAGTGCATCATGGGAACAGGGCAGACTAAACTACCAAGCCAATTCTTTACCAGAAAGGAGACAAGCTACCGGGGACCGGTTTCTGGCATTTCAGCCGTCTTCGGCCCAGCTTGCTTGAATCCTGATGGTGCAGTGAGAAAGGGACTCATGTCTGAGTATACCCTGCCACACCTATAGTGGCCAAAAAGGATTCAGAAAAGGGGGTGGTGATTAACAGAGAGTCTGAATTAAGCAGACCACTCTTACCCAGTCCAAAGATCAGGGCTTGATCCATCACCGTTATTTATCTCACTGCACCATCCCAGCTCAGAACCTGGCTATATGCAAATCATACTCATAATCATACTCAGATGTGAGTCCCTTGCTCATTGCACCATCAGGATTCAAGCAAGCTGGGCCGAAGAAGGCTGTAATGCCAGAAACCGGTCCCCGGAAGCTTGTTTCCTTCCCAGTGAAAGAATTGGCTTTGTAGTTTGGTTTGCCCTGTTCCCATCATGCACTGGGACAGGAACAGACTAATTTGCATATAGCCAGGTTCTGAGCTGGGATGGTGCAGTGAGCTAAAAAACGGTGTTGGATCTAGCCCTGATCTCTTGACTGGGTGAGAGTATTCTGCTTAATTCAGAAACTCTGTCCATCACCACCCCTTGTTGTTTAATTATTTTGTCCACCATAAGCGTGGAAGGGTATACTCAGATGTGAGTCCCTTGCTCATTGCACCATCAGGATTCAAGCAAGCCGGGCCGAAGACGGCTGTAATGCCAGAAACCGGTCCACGGAAGCTTGTTTCCTTCCCAGTGAAAGAATTGGCTTTGTAGTTTGGTTTGCCCTGTTCCCATCATGCACTGGGACAGGAACAGACTAATTTGCATATAGCCAGGTTCTGAGCTGGGATGGTGCAGTGAGCTAAAAAACGGTGTTGGATCTAGCCCTGATCTCTTGACTGGGTGAGAGTATTCTGCTTAATTCAGAAACTCTGTCCATCACCACCCCTTGTTGTTTAATTATTTTGTCCACCATAAGCGTGGAAGGGTATACTCAGATGTGAGTCCCTTGCTCATTGCACCATCAGGATTCAAGCAAGCCGGGCCGAAGACGGCTGTAATGCCAGAAACCGGTCCCCGGAAGCTTGTTTCCTTCCCAGTGAAAGAATTGGCTTTGTAGTTTGGTTTGCCCTGTTCCCATCATGCACTGGGACAGGAACAGACTAATTTGCATATAGCCAGGTTCTGAGCTGGGATGGTGCAGTGAGCTAAAAAACGGTGTTGGATCTAGCCCTGATCTCTTGACTGGGTGAGAGTATTCTGCTTAATTCAGAAACTCTGTCCATCACCACCCCTTGTTGTTTAATTATTTTGTCCACCATAAGCGTGGAAGGGTATACTCAGATGTGAGTCCCTTGCTCATTGCACCATCAGGATTCAAGCAAGCCGGGCCGAAGACGGCTGTAATGCCAGAAACCGGTCCCCGGAAGCTTGTTTCCTTCCCAGTGAAAGAATTGGCTTTGTAGTTTGGTTTGCCCTGTTCCCATCATGCACTGGGACAGGAACAGACTAATTTGCATATAGCCAGGTTCTGAGCTGGGATGGTGCAGTGAGCTAAAAAACGGTGTTGGATCTAGCCCTGATCTCTTGACTGGGTGAGAGTATTCTGCTTAATTCAGAAACTCTGTCCATCCCCACCCCTTGTTGTTTAATTATTTTGTCCTCCATAAGCGTGGAAGGGTATACTCAGATGTGAGTCCCTTGCTCATTGCACCATCAGGATTCAAGCAAGCCGGGCCGAAGACGGCTGTAATGCCAGAAACCGGTCCCCGGAAGCTTGTTTCCTTCCCAGTGAAAGAATTGGCTTTGTAGTTTGGTTTGCCCTGTTCCCATCATGCACTGGGACAGGAACAGACTAATTTGCATATAGCCAGGTTCTGAGCTGGGATGGTGCAGTGAGCTAAAAAACGGTGTTGGATCTAGCCCTGATCTCTTGACTGGGTGAGAGTATTCTGCTTAATTCAGAAACTCTGTCCATCACCACCCCTTGTTGTTTAATTATTTTGTCCACCATAAGCGTGGAAGGGTATACTCAGATGTGAGTCCCTTGCTCATTGCACCATCAGGATTCAAGCAAGCCGGGCCGAAGACGGCTGTAATGCCAGAAACCGGTCCCCGGAAGCTTGTTTCCTTCCCAGTGAAAGAATTGGCTTTGTAGTTTGGTTTGCCCTGTTCCCATCATGCACTGGGACAGGAACAGACTAATTTGCATATAGGCAGGTTCTGAGCTGGGATGGTGCAGTGAGCTAAAAAACGGTGTTGGATCTAGCCCTGATCTCTTGACTGGGTGAGAGTATTCTGCTTAATTCAGAAACTCTGTCCATTACCACCCCTTGTTGTTTAATTATTTTGTCCACATAAGCGTGGAAGGTTATACTCAGATGTGAGTCCCTTGCTCATTGCACCATCAGGATTCAAGCAAGCCGGTCCCCGGAAGCTTGTTTCCTTCCCAGTGAAAGAATTGGCTTTGTAGTTTGGTTTGCCCTGTTCCCATCATGCACTGGGACAGGAGCAGACTAATTTGCATATAGCCAGGTTCTGAGCTGGGATGGTGCAGTGAGCTAAAAAACGGTGTTGGATCTAACCCTGATCTCTTGACTGGGTGAGAGTATTCTGCTTAATTCAGAAACTCTGTCCATCACCACCCCTTGTTGTTTAATTATTAAGTTATGAAACAAGACATACAAGCAATTAATATACTGCAGTTGTATAAGTCCATTATGTCATCGGTGATGTGTGAAACGGATAAGTAGGTTTTATGCAACGGTGATACTTGGAACAGGGGCATAAAAAACTGGGGAGAGGTGCATGGATTTACGAAGTGTGGGTATAGGGTGCGGGTCTGGGTGGTGCGTGTCTCGCCAAGCTGTGCAGCAGCATACCAGTGCTGCATAGGGAAGGGCTTCATTGGGCGAGGAGCGGGGCTCGATTGCCTAGTATGATAGGATGCAGGGTGTAATTGTCAACGACACGAGTGTGGGGTCCAATGTCTACAGTCGTGACTTGCGATAGTGGGTTAGGGATAGTGAGGCTGGACGGGCCGGCATCCGGCTCTTCGCTGCTCGTTGATTGTTTAAAGCGGTGTAGCAGTAGGGCCCACTCCATGGAGATGGGGTGTTTTCGGATCCCCGTCAATGTTTCTTTACATGTTGCTCAGCTTCAGAAATCCAAATGAAGGTTTCTGATGAGACAATAGGAATGCATAGGCATGAAGCTTTAGCACTCATGCAGTGGACATTAGCAACGGCTAGAAGGATCTTCATCTAGTCTAACATACTCTAGCTATTAAAATTAAACAAAAAATCTACTTGCAACATTTCTCCCCGTTTCCACTTCTGTGTACCAATTAGTCTTCATCAAACTCTGGGAGCAGGTAAACTCCCCAGTTTTACACGTCTTCACAATCCTTCATACATGATTATGTCCTTGAGTTGTCACTTTAAACAGAATCTTGTGGTTCAGAAAACTCCTCCCACAAGTTGCATTTCCTGGAATATTCCTGTCCTCCAGGTGAGAACCTTACTATCATTTGACTAATACGTAACAAATGCTTATTC
Organism: Lissotriton vulgaris; assembly: GCF_964263255.1. NCBI lineage: Eukaryota > Metazoa > Chordata > Amphibia > Caudata > Salamandridae > Lissotriton > Lissotriton vulgaris. The sequence goes on along the minus strand of NC_141694.1, from coordinate 1,102,170,493 downwards.
ACTAGCTAACAGAAGACTTCTGGAAAAATACAGTATCTGCAGTGGGAAGAAAGAGAAAAACATCTTGTGTAAAGCAACTGCATGAATATGTAAACAGGCCTATTAATCTTAAACTTGTAAAGATGTCATTCTAAATTGCATCAGTGTTTAGGCTAACTTAATTCCTTACAATATGGTAATTCGAGTATTTGCCTATAATATCTGAGTATAAATGCTTACAGCAATGTTTGTATTATATGAGCAAGTAATTTCACATTATAAATTGTATTTTCCTAATAAATGCTTTTAATGAGCAAAATGAGGAATTATGCACTATCACTAGTGATCAACTGAAGCTTCACTGCAGAGTTCTAATAAATAACTAGTGCACTACCATTATGTATTCATAACAAACGTGTGGCACATCAGAACACCATCTTGATGGAATGAAAGCTGTAAAACCAAAAGGATCGTCCTATAGAGGATACTGCACAAAATGAACAAAACTAAATTGTGCGCACATTTTCTGTGAGTTCTCAACCATCTTCCTCATCCATTTCAGTAAAACATTCTGACATGCAGTGTGAAACATGTGCTTCCAACACCAGCAGCAGTCTGTAAATTAACTCCCTAGTAATGAACTGCATTGTCACCACAGACTTCTGATGAACAGCTAGAACTGTAACATTTTGTATTCAATACAAAAGTGAGGCACTCCTGAATGTCATTTTGTTGGAATATGAACAGTTGAATTAAAAACCTTTTCTGAGGAGCAGGCTGAAGTAAATGAACATAGAGATGTTAAGACAGGTATGTAACAAGTGGTTTACAGATTTGAGATGAGATATGGATTTTAGTAATTTTCGACATACGTATTTTTAAAGGGGCTAAAAGTAGTTAAAGAAATATTCGTCTGCCCAAGTACTGCATCCTCTTTCCACATTTGTTTCCTCAGCCTTCCCATTTTCTCTGTCACTTAACAGCTCCCAAATTTTAAAATAGTAACATTTTGCAGACAAATATGTATCTATTTATGGAAAAACTTAACGTACATTAAATAAGCCTAAAAATTAACTGAAAAAACAATAGACAAAGTGATGTTATAGTTAGGAGTTGGAGTGAGACATGAGCTAACGTGAAAATAAACAAAAGCTGATTCAAAGTGGGGGACCTGTTTGAAAAGCATGTCTCTTTGTACGCGGGCTGCATGCTTCTATTTATCTACAACCCTCAGGAAATGGACCCTCAAATTTGGCAAATTCTGCTATATGAAGATGCTTTCAGACTTAAAATCAACTGTAGTAAATCTGTCCTTGTGTCACTTAATGGAGCAGTGAAAGAGGTGCCATGGCAGCCATATGTCCAAATCAAAAATTGATAATTATAGCCCTTGAAAATCATATGACATTAACACTCAATATCACCCCGTCTCCGATGACTCAAGTAAAGGATCACCTACACAGATACAAAACTTTTCTGCTATCAATCAGTAAAATTGCCATATTAAAAATGATTATGCTTCCTAAATTCCTGCAAGTCATGCAAAACTACCCTGCAAGCTCTTCGCATGCACTTTCTCCAATACCATACAAGCTACCTTTCCGATGTTCCTCTGGTCAGGCAAACCACTAGGAGAAGCCATTGCCAATGCTTACAATCACGCATCATTGGATGCCTTCGTATGGCAAATGTCAGTTTCTTATTGGGCCTCTCCCTTAGTTGCAGTCAATGAATGGATCTTTGGGGACAGGGTTAACACGATTTGGAAATATATTTGTTCTGCAAAGCTCCCTGATAGTCCACACTTCCTACCAACCTGTCTCCACCCATGACCCTGACGTTGAACATTTGGCACAAAGCACTGAGACACATTCGCTGGGATGGCAAACTTAAATGCGAGACCCCCTTCTGAGTTGTAAACTGACTACCCACAGGTGTTGGTTATATTCTGAAATGGTATTGTTTTCTGGGCAAGGTATAGGGCAGCATATTAACATAGCCTTAGAGCCGCCCTGGGTTTCTACCAGCCATTAGAAGCCATTAGAAGCCCAGAGTACTCCACTGTCTTCAATGGAGTGCTCAACATTTCAATGTTATAATTAGATTTAGGGCACATGTCTATACTACCATGTGATATGTTTACTGTTTTAATGGATGGTTTAATGTTACCTTCTCTCTCAGACAGCAGTGACTACACAGTTTATTAGTCTAGAACTGCATTAAGGCTCACTATGTTGGTTTGCTTATCAATCTGAATTTATAATTTCCATGTTCTTTCTCTCCTGCCTAACTGATCAGTCCTTATGAAGTATACTCCTTGATTCTCACTTGATTTGTGCTAGACTGTATTTGTTGCTGGCTGTCAATTAGATTAGGGTTTCGTTGCCACTGCTAATTATATTTTCCATTTACTTGCATTTTGATTTGATTTGACAAACCAGTGCATTTTATTTTCCGTGTTGACTTCTTAATTTTAAAATAAATCTTCTTGGTTTGTACTCTTAATCCTGAATTATGTGCATTTTCCTGAGTGGATTTTCTTTAGTCTCTGGGTAGTTTTTATGTTATTTGTAGAACTTTCGTCTGAATAGACTCAAACATTGCCCCAATTTATCAATTTTATTCCCATTTTCTACACTTTTGTTTTCTTGGCTACTTAAATTATGTAACTTTTTATATGATTCTAAATTGACATTTTGTACTTTCCAAGAGTCAGTGATTTGTTTAATGCCTAAAGAGAATCAAGACTTGCGAAAAAATTATCAACATATTCATTGGTCATTGTAGATTATAACTTTTTTGCCAATATTTTAGCGCTCCAAATAGAAGCAATTTTTTCTATATTAATTGGTATAGAGCAAGTTGGGTTTATCACAGGACAACATTTATCTGATAATATTAGATTTCTCTTTAATATCACCAGTAAGCCATAAAAATTACCACAAGCATTAATTACTATTACATTAAATGCAGAAACACATTTGACACATTGGTGGGCAGTTTATGTTTGATTCCTTGAAATGGTCTGGTTTTGAATCATACATTTTCAATCTAATTTCATTATTACATTGATCTCCCAAATCTGATATTTTTGCAAATACGTTTTAGAAGATTATTTTTGTTACAAAGAGGGTTCACACAGGGATGTCTCCATTCTCTACTTTTATTTAATCTCACCCTCAAACACTTTATCTCTAGGATTAGAAACAAAAATTCGAAATCTCAGGCTTCTTCTATAAAAATTCCCAAATAAAATGATCAGTGTATGCCGATGATATCCATTTAGACCTGGCGATAGAGTGAGCTGGGCAGGCAAACAAAACATGGGACACACTCTCCAGCGGAACTCTGCAACAAGGGCAGGCTTCATTTTGATGTTTGTGCGAGCACCACTTAGATATTGTTGCATGAACTGGGAGTGTGCCTAACCTAAATTGGGTGTATAGCAGCCTATTGCGTGGGACCTGGATAATATCCAGGTAAGGCTCTAAGCCTCTGGACTGCTTGTGACTGAAAAACTCATCTGTCAATCTCCCCGTTTGGTTTGTGCAGCTCGTTAGAATCAACCCAGGTCCAATAAATATACGTGAGCTCTACCTTGTTGGGTGGGACTTGAGTGTCCCATGATTCCAAACGACCCAGCTGTGTCAGCTTCTTTCTAACATTGATATCCACTGGAACCTGTGCCCCACATCTAGATTAATCACCTCAGTCAGGGCAGTGGCATAATTTGCAAGCTCAGGGGTGCGCATTTTGCGTGCCCAAAAAAGCAATGGGCGCAACTTAGCAATATCACTGAGCGGCCGTCTACCCATGTCAAACATTAAGGGGGTTAGTGGGGTTTTACGAGGGAGCAGCACCAGGTCCCTCAAGAATTTGTGCTCAGATCTGCATATATCCTTGATGTTATCAAAGCCCCATAGCTCCACCCCATACAGTGTGGAGCTAACTGCGTTGGCTTCGTAAATTGCAAGAACTGGAGCAACCAGCCTGCTGTAGGAGGATAGGTGTTCTTTACTTAATGCCCGACTACACGATTGTGGTTCATGAGCATCTTGGCTAAGTGAGGCTTCCAATGCCTTTTATCAGAAAGCCGGATGCCCAAATAATCAAACATGCTTACTCTCTCCAGAAAAGTGTCATTTAAAATGTTATTATTTTTAAATGACTTATGAGGATTAAAAACCATAAATTTTGTTTTAGTGATATTTATAACTAAACCCCAAGAGTCACAAAATAGTTGATATCTATTTAGCAATTTTTGCAACCCAGATGGAGTTTTTGACACCGGCTGAGTGTAATCTGCAAACAAGAGGGTTGGGACTTTGTTGCCCGCCGCGCCGGCCGAGACTTCCTGAAGAAATCTCACCACCGCATTGACATATAAAGAAACAGAGGCAGTACGGAGCTATCGACTGCGTGAGAAAGAAATATTGTATTTTATAATTGCTATTTTCAAAATATATATTAAATAAGAAAGTCTCTTGGACTTTGTTGAGACTTATTGGTTTCAGGTGTGTTTTCTTGTACCTATCAATATTTTGGGCTACTATATCTTTCATGTTCTGTTCTACATCAACCATAGTGGATTAAATCCAAAGGTGACTAAAGAAATCATTATAAAAAATTGTTTTGCATGTTGAATTAATGTCTAGGACCAACTGTTGACTATAATCCGTAAAATATCCGGCACCAGTGGATTATTGTTCAGAGGGGTATAGAAATTCAAACAACCTATCCCTAATTTCTTCCGGACCCTCGTCCAAATTCAATATGCACAGGTAAACGTTTTAATTGTAACTCTTAAAATACCCAAACTCCAATTGAGGCATAAGACAGCCCCTAGCTTCACCTCCTAATAATAACTCGTAGGTCGAGGGTGGTTCACCATCACCTGGTCCACTTCCCCCTTTCCCCCTCAGCAAGGCTATCATTTGCTGAAGGACAGTGGGCCAATAAAACAATTGAAAATTTGGCACAGCCCACCCCCGCATTCCTATGGAAGTGACAAAAAACTTCAGAGCTCTTCCGGGGCGCGAATACGCCCATAAGAACCTCAAAAACAGCAGATCCAACACCTTAAATCAACAACCATCAACATCCAGGGGTATAGCCCTAAAAAAATATTCTTTTTAGGTAAGAACAGCATTTTCCCTCCCAATCAATGTAAGCCTAAGATTATTCATTCTCGCTATGTGAAGCTAAATTCTCAGCTGGCTCAGGTTGTTCTCCACGATTTTGTCTATATCTGCGTTAACGTCCACACCAAGATAAACCGCATGTGACACCACCCACCTTTCATTCGATAGAACTTTCCTTTGAACAACTATTTGTGTTTTATTTTGATTTAATAAATACCCCAACATGTACAAACTTCAAGGTCTCCATCTCAATTTCCTTTAAAACACCCTCAGGCTAACAATTGCTAAACCATCAGGGTATGCTAACATTTTTGTTTCCCCTCCCAGACTGTAAATCAGTAAGATAAAACTATTGTCCTTTATTTTCCTAATCAGTGGATCTACAGTGAGGGCAAACAGCAAGGTAGAGCAGGGTCACCCTTGTCACGCACTGTGTCCAATAACCACCACATCGGACATACCACCCAATAGTTTGCAGGTAAAATGTCAAAGTCAAGTTATTTACGATGCTCAGGGCATAATTGCCTCCAGTTATCCCTGAAAAAATTAATTAATTCACAAATACAAGTTTCATGCTAAGTTATACAAGCATGCACAGGCTATCTGAAGTGTTCAAAATTCATAAAAGGGAGGCATGACATCTGCAGGACTCAATGAAGGTTGATGTTCAAGTTCATAGAGATTGCAGAAGAAGAAGTCAATATTTTGATGCTTATTTCTCAAAAAATAAATTAAAATTTCCATAAGCGACTGTCACAGATAAGAATTAGAAGACCGAAAGCAAATGGAATTGGTTAGAAGCAGAAGTTCAAACTCAAAGGTCAGAAACTAAAGTGCAAAAACCATAGGCCAAAGGTCAGAACAAATCCCCATAAATAAACTAATGTCACTGATGAAACAGAACGTGGAGAACGTCGAGTCCTAAACCAAAAGAATCAAATTCCAAAAATGTGGCCAAACCAAGGTGACAGGAAAAACATTGGTAAAGACAGTGTGTGGTGGGAGAGACCTGGAAGGGACACATCTGGGAGCCCAGGGAGTAGCTGGCACAGCACTGATGTCATCGACATCTTGTAGCTGAGAGAGAGGCTCAAGCAGCATGCATCCATCATCTTAGAGCCCAGAAAGATGCTGAGAGTGCATTATTGGGAACTAGGAGCAGCCTGCGGTGCATCAATGGGAGCCCTCGACTCTGAGCATTGAGCTCTCCTGGCAGGTACCAGGCCCTCCCCAGGGGGCATGCATACACAGAAGGCATGATGACACACACAGGAGGCCAGAACACATAGTCAGGAGGCAAGGACACTAAGGCAGTAGGCAAAAACAGACGGAGGGCATGAGGACAGAGACAAGATGCAAGAACACACAGAAAGAAAACATGAGACAGACAGCATGCATGAAAACACAAAGTCTGGAATTAGGAAGGAGCAGACAGGTGATGTCCACAAAACACATTCCTAAAGAGGATAGAGTGAAAAGGGAGCAAGCCAGACAAGGGTTTACCTAGGGTCATCAGAATGGAGGCAAGTATGTGCAAAAACAGAAAAAACGAAACAGCAGATGCACGGAGGGTCTGAACTAACATTCCTGTGTCTATCAGGGCCTCACAAACGACCTGTCCTAAAGACACACCTCTTCAAAGAGCACTACATAACAATGCAGTAACAGTTCACTTCTCCAACAATCCAGTGTCCCTCCAATCAGTTGTTGATACTGCATGGGGCTCAGTAGTGGAGTGGATAGGATTGCATCTATGATTCTAATACCTTCATCGGCTTCATCCCAATTATTTTCAGGGAGAAAAATGGAAATACTCCTGAGGCTGGGCTTACATCGCCCACTCATCCCAAAAAATTGAACAGAATGGGGAGCCACGGCCAATGCCCAATAGGTCAAGGGAGCCGCAGGTCGAAAAAATGTAGGAACCAATGCCATAGGGTCTCTGGATATCAAATAATGTGATCATCGTATGTGATCGATTGTACTGCGTCCTGGGATAAACCCAGGTTGGACCGGGGAGACTAACTTTTGATTAACTCCGCTAATCTCATAGCTAAGACTTTGGTATACATTTTACATCACTATTGACCAAAGTGAGTGCCCGATAAGACCCTTATTCTTGCACTGGTTTCCCTTTTTTGTGAAATACTATTATATTGGTCTAAGCCCAATACTCTAGTGCAACCCCCAATTGTGCTTTTGAAAATGCTTCCACCATAAGAGTTTGTAAGCAGGAGGCAACGATCTTATAGAATTCTACAGCGATAAGATCTGTACCTACTGCCTTCCCAGCCGGTACCGATCGGATAGCCATAGTAACGTCTTCACCCGTAATTGGTGGTCCAACAACTCTTTTTCTTCTATGGTTAGCCCCTCATGCATCATACACTCTAAGTAGTTGTTAAATTCTGGCACTCCTGATGACACTCCTGAGTGTACAGAAGCTGAGAGAATTTTTATAAGGAGGAGTGTCTTCTAGCCAGTTCGGAGACCATCCCACTTTGAGGATCGCAAATTTCCCTAATCTCTCCCTGTGCTGCCTTCTATCTTGTGCGGATGGCAAACAAATGCCCCACCCTTTCATTGAATTCCTACACCTTGCTCTTCCAGGCTGTGTATTTATCGGCAGCCTTTTTAGCAGATATATTAACTATCTCAGATTTAGCGACTGCAATGCTCAATTGGGCCTTTTCAATTTCTTCACCACTAGAAATAGCCATAATTGGCTATTTTTCTGCAGTTAATAAAGCCTTATATAACTGTTGCAGAAGTTTTGTTGACCCTATTCTGACAAGACAACAAAAAGGATGACTGTTCCTAGGGAAAGAAAGGAGGAAAGGGTCACTAGGGTATAAGGGCTAGTGCTCAATGGAGGACCATCTCTGGGTATCCAATTTGTTGGATATAATGGCCTCACACACCCTTGCGAGTGTCATGCTTCATCATCGGCAATGCTCCTCGTTGGGCAGGCGGTGCAATGCCCAACGGGCTCACCTCAAAGAGGGGCTCTTTATCGGAGATCTTTTATCCAACTGCCTATGGGTGAAGTGGGGGTAAGGGACCAGGACAGAGTAGAGACTGTGGGTGAGGATAAAATGTGGCACAAGGTACCGGAAAACAGTTTTATTCTGGTGGTCTTCTGCCACAAATAAAATCAAGGATTGCCGGTGCTCGTGGGAACTGTGGTTTCCCAGAGTGGACCTGGGCTAGAGTGCAAATGGTGTGGTCAACATGTTTCTCGCTTCTAGTGCATTGACTGCGATTCTTCAGGACCTAGTAAAAAACTACAATCTACAAAACATGACCTAATAATAAGTATCAGTTTAAATACAGCACATACGTTGTACTACCTGTATGACACTGCTCTTGCCTAGAAAGGGGAGATAAAGGAGAACATTACCACAGGTAAGTAACAACATGTGACCCTGTAGTGACCGTGAACACACTGTAAAAAAGTGACATACTAGTGAGGAAAGTGACTAGTATGTGGTTAAAAACAAATTAAAAACTGGTAGCAGCAGTATCCATTTGAATATAATCGCAGACCCATGGGATCGGTAGTACTGTTACTCACCTAAAAGTTAGAGTTATGGGGTGTCAACAGTACCGGGTGGGTCTGACATCAAGGGAGAAGCCATAGAGGTTAGGGCTGAGGAGGGAAGGGAGAAGTAGGATGGTATTGAGGTAGGCAGTAGCTAGAACTGCTGGGCGCAAAAATTAGACCCGTGTCAGGAGGCACTACAGTGTGGCAGAAAGTTAAGTTATAACGGATTCGCGAAGTTTGTCGCTGTAGCGGCGGTACACTTACTTTCTACTGCTTGTGTCAGGGCCAGTTATGCCTACCCATCTATTCTGACAATCCCAGTTATATCTTGATGTCTCCCCCCGAATTACAGCCTTTAGAGCATCCCAAACAATATTTACCCAGGCGCTCCCTATATTCTTCACTATAAACATTGGAATCTAATTATTCATATGCTTGATATATTTCCCGCCATACAATAAAGCCCTTTCAAATGACAAACTAGAAGCAGGAGGAGAAACTACGCCTACCTCTATCTCCAAAACCAAAGGGTTATGGTCAGACATTATTCTAGGATATTTATATATCCCTCTTGCCTGTACTAGTCCATGAAAAATAACAAAATAATCCAACCTAGCATGAACCCTAGCATGCGGAGTGGTACAAAAATATAAATCCTGGATCATGTAGTTCCTTTTCAGCCCATACATCAGATTGCCTATAAGCCACCCCCAGGTGTGTCAGATATCTAAACAAAACATGGTTTGCAGCCTTGGTACTGAGCACCCCCTTTATTGTTAATTTTAAAATCCCTTCAAACAATAAGAAGGAACGGCCTCCTGGTCATTGTTGTTGAGCCAACCGAAAACAGTTGGATCATCAGCCACTGACCCATATACAGAGCATAGTGTAAACGATTTATTATCTACACAACATAGCACCATGGCCCATCGCCCAAATATATCTGCCCTGCTGTGTGGAAACCTAAGATTTCCCTTATGAGCCATAATGGCTACTCAGCGTGTGAGAATCCCTTGTGTGATGTTAGTCACAAGTTGATAACCCGCTAGCTCTAGTACCTCCCGTCTGCATGCCTCAATATGTGTCTCCTGTAGACAAACGATGTCGGCTTCCAGAAACTGTATGTCTACATTGACCCTTCATTTCTAAGGGGGTTGTTTCACCCACAAAAATGTATCAAACTTATTCCTGACTTACTCAACTATGCACTAACTATTACCCTCCAACACTTGTCCAGCCACCTACCCATAACCGTCTCCCCTGTTTGACATGCTTGGAGTGCCCCACGCCATGAACCACCCTCTCCCTACACCCCCAGGCCACCCCCGACCCTTCTGACCCTCCTCCCCCACCCACCACCCATACCTTGAGCAAATAGGTCAATGTGACCCTTGTGATGCCTCCTGCAATTACACTGCCCCCGGCAATCCCCCCCAGCCCGTCTCACCTACTACCACCACTCTGGTAGATTAAGTTCTATTAAAAATAATGCACTCACCTCAAGTGATGTACTTAATTTCTATGATCCCTATTCATATTCTGGCTACTTTCTTTAACCAAATATAATCTGTTTTGCTGTGATTTTTGTGGCATAAGAAAACATTTGGACTAGCTCTGTCACGTCTAAAATAAAATAAGCAATAAGGTGTAAACTTTCCCAATTTTCAGAAATGTCATGACGCTTATCCTCTTAAACAAAACGCACATTGAATTACTTATAATGACAATTTGCCCGAACCTATATGGCCTAATATAGAAAAAAAAATTATTTCGCTCTTTCTTTTGAAGAGTTGTTATCTTGTACAGCCAAGGCAAATTATCTAACTACACCTCTTATTTCATACTTCTATAAACTTAAGAAATCTCTTTGGTTTCCCAAACATATGAAGAAATTCATTTTGTCAATTATTCCTAGTGGTATAATAATATTAATTGGTACCTCTGGTGTATGTTTACACAGAATTCATGAGGATTTGCAGAGATGTCTGTCAATGCATGCATTTGAAGCCAACTACTGAAGGTCATGCAGTGGGCTGCTGGGCTCACATATTCCTACAGATGTTTACTAACCTCATTCCCCTAATCATATTATGGTATGTGTAGGCTCACAACTTTCAGGAGGCTAGTGAGTATGAATATAGGCGTAGAAATTCAGATGCACTGAACAAAATCAATACAACAAATGGAAGGTCTAGTCAATGCTAAATTATTTTTAAAGGGAACAGAGATTTTGTTCATGTAATGGTACAGTTGTTCAGTAAGGTTGTGATAGGCCACGGGCTTCTTTTTAGCAGTTGCAGGTCAGTCTTAGCTCAGATCTTTAAAAATGGCACAACAAACACACTAATGACATATTAGCATATGCTGCCTAAGCTCAGTGTGTCTGACGTGTTTGTCTGTACATAATGTTTTGAAGCCATATCCACCTTAGCGTTATTTGTTCGTAGTGGGCACACATCAGTGCTTGTTATTCTTAGATAACCCTGCCGTCATGAATTAGGATGCTGCATGCTTGTACTCTAAGCCCTGACCAAAGGAGGATGCTGGATCCAGATGGGGAGCTCTGGGCAGTAGGACAGTGTAAGAAAGTGGGTTGTTAATTAGGGTGGATTTGAATTCACCACAGCGAATAAGTCCACAAACTTGTCAGTGGTAAAATAGAGTTTCAATAATTTAAAACTAGTCTCAGTCCCCTGGTAACTATGCACAGGACAGACAGGCTTAACTTAGGAAAATGTGTAAAGTATTTAGAAGTAGCAAAACAGTTAAAATTGTAAAACACAACACAATAAAAAATCCCACAACTGATTTGGAAAAATAGAAAACACTTTAAGGAGTAAAATGACACCAATGAGATTCAAAATCCAATGAGGGAAACCAAAGATATGATTTTTTAAAGATTTAATGCAAAATGCACCATAAAAAAGTAAAGCACCAATCAGTAGTCACTGTTTGCAGTTGACCAGGACTTAGGAGCAATTTCTTGCTGATCACGATGGAGAGCGGTATCAAGAAAAGAGAAATACCTCTGAATCATCAATAAGATTTTTCTTATACCACAGCAGCCTTTTTAATTAACCCTGGGTTATATTTATTTGTAATTTCATGCTTCATACTTTGTATATCAAAAAGAAAGTTTCTATCACATGACACATTAAAACATAATCCTTTTAATTTTTTGTACAGCAACAACTCTTTGCGCAGCAAATAACAAAAACAAGTGACATAGGGACTATTTACATGACATACATATATGTGATTAGTGACCAAAACAAAACAGTCCAAAGGATAAGCTTTTAAACTTAAAGCAGTCCTACTTATTTGCATACAATATTGGAACTATGTTTTCTTTTGCCCTCAATATACAAAATTGCAGCAGGTCCTAGTGAGGTTAGAGAGTTATTTCACAAACTCCAATCATGAGCTTCAAACGTTCTGCTCAGGTGCGCCTAGTGTGGTGCAAGCAATGTTGTATTGGTTGCTCTGAGCCTCTCTAGGGTGGGAGCCAACTCGTTTCAACCTTCAATATGTGGGACTAAAAGGAATAATTCTTTCAAATGTCTTCATCAGGGCAGAGATCCATTCATGTAGGACATAGAGTGTCTGCGTACGTAAACAAAATAAACTAATAAAACATTGAGTTGGAAGGGTACTATTTATATTGGAATTCAGATACCATGTAAGACTTGCATAGTGGATTTGAAGGTAGCTTCTCCGTTCCTCTATTCTGGCGACTTCTGTGGCTGTCTGGGGTTCAGAAAATGGAAGGAAAGGGGCAATGTTTTGTCCTATATTTAGCTGAGTGTGAATTTATTCTAATTTACACTTGTGGTACATGCATTATCTAGTGCAATTGCTCTCCTTAACTCTAAATGTGTCATGGAGAACATATTGCTTGTGTGCAATCCCGGTATTAGAGACATTCTTTGTTGTGTATTACGAGCCCATACGTGAGATTGAATCACTTCAGGTGGCATCCCGGGATTCTGGTTCTGGTGTCGGGGAGTGCATAACTATGGAGAGTAGCCATGCACAGAGTGCTTATGCCGCTATTACCAAAATTTCCCTTCCACCTTTGTGAAGACATGCTCAGCGTCCTGCACGTCTTTTTCACGGTTGGAGTGGGTCATGGACTTAGTCTCTGAAATGGAAGTCAAAACCCTCCAGTGAGGTGAGTTTGCAGGCTGTATCCATGAAAGGCATTTTGAAGCCAGATAGTCATTGAAAAAGGTCATGCTGAATCTGTTTGTTTTGGAGTGAAGAGATCAGAGCGGAAGGAATTGGAATTTTGCAGCCCCCAGAGTCCTTGTGTCAGGCAGGCACTGTTCACTTCCTAATCTGTTCAAGATTTCTACCTCTGCATTTCGACCACTGTCTTTTTTTGTAGTGCTTAAAATCCTCCTGCGGGGCAAACCTGGAGCTGTATCTGATGAAGTGTTCATAAAATCAACTACTGCTGCACAAAGTGAGCTGAATCTCCTGAGATCTTAGTAGTCCAACTTTTCAGAGTTTCTTGAGCAGCTTCTCTTTGTCACTTCTAAGGCTCCCAGGACTTCAGGTACAGCACATGAGACCTGGACTCACTCGAGCAAAGCAACCAGCAGGGTCTAGGTAGATTCCAGTTGCTGCTGGTAAGCTTCAGGAGAAAGACCTCTTGCAGCGTGTTGTGCCTTTGTAGCCACATAGGATGTCAGCCAGCTGACTCATGGAGTCCACTTCTTATGCCTGGGTACAAATGGAAGCAGGTCCAGCCATTCAGGTCTACACACAGGTCTCAACAGCAGGTACTGTCCTGTTATTCCACAGAGAGTGTTCTGATAAGCTGTGAGGTGCCAGCTTTGTAGGGTTTCTCTAGCCTGCTGTGAGGTCTACTCCTGGACACTCCTTAAACAATGAGAAAAAAGCTCCCAAGGGCAACCCTTCCCACTTTTGTACATTCTGTTTACTTTACGCAAACTATCACACATTACACTAGTTTGAGGAAAATCCAATCTGTCAGAATCTTTCTGCCCCTAAAATGAGCCAGCGATGTGATTAGGGAAATGGGCAGTCCCTCAATCTCAACTCCACTATGCCGGTTCTGAGAAAGGTTCCCTCACCTCCCACTAGGCTTCCCTTCCTCAGGTTTCCCTATACACTTAACAATAATTACTAGATGTTGGTCCAACTCTAAAGAACAATTACTCAAGATGTGCTTCCTCATCAACAAATTGGATAGCCCATCATAAGTATTTATTTCATTGCCCTTCACTCAGCCCTCCTGTGTCTTTAAAGAGGTGTCTACAGAGTCAACCCAATATTGTGGTGAGTGAATGGGTCCTGGAACTTCTTATGATTCTTTTCAGGGGTGAAGCCAAACTTCGGTTTTTGTGCATACTTCATGTGGGTGCATGAGTCAGTCACCCCATCTTCTAGAGTTAGAAATGTGCCTCTCTCCGTGTTGGCACCAACCCCCACAGCAATAATCCCCAGTGCTGTTTGTATGCCCTGCACATCCCAAACCCCTCTCCTAAGAAATATGCCATTTATCAATGTCAACGCCCACCACAAAGACAGTGCCGCAACTTTAAGCCAGTGAGAGGTGTGTGAACCCCTTGTAGACGGCACAGGTCCCAATCTGGCTTTATTTTAATCTAAGGCCAGCTTCTCTTTTCCTCCAGTGCCAACTTTTTCTCCTCCTGGGCTAATGCTGCCAACTGGCCTATAGCTCCCTCTCTGACTTCTTGCCACTGTACACCAGTTGGCTGACTGCCAACTCTGTGGGCTCAGACTATGGGAGCTCCTATCACTCCCAGCTCTGAAAGGTGAACCAGAGAATTCACAGGTTATCCCCTGCCTCCACCTCTTCTTGGGTGTTCACTTTCTCCTAAGTCTCCTTTGAGTTGCTCTGTTCCGTAAAGTGGAATTAAAAATTAGTTTGGAAAATAAACTTAAAAACAACCTAGTTAAATTCCTTATGCCAATTAAAAGTCCTAAACTATGTTTGCTGTCAATCTAGTCTAGAGATTTTTATTTCAACGTTTAAAACTGCATGACACTAATAAACACAAGTTATGGATCACACAGATGAACCCCAATGTAAGAAGGTGTTTACTACTTTTCGATATTTACAAAGGTAAACTTAGACCAAACGTCTAACTTTACTACTTTTTAGTATTCTCAAAGGTAAGTTACTAATAGTAAAGTTAGACTTTTGGTCTAAGTTTACCTTTGTGAATACCAAAAACTAGTAAAGCTAGACTTTTGGTCTAAGTTTACCTTTGTGAATACCGAAAAGTAGTAAACTTACATAAAAGTGAAAGATCATCTTTGTGAATCTGGCCCAATGTCCACAACCTTGTCAGGATGAAACACAGGTTCAATAACTTAAACCTGAGATCAACCCTGGTATCTATGACACAGAGCATACAGGCTTAACTTCATAAACTACGTATCCAGTTTAGTGTATGCACCACCATTCCTCCACCACGCAGCACTTCATCTGTCCACCAGGCAGACAGTATTTTCATCTGCCACATTTATAGTCTGCCCTACATGTTCGATGAATATCATGGTGGAGTTCTTTCCGTCAGTCGAACCTGATTACTTCTTCATCTGTCACCACTCCGTTAAAACTGGTTTTGCGGATTTCCACCCACCATATTTAGAGTTCTACACTGTCACAGTGGGTAGAATAGACCAATACAATGGAGTAGGTTAAGCTCTGACAAGTGTACATTTGGTGTATGCTTCTTTCAAAATGGCGGACATGTTCTCCAAAGTGCCATGCGCACAACTCAAAATGGTGTACGCAGATGCCGCTTAACGAACACGCCTGAATATCAACATTTGAAATAAATCACCTACTCCTAACAATATGATAGGGACGTGTCTAACCATAAAACCCATTATGTTGTGGAGAAGTGTGGCTCACTGGTTAGCGGAGGCAGACCTGGAAGCAGAGGTCAGCCCAGGACTAGGGTTCAATTCCCGGCTCGGCGGGGTCTTGAGTCCTAAAATGTCCATGGACTCGACAATTCTCGCTCCGGTGCCTACTCGATTCACGGGTACACACTCTGCGACTCTGGGCAATAGCTTGCTTAATCTCCACAACGGCCCCTCGTGGCGGGATGCCTGGCTTTCACCTTGCGGATACCCCGCCGGGGTTATCTCACAAGGGAATACCAGGACGGGTTCCCTAAGCAAGCTCTTAGAAACCGCTCGGTGATTTGCGCTATATAAATTCCTGTACATTTACATTTACAATTATGTTTGCCTCACTCACCAGGATTTTGAGGAGTAGCACCAGAAGCAATATTTTTGTGAAGCCTAGATTTTTTTTGTTTCTCTAGTATTTATTTTGTTTTTGATTGTAAGAACTGGCATGGAGAAAAGCTCCTAGATTCCTTAAAATGAATTGACTGTCACTGTCGACAAAGTAGTGAGGATTGAGCCACAGTTATTAGGAGTACTAATGCAAACAACAACCATTGCTCAGAGAAGGTAAATGTGGGATAGAATAGGGCATAAGGTCAATGCAGTGTCTAATTGCAAGTGTGCACCATAAATCATACTAGAACATTTATAACAGTAGTACCAATACGTGACCTAAAGCAAGTGCATCAATGTCATGACATCATGCAATAAAATCTATCAATTTTTTAACACCTTTACTGCGGCGGCAATTCTGACGCAGCGCTAGGGGGGCCGCGCGGTGCTCCCATGCTCGTGACGGAACCGATCCGTCACGAGCCTCAGGCGCGCTGTGCTTGTGACGGAGTGGTTCCGTCACTGCCCCGCCCGCTCAATAGAACGCACCGCGCAGGCGCCAAATCAGCGCCAAGCAGGCGCGCCGAGCGGGCCGTGATGGAACCGCTCCGTCACCAGCACAGCGCGACCGAGGCTGGTGATGGAGCGGTTCCGTCACCAGCATGGAAGGGGTTAATAGTTTGATTACTATATATCTACAATATCAAGAGAGTGTTGTATCCTCCTATAACTTTCCAACACTTCAGCAGATGACAGGATGGCATGAACTACTAAGTTATAATATATAATATATTTTAGGTCATGTAATAATTCATGTTTTTATGTTATATTTGTAAACAACATAGTAAATCAACAATGTTATATTCATGTTATCAGTGCTTAGTACATTTGTACTTCCTTATGCCATATTATTTTGCCGTATTCCAATGATGCAAATATGTACTTTGTAAGCTCACCTATGTAATATTTCTACATTCTAATAATGTTATCTTTCAGGTAAACTAATGTTCCCACAATCAAACTTATATCAAAGGCAGTCATACCTAACAACATTATGAAGCAATTTGTTGTTAGTCATTTCATACAAACTTACTTTCAGTCAAAGATGTTCTTAAAGAGTTCACACCTGAGTTAATTTCCCTTATCTTCACTGTCATTCTGCTGATACATTTCCACAACATCTCCCTGGAGTTCTCGTTGACAATCATCATTAGATAGGAATGGTATTTTCAACAGCAGGGCAATTTTGTGCAGCATGCAACACAGCACTATTATTTTTCAGACCTTCTCCTGGGAGTAGAGGCGGGCTTCACTGGAATTATAATGGTGATGGATCCATGCCTTCAGGAGCCCAAATGTTCACTCCACTGGTGTCTAAGTTCTGGCATGTACCTCACTGAAGCGGATATCCCCAGGCATTGTGGGGTTTTGAAGCATAGTGCGCATCCATATATGACTTAGATATAGATATGCAAAATCCCCTGAAAACATATTACAAAATGAGTAAAAGTACAAATGTATTGTCTAAGGCTATATGGTTTGTTATTTTTATGACAGCATATGTTATTTATGATAAATGTTTGATAAAACTAAACAAAAAGCAAGTTACTTTTTGCTGGCTGCTCTGCTGTCTGTTGTGGTATGCTGCAATTGTCAAGCACTAGCGACTCATGGGTAGATCTAAGATATCTGGCCCATACACTTGATATGTAAAGTTCTGGCAAGCAAACAACCTGAACATTGATGAAGTGGAAATGTTGTTCACAGTCATGAGGTGGCACCAATGCTGCGTGAGTTCCATCTATGCCATCAACCACATGGGGAATGCCTCCCAAAATATAGAAGTCTGTCTTCAATATTGCATTGTCCGTAGAAAAGTGTATGTAGTCCATCATATGTTGGAGCACAACATCTAGCAATTTGTCTGAGAACAGATGACAAACTTTATTCTGATTATCCCATTGGAGTTGCTACCAGTATAATAGAAAATGCCAGTTGCATAAAAGTGTGATAGATACATTATCTTCACAACGGGAGGGGTAGCTAGTGTATTTCTGAGCTCTGGCATGAAATCTCCGTCATGCCAGAGTCTGTTTAAGCTTATTGCTTTAACAGTACTCTGTCTTCTTCTCACTTGCAGTGCTCTAAGGACATATCTCCAACAAGATATTTTGAATTAATATTTATTTTCAAGTTTACATTGCACAAAATAACAAGACATTTTCATATTCATTAAGACTTCAGAAATTATAACTCTTAATTGTTAAGTGTATACATTATCACACATATAAACTATTTTTATTTTTACTTACAATGTGATTAATCTGTGCTTCAAGATTCATAAAAAGAAAACATACAAATGATACATAATTCATTGACTGTTAACATTTACATTACTATAAAAAATGTATTTACTGTTTCTTTGTGTGCATTAGATTGTGATTAATTTTCTTTGTTCATCATATGTTTACGTTATACATTTCACTATAATGTCTTTATATTAATTAAAAACACAAACAAGAACCGAGCTATGCTGAGGAGACTAACCCTCCACTTGAGAAAACAGAGTTTTCTTGTAAAACCCTCACCCACCAGGGTTACCCCTTGGTGGCATGCTTCAGTATCAGGTCCATCCTGTTCCGCTATGCAGCGGGGGTCGCTGCGACCAAGGACTACGTGGGAGAACTTAGGTGACTATACAATGATAAAGGAGATGATATTAAAGAATAGCATTGGGGGATGCTGTGCTTGAGTGTATCTTAAAAATACCTGGCTAGTAGGTTTATCCTATTTATTTTGACCTCTAGTTGGTATGATTTAAAAAGGGGGGGATTTAGGAAAGGAGGGTGTCATGTACCTGATTTTCTAAAAGGTTGCCATGTTTCAACCCATATCCCTATTGGTTTTTCCTCCAGGCCTAGGGGGAAAAAAACTCCCTTGTACCACTCCTGCTATATCACACTGGGCACACACTTATTGCATGCTAATGAAAGGTGTTTATACGTATACCACCTATCTGGCAATCTCTTTCTGTGTTTAGTTAGAATGCTTAGCTATTACCTCATGGTTCCTCCGGGTGAGAGTGAAGCCTGTAGTCCCACTGTTCCCATGAGTCACAGGGACCAGCCTGATTTGCATATAGCTGTGTCTGAACTTGGGTGGCGAAGTGAGCTGAAGAACGATGATGGATTCAACCCAGATCGGTGACTGGGGTGAGTGTCTGAAAAGTTTCAGTACTCCGTCCTTCATCTCCTTGTGTTTGCTGCATTAAATTTAGAAAGCCACAGTTAATTGGCTGGAATTTGAAAATAAATCAATTTGTTCTTATTGAATGAGCATGTTTTCAATTTCAGCTCGGTAACAACTACATCTATACCATTATTAATAGCTTTTTTTTAACATAGAAACCTTATTATAACAATAATGTATATTATTGATTTTAAAAGATGTAAATATTAATCAAGGCACAATTAATATTCAATATAACTAAAATTTTAAAACTCAGCTTTATAGTTACATGTTTTTTAAATCTATGACATTTCCAGTCTAAAATATAAAACAAATATTTGTCAAGCAAAAAGCATGATAGGAACAATTACAGTATTTAAATGTGACTTTTGATTCATTTGAAAATATTTTCTTTTTTTTTTTAATCTAATGGTTTGCATAATCACACTTATTAATTTAGACTCAGACTTATGTATAAACATAATGTGACCATAATGAAGGATTGCTATTTTGGTTGGCAACTAGTGTATCCTTGATTTTATTTTAATAAATTAAAAATGTCATACCTTCAATGAAATAAAAACATTGAACTATTTAAAAAAAAAAGAAATATGTGGACCATCATTTTTTTAGTTAAACGTTTAAATAAATGCATGTTACCTGCACACATTTTCATTTTGTATTTATAGCGATCAGGTTCAGAAACTGGCAACTATTTCTTTTAACATAAAACAATTTTTATTAAATTGTGTGTTTTTTAATGAAATGGTCATATGAAAATGGAGAAAAGAAGATATACATTATAATTTGTAATTATTTTAATTATTCATTAATGAAATAAAATACAAAAATGTGGAATTGCATATTAACTGGTTTTATTGTTAACATCTCAATAGGTGATCTCTTATCAGAAAAAGAAGCTCTTTGGGTCAATGGGTACTGAAGCCTGCATTTTAGAAAGAGTTGGGAGGACATTTGTTGCTGGACATGGATTACAACGCTAACAAAACTAGGAAGGACCTCTCGCCAAAAAAGTGTGTGGAGCTCCCTGAACCTCTTGATTCTGTGTGTTCTGGCAATGACTCACCCAGATTTGGCTAAGTACTTGAGGCCCATGGAGCAACAACAAGGGTGCAAGTATGAATTGTAAACTATTATGTTATTATAACTAAGGAAAATAAAGTAATCTGTACCTTTCTCTTTGTAGGACACATGTAGGGTTTAAAATTAGAGTTAAAGCATTTAATACAGCCTAAATTGTTTGTGTTGCCACCTCACTAGAGCAAAACCGGTCCTGGGTTGCATGTGTCTTGGTTCAGGAAGGACCTGGCTTGGCAGGTCAGAGTTCCCATGAGGAACAGGGTCAAGACTGATTTGTATATGGCGGGGTCCACACTGAGCTGGAAAGGCGAACAAAAGAACAATGGGTTCGAGGGCTAACCTTAGAGAATGCCAGTGGTTAGACTAATTGCAAGCAGCCTCCCATCATCTTTTGTGTGTTTCAAGTACCGCCCTAAGTGGCATGAGTATCCCTAGACATGGGTCCCATGCTCACTGTGTCACTGGAACCAATCTGTACCCAGCTGATGAACTCATAACTAGGGCGAAACCAGTCCTGGGACTCTTGTGTTCCCGTTCAGGGAGGGCCTGGCTTGGCAGTTCAGGCTGGACTGTTTCAATGAGGAACAGGGTCAAGACTGATTTGCATATGGTTGTGTCTAAATTTAGGAGGCATGGTGAACAAAAGAACGATTGGTTTGAGTGCTACCGCGAGCTGTTGCCAGTGGATGGACTTATTGCAATCAGCCGTCCATCACTTTTTGTGTAGTTCATTATCATAAGATTGCATGCCAACATGTTTGCAAAAGTGAGATGGGTGTGGTGGATTTTCTAGGTTCTGTAGGAATGACTCTCCAAAATTATTAAACCGTGGGGTTCCGTCCCTCCTGCTTGCAGATGACACACTACTAATTTCTAACACTGCAACGATCATATAAAAGAAAAGTTCTAGCAGCACGACAGTTCAGCAAAGATCATATAAAAGAGTTCTGCCTGCATGTAGTAGAAAATGAACTTGTTGTCCCAGGTAAAGGGAACCTTAATATGGCACTTCTAGATATTAGGCCTACATTCAGTTTTGAGCCTTTCTTGGATTCAGTTACCCCTACACTTGCTAAACAAGTTTATGTAAAATTTAGATTTGGTATTTTCCCAGTGAATGTTTTCTGGAGTAAATGCTCATCTGCCCATAAAGGATAAATGTCCATTCTCCATGTATGACTCTGAGATTGTGGATCGTGTACTTTTTTGGCACTGTTGTTTACTCCAATGTTTGAAGAAAACACCCTGCCCTGATCTTTTGTCCTATCAGTGCAATCCAATATGAAGTAGCTGTTAGGATTTTAAGATCCGCAACTATTGAAAAAAAATAGTGTACAGCTTACCTAGGCACCTTATATTCATGTGGTATGCAAGAATGAAACTGTGCGGCAAAACCAGTGTTTGATTTTAAGGTATAAAAACAATTAAGCACGTTTTTTAATTTGTTTTTATATTCTTACCGAGTTTATATTGTGTTTTTTTCTGCATTGTTTTATGGGGTCATACCGCGAATAAATATATTTCAGTCTGACTGACAACATATGGTTCCTTTGCAGGTGTATTCTAATATTTGTCTGCCAAAGGGAAAACCACTTTGCTTTTTAAACAGTTTCTGGGTCAAGCTGACAGGACATCCGGTAAAGGGAAAAGCTATTCCTCAACACACATAAGGCCTTTATCTATCTTTGGGGGTGCTTCATCCAAGGGCATAATCAGGTACCAGGTGACCTTTTGAATTCTTGTAAATAGGACTACTGTGACTTGAGGCAGGGGAAGAGTAACTGTGTAAGTGTAGCATGTATTTCATAATACCTCCCCTGCGGTGAAAGCAATTTTAATGTATTTACAATGACTATTCATAATAGTTTTTATGGTATCTTTCAGTAACAGTTTTGTAACAGAACATTGCAATGTTAATGTGAGAATGCAACCCACAGTTTTCATATGGCTCAGTCAGCCTGGCTATAGAGATACTAGTTTTCGTGCGTTTACCAATGTAAGGACCTGTGTGTCTTTCACGGTTTACATGAACTATGCATAAATAGCATGCACCTTGCCTTATGGCCAAAAGGCGAACATAGGTGTGACTTGTACAATTTCCCCAGTAAGCTAATGAACTGTTTTTTTCTAAACAAAAAAGTTGTATTATTTAGAAAAAAACAACAGACAAAATACAAATGCACAGACTGCACTCATATTTGCATTATCGCTGTAATGAATGGTACAATAGGAGCTGCATCACCCTATAGTCACTATTCTTACGGGACCAGGTTAGTTTTGTTTTTTAAATCGCAAGTAACCATACTTAATTGAAATATGGCACAAATGTGTATAACATTATTTTCTTCTACAAATGGTGAACATATTCTCGCATTAAAACAGATGAAGAGGGAGAAGACACCTGGGTCAGATGGAATTCCTGGAGATCTGAATTTATCTCAGCCAGTGATATGGGCTCCGTTTCTTAATGCTGTGAGTAATGGCATTCTAAAGAGTGAAGCCATTCCTCCGTTGTGGCACGGAGTCGCCATTATACCTATTTACAAAACAGGGAAACAGGGATGAACCATCAGACTACAGGCCCATAAACCTACTGGATAATACTCAGAAAATGTTGTGTAGGCGGGTCCTGTTCAGATTGCATACATGGGTAGAGGAGAATCACATGCTTGAAGACACACAGGCAGGCTTCATGAGTAAGGATAGTACACTCGACCGGGTCTTTCACTTCAATGTTCTATGTTGGAAATCTATCACCTTGAAGCGGGATCATATATATGGCGCTTTTATTGATTTAAGAGTGACTTTTGACCTGGTTCCGAGGGATAACCTCTGGAAAGTTCTGGATGATTATGGAATCCCAGGAGATCTACTTTGGGTCTTTAGGGTACATCATGCTGAAACCTATGCCGGGGTGAGATGGAATATGGGAGGGGACATAACAGACAGAATTGACATTAAGCGGGGAGTTAGGCAGGGATGCTTCTTTGCACCTACTCTCTTTAGTCTCTATATTAATGGAGTAGTTAAATGGCTAGCCCAATGAAGACATGATGCTTCTAAATCTGCAGATGTCTCTCTCCCACGATTAATGTTTGCAGATGATACTTTACTTATAATTAACAATCAGAGGGGGGAGAGAGAGAAATCAGAAGGGATTCATTCTCCCTGGGCATATTTAAATAAACAGTTACAATCCACTCCTTGAGATTAAGGGTGTCTCCTCCACAGTGGGGAACACCTTTATGTATTTAGGTCCCCTCACACACCAACAGGCCCCTTGGTGTCATGCTTCATCATCGGGGTCATCGTACCCCTCTATGGGGTTCGGCGTGCTGCGACCTACGGAGACGTGGGAGCACTTGTTAGACTATGTGTGGTGTTGGTGAGGGGGTATTTTGAATAAATGTGAGTGTATTGTGGGGTTTGGGAAATAGTGATAGTTAAAAAGAACCTGGCTCGTGGGGTGACTAAAAATTATTTAATAAGCCCCCGGGCTGGTGCTGTTAAAAATGAGGGTGGGAGGTCACTACGCTGACAATGTGCGTTACCTCCTTTTTGTGTGCGTTGACATGTTTCGGTGCCAGAAGCACCTTCTTCAGGACGGGGTGCACAAATCTCCACCTTACTCACGTTTCTCTAACTAATACCAGAATTTTCTAATAAAAGTGAGGAAAAATTACAGTGCAGGTAAAAGTAATGTACCTAGCAAAAAAAGAAGTTGTCTATTGATCAACCTGTAAAGTAAAGAAGACAAAAAGATTTTTTCTGGTGGTCTCTCTCTCCATATCCATAGGTAAAATGTCCAGTGGTTACAGGTGACATACTATAGCGGGATAAAAATATTTTACACAAAACACACTAGACTCACTGACACACAACATAGAGCCCACTTTGTTCATAATACTGCGTTTCATTGTTTGCTTGTTTTCTTTTGCCAAGGGGCAGAGAATACATATTCCTCCACCATGGCTCCAATGGTAATTCTAATGGATTCTGTCGGGTCTTCGTTTAGGATGGTATAATTCCGTTGATCCGACAGTAGCCTAAGGCATTCCTTTCTATAGGCAGTTGTTGTCTGGATTACCACAGCTCCCCCTTTGTCTGCTGGCTTGATTGTTATGTCTTGGTTGTTAGCCAGGTCACGAATGGCTTCGTTTTCATAACGATTGGTATTTTGGAAGACCTGGCGATTATCCATGTTCAGGGCTTGTAACTCAGTCATCACCGCATTTTCGTAAGCCAGGACTTCTATAGGTAGTGTATTGTCTGGTGGGACAAAGGACGGTTTCGGTCTTAGTCCTGTAAATACAATTTATGTAAACAGAGTGTCTCATGAAGATTTCCAGACTTTCCCCACATGAGCATCTACCAGACGAACCATAATATGCCTGGGGGTCTGCATCTTTCATTCATCCTTAGAATATATATCCACTCATCCTGGTAATATGTATTCTCTGCCCCTTGGCAAAAGAAAACAAGCAAACAATGAAACGCAGTATTATGAACAAAGTGGGCGTTTTTTCCAACGAAACGCCATGCACGTCATTCGTATTGCCATAACTAACCATCATGAGATATGAGACAAGCGCAGGATAGCGCATGCGCATAACGGGTAACAAAGACACCAATAACAGCGCATGCGCAGCAGGACAAAACACACTGCATGGACGCATTCGCGAAGGAAAGACGCGAGAAAACATTGACCGCGAACAAGGAACCGACAATGACCATATATGGCCATAAGGAAACCACAATCATGCAATTAACTAACTAAAACCGACAATGACCATATATGGCCATAAGGAAACCACAATCATGCAATTAACTAACTAAAACCGACAATGACCATATATGGCCATAAGGAAACCTTAGTCATGCAATTAACTAATTAACTCCACCCCGGGAAAAGGTATAAAACCCAGGTTTCAAAATTCCTTCTGGCATTATCACCGGAGCCACGTAGGGATCGATCAGGAGGTATTTCCTTGTAGAAATCGTGAGTAGAAAGGTCTGATGATTGTGAGCACTGCCACCACTACATGAATGTAAGTTAAACCAAGACCTGAATATGCCTTTCTTTCTCAAACAGGTGCTAGTTAGCACACCAGATCCTGACGTTTTGGCTCATGAGGTTTATCTAAAACTCCAAAACAGTATGTTGTAAATATGTAATGGCATGAAATTGACATTTTTCCTCCTCACTTTACAGGGATATAACACAAACTTTGTCCTTTCCTCTTTACCAACAATAGTGTTACGATCAGGAAATGATTTGAAAACATCTGATCAAAAATTTCCTCATTACGTGTGTGTGCTCTATGTTGTGTGTCAGTGAGTCTAGTGTGTTTTTTGTAAAATATTTTTATCCCACTATAAGCACTGGAATACAGCTATAGTATGTCACCTGTAACCACTGGACATTTTACCTATGGATATGGAGAGAGAGACCAACAGAAAAAAAAAATTGTCTTCTTTCCTTTACAGGTTGATCAATAGACAACGTCTTTTTTTCCTAGGTACATTACTTTTACCTGCACTGTAATTTTTCCTCACTTTTATTAGAAAATTCTGGTATTAGTTAGAGAAACGTGAGTAAGGTGGAGATTTGTGCACCCCGTCCTGAAGAAGGTGCTTCTGGCACCGAAACATGTCGACGCACACAAAAAGGAGGTAACGCACATTGTCAGCGTAGTGACCTCCCACCCTCATTTTTAACAGCACCAGCCCGGGGGCTTATTAAATAATTTTTAGTCACCCCACGAGCCAGGTTCTTTTTAACTATCACTATTTCCCAAACCCCACAATACACTCACATTTATTCAAAATACCCCTTCACCAACACCACACATAGTCTAACAAGTGCTCCCACGTCTCCGTAGGTCACAGCACGCCATACCCCGTAGAGGGGCACGATGACCCAGATGATGAAGCATGACAACAAGGGGCCTGTTGGTGTGTGAGGGGACCTAAAAACATAAAGGTGTTCCCCACTGTGGAGGAGACACCCTTAATCTCAAGGAGTGGATACTTTACTTATATCAGCAACCTCCATGGGCCTACAATCAGAACTGAATGCCTTTGTAGCCTTTTGTGCCAATAGGGGATTAGAACTTAATCCATCTAAATCAAAGTTCATGTCAGTTAATCCCCATCGGTTGTTTTATAGGGAAGATAACAATAGATGGGGTTCCCCTAGAACAGGTAACACACTTTGATTATTTAGGTGTTTTTGACTAACAGACTACCTGACATGGAGGGCTGAATTAGAACAAAGTAATATTATTTTACATCAGAAGGCATCTGCAATAGGAGGAAATATAGGGCCACCTCAGGAGGTTTGGTTTCCCCTGCTGTTTCCGTATATAGAGCTACGGCGTTGTCAGCAACTAGTGCCAAGATATGGGGCTATGTAGACGCAGCAATTCCTACTAAGACTGAGAATAAATGTATTAGGACTTTTTTTAATCTATCTGTGAGTACACCTCTTACACCCTTGAGACTTGATCTGGTATTAAATCCCATCAATAAGGTAATATCTGTATTGGGTACAGATATGGTCAACTCTGGAGCTGGAACCGTATCGGGAACCTCTCAAGGAGCTGATAGTCTATAACAAAGAAATACTTACTCCTTGGTTGAAGCGAATCAAGAAACTTACAGATAGTATTGGGATGGGGGAACTATGGCGTGCTCTAGGTAATATAGTCAAATCTGTTGTACACAAAGTGAAACTAATGTATTAGGAGGAAGCAATGCACCAGATCTGGAAAGGTTAAACAGAAGAGAGTATAACAGGGCAGTTTATTAACCATAAATGCCTACTTAGGTTTGAGCCATATATGGATAGAATTGTTCACTTTCAAGCCAAAAATGTGTATGCCACCACCATCTCCGTCCTCAGACCTTTAACCCCGTAGTTTAAAAAAAAAAAACATTTTATTAAGGCTGCTGAGGCAATCCACATTAGCAAAGACCGAATATACACCAGGCACATATGAATATCAGGTACCATAGACAACATTTCAATTAGTACATTTAAGTGTCTAGCAGGATTGCGTATTAGAACATTGTGGATGTTACGGTAGAAACATTTTCTGATAAGGCAACAGAGATGCAAAAAAAATGAAACTAATAGCACGAAAAGTGAAAGTAAGATAAAAGAAACAGAAATCATATTTACTAGATTGCAAGACCAACATAGCAACTCAGCTCGTGTGATGGCGAGCAGTACCTCTGACAACAACCACATTCCAGCTAAAGCAGACGATATCCTGCACCACCCCTCTAGGATATGGACAATGATCAGTAACCTACACAGTTGTGTGATGACATAAAGGTCTGAGGAATGAACCGAACACTGTACAATCTCCCCTAGCGTCAGGCAAAGCGTCCCCAGCGCCAGGAAAGGAGATGAGTCCCCAACCCACCAGGACCCGGCCACAGGCCTCAAAGGGCGGAAGTGTGCCGCAGTTGAATCAATACCAGTGCGGGTGCAAAGAAGGGGTGCCCCATGTTCTAACCCACCCCGGTCGGTGTGTTGGGATGTAGGGACTGAGAGGGTGCCTCCCGTGCCTTCCCTGCAATATATTGGCGATATGGACCCCAGATGTCTGTAGGGCGGGAGGAGGCTGGGAGCTGCTCCCAGTATTCCACACTGTTCACATTACAGTATGCCACACTCCTGAGCCACGATTTGACCGTGGGAACGCGTCGTGAGCACCAGAGCAGTGCAACTTCTCTCTTGGCCAGCAGGAAGCAAATGGACGCTAATTTACGAGTTTTGCGGGGAAATTGGACACGTAACCCAGCAGCGCAATTTCCGGCGTGACAGTCAGTGACAGATCCAGTATGTCACCTAGAACTTTGTGTACCTCAACCCAGTATGTGTGAAGCCTCGGGCAGGTCCAGGAAAGGTGTGCAAAGTCAGCCTGAGGGGCGCCGCATTTGGGGCAGGTTTGGGGTCTGTTGGTGTCAATTCTGTGGGCAAGCGCCGGCGTGTGGTACATCCTTCGCAGGAATTTAAAGTGTATGAGTTTGTGTCTGCTATTCATGGAGACCTCTCTGGTCATAGCACAACACGCTTCCCATTGGTCGTCCGAGATCTGTGTGCCTAGATCCTGTTCCCATGCGGCGCGAACCGCCACATCCGACGATGGGAGTGAAGACAAGCACAATTTGTAGAGTTTGGACACCACGTGAGCCCCCGATGTATTCTGTATGATGGATGTAAGTGCCGGATTATCATCGGGCGGAAGAAGGAATGTGGGAAATGTAGCTCTCAACAGCGCCCGCACTCTCGTGAGTAAGAATGTATCCATAAAAGTGCGATCGGTGAAGCGGGGGTCCTCAGTCACCGTGAAGGCATGGCCGTTGGGGAACAGGTCACCGATCGTGTGTATTTGGAATTTCGATAGCGACCGGCGTATCACCGTTTCGCCCATTATAGGGAGCCAGTGGGAATTGGGCAATGGGAGGGCAGAAGAGTACAATGTGTCAATGTGTAGTAAGCGCCTAAGCTTGTCCCAAGCCCAAGTCGTCGTGGTGAGTGGGAGTATGTCATGAGGTTCTCGGGGGAGGCCTTTGGGAAGAATCGTGGCAAGAGTCACCGGGAGCGCCGCGTCAGCCTCGGGTTCCAAATGTGGAATTCTGGCGTCTGGATGGTACCAAGGGTGAGCATACGAGCACTGGGGGACCACCCAGGGGAGAACCACCATCTTAACAATGCCGATGCGCCCGGCCAATGATAAAGGGAGACAAAGCCATCTTTCGGTGTTATCTTCCAGAAAGTCTAGAGCTTGTCCGTAGTGCAGGCGAATAATGGACACAGTGTCAAGATGCACATGGATCCCCAGGTATTTGACAGATTCCTCACACCACTCCAATGGGAGGGAGCAAGGCCACCGCGCGGTGGCGGGAGTGAGCGGAAATAATTGCGATTTGTGCCAATTGACCCTGAGGCCCGAGTACTCGCCAAATCGAACAATCTCAGATAGCAGGGGTTGTAGATTGGTCTCCGGAGTGCAGACGTATAAAACCATGTCGTCCGCATAAAGTGAGACCAATAGAGGGCCGGTGCGGAATTGGAGCCCTCTGTGGAGATGTTTCTCCTGGAAGTGACGAACCAGGGGATCCATTGCCAAAATAAAAAGTAAGGGAGATAAGGGGCACCCTTGCCGGGTACCTCTGGAGAGAGTGAATCTTTCGATGATGGTGCCATTTAGGCGAATGCGGGCCGTGGGTGCGGTGTATAGCAACTCCACAGTCGCGACAAACATTGCGGGCATGCCCATCCTTCGCATCACGTCCAAAAAAAAGGGCCATTCTAGAGTGTCAAAAGCTTTTTCCGTGTCTAAGAAGACCGCGGCAGCCGGGGTGGAGGGGTCGATTCTGTGTAGGACCGAGAAAATTGTGCGAAGGTTCAGTGAGGTTGATCTCTGAGGGACAAAGCCCGACTGTGCCGGCGAAATAATGGTATTCATCAGCAATGCAAGCCGCATCGCCAGCACTTTGGCCAGAATCTTGTAGTCCAGGTTTAGAAGTGACAGCGGGCGATAGGAACTGCAAACCATGGGGTCGCGTCCTGGTTTGGGCAACAAAACTATGACCGCTTCACGGAACGTCGGGGGAAGAATACCAGACTCCAGGGCTTCAGCGTATACTTCAACAAGTATTCCTGGTAAAAATCGGCCGTGAAGCCATCTAGGCCGGGTGCCGAGGACCTCTTTAGGGAATCAATTGCTTCAGCAATCAATTCCGGAGTGATGGGATGGGCTAAAAAATCATGCATATATTTCTTCAAGAACACCATAGCAATTTCGTTAATGTACGGCCCCGGATCGCGACACTCATCCGGAAGGGCAGACTTGTAAAGATGCCGATAGTAAGTCAAAAAAGTGTCGCAATTAGCAGGGGTGGAGAAATGATGTTCGCCCTGTGCATCAGTTATTTCAGTTATATATGCAGCTTGCCGAAGCGGGCGTAGCAGCTGGGCCAGTAACCTGCCCTGTCTATCTCCCTCACCATACCGGCGCGCCGTATGGTACTTGCCCAAATATCTCAGTTCTTTGTCTGCGGTATCCCTGAACTCCAGTAGAAGCTCGAGGCGTCGCGCTTCATGGCCCGGAGAAGGGTCAGCAAGGATCTCATTCTCAACAGCTAACAAGTCATTTTCTAGGCGGGACAGCGTTGCACGGATGTCGTGCAGTGCTCCAACATGTTTGGTGATGCATACCCCCCTTATGGTAGCCTTGAACCTCTCCCACAAAGTGGCCCAGGTGGTCACAGAGCCAGTGTTAATTTCAAAGTAGTCCTCGATTGCGGAACGAACCTCCTCAGTGAAGACCGGGTCCGCTAATGCTCTTCCAGGGAATCTCTACTGCCGTTCATATCCGCCCAGCCTAGGGATCGCAAGCGTCAGGACCACAGGGGAGTGATCAGAGAGGGTGCGGGGAAGAGTGCAAAGATCAGTAACCCATCCCGCCAAGCCCGGAGAAAGTAGCCAGTAGTAAATTCTGGTGCTCGTGTTGTGGTAGCTGGAGTGGTGGGTAAAGGCAGGGGTGTCAGTGTGCCGCTTGGCCCCTATATCCAGCAGTGAGAAATGTGAGCATATAGCCACCACTGCTGTGCGGGCAAGCGGTTTGCGATCAGGGGAGGGAGAAATGCTATCCCTACTGGTGTTCATCAGCAAATTAAAGTTGCCCCCTAGCGCCAGTAATTCTATGTCGGAGTGCAGAAGTGATAGGTATAAGTCTTCGAAACAGGCCGGGAAATCAATATTGGGACCGTAGACCCCCACAAAGGCAATTTTATGACCAAACAACACCCCAGAGTTTATCGCATACCTGCCCTCACCATCAATTTTACTATTTGTGAAGATAAAGGGGATGTGCATATGTATCAGAATCGCCACCCCACGCGCATATCTACTGTAGCTCGAAAACACTCTGTGAGCACCCCAACCCCTTGCAAAGGAGGCCGAGTCCGCCTGAACCATGTGAGTTTCTTGTAGAAAAAGTACATCAGCTTTGTGTCTCTCAGCGTATTGCATAACCTGTTTCCGTTTACGGGTGGATTTCAGGCCACGGACATTCCATGTCATCAATGTCAGACTAGAAGGTCCAGTCTGCAAACCTATCCGGGCCATATCGTCAGATCAAGGACTGTAAGCAAGAAGTGGTCACTCAACAAGCCGATACCATAAGTCTCGCAATCAGACAACAAAAAAAAATGAGCCACAAAAAATACACACATCCCCTCCCCCACCCGCCACCCAGCCTCCCAGTACCCCAAGAGAGGCAGAACCCAACTAGCTTCTGAACAACAATGCAGAATATCAATAGCCAATTATACAGAACGTCTAAACATATCTGCAAATTTAAACGTAACAAACCCCAGAAAAAGGAGCAAAACATGCAGGCATACGCCATGGGGGGAAGCAATGCTAGCCCCCGAGCGGGCAACCCAGTAGTGCGATATGCGAGATTTTAGCAAGTAAGGAAATCTGGCATTGTCGGACCATCCCTCCAAGTAGACAAGTAGCCATGACCGGAGTGTCACGGGTAATCAGCCCAGGCCAGTTTCTACAAATAAGTCTGCGCTAGCTTGTGTGTCAGGCTGCTGTGGAGAGTTAGGTCTGGAGCCAGAAGCCGAGCCCGGCCCTTTTTGTATGTAAGGCAGAAGTCTTGGGCCTCAGCCGGAGAATCAAAGATGCGGAATCTGCCGTGAACGTCCACCTTCAGACGGGCTGGGTAAAGCATGCTGTATTTCAGGCCAAGATTGCGAAGAGCCGCCTTGACACTGGTGTATTTCCGCCGCGCCTCTTGCACCATCAAAGTGTAGTCCGGAAAAAAGGACAACTTGCATCCCTGCCACTGCACTTCCCCCATATCTCGTGGAGCTCGGAGTGCGGGGTCGCGGTCTCGAAAGTTCATAATTCTAGCAATAATGGGTCGGGGCAGTTGCCCCGGACGTGGTTTAGGCCCCAAGTACCTATGTGCTCTTTCCACCACAAAGCCAGCCGTGAAGGTGTCCTTTCCGAACAGTTCAATAAGGAGGTTTTCCACAAAGGTGTCGAACCGGCCAGTGGCAGTTGTCTCTGCCACGCCAAGGATTCGAATGTTAATCCGCCGACTACGCGCTTCTAAGTCCTCATTCTTGATGGCCACATCCTTAAGAATCTTCTCGACCCGCTCCAGCCATTTCAGAGTTTTGGAGGACCCGTCTTCCAAATCTGATATTCTGGACTCAGCTAAGTCGAGGCGCCGGTCGTGGGCCTGCACCGTGGAGCCAATGTCAGACAGCTTTTTCTCCAGACTATCAAAGCGAGTGTCAAGTGCCTTGAAGCCAGCACGCATTTCCCCCATCATGGCGGCCATCATGGATGTTGCATTGCCACTGTCCTGTGTCCCCTGAGTGCCCGAAGCCGCCCCAGTTGGGGGGTCAGCAGCAGGGAGTGGTGTCTTGTCGAAATTGAGCGTCCTCTGGGCCGGATCCCTTTTCCCCATCGTCGAGGACGTGTGGCGAGGCCGCAGACGCAGCGACAGCGGCGGTGAGCAGGGATCAATGGTAAGGCGGGTGACCAATTTCAAAAGCCACTAGAGCCTATGCAGTATAGAAGGTGCGGCAGGCAAGCGAGTAGGCCCCAGACCAGAAGGGCTAGATCAGGGATATGTTAGCTAGACACAGTCAGCACAATGGAGTGTCTCCGAGACTTCCCCGGACGTAGGCCTTCGCCACCTCAATCGTGGCTGATCATGGAGGGACCGCGTTGTATCAGTGTAGGATTACGCAGGGTATGTAGCACGGTCGCACGGCGGGACCGCTGTGCACTATCGGAGATCGACCTCAGTCCTCCCAGTAGCCGCGCGTCCCGCCCTCCCCGCCCTCTGCCAGGCCCCGCAGCCACCACCTAAAGTCCCGCACGGGCCCGCAATCTAGGCCCCGGCTCCCTCACACACCCGGGCCGGAGGCCCCAGCCGCACTTGGAAACCAGGTGGCCCAGGAAAACAGGGACCGCGCAGCAGTGGCGGCGCCCACGCGAGTCCAGCAGGGAAAACGGAGAGGAATGGGGTCGCGACCGCCAACGGCTGAGCAGCACTCACCCGGCGCTCCAGCGCATAAGGAAGATGGCGCCGAGGTCCGGAGGCCTCAGATCCCCTCAGCCGTGTTCTCCGCGTCCGGCCGCTCCCGCGGCTCGGAAATGTCACCCAGGCAGTCCGCAGTCATCTGGAGACAGGTCCTGGCGTCTGGTACAGACAGTGTCTGCGGGTTACATCTCTTTTCGCCGTCGCCGGGCGCCCACTCGGAGGAGCTTCACAGCGGAGCGGCCATTACGCTTGGCGCCGTGGCCACGCCCCCCCTTTAACCCCGTAGTTAGGCCAGACCCTGTCCCTAAACAAGCTGGGTCCTCTTTTCTTCAGGCATATCTCCCCACCCCCTCCTGTTCCCAGGCCATCAGCACTTTTCTCAAAAGAGATACTTGAGATTTTAAGAAATCTCTCTTTTGGGCAGACTGCATTGCTGAATGGCATCAAGGATGTTGGTCAACAACTTATCCAAGTGACCAACATCCTGGATGATATTCACTCTGCCATGTCTGCCCTACATAGAGGTTTGTGTTCCCAAAGTGTGAGTTCTGACATTAGTGCCTTTCCAACACCTTCACCCATTCTACTCTTCTTTCCTCACCTTAACCCATTCCCATCCCTTCCCCTATCCAAAACCCTGACCCTATTCCTAACAACTGTACTTTCACAACACACATTACACAAAGAACAAGACACACAAATTCCACAAACAAAGCAAAAAAGATCTCACATGCACTCAAACATAAACACACACACGTATCAGAATTACAGATACCCACCCAAACAAGAAGCATAACATCACTGAAACCAAACATATATGGAACTTCCCCTTCCCTATCCCGAAATCCCTCTTCTGTCTGAACCTCTTCTTACATCCATATACCTTCCTCTTTTCCTAAAATTAGCCTTACCCCAATGGCTCAAGGTTCAAGATTTATGTAAAGTGTAAGTAATAATTATTTTATTGTTAAACCACATCTAGAATATAAATATTACTTAATTATAGGATGATTTTTGAGATTGGTGAATGGGTTAGTCCATTATAGATTGATGAATACCCAGTCCGCCTTATTAAAATTTATATACTATTTGCTATGCTTATAAGAAGCCACACAAAAGTTACAAAAGATAGCTATGGAGTAACATGTTCTAAATTATTTAAAGGATGCAAATAATGTAAAATATTACAATTCCAATGTATTTTTTATAAACTTTTTAACACATAACAGTGTTATGATAGATAATGGGAAGAGGTTGTTGGCAAGCTGTATTAACTGTAAGCCTAATACACCACTGTAGCAGGGTCGGACTGGCCGTAGCGGGCACCAGGCATTTCCCCGGTTGGCTGCAAAGGTGGGGGCCAGTTTTCGGCCCCCGGGGGCCATTTTTGTTTTTGGGGGCCGGCAACAATAGGCAACAATCGCACCATATAGGCAACAATCGGCCCTAGCAAACAGCTCGGCTGCACCCCCAATGGGGCCGGCAGAGCAGTTTGCCAGGGCCAGTTTCGGTTCCCAGTCCGGCCTTGCACTGTAGATTTTATAAGTATTATGTAAAATGCATAACTATTTCACATTATGCTACGTTCAATTTTTCTAAATAAACTACATTTTACAAATGTAGATAAGCAAAAGCTTAACATATTTAAGCAATAGTTTTTTAATGTTAAAAATAATATAAAAGAAATAATACATTTAGATTAAACACAGACCAAAATATGTTCACATGGTAAATTAAATTAATGCATGAAAAATTGTAATAAACTTAGATTGACCACACTGATTTAACAATTTGCAACATTGTTTTATTAAGATGGAACTATTACGCTTTTCATGTATTGATTACCAATAAAAATGTCAATACAAATGTGATTAGTGTTGAAATTTAAGAGAACATTAAATACAATTGTTTGTATTACTTACTAAGACATATTAAGTAAACATAATACAAATATTTAATATATGTATTATTTTATAATTTTTCAAAAATAGGTAAACTGGTTAAATACATTTATATATTTGGGTTATTAACAAATTAAATCTAAAAGATTGTTAAAATATTACATATGTTACATAGAGCTAAAATGACTAAACTAATTTATTTGTATATATATATTGATAAAAATATGAAAGAAAGAAATCAATAAAAAAATTATAAAAATGAATGTAACAAATTAGATTCTAAGTAATATCATCTGTGCGTTTGAAAACCAACCTAATTTACAACAATATGTTTAAAGGAAAAAAAACATATATGAGACGTAATATACAAGATTTAAAAACAGGAAATGAAACCAAACTAAATAAAATCCCCCAAATTAGCCATAAAACAAAAATTGTGTAGAAGGTAGAACAACAAATAATGTTGATGAACCCTACAAATTTACAAATAACTATCTTTTTAATAATAATACAGCACAGTCACATTAAAAGCAAAATGTTATTCACGTTTGAGTAGCAGGAACATTGTTTTGTGTTAATATTGTACGTAAAATCTAATATCTTCAAATGTCATCTAAAGGGAAAATCTTATTTTTAAAAATATATATAATTGATATTAATAATATATGCCTCCAGACCATTAATAAAGTGGCCTGCAGATTACCATGATGTTATGAAGTATGAAATTGCTCATTGTGAATGATTACAGACAATTGGGCAATGCTGTGTTTTCAGAATTTGAAAAGAAATGTTAGACGCACATAGAAAAATCTACCATTCTACATATCTACTAAGCTCTGGAGGACTTACACTGACCTGGTTCATGTATTCAATCTGAAAAGCACCTTGTTAGTAGTTTAAAAAATATATACACTATACCTTTGATTTTGTGAATGATTGGCTTCCCCCTGTTCCACCATACCGAGTTACAGTTTGAAACCTTGCAGAAATAGCAACAGGCTTCCAGAGGGCTAAGGAAATTCTTTTTGGCTTTTTTTTACCCTTTTATGTTTTATTGCTGCCGTATGAAGTGTGGGGGTAGCTCATCCGTAGGGACGGTGAGTGAAAACCAAATCTAAATACGCAGGCGGAGTTATGGCCGGCACAACTACGTCCACCATGTTTGTTTGATTATTTCGCTGATGGAGGAATACAAAAGTCACAGACAGATGAGTTTTGCTGTTAAACTGCAAGGCTCTAAATAGGTCAAAGGGAAATCCATGGTGGAGAATGGTTTTGCAGATGATTTCTGACAGGACCAACACATCCGCCAAACTATAAATCAGGTCTAATATAAAGTATTCAGCGCTAACAAAACAATAAACAAGTCAAAATAAAAAAACACCCCGAAACCAAACGAGAAAATTAAATGACTAAATTAAATGACTAAAATGACACCAATACATAACAACAAGGAGAGGGACAGGGAGAGTTATGGGACACTCTTATTCCCCGGGTATGTCCATTAAACAAGAAAAGACTGTTCTATGGTTTACAAAAAGACCACAAAAAGACCACAAAAGGAGCAAAATAAACTAGCCTCACTTAGGTTTGTTAGGAAAGCCCTCACTCACCAACCAGGTGGTGACATGCTTCATCATTGGGCCCCACTAAAGAGGCAGAGTGCCTCTTTAGTGTGCTTCGACGACAGGTCTACTGCGGAGCGGGTTTTTTTGTGAGTTCAGGCGTGCAGTGAGAATAAATAAAATTAAATGGTGGTGAGGAATTGAAAAATGCCTTCAGTGTATCCCAAAAATATTTATCAAATGATCACTAGGACATAAGTAAAAACATTAGTGTAGGAAATTAGTCCACAATTTGTTGTGTGGTTATTTCCAAGATTATCTACTGTCAGTCAAAATGTTTCTGCCTTGAAACGGTGTAATTTCACCAGGCATTCATCAGGACTATAGAAGTGTACTAAACCCTGACGGTATGAGCGCGCTAAGGCCCACCCTAACATAGGTACTTGAATAGCGAAAAAAAGAGTGACAAAAAAGTGCAAGAAGGAAGAGGGATCTCCTCCTAGTTACTTCTGGTTTAGGAGGCTTACCAAATTTGGTTTCTGCACCTGTAAAAAGAAAACGACATAGACATACACATAGTACAGGACAAACAATTAGTAGTTGGTCCTATTTACATAGGTAAATCCATGGTGCTCCATTGGATGTGGGTGGACAGTGGGCGGCGCTTTAACAGTATGTTTAACACCAACCTCTGTCCCTGGGCACATAAACACTAATTGTAAGGGAGTTTCATGGCTAGCAGTGAAATAGTCATAACAAAAAATATCAGTAGGTCAAAAGATAAACTGCCAGAAACTATGTGTTGATTAAGGAACAGTCACGGAGTCCATATTGAAATGGTACGTGGTGACTATCAAATGATTCCCATCAGATACCTGTCCTGTACCGCCCTACATCATTTGGGATCCTTCAGCCGAAGGAAGTGATGTACAACCACTTGCGATTAGGTGAACTGTAACCTAATCAAGAAATCAAATGTGGTGGCGTTATTTGTATGGTATATGGAGGATAAAGTGACTCGCAGTGCAAATAATGTGTTAAAGTAACAGTGCTTAAAGAGTGAGTGATTTAAGATTGGGTTGTGGAAGTGGAAGAAATATTTTAATAGTATCCTATCCACACCCAACAGTAAAAACAGTGCAAAGTAGTGTTATGCAAATAACTACTTAGGATGTATCAAAAGGTCAACATGTTTCTGCGGTCAAACGGAGTCTCAAGATCTCCTCCTGCTTCATCAGGACCTTATATCGATGCTACTGCGTTATGTGAACTATTAAGCAAAAAGTGAAATTGTTGTCACCTGAAATTCGCCCAATTTGTGGGGAATATACGCCCTGGGTTAAAAAGGAAGCGCGTGTTCCATCTCATGGTCAATTGACCAAAGGTCTAGAATCCTGTGTTCAGAGTAATTAAAATAAAATGTCTCACTTGTTAGGTATATTCAGGGTACACCGTGGGTCTCGGGAGGGGGGTGGTAGCGTAATTGGCGCACCCTTCATAGGGGAAAAAAGACATAACAGGGTCAGAAATAGGCAGAATATTACTTATCTTAGCGATGTTGCCGCCAGGATCAAATTCACCCAAGGCTGGTTGTCTACTTACGCCCTCAACGCCAGGCACCCTCAGTATACCTGCTGCACCCTCGACCGGACCCCAAAGATACAGAACAAAGCCGGCGATGCTGTTTAAAAGTGCTCAGCAAGTAACACGACTCATTTCCGGGGGGCGTGGCCGCGTGGTGACAAGGTGGGTCTCACCATGTAGTGCCAATCGGAGCGGGAGATGGTTCATGACGCATGTAGTCACATGGGGTCCGTATCAGAGGGAGGCTGAACCAGAACATCAAGCCTGCTGTTTGGACAGCGTTGCTGAGACAACGACGGTCATGTGGTCCGGATTGCTCAGAAGCTAGAGCGTTGTCCTGCTGCCACAGAGAGTCAA
The DNA here is from genome assembly GCF_964263255.1 of Lissotriton vulgaris. NCBI lineage: Eukaryota > Metazoa > Chordata > Amphibia > Caudata > Salamandridae > Lissotriton > Lissotriton vulgaris. The sequence continues at coordinate 1,102,131,757 of NC_141694.1, read as the reverse complement.
CGCGAAACTCAAGACGCGTAAACTTTATTAGGCAAGGCGTATAAGTACACTGAGCAAGGTTCAACCTAAACCGAAGTGTATCCTTAACATAAAATTAAGAGTTCATGTTTGCACACGGAATATAGTTGCACGGAGATGTAGGGAGCTGACCACAAATTACATTAGACGACAGTTGTTGTAATAAAGATGTCGTGTTTGCCCACAATAATTGTGATGACGGTGACCACTGTCCAGTGTCTATTGGCGGGACAGTCCAGGGAATAATTCACTCCCGAGGGGGGATCATGAATATACAGCTCTACGTTTCATAAGTCTGGTCCGGTGAATGGGCGTGTTACCTGAGGCACATTCACTGGTCACAATGCGGAGTCAAACGATTGTGTTGGGGAGATCCTAGCGCTGGGGATATGATAAGTTGAAACCACATGAAAAGGGTGTAAACTGGTGGTGGCAGAGTCTGCGTCAGTTAGTGGATGAATACAGATGCAGATAGTTTTGAGGTTGACTACAAAGGGCCTACTGTTCTGATGCCATGAATGAAGGGGTCATTTTAATACAGAGTTCCAGGGTATTTCGTCATTCAGTCCAGTGAGGTGGGTCCCTAGTCTATACACCCACCTTTGCTCTTTTTCAAACATACGGTTGGTAATGTTATTACCAGTGTCCAATTGTTCTATCGCAGTCCACCGCATGACGTTGGTGGTGTGATTACTCTCAAGGAAGTGCCTGCTCATTTTCGTGGTAGCCTTTTTGCACCTGCTGTTCTCCTATTCTCGCAAATTCTCTGCTTGACCTTCCTGGTAGTCATACCCACATAGCGGAGGTCGCATGGGCAGGTTATGAGATATATTAGATTGGACGAGTTACAGTTAGTAAGTCCCCTTTGCATCCATGTTTTCCACTCCTCCAATGTTAATGATTTGGATGCTGTGGTGAAGTGGCAAACGCTACAATTTGAGCACGGGAAGTGCCCTGTCACTTTTGGTAGACCCCATGAGTCTGTCACGGAGGGTACTTCAACCTGTGTGTTCACTTTAGGGTGTGTGTGAACCAGTGCATCTTTTAGACTGCACCCCTTCTTGAAATAGAACAGTGGTTTGTCCCAGTCTTTCTAGATGCTTGATATTATCCGCCAGTTCTTATTAAAAGACTTCTTCATGATATTCGAGAGGCTGCTGTATGTGGTCACGCAGGTGAGTGGAATGTCTTTGGACAGGTTGGTCTTGTCCTCCAAAAGGGCTTCTCGAGGTTGATTGCGCGCCCTTTTATAGCCTTTGCTCAAAGTTGATATTGGATAGCCTCTGGACTTTAATTTCACGGTCAGGCCGAGTGATTGTGCCTTGAAGTCTTGTACAGTGGAACAATTGCGCCTAATTCGTCGGTACTGACCATACGGTAGCTTCTCTTTAAGTGGCCGGGAGTGAAAGCTACTAAACTCGAGCAAGTTTTTTTGGGCGGTTGGCTTGTAGTGAGTTTTAGTTGACAAACTGGTACCCGTCACGGTGATTGGTACGTCCAAGAAGATTGCTTCAGTTTTACTGGCGGTGTGGGTAAATTTCCGATTTGGATCCAGGGTGTTGATCCATGTCAGGAAGGCTGCCAGTTGGTCATCAATACCCTTCCACACCATCAGGACGTCGTCGATGTAACGCTTCCAGATTTGTATGGAAGACGTGAAGGGTCCGTTAGGTGGTAGGATATGTTTGGTCTCGAAGTCCACGACATATAGGCCCGCCACACACAGGGGCAAAAGTACTGCCCATGGATGTACCTGTGCATTGTAGAAAGAGCTGCCCCTTGTAAGAAAAAAAGTTCTCTTTCAATGCTAGTGTAGCACACTGAATGATGAATTGTTTAGATGTCTGATAGTTCCAGTCCACCGTTTCTAAGCCTCCCCCAGGACTCTGATGGTATCGTCCTGGGGGATGCTGGTGTAAAGGCTCTCGATGTCTAGGGTTACGAGTATCACCGTGTGCTCAGTGAAGGTGAAATCTTGGAGTAGTTGGAGTAGACTCTTGGTGTCCTTGAGGTAGGTTGGTGTGTTTTGTACAATCGGTTTAAGGTAGTGATCACAGAATCGTGACAGGGGTTCTAACAGGGAGCCTATGCCAGAGACGATGGGTCGTCCCGGTGGTGGCATCCCATTTTTATGAGTCTTGGGCAGCGTGTAGAAGTAGGGGATCACACTGTCACTGGTACTTAAGAAATCGGCTTCGTTCTTAGATAGTTGTCCTTTTCCTCTGCGCTCCTAACTAGATTGGTAATTCGTGTTTGCACTTCAGCGGTAGAGTCTCTGGTCAGAGGGACGTAGTTCTTTCTGTCGTCCAGAAGAACCTGACAGGCCTTGTCATAATCTGTTGTGTTTTGTATCACTAGGCCACCACCTTTGTCCGCCGGTTTGATAGTAATCTTCGGGTCGTTCTGGAGATTCTGCAGTGCTGAAGATGCCAAATGGTGTTGAATCTTGGCAGGTCTCCAAGTCTCGGAATACAGCCTGCTCAAAGGCAATAATGTCTGCTGGGACCGTGTAAGGGGGTGGGGTGAAGGTGGAATCCAGCCTTAATCCGGTGTCTCCTTTGCGAATGGCTTCGTTGGGGTCTTCTTTTCCTTCAAAGAAGGATTTCAACTTGAGTTTTCGGAAAAAACCTGCGAGCTCACAATGGAGCTTGAATTTGTCAGGGCGGGCTGTGGGGACGAATCCCAGGCCTTTTTCAAGAACCTTATTTACCGTTGTGGTCAGTGTCTTGTCTGATAGATTAGTTATAAGACTTATTGTCCGCTCGTTCCCGGTTGTGGAGTCTTGCTGCGTGTGTGGTTGCCCACAGGATCGTCTTCTTCCCAGGACACCTGGTTGGCCCCTCTCCTCTTTCCTCTTTCCTCTTCCTCGTCGGCCCCTCTCTAAATAAGGCTGTTGGTATTGATTGGGGAAGTTAGGTGGGTGCATAAAAGCCGGATTCCAGCCCATGAGTGGATAGGGGGGTTGTTGGAAGGGGAATTGATGAGCAGCTCCTCCCATTTGTGGGGGTAGTGGCCATCTTTGTTATTGGTTAAAGTAACCCGGTCTTCCTCTGTCATTATCATATCCCCAGCGCCAGGGTCTCCCCAACACAATCGTTTGACTCAGCATTGTGACCAGTGAATGTGCCTCAGGTAACACGCCCATTCACCGGACCAGACTTATGAAACGTAGAGCTGTATATTCATGATCCCCCCTCGGGAGTGAATTATTCCCTGGACTGTCCCGCCAATAGACACTGCACAGTGGTCACCGTCATCACAATTATTGTGGGCAAACATGACATCTTTATTACAACAACTGTCGTCTAATGTAATTTGTGGTCAGCTCCATACATCTCCGTGCAACTATATTCCGTGTGCAAACATGAACTCTTAATTTTATGTTAAGGATACACTTCGGTTTAGGTTGAACCTTGTGCAGTGTACTTATACGCCTAGCCTAATAAAGTTTACGCGTCTTGAATTTTGAGTTGACTCTCTGTGGCAGCAGGACAACGCTCTAGCTTCTGAGCAATCCGGACCACATGACCGACGTTGTCTCGGCAACGCCGTCCAAACAGCAGGCTTGATGTTCTGGTCCGGCCTCTCAATGATACGGACCCCATGTGACTACATGCGTCATGAACCCTCTCCCGCTCCGATTGGTACTACACGCTGAGACCCACCTAGTCACAACGCGGCCACGCCCCCCGGAAATAAGTTGCGTTACTTGCTTAGCACTTTTAAACAGCATCGCCGGCTTTGTTCTGTATCTTCGGGGTCAGGTCGAGGGTGCAGCAGGTATACTGAGGGTGCCTGGCGTTGAGGGCGTAAGTAGACAACCAGCCTTGGGTGAATTTGATCCTGGCGGCAACATCGCTAAAATAAGTAATATTCTGCCTATTTCTGACCCTGTTATGTCTTTTTTCCCCTATGAAGGGTGCGCCAATTACGCTACCACCCCATTCCCGAGACCCATGGTGTACCCTGAATACACCTAACAAGTGAGACATTTTATTTTAATCACTCTGAACACAGGATTCTAGACCTTTGGTCAATTGATCCTGAGATGGAACACGCGCTTCCTTTTTAACCCACCGCACTTTACTAGTTCACTGGTAGCCACGACACTCCCTTACAATTAGTGTTTATGTGCCCAGGGACAGAGGTTGGTGTTAAACATACTGTTAAAGCGCTGCCCATTGTCCACCCACATTGAATGGAGCACCATGAATTTACCTATGCGAATAGGACCAACTACTAATTGTTTGTCCTGTCCTATGTGTATGTCTATGTCGTTTTCTTTTTACAGGTGCAGAAACCAAATTTGGTACGCCTCCTAAACCAGGAGTAACTAGGAGGAGATCCCTCTTCCTTCTTGCACTTTTTTGTCACTCTTTTTTTCACTATTCACGTCCCTAGGTTAGGGTGGGCCTTAGCGCGCTCATACTGCCAGGGTTTAGTACACTTCTATAGTCCTGATGAATGCCTGGTAAAATTACACCGTTTCAAGGCAGAAACATGTTGACTGACAGTAGATAATCTTGGAAATAACCACACAACTAATTATGGACTAATTTCCTACACTAATGTTTTTACTTATGTCCTAGTGATCATTTAATAAATATTTTTGGGATACACTGAAGACATTTTTTAATCCCTCACCGCCATTTAATTCTATTTATTCTCACTGCACGCCTGAACTCACAAAAAAACCCGCTCCGCATTAGACCAGGCGTCGAAGCACACTAAAGAGGCACTCTGCCTCTTCAGTGGGGCCCAATGATGAAGCATGTCACCACCAGGTTGGTGAGTGAGGGCTTTCCTAACTAACCTAGGTGAGGCTAGTTTCTTTTGCTCCTTTTGTGGTCTTTTTGTAAACCATAGAACACTCTTTTCTTGTTTAATAAAATGACACCAAACAACAAAAATCCATTGATAGGAGCCAGAGGTATACTGCTTTAAAGATTTACGGTAAACAGCACTAAGAATAAGTAAAGCGCTTGTGGAGATTATTATTATTATTATTATTATTGCATTTATTGAGCGCACAGCTACCCGGAGGTTTCCCGGCGCTTGCCTTGGGAACCCGTCCTGGCTTTTCCCTGTGAGATAGCCCCTACAGGGCATCCCCAAGGATGCAATCACTTAAATAATCTGAGGGATAGTGGTGGGTAATCTGCGGCGTTGGGGATGGTGTTGAACTCAAGAACTATGAGGCAATGTGTCTCTTGAAACAAAGTTGAAAACTGTAATGCATAAAAAAGAAAATGCAGATGCAACAATAAATCTCAATGCATCATTTAAAGGATACAGGAATCAACTGCTGTGAAGGCTTTCAGATACAAGAATTATGCAAAATTAGGATAAATAGACTCTGTGACTGATTTAGAACTCCAGAAGAGGGTAAGAGGAGCACTCGGTTATATAATCTAAGCGAAACTGTTAGAACTCCGTCACAAAAGTGATGCGTGTTCTGCCTAAATGTAAATCCCATGGGCTATGATAGGATTTATATTTTGGCGGGCATGATATCCCTCACTGTTGTGACAGAGCAACCTGTCCTTCAAGATCTAAATCAGGCCCTAAGTCTCAAATGTGTGGTAAATCCTAAGAAAAATGGGTTTAATGGAAACTTTAGGCTGTGGTCAGGACGGAGAACTCTGCACATTAAAATATATGCCAGGCTTATCTTATTATTTGCGGACTTCTCTGCCCTGACTGCCGAGTCTCCAGAGTCGTAAAGTTACTATTACATCGATTGTTGAGAATACCTAAAAAGAGTAAACTTACACACATGTGTAAGTTTACCTCTCTGAATCGGGCCCTCGGTAATCAAGTTGTGTAGGGAATGCGAGGTATCAGTGTTCTGCAGTGTTTGAATTATAATAAAGAATAATAATTTTCCGCATCCAAATATTTTCTTGTGAAGCCTCTGTTCACCCCAAACATCAACGTGCCCGTTTCCATCACAGCTGCAGTCTGCACCCACTCTATGCATACAACCAGCCTAAAGACTTCGGATGTTTCATTACCCCCCCTGCCAGTTAAGTTGAGTGTGCATTTCAATCGACACATACTTGAATGAGTATTTCCAGAAGTTAAATGCACTGTACTATTTGTAGAGGATAGCCTCTTCTGCCTGCAGCCTCTTTTACTCTCTTCTTTTTCTCACCTCCCTTGCTATCTAATTTCCTCTTTTCCCGCAACTTATCTCTTTTCATTGGTATCATTTTCTTAATTACATCTCAGTGCCTTTTTCCACGCCTTTTTTGTCAGATAGTTTCTCCTTCCCACAACAGCTTTCCTCCCTTTCTATTTCTGGCTCACCAGGCCTTCCCACCCTTTTCCTGTCTACCCTGTTTGTTTATATCTTTTACAAACTCTCCTTTTATGTCTCTATTTGTTTCTGCTTGCCTTCCTTTCTGCTAATTGTCAGCCTATGCCACTGCGCTGAGCCCCATTTTACCTTCCTCATCGTTCCCAACTCCTACTCACCCTCTTCATTTTTTTGCTCTCTCTCTCTTCATTTTCTCGCATATACTCTTTTCGCCGCCTCTCTTCGTCTCTTCCCCTCTATCTCTTATCCTCTCTTGTTCCTTCTCACAACATCAACCTCTACCAGTCAGTGTCTCATCTTTTCTCCATTTGCCTTTTTGTGTTGATTGAATGTAGAGGGATGAGGCCACCTTAAGGTTGCTCCGGGGTGCTGAGGAGGAACAGAAATGGTAAGAGAGGGACTCTGGGAGGTGAGAAGGGAAGAGAGAGCCAGGGATGATTGAGAAAAGGAGGTCAGTGCAGCTGGATACTTTAAGGAGCATCCCTTCTGTCGTCATTGTCTGCTTTCTCCCTCTTCTCTCCTTACCTTCCTCGTCATTGTCTTCTCTCTTATCCATTCTGTCACCTCTTCTCCCTCTTTTTCTCCTTTCTTTTTGCTTTTGTCATCCCTGCATCTACCTGAATTCCTCACACTCCCTTCTGCCATTGCTTCACATACTCGCTGTCCCTCTATTGCCACTTTTTTGTCTCCTCCATACTAAATCCTCCCACGCTACTCTTTTCCTCCCTTTTCATTCTTTCTCTGCTGCTCTCTCCATCGGCCTTGTTTTTCTCTCCCAATTGAGCCTTCATTCGTTCTCCTATTCTCTGTCCATTTGCTCTGTTTTCTGTCTGACCCTCTTCTACGCCCTTTCACCTTTCCCTCCTCTGTTACCATCATTCTTTCACCTTACCCTCTAAATGCCTCCATCATCTATTCTGCCTATTTCACGCTCAAATGTGCCTCCTTCCATCCTTACCCCATCCCCTTCCTGTCTTTCTCCATCTCCTCTCTTCTCCTTTTCTGACCCTCTCCCTCGCTCCTCCTTCCTTTACCCCGAGTAGCTCTTGCCCTTCTTCCATCTGAGTGGCTTTACCATTTTCCCTTCTCCTCTCTTACTGTCTTTCCTCTATCTATCTTTCATACTCTGTTTCTCCATCTCTCTGGTCGCACACACTCCCCAGTCTCATTTAGCTCTTCTCTGGCCTTTCTCACACTCATCGTGCCCTGCGTCCTCTGTGTAGCTCTCTCATCATCACCGCTCTTCCTTCGCCTTTATGCAAGCTCCATTTTTCTCTCTCATTCACTCTAATCCTTGCCCTCCATTTCTTTGCCCAGTGCTTTCCCTGTTTTGCTTTCCCCTCTTAGCTACTCACTAGCTTTCTTCTCCTCTCTCGCTTGCACCATTCCTTCCTACTTTCTCTCACTCTCTGTCCCTTCTTCCTTTCCGGTTTTTGGACTTCCCTTGAGCTGTCTTCACCCACCAACCTCCATGCACTCTCTCTCTCCCGCTACGTATTGCTGCGCTATCCACCCCGACAGGGACATTTTAAGGATTTTGGGGGCCCGGGGCCAAACATTTTTTGAAGGCCCCTTTTTGGAACAGCTTTGCATTTATGATCCAGTTTCAGCTCTTCAATGCCCTCTTTAGCCAGGACACTGACAGAGCACAGCCAGGTCACTGACAGTGCACAGGCACACTCATCCACATTCTAAATGTGTTTTCATTTAATATTATGGGATAGTGATGCTTAATATTTAAAGAATATTTATTCGATTCACAGAATCATCAAAGCATCAAAAGATACTAAGAACATTATTAAAAAAAAGCATATACAGTACATTGATCCTCATGTTGGTTACTATACAATATATAAAATCTATTATTTACAGTTAGCACCAATATGATGAGTTCAATATCATCAAGGCTTCTTTAGCAGTACATAATTCAGAAATTAAAAGTAGTTTTATGCTGCCATTGGCTATATACATCATGGATATTTAAAATTCATATGACTCCCATGAGGAATGAGATCCTAAATTTTTTTACATTTTAGAATTTAAAATTTAAGCCCTTTCTTCCTCCTTATAAAATTTATAGCCAATAAAAATCTACTGACACCAAATATAATAAGCTTGGAGCTATCAGTTTTTAATATATGCAGCATTTCAATCTATTTCCTAATACTCAAATTCCTGCCCAAAGGTTTTATCCATTTTCTTCTAGGATTTGCGTAAGCAGGGCAGAAAAATAGGACATGTGCAATGTCCTCCTTGCTTCCTAGATGGCACTGGGTACACTTACAGTCTTTTCCCCCTTCCTATATCGTTCCCCACTTAGATGTGAAAGCCTTTATCTGGAGAGTACCATATCTGAACTTCAGATACAGTACCTTAGCAAGTTGAGGTTCAATTTAATCTAAAAATGATTCAAAACAGGGGGTTGAACATCAGGAATTGAGTTGTGAGTGTACCAGATCTACAATTTAAAGTGACACTGTGCCTAATAAAATTCCAATAAATGGTTTTAATTTCCCGCTTTGAGTTCGGGGTCAGCGTTCTCGGTTGTCCCAGAATCTACTCAAGCCCAGATCCAAAAGCCATTTGCGAATATGGGCCAACCACGGGAAGGTGACATGAATGTCAAGAACCAATAATTCACTCAATGCTTGCATATAGGTTTGCAATTCCTCAGTGGTCCATATTCTAATCTAATATGACAAATCATCCAAACCGCCCTTTGTTCAATTCGTTTTATGCCCAGATCATACATTAGGGGGATCATAGGTGTATTTTGAGGGAGGGCAATTAACCTTCTAAGAACCTTATTTTCCCCCACAGTTAGAGGGGAGAGTGGATCCCCCCCACAACTCTGAGCCATACAAGGCAGCAGTTTGAGCCTTAGACTTGTAGACTTCTAGAGCTGGTGTAATAGCCTTTGTCGTAGTTGCATAGCGGTTTTTTAGGTCTCGCCTGTCGATGCGCATGCGTATCGAGCAAGGCGAGAGTATTGGGACTTATCCACTCTTTATCCACACTGCAAGGAATCGTGGCGATTCCTTGCAGTGCCCGTGGCTTTTAAGCTCAATGCGCATGCGCATTGAGCTTAAAAGCGCGTGCACGTCGGTCTTTGTTTACCCGCTCCGCCCCCTCCCCTTCCCGCCGTGTCGCATTTCTCCTCCCCCCTCCCCTCTCTTCCCTCCGGCTTGTTTGTTATTTTACCCGCTCCACCCCCTCCCCTTCCCGCCGTGTCGCATTTCTCCTCCCCCCTCCCCTCTCTTAAACACCACAGGATTAAGCGTTTAATTTTGCCGGATTCCGAAGTAATTCTAATTTGTTTCTCAAGTGCACTCCGAGCAAGACCCTTAGCACGGCTATCCCGGTTAATTTCTTGGCTCGCCCACCTCCGTCCACTATCTTGCAAATCTCTTCCTGGGAGCAACAGTTGCGACTTTTCACAAACGCAGCTTTGTTTCTGCCGATCTGCATTATTTTTGTGCCTCGGAGTGAGTAAGTGAACGTGATTAAATCAGGCGCTGTAATCACGCCCTATACGATGTTTGGTAGGATAATGCTGGTTTTAACGAACGGATTGAAATACTTTATTGGCGAAGCAAACACCACAGGATTAAGCGTTTAATTTTGCCGGATTCCGAAATAATTCTAATTTGTTTCTCAAGTGCGCTCCGAGCAAGACCCTTAGCACGGCTATCCCGGTTAATTTCTTGGCTCGCCCACCTCCGTCCACTATCTTGCAAATCTCTTCCTGGGAGCAACAGTCGCGACTTTTCACAAACGCAGCTTTGTTTCTGCCGATCTGCATTATTTTTGTGCCTCGGAGTGAGTAAGTGAACGTGATTAAATCAGGCGCTGTAATCACGCCCTATACGATGTTTGGTAGGATAATGCCCTCAACCCCTCAGCCTCACCCTCACTCACCCTCACTCACCCTCACCCTCACTCACCCTCACTCACCCTCACTCACCCTCACTCACCCTCAACCCCTCACCCTCACTCACCCTCACTCCCACTCACCCTCACTCACTCTCTCACCCTCACTCACCCTCAACGCCTCACCCTCACCCTCAACACCTCACCCTCACCCTCACTAACCCTCACTCACCCTCAACCCCCACCCTCACTCACCCTCAATCCCTCACCCCCTCACCCTCAACCCCTCACCCCCTCACCCACCCTCACTCACCCTCACTCACCCTCAACCCCTCACCCTCACTCACCCTCAACCCCTCACCCTCACTCACCCTCAACCCCTCACCCTCACTCACCCTCAACCCCTCACCCTCAACCCCTCACTCACCCTCACTCACCCTCAACCCCTCAGCCTCACCCTCACCCTCACTCACCCTCACTCTCTCACCCTCACTCACCCTCAACCCCTCACCCTCACTCACCCTCACCCTCACTCACCCTCACTCACCCTCAACCCCTCACCCTCACTCACCCTCAACCCCTCACCCTCACTCACCCTCACCCTCACTCACCCTCACTCACCCTCAACCCCTCACCCTCACTCAACCTCAACCCCTCACCCTCACCCTCACTCACCCTCAACCCCTCACTCTCAACCCCTCACCCTCACTCACCCTCACTCACCCTCAACCCCTCACCCTCACTCACCCTCAACCCCTCACCCTCACTCACCCTCACTCACCCTCACCCTCAACCCCTCACCCTCACTCACTCACCCTCAACCCTCACTCACCCTCAACCCCTCACCCTCACTCACCCTCAACCTCACTCACCCTCAACCCCTCACCCTCACTCACCCTCAACCCCTCACCCTCAACCCCTCACTCACCCTCACTCACCCTCAACCCCTCACCCTCACTCACCCTCACCCTCACTCACCCTCACTCACCCTCAACCCCTCACCCTCACTCAACCTCAACCCCTCACCCTCACTCACCCTCACCCTCACTCACCCTCAACCCCTCACTCTCAACCCCTCACCCTCACTCACCCTCACTCACCCTCAACCCCTCACGCTCAACCCCTCACCCTCACTCACCCTCACTCACCCTCAACCCCTCACCCTCACTCACTCACCCTCACCCTCACTCACTCACCCTCAACCCTCACCCCCACTCACCCTCACTCACCCTCAACACCTCACCCTCACTCACCCTCAACCCCTCACCCTCACTCACCCTCAACCCCTCACCCTCACTCACCCTCAACCCCTCACCCTCAACCCCTCACTCACCCTCACTCACCCTCAACCCCTCAGCCTCACCCTCACTCTCACTCACCCTCACTCACCCTCAACCCCTCAGCCTCACCCTCACTCACCCTCACTCACCCTCACTCACCCTCACCCTCACTCACCCTCAACCCCTCACTCACCCTCAACCCCTCACCCACCCTCACCCTCAACCCCTCACCCACCCTCACCCTCAACCCCTCACCCACCCTCACCCTCAACCCCTCACCCTCAACCTCAACCCCTCACCCTCACTCACCCTCACTCACCCTCAACCCCTCACCCTCACTCACCCTCAACCCCTCAACCCCTCACCCTCACTCACCCTCACTCACCCTCACTCACCCTCACTCATCCTCACCCTCACTCATCCTCACCCTCACTCATCCTCACTCACCCTCACCCACCCTCACTCACCCTCACCCACCCTCAACCCCTCACTCACCCCCTCACCCTCACTCACCCTCAACCCCTCACCCTCACTCACCCTCAACCCCTCGCCCTCAACCCCTCACCCTCAACCCCTCACCCTCAACCCCTCACCCTCACCCACCCTCACCCTCAACCCCTCACCCTCACTCACCCTCAACCCCTCACCCTCACCCACCCTCACCCTCACTCATCCTCACCCACCCTCAACCCCTCACCCTCACTCACCCTCAACCCCTCACCCTCACTCACCCTCACTCTCACTCACCCTCACTCACTCTCTCACCCTCACTCACCCTCAACGCCTCACCCTCACCCTCACTCACCCTCAACACCTCACCTTCACTAACCCTCACTCACCCTCAACCCCTCACCCTCAACCCCTCACCCCCTCACCCTCAACCCCTCACCCCCTCACCCACCCTCACTCACCCTCAACCCCTCACTCACCCTCAACCCCTCACCCTCACTCACCCTCAACCCCTCACCCCCTCACTCACCCTCACTCACCCTCACTCACCCTCACTCACCCTCAACCCCTCACCCTCACTCACCCTCAACCCCTCACTCACCCTCACCCACCCTCACCCTCAACCCCTCACCCTCACTCAGCGCAACCACAGCATCTTCACTAAATATATTTAATACACTTTAAGCTATTGGCAATATAAAATAAAATCCATTTTATTTACGTATTAATTATTGTTTTTTAAAGCCATTGATTTTTTTTATATCAATACATATAAGTCACATATAAGTCCCGTTAATACAAAACATGTTGCTTTACAAATGCTAGAGGTGTCACATTTAGAAAAATTATAACTATTGGCTTTGTAAAGAAGAAAGCTATTAATTTAGCTATTTAGAAAAAACAACACATAAATAAAAAACAAAAAATTAATTAACACCTATAGCTCAAACTTTCCTACTGCGAGACCTATTGCATTTCCAATGCTTGTTATAACTGGTGCTGAGTTTTGAATTAAAATAGATCTCAATTGGGGGAGGAGCTACGTGGGCATCCAAGATGGTCGCGTGAGCAGAGAGCTCCTGAGACCCGTGCCGCCCTTCTTTATCTATCCTGCAGCTATCCTGGTCACTTCGACGGGCTTTTGAAGTGCTACTCTCACTGATGCTGTCGATCCTCTTTTGGTCGAAATCGGACCCCGGGGACCATTTCTACATCATCTTTAACTTTCTGGCCTAACCCCTGATGCGACCGGGGTCTCGACTGCCTTGTATGGCCGAGCTGTAATGCAACAACAATGGCTGCCTGGCATCGGGCCCACTGGTGGTGTGCCACTTTCACTTTCGGTTTCCAGCCTTCTTGTCTCTGACTCCTTGGGACCTCCTACTTTGTCTTGGCCTGCTGCTCTCACAACGAACGCTTTCTTTCTTTGCACTGGCAAGGAGGCCCTTGACATCCTCTCGTGAAACTAGACTTTTGAGGTTTGGGACTTGTCATCGTCCCGCTATACTTGGGTGTCCCCGGCCGGCGCTGAACGCAACATGGCGACGAAACCTGAGGCGGAGAAATGCAGGAAGACCGTTACTCGCGGGGGATCGATCCAGTCCAATATGATCGAGCGCTATACCTAACCGAGAGGTTCCCCCAGTGCTACCAGTGTTGGTTTGGAGGACCCGAAGACCGATATGTCGTCTTCCTTAGATATGAGTCTACAATACGAGGCCATCGTGTCCAAGATAGACACGGTGGCGGTGGATGTTACTCTTATTCGTGCCGACTTGGCCAAGACGAACGAGAGAGTCAAAGCATTGGACTTAAAGGCATCGAGTTTGGTGACGGACATGGCGGAGGCGCAATCCGAGATAGGGAATCTGCGCTCCTCACACGACCTTTTGCTCAAACGCATGGACTACGATAATAGGGCCAGGCGGAACAACATACGATTGGTCGGAATGCCGGAAGACAATGGTGCCGCCTCGATCGATTTATTGGTCGAGGAACTCATTGTCGCTAAACTCGCTGCCGCAGGTCTCAGCAAGTTCTTTGCGGTTGAGCGTGCCTATCGCTTCCCAGGTGGTCATGTGAAGCCAGGAGGCCCTCCGAGGCCTATCATCGCCAGGCTGTTTCATTATCGGGACAGAGACGCTATCCTGCAGGCCGCTCGTAAATACGGCCCGTTGAAGTACGATAATAACTCTGTCTCTATCTATCCTGATTTCACTCCCCAAGTGCAACGACAACGTTCTGGGTTCCTTGGAGTGAAGCGTCGTCTGAGAGATCTGGGGCTGAAGTATGCCATGCTGTTTCCGGCTCGCTTGCGGATTGAGTTCAGAGAACGAGCTTACTTCTTCGATCAGCCGGATCGTGCCAGTGACTGGTTGGACTCGTTGCCGAAAGATGACACCGAGAGTGGAGGCCCTGGTGGTGCGGAAGGTGGTGCGACGGCCCAGGTTTAATGTTGGCCCCCAGTGGTCCGACTTGAGACTATGAACTTTACAGAGTAACCCTTACTGTATGCTTTATGATTATGCCCGGGGTGGTGCGGGTGCGGGTGATTTCTCCCTTCCTCCTCGGGGGGTTCTTTGTGTAGATCAGATGGGGCGACAGGCACACTGCAGTTTGGGGTGGCTTTCTAGTCAGCAGGGGTGCAGGGTGGGGGGCGTTGTAACGGGTTCCTGGTTGGGGGGTGGTTTTTGGGGACTTGGTTATGTTTCATGTCTCTTGTTATTTCTCTTTCTTCAAGGTATGTCATTGATTGCAAGTATTCTGGATCTGTGGTTGTGGGATGGGGCTGGATCGGATCGTTTTTCCTGGGATGGGGGGGGGGTGAGATGCAGGTTCTTTCTTGGAACGTGAACGGTTTGGGCGACAGAATCAAACGTGGCATTGTGTTACAATTTACAAGGCGCCATGCCCCTGATGTAGTGTTCCTCCAAGAAACCCACTTGATCGGTAATGCCTGTAAGGCTCTGGACCGTCGGGGCTATCGATTGGCAGCTCACGCTGGATTCACCTCTGGGTCCCGGGGAGTGAGTATAATGGTGAAATCCTCCCTTGCCCTTGAGATCGAGGATGTTATCCTGGATGATCGGGGACGGTATGCTGCTGTCTCCGGGAGATGGGAGGGTAAGCAAATTGTATTAATGGCTGTGTATATTCCCCCGGGGCTGCAGGCTACCACGTACGCTGATCTTGGCAAGACTCTTCTTGGTCTCCCTGATGGTCTGCTTATCATGGGTGGAGACTTTAACTCTGTTATGTCTGGCGAATGTGATCGGCTACCCCCTAGAGTGTTACAGCAGTCCCAGATGTGGCTCAATGATATGACTAAGACTTTTGGTCTGGTGGATGTTTGGCGTTCGCTGCACCCTGCCCTGACGCAGTGTACCTTCCACTCTGGTGCGCATGGCAGCCTCTCTCGGATAGACTACTTCTTTATGCTGGCCTCTGCTTTATCCTTGGTCCGGGAGGGTCGTCATCTCCCCCGGGGTATCTCGGATCATTCCCCCTTGCTGATTAAGATTTCTGTGGGCGGTTCTTTTGGTAACAGAGTTCCCCCTGTTCCCCCCTGGCATTTCCGGAACCCCCGGCTCCGCTCAGAGATGGTGAAGGCTATTGACTGTTACTTTGCTGAAAATGTGGGTTCGGTGACCTCCCCTACGGTTCTCTGGGAGGCCTTTAAAACTGTAATTCGGGGATCAGCACTGTCTTTCATTGCAGCTGAGCGGAGGGCTAAGAGGGAGGCCGTTTCGGCCCTCGAGACTGAAATGACTGCGCTTGAAAGTGAGCTGGGTGGGAATGACACGCCTGCACTGCTACACACTTTGGAACTGAAACAGGCGGATTATAAGGCTTGTGTTACCGATGCTGCCAAGTTGATGCGAGCGAATCAATTGGGCCGGCTGTATGATGTGGGTGACAAGGCTAGCAAACTCCTGGCGTGGCTGGATAAGGCTGAAAGAGCGAATCGTGTTGTGCCCGTTATTGTCCGTGAGTCTGGTGAAAGTGTGTCTGACCCCGGTATGATTGTTGACTGCTTTGTTGATCACTTCCGGAAGGTTTACACCCCGGTGAGTGATCGTGATGAGGCTGATTCCCGTTTGCTGTTGCGTGATTTAGCTCTTCCTTCTGTCTCGGAAGAAGAGAGCCTGGCTCTGGAGGCTCCCTTTACGGTGGATGAGATTGCCCTTGCTATCCGCTCTTTGCGCTCGGGTAAGGCGATGGGGCCCAATGGCCTGCCCATTGAACTTTACAAACTTTGTCCGGACAAAATGGCCGCCCATCTGCGCAACATGTTTCTTGACGCGTTCGAGGCAGGAGTCCTTCCGCTTGAACAGCGCCTGGCTACTATAGTGGTCATTTATAAAGATGGCAAACCTCGTGATTGCTGCACTTCCTATCGCCCCATTTCCCTGCTGAACGCGGAACCTAAAATCCTAGCCAAGGTTCTGGCCAATCGGTTGTTGACGGTGATCTGTGACTTGATCTATCCGGATCAATCCGGTTTCATACCGCACAGAAACACGGCCCTCAATCTGCTTAGGTTACATGGTGTACTCGCAAAAACTGCAACTCTCGCGGAGCCTGCGGTGGTTGCCTCACTAGACGCCACGATGGCTTTTGACACCATTGAATGGCCTTATCTTTGGGCGGCCCTCTCCAAGTTTGGCTTCGGCCCTAACTTTATTGCCTGGGTCAGGCTCCTTTATGAACAACCACTGGCTCAGGTTGTAGTAAATGATAGAAGCTCTGACTCCTTCCCGTTGGGCCGCGGCACCCGTCAGGGATGTCCGCTCTCCCCGCTCCTATTTGCGTTGGCACTTGAACCCCTTGCGGCGTGGCTCCGGTGGGAACCCTCGATTAAAGGGATCCGGTGGACGCCAGATCCAGAGGATCGCGTTTCACTGTATGCCGACGACATCCTTCTTTACTTCACTTCCCCGCAGAAGTCCTTGAACGTACTTTTCGACGTACTCACCTCCTTCGGTAAGAACTCTGGATTGGTCATCAACTGGACCAAGTCCTGTGTTTATGTCATAGCCGGGGTTCTACCGCCACTGCCTCGCAGGTTCCCAATTTTGGTGGCGGCTGACGGTTTCAAGTATTTGGGGATTTATGTCTCCACGGTTTCTGCGGTTCGTTATGAGCGAAATCTTTATGCCCCGTTCCGCCGACTCAAACAAGATGTAAAACGTTGGCGTGAGTTGCCCTTGTCTCCATTGGGCCGAGCGGCGCTTTTTAAAATGATGTCGCTCCCCCGATTTCTCTATGCCTTGCAGAATTTTTTCGACCCCGTCCCCGCTCGCTACTTTCGTGAGATCGAGAGTCTACAGCGGCAATTGATCTGGGATGGTCGTGCCCGTATCGCGTTGTCCAAGCTCACCCTTTCCTGGTACGACGGTGGTATCGCTCTGCCGGATATTAGACGCTATTACTGGGCTTCACACTTGAGTGCCATTAACCATGCAACGTACTCATCAGAACCCGCTCCCGCCTTTGCCTTGGATACATTTTTGTTACCCGGTGGCAACTTTAATAGGGCTTTGTATTCTAAAGCGCCGATCCGTCTCCTTACAGGTCCTACGAAGTGTGCAGTGCGGGCCTGGAGGGATGCAACTGTGGCTACGGGCTGGGGTGGCAAGCTGACGCGTATGATGCCATTGTATGATTCCGATCGATTGGGTAACCTTTGGAAGACGAAGGGGTTTGATAGGTGGGATATGATTGGGATCAGCAAGGTGGATGATCTTTGGGCCAGGGGCGCTGTGAAATCCTTTGAAGCCCTGAAGCTGGAATACCAGCTTGATGACAGGGAGCACTTTCGATATATGCAGGTTCGGCATGCCTTGTCCTCCGTCTTTCCCCCCGGTACTGATATTCCACAATCCTCCCCCCTGGAAGATCGTGTCCTAGATGGACATGTCCCCGATAGCACGATTTCCTTAATATATAAGAAGCTCATTAACAACAGGGCTGACCAGCTGGAGAAACTTTGTGCTTCTTGGACAGCTGACGGGCTCGAACTAGACGATGAGGACTGGCAGTCGGCAGTTTCCTCCCCTAAGGAGGTGGCTATTCCGGCTCGGCTTCGTTTTGTACAGCTAAAGATCCTCCACCGTGTGTATGTGACTGGTGTGTGACTGGTGCAAATGGGATTTGTGACGGACGGACGGTGCAGGCGTGGGTGAGGTATGGATGCCACTTTTCTTCATGTCCTGTGGGAATGTCCGATTGTCTCGACCTTTTGGTCTAGAGTGCATGACGTTATGGGACGTGTAACTGGAATCGCCCTCCTTCCTGAGGCACGACGTTGCTTACTTAACGTGTGGGAGCCTACAGATTGTACTGCTGCTCAGACGTTCTGGGTCACTCTGGGCAACATGGTTGCAAAGAGGGATATAGCTCAGCTCTGGGGCTCCGCTAGACCGCCGTTGCTCGGTGCCTGGAAGGATAACATGGACTGGTGCATGTTCCGAGAAAAGACTGTGTATGAGGCACGGGGTCGTCCCAAGAAATGGTCTAGGGTTTGGGCTCAGTGGAATTCGTATCGTGGTGATATCTGTTCCCCTCCACTTGACTGCGAGTTTCCTCTCCCCTCCTCCCCATGATTGACGTTCCGTTTCCTTTCTTCTATATCATATGTGTCCTTCCTTCCTTCATTCTCGCTCCCCCTTGCCAAATGTTCTCCTTTATATATTTATTCCTTTTCCCTCTTCCCTCACCTCCTATGACCCTTGCCAGTATGATACCATGTGTTTGTGTGTTGTTGTTTTTCTTCGACAAAATCACAAAATTAAACCTTTAATATCCTTATGCTGTAGTTCCATGCTTCACGATATAACATACGCTTTGAGATTGCTCTAACAGTGTATTGCCCTTTTTCATTCTTTTACTATATGTCATAGCGGCCGGCCCCGAGGGGTTGTAGGCAGACGCTGTGTAATGTGCATTCCCTCCTAGTTTTGGGGAATCATGCTTAGACTTTAGCAGGAACTCAACCATATCATCAACATATAAGAGAAACAAAGTTGGCCTCTCTTAACTGGTATCTCGTCTGTGAGTTCCCCCCCTTTGCCCCAACAGACTTTTGCAAAATTGTCTTCATGGAGCCTAATCAACTGAACTAAAATATTTTTTGGTACCCCCTGCTGCAATAAATGTATCCATAACAGATCTCTGGGGATTGAATCAAATGCAGCCTTTAAATCAATATAAGTTGCCAGATCTCAGCTTTGTGTATTTCCAGGCTATAATTACGAGTCTGAACACTTGATCAATGGTACTAGTTCTCCTTCTAAAACCCGCTTGACATGGGGAAATTACACGTTTTCAATCATCCAGTCATTTAACTTATCTAAGATCTGTTTGGCACAAACGTTTTGCATTATGTCTAACAAACTGATAGGTCTATAATTAGCGGTATCATCCCATCTGCCCTTCTTGTATATTGGGACGATCTCCGCCCTCTTCCTAGATTCTGGAATGGGCTGCCCTCTAGCAATTGCATTGCATAAAGGATTAATACATGAGGCCCACACCTCAGGCGCATGTTTAAAAATGTCCCCAGGTATCTTATAAGGGCCAGGAGCTTTTGATGACTCAATAGCAGCTATGGCCAGCATGGTGTCTTCCATGCTGAATTTTAACAGTGCAATCTCATTTGACGTCATGAGCTCCTCAATACTACTTGTGGTATCTCTGACTATTACAGCCGGAGGAGCATATAGATGGGCAAAATGTCCCTGCCAAGTGAAAGGGTCCAGATTATAATGTTGGACCGGATTACTTAATTTACTACCATTAGCAATGATCCGCCAAAACATGGATTGACCAACTGTCTTTGAGGATGCTATCAAGTCTTCCCAAATAGCATCCTTCCAGTTTCTATGGGCTACTTTCAGAACTTTATTATATGTGTTTCTTTCATGCCTAATCATAACTATCTCCTTAGTGTGCAAAGCCCTAATGAGGCATTGTTTTGCCGCTACACAATCTTTGTTGAACCATGGATTGGACAACCGCATCTTGTTCCTATGTTTGGCCTTCCCAGTCTCAGATTTGGTTAGGTACGGTTTTATATTTTCTACTAACTTCTGATGGATTTGAGTTATAGGTATGGCTTCAGGACACACTTTTAAAAAGAGCGATACAAGGTGACTAAAAATATTATAAATACAACTAAGGGGTTCTACCTTTTCCAGTATAGATGGCCATTTTACTGCCCTCCTATCATTGCTCAGTATAGGCTGCATAACCTCTGTGCCCCTTCCAGGTTGAATCAATGAGTGTAGCAGGAAATATTTCCCCCACACAAAGGGAAATGATCGCTTTCTCTTCTGTCATCAACTTTAAAGTCCTGCACCTATGCCCAATAAGCAACACTTATCATAATGTAATTTATCCAGGATGAAGAAAGACCTCTCGAAAAGGTATTAGAGCATTCAAAATCTGAGGGGGATCTGCCATTGCAAGACCTTAATCCTTTCTCCATAGTAAAATTAAGTTATTGCATTGCCCAGACAGAGCATCCCAAAGTCATTTCTGTCCTCAGGAGCGGGATTCCCATTGCTAGGTCTTCTTCCTCAAAAATTGTATCTAATCCCGACAAGGGTTCGTAGCAGCATTTAAAATCGCCTCCAATTATAATGGGCCCATTGGATTAATAGAGTCAAGGACTGCTTCTAAATGCTGGATTAATGGTGATTCTTTTGAACGCTCTCTTGGTCTTATGTATTGAATAAATACAGCCAGGACTTATTTGAAAATTTTAAGCTTAAGGCCAGTATGTCATCTGTGACAGTAGGTAAAATGTCTGTGGACACATTTCCTTGATTTTTTTATCCGAATTAAGAGTCCTCCTGATGGTCTTCCTCTAGTTGATTGTTGGGCCTCTATCTATACTAAATGTTCTATAACCTACTTTAAATAGTGGTTCCCTTGCCCAAGTCTCTTGAAAAAGGCAGAGATCAAAATTATCAATATAATCCTGCCAGTCAGGATCTTGACGTTTTTTTGAAAGGCCGGCTTTATTCCATGACACCATCTTCACACAATCTAGAGTTTGATATGTTGGTTTATAAGCGGGGCAGTCACAATCTGGTGTTATATTAGGATAGTGATGTCTATTTTCAGTATTATATTACAGCAGCGGCTCACTGATATTATTACAAGTAATCTTTGTTACCCCCTCTCATTTCTCATATGTGAGGTCCTATTTTGATCCAAAATAAATATTTTTATAACTGTTGCATGGTGTTGAAAAACAAACATTTAAATGAATTAAAGGAAAGCGGTTTTTAAAGCAATCTGTTTAAGAATTATTCAATGTCACCAGGGCAAGAATCAGCAGAACAGAGCTGGTTCTATCAGAGGGCCCCCTAAAAGGCTAGGGCCCACTTTGCCCATGCCTTAAAACGCCTCTGCACCCCAAGACACCTGCATGGCAGGAGCAGCAGCTCTGAACTGGGGCTCACAGGCAGAAGTACGCTGAACGCTGGGTGCGTGCTGGCAGACGGAGCCTGTTTAAAAAGCTTACTTTCATTGTAAGGTGCAGTTTGCCATTCTCTGACCATGGTCCATTGCAAGACTGCAACTGAAACACTATAAAAAACTCTGCTTGCTTCATGGATAGAAATTATGTTATCTTTATGTAGTACCCTGCATATCCCCATTTCCTGTATGTCTGAACTGTTGTCGGGAATGCTGAGAGTGAGCGATGTAATAGACTGTTGGTGTGTGGTCTGGAGAAGAAGCTAGAAGACAGGTTTAGGTGGAGAAAGGAGAAAGTCCTAACAGAAACGGCATGCTGCTGCCGTATCCTAAGTAAGCAAGAAATGGTTCTGTCGGGTAGAAGGTAGGTTACTTAATGGTGCACTGAATGCCCTGATTTAAATTGGATAGCAACCTTATTTCAAATGCCTAAAAAGTAGAACACTTATTTAATAAAGAATTGAAACAGAAATCTGGATACTTTGTACTGTTTTTGTTTATCAGAATTAATTCATTCATAGATAATCACAGTTACAATAATCGGAGGCTGTCAACATAAAGTAAATATTTACATAAAGAGTGATCATGTGACACAGGTGCTCAGTGCTCAAGAAGTGTACAATATATACACAGTGGAGAAGGTTTTATATACATGTGAGGAATAGGCCAGAGAAATTGTGTAACACCAATGTCTCTTTTCACTAATAATGTCCATTTGCTATGTGTTGAGTCTTGGTCAATCCGGGCCTTGAGTAATCGTCAACGTTTCAAGTCACTGACTGTATGCAGTGGCAAGACAAGACTACGGCTCATCTGCCAAACTCATCCCCAGATTGATTCTACCTAATTTAAGAGCACTCATCACTTGGGTCCACACTGAGCCTACCTCCAGTGGTCCCCCACATCGGCCAGGACACTGTCCAGCCCTTCCAGGGCTGTCACCGTCTCCCCGATCCCCAGCTCTGTCCTGAGGAAGACCCTGCATGACTTCCAAATGGGGCATACTATGGGTTGAAACGTCGACAATTACTCATGTGACATGTCCTGATAGTGAAATATAGTGTATTTTGTTTTTTACTATTAAAAAGGCTATCTGTCCCATAGGATAGAAAGGGAGATACTTTGTGTAAATGTATGTATTGGCATTTATATAGCGCACTACTTACCCGTAGGGTCCCAAGGCGCTTCGACCGCTGCGAAACCCTTCCTGGCTTCCCTGAGAGATGGTCCCTTAATGGGTATCTCCAGGGTGAGACCAGGCATCCCCGGCGGTCTGGTGGGGCCGTTAGTGAAGATGAGGCAAGCTAATGCCCAGAGTTGCCGAGTGTGATCGCTGATCAGAGTGGGCACCGAGGCGAGAGAATTATCGAGTCCGCTGACCCTGGTCCAGAAACCTGCCGCGCCGGGAATCGAACCCTGGTCCCGGGCCGTCCTCTGCTCTCGGGTCTGCCGCCTCTAACCAGTGAGTCACACTACTTCACTGTAATATTTGTAATATCTTACAAGTATAACTTACCTTTGGGACAAGATGGAGTCCCTTTGGGACAAGATGGAGGATTGGAGTTTGGGCTCTCTGAACTCAGAATTTAATAGCACATCTTTTAGTAAAGATGGTTTTTAAATTATGTGTTTGAAAATGCCACTTTCAGAGAGTAGGCATTTTCTTGCTTAACCATCCTGTGTGCCTCTGCTGGGTTGTGGATTGACTGTCTGGTTTGGGAGTGACAGGGGCTGGGGATGTGCATTCACTATAGACAGCCACTGGGGAGGTTGATGTGTGTCCTGTCTTTCCTGGATGAGTCAGTGCTATGCTGAATAGACCTGGGCTGATGACCTCCAGGCCTCCAAGCAACCCTGCCGAAAGCTGGAGAAGTACTGGCTCCGTAAATGAACACCGGACAGCTACGCAGCCCACAAGAACGCCACCCGCAGACACCATCACTTAATCAAATCCGCCAAAAGGGCCTCCTTCAAAGACCGCCTAGATAACAAAGCACACAACAGCAAAGAGCTCTTCAACATCGTGAAGGAACTCTCCAACCCCAGCTCCAACGCAAGACCTGTGCGACTCGCTGGCCACCTTCTTCCATCGCAAGATCGCAGACATCCACAACAACTTCAACACCACGACCGCCCCAACAACCACTGAGACCTCTGCCCCCACGACCGCCATTTGCACCAACCGCCTACTCTCCTGGAACAACATCAACGAAGACGACACCATCAACATCATGAACACCATCCACTCCGGATCTCTGTTAGACCCATGCCCACACCACATCTTCAACAGAGCCAGCACCCCCATCGCACCCCATCTCCAGAAAACCATCAAGATTTCCTTCGAGACAACAACCTTCCTGGAGAGCTGGAAGCACGCCGAGATCAACACCTTACTCAAGAAACCCAAGGCGGACCCCAAAGACCTCAAGAACTTCCAGCCCATCTCCCTGCTCCCATTCCCGGCGAAGGTTATCGAGAAGACTGTCAACAAACAACTGACCCACTACCTCGAGGAGAACAGCATCCTGGACCCGTCACAGTCCAGGTTCTGCAGCAACCACATCACCAAAACTGCCCTCATCGCCGCCACAGATGACATCAGGACCCGGCTAGACAACAGAAGAACCACAGCCTTCATCTTCCTGGACCTGTCGGCCGCCTTCGACACGGTCTGCCACTGCACACTACGAACATGCCTCCACGATGCCGGGATCCAAGAGAAGGCCCTGGACTGGACCACCTCCTTCCTCTCCGGCAGAACACAGAGCGTCCGCCTTACCCCTTCCGCTCCGAAGCCACCGAGATAATCTGCGGTGTACCCCAGGGCTCATTCCTCAGCCCAACGCTGTTTAACATCTACATGGCACCGCTCGCCCATGTCGTCTGACAGCACAACCTCAACATCATCTCTTATGGCGATGACACTCAGCTGATCCTCTCCATCACCAAGGACCCCCACACCGCCTCCATGAAGGAATGAAGGCCGTTGCCGAATACATGAGGAAAAAGCCGACTGAAGCTGCACTCAGACAAGACGGAGGTCCTCATCCTCGGATCCACCCCTTCGGCCTGGGAAGACTCCTGGTGGCCGACCGCACAGGGAACAGCTCCAACACCCACCGACCATGCCCGCAACCTACGGATCATCCTCGACTCCACCCTCTCCATGACCAAGCAGGTCAACACCGTCTCTTCCTCCTGCTACAACACTCTCCGCATGCTCCGCAACATCTACAAGTGGATCCCCACCGAAACGAGAAGAACGGTCACTCAGGCCCTCGTCAGCAGCAGGTTGGACTACGGAAATGCCCTCTATGCAGGAGCCACGGCCAAACTCCTGAAATGGCTTCAACGCATCCAGAACGCATCTGCAAACCTGATCCTCGACATCCCTCACCGCAGCCACATCACACTCCACCTGAGAGACCTGCACTGACTCCCCGTCAACAAAAGGATAACCCTTAAGCTCCTCACCAACACACAAGGCATTCGACAACACAGGACCAGCGTACCTCATCAGACGACTCAGCTTCTACACCCCCACCCGCCAGCTCCACTCCGCCGACTTTGTCCTCACCACAATCACCCGCATCCGAAGAGCGACCTCCGGCAGCAGATCGTTCTCCACCTCGCCGCCAAGACCTGGAATGCCCTCCCATCCACCTACGGCAGACTCAAGACCTGCTGACCTTCAGAAGACCCCTCAAGACCTGGCTTTTCGAGCAGTAGCAACATTCCCCACCCCCAGCACCTTGAGACCCTCACGGGTAAGTAGTGTGCTTTACAAATGCTATGATTGATTGATTGATTGATTGGGCTGCACCTGAGTATGCCTGGTCTGCCTTACACAATGCTGTTTTCATCTCCTGCCAGGAAGCTGGGCCAGAGAGGCCAGAACTGGTTTGGACTAAGCACAGAGACTCACTACCACAAGAGAACAAGAAATGTGGTATAAATATGGGTGCCTGACTCCAGAACTTTAGAACTCTTTTGGACTCAGAAACCTGCCAAGAAGAAGAGCTGGAGAAACTGTGAGGAAGAACTACCACTTTGCTGTGTGCTTTGCTGTGTGGGCCTGCAGTGGCTGCCTCTGTTTTGGGCAGAGAAAGGACTGGACTGAACTTTCTGCAACTTCTTCATTTGAGTTTCTACAAGGGATGGAGGTAGAGCTTCTGCCCTGTTCAAGAAGTCTCAGGAACAGCAAAGACTTCAGACTTCCCAGCACTGTGAAGTGTGTGTTTAGTGCTGCAACAGAAGAAAAAGCAACCTGATGCCAGCACCGATGCCGCTGCTGGCTCTGTGTCCTAAAAACACAGCAGAGGGCACCACCACACTTCGCACCGCAACCCTGGTCTCATCGACGACAATGCCTGGTGCCACCAACGAGCTGCTGCTTGCACCGCAACATGTGGGCAACACACTTTGCGCCGCCTAGCGCTGCCGTCCTGGTATCCTTGACACCACCGCTCCATGCCAACATCAAAGCAGCTGCTTGCACTGTGGTTCAAAGGCACCACTCATAAGTTACATGACGCACCGCCCTCATCCTTCACCATAGCCTAGGCCTACTGGCGCCGGTGCCATCAACTCCGGTTCCTCAGCCGACGACAGTGCTTCAGCAACATCGATGCCGCTGCTTGCACGGGACCTGCCAGCACCGCAACGAGCACCGCATCATTGTGCACTGCAGCCCTGGTCTCACCGATGCCGCTGGACGACCGTCAACCAGCCGCTGCCTGCACCGTGACCTGACAGCATCACACGTTGCACCACTGCACTTCGCACCGCAGCATTGATGCCTGCCAACGCCGGTACTCACGACTTCAACCGCAATAAGTTTGATCTGCAATGAGAGAGACTTCTAGGACCCGACGGATCCTGCACCAACTCCCGGAACCAATGCTTGACGATGCCGGCTCTTTGGAGCTCAACGAGAGGGCGCCGACGCCATGTGTATCTAAAGGTACTGTTCTGCGGGCATTCCTGACACCGTAGCTGACCCACGATGCATTCCCCAGAACTGTTTGGATTTGTTGTTCACTACGCCATGATACCCCCGGATGGAGGTATTGACTTAAAGGGTCTGTATTTTTTATTTTTTTTATTAATATATAACAAACAATGAAACAAAATTAACAAATGCATTGGGGATACATCAACATTATTTCTGCAGTGCTCGGAGCAGAGGAAGTCTTGCAAACAGAATATGATACACAGAATGGTATAGAACTTAGAATCAAGGGGAGTCCTGAGTCTCCAAATCAGACCACCCGGCTGGGGGAGCACAAATGTTGCCACGGTAAGCATTCCACGGCCCCCAAACTTTTATCCACTTTTCAGGGCAGCCCCTCGCAACATACACGGCACGCTCTCTGAACATACACCAGTCCAGATCATGGGCCCATTTGGTGTGCTGCTGCGATTGAGTTGCTCCCCAGAGCTGTGCTATATTGCGCTTCGCAATCATACAGGCCAGTGTAACCCATTGCTTTAAGTATTGATTAAGATCCGTGGGTTCCCAGATATTCAAAAGACATCTACGCGCTTCCAATCGCACCTCACAGTTCAGGACCTCGTTCAGTGTATCATGAGTGGCGCGCCAATAACTCTGAACACTATCGCAGTGCCACAGTATGTGCAAGAACATCGCAACCTCTCCACAGCCTCTCTTGCATTCGCCATTCGTACTCCATTCCATCCTCACCAGACCCGGACCCGTAACATACGATCTATGTAAAATCTTTAATTGCACCAGACGCAACCTCATCTGTATCGCCACTACTTTAGGGGAGGACACAGCCTCAACCCAATCCTCATCGTCTATCTCTAAACCATCAGCAACCCACGCCACCCTGAGAGACCCCAACCGATCTTCCATGTGATTAATCAATTTTCGATAAATCAATGAAATAGTTTTCTCTGGTATATGCCCATCCAATACACGGTCTTCGAGAGGGGAGGCCTCGGGGAGGGCTTCCCCCGGTAACACATGGGGGAGGAGGGCATGCCTGACCTGCAGGTAGCGAAACCGCTCATTGCTACGAAGGTGATGTCTCTGCTGGAGCGCCTCGAAGGACAGTATTTCCCCTTTCCCCCAGACATCCTTAATATGACCAATACCAATCAACTCCCACTTGTCAAATCCTCCTTTGGTGGTCCACAGATTGCCCAATTTGGCGGAGCTAAAGAGAGGGGTCGCGAGAGTCAATCTCCTTTCCCATCCCAGACTCCTGTTAGCCGCATGCCAGACCTTCACCGCATGTGAGGTGGGACCCGCAAGCGAAAACCGTCCCGGACGATTATACAAGGTCCGAAGGAAATCTCCCCCGGGTGACTGACTACGATCCATGGAGTATCCAGGGTCTCCTGGCAAGCCATACACTATCTGATTAATAGCCGCCAACTGGGAGGCCCAATAATATTTCTTCAGATCGGGAAGCCCGATACCTCCATCATACCAGGCCAGGGTGAGTTTAGCATAAGCGATACCGGGTCTACCATCCCATAGAAGCAGCTCTGAAGCGCCTCTATCTCCTTAAAGTATTTAGCGGGAACAGGGTCCATAGCATTTTGGAGAGCATATAAGAACCGAGGAAGCGCCAACATTTTAAACCATACCGCTCTGCCCAGAAGAGACAGAGGTAACGCACTCCAGTGCTGAATATCAGTGCATAGTCTACCCAGCGGCGGCAACAAGTTCTCTACGTATCTTGTCCTGGCGTCCAAGGCAATATAAATTCCCAAATACACAAAGCCCGTGGTCGCAATTTGAAGGGGGCCGGTCTGTGGAATCACCCGCGGGTCTCCCGACAATACTAACAATACAGACTTCGCCCAATTAATAGCAAAGCCCGAGTACTCACCAAACACTCTGAGAATGTCGAGAAAGACAAGCAGCGAGGATCTAGGCGAAGTGAGATAGAGAAGCACATCATCAGCATAAAGCGAAATCTTGTCTTCCCAATCCGGGGACCACCGCAGTCCACGTACAGACCTATCCCATCTGACCCAAGCCGCCAACGGCTCCAGCGCCAACGCAAAGAGAAGAAGCGACAGAGGACATCCCTGCCGCGTCCCTCTCTCCAATGCAAAATCACCGGATTGACAGTTGCTCACAACAACGCGAGCCAAAGGGGCAGTGTACAGCAGGCGCACCCATCCAACAAACTCAGGCCCGAAACACAGCCTCTCCAACACCGCGAATAGGTACGACCATTCGACACGATCAAAGGCCATGGTGGCGTCCAGGGACACCAACACAGCGGGTTGCAACAAATCACGGGCCCTACCCAGCACTCCGTGTAAACGCCGAAGATTCAACGCAGTGTTGCGGCGTGGCATAAAGCCCGACTGGTCTGGGTGTACCAAGGTGGAGATCACCTTGGCCAACCTGATCGCCAGTACTTTGGCCAAAATCTTGGGTTCTGCGTTGAGCAAAGAAATAGGTCTATAGGAAGAGGGGGAGGTTCGGGGCTTACCTGGCTTGTGGATAACGACGATATTCACAATCCGCTGATCATAGGGGAGGCTACCAGACTCTTTACTCTCAATAAACATGGCTTTAATATGCGGAGCAATTTTGTAAGCATTCAATTTATAGAGCTCAATCGGAATACCATTGGGACCTGTCGCCTTCCCCGAGTTAATGCTCTTGATGGCACCCGCTATTTCGTCATCCGTAATAGCTGAATCCGTATACTTCCGATCTTCCTCAGACAAACTAGGCATAATAATATCCCTAATCATCTCAGCCTGTTCAGCACCAGTATATGCGTCCGAGGAAGCATAGACACTCTTATAGTGGCAGCCAAAGGAATCAGCGATCTTCTGAGGATCCGTGAGAGCCTCAGGACCACCACTCTCAAGCTCCGGTACCAACCGAGAGGCGCGCTCTCCACGCTCCAGCCACGCTATGAGCTTACCAGCCCTATCGCCATGCTCATAAATCCTACTCTGGACATCATTATGAAAGGGTCTGTATTTTAAGCCTATTTATGATTATTGATATTTCTGAGGACTGTATGGTGGATTTTGATCATTTTTGATCTTGTTTGCACAGGTAAAATATTGGATATTTTTCTAAACCTAGTATGGTGTCCTTTTGTAATGTCTTCACTGTATAACTGTGGGTTATGTGCAAATGCTTTACACACTGCCTCTAAGATAAGCCTGACTGCTCATGCCAAGCTACCAAGGGGCTGAGCAGGGGTTATTTTAGATGTGTATCCTCCTTATCCTGACTAGGAAGAAGGGTCCCTACTTGCAAATGGTAACATCCTGCCAACTAGAGACCCCCATTTCTAACACTGAATGATGTTTTTATTACCATACCTGAAAATAATTATCCTTATCCAAGCACTAGCTTCATAGTTGGAATACTTTCCAGCATTGACTTTTACAGGAAGGTTTGCAACCAATAGACCAAGGGCAGGAGACAGGTTTTGCTTTTCACCCTTTCCACTGAGTCAGAAGTGGCACCAAGCTCTCTACTCGAAGAGCAATCATTTGCCATGAGAAATGTTCTGTGGTTCTAGCTTAGCGTGTAACATGCAAAACCCACACTGAAATGTGTTGCAGAGTGTACTTTAGAGACAAGAGTTTTGACGCTACTGCCAAATGATGCTGGGGTTTGTGCTATAACCATGCTGAGATTACTAACGTATCATGGAATTTTGTGCATTTTATATAATTTAATTGGCTCTTCTGCCTCCCTGTTAAAAAATCTAAATCATTGTTATGGTGCTTATTTTCAGCATACTGAGCTTCACTAAGTAGGACCAATATAAATATACACCTGAGAGTATGTATGAACCCTGATACCACTTCTATGACTATCGGCACAAATAATCTTCATTTCCAGGAGCAGCCGGTCTGTGGTAGGAGAATGGTGGGGTAGGGAGGACATCAGCACCGTAGATGCAGGCACCACCATACTTAGGTCTTAGTTCCACCTGGAGGCCCTACATTACTACCTGGTGGAACACATGTCGGGATCACTACAGGGTTGCTTGTGCCTGTAGTGTTGTCCTATAAGGCCTGCTCACCACGCTAGACAATGACCACGCAGACACTTTATTAACTTTGGTGGTTCTTTGCCCACGTCCGGAGCCCTGGGCTATTTGTTCACTTATGCTGGTGTACGGCAGCCACTCCCATTAACTTACGCACACAGGGTGTGCGGTCGGCTTCCCCATGTGCGGTCTGGGACGATGGTACAGCCCACGACCCAGCAACATTGCATTCCTCCTTTACCAGGAGATGTCAAACAAAAACACAACAGAACACTAACCAAACTTCAGGTTCAACAGTTGTCCTGGCACTGACGTCACAGCCACAACATACTCTTACTTGTTCACTTGGTGCGCCAGTACCTGGTTACCATGGAATGTTCATCGACCCAACTCTAGTCAGTCCGATACAATGTCTTTCTATGTCTAAGATGGTTTTGGGTGTGCTTGTAGCCAATAGCGCCCTGTTTCCTCCCATGCCGAGGGTCCTGGCGAGGGCTCTCCTTGTCTTGAGGCACCCGTTGCCATTGAATTTTTGCGGCGGGTGGCCAAGGTTGTATTCCTTGAGCTTTGGGAGGCGCTGCATGGAGTGTCACAAACAGATCCTCCAAGAATGTCCTCGGATTGGGCTCTAGGTCGCCTTCGCGGTCAACATCCAGAAAGCTTGTTGCGGTGGCACCTTCCGATGGCCTAGCCATCACGAGTTCATCAGTGGTTCCTCTTAAGATCTTTTTGAATTGGGAGACATTCCATGTTACGCTTTCTTGGCCTCTCTTTGCTGTCACTCTTGTGCCTCTGAACTCAACCACTACCCATGGGTCCATTTCCATTGGAAGTCTGTATTTTCCTCCAGGGTGGCGGTCCTGCATTAGCACTCGGACATCCACTAGAATGGAACTCTCTCGGGCGCGTCATCTGCAGGATGCATTTTCATTTGTGTGGGTCCTCCTGCCATCCGACTGATTATGCGGATTTGAAGTCTCTTCCCACTCAGGGTGGTGTGGGATGGTATCCGCCACTAACCGACCAAAGCATAGCTTGTTTGGGGATATGCCTGTACCACAGTGAGGCGTGAGCCGATACTCTCTCAAAAACTGGTACAGCGCCTGTTCCGTGTTGCGACTTTCAGCCATAGCAATTTCAATAGCTTTGGTGAGGGTCCTCATCAGGCACTCTACCTCTCCATTTGCTTGAGGCTATTGAAGGGTTATCCAGCTTTGTTTGATGTGAGATACTAGGTAGTCCGACAGCATTGAGCTGTTGAATCGAGGCCCATTGTCGGTGCGGACTTCTCCAAACAGTCCATGGGGTGCCATGAGCTTCTCTAACTTCGGGATCACCTCTGCAGTGGATGTTGTCATTACAATCTCTACCACTGGGTAGCGTGAGTAGTGGTCCACAATGACCAGCATGTGTTGTCCCCCAGGGAAGCTATCAAAGTTGACGCTCACTCTCTGCCATGGGACACTGGGGCCTGCTTCAGTGATGACTGGTGCCGGCCGGCTCGTCTGGCGGACCTATGGTAAGTCAGACGGGGCCGTTGTGCACAACCGCTTCTACTTTCTGGTCCAGACCCGGGAACCAAACTTTGCTCCTGAGCCACTTTTTTATTTTACAATTCCTTGGTGTGCTTTATGCCCTAGGAGTACAACTTTCAGTGCTAGTTCTTCGGGCAACACGATTGCGGGCCTCTGAGGAGACATCCATCATTGGTCACGGACATCTCCTGGCGGACTTGATACAGGTATTTCAGGTACTGGGCCGTTGTCGCGCGGCGAGATGTGGGTTTTTGCAGTGTTCGCCAATCTCCAGTGGTGAAAGCTTTGATAGCGATCTGTAGGCACAACCCAGTAACATTACATGCCGCTAGGCCCATTGGTATCGCTGGGTGTGTAGAAGGAAATCCAAAGGGGTCTTCAAGATCGTGGACCACTGCACCCAACATTAACAAACTCATAGGTATTGCTGAGGTATCCAAGAGTGCAGGAGTCATAGGACTAGGGTCGACCCCCCAACCCCCCCCCCCCCTCTGAGTTCATCAAGTGCTTGTGAGTGAGATCAGAGAGGTATTTTGACCCCAAGGAGTAGGGTACTGATGCTTATAACAGCTCAGGGCTGGCAGCCTTCTCTTCCTTGCCACCGCCTAGCTGTGTTGTGGGTGGCACGTACCGAGCAGTTTGGAGGAGGCTGAGTCAGTGACAGCACTGGGCCAGAAGTCAGTGCGAGGACAGTGGTTATCCCTGCCAAGATCTAAATTGAGGCCAGATATGTCATCCTGCATTCTGAACTGCCAGTTACCCCCTTTTGAAGGTACTCAGTAAGATGTTCATTTTAAATACGGAATATTTCACTATGCAGAATTATTAGTGTATAAGAAAATAATTCTATGAGGATAAAAAAGGGGTTACAGATGCCTTAATAATTGCATGGAGCTTAGAATGCTAGTTGAGTAAAAATGGCAGAAAGCTTCACCAGAAAAACTCAAAGGCCTTAACAATATGGGTAAGGAACGTTATTCACAGTTTTAAAGACATTATGGGTTCCTTAAATTACACAGGGGACTCAATCTTCTGTATGCTACTTTTCATCTTTTGTCGGACATGAATTTGTCACTAGCTAGTCACTCATTGTTACTGAGGAAACCTGGTTAGTTTCTTTTCTTTTACTATGCAACATACTCAGTTCACTGTATTACCACATCTGATCTGATCTTGAATCTTCCTGGCTTGAATCTTCCTGGACCCTGTGTGTTTTTAACAAGAAACCGCAGCCTAGCTTATTTCTTTAACCAATCATATACACTTCCATTTATTCTTTCATGTATCAGACCCTATGATTTGACCTTTTACAAACATAAGGCCATTAAACTGTATAAACACAGAAATGACACCAATCCCAACTAAATAAACTCATATCCACATTTCTTTTATGAAATGAGCATGTGTGCATAAAGATAACTATGCAGTTTTGCATATCATTTCACTTCAGAATCTCTTCAAATTGCATGATCTTGAGAGAACTGCCTATTTGTGTGGTTTTGTCTGTATGTTTCTGGTTACGTGTACTTTTTGCTTGCGATAAACCAGTTGTGGAGACTACCCTTTCGTCTGGATTCCACTTTCCTTTCAGTCCAGCAGCAAAACAAAAATCAAACAGGATTGATGTCTCATCTGCAATAAAAGGTGATAGGTTTACCCTTGCAGTGTCCTTCATGAATTTATCAATAGGCACATAATGGCCTCGCTCCCCGAGGACTGTGCACTGAACACGGGAACCAGGCAAGGCATGGTACATAGAAAAGAATAGACGGACGGGACAGATCACCTGATCTTCAATGATGAGGAATCTACTTTGCAAAGCTTATGCATTACATAGGTGCCTCCACAAATTCATAGCATGTATGCTGCAAGTATATATCCATTATCCCTCTTCACCTGAAAATGGCTGCCTCTGTCCTATAGTTTATAAAACCGATGACATAATGTGCTGTGCATATACAGGCAGCTCTGGCCACATCTTTCTAGGGTGCCGAGGGAACGCCTTGTTTTTATGTTTATGGACTCTTCGTTTGGACATGTTCAGCTGTCGGTGGCCAATCCTTAACCGTGTTCTTTACTGCACATTTGATAGGGGATTACAGAGTTAAAGGTGATTTGTGTCAATGTTTCTCTTGTAAAATGACCCTTCTCAGTTCACCTGTATCTTTCGATTACAGCTGCAAGCATCTTTTAGTTTTGTAGCTCTTTAGGTTTTACCTTCCAGTGCTTTTACACAACAACTTTTCTACCACAAAGCTGCCAACTGGCCCCTTTTCAACTAACAGTGTTAAGCATGGTGTGACATGCAGGCCCAGATTCATAAGCTGAAACCATAAACTACAGGTCCCAGCATGCTTCGTTTAATTGTATTAAAAACTGGCACTGGCTGAAAACCATGCTGCTGATAAGGGGCTAGTTGACAGTTATGTCCCTGGAGAGTATTTCTGTTTCTGGCCAAAAGGTAAAATAGGGGGGGGCAGGGTCAGCTAGAGGAAGGAATGATCCCTCGCCTCCTCCTGCCTTCCTCAGAGGGAGGCGAAAGCCCTGGTGGCTTGCAGCATCGCACTCAATAGGCTGAGGCTGCCTTAATCATCCCATAATGGAGCTAATGGCTGTTTGTCATCCTTGGAGAG
Organism: Lissotriton vulgaris; assembly: GCF_964263255.1. Classification (NCBI taxonomy): domain Eukaryota; kingdom Metazoa; phylum Chordata; class Amphibia; order Caudata; family Salamandridae; genus Lissotriton; species Lissotriton vulgaris. Next base: position 1,102,097,155 of record NC_141694.1, on the reverse strand, counting down.
ATGCATTTCCTGGCGATGTCTGCTGCAGTGAGTGCACGAGCCCGTGTGTGCACCGTGTGCCAGCAGAGGTTGCGCGAGGAAGGGCAGTCTGCCTCATTAGGGAGAAGCAGCTGAGCCGAGGCTGCGCCTGCCGCCGCGCGCCGACGCTCCAACGCTCCGACATGGAGAATGCTGCCGGTAAGTCAAACCAAAGGGCTGCCAGCTTTTTCGGGGCTTCTCGGAGGTTATCCGCAGCCTCCTTCGCGGCTTTCTGAGCGCCTCGGCGGAACCCTCGCCAGCTCTCCTTCTCCCGAGCGCGAGCTATATTTACACCGCGCTACATGGGGCTCCTTTTATTTATTTATTCATGTATTTATTTATTTTATTTTTTATGCGTTTCTATATAGCGCGGACTTTACCCGAAGGTGTCAGAGCGCTTCACAATAGGAACAGGAACCTTCTGAGATGCGGTGCCATGCTAGCCAGCTCCGCACTTACCACGCGTTTGCAAGACTTGGGCAAATAGACGGGGTGCTGCAAGTTGCAAATAGTGTGGATTTATTTTTAATTTCTTATCCTGCTAGATGTACACTGCCATGTGCAAAAAAAACTGTGTGCGCAGCTGGGGAGAGCGGTGCGGATATTTCGATACTTAGTGGGGATTAAATAGTACATATTTGTGTATTAAGGAGCTTGCATTGCAAATTAACGTCTTGAGATTGGAGCAGAACAATAATGCGAGATGTACATGTGTCCTCTGAGAAAATGAAGGTGCCGTAGATTGTATTTGTGGTACAGCATATGCCTTAAAATTGTAGCAATGTGTTTAATGCAGATTTGGTATTTGTTTTGAAGTGAAGGTGTCTGGTTTGGTCGGAGGAAAAATAGTGGACAGCAACTGGGGGAGACTTCTGCAAATGTGACAGGTATTCTTATTTTTATTTTAAGTGGGTTCGAAAACAGCCTTTCCAGGCGGCAGTCCACTTATTTCCAAAGCTTTCACGCAGCAGTGTGAAGACACAGGGTTCCTGGATTTGAAGTGGGTAAATGGAGAACAGCTTGACACTATTTCTAAATTTAGGAGCGTCTGCACAATTTGTACATAAGGGACGCTGCACTATGTGACAGTGGGTACATTGGGCATGGGTGAAGCGACTCCTGTGACAGGCACGTGTCTATCAATAGTGCAGCAGACGCAATGGCACCGGAGCCCACTTCTTCTCAGTAAGTGACATTTTTTTGCCACCAAACCAAGAGAAGAAACGCCATATGTTCCTGCTTAGATTAGGGCCCACTGCATCCATGGCGGGAGAAACGGGGTGGGGGTGGGAGGGGGGGGGCGAGGAAATCCCAGGACGATACGCTTTTAAATGTCCAAATGTGGCTAACTTTAGATTTTAAAAAGTCAAGCATTTAAATGGCATCAGTAAAAAAATATTTGATCTTGCGTGAGGCAGTGAATTTTGGTTTTGGGGTGATGGTTGCTTAGCTCATGTTTATGTGTCACTGGGCATGGCTTGGTTCCTCTATCCCACATGTACCAACTATTTGAAAAGGTTTTGTTCCAAATGTAGAAAGGCGTACCATATTGAATGTTTCAGCAAGCTTGCATAGATTGCAATCCCTCTACGCAGTGAGTCAGAACTGCAAAGGAAGTGAGACATGTGAGCTATGTTTTTGTACCACAATACAAATGCTGTTGTAAAGAGCTGTGAACATGTAATAATTTGTGGCGGGAGGGCCATTGCGCATCTTGGGCCTCAGTAGACCGTATCTAGGCTTAACTTGTGTTTCACAAGAAATGGCTGTAGAGTGGCAAGCATTGCAGAAGGTGAGTGTGATGACGTCTGTGGGGGACAGAGCCTTGAAAGGCCTGATAGTGAAGACAAATGGAGGTATTTAGAGTGCGGTGGGTGCACAAAAACCACCAAAAACTGTTGGATGTTGCTTTCCTACTTTGTACATGAATATGCATTTTAAATACGGTGTCCAAGATATTCAGTTTATGGAGGATATCACACGTTCCTCAAACTGTAAATCAGTGGTTCTTAACCTTTTGATTTCTGTGGACCGCCACTGAGTCATTGGAAGCTGGGGATCCTCGGCCTAAGCAATTTCTACAATACACAAAGATACAGAAACAAGTATATTTTTATTTATTTATTTAAGTGATTTGTAGAGTGCGTAGCTACCTGAGGGATTCCCAGCGCTAAGAGGCTGATGCAAAGCGAAGGCTAGAGATAGGTTAATGATAATGATTAAACAGCCACGTTTTGATCGACTTCCGTAATGCTGCTTCCTTTGTCAAGATTCGAGATTTTTGTGTTAATGAATTTCACAACTTGGGTGCTAGGTGAGCGAAGGATCTGCCTCCCCACCTGGCTCTCCTTATTCGTGTCATTTTTATCAGTCGTTTGGAGCCAGATCTCAGACTCCTGTTTGGGGCATAAAGGGGCAACAGGTTTCTGACTTTACTTGGGCCCTTGTTGTGTAGAGCTCTGTGAGTCATGACGAGTGCCTTGAATTCGATTCTGGCCTCCACTGGGAGCCAGTGGAGTGGTTTGAGATTCTTCCTGGCTTACTCCCGGATTGGGGCCTAGCACCGTAGCCTTGCTGCTGCGTTCTGGACCACATGAAGTCTGTTAATCATGAATTTAGGAGCCCCTAGGAAAAGTGAGTTTTTGTTGTCAAGGCGTGACATGACCAGGGAATGGACTACTGTTTTTCTAAGCTGTATGGGAATAGGCACCAGAATTTTGCGGAGCATTATAAGTAGTCCGAAACATGTACTTGATAGTTTATTAGCTTGGTCACCATTGTTAAATCCTTTTCGAGCCAGAAACCCAGATTTTTAATAGATTGCTTTGGAGTGGGTAGGCTACCTAGGCATTTGGGCTAGCTGATTGAAGGCCCAGGGACTGCCTTATTCCTGAGGACCATTAGCTCAATTTTATCCCCATTCAATTTTAAACGGCTGTTTCTCATCCATTCCATCACTCTTTCCATACAGGGAGCTACACTATCTGTGTCCCCGTTGGTTATGGGGTCTAAGGAAATCACCAACTGGGTGTCCTCAGCGTAGGATGTCATGAAAACATCAAACTATCGGGCTATCCGTGATAATGGCTCCATGTAGACATTAAACAGTGTGGGATTCAGCGAGGATCCCTGAGGTACCCCAGAGGTCAGAGGCATCATACTAGACAGGAGATTGTTTTCCATGACGTGAAAGGTTCTCCCTTCCTGAAATGAAGCCAGCCACTGTAGAGTGTTACCTTGGACACCGATGGCCATCAGTCTATTTCGCAAAATGTGGTGGTCCACCGTGTCAAACGCTGTGCTCAAGGCCAGAAAAACCAGAGCTGCTGAGCTTACCTGGTCCAGAGACATTTTAAGTTCCTCTGCCTCTGTAAATAGTGCTAATTCTGTGCTGTGATGTGAGCAAAATCCCCTTTGCGTGGGGTGGAGGCATTGGTTTGTTTCCAAAAACTCTGTCAGCGTTCTGTTTACATGTTTTTCCACTTGCTTCCCAACAAATGGCAACATTGAAATGGAGCGGTAGTTCCCTAATTGTGCTGGGTCTAAGTTGGGCTTTTAGAGCAGAGGTCTTATTATGGCATGCTTCCATGCCCCTGATACTACGGCTGACTCAAGAGAGAGGTTCATGATTTTAACCACTTGGACTCTAAGGGAATCAGGCCCATATAATAAGATTTCCATTGAAATGAATGGGCAGTGCATGACAAGTTACCCTTGTCATTAGCATCCAAGAGTGTTGGAAAGAGAATGTCTGTGACTTTTTTCAGAATATGCGGCGGGCAGGGTCTAGTGGCAAGCCTGGCTTCACCTTATCCATCAATAGCTTCACCTTCTCCGTGTGGGCTGGGGGGAAGCTAGTGATGGCTTGCTGGGGGCGGTCTGCGCCTGATCACCTTCCTTCCTTGGGAGTATTTCTCTCTCGGTCATGAGAGCGCTGTAGATGTCCGTAACTTTTGGGAGGAAGTAGGTGGCATTTCTCCTCTGAGGCCTCCTTCGGACGGGTATCTTGTGCTGTGGAGGTTAAGGCCTTGTCTACTATGAAGAGTTCTTTTGAGGAATTCTGTGCCTGCCAAATATTTCCTCAAAGAATTTGGCCTGTGCTTCTTTAATGCTATTGTGATATAGTTATCAAAAAAGGGGACACTGTTCCTACAGACGGGGTGCAAAAAGTCACCCACGCCTTAGGGTGCAAATAGTCACCCGTGCGAACCAAATAGGAAAAAAGAAATGAAGAAAGGAAAGAATGTCCCAGGTGAAAGTGACCCACTAATAAAGTGGGACAAACATTTGTTGTCCTGTGTTGCCCCCACACACCCCAAGAGGTGTCATGCTTCATCATCAGGCAGTTGCTCCTCATAGGGCCGGCGCTGCAATCCCCTACGGGTCCCCCGAAGGGTCTCTTTATCGGAGATCTTTTCAGGACTGCCGGATGGTGCATCAGGAGCATTTTTTCATCATACAGCTGTAACCATATTATAGGTATATTGGTTACTGTTCGGCCCCTGTTTGGTTTAGAGGGTCCATTTTTATCATCATGTGCACTTTTTTAGATTATTGTTCTGGTCCTGAGGAAGCACCAATGACCCTTATGGCGACACAGGTACGAAACATGTTGACCTATGATCTTTAGACAGCCGGGCATAGTGTGCCTTTGGGGCAAGATTTTAATCAGCAGTTTATCTGCAAAGGGTTGACACAATATAGATACTCGCTGCATATTTACCCTTTATTAAATATTTTCACTATACTTGTACGCACTTTTAGTACCTTCACTGGACCCACTCCCCGCACACCCACATGCACCATCCGGCAGTCCTGAAAAGATCTCCGATAAAGAGACCCTTCGGGGGACCCGTAGGAGATTGCAGCGCCGGCCCTACGAGGAGCAACTGCCCGACGATGAAGCATGACACCTCTTGGGGTGTGTGAGGGCAACAAGAGACAACAAATGTTTGTCCCACTTTATTAGTGGGTCACTTTCACCTGGGACATTCTTTCCTTTCTTCGTTTCTTTTTTCCTATTTTGTTCGCACGGGTGACTATTTGCACCCTAAGGCGTGGGTGACTTTTTGCACCCCGTCTGTAGGAACAGTGTCCCCTTTTTTGATAACTATGTAAGACATTAGGAGCATGGACACTGGACCTTGAATAGCGCCTTGGCCCCCCTATCGCTTTTTGTAATAAATTAATAGTTGTGATATGGTCTATTGGCCACCATATACTTAGCTTTGAGTTGTAGATCTAAGTTTTTCTCAGTATACCATAAACAAATGCTCAAACAATTAACATTTCGGTTAATTCACAATCAAACATAGAAAAAGTTTTTCCATTTTCAATGTAGCTTTTTATATCCATATAATTTATCTATTCTTTAATTTGGTAAAACAGTTGCAGACCCATGAGTAGGCCTTGTGGACCCCCACGGACATCAGACCGCAGGTTAAGAACCACTGCTCTAAATAACCCCCAGAGAGTATTAAATGAAAGCAACCCTGTATGAGAGCTTCTCACCTCCGCAGTAGGTGCTAAAGGATGAAGGCCTCAAACAAAATAAGAAGGTGGTGAAGGGCTTCCTGAACCTAGACAACTAGGAACTAGTAACTAGGATTATCACATACCAATCCAGAGTAGGCAAAGGTCTTTGAATACCGAGTCACTATCTCTTATAAAGGTGTAGGGCGGGTCTCTTCTCATTTGCCAGGTGTTATACAAAAGATGCCCCAAACGTAATATGCAAGAGTAGTGATAGATCAGTCTCAAAGGTGATTCCGTGAAATTTACTGGAATGGGTGGACATGGGTCAGTTTACTGGGAATTTTGAGTTGAAGAGCTAGTGCTTCATGTACTATCCTATCACTTTGTCCAACAATAAAGTCTTATTTTCTATTCTGTTTATTTTGAGCCAGTTATTTGGCTTAAAGTATGTTTCTTGGCAGTGTTTTGCATCATTATAGTTGGAGGGAATCTTAGTGCAAACAAAATATAGGGAAGGCTTAAAATATTCTGTCCATTGACCCTTAGATGGTCACAAGAAATCTTTGTAGTGTGTCCATGTTGGACATGGCCCTTTTTGCAGGGTCATCCCTGAACATTTTGCCTTCTTCCTCTTTTTTTCTGACCTGTTGTTGGCTGTTTTATGACTCTGGGCATTTTAACACTGCTGATCAGTGCTGCTAAAGTGCATATGCTCTCCCTATTGTAAATTGATGTATGGATTAGTCAGTGATTCCATGATTGGCTGGGTTGGTTTACTTGTCAGACCCTAGTACAGTGCACTGAGTGTGCCCAGGGCTTGTAAACCAAATGCGGCTAGTGGGCTTGCAGCACAGGTTGTCCACCCACAGAAGCAGCCTGTAAAAGTGTGTCTCAGAGCCAGTGTGCAGTCTGGTACTGCCATGCTGACTGGGCAAGTGCACCCACTTGCCAGTCCCTAATCCTTCCACTTTCTTCATATCAGACACCCCTATGGTAGACCCAAGGGCAGGGTGCATTGTAAGTATAAGGTGGGACATGCCCTGGTGTGTGTGGCATGTCCTAATATTGAATTACAGCCATTTTCGTTTTTCACTATTGCAAGGCTACCTGTTCGCCATAGGCTAGAATAGGCAGTTAGATTATTACATTTTATAATCCTAACTGACTCAGGGAACATGGTAGAAATTCGAGTTTACTATGCCTGAACTCAGAATGATAAAATACATCTTTTAGTGAAGTTGGTTTTAACATTCTGTGTTTGAAAATACCACTTTTAGAAAGTAGGTATTTTCTTGTCGAAATATCAAGGCCTACCTCTGCTAGGTTGAGTATTCCTTGTCTGGAGTTTGAGTGACAGGGCTGGGAGATTCCAGGAGACAGGGTGAGTCCGCCCAGTAGTGAATAGAGAGATCTGCATCTAGATGGGAGGAGGAGTTGCATCTGGGACCTGAATAGGACTGTACCTGCTCCCCACAGTGCTAGCTCCACCCCCTGTGGTACGTCTGATGTCTCTGCCCTGCACTGTGAAAGGAGAGAAGGAATCATGTCAACAGAGTGCTCCAGAACTGATTTGGACTGGGCAAAGGCCCCTCTGCCCTCAGAGGACAAAGGATTTTGGGGTATAAATATTGGGACCCTGATCCCAAGAAATTAGATCACTTTTGGACAAACAAGAAGAAACCTTTGCTGAGGAGTGGAACCAGAATAAACTGAGGAGAGACTATCCCTAAGCTGACATGCTGCTTGGGCGACTGGCCCGCAGTGGTTGCCTGACTGCCAAATAGAGGAGAAAGGGACTTTGTGTACTTTCATCAACTTGTAAGGATCTCCAAGAGCTTGCCTCCTGCTGAAGTCTCAGGGACAGCAGACTTCAACCCCCTGCTGCTGGGCCTGCAGAAGGCCCAAAACAGGGCCTGCTGCTCTTCAAGAGGAAGACGTGTGTCGCTGCTGCCGTCGCACTGTGGATGTCGCCGCTGTAGCTGTAATATTGCACAGCATAGAGAGAAGCGTCTTGCAATGAAGAGGAAGCGTGTCGCTGCTGCTGCTGTCGCATCTTGGATGTCGTCGCTGTAGCTGTCGTATTGCACCGCATTGGGAGAAGCGTCTCACTACGAAGAGGAAGCGTGTCGTCGTTGCCGCTGCTGCCGTCGCATCTTGGATGTCGCCGCTGTAGCTGTCGTATTGCACCGCATCAAGAAAATCGCCTCGCATCCACAGAGAAGCGTGCCGTCGTCTGAGCTGCTGCCGTCGCATTTTGAATGTCGCCGGTGTAGTTGTCGCATTGTGCGGAAGAGTCTCGCAACGTCGGGGAAGAGTGTCGCAGCCGAAGCTGTTGTCGTCGCATCGCGGAACAAGGGTGTCGCCGCTGCAGCTGACGCATCGAATCGAGACTTCTGGCATCATCGGAGAAGTGTGCTGCATCTGGAAGATCTTCACATCTTTATTTCTTTGCACCGGAACTTTGCCGCATTTCCATCTCTGCAACACTTTTGTTGTGGTAGCGTAACGCATCGTAAGGTATATTGACTCAAAGTGTCGCATTTTAAGAAATGAATAGAACTAAGCTAAAACTACCATTTTAGGTACAGTATTGTGGATTTTTGTTGTTATGGTCTTGTGTTAAGTCTATATAAAGGATACTTATTTTTTATATAAAACCTGTGTGGTGTCCATCTGCAGTATTGTCATTTGATTACTGTATGTGGTCACAAATGCTTTACACACTGCCTCTGAGATAAGCCTGTCTGCTCGTGCCAAGCAACCAAGGGGGTGAGCAGGGGTTATTTTAGGAGTGTACCCCCTTACCCTGACTAGAGGCAAGGCTCCCTATTTGTCACAATATCAACATTAAGTCAGCATTTGGATTGAGAGTTATGGCTCGACTTTCAATCTCCTGTCCAAAAAAGAGCCATGAGAAGGTTGACCTCAGCAGCTGGCTACTATGAGCACATGCACCATAACAGCGTTGACTTATTTATAAATATCCAACAACACATCCTGGAGAGGGAATTATGGTGGTATTGGACTATTGGTGAGCCCAATAAGGAAAGGAGCAAAATGTGTGTACCGATGGATGAGTCTCCCTCCCTCCCCAGGAAGCAAGCTCACCACGAAAAAAGTGGTCACTCAGCGGATCCCACAAGGGCACGTTTTCTCATACAAACCTTTAACTGAAGAAAACAGGTGTCTTCTTAATATTTTCTTCTCGACACCTACTAGTTGCACCAACTCATGGTAATCACAGGGACTGTGGGGATCAAAGGACCATAGTCCTGATAAATGACAAGAGCAAATAGGGCTCTATGAATGGCAGAAACCTGTTGACAATGAATATGTGAAGGTTCCTAACAAACCCTCTTGTATTTTTGTGATAGGGCTGTCTATAAATATACGTTTTACCTACTGTCACAGATTTTTTCATGGTTATTCCTGTTTTCTCCTTACCTCTGGAACGAGGAGAGACTGTAACTATAGGGCACACTTCTCAACGGGAGTGCTCAGCAGGACACCTATTGACTCATGGGGTGTACATTGAAGTAACCAGAGACCTCCCAAGAGCACATTTCTTTTATTGGTGGGGGTTTGCTGCCCTTTTAACAAAAAGTTTCCAGGTTCTTCCATTGATAAGGTTTCTCTGAGTAGAGGAGTCCATTGATTGATCTTTTTTTGGCAAGTTGTAAATCCTTCAATACCATTAGTGTGCATATGGGTATAAGGGAAGATGTACTAATCTTAATAACCAATTACGTTTTGATTCCTCTATAGCTGTAGACCTTGTTTGATCATGGACATTATAATGCATGTGATTGTGTGGGCTCAACGAATGACAGCATATAAAACACATGTTGAACTGTTTTCAGGCACAGTTCAACAAATTGACTGCAGTGATTCATCTAATTTCTTTAGATTAGATAAGCTTTCAAGAAGGGTGGCAGTCTGCCTCTCTCCTTTTGGTTTTCTTTTTTCTCCGCAGCGCGGGGACACGCCGTGAAGGCGTCACCAGGCGCTTTATAAATCTCTTTATTATTATAAATCTCTTTATTAGAAGGATGTAAATACAGCAAAGAAGGATGAGAGTCTAATATTGCTGAGACGTTCATTGAAGAGTTTGCTCCCAGCATAGAAAAAGACCAAGCAGCCCAGTGTGAATAATTAAAAACAAACCATAATACTTAGATAGTTTTCCACCGGTGAAGCAAGACCGTCCTGTGGACTAAGGTTTGAATTGACATAGCACACAATTCACAATGACATTCATAGACCATACAAGAGGCCTGGTTTTGAGTTTGGAGGATGAGATGCTCTGCCACAAAAGTGACGGATATCCAGTCTGCCATATTTCAAGTGCCGTAGAATATGACGTCCTTGCCGTAGGGAAAGGTCATGTTTTTGATGTAGTATTCATTCCACCAAACTCTAAATCAGGCCCATAGTTTTTTATGTCTCATTTGGGTAGCTACAGGAGTCCAATAAAGTTTTTTCAAGCTTCTCATACATAGGGGTCGATTCAGAGGACGTTCGGAAAGCATTCCTACCGGATCGGTTCCGGAATGCTTTTGGGACACCTCGGATCGGGGGAGTCCGACCGAGCGATTTGGATGTATCTGGATGCTTCTGGATAAGATTTGGACGGACTCCCATTGACTTCAATGGGAGCCTGTGTACCGAACGAGAACACAGGCTCCATTGAAGAAAAGGGTGGCTGGGGAAAACCTTGAACACTGTGGCAGGCCACACATGGTGCCTACCACACTGTGCATGGTTGGGAAGACGATGTGCCCCCAAAGACAGAGTCAGGCAGCCGATTCGTTCTGGAGAAACCAAATCCAAATGGCTGTCCAAAATGGTCATTGTACTCCCTCACTCGGAAACTGAGTCCATTAAGCTTACGATTCGGCTCCGAAAGACACGACCTGCCCAAAGGTCTTTCGGAACTGATTCGGACAGTCCTAACAGTTTCCAGGCATCGTAATCGATCATTGGGAAGTGTGTATGATTCGGTCAGAACCAAGGGTTCCGGATCGAATTTGGCAAGCCCAAATCCGATTTGAAGCCCTTCCGCACAACATCGGGATCGACCCCATAGAGATGATCTCTCTGTCTGAGGCCCACAGCCCTCCAAGCAACTACATTTGGAACTTTCAAACTTTCCATAATTTATTCAAATGTTTCTTACCAATCTCAAGACTACTGGCAGAGTCAATGTGGGAGTTAGAAATAGTTTAGTTAATGTTCACCAACAGAGCATCTAGTACAAGACTGATTATACATTTTAGAATGGTTAGAAGGGTCAAAATATTTTAAGCACATACAAATTTTGCAAGCCCACTATCAATGTTACCTCAATTAATATTCCCAGAATTTTTACTTCATGTCCTGGATTTATTTCTGAATTTAAAAAGGTGGTTCTGAGAGAAATGTGTTTCCATTCACCCAATCTGAAGGCAGTAACATATAAAATAACCACAGTTCTGGATGTATTTGTTTGCATTTGACTAGATATGCAAGGGGAAAGAGATGACTTCTAAAATGAAGGCCATAGAGGGGGACAGAGAAGTAAGCAGTTCAACAGTTTAGACTTGTTGTACCTTTCACAAAGCAATGATTATAAAGCAAGCCCTGCTACACCTCCAACATGGTCCTCAGCATAAAATGCAGCAGAGGGAACTGATAGCTTCAACATGGATCAGTGATCAGTGACCATCATCTGCACTTTTGAGGAACCAGATATCAGCAACCACACAGATCACCCAGATCTTCTGCAAGACAAATAAATAGTCACCCTTGTCAATCCAAACAGGAGAGGAACGCACCCTCTTACAAACGGGAAACTGAGTGTATTGGAATCAGAAAACACAAATCCAGCATTTTGTCAGAAATTACAATATTTAAAGTGAGCACATCTCTTGAAGAGGTGATTACTTAGAGGGGAGCGTAAACCTGAGCTAGTACCAAATTGTGGTCAGTCACATAACTAGGGCCCTCCTTTGTCTTGAAACATTGCTGTGAGCTAGCCACAGATTTGGAGCTTAACGAAAAATGTGAGTCGGTCCCTTAGTGTTTAAGGAAATAATCACAGGCTCACCTAATGTACTTCACTTTTTGGGTACGTTTGGGTTTTTGACAACGTTTAGTTACAATGTGAACAAACATTGACAAAGCCAATAGGTCTGGCATTATCTGTTAGTGTACAAGCTTTGACAATGCATCTTTTGCCTTGGGTTTCAAAAAATTGCATTGTTGGATGAGCTGCCAGACACTCACCAAATATACAATACCTTTAGTTAAAAGCAAAAGAAAAAAATATGGTCTCAGAACAAGAGCACAATTCCATGTAAAGCCTGGCACTGAAGGGAACTACTTTGTTTGGGAACGTGGTCCGTGTGAATTAGGTGAATGCCATCACTCACTAAGAAGTTAGCCAGTGGCTGAAGTGGGCTGATCCATTGTCTAATGCTGTGTGCTGGAGTGAGCCGAAGGAAAATATAAATGATATAACAGCAGATGAAGATGGCTGTATAGTAATATGATATAATGTATATCTGTATATATATATATATATATATATATATATATATATATATATATATATATATATATATATATTCACATCAAGCAGTCACGTGATGTTTTACTCTTTTAAACACGCATGAGCGCACTTTGCAAAATGATTCCCACCTGTGAGCAAGGCCATCCCAGGCCGAAACGTTAGAAGGGGAAGCATGCTGTGTTTGCCTGGATTCTGAATAAATCGTCATTTCCAGTAATGAGCCTCAAATGTGTTTTTTGGGTTTCTATGGACAGGCTGCTCCGTGCCTGTTGTATTGAGGCTGCCCTGAAGGGTCGGGGGCTCCAGAACAGGAGACAAGAGTTTGGTGTGATATATATATATATATATGTATATATATATATATATATATATATGTATATATATATATATATATATACATATATAGCAAAAACAAGGAGTTCATGGTACTCCCAAGGTCCGGTGCACGCTCGGGTTGTGTGTCGGCTAGAAAGTATCCGCAGACGCGTTTCTGGCTCTTGCCGTCATCAGTGCGGGAAGCCGTCAGTAAAGCGGCACAGTTATTTGAACGGAACTGCCATGTGGTTGGTGGATCCTTGGCCAATGAAAGGCCGATGGCGCTCCCATAGCAAAAAACTTTATTGGCAGCAGTAACAACTGTGCCTGCACATCCCCTCGCCTGCCACTAATAGAACGAAGACGCTGTGAGTGTCACACAATGGTGGAGCACTCTAGCTTTGTATAAGCCACAACCTGCATGGGTCAACAGCATCCGTAAGCGGCGTTTCGGCAGCCCAAATTGAATCCAAAACACAGTATCCCACCTGCGGCCAGCCGAACTTGCGGCGGGTGCAACCGGGAAGCGGTGGTGGAAACCGCTTGTAACACAGCAAAAACAAGGAGTTCATGGTACTCCCAAGGTCCGGTGCACGCTCGGGTTGTGTGTCGGCTAGAAAGTATCCGCAGACGCGTTTCTGGCTCTTGCCGTCATCAGTGCGGAAAGCCGTCAGTAAAGCGGCACAGTTATTTGAACGGAACTGCCATGTGGTTGGTGGATCCTTGGCCAATGAAAGGTCGATGGCGCTCCCATAGCGAAAACCTTTATTGGCAGCCGTAACAACTGTGCCTGCACATCCCCTCGTCTGCCACTAATAGAACGAAGACGCTGTGAGTGCCACACAATGGTGGAGCACTCTAGCTTTGTATAAGCCACAACCTGCATGGGTCAACAGCGTCCGTAAGCGGCGTTTCGGCAGCCCAAATTGAATCCAAAACACAGTATCCCACCTGGGGCCAGCCGAACTCGCGGCGGGTGCAACCGGGAAGCGGTGGTGGAAACCGCTTGTAACACAGCAAAAACAAGGAGTTCATGGTACTCCCAAGGTCCGGTGCACGCTCGGGTTGTGTGTCGGCTAGAAAGTATCCGCAGACGCGTTTCTGGCTCTTGCCGTCATCAGTGCGGAAAGCCTTCAGTAAAGCGGCACAGTTATTTGAACGGAACTGCCATGTGGTTGGTGGATCCTTGGCCAATGAAAGGCCGATGGCGCTCCCATAGCAAAAAACTTTATTGGCAGCAGTAACAACTGTGCCTGCACATCCCTCGCCTGCCACTAATAGAACGAAGACGCTGTGAGTGTCACACAATGGTGGAGCACTCTAGCTTTGTATAAGCCACAACCTGCATGGGTCAACAGCATCCGTAAGCGGCGTTTCGGCAGCCCAAATTGAATCCAAAACACAGTATCCCACCTGGGGCCAGCCGAACTCGCGGCGGGTGCAACCGGGAAGCGGTGGTGGAAACCGCTTGTAACACAGCAAAAACAAGGAGTTCATGGTACTCCCAAGGTCCGGTGCACGCTCGGGTTGTGTGTCGGCTAGAAAGTATCCGCAGACGCGTTTCTGGCTCTTGCCGTCATCAGTGCCGAAAGCCGTCAGTAAAGCGGCACAGTTATTTGAACGGAACTGCCATGTGGTTGGTGGATCCTTGGCCAATGAAAGGCCGATGGCGCTCCCATAGCGAAAAACTTTATTGGCAGCCGTAACAACTGTGCCTGCACATCCCCTCGCCTGCCACTAATAGAACAAAGACGCTGTGAGTGTCACACAATGGTGGAGCACTCTAGCTTTGTATAAGCCACAACCTGCATGGGTCAACAGCGTCCGTAAGCGGTGTTTCGGCAGCCCAAATTGAATCCAAAACCGCTTCCCGGTTGCACCCGCCGCGAGTTCGGCTGGCCCCAGGTGGGATACTGTGTTTTGGATTCAATTTGGGCTGCCGAAACGCCGCTTACGGACGCTGTTGACCCATACAGGTTGTGGCTTATACAAAGCTAGAGTGCTCCACCATTGTGTGACACTCACAGCGTCTTCGTTCTATTGGTGGCAGGCGAGGGGATGTGCAGGCACAGTTGTTACGGCTGCCAATAACGTTTTTCGCTATGGGAGCGCCATCGGCCTTTCATTGGACAAGGATACACCAACCACATGGCAGTTCCGTTCAAATAACTGTGCCGCTTTACTGACGGGTTTCCGCACTGATGACGGCAATAGCCAGAAACGCGTCTGCGGATACTTTCTAGCCGACACACAACCCGAGCGTGCACCGGACCTTGGGAGAACCATGAACTCCTTGTTTTTGCTGTGTTACAAGCGGTTTCCACCACCGCTTCCCGGTTGCACCCGCCGCGAGTTCGGCTGGCCCCAGGTGGGATACTGTGTTTTGGATTCAATTTGGGCTGCCGAAACGCCGCTTACGGACGCTGTTGACCCATGCAGGTTGTGGCTTATACAAAGCTAGAGTGCTCCACCATTGTGTGACACTCACAGCGTCTTCGTTCTATTAGTGGCAGGCGAGGGGATGTGCAGGCACAGTTGTTACGGCTGCCAATAAAGTTTTTCGCGATGGGAGCGCCATCGGCCTTTCATTGGCCAAGGATCCACCAACCACATGGCAGTTCCGTTCAAATAACTGTGCCGCTTTACTGACGGCTTTCCGCACTGATGACGGCAAGAGCCAGAAACGCGTCTGCGGATACTTTCTAGCCGACACACAACCCGAGCGTGCACCGGACCTTGGGAGTACCATGAACTCCTTGTTTTTGCTGTGTTACAAGCGGTTTCCACCATCGCTTCCTGGTTGCACCCGCCGCGAGTTCGGCTGGCCCCAGGTGGGATACTGTGTTTTGGATTCAATTTGGGCTGCCGAAACGCCGCTTACGGACGCTGTTGACCCATGCAGGTTTTGGCTTATACAAAGCTAGAGTGCTCCACCATTGTGTGACACTCACAGCATCTTCGTTCTATTAGTGGCAGGCGAGGGGATGTGCAGGCACAGTTGTTACGGCTGCCAATAAAGTTTTTTGCTATGGGAGCGCCATCGGCCTTTTATTGGCCAAGGATCCACCAACCACATGGCAGTTCCGTTCAAATAATTGTGCCGCTTTACTGACGGCTTTCCGCACTGATGACGGCAAGAGCCAGAAACGCGTCTGCGGATACTTTCTTGCCGACACACAACCCGAGCGTGCACCGGACCTTGGGAGTACCATGAACTCCTTGTTTTTGCTGTGTTACAAGCGGTTTCCACCACCGCTTCCCGGTTGCACCCGCCGCGAGTTCGGCTGGCCCCAGGTGGGATACTGTGTTTTGGATATGTGTATATATATATATACATATATATATATATATATATATATATATATATATATATATATATATATATATATATATATATATATATATATATATATATATATATATATATATATATATATATATATATATGTGTGTGTGTGTGTGTATATATTTAGTTACCACTCTGACGTGCATTCACGCACTCAAAGAGACACGGACAACTTTCTGAGCTTGTTGCCAGTGAAGCGCTTTATTTTTTAGTTTTCGGTGCAGTCGATCATGATCCGTTTCGGCAAACGCAGTGGCCTTGGTCACATGATCGCGTTACGTGTCGGTGAATCAGTTATTGGATACTATTCTGTCTTGTGACACCATGACAGCAACTTAATAGAAATAGACAACATACTGTGGCACAGGAGGTTAAAATTACAATATATATATAGTACTAATAGTCGGTCGTGGAGAACAATAATTGCCTTACCGCTTGCAAACCTTTGTGCATCAAAGATGTCAATAAGTTCATAAATAACATAGATATATCACCATCATAAAAGCATAAAGTATATTAAATGCACAAATGCAGTCATTTCATATGCTAAAATGGTACATAAAAGCAGTAATAAAATGCATGGAGCTCTACTAAGAAATAAGAAATTCTGTAAACAATCACCTAATTTATCACTTAACATTTTCAATAAATAAGCCAATTAAATAACCTGTGCAAATATTACAATGCAAACCTAGTTATATACATTTCATTGACCTGGAAAAATTAGAATCATTCCTGTAGACGTCAAATCTAAAGTGCAGTGCTTTGGTGCAAAGTGCAAACCATATTGCAAATGTGTTGGGTGTCTTAAGTGCATGGATAAAAGGTAAAAAGGTAAAAAAAGAATACAAATGGCTGCAGGAGGAACCAAGTAAGAAACACTGTGTATATACATATGTTAGATAAATATCAAGACTCATTTCAAAATGTACTTGTTTGCAGAACTACAACTTTAAGATCATATCATCATAACCATTGTACATAATGCAATATCACATTTTACATCTGTACACTACTAAACGATGGTGACACAAATGGCCACAGGACATTAAATAAGTGGCATGAAGCTATATACAACTACAGATAACTATGTAAATCTTCACATAAATTAAGACCATGAGGAGACTTAGTATCGAGTTCAACTATGTACTTGGATTCTAGTTGTCTTAACTTTTTTTCTCGATTACCACCTTGTTTGTTGGCAGGTGCTGTGTCAATCATAAAATATTGGAGACAATTAAGGTTGTTATTTTGTTCCAATTTGATGTGTCGAGCCACATGGTATGCGGGGTCTGAATTTACAATTGCACATAAATTATGCAATATGCGTGCATATGCCTGTAGGTTCGTGCTTCCAACGTAACGTAACCCACAGTTACACTGTAAAACATAAACAGCATATTCGGTTTGATATGTGTAATGACCTTTGAGTTTTACTGGTGTGTTGGAAAAGGCCGTGGAGTATTTAGTGGTGTTCACTCCAAATTTACATGTACGACATGTGCTGCACTTGTAGAAACCTTTTTTTGGTGATAGCCAGCTAGTTTTGTTGTCACATTCTGCTCTGGTTTTCACTAGGTCATGGTGCATGGAATATGCTTTACGGAGAGTTAGGCTAGGGCTGTTAGGCAATATTTGCTTAAGAGTGTCATTAGTCAGTACAATGGGCCATTGTGCATTAATGATGTCTTTAATAGCATTGTGTCAACTAAGAATGAGCAACCCAATATACCCTTGAGGGCTTGGGAGGTAGGTATGAAAGGGTAATTGTGCCATCAAAGGTTTTTGTTAAACTGTGAAATTTCAAAATTTTATATTCTTTTGTGGTCCTTTACATTTGATACCACTGATGCACAATTTGTGTCAGACAAAGTTTTTAGACAAGTGAAGCTAATACCAAATGGTAATAAAAAGAGAGAGCAATAGCAGGGTGTATGGAAAAGTTCTGTTTGTGTTTAATTATTCACAAAACAAGAATAAAATATAATATACATAGGTATACCATTTGTTACAAAAGCTACAATAGGGAAAAATATTAATAAAACAATCTATTTGCAGCAATTGTTGTAGCTTATCCACCTATTTACAAATTATATCTTTAAAAGCGGTAATTTGTAAATAGGTGGATAAGCTACAACAATTGCTGCAAATAGATTGTTTTATTAATATTTTTCCCTATTGTAGCTTTTGTAACAAACGGTATACCCATGTATATTATATTTTATTCTTGTTTTGTTAATAATTAAATACAAACAGAACTTTTCCCTACACCCTGCTATTGCTCTCTCATTTTATTACCGTTTGGTATTAGCTTCACTTATCTAAAAACTTTGTCTGACACAAATTGTGCATCAGTGGTATCAAATGTAAAGGACCACAAAAGAATATAAAATGTAGAAATTTCACAGTTTAACAAAAACCCTTGACGGCACAATTGCCCTTTAATAGCATTGGGTTGTTTGTTGTAGGTGGTAATAAGCCTACAGTCTGCAGTTTCTGAGTCACTGGATACAATATTCTCAGTTGAGGTAATGATTTTAAGGGTTTTTTGATGCAACTTCTCTATTTTCGCTACTTAATAGCAACTGTCTATCTTTGCTGTTTGCTTTCATTATAGCTTTATTCATTTAAAAGGATTGTAGCCTCTTTCAATAAACCTCTGCTTGGCTGCGCTTTGATGGAAATCTAAGGCCTCATTAGAACTGCATGCTCTTCGAATACGTAAAAACTCTCCAAATGGTATGCTGGTGATGGTATGTTGTGGATGGAAACTATTCACGTGTAGTAAGGTGTTTCCTGCGGTGGGTTTTCTGTAGAGACATGTCTCAATTGAGTCCTCCTTGATATATACAGTAATGTCCAAAAAGTTAGTAGTACTTGGGTTGATGTGTGCAGTAAAATTTAATCTAACAGCAGATGAAGATGGCTGTATAGTAATATAATATTATATATATATATAGATATATATATATATAGATATATATGTATATATATATAATCTCTCTCTCTCTCTCTATATATATATATATATATATATATATATATATATATATATATATATATATATATATATATATATATATATATATATATAAATAAATAAACATATATATATAATGTCATCTACTGACGGTCACCAGGATAGTTAGGACCTTGTTTACTTGGTTTTGCTAATAACTTTGGCGCCATTTGACGAATCTTCACAAAATATTCCAAACTAGTTTGTCTCTCCCTTCGGCTGCTGTCCGGAAAGTTTCGGGGTGATCCATAAAGTGGGGGCAGGGAAAAAGAGGGAATCCCAAAAGCATGTTTCCTCATGCAATTTCCCATAGGGACTTTAGACGCACTACAGCCAGAACTGCTGAACGGAATTACACCAAATTTGACTGAAAGCTAGATCTTGGTCCAGAACGAGTGCTTTTTGTAATTTGGTGTAAATCTGTTTAGTAGTTTTGGAGTTAATAAAGAAAAAAGATTAATGTATATAAAGAGACGCTGATCCATGCGCCAACAGAAGTGCTGTGATTGGCTGGTCCCAACCTGAAAGAAAAGTGGTGGCCACCATTTTGTCAATTGGGACATGGTTCTGGGTGGAGGTAAGTAAAGTAGAAATAGATATATAAGGGGTCAGGGTAGAGGTATCCTGACCCCATGGGACTGATGGTGGGGTCCGTAAGAGCCCCCTCATGGGGAAGAAATTGCAGAATTGTTTTTTGTGGGCGAGGATCTGTGCTCAGCCTGGCCCTGTGTGAATCCACAACAGATCCACGGATCCAGACCTCAATAAAAGAAATACACCCACTCACACACTTTCTCACCCCCATACAACCACTCACACATCCATACACCCACCGAGACACCCATTCACACGCCCATGCAGTCACTCACACACCTTCTCATATACCCCTACAGTCACTAATACATCCAATCAGGGACCCAGAGAACCACTCAAACACCCACTCACAAACCACACAGATACTCTCACACAACCACATACAGCAACTTACACACCCACTCACACACCTATACAACATACCCTGACCCATCTACTCACACACCCATATAGCCACTGACAAACCCCTCATACACCCACAAAACCATGCACATACTCACTCACACATTCATTCACCAACTCACACACCCATACGGTCACTGATACATCCACTCAGAGACTCATAGAACCACTCACACACCCACTCCCAGACAGAGGGGCACACATTATAGTTACTTAGATAACAATAACTATAACTGCCAAATTTCTATGTTTTTTTGTGTGTAAATTCTGAACCTAACGTAAACTTTGTTTTTTAGTGAATTTCTAATATTTTTTTAGATTCCATTTCCTAACTATAACATCCTTGTGACTTTTGTGTTTTTTCAGTGAATATATATCACTAGATCAAAAAGTAGAATTAAAACTGTGTTCCTCATAAGTAAGCTTTAAAGCCACTGTATAATAAGTCATAATAGCTCTTAAATAGATGACTAAGAAACAGGTGTTTCAGTAAATGTGGTAGAATCGAAAGATACGATAGGTAAGCTAACTATAGAAGCTACAAAATTGCACACAATCTAATGTTGAAGCAGCAAGCTTTATTTTTTGCTTGAGTTAATTCATATGGAATTTATGGTTCAATTCTTTTTTTATTAGCATTTCAAACAGAACAGAGAGTGCTAACAACAGCTTTCTTGATCAACGGTATACACATGGCCATTGAGGAGTGTAAACATGATATTGCTAGTGTAGTTTTGACAAACAATTCCTGGCCTTCCCTAACCCACCCTCCCTCCCATCCCTCCTCACACTCACACAGGACAAAGTGAAACTTATTGTTGCACAGGACTTTCTTCCCATCTCACTGGGCGTTTCTTAGACTATAAGTCTTGGCCTGCACTAGAGACGTATTTGGATTTTATTGAGAAACCGTATGATCATAAACTCTATTTCCAGTTCAGGTTGGGTTCTTTGCCAACAAAGTTATTCACTGCTAAGTGGGTTGGATCAACCAATGACAAATGCCCTATGTGCTTGGACCAACAAGAATCTGTATCCCATTTACTGTTTTTTTGCCCACTATATGTGGCTCCACATTGTAAGTGGGTAATGCCCATATGTAATGCTAAGGGTTTTAGAAGACATATAGAGGCTTTACGAATATTAGGTACTGAATCCTCTCTGCCCATTGCCATTGCGATGGCTAAATTTTTGAATTGGGCATGGTCCATTCGTTCACAGATACTGCTTTTGGGCAGATAGTGGTTAGTTTGGTGGACGACATTGTAGTAATATAATTGCCCACTTATGGGATCAGTCTTGTGCTTACAGAATTTAACTATGCTGCTAAGAGATCAATGTATTACTTTTATCCCGCTATGGCAATAATAAATAACATGTATAAAAACCATTGTTGTGCGCCAGTAAAGAATTTTTTAAATTTATAACCAACTAATTATTATAATTTTAATTATATAACACAACAATTAACATGGGGATTTAATAACGTTTTAATTATGTATACAAAATTATGGAATATGGATGTTCTTAAGATTGAGCTGTATATGAAATTAACAGGGATTTTCCTTTTATTGTTTGTGCTTTTATGACTTAACTGTCAAATAAAGCTTTATGAAATGAAATGAATGAAACTTATTAGCAATGTGTATACTTAGAGGGATAGGGTTGGTAATGGCGGGGCCAGTTCAGATAGTCGCAACAAACAATATCTCAGGCAAGTCCATTCCCAGCAAATTTGGGAGAGCAGGGGCAAGTATGGACGCCATAGGTCTCTAAATGAGGCTCCTTGCCGTGCCCGGGATTGCGTGATCTTTTCCATGCCTCGTATATGTCAGAACCTGTGGAGCCAGCCAGTGTGCGTGGGAGTTTGTGGGGTCCCCAGTGAGAGAGGACATTTTGAATGGTGGCTCCCAATGCAAGGCCAATCTGCCGCCCCAGCTGGATCTCAGGGTTTATGTTAGTGGGGTTGGGAGGCTCAAGAGTACGTATGCGGGAAAGCGCAGCAAGTGGGTTTTTAGGTGCATGTCTATGTCGTCTAGTACCTGTGACCACTACTGCTGAAGTTGTGGGCAGTCCAATAGGATGTGTGTTAGGGTCCCCAATGTTCCACATAGCCACCAGCAGTCCGCGCTTTGGGGCCAATTAGGATGCGGTGGTCCCGCACCGGTGATTAGGATGCCACCGCCACCGTGGCGGTGGCATCCTCTATTCCCAGCATTGTGGCGGGCGGTGCTCACAGCACCTCCCGCCACAATGCTGGGAATTCGCTGTGTGCATTGTCATGCACAAGGTGACATGCACAGCGCAGTGCCTGCCACCTCATCCATAACAATGTAGGGTGGTCCCATAGGTACCCCACATGTGCATCCCCCACCCCCTAATACCCTGGGGGCCCACAACGTGCCCCCAAAAGCAGATTCCGCATGGCTTTCCATGACAGGGTCTCCGCCATGGAAAAGCAATGCATCGCTGCCCATGATAATATGGATGGCAGTGTCTAGCAGACACCGCCACCATATCTAGCCCCTTTTCCTCCCGGTTGACCGGCGGAAAACCGGCAGACGGTCTTTCCTTCCACCGGGGTCTCCCCCCTCTACACTAATAAGGCGGGGGAAATGGGTGGTGGGCGGGGTATGATGTAGGGTGTATCGCCACCGCCATGCGGGCGGTGGCGTTACGCCCTACATCCTAATAGACCCCATAGTGTTGATTTGACCCTATGGACTCTCTCTGGAGTATAGTACCAGTATGTGATTATGTGTTTCAGTGAGGGCAGAGCTGCCAGTGGTTTGTCTAGCTCAATATGAGATCTCTCCCCATTCCTTAGCACTCAGTTGCCTTCTCAGTTTGTCCTCCCACTGATCACGGACCACATTATGTGTGTATCTATGATGTTGTATCAGAAATGAGTATTGTTCAGATATTAGGCCCTTGTCTGATGTTTAAGAAAGGAGCCATCACTCATATTGAGTGAAGTGCCGCTGAGCATTGGACTTATTTTGTGGGTATGTAACCCAATGTCGTAGTTGTAAGTAGTGGAGTCCCTCCATCTCCTGAAGCCCGTACTCTTCACGTGTCTTGGGGAAGGAAAGCACACCCTCAGTGTCGAAGAGATGTCCCATAGAGTGGCAGGCAGATTGTCACCATGTTGCGAACCCCACTGTTGAAATCTGGGTTGTCATATATTGGGGTCATAGGGGATGGAAAGGTGGTCAGTTTGTGTCTGGTGCTAGTCTGATCCCAAGCTGTCATTGTCACCTGCGTGATTGGAGAGAGATATGGATTCCGCGGTCTATGCGGCGTCTTCAAAAAGGCGACCTTCCATACGGATGTTCCACCCACCGCTCTGTCCTGGAACAATCAGTGCTTCTCGGTCTGAGCGCGGCTCCACTAGACCAAGTAACGCAGCTGTGTAGCCTGATAATATAATTGGAGGTCTGGGATACCCTGGTCCCCGGCCCCCAGCCTCTGGTGGGAGGTAGATGAGGGTCTTCATGCATGGTTTCCTACCCTGTCAAATGAATTGTAGGACTTCCGCTTGGAGTTTGGCAACAATACCCAGTGGCAGTGGCAACAAGAGAGGGCATGTATGGATTGAACTGGTTGGCTATAATGCTCGTAAATAGTTTCAGGTCCATGTTCAGGAGGGAAATGGGTTAATAAGAGCTGGATTGCGACTTGTCCTTGCCTGATTTTGTAATGAAGACAATCCAGGCGACTAACATTGAGGCCTGGATCGCCCTGGGGTCCGCAAAGGTATTAAATAGACGCTTAAGGATGGGCACAAGGATGGGACAGAAGGTCTTGTAAAAGGCTGCGGAACACCCATCTGGGCCAGGTGACCTCGCTAGCTTAAGATGAGAAATGGCCAATATGACCTCTCCAATTCGGATCTCTCTGTCAAGGGTTGCCAATTGGTCCGGGGTGAGGGGAGTCATTTGTGTTGATTGCATGTACTGAGCGCAGACAGAGCCCTCTAATGTTTGATCCATGCATAGGTGTGAATAGAAGTCTTTGAAGACCTCTGCCAGGGTTGCGTCATCTGTATAGGTTGCCCCCCCCCGGGAATGAATTGAGTGGACACCCTGCTCCTGTCATCTGGCTTGAAGCTTGTTGTCCAGAAGACAGTTGCATCTGTCACCACTCACGTAGAAGGAGTGCCGCAATCGGCGAGTGGCATATTCTGCACGGTCTAAATCCAAGGCAGCTAATAGAGTGCAAATATTAGATAGTTAGGGCCACAATCATTGGAGCGTCAGTGCATTACTGACTAAATTCCAGCTCTCTAATTTGCTTTGTAAGGTATTCCCTTTTCTCTCTACAGATTTTGTCTGTGGCCGAGATCGCTATTAGTTCCCTCCGTATTACCGCCTTGAGCGTTTTCCACAACACAACCGGGGAAACCCCTGGGGTGTCATTGTATGTTAGGTAGTCTTTGGTTGCCTGCTGGATCTGCGTTGTGACTTCTGGATGGTGTAGCATAGTATCCACAACTGCTGGGTATGGTGAAGTGGTTTATTAGGAGTCTACCTCTCAGTTCATCAACTTTCTAGTCCATCCTCCCCCGGAAAAAACGAGCCACTAGTATGGCCAATCCGGCTGTTTTGATGGGGGCCGATGAAAAGAATTGTTGCGGAAAGGCTTGGGATCTAAGATGATGGCAGTCACACGTGAGTAAATAGGTAAGTAGGAGGCATATGTCCACCCCCTGAGTTCTCAAAATAAGCAAGTGCTGCCCTACGTATAATCAGATTATTGAGCCTCCTTACTTTGAGTGAGAGGATTCTTAGGGGAGTATCTGCCATGGGAGTTAAGAAGAAATGTGTGGTCTCTGTGATGTCCCCATTCCCCAGATCTAGTAGAAAGATATGACCTGCTGCACCCGTCGCCCTCCTCCATCTATGTATTAATAGTTGCGCCCCATGTGAAGGTAAGTGTGAACCCCAAGTGTAATAAAGAAGGAAAGAAATAACAAAGATAACAAATGAGTTCAGACAACAGCATACTTTCAGTCCCGCAGCCATGTGATGCTGTATGGTCAGTTGAGTGGGATCCCGTATCCGGTCTCCCCCATCCGCCCAGACCAATTTTTCTTGTGTAGTGCTGTAAGGTGCCCGGAGTTGCTCAGGATTAGTCTGGCTTTGCAAGCCCTGTCGGAACCGCATCTAGCACTGCTTGTCGGCCTTTTTTATTTCCTCTGAGTCAGGCCGGGCTGCCTTCTTGCGTGGGCCTTGTTTCTGCCATTTTGCCAGTCGCTCCCTCTGAAGGCGGAGAGGGCCTTGATCACATTGTTCCCCGGGTGGGTCTAGCCCCAGCACCCGGCAGGTTTCCAACAGCGATTGTAGTAGGTGGAGTCTTCCCTTCCACTGAAAAACGAATAACGTATCTCTTGGCCACGGAGGTGCACCCGGCTGCCGGGCTGTACTCTCTCCACTTCTGAAGTGTGAGGGCTGCTGAGTCCTGATATAGGGTCGGGGTTTGGTTCTTAAAGGTAATCTGGTGCATGTTGCAGGCTTTAAGCAAAATTTCTACTTTGACCTGGAAGTCATGCACGCAGACCAGGATGTTCGGGGAGGATGCTGAGTTTAGCTGGGGTAGGCCAGCGTGGTGGTCGATGTGGATGTTAGTGTCTGAGGGCCCCCCAAGAATGTGGTGAAAGATCTCTAGAGAATCCGAAAATGTCATCCCCCTCCACTTTGGTCACCACCCCTTGGATTCGGATGTTGTTCCTGCATGACCTGTTTTCTAAGTCCTCCAGGTGGCTTGTTAGTCTATGTGTTGCTCTCGGAGGCGGATGACTTCTTGTTGGAGCACCTCTATTTCTTCGGCTCGGACCTCCTCTTTGTCCACTATTGCGTCAACATCTCTCTGAACCTCCTTGATGTCTTGTGAGAGTTCTCACTTAAGGGATTGGAGGTCTTCCTGTAGAGTTGTGAAAAGTGCTTCCAAGAAGGTACGAATAACTGGTTATTCAACCGCCTGGTCTGATGTGTCCCGTATTTGTTCTGGTTGTGAGACTGAGTCTCCTGGCACGCTCAACGTCGGGTGGGAGAGTATATCTTTGAGGGTGTGATTTTTTCTTGGGGTGTGGTTTTTCCAGGCCTCCTTTGCATGGCGCTCCACTATGTACCAATATTCAAAACAGAGCTCCCCCCTTTCAGTCTGTACTGTTCCTGTAGGCCTCCTTTATATGTCCTGAACGCCCGTAGTGTGGGTGTCTGCACCTCCCATTCCGACTCCAGCAAGGCCCAGCCCCAGCCCCAGCCTGGGAGGCCAAGTGAGTCCCAGAGTCAGACTTTCGTTAGGGCTGCCTCATGTGCATCACCGGGTATCATTTGCTTGCTCACTAACCCCCCTGGCACCTCATCCGAGCATTCTCTGTTGCGTCTGGGCCTGATCTGGTGCAAGGGACAGCTTTTGTTGGCCTCGGGTGGGTCCGTACTCCTCCCCTCTGCTGCTTCACCACCGCGGCCCAGAGTATTTCTCCTCTGTTTCACGAGTCTATTGGGCTTTTCTGACCTGGGCGTGCAGCTCAGCCTGGCTTTCCCTCTAAGGCCTGGTCAGGCATTCCCAGGGCCCCTGTTGCACTGTACATCTGGGGGGTGGCAGTTCATCACCGCCACGGGCACCTGTCCGCCCGCGCTGTGGTTGTGAAGGTCTGGTCGCAGGAAGCCGCCACCCCCTTCTCTGGCCCCATATATCACGCTCCGGACCTCCTCAGCTGGTAGGCCTGGCTCCAGCCTCTCATGTGCCAGCAGCTGGGGTATCTGTTTGGTGGCTCGAGTCTTGTCCGGGGCCGCCTGCTCCTTCTCCACTCACCGCTCTTGGGCGGGTGCCTGCTTGCTTCTTGTATTGTTGGCTAACGCCTGAGGTCCCAACTCCGCCGGTCCATCCCAGGAGATCATGTCTCTCCTGCAGGGCCTCTCTTACTGGTTGCGGGCTGATGCTTACTCCTCATCACAATTCTCCAGCAGCTGTTTGTCGCCTCTGTGGTCTCCCACCTGGAGTCTGAGCACCAGTAGGGGAAGCGTTATTTCCTGCAAGGGTCCACAGCCTTTTAGAGCATCAGGCAGGGCTTGGGGTGTTATCAAGGCTCAAAGTGGGCAGGAGAGACGGAGAGGAATGTCTTACCTTGGCGCCATCTTGGCCACACCCCCTTATATGGAATTTGGAATCATCTAGAGATTTCGACATTTTAAAAACATAAGACTGGTGGAAGATTTATTTTGAAATGTGAAAAGTCTGACAATGTTTGATTCATGGTTAAAATAATGAATGTATTTGATTTATGTATCCTTTGCAATACTTTATTTTCAGTAAACAAGAAGATTACTTAGATAGGGCTGTAAATATTAGGCCTGACACAAAAAATGTTGTCTGATAAGGTAAAGTGTTTGTAAAATGCATGAAATTATGAAAAAGTTAATAATGAAAATCAGATTAAGTTAATTAAATTACTTGATTGACTTTCCAAAAGTGGCATTTTCAGAAGTGTGACTTAAAATTCAATGTGGCCATTTAAGTACATTTACTACCTGCTCCCAATCCAAAGTTATCACTTATTACATGTAATAAGGTAACCCAATGTTATCCTATTAAAGAGGTAGGCCTCACAGTAGTGAAAACACATTTAAGAGTTTTTCACTACCAGGATATGTAAAACTTAAAAATACTTGTCCAACTTTTTAAATGCATTACGCCATGCCCTCTGAACTGTTTAGGGCCTACCGTGGTGATGGTTTATATATGTTAAAAAGGAAGGTTTAGGCCTGACAAAAGATTTATTTCTGCAATGTTGAATTGGCAGTTTAAAAAATTCATACACGCTGCATTAGCAGGCCTGAGACATATTTAGAATGGCTACTTCACATGATGAGTACAGCAGGCCTACTAGTTGCATTTAATTTACTGGCCCTGGGTGCATGTTGTGCTGCATTATTAGGAACTTACAAGTAAATTAATTGTGCCACTTTGGTGTAAGCCAATTTTACCATGTTTAGAGGAGAGTGCACAGGCACTTTAGTACTGGTTAGCAGTGGTACAGTAAACAGAGTACTAAGGGTCAACAAAATTGGGTTCAGAAAACAGGAGGAGAAAGGCAAAAAGTTTGGGGCGACCCTGCAAAGAGGACCCAGTCCATCAGTGACAGTTGTATTTGGTGGCAGCCTTCTCCAAATGTTAGTGCTCTAAATCAAACTGTCAAAAAATATAGTTTAATGTATATTATTTTACTGTAAACAGCTGATATATATAGTTTTTTTTTTGGTCATACATTGAATGAATGTCCCAGGTGTTATTACATTTTTTGTAGCATTTTATTGACATTTTTAGTAAATGCACCACCCTACCTTCATAACAAAGTAGCAAAGAGATAAGAAGTACATAGTGACACACGTTGTTGAGCAAGTACAGTATACCAAATCTCATAGAATATTGGTAGAGGAAAAATAGTTTTCGTATATCAACATGTCCTCTGTTACAGTAATTACAACTGTTCCAGCCAGACATCACAAATGTTACTATACTTACTTGGGTAATCCCTAGCTATTGAAATAACAAATTCTGTTGAGGAGCAATTAGGCACCCCCGAAGGGGCTTATATGGCAGACACCCAGTATTTGACAATGTCCCATTTTACCAGCAGGAATCTCAGTCCAACTTGGGAGCGTTGTACCCTCATATACCCCTTTTCCTCCACAATACGTAAAGTACCAGAGGTCTCAATAGAATAATCAGGTATTAGCTATGGTGAGTTCCCATTGAACACAGACAGAAGACACTTTTCGAATGCCACTTGTGGTTTATAAGCCCAAAGCAAGGCAAAGAAGTACAAAAGCACTTCTGATTTTTGTTGAAAAAAGGTGGGGAAATCTAAAATGGGTAATTCTGAAGTAGATATAACAGACATGGAAGAACAACCATTTCAAATAGTGACAACAATGGACAATGAACAATGGGAGCAATTAATAGATTATGCAGGAGGAGTTTCAGATTGAGATCTTAACATTGTTGGGAGTTCGTTGTGAGGTACAACTGTAAATATTTGAAACTATCAGTGACCACCTTAAAGCGCGACTGCCAGGAGAGCGCTAAGGTGCTACGCTCCAGAGGAAGATCACTGATTTGTCCTACTTAGCTACCTATTTTGAGGTATTCCGAGACATATCTAGAATCTCCATAAATCTCTGGCGGGTCAATGTGGGTACCTGCTGAAGTGGAATAGATCACCTGTATACAAGTAAACCCACTCATCTACCTCCTTCCTGCTGTCCAGCCCCAGGACAAGTTCATCTCACCATATCCAAGCTGCAAGAGGTTCAATGCGGAGACCAAATAGCATTGCTGAAGCAGTCATCCTTGTTGTATGCCACCTTCTATAAGGAAAGGGGGAATAGCACTCCATTTACCCTCACTCTAGTCAATTATTGTTTATAGAGAAGCTGAACATATGCAAGGAATCATGGCCCAAAATCTGTGCAGTACTCTGAAGAGATATTTCCAGGCCAGAGAGTTGAAGGCCTTTTCAAGTCGATCAGCATAAGGGCTGCTGAATTAGAAAGTTCATGAGCATTGACATGTGCAGGTTGTCTTTAGTCACTCAATGACTCAAATCAAATCAAATCAAATCAAAACTCACTCAATGACTCATAAAGCCATTCTGATTCAGCGACGGCCCGTGGAGGGAGTTACGGTGGGGCAGGAGGGCGGGGAGGGGGAGGGGCAGGGTGGAGGTTGCTAAAAACCGGCATATGGATAATTGCAGGTAAGTAAACAATTTAATTAATAAAACGAATTTCGTAGCTCGCACTGCATAACATTTCAAAAGGAATTAACATGAGCACAAGACAACATAGATGTGCAGCTTCAGGAGCAGTCAAATTTTACAACCCATGACCAAGTGTGGGCTATTTATATTTGATGCACAGTAGGGCCAGCATTTACCAGACTATTATTATTATTTTGACCCTTCCTTCCGTAAGTATTATAGCTTTGATTTAGCAATTCAAATTAAAAAAATATATATTCTTTTGTGACTAATGAGTTTTTTTCTTCGTTTGAATTATGATGTTATCCTGAGTATCACATAATTCCAGGTTTAGTAGACAATGGCTGTTACCCTGTGGTGTTGCCAATACTGGCTTTCACTGTGGAGACGGTTTAGTGCGATAATACAGCGCAGTACCTGCAGGCATGATGAGAGAGCACAGTGCTGCATGGAAGCTCTGGCAAGAGACTCTAAGGCGGCACACTGCCCGCTCTACACCAATGCATCAAGGTGCTTCTGTGGTCAGCCACGCTATGCCCGTAAAGGCCCGCTGGTTCGTGGCTGAGGCAAGCAGCAGCTTGCAGAAACCGGATTGACCAAAGGCTGAGTCGGTCAGGTGGGAGTCCAGTGGTGTCATGCCTGTTGATTGACAAAAAATGAATGCATACCAGTTCAGGGCCTTGCAAGAATGCATAGCCTACTACCAACATCTTTTGGGTTGGCATGTAAGCATAAAGATGCAGTCATGCAAAGTGGCTGCTCAAGAAGTGCAGTACAGCTCCTTCTAATCAACTTTCTCAGTCTGGACTTCAGACCTGCTCATTAATATGCTTCTACTGTGAGAACCCCATACCGTGGGTCCAAAATCTAGGCACACCATGTCATCTTCTCTACAGGTTAGAAACGTTTTATCTACTCCAAAGAGTACAGCTTACTTTAAAAGGTCAGATACCTGATTACAGCAAATGGTCGCCATTCTGGTTCAAGTCAATTTACTGCCAGTGTAAATGATATGCAGAACATTGGGGAAAGTTAATCCCTCAGGCAATGAAGTATGGAGGCTATGTGACATGTGCTGCATGCACCAGTGGCAAGCAAGACAACTATTGACTATGTGTCGAAGTTGAAGGGTGTGGGTAATCTCTTTATTGTGAACAGTTCTTGAACAATTTTTAAGAACTACAGAAAAGTGTAATGACATGTACGTGTGTATCATCACATATGCCTGCATCGGCGTTATGAAGCTACAGGGTACAACAAGGAGCTGAGAGGGGTACTAAACAGGTCGCCCCCCACTCACACAATCACAAACAAAGATGGACCTGTTCAGAGGGTGAAAAACTCGCTCAGTGGCCCTTTCAGCCAGTCACCCAACTTTGTGTGGCGGACCAGCGGTAATCCTTATATCGTCTGTTCAGGAGGGATCTGGATCACCAGTTTATTATTAAAATCAGTTTTGTCTGTGAATTCTCTCTCCCATTGTCTACCCCACCCATAGCCAGTGTTGTCGAGCTCGGTTTTAGACTAGGAATGGCGGTGTTTCAGCCCAGATCCTGCCAGTCCTCAAAGGGTTGATATTGCTGTAAACCAGGATAATTTATCTGGCACACTGGCAGCACATGACACCACACTTAGCACTTTGTCTTTTTGCTTTGCTTTCACTATATCACAATTTATGTTATGGTTAGGCGGTTGCTGATGATGAGAACCTGAGGACGCAGACTCCCATGGTGTTACTCCCGTGAGGCACTGCCTACCTTTCCTCACCTTTTTTTCATACTGGTTTATGTTGGGTCTTTTCACATCAGAGGGTGGGATAGACAATGAGAGAGAATTCACAGACACAACTGATTTTAATATTAAACTGGTGATACAGGTCCTTCCTGAACAGACGGTATAAGGATTACCGCTGGTCCGTCACACAAAGTTGGGTGACTGGCTGGAAGGGCCACTGAGCGAGTTGTTCGCCCTCTGAACAGGTCCATCTTTGTTTATTATGAAGCCACAGGGGCCAAGTGTGATGACGTATAAGACCATGCATCAACACATTGGCATGTGCATGCAGCATGACACGTCTGCCATTTTGTATTTTTCTTTTACTGTTCCAAGATGGCAGCTGCCAATCTTGAAGCAGTAACTTAAAAGAAAATAACTTAAATGTGTGCAAAAGCACGTTTTGAAAAAGGGGCAACTCAGCACCCAATTGCTGCTGCCTGGTCCCCCAAAAATGTTTCAAATAACCATTGTTTAAATAGAGTTCAAAGATGGTGAGCATAGAGTGGGGAGTGGGAAGCGTGGAGAAAAAGACAAAAATAAATTCCCCGATTCTCCCACCCTGTGTTTAATGCGATGTATTTCAATGCTGCTAAATTTGTAATTTGTGCTTTTATATATGTGTAACTTATTCGTCTACTCTACGTGTTTTAATTGTGCAAACTGTTTTTACCTAGTACTTTTCTGGTCTATACTGTCCGAAATAAAGTTTGTTGGATTGGATGGACAAAAATAAAAAATAAAAGCACAACATGTGGGTAGTAAGGCATGGGTGAAGCAAAGAGTGAGCTGCGGAGGAGAGCGGGTGGGTAGTTTTCTGAATGTGAGCAGTGAAAGGATTCAAGTCATCCAATTAAGTTGATAGTAACAAAGCTATGTTTCGGAAGAAGGGCAAACACAAGAAGAAGAAAGAAAGCCATTAAGTAAGAAGTAAGCAAATCAGACTGAAGATATAGTAACCAATAATAAGCAATGGGCTGGCTTAAAGATCACTGTAAGTATTGGTCATGATAGATCTTTGTCAACAGCTAAAAACCCTCTGTAGTTGAGACTTAAAAGGGGTAATCTTATTGAATTTCAAATGTGAATTTACCAGACGACATCCCCTCTTCTTTAATGTATGGAAGAGGAATTGCACACAATTTATTTTCTACTTTAGCCTCCCTTTGTCTCTCTTTATTATATGTGTTTATTTTTAAAGGGAATATTCATGTTTGCATCTTATATGTTTTAAAAAAATTGAATATTGCTTTGAAAGCCTTTTTAAATGCAAAACATTAATTGTGCTTATTTTCAAGGCGCCAAAGGTCTCTCATGGAGTCAAACACCTAAGAAAATTATAAGTACACTCTGACAATTTAATCCTCGAAGTAATTATTTTTAGAGAATGGTAAGCATCTTAAATACTGTCAGTTGTAGACTCAATGTCAAAGAAAAGTCAACAACTGCAACAACATGTTCACCCAAACTAGCCCTCTGCCATCAAACCCATCCAAAAACCATTTACTCCTGGCCAGCTCTGTCTTCTTCACCCCCTTGAAGCGTTTGATTTATCCAGTAAATCAGAATTCAGTTCAGATTGTACGTCTCTGGGGATAGCCTCAAAATATTAGATGGTCTGTATTGCATAACAACAATATCATATCCACTACATCGACTTAACCAGTATGTTGCATGGTAAGTATAGGTAAATAGATGTGGGTAACAGAATTGCATGGTCACAATATTATTATAGGCCAATACTATTAACCTTGGTATATTGTCATACAATCTCTCCCTGTACACACCGTTATCAGCCACCATCTCTCGTCCCATGGGTGAAACTATGGCTCTAGGGACTGAGCTCCACCCAGTGTCCCATGGGTGAGACTGTGACTACACCCATTGCCCCATTGGCATGAAAATGTGACTCTAGGGCATGAGCTTCCATGATCCCTTCTCTTGTGCTAATTCCATTTTGTATTTCTTTGACATCACCGATGTCAGCCTTTCTGTCATGCTGTAATAGTATATTTAGTTATGGCACATGTAATGTCTAGAAGTGGTTAACTTGTTCACCCAAGCAAATAGGATTTATTTCAAGATCTATAGTGTGAGTGAGCCAGATTAGTTTAAGATTAGAACACCTTCTTTACATTTTTTTTAAATCTATTTATGTGTGCTCATCTTACTCGGCTGCCTTTGTGTTCTACTGGTATTTGTTGGTGTCTGTTTTTGCTCCAGTTTTAGTAATTACAAGTTTCAGGTTGAAAGTTGTGCAGCTTTTTGATTTAATAGTTTATTGTGCCTTCCTTGTTTCAGAAGAACTTTTTTTTAGTTCAAATATTGTATTAATTTGTGTTATAAAAAAATTACAAAGTAAGAAACCATGTGAAACAGAGAGAGGACCAGGATAAAGCCATTTTCCAATTTATAGTGTTAGAGACATAGAAGACGCCGGTATAATCCAAAATCATTAATCAATTAAAATGAATAAATATTGGTAAAATTGATTATTGAATAATAAAGAAATCAGTAGTCCTGATAAAAAAGAAAGCTAGAGTAACAGAAAATAATGCAAAAAAATCCTCTTTAAATAATATTAATCATGTTAGAAGAAGTAATAATTGAGATAGTTGATAGGAGATTGAGGCTATGGAGACAATCATGGCAACCTTAACAGTGGTTTTGATAAAGGATGATGTTTACCGGGGTTGCTTTTCTCTGGGTATCTATTTAGTTTATTCCAATTTAGGCATATTGTGGATAATCAATGTGAATGTCATAATGCTATGTTGTCAGTGCTTCTAATAATGGATAGCCTTCCCATCATCCCAATGTACATTTCCAGTTACACAGGATTGGTTTGATCCATAAAATGGCCATAACATCAAACAGTTGTACATCTGAAATGTCCAATATCTTAATGTATGGTGTGACTAATGAATCTGTAGGAGAAATATAGGGGTCGTTTAAAAAATATATCTATTTTAAAGCTAGAATCCTGGCAAAGATCCTGGCAGGTCTGTGCCGGGGCACAGACCATTATTTCACTGACAATGAAGGGACAGTAGACTAGGCACTTATGCTCTGGGAAGTCTACAAAGCTGTGGCAAGGTGCAGGAATTGCGTCTAGTGAAGGGAGATAAAAGAAACAAAAGCAGAAAATGGAAGAGTTAAAGAGGGGCATACTGAAAATGGAACATAGCCCTGGCATGCGACCAGATGAAACTCTCACTAATTATGTATTGAATTCCAAAATTACTTTAGTAGAGGTTATTTGGGGGGTGGCTATGGCTCAAATCGCAGGGCCCAATAAAGAGAAACATGCAGGTATGGTCCGCATGGAGGGGAAAATATTGCAGCTGGAGGGACAGCTTTATGCAGATGGCTCCAAAGAAGTTAAACAGACACTGCACCTTAAAACCAAGGAATACACTGACTTGGCCACTGAAGCTGCCAAGGCCCAACATAGGGCAACACTCAGCAAAGTATACGAGGTCGGTGACAAGGCGGGTAAATTGTTGTCCTTGTTAGACCACAGAGATCAAGCAAACCGTTTAGTTGTCGAGTTAGAGGGGGAACCGGGGAGAAGTCTCACTTCACCACAAGATATAGCGGACGGCTTTGGGCAATACTACAAAACTGTCTTACACATCCCAGTCCCCTCACACGGAGGAGGAGACAACTTCCTTCTTGAGAGACATTTTGCTTCCGGTTCTCACGGAAGGGGAGCGCTCCGACCTGGACCAGGAAATAACCAGTATTGAGGTAGAAAAGGCTATACATGACTTGCGCGGAAATAGGGCAGCGGGCCCCAATGGCTTACCCATTAAACTGTATAAACTAAACTTGAGTAAGAGTGCTCTGTATTTTACTAAAATGTTTCATGAAAGCAAGAAGATAGGATCGCTTCCCTTAGACCAGAGGTTGACAACGATCGTTGTAATGCACAAGGAGGGTAAACTGAAGAACAGGTGCTCTTCCAATATACCAATATGACTGCTTAAAGGAGAAGCCAAGATATTGGCAAAGTTCCTGGCCATTCGACTTTTGAGGGTCATTACAAAATTAGTTCACCCAGATCAATCAGGATTGATGCTGGCCAGAAACACCTCCCTCAACCTGCGTAGACTTCATGGAGTGCTAGGCAGAGCCCAGACAATAAGTGAAGATGCAGTGGTGGTGTCTCTCGACGCAGCTGTGGAATTCGACATGTTTGCCGTTTTGAGGAAACTGGGGTTCTGTTACAGCTACATTGGTTGGGTCCGGCTTCTATATCACGATCAGCTTGACCGAATCGTAGTCAACGATAGACAATCCAGAGCCTTCACTCTCAGTAGAGGCACCAGACAGGGATGCCCCCTGTCTCCGCTGCTTTTTCCCCTCACCCTTGAGCTGTTATCAGAGGAGTCAGGTGGACAGAAGGTTGGGAGGACCGCATTTCATTATACGCTGATAACATTTTGCTCTATTTAGCTTCACCAGCGTCCTCCCTGAACCACATACTGCACATTTTTCTTGTATTCGCCAGATTTGCCAGTTATAAAATTAACTGGACAAAGTCAGTGCTCTATGTTCTTAGTGGTACGTTGCCTTCGCTCCCCTGTGGCTTTCAGATCATGGAGGCGAAAGATGACTTCAAATATTTGGGAATCTGGGCCTCTAAAGACCTGTCCCGCTTTTATTAACACTATCTCCAGCCTCCCCTGAAATGTCTCAAGAGTGACGTTCAACACTGGAAGTCGCTCCCTCTCACCCTGCTCGAACACGCAGCCCTATTTAAAATGATGTCCCTCCTGAGATTCTTGTATGCACTACAGAATACCCCATACCAGGTTGAATCTGCGTATTTTAAGGAAATTAATAGTACCCTTCGGGACCTACTCTGGGATGGCAAACCACCGCAAATAGCGACTCATGAGCTTACACTAAGGTGGTTTGATGGAGGCATTGGTCTCCCAGACATTAAAAAATATTACTAGGCGTCCCACCTTGCTGCACTAAATCAATGCACATACCAAGCACAGGGAGACCCTGTGGACAGGTGGCTCCTGCCGGGGGGTGGTTTTGAGGGGGACTGTACTCGCACTCGGTAAAGCTGAAACTGACAGTGTCCACGGGGCATGCGGTGCAGATGTGGAAGGCGACCACGAAAAGTCTGGGCTGGGAAGACAAGATCAAGCAGGCAACACCCCTGTGGCACAGCGAGCTGCTGGGCAGGTTGACTCATACAAAGGTCTTCGATCGCTGAGAGCTCATAGGTATCTCAAGAGTGGGAGACTTGTGGAAGGATGGGGAAGTGATTCCTTTCGCCCAAATACATGAAGACAATGATCTGGTGAACACTGAGTATTTCAGATATCTACAGATAAGACATGCTTTGTTAGCCGTGTTAGCCATGGGGGAGACACCACATGAGTCCTCCCCATTGGAGGATAGGGTCCTAGATGGGAATCTACCTGCGAGGCCATTTTGCTCATCTACAAGAATCTGGTCAACAACACGGCTGACCCACTGCTCTGGCTTTGGGCAAAATGGAACTATGATGTGGCAGGGCTTGATGATGAGGGGTGGCTCACGGCATTGGCTTCTCTTAAG
Source organism: Lissotriton vulgaris (assembly GCF_964263255.1). Taxonomy (NCBI): domain Eukaryota; kingdom Metazoa; phylum Chordata; class Amphibia; order Caudata; family Salamandridae; genus Lissotriton; species Lissotriton vulgaris. Next base: position 1,102,060,317 of record NC_141694.1, on the reverse strand, counting down.
GAGGTGGCCATCTCCTCAAGGCTCAGATTAGTACAGTTGAAGTTATTGCATAAATCCTACCTAGCTGGCCCGTTGCTGGTCAAAATGGGCTACTGTGTAGAGGGTGGGTGCCCCAGGAACTGGGGACAGGAGGGCACTTTTGTCCATATGCTTTGGGAATGCATGACTATCCAAAGGTATTGGTCGGCAGTTGTGGGCCACATGGAGAAGGTAATAGGGCAAAAGATCAAATGTAATATTAAGCTCGCTCTTCAGAATGTTTAGGGCCCGACGGACTTGAACTCCAAGGAAACAATATTGGTGACACTAGGGATGATGGTTGCTAAACAAAACATAGTAAGAAAGTGGAAGGCACTAGACTCACCAAGCCTCGCTGACTGGAGCTTCAATAGACTACTTAGGAGCCAAATTTAGAGGGAGGACAGAATACTTTTCTACAACCCCAAAACCACAAGTTCTACTTTATTCATGTACAATTCAGTGGCAATGCAAGTAACCTGTGTTTGGGTTTCATTGCGAAATATCTTTATTCGGTAAAAAATTCACCATAAAAGAATAACAATTCCAACAATATGCATTACAATTCATTAAAAGATAAGGCCATTAAATAAAACCTAGGACTATAAAATTCCTGATAAAACTGGACCCTCATATAATATACTGTACATTGGATATTTACTATTGGCCCAATTACAACTTTCTCAACAGTACATTGTAGGCAAGATAATAAAAATGCAACAAGCTATGCTAGCTCAGCTTTGCATAAGTCCAGTGGCCAGCAAATGTCAACTATCTGATTATCGGGGGGGTCTGCTGCTTTAATTTCCTGGTACGGGTCAGCCATGCGCTGCCTAGAAATTTGGCCACCCCGCAAACCATGACAGTTGAAGTTGAGTCAGTCGTGAGGACCCATTCTATGACACCTCAGACCCAGCCCCTTGCATACTGGTTTCAGCCATATCTTTCTAGCAATTTTATATGCGGGGCAGGCAAACAGTAGGTGCGCCACAGACTCCTTTGGGGCCGCGCACCCAGGGCATTTACGCAATGGGCCTTCAGCAGTGGACCACCCCGAAGTAAACACCTGAACCGGAAGAGTCCCGTACCTTAGCTTGAGATAAAGGGCTCTATCAAAAGGCTTCGTTATGAGGTCAAGGAAAGGTTCCAACTTTCTGAAGCACTTTGCCTTTAAAAACCGCTCCGTGAGTAAACCTCCAAACCCGCTGCGTGTTGACTCTGCCTGTACCCAATCCCAGTATATCTTCTTGAGCACTGGTTTTGGAGGTGGCATTTGGCTCTCCCATGCCTCCCTTAGACCCAGTTGCATCACCAGCTGCCTCAAATTATACAACCACCTGATCTTATTACCGGTATCTAGCACTATTAGTTCATCCAATACAGCTGCATAGTTTACCAGTTCCTCAGTCCTTCGCAACCTCACCCAGAACAGTAAGGGGCGCAGCCGCACTAGCTCTTTAACAGATCTCCTGCCTAGGTCGAGTCGCAGGGGGATTAGCGGAGTGGAAACGGGAAGAGCCACCAAATCCCTAAAGAACTTATTTTCCGCTACTACTAGCTCAGACACATTTTCAAACCCCCACAACTCGGAGCCATATAGTGCAGACGGGAGTATCTGACCCTCATAAATCACCATAACTGGGGCCACGGATTTCCTTGTTGATTCCTGATGCTCCCTCAAGGTCACCCCTGACACCCTCTTATGGCTGAGTAACATTTTAGCCAGGTGATCCTTCCAATTCATCCGACTATTCACCCTTACTCCCAAATAGTCGAATGATTCTACCAGCTCCAAGGGTGCCCCATTAAGTGTAAGGTTGTTTTTGAATCTTTTAGATGGTGAAAAGGCCATGAGCTTAGTTTTTTAGGTGTTGATGGTGAGACCTCTATCAGTACAGAAGGTGCTGAAGCGATTTAAAAGCCTTTGGAGACCCACCGGGGATTTCGAGATCAATAGGGTGTCATCCGCGAAGAGTAGAGTGGGGATTCGTTCCCCCGCCAGGGTTGGTGCGTCGACCTCTTCCCCTCTCAGATGATCCACCACCCCATTCACGAACAGGGAGAAGAGGGTAGGAGCCATGACACATCCCTGTCGCACTCCCCTCCTCACGGGCACCCTATCAGTTAACTGGCCCTGAGGGCCCCATCTGATCCTCGCGTAGTTCCCCTCATGGAGCCTTACAATGAAGCTCAAGAGGGGCCCCGGGAAGCCCATCTTTTCCAATATCTCCCATAGCCTTGCTCGAGGGACCAGGTCGAAGACCATCCTAAGATCTTTGAAAGCCATGTAGAGGCTACCTCTATTGATGGTAACTGACTTACAATAGATCCCAAAGAAGCGAAAGACCTGGTCCATCGTCCCCACCTTCTGGCGAAAGCCTGCTTGGAGGTGGGAGAGGATATTTTCCTCTTCCATCCAGACTCCAACCCTTAAGATAATGACCCTGCCAACCACTTTCTGAATCACATCTATCAAGCTGATAGGTCTGTAATTGGCAGGGTCCTCTCTAGCCCCTTTTTTATACACCGTAACCACCTCAGCACCCTTCCAAGAGTCGGGCACGGGATGCCCCCTGGCAATGTGATTCATTATAAAGGCAATTAATTCCGCCCAAGCCTTGGGTTCCTTTATCAGTAGGTCACCCGGTATCCCATCTGGGCCTGCCGCCTTCTTCGGGGTCAGATGTCTAATGGCCGCTAGTACTTCCAAGGGCAGAAATGGTTCCTCAAGCTCCCTTGTGTATCCCCCTTCTCCACGCGTGTCTATCATTAGAAGAGGATCAGCTTCATTTCCGCCATATACTGCAGAGAAGTGGTCCACCCATTGATTACTTGTTATATGGGAGGCTAAAGGTTGTGTACTCTGTTGCCTAGATTTATTAATTTGGTCCCAGAATAACCTAGGGTTCCTCGTGGAGACCGCCCTATTTAGATCCTGCCAATATTTTTCTTCCCACTCTCGTTTGGCAGCTGCTACAACCCTCGAATAATCCTTCCTAGCCGCTCTAACTAGTGAGGGATCTTTTTTGAGCAGGGCAGCTGTTAACTCTTTCCTTTTACCCTTGCACTGGGCATTGTACCAGGGATTATTGGAAATGGGAGGTGTATTATTAGCTTTAAAGCTATTTCCTTTTAAAAAGTATTGGCTCACCTGCTCTATTGTGTTGTTATAGGCTCTATCAAAAGCGATTGATGACTCTGGTATGCTTCTCAGTCCCTGTTCCCGTGCTGACAGTTCCAGGGTCAACTCTTCCACAAGGGATTTTATGCTCCCCAGTTGCTCTTCATTTAATTGGGCCTTGTCCCATTTCAGCCTACGATTATTATTATAGGGTACCACCTCTTTAGTCAGTTTCACGGGAGCACGCAGTCCCACCCCCTTTGGGTTACCCCACCTAAGCTTTGTGCAGAGGGGGTTGCGATCACTATCCTGGGTGGCCAGCACCTCCATATCTAACAGGTATTTCCAGAGTCTAACATCTAATAAGATATAATCTATTCTAGATGGGCCACTATGCCTATTGAATGTCATTGCGCCTTCCCTGTCGGAGTTAGTCCTGCCATTAAGTGCTCTTAGATTAAACTCCCTGGTTATGGCATTGATTTGTATTGCCCTAGCAGACCATTTTCGGATAGGGGTAACGACAGGGATGGAATGGACCATCTAGAGTCTTCCCCCTCGATGTCCAAGGGGTCATCTCCACTCATAGGCTCAAATGTACAATTAAAATCCCCACCCACTATGATTTTTGCCGAGTGTGAGCACCTCGCTAATGCTAAGTCCAAACTCGTTAGTGTAGATGAGGATGTGTCCCCCGGTGCCCCTCTAGCATAGACATTTAAGAGTTCCAACCTACTACCCTCAGCCAATCCCCTACAGGAGAGGTGTAAGACATCCCTACACTCAGAATCGTGGGTGACAACATCCCAGTTCAGGTCAATTTTGATCCAGACCAGTAGTCCCCCCGCTGGTCTACCCTTCCCACCGCTTACTGCAGGGGAAAAATATGTGGTGTATCCTGCTTTGTATAGGGGGAGCAGGCTCCATGTTTCCTGGAATAGGCAGACATCGAACTTTTCGATGAATGTATGCCATTCCGGAAGCGCCATCTTCCTTTTTAAACCTGCCATTTTCCAGGATACCAAGTGCATATCTCTGTGGTCTATAGGGGTCAATCCCGGGGCACCCTTTCTTCCTCTCCTTTCCCCCTCGTCAGTGGTGGCAAGAGCGACCACATGGCCAGATGATGTCGATGATTGAATACTATCACCTACCTGACTATTATCATTCCCTCTTGCCTCCCCTAATTCCTCAAGCACGATACCCTTTGAAGTGTCACTACTTAGACAAACACCCCTCTCCCCCGTCGACTGTAGACTTCAGTCGCAGTCTTCCAAGCCCGATAGTAGCGAGAACCTGTTACCCATCTCCAGAGGGGTGAAGGGCCTCAGGTGCTCCATTCTGCTATTGACGTTTCTGTTGCTTCTCTGGGGCACCGAAGACCAACCCGAATAGTCAGGCGCTTGGGCGGGGTGTTGTCCATAAGGCGCATACCTGCTGTTGTATATGGGCGGGGGATTGGGGTGAGGAGGGTGCAAACTGTTTGTGAAGGGTAGCGGAAACACCACTGATCTGGGGTAGAAGTATGTCAGAGCCCTCGGGGTGATGCAATTGTCTCCACTTCCAGTGGGCCAGTTTAATATATAATCCACTGCCCGCGGATCTCTAAAATTAACCACCACCAGATCACCCTCAATATCTTTGCGTCTGTTACCTAGCCAATTGAGCCGCCTGACGTGTACTATTTCCCCATCGATGTTATGTGCAATGGGCCTATAAGTGCGTAGCCAGTGCATTATTTTGTTTTTCAATTGGGCGTAACCTTCTCTCTTGTTTTCAGATAATGGCGGGACCCCAGTCAAAACGACCACAAACGGGACTGCTTGTGGAGGTATCTCCACTTGCGGCCTTTTGATAACTGGAGCTCTGTTAAGTCTTTCACTACCCTGTTCTTCCCGTGTGTTCCCTTTGGGAGCCCCTGTCGATCCCTTCTGTGGGTCACCCACTGTACCTGCTACTGAGATATTTTGAGGCTTTGGAAGGGGCGGTCTTTGTTGTTCGGGAGCAACCCTACCGGGGAGCTGAGGGTTAGGTTTGGGGGTTTGGGTTTGCACTATAGGAGCTTTTTTTAATTTCAAAAGTTTTTATTGGAAATTTCAGGGTTTAGTAGCATACAAATCAGAAGTAGCAATGTACATATAACAAATACATCTCATTATACCTTATTCAAGAGGATATGGCGTAAATATTAACAGAGAAAGGCACGTGAGGGTAATGTGGTAATCAGCCGTGATGCCTTTCTCGGCTGGGCTCCTGAGAGGATAGAATTCAATAGGAAGTCGAAAGGATCGAAGTAGGTAGGAGGAAGAAGAACAGAGAAGAGAGAGACAGCAAAGGATAGTTATAAGAGGTAAGAGGTAAGATACAAGATATAAGATCTGATAAGTCAGGTGGGACACCACGATGCGGCATAGTAGTTCAGATTATGGGTAATCACGGGGGTTTATGGGTTTTGAAGTATATATCCAGTGAGTTCCAAAGTTTCCTTTGCGAGGGGCGCCCTAGTGTGTTTTGTAGAGAGATGTTATCAGCCCCTCGTAGGTTAATCACCCAATTTAGCCAACAGGCATAGCTTTCCTTTTTGGTGTCTTTCCAGTTGTTTAGAATGACTTTCACAGCCGCCGTGAGGAGGAGGTCTAAGAGGGCCCTGTCTATTTCTGGGATTTGTGTTTCTTTTGTAAAGCCGAAAACAAGATAGGGAAGTTCTTTGGCAGGTGAGATATTAAATACCTTGTGGATGAAGTCAAATACTCTATCCCAAAACGTTGAGACGCAGTCGCATTGTAGGATGAGGTGGTCCAGGTCTCCTTCCCCCCTCTTGCAGTTCCAGCAAAAGGCGTCAGGGCTGAGTTTGTGTGCGTATAGGCGAGTCGGCGTCCAGAAGACTTTATGCATGAGCCAGAATTTGGCTTGAGATAATGTAGGGCTTATTTTATGGCTCGTGCAAGATCTCCACGCCGTGGACCACTCCAGCTCTGAGATGGAAAAGGAGGCGATTGACGACCAGAACTGTGTTGTTTTGGTATTTAACATGGATGATTGCAGGCTCAGCAGTTTGTACAGCCTCGAGACCTGGTGACCGATTTTATTTAGGGAGGAGAGGAGTGATGGAAGAGCTGGTTGTTTGGATGTCAATCCCGCTTTTGTAAGGGCTGTTTTGATGTTAAGGAATGTATAAAAGTCAGAACTATCTATCCCAAAGTTCGATTGAATTTCTGTAAAGGGCAGAGGGTAGCCATTATCATAGAGTTGGTGGGGGAAAATAATTCCTTTCCTAAACCAAGTCGGGTTGAATAGCGGTTTACCTTTGTAGGTGATTGAGGAGTTTTTCCAGATCACTTCCCACCTTGATTTTCTTATTGATGATTCTAGCAGTTTATCTATTTTTAGTAAAGCTATTTTGATGTTAGTAAATATGGGTTTAGAACACAGTAGTTGATTCGCTTTCATCGATAAGATCGAGATGGGAGGAATGCCATCCAGGAGCGCTTTTTCAATGTCTAGCCATACTGGTGTATAATCCACTGGGGGGGACAGCCAATAGGATCCTTGTTTCGCTAGAAAGGCTATTTGATATCTTTTAAAATCTGGGAGATTGACTCCACCAATGGATTTATCTAATCTCAGTTTTTGCAGGCTGATACGTGCTTTTTTTCCTTTCCAGATAAAATTGTTAATCATTTTGTCCAATCTATTGTGAAATTCTTGGGACAGCATCAAGGAGAGCATGGTAATTAAGTAATTTACTAGCGGTGTAATCATCATCTTGATGGTCTCTAGCCTGCCCCACCAAGTGATGAAGCGGGGTGACCATCCGTCTAGGTGAGTTTTTATTTTTTCTAGAGTGAGTTTTTCATTGTGTTGTAGGGTCTCTATGATGGAACTTCCAAATTCTATACCTAGGTATTTGATGAGATTGTTTTGCCAGACTAATCCTGATTTGCCTAAAGATTCCCTATTAGTGAATATGTTGAGGGGTTTTACTTCAGATTTATCGCGATTCAGTTTGTAACCTGACTGCCTAGAGTAGGATTCTATCGAGTTCATCAGTGCGTCTATAGAGGTTTCAGGATTCTCAGTGACTATCAGGATATCGTCTGCGTAAGCAGCAATTTTAATACTTTTATCGCCGAAGGTGATGCCACTAATATCTACATTCTGTTGTATGTCGCGGAGGAGAGGTTCCAATGCCAGAAGGAATAGAGCCGGAGATAAGGGACAGCCCTGTCTAGTTCCTTGTTCTAGAGGGAATGGTTCTGATAACGAACTGTTAATGGCAATTCTAGCCGAAGGAGAGGCATATAATGACATGACCATGTCAATAAAAATATCACCCATGTTGAATATGTGCATGCATTGACGGAGGAAGGGCCACGACACCCTATCAAACGCCTTCTCCGCGTCCAGGGTGATTGCTACTGCGGGGGCATTCGAGATTTTCGACTTCTCCAGAACATGGCATAGGAGTCTCGTATTATCATTAGAAAGGCGGTGTTTCAGGAATCCCAGCTGTGAGTTATTTACTAAGAAGGGTAGAACGGCGTTTAGTCTGCCTGCTAGAGCCTTCGCGTAAATCTTGCAGTCTAAATTTATGAGGGATATCGGCCTATAATTCTTAGGGAGTAAAGGGTCCTTCCCAACTTTAGGTATCACTATTATTGTTGCTTCGCTCATTGTGGGGGTGGTTCTGTTTGATAGTGAAAAGGATTGGAACAATTTGAGGAGACGTGGGTTAAGTTGTTCGTCAAAGGTCTTATAAAAATTGGCTGTGAAGCCGTCAGGCCCCGGAGCTTTATTGTTTTTCAATTTTTTTTAACAGCGGTTGAAATTTCTGATATGGTCAGTGGCGCCCCAAGTTTGGTTTTGTCAGGTTGGATAAACGTGGGAGTTGAATTGAGTTTAGATAGTTGTTACATTCTTCCATGTTGAATTGGTTTTCTATTCTTGTAAAGATCCTCGTAAAAGGACTGGAATGTATGGAGAATGTCCTTCTGTTTGGTTTTGGTGATATTGGATTGGTCCCTAATAGATGTTATATGGAATTGCTTCCTTTTGTGTTTAAGATAGGAAGCAAGGAGTTTCCCTGCTTTGTTACCCTCACATAGCCGTAGAGCCTTGAATTTATTAATCCATACTCCTGCCCTTTTACTAAGGATGACGTTGTATTTATATTTCAGGTTAGTCAAATGGTCAATGGTAGGTTTATTATTCAGATCTAGGGAGTGTTGCCTCTCTAGATGCTTGATTGTTTTCTCTAAAGAGTCTAGTTCGGAATTTAATTCTTTATTCATACGAGCCCTGATTCCTATCAACGTACCCCTTAATGTGGCCTTAAATGCGTCCCATACTAAGGCGGGGTCTGTTTCCGGCTGTGAGTTTATCTGGAAGTATTCTTCTATGCATAGTTCTATGTTTTTCTTGTTCTCTGGCACTGATAATATCTCATCGTTGAAGCGCCACCGTCTGGGGGGATGAGTGAATGTGAGCCTGCCAATTTCATATGTATACCTGCATGATCCGACACCACTATGGGGGCTATATCCGTTTCGTCGATGAGGTGGGTATGTGAGTCGGATATCAATAAATAATCTATTCTTGAATAAGAGTTGTGAGGAGGGGAGTAGAAAGTATATTCCCGGCCATCCGGGTGTTGGAGGCGCCATGAGTCATGTAGGTGGAACTTAGAACACATACGCTTCAATGCCTCATGTGTGCGTGGGGGATGGTATATACTCTTGGATTGCCTGTCTAACAGGGGATCTAATGGTAGATTAAGATCTCTCCCAACCACTAGGAGCTCATCTTGTGGAATATTTTCAAGTTCTTTCGATACATATTCCACGAATTCAGGCAGGTCAGTATTAGGGCCATAGAGATTTGCCACATAGATATGGTCCTCGTCTCTTTGCAGATGTGCCATACTCAGTCTACCTTCTGAGTCTATTGAATGTGATATCAGGACTAAGTTAGATTTTTTAGCAACCAGGGTGATCACCTCTATTTTCTTTTGATTTGCAGGGGAGCAAAGTGTCAGCGAGATCCAGTTTTGTTTAAGGTTGTCAGCATCAGTCTGGGATAATTTGGTTTCCTGCATGAGAATTATATCCCCTTTAGTTTTGGCCAAGTAATCCAAAAAATTTTTGCGCTTGACTGGGTGATTAAGCCCCTTAATGTTTAGCGAAACAATATGTAGAGAAGCTGCTAAGTTCTTATCTGAAGCCGTGGATATAGGTTAGGTTTAATGTGGTCGTGGGTCGTAACGTGCATTCCGCACACATAGGTAGGCTGCATTTTACAAACACTACAATTGCCAACGGTGGTCACCGAGGAACTACCTGGAATACGTGGCACACATCGTGGTGGTAGAGAGTAATTAGTAAGTAAGAAGTATCTATGAAGGTGTGAGAGGAAAAGGAAAGAAAGAAAGAAAGGAAAGGAAGAAGGGTAAGGAATAGGACAGACATTGTACATAGCTGAGATAAACCTGAAACAACCGTCTTTACAACCCTACGGCCCCCCACCCCCCCACCTGAATCAGCCCCCTTTTGATCCCCCCTTCCCTGACAGAAGTCCCCCCCAGCCTCCCCTGCCCTCTCTCCCTCCCTCCCCAAAACTCGAACTGAAGAGCTGCGACGGCAGTGCTGTCGACGCTCGCACAGGGACATACGTGATAACATTCTGATAACATTTTGTGTGAAAACATTCTGATAACGTTTTGTATACCATTAATATCTCCGTGTACGGTCCACTTATATCATTATGTTAGAACATTAGACTCGCCGAAGGATAGGCGACGTAATAGCTAAATAGCTGAATTCAAGAAAATTAAATAAGTAAACAAAGAACTTCCTATTTGAATAACCTCTCATATTTGCGTACGGCAATCATAACTGATGTAAGCAGTTCTGGTCGTGTAAAGGTACCTTTAGACATTTAGGGGATTTGTCGAGTCTATAGATTGTTATATGCAAACAATATAGCAAACAATATAGCAATATAACAATATAGCGTAAATCTGTGTGCAACAACATAGTCTATGTCGCTATGTCTATGTCGCTTGCCTGAGGATAAGTGAAGCAACTACCCAGTAAATTATCCTCACAGTAATTTAACCTCACCTCACATTCAGTACTGGGAAGCACGAGCCCACTGGGCACTGCGGGAAGATCAGAGTAGATCAGGGACCCACTCGTAAAGGACCCACTCGTAAAAGGAGCAGGGCATTAGTCTCCTAACTTATTACCTGGGCATAGCGTAAGTGAGGTGTATGGTTGACCCAGACCTTATTACAGCGTTCGATCACTGAGGTTAAGTCCAGCCTCTGGAAGTCAGTGAGATACTTAGGTCAGGATTTTAAAACTGGAGTAGTAGTCCGCCTGTGTCCACATATCATAATTCAGCAGTTTGACATACCTTTTGAAAGAATGCGGATGACGGTGGCTCGGGATAGACCTAACTGCCTTTTTCTTGTTCATCTGTTTTCCTTTAATTAGATTGACCCCCAGACGTGTCCATTTCTTGTTGTGGTTTGCCACTTAGGTAGTATGATAGGTCATGCGGGTTAGTGAAGAGGTGAGAACGACCGTGGTCTGAGATCTTGAATTTCGCCGGGCCTGCAAATGAGAACTGAATATCCTTCGCCCGTAGTTTTTCTCGAAGCGAAAGGAAGCCTTTCCGTATTTCCACCGTTTCTCTGGAATAATCCTGGGTAAACGTGATTCTGTTCCCTTCCCAGATGATGTTGTGGTGTTTCCTAGTATACCTTAGGATGTCTTCCGTGTGCTGGAACCTAAGTGGCTTGCATATGAGGGGCCGAGGGCCTCTCGACGTGCGCTGTAGGAAGGTCGGCACTCTATGGGCTCTGTCCAGCTCCAAACCATGTTGGAATTGTATCCCCGTAACAGATGGGATCCACGCTTCCAGAAAGGATATACATGAGTCAGCGTCCTTTTCTGCATTTTCTGGGACCCCAAAGATTCGCACGTTTCCCCTCCTGTTGCGGTCTTCCAATTCTGAGACCTGGCGTCTGAGATCCGTGGTGGTTGTTTGGAGCTGCTGTGTGATTTTTGCGCCGTTTGCAGACTTGTCTTCGATATCGCTAATTCTCTGCTCTGCTTCGTCTTGGCGGAGTGATAAGGAGTTCATGTCAGCTCTGATCGCGGTTAGTTCAAGTTGCATTGCGTCTGTGTTACTTTTAGTTGATTTGGCAAGGTCATGAACGTCCGCCAATTTCTTCAGAATCATATCTAGAGTGCTAGCAACGTCACCCCTGTTCTTGATAGGTGAGTCCGAGATGGAAGTTTCTGCTCGCACCTTCTTAGTGTTTTTGGAATCTCTATCCGCCATTTTTGTTGTTCGTGCGGAGCACCGTTGGTACGCAGATAGAGAGGTATCCGTCGGGCAACAACTGGCTGTTGGATCGGGCTTATATTCGCCGATTGGGAGTACTCTTCTAGTAGCCTTGTTGTTCACAGTATGCAATGTTGATCACAGCACGCAATGTTGGTTTGGTTCCTATGTTGTAGTAGGTCGCTGGTAATAGTGGTTAGCGCTGAGGTAATAGTGGTTAGCGCTAAGGGAACAGGGTTGCTGATGTGTTTGGTGTCAGGTAACACGTGTTCAGAGATCTTTCGAAATCCCAGTGATAGTATCTACGGTTGGTTGTCAGCACTAGCCTGTGGCCCTAGCCTGTGGCCCTAGTTGCGCCGTAGTTTTGCAGCATTGGTGTCCACTGCCATCCGCCCTCTTAGGGGCAGATGATCTGGGTTGGTGTTGGTTGCACTGAGAGGGTAACAGACGGTGTAGCATCAATCAACATGTACCATGTACCATTCATTCAGAGCATGCTGGGCTCATGTAGAGAAAGACTCACTGTGCCATATAGAGGTCAGATGACAAATTCCACTGTACTGCAGTGCAGGGAGACAACCTCGTCGTACCTCACAAAGCACCCAGAGTCGCTGTACACCACTTGTTCAGGAAAGCCCCAGAGTTATTGGTCGTGCATCAGCCTCTCTTGGTGCCAAAGTAGCGCTGAGCAGCTCTTGTGGTGCATCAAATCGTGCTCGTCAGGATCGCTGTTTTGGGCTCGTCTCACGTCCCGCACTGCACCTGGCTGGTACGTAGATAGATTAGGCAGCCATTTCCCCGCCTTCCGGACAGCAGTTAATGGGCGTGAGCTTTCCCGTGTAATCACTAAAGCGGGTATTGGCTCCGTGCAGCAGGTTTGTGGAGATGAGGAGACCACAATGGGCTAAACGCTGTGCTGGGCAGTAGGACGCGAGTTTAGAGCACACAATTGTCACTTTTGGGTTGCTGTAAGTAAATTTCGCCCTGTCGCCATTTTCGCCATTTTAAGGTCAGGCATATCTCGGATATACTGAAGGTTCTCTTGCGGCCCCCGTGTTAGCAGTCAGAGTGTCGGAGCAAGTGTCGCTGCATATCTAGATTGGTTCCGCTCACCTCAGGAGTTCTTGAAGGCTATTTTGCATGAGGTAACGGGCTGGAGAACCTGCTTGTATCCGGCCGAGTTCCGCGGACCCAAGATGGCGGCCGTGCCTCGCGTCTCCGGCACAAACTCGAACATCAGCCTGGATCATCTGCAGCAGGAGGGCGGCCGTCTTCGTAATTACCTCATGTGCGTGAGGTGTTGCGGTCGCGAAAATCCCTTTTTCCGCATGATTTTGGAGCCTGTATCACACCGTTATTGCCGTGATTCTGGGTCCCGTGCAGCGCGAGGACAAGCTAGGCGGCCATTCACCCTGCCGTCCAAGCCAGGAGCTTTGACAGGAGGTTGCTTAGCAGTAGTTGTTAGTTGGGTGGCCCCTATCGCCTGTGCCTTGGCTAGAGTTACCATACTGCTTATAGCCGTCTCTTAGGATGGTAAGCCTAATCTCCACTTTTTTAATACTCTCATTTATGGGCATGAGTTAAGGATCTGAGTAGGAATTCCAAATTCGCCAGCGAAGTGGCGGGGGGTAATATGTTTGAATGTGGGGCCCCAGGGGTGGTACCGTGATCTATGTTGTTTGTACCCAAAACAGGGGGGGCCACTGCTTGCGGTAGTATCAGGGGGGGATGAATTGCTGTAACTTCCACAGTTGTCATATCGGAGCTGGCAGGGGGCTTTACAACTTTCCCAAAATCAGAATGAGGGATTTTGGCTTTACCCTGCCCACCCCTCAGTTTCCTTCTCTTCTTTCATGGAGGAGGACCATGCGTCTCTATTGCAGCTATCAATTTCGGCCTAGGCTTCCTTGATTTGGCTGCAGTGGGGGGCTGGGTTATTAAATCCACAGAAGTACAATTAGGACTGGGGAGGGGGGGGCACTTTCGGCCCAAACAGAGGGCAAACATGTAGAGGGTGGGGTACCGTCCCGCAGTAGTAGTGGGACGCCATCCTGCGAAGATAGATCCTCGCTGATGTTTAGAGAGCCACCCTCCTGAGTGCCACAACTGGCAGTAGTATCAACCAGTGGCCTGTTTTTCATGTTCTCAACTGAGCGCCGGCGTTCTGCCCTATGCTCTGCCAAGGAGATTTCCCTGTTCCCATCTACCAGGGCCCTTGAAAAGTAGTTATCTAGAGTCCCATTTCGTGTACCCCCTACCTTCCCAAGACAACCCTCTACAGCCAGCAATGCCATAACCACCACCTTTGTTACTGGCTATAGTCCCAATATAGTAGGCGAAAGTAAGTGGGCCCTGCCCGGCCTACACTGGCCTTTGAGGGCCTCAGAGGGCCCGCCCTTTGCCCGGGCTTCGCCCGAGCTTCGTCCCGCGCGCGTCCCGCTGCGCGAGACGAGTAGACTGATTATATCCTCCCAGGCGGGTGGGCGGGGCCGCTGCGGGAAGAGGCTGCAGGTGAGGAGAATGCCTCGCAGTCCCGCAGCGGTGTGGGCGGTGAGGGCGGTGAGGGCGGGTCCTTTGGTCAGCAGCGGCAGCTCGCTGGAAGAGCCGCGTCCAGGTGGTGAAAGGGTTCCGGTCCCTCGACGATCAGCAGGGGTAAAAGCAACGTCCCGTTAGGTAAGCCCAAGACTCAATGTGAGTAGCCAATGAAGCCTGTGTAGAGGGTGGGTGCCCCAGGAACTGGGGACAGGAGGGCACTTTTGTCCATATGCTTTGGGAATGCATGACTATCCAAAGGTATTGGTCGGCAGTTGAGGGCCACATGGAGAAGGTAATAGGGCAAAAGATCAAATGTAATAGTAAGCTCGCTCTTCAGAATGTTTAGGGCCCGACGGACTTGAACTCCAAGGAAACAATATTGGTGACACTAGGGATGATGGTTGCTAAACAAAACATAGTAAGAAAGTGGAAGGCACTAGACTCACCAAGCCTCGCTGACTGGAGCTTCAATAGACTACTTAGGAACAAAATGTAGAGGGAGGACAGAATACTTTTCTACAACCCCGAAACCACAAGTTCTACTTTATTCATGTACAATTCAGTGGCAATGCAAGTAACCTGTGTTTGGGTTTCAAAATACCAACAAAAAACATTTCATGGGTGCATTTAGGTTGTTTAGGAGCTGTCTAGGTCAGAGATTGATGGAAGAGCGAAGTTTGTAAGATCTTTTCTGCAGCACTTGGGTGTATTGTTGTATTTGTGGCATATTATCTGTGTAGAAGTATAGAAATGTTTCTGCTATTTGTTGTGCTTTGTGTGGGCTGACCCGGGTGTGTCTTTTATTGAATGAATATTTATTCTGGCTTTTTTCAAAATTTTAGATAAGCGGCATGCACGTTACCTGCTTTCTGTGTCTTGCACAACCACAGGGATTTTTATTTTGAGACACAGATTTCTGCTTTCGCATTAAGAATTTAATTATATAATTATTTCATTTTGATGAAAAATTCCATATCATATTGCCCTTGCAATGTCTAAAGTGCAATCCTGTTATTTTCCTCTCCATTCAGTTTGTCTATTTTTGTCTTAATTTCATTATTCTTTTTACCCATTATACCAATCAATATGACGCTGATAGCACTGGTGTACCAAACCTTGAGCCCCCCCCTTCAAGGCACGTGGAGGCCCCCTCTGGACTCAATCAGGAGCTCTCCGTCCAGAATACCGTGCTGAGTAGGGAACTCCCTGGAGCTTGGGGGACCCCGCATCGCGGGGCTCCGGGACCCTGTGTTACGCCACTGGCTAATAGTTCAAAGGCATCCAACACTCAGGGAGAGGAACAGGAGTTAGTATTTCCTAAGAAGTAGATTGTAAGTGCATCTTTGATAGCCTTAGCCTTCATTCCTGTCTTTGTTCAGTAGTTTCTCCTTCAGCCTCCTATGTTTGTAGACGTAGATCACTGCATACATGGTATTTGTTTTAGTACTATATGTGGGAGGAATATGGGGTAGTGGCTGGAAAATTAGACATATTTACTCCTAACTAGGAAGGGATTAGCAAGGGGTAAGGAGGGGCTTAGGGAGGGGTAAAGAGGAGTTGAGGGAGGGGCATGCAAATGCAAACTCCGAAAGAGTAAACCCATCACTATTCAAATGCTACATTTCTAAAATCTGTACAGCCCAAAAGGTCCCAAAATCGTAGTAAATGTACTCCAGCCCAGCCTTCGATTAAGTCCAGCATCACATATGGCCACTCACAGATAATGCTACCCACTCACCTATAAAATAATGGAGGCAGAAACTTAAATCACATATCATAGGAAATAATAGTAAATAAAATCAATTATTTCAAATGTTATGTTGCTTGCTCACTACCCATCTTTTTAGCCCTAGCAGGGCAGTGCACTCCAGGTGACACGCTCGCAGGTAATCTATGCTCCATTTCCCTCCACGTGCCACAAAGAAAGTTGAGCACACTCCATGCTGAGGGTGCATTAAATTATTCAATTACAGTTCGAGACGACAATAGCGCATTTTAGTAACATGCCTTCTTTGTCAGACTTTCTTTGCGGCAATGCTAATTTTTATATTCTATTTTTTTTAATCAAATAAATAATGACAATGTTTGAAAATGATTGCATTTATTAAATCAGCTGTACCTAATTTCCAATGATATTGTCAGGCTACTCTATTAGACTCCATATCCCGGTTGAGCGATGTACTCATCGTGATAGGTGAGACAGGAATTCAACTACCTGTTTTTATTAAAATATTTAGTTTACCCAAATGAACTTGGTACAAATCATGCTTGAGGCAAATTTTCCATAAGCGAAAAACGTTTAAGGAATGTACTATATCAAACTGTCATGACTTTTTTTCATTGAAGGACTGCAAATGCTTTGGTTTGCAGCTTTCCAGTGAAGAAATCTGTCATTGGATTAGTTTGCGTTTTCGTACTGTGATGGATTTTAAATACAATGCCACTTGGCAAACCTGGGTGAAGCTTGATATTTCAGAACACTGCATGGGTAAAGAGCTCTGTTTCAGCTATTTGAAAATTAAAAGCTTACTACAATTATATCCAGTGTATCTAGAGGAGAGAGCTGTTGGTATTCTAAAAATGCTGTTTATATTTAAGCTCAGACGTCATGGAAGCTTGTACAAGAAGTTGCAGGTAAGCCACTATGCCTCTTTAGCCAAACATTTTGAGAGTAAAAAAGGATTCAAGGACACTTAAATAGAGGGAGGAGTTAATTCAACAAAGTTATAATTTATTCAGGACCACTAATTTTAGAAGAATGGAATTCTTTTCACCCTTGCTTCTCTACTACCCTCCTAAACAGGTTTTGTCAATATGGCCACAAATCGTTGTTTCTGATGCCATATTGAGGAGGGGAGGGAGAGTGGCAACATGTTATTGCCACTTGCCCAGCTCTTTATAATTTTTTGGGATCATTTGTTCTTGTATTAAATTATGTCTACCAGAGACATTTACAATTTTGCTTGTAATAATCATGAATGATGGTCTCAAGGATAGTCTTTGTTCAGTAGCAGAATGAAAGATTGTGCTCATTGCTTTGTCAGTAGCCCGTTCACTTATTTTGCAACCTTGAGATATCCCTCTTTTTTTTATTGGTGTTGGGCCTGACCTAATTCGCAGGGTCTCCCCCAGATTTTTGGCTTCTGTTGTTGAACTCGTTTTTGTTGGCAGTAGCACTTTTTCCCTGCTAGCCAGTGGTAAGGGGCTTGTGCTCTCTCCCTAAAACATAGTACAATTGCCATCTACCTGATTGGTACATTTGATTTACTTGTAAGTCCCTAACATAAGAGCGGTGGGAGTGCTCTAGTGTCCTCTAGTGTCCCCCATAAAAGGAGCCCTCTGACCGTGCTCGCGAGATTCTTGGCGAGTTACTTTCTAAAAACGCGACCTGTAATGCACTGCCTTTTAATGGTGTATTGTGTGTCATTTTCGAGTCACTTTGCTCGTTTTTAGCGCTATTTTAAAATTGTAATTTTTTCACTCTGTATTGCAGACAGCATTCTTTCAGCCTACCTGCACTCATTTTCGCATCATTTACACGGTGACCTTTTTCAAACGAACCACTGAGGGAGGCAGAGACGTCCGAGCACCGCGATTATCTCTACGTGGGCATACTGCAGTGAACAACCATCCAAGTTGCACTACAGCCCCGGCTAATGAATGTGAAATTAAGACACGCAGTGGCTTTTATCCATTTCCGCGTCTCTGCGAAATAACCAACGGCTTTCATTTATTGCTGCGCTTCTTCAAACAAACCAACAAATACAAAAGCTAAACGAACGGCTTCACCAACCGCTACGATACACTGTGGCAACAGGGGCAGTTATCCCCCCCTTTTTTAAAGAAAGACGACGAAGAGTAGATGTAGGTAGAAATAAGATGGATGCAGTGAACACTGCTTAAACAGTTATCACATGCCAACTCCGGAATTTAAAGGAAAGGTGCCTTATTCCCTACATCAACCTCGAATCTGTTTGGTTACATCATATTTTAGAAAAAGTGGCTGAATATCCATTTGTCCTGATGAAGACAAATGACTTTGTCGAAACGCGTTGACACAGCCCTATTCTCCATAACCAGAGAATATAATTGAAAGAAAAGCCACAATTCCTAAGAAAAATCTTTTTATTGTGTAATTTGTTAATTATATGTATTTAGCCATCTTTTATATTTATATTAAAAATTATCTCTTTTGATATCATTCCCGTTCATTGCATTAATTATTTGTTATTCTTTTTGAATATATAAATATGTTTTTTTAAATAGCCAGCTCTTGTGTTCAAAGTCTGCCTGGGTATATGCTTTTACATGAAAAAAGTTCAGTCTAAAACTGCCATTTCGACCTGGCTAAATTAACTTTTTGCCAGAAGGAAATCTTCTTTTTTAATACTTATAGGTCATCCCCTAAGGTAGGCTCTAAAGGTTCATATGGCATGTGCATTGTATTTAAAAAGTCTGACTTTTACTTAAGTTGTACATGTCCTGGCTCTGACAAACTCCTAAAGTCATTTTTCACTGTTGTAAGACTTCTCTCTCCTATTGACTAACACTGGGTTACCTTGTTTTATGTAATAAGTGCTAACTTTGGATTGGAAGCAGATGGAGATATGCTGATAACACTCATATGAATTATTTTTTTTTTTTTTTAAGACCAACGGTCCCAAACTTTATTTAGTTTCACAAAGAAGCCAGTAGTTAATCACACATTGTCAAAACCATGGAGTATTGTTACAAACATTAACCCAGCAGATGGTACATGTCGACATTTCAGGTACGTATTAGTGAAAACAAAACAGTGGCTGGTGGAGGTGCATCAGTTCATAAATGACAGTGTCAGGAAATGTCACATGGTGCAGTGTCTACGGTTCATAGCACTGCAACACAGAACCAGCGTGTCCAAAACGAAAAGCCCACAGTCATTGTTGGAAATGAAGTTCCCTGGTCATCGCAGCAGGGGATTAAGGCAGCTTCATACCCTCCGGTGTCAAATGGGTCGCTGGGTGCCCGCTTCCTCGTTCTGAGCACATCGAAGCAGTTTCACATAAGATGCAGACAAGGAAGGGTACTCGGGCGTTACCAAGAGTATAGTATGAACGGCCTCTGTGTCAACCAAAACAATTAACTGGGTGGCCGAAAACAAGGGGTGGGGGAGGAACATTATAATAACCATTAGACTAGTATTCGAGTGTGTGGTGGTGCATCTAGGTATCCAGCTGTGTGTGGTGTATTCTGCGTGGGCCGTGTGGGGACAGAGACAACGGATGAGACGGCATCGCCGTGGCTGCAGGGCAATAGGGGGGGGAACTGGGCGGTGGGGGGGGGGAGGGCGAGAGCGGTAGGGGGCAACTTCATCGCGCGAGACCCCTGTCGCCGGGAGGGGGGGGGGCCGGGCAGGCTGGCAAGCACGTGGGGGGGGGGCGGGGGGGGAAGAGGGGGGGGGGAGAGGGATGGTGGAGTCTGCACCAGGTGCGGACAGCAATCAGGTGGGTCCCCCCTGGTCTGTGTCGAGTTGGTACTCTATGCCGGCTTGGGTGCAAGCGCGGTGATATGCAATCAGGGCAGCGTCCCAATCTTGGGCGATCGGGTATTTCCGTAGACCCGCGGTTTCCTCTCTATGGAGCGACACACTCTCCGCACAGGCCCAGTTTGCAAAAGAGCGGCGCCAATCTGCAGAGCGCGGCGGAGTGGGACTCTTCCACCGTCGTGTAATGAGACGCTTGGCCGTAATTAGGCCCAAATCCCAGAAGCGTGCCCGTAGCTTGGTCTGTTTGGTTCTCTTGTAGAGTCCCAGTAGGCATACTTCCCACGTCGCGGGGAGGGTTTCGCCCGTCGCCGCTGTTAGCATGTCCACGATCGCAGACCAGTACGGGACAAGATGGGCGCAGCTCCAAAGTGCGTGCAGGAGGTCTGAGTCCTGGAGGCCGCATCTGGGACATGCCGATGAAGTGAGCCCGAAGTAGCGGTTCAGCTTGTCCGGGGACAGATATGCACGGTGGATGATGTAGTATTGGATAATCTTAAAACGTGCATTTCGGGGGATGACCCTTGCGCCTGCCAAGATGGCATTCCATTGTTTGTCCGTCCAGTCTGAGCCGTGGTCGGTCGCCCATTTTTCCCTCAGTTTCTGGGAAGAAAATTGCGTGTGGCTGTGCAAGGCTTGTGCGAGCCAGTGCACAATGTGGGACCCGTCCCCCATCACATGCAGGTATTGGATGAGCAGGTGAGTGGATGGCTCGTGGCTAAGATCACCCCACGTTTTTGCCAGCTCATGAAGGAGTCAACACTCATATGAATTATAATGTAAAATATTATTTAATGGTGAAGTTGCAGTTTAAGTTATAATTATGTAAATACCACTTTTAGATAGTATTTTCTTGTCCCAACCATTTGTACCTTCTGCCAGTGCCTTGGATCACATGATTGTAAGTGGATCTGCTTTTGAGGTTTGTGTTTCTTCCAGAAAGTGAGACAAAAGGTTTGGGCAGGATGGGCCATCCTGGCAGGGTGGCTGAGGGAGGTGTAGTACCCAGCCTCACTTACACTCAAAGGACTCCTGGAGAAACAAAGGAACCTGACACCATTCATGCCCTGCCTTTCATCAACACCAGAAAGTTGGGGGCATTGACAGGGGAGGACTCACCAGAACCAGATGTGGGGATAGGTCCCCCTACACAAAGGCTGGCACTGGGTATATATTTTGGACCTCCAGAGTAATCCCAATTTTGTGTTTATCTACAGGTAACTCCGAAACAAACATTTCTTCTAGACGTATTAAAGGCGAAAGACTAAGGGCCTGATTATGAATTTGACAGTCCTCCTGTAGGACCGCCACCTCTGCGCCCACAGGAGGACCACCAAGTCTGTGGTGCACCCACCTGCTGGATTCCAAGTAATATTCAGGGTGGGGTGCGTCCCCGGTCCCACAGCTGTGCATTACAGCTAGCAGTCATGCGCCACTCTGGGACCACTGCCATGTCATGTGCACTGTATGGCATGCACCATGTCGTGCATGCCATACAGTTCACGCAGGAGCATGAACTTGTGGGCAGCCACATTTTATCACCCCTGCTCCCTCCCCCATGGGCAGATATCCCCACGTGCCCCTTGCCCTATATTTCTGTGAAGCATTTCATGGCAGGCTCACCGCCATGAAATGTTTGGTGGTAAGGCAGGTCGTAATTTGCTTGGTGGTTCTGGCATCGGCACTGCCGCAGATACGCCCTCCAATCCACACCGCTGCAGCATCCTGGTGGTGGTGGTGGTCATGTGGCGGTCCGACCTCCACACTACTAATAGAGTGGGTGGACCCGCAGGGGTGGTTGTAGTGGGACTGCCACTGCGAGCATGGCGGGTCATAATAAGACCCTAAGCCTACTTTAGATTATGGCTAACTCATCTACCTTCCTCCCTCCCTTGCTTTATACTGCAGCCCTACTCTCACTGCACTGCATTACTTCCCATTGTCTCTTCTCGTCTCTGTGTTTTTTCATCTAACTGGTGACATGTAATTTTGGTTTCTCCAAATTCAAAATAATTACTAATTTTCATAGGAAACACGCCAATGATAAAAAATATCCCTTGCATATGAGGCAAAGTCTCTCATCAAACGTGCCAGTGCCAGATTGGCACAGCACATTCTTCGCATTCTGCACGATCAACAGGTAATTGGCACACCACTTCAGATAAACCTTCCGTCTGCTTGATTACGTGGACAAGCATTCCAAGAACAAGTACATATTAACGCATCTGGCATAAACAGATCATAATCAAAGACCGAGGAGGCATTTATTTCAATTAGAGGAATCTGGAAATTCCTCCAGGCCAGGCGAACACCGTAGGTGTAGCTCTGTGCATGCGGCGGTATGGAAGACCAGTGTAATTTCAATTATTGTCCATTAATTAAAAAGCACCCTCTGGCATCTAACAAGTGGATGCTAATAAGAGACCAGCAACATTTTCGAGGCCATTGATCTGATAAAATGCAACGCCTAATTAACTTGTACATTAGCAATTCCCGCGTTCATTGGAAAGGAGATAATTATTGTGTGCAGAGTGAATACTTGCCGGAATCTGCAGCAAAATAGATGTTTTTTTATGGCAGTACAGCTGCTGCTTCTTGTACTAAAAATAACTCTTTTTTTTTAGCTCTCAGTATCAATAAATGAGGTCTTTGTTTTCAATTTGAATCCTGAGCCAAGTAGGCTTTTAGATCACGATTACGCACGTTTCGCGAATGTCCAGGATAAGCGTAAAACTATAGCTATTTATGGCAGCCATTCGGCCTGGAAGACACCAAGCAAATCATAAGGCACGAATAAAAATCTCCAAATGGTATTCTTTGGGCTATGGGCCTCATTGTATTAAGGAGAAGATGCAGAGGCCAAAGTTAAAACATTCCAAGCAGTAGTTTCCCCCATCATCAGTTTCTGCGCACAGGATCGGGGAAGGCTTGTGGGTCCAGGAATGACCAAACTCAGTCTGGGATAAGATGCCCGTATTCCAGGGTTCTGGACCTCACACATTTTCCATATGCTGGAAGCAGGTGAATTAAGTGTGCAGTAAGGCACTGGCTTTAACTGAACGCTTTCCATTACCTGGTAAAACTCAGAATACTGTGGAGATACCAGTCCTCCCAGCTGGTAATGGGAATTTATGAAAACACTGTACCCAATGTGAACAAAAGCCTATGCTCAGGCGCAGTGTTATATTTTGTGTACAGGGGCATAGCTTTGTTGTGGATGTTTGGGGTTTTACACTCCTCAAATAAATGCATTCTTGGCTTGTTAATTATGTCTGGGGTGCTTGAATCGGGTGTGCTATGTCTGTGTTTTTTTTTCGCGTCGTTCTGTTTTCTCTAAGAGATTTTAACTTGTTCCTTTTTGAATCAGGAACTAAAATATGAATTAAAATATAAATAGTGATAGGTTTACAAAAAAAGAACTAGGCCTGCACCCTCAGAAGTACTTCTTGAATGAGTGCAAACTTTTCTACTCATTTGGAATGCGCAGACATTGAAACTAGTAAGCTTGAACAACTCTCCCCTTCTCATGTTTCTAGGTATACTACTGGCAATCAAACACCCAGAAGTTAATAGGCCGAATGCATACAATTAGTCTAACTACTGCCAATCACATGGGGTAGCATTGCAATCCATTGTTTTTCTCCCACTGTGCCACACAACACAGGGATTGATCTAGAGTTTGGCAAATGGAGTAAAGGCAGACAGTATTTGCGGAGGAGTTTATGTCCACCACCCTGACTTTACTCCTCCTGCCAAATTAAAAGATGTCTGCCAGCCTTGCAAACATCCCTATAAATTGGCAGGAACTACAGTCATAGCCGTTCCTGTGAATGTTGGAAAAGTTTGACTGACGGCTCCATCAAACATGACAGCCATCCTCTAAACATTTCCAAATCTTTATAATTTTCAGAAACAAACTACCAAAGTAGAAGCTTGTTTTTGAAAAATAAAAAATGAATGACCCCCACACAATGGAATTTTTCTCCCATGGTATGGGTGTTAATCTTTTTTTTTACTGATCCTTATCGCCAGTGTATACCTGGCAGTGACAGGCAGTAATAAGACCTTGGAACGTCCACTCTAAATAGGGAATGTCACATGCCTACCTCCTGTTTTTTTTGTTGGGAAATTTGAGATTCACATCCCCTGAACATAACTGACTAAGCTATGCCCCTGTATGTGTATTTGTAGGAGTGCATTGCCATCCAGGCGATGACAGAGCTGGAAAAGGGAGGGTATCCTGGCGCTGGAAGGGAAAAAGTATCTTAGCACAGTGCAGGTGTGAGTCTAACCTCACCTATGGCAGGAGAAGAGGCTGTTCAAAGAGCCAGGTCTACAGCTTGTTCTGGAACTGGAACAGTGAAGACAGGTCTCCTCTTTTCAGCCAATGTTCTCTTACGGCCAACTGTGTGGCCAGTGTGAAAGTAATTTTCTTCCTCCTCAGAATGCAGCGGTGTTGTCTTCTGAATCTTGTCCTCTGAGTCTTCTCTGTACACGAGTGACTGAAAGACAGAAGGTAGTACTATATGATTGCTTAATTGTGTGTTCCAGTAAAAGCCTTTCCTGGAATAATAATAATAAAATATTCATCAAAGTATGTTGTGTCAAGGCAGTTTGGAATGCTTTCATACCATATTTTCGAGGTCATGAAAATGAATTCAAAATCAGGATCAAATGTAATTTTATTTTAAAGATCATATCTGTTAAGGTCAAATCAAAATATTGGTTTTACTTAACCTTTGTTTATGCAAGTGGTGCATACTTATACTCATCCACACTTGTGTGTGTCTCTTTCCTGGACATTGAGACATAATGCAACAGAATGTGATCAGTCTTTACATATGTTGGACATGGCCCTCTCTGCTACAGGGTCAGCCCCCTAAAAATATTGCCTTTACCCTCATTTTTTTGCTGACTGTTTTGTTGGCTCTAGGACTCTATGCACTTTATCACTGCTAACCAGTGATAAAGTGCCAGTGCTCTCTCCCCTAAACTAGGTAAAATTGGGTTGTATCTTATTGGCATATTGACATTTATTACAAGTCCCTTTTAGAGTGGTGTACCATATACCCAGGGCCTGTAAATTAAATGCTGCTAGTGGTCTTTTAGCATTGATTGTACCAACTAATTAAGTGGCCCCCTAAAATATGCGCCAGGCCTGCCATTGCAGCCTGAAGTTCCAAACTGCCTATTCAACTTGGCAATATAACCTCCTAGCAAAGCCGTAAACTCATCATTTATTGCATATATCAATCACTACTAATATAGGCCTGAGGTAGCCTAACTGGCATGGTGCATTTTAATTGAAGGCTGATAAAATCCTAAATTTGTTTTTCACTACTGTGAGCTCTATCTGTCGCATTGGATAACATTGGGTTTTCTTATTAAATATAATTAATGCAAACTTTTGATTGGGAACAGATAAGTCATTCATGTTTGGTATCTATGAAATTATATAATTCTAAATCCTCTTTAATGTTTAAGTCGTATTTTAAATTACAAGTTTAAGAATGCCACTTTTAGAAGTTGGCACTTTCCTCCCGTTAGCCATTTGTGGCTGCAGCCTCTCCTGAGTAACATGACTGGGTGTAGTTGGCAGTGAGGACTTTGTGAATTCCTCCCAGACAGTCACCCAATAGAGGGATTAGGAATGCTTGAATGGACCATCTGCTGGCAGGATGTGGGCGGAAGTGAAGAGCCCCACTTGCAACTGAATAGGCTGTGCTCTGCATTCATGCAAAGAGCTTGTCACCACTGCATTGTCTCTGCTGCCAGCTTGGAGCCAGGTCAGGGTATCCGAAAATTCCAAGCACTTAAAATAGAAACCTCTAGAAACTTCTCCCACATTAAAGAAGGTACCAGGTATAAAAAGAGGGCCCTCAGACCCACTTTCTGGACATATGGACAGACTCTGAGAGTACTGCCTGCTGTTGTGGCCTGCTGTGTACTCCACAAGACTGCTTTGTTCCACCTGTAAGTACTGCTTTGCTGTCTGGAGCCTGCCTTGAACCCTCAGAGGCCAGCCTTGTTGTTTGAGTCCTGCCTCTTCACCTGAACACAAGACTTCCAGAGTGACTCCAAGAGCTAGTTTGCTGACCTCCTGCCCAGAGCCATAGGGCCATAACAGGCTCCCACCACCTTGAACCCACACCAGGACCCAGCCTGAGTCCTAACCCCCCTTGTGGTGCCCCTCAGTCCTGGACCCTTGTTGGTAGTGCTAAAGCTGCCAAGATAACCAAATTCTAAAACTTGGGACTTTTAATATTTTGGTCTAGAAACTGTTCAGAGAACCGGGGGAACACTGGGGTCAACTTGTTCATCAATCTGTCCAAGGTGCATCTCCGGTCGGCTTCACTACACGATTGTCCCTGCTACATTCTTCTCCACAGCAGCGATTCCTGTTCAGTGTTCCCTAGCCAAAGGGGTATTCATCATCCTTGAACTCTTGTTGGCTACAGCCTCCTGCCTCATATGCCTGAGATTTTCAACTTCCATAAAAGTGTTAACGTAGAAATCTTCACTGCAACTTCCTCTAGAAACTCCCCAAAGACGATACTCTTTCCTCAGACACACCCTGCAACCTTGACCCACTGAACTTTACCTTCTCAGATCATTTCTTTTGAAAATACTTCTATGTCGGAAGATAAGCACCGACTCGCCGCAATCCACTTCTTGTATCCGACCTTTGCTCCATCACGGTTGGCTTTATTTTTCAACTTTGATTCAGTCTCGCTTGACTAGAGGTCCACGGTTGGCGCTTTGATCTTTTAGGTACTTGTTTTTTCCCAAAACTTAAAAAATTCATGACTCTGGTTCTACTGATTGGAATTTTGTTATTTTGGTGTCAAGTAATTTATTAAAATCTATTCAATTTATGAAAATTGGTGTGAGTTTTTTTGTGTTGTGTTTTTACTTTATTACTGTTTGTAAGCTGTATAAATACTTCACATATTGCCTTTAAGTTAAGCCTGACTGCTTTTTGTGCCAAGCAACCAGGGTTAAGCACAGGTTAATTTAATGACTTTTTGTGGTCCACCCCACCTGGGATTGTGGCTGTTACTTGACCAGGGCTATCACCCACGCCAACCAACAAACCAATCGCTCACATTATATATTCCCCATTTGGCCCAGGATGATTGAATGTTATATCAAATTCCGTTTAATGAAAGTCTAGGAGCCCTTATTCTGGTCTTCTTTCGTTTCTCACCTCTTATTCTTTACTTTTATTTAAATTTGATGCAGTATTCAAAGTCAACACTTTGGCTCTTTCTGCTAACAGGAGCCTGATTGAGGGTGAGGCATTCAGCTTGATGACTGGCATGGATTCCTCGGCCATAGTGGCAGTGGGCCAGGAAGCCAGTTCACCGCTCACTTTCTTAGGTGTGTGTGTGATTGTGCTCACAAAAGAGCTGTCATTTGGCTCTGGCTTATGACTGAGTGCAATAGTGCAGTGCCCCAAAGAATAAAAATGTGTTCCTTCATTCTACTTCCACCTGCATCAAATACTTATTGTTGTATGTGGCTGCGGTCGCTCCCCCACGCTCCTGATCACTTGCAGCTACGACGCTCTGTGCTTTAACGCATCATTGGTATCGTTACTACTGTGATTACCATAGCATTGTTTTGCCGATCCTCATAGCATTCTAGCGCTTTTCACGCCTAGCGCCGCTCTAACTGATTGGCATAATTAGCGTGACCTTGCTCAGGCTGTTGTGCTTATTATTTCTAGTGTCTGCATCGCTGAGGCTGTTGTGCATTTATTTCATTTGACTGCTCACTCGGCGCATTTGAGTATTTGCTGCCCCTGTCTCGCTTTCCCTTTGACCCTCCATTTTGTTGTTGGTACCCCTGGCCCGCCCCTCATCCCCGCTACCGCCTCCCTGCTGCCCCTCCCACCCACGATTACTGAGCCTTCCACTTCCCCGGCCAAACTGTGACCGCCTGGACCTTCCTCAGAACGGTCGCTCCCCCACGCTCCTGATCACTTGCAGCTACGACGCTCTGTGCTTTAACGCATCATTGGTATCGTTACTACTGTGATTACCATAGCATTGTTTTGCCGATCCTCATAGCATTCTAGCGCTTTTCACGCGTAGCGCCGCTCTAACTGATTGACATAATTAGCGCGACCTTGCTCAGGCTGTTGTGCTTATTATTTCTAGTGTCTGCATCGCTGAGGCTGTTGTGCATTTATTTCATTTGACTGCTCACTCGGCGCATTTGAGTATTTGCTGCCCCTGTCTCGCTTTCCCTTTGACCCTCCATTTTGTTGTTGGTATCCCCTGGCCCGCCCCTCATCCCCGCTACCGCCTCCCTGCTGTCCCTCCCACGCTCCGCCCCCTCCACTCTCCATTTATGTCATATGTCCACACGCGCAGCATCCACGCGCTGCGGCCGTGCCGAAGGTGCGCCAAAGGTAAGCCCGTCTACGCCCGTCCGCGCCTGGACCGCGCCCAGTGCCAGACCCCCTGGCCCTCGCACCACCCATCCCTCCCGCATCACTTACGCCGCCTCCACCCTCCTAGCCCTTAACCCCGGCCGTCTCCCCAACTGCGCCCTAGCTGCCCCTGGACACACTCATGGACCCTTCACATGCATCTCCTGCAAGTTTGACGGCACCAAGACCAACTCCTCATCCTCCAACACCAAACAGAGACCTGACACCAACCACCTAAAATGCATCCTGCTCAACACCCGATCGGTCCACAGACACGCCATCGACCTCTGGAATCTACTACACACCATCTCTCCGGACGTCGCCTTCCTAACTGAAACATGGATGAACACCTCTTCAGCCGCAGATATCACCATTGCCATCCCGGAAGGCTACAATATCATCCGAAAAGACCGCAACAAGCAAACAGGAGGAGGCTTCGCTATCGTCCACAAGAATACCATCCGCATCTCATCCAGCTCAGACGTCAACCTCGCTAGCGCCGAACACCTTCACTTCCAGATCCACACCGACCCTAAGACCACACTCAGAGGCACCCTCGTACACAGGCCACCAGGACCCCGTGCACAATTCAGTGAAGACATCACTGATTTTATCACCCCACACGCCCTCCCCTCCGAGGACTACATCCTACTGGGGGACCTCAATTTTCACCTGGAAAAAAGCAACGACAGCAACACCACCGCCCTACTGGACAATCTCGCCAACCTCGGACTCAAACAACTTGTTCACACCCCCACTCACCACGCAGGTCACACACTTGACCCTATCTTCACCTCCAGCAAACATATCTCCTTCAGTCACACCACTGCTCTCCATTGGACGGACCACAGCTGCGTTCACTTCATCTACAATAAGACCACAACCCACAACCATCCTCAACCTACTCTGCGAAGAAACTGGAACAAAATCACCATCGACCAAATCTCCTCATCGCTTCTTCAAAACCCCCCTGCTATCTCTTCGAACCCCAACCAAGCAGCAATTAACTTCACTCAATGGCTAACCAACAGCGCCGACAACCTAGCTCCCCTGAAAAAACGTCACATCAAACTAAGCAACAAAAACGCCCCCTGGTTCAACGAGGATCTCAAGAAATCCAAGAAACTCTGTCGCTCCCTTGAGAAGGCCTGGAAAAAAGATCCAAACACCAGCACCAGGGACGCCTTCAAAAATGCCACCCGCATACACCACCAACTGATCCGGACTGCCAAGAAAGCCGCATTCAAAGACCGACTAGACAACAACGCCCACAACAGCAAGGAATTATTCAACATCGTCAAAGAGTTTACCAACCCCACTGCCAACTCCAACGACGTCACTCCCTCTCAAACCCTTTGCGACTCCCTAGCTTCGTTCTTCCACGACAAAATCGCAGACATCCACAACAGCTTCGACAACCAACCCGGAGACCAACCTACTCAACCTTCTGCCGTGCCTTCACCCCCCCGAACATCCTTAACAAATGGAACCCAATATCCACTGAGGACACCATCCGCCTGATGAACTCCATCCACTCAGGATACCCCACAGACCCATGCCCTCACCACATCTTCAACAAAGCAGATTCCATCATAGCACCACACCTCCGAGACGTCATCAACTGCTCCCTCAACTCCGCCACCTTCCCGGAAAGCTGGAAACACGCCGAACTCAGCGCCCTTCTGAAAAAACCCACAGCTGACCCCACCGAACTCAAAAACTACCGCCCCATCTCGCTCCTTCCGTTCCCGGCCAAAGTTATCGAGAAAGCCGTCAACAACCAACTCGCCGCCTTCCTCGAAACCAACAAATCCCTCGACTCCTCACAGTCCGGCTTCCGAGCCAAACACAGCACTGAGACCGCGCTCATCGCAGCAACAGACGACATTCGTACTCTACTGGACAATGGAGACACAGTCGCCCTCATCCTCCTCGACCTCTCCGCAGCCTTCGACACAGTCTGTCACAGCATCCTGATACAACGCCTCAGAAACATCGGAATCCAGGGAAAAGCACTGGAATGGATAACCTCGTTCCTCGCCGAAAGAACCCAGAGAGTCCGCCTCCCACCATTCAAGTCAGAGGCCACTGAAGTCATTTGCGGCGTGCCACAAGGATCCTCGCTCAGTCCCACCCTCTTCAACGTATACATGAGCCCCCTCGCGGCCATCGCTCGCCAACACAACCCTAACATCATCTCCTACGCTGATGACACCCAACTTATCCTCTCACTCACCAAAGACCCTAACACCGCCAAAACCAACCTACATGAAGGAATGAAAGAAGTAGCCGAGTGGATGAAGCACAGCCGTCTGAAACTGAATTCCGACAAAACAGAAGTCCTTATCTTAGGTACCTCCCCCTCTGCCTGGGACGACTCTTGGTGGCCAGAGTCCCTTGGAAAAGCACCCATCCCGACAGACCACGCTCGGAACTTGGGCGTCATTCTGGACTCCTCACTCTCGATGACCAGACAAGTCAACGCCATTTCCTCATCTTGCTTCAACATTCTTCGCATGCTCAAAAAAACATTTCGCTGGATCCCCACCGAAACTAGAAAAACGGTCACCCACGCACTGGTCACAAGCTGCCTGGACTACGGAAACACCCTTTACGCCGGTACCACCGCAAAACTTCAGAAAAAACTCCAACGCATCCAGAACGCATCAGCCAGACTCATACTAGACATCCCGCGTAACGACCATATTTCTGGTCACCTGAAAAACCTCCACTGGCTCCCCGTCAATAAGAGGATAACATTCCGCCTCCTAACCCACGCACACAAAGCACTTTACGAACTTGGACCCGAATGCCTCAACACACGACTTTCCTTCCACACCCCCTCCCGCCTGCTAAGCTCCTCCAACCAAGCCCTCGCTGCTGTACCTCGTATCAACAAAACCACCATGGGAGGAAGATCCTTCTCCTACCTGGCGGCTAAAACCTGGGACTCACTTCCCATTCACCTTCGCCTCACTCAGAACCACCTAGCATTCAGAAAGCAACTTAAAACCTGGATATTTGACAAGTAATCCCCCACCCTTCTCCTAGCGCCTTGAGACCCTCTGGGTATGTAGCGAGCTATATAAATTAACTGAATTGAATTGAATTGAAATTCAACCTCCGTCTGCAGGCCATAGCCCCAACACAAGTTGCAGCCAATGCTCAAATCTCTGCCTCATAATGAAAAATAAGTCCCTGTCCTCAAAAATGAGTGGTGGTGCCTGTCACTGACAACCACCAGCTAAAATTAAGCACTGCCTAACTCCAATTAATTTCTCAATCAATCAATCAGGGGTTTGTAAAGCGCGACTACTCACCTGTGAGGGTCTCAAGGGCCTGAGGATGTACGGGGGCTTCTGATCTGTCTGGGCTGAGGGCAATTTTTCTAAATAGCTATATACACTTTTCACATTGATCACTTAAACAGTAAATGTCAGCAGCAAGCACAGTCCCCCAATAAGGAGCACAATGGCCTGACCAATTAGAGTGTAAGATTGGCTTCCCTTTTTCTAAGCTCTCTTCCCTTAGGATTAACGAAGGAGAAATATAGAGGGACTGGTGAGCAGTGGCAGCTGAGGTTACTGTAATGCAGCTGCTTTGAATCTACTCAGTTGTCAGCTAAAGGCAGCAAAGGTGAAAAAGTCTCATAAGTTCCAAAGCAACCTTGGCACAAACCAGCAATAGCTCTGGACTGTGGGCTCTTTGCTTTGAATTTCCCAAAAAAAACTCTGCATACACAGCAGATTAGGCAAAGTCAGTTGCAACCATTCCTACACTTCAGTTCATCGCCAGGTGTGCTCCACTACGAGGCAGGGGAAATGGCGGCCTCAGACACATCCATTCTGCAGGACATGGTGTCTGCGGCTGCAGGAGATGGTTTACTGATGATGTTTGCTACGATGTGTTTATCAACTGTCTTGTTATATTTTTTAATTATCATTAACTGTAGTAGGCATACAATAGGAGCCTCTCTGGGTCTGAAAGTATTGGTTGCATTGCATACCGTGGGGCAAAGGTGGTGTGGTTAAATTGGAATTGCGGGTAATGGAACGTGTTTAAATGTCTCGCCGCTTGACAGTGATTCAAAGAGATCTCAACAAGCACTGAGCTTCCTTTTCACTGTGCAGGAAGTATCTGTGCCACCTCTTTGTCTCTAGAAATTCATTTTAGAGAAGCCTGTATAAATGTTTATTACAACAGTTTTACATCCACAGATCACATGTAAAAATATATCCACCTGGTATACTCCTAAAAATCCTGAATGAAAAATTGGATCTTGAATGAAACCTTTACTTAATTTGTACCTCCCTCCCTTATTTATTTGTAATGCGGCTCAGCTCCCCTTCTAATGAGTGCATGCATCCTCTCTATATAAACTACTTTAAATCCCATGCCTTTCTGTCTTGCGCTCCTTTTTAAAGAAACATAACCAGTTGCTTCTTACATAGCCCCCTCTAATGATTACACTAAAGTCACTAATTGCCATAAAGAAACTGGCGTAAATGCACAGACTGGCTTCCTTGGCATACAAGAATATCTACAACAAAGAATGGACTAACTTTAGGCTCATGGGTAGCGTGCTACATGCCGTAAAGCAGTTTGACGCTATCTAAATACAATTTCAATTCAATAAAATACACTTAGAATTCTCACATTGACTCAGAGTGGGTGTATTCCATCTGACATTACTGAGTAACAAATGAAACTCCATTTAGATGGGAAAGGCTGATGAGGTGGAAGGCATGCACTTATGTATTCAATCCAGTAGCCATGTTGTGGAGGACCACCTGCAAACAACCAATAGCATCTCAAGTTCCAGTGCACATTGCCTGGTGACAGAAATGAGTGGAAAATTCCAGTGAGTGTCAATGCGTGCGTGGTTTCCAGTGCACCGCTGTATGTCAGACTATTGTGTCCAGAACATCACAACCATAATAGCGACTAATGAAATATCATGAAGGTAGGTATATACAGGTAAGTATTGATTTACTTATCTTAACACCACATACTTTTGAAGGTGGCCAAGTTACATAATATTGGAGTTAGTTATAGTAAGCCGATATATATTTATATTTGCAAAAAAGATTTTTATGTATAAACCTTAGCTACAATGATGTTATGGTAGCATTGCAAAACATTTAAAAAACACTGAAAATTGCCACAAGTAGTAAGCTGCAGAAACCATAACTCACATGTCCAACTTCGCTACTCATAATCTTACCAATGGCATAACTGATGACTTCTCGAATGACAACATGAATGACATCTCAAGCAACAGCACTAATGGCATCACTGAGGTGATCAGTGGACTTATTGTTATGATTGTCTCCAGTTGTGGTTGAATGCAACAACTGGAGAGTTGTGTTTGCGTGTGTTAACTTCTGAATCTATTGCCGCACATTGCCAAAAACGAACGAGATGTTTTCCACACTGGAGCTAAAGACAGCCTATCACGAGATTGGTCTGCATAGGGAGTGAGGGACTTGCATCATTTGGTATAGCTGATGGTACTTAATGTTTAAAGTGAAAATTCCAGTGTTTGATTCATACGTGTTTTGGATCATGAAGGGTGTGGCCACTTTGCCAGGTGACATTGCGGTGGATGCCAAAAGAGACACTGAAGCATAATTTGGCACCATTAAAATATTAAGAGTAAGTAGCTTGCCGCTATGTCAAGAAAAGTGTGTATTTATGTAAGAGCACATGTAATATATAGAACATGTGCTTTTCTGAGAAGATATTCTGCCTCTGCCCAGCCTAGCAAAATCAGTATTACCTAGAGCCACTGAAGCAGTATTATATATTATGTATTACGTGTACTAAGAATGGATGGAGTGCACATTAAGAATGATGTTTGATCTGCCAGTGTACTTAAGAGCAACGATCCTGCTCTTAGGGGTGTGTTTACTGTCAATGCAACCACACAAGGGTTAGGTGCTGCTCAGTGCAGCTTTATGAGGAGGAAGCGGATGCCACTGCCTTTGCATCAGTGTAGGCAAGCAGAGCACAATAGTTTTGTTTTTGAGTGGGAGGCGCTCGCATGCTGGGGTGTGATCTTTTCACAATTAGGGCAGGTGATGGATGATCTCTGCGAGGGATGGTACAGCAAAAGCACAGCACATTTTACAAGATCAGCCTGTAGCACACACAAGTATACATTCACTCTTACATACATTTGTGGAGGACGCGTTGTAGGGAATGGTCGATGTTCATTATTGTCTGGGGAAGGGATTGCCGATAAAGATGGTGTTGAAGAGGATTGCACTGAACATGGGCAGATTTGGGAGCGTGTGCTAACTGCTTTATATGTGAGAATGAATGCAGCAAGGTATGAAGAACTGTGTAAGATGTGAACAAGTTGCCCAGTTTGGTCTGAATTGTTGACTATGACGTTTTGCCTGCTGTAGGCTTGCTGGGATTTTGTAAGGTATTGGGTGAGTTGCCTGACAAGGTAGTCATTTATGTAGACTTAATAAATGGGTTCCTCTAGAAGAACTTGGGGCTTCATGCACGAAAGGTTTTAACATTGGCAAACTATCAGAGGGGGCGCGATAGATAAAACCTTTTACCAGTGTAATAAACATATTTAGTGCTTCGTAGAAGTGTTTTCAACTTGCTAAATGTGTGTTTAGAAATTGATACCTATTTGGAATTTGCAAGGGCAATGAACGAGGCATCCCTTCTAAATATCGATTTGTTCTGATATGTATCAATGTTTTGCGAACAAATCCGATGGCAAAACTTTGAAAAGTTATCAGTGCCTCAAAGGAGTTGGTAACCCTTTTGGAAAAGGGTTGTAAATGTAAAAAAAAGTATAAAGCGGAGTACACCGCTATCCACGGAACCCTGTCAACTCTAACACAAACAGAAAAAAGAAAACGTTTCCTTTTAACTCTAGCCATGTTTCCTTTAAGGAAAACACTGTTCAAAAAAATTGCTTAATTAAAAAACGCTCACATACATGATGTGCTCCTGACTCAGCAGGCCACCATCCCTGTGATGGCCACCAAAGGGAATGAGTTGCAATTTGCAACCTACCTCATTAATATCAATGGGTAGGCCACTCCGATTCCTTATTTTGTGAACCTATATATTTGTACATAAGTTGATTCACAAAATAATTTACTGATCCCTAAGACGCAAATTGCAGCTGCTTTTTGTGACCATATTAATGGTACATGAAGCCCCTAGGCAGGGGTGTAACGCAGGCCCCAGCCCACGCGGGCCGGGGGGGGGGGGCCTAGATCCAAGGGGCCCCCTTGGCACTGAACTCTGACCAGGAGAGCTCCTGATTGAGCCTGGAAGGCGCCCCCCTAAGTACCGTGCAGGGAGGCCCCCTCACTTTTCGTTACACCAGTGCCCCTAGGACCAAACTACTTGAGGTGACTCACGAAGGCCACGTAGTCTCCAACTTACAAAAATTCAACTTCAAAGTAATATTTAGTGGTAAAGAATGAAGAAAGATTTTGAAATATTAGCAGGAAGTTGAATGATCTCTAATTTGACTAATAAGAATGTATGTCGTTGAAAAGGTTGGCTGATGCATGATGAATTTCCAAAAGAGTGGGAAACAACTTTTGCCTTAGAGTTTATTGGTACTTTCCATATCTTCCCATCTAGCCACAGTGATGTGGTTAATCAGAAAGACCTTTTTCCAAGTGGTTGAAGTTGCATACGAACACCAATAATGTGATTACTCTCCATAAAGATGTTTGTTGTAGGTTTTCCCATGATGATCATTTAATGTAATTTAATTAATGTAATGCCAATGTCTTCATTTCACTGCTGAAGAAATTAAGTCTTCTTGAAGGAAGTATGTGTTCCACATTGTACTGCCTTGTGCCTTCACAGCAATATAGTTTATAGCTCACTGCCGTGCACTGTAACTGTTGTTTCAGAATCAGTGCATCTTTATTTCCGCAAAATCCCATAAAAAATCATATAACACATTACATGAATAAAATTCAATATAAAGATAGTAATGATCATTCGAACACATAAAATATTACATAAAAAATATCTCTAAATTCAGAATCAAGGATAATTTTCGTTTAAAACAGGCCCTCAATTAAAATTTACAAGCTTATGACGGTTTCTAATCCGGATCACACTACTAATAAAATTTAGCAGTGCATGGTACATGTCTATCGTGATTAGTTTTTGCAAAAACTCCATTGCTGACTGGTATTGCCCAATCTCTACCTGGTGCAACAAAGGAATCAGAAAGATATTTCATGGACCTGCATAAAGCGAACAAAATAAGATAAAGGGACATGTGCTTTGTTTGGTGGCGTTTTCACAGTGACATGGGGTAATTCCCACTGCCAAGCGCATTGTAATGGAAAAGTCACTTTAAAATGAAAATAAATTAAATCTGAAGTATGTTAAAAGGAGCTGGTGATTTACATTCTCAATCCATCACAGATATGGTTAAATTAATTTAACTGTAGAGATTTGCAAGTGATATTCAACTGTTTTCATATCTAGAGTGCAGGGCCGGACTGGCTGCCGGGCGTTTTGGCATGCTGCCGAGCTGGGGGCTGATGTCACTGCAGTTGGGGCTAATTTTGTTGATGAGGACCTGTGTGTGCTTTGAAATAAACAAAGTAAAACGAATTTCGTTCAGCACACGCAGGTCCATCAACGAAATCAGCCCCCAGCTAGGCAGCATGCCAAAACGCCCGGTAGCCAGCCCAGCCCTGCTAGAGTACCTCGTAACCTGTCCTCCAAACAATGGTTGGCATATTTGGAAATTCACGATCATCTTAGCATTCGGTGGGAGATGAGTAGGGGATTGGAATATTTCTATTATGCCCAATTTGTGAAGACCTGATTTTATTAATATCTCTGTTACCTCAACCTTAGAAACTGTTTTGGGTTTGGAAAGAAGAAGTGTGTAGAAATGTATGAATGAGTAGGTGTGTATGGTAGTAGGTGTGTGGTAGACAGGGTCTTGTTTTTCACTGTATAAATAATTGTTTTTTTAGATATATTGTAAAGATTAAGGAAATGTTCACTGAATGTTAATGCTGAAATGATTACAATTTATGTTAATGAATTGATGAATACAAAAGGAAAAAAGTAAAAAGAGAAAAAAATATTATATAAAAAAGTCTTTTTGATATACTACAGAAAAAGAATAAAATGAATAAAATACTAAAAATGAGATAACAGACTTTGTTGTATCTGTGCCAATATGAAGGCTAATTGATTAACTTTATGAGCTATGCTTTATAGGAAAGTAGAAATTGGCCACGGGGGAACTCCAGTATGTTTTCTTAGACCTGATTTTACATACATCAACCAAGGTGTCTTATTCACATTATCTAAGGCTAACCAGTCTGAAATGCAAGCTGTAACCAGAACCGCTTCTGGGTTTTGCCAACACTTAATCCACAAACGTAATGGTGCAATTTTTACCTGGTTGTGTATATAGGGAAGGACCAACTACTCATGACATATAGAATTTGCAATATATTTTGGAACTGCAAGCATCCTGCATGTGAAACTATTTTCAGTATATTGAAGTTCGTATGTTTTTTGATACCCCCACCCCAT
Source organism: Lissotriton vulgaris (assembly GCF_964263255.1). Lineage (NCBI taxonomy): Eukaryota > Metazoa > Chordata > Amphibia > Caudata > Salamandridae > Lissotriton > Lissotriton vulgaris. Next base: position 1,102,022,775 of record NC_141694.1, on the reverse strand, counting down.
ATATGGCGACAGTGATACATTTGGCTTTATACAGGGCTACTATTTCTGCCAAGGTTTGTGTCTATATGGCCTTGCAAAACGAAAAATATCCTCCACATTCCTTCCCATTTGTTGTGCTTTCATAAGAAGGCGTGATTTCCTAACTGAAGATGACTTAAAAACGATAGCTAAGTAGCTAACATCATTTGATTTAAAGTGTGTGGATTTCGTGCGTAGTGACCCACATTTCATAGTATACTGTTTTAGATAATTCACTTTCAGGTCCAGGCCTTCCTTGTACTCAGAAAGAGATCTAGCAACTTCTGCAGTGCGTTTGGAGAGCGTGCAATCAGGACCGTATCATCAGCGTATAAATGTATTGGCACAGATTGATCCCATATCTTTGGTATATCCACACCTGCCCATGATAAATGTTCTGGATACCATTGATATAGACCAAAAACACAAAAACAAAATAGGTGCTAAAATACATCCCTGTCTAACGCCTCTCATAGACTTAATTGAGACGATAATTCCCCTTGTGGGCCATATCGGACCAAAACTTTAAGGTCATGGCGTAAGTGTTTCATTTGAATGAGCCAATTCAGTACACACCCATTTTCGTCTCATAATTTGTCCCTGTTACTAAAACAAAAGCACTTGAAATGTCGATGAATGCCATGTGAATGGCGTCCCCTTTTGCCATCACGTATTTACTGGAGATCAGATTTAAATGTTATTATTGTAAACAGTCCTTATACCAGGTCTGAACCTATACTGGGCGTGCGTTAAAACTTTGTTCTCTGCATCCCAGGATTTTTGCTGTTATGTCAATTAGGGAATTGGCCTATATTTAACTGTTGTTAAAGTCTCTTTTCATGAGTTATAGGACTGGACTGCAAGCATAAGTGAGAGCCTTTAATAAATGCTTATTACATGTTCTAAAATAAAAAAGAAGCAGAACAAGTACTGAAATTTTGGCGTATGTCTCAACAAGCCATTACTGACCCCGAGACATTTCACTGTCTCTTATGGAGTGTACAACATTCCAATGTTCTAATGTGACCAAAAATGTGAGTAACATTTTAAAATATATAATTGTGTGGTCTACGGAGAGCCACATTTCAGTTAATAATGAGTCTTTAAGAGGCATGCTGGTGTCATGCAAAATCTCTGCTCACAACGTAACACTGGTAGCTTCTTTACCTTGGTAAAAAGTTGTTAATCTTTCGCTGTTGCAAACAAGATGGTGATACACCAAAACCAGTCTCCCATCGAGACTTTGTGCATCATATTCAAAAATACAGTAGATTACAGAAATGCCACAAGAGCATGCCTGTTCATCTCTTCCGGGCCTTCGGAGATGTCCCGGTTGGAGATATTGTGATAATGGTTTACTTCAGCATCCTAAGAGTGACCAAGTCTTCTGTGACCTACAGAGTTTCAGGAGTTTTAAAGGTGAAATGTGTTCAGTTTAGTTTAGACCAGTAAAAGCACATAAAAAAAGGTTTTTACCAGTTTGTTTCCAGGGTGGATGCAGTTGTGAGCTGAACAAAATAAGTCAAGTGGGTATATGTTAGTGGTGATGGGATCAAATAAAGGATATGTAAGTGTCATGCAAGAGGCACTTTGACCACAAAGAAGCTGTGCATTCTCTCATGATTGTGGCAGGAGATTGAATAATGGTGAACAAGTTTCATTGCAAGTAAAAGGGTTTAAATATGTTTTTCAGTGGTGTGAGTATGTGATAGGTCTACGGAGCCCACATCCACACGTCACTGCAGCCTGTAGCAGAGCTCTCTCCATTTACAAGACCATTTCCTCTATTGTTTCATCACTCTTAAGTGTTCATTACTTTAGTCACACAAAATCTGGCACTACAATGTGGACCTAGGTGTGCGCACCAGCCTGCTCCTCCTTCTGTACAACATCTGCAAATGTTGGAGTCCAAGAGGCCTGACTTTAAACTTTGAAAATTGCAACATGCTGAAAACTGGTTGTTTCAAACCCACCTTCGCCAAGTAATACAGAGATGCCCTACACTTTAGTACAGGAATCATGCACTAACAATCGCACTCACTTAACTTAACTAAGCTCACTTAAAGAAATGTATGACGCAGGGGACAAGAGTCGGACAGCCTAGGCCTCTTGCAGTTTACTGCATTCACATTACAACCAAAGTGCAACATTTTTATTTCCAAGTCAGTTGTAAACGGCATACAAGTAATTCCATAGTGTGAACTGATTACCTACCTCTTCTTATCAGTTGTGTGCATTTTAGGCAAATTGAGCAGAGGTTTAATAGTGAGCATGAACATTTACATGTCACCCTCGCAGCCAGGTTTTTCAGGCAGTTGTGTTGAGCTGTGGCAACCTGATGTGTGTTAGACTCAGATCTGCCCTCGACAAGGTACAGTGGGTTGCCACAGAAAGAGTGCACTCTGCCAGTAACCTTTTTGTTTGCTGTGAGGCCTTCTGACAACAAGATCTAGTAATGTTACTGTACAACAAAAAAACTTGTAGATCGAGTCCTAGAGAATTCGTTAGTACAGCACCATGCCATTTCTGAAAGGTGGCTCAATTGCGTACAAAAAACAAGCATTGGCAAAGCCAATTGGGACCCCTTTGTTGCCTATGCTGAACAGCTTAGCCAAAAGGGGGACTGCAGCTACCCTTACCTGCCCCTGGCGACCCCTAAATGACATCCATGTTACTAAGTTTCAAAGCGGCTTAATTGTTTCATGCAGTTGCAGACAGTGGTGGCTGGTGAGATTTGAAAGTGGTAAGGCGTAAACTATCTGTGGGAGAGCAAAAAGAACAATTGATGGACAGATTGCAGAACAACGTCGTACATTCACCCCTTTATCTGTGGGAGACCACAATTAAAGGGTGGTTCTCCCCCGAGAAAATTTTGAAAACTGAGTGGGTAAATGGTGCATTTTCAAGCAAATTTGAGAAGCAAGAAGGTTCATAAAGCAATGGTGAAAGTGCAGTTATTACATTAATAAAGGGATATCATAACAACATGAGAGTGTATGGGAACCACGTCTCTCTTTAAGGAATTATGTGATAAAATACACCTATTGCAGCTTAGAAAGTTTAGGAATGATTCTCCGTGTTTTACACATTGCTTATCCACTTGCCAGTTGTTTCTTATTACTGCAGTGCTTACAACAACAGTAACACACTGGGTGCCACTGACTGTCTGCCAGTCTGCCACGTGACGTGTCAGCTTGGGCCAGGACCCAGTGGGCCAGAGTACCGACAGTGCTGACTGCCAGTACCTGGGCCAGAATCATGCAATAAAGGAAAAAAATAGCTGACGTATATTTTAAATTTTTTCGTCAGCTGTCTTTTTTCCTTTATTGATTTCTTCGCAGTAAAATCCTTGGCAAGCATTGCAGGTACACTTTGCCAACCGTGCCATGGTAGGCATAAAATCGGCTGTTCTCAAATTCATGTTTATGGGTCTTGTTTGAAGCGAACGTTTGCTCCTTGACCTTAACAAGGCTGCTGTTACACAGGTTTGCATTGACGTTCTCGCTCTAAACACTACTAACACTCTGTCTCTTTGAAGTGCAATCAGAGTGAGTCACTCTGCACTTCAAAGAGTCGTGGTGTTTATAGTGGGAAGGAACACGTCACTCCTCCTCAACAAAGGCTGGAGTCCTGGCGTCGCCTGAGGCCTGTGTTGCTTTAGTTACTTTCACCCCTGGTCTCAGCCCTCACACTCCCACAGACTCATCAGTGAGCTGGATATGAAATATGGGTCCTGACCTATTGTCTATAGGATTAGGAGAACGCTTGTTACATATATTCCTGTTAACAAAGTCAGCATAAATAATCAACGCCAACAAAGATGGCGCCCACATCGACAGAATTCATCTTCCGGTGCAGTACAAAATGTTCTTTGGGAACAGGACGACATTTGCGTGCATCCTAATCGTTACACTGACTGGGAGCAGCACATGCATCTTAGCGCCTGCGGAGGTCACAGGTCAGGGAGCACGTGGCTATCATTACATAAAAACATAGTGGTGGGTACGATGACACGCAGAGGCTGCGGATCTTGTGTGGAGCCACCGTGCGCGGAGTGGAACATTCATTCAGAAAGGAGTTACAAGTCAATGACAGTTACCCAGTTTCCTCCTGAACTATAATCCCTCTCTTTCTTCCATTCGTGTTTCTCCTTCCAAGCCAGAAAATTAATACTGCTAGTGTGTTCACTGTCAGAACACGTTTGCTGCTTATGTCACCTTAGACCCTTCCTAATCCTTGCCCGAAATTATATAAGCAGTAAAGCACAGAGCTGGCAATGTGATATCTTAACCAGCGTCACTCCTAAAATATACGAAGCTGTGCTCTTAGAGTAAGAAACAAGAAGGCCTCTCCTTGATGGTCTGGATCGATGATGAGTTGAAATGATGGTATTTGCTTAAACACAAGAGATTGCAGCAGACTGCTGCCGACATTCATAAGTTTCAGTTTCACATTTCTCAGGCTCGCCATCGACAAATTATCTAATTGCGCAGCGACCCCCACCATTCACGAAATGACCACAACAACACTTCGTTCACCTCTTAAGAGCCCCCACTCAGGGCACCCCCTCTGCGCTATCTCACTCTGTCGCAGTGCTCCTCTGCTCACGTCATAGCAGGACACAGAGAGAGAGAGATAACTCTCTTGGCCAAGGTTTAATATCCACTTCAGTGCAGTTTAACGGCCGGGCCGAGGCCAGTGTGTGTTTTCGGCAGCACATAGCGCCTCGCTCCACCCGTGCTGTTTATGGGTTTCTGTTAAGAATACCAGGACAAGATGCAAGTTCTTAACTCCTTTATTAATAGGCCAACACGCATGCTCCGTAACGTGGAGCGCAATTGCTAAAGTTTTAGTCGCTGAAATTTGCTGCAAGTATTTATATTTTTATTATTCTTTTATTTTTATTTTATTAGATTTTTTCCGTTTTTCCACTGGTTATAGTGTTGCGCAGAAGCACAGGTACACCTTTTTTTCATCAGAGAAGAGCGTGGTACGCTTATATTTGTAATGTTTTGAGTAAATGCGACTATTCTATTTAATGCGCTGCTGCACCAATGTCACCTTCCTTATTCTGTAGTTAGCTTGGTTGTACAGAAATCTAATAAGCCTTACAAATTGTTAATTAAAAGTCACTGTATGTTGCTGAAAAGTTCAAAGTAATAGATTATTTCGAATTTACAGTTTTTCTCCCGGTTCTTGTTGTTGCTTAGCTGCACTGCTACTTCTCGGGTCACTGAAGAGATCTGCTCGATCGCGTCGTGTTTGCACTCTGCGTTACTTCCTGGTTTAAGTTTTGGTGCACTAGAACGCTGAGTTCAATGTGTGTTTATTTGACTCCTAAAATGGCCGCCACGTCAATTTCTTATGACGCGATGACGTTGCCATCGGCTCCGATTCTCCTCAGCTGTTGATGACAGTTCACAGCTGCGGCCGTTGGTTTTGTCAGTTGGCTCGGCTGTACTTCTACACCTCAGGCGCTAAAGTATTGTTATCCCCACAGTGCCTGATTTTACAGCTTATCATCTGTTTCATCCACTAATTGCTGCCGATGAATCTTTTCCTCAGCACCTTAGTTCCACACACTTCGTGTTGACTCGATGACGTGGTTGCCGGCTCCGATTACGTCAGCTGCTCCTTGTCAGTTCACTGCAAACGGCCGTTTTTCTTGTCCGTTTGCTTGGCAGTTGAACGCTACTTCTCTCACATTAGTTTTCAACGCTCACTCCTTTTCTTCCTCGTCGCCAGTTTTGATAAGAATACCAGGACAAGATGTAAGTTCTTAACTCCTTTATTAATAGGCCAACACGCATCAGCTCGGCGATCAGCTGGTAACTGTCAGTTCTGACAGTTATCAGCTGGTGACCTCACTGCTGGTACGGTGTCCTCGCAGGGACACTAACGCGCACGCAGGGTAAGGTGTCCCAAGAGGGACACACGTATAATGAACACAACAGTTTCCACGGCCACGCGCAGCCGCAGCGGCTGTTGCCGATCACCTATCTGTCAATCTATTAATTGGCCAGCGGCCGCCGCCATAGAAGGAGGATTTCACATACTGCTCAGCAGCACTGATACTAACGCATGCATTCAATCAACTTTGCAAAGTAAGTAGTATGATACTATTCATGTACCGCAGCACTGTCTGCAGGCCAGGGCCTTTACTGGTAGGCCCAGGGCCTAGTACCACATGATGCAGTTCACCCTGGCATTGTTGGCATCATTACATTATTGTGGCAGCGGCGGGCCATGATGACTGTTTAATCATGATGATGATCTTGGCGATGATGGCCCGCCGTAATAATGTGTAATAAATTATAATGCCAAGGCAGAACTGCGGCATCACCATGTTACTGAATATTCCACGGGTCACATCATGATTCATGATGACATTGTAATGCATAATTAATTATAAACATGCAGCGCTCAGACTTCTGTAATTCAATCGCGGCTCGCGTGGGGATGCACAGGGAATTAAATATAAAACTGAACACTTACCCGACCGCCGGTTCGCGCCGCCTCTGCTTCCCTTGGAGCCTTCACCAACGGCACTGGAGTGGACTGGCAGCCCCTCTCAGCCAATCCTGGCGCTGCCAGCAGCGCCAGGATTGGCTTAGGGCACGGCTACTCTTCGACCGCCGCACGCCTATTAGGAGACCGAGGAGCTCCTAATGGGCATGCGCAAACCAGTGCAAACACAAGTGTGCATGACTGGGCACGGGCAAAAAATTCACCCTCCGTCCCCACTCATGCGCACTTGTGTTGTGCTGCTGCCTGCCCCTGGTGACGGTCTGACAATCATGTCAGTCAACATGACACCAGACCACCCACCCCCTTCAGTCTCTGAAGGGGGTGGGCGGTCCGACGTCATGCTGAATGACATGATTGTCAGTTCTCCCTCGCCGTCTTTGAACTTAAGTAAACTGATTCAGTTTACTTAAGTTCACAAACGCCGAGGGAGCTGTGGGCGGGGGGGGAGAAAGCAAGGACAACTATGTCCACTTATTGCTGAAACATGTCGACCATGTTCCACCTCTAGACAGCGCATTTTTTCAAACTGTCTTTAACAAATTTTTAACATTGGCGGAGTGAGCATCATCCGAATAAAGATTGTTCTATGCTCCCTCATCCAATTTTAAATACACTACTTATTTTTACTTTTTCACGCAAAAGCTTTTTCTGCACTGCACTCCCCCAGTCACACCACACTTGACCACTTACCAGTCTCGAGGAGTGGTAAACTGTACTATTGTTTGTTCAGTGGAAGAGATCTATTTACATCCTGGTCTCTTTCTGTCTGAAAATCCCAAATGATGAAGGGCGGTTCCGAGTGGTGACTGATGGGTATCTCTGACCATCTATCAGGTTGTCATTGTATACCATGTTTTATTGGTCAGTCTAGGGGTCTTTTGTTGTTTGCCTGTTCTCCGCACACTGTAACCCCACCTTTCTTCCAGACCCTCTGGTACTCCTTTGTTGTTCTGTATCTGTGGGGGCCTTTCCCAGAGATTGGTCTTTAAATATTCCCCCGGGTCCCACCCTACCGTAATGTTTTTGGTGTCGGAATTCATTCAACAGGGGTCCTCAAGCTTGCATGATTTGTGGCTGTGTTTGCTCATCCCAGCAATGGGTTCTTATACAGCCTAATCCATGTGAAGCTGCTGTGCACACCTTCTGATGCCTGTACACAAGGCATATGCAGCTGCAGTCACATGTGGTACCCCTGAGCACACCATCTGACAATGTAACTCAACACGTTTATATGTGCACTCATATCTGCCCCATGTGCAGCCGCAACCGCGGTGCAGCCCCATGCTGGTACAGCCCGCGTGCCCCATGTGGTTTGAGTGCACTGCACATGCAGCCCCTGAACACCGCTGTGCAACAGCAGCTGGAGCACTCCCTGCCCCTGTGCACCAATGCACGTCAGCTCCACCACTCACCCCTCACAGCCCACCGATCAACTGAAAATAGCATGTTTAACCCTATGCAGCCCAGCCATCCCTGCAGCCCGACATACCCACGTACAGCCCTGAACACCCCATGCAAATACCCACTCTCATGCTGCCAGTTCTACTGTTACTGTCAACTCTATAACCCTCGTACCCCACCCGTTCCGTACACCCACAATCAGTCCTGTTCCTGTTCAGCACCTACTCATCACCCTACAGCACTGCCTGGCCGACCAAGCCCCCTTGTGCACCCCCTGCATCTAGTGAGGCCCCTGCAATCAATCAATGACACTTATAGAGCGCGCTACATACCCGTAGGGTCTCAAGGCGCTTGGGGGAGGGGGGGTGCCGCTACTGCTCGAACAGCCAGGTCTTCAGCTTCTTCCTGAAGGAGAGGTGGTCTTGGGTCAGGCGCAGGTCGGTCGGGAGGGAGTTCCAGGTCTTGGCGGCCAGGTAGGAGAAGGACCTTCCTCCTGTAGTCGCTCTTTGGATGCGGTCGACGGTGTCTTCCTTGCAGCCCTGGTACACCACACAGATGACCCATGTAAAACTCCACCCCTCATGCAGCCAGTGCCACATCCCGTCTTCCCTGCAGCCCATGTAACCCCCTGCCACCCCATACACCCACAATCACTCCAAACCCAATGCAGTCCCTACCCCTCACACTAGAACCCTGTGTGCCCAACAGAGCCCTCCACACTCCCAGCGCCACCTGGGGCGCCTGCTACATCCACTGTCTTCCCTGCAGCCCTGGTGCACCCTCAGCTGCCCGGGACACCCACAGACAACCACTCCAGTCCTTGTGCGCCCCGCCCGCCCTACAGCTCTTACCCCATATCGCCCTTGAGTCCCTGCGGGCAGCTCCAGGACACCCCTAGTGCAGCCCCCAGCACCTCCCCTCCGGACAGCGTCAGTCCCTGGCCTTCTCCTATAGACCTACACAACTACTGCGTGCACCGCAGGCCACCCCACAGTGCACCACCAGCACTCTGCAGTTCCATTTTGGCACTGTGCCACCTTCTGCAGGCTCTCAACACCCCATTGTGCAACAGGGCATCCCAGAACAGCTCAGCTCCAGCCGACGTGCACACCTAAGCAGATCTACATCCCTCTTTCTAACACCTCTGCAGGCACTATACACCCCCGAAGCTACTGTGCATTCACTTGACACTGCCTCTGTACCCACCACACGTGCAGCATCCGAATAACAGCCCCGCCCCCTTCCGACCCCCCCCCCCCCACACACAACCTCATCAAAGCACTCTTTTTAGGGCTGTTAACAGCAAAAAAGGCCTGTACAGGTCAGTGAGCAGCTTCCTCTCCTACACCATTAAAAAAAATTCCTTTTCCAGGGCAAATGCCACAGCGCCCAGAAGTCTCACGCACTGCTTGTTGGTGAGAACAGCCCTTCCTATGCCCTTCACTTGTGGCCCATGGTTACTGCAGATTACACTTCATCTCCATGAAAGTGCTCATGTCTTTTTATCACTTTAAATTATTTGTAAATTAGCTAGTTATGGGTTAATGTCCGTGCTGCCAGATGAACAGCTCAATAAATAACACATACGCGTCTGGGCAGGGTTGGATTGGGGATACAATTCGGCCCAAAAAAGTGGCCCACATTCGTAGATTGCGACCTTGTAGTAATTGTTATGTGGCTGATAAAGGAGAAGTGTGTTGGCAGCCACTTGAGGAGTATGTGCTTCAATTAGCCTCACTGGTTCTTTGTGATTGTTCGCTTTACAGCTTGAGGTGTATCCTTTTTCATTTCTCATTTTTTCTTTTCATTGTATTACTTCTCTTCCAATATCTATACCTACACTTTATTAACAACACCTTAAAACCTTCCTGAAGAGTTTGACACTTTATATCAATTCATCACTAGTGACTTCTCAGCATGCTCAGACCCCCACATGGTGGCATATGAATTCTTAGGCAGTGAGCATTTGTTTAACATGAATCATGTCATCAGCGATCTTGAATAGTCGTATTTTGCCTCCACAGATTGCCCCTGAGGAAGGGACATCATGGTCCCGAAATGCATCGGGCGCTTCAAAAAATTGTTTTGTTATGTATTGTTATTATGAGAAAACTGTATAACATTCTATCACGATGTTAAGTTTCCAATTTTGAATGTACATCTTCTGATTGAACCAGAGATACATGGTTATCGTGAAAGAGATTAAATATTTGATTTAAATTTATGAAGATACATAAAAGAGTATACATAAGTGTATTCATTATCTTGCGTGATATTATTGGACTGAATAATTACACTTGCATTGTTTATTGAATGAATGTTGAATATTTAAAATACAGAGTCCACAAGGACTACATCAGCACAGTGCGCAGCGTGCTCTGCCAAACTTGGCAGTATATTTCTGTTTTCATGTTCCTTAGCACTGGACAGGCAGCTAGTGCTATGCTGTGGCACCTTTAAAAGAATTGTTTAAAAAACTTTTGGAATCTTTTTGATTAGTTAGAACAGGGAGTGCGCTTCCAACCCCCTATCTTCTGTGATAAAGGAGAAGAGCAGACATAGATGTATCTCCACTGCTTGCATGGAGCGAAGGAGGACAAAAACTGAGGCGCTTTCTCGCTGGCCCTTTGAAGCCCCACCTCTCCTTTTTTTTATTTTTTTATTTTTTTATTGTTAACAGGCTGACAAGGAAAAAATATATATATTAACGCATGATACATAAATAAATGTTTTCATACAAAGCATATACCAGACCAAATCAATCGGACAAAAGAAAAGCATGGTAAAACAAAAATAAAAGCAAAAGAGTAAAAGCGGTTTCTCTTCAGCTGTCAGACGAATTATAGTATTCAACAGATGACAAATGTCAAAATCCTTTCCTTACTGAAATTCTAAACATAAATAAAGTAAAACATCAGCGTTCTACAAAAGTTCCCCAGTTTTTTTCATGCTTTTTCAATGCTCTTATACCCCTGATATTTGCTAAAGCTGGTTTCATTGAGTGTATTTCAGTTACCAGTGCCCACCAATCCCAGACCTTGGGTGTTTCTGAACTAGTCCAGGCTCTAGCCAGAGTTAATTTGGCACAAGACATGAGTACTGTGGTCAGGGCAGCATGTGGAAATGGGACTGGATAGGTGTTTAATAAGACAGATGTAGACGTAAACGTAGGCAGCTGAATCTGTTTCATATTCAAAACTTTTTCAATGTCGCACCAGAAAGTCTTGAGACTAGGACATGAGAACAGCATGTGTACTAGATCAGCTGCTTCGGTGAAGCATTTGGGGCATTTTGTGCGGTCGCTATAAGTATTGTCAGGGGACCATTTAGAGATTCTTTCGGGGGTGTAGTATAACATACACGTTGTTTTAAATTGTTGTAGATTTAGGCCAGATGACCGTACTCGTTTGTTAATGTTTGTCAGGGAGCTCTTTATCTGTTTGGAGGTTATATTTGATCCAAATATTCGACTCAATTTATCGGCTAGCTTACTACAGTCATTTGATTTAAAAGCAATAAGAAGTCTATATGCTTCACTTATAACAGACTTATTTTTCAATGAATGTAGACAGGTCCAGATATCACATTTGGTGACCTCCAAAATTTGTTTTTTGTTAACCAAATAATCATGTATCTGTAAATATTTGTATCTCATATTTTCAGGTAGGCCATATAGTAGTTTAAGAGTGTTAAAATCCAAAAAACCTTGTGTGCCATATAGGTCCCCTAGAGCGGTAATTCCTGATCTGAGCCATCCGCGAGTAGTATTATCGTTAAAGATGTTTGGAAGGCCCGGGTTACCCCATAACGGTAGTTTTGAATGGAAAAAATTAGTGTTGCAAAAGGAGAGAATATTGCCCCATATCTTTGTTATGTCTCTTGCGGTCTTAAATTTAACCCTTTTATAGTAGTTGGGGTCGTTAGTTCTAAATAGAAACAGATTTTAATCAGATTTCAACATAAAATAATGGAAGAACAGAGCCCTTCCTTCGTTAAGTAAGGAGCGGAGACGGTTAACAAAAGACCAGAAATATAATTTAAAATCAGGAAAGTTGAGCCCTCTTTCGTGCGTGTAATTTTTCATAAAGTTTAATGATCTTCTTGCTTTTTTTGTACCCCCAAATGAAGCTACTGAATACTCCATCAAGTTTCTTAAAGAATTGATTATTTAACGCTAAAGGTATAGATCGGAATAAGTATACGTATTTGGGCAATACCTTCATCTTTATTAAGTTAATTCTGCCAATTAGATTCAGGGGTAGTCTGTGCCATTTTTTTAGTAATAAGCTAGTGGATTTGAACAGTTCGTTATAATTTATTTTGTTAATTTCTTGTATGAAGCCCCACCTCTCCATTCTCCAGTCCTCTCCCCTGCTGTAGGCCCCTGAAAAGTAAGTGCTAATGGCTTCCCATCAGCACCTCCTTGAGGCCTCTATCACACCCGAAGGGAGGCAGGCACACCTCATGCTGTGACAATCTGAGCAGCCTATTGTCATTCTACCCCTGACATTAGTCCACTGGCCTGACTTCAGTTGCTTGGTCATGTTTTGTCAAGGCAGTGACAGCCTTTCATGCTGTGCACCAGGGGTGGAGTCCAAAACACCGGCCCACAAACTGGCCTCAGCCAGAGGCCCATCGGCCGATGCCCGATTGGCCACCCTACCAATCCCAAGCTGCTTCTGGGGCGGGAAAACATACTTCAGTGCAAGCAGCTAGTGCCATCCCATGCAGAGGCGCAACAAGTGCCAAATTTCTGGGCGGGGGGCTACTAAAAATCTCGGGGGGGTCTAATCCTTCCAGCAATAGGCAGAGTGCAGATGAAGGGGTGAAAAAACAACAAAGTCTTGTTAATACGTAAAAGGTCTTTTAAAGACGAGTGAAGTACTCGGGTGCGGCTACGATAAGCTCATAAACTGTCTGTGTGTGCCCTGGAAGCTTTCTCAGCCGGGGCTGACACACACAACAGGGGGGGCTGAAGCCCTTCGAGCCCTTTGAGCCCTTTGGGCATTGCACGCCTGATCCAATGCCACTTACCGCAGGGCCTGATGTGGGTTTAAACATGGAAACCCTGAAGTCGTCTTGTTTATTTATTTTCTTTTTTTGCTAGCCGTTGGTTATACTGTTACCCTCTGTATCGGAACTGCAGTCACAAACATCTTTGCAAATTATATTAGAAACGCGCGCCATTTCAAGGTATTATTTTGCAAATGCATCTGATTTGTTAATGTACATTTAGTTCAGATAATTTGTTTGACATTTACTTTTCTTTCTAATCTTTTTCTTTTATTTCCCTCTTGCACACTGAACCTTAACTCTAACTCTAACACTGACCCTTGCCCTAATCTTAACTGTGTCCTGCTGTTTAACTTAACTCAACTCTCTTCCTGGTTAAAAATCAGTTTGTAACACAGACTTTATGCCTAACCTTGCTCCTATCCCTCATCGAACCCTAGCTTTCTTTCTTAACCTAGACCTAACACTCCCCTAGCCATAACTTTCCCCCTTAATCCTGCTCCTATTTCTCTCCATAACTATAGCTTTCACCCTTAATCCAGACTTTATGCCTAACCTTGCTTCTATCCTCCACAGTAACCCCAGCTTTCACTCTTAAATCAAACGTTATCACTCACCCTAAACTTAACTTTCACCATCAAGAAAGAACTGCTCCAATGCCTCCCTTAACACTAGTTGTCACCTTTAACCCAAACCTTACACCCAACTCTAATCCTGCTATTAACTCTAACCCACAACTCTAACACCACAAAACTTAACTCCACACAATTCCACAACTAACAATTCCAATACAACCTACATAGTTCAACTCCACTCCACATACATTCACTACACTCCAAACCAAAACACATAGTTAAAAGATATTGTCATTTACAACACCAATTCCTCTAACACCCCCAAATGTAAGACCTATTGCATTGCAAATATTTGTTCTGTATTGTAGTTCCTGTGTGGAGAATCCAGTATGGCCTGCGTTGGAAAGGACGTTGGGAGGAATAGTTATGGAGAGGGGTTGTTAAAGATGCTAAGAAGGTGACAGGGCATTCTCATTTTATCAGAAAATGGCAGGTTTAGCTGATGGCTTCACCTTTCAAAGTAAGATCTCTGAAACATGTTAATAACCCTCTAAGACAGCAAATTGGAATTGAAATCTATGAACTACAGGTTATGAACAGATCTCTAGAGCAGGCAAACAAACTGACCTTTTTAGAGTGCAATCAATAATGAATGCACACAGAGTAAGCATAGACATTTCCCATTCATTGCCATGCTCACTGAACATGCATTGCTTTGTGCATAAAGTAACACCTAGTGTTGTGCTGGATGTTGGTCACTGAGTAGTGGTTGGGTGTTATACTAAGAAACCCACCGTGATTCAATGTAATGCCTGTCAATGGCTTAATATTATCAGTGTCTAACTATTTTCAGTAGTCCTACTTCTCTTTTAACTTGCTACAATGTGGTGGTGTACTTTATACTTATGCTGTTCCACCTCTCGCCTGGGTTGTGAAATCAATAAACTATTTTTCAAAAAAAGATTTTTTTTCTGCATTTCTCTGAGACCACAACATGGGCTCTATACACCATAACAACTTACGCTTCGACAGGGATAGAATATATTGAAATGTCGGAATCCATTTCACAGACACAGGCAACAGGATGGTATGTAACTGTTACCACGGATTTTTTACAACGGATTCCATTACCACGGATTTTTTACAACGCAGGTCATTTTACAACGGATACCTTTACAACGCAATACACTACAACGCAGATACTATTACAACGCATACCATTACATCGTAAGTATAATTATAGGTAAGTTTATCTTTTTTTAAAACATTTATTAGTGGTATTTTGTTATCGGGTACAGGGGTATTTTTAGGTTTTAGGGCTGGGTTTGGGTTTTGGGGTACAGGGGTATTTTTAGGTTTTAGGGCTGGGTTTGGGTTTAGGGGTACAGGGGCATTTTTAGGTTTTAGGGCTGGGTTTGGGTTTTGAGGTACAGGGGTATTTTTAGGTTTTAGGGCTGGTTTTGGGTTTTGGGGTACAGGGGTATTTTTAGGTTTTAGGGCTGGGTTTGGGTTTTGAGGTACAGGGGTATTTTTAGGTTTTAGGGCTGGGTTTGGGTTTTGGGGTACAGGGGTATTTTTAGGTTTTAGGGCTGGGTTTGGGTTTTGGGGTACAGGGGTATTTTTAGGTTTTAGGGCTGGGTTTGGGTTTTGGGGTACAGGGGTATTTTTAGGTTTTAGGGCTGGGTTTAGGTTTTGGGGTACAGGGGTATTTTTAGGTTTTAGGGCTGGGTTTGGGTTTTGGGGTACAGGGGTATTTTTAGGTTTTAGGGCTGGGTTTGGGTGTTGGGGTACAGAGGTATTTTTAGGTTTTAGGGCTGGGTTTGGGGTTTGAGGTACAGGGGTATTTTTAGGTTTTAGGGCTGGGTTTGGGTTTTGGGGTACAGGGGCATTTTTAGGTTTTAGGGCTGGGTTTGGGTTTTGGGGTACAGAGGTATTTTTAGGTTTTAGGGCTGGGTTTGGGTTTTGGGGTACAGGGGTATTTTTAGGTTTTAGGGCTGGGTTTGGGTTTTGAGGTACAGGGGTATTTTTAGGTTTTAGGGCTGGGTTTGGGTTTTGGGGTACAGGGGTATTTTTAGGTTTTAGGGCTGGGTTTGGGTTTTGGGGTACAGGGGTATTTTTAGGTTTTAGGGCTGGGTTTGGGTTTTGGGGTACAGGGGTATTTTTAGGTTTTAGGGCTGGGTTTGGGTTTTTGGGTACAGGGGTATTTTTAGGTTTTAGGGCTGGGTTTGGGTTTTGGGGTACAGGGGTATTTTTAGGTTTAAGGGCTGGGTTTGGGTTTGGGTTTGGGGTACAGGGGTATTTTTAATATATATTTACAAATTTAAAAATTACAATTTTTTTTATTTTTTTTGATTAATTAAATAATAAATAATTCAATATAATAATTACAAAATAATAATTTACATTATATATTAATATTATATACTTACCTATAATTATACTTACGTTGTAATGGTCTGCGTTGTAATAGTATCTGCGTTGTAGTGTATTGCGTTGTAAAGGTATCCGTTGTAAAATGACCTGCGTTGTAAAAAATCCGTGGTAATGGTATGCGTGCTAAAAGTACGCGTTGTAACATCATACATCCCAACAGGATGTTCCTCAACAGCTTAAAAGACTGCATCCTATTCTATGTGTAGTTAACTTCTACACACCATAAACACAAAGGTTCTTTTCAAAGCCAACCCATTTCCCAAACACTGGTTCTTTTTGTTTTGTTTGTCATCTGTTCTCAACCAAAAGCACTCATTAAAAATCAAAACAACAACACATTTAATATCCTATTACAATGTATACAATTGTATCACTGCCTGTGTGTGGTTGTATGAGTAGCTGTGTAAGTAACTGTGTGGTTGTGTAAGTGGGTCTTTAGTGGCTGCATAGGTGTGTAACTGGGTGTGAGAGTGACTGTGTGGGTGTGTCAGTGGTTATGCTGTATGGGCATGTGAGTGGGTGTGTAAGTAGCTGTGTGGGTCTGTGAGTTGGTGTGTAGGCGGAAGACGGGTGTTTATGTTGGTGTGTGAGTGGGTTTGTGAGTGCCTGTGAGTGGGTGAATGATTCTGTGGGTCTCTACGTGGATGCGTGAGTTACTGTATGGGTGTGTAAGTGGGTGTGTGACTGGATGTATGGATGTGTGAGTGGGTATGGGAGTCAGTATATGAGAGTGTGAGTGGGTGTATTATTTTTTTTATCTGCATCCTCGGATTTGCTGCAAATTCACGGGTAGTATGTGAGTGCCTGTGTGTGTATGTGTATGTGGGTATGTAAGTACCTGTCAGGGCCTGTGAGAGGGTGTGTACGCGATTCTCTGGGTCTGTGTGTGGATGTATCAGTGACTGTATGGGGGTGTGAAAGGGTGTGTTAGTGACTGTATGGGGGTGCGAGTGGTTGTATGGATATGTGAATGGGTGTGTGAGTAGTTGTATGGGATGTGAAGAAATTGTGTCTGTGGGTTTGTGAGTGGGTGTATTTTTAAATGGGATGTTGGTCCACAGCTCTGTCACAGAGTGGTGTATGAGTGTCTATGTAGGTCTGTGAGGGAGGTGTGAGTAAGTGTATGTGTGCCTGTGTGGGTCTGTGAATGGGTATTTGAGTGTTTATCTGGTTCTGTGAGTGAATGTATTAGTGACTGTATGTGTGTGAGAGGGTATGTGAGTGACTATGGGTGTCTGAGTGGGTGTACGCAGGGCAAAAGTCCTATAAAAAGAAGTGGGGGGACTGACCAAGTTAGGCAGTATGCAAGTGACAACACAACAACACAACAACAGTGACATCACAATGCGTGACATTCCACGTTGCATCACAGGAACGGACATCACAAGCAGTGACATCAGATACTAAGATCTCACATATAAGTTTATCAGGTGTATCATATGTACATTTAAGTGCTTTATGATATTTAACAAATGAGATTTGGAGTCGGGTTTGTGCCAAAAAAGTGGTGCAATCCTGATGCAAAATCAAGGCCTCAACTAATAAAACATTTTTAAACCCTCCTATAAATAAATTAGAAAAAGATACAGTTGATGGACGGAATGCTAGACAATTCAAACATTCACCCCTAGTCACAAGGATCTGGGTTTAATCCATCATTCTTTTGCTCACCAACCCAGTTTGGACCCAGCCATATGCAAATCAGTCTTGACCCTGTTCCTTGTGGGACCTCTCCAGCCCGAACAGCCAAGCCAGGTCTTCCCTGGACCAGATACAAGCATCCTGGGATCAGTTTCCGGGCATCACCCTTCATCAGACAGGTTAGCTTAAATCCAGTGATGTAGTGAGCACGGGACCCACGTCTGGGAATACTGTAGTGTAGTCCCAACAAGTACCCTGTCATGCAGGAACTACAATTACGGATAACATATACTGTGGGTCTGGTGGCAGACTGACTAGCCTGGCTGAAGAAGGGTGACATACCCTGAAACCGGTCCCAGTCCCAGGATGCTTGTTTGTGGTCCATGGAGGACCTGGCTTGGCAGTTCAGTATGGACTGTTACCATGAGGCATAGGGTCAAGACTGATGTGCATATAGATGGGTCTAAACTTGGGTGGCATGGTGAGCAAAAGAACAATGGATTTAACCCAGATATCTTGACTGGGGGTGAATGTATGTTTCATATAGCATTCTGTCCATCATTTGTTTACGTAGCATAAATACATTCGCAACAAGGAAAAGCATGGTAGTAGATCTGTTCTGCTTAATTGGTTGCAAAGTCTGCATTTTAAAATATTTTATGGGGTTAACTCGTCTGCTGCAGAGACACCCAGTAAATCTCAGGGAATGATAATAATGGGGAGGTAACTTTGGAGGTTAACTCATTTGTTGGAGAGATCTGTGTTTTGTTTAGTCGCAAATTTTCATCAAAGTATTATAGAAGATTAGATTGTCTCCTAAAATGCATAATCACCCAATGCTCTTGGGGGTGAGGGGGGGACTGGGAATTTGGGGATTGTTGAACCTCTATTTGTTTGCTATTCTCTTCGGGTTTGTTATTCATAATATCGTAATGCACTTGGTGTGCATCTTATACAATGTAACACTTAATTATGCAACTGTACTCTGATATGTGTATGTTATACCATATGCCAAATGAAAATGCAATAAAATATGTTTAAAAAAAGTTTTATCCTGCAAAGCACTTCATGTAACATGCAGATCAACAATTTTTATTTTATATAGATAGGTAATCAATTGTATTACTTCTAGTAGACCACAGTGAAGTGTATTTGACTCCTACACCTTGTAACCATGACTGTCTCGTGTAACACGTCTTGTACATTGATTTGCACACTTACATAATTTATTTTGAATGGATAATTTGTATGTTATGTAAAGCACTCCAACCCTCTGCATTGGGATGAGTAGTACTATAAAAGAAATTAAATGCTGCTATTTAAATTGTTATTTGTGTAAATACTGGACAGGCCAACCCATCTGACATTCTTACAGTTCATGTACTTATATACAGGGACTGAACAAAGTGAAAAGAATGCATCTCTTAAGTACCTGTGAAGAGATAACAAACACTGTGCTTTTTTTTCTTCTCCCTTGCATTTGCATTTAAGCGTGAGATTCCAGGCCGCCTCCAATACGATACTAGATCACAAGGAGGCTTGATGGCTACTTAACTTTTCACTTTATCTTTGGAACAGCTGGAGGTGAAAGAAAAGGTCCCTCACTGCCTGCACGTTGCTGCTGGGAACGGAGAGCAGACAATGTACAGGCGCAGCTGAACCTGTCCCAGTGTCTTACCCTGGGACAAGTTAAACATATTTCTGTGGGGCCCAAATTCTTGGGAGGGGGGACAGCATCTACCCTGTGAAGATAGTGGGTGGACGGCGTGTACCCATGTGTCTCCCGACTCGTGCCCTGGGTGTACGGATGTGTGAGTGGGTGTGTGTATGGTTGTGTGGGGGTGTGAGGGAGTGTTTGAGTGGGTCTGTCAATGGATGTATTCTTTATTTAATTGGGATCTAAATCTACAGATTTTTCATGGACTCACATGGGGTGGTGTATGAGTGTCTGTATGGGTGTGTGAGTGCCTGTGTAAGACTGTGAGTGGGTGCGTGAGTGGTCTCTAGATCTGTGACTCACGGTGTGTGAGTGACTGTTTGGGTGTGTGAGTGGGTGGATGGATGTGTGAGTGGTTGTGTGGGGTGTGACAGAGTGTGTGAGTGTATCTGTGAATGGATGTGTTTTTTAAATTGGATCCATGGATCCATTTCTGATTTACATGGGGGTCTGCGCTGAGCACCTTGGTGGATCCTCTGTTTCTCAAACTGGAAAAATAAAATTGTGCCAATTTCTTGCTCATGAGGGGTCCCTCACAGACCCCTCTATCAGTCCTATGGAATCAGGGTACCTCACACCCCTTCTGTCCTTTATATATTTTATCCCCCCGTAATAGTGTCCTGATTCACAAAATGATGGCTGCAACTTTTCTCTCAGGGTGCAGCCAGCCAATCACAGCATTGCTTTTGGCACGTGGGTCCGCGTCTCATGATATACATAATTTTTTGTAAATTATTACCACCAAAACCACTGAAAAGATTTACACCAAATTACAAAAAGTACTCTTTCTGGACCAAGATCTAGGTTTCTGGCAAATTTGTTGACATTCCGTTCAGAGGCTCGAGCTGTAGTCATGTCTAAAATTTGTATGGGGAATTGCATGGGTAAAATGCATTTTGGGACCCCCCCTTTTTTCTCGGACCCCCACATTAAGGATCATCCTGAAACCTTTGAAACAGCAACTGAAGTGAGTGGCAAACTAATTTTGAAAATTCCATGATTTGCTTTTTTTTTGTTTACCGACAATCATTTCTGTTTCCAAAGAGACATAATACAGACTCACTCAAGAGCAGTATAGTTTATTTACAGCTTTCACCCAACACTTTTCAGGCAAAATATTTTTAAATGTGTTTGTGTATGTATATATGTATATATCTGTGTATATATATATATATATATATATATATATATATATATATATATATATATATATATATATATTCCTTCGAGTTCCCAGCGTTTGTCCAGAGCCTACACAGCAAACACGGAAAAGAGAATAAAGCCACCAAGTAAGCGCGTTCCAATTTCAGTGCATTTATTCGTGAATGAACAGCCCACCAGTCGTCATGACGCGTTTCGCCTCAGCCGAGGCTTGATCACATGTCATGCAAGGAGAGTAGGAGGCAACATATATAGTATAGGTGGTCATGTGACCAATG
Organism: Lissotriton vulgaris; assembly: GCF_964263255.1. Lineage (NCBI taxonomy): Eukaryota > Metazoa > Chordata > Amphibia > Caudata > Salamandridae > Lissotriton > Lissotriton vulgaris. Next base: position 1,102,002,010 of record NC_141694.1, on the reverse strand, counting down.
CAACATTTCACAGTTTTTAAAGTCACAGTTACCAGTTCAGTAAGAATACTGGGCGTAGTGCCCTATTTCCATACATGAAAATCCCTGTTTCCCACACTAATTTAGCAGTGTGAGAATTCTTCATAGCAGCAAGGTATAGATGTGCAAATACGCAAACAGCTAGATACAGTACATTATAACTTATCTTTAGAAAAAATTGTTCTCTAAAAAAGCATATATATATACATATCATTGTACAAAATTAATATATGTACACAATATAAATATTTTAGATTTTCCTTAAAAGATTAAAAAAGGAAAGCACGTCATAAAAACCACTTCATTTCAAAAACAATTACATTTTTGTTTAAAAACCAATGTGGATTTCATTATTTGTTAATGCTGCACATCTAACAGGGATTAGGGTGGAATGTATGTGCTTTACTGCGGTTCACCGTCACACCCAAAGTGGGTGAAGATGTTTAGATTCTCCTATGGATTGTTATTTGAACTGTGCCAAATATATGTGTTCTCCTAAGGGGTTGTATTTAGAAAAGTAAATATTAAAGTGACAATGCTACGAAAAATTAGAATCATAATTAAAGAAAATTAAAATTTCAGGCTGCCGAATCGGTTTATGTTAGATAAGCATCTAATTATCAGAACTAGTAGTGGTCTTTGTATATTATATCACAGACAAGTATAAAGATCTTCACTACTGTTAAGCCCTCCCGGTTGTTTGCTGTTGAGCTCTAATATATAGCGCGTTTCCAGAAGGCGCAGCTTGCCATCCCTGTCCCCTCCTCTTTTAAGGGGCAGGACTGAGTCTACCAGATAGTATTGTAATAAGTCTGGATTGCTGTTGTGTGAACTCTCAATGTGTCTTGCGACTGGATAGGATTGGTCCTTCCCTGCAATGGCCCTTAGGTGTTGTAGGATGCGTTTATGTGCTGGCAGCCGAGTGCTGCCGACATACTGCAGACCACACGGGCATAACAAAATGTAGACTACAAACTCTGTTTTGCATCCTAGCTTCTGTCTGATGGCTGTTGGCTTATCCTTAAAAGGACTTTGGTAGTGGGTTTTATTAATTGCATGTTTACAGGCTTTGCATGTTTGACATTTTTTGAAGCCTGTAATTCTTTCCCACCACTTTTTTGGGACCTCAAGAGTGTTGCTTACCAGGGCACTGCCTAGTGAGGGCGATTTTCTAAAGGTTATTTCAGGTCTCCCTTGCACCAACCCGCCTATAACAGGGTCCCCCTGTACCAAGTTCCAGTTCTTCGTAAATATTTTCCGAATTTCAGCATGTTGTTGGCTATATGTGATAATTGCCCTACATTGTATTTCTCCCTTCTCTTTAGTTGTGACCGGCTGGTGCTCTAATGTCTGCTGTCTTGTAAGTTTGGCAGTTTTCTTGATTGCTTCATCAATTATTCTGTTACCATATCCCCTCTCTAGGAATCGCTTCTTGCTAAGATTTTGTGCAAGGGTGCACTCCTTTTCTGTGCTACAGATTCGCTTGAGGCGTAGCATTTCCCCATAGGGGATGCTACGTATGAGGTGGCAGGGGTGGTGACTAGAAGCATGTAGCACGGTATTGCCTGCTGTTAATTTTCTGTGCAGTTTTGTCTGGATATGTCCATGCTCAATATATACTTCAACGTCTAGAAAGTTTACAGATAAGTCACTAATGGATGAGGTAAATTGTAAATTCAATTCATTCACATTTAAGTTCTCAATGAAGGCCCTGGCACTATCATCTGAGCCCCTCCATATCAAGAAGAGATCATCAATGTATCTCAGATATAATACAATGTGTTGATCAGCAGTGGTTCTGTGTTGCCCCATGAGGACCCGCTCCTCCCACAGCCCCATGTGAAGACACGCGAAGCTGGGGGAGAAGCAGGATCCCATGGCAACACCCCTTAACTGCTGGTAGGCCTGGCCATCAAACGTGAAGAAATTCTGCTCTAGGCAGATATGCAGCATTCCCATGAGCATTCTAGTATGGTGTGCATGTTGTGGAGAGCGCTTATCAAGATAAAATTGTGCTGCTTTTAAGCCATCTGCATGCCTAATCGAAGTGTACAGGGAGCAGATATCTAGTGTCATCAACAGATAATCACTTTTCCATTCCAGTTGAGACAATTTGCAAATAAAATCAGTTGTGTCTCTGATATAAGAGTCCAAACCCTTCACCCATTCTTGCAGAAAGAAATCTATATAACGTGACACATTCTCTGTGGAACTGCCGATCGCCGAGATAATGGGTCTCCCGGGAGGTTCAAGTGGGTCCTTGTGAACCTTTGGTAGCAGATAAAACGTTGGGATCACTGGGAAGTCTGTTTTGAGGAATTTAAATTCATCCATTGTTATTAATCCACTACTTCGCCAGGCCATCAGTTTTTCATTTAGATTCTTCCATGCTAATTTAATCGTCACAATGTTAGATTTGCGATAGCATGCTGTATCTCCAAGCTGTTTTTCTGCTTCTGCAATATATTGTTCGCGTTTACACAAAACAATGTTTCCACCCTTATCCGCCTGCTTCACTACTAGTTTCTCATCTGATTTAAGTTTTTTAATCAGTATGTTGTAGCGTTGGTTTTGGCGTGCAATGACTTGGCTTTTTTTGTTGGTTTTGGTATATAGTTTCTTGAGATCTTCCACAATAAGTTCTTGATAAATGTCCAAGTTGTCATGAAGGGAGACAGGATTGAATGTCGATTTGGGTTTAAAGGGTGTCATCTTGGCTGTTCCAGATGTCTCATTATCAGCCAAGATTTTTTCTTCATTTTGCAATGCCCAAATTTCTTCGAAGGAGGGTGTTAACAGAGAAGGACTTGCTGTAATAGATTCCACATCTTTCCGACGGGGCTGTAAGCGATAGTGATTTGTCAATTTCAGTTTTCTTACAAAACGGTAAGTGTCCATACGTGTGCCCGCATAATCAAAGTTTCTCGGTGGGCAAAATGAGAGGCCTAGACTTAGTATTTTAGTTTCGTTGGCAGTTAAGGGAGTATTTGTCAAATTTATCACAGAGGGGGTCCCTAATGTTGCCCCCCGTTTTTTGTTCCATTTCTTTAGGTTGTTTTTTTTGGTGCCAGCTGATTTTGTGGCATCGGCGCCGCTCAAGGCGTTTTCGGTTTGAGTATTGTTTGGTTGTGAGAATTTGACTCTTGGCCTCAATGTGTCTCGTCGGGCCTCGCACAGGCGGCTTACTTCCTGAGCCGGCGTGAGTGCTGTAAACCCCAATGGAGTGCTCCTTTGGTCCATATCCCTGCCTTCCGTCGAGCTCAAGCTAACTGAGGAAGCCGAGCTTGTTGTTCCCCTCATGGTTGTTGTTTGATTATTGGTTTTCGGCTGGTTCTTGATTTTCTCGAACCTCCGAGCAAATGTAAAAATATGGCCGTTTAAATAATCAAGTCTGTCCCTCTCGAATTTGAAAGCTTTTCGTTTTTTTATTATTTCCTCTTCTTTGTTTAGTCTTGCTTCCATCTCCTCCCTCATTTTTTTGATCAATGTCTCATCTTCCCCCAAAGTTCCCAGCTTCAACATCCTCTATTTTAGCCTGGATTTTAATCCTATCACTCTCCGCATATTTAATTAGGATAGCCATCAACTTTGCTGACGACTCCAAATTCGCCGTGGCCCACTCTTCTAACATGCGGGGATCAGGCGTTTCATAGCTGGGTGCGAGTGTTATCCGGAGGCCGCGTGGAACTCGTCTGACCTCCAAATACATTGAGAGAGATTTGTTCTCCCACCACTTGGACGTTTCTTATTTAGTTAATTTTTCAAGTTTCCGGAAAAGATCTCGTGCATTTGGGTTTATGTTACCCGTATTGGCAGTTGAAGATATAGATGCTGTTGCCCCACCAGCCGGGGTGATAAATACCGATTCAGCAGTCTGCTCCCTGCTCCTTATCACGGCAGCCGACATGGTGAATTAGGCTAGTTGGTTCACACTAAATTGGATTGGATCACAACTCTCAAATAGACAGTTCCTGAGAGTGATTCCTTGCGCACTCCTCACTGCGACATTCATACGCAACCCTACCTTGACCCGGTTGCCGGCGTGTCCCAATCTCGTTCAGACACTCGGCTCCTCCAGTCAAGTCGGGTGTGTGCTGGCTCGCAGGGGCTTCTCGCGGCTTCCTCCACACCGGAGTACGATGTCCGGTTCCGGGTTACGGAACCTTCTGCTTCCTGCCGCTTCTCGCCACTTTTTAGAGGAGGGGCTCTATTCGTGCCTTGGAGGCCACCAGGCACAAACAATTCCTTCGAGTTCCCAGCGTTTGTCCAGAGCATACACAGCAAACACGGAAAAGAGAATAAAGCCACCAAGTAAGCACGTTCCAATTTCAGTGCATTTATTCGTGAATGAACAGCCCACCATGACGCGTTTCGCCTCAGCCGAGGCTTGATCACATGTCATGCAAGGAGAGTAGGAGGCAACATATATAGTATAGGTGGTCATGTGACCAATGCAACATTTCACAGTTTTTAAAGTCACAGTTACCAGTTATATATATATTTCACTGAAAAAACCATAGGTTTCACACCAGTTATAGTTAGCTGGAAATTTTACTGACATAAAACCATAGAAATTCCAACGTTATAGTTAGTTGGACTCACTATAACAAGCGCGCCTGCAATGCACTGCTGATGACGTCACATATTACATCACTCATGACATCGTCAGTGACATCACTCATGACATCACTGATGACACCAGCCAGTGAATGTGTGTCTTTCTTTAAAATTAATATGTTTAATATTTGTATTTGTAAAGGTTGATGGAAGAATAAATGGTTAAATAAGTATGTAAATGGATGTTTTTTAAAAAAAAAAATGATTGGTTAACTGCTTTATTAAGTGTATTTTATTGAATACATATATTAGCGAGTAACTTTTAAATATTGAAATATATGTATCAGTGTTTCACTTTGTGTATAAGTAGCTGCATGGGTTGGTGACTGACTCACTGTTTGTATGTGTTTTGAAGACAGCATATGTGCAGGACTGTATGGGTGGATGAGTGTGTATATGTGTGTGTTAGTGAGTGAATGACTGTCTCACTATTGTGTTTTTTAGTAACAACATATATTTTATTCTAGTGTATTTGAGTTTTGATGTATATAAGTGAGTAAATGTGAGAGTAAGAGATTGTAAGAGTTCCTGTTTAAATAAGTATATCTTTATATAAATGATTGTTTAAGAGAGTAAGTATGTGTAAGTTTCCCTAGAAGTAAAGAGGTAGTGTGTGTATAGTTTTATATGCAAATAAATGAATGTTCAATAATTTATTTGCATGTGTGAGTATGTGTGTGAGTAACTTTTGGATGACTGTCGGTGTATAACAGGATGTATAGATGTATCACTACATATGATGAGTGAGTATATGTATGAGTGACTATATAGAATTGTTGGTAAATGAGTGGATGTCTATATAGATGGTGGAATTACTGAATTGGTTGTTGTAACTGGTATGGGTATCTCCATTTTTAAAAAAATGTTAGTTTCTATTTTTGAATATCTATTTCAAGGGTTACATTACACTAAAAGGAGGTCTGTCACTCTGTCACAAGGATGGTGTCATAAGTGATGTCATGAGTGATGTCACTGACGATGTCATGAGTGATGTAATATGTGATGTCATCAGCAGTGCATTGCAGGCGCGCTTGTTATAGTGAGTCCAACTAACTATAACGTTGGAATTTCTATGGTTTTATGTCAGTAAAATTTCCAGCTAACTATAACTGGTGTGAAACCTATGGTTTTTTCAGTGAATTTAATAGGTTTTTTAAATGCTAATTCCTAACTATAACTGGTGTGAAACCTATAGTTTTTTCAGTGAATTTCATAGGTTTTTTAAATGCTAATTCCTAACTATAAATAAGGCCTCAAACCTATGAAATGTAATATTTTTTATAATGAATCCTATATTGTATATTTTTATAATACTTTTTTTTTTTTTTTTTTGCCCTGGTGCGCTCCCGGTGCGCGCCCCGGTGTGCGCACTGGAAAGCGCAGTTTTCTGGAGCGCCCCGGGTCGTGCACCGGTGAGCGTCCCATTAGCGCTATTGCCGCGAACGAAAACATTGTGACGTATCACGTAGCTGCGCCCGCGTGATACGCACGGCGTAAGCGCACCCGGAAGTACTCGAGCGAATACGATCGCGCAAGGTAAGCATCTGACGTGCTTACGCGACGCGCCCCGTGGAACGCCCCCGGGCGCGCCCGTGGGCACGTCGCGTAAGCGCGTCGGGTTATGTGACCTGAAAATAACACTTTTTATTGGTGCAGAACAGTTTTGGTTTCCAAATGATGAAAGCCCGGGTCATGTGACCTGAAAATAACACTTTTCATTGGTTCAGGACAGTTTTTTTATCCAAATGATGAAAGACCCCACCTTTTTTCCATATTCTGACTTTGTCCTTTGACTGAGGAAGACCTATTTGGAGATCTTTGAGAAATATGTTGTACTTTAAAATGGCTACAGTAGCAGCAGCAGCTGGAGCATCTGCACCATCACTACCACCAACACCACCAAGAGGACCACCACAACATCACATTGGTGGTCAAGAAGAAGAGGAGGAGGAGGAGGAGGAGGAGGAGGGTAGAAGGTGGCTGCCAGAAGACAATACCCCATACAGGCCAAGGCAGCACATTGTATGGGAGTTTTTTCTATCACAGAGGGCAAGAAGAAAGTCAATGCGCCACAGGTGACTTGCCAAATCTGTGGCATTGAACTTTCAAGGCGGAACCCTAACAAAAAATATTCATTTGGTAATAATACCATGATTAGGCACATGCACCACAAGCATCCGAACAACTATACTGCCGCAGAGGTGAGAGAACTGGCCAGTAACCCTCCCCAATCTTCAACCAGCACCTCCAAAAGAAAGCAACCCACTCCATCGGGACAAGAGACAAGGGAGACGATCCCTTGCATACAACCACAGTTTGGTGAATTCAGGATCACATGTATTTTTTGTGGTAAGACCATCTCCTATGGTGAGCAGAGCATAAAGCTCATCCCCCTTGCTGGTGACAGCCCCAAAAAACCCTAATTTTTTCCTGATTTTTTTTTGCTCCAGTTGAGCCATTTTCAATTCCCTGTTTTTTGTTTCTCCCCATATAAATAACAAAAAAATATAAAATAGTTCATAAAAGCCAAAAAAAGTACAAAATGTTCAAAAAACCATTAAAAAAATATAAAACAACAAAAAGAAAAAAAAAACTGTTCTTTTTAGAACTACCTCCAAATTATAAAAAAAAGGCTACATTTTTTTAAAACTCTATCATTCTTTTTTCCTCATGGAACGCTCCCCGGTACGCTCTGCGGTGCACGTACCGGGCGCTCCCCCCACGCAAATCAAAAAAAACATTATTTTCTTTGCCCCGCGGGGCCCTATTATAGCCCCCACATCAAACCTCGGAGGTCAGGGGGGTCTACTCTGCCCCTTATGCTCATTTCCCCCTTTGTTTTTGCCACCTCTTGTGTCTCGATCCTACCGAGACACAAGATGGTGGCCTCTCCGGACTGTTTGGAATGTTGACAGACACCCTAGCGCCAATCAGCTTTCCGCGCGCGAACTCGCGTGGCGCGCTGGTTAGCGCCCCGGTGCGCGTACCGGGGAGCGCTTATAGATATATATATTTTTTGGGACCTAAATTACTCAAAATCCACTGGAGCACATATCTTGAGACATAGCAAAGGCGCATCGGGCTACCAGTCCCTACAATTTTTGCCAAGTTTGGTGGAAATCCATTCAGCCGTTCGGGCTAAAAGTGAGGTTGACCGCCCTATGGAAATTAACATGGGGAAAACACATTTTGGGACCCCCCTTTTATCTCGGCCCCCGCTTGACAAATCCCCCCCAAACTTTCAGGGAAGGACCGGGGCGCCGCGAGGCAAATTTGAGGAAATTTTCAGGCAGATTCCTCAACCGGCTCTAAAGTCATTCACAATAGAATGTTGAGGTTTTATATTGAAAATAATCCTAACTATAACTACCTACTGCGACGGCCAGTAGGTAATATATAAACGCGTCAAGCAGCCAATAAGTGATTAAAACTTATTTGGAATTCAAAATTTCACGGAGTCAGTGCCTTTCTTGTATGCAGAAGTTTGGAGTTTGGAGCATATATATAATAATATATATATGCGTTTAAAAATATTACCAAAATAGTTCCAATCAAAAGAAAATCCCAAAATAAAATTAACAGTAAAAAGAATTATAAAAGTTATATAACAATTATTTAAACTAATATATTAAATATAACAAATAAAATCTGCTTTATAAGAATAAAATATACCCTAAACAATACAAAATGTAAACATACAACATTAGCTAGCAATAAAAAAAACTATAAATACAGGCAAACAAACATTATACAGAAAATTTGACAATTCCAAATCCATCCTATTAAACTACAAGTGAGGAGGTATATTTACAATTACCATTTCAGTCTGCACAACTGTAGGGAAAGTGTTGGACTCCGGAGTAGTAAAATCTACTATTCCTACTTCAATTTCTTCAACAATAGGGCAAGTGTTGGACTTGGAGTGGTTAGAATTATAATCACTCAAGTCTAACTAAGAGTATGGAAAGTGTTGGGCTTAGTGGAGGTTAGATTTACTATTTCCATTCCAATCAAATAATCAGTAAGGAAAATGTTGAACTCTAGAGGGGTTAGATTTATAATTCTCACTTCGGTCTTAATAACATTAGTGAAGGTCTTGTACTCCGGAAGGATTAGAATTACTTTTTCCACTCCAATCTATATATAGTCGGAAAATTGTTGGACTCTACGTGGTGTTACATTTACTATTCCCCCTCCAGTCTACACAACAGTAGGGAAAGTGTTAAACACCAGAGGAGCTCGGTTTCCTATCCTTACTCCAGTCTAAGCAACAGTGGTGAAAGTGCTGGATTCCAGAGAGAATACATTTCAATGCAACAGTACATTAATTGTTGGAATCTGCAGGGATTTTCTCTGGAGGGCTTAGATTTATGATCCCCTTTCCAATATACACAAAAGTAGGGAAAGTATGGGGCTCCAGAGGGGTTAGATTTACTAGTCACACTCCAGTGTAACCAGCAGTGTAAAAAATGTACCACTTTGGAGGGACTACAAAGCACGATCCACCTCCTAATCATTTTGAATAAAATATGTAAATACCTAAAATTAAAAAAAGATTATATTTATTTTATAAAAAACACATATATACTACTATAAATAATAACACTAAAAAAAGTTAATGAAATGTACTTCCCTGCCACAACAAAGCAAATATCAAACAACAATAGCTTACATAATGAATGTAACATTTCTGTCTAAACATTACTTAAAAAAGCATGTTTTCATACATTGCACGAACATTATTACAAAAAGTTAACACTGAATTATTAAATAAAAGAAATAATGTTCATTTTTATTTCCAACAATAAAAAATAAATAGTTATGAATTAATCAATTAAGTAATATTAACAATTAAGTTAACTTATACTATAATTCCAGTACCTTTCCACCCTATTCCCCTACAAATCCAACATTCCGCTACTACATTATTAACTCAATTTTTAAATTACAAACAATATTATACTAACAAAACAAACACCTGAAATTTATATTATGACTATTATATATTAAATTATACCAACAATTTTTTTAAAGATATGTTTAAGTAAATAATATTTTAAAAACATATTATTTAAAAACCAATTACATAGCGAAGCACTATATTTTTGACAATGACATTCTATAACATGATATTTCTCCACTAATTTTGACACAATATGTTGTGCATCACCATCTTAAAAATCAATATTTTGTCCAAACATCTGCTGGGCCATGGCCCATTTGGAGGAGCGTCTTTACTGCCAAAGCCTTTTGAAGGCCAGCTCACTAAGTGCTAGATGAGCTTGTACAACTTTAATTCTCTAAAAGGTTCTGTCAGTAGTCTACTAAAGTTGAGATAAGTTGCCATACGTTATGAGGAAATTGTAAGTCTTGAGAATGCCATCACTGAAGACCGATTTCCTTAATAAGATCAAGAAACACTAAGGGGGCTTGCAACATCCTTTTAGGGTACATCAGTGGTGTTTTATTCCTCATAACACATGAATGCCCTATTTTCCTTCTCACAAATTACTTAAATTATTGCTGTCTTGCTCCATCATATAGAAGTGTTTGGTTGAACCTTGGCTGCTGGTTTATCCAGCAGGCATTAAGACTTCACAAATCCCCTGTAATAACTGATTACAGATGAGCAGCAACGTAATTTATGTATTATAGATGTCTAGAACCGTCACAACTTAACTGTAATACAAAAAAATGGAGACAGTTTTTTTTATACAGGGACTATAGGTGCCTATCTATTATAATGTAATAATACACAGGTAAATACATTTTTTAATGAATAAGGGGGATATACTGACTTTATGGTTGCAGATACACAAAAACCCCTGCATACATGTATGTACAAGCAACGTAATTGGCTTAGGTGCTGCAGCTTGGCTGATACGCACAGTTCAGAGAGTTCCCTCAAGTACCTCTTTGTTAGTTATGACTTTTTTCACAGGAGTAGTAGCCTTACCAAAAAGTCCAGATGCCACACACTGTAAGCATAATTAGGATTGGTTGCTTGTGGCCTGATGGGAGAAAGCACAGGTGTCGGGCAGACAAGTCCAGCACAGTAATTGTCTTTATGTAGCAGGCCCCTTGCTCAGGTGCAATTTGGTTGTAATTCTTGAAGCTTCTGTGAACGCCAGCCAAGTCTATACAGTACAGGAGGGTCATAATCTATGAATGCTGCCTCATGGCATGTCTGATTTTAGTGTTTTAGCTGGCAGCATCTGCCAGCAACAGCAGGCGTGTTAGATGGTTCTCAGATACCCAGGCAATGGGGACAACGGGTGGGGTGATCACCTCTCATAGATGCAAGTTCTTGACAGGGACGGTAAAAATTCAGGGCAAAAATGCTGGACACAAAGTCAATTTTACAGAAACATCTATGTAAGCCAAGCAATAATAAAGGGAACCAAGGACTGGGATGAAGAAGACTATGACTCGGGAGTAATGAAGATTACTGGTAAGTGACCAAGTCATCAGCCATGCATAGTGTACCTCCACAACGGCATAGTTCATCACCACACAGAGTACAGGGCACTACCACCAACACCGCATTTAGTTATAACCTGAGGCACACTGCACCATCACCCTCAGAACCATACACCACCACCTGCTTTAAAGTGCATTATCACCCACTGAGTAATGTAATCCCTCAAATGGCATAGAGTACCAAAAACAAGGCACAGTGCGCTACTACCACAAAATAGTGGATGTAAGGCTCAATTTTCGGACAATCCATGTAATTAGTGGACATGTTGTCACGCAATATCAGGAGGACATTCAACGGAACTAGACTGACTGCGGCAATATAATTCTGGCAGCCAGTGCAATAAGTAACATTTTTGGCACAATGCAGTCTGTGGTAGGCTTTAACTTCGTTTTTGATGATTTGAGATTTTTTAAAACAAGTTTTCTAGTCTTCAAATGCTGAAAAGTGCTTAACTAATAATCTATAATACCAAGTGCCCCGGGAACGCACAAAGCAGGCGCAAACGCCTGTTTCGCGCCCGGGGCACTAAGTTAAAAAAACAATTTAAGTAGAATACTTCCTGTGCTACTTATCTGACCGATGATACCACACTGCTGAGTTGACAGGTGATTGCTCATTGGTCAGTTGCCAGAGTGTATTTTATGTTCCACCCTTTTTTGATGTGTTTTATGGCATCCAGCAAATTACCATCAACGAAGGGCCCCAACGGTATCTTTTAAATCAACCAAGCTGTTATGCTCGCATGTTATTGACCCGTTTCAGGCTTGGTAAATTTTTCCGCTTGACCACTTTTCCAGACTGCAACAACTGGTCAAGGGAGAACCTAGTATGCCCATGTGATGATACTTCTGTCTAATCAAATATTCCTTGTATATTATTTTGTAAATGTTATACTGTACCAAGGGGGGTTTCTGAAACCTATTTTAAGGGCGTGGGGGCATCGCACTTGCAGACTAGCATTTATTAAGCTGCAACAGCTAGAAAATGATTCTGTTATCTATGCTGTATCTAGCTTTTTAAAACTAGCAATCAAGTTCAGAAATTCAATGTAAATAACATTGAGAACTAACCTTATTTTTAGACTTTCCTGTTTTTATTGGAATACATTTCCTAATATTGGTGAATGTTGTAACTGTACCATTTATAATGAATGTGTTAGGCACTTTTAATGTATGCTTTCATGATTTCAATTTTGAATATCGAATAATTTGAATTTGAATTTGACATCCAGGGAGTTAGAGTGCGAGAATTCTGTCTCTGTATTTGACACAGTTCTGGCTACCTAAGACTGTAGCCTAGTGCCTTTCCAGATTTCACTGACTCACTTGTTAGGCATTTTGGGCTATGTGGTTGTAAGGTTAAGGGGGTAATCCTTCAGAAATGTTTTATTGTCCTGAGGAGGGTCGTTTGTACTTTCGACGCTGGAAGACCGAAAAGTCGATGTATTTTCTCCTGTCATTAATAAGCGAAAAGCACCATCCGTATCTGAAGAATCTATGCTTGAATGAGGATGCTTAAATTGCACAATAGAACATTTACAATATATGAGTTTGTGGTGTATTGATCGACAAAATGCTTGTGTACGGTGCCTCCCTGTATTCGTGTTAGTTTATGTTACCTTTTTGATTAAAATGCAATATTTATGTGTAAATAGATGATGATGAAAGATGCGAATACATTGTATAAGTTTATTTTTGAAATGCGAGGTTCCAGGGTTTAATTTTACAGTGCAATTGTTTGGATACATTTCTTGGGGGGATATTAGTTTTATCCACAAAAACTACTCTGCACTATTTGAGTTTAAATGTTTCCTATTAGAGCAGTTTTGTAGGTAGGACCTTCCATATGTGATACCGAAAGGATGTACCTAGTTTGCCAGTGCTACAAGCTCAATACAGCTTCAGACAAACACCTCCGGATAGACTCAAACACCCCATATGCAATACTGTCTAATAGGGAAAAAAGTCATTGATACTGTCTAAGAGTCACTCTCAAAAAATGCAAGCAGCAGGGACATCAGCAGTAATCCAACACAGACATTTCTGGAAATGCATTCATGCCCAGAGACGCTCTATAAATATACTGATAGGGGTGCAGAGGTGATCCCTTAACAATCTAAGGGCAAGTGGCTTCTTATTCCTTAAGATTGTTACCTGAACAGAAGAAGAACATCTGCCAGATACCTAGCCCCTCAATCAAGATACAGTGGCTGAATTTTGAGTGTAATAATAACAGAGGCGTGGGTCGAATAACTGCTAAGTGCAGAAGATGCAGGATTTAACTTCAAGTCACGTGTGCTGGTGGGCCTGATACCTGTGCTGCAAAGACTCCCTGCATTTTACAGGGATTTTGGCATTTTATCGAAACTCACCTGAAGAATCACATTACTGATGGCATTCCACAAACACAGAATATGCTGATATAGATCATGTGGAAGGTGTAGAAAGATATGCTTTTTCAAGAATGGCTTGAATTTGTGTGAGTGTGAAAAAATGATCAATATTGTCTTCAAGAGTTTTCAAAAAAAGACTCTAGCTTGTGATGTACCCTGTCTTCTAGTGTGTATGTGGGATAGACAGTAAAAAATCCTAAGCAACTGATTAATTCCCAAATTTGTCAACTGATTAACTGAGGCAGGTTCATAACATCGCCACTAGTTGTGTATGTCATTTGAGATAAGTAATTCACTAGGTTGGACCAAATAAAAAAGATTTACATTAAAACAATGGCAGTATTGCGGTGTGGTGAAGGACACAAAAGGCGGTGTTGACAAAAGAGGATTTATTGCGCGTTAAACGAAAAAAACAATCCAGATAAGTGCCTGATGACAGAGACTAGTCTGTTGTAAGTATTGTGGCAGAATTGAATGCCCATGATGCCATACACTGCAGAGAGGTACAATAACATCAAGGCAACAAGACTGCCCACTTTCACTTCTGCTCTCAAATTATCCACAATGGACACAACCTCGAATGCATGACTAGGCATAAGCCTTCCAGATTCGAGGGCAAAATATTGCTTATCTCCACACTGTTGGACTTGGCCCTTCTGGCAGGTTCACCCCTATACTTTTTGCTTTGTGTTTGTGACCCAGAGGTAGTGTGATTTTTGGTTTCTGCGCACTTTCACTGTGTCCCAGTGGAAAGTGCGTGCACACTCTGAGTGCGTGGAGTAAGGTTGGCCTGCCCTCCCATAGGAATGCATGGGGAATGTCTGTGTCCCTGGTAGTTCTTGATGCGTGAGGCATGCATGCTCAAGTTTGGTATGTGCGAACTCGTGAGAGTGAATGCTGCGCAAAGGTATGTGCGGCGTGTATGTGTCTAGTGGGGAAGTGCCACTTCTAGACATGGCTGTACGTGTGCTGTGAGGGCGCTGGAGTGTGATTGGCTGGAGCTGGCTGGGATGCCAGGCTCCAGGATGTCTGGATGGGTCTGCCCAGTGGTGAGTGCTGAGATTAGCATGCTGATGTGAGGGGACGAGTGCACCTGTGTCCTGAATGAGGCTGGGTTTTCCCCACACAATGCTGGCTCCGCCCCCTGTGGTGCGACTGATGACCCTAGCTCTGCCCGTGAATGAAAGGGGTGGTTGAGCCATCAAGGGTACTTCAAAACCAGCTGCGACTGGTTTCTCCCCCACCCTGCACCTACAGACAAAGGAATTTGAAGTATAAGAAGGAGCTGTGTCCCCTAACAAAATGTTCTCTTCCAGGATCCTGCCAGAGGGGGCTGCTGCTGTTGCTGGGGCCAGGAGGACCGCCACTTGGACTGTCTCCCTGCCTAGAGACCCAGTGAGCTGGCTCTGGGCCCAGCCTTGCACCCCTGCCTGCCTCCATACCCTGCTGGAGCTTTGCTTGTGCCTATAGCGCTGAGAGCGCTGTACTTTGCCTCTAAGCGCCTGTGAGCGCTGTGGATTGCTTTAGCCCTGGAAGGCGCTTTATTGCCCCTAGCGCCTGGAAGCGCTTTGTTTTGCATATAGCGCTTGGGAGTGCTTATCTCGGCTGCTAGCGCTCAGAGTGCTTTATTTGGCCCAGCGGCTGCCCACGCCGCAGATTTTGCCTGTGTAGTGCTTCATTTGTGCTAGCGAGAGGCCACCTCGCTTTATTATTAATTCCCGAGGGAGCCTTTCCCTCCAGATCCCCGCCGCCGGCCCGGAGAGCGATTGGGAGGCGCTGTCCCTCCTCCCTACCCCAGGGCCGCGCTTCGATTGGCCGCAGCCGCGACCCGAAAGTCAGGCAGGCAGCGGCGGGACCGAGGGACACCCGGAAGTGCTCCGGTGGAAGCAGGAAGGTTAAGAGAGGTGTCCTGAGGCCCCGGGAGGACGGGAGCTCACCCCGCCTCCACCCGACACAGAAGAGAAGAACCCGGCTCCTTCCTCCCCCCCCCCCCCCCCCCCCCCCCCCAGGCTCCAAGGAAGTGAGAAGGAGCCCCGGATTACCGCCGGTGAGTGACACGGGCTGGCAAGAGCTCTCCCTCCGCAGCCAGACCCGGTGAGTGATTCCAAGGAGCGGGGGCGTTGTGGTTAACGCAGAGCGGCCCCGGTTGGCAGCGGGCCGCTCCCATGCTACAAGTGCATTGTGCCTAGAGTCCAGAGGGACTCCGACGAGTGGGGCATTTTGTAATTTAGGAACCCCGAGGCTCCCAGGGCATTTCCTGCCTCTGAGTCCCCCGAGTGGGACTACACCGATCCCAGGCACATTTCTCCCGAGTCCCCAGAGGGCAGACTCCAACGCTTGGATAGCCCACCTTGTGTAGAGCCCTGGAGGCTCAGGGGCATTGCTTTGTTTAAGAGCCTGCGAGGCTCCAAGGTGCCAGTCATTTGTGCAAAGCCCCGAGAGGCTCAAGCTGCACCCTTGTTTGTTTTGCGAGCCCAGAGAGGCTCGTGGGGGCAAGATCTGTTTCCTTAGAGCCCTGAGAGGCTCCCTCCTTGCCCCTGAGTGGTTCTTGAGCCTAGAGAGGCTCAGTGGCAGCCCCTATTGTTTTGGCCAGAGCCTGCGAGGCTCCAGCAGTGGCCCCCCATTGTCTTCACAGCTGCCCAGCACTTCGTGGGCAGCTGCCACGTGTAGGCCCTTGACACTGGGACACAGGGCGTCCTAGCCCTAGGGAGGCCAGTTGGCCTAGGGACTGCCACAGGTTGTGGCTAACGTGAGTTTGGCGCAATTGTTCTTTTGCTGCACCTCTGAATGTGTTTTTATGCGCCATGTGCCTTGTTCTTACACCTCTGAATGTGTTGTTGATACATCATGTGTTTTCCTTCCTTACACTGCTGAATGTATGTTTATGCATCATGTGTTATGTTCCTATGCTTATACCCCTACAGGTATTGTGATACTTAGGTGGTTTTTCTTGCTAGTACAGGTGGTGCTAGTGAGGCCCTGGTTCCCTGCGTGACCTGTTCCCAAGGTGGTTAGGATTGCGTAGGTGGTACTTAACCTTTACCAGTAGTTACTGGTTGTGTGCTTTATGTTCTATTTTGTGCTACAGTGATTTATATTCTATGTTCTAAGTGCTCATTCTACCAAGTGCTAAGTTCTAAAAGTGCCTATTCCTGACAGTGGTCCATGTGGCCCTGTCTTGTACATATCCCCTGTAAATTCTGCCCATGCCTGTTGGCACATTGTAAAGTGTGTGTTTTATCTAATGTGTTTTGGTATAATACAAAGGCTAATTTTATATATAACCTTGTGTGGAGTTTCCTTTGTGGTGGGCCTTGGGTGTTGTTTCTGGGGTGCGTGTGCAAATACTTAACTCACATCGCCTCCAAGTTTAGCCTTGCTGCTCGCGCCACGTTACCTAGAGGGTGAGCAGGGGTTATCTTGGCGTGTAACTCCCTTGCCCTGACTTAGGAGTGGTGGTCTCTGACTGACTTTCGCGCAAGCCCTGGCCAGCCAGGGATCCCATTTCTAACACACACATGTATGGAGTTTCTTTCTTTTTTGACAATTTAACTGGATACAAATACCATACATAATATATATGACTGCCAAGTCATGAGGGATGACTCCTGGCGTCTCAAAAATCTGTGTTTTGGAGCACACTTTAGCTTATCAGGGACACCATGCTCACAAAGCGAGACATTTCATCATCCGCCAAAGGCAAAGCAAAATTGGTGGACGGACTGTAAATGATTCAAACAGTGAAGTGGAACATGGGTTTAGAAGGGAACCCAAGTATCTCCTATGACAAGCCAGACAAGAGAGCTAGAATTGCTCCTGAGACACAGCCAGGAGATTAGTTGTTTTAAATCGCACATGCACTTTGATAAACTGTTTTTAAAGTAATACTTGCTCACCTGCAACGCTATCTCTGCTCGAGGGACAGATTAGAGAAAAGCAGCAGTGCCCCCGGGGTCCGACGGTCGGTACCACCAATCCGGGGACAGAGGAGGGTCAGCTGACAGGCAGAGTCACATGGGTAAGGCTTAAAAACTCAGTGAAAGCTCAAGCGCATCGTCTAGAATTGCTCCTGAGGCACAGCCGGGAGATTAGTTGTTTTAAATCGCACATGCACTTTGATAAACTGTTTTTAAAGTAATACTTGCTCACCTGCATCGCTACCTCTGCTCGAGGGACAGATTAGGGAAAAGCAGCAGTGCCCCCGGGGTCTGGCGGTCGGGACCACCAATCAGGGGACAGAGGAGGGTCAGCTGACAGGCAGAGTCACGTGGGTAAGCCTTAAAAAAAGGGGATGTGCCGGGCGAGCCGCCTGCGCGGCGAAGGCGCGCCAAAGGCAAGCCCGTCTGCGCCCGTCCGCGCTCGGGCCGCGCCCAGCGCCAGTTCCCCATGTCAAACCCCATTAAATCCCAGTCCTTTATTCTATTCAAGAGATGACTTGTTGAATTTGGCAACACCTCGCTCATTGTCCTGTATTAAACACGACCCTATAAAAGGGCCTCTGAACTGTATTAAATGTAATTTAAAACTCACTGACCTGGAGTTGAATAAATTCAGGACACAAGAAACAGTCTTACTCAGCAAACAAAACAAGAATATTAAAGCAATGCTGATAAATGCTCGCTCCCTGGTAGAGCATAACGCAGAGACATGCAAGTTTATTGAGAGCCATATTTAGATCTCGCATTTATAACAGAAACATGGGCCACCACAGACTCTGATCCATATCTATCCTTGGCATTCCCTTCAGGCTACACAATAACTAGAGCAGACCGAGACAATAAGAAAGGAGGAGGAATAGCTGTTATTGCCCGGGAAGAGCTTAGAGTGGTGGGGAATCCAACTGGGAGCTCCCCGAATTGTAAGATACTATCCTTCCAAATAACACTCAACTGTAAAGATACTGTTAGAGGTATACTTTTGTACCGGCCTCCTAAAAGCCAAATCATCATTACAGGATATACTAAGCTCTTTTCTTGAAGCTAGCATAAATTTCCCCAATTATACCATATTAGGACATTTTAATTTACACCTACAAAATTAAGATGACAGGAGTACCAAAGATTTTATCGATATTATGTCAAGCTTCTCTCTCAACCAGCTAATTGGTCACGAAATGCATTAAGCAGGCCACACATTGGAAGGAATATTTACCTCCAGTCCAAGGATAGCCATCTTAGAGGTACTGCCCGTTCCGTGGTCAGATTGCAAAGCTATACTACTTAGCCTTCAGGATTATGAACAGGCAATAATACAAAACAACATCAAATCGACTAACACCTATCAAGCCTGGTCAAAAATAGATACAGATGAGATCCAGACAATACGTGTAGGTACTAAACTTGATTTGCAATCAGGCGCCAATGTTATGGTTTCAAAATTAGACAGCTGGATTACGGACGCAGCCGATACAGCTATACCACAAAAAAGAGACTCCCTACCTAAAAGGAGGAGACTCATGAAACCTTGGTACTCAGAATTACTTAGAGAACAAAAGAAAGCATGCAGAAGGGCAGAAAGGAAATGGAGATTAAGCTACGACGAATCAATGAAATCGGAATATGCACACACTCTAGCTATTTATAAAGGGCTGATTCTCCAGGAAAAAAGTAAATATTTTACTAACAAGATTCTCGAGGCAGGAAACTCAAGTAGAGAGCTTTTTAAAACAGTAAAGCATTTAGCCGCCCTCCCCGGAAACCCAAACAAATCGCTAGATCCAGATATTTGTAATACACTAGAAAAATTCTTCATCGACAAAATCGATTCAGTCTTCCAAACTTTCTTAAATATTCCCAATAACCCCTCGGATCAACACAAGTCAGAGACACCATTTACATCACACGGTGTGTGAATTTCAGCTTCTCCCCAACGACAGTGGAAGAAATTAAGCAGGAATTTAAAAATACCAAATCAGGAGCCCCTGCCGATCCATGCCCCCCAAAAATATTCCATCTTATTATAGATGTAATATTGGAACAACTTAGTTTATTGTACTCCGAGATAATAGAATCGGGACTCTTCCCCAAATCTTGGAAGACTGCATCAGTACGGCCTTTGATTAAAAAAACAAATCTGGACCCAAGAGAACCCGGCAACTATTGGCCGATTTCCAGATTGCCCTTCCACTCTAAAGTACTGGACAGAATACTTAACAAACAAATCTCCAAGTATATCCTACAGAACAATTTTCTTGACCATTCGCAGTATGGCTTTAGAGAGGGACATGGAACAGAAACTGCACTAATTCCAGTCACAGAGGAACTTAGAACAGCCCTAGATGCTGGAAAGAAGGCCGCCTTGATAATATTAGATCTATCGGCGGCCTTCGATACCATAAGCCACGAAATCTTAGCAGACCGACTAAAGAATCTAGGATTCCATGGTACCTCTATCTGCCTTATACAGTCATACCTGAGCAATAGGACATTTGTAGTCAAACTGGAAGGATCCACCTCCAAATCTTTTGACCTGCCATGTGGGGTACCTCAGGGCTCCTCCCTGAGTCCCACACTTTTCAACATCTATGTGACCCCACTGGCAGAGATTATCAGACAAGGAGGTTTCTCGGCCATATCATACGCCGATGACACACAAATAGTGGTCTCAGTCTCAGATAACATTGATGAAACTGCTGACCGCTTTAATGCCTGCATGACGATCATCAATAGGTGGATGCAAAATAACTGCTTAAAACTGAACGGGCAAAAAACTGAAGTCCCCCTCCTGGATACAAAGACCTCTTTCTGGTCCCCTAGATGGTGGCCCAGTGAAATGGGAGATTGTCCCGAACCAGTAAAAAAAGTTAAGAATTTAGGGGTAATTTTTGATGACAGATTAACCTTTGAGCATCAAATTAACAAACTTACATCAACCTTTTGGGGCATCCTTAAAATGATTTAAAAAATTCAGCCTTTTATTCCACCAGATTCCGCGAAAACAGTTGTCATAGCTTTGGCCCTTTCACGACTCGATTACGGCAATGCCTTATATGTCGGCATACAATCCCAGCTGTTGAACAAGCTCCAAAGGAGGCAGAACGCAGCCGTAAGACTGATCCTCAATATACCAAAACATCAATCAGTATCACATCGACTGAAGGAACTCCACTGGCTCTCTGTGGATAAGAGGATAGCGTTCAAATCCCAGTGTCTAGCCTTCAAAGCAGGACAGGGACTAGGTCCCCTCTATTTGAGAACCCAACTAAAAAAATACACCCCTGCCAGAAACTTGAGATCTTCCCAGGCACTTTTACTGAGCACTCCCAGACACAGGCAGGTCCGCTGGGGAGGCAGGAGTTTCATATTAGAGGCAACGAGAATCTGGAACTCTCTGCCGCTACAACTAAATAACTTCCAATCGCTACTCGAATTTAGGAAACAGCTAAAAACATGGCTATTCAATAAACAGAAGAAATCATACATTAACAAGGCAATCGTGGTGTTCTTTTCATCAGCTGGACATTAGCGCCAAGACACCTTTGGGTAATCGAGCGCTTAACAAGTCTCAAATCCAATCCAATCCGATTATTGGACACTGGAGAAAAACTGGTGAGAGAAAGTGTCATTATCATAGTATTAGTAACTTGTTAATAGTCTTCAGAGTTCTATTGTTCTGTTAACCAGCAATAACATTAATTTCATACGGGTCTTCTTGACTTTACCGAAATAAGTCAGGATAAAGACCATTTGAAAATGTACAATATTTGATTATATGGTAATCCAATTACAGATCTCACTTTGAAAAGATTATTTTTGTTTTGAGATGCAACTGTTATCTTTTAATGAATATGTTCTATTTTTTTATATCTGTATCTAGTTTTCATAGCTTTCCTGGGATCTAAGAAAAATAGTCCTCACTTTTGGATCACAATAACATGTGGAAAATGGTGCTGACATTATTTGAATACAGTATATTTCCGATGCCTTGAAAAAAGTTTGCCTTGGAAGAAACAAGTTTTGGTTTTGATGATTTTTATTGCAATACCATTTTGGATCTATTCAACAATACCTCAAGGCATATTTTTAATATAAGGGATAAAGTACACCCTGGTATACATTATACGAACATTGCAAACCCAATAAACATATATGGGAACGAGACCAAAGTTCCTTTATAAGGTCATGGAACTCAGAGGTGACTTGCAATATCCTTAAAATGTACAGCAGAGTGTGTTTTATTCCTTATAATACATGGTCACACCATCACGCATCCCCCAAAGGAGCTAAATACTTAGTATCTTCATCTTTCATATGAAAGAAATATTACAACTGCAGACATTAAAAATAAATTCCTAATCTGGTGCAAAATTAAACACATCATGAAACAGTAATTTGTTACAAATACATAATTTAAACAGTTTAATGTAGGCAAGAGATATTCAATAAGTGATGACGCCAAGAATGTGTAAAAAAGACAGATAGAATCTATTTTTTATCTAATGACCTTTAGTGGACAAAAAACAAACATCTCATAAATATCTCCTTTCTGCTCATCATTGTTTGTTTTTGAAAAACCATAAGAATGAATAGCAAGTTTTCATGTTTATTACATTGTTTAAGCAGCAGCTGTAATAATGAACTATGACCTGCCTTTGACAGTGGATGCTGGCTCTACATTGAAATATAATAATGTTTTGCTTAATCAGTAGGCATCAGGGTCTTGACCAGTATTGCTACAAATTAAAACTAGTACGTCACCCTTAACATAGAGATGGCCAAGTTCCACATTCCCTCTTCTGAAGCTCAACCCTTCGTCCTATTTAATAGCATTCTCTTGGCCTGCAGCTTTGGGGTTTCAGCACAAGCATTCAAATCATCCATTATAGTGAGTGAAGTCAAATTTGTAGCAAATTGGGAAAGTAAATAGGTAAATCTGTCATCTAACTGAGAATTAGGAGTTGGTGGTCAGCATACTAAAGAAATTCACCTCATATAGAACGTAATGCAATAGAAAAAGACCTGGTCCAGGCAGCTCATATCCATCTTCTCCACTGGGCGAAAAAGCTGGAAAGAATAGAAAACTGGCCTTCTTACTCCTCAAGTTCTTTAGCAGATATTCATTAAACACACGTCAAACGGTCCATGGGTTAATAAGATGCACCGTCCTCCAGGCACACACTTCACGTGTCTTTTCACATACACAGTGTAACTAACCAAACTCCATCCGTTCCAGCTGCCCCTCAACTCTATGTATCCTAATCCGAATATTCTATATAGAAATGTATATACAGAATAAAAGATGCACGCCTCAAATCCAGTTCAGTCAAATTTATAACAGTCCATTAAATGCTCTGACTATGCTAGGACACCTCACTTTAAATTGCCTCAAAAATGGAAGCATTCTCATGGCATGTTTGACACAGATTTATAACCATAGCACGGTATGAAACAAATAATGTTCAAACTTTGAGATGAATAAGCTAATGCACCAGAAGCTACTAATCTTGCTATGTGCACACTATCAATTTCACTTGGCCAACAGACCAAAGATGGACCCGTTGTACTTTGTAGCTCAGAACAGCTATGTTAGGGTTGTAGCTTCAATGTCCACAAAGCCTCCAATATAGTGGACAATTCTCACTGATCCAGGACTCCTGACCCCTATGCACCACGGCACAAGATAACACATGGTAAGAAGAAATGTTTTGTTTCCATGCTACTCTTGGCTACTTAACTCAGTGGAACAATGTAAATTACTAATTATAAAGTGACTGCTGAGATTCTACTATATTTATGATTATGTAAGGCATGACCGGTCCCATGAACTTGAATAAACTTCTGCCTTTATTCTAAAAACCTACCCTCAAGTCCGAGGCCCAGTTCTTCATTGAGCGTATGTCCTCCTCCAGATTAGCATCATGCTAAGTTCCCAAGAGACCCACACATCTCCCCCTGAGAATGACCACATGATGGCACACTGTTAGACCTGTCAGCCTTAGGGTGGTCTTCTCCCAAACATTTTGCCTTCCTTCCCTTATTTTTGCTCATCTCGTTTTTTCTGACCTTAGGACTCTGCACACTTTACCACTGCTAACCAATTCTAAAATGCTTGTGCTATCTCCTCAAAACATGGTAGCATTGGCTTATACCCAGTTGGCCTATTTAATTTAGTTGTAAGTCCATAGTAATGTGGCACTACCTGTGCTCAGGGCCTATAAATGAAATGATACGTGTGAGCCTGCAGCACTGATTGTGCCACCCACTTAATTAGCACTTTAAACATGCCTCAGGCCTGCTATTGCAGCCTGTGTGTGCATGTTTAAGCTGCCATATCGACCTGGCAATAAAACCTTTTGCCAGGCCCAAACCTACCTTTTTAATACATTTAAGTCACCCCAGGGTAGGTCCTGGACATCCCAGAGGGCAGGGTGCAATCTGTTTGAAAAATGGGGCATGTACGGTTTACATGTTCTAGTAGTGAAAAACTCTAAACTTGTTTTTCACTACTGCAAGGCCTACCTCTTCCATAGGACAACTTTTGAGTTACCTTATAATCTTTAACAAGCTGTAATTTCTAAATAGGAGCAGATAACAAGATCATCCTTAATGTGTTTGGAATTGTAATGTAAAATCCTAACTTTTGGCAAAGTTGGATTATAAATTGGAATTTTGAAAATGCCACTTTTAGAAAATGTCAGACCTGTCTGATTGAGATTCCCCTTACCTTCAGGGTTCTCCAGCGGGGGTGATTGGGTGAAGTATGTCCAACTATTCCCCCTCGCGTTACCATACAAAGAGTGTACGTCAATCACTGCTTTGCCAGGGAACACACCGGGGTAAGGGGGAATGGATAAAATACAAAAAGCTGCAGAGCATTCTGGAAGGCCTCAGTCTATAAATCCTCATGGAAAGTGGAAACCTCTCTGGTGTCTAGGAACCACCAACCGTATGTGTAGAGCCTTCCATACTTCAACCAGCTGTATTAATCAAAAGCGATTCCATCACAGAAATCCAGACTGATATAATTCACAATGACTGCTAGTATTGCAGTGAGGAAAGGAATATAGATGCAAGTAATATGTCCTAGATCTAGAGCACGAGCCTTCTTAGAAATAGTTCACACTGTGTAACTCAAACAAAAAAAAAGCACCAAAGAAAAAAGCACGAGAAATGCACTATAGGTGCACTTATCAGCCAGCCAACAGTCTCGGTTCGTGCACAGCTCGCTTCTCTCCTGTCTTTCTCACAGGCGGACGAGACGTGGTAGGAAGGCTTTCATTGCATGGGATGCACATACATTTGCGTCCCATGCGAAGCCGAAGCAAAAGTCTAGTGGGAGAAATGCTCAAAGTAAAAGGGGAGGATTCCGGCTGCCGAGAATGTGTCCAGTGCCTTCACTGAAGGTACAGGATACCAGAATGCAGCTAGAAACTGCTGTTCCACATGAGGCGCTGCCAGTGAGAAGTGTTCACCACACACCCTTCCTCAAAACAAGGAAGTTCACGGGTGAGACAGATTCGCCATAGCAGAATAATAGTTCAAATCCAAGTACTGTGCTTGCTAACCAAAACGGTTTGTCAAGTACTGGCCTGCTCTATGGGAGGGGTTTATATTCTGTTGCCAATCAAGCGTTTGCACTCAGGAAATGCTTTCCTCACAACTCCAATGGTTTCTGGGAGTTGTGGTTCTTTCTCCTGATTTTTCTGTTGCTTCCTGAATCAACACTTGCATCCCAGACATACAGTGATAGTGAATGGTGTGAGTGATGTTCTATGTATATCTCCTGACTGGGGGCCCCTACTATAACACACAACTATAACAGAAAGTTGGCATTTTCCTGTCATAGACATTTATTGCCTGCACCCTGTCTCTGGTCACATAACTCGGTAAAGTTGACAGTTGGACTTTGTGTATTTCTCCTAGACAGACAAACAGAATAGAGAGGTTAGATGTGCCTGGATGGGCATCACTGGCAAGATGGGTGGGAGGATCTTACTTACACTTGAATAGGCTGTGTCCTTCCTCCACACAAAAAGCTGCATACCTCCTGTAGTTAGTCTGGAGACAGAACAGGGGAAACAGGATGCATGGTGTCTTCAAAGGGAATTTCTAGAAGCATCTCTCACCTTCCAGAAGATGGGCACTAGATATACATTTTGGACCGCAGGCATTACCTCTTCAGTACAGTCATGGACCTGTGAATACTCTGCCAGGAAGAAGGATGACTGTGCTTCTGAAACAACTGCAACTCTGCTGGACTGCTGCTCTGAAGGATTGTTGCCCTACTGTGCTGACCTGATGCCCTCTTGCCTGAGTGAAATGGAATGGGCATGAATCTGTTGAACCCAGGACTCCAGAGTGACTCCCATAGCTAGATGTCTGGACTCCTGCCTTGAACCTCAGGGGCAGAAAGCTACAACAACTGTGAACCCAGCTCCTAGACTCTGACATCTGTGATGCTGCCCTGCCAATTGGTGCCACCCCAGCCCTGGACTATTGGAAGTGGGCCTAAGGTGCTCTGCCAGCCTCTGGGGACCCAGTGGTACTTATGCATCTTCTCTGCTGTGCAGTGCAGCCCCAAGCAGAACCAACGCGTCACCGATGCTGCGGGGATCGGACCAGCCGCAAAGACCCACATTGCCATCGCAGCCTCTTCTGAACCGCCGCTGCATTATGCATCATCTGTGCAGGCCCTCGCATCCCTTGTCAAAACAAGCCATGCCAATGGACTTCACATAGCAGAATGCCACCTCCTCAGAATCGATTCAGAAAAGGGGGTGGTGATGAACAGAGTGTCTGAATCAAGCAGACCACTCTTACCCAGTCCAAAGATCAGGGCTTGACCCATCACCGTTATTTATCTCACTGCACCATCCCAGCTCAGATGGTGCAATTTGATTTACCGTCTTAATTTCTATGCAGGTAAGTACTTAAACAAAAATAACTCAATCGGAAAGAAAGAGGCAGAGTCCGTGGTGTTAGAGTTCTTAGGGGTTTTATTCCTTAAAAGGAATGGGTCAGGTAACGGATATCGGGTTCCTGCCACCACAGGGGTGCAGGAAGGGATAGAGCATACTTTATTGACATTACATTACTTTTATACTTAATATACACAATAGAAGTCAATGCAGAAGGCGTAACAGCTGAGAGAGACAAGATAAGGATACACACGTGTTAGCAATACGTAATCAGAAGGCGTGAACCAAGGCGTGCACAGAGGTGTGTTCTAGAAACGTCACATGTAAGTGTCAGAAGTGGGTGGCTCTATGACAGAATAGTGCAGAGTCAGCAGGAATCGTTAGCTAGGATGCGCGCGCAGCTGCATGACGTGAGATTGACGTAAAGTTGGAGGGTGCAGGGGATTTGACATTTACACTAGAGGAAAGAGACAGAAGTCTGGCATGTCAGATCAACTCGTTCCTATATCATATCTGATATCTGATGTTTGGGAACCATATTATCTAGAAGGAAAAGGTCTCTCGGACAGAAGCTATTCTATACTGACTGTGAGTGCGTGTATAAGCGTCTAAGTGTCTGCATGAGATGCGAGGGGGCATGGGCCTACCATGGTAACAGAGACTATGAATTACTTGGACGGAGACAGTGAGGCCGGGCCCTTTGCTCTGCAGCTGGAAGGATGTTTACTTAAGCTAGTAGGCAGGAATGTAGTTTTGAGGAGCGGAACAGATAATTCGAAGGTTGAATACAGTCTTGGCAGGCAACAGGCTGAGCTAAGCGCCGTGAGCCGCGCAGGGAGTAAGGCAGAGGTCACGGGTACAGAGGCCGGCTCAGGCTGAGGCATTTCAGAGTCTGAAGGCAGGAAAAGGCTCGATGGCAGAATTCAGGGCCTACTTCGCCTGGGCTGGAAAACGTGTAAAGTACACCACAAAAAGACGTTGGCAAGGCATACTTAGAAACGGAATATTCAACCCGTTCAGGGTGGGTCTGAAAGAGGACATGTTAACGTTGGACACAAATGTGTTTGCGTCTTCATAGCTGGCACAGGAGGGAAGTTACATGCACTTTAAGTTCGTACATGGAGACGGTGGGGTACACGTTAGGGAACATTTCTTGACCATAAAATTTATATTTCCTCATTCCCTCCTTGTTCCCTACGGACCCTTCATGATATATCGATCCTCATGAACCGATCAGTCTGTTCACGTAACATCATTTGCTCTTCTTTTTTCTTTTCGCGTTTTGCATGAGAACTGGAATGCGGAATACATGATGTGGCGCACAGACCGCAAATCGCTGGCCCGCATTGTAGACATAAGCAACAACTGAATACTATGAGAAGGGCAATGCCTAGGAAGGATAGGATCTTCCATCCCCAAGCAGTCAATGTTGTCCAGAACCAACCGGACCAAGTCCAGGTGCCTGGATTCTGGTGTATCAAACTTGCAATTTTATGAAGACGTGTGATAGCTTTATATACAGTTGGCGCGTTTTCTGGAATGAAAACACAGCAACTTGACCCGATGACCTTACAAGCTCCGCCTCTATCTGCCAAGATGACGTCAATAACGAGACGATTCTGAAGAACAACAACCCGCATGGCGGACTGCTCTTCTTTTAAGTTGCCTAGAGCGGAGGTAGTTTCATTCACTACTGCTTCGAGGGTTCTAGTTAATTTGCGTATCAGTTTACTATTAAAAACAGCACCTAAGTAGGGGAAGAAACCTTTATTAAAGTCTGTATATTGCTCCCATGCCGTTTCAGTATAGTCGACAATCGGGAGATCTCTTCTGAGTCTACTGTTTACTAGATTTGTATTTCTGTGATAATCAGGAGGAGCTAGGAAAACAGGGGGCAGAAGGAAGGCAATGTAACAGGTACCATCCCAATCTGGAGGTAAGCGTATGTATGCGGTATGGCCACAAACAAAGTAGGAATGACGAGTAGCTCTAAATGTAGACCTGCCTTGATCACTGAATTCGACCACAGTGGTACATTTACTATGACCTAAGTGTACTGAACCTTTCTTTCTGAGACATAAATCACCAGTGACTGGTAATACTGACATAGCAGGGAGAACTGGGGCAGCTTCGGATTCAACAGTAAGAATCATGAGGTTAAGTGTGTAATTACCTAAACCATATACTTCATTTTCTAGATCAGTTCCTGTCCTAGTGGGAAATCCCTTCTTGTCAGGGTAGCAGGCGTTAAGCAGAACTAAGTTCAGGTTTCCCCAAACCCAATTCCCTTCGAAAATAGCAATATCAGAATCTAAAGAATTAATTAATCTAAACCATGCACCACAGGAGCCATTGTGAGTGAACGGGTACGGAAAAAGAGGCAGAACTCCCTTGTATTTCTGGTAAGGAGGGAGTCGGCCACATATCCAACAGTTGGTAGCATTGTTAGTCTGATGGGAGTGATGTAACATACTAATGAATGTATTGTTGCGCAGCGCAAGTCTGTAAGATAACTCATGTAATGGTAATTCGCTAAAAGAATGTTCGGCAGAGACATTGTAAGCAGATTGTGTATGCTTGAAGATAGGGTAATATACAGGCAGCATTATACTAGCAACGATAATCAGAAGGCTCAGAAAAAACAAAATCAATAATGTCACTATACAGTGACTACGGAGTGATTTACAATATGCACGTTTCTTGAATTGTCTCTCTCTCTCTCTATCTCGATCTAGGGGATACATGTCAGAAACTAATTTAACCGATTCACCTAGGGGAGGACTTAAACAATTAAACTGTCTGACTTGCTAGATCGTAATTTAGTTCTGTACTCTTCTTGCGGAGTTTTCTCTCTTTTGGGTACTTTAAAGTCACTAGAGTCTAGGCAGTCCTTTGAGGGGGTGGAAGAGTCAGTTTCGGGTAAAAGTTCATTACATTTTTTAATATGACTCGTGTGGATCCACCCCTTGCGGCCTTCAACCTTGATAGCGGTCCTCGTGGTCAGAAGGACGAGCTTCGGCTCCTGCCAGCGGGGCTCCAGCGGACTCCTCCTATCGAAGTTGCGGATCAACACCGTGTCCCCTGGACGGACATCGTGCGGCTTTACATCAGTGTTGTCGGGAAAGGCTGCAGCAACCTGTGAACGACATGATTGGAGTGCAGACATCAAGGAGGCAAGGTAACCTGTCAGCATATTGCAATCAACATCAGTTATTTTCTTAGGCATGGGCGTCCCCCACATATTTGGTGGCCTGCCAAAAACCACCTCATACGGGGATAGCCCTGATCTCGAATGAGGAACCATCCTCATGTAGAATAATGCAACTGGCAGGGCGACTATCCAGTCGACCCCTTTCTCTTTACAAACTTTAGCAAGACGGGTCTTTAATGTCTGATTATGCCTTTCTACAAGGCCAGCTGCCTCGGAATGTCGGACGCAATGGAATTTCCACTGGTATCCTAGCAGAAGTGAAACCTGCTTCATGAGCTCGGACGAGAAGGGCTGTCCGTTATCTGAGTACACGATACGAGGCAAGCCGTACCGTGGGAAGAATTCTCGAACCAGCTGCCTGGCAGTGGTCGGAGCAGTGTAGTCTGGGACTGGATATGCTTCGGTCCAACGGGAAAGTGCACACACAACTACGAGGACATACTTAAATCCTCGACATCGGTCCATCTGGATATAATCTATCTGGAGGACTTCAAAAGGGTGATCGGGAGGATGAAATCCACCTTGCTCTACAGGGACGCTTTTACCTGGATTGAACTGACAACAGATCATGCAAGTACGCACTTTCTGTTTTGCTGCTGCTCGTAAATGTTTGTTGTACCAGAGATTCTGTAAACTGTCTAACATGGCTTTTTCTCCTAGGTGAGCTGGACTATGTGCAGTATTTATTATGACTTGAACCATAGAGTCGGGGAGAAACCATGTAGATTTTCCCTTCGTCATCCATCCCTGATCTGTCTGGATCCCTCCTAGTTCAGTCCATTTCTTGATTTCATCTGGAGTGGCATGTGTCTGAATATCGATTACATCTAGTGTGGGATCCTTAACAGTCATACAATGTGTCGGTACTATAATCTTTGTCACATCAGTTGTCTGGGTGTGAGTCAATGCTGTATGTTTTGCTGTTTGATCTGCCAGGTCATTACCCTGGGAAACAGAGTCTGTAACTTTAGTATGTGCTTTACACTTCATGATGGATATGCCCGAAGGCAGATGTATTGCTTCTAACAGTGCTTGAATGAGGAGACCGTGTTGAATCTTGGCTCCGTGGGAAGTCAAGAAACCTCGTTCTTGCCATAACATTCCGAAGTCGTGTACGACTCCGAAAGCATAACGAGAATCAGTGTATATGTTAACATTTCTGTTCTTGGCTAGTATACAGGCTCGGGTCAGAGCGATGAGCTCTGCTGCTTGAGCGGACAGTGTGTCAATACGGTGTGTTTCTTTGACTTCAGTTTCAGTGGTTACTGCGTATGCTGCCACTAACTCTCCTGTACTTGTTCTCATGCATGAACCGTCCACATAAAGTGTCAGTTCTGGGTTGGTCAGTGGAACATCTGTTAAGTCTCGTCGGGGCTTTGTTACTGCATTAATAATCTCTATACAATCATGCGGGGCTGAATCTGTTGTAATCGAAGGTAACAATGTGGCAGGATTTAGAATGTTACAGCGTCTGATTTCTATGTGGGGCTGGAATAGTGTCAATTCATAACCTGTCAATCGTGCTATAGTCAAGTGTTGAGTCTGAGTTCGGTTTAGAAGGACCTCTACAGAATGTGGAACTTGTACTGTCAATGGATGTCCTAATACAATTGAGTCGCTCTGTCTGATTGCTAAGGCTGTCGCTGCAACTGACTTTAAGCACGCAGGGAGTGCCTGGGCTACTGAATCCAATGTACTCGAAAAATAAGCGCAAGGCTTATGTGAACCTGCTTGGTCTTGAGTGAGGACAGACAACGCTGTACCATCACATTCTGTAACAAAAAGTGTAAAAGGTTTGCTGTAACATGGTGTCGCTAGAACTGGTGCCTGACATAAAGCTTTCTTTAATTCCTCAAAAGCCTGAGTATGTTCCTGAGTCCAAGGAAGGGCAGTCGAAGTCGCTGCCTCCTGTGTTGTCAACTGAATGAGTGGTTTAGCTAGAAATGCATACTGGGGAATCCATTGTCTGCAGTACGAGGTGAGGCCTATAAAGGCCCGCACATCCTTTTGTGTCTGGGGTTGTGGCATATTTACAATTAACTGGATGCGGTCGGGAGTGAGCTGTCTCCCCACTTTGGACAGCAAGTGACCCAAGTACACAACTTGCTGAACACAGAATTGTAGCTTCGAAGGAGACACCTTGTGTCCCTTGTCGGCCAGAAAATGTAAAACTGTCAATGATGCTTGTTCACATTCAGGTTCACTTTGTGCGGTGATCAGCAGATCATCGACGTATTGCAATAAGGCAGTGTTAACTGGCATTTGGATACAATCAAGTTGTCTTTTCAGTGCTTGGCCATAGATGCTGGGGCTTTCTGTGAATCCTTGAGGTGCACGTGAAAATTTGAAACTTCGTCCATTTAAACTGAATCCGAAGAGATATTGGCTCTCTGGATCGATGGGCACACTGAAGAAGGCGTTCTTGAGGTCAATTACAGTAAAGAACGTCGCTTCTGAATCAATAGCAGTCAATAAGGATGAGATGTCGGGAACCACAGGGTACTGTGGAACAATGCATTTATTCAGTTCTCGTAAATCAATCACCAGCCGATATACTGGCGGTGCATTGGGATCAGTACGTTTAAGAATCGGAATGATAGGGGAATTACAGATATTGGAGTCGGTCTCTACGACCACTCCTTGGGCAATAAGCTCTTCAATGATTTCCAGTAAAGCCACTACAGCATCGGGTGGTAACTTGTATTGTCTGATTCGGGGTAAAACAACTCCTGGTTTGAGTGTTACACGGTATGGTGTAATGTGCATGCAACCTACATCGGTTGGGCCTTGTGCCCACAGGTGTTCCGGTACATTTTTCAATCTGACATCAAAATCTCGTAATACATAGTGACCCTTAAAGTCACGCAGGAAAAGTCTAACTCCTTCCGGAGAACAACATATCACGGCTCCTAGAGCCTTCAGCGTCTTTATTCCTAACAAGTTTTCTGGACATGATTTCGTGAGTAACAAGTCTGTAACACGTGATAATGGACCTACTGCTAGGGGGACGGGTTCTGATACTTCATTTACAATAGGCTTTCCTGAAAAACCAAGGGAAACATTCTGTGAGCCTGAGAGGGGTGCCCCTGGGACTTCGTCATGGCTGATTGTTGTGCGGCTTGCCCCTGTGTCAATTAAAAACTTTCTGTCTTTTCCCAATACCTGGCTATGTACGTAAGGACCCTCTTGATCTACAGGAATCTCGATAAGGGGCAAGCCAACCTCCCTCTCTAGGCTGTTTCATGTATATCGCTGATAATCGGGATAATCGGATTGGGCATACTGATACATTTGCTGTGAAACTTGCTGAGTCGCGGCAATTGGCTGTGGCTGTGATACCGCTACGGTCTGGGCGGTGTGTGATGAAGCATGCATAGGCTGCGTGTTCTGTGAAGTCTGTGGCTGGACCTGGTCTTGTCTAGGCTGACGCGGTCTTTCTTTAGTTTTACCTGTCGCTATATTGTGTTTCAGGACTGGACATTCATTTACGTAGTGGCCTGGCTGCTTGCAATAGTTGCATGTCCCTTTAACGGGAGCTGCTGAATTACTTGTCTGCGTCCCACCCTTTTTCTGACCGTCAGCTGGGACTGTCTGGGCGACTAGTATTTTCATTTTCGTGTCTTTCATACGTCTTTGTTCATGTTCTTGTTCTTCTCTAATTCTGTTCTGATGATATTGTAACATTTGTAACATCTGGGATGGCGTATTGGCTTGCCATGTACTTTCGACTTTATATACTCGATTCTTAACCTGCGTTAGGGAATTTTCCACTAATTTACTTACAAAAAGGTGTGGGTATGACTCGCTACTTGGTTTCAGGCCACTATTAATAATGAAACATTTCTCGAATCTTGAATAGAAGTCACTAGTATCTTCATCGTGTTTCTGTTTACAGGCTGAGATCGCGTCCCAGTCTTCCTTTTTAGTTGTCAATAATCTTGGCAAAACCTGTACTATCAAACCTGGTAATGCTTTAGCTTTTTCCCCAAGGCCTAGCCCTGGAGTACGGAGTTTTTCCTCGTCTTCTATTTCAGCCCATATAATCTTTTTCTCTCCCACCTCCCATTCTTTTTCTTTGAGTTTCTCATAAATGCTAGTAGGCAACAGTACTTTTAACAATTTCATAATATCCGTATATGTGTAGTCTCCCATGAGTAACATATCCTTAAGTTCTCGGTGAAAACCTGCAGGGTCTTTATCGTGACAGGGTACTAGTTTCTTCATTTCTAACAATTCTAACTTTGTCAAAGGTGTGTACACATACACGCGTTTCAGAGTATTATCTGTACCCATGACTGGGTGTACTTCTCGTAAAGGATTCTGTCTGTCCAAATGTTCCAAATGAAACATTTTTCTTTCTGGGGGCAGAGCTGAAACATGTTGTGGGCCTAAGAAAGCGTTATATCTGTGTCGTTGCTCTAGAATTATTTGAATCAACTTGTTACTTAGGCCTCTCCATCTATTCATAAGTAGTGCTTCTAATGTATCAGGTAAGGGACCTGGGTCCGAATGTTCGTTTCTGTATAACGTGAGAAGATGCTGAATCATGTATACACCCGCTAATTTCTGCTCGTCTGGGGAAAGGTTCAGAAATGTCTGTGCCCTATCATTGTATATGCTAGGATTGTCAGCCCATAGTACGGCTGACCGGGCTAGTTCTTGTTCATCCATAGAATTGAGTACATGGTACCCCATTCGTTCTTGAAGCATTTTATCGGTATCTTGAAACAGATATTCAGAAGAATTCGGTTTTGTTATACTAGACAGAAAAACTCTCTTGTTTTCTGGGCGAATACCTTTCCTAAGATAATTTCCCTTACCTACGTACGCTATCGTTTCTTTAGGTTGTTGTTCGGGTTCCTCTCGGTCTTCCTCCCCGGAGGAATCAAGCCGGTTGCTATCTGCTTCACTTTCTTGTTTCTTTCTTTCGTGTATCTCTATTACTTCTTTCCTGATCTTTTTGTACATGCTTGCTATACAATTCTGTTTATCGTGTTTTCCTTCGGCTATGTTCTGGCCCCATTTGTTTAGTGCATCCAATTCGTCCTGGTCTACCCCAGGCCTGTCTCGTTCTCTTATTAGACAGTTTATTAAGAACCGTAATATACAACCTTGAGTGTCAGTTTTCTGGTAAGCCAGGGCCTCTTTAATACAGTCAGGATCTTCCCCAGTCTGGATAAAATGGTATATTCTATCTAGATGATCAGTCATTCCTGGGAATAACATTAAGTAATCTGTGACTTTTCGTAAGCGTAGAGATGCTAATAACATCCTATCGTCTTTACCGGGTACTGGATCGTATCTGCAAACTGGGAGGGGTTCTTTAAGCATGTCGAAATTTGAAGTTCGGGGTGTACGGTTCTTTAATATGTCCCTTATGTTTAACCTATGTTGTGGTGGCGGGGTCTGGTGACCTCCTGTCGCACCTCCAGAGGCGGATGCTTGAGTATGACTTGTCTGTGGGGACTGCGTAAGTAACTGAACTGGCGTTTTTCCTGGGTCAGGCCCAAACGGATTCAGGGTATTTATCTTAGGTGTAGGAAGTGGTGGAGGAACAGGTGGAACAGGATTCCGGACGGGTGAACTTTGTTGTGGTAAGGGCGGGACATGGTCTTGGGGTGGGTTGCCACCTCCGTCACCATCAGCAGGTGGTACCTGGGCAGGTGGATTGGTGTAAGCGGGAGCTACATCATCTAGATAGGAGGCAAGGAATATATCTTTTGTAGTTCGGTGATTTACTTTAGTTGGAACCAATGGCGGTGGCAGATCTTTCGGTATTTCTGAAGTGGCTTCGGGCGAACCCTCGGTCACTAAGTACATACCATTTACAAGGTTATTTCGCATACGGTCTACTTGTTCTGCCTTTACTCGAATCCCCTCATTAACTAATTTGTTTTCTCGGACTTTATCCGACTTTTCTCTATGTCTGTCTTCTCTTCGGAGTGCTTTTTCGGCACGTTTATGTGATTCTTTATGCCAAAATTCTATGGCATCTTTTTGAGATTGTCTGGCTTTCTTTTTCCATAGCGATTCTTCTACTTTCAGGATGCACTCGGCATCCCATGTTCCTGTAACGGGCCATCTGTGTCTTTCTTCTAGATGCTTAGTATAATCGGCCCATAAATCTAGATACAGTATGGCATCTAAGCCATGCTTATGGTACATAAAATTTCCAGGAGTGTCCCTAGGGGGGATAGGAATTTCTTCCTCTAGCATCCCTTTCCTAGTTCCTATCTGTCTTAACTTATTGAAAAGCGGCATCTTGTTACTTAGTACTGGATACTCGATACTTGTTACTTACTTCTGAACACAGCTAGTTATACAGAAACACAGTAATGTACACAAAACAGTCACTCATACCACGACATTAATCACATGAAACATTTTGAACACATATGACTACCCTTTACACTAGATGTACTGCTAAACAGCACAGATACACTGTCTAAAACAGTGCAGACCGCGTTTGCGTACCCAAACCCGTCTTTACCGGATACATAATAATGCACCCGTCTAGATGCGTCCCCAGCAACGGTACTCACCGGGAAGCACGGAACAGAAGGCCTCGGAAAACTCGACTGGACTGGACCGGACTGGACTCGACTCGACTCGATACGTGAATACTTCGGAACTTCAGAAATGGTGGGCCTCTTGACACCTCGGACCTTGCTTCTTTCGGCTAGGCTCTGGTCGGGATCCTCCGCACTCCTCACCGCCTCGTCTGGGTGCTGATCGCAGTCTCCGTCACCTCCGTAGGCCTGAGGGAGATACAGGAAATCCTGCGGGTACGCGTAGTGTCCGTCACGACTGTGGCAGGGGACCAAAGCTGCAACGCACCAACCGGCGCGTGGGGTGGGGGAGGGGTCCCTATTCGGCCGCCAGAATAATGTGGTAAATATTTGATTTACCGTCTTAATTTCTATGCAGGTAAGTACTTAAACAAAAATAACTCAATCGGAAAGAAAGAGGCAGAGTCCGTGGTGTTAGAGTTCTTAGGGGTTTTATTCCTTAAAAGGAATGGGTCAGGTAACGGATATCGGGTTCCTGCCACCACAGGGGTGCAGGAAGGGATAGAGCATACTTTATTGACATTACATTACTTTTATACTTAATATACACAATAGAAGTCAATGCAGAAGGCGTAACAGCTGAGAGAGACAAGATAAGGATACACACGTGTTAGCAATACGTAATCAGAAGGCGTGAACCAAGGCGTGCACAGAGGTGTGTTCTAGAAACGTCACATGTAAGTGTCAGAAGTGGGTGGCTCTATGACAGAATAGTGCAGAGTCAGCAGGAATCGTTAGCTAGGATGCGCGCGCAGCTGCATGACGTGAGATTGACGTAAAGTTGGAGGGTGCAGGGGATTTGACATTTACACTAGAGGAAAGAGACAGAAGTCTGGCATGTCAGATCAACTCGTTCCTATATCATATCTGATATCTGATGTTTGGGAACCATATTATCTAGAAAGAAAAGGTCTCTCGGACAGAAGCTATTCTATACTGACTGTGAGTGCGTGTATAAGCGTCTAAGTGTCTGCATGAGATGCGAGGGGGCATGGGCCTACCATGGTAACAGAGACTATGAATTACTTGGACGGAGACAGTGAGGCCGGGCCCTTTGCTCTGCAGCTGGAAGGATGTTTACTTAAGCTAGTAGGCAGGAATGTAGTTTTGAGGAGCGGAACAGATAATTCGAAGGTTGAATACAGTCTTGGCAGGCAACAGGCTGAGCTAAGCGCCGTGAGCCTCGCAGGGAGTAAGGCAGAGGTCACGGGTACAGAGGCCGGCTCAGGCTGAGGCATTTCAGAGTCTGAAGGCAGGAAAAGGCTCGATGGCAGAATTCAGGGCCTACTTCGCCTGGGCTGGAAAACGTGTAAAGTACACCACAAAAAGACGTTGGCAAGGCATACTTAGAAACTGAATATTCAACCCGTTCAGGGTGGGTCTGAAAGAGGACATGTTAACGTTGGACGCAAATGTGTTTGCGTCTTCATAGCTGGCACAGGAGGGAAGTTACATGCACTTTAAGTTCGTACATGGAGACGGTAGGGTACACGTTAGGGAACATTTCTTGACCATAAAATTTATATTTCCTCAGCATCATGGGAACAGGGCAGACTAAACGACCAAGCCAATTCTTCACCAGAAAGAAGACAAGCTACTCAGATGTGAGTCCCTTGCTCATTGCACCATCAGGATTCAAGCAAGCCGGGCCGAAGACGGCTGTAATGCCAGAAACCGGTCGCCGGAAGCTTGTTTCCTTCCCAGTAAAAGAATTGGCTTGGTAGTTTGGTCTGCCCTGTTCCCATGATGCACTGGGCCAGGGACAGACTAATTTGCATGTAGCCAGGTTCTGAGCTGGGATGGTGCAGTGAGCTAAAAAACTGTGATGGATCAAGCCCAGATTTGTTGACTGGGTATGAGTGTTCTGTTTAATTCAGATACTCTGTCCATCACCACCCCCTTTTCTGAATCGTTTTGTCCACCATAAGCATGGAAGGGTATACTCAGATGTGAGTCCCTTGCTCATTGCACCATCAGGATTCAAGCAAGCCGGGCCGAAGACGGCTGTAATGCCAGAAACAAGTCCCCGGAAGCTTGTTTCCTTCCCAGTAAAAGAATTGGCTTGGTAGTTTGGTCTGCCCTGTTCCCATGATACACTGGGCCAGGGACAGACTAATTTGCATGTAGCCAGGTTCTGAGCTGGGATGGTGCAGTGAGCTAAAAAACGGTGATGGATCAAGCCCTGATCTGTTGACTGGGTATGAGTGTTCTGTTTAATTCAGATACTCTGTCCATCACCACCCCCTTTTCTGAATCGTTTTGTCCACCATAAGCGTGGAAGGGTATACTCAGAGGTGATTCCCTTGCTCATTGCACCATCAGGATTCAAGCAAGCCGGGCCGAAGACGGCTGTAATGCCAGAAACCGGTCCCCGGAAGCTTGTTTCCTTCCCAGTAAAAGAATTGGCTTGGTACTTTGGTCTGCCCTGTTCCCATGATGCACTGGGCCAGGGACAGACTAATTTGCATGTAGCCAGGTTCTGAGCTGGGATGGTGCAGTGAGCTACAAAACGGTGATGGATCAAGCCCTGATCTGTTGACTGGGTATGAGTGTTCTGTTTAATTCAGATACTCTGTCCATCACCACCCCCTTTTCTGAACCTCCTCAGAATCGACACATCGCCTCAACTGCACAAGGCATCTTTGATGCGAATTGTTTTTTAAACTCTGCAAGCCAGGATTGAAGGTGCTTTGTTCATCAGGCCTAACGGGGTCTCTGCAGCTGGCCTGCACTCCATTGCGGTCGGCCTGAACTTGTGACTTTGTCCCGGTCCATCTTGACCAGATATCAACACTTGGTGCTTTGTGCCTTTTGGAACTGTTTTCACTAGAATCTTTAAACCTGCATATTCCGGATATACTGATTGGATTTTTGTTGTTTTGGTCTTGTTTTATTTAGTAAAAATTACTCTATTTATCTAACTAGGTGTGGGATCCTTTTGTGTTTTTTTTTCTCTGTATGTTGCACAAATACTTTACATATTGCCTCTAAGTTATGCCAGACTGCGCTGTGCCAAGCTAACAGGGGATTGAGCACATGTTAATTTTGGGTTTGCTTGTGGCTTCAACCTGACAAAAATTGTGGCTCACAGAGTGCAGAGGTGATAATGATATAAATAGTGTGAGGTAAAGACACTAGGACGAAGTGAAAGCCATCAGAAGCAGCCTAATGCCAGGAGCAACAGAGGCAGCAATGATACCTGGGTACTGTGTG
Source organism: Lissotriton vulgaris (assembly GCF_964263255.1). Taxonomy (NCBI): domain Eukaryota; kingdom Metazoa; phylum Chordata; class Amphibia; order Caudata; family Salamandridae; genus Lissotriton; species Lissotriton vulgaris. Next base: position 1,101,962,653 of record NC_141694.1, on the reverse strand, counting down.
CCCCTTACCCTCTCCCATCTTGAAAGAACGTACAAGGGCTGCGGGATAACGTGGCTTGTTGCCGATCCGCGGAAGATGCTGGTGCCGCTGTGGCAACGCGTCATGCAGTACCTTCCCTGGTGCCATAGCGTTGTTTCATTCCACTACTCCTGCTTGCTACACAGTGTTTTCCACACTCGTCGTGGTTTCTACTTAAGTAGGGTTTTTCCCCCTCCACCAGCAACCCCATTTATTTCACACACAATCTAAAAGACAACGGTACTGTACAATATTCTTTCCAACTGTCTTAGAGAAAATGTTGGACACTGGGCAACAACCGGATCGATTCTTTGGTGAGCGCATGTGATTCTTAATACAGGCAGCTCATATATCTCTTTTGCCCAGGACTAAGAAGGTGCATTGCCTATTGGAGAGTGGCAATTGTAGAACGCGACTCTTTATTGGCAGGGGAATTTTTAGGTATCCACTAGAGAAACGCGCGAAGCGCGTTCTCGGCAGAGAACTATAGTGATCGTTTCAGCCGACAAAATCCGGCAAAACGAGACAAGAGCTGTGCACGAGCGCAGCATTGTGAATGGGAGAGGGAGCGACAAGAGCTGGCCACGCGCAGATTTGGTCGCGCGCACAATCACGGCACCAGCGTCTCCACCGCATGACGATAACTGCTCTCTTTCTGGCTGGCTTCACGGAAGGCAGCATGGCGTGCGGTGCCAATCTGAAGCGGGCCATGGCGTTCGAGGCCCTGCTTAGCCCCCAGTCCCAGTCCCCTAAGCGCAGGAGGTGCGCCCCGCGGGTCACTAACTGATCGTCAGCGATGTAAGTTCCTGTATTGTTGTCATGGGCGTGTGATGTCATTTCCGCGCTACAATCTTGTTACAGCTACTCCATTGGCAATGTTCACCACTGGAAGTTGTCTGGTTTGCCCTATTTGGTATGTTAATCTGTTGGGCAGCGAGCCTTGTGCCTGCAACACGTGTATACCTCGAGGACCAATTTTCTTTGTCAGTAGGCATCCGTACACTTTCCTCCAACTTACAAGAGACGCAACAGGTTGCCTTGCAGGTTGTCAGCCGTTCCAGAGCCTTCACCTTTCCACCGCGTTCCAGTGCCGTCCTAAGGTAAACAACACCGGTGCAGACACCGCAGGGCTACTAGCAATAATTTGCATTATTCCACAGTAATATCCGAGCTGAACTGTCCTGTGCTGCAGCGAGACGCTGCTTCATCATGTAACTGCGAAGCCGCCACTGTGTGGTGGATTCAAGGGGCGCCCGCGGATGGCTCAGAGGTGCCAGTAAAGGCACGGTGCGACGCTCTATTTCATCTTGTGAATCTAAGCCCCTTCTCTCATCTTTTCAGAAGAGGAGATTTCAAAAGCAATTTATGCTCTGATTTAGCTGATTCAAAAATGCTCTGCGGTCCTTGCTGTTCTGACAGGGCTCGCTGTGGAAGTCCAAAAGCGCCGTCGTTGAGTTGATGAAGAGCAGACAGCGGCCTTCTCAAAGGCGATCCACCGAGGCCTTCCTCCTGAAGAACCAGCGCTCTTTGTTATCCGTAATGGTAAGCCCAATAACTCCACTCGAAACTGTAGAAATAAGACAACAGTTCCGTTTCACTGCTTCCGAGGTCTAACACCTACCTAGGGAAATGGGTCTTCGGCTATTATCCAAGTTTAAATTAAAAAAAATAGAAAGGTTCAGGCGTGCAGGCATTTAATTGGTGAGTGTGTCCTATCAGTTACTCCCATTGGGAACTTTTATAGCGAAACGGATGGACAAATTGATGGGATCACTGACAGTAGATGGCTCTAGAGGAAGTAATTCAAAAGTTAAAAAAAGCCTCCCTTAAATATCACCAACTTTCCGGTTAATGAATTGTCTCAGTGAAAGGTAAGCTCCGCGAGCTCAGTTTGTTTATTACAAATGGCTGAGGTGGCCTTGAGGTATGTTATCACCTGGTCATTGCTGCCAAACGAATTGTTGATGCACACATATTAAATATTCTACAAATCGGTAAATGATTGCACTGAACTATGCAAACCTCTACCATTCAAAAGTTTCCATTGAGAATGTTTCCAGCAGAGAGGGAGGTGTGGGGTGGAGGAAGAGCAACTGTCCAGTCTGTGATCAGTTTCATCTGTAGAGTGTGGGATTTCGTTTTCATTGTGCTAAGAGGTGGTGTCATGACCTTTTATCTGAAGTCCATGTGTGGGAAGTTGAATGTATCTTTGGCCTCTGTCCTCACTTTCCCTGGTCACCATGATCTTCTTTCTCGTTGTTCGTGCCTGTTTTAATGAAAAGCAATGAGCATGGTTTTTTACCGTCTTCCTCCTTAATAGCCTGAGCTTTCTCGCAAATAATAATAATAATAATAATAATATACACACATACATACACAGATGGCACCTCGGGCACAGGGCTGACGCAGTTATTCACACAGCTCTGATGATGCACCTCGGGCGCGGGGCTGACGCAGTTATTCACAAAGCTCTGATGATGCACCTCGGGCACAGGGCTGACATAGTTATTCACACAGCTCTGATGATGCACCTCGGGCACGGGGCTGAAGCAGTTATTCACACAGCTCTGGTGATGCACCTCGGGCACGGGGCTGACGCAGTTATTCACACAGCTCTGATGATGCACCTCGGGCACGGGGCTGACGCAGTTATTCACACAGCTCTGATGATGCACCTCGGGCACGGGGCTGATGCAGTTATTCACACAGCTTTGATGATGCACCTCGAGCACGGGTCTGACACAGTTATTATTCACACAGCTCTGATGATGCACCTCGGGCACAGGGCTGACGCAGTTATTCACACAGCTCTGATGATGGACCTCAGGCACGGGGCTGACGCAGTTATTCACACAGCTCTGATGATGCACCTCGGGCACGGGGCCGACGCAGTTATTCACACAGCTCTGATGATGCACCTCGGGCACGGGGCTGACACAGTTATTCACACAGCTCTGATAATGCACCTCAGGCAGGTGCTCACAGCTGTTATTATTCACACAACTCTGATGATGCACCCCAGGCACGGGGCTCACGCAGTTATTATTCACACAGCTCTGATGATGCACCTCAGGCACGGGCTCACAGCTGTTATTATTCACACAGCTCTGATGATGCACCTCAGGCACGGGCTCACAGCTGTTATTATTCACACAGCTCAGATGATGCACCTCAGGCACGGGCTCACAGCTGTTATTATTCACATAGCTCTGTTGCGCTCGCTAATATTCTTTACTAATAACTCTCTCCTACTCACTATCGACTTCTCACTCTACTACTTACTGTGTGTGTGGGTGCTAATGCAATAGGTCTTGCATATGCACGTGATGAAGCTATTGGCAATGTAAATGACAATGCCATTTATTTATGATTTAAAAAAAAAAATAATGAGCAATGCCAATAGCTCTACCTTTAATGCTGCCGAGACCATTACATTGTAAATGCTTGTATCAACACTTTTTTCCCTTCTCTGACAAAGATTGCTATTGTCTTGGATTGTGTAATCAAAACCAGAAGTTACGCTAGGAAATAGCTTTGCTCCTTTCGTCAGCTAAAATCCTCATGTCAGTGCGTTTTTTCATCTTCAGACACCGCTAAAGCACGGCTATAGATTTTTCACGTTCAGTTCAGGAGCTAACATTTTCGATTAGAAGTTTCAAGGGCTAATTCTAGTAAGTCGTCAATCTCCATTTGAGTGACTGGAGTGTTAAGGGTGTGCGTGGGTTATGTATTCGCCTGTTGAGGGTCACAAGATGTATTTCCACTGCATCCTGTCCAATCAGCATCATCAAATGAGCACCATAAGCCTTGCTCAGTGTCCGAAATGTACACACACAGTTCTGTGACCTTGCACGAGTGTAGTTTTGTGTCTTTGGGGATTTCACAAAACTTTTGCAAGAATATCCTGACCATAAACATTTTTCCCGAAAAACATCTGGAAAAATCATGTAGCTTCCTTTCTAGCATCTAGCCACAGACAGGTTTAGCTCACTGTTGATGGCACTCGTGTTCAACAAAGGGTGATAGTATTTCTCATATGGTTACATGATGCCATTGACTTCATATTATGGCTTTGATCAGCAACCTTCAGAAAGTGGGGACAGGCGGTGCAAATTGTCGTCAAGCCCTGCTCCTTGAAGAGGCTCTTTGCGGCACGCTATGCGGAATGCTTTCGGCGTTCATGGCATGTTTCGCAGCATGAGTTCTGGTAAGCATAGTCTTATTTATGAAACAGCCTGTGCCCACGCCGACAAGTTGCATTCACAGTTGATTGCGTGTGGGAAGTGGGTGCCCACAGACCTTGGGGGTGCACACCGTCGGCCTGCCCCCCAAGGATCTCCCATCTCTCTACCAGCACAAACAGGGCAGTGGTAGTGAGGCGGTGGGAGCCAGGTTCCATAATTCTCCATAACCCTGCCTTTGTTGCATCCTGCCTCGAAGAGCATCCTCAGAGAGACTAAAGCATAACAGCTCTTAGCTCAGCCTGGAACTACTGCCCCACTTCACATTTTTCCGATTGACACTTTTTTTTCCCACAGTTGAGGTATGTACATATATGTTCTAAAAAATTGTATTTCGGATTGTTTTACTTTAGCACAATAAACCATGTAATTGCACTGAGTGGCATTTATTGCACTTAGTGAAACACTAAAACACGCTGACGATTGTAAGGATGCGGACGCCTTTGGTATCATTAAAATATGTCGATATTTATTACACCGAAACAGAGCAGTCCGATTGCTTCATGGCTATAAGCTTCCAGCAACTGACTATCCCCAGAACCCTTTCCACATTCCACGTGGCCATGGCTACACAGGGCCACAGTTCTATTTATTGACATTACTACAACGATTTTATTACTGAATCAAAAGGCAAATCAGATGTCTTGTGCCTCCTGTATAAGCCTGTATTGTTATAAATAGAGCAACATTATGTCAGATCAAACCACGTACAAGAGAGATTTTTGTGCAGTGCACATCCTGAACTGAATTGTTTCAAGATGCTCTTATATGTGAGGATCATAAAAAAGGAGAGACAGTGAAGATTGCCGAAGGTAGTTTGGTCAGGATGGAAAGCTGGGATTGAAAGCAGGTTGGCTCAGAAGTGTGGCTCAATGATTAGAGTGGCAGACCCTGATGTCAGATGTCTAGCCCGGGACTAGGGTTCAATTCCCCGCCTCGGCAGGTCTTGGGCTCAAAATTCCACGGACCTGATAATTCTCGCCTCAGTGCCTATTCCAATCATGGAGTCCCACTCTGCAACTCTGGGCAATAGCTTGCTTAATCTCCACAACGGCCCCCACAACGCTAAGGATGCCTGGCCTCCACCTTGGGGGTGCCCAGGAGTGGACACCTCACAGGGAAAGCCAGGATGGGTTCCACAGTGGTATTCGTACAAGCGCCTTGAGACCCTTGCGGGTGAGTAGTGCGCTATACAAGTATCAATTTACATTACATTTACGTTTCCTGACACGTCATAGTGCAATTCGGCCACTGAATGGATATTGCATTCTTTCCTTGTCTGCCCCGATAACCATTTATTAGTGACCCAAGAGGCAAGTCCGTTTTCCTTTGCATGCCCATTATTGTTGTTATAGATGAAGCAACATTACTGTCTACTACACGGCATAGAAGCAGTGCTTAATTTGAGCAGAGCGTTTCCAGTGCTTGGCCCCGGTACTTAATTGTCAGCACCGGCTCTAATGACAGTCTACCACATGGGGGCGCTGTATGTTTAATTTTGAGACAGGGTTTAATATGTCAATATACATTAAAAAGAACATTACCTGCTACTCACGCCATTATTATATCTTTGGATGGCCTAGAATAGACTGAATTGTCACACTTATAGGAGAGTGTTGGCTAGTAATTGTGTTGAAACTGTCATTAGCAGACCTAACAGGGACAAAATGTGGTGCAGGCTGCAGTAGCCTCCTGAGAAGGGCCCCGGCACTTACTTTTTTATTTACAAACTAAGGAGGGGATAGAAGAAGTTGTTACAATGTGCACCCTGAACTGAATTATTTCGATGTGCCCCCACATGCTATGATCATCAAGAACTGTGGGAGAGAGTAGGAAAGTAATTGCCAAGGGTCACAGAGTTCGGTCTTGTTGGGAATCTGGGATTGAAGCCACATTCATTGCTCCAGGCCCCACAAAAGCTGACTGACTAGCAGCTGCAACCGGTAGTGGGAGTACCGGCCGGGCGGTGACGTGGGTAGGAGGAGGGGCAGGGTGGGGGTTAGTAATGTATGGATTACGGACTTTAACAGGTAAGTAAACATAAAACGAATTTGGTTGCTTGCACTGCATCACCAAATGCGATGCAGTGCACGCAACGAAATTTGTTTTATTTATTTATATATTTACTTATCTGTTAAACTCTGTAATCCATACATTACTATCCCCCACCCTGCCCCTCCCCCTCCCCACGTCACCACCCGGCCGGTACTCCCACTATCGGCCGCGGCTGCTGACTAGGCTCGCACAGATCTGCTTGCAGTCGAAGAGGCATCTCTAGTCCGGCACGCGCTTTACATCAGAGGTGAGCCTGCTTGCTAGCTGCTCTCACCAAGTCCGCTCAAGTTGCCTGCAGCTCCTCCACAGTGGCTTCAGAGCTCTGCACACAGTGCAACCTAAATGCATTAGCTTTGCCAATGTGCCTTATTTTTCACAAGGTGTATTTATACACATTTAAATTCCCTACAGTCATAAATACAGCCATTTGATTTATGAGTGCAAATATCTCTGTGAATTGGCCCCACATGTCAAGTAAGGGAAGACTGGATATCCAGGAAATCAGGTATTGTAATTCAACAAGCACAACTCATTGAGTGTTTGCGGACTTTTCCACCTTGATACCACAGCTCTGGAACAACCTACCTGAAAACTTGCACAAGGAACCAGTCCTCCTTTCGTTTAGAAAAAAACTCAAGACTATCTTGTTTGTGGAGACACTGACTACGAAATAATTTGTTCACACTAGCTCACACTCATTGTCTGTTGTAATATTCCCCCCTAGAAGCGCGAAGAGACCTGATGGTGAACCAGCACTATTCAAAAGCCAATTAACAATTAACAAATAACTTGTGGCAAACATTAACAGTCACAGATGGCAGAAACACTATCAAACAAATATGTGACGTTACAACGCAATCATTTAGATCGCGGTACGTTACATTGCGGTTATTACAACGCAAGTCGTTACAACGACTTGTGCTAGAGGTGCTGGACTTAGGAATAGTATGATTTACTATTCCAACTCCAGTGTGAGTAACAGTAGGGAAGGTGTTGGAATAGTAAATCACACTATTCCTTAGTGTAGAGCGCCATCCAGCGCAAGTTGTTGTAACAACTTGCTTTCTAATGACCGCGATGTAAATGTATCGCGGTGTAACGACTGCGTTGTAAAGGTTGTTGGCCCTATCAAATGTTTCATCAGATAAAGATGGGAAATGCTAAAAATGTAGCTGACTTTCAGCACTATTCAGAGAAATACCATTCTATGCATGCAAAGGGACAAGACCCTTAATAGCTAGTGACACAGAAGTCAAAATAACAACATCAAATGGATTCCGAGACACTAGGCACATTTCCTTGCCATAAAAGTGTTCGCTGTAACTGTCACACAGGGCAATACCGTGCTTCATCCCCACAAGGGAACCTCCATTGAACTCAAACACTGCAGGGACTGCCACACAATGAGCTGCATAGACACTTTGAAATGTCCATACACGTTTCTATAAATTGGCAAGACTGAAAGAAAATTGAAACTACTCTTATGTGAACATAAAAGCAACATCCGTACCAAGTCAGTGCAATCCACAGTTGTAGCACATTACATACAACACTTTTGAACAAAAGGGTACACAATTTAGATTCCAGGGATTAGAAATACCAAATACATATCCTGCAAGAGGAACATGCCAGAAAGTCCTACAAAGAGAAATTTATCGGATTAAGTTTTATATGCCAATAGACCAGATTCAGGTGAAAGATTCAAGATACTCGAAGCTGTAAACACAACGCATGTGTTACAACACATGCAATTACCTTGCATTTTTTACTCCGCAAAATCTTTCACAAAGCAGGGTTTTACACCGCAAACCATTACAACACATTTCCCAAAGTAATGCCCCGGTGGAGTAAGAATAGTTAATTGCGTTGTAATGGGGAATGTGTTGTAATGGATTACGTTGTAAAGGCCTGCATTGTAAAAGATTTTGCGGAGTAAAAAATGCGGGGTAATGGAACGCATTGTAAAAGCTTGCAGGATAAAGTGTGCTATTCATTTGAAGCCAAATATTGCTTTATTTTGGCTGTCTCTCCCCTCAAAATCCCTCTGCTTCAATAGAAGTCAATGAGCGAAATACAATCGCCCGATTATTTTTGTAAAATCTGCAACTTTTCTCTTCTAAAATCTTAGCATGTATTGGTTAGATATACTTCAAACCAAAGGGCTCAATGGCCGGATCGAAAAGTCGTGTTTTGTATAGTGACTTCAACCTATGGGGTTTATTAATTGCATCAGACAATTCTGTTGTCCACAATGTTTATATTTCTGTTAGCATGCAACTTGGTACTGGCTATTGTGGTTGACCATTTTTCATATATTCAGCTGAAATTTTAAATGTTCTTTTGTATGAGAATGATAGAAACCAGACTTCTCACTGACATGCAAGTTTGATTCTTTTACACACCCCTGGTGAACTTAGGTTCTCTTCTGGCAATATTCAATACACCCAGTAATATTCATTACATTATTTCCTCACAACAGCAACCGATTCATTTCATACACAACAGCAGCAATCACACAAGCAATCCTTCTACATTTACTTTCAGATCCATGCCTCGCTGCCCCGTGACCCACATCGCATATTTGCACTACCATGCATGTATTCTTATTATCACGAATCCATCCAACATCACACTACTTAGGTTTTATACCAACTCCAATATGTCTGCTTCTAGGGTGACCAACTGGCATTGGTGCAAATTCAGGACGGCGAGTGTAAAAATTCAGGACAAAGGGTCAAAATTCAGGACAAAAATTCAGGACAGGAGGTCAAAATTCAGGACAAAACTTCAGGACAATAGGTACGTTTTACAGACACATCAGAGGTCGCGCAATAGTATATAAGTAAGCCCAGCCATTTCCAAACATATTCGACCGTTTGCAAACCTATCCATCATGTATCCTTCCATCTATCATTTCACTCATCCATCCCTTCATCCATCCCCTCATCCATCCTTTCACTCATCTCCATTATCCATCCATCCATCCACCATTTCACCCTATCCATCTGTACACTTATCCATCCACTCTTTATCCCATCCATCCATTCACTCATCCATTCAGCCATTTACCCTTTCACCAATCCAGCCATCCTTTCACTTACTAATCCTTCCACCCATCTACTATTTTAGTCATCCATCTTCCCTTTCTTTCTCCATCGACCCTTTCACTTAGCCATCCATCCATCCATCCATCCATCCACCCACCCATCCATCCATCCATCTACTCATCCACTCATGAATCCATTGATTGATCCTATCACTCATCCATCTATCATTTCACTCCTTCACACATCTATTCATCCTTTTGTCCATCTACCCTCCCTTTCACTCACTCATCCATCCTTACATCCACCCTTTCACTCATACGTCCATTCATTCACCCTTGCACTTATCAATCCATCAATCCATCCATCATTTCACTCATCCACCTACCCATCCATCATCCACCCAACCATCCACCCACCCACCATCCACCCACCCACTCATCCATCCTTTCACCCACCCACCATCCAAACCACTGATCCATCCTTTCACCCACCCACTATCCACCCACCCACTCATCCATCCATCCATCCTTTCACCCACCCACTCATCATCCATCCATCCTTTCACCCACCCATTCATCATCCATCCATCCTTTCACCCACCGACTCTCCATCCATCCATCCTTTCACCCACCCATCATCCATCCATCCCCTCATCATCCATCCATCCTTTTCCCTCATCATCCATCCATCCTTTTCCCTCATCCATCCATCCATCCTTCCTTCTACCCACCCCCTCATCATCCATCCATTCCCTAATCATCCATCCATCCTTTCACGCACCCCCTCATCATCCATCCATCCTTTCACGCACCCCCTCATCATCCATCCATCCTTTCACGCACCCCCTCATCATCCATCCATCCACCCTTCCCCTCATCATCCATCCTTTCACCCACCCCCTCATCATCCATCCATCCATCCCCTCATCATCCATCCATCCACCCTTCCCCTCATCATCCATCCTTTCACCCACCCCCTCATCATCCATCCATCCCCTCATCATCCATCCATCCTTTCACCCACCCATCCATCCATCCTTTCCCTCTATCCATCCCCTCATCCATCCATCCCCTCATCCATCCATCCCCTCATCCATCCATCCCCTCATCCATCCATCCATCCCCTCATCCATCCATCCATCCCCTCATCCATCCATCCATCCCCTCACCCATCCCCTCATCCCCTCATCCATCCCCTCACCCATCCATCCATCCTTCCCCTCACCCATCCCCTCATCCATCAATCCCCTCATCCATCCATCCTTCCCCTCATCCATCCATCCTTTCCCTCATCCATCCTTCCTTTCCCTCATCCATCCTTTCTTTCATCCATCATCCATCCTTCCCCTCACCCATCCAACCCATCCATGTATCCTTCCCCTCATCCATCCATCCATCTCCTGATCCATCCATCCACTCCATCCATCCATCCATCCTTCCCCTCATCCATCCATCCCTCCATCCATCCCTCCATCCTTCCCCTCATCCATCCATCCTTCCCCTAAATACATCCTTCCTCTCCATCCATCCATCATTCTCCTCATCCATCATCCTTCCCCTCATCCATCTTTCTCCTCATCCAGCTACCCTTCCACCCATACATCCAGCTATTTACATTTTCTCTCCATCCTTCCCCTCACTCATCAATCCATCCATCCTCTCTCATTAGCCATTTATTCAATCTTTCATTCATCCATTCACCCTTTCACTAATTCATCCAGACATTCACCCATCCTTTCACTTACTTACTCGCCGACCTTTCCATATTAATTTTGAGCTGAGCCCTTTTGAGAAGAGGCCCATCAAGAACTTCACCCTCGCTGCAGGGGCCGTTCCAGGACTGGGACGGAAGCCACCCAGGGCGGAGACAGGATCCACCACAGGGGGGGGACAAGAGCCATCCCAGGCGTGGGTGGACTGGAGCCACCACATGGGGGACAAGAGCCATCCCAGGCGTGGGGTGGACTGGAGCCACCACATGGGGGGACAGGTGCCATCACTGAGGGGAGGGCAGGAGCCATCACAGGAGAGGGAACACAGGGGTGGGCATGCAGTATTCTAGTATCATCTTGGGCTCCTCTCCTGCACAAGACAACGAGAAGACAGGCTCTCTGTCCAAAATGCCATCCCCACTGTGATGTACAGTACTTACAGGAGATACTCTAAGAGAACTGATTGAACTGATTGTCCTCCATACTTTGTTAATCAGTGTGGGTGCGATTGTGCCATTTCTTTATTTTCTTACATTATAGACTGCATGTTTGAAGAACCGAGGTTTGCTTACAATTTAGTGACAGTAATTACGCTCTGTGAAGAGAACCACGTGCTGCCTCGGTGTAATCTGGCCGAGTCTCGGATGTTTGGGGCCCTGGGTAGAAATGGAATGTGTGAGCCCCCTCTAAATAGCAGAGACATGACACATTCAGGGCTGTTTGCATGTGAATAGATGTCGCTGCTCCTGACCCGGCAGCCCCTCCCTCTCAGTCACCTTCGAGCACCTCTTAACAGGTCATCAAGGGCTGGAGGTGTGAGGGCAGCCATCCCGCTGTGCCTCGCCAGTGCTGCGGGGCATCTGAGGAGCTTTGGTGCAGCATCGGAGTGACGAAGGGAGGTGGGGGCAAGCTGTGCCGGCTTTAGGGTGGAGCAATCGGTGCCCTGTTAAAATGACGGACAAATGGCGTCCGTTAAAGATTCCTTCACGGACAACGGACAGACGGCCGAAATTACGGACTGTCCGTGAAATTTACGGACGGTTGGTCACCCTATCTGCTTCTGTTCACATTGTTCGACAAGTGACTCACGGCGGCGACGTGACCCAAAATTTTACATGTGAAAACTACAGTCAACTACACCCATAGCCAGCTTGCTTCCTCAAGCGTCCATGTTTGCCTGTATGTGAGATAGATCTCACATCTACAGGAAACTTTCTTCCAGACTAGGCACTGTCAAGTCAAGTCAAATTAAACTGTATTCAGCCAAGAGGACTTAACCGCATAACACAGAAATAAAAATATTACACTAAGTTAAAAACACATAATTTGATTAAAAGCATCCAAGGTCCTGATGTCTTAAAAGGACCTCGTGCATGTAAAGTGCACATAAAATACATGAATCAAAATCAGCGAATAATACATTAAGTAGCATATCTTTTCCAAATATGAAAGGCAGTAGTTATAAAATGTAATATTGAAAAACATACCTCCTGCGAGGCTAAAGATTGCAAGTATAAATCCCTTGTCTATGAAGTCTCAGATTCGATTCTCGAAGAAGTGGGACCAAAAAAATCCATCTTGGTTCCTAATAAAGGGCACAGAATAAAATCCAAACATTTGTAATGCAATCGGTCTCGCCTTTGGGACCTTATGTGTATTTTGCTATGCAGCACATTAACCTGGGTGCCGAAACATCTACTGTTCTTTAACATGGAGGGAAAGTAATCACCAAACTGCGTGACATGCCAGGTATGGGAACACATGGAGAAAAATATTGCCTTTCAGCGGGAAATGGTATAGTCCAAAGCTCTGTTTTTAATATAAAATCAGGGCCTTCGGTGATAATATCACTCAAAACACAAGATGAAAAAAAATATATATTGGCTACGGGTGCTCATGGAAGACAATTTCTGTGGACTGAAATCTAGAGAAGGCTAAAGTGATTGTGGTATTTTACTGACCTCTGCTGGTCGTTCTCTATCAAAAAAATTAAATAGAGGCAGTTGCAAGAACATTTTTAAAAAAGAAAGACCCTCAGCAAAAAGCAAGTCTGGTATTTTACAGACCTCTATGTTATGTTATGTTATGTTACAGCGTTCTTGTATAGCGCACGGCTACTCGAAAAGAGTGTCCTGGCGCTTTCCACCTGCATCTCAGAATAAAAATAACACAACACAGCAAAAAAAATGAGAAAGAGAACTGAAACTGAAACAACTCTACTGGTCCTTTTATATTAAGACAGTTAAATAGAGGCAGTTGAACACAAAAAAAAGTCCCTAAGCAGAGCAGACAAGTCCTAGGGCTAATCTCTAGAGCTCACAAACTACATACACATATAAATATATACATATATATAAGTATATACTAAAGTTTATACAAGAGGTCTCGAATGCTTGACCTAAAATGACTGGTGCCCGGTAACGAAAAACCATCAAACCAGGAATGCCAGGGGAACCCTACTCCAGGCCCGGCTGTAGGGAAAGCGAATTTAAAATGCAGAGTTTCCAGTTTAAGGGTTAGTAGCCAATACCTGTGGGTAGGATTCTCAATCCACCCCAGGTATGGCTCAATCCTTTGTGTTGTAGAGATAACAGCGTACCTACAATGGAAACCCTGACCGGGGCAGATTCTAGGCGAATATTTTGACGATAGTCCAAGGTATACTGATTGACGTGTAATTTATGATTGCGCCTCATTATGGAAGGGTTATTATACAGCGCCGTGAAGCCCAATACGTTAAGTGTGTGTTTTATGTAGAATAACCACGGGATCTGGTAGGCTTTGTCTAACGATCTGGAGTGGTAGGCTTTGTCTAGTTACAACCAGACTGGGCACAGTCATTGTAATGAAGCTTTTGAGCTTACACTCACTTTGGTCCTTCTACTAAAACACTGTTTCTTTATAATGAACTGGAGGTGAGTGTCTGAATAGTTTCAGCGCTCCGTCCATCATCTCCTTGTGTTTGCTTTGTTCTCCCTAAATTGGCAGGTATACCCAGACGTGTGGTACCTAGCTCAGATTGACACTGGATTCAAGCTAGCCTGGCTGATGAGGGCTGTTAGCCCGAAACCGGTCCCAGGATGCTTATTTCCGGGCCAGGGAAGACATGGCTTGGCAGTTTGGGCTGGACTGGTCCCATGAGGCATAGGGTCTCAGACTGATTAGCATATAGCTGGGTCCGAACTGGGGTGGCGAAGTGAGCTAAAGAACAATGATGATGGATTCAACCCAGATCTGTGACTGGGGGTGAATGTCTGAAAAGTTTCAGCGCTCCGTCCATCATCTCCTTGTGTTTTCATTATAATTTTTATAGATTTCTCAAAATCTGTTACATGTGGCATGACTGTGTCAGCTTGCAAACTTATCGTAAGAGATCCAGTCCAGGAGGTGCGCCAATGGCTAGGATCATGAGCAATGCCGTCTCTACACGGACTGTAGTGCTCCTCATTTGGATCTGTCACAATTTCTGATAGATCAGGTTCAATATTCAATGCTGAACTGAAACATTCTTGAAAGAATGAAAAACTAAAGTTGTTGAGATTTTATATAAAGAATTGATATGCATTTACATGAAATATGCCATCAGCAAGCTTGGTAAAAGGAACCAATGATGGAGGGAATGCTGAACAATGCAAGCATTCACCCCCAGTGACGAAGATCTGGGTTTATTCCAACGTTCTTTTGCTCACTACTCCTCCCCAGTTTGGACCCAGCCATATGCAAATCAGTCTTGATTCTGTTCCTCACGGGAACACTCCAACCTGAACTGCCAAGCCGAGTCCTCCCTGGACCAGAAACAACCATCCTGGGATGGGTTTCGGGGCTTCACCCCTCATTTGCCAGATAAGCTTGAATCCAGTGGTTAGTGAGCACAGGACCCATGTCTGGGAATACCCTTCCCACTTAGTGCAACAAAAGCAATAGGAACAAATGATGGACGGAATGCTAAACAATGCAAACATTCACCCCAGTCACAGAGATCTGGGTTTAATCTGTGAGTTCTTTGCTCACTACACCACCCTAGTTTGGACCCAGCCATATGCAAATCAGTCTTGACCTTCTTTCTCATGGGAACATTCCAGCCTGAACTGCCAAGACAGGTCCTCCCTGGACTGGAAACAAGCATCCTGGGACCGGTTTCGGGGCATCACCCCTCATCAACCAGACTAGTTTGAATCCAGTGGTGCAGTCAACACAGGACCTACACCTGGGCATACCCTTCTCACATAGAGGGAAAAAAGCAAAAGGAACAATTGATGGGTGTAATGCTGAACAATGCAAATATTCATCCTCAGTCACAAAGATCTGGGTTGAATCCATCTTTCTTTTACTCACTATGCCACGCCAGTTTGGAGCCAGTCATATGCATATCAGTCTTGATCCTGTTCCTCATGGAACAGTCCAGCCCTAACTGCAAAGACAGGTCCTCCCTGGACCGGAAACAAGCATCCTGGGACTGGTTTCGGGGTATCACCGCTCATCAGCCAGACTATCTTGAATCCAATTGTGCTATGAGCACTGTATCCATGTCTGGGCATACCCTTCCCACTTAGAGCAACAAAAGCAAAAGGAACAAATGATTGACAGAATGCTAAACAATGCAAACATTCAACCCAGTTACAAGGAGCTTAGTTTAATCTGTCATTATTTTGCTCACTTCTCCACCCTAGTTTGGACCCAGCCATATGCCAATCAGTCTTGACCTTGTTTCTCATGGGAACAGTCCAGCCTGAACTGCCAAGCCAGGTCTTCCCTGGACTGGAAACAAGCATCCAGGGACCAGTTTTGGGCATCACACCTCATGAGCCAGACTAGTAAATCCAGTGGTGCAGTGAGCACTGGAATCACGTCTGGGCATACCCTTCCCACTTAAAGGGACAAAAGCGAAAGGAACAAATGAGGGATGTAATGCTGAACAATGTAAACATTCACCCCCAGTCACAAAGATCTGGGATGAATCCAACTTTCTTTTACTCACTATGCCACCCCTGTTTGGACCCAGTCATACGCAAATCAGTCTTGACTTTGTTCCTCATAGAACAGTCCAGCCCTAACTGCCAAGACCGGTCCCCGCTGGACCGGAAACAAGCATTCTGGGGCCGGTTTTGGGGCATCACCGCTCATCAGCCAGACTAGCTTGAATCCAGTGGTGCAATGAGCACAGGACCCATGTCTGGGCATACCCTTCCCACTTTGAGCAACACAAGAAAAAGGAACAAATGATGGACAGAATGCTAAAGAATGCAAACATTCACCCCAGTTACAAGGATCTGAGTTTAATCTGTCATTCGTTTGCTCACTAGGCCACCCTAGTTTGGATCCAGCCATATGCCAATCAGTCTTGACCTTGTTTCTCATGGGAGCAGTCCAGCCTGAACGTCTGGGCATACCCTTCCCACTTAGATCAATAAAAGCTGAAGGAACAAATGATGGATGTAATGCTGAATGAAAACACCCTTCCAGTCACAAAGATCTGGGTTTAGTCCATAATTCTTTTGCTCACTAAGCCACCCCAGTTTTGACCCAGCCATATACAAATCAGCTTTGACCCTATTCCTCATAGGAACAGTCCAGCCCTAACTGCCAAGACAGGTCCCCGTTGGATTGGAAACAAGCATCCTGGGAACGGTTTCGGGACGTCACCCCTCTTTAGCCAAACTAGCTTGAATCCAGTGGTGCAGTGAGCAGGGAGCCTTCGCCTGGGTATACCCTTCCCACGTAGAGTGACAAAAGCAAAAGGAACAAATGATGGACGGAATGCTGAATAATGCAAACATTCACTCCCAGTCACAAAGATCTGGGTTTTATCCATTGTTCGTTTGCTCACTACGCCACCCCAGTTTGGGCCCAGTCATTTGAAAATCAGTCTTGACTCTGTTCCTCATGGGAACAGTTCAGCACGAACTGCCAAGCCAGTTCCTCCCTGGACTGGAAACAAGTGGAAGCGGGATGGGCATGCCCAGAATGGGTCCCATGGTCTCCATGCCACTGGAGTCAAGCTAGCCTGGCAGATGAGGAGTGATACCCCAAAACAGGTCCTAGGATGCTTATTTTCAGTCCAGGGAGGGCCTGGACTAGCAGTTCGGGCTGGACTGTTCGCATGGGGAACAGGGTGGTCCACACCGATTTGCATATGGCTGGGTCTAAATTGGAATGGCATGTGGAGCAAAAAAATTATGGATTTAGTCCCAGATCTCTGTACTGGTGTGAATGTATAACACTGTTCTTCATTCTCCCCATCAATTGTTCTTTTTGCATTTGTCACACCGAGTGGGACTGGTATGCCCAGACGTTGGTCCCGTGCTCTCCATGACTCTGGAGTCAAACTAGCCTGGCTGATGATAGGTGATACACTGAAACCGGTCCTAGGATGCTTGGTTCCAGTCCAGGTAGGACATGGCCTGGCAGTTCGGGCTGGACTGTTCCCATGTGGAACAGGGTCAAGACTAATTTGAATATAGCTGGATCTAAACTGGAATGGCATTGGGGGCGAAAACACAATGAATTCAGGCCCAGATCTCTGTACTGGGGTGAATATATGACTTTGTTCTGTATTCTGCCCATCACTTGTTCTTTTTGCATTTGTTACCCAGAGTGAGACAGGAATGCCCAGATATGGGTCCCATGTTCTCCATGCCACTGGAGTCAAGCTAGCCTGGCTGGTGAGGGGTGAGTACTCGAAGCTAGTTCTCGGATGCTTGTTTCCAGTCCACAGAGAACCTGGCTTGGCAGTTCGGCTGGACTGTTTCCATGGGGAACAGGGTCAAGACTGATTTGCATATGGCTGGGTCTAAACTGAAATGGTATGGGGAGCAAGAAAATGATGGATTTAGGCCCACATCTCTGTACTGGTGGGAATGTATGACATTGCTCTGTATTCTGTCCATCAATTATTCTTTTTGCATTTGTCACCCCGACTGGGACGGGTATGCCCAGATGTGGGTCCTGTGCTCTCCATGCCACTGTAGTCAACCTAGCCTGGCTGATGAGGAGTGATACTCCAAATCCAGTCCTAGGTTGTTGGTTTCCAGTCCAGGGCGGACCTAGCCTGGCAGTTCAGGCTGGACTGTTCAAATGGGGAACAGGGTCAATACTTATTTGGATGCCCCTGGGTAACTAACTGGAATGGCATGGGAAGCTTAAAGAAACTTTGGATTTAGGCCCAGATCTCTGGACTGGGGTGAATGTATGACATTGTTCTGCATTCTGTACACCAATTGTTCTTTTTGCATCAGCAAGCTTGGTAGCAAGGCATACAGATCATAAGTACAAACACATTAGTTCAGTTCTATTTGAAATCTGGCGTAGGCTGGCCTTCTAAAGGTGGGAAATAAGGGACAGAAAGTTAAAATCCTTTTATAGAGCTTTAGTCAAAGACTTTCATACAAACTTACATGGGTACATCGTTCTCAGGTATGCACCAATAGGGAACAAACAAGAAGAAAAAAGTTACTACAGAATACATTTGAATATTCTTTCATGACAGTATTACTTTGGATTTTAGTCTTTCTCGCAGTTAATCCGAGCTTATCAATTGATATATTACATCGCAGCAGCCTAGGACAGTTAGGATGGTCAGGTACAGTGAGGGAAAGTCTTTGAGAACACTCTTGGTTTATTAATGTGAAACTTGAATTTCTTTATTTAGAACAGTAAACAACAGCAGCCATCATCACAGGATGTATTGTGACATCAATTCAAGAGGGAGGACAGTGTAAAAATAGTTTAGGTTAGCGTAAGCTCAATTCATGATACTTTTCACCCCTTGGGTGTCCTGGACGTAATGGTTAGCCTTCAGCAGTGGTGCTGCTGTGCCGAGGACCTAACCACTGGGCCAAGGCACCTGTCCATGGGAGAAGTGCTGGCACACTCCCCTGGGCCACCAACCTACATGCCCCCACCGGGGGTGTCAGGAGAGGCACTTCTGCCTACCACCCGACCCCCCTATGGCAATTTGATGACTTCATTGTGCACACAGCATGCTGGTGTCATCAAAGCAGGCCGGGGATGCACTGGAACCATTGCTTCCACTCCGTAGGAGAAAAGGTAAGTTTTTCCTCCTGGGTGGGGAAATCGGAGACAGCAAAGAGGCATGGCGAAGGAAGGAAAGAGTATTTCCTTCCTCCCAGTGTCCCTTTGTAGTGCATTCCTGCTGCACGATCGCAGGTGGGAGGTGATCGCACTGCAGGGATGCACCCACTAGGGCACCAAGGGTTTCTTTGGGCATTGGGAGTGGCCCCTTGGGCAAGGGTCGCTCCCTTTTACAATTTTGCAAAGTTCGGCCATTCCTGCCCACCTTGGGGCATATCAGCCATATGTATAGGCCGATTTGCCATTGAGTGGGGCAGAAACCCACCAGACACCAGTGATATGTGTTTTGGCATGTGGTTGAGTGGCCCCTTTATTAGGGGGCATTATAGTTCTGCCATTTCTGCTCCACAAGGAGCAGATTGGTAACATATTTAGGCCAAACTGCTCCTAAGGTTGGCAGAAACCCACTAGACACCAGGGATTGAATGTATTGATATGTTGGGGAGCGACCCCTTGGGCAAGGGTCACACCCAATATGAGGGCAATATTTTGGCCATTTTGTTCCCTCCCTGGGCAGATCCGCCTTACTTTTGGGCCCTTCTGCCCCCAAGAAGTGCAGAAAGCCACCAGACACCAGGGAAAGTGTGTTTGTATGTGTAAAGTGGAGTTCGGTTGACAATCTGCATATACTTGCATCTGGCTGGTGGTGTGTGTACACTGGCGCATGGCTGGCGATGTGTGTGGGCTAGCACTTGGCTGGTGGTGTGTGTAGACTAGCACTTGCCTGGTGGTGCGTGTGGACTGACGATTGCTGGCGGTGTGTGTAGAGTGGCACATGGCTGACGGTGTGCGTGGACTGGCGGTATGTTGGTGGCTTGTAGGCAGTATGTGTATGGACTTGCTTGAGGTGTGTTTGTCAGTTGTCTGATCTTTGGGTGCTTGGTGGTGAGACTGGTGTATTAGACCTGCTGACGTATGAGAGTGATGCGGCCTTAAATGGCGTCGTTTGTAAAAGTATGAATTCTATTGTGTTGGGCCCGCAGCTGGTAGTGTAAATGGTTTTCTGTGTCTGATGCATAAAAGGCATGTTAATGGACTGTAAAGCAGAAATTATTAACCATGACTTTGGCGGATTGAATTTCTTAAAGTTATTGGTGAACAAAGTTTTTTTTAATGATCCATTTACTTACCCTTGTGCCAAATCCAATTAGAATGCCCGGGATTGACTAGTGGATGGGTGTGCAGTAATGTTTTGGTGTTTTTTTTATTGCTTTTCCCTGTGAGTGCATACTTTCTCTATAGTGAACACCTTTTGTCCTCTCATCTTTTTGGAAACTGGTCTCCAAGGGAATCATATGTGATATGTTTTGTGTGGTTCCAACAAAGTTTACTTACCCAGAAGCCCTTGTAACTTTGATTAATTGACAAAAACATATAGTTTCCTAACATTTCTGTGCGGGAAACTTGTGGGATCACTGGGCTGGCACAAATTTCCTACCACCTAGCGTTCCCCCTGATCTCCCGATAAAATTGCTTCCTCACTTGTGTGGGTGGACCAAGTGTCAGTGACAGGGAAGGGCCCAAAATATATTTTAGAGGCATCAAAATGAATGATGACAAAACAACCTGGTTATGCAAGGGGGTCACCTGCATTTTTGATCTCAGGCTCGGCGGCCATCTAACCCAGACATTTTTTGTAAACTAGACACCCGGGGGTGTCTAGGGTGGTGTGGCCTGCATGGCTCCCCCAAAGTTTTGTTACCCAGAATCCACTGTAAACATCCAATTTAGCTAAACAAAATCATGTTTTCCTCACAATTCTGTATGCAAAAGTTGTGAGATCACCAGGCCTGCACAAATGTCCTACCTCCCAGCATTCCCACTTACATTTTTTTAATGTTTGAGGTTTACAAAGGATTCTGGAAAAAATACCCTGGTCAGAGCCACACAAATCACCTCATCCTGGATTCCCCTGGGTGAATAGTTATCAAAAATATGCAGGTTTGCTAGGTTTCCCTTGGTGCCGGCTGAACTAGGGCCCAAAATCCATAGCTAGGCACATTGCAAAAAAAATGGTCAGTTTCCAGTGTAAAAATGTGATGTGTCCACGTTGCGTTTTCGGTTGTTTCCTGTCGCAGGCACTATGCTTACCCACGCAAGTGAGGTGACATTTTCATCGGGAGATTAGGGGAAATGCTGGGTGGGTCGAAGTTTGTGGCTTCCCACAGATTCCAGAACTTTCCATCACAGAAATGTGAGGAAAATTGTTTTTTTTGTGCAAAGTTTGAGGTTTGCAACAGATTCTGGGTAACAAGGCTGGCTTTAGTGCGGTGCGATCGGTGCCACTGCACCGGGAGCTGACTAGGGGTGGGCGGTCATTTTTGCAAGTATATTATCATTTACAAAGCACCTACTGCCACGTTTCTGGCCTCCAGCAATTTTCACGCATCAATTAAATTGTCAAGATAACTGCGGTGATTAATGGTCTTCCTGTAGAGAAATGGAGGTTTGTCTAGTGGAAGTTTTGACTACTCATCTAAAGGTAGTGCAGAGGGTTCAAATGCCTTCTGCAAAGAACGTGCACCATGCAGATAACAAAGTGCCTGCAATGTACATAGTTCAGTGGGTTACTGCTTCTGTAAAAGAGCTCCTTTTGTTACTTGTCGTTTGTAAGCCAAAATCCTAATATAGAACATTGAGCTATTAACTGTTATCAAACATCTGCGTGTAAACTGCAAGGCATATGACAGAGCTTTATGATTTTTTTGCCCAGTCTTTTATTATCCTAATCTTGCCAAAGGGGTTCATTTGGATAGAAATTAATTCTTGTTATTAAACAGAACCCCTAATAATGGTGTTACATTTTAAATTCTGAATTTGTGCTTTTCTAGAATAAGGGCTCTTAAACTATATTGCCTACCAGTATCGATGACATGTTACTCCTATACTACACCTTGTAGTCCTGTCTGATGTAACATTCCCTATACACTGTTTTACACACCTATGATTGTCTCTGTGCAATGTGTGTGTGATGTAAAGTGAGCTCTGACACCTTACACTGGTATAGGTGGTGCTATAAAACTAAATGAATGCGAGAGACAGTGGTTCTGGAGACTTGAGGGGCACTGTTAAAGGGCAGTGGTGAGGGAATCTGTGGCAGAGGTGGTCATTGGGGAGGCAGCAACCAACTGTCGAACAGGGCACCACCAGGGTAACATACCCTGGTGAAAGCCACACAAGTCATCCCATAATGGATTCCCCTGGGTGTCTAGTTTTAAAACATATGCCGGTTTTCTGGTTTTCCCTAGGGGCCCGTTGGGCTAGGGCTCAAAATCCACAGCTAGGCACTTTGCAAAAAAAAGCGTCAGTTTCCTGTGGAAAAATTTGATGTCCCCACGTTGCGTTTTGGAACGTTTCCTGTCATGGGCACTAGGCCTACCCACACAAGTGAGGTACTATTTTTATTGGGAGACTTGTGGGAATGCTGGGTCAGTGGAAGTTTGTGGCTTTCCACAGATTCCAGAGCTTTCCATTACAGAAATGTGAGGAAAATGTGTTTGTTTTTTACAAAGTTTGACGTTTGCAAGGGATTCTGGGTGACAGAACCTGGTGAGACCCACACAAGTCAACCCATTCTGGATTTCCGTGTGTCTAGGTTTAAAAACTGAACTGATTTGCTAGGTTTCCATAGCTTCCGGCTGAGCTAGGACACAACACCCACAGCTCGACACATTGCAAAAAAGGGTCAGTTTAAAGTGGAAAAATGTGATGTGTCCATGTTGCGTCTTGGGCTGTTTCCTGTCTTGGGCACTAGGCCTTCCCACACAAGTGAAGTACCATTTTTATCGGGAGACTTAGGGGAACAAAGAATAGTAGAACAAGTGTTATTATCATTGGTTTTTCTATGAATTTCTGCCTTCCAAATGTAAGACAGTGTCTAAAAAAGAAGTCATTTTAAAAAATGTCTTCCAATTCACATGGGTACCCATGAATTCTGAAATGTACAAATAACCACTGCTTCCAAACTCCATATCTTCTTCCCATTTCATAAATACATAGGTTTCTTTGATATCCATTTTTTATTCTTTATATTTCACCAAATGAACTGCTGTATACCCGGTACACAATGAAAAACCATTGCAAGGTGCAGGCCAATTATTGCCTCAGGGTACCTCGGGTTCTTGATGAACCTACAAGCTCTATATATACCCGCAATCAGAATGATCCAGCGGATATAACAGTATATTGCTTTCAAAACTCTGCCATATTTAGAAGAAGTTACAGGTGAAAATGTAGGCACAAATGGCTGTTTTGTTCAACTCAATTTAAAAATTATTTTATTTCAACTGTTACTTTCTATAGGAAAACTTGAAGGATCTACACAAAGGACCCCTTTTCTGAATTGTGTCTACTTTTCAGAATTGTATAGCTTTCTGGGACCCATTATTGGTTTCATGCCTATTTCTACCACTAACTGGAAGGAGGTTGAAAGCACCAAAAATAGAAAAAATAGGCTATACTCAGTTAGATGCCAAAACTTTGAATAAAATGTTGGTTATCTGACAAAAGTATGCTTGTGTCTGAAAGCTGGGAAGAGGGTGATGTTAGCACCACAAACACTTTGTTGATACCATTTGCAGGGAAAAGACCAGATGCTTTCTTCTGCAGAACTTTTTCCTATTTCCCACCAAAACCGAAATGTAGCTGTATTTTGGCAAATGTATCAGTTCCCTCAATGGAAATCCACAAACCCTGGGGACCTTTAGAATCCTCAGGATTTTGGATGAAATATAATGGGGGCCTAAGTGTGGACTATCTCAAATAGCCAAAAAAAGCTTTGCACGGGGAGGCTTGGCAGCGAAGGGGCTAATAAATAGAGATGCCACAACACCGACAACCACATGCGTTTCTCTTTGTGATACTGCATTTATGCAGTCCTACTACTGTTTATCTACATGTCATTAACAACAATATGCAGGCTAGCCTTTTCCATGCGTCGGGCCGTCCGGGCGGGTGCGTCTAACGGACGGAGGCCGTCTGATCTGCGCACGCGTCAAATTCCGCCCCACCGTGGTGGAATGTGCGCCGCGGTGAAGCGGCTAGAGTTTACATGTATTTGACCTTGTTTGTGTATTTGCGTAGTCTCCTGTGTTGACACCATTTCTGTTTCCTTCTGTTCACAGTTATGATGTGATAGTCACATGAGTACATGTTCCCCCAGATAAAGAACAATACACAACAGAAATGCATTGGGGTTTTGGTGTAATATCGGAGATGAATTTCCTAATGAACTTGGAATGCATGTAATTTAGCAGGGAAACAATGACATTCATAAATAAATTTATGATATAATTATATGAAAAAAATATATTTAGTAAATCTATCTGCATGATAGCGCACGATTTATTGAATGATTTAAAGTGACGCAAAAGTGTTTTTTACATACAGCAGTGCAGACTGGGTCTGTGTTGTTTTATGACATATACCTTAGTGCTGATTCTTTCCCAATCTATCCAGGGCTGGAGAAGGGCTTAGCCCTCGTCTCTTGGAATATTACTGGCGCTCGCAGATAATGGCTGGTTATCCTTTGTGAGCAAGTTTGATATTATCTGCCACCAAGAGACCTGCATGAGGGATGATTTCTATATTAATGGTTTGTATGCTTTTTTCCAACATGCAACTCCTTACCAGCACGTAGAGCAAAAGGGGGACTGGCTACATTTATTTGTGTTAAATCAAACCTGATTAATGTCAGTAAAGAGTGGTCTTCGCTAGTTTTCCTGATAACACTTCTCTCCCTGATAAATATTAATTACTAGCAGCCCGTCCCGACTTTGTCAGGGAGCAATCAGGCTTCCCGGACCCCCGCCCGCCCCGACATTGTGCAGCAGCCCAGCCCCCCACCCGCCCTGACATTGTCAAGGAGCTCGGGCCCCTGCCCGCCCCGTCCCCTGCCCGCCCTGTCCCTCGCCTGCCCTGACCCCCGCCTGCTCGGAGCCTTACCTCAGCCGCCGCTCCTCCCCCGCGCTCATTTCACCGCTCCGCCGCTCCTCGCCGCTTACCGCTCCTCCGGCCTGTCCGACGGTCCTCACCGCCATTCCGCCGTTCGTCACTGCTCCTCCCCCACGCCATGTCCGCCGCTCCTCTTCTGCTCCTGCACGCCGCTCCTCCCCGCACTCCTGATGTCACCACGCAGGTCGCGGCCGGCGCTACTTGCAAGGGGCTACTTTTTTTTATCGTCAATTTTTTAAATAACGTATATTTTTCTTTTATTTATATAGCCTATGTCCATCTGCACACCCTGACGATTACAATGATGTATCGGGTGTGTGGATTGGCGCTGTGGTTCCCGAGTTTACCCGCCTCAAAGGTGCAAAGTTCTTCTCCTTTATTATAGTAGTATAGATAACAATTATAGCCATTATTCTGGAGAGTTGATAGATCAGTTTGATGCGTTTTTAGAAAACATTTGTAAAAGAAGACCCCGTACCACTTTTTTGATTGAGTGTGTGGTTTGTGGCTTTCACGATCAAAGAAACAATTAAATGTACCATTTTCGTCATTCTGTGTATGACGAATCTTTAAATAAGGTAATAAAATATGATTTATTCATCTTAAATGAGACGGTCACTTTAGAAATCCCTACCTTTAGTAGAAATTCGAAAATGAGCACAATTGATTTTGTATTGATCACATCAGAACTCTGTATGCTTTCTAAACGGTTTGACATTATTAGTATTTGCAATAGTGATTACAATCCCCTTACTGCACTTTGGGACATAACTGTGACTAAGGATGACTCTCATGGAAATCTGTCTAACTGTGATTATTCTAAATCTAAAGGTATGAGTAAAGTGGAATAAGGTGGCCCCAGGCACTTTAATTGCCAATCTTATTAAAAGTAACAAGGTCTTTACACATGCTTGTCGACCTAATCTGACCCATGTGGCATCCAGGAAAGTGTTAAAAAACATATGCCTACCCATATCAGATATGTCATTGTTTAAATCAGCCTCCACTGAGCCAAAACCTTTTAGATGGTTTGACACCACCTGTTTGGCAGCCCATAAACAGCTGAAATCAGCACTTCACTTGAACCACGGAAATCCTCAGTAGATAAAGCAAGAATGTCACTTATACAAACAGACGCTGGAAGCTCATAAGAAAGAGATTTGGGACAAGGCCTAGGAAGGCCTGATAGAAGCAGGTATGGCTACGGATTCCATGAGGGGTTGGGAGCCTGTAAATCACCCATTCTTCACCGATCCTGCAATGTGCAGGGTGGAGTCTTCAATATCTGCCCACACATGGGTCAAACATTATTCTGATATTTTGCACATAGAAGATAGAGCCTGGTCTCCCTGAATTAAAGGGCAGATGGCTTTTACACAAACCTGAACTCCAAGGATTTAAGAATAAAGAAAGTGTAAATGAAGTGGCCTGGGCAATATCTTGGAGTATTGCGGGGAAGGCTCCGGGAGTTGATGGAGTGCCTGTTGATTTTTTTTAAGGCTAATATCTCCCTATGGATCTCCTTAACAACCAATGTAATAAGAGCTGCTTTAAGAGGCCCTGTTCTAGGCTCCTAGAGTGCAGCAATTGTTGTCTCAATTTTGAAGAAGGGGACAGATGTCAGCCCAATTGCTATCGTTCAATCTCCCTAAATTGCTGAAGTCCGCAGATCCTAGGGAGGGTTATCCTTTCCCATTTGAAAGCCTGAGCAGATGAAAATAAAAGGAGTCTTCATTTAGCATTTATGGATTTGTCGATCAAGTTTGACCTGGTGAATTGAAATAATTATGGGATTTAATAGAAAAAATGGGGGTAGAAAAAGAATTGTTAAGAATCATCTTAAAACGCTGGCAAGCCAAAACGTCTGTCTCGATCCAATACGGCACTACAGGTGAATTGACCTCCTCAATTTAGAACGCATGGAGATTACGCCATGGTTGTATCATGGCACTGTTTCTCTTTCTGCTGTATATAAATAATCTTAATAGATTTTTAATGGACAAGGGTAAAGATATGCTTAGGATGGGAAACCATTAAATTCCCATCCGATTGTATGCCAAAGATGCTGTCCTCATTTCAAGAACAGCAAATTGTTTTTAAATCTTACTGGATTTATTTTGATCTTTTTGGGAGGATTTTTATCTGAAGGTTAATCTTACTAAATCTTATGTTATGAACTGTGGCCCAGCCAAGACAAAGCTTAAGGTCCAAAGGCTGTGGGGGGGCGGGGAGAGGGGGGCAACAACCTTAGGCAGTACCAGGACTTTTAATTATCTGGGGATTTTATTTAATGCAACACTCACATGAAACCCTCTGTTAACCCTGAGAAACCAAAAACTTGGCAAAACTAACAAGTGATGCACATAAAATGTACATCAGAAGCCAGTTAAGGAATCAATTTACATCTATAAGAGTGAGTGCATCCTAGTTGGGTCATACTGGGCGGGCACCTGTGGCTACAGTAATGGAGATATCCTTCAACCTACAGAAAATACGTTTATCTGCAGATGCGGTTGACCCCAAGAAGCACTATGTCCATTATTTGTTATGAGAAAGTAGGTTTAACCTGTCTGGAAGATACGATCAGCCTTGCCACCTTGATTTTACGGATTAACTATTTGGCCAAGCAAGAAGCAGGATTTGTTAAGGAATTCCTTGGGGATTGTTTGCTACTCGATAACTCTCAGCACATACCAGGGCTTTCACATGTCAAGTAAATGTTTTATCAGCTTGGAGCCTCAAGAACTGTTTAATAATGCATGGGATTTAAATCTGGCGTGTAAAGCGGGAATTAAGCAGCGTTATCAGGAATATCATATGGAGCAAAGGGGGAATGTGCGGCATCCATGCCAAGTATAATCAGGTAATCGGTAATTTATACATTTTCTGGGATGGAACCTTACCTATCTTTTATAAAGAACT
This sequence comes from Lissotriton vulgaris, assembly GCF_964263255.1. NCBI lineage: Eukaryota > Metazoa > Chordata > Amphibia > Caudata > Salamandridae > Lissotriton > Lissotriton vulgaris. Next base: position 1,101,934,616 of record NC_141694.1, on the reverse strand, counting down.
CCACTTATTGTTTTTATCCAACTCGCTTAAGATTGAACACAGTGCATTTTATTGTAGCCTTTCATTTGCAAGGCACCTTTTTTTTAGAAATATGTCACCATACCCCTGTTTCAGCATCTCCATTCAAAGCGCATGTTGCTTCATAATCTTTTGCACATGATATTCTGCCCCACGCTGCTCATATTTGATTCCTATTTTCTACAAGGTAAATATTAGAAATAATAGTTAGCGATTGCATTTTTGCAGAGATTAAAAACGTTCGTCACTTGCTATGCAGTATTATATTTTACAAAAATCGCTATTACACTAAGGAAGCAGGATGAGTCAGGACTATCAACTCCGAAATTACAGCCTGATTCATCAAGCTGAAATCAGCTCGCAAAGGGCCAGATTCTCAGAATCTGGCCCTTTGCGAGTGCGATTTTTGCATTTGGGATTCATCATCCCAAATGCAAAAATAGCTATTTAGAAATTCACAAATTTGCGAGGAATAGCATTTAAGGAATCTCTATTAGAGATTCCTTAAATGCTATTCTTGAAACATTTTAAAATTGCGAAATCGCAAATTTCGGTCGCTATTTACCGCGAGGTCAAACCTCGTGGTAAATAGCGAACACTTAGAAAAATGCTTTTAAAAGCATTTTTCTAAGTTGCGTGTTACACACACACATGTCCTTAGGGCATGTGTGTGCGCAACACCTGTTGAAAAGTGCTTTTAAGGGGTGCTACAGGGTGTCCTTTGGACACCCCTGGCACCCTTCAAATCGCTATCTTATTTGCGATTAGCAAATTGCTAATCGCAAATAAGGAATACTCCCCATTAATTCCCATGGGCCTTTTGGCCCATAGGAATGAATGGGGAGTTATTCCTTATTTGCGATTAGCAATTTGCTAATCGCAAATAAGGAATCTGTAGGAATCGCATTTAATTTTGCGATTCCTACCTGAATCCCGTTTTGCGAGTCTGTAATAGCGATTCCTTATAATTCGCTATTTCAGACTCGCAAAACGGGTCTTTCATGAATCTGGCCGTTAGTTTCTTATGGAATTCTTGGTAGCCTAGATGTGGGTCCTTTTTAATATAACAAATACCCTGAATGATCAGTTTTATAGATTGTTTTAGATAATTTGAAAACTTGTATTGTTTTAACAATTGCTCGGATTGATTTTATTATACATATGGTAATCTGTACTGTAAATTGATGCTGTGAATGTGTTTTATCTTCCTCTTCTCTGGCTATTTAAGCCGAATAAAGATTGATTGACTGATTGACATTTAGCATGCAATTTAACATTAACTTTTCCTCACTTCATGTGGATGATAGGGAGGTAAAAAAAAAGTAATGGCCCAAGGGCAGCTTCTTTCAATTGGGACAATATGATCACGTGTGATTGCTCATCACTTTCAAGAGAGTGAGGGGGCTTTAAAGAATGAGTCTTCCCAAGTCAAGCCTCAAAAAAGAAACAAGGCTAGATTGCTCTGGCTTTGATAAAACACCAATGACTTGGGGTTACCAGGCTACTCATGTCAGGACAGTAAGGCACAGCACACTGGTTCTTTTGAGAAGAGTGAAGAAATAATAGACAAGCATTGGCAATGCTAATAAGTCAAGCCAGACCTAAAAATGTATGTACATTATTGACTGCCCTCCTCCCCTCCCTATTGCTTCCAGAAAACAATGTCATGAAATATCTAGTTATCTATGACACTTCAATAGCAATACAATGGCGTGTGTGAAAAAGTGTGAAAGTTTAACCTCAGGCAACTGGATAAATGAACAAAATAACCACATCTGTGTGGAAGGCAAACACTTTTTTTTTATGGAAGCACACACCTTCTGCCCAATCAAAACATGTCCTTTTGGCTCCCAACATGTGGGCAGAGCCAAAGCTCCTTCTCCGGGGAACAGCCATTACAACGCGGGTTTTACCACGCGTTGCTTTTACATCGCATGCGTTACAACGCACGCGATGTTACAACGCGTGGTAAAACCATGCATACCATTACATCGCATGTGCTTTTACAACGCATGCGATGTAATGTGTATTGGCGGCGGGGGCAGCTATCCAAGTTTCCTCACAATGACGTGAACCAAACTGGAAGGAGGAAGCAGGATCCGACGGCGCCGCTGGAGAGGAGAGAGGTGAGGGGGTTTGCGCATGGGGTGGGGGTTACTTTTGTGGTGTTTAGGGTAGTGTAAAAGTAGTGTGGTAATGTTTGTGTTGTGTGTGTTTTGCAAAAAACGTTTTAGTGTGTGTTGTAGTGTTGTCGTGTTTGTTTAGTGTAGTGTAATTTGGAGGGTAGTGTAGTAGTGTTTATGTAGTGTAGTGATTTAGGTTTTAGGGTAGTGTAGTGTTGTAGTGTTTGTTTAGAGTATTGTATTAGGGTTTAGGGTAGTGTAGTAGTATTTATGTAGTGTAGTGATTTAGGTTTTAGTGTAGTGTTGTAGTGTTTGTTTAGTGTAGTGTATTAGGGCTTAGGGTAGTGTAGTAGTGTTTATGTAGTGTAGTGATTAAGGTTTTAGGGTAGTGTAGTGTTGTACTGTTTGTTTAGTGTAGCGTATTAGGGCTTAGGGTAGTGTAGTAGTGTTTATGTAGTGTAGTGATTTAGATTTTAGGGTAGTGTAGTGTTGCAGTGTTTGTTTAGTGTAGTGTGATAGGGTTTAGAGTAGTGTAGTAGTGTTTATGTAGTGTAGTGATTTAGGTTTTAGGGCAGTGTTGTGTTGTAGTGTTTGTTTAGTGTAGTGTATTAGGGTTTAGTGTAGTGCAGTAGTGTTTATGTAGTGTAGTGATTTAGGTGTTAGGGTAGTGTAGTGTTGTAGTGTTTGTTTAGTGTAGTGTATTAGGGTTTAGGGTAGTGTGGTAGTGTTTATGTAGTGTAGTGATTTAGGTTTTAGGGTAGTGTAGTGTTGTAGTCTTTGTTTAGTGTAGTTGTTAGATTTGGGGGTTTCTATTTGGCCCAGGTAGGTACTTGTGACAAACAGGGACCCTCTCCTCTAGTCAGGATACAGTGATTACACTCCTAAAATAACCCCTGCTCACCCCCTTGGTAGCTTGGCACGAGCAGAAGGGCTTTACTTCAGAGGCGTTTTAAGTTAAGCAGTTGTGACCACATACAGTAACCCAGTGACAACATTACAAATGGACACCAAACAGGTTTTATATAAATACACACTATGATTATTTCAAGATGGCCAATTTTACGCTTAGTTCAGTTCAGTTCTCAGATGCGACACTCTCCATCAATTTACTTTAGGTTGCGTTACGCTTCCACGACAAGCAATGCCGCAGCGATCGAAAATGCGGCTAAGTTCAGGTACAAAGAAATAAAGACGTGAAGATCTTCCAGATGCGGCACGCTTCTCGGGGATGCGAGAGGTTCTCGGTTCGATGCGTGGACTGCAGCGGCAACACCCTTACGATGCGACGACAACAGCTCTAGCGGCGACGCTCTTCTCCCACGATGCATGGAGCTGCTGCTTGATGTGAAACTACAGCTGCGACATCCAAGATGCGACGGCAGCAGCTCCAATGGTGGCGCCCTTCTCGGGGATGCGAGGTGCTCTTAGTCGATGCGGTGCAATGCGACAATTCCAGCGGCGACACCCTCCTTCGGAGTTGCGACGGCAGGCACAGCGACGGCGACATGCTCCGACCTCGTTGCGAGATTCTTCTCCTGATGCAGTGCAGTGCGACAACTACAGCAGCGACACCCTCCTTCGGAGTTGCGACGGCAGAAGCAGCGACGGCGACACTCTTCTTCTCCTTGAGTCGCGATTCCAACTCCTTGCGACATGCAGTTCTTCAGAAGGCCCAAAACAGCAGCAGGCACTTCCAAAGAACTCTGGGGAGCTAGGAGGTGAAGTTTGTTGTCCCTGAGACCTCAGCAGGAGGCAATCTCTTTTCCAAGCCCTTGGAGATCCTTAACAAGTTGAAAGCAAAGTACACAAAGTTCTTTTCTCCTTCCTTTGGCAGTAAGGCAACCACTGCAAGCCAATCCCCCAAGCAGCTTGGGAATAGTCTCTCCTCAGTTTCTTCAGGTTCCTCTCCTCAGTAAAGGTTTCTTCTTGTAGTCCAAATTGATCTAATTTCATGGGATCAGGGTCCCAATATTTATACCCCAAATTCCTTTGTTCTCTGAGGGGAGAGGGGCCTTTGCCCAGTCCAAACCAGTTCTTAAGCACTCAGTTTACCAGACTTCTCCTTTCCTTTCACAGTGCACGGCATGCACTTCAGACGCCACACAGGAGGTGGAGCCAGCATTGTGGAAGGCAAGTACAGTCCTGGAGCACTTTGTTTACAGGACTACTTCTCTTCTTTCAGTGTGCAGGGCAGAGACATCAGCTGCTCCACATGTGGTGGAGCCAGCATTGGGGAAGGCAGGCACAGCCCTATTCAAGGTTCAGGCGCAACTCCTCACGCCCATCTAGATGTAGATCTCTCTATTCACCACTGGATGACTCAGCCGGTCTCTTGGAATCACCCAGCCCTGTCACTCTCAAAACTAGACAATGGAATACACAACCTAGCAGAGGCAGGTTTGAATGGTTAGACAAGCAAATACCTACTTTCTAAAAGTGGTATTTGCAAACACTGAATGTTAAAATCAACTTCACTAAAAGATGTATTTTATCATTCTGAGTTCAGGCATACTAAACACAAATTTCTATCATGTTCTCTGAGACAGTTAGGATTATAAAATCTAATAACTCTAACAGCCCATTCTGGCCTATGGAGAACAGGTAGCTTTGCAATAGTGAAAAACAAAAATGGCTGTAATTCACTATTAGGACATACCACACACATCAGGGCTTGACCTACCTTATACTTACAATGCACCCTACCCTTGGGCCTACCATAGGGGTGACTGATATGAAGAAAAGGGAAGGTTTAGGGATTGGCAAATGGGTGCACTTGCCCAGTCAGCATGACAATACCAGACTGCCCGCAGGCTCTGCAATGGCAGACCTTAGACACATTTTACAAGGCTGTTTCTGTGGGTGGCACAACCAGTGCTGCAGGCCCACCAGCGGCATTTGGATTTACATGCCCTGGGCACACTCAGTGCACTAGACTAGGGTCTGACAAGTAAACCAAATATCCAAACATGGAACCACTGATTAATACATCAAAGTGCAATAGGGAGCACTTGCACTGTGGCACTGAATAGCAGTGGCACAGTGCCCAAAGCATCTAACACCAGCAAAAATACATGAGGCAACAGCAAAAATGGAAGGGAGACCCATGCCAATGGTGCCAGGTCTAACACGTGTCCCCTCCAGCTGAAAAATGGAGTGAACTACCCTAACTCCTGGGAGTTCTCTTCACTAAGGCGGAAAAATCTGGACAGACCATCAGCGTTGGCGTGTTCTGTACCAGGGGGTGTTCCACCGTAAAGTCCATACCCTGTAGTGAAATAGACCACCTCAACAGCTTTGGATTCTCACCCCTCATCTGCATCAACCATCTGAGGGGCCTGTGGTCTGTCTGAACCTGGAAGTGAGTCCCAAATAGGTATGGTCTCAGCTTTTTCAGTGCCCAGACCACGGCAAATGCCTCAAGCTCAATAGCACTCCACCTCTGTAGTAACCTTCTACTGATAAAGGCTACAGGTTGATCTAGGCCCTCCTCATTCATCTGTGACAAAACAGCCCCCACGCCATGCTCTGAAGCGTCTGTTTGGACGATAAACTCTCTTGAGAAGTTGGGTGCCAGGAGCACGGGTGCCGTGCGCATGGCAGCTTTCAGGGCCTCAAAAGCTTTCTGACAGGTGTCAGTCCAGATCACCTTCTTGGGCTGCTTCCTGGAAGTCAGCTCTGTCAAGGGTGCAACAATGTTGCCATACCCCTTGAAAAACCTCCTGTAATACCCTGTGAGACCTAAGAAGGCTCTCACCTCTGTCTGGGTTTTGGGTGGCTCCCAAGCCAGGATGGTTTCAATCTTGAGTTGTAGGGGAGCCACCTGGCCGCTCCCAACTTGGTGTCCCAAGTACACCACGGAACCCTGCCCGATCTGGCACTTACTAGCCTTGATCGTGAGGCCTGCTTTCCGCAGCGCCATCAACACTTCCCAGTAGGAAGGTGCTGAACTTCTGGGGTACCACCAGCACACGGGCTGACCCAGGTTCAGCACCTTAGGCTCACTATATAGGAGACTATTCTCCCAGTAAACCAAGTGTAACCCTGACTGATTACCTGCTGCCTGGCTTGCAGCTTGTTGCTGCAAGCCCACAAGAGAAGGGCACTCTCTCTGCTTCTAGCAAAATTCCTCCCTGGAAGGGCCTCCTTCTTGCTGCCAATGGTTCAGCTCAGGCAGCTCCCCCAGTTTAGCTACTTGCTCCCCGGTAGGCTCCAGGGCATCCCCCTCAGGGTCTACCTCCTCCAGGGCCGTGGGAACTTCAGGGGTGGTTTCCCGTGCCCCTCGCCACTTCTCTCTTCGGCAGGTTCCTGGGCCTCCCTCTCAGGCTCCAAGTCCTCTTGAGAACCCCTACTGGCTGACATTGACCGGGTGGTCACGCAAGCCCAGTCAGGCAGTCCAACCAACTTCAAGTGAGTTGTTTCCTCTACTTTTTCCCAAGGGGAGCTCTCCAAATCATTTCCCAACAAACAGTCAACAGGCATGGCGGGCCTCACAGCTACCTGAAGAGTACCAGATACCCCCCCTCACTCAAAGTGAACCTGAGCCATTGGACAATGACTCTCTGTGTTGTCGGCATTAACAACTCTGCAAAATGCATGCGGGACAATCTGCTCTTGAGGCACCAGGTGAAACTAGACAGCTGTCACGCTGGCTCCTGTATCTCTAAGAGCCTCCACCTTTTGGCCATTGACGGTCACTCGCTGTCCATATTTCTTAGTGTTCCTGGGTAGCTGAGCTTCTGAGACCATCTCACAGTCTCCTAAATAGACTAAGGTCATCTGTGCGGGACCCCACCCACCCTGGACATCAATCTCCTCCCCCCAAGGCTACACTAGGCATCTGCCGGGGCGGAGCACCAGTGGGTGTTGGTTTACCAAACAGGCGGTACCTGGTATAATTCGCTTTATGACCCAGGTCACCACACTTGTAACACTTCAGGGGCCCCTGGGGAACAGGAATATCTGTTGGGCCCCTTGCTTTCTCTCAGGGGGACTCTGGGAACCTTTCACGGGGTTCCCTTGGGGACCACTTTGAGGCCCTTTGCGGAACTCCTTCTGTTTACCCTTGTCCCCCCACTCTTCTGCTAGGGACCCTGCCCACCTTTGGCTGAGTCTCCCACATAACCCTTGTAGACCCTTGTACTGACCCAGCAGTCTGCCTCCTCAGCAAGCTTCCTAGGGTTAGTCAGCTTGCTATCTATCAGATGCTGGCACAGCTCTGGAAAACAATTATCAGACAAGTGCTCCCACGCAATCAAATCAAAGAGACCTTGAAAATCATTAACCTTGCTGCCCTTTATCCAACCATCCAATGCGCTGCAAAAGAAAGTGACATATTCAACCTAAGTACTGTTTTCTAACTTTTTGCATTTCCTGAACCTCTGCCTATAGAGCTCAGGTGTCAAACCATATCTAGACATCAATGCATCTTTCATGTGGCTGAATGGATTGTGGACTTCAGAAGGCAGGTCTAACAGTGTATCCCGCCCCTCACTAATGAACCTTCCCCACTATCCCGTTCCCCAATCTCTCTCAGGGACCCGGTGGGAAGACATGGCTACCTTATAGGCTCTGAACCACTGACCAATATCATCATGTTTGTAAAACTCCTTCACCACATCCTTGGGAATATACACTCTCCTTTCCGTAAGTACTGACAGTATGCTGCCACCAGAGGGAGTAACTTCTAAAATTTTGGTTTTAAACTCCAACTCCTTCAAAACTTTTTCATGCTCAAACTGCATTTTCTTTTCCTCAAGATCTAGTCTTCTATTTTCTAATTCCAAATGCCTATTCACCTTTCACGTGGTTATCTCCATTTCATACGTATTTGATCTCTCTTGGTCCTCCAACTCCTCTGGAGACAGGTTCTTGTTAGAAGTAGAAGCATTGCTACCTGCAGGGGAAGGTACTCTCCTTCTTCCTAAGCCCAATGGCTCTTCCTGTTGCACAATTGCCAGGTAATCCCCCTGCTCAATTTCAGGGGTTTTCCTTGCTTCTACCCAGGACCTCAGCGCCTTGTAGAATTCTTCTTTCTTGGTGTACCCAACAGTGGAAACCTTGAATTTCTTTCAAAAATACTTCAGGTGCTTTACTTTGTAGCTTTCTAGCTTCTCTTCTTCCCATTTACAGTCAATAGAGCTACAGATTCTGCTCTCTCTACTATGACTGCATAAGGCATCTTTCAAAAATAGAACAAAAATCCAAAAAAGGAATCTACCAAAAAGTATGTGGTATCGTTATGGTCTGCACTCACTAAGTAGTGTTCACTAGTCACTGTACATGAGTCACAAATGCAACTCCAGAATCCTCACTGCTGACTACCAATGTTAGATTCGGGGATCTCTAGTTGGCACAGGTAGGTACTTGTGACAAATAGGGACCTTCTCCTCTAGTCAGGATAAGGGGATAACACTCCTAAAATAACCCCTGCTTACCCCCTTGGTAGCTTGGCACGAGCAGAAGGGATTTACTTCAGAGGCGTTATAAGTTAAGCAGTTGTGACCACATACAGTCACCCAGTGACAGCACTACAAATGTACACCCCACAGGTTTTATATAAAAAATAAGTAGACTTTATATAGAGTTACCACAAGACCATAAATGACAAAAATACACACTATGATTACTTTAAGATGGCAGATTTAAGCTTAGTTCAGTTGAGCTCTTAGATGCGACACTCTGCATCAATGTACCTTAGGTTGCGTTGCGCTTCCACCACAAGCAATGTCACAGCGATGGGAAATGCGGCAAAGTTCAGGTACAAAGAAATAAAGACGTGAAGATCTTCCAGATGCGGCATGCTTCTCGGGGATGCGAGAGGTTCTCGGTTCGATGCATGAACTGCAGCAGGGACACCCTTGCGATGCGACGACAACAGCCCCAGCAGGGACGCTCTTCTCCCACGATGCGTGAAGCTTCCGCTCGATGCGACAACTACAGCGGTGACATCCAAGATGTGACAGCAGCAGCTCCGACGGCGGCGCGCTTCTCAGGGATGCGAGGTGCTCTTGATCGATGCGGTGCAATGCGACAGTTTCAGCAGCGACACCCTCCTTCGGAATTGTGACTGCAGCAGCAGCGACGGCGACACGCTTCCTCTCCGTTGCGGCACGCATGTCTCCGATGCGGTGCAGTGTGACAGTTCCAGCGGCGACACCCTCCTTCGGAGTTGCGATGCAAGCACAGCGACGGCGACACGCTTCTTCTCGTTGGGTTGCGCTTCCAGCGACTTGCGACATACAGTTCCTCAGAGGGCCCAAAACAGCAGCAGGCACTTCCAAAGAACTCTGGGGAGCTGGGGGTGAAGTCTGTTGTCCCTGAGACTTCAGCAGGAGGCAAGCTCTTTCCAAGCCCTTGGATATCCTTCACAAGTTGAAAGCAAAGTACACAAAGTTCCTTTCTCCTTCCTTTGGCAGTAAGGTAACCACGGCAGGCCAATCCCCCAAGCAGCACTTCAGCTTGGGAATAGCCTCTCCTCAGTTTCTTCAGGTTCCTCTCCTCAGTAAAGGTTTCTTCTTGTAGTCCAAAGTGATCTAATTTCATGGGATCAGGGTCCCAATACTTATACCCCAAAATCCTTTGTTCTCTGAGGGGAGAGGGGCCTTTGCCCAGTCCAAACCAGTTCTGAAGTGCTCTGTTTACCAGACTTCTCCTTTCCTTTCACTGTGCAGGGCATGTACATCAGATGCCCCACAGGAGGTGGAGCCAGCTTTGTGGAAGGCAAGTACAGTCCTGGAGCACTTTGTTTACAGGACTCCTTCTCTTCTTTCAGTGTGCAGGGCAGAGACATCAGCCACTCCCCAGGGAGTGGAGCCAGCATTGTGGAAAGCAGGCACAGCCCTATTCAACGTTCAGGTGCAACTCCTCCCTCCCATCTAGATGTAGATCTCTCTATTCACCACTGGGTGACTCAGTCGGTCTCTTGAAATCCCCCAGCCCTGTCACTCACAAAACCAGACAAAGGAATACACAACCTAGCAGAGGCAGGTTTGAATGGTTAGACAAGCAAATACCTACTTTCTAAAAGTGGTATTTGCAAACACAGAATGCTACAATCAACTTAACTAAAAGATGTATTTTATCATTCTGAGTTCAGACATACTAAACTTGAATTTCTACCATGTTCTCTGAGACAGTTTGGATTATAAAATGTAATAACTCTAACAACCCATTCTGGCCTATGGAGAACAGGTAGCCTTGCAATAGTGAAAAACGAAAATGGCTGTAATTCACTATTAGGACATGCCACACACATCAGGGCTTGTCCTACCTTATACTTACAATGCACCCTGCCCTTGGGCCTACCATAGGGGTGACTGATATGAAGAAACATGAAGGTTTAGAGACTGGCAAGTGGGTGCACTTGCCCAGTCAGCACAACAGTACCAGACTGCACTCAGGATCTGCAATGGCAGACCGTAGACACATTTTACAAGGCTGATTCTGTGGGTGGCACAACCAGTGCTGCAGGCCCACCAGCAGCTTTTGGATTTACACGCCATGGGCACACTCAGTGCACTAGACTAGGGTCTTACAAGTAAACCAAATAGCTAAACATGGAACCACTGATTAATACATCAATGTACAATAGCGAGCACTTGCACTGTGACACTGAATAGCAGTGGCACAGTGCCCAAAGCATCTAACACCTACAAAAATTTATGAGGCATCAGCAAAAATGGGAGGGAGACCCACGCCAATGGTGCTAGGTCTAACAGTAGTGTATTAGGGTAGTGTAGTAGTGTTTATGTAGTGTAGTGATTTAGGTTTTAAGGTAGTGTAGTGTTGTAGTGTTTGTTTAGTGTAGTGTATAAGGGTTTAAGATAGTGTTGTAGTCTTTATGTAGTGTAGTGATTTAGGTTTTAGGGTAGAGTAGTGTTGTAGTGTTTGTTTAGTGTAGTGTATTAGGGTTTAGGGTAGTGTAGTGGTGTTTATGTAGTGTAGTGATTTAGATTTCAGGGTGATGTAGTAGTGCTTGTGTAGTGATTTAGGTTTTAGGGTAGTGTAGTAGTGTTTGTGTAGTGTAGTGTTTTAGGGTTTAGGGTAGTGAAGTGTAGTAGTGTTTATGTAGTGTAGTGATATAGGTTTTAGGGTAGTGTAGCAGTGTTTGTGTAGTGATTTAGGTTTTAGGGTGAGGTAGGGGTAGTGTTGTAGTGTGGTGGTGGTTTTGGGTTAGGGTAGTGTAGGGGTGGGAGTAGTGTGTTGTGTAGGGGTAGGGATTTTACTTACCTTGCAACTTTTACTGCGAGTATGGCTTTACCACGCATGCCTTTCCGTTGTAATGGCATGTGTGATAAAGGCATACTCGTTGTAAAAGTATGTGATGTAATGGTATGCAATGTCATTGACATCGCGTAGTAATACCTGCGTTGTACGGCATGCGTGGTATTAGTATGCGATGTATTGACATACATCCCCCTCTCCTAGTGATCCTCAAATAATTGACTGGCAACAGTTAAGCTGTCAAGCCAAACCATAATAAAAATATATAATTAAATAAAGTTTGATAATAAAACAACATTTAAAGAGGCTTGGATACACTGTATGGAAATAACTGAATAAAGAAAAAGTACCACAGTGATTTGTCTAAAGACTGGTGGAGTTGAAGGAAGGCTAGATGATACAGGAACCAGGCAAAGTCACCTAAGAATTCAATGTGTTTGACTTCTACTTTTATCATTAAATGTGTAAACAGAGCAGTGCCAAATGTTATGCATAATGCAGTTACGAGTTTCCTTTGTAAAATGTACCACCAATGTTATTACCCAACTAGTTTTAGTTAGTGTTGCAAACCCCCTGTACGGACTCACAGTAAAGAGAGTACCTTACATCTTGAAGTAGTTGTGGATATTCTTGTTGGTGGTGGATTTTATAACTTAGCTATCCACAGGCTTGTTGTCTTTGCTAAAGTGCGGTTGGTCGGATGGAAAACCACCAAGGCTGTGATTCGTAATATTCCAGCAGCAAAGAATGTTTGCAATGGGTCGTATTTCTTGTGTTTTGTATGCTACATCTTTTTTTAAGTATTAAGAGTGAACTGGTCCAATCCTGGTAAACACCCCTTCCTGGGTTGCTTGAGATGCCCTCCCTAGTCTTATTATGAAGCCAAAATGTACACTTCTGTGGTAAAAAATTTGGGATTTGCTTCAATGGTTTCTAGGGGTTTTCAGTGCAGTGATTTCACTGACAACCTCACTAGTGAATTCATAATGGCATTTAATTCCCTATGGAGTAATTTCTGTCAGTAAGCTTTGTTTTTAAATTACCACCAGTGCTCCAGTGTTTTTATTCTCCACCTGTTCCATTCATACCTTTATTATTCATTGGTTCCCTTCTCTTGTAACTCGTCTTTTGTTTCTGGAAGTAGCACAGCAAATGATGCTGGCTGGGTTGATGATGATGACAATGATGGAGTTAAAATTAGAGGCAGTTATAACAGTGATAATAGGGTTATTAGTTGTTATACGGTTCCTGCTAATCTAATAGGACTATGTATTAAGAGGAACACAACTTCCTAATACAGAGACCTGGTCGTTTTACATAATCAGTAGAAGTTAATCGATTTGGCTAGCTCACAGTACCGCATTAAAAAGCCTAAACCTCCAGGGTTATGGATGTCGTGCGTAACCTAGAACATGACTCTCAGATTCCCAAAGAAATTGTGGAAACGGACCGTGCCCTTTCGTGTGCCTCTCATGCATGCCCAAAGTGACACAAAGAATAAATGCAATGATGCATTTTTGAACATTTATGGAAAAGCTCTAATCTTTGCAAACAAATCATGAACTGCGAGTGTAAGAAAGATGAGACATATTATTGCAATAAGCACTATTAAAATAGTGAGAATACAAACAATTCAATCATGATAATTGTTCATAACATTACTAATTCTACTAATGTTACTCTTCTCTACTGCTAGCCTCTATGCTAAAGAGAGCTTATTGGGAGTACCCATCTGCATGGTCTGTTGGAATGACCAAACCTGTACCTTGGTAATGTCTGTTAGGAAGTCTGGATCAATGGATCCACAGATGCACCTCTGAGGGTAGAGATATCTTCCTTCTTAGAATGAAAGTCATAGAGAGCGGGTCTGTATCTTTCAGCAGAGTTCCATGAGGACATCAGCAGAAGGGAACCTCTTACCACCTTCAGCACAGACGGGGTTTATATAATAAAACAGAAAGCTAATCAAACTGTGCCAAAAGTGCAGGGCAACGATTTAATTAGACTGAAGCAGAAGAGTCGTCTTTTTGAGAGCACAGAACATAAAGCAATTCCTCATGTTTTGAAATTGTGAAATCCTGGAACTAACTGTGCAGACTACTAGGCTTAAATGCCTATATGGAAAAAAATGGGTGTAAGGCTATCTTGTAATAAAACAACATGTACAGAGCACCATTAGAAAAGTTAACATGAGAACTAAAATGAGAAAATAGGTTGTGGTAAAGGTAATGATTTTAATAGTGGTAGTACTGGCTGGTTGAAGTGGCTCAATGGGGTAGAACACTGAGGCAGCATCAGGGCAGCTGCCAGATGTGCTGAATTTGTTCACAGCAGCCTGGTAAGTAGCAAGGAAGGTTCCGTTGAAAGCAACAGAGACAGCTGCGGCCCGTGCAGGTAACAGCAGTGGAGTGGTGGTGCCGGGTGGGGGGGATTCTGATGAACGATGACCAGGAAAAATTAGTTATTTATTTAATTTTCCCTCAGCACTGTCCCTCGAAATCACCCCCATCCGGCCCCACTGCTGTTACCTGCACTATCCGCAGATGAACAGAGACAGTGTCCAAACAGGTTTCAATTACAATATAATTTTTCAGAAATTAGATACAGAGGGGCCGATTCACAGAACTAATCTGAGATAAAATTCTAAACTTACTACTTTTGGTATTCACAAAAGGCATTTATTAGTAGTATAGTTAGGACTCCTAACTTTACTACTACTAAATTCACTTTGGGAATACCGAAAGTCATAAAGTTAGGATTTTGTCTCAGTTTAGTAGTAGTCAAGTTAGGAGTCCTAACTTTACTACTAAGGGGCATATGTATGAAAATCCCTGTTTGCTATTCTCAAATCGAATCGCTATTTGAGAATGGCAAAAAGAGATGTATGTAAAAAAAATTGAAAATATTTTGCGATTTCTTAGTATTTAATAATTGCGATTAGCAAATTATGAAATCGCAATTAAGGAATACTTTCCCATTCATTTCTATGGGCCAGGAGGCCCATAGGAATGAATGGGAAGTCATTCTCAATTTGCGATTTGCAATTTAAGAATCGCAAATTGAGAATAATTTCAAGGGTGTAATAAGGACACCCTTATGCACCCCTGAAATGAACATGTGTGCGCATATGGCGCACATACATGCCGTCACATGGCACCTTCACAAATGCCAAAAAATTGCTTTTGTGAAAGAAATCGCAAATCACCACCAACTTGACACTGGTGGTAATTTGCGATTTCCAAGGTGAAATCGCAAAACTTTAGTGCTTCTTGCATAGCATTTAAGGAATCACATTTTGCGATTCCTGAAATGCTTACGCGAAGTTAAGGAATCGCAAATTTTGCGAATCTTTAATTTTGCGATGCGATTTTCCTCATACATCCTGTTTTCCGAATTTTTAGTCGCAAACGCTGATTTTTTCCAAATCGCAGTGTTTGCGACTAAACATTCCATTGATACATATGCCCCCTTATGCCTTCTGTAAATACCAAAAGTAGTAATTTTAAGATTTTATCTCAGATTAGATCTGTGAATCGGCCCCCAAGAGTGAATTTGTGAAGCAAATGGATGTACAAAACATGTACATAAAGGAAAAGAACATGACCTATTGTTAAAGGATAAATGTCTGATTTTATACTATATTCAAAGTAAAGTATGGACATTTACAAGAAAAATTGTAAACAAACATGAACTGTGTGAATAAAGAGAAAACACCATGCTGGTTAAAATGTAGGCTGTAAAATGGGATTTCATTTCAGAAAAAAATCACAGCAGAGGTAAATTTACAATATATTATGTAGAGTTTTCATGCAAGAATTACAAGTCATGGAAATATTGCTCTACATAAAATAATTCAAACAATTGCCCTTTCTATGACGTAAAGATGTCAACGATGCTTCGACCCTAAGTCAATGGATGGGTCATCATCAGGACTGCGAGAGAGCAATGAGAAGAGCACACTGGATAACCACTTTCACTAAAATTCAATGAGGTCATTTGTACATGGAGGGGCTATAACATAGAGAATGTATACTGTAGTGGGAGGCAGAGAATGTTGCCAAGCTCGTCTGAGAATAAAAGGTAAGGTCCTGTGGGGAAATGTAGTGTGTTAGACTCATATGTCAAAGATTTGACTCAAGAGAAAGCAATTAATGAAGTATTCATGAAAGGGTGCTATGCAATGTGTCTGTAGGAGTCCAATCAATGTGCAAAGAGCTGGACGGGGAACCTGTGCCAGATAAAACTAAATCCATAGGCAAAAGGCCAACCAAAACCTCTTACCTTTCAACAGAGCCGACAGGGATTCAGCATCAGCAAGGGGAAAAGGATCTTAATGTATTATAAATATGTTAGCCACCCAGAGTAATTGGGTAAAGAACAAGTTACGGGTTCTGTGGTTTGTACATAAGTACCCGACAGGGGCTAAAAGTGGAAGCACAGTGGGGCTTGCTGGACCTGCTGGGCAAACTCAAAACAATACGCAGCTTCCATGCAGCATGATGGCACCATAACAAAGAGGGGTGTTTGGTGAGCTGGGGTCTCACATGACAGGATTGAGACGAATGAGTGCATTTTTCAGATGTAATAACTCCCCTCATGCTTTGCATTGCTAACACTCCAAGTACGCTGAATGACACAGCAAGCACCCAGGATGAGAGGGAGTCATACACCGCAGTGCCATTCGAAAGCCCACTCTATCTACGTTTTACAGGATTTGTAACTATGCATCTCGTCAAGTCAGACCTAAAAAGATTATCAGAGAAGACTTGAATCTGGTATCAAGCAAAGTGTGGCTTAATGAGCAGTGGCATTCTTCTCTCTTCCTGTATAAAAAAAATACTTCCATGTAGTAAACCTGTTTCTAAAATACAATTAGCATCCTAGTTCTACTTTCTTGCAATCTGTGATGAAAATCTGTTGACAGTTCCAGCAGTTGCCTTTATCTACACTTCAACAAGGGTTAATTTGGTTATAAAGCAAACACAAGGAGATGATGGATGGAGCGCTGAAACTTTTCAAACACTCACCCCCAGTCAATACTAGATCTGGGTTTAATCTGTCATCGTTTTTTAGCTCAATTCACCACCCCAGCTCAGACCCAGCCATATGCAAATCAGTCTTGACCCTGTTTCTCATGGGAATAGTCCAGCCCAAACGCCAAGCTAGGCCCTCCCTGGACCGGAAGCAAGCATCCTGGGACCAGTTTTAGGGTCACACACCTCATCAGCCAGGTAGCTTGAATCCAGAGACAAAGTGAGCAAGCGACACACGTCTAGGCATACCCTGCCAACTTAGGGAAGACCGTACATGAAGAGAGGGGTCCCAGTACACAATTTTATTAAAAAGAACATAAATAATAATAGAAATCAAAAGAAAAAATATTGAAAGTTTTGGAGGAACACTGTTATTTAATCACAACGTAACCATTTGTATCATGAATCACAAACATTACATTGTATGTTAGAGAAACACATTGGTGCCCCAAGGAGTGAGGGAGGAACAAAAAAGTGTGTGAAAAGGGCGTGCAATGATTCAAGGAGGGATTAAGAGGTAAGGTGATTGTCACTAGATCAAGACTTTACGGATAGTTCACACTGGCTGTGTCATATAGCCAGATGAGCAACAGGACAATTAATGTCCATCCGAAGTAAGGTAAAACCATGCTCCATTTGCCCATATCGATATCTTCAGATAATGGCGTAAGCTGGTGGGAGGGTAGGTTGTCGACGTTTCGACCCCAAATGTAGAGCTAGGTATCCATATAACCTTAGAGGGGGTCTTCATCAGGACTGGGAAGTGAAGAGGGGCAGGGTTACCTAGAGTAATGAGATAAAATAAGTGAAAACGAAGCGAGGCAGTGAATAAAAAATCGCGGAAAGTGCCAAAGTGCATTTACCATGAATATTGCATGGACGGTTGGGTCGAATGGCTCCAATCCGGGGAGAACGGAATGAATCTGCAAAATAACATATAAAGAAGGGGAGGGTATGAGCTCCAGTAAAGTCAAAGCTTCCTGGGTAACAACACCAAAGGATGAGATTTATCAATGAATCATAGGAAACTCACATGGACCCGTGGAGGCCCTCTGGACCAGTTGTTGCTGCGGCCCCGGGGGGGTCTCCATTGGCCTTGACCTAAAAAAGGAGGAAGAAGCTGTGGTGGGTACCCGTAATACTGGTAGCTGTAGCCCATGCTTGGGCTCGGGCTATAGCTACCAGGATTATGGGTACCCACCACAGCTTCCTCCTCCTTTTTTAGATCAAGGCCAATGGAGACCCCCGGGCCGCAGCAACAACTGGTCTAGAGGGCCCCCACGGGGCCAGCAACCCAACAATATGAACTGTGACAGAGGCCGTGGACGAGCACAGAAGCAGGTCACCTTTCTACCGGAGGACCACTGAGAGATATTCACCCGACGCAAGGTCTACCTTTGGTAACCACCTCCTCCAATCCAGTGGTGAATATATCCACATACACCTTGAAGAATGACGAGATCAAAGTCCTGAGTAGGGGCCTTTCGTACATAACAACCACACCTCCGAACAAGTTCACTTTCAGAGCTGAACTGTATAGATTCTTCAGGAAAATTTGTTTACGCTATTACTTCAGAAACGCAACAACCGAGCAGAGAACTTCCCAAACCGGACTGAGGGTACCTTCAATTTTCTTCTCACCAACCTATGCCACGACTAATAAGATACTAGCCTTTGAGCATGTGGTCTTGCGTGACGTCGGCAAGATTTTGAAGAACACAAATAGGTCAAATTCAATATAAGTGGCATTGAGAAGATCGCTCTAACTCAGAGGTCTTCAAACTTTTGTAGGTTGAGCCCCCCCAGCTGAATTTTTTTAGATGTTGGGCCCCCCATCACCTGACGGAAATTTCTGGAATCTGGTACACTACATAATCGACCGCCACAGGCATATCATGGGCCATATCCGGCAAATAATGTTCAACACTATAAGAGTGTTTAGCAAATTGCACGTTTGTGAGTGGGTGTGGTGAAATGACAGTGGCGTATTACACATAATTTTCCATGATAAAATGTGTGCAAATTGTTTTTACTAGGATGCTTTTATGGTTGTTGCATAAAACAAAAAATTTCTCTGTACATAGTAATAGAACTCTCTCACATCAATCACATTAAAAAGAAATTAAACAACATTTTATTTACAAGTATCTGTTTAAGAATTATTCCAAGCAATCAGGGCAAAAACAGCTGATTCTATCAAGAAGCCCCTGAAAGGCTGCATTGCAGTGCATGTAATTGTGTCCTTTTGTAATTTAGGAAGAAAACCTTGATGGGGCACGACATGCCCATACATGTGTACAGGGGTGCAACTAGACCCAAACTTCGGGTGGGGGCGAACAGTCCGAACCATGGATGGCCCTAGCATTGGTCGCACACAGTGGAACGGTCTGTTTTGGCGCCCCCTCCCTCATTTCCTCCTACTCCATGAATTTCCTCACCACCACTCACCAACAATGCACCTCATCTCTCTACAGCAACATTCTGGCAAACATTTTTTTTATAGCACTACTCATTGTTTACTCACACTCAGTTATTTGATCTGCATGGTACACTTTCTTTGTAGCAGGCACATTAACCCTCTGCGCTGTGTGGGTGGTGGCAGGAGTACCATGTGAGTGCAGGGTGAGCCATGCAACAGTGTGAGAGTAGGGTAAGAGGAGTGACTGCAGGGTGAGGGAGGTGACATATGAATGTGGGTGCAGATGTAAGTGCAGAGTGGGACGAATGAATGTATGGTTAGTGATGGTCTTATTTGAGTGAGATTGCAGATTGGGCAGTGGAGGGACAGGTGAGTGAAGTGTCACATGAGTGCAGGGTGAGTAGTGTGCTTGTGTAACTGCAGGGTGAGGTACAGGGTGAACAGCACAAGTGCATTGTGAGTGCAGAGTGATCACTGTGAGTACAGGGTAAGCGGATGAATGGTGTGAGTGCGTCGGGATGAGTGTGAGGGCATTGCAATCGATGTGAGTGCAGGGTGAGCATGAAAGTGAAGGGCGAGAATGAGGAGCAAGTTGTCTGAATGCATGGTGCATTCCCAGACACTTGCAGTAACTCAGCATGCTATTGTCAGCAGTGCAGGGTTTCAGATGTGTTAAACTATTGCTATTATGGCATTAACCAGGGATCAGGGTGGGGGAAATACATGTGCTGATCTTACAACAAACTTCCAGTTTTATGATTAGCGTTGCCAGGTCCTTATTTTGAGGTCCCAGGAAGCACAAAAATAAACAAATAAACAGTCACCAAAAGCTGTACTGTTAGGACTTGTATGTGCATACCTTGAACAGCAAATATAAATAGAAGCACTGTTAAGAGTGTTCTAGGGCTGTTTGAATGATCCATGACTGATAATAAAATGGAACAAAGACAGAAAAGTCACATTACTAATGAGTACATACTTGTTTATAAGCATATTTAGTGTCAGGACAATGAAGTTGCAGGCTGTTTAAACAACACATGTCTGGCTGGCATTTTTCTTTTGCAACTTGAAGCCCTGTGTGAATTTAAAAGAAATGTTGTCTCCTTTTGCTAAGATTTAACCCTCCCATGACGGGGTTAAACTTGTAGAGTTGAAATGCTTCCGCTTCAGTGGGAGGCGGGATGTGGTGCTCTCTTCTAAAACTGAAAGCCAGGAACAGATAGACGGTAATTTCAGCTGCACTGGGAGGCAAGGACTCTCCTGTGCTATGAAATCAAATGCGAAGGAACAGGACTGTCTGTTTCCTTGCTTTTGTTTTTAGCAGGAGACTCCCTGCCTCCCACTGCAGCTTAAGCACTTCAGCTCTAAGAATTAACCCCCTCTTGGGACAGTTAACTCAGCTCTTTACATCACAAAAGCACGGGCACCTTGTGCCTTTTCTATTTCCCTCCCCCCTCCTTCCCCTCTCCAATCCTCTGTTACCGGAGCTCTGGGTGAAGACTTGAACGCCGAACAGTTAAACACCAACAAAGGGAAGATCTTGGTGTGGAGAGCGCGCCCCCCTGAGATGGTGTCGCGCCCCCCCAAGGGGGGCGCGCCCCACAGATTGAAGAACTCTGCTCTAACTGCACTCAAAGAAAATAAGGAAGTGGTTATAAAACCCGCGGATAAGAGAGGTGCCATAGTGATACAAGATGTGGGCAAATACAAAGATGAGATCTATAGACGACTTACAGATGGTGTCAGCTATAAAAAGTTACCATCGGTCCCATCTAAGAGACTGGCGTTGGAGATTCTAGAAGTTACCCAAATGGGTCTGGGCCAAGGTTTTCTTTCAGACCATGAATTTCGATATCTTAAACAGAGCCATCCGAGACTACAGACAATTTATACTCTGCCTAAGATACATAAAGACATGGTTATCCCTCCCAGTCGTCCTATTGTTTCTAGCTGTGGGTCAATGTTGGAACCCCTTTGCAAGTATATAGACCACTTCCTTAAACCCATCTCAGAGAACACGCAGGCCTATCTACGCGATACCATGCAAACCATAAACATCATGGATGGACGCCCTTTTGAACGTGCAAAACAAATGTTGGTTACATGTGACATAGTGTCCCTGTACACCAGTATACCGCAACTAAATGCCCTGGAGGTTGCTGAAACGGTATTGAACCAGAGAGTGGCACCTGTACCATTACCCACTGACTTCATCATCGCTCTGTTGAGAATCGCGATGATGAGAAACTTCTTTATTTTCCAAAATGAGTTCTTTTTGCAAACAAAAGGAGTAGCCATGGGGGCAACTTTTGCCCCAGACTTAGCGATTATCTTTATGGATGATTTCGAAAGGAGGTACATATTCAATTACCAGAATCCATTCAGTACCAATGTGGAATTATGGGAGCAATACATGGAAGACATTCTTATGATCTGGAATGGCGATGTATCCCAGCTCTCGTGCTTCCACTCCTGGCTTAATGACAGGAGTCCAGACATCCAATTTACTATGCAATCAGATGACCAACGCATTAATTTCCTGGACATAACCATATTTTCGGAGAATGAGGAACTGCATACTACACTGTATCGCAAACCAGCGGAACGAAATTCCCTCTTGAAATATGACAGCCATCACCCCAGAGGCCTGCGTGCCAATTTACCTTTTGGACAGTTCATGCGCATCCACAGGAACTGTTTTAGGAAGCCCGACTATATGATTGAGTCTCAGGAACTACTAGGCTGATCAAGAAAGCAAGAAAACGTGCTTGGTTCAGTCCACGTGAGAATCTATTACAACCCAGAGATAGAAGTGACAGTGCCAATGAAAGGATGATTTGCGTTACTACTTATTCAACCAGAAGTAATGCCATCAAGAAGGTCATAAATAAACTTTGGGCCCTCATATCAGATGACATACAACAGACTGCCCTTCCGCTGCACTCATATAAAAGAGCTAAGAATATCAAGGACCATGTTGTTCGCTCTTTTCTGGAGCCTCTCGAACCGGTCACTGTGCTATCCTTGTGGAACCTCCGGCCCATTCTGGGACACCGCAGATGTGGATTATGTGAAGCCTGTGCTACCACGATTCAGTCGAAGGATTTTTCACATAATCGACGCACGTTTGTCCTGAAATCCCACACAAATTGCAACACCTCGAATGTCATCTATGCTATCAGGTGCCCTTGCGCTTGGTACACAGTGCTTTAGTTTGCATAAGTTGCTTACTCAAAGGGGCGGGATAATTGGAGATGGGCCGACAAGTTACACTGGCAGTAACTACCAGTACTCACCTTCTGAGCAATGGGACAGGGTATTTGTTGGGACTAGGGGAAGGGTTAGTTTTTGAAAATAAAATAGCAGATACTAGATCATCCAGCCAAGCAGCTGTCCTCGTTTCATTGCTGATGATCCAGGGTGAGCACTTTCTAGCTATCGCCGCCCGACCTCCGGGATGTGGGCTAAATGGCTGTGTGATGCTTACTTCACGAGGTCTATAGAATATTTGTAAATGGCAAGACAATTGGAACAACTGATTGTACGTTTTCTAACTCTGCAATAAAAACACAGTTTAAAAAAAAAAAATTAGGTGCCCTTGCGCCCTGGTGTATGTGGGCGAAACTCAACAAAAGGTCAAGGTGAGGATAATGCAGCATTGCAGCCTGATAAGCTGCAACGTAACTGGGGCACCACTGGTGGAACATTTCAAAAGACTCGGCCATGCCCCTGACAGTTTTGAATGGATTGTTCTGGAGAAAGTGTTACTTGGACCAAGAGGCAGTAATATGAGCACGATTCTGAACATCCGGGAATCCAAGTGGATGTCAATCCTAGACTTTATCAATAATGGATTGAACGAATTTGACAGTAGTTAAGCCCAATTAGCCATACTATGCTAGTAATTTTGCCCTTTGAACAATTGAGCTGTTTTCACATTTTTCTACTACTGGCTGGAATATCCATCTGAGATCTTATAGCCAGATGCATATACTCTCTTGCAGGAGAGGTATGTGTCAGGCCCCCTAGATGATGATGATGTGCCTTGTTAGGTCTCGACTACAGCATTGCTTTAGCAATACTTGTTTGTCGAGATTATAGTAAGGCTTTCAAACGTCTACCCAAACTGCGGATTAGGTACAGCTCATGTGAGCCAGGCACATGCACATCGCCAGCCACATTACACACCATATGTCTGAGCCTTGGCATCAGACTCAAAGGAATCCGCTCCCCCGCCCCCCATCAGACTTCACAGGAATCCGCTCCCCCGCCCCCCACGCCAATCAATGTCGAGAGCTTGTTTTCTCCAGCTTCACCACTGACTCCCGTTTCGCACCCTCATTTTACCTGCTCCCTCCTACCTCTTAATTTGCTCTTCACCCCACCTCCTTTCATCACTTTGTCCTCTCTGTAATGTTGGAGTGCAGTCTAGTAGCTGGGTGTGGGCGGAGCTAGGGGGCTAGAGGCAGAGGAGGAGTGGACACAGGAAGAGGACAGTTAGAGTAGGGACCCTGAAGAAGCAAGACGTGAATAATAAAGCACCACCATATATCATCTGTAGTGTCTGTCTGATTGATTGCCAGGACACTACAACTGGCGACGAGGGTGGGATTAGCAGCCTGCTATCCTGAAACCCAGAAAGGAACATTGTCTGGTCCCTGGGCTTCGCGTCGAAGAGGTCGCCGAAGCGACACGTGAGCCCCAGCATGATCGCCGTCAGAAGATCAGCGATCGAAATGTGTGCTCCGCGATCAGTGAATTGTGTGGAGTTCCCCTGGTGCAGCTGAGGTAATTGCTGCCAGGGTGTCGGGGCAAATTTTGAACCGAGCGCTGTTCGCGCCAAAAGAAACTGAAAGTGCCCGAGTGAGGTGAGGGCTGAAACAGACTGAGCGAGGGATCGGGAGCCCAACCCTGACCTTGCCGTGCTGCCTGAGTGTGAGGACGCAGAGCGGAGACTGTGAGAGCGCTGTGAGAGGAAGCGCTGCCCCGCCGAAAGAAATTGTGCTGCCCCGATGGAAAACCTCATCCCCAATGCATGAGAAATGGCATGCCGGTAACGAAGAATAATCGGGAGTTTGCCCCGATCCTACCTGGATGTGCTGGAGGCCCAGGAGTGTGTAAGGCTCAAGAAGAGTTGCTGCCTAGAAGGGGACCGGCTGTCGGTGAGTGCCGGGGAGATTCCTGTGAGTGGCAGACTGAATGAAAGCAAGTCTTGTGAGGAGTGAGATTTCAGGCGAGCGGCCATCTTTGAGTCAGGCAGGTTTTAAGGACATACCCTGTGTGATCCATGAGCGGCCATCCTGAAGTCAGGCTGTTAGAGACATCCCCTTGTGAGGTGGGAAGGCGGCCATCTTGAGGTCAGGCAACGGCAAGAAATCATCAAGCATTGGCAAAAGTGAACAAACAAGCACTGGCAAGAACAAAGAAACAAGCATTGGCAAAAGAAAGTCAACAAGCATTGATAACTGTAAGGAAACAAACAAACAAGCATTGGCGAAGACCAAACAAACATTGGCAAAAGCAAGCAAGCATTGGTACATGCAAATAAACAAACATTGGTACATGCAAATAAACAAGCATTGGCAAAGACCAAACAAACATTGGCAAAGACAAGCAAGCAAGCATTGGTACATGCAAATAAACAAGCATTGGTGCATGCAAATAAACAAGTATTGGTACATGCAAGTCAACAAGCCTTGGGATGTGCAAATAAACAAGCACTGGTAAATGCAAAGAAATAGGCATGGGTAAGGCAAATAAATAAGCGTGGATAACGGTGCGTGAACAACAATGAACAAGTCTTGGCAACCAAAACAGAATAAGCACATGCAAACACGAGAGTGAATCAACTAACAAGCACAAGCAACCACAAGAATGACTTAACAAACAAGCATTGACAAAAACAAATGTCAGCATGGGTGGAAACACGAACATTGCGAACAGTGAGAAACGCAAGCGAATGTGCAGTGGCGAATGTAATGAAGTAACACGTGTCTGTAAAGAAGCACAAGCGAGCACAAGGACCAAGCAAAGACAACAGCACAATGGAACAAGCATAAGCAAATTCAAGAGACAGACAAAGACGACGCTGAGCACAAACCGAAGAGCGCCGAAGGGAGAAGAGCTGCTAGGCAGAACCGCAGAAGACCCAGAGGAGGGCAGTCCTACAGAGGACCCCGGAGAGAGTAGAACCATCCAAGTTCATTCACCGGCGCATACTGTGATGGTTACAAAGACTATCAATTTCTAAGCAAACGACCAGACCAAAGACCTTGACCAGAATCTCCCTCTCTCATGGCGGGAGGAAACGTAGCACAGCGGTTCACTCCATACATTGAAGTAACGCCCCCAGCGGTGCAGACTGATGATTGGATCTCAGATCTCAAACGACATTGGTGGCTGGAAGCATTGGAGGATTTCCTGAAAGCCAAAGGTGAGCAAAGAGAAAGAAAATGTCTGGTGCTACTCCTCCATCTGGTGGGTCCTGGGGGCCGATGCCCAATCAGAACATTTTCCAAAGAAGACGCGGAAATCTATGAAAGACTCCAAGAGGAGCTCTGTGCCCACCTCAATGCACAGGCAGATGTGGATCATGATCGCATGGTTTTCAACACAGCACAGCAGGACCAGGCGAACCGTTGCCAAATTTCATCACTCGGTTGCAAAGCCTGGTACGAGGCTGCCATTTCAACACTTTTACAAATGAGGATGCGGTTCGACTCCGGATAATTGAAGGCTGCGCAAACCCTGACACAAAGCGTAAGATCCTGCAAGGGCACTGGTCGTTAAAGGAGATCATCAAGAAGGCTGAAATTGGAATGCAAATCAAAGCAAGAGACAGATCAAAGGACGTGCACCTGATAGCAAACCATCAAGACACCTGGGAAGCTAGAACTCTGAAAACAAACATACCTGAACGGAGAGAGAGGGAAGACAGACCAGCAAAAAGACAATGGGAAAGACACAGTGACAAGGAAAGTGACAAGGAGTACTCAGAGTCAGATTACTCAGCGTCCGACTACTCAGAATCAACCAAAGATCACTCAGAGTCAACCATCCAAAAAACAACTCCCAGGAGTTATTCATCCCCCAGGAGTCCCTCAAGGAGTCATTCAAAGTATGACACATGCTACTCTGACGAGGAGGGAGCGTCCAGTGGGACAGATTGCACTCCTGGACAAGATGGCATTCTGCACAACAAGTGGGGGAGAAAGACAAACCATAGAAGAAGGGGTCGCAATGGTCAACACCGGAAATCGATGCCAGAACATCAGTTGCCAAGGAGTGAAGACGAGTCCGAGGAAACATCTGGCAGGAGAACACACCACCCTCAGATCAGAGATATTAGAGCACCAAACAATCGGGAAGGAGAACCAGATCGCACAAGACGGACTGGTCCTCCACAACAACAACAAGCAAGAAAAGATACATGCATCCATGGGCCCCGCGACAACGAAGAAACAGAGCGGAGATGGTTAACCTCAGGCGAGAAGGACGAAGAGGCAAAAGCTTGGGATCAAGCACAAGGAACAAGCACGGAATCATCAAACAACCTCCCAAATGCACAACATTGAAGATGTTCCAACAAAGACACACGGAGAAGCATTTCAAAGACAATTCCGAGGTGAAAAGCAGCTCGTCACGGACTACCCGGTTCAGAAGACCACCTGTTAAGACATTCTCAAAAGAACACTCACAGAGGGAACTGACGGAGAACCCCTCTGATTCAGAAAGCACGTCGGTCCGATCCTTTGAGTCGGCAGAGTCGTGGTCCCGACAACGGCCACGCGCAACATTCCCAAAGGAACATTCTCAGAGGGAAGTGACAGAGAACCCCTCTGATTCAGATAGCATTTCGGTCTGATCCTTTGAGTCGACGGAGTCGTGGTCCCGACAACGGCCATGGCGCCAAGCACCCGAACACATCAGAGAACCAAGGGACACTCTTCCCGTCAAGAGCGACACGTCTCACACCAACGTCAATGCACACTCGATCACTCCACCAGACAACCTATCATATCAATCACAGGTGCATCGTGACACAAATACTACACCGTCACCCCGGATAGGGGCAGCGAGGTTGACTCGAAGGTCCTATAAAAGGAAAACAGACATCGTGGCCATTAGCACCCAAATAAAAACGGACCAACCAGTCGATCTGCAAAGGAAGCTGGACATGTCAGGAGAGACAAATCATCATCGGATGAGAACGAAACACACAAATACCCAGCCGGTTCCAGGGTTTTCCTGTTCTAGGCGCGAGCAGGAGTGGGAGAGACAACCAGAGACAGCAAATCAATCTCCAAGCCATACCAAGATGATCTCCACAGTTCATACCCCACCGGCTGGCATCCCAGACTCGAGACAGGAAGACAGTGTTGTTCTTGACCTGACAAGGCAAAAGGAATTAAAAATACATGCAGACACTCGGAAGGGAACCAGAACAACATCCCCTCGGAAAAGAGGCCGAGCGTCACGTGAGCAAGAGTCACAAAGGAGGACAGACTGCCGATATCAAACTGAGCTCTCCATAGGCACCTCAGACACTGAAGGTGAGTGGATCACTCAGAAGTTGAGAAACAAACATCATGAATCTGAACATATGCACATCACACGAGAAGTCGCGCAAGTGCAAAGATGTACTCTCGTAATAAAAAATGCTCTCATCGAGGAGGCAGAAGGCCACACAACGCAAACTGAGATACGTCCATATATCTCAAGCGAACAGCCCGCGGACTTGTATGGCTGACCCAGGAACTCTAAATATGTTAGACGCTAAGTTCATTTCGTTAACAAAGGGGGAGATGTAATGTTGGAGTGCAGTCTAGTAGCTGGGTGTGGGCGGAGCTAGGGGGCTAGAGGAAGAGGAAGAGTGGACACAGGAAGAGGACAGTTAGAGTAGGGACCCTGAAGAAGCAAGACGTGAATAATAAAGCACCACCATATATCATCTGTAGTGTCTGTCTGATTGATTGCCAGGACACTACACTCTCTGTCACCACTCGTGTCATCTCCCTGTTTGCACGCTCCTCTTCCTATCTACTCCACTCTTCCCCTACGCTCTGTGTCTCTTCTCTTCCGTCTGAGACTGTTTTGCAACCAGTCCCATCTCTCCTTCACCCAACAATGTCTCTCCTCCGGTCCCACGTCCTTCTGCTCACCTCTCTTCCCCTTCCCCCACCTGGCTCATGTGCCCTCCCCTCGTCACTTCAGGCTTACTCTGCCCCTTCTCTTCCCCTCTTTTACTGATACTGTTGCTCCCACCCCATCCCGAATTCTCTCCACCGGCTGTTCTCTGTGAAGCCCCTACCCCCGCCTGCTATTATACCGCCTCCCTCAGGGTTCCGAGCTGTGATGGTCACGCCAAGTCCCTGACGCTGCAGACACATCTCTTGAATGACTTGTTCTGTTAGTTTCCTTCTCTTCAAGCAGAGTGGTGTGTGTGCATATCTTTGCCACAAGGCTGTGTGAACAAGTGGAGAACCGCGTCGGACCATGAGACGGTGCACCCAATTGTAGCCAGGCTCTGTCAGCAGGTTGTTGCGTGACCATTACACTGCCTGACTGTCTGATAAAACTTTTACGCCCTTTGTCATAAGCGAGTATCCAAGAAGCAGCATGCTCTGCTAGACGGCACGTGTTTAAATGGACAACGGAGTTGTAGTACTTTGGCAGAGTTCGAGACTACTTTGGCATTTTTTTATAAGCGATTTTCACAAGCGCTGCCATTTATCATAAGGGCACTTTTCATGACTTTTAAAGATGTGCCCCACCCTCACTGACTTTTTGTGCATGCTACACTGCTCCTTCCTTGCTGTGTCACTTCTGTCAATTATAGCGCCCCGCCCTTGGCTCTGCCATTACAGCCCCCATGCAGTGTGTGCACATCGAAGCGAAGGCGGCTCAGCCCTTGACTCTTTTTAGGTCTCGCCTGTCGATGCGCATGCGCATCGAGCAAGCGAGACTATGGGGGCTTATCCACTCTTTGTCCAACTTGCAAGGAATCGTGGCGATTCCTTGCAGTGCCCGTGACTTTTAAGCTCAATGCGCATGCGCATTGAGCTTAAAAGCGCGTGCACATGCCCCCAGCCGCCTGCCTTGCCTACTCTCCCGCCCCCTCACTTCTTGATTGCACGGCCGCTAGGCCGTGCCTCCCCTACTCTCCTCCTCCTACTCTCCTCCCCTCGCCGTCTGTTCCCGCACTCCTCCCACACCCCCGCTCCGCCCCCTCCCCTGCCTGCCATGTCGCGTCGCATTTCTCCTCCCCCCTCCCCCCAGCCGCCTGCCTTGCCTACTCTCCCGCCCCCTCACTTCTTGATTGCACGGCCGCTAGGCCGTGCCTCCCCTACTCTCCTCCTCCTACTCTCCTCCCCCCTCCCCTTATCTGGCCTTCCCTCCGTCTGTTCCCTCTCCCCGCTCCGCCCCCTCCCCTGCCCGCCGTCTGTTCGAGACAAGACGAGAATTGAATTCCCTCTCAATAGGTAGGATATTTTACATTATACACCACTACCTGTAAACAAATGTGACAGAAAGGTAAAATAAAGTCACGTTCCAATTAGGAAAAACATTAGCTGTGTGCAGCCAAAAATCAGTGTTGGCAGGACTTAGGTCACATACTTAAATCTTAGGCTGAACATGTCATCAAGACTCTGTTTTCCCAGTTATGGGCTTTTTTTTACCAGTACTAACGTTCAGATGTATTAGTGCAACCGGCTTACTAGTATCAAATCCCAAGAGTGGAAAAAGTGTTCGGGTGACAAGGAGTCACAAAGGAGCTACTCTGCTATAAAACGCTGCGAGTCGTGTCACGAAGCTTGAACGGGGATATTTTTGGAGGGACATCTATTGAGATCAGCTTTTACATCGGCATGTTTATATTAGCATAAGCTCGGATACCTTCCAATTTAACTTCCCCTACAAAAAATGCTCCTCCTACCTGATGCGGTGTATGAGGGGGGTCAACGAAACAATGGATTACTTCCGGTACACGTTCTAAAACTTCCGCCCGAAGCGAAACAAAGGAGGAATCACCAAGGTAGACATAAAGAACGGACTACAATCTTCTTGGTGTCCAGTTCGGAATTAGCTAATTTGGATATCTAACC
Source organism: Lissotriton vulgaris (assembly GCF_964263255.1). NCBI lineage: Eukaryota > Metazoa > Chordata > Amphibia > Caudata > Salamandridae > Lissotriton > Lissotriton vulgaris. Next base: position 1,101,904,696 of record NC_141694.1, on the reverse strand, counting down.
AGTAGCCGTCCGTTTAGAATGTTGTTAGTTTTTCGTCGTATTTTTACAGCAGGTCATGCTTGATTATTGCTGGTAAAACTGTCGAATACGCACGTGCAAGTCTGACTGTCCGCCCTCCAAAATTTATCGGGATTTCACTTGCGCGAGTAACTGTAAGTTCCTTATCTTCATAGTGTTAGTCGGCATGTGATTGAAGTACCGAATTATTGTGAGGATGGTCAACAATAGGAGATGTACGTAGGACTTTTCAAACCCACCCTCACTCACCCTCACCCTCACTCACCCTCAACCCCTCACCCTCACTCACCCTCACCCTCACTCACCCTCAATCCCTCACCCTCACTCACCCTCACCCTCCCTCAACCCTTCACCCTCACTCACCCTCAACCCCTCACCCTCACCCACCCTCACCCTCACTCACCCTCAACCCCTCACTCACCCTCACCCTCACTCACCCTCAACACCTCACAATGACTCACACTCACCCTCACACACCCTCACCCTCACACACCGTCACACACCCTCTGCATAACAACACCTCTCACACCCTCACTCACCCTCACACACACTCACACTCACGCAACGTCACACACCCGAAGCCTCACACCCCCTCACTCACACTCACCCTCACACCCCCTAACCCGCACACCGCCTAACGCTCACACCCCCTAACGCTCACACCCCCTAACAATCATCCCCTAACCCTCACCCCCTCACTCTCACCCCACACCCTCACCCCCTCACCCTCACCCCTCACCCTCACCCTCACCCCCTCACCCCCCCACCCTCACCCCCTCACCCTCCACCCTCACTCACCCTCAACCCCTCACCCTCACACCCTCAACCCTTCACCCTCAACCTCTCACTCACCCTCACTCACCCTCACTCACCCTCAACACCTCAGCCTCACCCTCACTCACCCTCACCTTCACTCACCCTCAACCCCTCACACTCACTCACCCTCACCCTCACTCACCCTCAACTCCTCACCCTCACTCACCCTCACCCTCACTCACCCTCACCCACACTCACCCTCCCTCAACCCCTCACCCTCACTCACCCTCAACCCCTCACCCTCACCCTCAAACCTTCACCCTCAACCCCTCACTCACCCTCACTCTCACTCACCCTCACTCAGCCTCAACTACTCTCACTCACCCTCAACCCCTCACCCTAACTCACCCTCACCCTCACTCACCCTCAACACCTCCCTCACCCTCACTCACCCTCAACACCTCACCCTCAACCTCAACCTCAACCCCTCACCCTCACTCACCCTCACCCTCACTCACCCTCACCCTCACTCACCCTCACTCTCACTCACCCTCAACCCCTCACCCTCACTCACCCTCACTCACCCTCAACCCCTCACCCTCACTCACCCTCACCCACCCTCACCCTCACCCTCACTCACCCTCAACCCCTCACCCTCACACAGTGCAATAGGTCTCAGACCATTTCAGTTAGAGCTTTAAGAAATGTTTATGGCTTTTTTTATTTGTAATTCTTTGGCATTGGCTACAGGAAACAAAAATGCTAAACATTTACAAAAAAACCCCATAAACAATTCTAAAAGCACTAACTCTAATGGTGCGAGACCTATTGCATTTCCAATGCTTGTTATGCTGTGTGTCCCTTCTGCCACTTAGCATCACTGCCCTCTGCTGCTCAGTGTGTTGTGGCTGTCGTGGTTTTGCTTCCCCCATCTCCCAACCTAGTTGGCTCTGTTATTGCAGCCCCCGTTCTGTGTGTGGGCTTGGTCAGGTAGGAGTTACTGAGGAGCTTCCACTTAGGATGCCCTTGTTTGCCCAAACTCTGTCCCTGGCAGCTGCAGTTTCAAGTTGAATATGTGTATTCCTCATACCCAGCAGATGCCGAGATGCGAGATGTCCATCAAGCTAATTAATGTTCTCTAATCATAACTGATTGGCACATGCAGTGGTAGTTCGGCAGACTCAAGGCAAGCAGAGATGCAATATTAATGGATGTGGTTTTCATTCTGTTAGTGTCACAGCTCGAGTAATAAAACAGCTATAACGTCCATGTACCGGATCATTGTAGGTGACGCACGGCTGCCTGTTTATTGTCTCCTTTTCTGGGGCACGTTCGCATCAAAGAGTCAGTTAGGATTGCATTGATACTGTCAGGACATTCTTGACACGACGGTTGTTCTGAATGGACAGATGACGCGGTCCTCCCTTGAGTGCAGAAGTCATTTTGTGGCAATTCCCACAGCTTTATTAGTTTCCCTGATAAACTGATTCATTTTACCAGGCAAAAGTGACCCCAGAGTGCCTGGCATTGGTGGTTTAGGGATCATGATGCAAGACTCGTTCAGAAGGGGTAAAGGTTCCACTCTGTTTATCAATAGTTTTGATTGCAATTACCGGACTAACAGGCATTGCCACCTCTTTCAAGCTATGCATCCTTCTTACTAACCTGTGGCTGCTTGCAGATTTGGTGCAAATGCAAGTTCCTCTCTAAATTTTTCTCTCAATCTATTATTTCTTTTCGCCTCTCTATTTTATCTCCCGTCTGTTTCCTCGCATCTCTGCCTCCCTTCTCTGTACTTTTCTCTGTTTTCTCTTTTTCTCCCACTCCACATTTCCTTGCTTAATTTCTCTCTCCGTTTCCTCTCCTACTCTGCTCTCTCACCTTCCCCATCATTAACACATAGTCAGTCCTCAGGATCTTCCCATCTCTTCAAGTCCACACCCTCGTTAGCATATGCTGTCATCTTCTCTCCTCCAAGCCCCCACCACCCCCATTGCATTTCTCCGGGCTGTTTATACGTCCTGAAAACTTGTTTCAATTTCGTCCATCCATGACATGAACCTATTTACATACCACTCTATACAGTCGTAGGACTTATTTCTCCATACTATGTTACTAGCTACCAATGGGTAGACCAACCTTTCATCCTTCCAATACTGGTAAAAGGAGTCCTAACTCTTATGGGCAAATGTATGCTAAGTGTTTGTGGTATAGTGCTAGTTATCTGCACGTTTCAGAAATATGTCGTTGCAGAAATAATAATATTAACCTATCTACTGATGGGGCTGTTTTAGCTTGAGAAAGTTAAAAAAAATATGTTTCTACATTTTGCCTAACAAAGGGGGTTTCTGTGTCCACCACAGCTGGAGTTAACATATGTGAGGAACGTAACCAAACACAGACACGCAGATTAACACATCCTTAGTAACACACAGAAAGCATAGACACTCGCACATATAAAACCACTCATAGAAACAAGTATAGAAGACACACAAACACCATACATACCCAAGCATCAAAGATACACAGGCACACAATGGTACGCAATATATTTATATATACAATAAACACAAGTATGCAAGAACACTTACAAGCACCTATACGGACTCACAAGCACGCATACAAGACTCAGGCACACACAAACACACACAGAACGGCACCAAAACGCAGGTCAACACACACACATGCTACCACATTCACAGTATGGGCATATATTTATTTATTTATTTATTTTATTTTTAGAGTTTTCTATAGCGCGAACTTGAACCGATTAGGTTATCAGAGCGCTTTACATAGCACCAGTTCCGTTACATGTTATCACAGCAGTTTACATAGAATCAGTTACGTTGCACATTTCAGGATCTTGAACCGATTAGGTTATCAGAGCGCTTTACATAAGACAGCATTCGATGTCCAGTGCCCTCCTCCGCCGTGTAGCGGGGGACCACTTCCAGCCCTCCGAAGTCGTCGAGCTGTCGGGACTAGGCTCCTGGAATTTCAGCTGCCCCTTTACAAGGCACTTTACATAGAATCAGTTACGTTACACATTTCAGGAACACCTTTCTTTTTGCTCTAGTGGATAGGGTTATCTCTTCACACGGGGGAAGGGATACACCTGGCTATATTCCAACAGTTCCACAGGCGATTAGTCGTAAAAGCTATAATTCTAACACAGGGAGGGGATACACATGGATACAATCTAAAAATCAAATAGTATACTAGTCGTTAGAGTTATCTTCTATCTTGACAGGAGGGATGTGACTGGAAACACTCTAGGGGTAATATAGGGGTGGTAGAGAGTACAAAGGACCGCTGCAAACACTACACGAGTACCAGCATAGAGGAGGGGTGGGTGGGATGCAAAGGTCTGGAGGGAAGGAAGGGCTAGAGTCCAGCGAGAACTGTCCAAGAAAAAACAGCAGCATTCACAGCATAGAGGAAGGGTGGGTAGGATGCAGGGTATGGAGGGAGGGACTAGTCCAACGAAAAAGTCCTCCAGAGTCCACCAGGGCACTATCCTCTGCGTTCGTGTTCCCGTAGCCTGCGTCTGCCGGTCATAGAAAGTGTGTCCCCAAGGGCGCCATCTTGAAGTCAGGCACCGCCGACGCCAAACAGCGCGGCCAGCAATGGGGAAGGGGGGGGCACATCTCTGCCCTCGGACCCAGGCTCGTCTGTGGCGGAGAGAGCGGTGTATGGCCCCCGGAGCAGGTCGGTGGGAAGGCTTCAAGGCGGCGCCGTCATCAGCAGGGGCGCCGCCGTCAATTACCGGCCCTTTACTGGTGTGCCCCTGGAATGCCCTCAGAGTCTCGGCGGGTGGCAGCGGGGGACGCCGTGGGAGCTCTACATACCGCTCAGGTGATCAGCGCCTGTCCGACTCGCCCCCGGTCTCCGCTCCTCTTCCCTGATGCCCTTCAGCCCGGTCCGGCAGCGGGCGTCCGCCATGTTGGGTCCCCGGCAGGGATCGACAGCAGCCAGCCAGCGCCGCTCCACAGACACCAGCAACGAGGTGGCAGCGGGGGACGCGGCAGGAGCCCTACATCGGCTCGGGTGAACAGCGCCCGCCCGTCCGACTCGCCCCCGGTCTCCGCTCCTCCTCCTTGTTGCTCCACAGCCCGAGCTGGCAACGGGCGGCCGCCATGTTGGGTCCTCGGCGGGGGATCGGGATCGGGAGCACTCAGCAATCGCCGCTCCACAGGCACCAGCAGCGATCGGGGTAGCCCTGCAGATGCCCCACACCCTCCGCTACAACCAGGAAGCGTGTGCGTCGCGGGGGGCCTCCCAAGGACGCTGGGCTCCCGGCCGGAGCAGCGCGCGGGCCGGGAGCCGAGACGGTCCACGTCCGTCCCGTCTCGGCTCCTCCCACGTCATTGATACCCACTTTCTGTGCACTGCTTTTCTCAGTGGGAGGATTTGAATTCAGATGAAAATTTAACTTGGGTTGGCAGTGGCTTACCACCTTGGCCCCCAAAGTTGAATGTAGGTACTGAAGTAAGTAATGTGTTCTTTATCTGGACATCTCGGAGAATGTGCACAGTGTTAGGGTGTTGCACTCCAGGCAGCAGAACCTCTGCAGGACTTTTCTGCATCAGGCTGGGACCAGGCCTGTATTTCATGAACACTTTGCTGCTTTGTTCTGTGAGCGATGAGGCTCAAGACTGCTATGTGAGGATATGAGCTGTCCCTGATCACTGAAACACTTGCACAAGGAATAGCTGACTGAGGGGAAGCATGGAAGGTAACCTGAGGACCCCCAGGAGTCATAAAAGCCCCACAACTCGTTAGTCTACAACGTTCCATCATGCATATTCCTTAGTGTGACCATCTACACTCTTTCACAGTCTGAGACAGAAGTAGAGGTCTAACATCTTTACACCCCCATTTTGGGGTCATGTACCATCACCTGGAGCCAGTCATTCTGGTATTCAAACTGTCTGAACCATGTTTCTCGCCACTGCTGCTCCAGAGATATCAAGGTTGAACGTTGTGGTTGGTCACTAATCCTAAACTCCAGTTGCCAGCTGGTACTGGTGAGCCTTGGGATTCAGTAGGTATTCCATGGCTGCCCCACCACTGAAAAATCTGCTTGTGCACCAGCCCTTTATCAGCATTCATTTAATTTAAGATTGCCACCAGTTAGAAAGAAATAGTAAGGGTTGATCCCAATGCAACATTTCTATCACACTGAAGACATTTAAATAAACTGGGTATTTAGCTGCTCTTAAAAAACATGAATAGTGTGCAACCTGAACAGCAGTGACTGGATCCCTGGTAACCCTGTAAGCTGGACACACAGATTCTTGGCAGATTAAAAACTTGACCACCGGCTTTATTAGGGAGATTGGTTTTATGGGATGCCGGCGCTATAAAATAATTTCAGTGGAAACTGAGTAGTTGAGGCTTTTTCCCAACTGACACTACTGAGACAACACATCACAACAAAATTACTACAATGTTTCTTCTGTTCAGGACTTTGTCCTATAGATACCTATAGATAATTAACAGATCAGTATAAGGAATGTCCACCCTTTTCATTGGAATAACAGTAGCGGGGTGACGATCGCACATGGAAATTAACATTTGCATTGTAGCATTTGTGTAGCACTTCCGTACTCCTAACGCGGTAACAAAGTGCTTTCTTCACGGATGACTACATTACTACTATAATTGCTATTTGAATGAGTAAAATGCTTAATATAATGAGGGAGTTGGAGGTGTCGTTCAATCAAGTGAGAGAGAACTTGTAACAGCGTGTTTTATATGTTGAGCAATGAACAGAATATAAGCCTTTAATGTTTGATAAGTAATTTTATTTTTATTTAGTCTAGGCCAATCCATTTTTGGGGTAAATTCCCAAGTTGCCTCGCTTTTCTTTCTGCTAGTAATTTCTGGGATCGTTTGGCTAGATTAACACATTGAGGGGATATACTTATTTGCATTGAGTTGGAAAAGTATTTACCCCTTATCTGGAGCGGAGGCATTTCTTTTCCATTCTTTTCTTGTATAAAATGCAGTTAACTCTTAAGTTAGTACCACTGAGATTCTCTAGATAGTACAAGTTAATTAACTAGGGGATTTGGTGTGTTACATTGGATGCTCATAATTGAGAGGTTGAGCTCACTGAGCTAGATGAGCGCTGTGTTTCCTTAGAGAGCACTGATTAATTTATGGGACGATTTGTAAGGTTCGCTTGTATTCAATGAGAAGCCTATTCGCTACAAGAAGGTGGTGTTCGATTTAACACAATATAATGATTAACTAGATATGGCGTCATTGCTGTTTGCATCCTGGGGTAAGCCTTCTCTGCTTGCTAGCATTACCATGAGGGTGTCACATATCCAATGGAAATAATTTGGTTACTGAATTGGAATGAAACAATCTTAGGCCTCATAATCACCTTATTATTTTAGTCTGTTATCTGTAAACATTGCGAATTCTTATAAACAAGCTAGGTTAAGGTAGTAAGAATACACTGTTCGCAAAGATAATACTAAAGCATTGTGTGACAGATCACTGCCATTTACAGACCACACATTTCCATTAAAAGTGACCACTATATTTGCACAGACTTTACTGATAAAACTATACAGCCCAATGATAATGTGTGAAAATCTGCATCACCAAGTGTACTGATTTGTTTTGAGAGCATTACAATATTTATTTCCACCACACTTCAAGATACTTTTTAAAAAGTATTATATTTGTGCTTTCCTAACTACGGATACATTTTGAAATATGTGTACGATTAATTTATCGGCATTTATATTTTATTGTGTGCTAGGAAAAAAATGACATCCTGCAGTCTTTCCTTACATTCCCAGTACCCGCACAATTGCCACATAAATCCTCTCACCATGCAGTTGGAGCAGGAACAATGAGCACCAGGCTCTCTTTAAAATGAATAAACAGCTATTTGTCAGAAAACAAAGCCTGACATTTGACCTTTGTTATTGAACACAAGGCAAATATGACAGATAAAAAAAAGTTTAAAGGTCTCTTTATTGCTCATTGACTGAACTCCAGCATGGTTATTTTTGGGGGTGCTTCAGCACGCCCCAATCCCCTACTTCCAGTGCATATTGCTTGTGAAACCAAGGAAGAGGACTGTTAAAGTTCTGCTATTGGTAAACAGCACTGACCAAAATAAACAAGCTTGTAGACAAAACATTGTTTCTCATAGGCAGGGGTGATTGATGAACTGGTAGTGCCAGTGAGAAGGAGAATCATTAATTCAGAAAGATTGTAGGAAGGAAACCTTATAAAAGAAATACAGCACATCTACTGCTTCCTGAACTAGCATACATTGGAGACGGCTGGAAACAAATGTGTCTCATAAAAATGAAAGAAAAAGAAAGAGTTCCCAGAAAGTAAGCACTCTTGGAAGAATACAAGGAGCTAGTCACGGAGGTAGTAAGCAGGCTTTACCACAGGAGGGACAGAGACCATGCTGGACTGCCTAAAACAAATAAATAGAAAGCAAGCAAATGTGAGTTACAAAACAAAACGCCAATGGTATGCTGTAGGCTGAACGTATTTCTAGGTAAGCTTTCAGCATGTCCCCAATACGTCTTTGCACTCGACACGCTGTCTGGTAGGCTTCGACCTTTTAACTGCAACAGAACCCCAGGTTGCCTTGATAAGGACAACATGAGTGAATTTAGCTCATGCAGTTAGTTGAGCTTGGAATCAAGAGCCTTCTTAACTGCCAAGACCACGTGCAACCACCAGAAAAGTTATTTGATAAAAGCATACCCGCTCAAGTTTTAACACTCATTTAATATTAATAATTGCAAGGCAAAATGCACTTGAGGTTGTAATTAATGGGGCAGCAATATAATGAGAAATACGGCATGTGAAGGAGGATATGTTCTTCTTGTGCACATTGTAAAATAAATATATATGGGAGTGTATAAAACTAAAAGTTAGCACAATGGAACATTAATAGTTTCGAAGACATTGCCTGCAGTGGTATGGGTGGAATTTAAGCGCTGATCTATCAGTGCTAATGCTTTGGTGAAATGGGTTTAAAGTACTAAAATGGTACCAATATCAAAGATTCAAAAGTACTTTATTCGGTTAAAAATACAAGATAACCATAAAAGTAGCATGTAAGGTGCAATTTACAAAAAGTAGAGTAAGTATATTTCCATTTAAAATTACGAAATAAGAAAAACAACAAAATTAAATCCATACGAACAGTCTTAAATTCATGTATACAATAAAAAAAAAATCAATCCATTTGCATTGATTTACGACATTTAAAAACCAATTTTAAAAATTCTGCAATAGAGGCGACCATAAAAACAGTATCCATTTTCTGGCACTCTGTAAACGCTAGGCGGCATCTGTAAACATTTAGGTCTTTAAGAATAGGGATGATAAGTTTCTTTCGGGGAAAGGTATAAAATTTACAAAAATATAAAATATGTATATCCGATTGTTGGGAAACATCATCACATGGACAAAAACATAAGTCCTTTAACCAACAATTCATCACGGGGAATGATAGTGTCCTGAAAACTATGTTCAATCTAAATCGGGTCAAGAGGTACCGTTCATGATTAGACATATACAGTGAAAGATATGGCTGCAAATTCTCTCCACATATAATATCCTGGTGGGCAGAGACAGTCTTTTTTCTTGCCTCCTCTATATTTCTCTTTTCCTTGAGGTAGGTCATACACAAATATTTCAAGTCTCTTCTAGTTATGTATTCCATTGATTGTGGATCCTCAAAGTATTGGGGGCGACTTATTTTTTCAAGAAAGTCTCTGACATAGCCTATCCATTTGTAGTCCCTGATGTTGTCCAATACCATGATGTCCTTAAGAATAGCCCGATTAACAACACATTCTTCATTTGTCCAGACCCTATGCCAAAGTAGAACTGGCTGAATTCTAATAATGTCAGTGACATAAGATATTCCCAATTCAGCATGGCATATCATTGTTGCAGTACTTTGGGGTACAGACAGGATGTGACATAACAACTTGTTTTCCAGGGTTTGAATTGAGGTAATATTTGAATAACCCCATAATCCTGCCCCATAGATGGCTACCGATATACAGGTCGCATTATAAACAGTTAAAATCTCTTTTATGGGTTTTTTACCTAATTTTTTAATAAAACATTTTAGGGCCATGATAGTCTTAGAGAATAACAGAGATCTAGCGTGAATAGCTGTAGTCCATGAGCCACTTTCATGGAACAGTATCCCTAGATAAGGGAAGGTGGGGGTCCTTTCTAAGGGATTGGAGTTTACAAAGATTTGCTTCACATGCTTGTTTGTTCTGGACCCGCAATACATAGATAAAGTTTTAGAACAATTAATTTTCAAATCTAAGTCAAGCATGAAGGTATTAAAGGCTGTAACCAAACTTTGTAAAGCCATTGGGGAGCGTGCCATCAGAACAGCATCATCAGCGTACATCAGTGCAGGGACAGGCCTACCTCTCACCATGGGCATGTCCCTGCCCTCCTGCACGAGATGCCTTTCCATTCCGTTTATGTACAACAGAAATAGGAAGGGGGCTAGGACGCACCCTTGGCGCACACCCCGACCGATCCCAAATTGTCTACTACATTCACCGTTTTTCCCAAATCTGACACTGGCAGTGGCCCCAGAATACAGCTCTCTCAGAAAACATATAATGGCATTGTCTACCCCCAAATCAGCCATAATTGACCATAACTTAGTGTGTGACACGCAGTCAAAGGCTGATGATAGATCAACGAATGTGAGGTATAGACGTTGTTTTTTGACCTTTATATACTTCTGCTGCAAGGTGAAGAGATTCAAACCCTGCTCTATGGTCCCTAGGCCCTTTTGAAACCCAAATTGGAAGTCACTTAACACCCCAGTTTCATCGGCCCAGCTTTGTAGTTTAGCTAAAATCACTCTTCCCAAAATTTTTATAGAAGAGTCCAATAAGGAAATTGGCCTATAGCATGTACAACTTAGCCTGTCCCCTTTCTTAAATATTGGGACTATTGTTGATGTAAACCAGGTAGGTATTGGGCTATTTGCCAGAACGGCATTAAAGAGCTGAACTAACAGTGGCCCCCATAAATCGATGTTAGCCTTATAGAGGTCAGCAGGTATGCCGTCTGGGCCTGCTGCTTTGCCCCCCTTGGTCGCCTTTAGGCTTGCTGTAACTTCAGGGAGGGTCACAGTCAAGGTTCTAGATGTATCTAGGTTTAGCAACCCCATCTCCTGACCTGCTTCAGAGGTTAGTTCCACAGCCATATAAAGGGAGGAAAAATGGGACACCCACTCATCTTCTGCGATGGCAATTTCCATGCGTGCTTTTTGTTCATATAGGAGGGGGGTGTTGATAACCCTCCAGAAAGCCGCCGGATCCTTTGATTTTGATGCGTCGCATAGGTTATCCCATGCCTTCCTTTTTATCAAGGTCTTCCTATCCCTTAATGCTAGGTTGTAGTCCTTCCTTGCAATTCTAATTTGGTTTACGTCCTTTGGTCTATTATGTATTGCATATGGTACCAATATATTTTCTGGAAAAAAAGGTTACTTACTTGAGAGATGCATTTACCTACAGATTCCTCTCTTAATTAATGAGTCGCAGAGCAGTACCCCCACCCCCTTGAAGCTGTCACTGAGTAGTGCTAGTTAACTCCAATTGGGCAAAGTACCCATCTCTGCATGCCCGAGACCGGAGGCTGGAGTGCTTTGCAAAATCATGGAAGGACGACCAAATAGCTTCCTGGCAGATGGCTGTAAGCAGAACACCTCCAGATAGAGCTATGGAAAGTCTCACAGCCCTGGTAAAATGACCATGAACCCTTAGCCAGGACTCCAAAGATTATGATACACAGAATGACCCAACGCTGCATGATGTGCTTGGAACCCATCTTGACAATCTTGCCTCCAGCAAAGCAAACAGAGAGGACTGACCACTCTTTCCGGTCCAGTGCGGTCAATCCAGTAGGACAGCGCATGTCTGGGGTTCAGTTTATGCAGCTGGCCATCCTAGGAAAAGTCATTTTCTTGCCCTTTCTAACTGCTATTCATATGGAGTAACATAACAGGATTTTGCAAGCCAGAAAGCATTTTCCAACTAGCAAAATGCCTTGGAAAGATTGCATGCTTGCATTGTGTGATGCATCACCTGTGATTCTGCAAATTGCTGGCTTTGCAACTACAGAATTTGACGATACATCGGGCCCTAGTTTCTTTTAAATTTTCTAATGTATTCTGGTGAATAACTATTTTTGTTCTTAGTCGAAAGTGCAAATATCAGTCACTGTCTATACGAAGCAACTCAGGTCATTTAAATGATATGAGTTAATGACAAGTATACTTATCACTGCATGAATGCATAAAGATCACCACCTTTAATAACTACTTAACACTTGATTGATCATAGCGCACAAAGTTCCTACAACAGCTCACAGATAACTGCAAAGGGTGGCAAAAGTAATCAGATGCCGATTATGTATTTTCAGGTTTAAATGCAATTGATGCGATGGTCAAGCATTTTGGCTACAGGTTCTGATTTTCTGACAAACATACTCCCACTTTCAAAAGTCAATGATTCAATCCACAGTTTATGAAAGCTCAACCTATTCCCTTTCCACAATTTTATCCCTGCATTTGTGGTGGCCATAAAAATGCTTAGAATGTACATATTTCCTTATGGGTGCATTTCACACACTCACTTTACTTGCACTGGTTATTTTCTGTGCACGATGTACTGCTTACTCCTGAGTCACATGTTGCAGAGATGCTTTCCTCATAGCATTAGAGGACTAGAAGTCAACTTTCACAATGACTACCGAAGCAGTGGTCCCAATCCCTTCTGAGTAGGCCATAAAACAAACAGTAATACATCCAGACCATGCCAAGGTACATGAAATCAGACCGATCTGCTGGAAAAGCTTTGGTTAGCTACATGACATACAATACAGCTCAGACAAAGAAAACCTCAGTTCAAGCACTGCACAATGAACGCTTGAACAAGCACAGACACAGGCCTCATTGAACTGAATTAACTTTTTGAATCATTGTGCGGTTTCCTGCACACCTAGAACAGATAACCCAACCGATGACCCATGTTAGGCAGTGGATCAAAATTAAGGCTCCCAGTTTTCTGTTTTTACTGATTTTTAATGATAAATACAGAAATCCATTTATTTTCTTGTCTGTATTTATTTTAAATGTGGATAAAAACGTAAATTAGGTGCTTTTTGAGTAATTTAAAATACACTTTGCCATGGCTACCAGGCCAATAACCGTGTGGATTGATAGGTAAGAGGGTTAAAAAAGAAAGGAATTTTAGTAAAGAGGCTTAAGAAGCAGTAAATATGCACAAGGCTGAAACAAAAATGTGCATATTATCATATAATTGCATTGATTGATCTTCTGCGGGTGCTCATATTACTAAAACCTAGCAGGCATTCAAGCATGACTCCATATTTATTGGGTAAATAAATGCGGAAATATACCAGTTAAATATGGATAAATACAGATAAAGTTGACAAAAAATAAATATGAATAAGTACAGACGGAAATATCAAAAAGAAGGAAATATTAAAAAAATAAATACCATATAACCGGCAGCCCTAATCAAAATACACGAACAAACTCTGAAGAGACAACCCAGAACACATTAAACATAGGTTAAGTGAGTTTCAGACCCGCTCAGTGCACAGCCTCTAAAGTACATTGAACACACTAAGCGCAGTGAAGGGATAAGTGTTAATCCCTGTAGGAAGGTGGATACCTGACTATGGTTACCCCAGATTTTTTGCCTAGTGTTTAGCTGGTTTTCGACTTAGTTGGCCTGGAACCCTGCTAATATTCCCCGCATTTCTCTTTAGCAGCAGGACGCACAGCACCCAAGCCAGTGAAGTGTGTATCCCTGCCCTGCTCTCTGGGTGCAGCAGGACACACTGCATCCAAGCTAGTCCAAGCCACAACAAGCAGATCGCAGATCTCGATTTAAGGCGCTCGTCGTGGTCTTTAAGGTAGTGAATGGAATTGGGCCGTAGTTTCTAAGACAGAGGCTCAGCTGGTATGTCCCTGGCAGAGCTCTGCGCTCCTCCGGGTCTACGCTAGTACGGACTCCTAGGTTTAAGAAAACCAACTGGGGAGGCCGTAGCTTCCTTCACTGTGCCTCCAAAGCCTTGGATGAGCTCCCATTCCACCTCAGAGATGCCTCAGACCTCATTTCCCTTTGGAAGGGGTTGAAACCCTGGCTCTTCTCTAAATAATCAGCTCATGGTCTTCCCCAGGTAACTAGGACTCAGCGCCAGGAAACCCTAGGGTAGCAGCACGCTTTATAAGTTTAATACCATTAATAACATTGGCATAGCCAATACGTCTCGCCTTTGGGACCTTATAAGTGTTTAGCCATGCAACGGTTGATGTTGCACCAAGGATATTGTACTACATAACTAAATACTTATAAGGTCCTAAAAGCAAGACCTATTGGCTATGCCAATGCAGAGCCGGTTTCTAAAACCAAACAATCATTGACAACAACTGATGGAGCAACCGGCAGCTCTGTTGTGTAAACACAACTATTGTTGCGTGAAGGGGCCAGTCCCCTCTGAACATTGGGCACCACCACATCCCCCACCTCTGCATCCACCCCCACTGCGTCCACCATGTCCACCACCACCACATCCACCACCACCACCACCACCTCCACTTCCACCACCACCATGTCCACCACCACCACCTCCACAACCACCACGTCCACAATCACCACCTCCACCACATCCACCACATCCACATCCACCACATCCACCACCACTACATCCACCACCACTAAGTCCACCACCACCACGTCCACCACCACCACACCCACCTCCACCACCACCACCACGTCCAACACCCACCACCACCATGTCCACCACCACGTCCACCACCACCACGTCCACGACCACCACTTCCACCACCACCACATCCACCTCCACCACCACCACGTCCACCACCCACCACCACCACCATGTCCACCACCACTACCAGCACCACCACATCCACCACCACATCCACCACGTCTGCCACCTCCACGTCCACGACCACCACTTCTACTATCACCACATCCACCATCACCACGTCCATCACCACCATGTCCACAACCGCCACATCCACCACGTCCACCACACCCACCACCACCACCACCACATCCATCACCACCACATCCACCACCACCATATCTACCACTACTATGTCCACCACCACCATGTCCACCACCATCACGTCTACCACCACCACACCCACCTCCACCACCACCACGTCCACCACCACTACTACCACCACCATGTCCACCACGTCCACCACCACCATGTTGACTACCACCATGTCCTCCACCACCATGTCCACAACCACCACGTCCACCACCAAGTCCACCATCACCATGTCCTCCACCACCATGTCCACAACCACCATGTTCACCACCACCACCACCATGTCCACCACTACCACCATGAGGCCACTACCACGTCCACCAACATCACCACATCTACCTCCACCACCACCACATCCACTACAACCACCAAGTCCACCACCGCGTCCACCATCACCACCACCATGCCCACCACCAACACCACCACATCCACCACCACCACACCCACCTCCACCACCACGTCCACTACCACGTCCACTACCACGTCCACCACCACCACATCCACAATCACCACCTCCACCACCACATCCACCACCACCACATCCACCACATGCACCACAACTACATCCACCACCACCATGTCCACCACCACCACGTCCACCACCACCACCACATCCACCACCACATCCACCACCACCACATCCACCACCACCACGTTCACGACCACCACCACCACGTCCACCACCACCACAACATCCACCACCAAGTCCACCACCACCTTGTCCACACCACTACTTCCACCACCGCCATGTCCACCACCACTACGTCCACCACGACCACCACACCCACCTCCACCACCACCCCATCCACCACCACCACACCCACCACCACCCCATCCACCAACATTACTACCACCACCACGCCCACGCCCTCTACCACATTAACCACCACGTCCACCACCACCATGTCCACCATGTCCACCACGTCCAACACATCCACCACCACCACGTCCATCACCACCAGGTCCACCACGTCCACCACCACCACACCCACCACCACCACACCCACCACCACCACCACATCCACCACCACTACATCCACCACCACCACATCCACCACCACCACATCCACCACCACCATGTCCACCACCACCACCACGGTCACCACCAAGTCCAACACGAGGCCACCTCACTCTATCTATCTATCGCCCTCACTCTATCTATCGCCCTCACTCTATCTATCTGTCACCCTCATTCTATCTGTCGCCCTCACTCTATCTATCTGTTGCCCTCACTCTATCTATCTGTCGCCCTCACTCTATCTATCTGTTGCCCTCACTCTATCTATCTGTCGCCCTCACTATATCTATCTTTCACCTTCACTCTATCTGTCGCCCTCACTCTATCTATCTATCGCCCTAATTCTATCTATCCATCTATTGCCCTCACTTAATCTATCCATCTATATGCCCTCACTCTATCTATCTATCTATCTATTTATCGCCCTCAATCTATCTATCGCCCCCCACTCTATCTATCTATCGCCCTCACTCTACCTATCTATGGCCCTCACTCTATCTATATCCCTCACTCTATCTATCTATCGCCCTCACTCTATCTATCCATCTATCGCCTTTCACTCTATCTATCTATCTATCTATCTATCTATCTATCTATCTATCTATCTATCTATCTATCTATCTATCTATCTATCTATCACCCTCTATCTATCTATCGCACCTCACTCTATCTATCGCCCTCACTCTATCTATCGCCCTCACTCTATCTATCGCTCTCACTCTATCGCTCTCACTCTATCTATCTGTCGCCCTCGCTCTATCTATCGCCCTCACTCTATCACCCTCACTCTATTTATCTATCTATCTATATATCTATCTATCTATCGCCCTCACTCTATCTATCGCCCTAATTCTATCTATCGCCCTCATTCTATCTATCCATCTATCGCCCTCACTCTATCTATCTATCTATCTATCTATCTATCTATCTATCTATCTATCTATCTATCTATCTATCTATCTATCTATCGCCCCTCACTCTATCTATCTATCTATCTATCTATCTATCTATCTATCTATCTATCTATCTATCTATCTATCTATCGCCCCTCACTCTATCTATCTATCGCCTTCACTCTATCTATGGCCCTCACTTTATCTATCTATCTCCCTCACTCTATCTATCTATTGCCCTCACTCTATCTATCATCTATCGCCCTAACTCTATCTATCTATCTATCTATCTATCTATCTATCTATCTATCTATCTATCTATCTATCTATCTATCTATCTATCTATCTATCTATCTATCTATCTATCTATTTATCTATCTATCTATCTATCTATCTATCTATCTATCTATCTATCTATCTATCGCCCTCTTTCTATCTATCGCCCCTCACTCTATCTATCGCCCTCACTCTAACTATCTCTTTCACTCTATCTATCTATCGCAATCACTCTATCGCATCCCCACAGCACCACTCAGAACCACCACAGCATCACTCAGGGGCTCCACATCATCACTATGTGCTACCACAGAATAACTGAACGTAACGGCATCACTCGTCGCCACCACAACATCACTCAGCGCCACCACAGCATCAATCTGTGCAATCATTTAACAACAACTGGTTCAAATATGTTCTCCCAATGTTTCAAGCTTTATTTCAAATGTCACAAAAAGATATTAATATTTCACTTCTGTTCTTGGATTTTTGTCACAATAAAATACACTGAGATAATCTTCACAAAAGTTTAAGCTATTGCCATTATAAATTACAATAGCTTTTATTTAAGTATTAATTATTAAAAACAATTTAAAGCCATTGTTATTTGTAATATCAATACATCTAAGTCACGTAAATACAACACATATTGCATTACAAATGCTATAGGTGTCACATTTGCGAAAATTAAAACTATTGGCATTGTAAATGACAAAGCTATTAATTTCGCTATTTTCAAAACCAACACATAAATACAAAATTTGTCATTTACAATACAAAAAGCTCAAACTTTCCTAAAGCGAGACCTATTGCATTGCAAATGCTTGTTTTTAATATGTATATGATCAGTGTGTTCTATTGTCAGGGGAACATGTCTATCTTCACATGATACTACTTTTCCAAGCATAACAAACATCGCCGGATTAACGCTTTCACCCTCTTGCATGAGAGGTGTGCGTTATAAGCAATAATACAAAATTTACCTTTACCAACGTTTCTCTTTCCAAGCATAACAAACAATGCAGTGTAAACGCTTTCACCCTCATGCATGAGAGGTGCGCGTTATAAGCAACGATACAAATTTCCCTTTACCAACGTTTGTTTTTAATAATGTGGGGATGTGTACCCCTTGGGATCCATTTCACTAATCCTTTACTTTTTTCCTCTGCGCTTACACATTCGGTCTCACACTGTCCGTAGACAACGACAGGCAAGTCTTTTCACTATGGTTATTCACGCATTGCGCGTAAGACTAAGTGGACGTGTCCGACGTGCGCCTTCACATAACCACGGACCGCAGTCCCAGCGGCCGATGATTGAGCCTCCGGAGAACCGGACCCCATTTCCAGCTTATGCCATTATCTGAAGATATCGATATGGGCAAATGGAGCATGGTTTTACCTTACTTCGGATGAACATTAATTGTCCTGTTGCTCATCTGGCTATATGACACAGCCAGTGTGAACTATCCATAAAGTCTTGATCTAGTGACAATTACCTTACCTCTAAATCCCTCCTTAAATCTTTGCACGCCTTTTTCACACACTTTTTTGCTCCGCCCTCATTCCTTGGGGCACCAATATGATTCTCTAACATACAATGTAATGTTTGTTTGTGATTCATGGTACAAATGGGTACATTGTGATAAAATAACAGTGTACCTCCAAAACTCTCAATATTTTTTCTTTTGATTTCTATTATTATGTATGTTCTTTTTAATAATATTGTGTACTGGGACCCCTCTCTTCATGTACCGTATTACACCCAGGTCCCAATTACTTTAATGGGTATACCCTTTTTCCCGTACCTTAGGGAGTCCAACTGGGTGGCGAGGAGAGCAAAATAATGATGGTGACTTCAACCCAGATCTATTGGTGACTGGGGGTGGGTGTTTGAAAAGTTTCTGCGATCCGTCCATCATCTGATTGTGTTTGCTAAATCTGGTTATTAACATATGTTTAGAGCCAAACTTATCTCAGTTACACCTGTTAGGAATCGACAAAGGGATTCCAGGCAGGCATAAGACATTACCTTGTGCAGAGATCTCAAACACAAGTGCTTGTTTATACTTTGAAGTTTAAGAATGTCCACAAACAAATACGTTTGTGGGTTTTTGCATTTCCTCCCATTCCCCTTTCCAGCCTGGAATTGGTAGGAGATGTCCTTCATGTATGTACTGGAGTATATACTTTTATAGAAAAGGAAATACATCACGCCAAACTTGGTGGGGGTGAAGGGGATTCTCCATGCATCTGTACATGAGATTCCGTAATGGAGAACTCCACACAGAGGTAATTAAATCACAAATGAAATTCATGTATTACTCCATCTGGCCTCATGAAAACCTATGCCAGGCATAGCTTTCCATTGGGATTCCATTTGGAATTAGTTAATTCCAGTAAGAAGTATACCTAAACTTTGACTTAGATTTATAAGTCTAAGTGTACTTTTACTATTTTCTTTGTGAACATGTTTGGCCTTGGTGGATACTTATCACTGGCTGACAGGCTTTTGTTTTATATGAGTAAGCATAGCATTTACATTGATAAAGGTGGCTTTGACAGACAACCAACATATATTACTAGGACCTCAGCTCCTGATACTTTACTTAAACGTATAAGGCTCACTTCATCTTTTTCTTCCAACCACAGAACTGTGTCTAAGGAAAATGTATATGTGCTGACCTTTTTAGCAGGATATTCCCTCATGTAGCCAAAGTATATTTGCTGAGGCTTACTACATGATTATCATTTTAAAGAGTACCAGGTAACCCATGTGTCCCTAACTGACCACATTAGTTGGGTTGACTCACCCCCTAACTTTGGATTCACTCAAGGTTTTCTGTACAGTTGCAAGGTTACCTTACTTCATTAGGATATAAGGTTTCTCAAGGCACCTATTTTATCTTCCATTTTTACTTTAAAAGATGCCACTTGTTTTAGCTACTCGCCCGCTTCAGTCTTTGGATCCAGAGCTTATAGTGCTCTAGGCACATTCAAAAACCTTCCCCATTCTCTACCATCCAGACCCTGTTGTGGAGATAGCTTCTTCTACCAGACAGATTGCACTGAGACACCTATTCTGGAGCAGTCTCCTAGTGCAATGGACTAGATGACATGCTGCATTCAAGAGAAAAATCTGGCTTTTATATCACGGGACCACTGTTTTGCAACAAATCAGCAGTGCCCAACTTGAGCTTGATTCGATGAAAATTGAGGACAGATTGGTTTTCTCTCCTCAGTGCCACAGGACCACCTGAGACACAATTCATTGCCGGCCCCAGTCGAGGATGCAAATACACAGCAGGCTCTGGTGTATTTATGCAGATAGCTCACCACTGCCAGTTGTCACACAGTGTGTCTATCACGACAGGGAATGATCCTGTTGTGGACCTAGGGAGCTGGGATAAAATAATGTTTTGAGAATATAAATGTACCCACTATACCATAGATCATGCTTTTCATTTTTGGAACTAGATACGTCACTGATTCGTATCTGTAGTTACCATCTATGAACAAAGTTATTTTCCAAACTTTTTCTTCGATCGCTCGGCTACCTTACATCTATTGCTAATATAAATCTGTGTACCACTCATATTACACAGAGTGAAGAGAAGACATGGCATTTATAAAGTATATTTATCATTTGATCTCAATGTTATGTAAATAGTGTAGGAAAGGTACTCTCATTTAAAATGAAATAAATAAATAAATGAAGCATGATCCTGGTGAAACACATACATTAAAAAAGTCAGAAAGTCAAGCACCACCCCCAAAACGACCTACCACTACACATCAGAGCCTCCTCCTTCATTCTGAGATCCACTAGAAGTTGAAGACCAGGCTCTTTAAGTAAGGGTCATGACTAGACTCTCACCTGCTCAGCACCAGAATACCCCCTCAGGTGGTAACACACTCTGCAAATGCACAATATATAACATAACATGTTACAGCATTGTCATAGCGAATAGATCTGGTTTAATGTGCGAATGTAGGTAAACCCAAGCAGTCACAAAAGCATATCATGTTAAAGCTGGCCCTAATGGCTTTGATAATGTTAAGAGAAAAGTAGCAAAAATGATTGCTCGCTGTAAAAAATACATATAGAAAATGAACGATTGAACATGACATTCGGTGTGATGATTTAGCGTACCATTCAGATGTGAAAGCCTCTTGCGCATTCCTTTGGAAGCAGTTCTGACAGCTGATCAATAGACCAAAAATAGTAAATAGCAACAGGCAAGCAAGCAATACTCCTATGGGTGGAGCCATGGCCTAGACTATGTGTTTTAAAGTGCTAGAAACAATTGGGTAAGCAGACAGCTGTTTTGTCAAACCAGACCTAAAACACACGTGGCGAAAAGGGAGAGAGATTGCATCACTGAGGTGGGCCATAGAAACCAACCAAGGTTTGTTTTCAGGTCGAGTACTATTTTCATGGCTCTATGGACCTTTTTCCACTAAACCCAGCCCTGCTTAGCACACCAGTACCATTACCACCACCCTTAAAGACATTCACTATCATTAAAAGCACCATTATGAGCGTGACTACCACCTGACAATTACAATCACTATTACCGATAACACCATCGCCATCACTACCACCAACGTTACCACCAACACAGTACTATTACCATTCCCAAAATCACTATGCCAACCCCCACCACCACTACCTCTGGCCTCACCACTACCACCACTACAATTGGCACCACCCCAGTATTACCACCACAACTACTAACCCACCATTACCATGGCCACACCTATTAACCCCAGCTGGACTGCCTTTATCATTACCATAAACACTACCCCCTTTGCCATAACTATTACCACCACTTCAATTACCAACACCACCGTTATTACAACCAACACACAATCAAATCCACCACCATTAACCCCACCATTAATGCCACTGTTACCACCACCATTTACACTATTACCACCACCATCGCCACTGCCACTGCCTCCATTACTACCACCTTCAGCACCACAACCATTAACACCACCATAATTAACATCATCATAATTAATACCACCACCACTATAACTGCCGCTTCGATTACACCCTAATTAATACCGCTACTATAGCCATAATTGAAAAATAGTACCAGCATTACCAATATCACCCATGCCATTGCCACCACTCCTATTACGACCATCAGTATAATCACTACCATTACCACCACCAATACCACCGCCATCATTATCACCACCATCATTATCATCACCACCCCCAATATTATCACCAATTGTGCAACAATTCTAACAAATATTACAATGAATATCAATAGAACTAGCTTCAATGAACAGGAAAAACCAGATAGAGGCACGAACAAATACTGTTGGCATGTGATAGCACATTAAAGACAGACAGTTTGGCATGTTAGGTCTAGCAGCAGAAAACTTTAGCTTCAGTTTCGTCATCAACTCTTCAAAAAGGTACGGAAAGAAGTACAGTGGGAAAATGGCATATGTATCAGCCCCTTCAGCCAATAGCTTTCATGTGATTTCATGGTTTGACATTGCTTGGGAGGGCTTTCAATCAAAGCTATGGCATTTTGTGTATGGTTACATTTTTCAATTTTTTCCGTTATGTTTTAATGATGGGGCATCGAGCATTGTATTTCATGGATGGCTGCCCTGTTGCATTAGTGTTTGATGTTGTAGGTTTGTTGAGACAGCAAGTAGTCCTGTTTTACGCTTGTACCAATGTGGTTCTTTGAAGTTTTTACTTTGCTGACACTATGACATTCACATTGTTTGTTAACGAATCTACTATGCAATATTTTGCAGTATATACCTTTTAATGTCAACAGCCATTATGTAAACTTCATCTTCATGCTCCTTTTCGTAGCACTCCTCTTTGAAGGTACAGCTTAACTGGGCCTCAATATGGGATTTTGTTTGTATGACAGCTGAGGGCAACACTCAGCCACTCACCTGTGCCAAACACTCCCCCTAACTAAAAGCCATGTCAATGTGATTTGTCGATGCTTGATCCATTTTACTCTGTAACTAGGAGACTATTTTTGTCCTAACACATTTGGGGGAAGGGCAGGTCTAAGACTATTGGCCTGATTCCAGTCTTGGCGGATGGGATACTCTATCACAAACATGATGGAAATCCCGCCCACTGTATTACAAGTTCCATTATATCTAGGGCTCCCGGTTTTATGGCATTTATATTTTTGTCATTTCTCTCTGTATTTATCCATATTTATATTTTGCTAATTTAACTGTATTTATCCATATTTATTTTAGGTTTTGTAAAAAAATGAAGCTGAAATGTTCTATTTCTTTTTTTTTAACCAGTTAATGAACACTTGTCCTTGAACGTTTGAGAGGTTTCAATGATATATACACTCTCAGATGGTAAAGTACACACTTATAAGAAAATATGCACATTTTAGTATCAAGGTTGTGCAAATATACTACTGTTTAAGGCTATTTACTAAAATCCCTATATCTTTGTAATCCCCTTGCCTCTTAATCCGCACAGCTAATGGTCTGTTTGACAATATTTAGAATCACTCAAAAACAACAGAACTCCTGTTTTTATCCACATTTAAAAATAAATACAGACAAGAAAATAAATGGTTTTCTGTCTGTATTTATCTGTAAAAATCAGTAAAACCATAAAACAGGGAGCCATAGTTATATCCCATGGAAGTTGTAATATGGCGGACAGGATATCGTGACGGGGTATCCCATCCGCCAAGATCTTAATCAGGCCCATATATATATAGGAACCAAACAACAGAACATCAGGGACATGACCAGTGTTTATAATCCAAGAGTAAACAAGAGGAAAACAACTAACTGGATAGTGTAATTAATTTCTTTGGTTGGCAAATTTATTTTACTGTTGGTATACTCATCATTGACTTAGATATAAGATGCTGTTGGATGGTCCCTCTTCTAAAAATAGTTACCAACTTCAGTTTATTTTTACATTAGGAGGACATGTGATCAAAAGTGGCATTTGTCAGAATGAAACAGGCCATGCTGGAACTAAGGAGCAAGCTGAAGGTAAGAATAGATGATCCACGTCTAACTTCTACATGTAAAATAAGGGTAACTTCAAGCCATGCTCTTAATGAAAGACAATTTGACTATAAAAGAATGTTGTAAAATATTGTCGAACAAAATCCCTCAAAGGAAAAAAGAGATAGTGAAAACAGTATTGTAAAGTAGCCTTTCCTCAGGGGTATTGGTTGTGCATACCATTATAAAGTAGCAAAATGCATCTGGAATTTGAGGGAAAAGTGGCTAATTGTGGCCATTTAATTTGCTTTTCGAAGGAGGTTGTTATACAGCAGCGTTGTTTGCCTTATAAATTGTCTCTGTTAAAGATGTAATGCCGGGTGGATCTGAAGTAAGCTGTGAATCAGGGTACCTGTACATTTAGTGTTGGGAGGATTTAGAGGTATGGGCAGAACCTGATGAAGTGGAGGACAACTTACTAACTGTAGAAAAGAGAGGTGTGTGTAGGTCAACTAGATGTCAGTGGTGAATAGAACTAAAATGCATCCCAGTTAATTGTTATTTTGCACACTAAGCCACCACACTTTGGACCCAGTCATGTGTAAATCAGTATTGACCCTGTTCTTATCGGAACTGTCTAGGCAGAACTGCCAGGTCTGGCTTAGATGTTCAGGATCATTTGATCATATTGGAGCAGGATTAAGGCTGATTAGCATATGGCTGGGCCTAACCAGAAGTGGCATTGTGACCATGGACTGAGATGCAGCCAGAGTAATTACCCAGAGCTGGACTGGCCATAGTGGGCATCAGGCATTTCCCCGGGAGGCTGGATGGGTGGTGGACGGTTTTATAGTGATGGGGGCCATTTTTGCAGCAGTGCTGCAATATCGGCCCTCAGTAACAAAAGCAGAAAACAAGCGTTTCTAGCCTCTGGGGGCCAGGAAGTGCTTCCCCAGGAGTTGGTCAGAGAAAATTGTAAGAACTGCTTTGGTTTCCCAGCCAGGCCCTGTACTTATCAGTGGGTGAGATTTATTCAAGCCTGCCACATGGACTTTTTTGTATGCTTCAGGATTGTGTGCGGGTGCCTGATTATCACACAGTGGTCTTTGCTGTTTGTAAAAAAGATAAGGTATTTAGTACTGGAATAAAAGGGCTGTGGAGAGACATTGGAGGAGGGTTTCTCAAACAATTCATTAACTTAATCCAGTTTTCTTTTGTATTTAAGATCAAGAATGATGTCATAACATTACCTCCAGCGTTATTTAACCCCTTCCATGCTGATGACGAACCCCAGCCGTCATGCACTACGGTGCTCGTGTGCTGATGACGGCTGGGGTTCGTCAGGGCCCGCCCCTGTTCGTGTTGTTTACAGCACACCAGGGGAATCGCGGCCGCATGGAAGGGGTTAACAAAATGAAGTTTTCCCTATTATATTGGACTGAACAGGTCCCAATAGTGAACCTTATCAGAGCCACTGAATTCCACTGGTGTTTGATGAATTATGCATTAGAGAAAAGTGGGTATAGATGAGCCTTATCTGTGAAAGGAGTTCAGCAGGGAAGGAATCTGTGTCTAGTGGAGTGTATGGATGGGGTTTGCCCGTACGTTATGGATATATATATGAATTTATTTATAGAGGTATCATAAAGAGTACTGTGTATGATGGTCCACAACCGCAATTGGGTTGAGTGACAAAACAAACAAGAAGTTCGATGTCCGAGCAGTTTGTAAACGTCACAAAAACCCTGAAATGTCCTTATTAAACTTAAATATATGTGCTCTCCGTCAAGTATTTTTTATAACTGCACATTAATGTTGAGGAAGTTGTTTTACATGAAAAATACACTTTTTGACATAAAAAGTTTTATTGAAAACAGTAATCGAAAAACAAGACAATATTGTTTGTTCGCAGTAAAGTGAAGAGGAAATGTAAGTACTCTGGTAATAAGGCAGGATTTTAATCAAGACATATTTTATTGTGTTACACTCATCTAGTTTGTATATTTGATAGGGGTTTCATCCTTCTGTCTGCAATGTTCAACTAACAATGAACAGTTTTCAGTAAAAATAAAACGATGTGATAACGTGCATAGGGCAGAAAAAGTCCTCAACATAAATGAAAATGAATTATTTGCATAAGTCTCCAAATACTTTAATATTGTTTCTAAAGATGACATTCTGTAAAATGGCCATCACACTGGAGGAACATTTTTGTTTTTCGTTTTTTAAAACTTTCTTACATAGTGCCACAGTACAGTAGAATATTTTGGCAAATTTCATATAACAGACTTTCTCATATTTGCAGTAAATATGAAACATCTGTTTTGCATTAAGATTGAGAGCAAGGAAGAAGACTATCGAAGGATATCAGAATTTGAAAACAGCTAGGCCTAACAAATTGTTGATAATTTTGGCGGGAAAAATGTAATTAGCTTGGGATGAAGCAGGAGAAATGGGTTTCTAGGGGCTTGCAGAAGTCAATGAGGACTGTGGCAATCTAGTAGTGACGATTACAAAGTTCCGGGCAGCAGTCGCAGCTCCCGTGAAGGATCGCTTCCGGGCAAGATAGACTGTTGTGACTATAGAAGCTATTAGTCCACCAGAAATGAATAATAGATTAGATAAGTAAAGAGGCTGTGGCATTCTGCCTGTGCACTCATCGTTGGCTGGTCTGTGGTCACCCCACTGGCCTGTGAGAGAACCTTGGGAGTGTGGATTGGCTCCTCTCATCAGAACCTTCAAATCTTGGAGATTTAGTGGGAGATGCCCAGGGGAACTGACAGAGATGTGTGAGGGGCTCAGCGGTAGCTGAGGTGTTCAATAAACTGGATGTTTATTTGCACCTTAACGAAGTGTGCATTCATCATTTCCTGGATTCTACAGAGGCCTCTGAGGGTTAACAGATTTGTATGCTAGACAGCATACTTTGAGACTGATCCTTGCATTTAAAGGCAGCAAATGGACTTTGTGCAGGATTGGTATGTGTAATGTGGTCCAATTTGCCTGAGTTAATTATCAAAATGGCCACTGACCACTGGATGCTTATAAGCGCATCCTGTGTGGCGGTTGTGGACAATGTATCATATTGCACTATGTTTCAATAAAAAGATTTAAACCTAAAATGGCCACTGAGTAGAGTATTGCCTCGTGTGGTGCAACAGCTGATAGTGGAACATCTGCAAATATTGCATCCTGACGTACAACCCAGAGTACACAGGAGAATGATATACTATATTCAGATAATGTCAGATCTGTCATCTTTAGGGTGGTCTTTCCCCAGACTTTTTACCTTTTCCCTCCTGTTTTTGGTGATTCTTTTTGTTGGCCTTAGGACTCTGCACACTTTACCACTGCTAACTAGTGCTAAAGAGCGTGTGCTTCTCCCCTAAACATGGTGACATTGGTGTATAACTGATTGGCATATTTGATTTACTGTTTACTGATAAGTCCCTCTTAAAGTGGTATAACAGATACCCATGTCCTGTAAATTAAATGCTGCTTGTGGGCCCGCAGCACTGAATTTGCCATCCACAGAGATAGCCTTTCAAACCTCTTACAGGCCCGCAACTTCAGGGCCTGTGTGTGCTATTTACTGCCACTTCGACTCAGCATTTAAAATTACTTTTATTACACTCGTCACTCCTAAGGTAAGCCCTAGGTAGACCGAAGGGCAGGGTGCTGTTCACATGAAAGGTAGGACATACACTGGTATGTTTTACATGTCCTGGTAGTGACAAAAAGACCATTTTGTGTTTTACTACTGTGAGGTCTACTCCTCTCATAGGCAAGCTTAGTGAATTCCTTAATACACTTTCAAACTGTAATTCCTGATTAGAGAGTAGTAGCTTTTTCAAGTTTCATCACATCAAAGGCACTTTTCGGTATAAGTACTGGGTTTCTGGCCCCTTAAAAACAGACACTACTGGACTTGTAACTGAAGCTCTGCAAGAAGAACTGCTGTGCTGCTTAAACGACTCAACAGGACTGCTGATCTTAAAGGCCTGCTTTTCTGTTTGTTGCCCTGCTGCCAGCTGCTCTCTGACTCTGTTGAAGGAGTGCTGGACTTCTCCAAACTGATCTCCAGGGGCTTGTTGGCTTGCACCGCGTTCTTGAAATCTCATGGCCATCAAATTTTTCATTCTTCTCTGCTGCAGCTGCTGGACTCTGCCATCTGTCAGTCCTCCCTTGTCTGAGGTGCCGATCCAGCCCTGATCCTCGGAGGTGGATTATGCAGCTGTTTCTGCTTCAAAATCGAAGCAGTGACAAATGTGCACCTATAGGAACCGATGCATTGCCCTTCGACGCCGACGCAGGAGTTAATTGATGAAATTGCCTTGACGGACTGCTCAGCTCGACCTCAACGCAGCCCTGCAATAAAGAGGGGCTCAACAGCGAACCTTTCGTTGACTGCATGGATTAGCGCCAATGCATCTCCTCCATCCACGGGATTGGTGACGAAGCAGCACCCCCTCAACTCTTTTCCTAGAGCCTTCAACGTCGACCCTTCCTCGATCCAAGGTACTTTGTCAGCAGGACCTGTCTGAGTCCTGTAGCCAGCCTGTCCTCCATCGCAGTCGGCCTGAACTTAGGATTTACCCCGGTCTAGCGCGATCTCGAGTAACCTTCTTAGCGCTACTTGCTTCTAAGCGCTTTACTGCATTTATTCTTTTCAAATTCAATATCTCAACTTCTATCCATTGGATTTTTGTTGGTTTGTCTTGTTCAGAATATAATCTATTTTTTTGAACGTGTGTGGAGTCTTTTTGTGAAGTATTCATTGTGTTACCGTATGTGTGCGTGTTGCACAAATACTTTACGCATTGCCTCTTTAGATGAGCCTGACTGCTTTGTGGCAAGTTACAAGAGGAAGAGCACAAGTTATCTTAGTGTGTATTTAACTTACCTTGACTAGAGTGGTGGTTCCTGCCTGGCCTGGATGCATACCTCAGCCAAGCAATAATCCCATGTCTAACAGATAATCAGTTGAGATAGGATGTTAAACATTCTTTACTCGTGGAGGAGTAATTTGTGGGATGTCACCACTCTGTTATTGTGTGTTATGATTAATAGGGTGATGTAAATGGTAAAACCAAGAGTTTTTGACATGGGAGTGAGTGAGGAAGAGGCGATTGTGAATTTCAGGGGCCCAGGATTAAGAGGCTAAACTTGTTCTTGTGAGAGGGCGAGAATAGAAGGAAATCTGTAAAGAATATTTTGAGTGGCAGGAACTTCTAATTTTTCAGACAGGTGCAGAGGAAAAAGATACTGATGGTTTAAGGCATATTTACATGCTATGAGCACAATGTTGGAATTAGTAGAGTATGCCTCCACTCGCACGGTACAGAATCAAAGACTCAAAATCCATATTGCATTAAACATGTGCTAGAATAGAGATCTGGAAAACAATTTTAGTCACCCCAGAGGTTGAGTTACCTATCTTCAACACTTTTTCAGGTGTTTAGGTGAGGCATGCCCACTATGAGTAGTTTATGCACACACACGTTTACTTCAACATTTTTGGTTCTCATTTTTTGTATCTGGATATTTTAGATGTTATACTTGCAATTCCACCAACCCTGATTTTATTTACAATTTTCAAGTTTCATTTACATTTCATGAAGAGGATGCAGATTTAAAAACGCTCATCATGTGGTTATTTTCTCTTGTTGTCCAAATGTTTTTATCATGCCTAGAGATTAATTAACTGGTGAAAGAAAACTTGATTCAGACTAGATTTCACATTGGGAATAATCTATGATTTAAAAGAATTATGCCAGATCTGCAAATTATCAAAAGTAATTTGTGGGTGTAATATCATCCTTTTGATAGATGGATTTTGAAACAATCTATTGGGATGGTGTGTGTGTGTGTTTGTGGGGAGGGTGCATGTTTTTGTGTGTCTTCCCTATACATATTCATTAGTGTGGTGAAGTTCTATATAGTCTTCCTTTATGGGGAGTGTTAGACCTGTCAACCTTTGGCTGGTCTTCCCCAAACCTTTTGCTTTCACATCTCCTATTTTTCTAAATTAATTTTTGCTGACCTTAGGACTCTGTGCACTTTACCACTGCTAATCAGTACTAAAGTGCTTGTGTTCACTCCCTAAAACATGGTAAGCATGGCTTAAACCTGATTGGGATATTTATTTTACTTATAATTCCTATTAATGTGGTATACCATACACCCAGGGCTGGTAAATTAAATGCTAATAGTTGGCTAGCACTTATTGTGCCACCCACTTAAATAGTCCATTCATACATGTCCCAGACTTTCCATTGCAGCCTGTCAGCAGTTTTAAACTGCAGATTCTATCTGGCAAAATGACCCCCTTTGCCAGCCTTAAACTCCCTTTTGATTACATATGTCACAGCTAAGGTAGGCCCTAGACAGACCATTGGGCAGGCTACATTGTAATAAAAAAATGGGCATGTGTGTTTAAGTTTGACATGTCCTGGTAGTGAAAAACTACCAAATGTGTTTTTCACTACTGTGAGGCCTACCTGTCCCCTATCATAACATTTGATTACCATATTACATTTAATAAGTGCTAACTTTTGATTGGGAGCAGAGAGAAACATCGTATTTGGTGTCTGAGAAATTGTCATTTAAAATCCTCTTCAAAGGTAAAGTCAGATTTTAAGTCACAATTTTGAAAACACCACCTTTGGAACGTTGGCATTTTTCTGTCTTATTTGGGGCCTGCATTCTGTTCCTGGTCACATGATTGGGTGTAGTTGGCAGTTCTCTTTTGTATTTTCCTCCCTGACAGCTACAGAATAAAGGGACTATATGTGTCTGGATGGGCCTTCACTGGCAGGATAGGGGTTGTAGTTGGGCACAACCCCATCTGCAAGTCAATTGGGTGTGCTCTGCCTATACACAAATTATTTCACACTAGCCTTTTTTGTCTGCAGACAAACTTGGACCAGGCAGACACATGCTAGTTAAGGGGGTGGCAATCTAGTTTAAGGACAGATGATGTTATGGTTGAAATTTGTTCAGAGTAACCAAGCGAGTTAGTGAGTGAATACGTTACATATTCAAAATGTAAAATGCCAAAGTAGGGCCTCAGAAAGTGAGGTGGTTGTTTAGTGGGTCTTAGATAGTAGCTACATTTATTAGATCTTAATTGTTTTATGTGGTTATCTTTTTATCCTTTGTGTCAATTAGATTCTACTCTACCTAAAACCACTCCTATACATTATTTAAAGCAATCATGTGTTGGATGTGCTTAGCACTATAAGTTAATTCCACTATCAAAATTCATGGATATCCTTACTTGTCAAACCTTTTGGCAGCTTGTTTCTGCAATATTATAACATATCATGTACTGAGGCTCACATTTTGTTGCGATTAATTGAGCCATATAATTTTTAGTGTGTAGTAGTTGCAAAGGTGAAAGCAAGCAAATTGCTCAGTGCTGTTATAATAGGGTTCATTCGTTCTTCTCAATCTGGTTTTGGTAATAAAAAACATGGCTCCAACAATATAAAACACTATCAACTGCGCACCATATCATAAAATAGATTGTACCTAAAATGTGAACTATCTGAGCAGGCCAAGAAAGTATTTGGAAAGTAGATGGTAAATACAAAAGCCTCTTTCTTAGCGGGATAAGATCTGAATGTGTTAACGGACATTGCACATAAAATATACTTTGTCACAACATACAGCTGGATGTCTTCACATGTTCATCTTTACTACTGCCTTGATACTCTTTCCCACCTATCTCTACTGTGATTGGATTTAACCTTCAAATCTTTGGCAACTTCAGATAGATCACATATTGAGATTCATAGAAACGTGCATAATACAATGAACGCGATCCATATATTTGAAGATATATATATAGAATTATACACAGGTAACTGTGACTAGTGGTGATGTTTATCACCAAGGGGTTCTGAGCTATCAGACAAATAAAGAGAGTGATGCTCAAGCTGATGATAATGTTGATAGAGAATCCACCAATTATACTTCTCCCATTGTATGTCATGTATGGCCCACACAACGTCCTCTCCTACTCATGTGATGAGCCCTGAGGTAGAGGAATCATGGAGGGAACCCTTTATAGCCAGGTGTCCTATCACCCAGCTTAACCCCGCACAGCATTAACCCTTTTGCTGCGGCGGCTATTCCGCCGCAGCGCTAAAGGGGCGGGGCAGCCGCGCGGCGGCCGCATGCTGGTGACAGAACCGCTCCGTCACCAGCCGCGGTAGAGCTGTGCTGGTGACGGAGCGGTTCCGTCATGACCCGCCCCGCTCAATACAACTGCCGCGCAGGCGCGAAATCAGCGCCGCACAGGCGCGGCGGCCGGGCCATGACGGAACCTCTCCATCATCAGCACAGCCCAACCGTAGCTGATACCGGAGCGGTTCCGTCATCAGCAGGGGAGGAGTTAAGCTCCCCTCCCTCACTCAAACTTTTAAAAAAATACTTTGTTTTCTCTCATTTTTACCTCAATACAAAAAGTACATATCTGGCAACCTTCACCACTTTCTGAGCATGTCCTCCCCTCACCCTTTGCCCTTGCAAAACATTAATCTCGGCCCTGCTGAGGTGTGTGAATGCAGGGAAGTGAGTGCTTCTCCTTATGGTGGAGGAAATCAGTAGTGGCCAGCACAGGTAAGAGCGGTTAGTCAGGGTAGAGGCGGGGTGGGTTGGGTAAGTCAACATACGAAGGGAGAAGTAAAATGTAATTTAAAAAATAATAAAACCACTTACCTTGCGCTCGTCACATCACTGAGTTGGCAATGCGGCGAGCGCAAGGTAAGTGGTTTTATTTATTTAATTTTACTTCTCCGCTCATATGCCGACTTACCCGAACCCTGTCCCGCCCCAGCGCCCTGCCTCACTACTCTTACTTGTGCTGGCCACCACTGTAGGAACTGTTTCTATATGATAGCAGTGGATAACCAGATTCAGAATCCAGTATTTATCCTAATGGATCTCTACAGGGGCGTTGTGAACCCACCGCTTTAACAGCTACAGCAGGGCGAACGTCTTGATGGGCCTCTTTTGTCTGCAACTCGGCAGACAAAGGCTCAAAAATAAAATGAAATGGTGGGTGGGTGCGGGCGGGAATGAAAGTATGGATGGATAGGTGTGTGAGTGTAAGGCTGGATGTTAGCCCTCCTACTGTATCTTTTCCTACTTATTCAGCTCCCATGAAAATGATCTTACAGGCACATGAATCAATGTTGGCTTTTGCAATTCCTTAATTGCGATTTTTAAGGATACGCAATTAAGAATTCGCAAAAGCCTATGCATGTAGAAATCGCTTAAAAAATAGCGATTTCTAAACATTCCTTAATTGCGACTCACAAATTGCGAGTTGCAATTAAGGAATACCTTTAGGCCCATAGGAATGAATGGGAAGACATTCTCAATTTGCGATTCTCAATTAGAGAATCGCAAATTGAGAATGCAATTTCAAGGGTGCCAAGGTGTCAAAAGGACACCCTATTGCACCCCTGAAATTGAACTCTGCACATATGTTGAGCACACACATGCCCTAAGGGCATGTGTGTGCGCAACACAAACGTGCATTTTTCAAAGTTTTTGCAAATTACCATGAAGTTCAACTTCATGGTAATTTGAATCCCCTATTAGCAAAATCGCAGATTTTTTTACTTTAATGCATTATATTTAAGAAATCGCAAAATGCGATTCCTTAAATGCAATTGCAATTTGAGAATTCGCAATTAATTGAGAATTCTCAAATTGCAAGGGCCTTGACCCTTGATGCATCGCAAAAGCTAATGTTGCGATCACAAACGGCCGATTTTTGCAAATCACACCGTTTTGCGATCGCAAAAGGCTTTAATGCATGTCCCTTAACAACAAGACAATCAGAAATCAGCAGCCTGCTTATAGAGGTCAAAACAAAAAGCAAAAAAAAGACCAAAGCAAAGAATCATGCATAAAAGTCCTGAGTAAAAACTAACCCACCCTTCAGCCCCAGAAAGATATAGTAAGTTAAAAGAATTTGCAAGGGCGTCGGATTGTGAAATTGAAAATACAGTGATTAAGGTGAAATTGGCGTAGAAGGGTTGATAAGGCAGATCCTCAAGACTAAGAGAGGGAAGTTATAAACCAGATGCAAAGAAGTTGGCGAAAGTACCTCCACAGTGTTCTCAAACTATTTAGCAGAGATCTTTGAGAAAAGTTACCAGAAATCATGTCTATGTTGGATAGCAGTGTCAGCGAAATAATGGAACTTCAAGAGACTCTGGCATACAATTTGGTGTGCGCCTAGCCAGCTTTGTGCACCGCAGGACCAAATCACTATAAATGCATGCCCCTAGAATGAAACGACCCCCCCCCCCACCACCACCCAGGGGAACAGTCAGGAGTTTTCGAATACAATACAGAATCCTCTGGTTTCGCCTAACAATTTTTTAAACAATTGATTGACGTTTGTACTCTTTATATACAATTTTGCTCTTACATTTTTCTAATATGTCATGTATGCGTATACACCTATTTTTTTTAACAGACCGTGGCACATTGACATGCAAGCCAATAATCTGCTTTCTTGTGTGTGTTTTTCTATACTGCATGATACCTTAAATAAGAAGGTATTAAAATGGTCTGGCAACTGGCATCAGAGGAAATATTTTTATAAAAGGTGCCAAGGATAGACTTTGAAATCTCTCCTAGTGCCAGGTGTTGACGAAAGTGTGTGTTTTTTCTAGGTTGTTTGGATTAGCAGCATATGACAGAACACAGCTCACAAGCACTAGGAAAACAAATATAGTCTCCAAAATGTTAAGTACGTACCCCCTGATAAACATGTCAGATTTGTGTCATTTATGTACAATGTCTATATAATTCCAAACCTCAATCATTGTGAATTATTCTTTCTTCCTTTTTTCTGTTCCGTTTTCATACAGTTTATTTGATTGGATTTATTATTGTAAGCAATATGTATGTGTGGGCGTGGGAAGGGAGGAGGAGATGGGCACGGTAACAGTAACAGGCTGAAGACCAGAGGATTTCTTCAAACTGGGTTTTATTTTCAAGGTTCGCCGGGTTCGAAAGGTGTGTCTCTCTCTTGCAAAATCCAGATTGTCCGTGGTGGCGGAGTCGTTTGGCCGAGGTAGCTCCCGGCAGATGTCTTCTCCTCCCGGTCGGGTACGCCGTATCCGGACCGCAAGGGAAAAGAGACCAACAGAGGGAAGCCGTTAGTTTGCTGACTGATACCGGCTTACCCGAATTGGGCCTGAGTGGTTGTGAGGGAGCACCCGTGTTTTATACAAGAAGAACGTGCTCGTGCTCAGGGAGGAGGAGTGGCGTGAGGAACGTGGGAAGGGTAAGGAGGGGTGAAGGGTATGGGAAAGAACACGGGAAAGTCACACACAGGGGTATTTACAATAATTACAAAGGGGCGCTCTTTTTCCCCACCCAGGTTGCCTAACGCCGCCGTACCTGAGAAAGCCACACTCCTCCCTCGGGAGTGTGGCACGGCGGTTCACGGGGTCGTTGGCCTCCTTGCTCTCCTCCGCTCTCGTTTCTCCCATCCTCTCTGTCTTCTCCTCGCTTTTCCTTCGGTTCCTCTTCTCCGCTTCCTTCTCCAACCTCTGGGGTGATGTCACACCTTGCATACAGTACTTCCTGCCCTTTCACCAATCTGGAGCCTCCGACGTCAGCAGGGGCAGAGTCTCGTCTTGGTCGTCATACGCCCAGTTAAAGGCGCCGGGGTCATATTCATCGTCCCGTTCAAGAAGGCTTTCCCATTCTGCACTCGGAGAGTCAGTCTGCGGGGAAGGAGGGGAGTTAGGGTCAGGGGTCCACCAGTCCTAAGACCTCCCGCCCGACCCTGTTACACTATGTATGAAGTATTATAGTGTTGTGTACACATAAAATATAAAGGAAATACAACAAACTGTATATATTTTAGATGTGGGCACAGTTATACACTATTATTTCCATAGCATGATTTGTAGTGCTTTTTGCCTGTTTATGCAACTATGTTCCATATATGTTTTCCACTCAGGGCTTTCAAATGCCATCAATTAAACATGTGCAAATGTTGAGCTGTACATGTTGCCACTTGTAACCTATGGTATAAAGTTCTTTGTTATTTACAGCTGCCAATCAACCATTCTATGTAGTAGTACGCTCATTCTCACCTACATTTAAAGAAATAAAAATACCTGCTAGGCTGCTTCACCGCCTTCAAAAACACCCTCCATTCCCCGCCCATATACAAAAAATAATAAATGACAACCTGCCACCCTCTGGATTACTCTCCCACCAACATTAAAATCGTAGAGCCTGACTTTCTCCCCCCTCACCACTCCCCTTGGTAAAACCCTTCCTCCCTTTGTGCCTGAGAAGTCCCTAGGGTTATAATTGGCCAGTTTTAAACTGGCATGACCGGTACTTGCTGTATGTCCCTTTCAGCACAAAAATCAGCCTGTATTTATTTTTCCTTATCAGTACACACTTTTATCATATGGCTGTTAGGGTCATTGTCGGCATTGCTAAGTTAGCATGAGCTCTGCTGCCATAATGCTGCTTTTGCGCACATTACTACATGACTTTATTTTGCAAGACTCTGTTTGTGCCTTTCACATGAGAATCGTCTGCTTTATGCGTTCTCTGCCTGTTACTGGAGTATAGTCTGAACACGGTGTGCAAGGTCGATAAACAATGGCCCTTGTTATTAAGTTCTGGTCAGTCCCTGGCACCTAGACAAAATATGCTAACACAGTGCTTTGGTATTATGGGGATGCATGTTGGTTTAACACATGCTTGGAGAGGGACTGTTTGAGGGAGAAGAGCTATGCAGTTCCTATGATGTAGAAATATCATCTAGGCACTAAGGTATAGGGTCTTCTGACAAAGCCCAGAGATCTACTTTTATATAATAAAACTTCGTCTTACCAAGGGGAGGATCGTTAAATCTTATAGTCCTTAATCCACTGTCTACATACGATGACATTCACCTTTATAATATATGGACTTGCTACAATGCTAACTGTTTTAGGTTTATGCGTTTTGCTGCTGGTAGTGGCTCATATACTGCATTATAGAGCACTATAGTTAAAATAAACATTTTGTACTATAACAGTGGACAGGTACAAGTGAGAGAGTGAAAGGGTCTTGCTACCGTGTTGTGTTTTGCGATGTCTAATCCTTTCCATCTTCGTGATTGTATAGGAGAGCGAGTGAGACACTATAGCTAGTCGGTCCTGGGATTTTGGGTACTGAGGCAGTAGGAAGGCATAGCCCCTATACACCGAGGTCCCGTTTTCCTGTACATAGTTCTGTGTATGTGCAGAATCCCTGCAACACTTTGTACTGTAAATGTTAGAAAAATACACTTTGAAATGTGTTCGACCGTTGCCCTAATGACCCCTGACTGATAA
Organism: Lissotriton vulgaris; assembly: GCF_964263255.1. Classification (NCBI taxonomy): domain Eukaryota; kingdom Metazoa; phylum Chordata; class Amphibia; order Caudata; family Salamandridae; genus Lissotriton; species Lissotriton vulgaris. The sequence goes on along the minus strand of NC_141694.1, from coordinate 1,101,867,228 downwards.
TTAAAGTAAAGAAAGGCAGAAAGGGCATGCAAAAAATGAATTTAGTGGACTTTATATAAAGTTGTCCTTAACAATCAGGTCCAGGCCTTTCCAGAATCTTAAAACGTGAACAGATGGCCTGAATTTTTTTTGTGAGAAAGATAGAAACCCTCCTCCTAAAGCCATTTTCCATGATTGTATTGGGGGAGCAAGGACCCAGCACTGAGCTGATGGCGGCTCCAAGGAGTGAAATCTCATGTCAGCCATGGGTGAGCCTCATTACATCATCACTCCTAGTTGTGCAGTGTCCTAGAGGAGAGAAAAGATGGGTGAACCTGCAAACCATCAGCCACTGTGTCACCTCCTCCCCCGAGTCCCTGACGTCCGGGATGAGGTGGCAGCCCCAGTTTCAGACCATGGGTTTGCTATACTCTCACTTCAGAACAGAGAAAGGCAAAACTCGTTTTCACTGCTCCAATGTCAGAGCAGTGAGTACATAAACGAATCGGAAGGCCTAACACTACATATTTTTGGAATACTACTACTACTACTAATAATAATAATAACAATAATAATACTCATTTGTCACCTTCTCCTTATCTCATCGCGTTCCCTGTGAAAATGCATGGGTGAAGCAAATGTCCATTAGTTCTAGTAAAAATAAACATTGGGATCCCGCACTCAGGGGCATATACACAAGGGGATTGCGCCACCGAAACGTCACTTTTTTAGACGTTTCGGTGGCGCAATGCCCTGCACCATATTTACAAAGCAGTGTAAGCCACTTTTCATAAAATAATCACTGCTTTGTAAATATGTTACCCTTTTACGCAGTTTTCTGTGTGAAAGGGGCATGGAATGGGTGTTGCTGTGAGTGTTCCACCGCAACACCCATTGCTTTTTGCAGATTTAGGAGGATGAGTAAATCTGAGGCAGCGTCAAAAACTAACACATTGCAAAAGCAAGCAATAGATTGGTGCAGCAAGAAAAAAAACTTTTATTTCCCCTCGTTTTAGCTGCATTCTTCAGCAAACCTCGAAAGAGCCAAATATCATTATTGATTGTTTACAAGCTGGAAGGGCCTTCCTGCACATAAACGATCATCCCTACAACACAGGTAACCTTCACTATGTGGCAAGAGTGTCTGCGTTGGTGCTAGGCAGTTACTGTTATCCGCAGGGCAAGGAAAAAACAGGAGTGTGCCGTATTCTTGCAACTACTGCGCATCCCTGCGTTTTGAAAATGACACAACGAACACTGCGAAATTTGCTGCCATGCTGCACCATTTCCTTGTACATATGCCCCCGAGTACATTAATCAGCTTGTAAGAGAGCATTGTGTGCTTGTTTTGTGAGTGTCACTTATCCTTCAGGTTCTCTAATCTGATTAAGTCAGACTTCACCACAGCCTTTCTAAAGCCACCAACAATTCTAAAAAATACCATAAAACTAATAAGGAGGACCCAAACAGACTGTATATTGGGCAACTCAACAATACATACACTACAAATTTCTGCCACATTCTTCCTATAGAAATTGATATTAGTAGATGCCCAGCTCTCTCTGATCTGTTGCTTTTCCTGGTGTGTGATGATTTTTTTACATTGTTTCTTATCTGCACAGAACCACAACCAGCCGACTTTACCAACCGCATGGTCCTGTTTAGTGAAAAAGGTTCTTTTTGCTGACGTATGAGAGATTTGAAACCCATTAAACTCAGATGTTCTAAAGCCGGTAGACGTATACAAAATGAAATGCAGAAATATTGAATACACTATCTAAGATAACATACAGTCCAAATACATCGCCAGAATAGAGACTACCAAATGTACAGTTTAGTTAGCAGCAATTCAGCTGTTGTTTATAGCTAACACTTCCATAAAAACATGAAACATAGAATTTTAAGGTGCTGTAGCCTTCACCATATTTTAGGAACATGATTATAATTAGGGCTCCCGGTTTTATGGTATTTTCTTTTTTAACATTTCCATCTGTATTTATCAATACTTAATTTTTGTCCGTCTTATTGGTATTTAACCATTTTTTTGTGTTTTGGGAATAAATGCAGTTGTAAAATGGTATATTTCCACGTTTTTTTTAACTGATTAATATGCACTGATACTATGATGCCTATCGCAGGTAAATATAAGAAATACTACACCTAATATTTGCATTATATACAAATATATGTTAATTTATGTCTGCATTTAAGAAAATCTCATCATATTTTTTACCTTCCTATGCTGTCTATGTGCTCAGCTGTTAACCTGAAATTCATGAAGGACAGCATGGAGAGTCACTCGTAGGAAGCACAATATACTGTTTGTTGGCGCTTTTAGTAGGTACAGGCAGGAAACACATTGTTTTCTGTCTGTATCTGTGAAAATCAGTAAAAACTGAAAACCTAGAGCCTAACTTATAGTTAATGACCTACTACTCCAAAACTTTAATGAATATATATCTTTACTTAAAAGGGCCCTATCTGGGTCATTCATGCTGGAGAGACAGATCTGATGGACATCTAACTCCCAGTTGTCCCAAATGTGCATCTACAGCAAGATTGTCCCAGACGTTTGAAGCATATGATGTAATAAAAAAAAACAGTTTTGAATATTTGTATTAGGCATATTTAGGGATCAGAATTAGTGTGATGCTTGATTTTGAAATATTGAAATCTATTTTAACCTAACAGTCATTGAGCGATCACAGTCCGTACCTCGTTGAGAGTAGGTAAGCGACTCTGTGTAACTGAATCAACGATGAATTATTGCAAAAAATGAAACACACAACACAAAAAAAAAATCCATGTATCGATGTAAGAAATTGGGTTATTAGTTGAGAGGGGTGGAAGCCCCACTGAAATAATAAACAACATCTTTGTCAGGATGAACCACAAAAGTCACTAAATTAACCTGTGCTTAATCCTCTGGTGGCTTCACACAAAGCAGGAAGGCCAACCCTAAAAGCAATATGTAATGTATTTATGCAGCACAGAAACAGTAACGAAGTGAAAACACTACACAAGAAAAGAGTATTTCATAATAAATAAATAACATCAAAATGACAAAAATCCAATCAGTATTACTGCAGATATGATTTTTCAAAGTTTTAGGTGAAAATAGCACTAATAAGCAAAAAGCGCCCACTTGCTGTCATCTGGTCACGCTGTACTGAGGAAAAGTCAAAAGTTCAGGTACGACCAAGATGGAGCATGGCTCAGATACAGAGATCATGTTAGACACGCTGAAGAGATACCTTCACAAAGTCTGCAAGAAAATGTCCGTTTGTACTGGTGGGGGACGTGAGGAAGTCGCCGTGGTTGGTAGGAGCAGGTCAAGAATAAGCTTTGTGTTGCTGATCGTTGCAGGCTGTCGCTGTTGGAGTGATGTACTAGTCTCACATTGCTGATCACTGATCACAGTTGCTGTTGGCGCAAAGAGCAGGTCCTATAGAGCTTCACGTTGGCAGATGATTCTCGGCGCAAAGGGGTAACTTCGCAATTGTAAGTAGCCCAAAACCTCTGTATCTACACCTTTTCTTCAGTATGAATTCACATTGAGGCCAGCCAAGGGTACAGGGCCTAGGGGACAGCTTTTGGGGATCAGGACTCACTCCAGCAGAGGCCTGCAAAAGGGCTCAGGCAGGTCCAGCTGGGCAGTTGCAGGGAGGCTTGTGGAATCTTGTTGTGTCCCTGTAACTCAAACAGGAGGTCGGTAAACTGACCCTTGGAGTCACTCTGGAGAGCCTGGGTACAAGGCAAGCAGGTCCAATTGTCCTTCTTCGATCAGCAGGGCAGTCTCTCTTCCTCAGACAGGAGTTCAGTCTTTCTTCTCAATTTTCCTCAGGTCCAGGAGTGTGCTGATGAGAAGTTCTGAAAGTCCCATTTTTATACCTGATGCAAGCCTATATGTGGAGAAATTCTCTGGCCTACCCCCAAAAAATGGTTCTAGACAGTTTCTGCCCTTCCACTGGTTCTTGTTCCAAACTGACTAGGGTGACATAGGCAAGGGCAGGCTTAGTGTTACGTTCCTTTGTGTGTCCTGCAGTCAGGGAGGACTCTTTGAAGTGTATTCAGAGCTGGGTATAGCTCCTCACCACCCAACCTATACGGGTGGCTTCTCCCATCACACCTAGGGCTATTTTGCCTCACTGTTTGGAAGCAATACACCACCCACAACTGTGGAGTCATTCATAGTCACATAACCCAGGAGACTGGCAGAAAAGCCAAATGGGTTTAGGCAGGAAAATGCCAACTTTCTAAAAGTAGGGAATTTTTAAAATTGTACCTTAAAATCTGACTACACAGTTAAAGAGGATCGAAAATTGCAATTGATTTGAGTGTTAGAATAATTTTTCTATCCACCCTAATCTGAAGTTAACACTTATTAACCCCTTAAGTGCTGATGACAGAACCGCTCCGTCATCAGCTGCGGGTGCGCTGTGCTGATGACGGAGCGGTTCCGTCATGGCCCGCTCGCTGCTCATGCGCGGCGCGAATTCCGCGCCTGCGCTGAGCGTTCTATTGAGCGGGGCGGGCCATGACGGAACCGCTCCATCATAAGCACAGCGCCACCGACGCTGGTGACTGAGCGGTTCCGTCACCAGCATGCGGCCGCCCCGCCCCCTTAGCACTTCGGCGGAATAGCCGCCGCAGTGAAGGGGTTAAGTGTAATAAGGCAACCCAGAGTTAAAACGTAAACACACATGTCCTCTTTTTAAATGCCATGCACCCTGCTCTATAAACCTTTAAGGCCTACCTTGGAGGTGATATAAGTATCAAAAAGGAATGTTTAGGCCTGGATACATTTGCGACACTGCACATAGATACTCAACCATGAGTTGAGGAAAAGGCTGTTTTAATAAAGCACTACATATTCACTAAAACATTCTGGCAATGCCTTAAGTGCTAAAGACAAGCTTCATAAGACACCAAAGCAGATAGCAACCACACTCCACATATATCTTACCCACACAAATGCCAATTTAAACTATTTAATCCACTTTGCTAACCATTAACGCCCCCCCTCACTGCTAGTTATATTTCCCTTATATTAATCTCAATTACAAAGTTCACCAAGGTCCCCACCTATTTGCCATGATGGCTCTGTCCACTCAGTGACAATCCAACTATTATGTGAGGCCTCAGTGTATTCTCCACCTGCACAAACTCCTGGAGACCTTTCCTTACCATAAAATCTCTGCCTGCCATGAAGTGCCACGCCACATGGCCAAAAAGATTTGGGGGTAGACAGCGCAACTGCTTGCATCCACAAGGCTCCCCATATACTTGAAAAAAATAAATGATAAATTACACAATTCTGCCTGCCATGAAATATAACACTAGCTCCTCCACTTAAAATAGAAATATTTAATGAATCTTCATAACATAATTTGTAACATATACAACAGTCATTAAGTTTCTAAAACACAAACAGTAATAAAAAATGTGATATACAAGTGCTCAGTGCCCCCACTGATCAAACAATAATGTGTAAAAAGAGTTGTGACTCAAGGTGTGTATGTACAAAGAAGCAAACGACCACAAACCTATCAACAGGGTTTAGATTACATTTCATAACACAGGCCTCCCTTAAATATAATGGGAACATGGTCTGTTTTTGTTAGGGTTCAACTTTGTGAGTTATTAAAAGGTCATCATCAGGACAGTACGAAATTCTGGTACACCTGGAATAACCCAAAATTTCAAAGGTTCCCTTGAGTCAAATAAAGAACAGGTTCACATAAACATACCTCGAAATGCAAACAGTACAATCATATATACCACCAAGAATATATCAGATTAAAAATCATTTATTATGAATACATTGTAAATAAAAACAATGTAATTGGGCTAACTAATCTAATGCCCTAATCTAAAATACATAAAACAAAACAAGACAATCAATTATGACCTGCACAATTGAGCTAAGGACAGAAGGAGTAAAACATGAAAATTGTTAAATACAGGTTGTACATATGGACTCCGTTATGTTTTCCATCGATGGTACATATATATTGAATGGGTTTGCTTAGATTGAGCCGCACATCACAATGTTATGGCAATTGTAAGGAAAGCATCTATTAGTAACAAAAAGCAACTATGGCTAGGGTGCTCTTAAGGTATGTGACACCTACCCACCAAAATGTCATTCAGTCCCAGGATTCAAGACGAACCCAGGTCATACATATACACACAAAACACCTGAGCACACCAATATCCTTATTTCCAAAAACTCAGTAATATAGGTATTTCTCCAAACAATCCAATGACGTCTCAGCACCCTATATGTTCTAATCCAGAAAGTATCAAAAAGGAAAATCAAGTAGTCCAAACAGATCTTCTTAGGTTGGGATCTGTGTTTAATGTCCACAGTTCACAAGAAGAAAACAGCAGCCGACGCCCACAGGTCTTTCTCAAGGCTCGTTGCTAATTGCTCCAAAAGTCTGTGATTGTAAGTATTCTCCTAGGTGCACTTCTCTATGGCGGATGGATAGTATCCCGGATGTTTGACAACACATTTGCAGGTTAATATTGTAAGTTTGTGCTCCTATTCTCATTCATCATTGTGATAGTTGTGGCCCCAATATATAAAATCTTGTCCTCTTCAAAGTTTATCACCGAGTTTTTGGAAATAATGATATTGGTGTGCTCAGGTGTTTTGTGTGTATATGTTTTCCATCGATATTTTGCTACTGCAGCATCTGTACGTCAACATCGATGTCAGAGTCTTGAATTGTACCAGAAAAGGCGTTGACGCGTTTCGGTGGGTTCTAACGATAATAACCATTCATCACGGAACCCCAGTACACGCCGGTGTTACCAGAGACCTAGGAGGTAGATGCAAGTACCCTGACAGCAAGTGAGTGTGACAGCATTAACCCACAACTATATTTGATATATGGGAGAAGCTGATCTTTTCAAGACAACGCTACAGGTCATCTGGTTTTTGAATTTTCATAGACACATTTTGAAATATCCACTGGAAGGAATACCGGTTTTATCTTATAAGAGTGCAATTAATACTGGGTTGCAGATTTATAAGGGAAGCAGAACTAGCCTCTCAGAGATTTACGATTTTGACCAGACTTCTGGATCAGTACACATGCAGACTTTGATATCTAGGACCTTTGCTGCCTAGAAATAAGGGGAGATCTTACTGACCCCTGTATGGTGACAGATAAACAACAAGTCTTGATAAAGGTGGTTATTATCATTAGAACCCACCGAAACGCGTCAACGCCTTTTCTGGTACAATTCAAGACTCTGACATCGATGTTGACGTACAGATGCTGCAGTAGCAAAATATCGATGGAAAACATAACGGAGTCCATATGTACAACCTGTATTTAACAATTTTCATGTTTTACTCCTTCTGTCCTTAGCTTCAATTGTGCAGGTCATAATTGATTGTCTTGTTTTGTTTTATGTATTTTAGATTAGTTAGACCAATTATATTGTTTTTATTTACAATGTATTCATAATAAATTATTTTTAATCTGATATATTATTGGTGGTATATATGATTGTACTGTTTGCATTTGGAGGTATGTTTATGTGAACCTGTTCTTTTTTTGACTCAAGGGAACCTTTGAAATTTTGGGTTGTAATAACCCCATTTCCCTTGACTAGTTTAAGGGGTACCTCTCTCTTTTCACACACCTGGAATAAGCCAATTAATGAGCCCTTAGTTACGTAATGTGTATGAGGGGGTTGTGGCTAGTATGACAGTCTAATATTCTTACACTTTCATGGTACTGCATGAACATGTCCCTCTACTAGCAGCAAAAAGAGTGCTATACACCAGTGCTGTATATCAACTATTCATGGACTCTTTCAGGCAGTGGCCTAGATATAACTTAAGAAATACATATGGTAATAAATGTTCCATTGATCTGTAGACTCCTTCCCGGTGAGTAAAAAACAGAAAACATTTACTCATAGCCCCAACTCGGTCACATTTCACTTTTGCTCTGCTAGTAAGGAATGGATGATTGATTAACAATCAAAGAAGCGATTGTATCCTCCCTGCTATCGGGTTGTAAAAAAGATTGTCAGTCTGCAATGTCGCAGAGAGCAGTGTGAATGGTGTGGTATGGGTATTCAGGTATTCAAATGAGGACAATGGGCAACTCATAGAGTCCAATTTAGTGCAGTTGCACAAAACAAACAAAGTCCTTAAGATAATGTGTTTTTCGGCAATAGAGGTAGTCAATCTTCTCAGTAACGCTGCCCAAAGTTAAGGTGTTACGAAATCATTAAAACACAGCCCTTGTGATTGGTACGCTGGTGAGGATGGTGACTTCAGAGTGAAAATTAGTCTTGAGTCTGTGCAGTTTGAAGCAATGGGTACATCAGGCTTTGTTCTGAGGGGTTTGAAATGATCCAGATGATTGACTTTGATTTGAGTCATCTGAAGTGATCAAAGCAACAAACTTTATAATTAGTGTACATGGATCAATGCTGTTTGCTTTGTTTTGAGTGGTTTGACGAGATCAGAGTGAAGGACAGACCAAGGCCAACAGACATGGTGTTAGACAGGTGGTTTTATCCCTAACCTTTTTTTTTTAACCTCATACTATCAAAATTTATAAATCCGGTCTAACTGACTGGAGTATTGTCATTTTGGTGTGAAATAATTTAATAAAATGTACTCAATTTTTCTAAATTGGTTTTATTTCACTCCTGGGCTTACACATCTGTGTATCCATGACATTGATAATGGGAAACAGCCCGGTGTTACAAATAAACTGTACAGATAGAATAAGGCATTACATAATGATTTTGAGGAATCTAGGGATCTGAACTGGTTTTGAGAAAAGGCACATGACCATAAGTTGACAAACAAAGGTGGTTGACCAAAGCATATGCTCAAGTTATAGAAGCTTGAAGGCATCCCCTTCTGTTTTTAATCTTTCCTCGCAAACACACATTAAATTTAAGGCTAGGATAAAGTGTAGACATTTTTATTTCAGCATCCCTCCCAAAACACCTGGTGATCAGTGGGTGAGAGTTATTTTATACAAAAGAAATATTTGTTCTACCTAGGTGTTATTTAGGCAGTTCTTAGTGCAAAACTCACTCCCTTGATTACAATAATCTACTAGCAGTCTGCCACTCGGGAGAGATACTTATCACTTACATTCACATTGTAACCAAACTTCTTTAACGTTGAGATGGCAAGTACTCACTCAGCAGTCCTCCGCCTGCCACTCAGCTGGACTCTGTATCTGAATTTATTTTATTTTCAGCAGCTTTGTTTCTAACTGTTGACTTACTGACATACTTGTGCCAGTTTTGAGCTATTTAGGGTTATCAGTTCATAACATTTGTAGTCACCTGTTGTTTTGCGCAGTATCGTGGTTTTCGTTGGTGGTCATCATATACTAGCAGGCTGCCGCTTCTCAACTTATATTCCCCACTGATGTTGACTTTGTCACCCCATTTCTTTAATGGCGGGTGGGAGTGTGCTTACATCAATGTCTTGATTGGATGGAATACTGCTATGTCCTTATTCCAATTATGCCAAAGTAGAGAGTAAAATATTTCCACCTCAAAGTCATTTGGGGCGCATTGTGTTTGTCTATTAAACACAAATTGAAAATCTCTATTACATCACTGCAAACGTAACTACATAGATCAAAAAAATGAAAATCATGACTCAAAGGCCACAGGAAGGATGAAAGGAATGTTATCAACCTTGTACAAGTGTTCTCTAAAAGAAATCAATGGAGATAGAGTATTTGTAAGTTCATTGTAAAACCTTCATCCATTGCAGGTCTACAGCGATGATCCAAAACAAAACCTCAACCCTCTTGAAATTCACCATCTGCAATATCGAGTTCACCCATGCACTGCTCATGATCATCTAAAAGGGACATCAGTCATGACACATTAAAGCACTACCTTTAATTATTGTGCCAAGTTACTCTGCAATATTATATTTTCACCATCTACAGTAGCTATAGATCAGTGGCTAGAGACAGCACTCTAATATTTTAAACACTATGCAGCCATATCGATCTTCTCCAAAAATTGATGAAAAGCTGATCTTCTGAATTTAGGTGCCACTACACCACTCACTGCCCCCCTTCTTCATTGTACTCCCCCTCAACTTCTTATAATAAGACATTAGTGACCTATGAATTTGTCCAGTTGGTATGATGCTATTCAAAATCTGCAGTTAAGAAGAAACCAGATATCTATATTTGGTTTTGGAGAGACCCAGCAAATCAATCTTCATTTTGTCACTGGAAACTGGTTTCGGGATGATACAAATTCAGCTATCACAGAATGTTTAGGAGACCTCAGAATGTGGTATGAAGGAGGTCCTTACCGGTACATGAAAATAATCTTGATAATCCCTGTGCCTCGACTCTCTCCCAGTGCTCCCCCGCCACCTGATGACGCAGACCACTCTTTGGATATTAAAGTGTTCCTTGAGCCTAAGATTCCTAGAAGAGACATGGCTAGTCCTTCACGTGGCTGGGCAACCCTGCTGTCCTTTCTCAGCTTAAATTAACACAAGCTCATTCGCAATAGGCACCAACATTTGTGTCAGTTTTGGTAAATAGAAAGATTTCTCTCTCAGACCTGGGCTTCAGTTAAGGGTTAAACAGTGCTGCTGGGGTCAAAATGCCTCATCCATAATAGCTGGTATAGGCGGTAATATTCCACCAGTATCGTGCAATTACAAGCGAAACCACTCAGTATGGGGAATAACTGTGGAGACCCATTTTTAACGATTGGGATTTCACATGACATTCCATATTCACAAGGATTAAATGCACACATTTACCACATGCTTTCAGCAAATGGTTAATGTGGGCAGGGGCTTCTATGCAGGTGATGTGGAGTGGTGGTGAGGGTGATAGAGGTAAGGGGTAACTGATGCCTGGCAGTGGAGAGTATTATATGATTCCCGGATGTATGTCGATACGACGCATACCGTTACAACGCGGTATGTTACAACGTGGTTTTAACAACGCAAGTCATTATGTCGACTTGCACTGGGGGGTGCTGGATTTAGGAATAGTGCAAATTACTATTCCAACTCCAGCCTACGTACAGTAGGGAAGGTGTTGGAATAGTAATTCACACTATTCCTTAGTCTAGAGCGCCCTCCAGTGCAAGTCGACATAATGACTTGCGTTGTTAAAACCACGTTGTTACATACCGCGTTGTAACGGTTGCGTGTTAAAGGATGTTTCCCCAAAAGCAATTTTGCCACCTGGATTTCAAAGCCTTTGTAATCAGGTGCAGTGTTCCCAAACCTGGATAATCCAGTTGCAGGAAAAGTGGGCTAGTTGTGATTGAGCGGCATGGAATTCTGCTTGTTGGGCTTTTTGTAGCTCCATCAAACACAATGATCCACTCCAATAATTAATTCACACAGTGAGACAGTTATTCGCTTTGAGAACAAAAAAATGTGAGGACCTGAAAGAGGAATTGGAAAAATAGTTAGGTCCCTACTTGTAAAGCTGTTTATATGCTTCAGCTAAAAGCTTACAAAGTAGCTGTAATGAAAGCTAAGAGACAGTACTTTAAACAAATAATGTCAGAGGCGCCATTACCACAAAAAAAGTTACTTAAAATCATCAGTATCTTTTGAAACATTGAGTCTGTCATGCCATCCAATGAAATGCAAACTTTTCGCTCTCACTTTTTTTTTAAACATAGCAAGAGAAGGGTGTAGAAGGGTGCCACGGGATCCAATGCTAGCATGGAAAATGGGCCTTCAGCCCCCTATTTGGATGGCAAAATATATCCATATTTGGCGTGAAGATGGCACATCACTCCACTCACTTCTGCACAATGACACCTGTTGCACCAATGATAACCTTACTGTTGTGAAAGACAACAGCTGTCTGGGCTCAGGGTTCCATATGATGGCACACAATCACACATGCCTGCAGAAACACACATACAGAGGACCACAAAGAGTTTCCTAGGTCACACTCATTTTTCTTTAACTCTAAGGCCCTCATTATGAGCGGCCAGGTATGAGATGCGATCATTATCACACCCTAAGAAACCTCACACAAATGTGATCGGATTTTAATAGATGTGCCATTTATACCTATTACAAGTTTTGCTCTTGAAATGGGGCATAACATGGACATTTTGCTGCTAACGGCACTGACATCCAAATGAAGCTGTTTTACCGGGCATTTCCCCCCTGTAACTTTCATCAGAGCCACAAGTGACATATATCAATTAACCATTTCAAAACACTGACCCGATACAACCAAAAACCAACAAAACAGCAAAAAATGATTCTCTCTCCTTCGCTAAATTGCCATGGAATACCGGCTACCCCCATACAGCAGCGAAGGGCATAGTTTAACATAACAGTGTCACAGATTATTATGAACACTATACAGGTTTATATTTCTGCTTATGTCCTTGAACTCAACACCTCACTGCCCTTTAAATGGTGATTTGGGATGGTTAGCTGCGAAAGTGCTGGAGGAAGCTTAAAAGCACATATTGGCATGCAGCTCCTATGCTTTATTTACTGAACCCATTCAAAAAGATGTCAAGTGCATGTCTAGCAAACAACACAAAATGTATCCCTTCAACCCCTTTGTGTGTAGAACATAATTGTTGGCGAAGAATGGAGGCGGAAAACGCTAAGTATGTTTTTTTGTTTTGTGTTAGACTGTTGTATGGGAAGAGTTCATAAAAGAGAGATTTTAAAGAGCACAGAAAAAACTTGGCTATCGTGCAGCATGTTCCCGGGGCTTAGCAAATGCTTTTTTATTTCAAAGGAACAATAAAAAGGGCTGATTTTTCACTTGCCTTTACAATCAGGTTTCCAGGAGGGTTCAGTTGACCCTTTGAAAAAGTGTCTGGTTAACTACAGAAGCTCGTGAAGGTGTTTATGCAAAGACAAAAACCACAACAGTAATGGTATTCCTTTTAAAAATTAAAAACATATTATACGTTTACCACTTTATTTTGGTCATTTTCGTTGTTTCATGCAGCATTGTTTGGCAGTGTACATGCACAAGGCTACTGTGCTACCTTAAAACTTAACCACTTCAGTACTTGGACTTTCCCCACCCAGTGTTGAGCTCCTTGTTGATGTTCTAGTACTTTGTGCTTAGGTCTTCACAACTTTTTTTCCACAAAATATATTCAGGTCAAATATGCATAATTATCCCCCAAACGTTGGAGATTCTAAAGGTACCCTTTAGGGTGTGTGGATTCCCTTGGAGGTAATCGAGAAAAAAGGCAAAATGTTGCAAATTTCTTTTTCTTTATAAATTGGGATCAATGTGCTGTGCAAGGAAGTGCATGTTCTAAGAATGGCATCAACAGACAGTTTGCTGTGCAAAGATCACCCACTTTCCAGATTTTAATAAGTCTGAACTGTGAAGTAGCAGCTGTTCTACATCATATGCGTGTGAAATGTGTTAACGTTAAAAATGTGTGTCTTGAAGTCGCAGAAGAGTGCATTTACAGCTAGATGCATAAAAAAAAATCCGCTCGCAAAGGGGCAGATTCTCAGAATCTGCCCCTTTGCGACCGTTTTTTTTGCATTTGGGATGCATCATCCCAAATGCAAAAATCGCAAATTTAAAAATCGCTAAATTGCGATTATTTGCATTTAAGGAATCTCAAATTGAGATTCCTTAAATGCAATGCATGAAAGTTTTAAAAATAGCGAATTCGCTAATAGGGCACGCAAATTACCATCAAGTACATTTTTGTGCATTTTTCAAAGTTTCATGTTTCATGTTGTGCACACACATGCCCTAAGGGCATGCGTCTGCACAACATATGTGCACAGATCAATTTCAGGGGTGCAACAGGGTGTCCTTTGGACACCCCTGCACCCTTGAAATCACAATCTCAATGTGCAATTTGCTAATTGCGATTTGCAAATTGAGATTGCCTTCCCATTCATTCCTATGGGCCTCTAGGCCTATAGGAATGAATGGGGAGGTACTCCTTAATTGCGACTCGCAATTTGCGAGTCGCAATTAAGGAATTCTAAGAAATCGCTATTTCTTTAGTGATTTCTTGATGCATTCCATTTTGCTATTCCTTAATAGCAAATCAGTATTTTTCGCTATTTAGGAATCGCTAAATGGGTTGTTGATGCATCTGGGGGTTAGTGACTAATTTAAACATCCACCTGTCAAAGTTGGGTGTTACATTCACCAGTGATTCTACAAGGTCAAGTTGAGATCTTTTCAAGAAACTATGGTCTTTCAACAACTAAAACTATCTTGCTGAAAATGTGGAAATTCTAATCTAACATTCCTGTACCCATCCCTTTACTCTGTTGAAAACCATCATATTGTCCTTGTTATTGCATTGTACGTGTGTCAAACGGAGAGGAGAGCCTTGCTTTCTTGGATTTTCTCAAGGCTAAGTCAACCTGAGCACTTCTAACACGTATAACCGGGCAGCATCATGTATGCAGTGTAACAAGTGCATAATTTGAGCTATTTTCAATAACGTAATGTGGTGTTTCTATCTCCAACCTTCAGCACCTATTTTATTTGCAAGTCATGGAGAAAGAACTTTCATGAACATTCAACAACAATAATCTATTACATTCTAACAATATTACCCATAAATTAATTCTGTAATGTTCATGCTGACCATAAATAAGTATCACATGCAGGCATGTATTCTATTTTAAAGAAATATTTAATAAAAGTAAATATATATTTTTTTAAACGACTAATTCCAATAATTAATAGACATTAATATACCATAGCAGACTTAAAGAGATTCATATTTCAGTTCTTCAAAAATCATATTCAAATAGCTCACGGTTTTTAAGTCCATGCCTACCTTATAGTTTGAAGATAAAACAAGCTTCTCCAGGCTTGTACGAAAAGCAGCCTTTAAACGTGCATTGCAAATGTGAACTGCTGTTGGTTAGATGTCACACAGTCCTCACCTGCGGCTATAACAACAATTAACATTTCTTTTCAGAGAATGAATTCAACTTGTGAAACATATCCTATGTTTGTTTCTAGATATTAATTGTTGATTGCAGCGTCTTCATGCGGGTAATGTAAATCAGCCTCTCTCTGAATTTTCTGTGAACCGCAATAAACCCTTTAACTTTGCTGTTCCAACTAAGGTGCTTGTCAGCTGATTAGGGGAGGATTAGAACCTATTAGGAAGCATTCTGAAACTGTCAGACAGGCTATAGTTCCTTGATGCACTGCCTGGTATATATTTAGATACAGTGCACATTAGTTAGAAGAAAATCTGAAATAGATCCCTACAGAAAGTATTCTGTTGTAATGAATCTGCTTTGATGTTTTCTTTCTGTACTTCGGTCTTGGCGTCTTTATTTCTATACTTGTGCAAACACTGGACTTGACCCTTGTTTGGCTCCTGATGGATGCTGGCAAATGTTGACATGTCTAGCCCGATGCTAGCTTCTTTACTATTAGGCCTCTACTGGGCAACGCAGACAGCCCTGTACTGAACTTCTCAGTAAACTCCAAAACTCGTTTCCTGTGAAAGACCCAGCTTTTTGTTCCCATCTGCTTCCAATCTGGTTTCCAGTTTAACTGCAACATTGGCAACTGCTGTTCCTATCAGGTGTTTTCCTGGCAGCCTCGAGCACAGTTACTCCATGTTATAAGAATTCTGTTTTCTTACTAAATATGCAATGAGTTCTCCTCATGCTTCCGGAGACTGAGCTCAATTAGTTGGGGCTTCCAGTACACAGTAATGAATAGGTGAATCCTGTGGCTTTCTGAAATTAATGTAACTCGTACATTTCAAATGCATATTTACATTTCAAATGCATATTTACATTTCAAATGCATATTTTTCAGCGCCGACTGAATTGTTCGCCATAACATAACATGACATCCTCCTATTCAGTATATGTTATACATTGTGTCAATATATATTGCAGCATTTGGAAAAGATAATGTTTAAATCTTATTTTTAAATATGATCTAATACTGCACCAACTCAATAGCATAAAGCATGCCAACTGAATTATGGAGGGATTTATTTTACATCTGACCTTCATGCGTAGTGTCATGGGTGCTCCACAAGTTCACTTTATCTATTCAAAAATGAATTTCGGAAATGTTGAATACATCAGTGACTGAAAAACAGTGTACAATCAATAGTGGATACTGCTGAATTCATACTGGACTCCATGCAAAGTGGGGAAGGTTGGGCTGGTAGACATTGGCACATGGTGTGCAGTGTCAGGCTCCTGTTGGTAATCTACCTCATATGTGTGCAGATTGTGTGAAATTAAAACATTGGTTATTTGAAAGAGCTGGAAGGATACATTGAGTAACAAGTCTAAACATCCAGATTTCATTGCCAATTATTTTATTGAAAAATGCTACTAAAGGGTCACAAGATTCTTTCAAGAAACTGTGGCTACAAAAGCTCATACCATGGCCAATAACATTTGGAAAATCTAAGTGAATCTTATGTTCTAAAAAATTAATTTCAGAAATGTTGGCTATGTCGATGATTAAAAAAACTGCATTTTAAACTGAAAGATAAATTGTATTCCTAAGTTCAAATAAGGGATGGTTTTCTTGATCTGTGCATCAATGACAATATTTAAATAAATTTAAGGTTTTGATTTAGGTCTCGTCGGACGGGTTACTCCGACACAATAGTGACGGATATCCCGTCCCCCGAAATATAAATCCCTTATATCCTATGGGATTTATATTTCGGCAGATTGGATATCTGGCACCATTGTGACGGAGTAATTTGTCGGCTGAGATCTAAATCAGGCCCTAAGTAAAAAAAATACTACTACTTCAATATAAATATGCAACAGTACAAAAGAGCAATGATGTCTTGTTAGGCTGTTTCTTTATGGTATGTTAATATTATGATGTGTTAATGAACTGAAGTAGTGTTGCATTCTGGTATTTTGATGAAGTTGTGTCTTCTTCTGTCGTAGTTGATATTTGTGTCCTGTTCTATTGTTTTTTGTTGTGCTATAGTGCTGTTGCGGGGGTGTTTTATTTTTGTTTGTCTTGTATTAGTTTATGTCAGTCAGTCAATCTGCTTTATTTAGATAAAAAAGTATCATAAAAGCATTAGATAAAACAACAATTTAAAAAACCACAATATTTAAAATCCATCGGCTGGTCAGTAAAATAATGTACTTTTCAATAAATTACATAAAAGGGTCTAAATACATGACCACAATTAAACAATGACATTGAGTCGTTTAAATCTGATCGACCAAGCCCAACCTAGGTATTTGGACATACCACAAACATACAAGGGCCTGGTGTTGGACATCAGAATACGCAAAGCGACTATGTGATGTCTGGTACCTAGCTCCCTGCATAATGGTTTTAGCCACCTGGATCCCGGGGATTTGTAAGCCGGGCATTCAAATAAAAAGTGGGCAACAGACTCCACTCTAGAGATACAGAATACACAAAAGGGAGAGGTTTGCACCGGAATATTCCAGCGAGCGGACAATTCTCCCACTGGTTGCAAGCCCACCCTAAACTTAAAATACAAAGTCTGGTCAAATGGTTTTGAAATCAAGTCAAGGTAAGGTTCACAAAAGGCCACATTAGTTTATGATATCGAGTTTTGGTTTTATTTTGCACTTTTACTGTGCTGTGGTGTTGTTCTAAATTATTGTACTCTGGTGTGTTAACCCTTTTGCTGTTGTGTTGTTTTCATTCTGCAGTATTGTGTTGGTATTTAGTTATGGTTGTTTTGATGTGTTTGGTCCTGTTGTGGGCTGATATGTTCTTGTTGTGCCATTTCACATGCCATTGACATTAGAGTGGCAAACAACCATTTACCACTACAAAGTAATAGCAAACCACTGTTACAGCTCTGCTGCTTTAGCAGATATCAATCAGTCCCAAACCATGTTCCACACAGTGACTTAAAATAGCACTTCTCAAGTTCAGTTTGTGATCTGGCCTATGGTATTTTATGTACTCAGGAAATGTTTGAGCTGGCACTGAAAATAGAGTTAAAACCTGTGCGTATGGACGACATTTCCCCACATGGCAAAACTGTTGAGGTCATCTTGCTTTTTTAGATAAAAGTGGTTAACAGCCGACAGAACATGGCCTGAAATGCATCTTGTTCTGTAACCACGAACATTGCTAAATAGATGTGTGGAATTGACTTGGAGGGATGACCATGCCTTTGTCATATTATCACTGGTAGCTTGCATTTAAGTGATGCATAAATCATCTTGGAGAAAAACCAGCCTGGCTGTCAAATGTAAATGGTGTGGACTGTCACATCACTGCCAAAACTGATCTGTGTGTGCCTTCAACAACATTTGTTGCGGAGCAGCAGCACTGGACTGCGGCCCAGCTGTCTCTTGTGTTACCCTCCAGCAGTGCTGTTGCATAGAGGCATGTGCCACTGAGTTAGATGAGAAGGAGAGACAAAAGCACAAGTAACCAGAGGCTGTTTTCAGTTGGCCCCCCTTTTGGGAGGAAAATCTTCTTTGCAGGATCTTTCTCTGTTCCATGGCTCAAATCCAGCATCCAAACAAATTAGGAGGCACTCTAGGCTGCAGCGATGATCTTGTTCACAAGTGCTTGTTTGTCTTGGGCTGTATGCAGTTACACATTTCTATAGCACCAAGCCATTGCAGACATTCATTACAGATTCAGTCTCATGTGAACACTTTAGCTGCCTCAGGTCACCTTCCGCAGAATTCCGCAGACTGGACAGGGGAAATCAAAAGCGTCCAATAACAACATAGACTTGGAGGCAAGTTACCGTGCTTCATGCAGACCAGAACCACAAGGCGTCGGCACCTAGCCTGGCAATGCTGATGCTTCCTGAATTACAATGGGCCAACTTCTGTTCTTCTTGCCCAGCTTTTAATGATCCTCCTCGTGGAAGTGCACAAACAGCAGCCCTCTTCGGCAGTAAGAGCAGCCAGTTAGCCCTTCTCCCCATGATAGTCTCAAGGTAGCTTTTCCACACAGGCTGCAGAACTTTCAGGTTCCTGTACCTGAACCTGTCAAGATTCTACCATCCTATCCTGCCACTAGATGTTGCACACGAGGGCCCTTTGAGAACCAACCATAACATCAGTGTGAGAAAATATACATATCTTTACTTAGAGTACTTAGTTTTTCCTCACCATCCAGTCCAGGTTTTGTCTCACTTCCCTGATAGATTATGGTCCTTGTAACTCTACCTGTCATTAACCACTTCCTACATCACATCCTGTGGTGATCCTTTGTTCACTAGCTGGGGTCCTGGCTCTTATGGTTATTCTGACCGTTTTATATCTGCACTCTAGATCTTTCTCTAACTTGGCTCTAATCTGTTCTCTGTTCCTGACTTTCCTGCCTCCTATTTTGTGTCTCCTGGCACCCCTGGTCCTCCTTTTCACAGGTTTAGCCTTCACTTCGTTGATGGTTCCATGATTCCTTCCACGTGTGTCATTCCTTTGCACCTGGGCCTCTCCTTGATACTGTACTCTTCCCCCGAGACTCCATCTGTTTCAGCCTGTTGAGCCTAGAGAGTAACTGACTTGGTTGTTGAGTCTCTGCATGCTCTGTTGCTTACCTGCTGCTGTGTTTTCCGGTTTGCCTTTTGATTCAATTTCTATGTTGTTTTCCTGCCTCTGTGTTTCAGTGATTGTGATTGTTCCTAGTCTTGTCTGCATTTTTCGTGATCCGTCCTGTTACTTGTAAAGTCCTTGCCTTATGTTCCTTTTATTTCTGTCATGAACCTGATATTTATTCCAGTCCTGCTTTTCAGAGTCCAGTTCCTGTTTTTGTGTTGTCTTTGCCTTTATGTTCTGTGTACTCTAGTCCTGATCTTTCCTGAGCCCAATTCCTGTTTCTGTGTTTCCTCCACTATTCCCCTTTGTCTTCTTGTGTGTTTACATTATTATCTTGATTTTAATTGCTTCCAAGGGTGCCAGTAAGACTCCAAGGATTGTGCTTTGGTACAGAGAACCACTCAGTGCTCGTTCTCCATTGGAGCTGCTGGGTGTCTCGAGAACTCTGTGAGACTAATCCGCTCCTTGCTTTCTTGTAAAACCTTTTCAGCTCACAGAGAGATCACCATCTAAGGCAGGGGTCTCCAAACCGGTCCTGGAGGGCCGGATCCATGCCAGATTTTTTGGATATCCCCATTGAGATACATGTAGTTATTTTAAAAATCTGGCATGGATCCGGCCCTCCAGGACCAGTTTGGAGACCCCTGATCTAAGGGGCATACAAACTTTTATTTATGAAAGTTTGTCTATTGAGTCCCTTGTATCCCTTGGTTGTTGTATTAGGGTTATCTTTAGTTTTCCCTTTGCAGACTTTTTTGCTTCCTTCTCAACGTCTTCAACTTAACCCAGTCCTCGGCTTCCTCCCTTTAAGTAGAAAGCTTATTCAAAAGGTTAATCTTGCTAAAAAGTGTAAATTACCTTTATGAATCAAACCAGAGTTTGTTGAATAATGAAAAGTAGTGAACTTACTCAAAAGCGTATGTTACTTTTGTGAAACTCGCCTGCAGTATTTAGCCTCCCACTCACCGATGGCGCTCAGGAACTCACTTTATGCCCGGGAGTTCCTCAGACAGTCACAATTGGATGAGGCCAAAAAGGCATGGCTACCCACTCAGAATAAGGTTCATCATTGAAGTAATAAGTCCAGCAAAAATCATTCACTGATTATGTTCTAATGTTACTATATGAGCACCCACAGCATTCATTAGCAATTAGGAAGGCGGGGAGATAAAGGAAGATCTATGAATCACCCATAAATTTGCAAAATATTACACAACCTAACACGTACTTGGGAGTCTTCCTAATTTGGATGTCCTGGGGGATTTTCTGAGGGATATTCCGATAGTGATTCTGAATAAGGAAAAGAGAGTCACTTTGGAGGAGGACATCATAGTAGAGGAGTTGGCAGAAGCCCTGTACCAAGTGTGACCAGGCAAAAACCTGGGACCAAATGATTTCCCTGCAGAGTTCTTTGGGCTTTCAATGTTTAGATTGGCTTGGCTTTACCAGGATGGTCTAGGAGGCACTGGACAATGGGGTGCTTCCATCAGACCTCCAAGAGGTGGAGAAAGAAGTCATTTACAAACCTTGCCATCCCCAAAAAGAGATACTCATCCTATTTCTTCTTTTCTCTTCTAAACATTGAAGTTAAAATAATAGCCAAAGTTTTGTCAAACCTATTAGACAGAATTATAACCTCTTTAGTCAAGCCTGACCAGTATGGATTTAAGCTAGAATTAGCCACTCAACATAACATTAGAAAAATGTACAACGCTCTGGCCCTAGCGGGCAAACTACATGGCACACTGGCAATCCTTTTTGTGGACTTCGAGAAGGCTTTTGATTTGGTAAAATGGGACTACCTGTTCTTCTTACTGAAAAAATAAATGTTGGCCCTAGGTTTTGCAAGTACTTGTAATGCTATATACAGATCTGATGGCACGTCAGGGTTGGGATCAGATCTCTGACACTTTTCTGATCCAGTGGGGCTCCAGGCTGGGTTGCCCACTGTCCCTTTTACTTTTTGCCATAGCAATAAAGCCTCGTTCTGGGAGGATTAGGGGGAATTGAATGGGCACCAGCAATGATGGATGACATGGCACTCTATGCCGATGATGCTCTGGTATTCCTGGGACACCCGGATTGGTTGGGCCCAGGGGTGCTGCAGAATCTGCATAGATTTGGTATATTCTCCGGGCTTTAGATTAACAAAAATAAGTTGCCAGTTGTCCTGATAAATGCCTCTTTCCAAGATCTGGTGTGGACACGAAACCATCAGGTGGTCAAACAAGGGTTCAGGTACCTGTAAATGTATTTAGCGTTGGACACCTAAAGGGTTTACGACAAAAAATATACAACCACATATCAATAGGTTGAATGAAGAAATTAGATACTGGACAGCCCTTCCACTATCTCTACTAGGCCACTCAGCGATAGTCAAGATGGTGTATCTGCCATTATTGCTCTATCAATTAAAGAATTGTCACATACAGTATCTCACACTCTTTTTTCACGAAGGTCTATTTCATGCTTAGGGACCTTCTGTAGGACCAGAATATGCCCCACATTAACTCCAGAAATGACCACTTATGAGGGGGTTTTATGACCGCTGATATCACATCTTACTACAGGGAGGCCAACTTGGTAGTTATTATACAAACTGTAATATGATGTATAGGTCAACCCAGCTTACTCATCCAAGTAATGGGTAATGCTGGGGTTTTTTGTGCTACACCTCTTCCATAATGGGATGACTCAAATTCCCCTCCCACCCTCTACCAAGGTGGTGATTCAGACCTGGCATGACGCAGCAAAGCTGTGGTTGGAAGCACAGACTCACTAAACAGACCTCTTAAAGGTCCCGCTTTGAGCTGGGACTTGGCTGAGGTCAGTGGTAGGCTGTGAGGGTTCCAGCAATGGGACACAGATGGGATCTCTAAACTGGGAGCAGTCATGACAAGAACATCCATGATGTCGTTTTAGCCCTACAAAAGAGTTTGGCTTACACTATAGTCAATTTTATAAATACCTGCAGCCCTGGCATGCCCTTGGGCCCTACATTCTGGGGATTGAGGAACTCTCGGACAATACCCACTTAGAGATCAATATCCTATCCAGGAGTTGAAAGAGCACAAAACTTCACATAGCTACAGATCGTTGGTGAATTACTCTCCTGACTCCTTTTCCGATCCACATGACATGTGAGAGAAGGGCCTAGTTGCTCTGACCAAAGATGACTGGAGGGAGGCATGGGCTTCTTGGAAATCGATTATTTCGTTTCAGTTCAGCCTGATTCACCTGAAATACTTACATCGCATGTATCTCACATGACATAGATTACGGAAAATGGGATTGGTGGAATCACAGAAATGCCGACAATGTGGAGGACAGGTTAGAGATTTTCTTCACATAGGTAGTTGCTCAGTTTTGGGATGGAATGCTCTCTGGGGGAAGTAATGGGTCAGCAGCTTCGTCGGGACCCCATGATGTCTCTGTTGCATATTACCATTGATCTAGACAGAAATCAATATAAGTTCGTGTTTTTTTGCGGATTTGTTGCTTGGTTGTCAAATGAGACGTTGGTCATCATTGGAAGGATTCAAATCCTCCCTAACTGCAGGTTTGGAAAGCAGGACTGGATCATTGATGGAGCCTAGAAAGTCCTGATTCCATTGCAAGGGGATGCCAATCGAAGCACCAAACAATCTCGCGTGACTGGGCCACTAAAGAGGTATTGCCAATGGAGTCTTGTGTTCGTAAAACCTTGTCCTTACACACAGAACTTCGTAATCACACAACCGAAAGCTGTATGGTTTCTTTAATGTTGCCAGTTGGGGACGAGATGGTGTGGTCCTCTGGGGGACTTTTACCATGGAAGGGAGAGAGGGAGGATTGGAAACTGTTTATGATGTGTGACAAATGCATTTTTTGTTATCAATCTAATAATAAAAATGAAATCAAATAAGCAAGATGTAAAAGTAAATATAAACTCACCCTCAAAATAAACATACCACTCATAAACACTAAGAACATATCCAAGTACATAAAATAAATAGTTCAAATTTAATAACCTAGCTAACATTAAAAACACATATAGGCTAAAACACATTTGCCTATGTATGCACCCCAAAGTACTACAAAAAAACATACTTACTACAAGCTAAAAAAACACATAAACATTAAATAACTAATTTTAGTAATAATATCCCATACCAAAGATATATTAACTATAGAAAATAGATAAAAATTAAACTTACCTTCATCAGAGAATGGCAATGAGGAAACGCTAATCAGTATAGCAGTTGGCATACCAAAACTGATGATAATAGACTACAAAATAAAGCACATTGTCAAAAAAGGTGCAATAATTAAAATGAAAAGTAAGGCTTTCTTACTATGCAAACTAATGGAATAATTAAAAGTAAATGATGTATTTGTTTTATAAAAAATATACAAAGTATTTGAAATGTGTACATAAACGTAAACATTGTTTAAAAATATGTTATAAAAATGACAAATGTATTTTAAAACAATACTGTTAAAAATGCAAAATAATTTATTTGCGGTATTATTTAAATGCCATTATAAAACATTTATCTAAAAGTAAAAAGTATAAAAGTCATCTGTTAAATGGTAATAGCAATACATATGTAAATATCTATAACAAATCTTACAAACTTATATGTGCACAATTAGTTTTTATGATTACTAACTTTAACAAACCTGTACTTAAAAATAAAATATGTATGAGTTCCAATAAAATGTTTTTGTGCTATCTATAAAAATAATAGAAATCTAGAAATATTAAAATGAAGTGTATATCATACCAACATGAAATAAAACTGTATTAACTCCTGACTAACCAACATAAACAAACTAAACGTTACTTTTGTAACTTACATTAAATATTTCCACTCAAAACGTAACCACATCGGTGAAGTGTTGGAATCTAGGTGGGGTCAGATTTCTTTTTGCCACTCCAATCTCAACCACATTTGTAAAAGTGTTGGACTTTAAAGAGCTAAATTTACTTTACCCACTCAAATGTTATCACATTGGGGATGGTGTTGGACTATGGAGTGGGGAAGATTGACTATTCCCATTCCAAATGTATCCACAATGGGGAAAGTGTGAGATTTTGAGGGAGGGGAGGTCGAATTTAACTTAAAATTCACTTTCAAATGTAAGCAACATTCTATTAAAATTTTAAATGTTAATTATTTATAAACATTACACAAAAAAATCCTGTTTTGACCAGTTGCTACTTGGTTTTCCACTGGAGCTGTGCAACACTCCCAAAAGCGCATACACTGCAAAGCTCTGCTCCTTTGTCCTAAATCTTCTGCCTCAGACAAGGAAATTGCATTGTCTAAGGCACACTATGAATTTCTTCCTCCTGAACTTTCTCAAAGGCTGACTGACAGAGCCATTGTGCGTGCTTGCAGGCTTGTGAGGCCTCCTCTTTCCAAGCAATCCTTATGGGGAGAACAGTTGGAGTACGGGGAGACTGAAGAGGAGCGAGATCAAAAATGGCACAATGTGCAGAAAGTTTTTAAGCACTTCCAAGCGAACCTGTTGTTCTCAGTTCCCCTACCAGTTACTGATGAGGAAAACATATTTAAGTATTATAAACAGAGCTGTTACCCTGATTGTCCGCTGGGCTCCATACGCTCGATCACTTCTTCACTGGTGGCCTCACGGTTTCCACCAGATCCTGTCTGTTATGGATCTTACTGAATGGTATGAGGGTGGCTGCACAACAGCTGGGGATATGTATTGGAACGGGATCTTCTTATCATTCAACAAGGCAAGGGAGTGGTAACAAGTGTCAGACAGTTACTTCCTACAGTATGCGAAAATAATGTGCATGGTTCGCGAAATATGGACCTCGTTTCTAGATGAGGAGTCACAAACTTTAGTGTTGTCACTTGACCCGGGGTCCACTAAAGGACTAATCTCTTTCATATATAAAGCTTTGAAAGAGGATTGTACGGTTGAGGTATCCACGATAAAAGGCAGATGGATGGCAGACTTGCCATCTCTGCTCACCGAGAACGAATGGAAGGGGGCTTTTGCACAAGTCCGTGAGGTAGCCCTTAACGCAAGGTTTAAGATCACTCAGTTTTTCTACCTATACTGCACATATTTAACACCTCAGAGATTAGCACGCTTCAATCTGGGGTGCTCCTCAGCATTCCCCCGATGCGGCGTAGACCCGGCGACAGAAGAATTGATTAACTTTGGGATGGGCTGAGGACTTAAACTGCATGCCTGGCAAATGATGGTCGAACTGGCCTCCTACACATGCTACAAATGGCATTTAGATATAGAGGCCGACTAGTGTCACTATCCCTGTAGTTTGCACTGTTGTCACCTGGGGCTCCGACAGCACCCGATGGGGGAGGTAAGAAAAAAAATACACCTCCACATACAGAAATAGACTTCATTGGAGGGCAGAAGAGCTTGCCACCTGTATCCTCTGAAATCTCTGCCTGCCGCATGATAGTCCTGCTCTAAATGTACTGTTTTCTATTCCCCGTGGGACGGGTTCCCGCCACTGATCGCTGCCAAGGTTCTTTTTGTTTTTATTTTTATTTCCTTATTACAAGTCATAATAGGTATTGCTGCACATATTTCTCCTTGGTGGGAAAAGCTTTGTATACCATACAGTTATTATGCGCCCAGCAATGAAACTGAATAGGGGCACCCAAGTAGACTGCTGTGACATATCACGTTGATAATTAGCCTACCTACTGTAAATTCCAAGGTCAACATGTAATGTGATATCTGTGCAGGGTTGCAATAAAAAAAGTTTTAAAAAAATGTATTGTAAACGGAAGGAGCCTGAGTTTCTTCCTCTGTGTGGAGCAGTTTAATTGGGTACTGGCCTGGAAATGGAAGGAGTGGAGTGCCCTGTGTTTCACAGAGTTAGAGCTACCTTCTTTTCGTGTTTAGTGAGAAATTCATCTTAGTTGTCATGGTGGATTTTTGATAGCAGACCTTGGCCCTCAGGGGCCATCATTCCTGCCCAGTTCTATTCTGTGTGCATCATAGGAAAGAAACTTACCTTTGCAATGATGCACACCTAGTCAGTCTCAACTTTTGCTGTGCAGTCTCTCCTCACGAGCTTCCAGACCTCTGTGGAGGATATTTATAAGGGAGCGTATTACTCAGGGCGCCTTTCCAAGATGTGTAATGAGCCAACAAGTCCAGTTACTGTTAGGAAATTCCATTCACTGACCCTGGGCTGTGGCATTCACTTCTAGTTCCTTCTTATCTGCTTGCTCCCACATCTAGCTGTCGTCCTTGAAGGAAAACAATTCACAGAAGCCACTTCCTCTTCCTTTCAGTGGGGCATTCATTTGGAGGACCTTGTTAGAAAGTGAGCTGAGGACTGCAAGCTGATCACCAGTTCTTCCTCTCAGGCATGGGGTGGGGCTTTGGTTCCTGGAGGTTAATTGAAACTCCGCCTCATACATGGGTTCCAGAAAGCCCATTCTGTGCAGGGGCCATGCTGACGGTAAACAATCTTTACGACGCGGTCAAAACACCGCAGTACCATTACAATGCAGCTTTTAAAACGCAAGTCGTTACCACGACTTGCACTGGAGGGCGCTCTAGACTAAGGAATAGTAGATTTACTATTCCAACACCTTCCCTACTGTACTGTACGTAGGCTGGAGTTGGAATAGTAAATTATACTATTCCTAAATCCAGCACCCTACAGCGCAAGTCGTGGTAACAACTTGCGTTGTAAAAACTGCGTTGTGATGTACTGCGATCATTTTGATTGCGTGGTAACATCATACATCCATGCTGACAAGTCCTGGTTACAGCCTACAGCCACCCATCCTCCTCTGCTAACTCCAGAAGCATGACTTACCCGCTGCTCCACAAGTTCGTCCATGGCTGATGGGTGGCCTTCTTCAACTCCTTTGCTTTGGATGTTTGGGTGCCTATGATTGTAAAGGCAGGCCACTAGATCCAGTTCTGGGTGGATTCAGGCTGGCTCCTCCACCCAACACCTGCTTTTCTGTGGCTACACCATCACCAGGCTTTGCAGCATGTGGTACAGGACTCACTGGAAAAGGCTGCAGTAGTGCCAATTCCAGTGATAAAATGGAAGTAGGGTTGCTTTCACATTCTGTTCATGGTGCAGGAACTTTCAGGGCACTTCCATCTCATCCTAGATTGAAGATGTTGAACCTCTTCCCAATTCACCTGACATTCAAGGTGGTAATACTTCAGTAAAGTGGTCATTGGTCACTCCAGGAGATTTCCTGGTCTCCCTGGACCTCATGGATGTCTATTTCTATGTGCATCCCAAATGCTCCATTTGGTATGGCCTCTGATCTCAGGGTCTTCACGATGATCCAGGCTCCCTTCAATGGGATACCGCATTCCCAGAGAAGCCATGTCTTTCTGAATTCGGACAAGTGAATATTCTGTGTTTCTTTTTTCCAAAGGGCAAAGCATATGCAACAGGTCTGTAATGCACCACTTAACTTGGCAGAGTGCATCTGGTGCCTTCTCAATGCCTTCAATTGCACAGTATGGGTGGAGAACATGTCCAGGCTCCTAGTCCCCATCTGAGCAGCCCGCAGACCAATCATGACGCTGCTATCAGCAATGTTGTGATTGGCTAGGGGAGTCTGAATGCCTAGGTGCTTCCTGCCTCAACGGAAGAAGAGGACGGAGAAGAAGCGGCGGTGGGCAGGTATGTTTAATTTTTTTTTCCTATTATTTTTTCTTCATTTTATTAACCCCTCTCTACATTACTACTACCCCGTAAGAGCTGCTACTGCTGCATTATTTCACCTCTTAGTTGTTTTTCTGGTCTCTCTCCTCAGCATTTTGCTAAGGTTTCCTGGCTTTGGTACAATCTCAAGCTGTAGAGATGGAAGACAAAGAAGATGGAAAGAAATGGTCTATTAATTCTGAGTTCTATTCTTCGTAGTCCCAGTCCTGATTTCCCACCTCTTTGCTTGGTTGGGCGACTTCAGGGACATCTTGAAACATTTTAATTCAGGAGATGATTAGGTAGTTCCAAAAGGAGGTGGAGCCATGGCCAGAGGTCATGAAAAAACAGTAGGTCTGAAGTGTTTTTAATATGCATTAGGACAGGTAAATCCTATCTTCATGAAAAGGCTGAGGGCAAGTTGTCAGGACTTGGATGAGGAAGGGTAGGACTTAGAGCAATAAAGATTACTGCTAATTAACAGGGCCATTAACACATTCATGCCTAAATAGACCACAGTTTAAGAAAATCTATATTGTTTTAAAAGTCACAAACACTGTTTCAGTTATTATGATTATTTATAATGTCCATTAATCGCACTTCGAGCGCTAAAGAAGTTGAACGAATAATTGTGCAAAATTGCAAACCTTTGACTTTACATTTTGCAAACCCTTAGTCTACATCTATTTTTCACAATCTATTTTGTAAAAAAAACAATTAAATATTTGAAATTAAAAAAATTAAAATTACAACCATGATTAAAGATTTAACAAAGTAAAGTCTAGAATATAGGGAATTTCAAAAGCAAAGTTGTAATTGGATTGGAACCTTAAGTCAACCTTCAATCAATCAATCAATCATCAGAATTTGTATAGCGCGCTACTCACCTGTTAGGGTCTCAAGGCGCTGAGGGGGGGGTCGCTACTGCTCGAAAAGCCAGGTCTTGAGTTGTTTCCTGAAGGAGAGATGGTCCAGGGTCAGCCATAGGTGGGGGGGGAGGGTGTTCCAAGTCTTGGCTGCCAGGTAGGAGAAGGATCTTCCTCCGATGGTGGTTCTGCAGAATCGTGGGACGGAGGCGAGGGCGAGGCTGGCGGAGCGGAGCTGGCGGGTGGGTGTGTCGACGGTGAGTCGGTTGTTGAGGAACTTCGGGTCTGTGTTGTGGAGAGCCTTGTGTGTGTGTGGGTGAGGAGTCTGAACGTGATCCTCTTGTTGACGGGAAGCCAGTGCAGTTCTTTTAGGTGGTCCGAGATGTGACTGTGGCGAGGGATGTCCAGGACGAGTCGTGCTGAGGCGTTCTGAATGCGCTGGAGTCTTTTGTGGAGTTTGGCTGTGGTTCCAGCGTAGAGGGTGTTCCCGTAGTCCAGGCGGATGGTGACGAGGGCCTGGGTGACCGTCTTTCTGGTCTCGGTGGGGATCCATCTGAAGATCTTTCAGGGCATGCGTAGGGTGTGGAAGCAGGTTGGCGAGACGGCGTTGACTTGCTTGGTCATCGTGAGGGAAGAGTCCAGGATGAAGCCCCGATTGCGTGCGTGGTTCATTGGCTTGGGTGCGGTGCCCAGGGCAGGGGGCCACCAGGAGTCGTCCTGGGCGGAGGGCGAGGGTCCGAGGATGAGGACTTCCGTCTTGTCTGAGTTCAGTTTCAGGCGGCTGATCTTCATCCATTCCGCGACGTCTTTCATTCCTTCCTGGAGGTTGGTTTTGGCCGAGGCGGGGTCGTTGGTGAGGGAGAGGATTACCTGGGTGTCATCGGCGTAGGAGAGGATGTTGAGGTTGTTTTGGCGTGCGATGGCTGTGAGGGGTCTCATGTAGACATTGAAGAGGGTGGGGCTGAGTGAGCATCCTTGCGGAACGCCGCAGATGACTTCGGTGGTTGAGGAGCAGAACGGGGGGAGGCGGACTCTCTGGGTTCTTCCGTCGATGAACGAGATGATCCATTCCAGGACTGCTCCTTGGATTCCGGTGTTGCTGAGGCGCCGTATCAGGGTACATGGCATACGGTGTCGAAGGCTGCTGAGAGGTCCAGGAGGATGAGGGCAGCCGTTTCTCCGTTGTCGAGCAGGGACCTGATGTCATCGGTGGCTACGATGAGGCGGTCTCGGTGCTGTGGTTTGCCCGGAACCCGGACTGTGAGGGGTCGAGGGATCCGTTGGTCTCGAGGAAGGCAGAGAGTTGTCTGTTGACGGTCTTCTCGTTGACTTTTGCAGGGAAGGGGAGGAGCGAGATGGGGCGGAAGTTCTTGAGGTCTGTGGGGTCCGCGGTGGGTTTCTTCAATCACTCCTGATTACATTAGGCTCCACGGACCATATATGCACACATGTTTGGCCTCTCTTCATTTGGAGACTTGTCAAGGAGGGCTATAGTTGCACTATATTGACTACTGCCCATAGGAATCTGAATAGAAAATATACCTTTCTAGACCACCGTTTACGTTTCGCGTCTTTAATCAACCTGTGTAGACTTTCCAAGATCCAACTTTAGTGGACACATTGGTTTCGCCCATATTAGTCAAATGGGACTAAAGTTATAGCTGATCCAAAAATAAAAGGAAAAGACAACCTGATCTTAGCATGCTAAGGAAGGACCAGCTTAGACAGTGCCTAATAGTATAATAATAGCTTCTACTGTGCTTTGAAATGCCAGTCTCACAGTGGACAAAAGACTGCTCAGGTAATTTGTTGTGCTAAGTGTAAATACAGGCAGCTGTGTTGAGTGCTTTTACAAGGATTTTCTTTCAGTCACAATGTGGAGTGCTTTACCTGAAATCTATGACAAGATTAAAATCCATACCTTTGGCCTGTCTCATGTTCCCTTGATGCTTGTGTACGTGTGCTGAATGTAATAACAAAGAAACACAATTACTCATTTGACTTTTAACCAGAACAAGGTTGCTGTTTGTTGTTGCCGATTGCACACAACAATAACTGGATTAGTATTAAACTTGAAACCTTTATCCCATTGAACAATGGCACCAACCACCAACACCGTGATACACCCAGGCAACGCTCCGCAGTAATCCAATGATGACAGTAGTTTTAGCTGCCAGCGACCGACACTGAATGTTTCATTGGACACATACACCGGGAGCAGGATCTCCAGGTGTGTTCGTACAATTGTACAAAAGAAACCCTCAGCAACTAAATAAATAAATAACTCAAGATGGACAAATATATATGGGCCAAGTGAAAATGTATACATGAAACAATGTATTTATTGATTGATACTAATAATAAAATAAATATGATTCAATACCCTGTAACTCATGTTTCTAGGGTTGAAGGACAGTGTCATTTTAATGAAAACATATTGCATCACATCAGTCATACCCCCACACAAGCAGTCATGCTTACAACAAAATGTAGATGTAGTCCAGTCAAGTCAGTAAACAGAAGCACAACAGAGTTATAATAAAACGTACTTCTTAGGATGAATGTACAAAGTAATCTGTGTAAGGTACAGTTGAAAACAATCAATCAAAGAAATTGAAGAAAATGTGGCTTCAATTCTTGATTCATTGGCACACACATGTTGTCAAAATCAAGGTGTGTTCTCCAGTATGACTTTAAAAGACCATGCGTAAAATATGTGAAATAAATTAAAGACTTGAGAAATTTTTTATCATGTATTTAGCCTGAGCCCAATGGGGTATTTACAGTTTGGGGGATATGAAACCTACGCCAAAGATTGGAGGATGTTCTGGCCCCCCTATTTAGATGCTATACATTTATACACCCTCTAAATAGCATGGACAGAACATCAGAGGAACTGTAAAAAACTCTCATATAATATGGGGCATGTGATCAAAAGTATTTTTTAAATTGGTAAACATCTACTTTCACTACAGACATTTATAGGTGGAACTGGGATCTAGTATTCCCACGGGTGCGAAAATTACGTTATGCTTTTTTTTCGACCTACTAATGTCACATGGTTCGCCCCCAAAAGCTCTACAATCTGTTATGTGCTGCTGAGGTTCTAGGGGAACTGTGAGGTGAAGAAACTACAGTAAGCAAATAGGACTAAAAAAATCTACGTTCGAAAGAGTTTGGCAGAACCTGAACCTGAGGTTTTTGATACATCGAAGGGTCAGAAATTGTTGTGGCGCTTTCGTCCACGAACTGGTATGTAGATCAAACTTTACATTTGAACTAGCCAATTTAGCAATTGCAACAAGTGGATCGTAGTTGTATTGCCTTCAAGGCATTTGTATTTCCGTATATTCTAGGCTTCTACTTTTTTGTTAATTTCAGTGCTGGAATTAGGGGGGAATCCAGCTGTTATTGAGCCTGCTCACGGATGCGTTGGACCCCATTTAAATATGTTGATTTTTTCCTGGTGTAATTTGCCAACACCAGGACACAATTCAGTAGCACCCCCATGTTATCTACTTTCTTGTTCGGAGAAGCAACATGCAGCCGTCGAGGCAGCTTTCTTAGTTTAGATTTCAGCTGGGCCCAAAACAAAGGCGGAATGAAAGATGTCATCGGCCCTCCTCCTGTTCAAGTATAATCCTGACTGGGAGCAATCTGGAGCCTAAAGACTAGGGGGCATATTACCAAGGGGGGCGATAGGCAATTATCGCTGCTTTAGCGGCCGTTTTCGGCCGCTAAGCGGCGATAATTCTATCGCTCTGTTAGAAAGCTGTCGCTAACAGCAGTTAGCGGCAGCTTTAGGCGATAGCGAGCGGTTTGGGTCCCGCTTTGCATGTCAGCGATATTTATCGCTAATGACATGCAAAGTGGGCGTACCCAACCTGTTAGCGACTGAAAGCAGTCGCTAACGTCGCTATCGCCTATTAGCAAGGCAGGCGTAGCGATGGAAATATTCCCGCTATCACCAAAAACTAACGTCTGCTCTGACTAGTTCTTAGCCATGTTATCCAATGGGAGGTTGATAACATGGCTAAGAGCATTTTGTCGCTAATGCGAGAATATCACTGTATTCTCAGCGATATTCACGTTATCGCCGGAAAATGTATCGCTTTGGAGATAAACGTTGCTAATAGCACGTTATCTCAGCGATAATTTCCGGCGATGCTTAGCGATAAAAAAATGTGTTGCTAACCCTAGTTAGCGATAAATATCGCTAATCGTTGGTAATATGCCTCTAGATTCCAATGTAATGGTGTGAAAAGAAAGGCACATAGCTTTTCACTTCACAAGTTCTTTAGAGAAACTATGATTTGGAGACACGCTTTTGACTTGGTTGAATCCCTGGATATGCACTGTTCGTGTACTGTGAGAATTTCCGATGTATCAATCGATACCAGTATTCACACTAATAAAAATTGTAATAGCACTTACTAAATTTTTTTAATTTAATTCTTCTATGGCACTGCTTATCCTAAAAGTAGAGCAAAGCCCTTTTCATCACATGCAAACATTATACATTGACAATAGTTCATACAAGTGCGTACATCATGTACATATGACAATGAGGGTTTCAGGATGTAGGGGGTCACACACCGGCTTGACTGGTAGGGATTACCTGCTAAAGGTGAATAGCCACGAGAAACAGAAAGTCAGAATTTAAAACGTAACATAATGCTTGGGGTTGTCTGTCCCCAGTAAGATTCATTTAATGCTACCCAATGAAACCATTTTAGCAGCCTTAAATTATCACCATCTGAGAAAAACAATATGTTTCTAAACCCACTCCTTGCAGTTTGCATGCACACCCTTGATACCAGTTCATAGCTCACTATGCTACATAAGAAGGATTGCAATCTATGTACGACATGTAATAAAAGGAAATCTGTGTAAAAAGCAACGACCCATTTACTTATCCATATATAAATAAAAAGGGTAATCTGTATTAACACTATGGGTATTATTACGAGTTTGGCAGTCCAATCTCCAAAGGACTGTGTCTGTGACCGCTGCACCTGTGGCCTTCCGATCGCCTTATTACGAGTTTCCAGAGGGACTGGTGGTGTGGCTGCAGCAGTCTTATGGTGGTGGGCAATGTGTTCCCATATATATTGATGCCTGTGTGTACATTCCAACTGCATATGTGTCGAATGAAGTTTTTACTTGTTGCTCATTTCATAGTGGCAGAGGTAAAAAAAAATTGTATACGTTGAATGTCAGGCTGCTATTCATGACTCTCCTCACCAGACCATAGCCAAAAACAACGTAACCCCCAATTTATGGGTTCCCAGAGTAAAGTTTGCCAATTCTACCACCAGTTAAATCTAAAATTAGTGATGGTTGATACCTGAAAACATCTTATTTCCAATGAGTGCTTATTTTGAGCCTTTGGTTGCCGGTGGGGGACACCGGGACTCATTTTAGGTAACATGCACTTATTTTCTTCATCGCACTTTTTCGGAGAGAAAGAGTGGGAAAACACACATGGTGGGAAAACACACAAAGTGGAAAAACAGAGGATGAGAAAGACAGAAAAACCGCCACAAAGGGCGAAGCAAGAAGCTCACAAGAGTAAGGTGAACATACAGTGAGTGCCTGGTAGTGGATTAAAGAGACATGGGTGGATTCAACACAGCGCAGCCTTGGTATTCGGCACGCTGACATATGATAGTGCTGGCCACGGGCTTCTGAGCACCGCCCTTATTATCTTTACAAATTAAGCACAGCTTCAAATAATAACTTTTTTAAAATTTTAAACTGACTTTGTTTCTGAAAATGTAGAAGGGTGGTGCGCACTCATAGTTACAGAATTAAAACATCTCCCGAAGTATGGTTGTCTACATTTGCAAGGAGAACAGTTGAGGACATTGGGAAAAATGTACAAGTGTCATTTATTTGGGTACGCCTAACTATCTAGGGCCAGATGTAGGTAATTCCGATTTACCGACTCTTAAATACCGACTCATACCGAATCGGTATTTAAGAGTCTGTAAATTGGAAGGAGGCAGATGTAGGAAAAAAAATACAGATTCTGTAAGAGTCGGTATTTACCGATTCTGGGCCAGATGTAGGAGAGAAAATACCAGTCGGTAACTGCTGATTTCGGCCGTTACCGACCGGTATTTAGGTTTTGGCATGTAGGGGCCATCATTTTACAGAATCAGTAAATTTACCGATTCTGTAAAATACCGAATCGGTAATTTTACCGATTCGTTAAATCCACATGTAGGTGACACTCCTAAAAGTGTCACAGGCCCTTAAGAATCAGTATTTTACCACCCAATCCAATTGGGTGGTAAAATACTGAATTCAGGTGTGCATGCACATCTGTGCATGCACACCTGTGCAATGTGACACACAGACATGCCCTTAGGGCATGTCTGTGTGCCACATGGCACACAAGTCCGGAATCGGGGTGCTAGAGGGTGTCAAAGTGACACCCTCTGCACCCTTGCAGGATTCGGTATTTACTGATTCGGTAAATACCGAATCGGTTTTGCCCATTGATTCCTATGGGCTTCATGGCTCATAGGAATCAATGGGCAATACCGATTTGGTATTTACCGAATCGGTAAATACCGAATCCTACCGATTCGGTAAATCTTAAATTTGAATTACCTACATCTCCCCCCTTCATATTTACCGACTCTTAAATACCAAATCGGTAAAATTCGGTATTTAAGAGTCGGTAAATATGAATTACGTACATCTGGCCCTCTGTAAATACCGAATCTGTATTTCCCATTGATTCCTATGGGCCTTTAAGCCCATAGGAATCAATGTGAAATACAGATTCGGTATTTACAGAATCGGTAAATACCGAATCCTGGCAGGGGGAACGGGGTGTCACTTTGACACCCTGTAGCACCCCAAATGCAGGCTTGTGTGCCATGTGGCACACATACATGCCCTAAGGGCATGTCTGTGTGTCACATGGCATAGGTGTACATGTACAAATGTGCATTTACACTGGAATTCGGTATTTTACCACCCAATAGGATTGGGTGGTAAAATAAGAAATCCTAAGGGCCTGTGGCACTGCAAACTGTGCCACCTACATATGGATTTACAGAATCGGTATATTTACTGATTCAGTAAAATACCGAAGTGGTAAATTTACCGAATCGGTAAATATACCGATTCTGTAAATTCTGACCCACCTACATCTCAAAAGCCAAATACCGGTCGGTAACGGCCGGAATCGGCCGTTACCGACCAGTATTTGGCTACCTACAGCTGGCCCATAGTGCTTTATTGTGGGGCTTTCTGTGAGGCCTACTCCTTCGTGAAGCCAAGTCGTTTTTAGGGCTCGCCTGCTGATGCGCTTCTGCGCATCCCTGGCGAAGCTCTAATGCGGCTTATCCAGTGTTTAACGACCACTGGCGATTCCACTGGCGATTTCTTGAAGTGCATGTGCTTTTTAGGTCATTGCGCAAGCGCAAGCCCTAAAAAGCGCGTGCACAATGCCACCAGCCGCCTGCCTCGCATTACCACATCAAAGGCAGCCCGCCCCCTCCCACAGCTTCTCTAATTATTCAGTGCCGGCCGGCCGGCCGTACTTTACATCACGCCTGTTAGACCTGTTACTTCACATAACGAGTGCGGCTGAAATCCACATGCACGGACACTAAACATATTTGTATTACAAATAAATCGATCACAGTGAATAGTGAATCAAGGCTTCCAAAAATATCAGCAACGCTTCTATTCAGGAAGTGCTCAAGGCTCGCAGAAGGTTCCCAGGGGCACTATACGACCAATGAGGTGCACTACCTGTCCCCGCACACAGTGTTGCTCAGTGCAGGCTGTTACATTGTTTTCGGGACACTATAATACAACGGAGGGGTCTGCTCCCGCTCCTCGCTGCACCGCAATAAAAGCTCTGTGTGATGGCTGCTCAGCCACGGGGGGGGGGCCTTTCTCTCCTATTCGAGCATACAGTTAGTAAAGTCGGGTAGCTTGTCAGCATCAAGAGAGACGTATTGGAAGACTTTGCTTGCCAGCATCCACCTGGGCTATCATTAACTCTTGCCGGGAACCACTGATTTAAGCGTTTCTCTTTTCCTGACATGATGCTCACCATACAGTATCAGTATTTTGTTTTATACTGCGTGACATTTTAATCATCGGTGTGCTTCTTATTGGATTCTTCAGGATTGCAGGGTGCACTTATGTGGCTAATAGCGGTACCTTTCAAACTCCAGAGGGACACCTAGTAACAACCTGTGATACTGCACCCTTTCCCTGCTTTGTGTATTTTCTATTTTTGCTTATGCTAGTACTGGGAGTCCGAGACTCCCTTGTGTCAGGCACAGTAGAACACCCCGTCCATATTACTTTAGTGCCAAGAGACTGCAACAGCAGAAGAAAAGAACTAATGCCTAAACGTGCAGCCCTAGAAAAGGGAGCATAAATGGAGAGCCTGTTTTGTTTTTGCTTGGCAGGAACCACTGCGGTAAGCGATTCTTTTCCCGACACAATCCTCATCAAACTATAAGAATTCCGTTTTCATAATGCGTGGCCCATGTGTGGCAGAAAGCAGATCAAAACGCTGAACTCCAGCCTCCAGTGAGCTAATGCACGGATAAGTTACATTATTTCGCATTTGAGGAGGATCACACATTTTTTTTATACTCATCAGCATTCTTTTGATTGGATTCTTCAGGATTGCAGGGTGCAGTACCTTATGTGGCTAATACAGGTCTAGAGAAACACCTAGCAACAGCCTGTAGTACCACACCCTATCCCCGCTTTGTGGATTTTCTTTTATTGTTTTCGCTACGGCTTGAAGTATGCCACTCCCTTGTGTCCAGCACACTAGAACGGTTAGAAAACTATACAACCACTCTTTTCAGAATTTTCCGTTTTTTGCTGTAGCATGCATTTTGTAAATGATCCCCCCCACTGCAAAAAATAAACAAGCTCCACCGAGGCACCCACATACACAGCTCTACCGAGGCACCTACCACACAGCTCCACTGATGCACCCACCACACAGCTCCACCTATGCACCCACCACACAGCTCCACAGAGGCACCCCCACACAGCTCCACCGAGGCACCCCCACACAGCTCTACAGATGCACCCACCACACAGCTCCACCTACACAGCTCCACCGATGCACACAGCTCCACCGATGCACCAACCGCACAGCTCCACCGATGCACCAACCACACAGCTCCACCGATGCACCAACCACACAGCTCCACACATGCAGCCACCACACAGCTCCACCGACACAGCTCCCCCGATGCACCCACCACACAGCTCCACCGATGCACCCACCACACAGCTCCACCTACACAGCTCCACCGATGCACCCACCACACAGCTCCACCGATGCACCCACCACACAGCTCCACCGATGCACCCACCACACAGCTCCACCGATGCACCCACCACACAGCTCCACCGATGCAGCCACAGATGCAGCCACCACACAGCTCCACCGATGCACCCAGCTCCACCAATGCACCCACCACACAGCTCCACCGATGCACCCACCACACAGCTCCACCTACACAGCTCCACCGATGCACCCACCACACAGCTCCACCGAGGCACCCACCACACAGCTCCACCGAGGCACCCACCACACAGCTCCACCGAGGCACCCACCACACAGCTACACTGATGCACCCACCACACAGCTCCACCGATGCACCCACCACACAGCTCCACTGATGCAGCCACCACACAGCTCCACCGATATAGCTCCACCGATGCACCCAGCTCCACCGATGCACCCACCACACAGCTCCACCGATGCACCCACCACACAGCTCCACCGATGCACCCACCACACAGCTCCACTGATGCACCCACCACACAGCTCCACCTACACAGCTCCACCGATGCACCCAGCTCCACCAATGCACCCACCACACAGCTCCACCGATGCACCCACCACACAGCTCCACCTACACAGCTCCACCGATACACCCACCACACAGCTCCACCGAGGCACCCACCACACAGCTCCACCGAGGCACCCACCACACAGCTCCACCGAGGCACCCACCGCACAGCTCCACCGATGCACCCACCACACAGCTCCACCGATGCACCCACCACACAGCTCCACCGACATAGCTCCACCGATGCACCCAGCTCCACCGATGCACCCACCACACAGCTCCACCAATGCACCCACCACACAGCACCACCTGCACAGCTCGACCGATGCACCCACCACACAGCTCCATTGATGCACCCACCACACAGCTCCACACATGCAGCCACCACACAGCTCCACGACACAGCTCCCCTGATGCACCCACCACCACCAATGCACCCACCACACAGCTCCACCGATGCACCCACCACACAGCTCCACCTACACAGCTCCACCTACACAGCTCCACCGATGCACCCACCACACAGCTCCACCGATGCACCCACCTACACAGCTCCACCGATGCACCCACCACACAGGTCCACCGATGCACCCACCACACAGCTCCACCGATGCACCCACCACACAGCTCCACCGATGCACCCACCACACAGCTCCACCGAACGACCCACCACACAGCTCCACCGAACGGCCCACCACACAGCTCCACCAAACAACCCACCACACAGCTCCACCGAACGACCCACCACACAGCTCCAGCGATGCAGCCACCACACAGCTCCACCGATGCAGCCACCACACAGCTCCACTGATGCAGCCACCACACAGCTCCACCGATGCAGCCACCACACAGCTCCACCGATGCAGCCACCACACAGCTCCACCGATGCAGCCACCACACAGCTCCACAGATGCAGTCACCACACAGCTCCACCGATGCAGCCACCACACAGCTCCACCGATGCACCCACCACACAGCTCCACCGATGCACCCACCACACAGCTCCACCGATGCAGCCACCACACAGCTCCACTGATATAGCTCCACCGATGCACCCAGCTCCACCGATGCACCCACCACACAGCTCCACCGATGCATCCACCACACAGCTCCACCTACACAGCTCCACCGATGCACCCAGCTCCACCAATGTACCCACCACACAGCTCCACCGATGCACCCACCACACAGCTCCACCTACGCAGCTCCACCGATGCACCCACCACACAGCTCCACCGAGGCACCCACCACACAGCTTCACCGAGGCACCCACCACACAGCTCAACCGAGGCACCCACCACACAGCTCCACCGATGCACCCACCACACAGCTCCACCGATGCACCCACCACACAGCTCCACCGATGCAGCCACCACACAGCTCCACCGACATAGCTCCACCGATGCACCCAGCTCCACCGATGCACCCACCACACAGCTCCACCGATGCACCCACCACACAGCACCACCTGCACAGCTCCACCGATGCACCCACCACACAGCTCCATTGATGCACCCACCACACAGCTCCACACATGCAGCCACCACACAGCTCCACCGACACAGCTCCCCCGATGCACCCACCACCACCAATGCACCCACCACACAGCTCCACCGATGCACCCACCACACAGCTCCACCTACACAGCTCCACCTACACAGCTCCACCTACACAGCTCCACCGATGCACCCACCACACAGCTCCACCGATGCACCCACCTACACAGCTCCACCGATGCACCCACCACACAGGTCCACCGATGCACCCACCACACAGCTCCACCGATGCACCCACCACACAGCTCCACCGATGCACCCACCACACAGCTCCACCGATGCACCCACCACACAGCTCCACCGAACGACCCACCACACAGCTCCACCGAACGACCCACCACACAGCTCCACCGAACGACCCACCACACAGCTCCACCGTACGACCCACCACACAGCTCCACCGAAAGACCCACCACACAGCTCCACCGAACGACCCACCACACAGCTCCAGCGATGCAACCACCACACAGCTCCAGCGATGCAGCCACCACACAGCTCCACCGATGCAGCCACCACACAGCTCCACCGATGCAGCCACCACACAGCTCCACCGATGCAGCCACCACACAGCTCCACCGATGCAGCCACCACACAGCTCCACCGATGCAGCCACCACACAGCTCCACCGATGCAGTCACCACACAGCTCCACCGATGCAGCCACCACACAGCTCCACCGATGCTGCCACCACACATCTCCACCGATGCACCCACCACACATCTCCACCGATGCAGCCACCATACAGCTCCACCAAGGCACCCACCACACAGCTGAACCGATGCACCCACCACACAGCTCTACCGAGGCACCCACCACAAAGCTCCACAGATGCACCCACCACACAGCTCCACCGAGGCACCCACCACACAGCTCCACCAAACGACCCACCACACAGCTCCACCGATGCACCCACCACACAGCTCCACCGATGCACCCACCACACAGCTCCACCGATGCAGCCACCACACAGCTCCACCGATGCAGCCACCACACAGCTCCACCGATGCACCCAGCTCCACCAATGCACCCACCACAGAGCTCCACCGATGAACCCACCACACAGCTCCACCTACACAGCTCCACTGATGCACCCACCACACAGCTCCATTGATGCACCCACCACAAAGCTACACTGATGCACCCACCACACAGCTCCACCGATGCACCCACCACACAGCTCCACAGATGCACCCACCTACAGCTCCACTGAGGCACCTACCATACAACTCCACCGAGGCACCCACCACACAGCTCCACCGAGGCACCCTCCACACAGCTCCACCAATGCAGCCACCACATAGCTCCACCGATGCACCCAGCTCCACCAATGCACCCACCACACAGCTCCACCGATGCACCCACCACACAGCTCCACCTACACAGCTCCACTGATGCACCCACCACACAGCTCCATTGATGCACCCACCACACAGCTACACTGATGCACCCACCACACAGCTCCACCGATGCACCCACCACACAGCTCCACCGATGCACCCACCACACAACTCCACCGATGCACCCACCACACAGCTCCACCGATGCACCCACCACACAGCTCCACAGATGCACCCACCACACAGCTCCACAGATGCACCCACCACACAGCTCCACAGATGCACCCACCACACAGCTACACTGATGCACCCACCACACAGCTCCACCGATACACCCACCACACAGCTCCACCGATGCAGCCACCACACAGCTCCACCAATATAGCTCCACCGATGCACCCAGCTCCACCGATGCACCCACCACACAGCTCCACCGATGCACCCACCACACAGCTCCACCGATGCACCCACCACACAGCTCCACTGATGCACCCACTACACAGCTCCACCTACACAGCTCCACCGATGCACCCAGCTCCACCAATGCACCCACCACACAGCTCCACCAATGCACCCACCACACAGCTCCACCTACACAGCTCCACCGATGCACCCACCACACAGCTCCACCGATGCACCCACCACACAGCTCCACCGAGGCACCCACCACACAGCTCCACCGATGCACCCACCACACAGCTCCACCGATGCACCCACCACACAGCTCCACCGATGCACCCACCACACAGCTCCACCGACATAGCTCCACCGATGCACCCAGCTCCACCGATGCACCCACCACACAGCTCCACCGATGCACCCACCACACAGCACCACCTGCACAGCTCCACCGATGCACCCACCACACAGCTCCATTGATGCACCCACCACACAGCTCCACACATGCAGCCACCACACAGCTCGACCGACACAGCTACCCCGATGCACCCACCACCACCAATGCACCCACCACACAGCTCCACCGATGCACCCACCACACAGCTCCACCTACACAGCTCCACCTACACAGCTCCACCGATGCACCCACCACACAGCTCCACCGATGCACCCACCTACACAGCTCCACCGATGCACCCACCACACAGGTCCACCGATGCACCCACCACACAGCTCCACCGATGCACCCACCACACAGCTCCACCGATGCACCCACCACACAGCTCCACCGAACGACCCACCACACAGCTCCACCGAACGACCCACCACACAGCTCCACCGAACGACCCACCACACAGCTCCACCGAACGACCCACCACACAGCTCCACCGAACGACCCACCACACAGCTCCACCGAACGACCCACCACACAGCTCCACCGAACGACCCACCACACAGCTCCAGCGATGCAGCCACCACACAGCTCCAGCGATGCAGCCACCACACAGCTCCACCGATGCAGCCACCACACAGCTCCACCGATGCAGCCACCACACAGCTCCACCGATGCAGCCACCACACAGCTCCACCGATGCAGCCACCTCACAGCTCCACCGATGCAGCCACCACACAGCTCCACCGATGCTGCCACCACACATCTCCACCGATGCAGCCACCATACAGCTCCACCAAGGCACCCACCACACAGCTGAACCGATGCACCCACCACACAGCTCTACCGAGGCACCCACCACAAAGCTCCACAGATGCACCCACCACACAGCTCCACCGAGGCACCCACCACACAGCTCCACCAAACGACCCACCACACAGCTCCACCGATGCACCCACCACACAGCTCCACCGATGCACCCACCACACAGCTCCACCGATGCAGCCACCACACAGCTCCACCGATGCAGCCACCACACAGCTCCACCGATGCACCCAGCTCCACCAATGCACCCACCA
Source organism: Lissotriton vulgaris (assembly GCF_964263255.1). NCBI lineage: Eukaryota > Metazoa > Chordata > Amphibia > Caudata > Salamandridae > Lissotriton > Lissotriton vulgaris. The sequence goes on along the minus strand of NC_141694.1, from coordinate 1,101,823,556 downwards.
CACAGCTCCACCTACACAGCTCCACTGATGCACCCACCACACAGCTCCATTGATGCACCCACCACAAAGCTACACTGATGCACCCACCACACAGCTCCACCGATGCACCCACCACACAGCTCCACAGATGCACCCACCATACAGCTCCACTGAGGCACCCACCATACAGCTCCACCGAGGCACCCACAACACAGCTCCACCGATGCAGCACCCACACAGCTCCACCGATACACCCAGCTCCACCAATGCACCCACCACACAGCTCCACCGATGCACCCACCACACAGCTCCACCGATGCACCCACCACACAGCTCCACCTACACAGCTCCACTGATGCACCCACCACACAGCTCCATTGATGCACCCACCACACAGCTACACTGATGCACCCACCACACAGCTCCACCGATGCACCCACCACACAGCTCCACCGATGCACCCACCACACAGCTCCACCGATGCACCCACCACACAGCTCCACAGATGCACCCACCACACAGCTCCACAGATGCACCCACCACACAGCTCCACAGATGCACCCACCACACAGCTCCACAGATGCACCCACCACACAGCTCCACAGATGCACCTACCACACAGCTCCACTGATGCACCCACCACACAGCTCCACCGATGCACCCAGCTCCACCAATGCACCCACCACACAGCTCCACCTATGCACCCACTACACAGCTCCACCGATGCACCCACCACACAGCTCCACCGATGCACCCAGCTCCACCAATGCACCCACCACACAGCTCTGCCGAGGCACCCACCACACAGCTCCACAGATGCACCCACCACACAGCTCCACAGATGCACCCACCACACAGCTCCACAGATGCACCCACCACACAGCTCCACTGATGCACCCAGCTCCACCAATGCACCCACCACACAGCTCCACCGATGCACCCACCACACAGCTCCACCTACACAGCTCCACTGATGCACCCACCACACAGCTCCATTGATGCACCCACCACAAAGCTACACTGATGCACCCACCACACAGCTCCACCGATGCACCCACCACACAGCTCCACAGATGCACCCACCTACAGCTCCACTGAGGCACCTACCATACAACTCCACCGAGGCACCCACCACACAGCTCCACCGAGGCACCCTCCACACAGCCCACCAATGCAGCCACCACACAGCTCCACCGATGCACCCAGCTCCACCAATGCACCCACCACACAGCTCCACCGATGCACCCACCACACAGCTCCACCTACACAGCTCCACTGATGCACCCACCACACAGCTCCATTGATGCACCCACCACACAGCTACACTGATGCACCCACCACACAGCTCCACCGATGCACCCACCACACAGCTCCACCGATGCACCCACCACACAACTCCACCGATGCACCCACCACACAGCTCCACCGATGCACCCACCACACAGCTCCACAGATGCACCCACCACACAGCTCCACAGATGCACCCACCACACAGCTCCACAGATGCACCCACCACACAGCTACACTGATGCACCCACCACACAGCTCCACCGATGCACCCACCACACAGCTCCACCGATGCAGCCACCACACAGCTCCACCAATATAGCTCCACCGATGCACCCAGCTCCACCGATGCACCCACCACACAGCTCCACCGATGCACCCACCACACAGCTCCACCGATGCACCCACCACACAGCTCCACTGATGCACCCACTACACAGCTCCACCTACACAGCTCCACCGATGCACCCAGCTCCACCAATGCACCCACCACACAGCTCCACCGATGCACCCACCACACAGCTCCACCTACACAGCTCCACCGATGCACCCACCACACAGCTCCACCGACGCACCCACCACACAGCTCCACCGAGGCACCCACCACACAGCTCCACCGATGCACCCACCACACAGCTCCACCGATGCACCCACCACACAGCTCCACCGATGCAGCCACCACACAGCTCCACCGACATAGCTCCACCGATGCACCCAGCTCCACCGATGCACCCACCACACAGCTCCACCGATGCACCCACCACACAGCACCACCTGCACAGCTCCACCGATGCACCCACCACACAGCTCCATTGATGCACCCACCACACAGCTCCACACATGCAGCCACCACATAGCTCGACCGACACAGCTACCCCGATGCACCCACCACCACCAATGCACCCACCACACAGCTCCACCGATGCACCCACCACACAGCTCCACCTACACAGCTCCACCTACACAGCTCCACCGATGCACCCACCACACAGCTCCACCGATGCACCCACCTACACAGCTCCACCGATGCACCCACCACACAGGTCCACCGATGCACCCACCACACAGCTCCACCGATGCACCCACCACACAGCTCCACCGATGCACCCACCACACAGCTCCACCGAATGACCCACCACACAACTCCACCGAACGACCCACCACCCAGCTCCACCGAACGACCCACCACACAGCTCCACCGAACGACCCACCACACAGCTCCACCGAACGACCCACCACACAGCTCCACCGAACGACCCACCACACAGCTCCACCGAACGACCCACCACACAGCTCCAGCGATGCAGCCACCACACAGCTCCAGCGATGCAGCCACCACACAGCTCCACCGATGCAGCCACCACACAGCTCCACCGATGCAGCCACCACACAGCTCCACCGATGCAGCCACCACACAGCTCCACCGATGCAGTCACCACACAGCTCCACCGATACAGCCACCACACAGCTCCACCGATGCTGCCACCACACATCTCCACCGATGCAGCCACCATACAGCTCCACCAAGGCACCCACCACACAGCTGAACCGATGCACCCACCACACAGCTCTACCGAGGCACCCACCACAAAGCTCCACAGATGCACCCACCACACAGCTCCACCGAGGCACCCACCACACAGCTCCACCAAACGACCCACCACACAGCTCCACCGATGCACCCACCACACAGCTCCACCGATGCACCCACCACACAGCTCCACCGATGCAGCCACCACACAGCTCCACCGATGCAGCCACCACACAGCTCCACCGATGCACCCAGCTCCACCAATGCACCCACCACACAGCTCCACCGATGCACCCACCACACAGCTCCACCTACACAGCTCCACTGATGCACCCACCACACAGCTCCATTGATGCACCCACCACAAAGCTACACTGATGCACCCACCACACAGCTCCACCGATGCACCCACCACACAGCTCCACAGATGCACCCACCATACAGCTCCACTGAGGCACCCACCATACAGCTCCACCGAGGCACCCACCACACAGCTCCACCGATGCAGCACCCACACAGCTCCACCGATACACCCAGCTCCACCAATGCACCCACCACACAGCTCCACCGATGCACCCACCACACAGCTCCACCGATGCACCCACCACACAGCTCCACCTACACAGCTCCACTGATGCACCCACCACACAGCTCCATTGATGCACCCACCACACAGCTATACTGATGCACCCACCACACAGCTCCACCGATGCACCCACCACACAGCTCCACCGATGCACCCACCACACAGCTCCACCGATGCACCCACCACACAGCTCCACCGATGCACCCACCACACAGCTCCACAGATGCACCCACCACACAGCTCCACAGATGCACCCACCACACAGCTCCACAGATGCACCCACCACACAGCTCCACAGATGCACCCACCACACAGCTCCACAGATGCACCTACCACACAGCTCCACTGATGCACCCACCACACAGCTCCACCGATGCACCCAGCTCCACCAATGCACCCACCACACAGCTCCACCTATGCACCCACTACACAGCTCCACAGATGCACCCACCACACAGCTCCACAGATGCACCCACCACACAGCTCCACAGATGCACCCACCACACAGCTCCACAGATGCACCCACCACACAGCTCCACAGATGCACCTACCACACAGCTCCACTGATGCACCCACCAGACAGCTCCACCGATGCACCCAGCTCCACCAATGCACCCACCACACAGCTCCACCTATGCACCCACTACACAGCTCCACCGATGCACCCACCACACAGCTCCACCGATGCACCCAGCTCCACCAATGCACCCACCACACAGCTCTGCCGAGGCACCCACCACACAGCTCCACAGATGCACCCACCACACAGCTCCACAGATGCACCCACCACACAGCTCCACAGATGCACCCACCACACAGCTCTGCCGAGGCACCCACCACACAGCTCCACAGATGCACCCACCACACAGCTCCACAGATGCACCCACCACACAGCTCCACAGATGCACCCACCACACAGCTCCACAGATGCACCCACCACACAGCTCCACCGATGCACCCAGCTCCACCAATGCACCCACCACACAGCTCCACCGATGCACCCACCACACAGCTCCACCTACACAGCTCCACTGATGCACCCACCACACAGCTCCATTGATGCACCCACCACAAAGCTACACTGATGCACCCACCACACAGCTCCACCGATGCACCCACCACACAGCTCCACAGATGCACCCACCTACAGCTCCACTGAGGCACCTACCATACAACTCCACCGAGGCACCCACCACACAGCTCCACCGAGGCACCCTCCACACAGCTCCACCAATGCAGCCACCACACAGCTCCACCGATGCACCCAGCTCCACCAATGCACCCACCACACAGCTCCACCGATGCACCCACCACACAGCTCCACCTACACAGCTCCACTGATGCACCCACCACACAGCTCCATTGATGCACCCACCACACAGCTACACTGATGCACCCACCACACAGCTCCACCGATGCACCCACCACACAGCTCCACCGATGCACCCACCACACAACTCCACCGATGCACCCACCACACAGCTCCACCGATGCACCCACCACACAGCTCCACAGATGCACCCACCACACAGCTCCACAGATGCACCCACGACACAGCTCCACAGATGCACCCACCACACAGCTACACTGATGCACCCACCACACAGCTCCACCGATGCACCCACCACACAGCTCCACCGATGCAGCCACCACACAGCTCCACCAATATAGCTCCACCGATGCACCCAGCTCCACCGATGCACCCACCACACAGCTCCACCGATGCACCCACCACACAGCTCCACCGATGCACCCACCACACAGCTCCACTGATGCACCCACTACACAGCTCCACCTACACAGCTCCACCGATGCACCCAGCTCCACCAATGCACCCACCACACAGCTCCACCGATGCACCCACCACACAGCTCCACCTACACAGCTCCACCGATGCACCCACCACACAGCTCCACCGACGCACCCACCACACAGCTCCACCGAGGCACCCACCACACAGCTCCACCGATGCACCCACCACACAGCTCCACCGATGCACCCACCACACAGCTCCACCGATGCAGCCACCACACAGCTCCACCGACATAGCTCCACCGATGCACCCAGCTCCACCGATGCACCCACCACACAGCTCCACCGATGCACCCACCACACAGCACCACCTGCACAGCTACACCGATGCACCCACCACACAGCTCCATTGATGCACCCACCACACAGCTCCACACATGCAGCCACCACACAGCTCGACCGACACAGCTACCCCGATGCACCCACCACCACCAATGCACCCACCACACAGCTCCACCGATGCACCCACCACACAGCTCCACCTACACAGCTCCACCTACACAGCTCCACCGATGCACCCACCACACAGCTCCACCGATGCACCCACCTACACAGCTCCACCGATGCACCCACCACACAGGTCCACCGATGCACCCACCACACAGCTCCACCGATGCACCCACCACACAGCTCCACCGATGCACCCACCACACAGCTCCACCGATGCACCCACCACACAGCTCCACCGAACGACCCACCACACAGCTCCACCGAACGACCCACCACACAGCTCCACCGAACGACCCACAACACAGCTCCACCGAACGACCCACCACACAGCTCCACCGAACGACCCACCACACAGCTCCACCGAACGACCCACCACACAGCTCCACCGAATGACCCACCACACAGCTCCACCGAACGACCCACCACACAGCTCCAGCGATGCAGCCACCACACAGCTCCAGCGATGCAGCCACCACACAGCTCCAGCGATGCAGCCACCACACAGCTCCACCGATGCAGCCACCACACAGCTCCACCGATGCAGCCACCACACAGCTCCACCGATGCAGTCACCACACAGCTCCACCGATGCAGCCACCACACAGCTCCACCGATGCTGCCACCACACATCTCCACCGATGCAGCCACCATACAGCTCCACCAAGGCACCCACCACACAGCTGAACCGATGCACCCACCACACAGCTCTACCGAGGCACCCACCACAAAGCTCCACAGATGCACCCACCACACAGCTCCACCAAGGCACCCACCACACAGCTCCACCAAACGACCCACCACACAGCTCCACCGATGCACCCACCACACAGCTCCACCGATGCACCCACCACACAGCTCCACCGATGCAGCCACCACACAGCTCCACCGATGCAGCCACCACACAGCTCTACCGATGCACCCAGCTCCACCAATGCACCCACCACACAGCTCCACCGATGCACCCACCACACAGCTCCACCTACACAGCTCCACTGATGCACCCACCACACAGCTCCATTGATGCACCCACCACAAAGCTACACTGATGCACCCACCACACAGCTCCACCGATGCACCCACCACACAGCTCCACAGATGCACCCACCATACAGCTCCACTGAGGCACCCACCATACAGCTCCACCGAGGCACCCACCACACAGCTCCACCGATGCAGCACCCACACAGCTCCACCGATACACCCAGCTCCACCAATGCACCCACCACACAGCTCCACCGATGCACCCACCACACAGCTCCACCGATGCACCCACCACACAGCTCCACCTACACAGCTCCACTGATGCACCCACCACACAGCTCCATTGATGCACCCACCACACAGCTATACTGATGCACCCACCACACAGCTCCACCGATGCACCCACCACACAGCTCCACCGATGCACCCACCACACAGCTCCACCGATGCACCCACCACACAGCTCCACCGATGCACCCACCACACAGCTCCACAGATGCACCCACCACACAGCTCCACAGATGCACCCACCACACAGCTCCACAGATGCACCCACCACACAGCTCCACAGATGCACCCACCACACAGCTCCACAGATGCACCTACCACACAGCTCCACTGATGCACCCACCACACAGCTCCACCGATGCACCCAGCTCCACCAATGCACCCACCACACAGCTCCACCTATGCACCCACTACACAGCTCCACCGATGCACCCACCACACAGCTCCACCGATGCACCCAGCTCCACCAATGCACCCACCACACAGCTCTGCCGAGGCACCCACCACACAGCTCCACAGATGCACCCACCACACAGCTCCACAGATGCACCCACCACACAGCTCCACAGATGCACCCACCACACAGCTCCACAGATGCACCCACCACACAGCTCCACCGATGCACCCAGCTCCACCAATGCACCCACCACACAGCTCCACCGATGCACCCACTACACAGCTCCACCGATGCACCCACCACACAGCACCACCGATGCAGCCACCACACAGCTCCACCGATGCAGCCACCACACAGCTCCACCGATGCTGCCACCACACATCTCCACCGATGCACCCACCACACATCTCCACCGATGCACCCACCACACATCTCCACCGATGCAGCCACCATACAGCTCCACCAAGGCACCCACCACACAGCTCCACAGATGCACCCACCACACAGCTCCACCGATGCGCCCACCACACAGTTCCACCGATGCAGCCACAGATGCAGCCACAACACAGCTCCACCGAGGCACCCCCACACAGCTCTACAGATGCACCCACCACACAGCTCCACCTACACAGCTCCACCTATGCACCCACTACACAGCTCCACCGATGCACCCACCACACAGCTCCACCGATGCACCCAGCTCCACCAATGCACCCACCACACAGCTCTGCCGAGGCACCCACCACACAGCTCCACAGATGCACCCACCACACAGCTCCACAGATGCACCCACCACACAGCTCCACAGATGCACCCACCACACAGCTCCACAGATGCACCCACCACACAGCTCCACCGATGCACCCAGCTCCACCAATACACCCACCACACAGCTCCACCGATGCACCCACTACACAGCTCCACCGATGCACCCACCACACAGCTCCACCGATGCAGCCACCACACAGCTCCACCGATGCAGCCACCACACAGCTCCACCGATGCTGCCACCACACATCTCCACCGATGCACCCACCACACATCTCCACCGATGCAGCCACCATACAGCTCCACCAAGGCACCCACCACACAGCTGAACCGATGCACCCACCACACAGCTCTACCGAAGCACCCACCACAAAGCTCCACCGAGGCACCCACCACACAGCTCCACCAAACGACCCACCACACAGCTCCACCGATGCACCCAGCTCCACCAATGCACCCACCACACAGCGCAACCACTGCATCACTCAGCGCAACCACAGCATCACTCAGCGCAACCACAGCATCACTCAGCGCAACCACTGCATCACTCAGCCCAACCACAGGATCACTCAGCCCAACCACAGCATCACTCAGCCCAACCACAGCATCACTCAGCCCAACCAAGCATCACTGGTTCAAATGTGTTCTTTCAATGTTTCAAGCTGTTTTCAAGCTTTCATGCTTTATTACAAATCACAAAAAGATGTTAATATTTCACTTCTGTTCTTGGATTTTCGTCACAATATAAAACACTGTACATAATCTTGACAAAAGTTATTTACAAAAGTTTAAGCTATTGCCATTACAAATTAAATAACTTATTTAAGTATTAATTATTTAAAAAAATTAAAAGCCATTGTTATTTGTAATATCAATACATCTAAGTCACGTAAATACAAAACATGTTGCATTACAAATGCTATAGGTGTTTGCGAAAGTTATAACTATTGGCATTGTAAATGACAAAGCTATTAATTTAGCTAGTTTAAAAAATAACACATAAATAAAAAAAATTCATTTATAAGACCAATAGCTCAAACTTTCCTAATGCGAGCCCTATTGCATTTCCAATGCTTGTTTTTTCGTTGAGCCTAGTTTAAAATCAGCATTTCAAGCAGACAGGAAATATAGGATCGTCGTTTCTAAATACCACGAGAGGGCGCTGTCTGCTTACTAGGCTGAATGCTAGTAGTCCTCCATTTTCTATAATTTCGGTAGTAACTGCAGCGAAGGGCAGGCAGTCTTACAGGCACAAGAACAGTAAAGTTCGGTGCTCATAGAAATCAAACATTCACAATATGGTTCTTGCTTTATAAAAGATTAACTTGTGCTCGAAATGCTATATCATGATCCCATAATGAAGAGAGATTATTTCTTCGCCCGTTGCAACAAGCAAAATCTCTTCAAAGCGACCCATATTTGGAAGGCTAGGTAGGCGATTGAGTAAAAAAGTGGTGAATGAATGGACAGCAAATAATCCCAGGTCTTTCAGGGCTGCTACCGCAGGCTGTCGTGTATGACAGTCAGGAGCCTTATTACAAGCGACTTGTGAGTCACCTGCAATAACGCAACAGTTCCTCAACTGTATAAAGTCATTACAGTCGAGTTGTGTCTTCATGAAGCCTGCTGCCAGAGCCAGCAGCCAAGGTGAAAGGTCAAAGAGCATCATTAAAGATGCAGTTTAAACAACAAAAATAAAAACTGGCTTCTTATGATCATTATTTTCTTTAAAAAATGGTGATGAGTAGGAAGGAGATTTTGCACACTAAATGGCCATTGCAGAAGAACTAGAATACCTCTGCATTTATCTGCATCATAGGTCTCCGCGTAGCTTCAGGGATATGGTCGCTCAACAATACTCTAGAAGTAGCTCCTTGAAGTACAGTCCAGCACAGTATATCATTCTGAGGATCTAGTGACTTTGAAGATGACAGCGCAGCGTGTCTCCATATCTTTGGAGTGGAAGCAAAGCAAACCAAAGACAGGACCACAGGCTTACACACAAACACACACTGTGACAGCCTGCAGTATCTGCAACAGGACCACCCGTATTCACTCTCAATTTGGCAAAGTCACTTGGAGATTGGTCACTCACTCTGCAAACCCCACTCTGTCGCTCATACTGTATCAGTAAGTGGAGCCACTAGACTAGAATGTGGGACTGCTGGTGACAGAGTGGAGGTATATGATAACCGTGTGTTAGCATCCCTTAACCAAGCAGAGCAGAGGCTGGTTTGAGAGTGGAGACAGGTAATGGCCTTGTTTGTTTCAGATGGTGGGAGTGGTGTGTGCAAGTATGCATGTGTTATTGCTTAAATGTTTCTCTGTTCATATGTAGGCATGTGTGCACTATTATGTATGTGTTTTGTATGTGGCTCGTGTTGTGTTCCTCGTTGAGTCGCTGTTTCACCCTGGAAGCTATTCCTGGTGTCAGGGAATGCCAAATATATGTGATTTTCACCAATGTAAGGGGTTTACTTCAGGCAGAAGAATGACTATTCATGACATAATGTTGGCACTGGGATAGTAATGGTAAAACTTGACGGGCATCCTTGGATCAGGCATGGCATAGGGCAGCTACCCTTTCCATATTGTGAGTATGCTTGGCCTTATTGTGGCCATATGTCACATAATTGTAGTCATCCGTGGAATAATAATGTACATGATTGACATGATGTGGTGGTTCTTTTGTAATGTCGATGGAGGCCATGGAAAAATAGTGTGAAGATCAATATCTTCACACTATGTGCTAGCCACAGGATTTACCGAGGATATTTGGCAACGCGAATGAGAAAGGGAGAGGAGAGAGGCGTTTCTCTCTCTGGGACACCGCATTGCAAGTAACTGATTTATGCTTGGCAGGGAAGGGCACTGTGCCTGTGATATATTTTGAACACTGTTTGCAGTTGAATTGACATTTCATCACTAAGATATTGATCTTCACACTATGGTGCATTCTGAGGCCTGCAGTATTTCACTATGGGCCACGTGACCACTAGGAGGCTACAAATTACACTCACCTGTGAACAAGGCGAGGTCGTCAAAACCGGTCAGGAGGTTGAAATGAGTGTTTTGATGCTGACGAGCACTTGACAGATAAATGTCATCTTGCAAGCAAGCCACAGTTGGGCTCTGTCTTTTGGTGCTTTTTGAAACGACAGGATTCTCCGTTCCTGTTAATAAGAGCCCGCCCTGCAGGGTCGGGGGCCCCCAGTGAAATGGAGCCTTTTGAAACAATATATATATATAAATATATATATTCACTGAAAAAAACGTAGGTTTCAGGGGTGTTACAGTTAGCTGGACATTTCACTCGTACAAAACCATAGAAATTCCTCCGTTATAGTTAGATCTGCTAACTATAACTCGCGCACCCGCAATGCACTCTGATGATGTCACATATTACATCATTCATGACATGGTCAGTGACACTGATGACATCGCAGATGACATCTCAAATGACATCACTGATGACATCATCCAGAGATTGTGGTTTTGATGGAAATTTAAATATGTATTATATATATATATATATATATATATACCAATCTGTATTGAAGATTGAGTGGATATATAATTGTCTGGATGGAGGATTTAGAACCTGTCAAACTGTCTGTTTAAGTGAGTAATTAAAAGTGTCTCACTAAATACATGGGTTAGTAACTAAACAATGTGAATGTGTGCATCACTGTCTCTGTTGTTGTATAACCTGCTGCATCAGTTGGTCACTAACTACATGAGTGTCTATATTAGTTATTGATTAGTTGGCTGAGTATTTGCATGGAAGACTGAGTGTGTGTGTGGTTGGGTGGGGGTGTGTAACTCTATGCATAGATGTGTGAGTGGTTGATTGACTAGCTGTATGGGTTTAGGAGCGCATGTGGAAACAGTTGTTTGGGTGACTGAGTGTGTTTATTTGTGTGTTGGTGAGCGAATATATGTCTCAGTGGTACATCTCCAACAAAGTACAAAAATCAAAGGCATTGTATGTGAGAGTTAGTGTATATAAATAATTTTCGTAAAAACCACTGGAGCATATATCTTGAGACATAGCAAAGGCACATCGGGCTACCAGTTCCTACAATTTTTCCAATTTTTTTTTGTATATTGTTTTTTAAAAAAAAAAAAAAATTCCTCGGAGCGCTCCCGGTGCGCGCCCCGCTGAGCTCCCCGGAAAGCGTAGTATTATGAAGCGCCCCAGGGCGCGTACCGGGGAGCGTCCCGTTAGCGCCCATATCGCGAACGAAAACGTGATCGTGACGTATCGCGTAGCCGCTTCCGCATGATACGCACGGCGTAAGCGCACCCGGAAGCACTCCAGCGAATACGATCGCGCAACGTAAACATCCGACGCACTTACGCGACGCGACCCGGGGCTCACGCCCGGGGGCGCGTAGCGTAAGCGTGTCGGGTCATGTGACCTGAAAATAACACTTTTCATTGGTTTATAACAGTTTTGGTTTCATAATGATGAAGCCCCTGGTCTTGTGACCTGAAAATAACACTTCTCATTGGTTCAGGACAGTTCTTTTTTTCCAAATGATGAAAGACCCCACCTTTTTTCCTTATTCTGACTTTGTCCTTTGACTTAGGAAGACCTGTTTGTACCTCTCTGTACCTTTTTGATCTATATAATGGCTTCAGTAGCAGCAGCAGCTGGTGCATCTGCACCACCACCACCACCACAACCACCAAGAGGACCACTTCAAGATTACATTGGTGGTCAACAAGAGGAGGAAGAGGAGGAGGAGGAGGGGGAGGGGAGGAGAAGATGGCTTGAAGAAAACAATACCCCATACCAGCCAAGACCACACATTATATGGGAGTTTTTTTTCGATCCCAGAGGGGAAGAAAAAAGTAAATGCAGCCAAGGTGACTTGCCTAATCTGTGGCATGGAACTTTCTAGGGGGAACCCTAATAAAAAATATTAATTTGGAAACAACACAATGATTAGGCACATGCAGCGCAAGCATCCAATAAACTATTCTGCTGCAGCGATGAGGGAACTGTCCAGAATCCCTCAACAAACTACAAGCACCTCCTCCAAAAGAAAGGAACACACTCCGTCGGGACAAGAGGCAAGAGAGACGATGCCTTGCATTCAGCCTCGGTTTGCAGATTTCCGAATTTTCTGTAAATATTGTGGGAAGACCATCTCCTACGGAGAACAGAGCGTAAAGCTCATCGTCCTTGCTGGGGACAACCACAAATGCCCCAAAAATCCCTAATTATTTTTTTTCTTTTTTTTTGCTCCAGTTGAGCCATTTTCAATTCCATGTTTTTTCGTTTCTCCCCATGAAAAATACAAAAAAAATATAAAACTGTTCAGAAAACCCAAAAAAAGTTTAAAATGTTCAAAAAAAACAATAAAAAAATATAAAACAACAAAAAGAAGAAACAAAACAGTTCTTTTTAGAACTACCTCCAATTTATAAAAAAAGGCTAAATTTTTTAAAAACTCTGTCATTCTTTTTTCCCCATGGTCCGCTCCCCGGTACGCTCCCCGGTGCGCGTACCGGGCGCTCCCCCCGCGCAAATCAAAAAAAAATAAAAAATTCTTGCCACGCTGGGCCCTTTTATGGCCCCTACATCAAACCTAGGGGGTCAGGGGGGGTCTATCCCTGCCCCCTTATGGTCATTTCCCCCTTTTTTTTTCCACCTCTTGTGTCTCTATCCTACCGAGACACAAGATGGCGGCCGGTCCGGACTGTTTCAAATGTTTACAGACACCCGAGAGCCAATCAGCTTTCCGTGCGCACCTCGCGTGGCGCGCCCGGAGCGCTCCCCGGTGCGCGTACCGGGGCGCTGCCATAGATATATATATTTTTTTGAACCTAAATTACTCAAAATCCACTGGAGCACATATCTTGAGACATAGAAAAGGCACATCGGGCTACCAGTCCCTACAATTTTGCCAAGTTTGGTGGAAATCCATTCAGCCGTTCGGGCTAAAAGTGAAGTCGACCGCCCTATGGAAATTAATATGGGGAAAACACGTTTTGGGACCCCCCTTTTATTTCGGCCCCCGCTTGACGAATCCCCCCCAAACTTTCAGGGAAGGAACAGAGCGGAGCGGGCCATTTTCTTGGAGAAATTCGCGAAGATTCGTCTACCGGCGCCAAAGTTATTCCCAATAGAATGTTGCGGATTTCCTATGGAAAGTAGATCCTAACTATAACTACCTACTGGCGACCGCCAGTAGGTAATATATATATATATATATATATATATATATATATACAATTGTAAATAAAACCCGCACACACTCGGCAAACAAGAGACAGACCTTCAATCATGCACAACGAAACGCTAATATTTTATGCATCAATTATCCGGAGGCACAGGAAAACATTGATAACTAAAATCCGCACGCACTCGGCAAACAGGAGACAGACCTTAAATTACACACAGCGAAACGCTTACAAAGTAATCTGCCCCAACGCGGCCAACAATATTCTTCACCGCGTATGATACATTGTAACACTCACCGGCGCTGAGGGAAATGAAACATTGTAGCGCGCAAAGGTCTGACAGCCACAAAACAGCGTGTTTAAACGCAAAGTGAAAGTGAGGGAATCACTGGGCTCTAGGTGCCGGAGGGTTTCTATAGGAACAGAATAACGCAAGGGGGAGGGTGACGTAATTTTAGATTGTGAAAAGAAAATTACTCTTCTATGTCAATTGAACTGAGGCGTCGCCCTACGTTGCCATGGGGACCATGTAGAAAAAAGTTGAAAAAATGTGAAAAAATGTAAAAACAAGCTAGAATGTGCATGAAAACAGGAGTGAAACACGCATGATGTAATGCAATGACTAAGGGGTATAAATGTAACCACAGTCTGTGTAGATGTTGTGAACAAGGCGGGTGCTTACCGCCGAAACGCGTCAAGCAGCCTAATGAGTGTATAAAACTTATTTGGGATCATCTATTTCACGGAGTCAGTGCCTTACTTGCATGCTGAAGTTTGGAGTGTTCCTGATATATATATATATATATATATATATATATATATATATATATATATATATATATATATATATATATATATATATATATATATATATATATATATATATATATATATATATATATATATATATGTATATATATTACCTACTGGCTATCGCCAGTAGGTATATATAGTTAGGATTAATTCCCTATGGGATTTTTGAAAATTCTATGTCTAATAACTTTGGCGTTTGTGGACGGAATCGGCTGAAATTTTCAGGAAAATGGCACATTTTGTTTCTGAGCAGCCCCTGAAAATTTGGTGGGGTTTCGTCAAGGGGGGGCCGAGAAAAAAGGGGGGTCCCAAAACGCGTTTTTCCCATTCATTTTTCCATAGGGCGGTTGGACTCACTTTTAGCTCGAACGGCTGAATGGATTTGCACGAAACTTGGCAAAATTGTAGGGACTGTTAGCCCGATGTGCCTTTGCTAGGTCTCAATATATGTGCTTCAGTGGATTTTGAGAAATTAACGTTTAAATCAAGATATATATCTGTAACAGCGCTCCGGGCAGCGATCCGGTCCGCTTACTTTTCGCGTTTCGGAACTTTGCGCGCAGAAAGCTGATTGGCTCTCCGGTGTCTGTCAACATTCTAAACAGTCCGGAGCGGCCGCCATCTTGTCTCTCGGTAGGATCGAGAGAGAAGAAGAGGTGAAAAACGAAGGGGGAATTTAATGAAAGGGGGCAAGGTATCCCCCTCTTGACCCCCTAGGAATGTTGTTGGGTTGTTGGGGTTATTAAAGGGTCCCGTGGGGAAAAGAAAAAAAAAATGATTTTTCACGGTAGAAGCGCTTCACGGGCCGCGAACTGGGCCGCAAACTGGTAGCGAAACGGGAATTCGCCATTTTGTGCTTCGTTAATTAAATTACTAGGTATAAGGGGTTGCGGGAGACGTATCCTAATCCCCTATGTTTCCTGAGGGTGGCTGAGGAGGCTGATATATGTTGATACATCTCTTCCAGCGGCTGTGCGTGAGCTTTTTTTTTTTTTGCTGCGTGACAGTCCGGAGCGGCCGCCATCTTGTCTCTCGGTAGGATCGAGAGAGAAGAAGAGGTGAAAAACGAAGGGGGAATTTAATGAAAGGGGGCAAGGTATCACCCTCTTGACCCCCTAGGAATGTTGTTGGGGTTATTAAAGGGTCCCGTGGGGAAAATAAAAAAAAAAATGATTTTTCACGGTAGAAGCGCTTCACGGGCCGCAAACTGGTAGCGAAACGGGAATTCGCCATTTTGTGCTTCGTTAATTAAATTACTAGGTATCAGGGGGTGCGGGAGACGTATCCTAATCCCCTATGTTTCCTGAGGGTGGCTGAGGAGGCTGATATATGTTGATACATCTCTTCCAGCGGCTGCGCCATCTTGCCTTTTTTCCAATGCCACAATTTTGTCGTGCACGGCAGCCATTTTAGATGCCAGGCTGGTCCCAGGCTATCACCTACCCCTGCGGATGTAGTTTATGGCCCCAGCTGTAGAGAATTCAGACATGCCAACCCTCCCAATTCAGGCGTGTGACTACTGATTTCAGTGCTAGTCTCCCGCCTCCCGATTTCTGCAAGCAAAAACCCGGGGGCATATTACGAACAACTAGCGATAATTTTTGTCTCTAACTTGTTTAGAGATAAAAATTATCGCCGCACATCGGCGATTTTTATCGCAGATAAACCTTGCTATTATCGCAGAAAAGTCAGCGATATTCATGTATTATCGAGCAAATGCTCTTAGCCATGTTATCCACCTCCCATTGGATAACATGGCTAAGAACTGCTCAGGGCAGGTGTTAGATTTTGGAGATATTCGCGCTTAGCGCGAATATCTCCAAAAGTTGGTAATAGGAGATAGCGATGTTAGGGACTGTTTCCAGTCGCTAACATCTTGGCACGCCACTTTGCATGTCATTAGTGATAAGTATCACTGACATGCAAAGCGGGGCCCAAGATGGTCGCTATCTCCTTTTAGCTGTCACTAACTGGTGTTAGCGACAGCTTGGTAATAGGGAGATAATTTTATCTCCGCTTTCATGGCTTTTAAAGCCAAAAAAGCGGAGATAAACCCCCTTGATAATATGCCCCACGATTCCTTGGGGGTTTCAGCTGACAGGGCTTGGTATTGTGTTACATGGTAATTTTTCCAGGAAACGTCAGAGGGTCGATGCAGGGGTTCTAGAAGAGGTGATAAACCATTTAAGCCTCATGAACAAGCGCATGGTCTTTTCAAGATTTGTGAAGTACTCGGGGCGGTGGTGTGTGTGTGCCCTCTTTCAGGAGCGGGCGGGGGGGCACTGCCAGCAACTTGCCAGGTCAGGTAGTGTTCAACACGTGCATCACCCTTTCTCTGCCTGCTATTGCGCTCCGTGCTTCGGAAAGTAAGAAAAAGAACGTGCATTTGAGTTTGAAATGTCCGATCCTGCAGCAGCACACTTCCAAAGCCCACACATGACAGTAACCCGATTCAAGGCCCTATTCACCCGTTTTAAAAAAAATAGATAACACTCCAACAAAGTAAGATTATAAAACTTTATTAACTTTTAACTATAATGAAGGGAACAAAAACTAAAAACATTTAAACATTTTTCAACTCAAAAAGCAACAATGGTTAGAAGCTGTCTTTTGTGCGAATAGTCCCAAGGCAGCACAACGTGCAGAGTTCTGGACGGCACCCAGGTGATGTCGCCTGGGTGCCGCACTGGTTTTGGGATCCTACAATGCAGCACAGAAAAACAGCGTGGGGCGTCCCGGGTGGTGCGGGGGGAGGCCTCGTCAGTAGCGGTCTGTTGTGCGAATAGTCCCAAGGCAGCAGAACGCGTTGAGATGTTGATGGGACTGTGTCCAGTGTCCCATGGCTGACACAACATGTACGACAGGCACCCAGGTGATGTCCAGTAAACTGCCGCACTGGTTTTGGTATCCTACAATGCTGCTCCGAAAATTGGCGTGCGGCGCCCCGGGGGGGGTGGGGCGTGGGGGAGGCGGCGTGAACGGGCCTCACCAGGTGGCGGCCATCTAGCTGAGTTGCGCCCGCTCTTGCGGCTACAGCGTCTCGCTCACCATGTTGTTGAGTTGCTCCCACTCTTGCAGTGCAGCGATAGGCGGCTGCCACATGGCTCTTAAAATGGCGGACGGCTCCTCGGTTTTGGGCCTGGTCCACTGAAATGGCCCTGGGACACCTTGGAACTTGGACGCTTGCCTGCTAGGGCTTGGGCTCCATTCTCGAAAAGCGTCCCCTCAGCCGTGAAGATTCTACAAAAGTCTTGGGGGCCCCCGACTCCCGCAGGCTTCCGGTGGGGAGCGGCTGCCATGATTGCTCGCGGAATGACCACGACGGAGCCACGAGATGGTGGTGCTCTCATGCTGACGCCAGCTTCAGTCTGAATGATCCAGAAACAAGGTGGGGCTTTCATCGTTTGGGAAAAAAAAATGTTCTAAACCAATGAAAAGTGTTATTTTTAGGTCATATGACCAAGCCTTCCATCTTTAGGAAACCAAAAGTAAAATGAACCAATGAAAAGTTTTATAAACAAGTCACATGACCTGTTATGCGGCATAGGGCTACAAAAAGCGTAGAAAATCCGTTGGCACGTGAGGCGGCGTCAGTAGCGGACCGATGTGCGAATAGGCCGAAGGCAGCACAATGCGCCGAGATCCGGATGGCACCGAGGTGGTGTCCAGCAAATTGCCGCACTGGTGTGGCCATCCTACAATGCTGCGCCGAAAGACGGCGTGTCCAGCTGAGTTGCGGTCACTGTTGCGGTACAGTGACTCGAACGCGCCGAGATCCGGATGGCACCGAGGTGGTGTCCAGCAAATTGCCGCACTGGTGTGGCCATCCTACAATGCTGCGCCGAAAGATGGCGTGTCCAGCTGAGTTGCGGTCACTCTTGCGGTACAGTGAGTCGAACGCGCCGAGATCTGGATGGCCCCGATGTTGTGTCCAGCAAGTTGCCGCACTGGTGTGGCCATCCTACAATGCTGCGCCGAAAGTCGGCGTGGGGTGCCCCGTTGGCTTATGAGGTGATGTCAGTAGTGGACCGATGTGTGAATAGGTCGGAACCAGCACAAGGCGCCAAGATCCGAATGGCAAGTCCTGGATGTTGAGTGCCTCAGTTGAGAGTTCTGAGCAGTGCTTGTAAGACTGTCTGAAGCTTATTTGCACCTGCTGCAGCTTCACTATTGCCCTGGTGTGGCCAAAGGTGGCACATGACATAGGCGGCCGGCTCCCGAGGTCCGGCGGAACTTTTTTCCTTTTCCTTTCTGCTTCTTTTCCTACAATCCGTTTCATCTGAAGACACGACCAGGTCCCTGAATGTGTGCAGGGGGACGCTATTGATTGAATGAAAATGGCGGCTTGACACAAAGCTGACTCAAGCGTTACTGTTGATGCTATACAGACAAAAATTGGTTTTCAGTTTGTACATTCTTCAGGTTTTTTTTTTCCATCCAAGTCTGATTGAGAGTTTGTAGAAAAATGGCTTCAGATTTTCCACATAATACTCTTCAACATTCTTCCTAAATGTAACAATGTGAAACTCACTAGGAGAACGGCTGTTTCTGTTTCCTTTCAAAATGCTGCCAACAATATTTTCTGAATGGAAGACACCATCTTGTAGCATAAAGGGCCGAAAGGGGTTCTGGTCTGGCCGATGGTTGGTGGAGACATTTTGACTATATCTTGGACCTGCCCGGCCTCGCCCAAAATGGCGCCGGTATAAATGGGACTCGTAACTCCTTGCCCGCAAATGTATATCTAGAAAATGTTATTGTAAGTGGCCCTGTCGTATTTTAATTACAAAATGTACGTCCACCGATTCCGCAACTGTTAGACACCTTTGTTCTTGCAACCTAATGGCCCGCTCGTTACGTTCTTCTACAGTGTAAATGTCTCTTCATCATATACGATTTCAGTTTGCTCCGTGGCCGGCCCACGTGGTTATAGGCCCGTATTTGTATACTGACATTTTCACAATAAAGGTTTTTAAAACAAAACACGGTAGTAGTATTTACATTGGTAAAGTTTTTACTTTTAGTCACTGTTTTCGAATCAGTAAAGGCAAGTGAAATAAAGCAGTCCAATTACATGACGGATAAAAGGTATAATATGTAGGAACGCAGTAAAGATAAATGCTTAAGGGCAGTTGTGTTTTTCATGTCTGCAATATAAAGTGATCGATAAGAATCTGATAATCAGGCGTATCGGCGACTAAGACAGCAGGCCGAATGTCTTTTACTCAACGGCTCCGTCATGGAAGGAAGAAACGCCCTTTTTCTCGAAAAAGGAATATATTTTACTTACAAGACAGTTGTAAATTTTCCGGGAAAGTACATTAGCCTGGAATATTATAACATATGTTTGAAAAAAATATATTGTTCGAAAACAATAAAAAGCGTAATTTTTAGGTCATATGACCAAGCTTTTCATCATTAAATTAACAAAAGTAAAATGAACCAATGAAAAGTTTTATTAACAAGTCACATGACCTGTTATGCTTACGTTACGCGCTGCGCGCCGCGCCTCGGATCACTTCCGGGTGCGGTAACGCGGCGTGTCATATAACGCATTACGCGACAACGTAGGTCAAGAATATAGTCAAAATGTCTCCACCAACCAGCGTTCGGAACACAACCCCTTTCAGCAGTCCAAAAAGTTCTGTTAAATGACAACAGAGGGGACAGGCAACAAGAACCATCAGTCAAAGAGGGGAGGGCAAGTTCTTCTCTTCCGGGTCATGTTGGGGCGCTACCGGAACTGATCGAATTGGTAGTCTACAGTGTTTCTGGATGTTTCAGACTAAAGCTGGCGTCAGCATGAGACCACTACCATCTCGTAGCTCCGTCGTGGCCATTCCACGAGCAATCATGGCAGCCGCTCCCCACCAGAAGCCTGCGGGAGTCGGAGGCCCCCAAGACTTTTGTAGAATCTTCACGGCTGAGGGGACGCTTTTCGAGAATGGGACCCAAGCCCTATCAGGGAAGCGTCCGAGTTCAAAGGTGTCCCAGGGCCATTTTAGTGGACCAGGCCCAAAACCGAAGAGCCGGCCGCCATTTTGAGAGTCCTGTGGCAGCCGCCTATCGCTGCACCGCAAGAGTGGGCGCAATTCAGCTGGATGGTGGGCAAGACGCTGTAGCCGCAAGAGTGGGCGCAACTCAGCTGGATGGGACAAGGTTCAGAATTGAAGAGTCATCAAAAGGCAAAAAGTTCCGCCGGACCCCGGGAGCCGGCCGCCTATGTCGGGGGCGATCTCAGGCTACACCAGTGCTATAAGACTTGGGGAGGGTGTCGGAGCCGAGCGTCTTCTCCGAGTCCATGGCCATCACACCGCCCCTCAGGGGCCTCCGTCAAGCTGTTTAGGAAGGTAACATATCACATTGTTTTCTAATGCAGTCAGGTCCACAAACGACACTCACTTACTTTGAGAATAGTGAAGCTGCAGTAGGTGGAAATAAGCTTCAGACAGTGTTACAAGCGCTGCTCAGAACTCTTAACTATGGCACCCAACATCCAGAACTTATGCCATTTGAGAATGGCAGTGACATCGAAGCAACTCAGGGACCAAAACCATTAACGTACTTTCACGTATGAAAATCTTACTTGGGGAGGGGGCAGGAGCGAAGCGCCCCCTCCCAGTCAGCGCCACCACACCGTATGTTGAAAATTTGAAGCCATCGTTCTACAAAGTCAACCAAACTTGGATTGAAAAATCTAGAAAAATGTACAAACTGAAAACCAGTTTTGGTCTGCATAGCATCAGTAGCAACGCTTGAGTCAGCTTTGTGTCAAGCCGCCATTTTGATTCAACAAAGCACAGGCATTGAAAAAGGCTCAAACTCAGAACTCTGAACTATGGCACCCAACATCCAGGAGCTTGCCATCCGGATCTTGGAGCCTTGTGCTGCTTTCGCCCTATTCACACATCGGTCCACTACTGACATCATCTTATAAACCAACGTTATGTAAATAGTTTTTTAATAAAATGTTTTACCCTGTTTCTTTGCTGGTGTGTTGTCTATATTTTTAATATTTGCATAGGGTTTGTCGTTATTTTGTGCGGGATGGGTGATGGAGCCGAGCTGTCTTGCAGCCCTCATGGTGTGGAGCTCAGTTCATCTCACTATTTTCGTATTTCTCATGAAGGGTTGTTCCTAATATTTCTATTTTAGCGAGGTCAAAAAGAGATCCAATTAGTGGCCTACTGATTTTGCTCGATTACTTTAATTTTTTTACACGATTTTTCACTATCTGCAAAGACTAAACAGAGTATTGCGACTTTGTGCTTGTTTGTAAATAGAGAATGATCCAAAGAGAACCAATTCTAAAACAGTAAATGCTTGGACAACAATCAATCAAATGGAGAGACAAGCAGGCACGACGGATTACAACGGGGGTAAAGGCCTGCGTTAACTACCCTTCAGTATCTGCAAAGAGAGAGTACTACTAAGACAAAAGAGGGGAGGGGGGGGGGTGCAGCGTTCAAAGCACATCAGCGTGCATAAATACGAAAATGTTTTTATCTATCACGTACTTGACATTTTAAAGCTTTTCATATTTGCTATTAAAAAACCAATGAAATTCACAGAAAAAACCATAGGTTATAGTGGATATATAGTTAGGAATTTGCATTTACAAAACCTTGAAAATTCAATGAAAAAACCATTGGTTTTAGGCCATATATAGTTAGGGATTTGCATTTACAAAACCTTATTTTACTCGCATAAAACCATTGAAATTCCATATATAGTTATAAGCGCTAACTATATATCGCGCACCCGCAATCCACTGCTGATGATGTCACATATTACATCATTCATGACATGGTTAGTGACATCACTGATGACATCACTGATGACATCTCAAATGACATCACTGATGACATCACTGAAAACATCTCATTTGACATGACTGATAACATCACTGATGATATCATTCATGTGATAATACGATGAACCTCTTCAGACTCTAATATAACCTTAGATACAATCAGTGTAAACAGACACTCACAGACTGTCACTCATCCATGGAGTTACTCACACACCTAGTCAGTCATGCAAAGAATCAATCACACCTCCATTTCCTCAAATATACAGTTATACAAACTTTACTTATTCAAACATATACTAACACATATTTACTCTCTTATACAATCCCTGATACAAGTTCACAATGATCCATACAGCCACTCACACATTCACTGGCTCTTATGCACAGTTATTTATATATGTCAACTCTCACATGTACTGTGTTTTACATATGTACTTACTTTGACATGTAGCACTGAGATATCCATTCACTCACCAATACACTCATGCACACAGTCAACCGCCCATACAGCTGTTTCCACATGCACTTTTGAAACCATACATCTAGTGAATCAACTGCTCACACATCTATGCACAGAGTCACACACCTCCCAGCCACCCACACACACACTCAGTATCCCATACAAATACTTGGGCAACCAATCAATAACCCATATAGTTACTCATATAGCTACTTATCAACACATGCAACAGTTTACAGAACAACAGACATAATGATGCACAAATTAAGACAGTTTAGTCACTAACCCATGCACTCAGTGAGACACATTTAATCACTCACTCATACAGTCAGTCATGCACCTACTAAATCCTTCATCCAGACACTTATATATCTACTCATTCTTCAATATGTAAGAGATATTTTAACTTTACAGAAACATACAGTCACTGGATGATGTCATCAGTGATGTCATCAGTGATGTCATTTGAGATGTCATCAGTGATGTCATCAGTGATGTCACTAACCATGTCATGAATGATGTAATATGTGACATCATCAGCAGTGGATTGCGGGTGCGCGATATATAGTTAGCGCGTATAACTATATATGGAATTTCAATGGTTTTATGCGAGTAAAATAAGGTTTTGTAAATGCAAATCCCTAACTATATATGGCCTAAAACCAATGGTTTTTTCATTGAATTTTCAAGGTTTTGTAAATGCAAATTCCTAACTATATATCCACTATAACCTATGGTTTTTTCTGTGAATATATATATATATATATATATATACAAGATACGTTTTAAATCTATACTTAACTATGATTGATGTATATTTTATATAAGGTTATGTAAACAATCCCTTCAAAGATTCTTCAGTGCACCAAATATATGAATCATCAGAGAAGCTATCAGTCACTGCTTTAATGCCAATTTCCATCTTTTATCAGTGTTTTAATAACATTTGTAGATCTCCCTTATAGCTGTTTGGGTTTTTAAGCTATCCAACGTATCTTTTTATATAATATATTTCATTGCCTTACTGTTTAAATGATGATCGTTTGTTATGTGTATCCAAAGTGACACATTTATGTTTATCCTTATTTTAAAGATTCCATATTTATTGTAATATGATTTGATAAGTACAATACAAAAAAGTACCTACCTACTTATGTACTTATGTATAGTATTTTAATGATATTGTACTAGTCAATATTTTGGGTATCATATTTTTCCATGACAATATTTGGGCATTTTACATTATGACGTACATCTGTGTGGTTACTACTAGTAACCATGAAAGGTGTGGCCTTTATTGTGATTGTATTGTTCACTACTGCAACAATGGTCAAAGCTATTTTAATTGATCAGAAGTAGCTCTCATTATAGAAAAGGTGAACTACATTATGAGCTCTGTAATCTGGTTTATATCAAACTAATTTTAATATCTTTGCTCAACAAACTACTAACTGCTTTATTCATACATTTCATTTTGCAGTAGATTCAGTGTTTTTTCTTCATGTCTGCAACTGTATTTTTTTGGGTGAAAGGTCAAGACAACCAGGATGTATAGCAGTATTAGTGGAAGGTGATGGTATTATCACATGTAACAAAAGGAATAAAATACCCTCTGCCGTTCATTTTAGGAATATTGCACACCACCCTTAAGTTTTATAACCTTACAAAGGAACTCTGCCTTCAGTCTTGTAACTCCTCGGTGCCTTGCAATATCCTTATAAAGTACCACTGGGTGCACTTTATCCCATATACTCCTCATGTATAGCTCCTCGTGGTAAAGCAGTATCCTTATAAAGTACTGTAGGGTGTCATGGTTTGCATCTTACCAAGTATTCTAGGCAGTTGGTGACTTATGGAAACAGAGAGGCGCCCCACTTATGGAGCTGTGCCAGGCCAGTTTACTGAGGCCCATGAGACTCATGGGCAAGTAGGTAATAATTGTGGCAAGTATTGCTTGGATTGCCATGAAACAGAAGATCCTTAAACTACTAGGAGGTCACCGAAGTCCACTCATTTAGTGAGTAATGGGTGGATCAAGGTGTACTCTGTCTTGAAAGTATGTAAATGTCCAAAAACATGTGAGTTTGTTGACATTCACAAACTCCTATATGACCCTTTTTAGCAATGGGCAACAGGGTCAGATGAACTGGTATAGACAGACTCTGACTTTGGTCAATTGAGTCTCAGCTTAGCCAGTAGGCCATGTGTCTGTTGGGAGGGTGGCGGTGGGAGCGCTCAGTATCTGGAACGCATCACTGTGCTGTCTTTTGTCCATGTCTGGTGGTGCTATAGCTGTTCGAATATGACTTTACTATTGAGCACATTGCACCCATGAGAGGGAGGCTGTGTCAGTGATCTAGTGAGTGCAGCTTCTTTATGGTTTAGAGTCACATTAGTGTCTGACTTTCCAGTTCAGTTCCGCCTGGTAACCCTTTAGGTCGAGCATGCAACAGCGAATGCACAGCATGCATTCTCGCCTGCCAGAGGTGTTGTTTACAATAAAGGATTAGTAGCTCACCCATTGCTTAGCATTTTCACTCTTTTTTGCTAACTCCTAATTGTCCAGCACATGCTAAGAGTCACTTCCTTTCCTTTCTGTGGAGCATGGACCAAGCAGAGATTGATTCAAGTTAATTAGTGTCCTTCAGCTGCTCACACTGTGATTGAGTTGTTATGTCATAGTTGGGTTAAAGGTGCTGTGACATCATTTCACATGATATCATCATTATGCTAAGTGGTAGTTATGAATCCTGGAAAATCCAACTTTTTTCTGAACACAGAATGTTGATAAGTATTTGAATGAGAGAGACAGAGATCATAAATATCTACAATTGCTTGTTTTCTAAACATTTAGAAATGGTTAAAAAAAGAACACAATGAGTTGAATTCAATGTAGATCACTTCGATATACTAGAATTAAATTGAGAAACATTAATACGCACCATATGTACGTTTCTTAGAGTGTATCTGTTCTATTTTTCCCATAAATTTGTTAAACTTTTCTGCAGATTATCATTTATTTTTATCTAGATTTGGTGTATCTCTAGTTATGAGGACACATACATACGCATGATGATGAGTCATGAGCAGATTGCTGGTTGGAGGAGCCACAGCAGTTTAGAGTGAAACAGTGTGGATTGTCAACCATGTGACGAAGGAACTTGGATTTGCAAACCTATGAACGACAGAGCATGACAATGAATTAGTATGAGGCAATACATGACATTTTCTACTAGCGTAGGCATTTCAGAAGTGGGCAAATCTCCATGTACTCAGTTGGCCCAAGAATATAGATATAGCTAAGATTGTTTCCTAGCTAAATGTTGTTGGGGCTTCATGGTATGAGTCTGTCACTCTTTATTTGTTACCTAAGTGTTTTTGGAGAGTTGTAGGTGAGAAATGGTTTCATTAAATCAATGGGACTAGCCCACCTAAGATCATTGATTTGCAAGAGAAGGGGGTAGGCATGACAGGAAACATGGGGGCAGTTTATGATAGGATTTTCCTATTGCAGTGGAGAAACCCCCTCCACTACATCTGCAACAGGTTTGGTGGTGTCTATTTTGTATACACTCCCAGGAAAGCGAGTTGATCCTGCTCTTGACAAGAGTGTACCTCCGACTGTTTCCAGAGTGGGAATGGTTTGGGAAAAGGTTGGGCATGGCTTCCTGGAACCTCAGATCATCTGGGAGATTTACTGACAAGAAAAAGTACTTGTAAGTACATTTGTACAAGTACGTGTACAAATGTGGGGTTTACACATGCAAATAGCTTTAAGAATTGGATCCTGTTGCGATCTGAGATGAGGCAGTGGGGCCTTCAAGTGGGCGACACATGCAACATATTGTCGCTGTATGCGGATGATGCCTTATTCTATCTGGCTTCTCCGAGAGAGGCACTCCCGAGATTGCTACTGCACCTGGACCATTTTGGCGTGGCGTCGGGGTTGCGGATCAACAGGAGTAAGTCCCTCCTTTTCCCATTATCGGGATTTGTGGAGGTCCCCCAGGACGAACTGCCGGATCTAGGACTCCGCTGGGAGCATACCAGTTTCCGCTATCTGGGTATTCAGGTGGCCTCTTCCATGGAACAGTCCCTGGCCCGTAATATAGATAGGGTCATTGCGTCTCTCCGGGCCTCTGTGTCCTTCTGGAACACGCTCCCGCTGTCCCTAATGGGGTGACTGGCCATATCCAAAATGGTGATGCTGCCAAGGACATTGTATGTCCTTCAGAACATGATGTGCCCGCTCCCGACAAAGATCTTTCGAACCCTCAACACCCTGCTCACCTCTCTGCTCTGGGCGGGTAGGAGGAGCAGAGTAGCCCTCCGTACCCTAGTACGCTCCTACGAGGAAGGCGGCCTGGAGGCCCCACGCTTTGATCTTTATTATTATGCGGCACAGTTGCTCCCGGCGGCCAGATGGTTTGCGGACGCGGAGCTATGGGAGACGCAGTTGCTGGCAGGAAGGGCAACAGTGCAGGAACTACAGAGGGCACTGATGCATGGGGCAGGCGCTGACACAGGACTGCCTTATGTGGTCAAACACACGGCGGGCGTTTGGCAACGCGTCATAGAACGGGTGCAACGATCAGCCCCGTTCCACAGAGATCTGCCACTCTGGTGCCTGGCCCCTATAGTGGAGTTGGAATATCAGATGTCCTTTCGGGAGTAGAGACTGGGGGGCTGCGAGGTTCTGGCTGATTTGTATCCCTTGGAGAGCTTTGTGACCTATGAGCAGGCAGTGGAGTCCTTTGGCCTAGGCAGCGGACAATACATACATTACCAGGCACCATAGTACGTTCAATTTGGCCACAGTGTCCGGAGATTCCACAGATGTCCCATATGTTGCATATTATATTGTCCTGCAGAAGAGGGTGTAGACTAATAACTTTGCTATATGCAGCTATGAAGCGGGACTCTGGGCAGCCGGTGCCGCCGGCATGGGCGGCTTGGGAGGCAGATTTGGGAACGGATCTGACACAGAGTCAGAGGGCGCGGGTGGGGGCCCTCACACGGAGGGTCTCTTGTAATGCGAGATTTAAACTTATCCACTTCAACTTTCTGCATCGCGCCTACCTTACTCCGAAGTCGATCAGTCGTTTCTCGGACAGCGATAGAGACAATTGCCCTAGATGCGGGATGGGGGTGCAGGATTCTTGCACCTGGCTTGGGAATGTCCGTTGGTGGGGAAATTCTGGTCCGAGGTGGTAGCCCGAGTGGGGACCACCACAGGACTCCGAATAGAGCTCACGCCCATACATTGTCTGATGGCATTGGTTCCGAAGCCAAGGAAGCGGAAACTTTCCTATAAGCTGTTACAATTGATGCTAGTGCTGGCCAGGCCCAGGGTTGCCATTACGTGGATGGGACAGCGGGCCCCGGAGGTGGTTGCATGGCTCAGAGATGTGAAAGAATGGGCACTGGCAGAGGAAACGCACATGCAAAGCACAAGGAGGGATGAGAAACTGAACGAGGATTTGCTAGCGTGGCGAACCATGTGTATGACCGGACTGACGGCTGAGGGGTCCTCGTCACCCAGTGATTCTGAGGGGACGAGCGGGGAATTGTACTCTGAGTGTGACTCGGAGGGAGAAGAGGGAGGGGCCCAAGGTGGGGTTCCGGGATATGAGCAGGATGCTGTGCCTGACCAAATGTCCTCACGAACTTTAGAGTAAGCTGATGTTCCACCGTGTAACTGCATTGTCTTGTAGAATTTCAGAAGTCGTCATTCTCCGTAAATGTGCCATAATGAGTCCATCGATCTGTGAACAAAAGTGTGTGTTGTGTTTTTAAGATGCCATGGGGGGGGGGGGGGGGGGGGTGAGTTGTATTTTCTAACTGAAAACTGGAAAAAAAAGTTTTAAAAAAAAGGAATTGGATCCTGAATTGTGTGGCAGTTCTAAGGATGCTGGGGGGTTATGGAGCAGATTAATGTCCAAACATCCTTATCCTTGTAGTTTGCTCTGGCATCAGCGGGAATAGACAGAGACAGACAAGGATATTCTACTTAGTTCTACTCTGTCATGGGTTCTTAAGGTCTCACAATAGGTTAGTGAGCACAAAGCAATACCTGAGAACTCAGAGTCACATTTGTGGGGATATCAGGAATCATATTACAAATATTTGATTATGTTTTTTGGCAGAGCAAGCTTTTATTAGCCAGAAATGGTTATATAACAAGGCTTAAATAAATAGTTGTCAGTACCCCTACACTAACAATGAAGTACTCGAAGAAATTGAAGGCAAAATATAAAAAAGCAGTATTTGTTAATCATTGTTCTACCTTCCAAAGCACACCATCTCTTAGTCTCAATAGGTAATTTCCAGAACAATTTTGATTTGGCAAAATAATAGGTGCTCAAGACCCACGTACCTCTGGCCTTTGTGGTTACCAAGATCTGATGTTGTGCACATGAAACCAAATCATCTATTCTATTGCTGCTGATGGGGTAGTTCTGCATTTAACCAACATCAGCTTCTTTTCTCTTCCCACATTTCTGTCTTTGTGTTCACAATGTGAACAGGGCTCTAAAATATGATAGATGGTACAGGTAGTTTGCTCCATGAGGTAAGCAATCTGCTAATTGTGAGCCAGGGATTCAATACTTGTGACTAAACAGTCCATTAGTTGGCACAAGTATGACACCGCTTGTGGATAAACAAGGAACCAGGTACCCTTGCCCACAATCTCTTACTAGCTTCAGCAGGCAGCTGGTTAATCACTCAACAGAAAGACACTAACTGTGGGCGAGCAGAGCAGTGGTTGTCAGCTAAAATGACTCAATCACAAAAATGATCATCAGTGCAACATAAGCATGCATCCTGAAACTATTCATGTATACTACCTACATGACATTATTATTGGCATAAACAGTTAATTTGCTAATATGTCCTACATAGCATAATTATCTACATATAGAACATCATCTATGAAGGTGACAAACATGTGCCTTTTGTTTGAGAGGATCATTGTTTGAGTGGTAACCCCCATATTTATGCCCATTATCATCGCCACACCTCTGGGTGGGTACAAGGAGCTCTTACCGGGGGAAGAAAGATTCTGCCATGTTTGATTTATGTAGAAAGGAGTGCTGTGGGATAGTTTACAGCAAACCATACAGATAGTGTTTGCAAATGTGAGTAAGCTCAGCCCGGCAACCTTTACCCCATTGGTCAGGGAGTGGCCAGGAGTTTCCCTAACCACTGGTTGTCACTGGGCATAAATGTGCCACCACATGTACCCTCTTCAGATCCCTCCTGGACCTGTTCAGAATCAGAAGAAGATCTGCCCTGCTGTCTGAAGAACCTGAAGGAAGAAAATACCTACTTGCCTTGAACCTAGGAACCGAAGTAGCCCCAAGGGTCAGTTGGCTGACCTTGTGTTAAGCTACAGGGACTCAACAAGCTTCCAGAGGTCTCTCTCCCTGCAACTGCCCAGCTGACCAGTTCCAAAGGAACCTGTGCTACACCGTTCTGCTGGCTTCTGTAGCAGTGA
Source organism: Lissotriton vulgaris (assembly GCF_964263255.1). Classification (NCBI taxonomy): domain Eukaryota; kingdom Metazoa; phylum Chordata; class Amphibia; order Caudata; family Salamandridae; genus Lissotriton; species Lissotriton vulgaris. Next base: position 1,101,792,701 of record NC_141694.1, on the reverse strand, counting down.
GATCTAACCCCTAAGTGGAGCCACCCAAGTCCTAGATCCTGGACTGGTGTTAGAGTGTACTACTCCTGCCCACACTGGAAAAGCTGGAACTTAGAAACTTTTTACCAACTTTCTCCCTGAGGAACCGACAAAGAATGGGATTGACTATGAATTCACAGCGTTAGCACCAAATCACTGGTTGGCCTCAGCTTGCTGGTTTACCCCACTGAAGGAGATCTGACTTCTAGAAATGTTTCTAAGCCCAAATGTAGAAATCTTCTTCGGAACTAAGCAGCAACTGGTTGACCCCACGGCCTCCATGGGTGTCAAACTTGGACGTTGTCGCCTCGGATGACAGCACCGGGACCCTGCTGTTCAGATACCCAGTGTCATCAGTCCCTGATCCGTATCCAGCTTGCAGCCCTGGCCCACCATCAAGATATACCACTTTTCAACATAAAAATGTATTTTTGTTACCAAAAAGTTTTTTATTTAGTTTTTTTTTTAAGTGGGAAACATACATACATACATAATACTTACAATGTGGTTAGCTTGTATAGGTTATATTATTTGTCTTTAACAAACATAAGTAAGATTCATATTTATACAATAGTCATGTTAGAGGTATTGTTGATAATTATTTCACTGAAGGAGGAAATGGGAGAAAAAGAAGATAGAATGTAGTTAGCCAAACTGTAGGAGGTTGTATCAAAGGTGTTGAATAGGTATTGTAATGTACCTCTTAGAGGAACATCTCTAACAGAATCTTGATTGGTCTGTTTCTGTGAATAGGGCAAGGGTCATGACTATGGTGGTTTCACATTTTGAATGTGTATGTCTAACTTATTCCACAATTTATGTGATGATTGGGTGTTAAAGTTCATGTTGAATATTGAGTTGTCTGCACTTCTGGCGAAACAGACCCACCCCTACCAGATGTGGTGAGATGGGTTCTAAAATGAATTCCATTTGCATAATATATTTGTATTCACTACAGGTACTAGTAGATCTAGTAGGCAAAGTTCATTAACATTTGGTTCTGGAGTAGGTGTTAGGGACCATGGGCCCTCCTTAAACATTTCAGAGCCAGAGGATAAACTTTCCACGAGACACACCTGGGCCCTGTACCCCACCCACTCTCTATTGTGGTAGCCTTAACATTTGACTTTGACCAGGCTAGCACAACCAGCTAACCACAGTTGCCACTTTGTGCTTTTTAGAGCAATTTATATTTATACAAATACAAATTCATATCTTTGTTTCTACTATCATATTTTTAACATTTTGGTGTCAATTCATCATCATCGCATTAAACTTTATTCCAGCTGAACAGCCATAAAAGTGCATACAAGATAAAAAGCATAGCAATAACATTATTTAAAACATTTAAAATGTAAAAATCACACTTGCCCAAGGCCTTATGGTTACACACTGGAAGCATATGACACATCCTACATTGACTCAGTTAACCTTTATTCTTATAAAGATACATTTTTATATACAGAGTAAAAAGTATTTTGAGATAGCTAAGTGCAAATCAATTTTATGTCTACCATATTCAGGATGTAGACGAATGCGTACAATGGTGCTAAAAATGGGAGTGGTAACCTTCTTGGATCAGAGCTTACTAATTTCTCAAGCGACACACAGAATTTTGTCTGATTCTCCACATTACTAGCAGGTACCAAGTAAGTGCATATAACAACATTTTGGTGGAATCTGATTTTAGTATCCTTAGGGCCACTTTGTGTTCTCTAATGCCCATATTCCGACATGATAAGAATATCCAACAATGCCTACTGCTACTGTAGGCTGGGCCGAAGAAAAGGACGTGCTCAGTTGTTTCTTAAAAAGCACCACAAGCCGGGCATTACCTGTCTTCAGCCCTTTACACTTTTGCCCACTTACCAGTAAACGAATATAGGAGTAAAGTCTCATATTGGAGAAGCAGATACAGGTGCCTAGCTAATGGGGGCTCAATCTCGTCCAAGAAATCCTCTCTATCATAGAGTTCCTTAATTGAGAGGAAAGCATCAGCCAGGGACCCTGATTTGACCTGCGCATGTGATACAGTGTCTTTACATTACCAATAGGCTGGTTTCATGTTAGACTTGGGGGTCACCCCGGACTCGCCAGGGGTGCTCCACAAGTTTGCCTTTTCAAACTCTGTCAAATTGACCATTTACATAACTCAGACAGGGTATATTGCAGGAACCCACATACCTAAGTATTTCTTCTTGGCCTAGCCAGTGGGAGTAGAGCTCTGGGGTGGCCCAAATTCTCGTCCAATAGAGAATGGATCTTAATCCAATTTTCTTTGTGAGAGCTCTAAGCACAAGGTCCAGCCTAAGTGAAAGTAAAGGAGTACTTAATGGAACACCCACTAACTGGCGCATGAACCGGTTTTCTACTCTGGCTGGTGTAGGCACATCCATATGGCTCCACAGCTCTGCACCATAGGAAGCAATTCCTAGGTGCTTGATGTTCGTATATCTGTAAAGCCGGGGGTGCAGGACGAAACTGCGAGTTAAACATCATCTTGGGGATTCCTCCCACAACCAGCTCCAACTTTAGCCTACACTGCATAATATATTTGTGCCACCCGAGATGTTCTGTGAGTGTAATGCCCGAGTAGGAAAAGGTACGTACTTACTGAAGTGGAGCCCCCACTAGTGTTGGATTTGCCCTGGTTGTATGTCCTGGATTCAAGACTTTGGGCCAGATGTACAATTCTTTAATTTAGTGCATCGCAATATGCGACACATTGCGAGTCGCAAATTGAGAGACGCTAAATGAAATGTACATCAGTGTGTTTACACTGTTTTGCAATTCCCAATGGGGTCGCAAACTACGAGGCTCATTAATATTAATGCAAGCCCATTGTGAATGCCAACCCTCCCAGGGATGGTGGTCTGCTGGATTGCAGACCACGATGTCTGAGACTGATTTTTAATGAAGCATTTTTTTTTATATGCAGCCCGTTTTCCTTAAAGGGCAGGCAGCGGTGCCCCTTCCCATTTGCACATGCATTACCATCTACTCGAAGTAGGTGGTAATAGCGAGTGTTTGCAACCGCAATTGCAGTCACAAAACATTAGTACAATACATTAGTACACAAAACCTATTTAGCGAGTCGCAAAAAATGTGCAACTCGCTAAATGGGCTATGAACATGTCTAACATATTTTTGGATGCACAAACGGGTTTGCAAACCCATTTGCGCATGCAAAAACGGGTCGTACATCTGGCCCAGAATATTTGGTTTTAGCCACATTTATCTCAAGGCCTCTCTGGTTGCAAAAGCTCCCGAAGTGATCCAAAAGCTTTTAAATTAAGCCTGACTGCTTAATGCCAAGCTACCAGATTTAGCTTAGAGAAAGTTGTGTTTCGCCCTGAAAAGGATTGCGAGTATTACTTAAAGTGGGTTGCCACCCCCTAAACATATAACCCAATTTCTTACAGCTGTCAAAGAGACATCATAAAATATAAATGCAATAAATCCAAGGTGCTTATAATGGGCAAAGTAAAAAAGCAGATAGTTTCATTGACTAAGTTTCCCTCATGTGTAAGCCACCTAGAACGAACCTCAATCAAGTAATGCCCAGTGGGGTGTGGGGTAGGTTGTGGTGTGGTTGCAGTCCAGAGCATTTTCTGTCTCAGATCGGCATGTTGACTAAGAGGCAGATTTACAAGGCCCTTGCACCACTTTTGCGCCACTTTTCCCATGTTAAAAATGACGCAAAAGTGGCACAACGGCTTTGTAAATAAGCCCCTAAATCTTTAGTGCCAAAGGTTCTAGAAAACCCATATCCGGGCCTTGCTCTGGAAAGAAATCCAGAAAACGTATCAGGCTGACATCAGCTGAGAAAGAGTCTAAGTTGGTTGGGAGCAATAATTCATTGTTATCTTGCACTGCCTAATTGTGAGTGCAGAAGACATGCACAGAAAAAATACATTTAAGCATCAAAAGGAAAAGAACATAGTCCATCCTGACAAACTGCTGCTTGATTAAGATGAATAGGCAGGTATACTGCTGATGAAATTGAGAACAGGTCACACCTCCTTGCATGTCACAGGAAAGGCATAAGCAGAAGATATAGCCCACCAACCATTGAAATATTTTTGTTTCAGTATTAACAACTGCTGCCAGCAGGTTACTACTATCCCCACTCTTTGTAATCGATTTTAAGAAATGGAGCATAGTTAAACTGTATTAGTATTATTGTATGGCATGCATTCAGATAGCCCTATAAGCAGGTGTGACCTTGCCATCATAATCTTATTGACACACTTTAATTTTTAACATACTGGCAGCATAATATCATATATATTTAAACTAATTGTTACGCATTAGAAATCAGAAACCGCCCCTTCCATTAATATTCATCAGGAGATCAGGACTGAAGCTGAGATCAACTGCTACAATTAAGATTTCACTGAACCCAGCACAAAGGCTTATTTCAGGATAGCTTTATTTACACAACAAAGTCTTCTGTTCTACTAGGAGCAGCCTACATCCAAATATAAATAAAATACCAATGCTAAATGTTGGTTTTGATGTAGTCAAAATACTTTTTACCAAGCTTCACTTACAGACAACAAAGGTGCAGTGTGGGCAGCAGAAATAGAACACCCCCTACTTCCCCAGGACTGGGCCATCGCCAGTTTCTCTCCCAAACTAGTGTCATCCTTAATGTGAATGTCATATTTGACGATCCAGGCCTACAGTCCACCCCACTCATTGATTAAAAGACATAGGGCCACATGTATCAAGGTATTTAGGAAGCGCAAACGGTGCGAATCGGGAAATTCGGCCGTTTGCGATTCCTAAATATCTTTTTTGTATGCATCAAACATTTTTGTGAAAATCGCTATTTTTAGCGAATTCCAAAAATGCGATTGCTTTTAAGGAATCGCAAATTTGTGATTCCTTAAAAGCAATGCATGATTGCTTTTTAAATTGCGAATTCGCAATTAGGGGGTGCAAATTACCACGAGGGTGAACCTCGTGGTAATTTGCGAAAAAGTTTTAAAATGCTTAAAATTGCATTTTAAACACTGTAATGTTACAGACACACATGTCCTTAGGACATGTGTGTGTGTAACATGCACTTAAAAATGCATTTCAGGGGTGCGGGGGGCATTTGGACCCCCCTGCACCCATGGAATGCATTAACATTTTGCGAATCGCTAATAGAAATTCGCAAAATTTCAATGCCTTCCCATTGATTCCTATGGGCCTTTTGGCCCATAGGAATCAATGGGAATTGCGAAATCGCAATTTGGAATTCGCATAATACTTGCGATTCGGTAAAAATTGCGATTTTCACTGAATCACAAAAATTATGCGAATAAATTGATGCATCCCATTTTGCGATTCCCTATTTTTCGCAAATAAGGAATCGCAAAATGACCCGATGATGCATGTAGCCCATAATCCCGCTTGATTGTTTGTAGGCTTTGTTTTCAGTTTCTAGGATCATTGGGCCACCCAAGTCACAGATTATTGGAATTTAATGACTGCATTTTCTGTGCAGAATCTGGAGTCTGTACTACAGTGTCAGACGGTAAATGTGGGCTACTGTTTCTCTTGCCAGCTGGGTAGTAGGGTGCTGTGCAAGTTTGGAAATAGGCTTAATCAAGTTATACTGTGACCTGCTGACAAGGAGAAGCTTGGCTGTTACACAATGTGGAAGAATGTCTCTTCCTGGAGCTTCCATTAGGCTAGACATTCAAGCATCCTCTATTTCTAAGCTAGCTCCCACAACAGTCTGGCCCCCCTTCTGCCCAGCAAATAACTGTGCCTTTTGGCCAGGGTGACACCACAGACCGGACCAGGTTCTGGTGATTTTCGCTCTTCTTTTGTTCCAGTTTTCAGTTTGGAGGTTCTCAACAGTGAGAGTTAAATATTGTGTGCAGGCTCCAGCAGAATCTTGGAGAATGGTTCAAATAACGCTGCAGGAGAGGAATGATGTCTCAGACAACCCGTGATAGTGCGGGAAGAGTCCAAATTTTGACTTACACAAATGGGCTCCAGCTCTGCACCAAATCTTCCCTTAAACAACAGATCTTTGCCACCATTTTTGATTGGAAGCTAAATCAAATCGTGCCAATAATCATCATAATTAACAGTTTGTAAGTTCAGTCAAAAATGAGAGTTTTAAATTGGTTTTGAAAACCTTTATTCTCTTAAAGAGATTAGTAGAATCCTTGTTGTCTTTTTATTTAATTAGTAAGTCAGAAAAATCAGTTTATAGAAACGTATCAATAAAAAATATGGTTTGAGTCATCAAGATTAAAAAATGAGAAGCTTGTTCCATTAATGAATTGGTCCCTGTTCTAACTGGAGGTCTAAATCAAAAACTGATAGTACCCATAAAGAGTTCTAGAAAAGCATAAGATCAAAGGAGCATTAGATTTGAAATTAAATTAAGTATTAAAATTCCTCATGAAGAGCAATTCATGGAACTCAGCCAAGTCTCATTATCCAAAGAGCATCAGCATACAGTTGCAGTAGCAATCTCTACATATAAACCTCAACAGGAAAGTATATGGAACAGATGTATCAGTAACTACAACCGTTAAGGACAGGAATAAAAGGTAGTGTCACCTCCAAAGTGGCAAGCAAATGTTTTAGCCGTCAGCAGTACCCACAACAAAACAGCAGAGCCTAGAAAAGGAGAGTGCTATCTAACTAGAAACACATACTCTCATCAATGACCCGCTACCTGCCTATCCCTATTATCACTCCCATGCTCCCCAGTAAAACCCTACAGAAGATTCGAGCCCCAGCAACTAGAGGCTCAATTGATGCAATCCCGATTCCGCCACTCATCACTTATCACATATCACTTATCACTAGCGTGATGCCTATCCCTATCCCTATCCCTATATGGCAGCTTCGCCATACCTTTTTTTCTATTTTCTATTGGTTATAAGCACAAGTACAAACCACAGCCCTCGCGACTGAATTGCAATAAATCATCACTCAACTACATAGGGATAAGGTTCGATGAAGCACTATCCTTCAAGCAACAAGCAGGTACTGTGGCAGGGTCCTGTTTCAACATCATTAAAAGTCTCAGAAGATTCTTTGACCTTCTTCCCCTAACAGCCAGAAAGACTGTAGCAGTAGCTCTCATTACATCTCGCTTGGACTACTGCAACAGCATCTATGCAGGCACAAACAGAGCTGTTCTGCACAGATTGCAGATGGCTCAAAATGCCGCCGCTCGCCTGGTGCTACGGCTACCCAGGAAATCATCTGCCTCAAAAGCACTCAAAACCCTGCACTGGTTACCCATCCACAAAAGAGTGCTTTTTAAGATCCTGCTCATCACTTTCAGAGCCTACCACCAGTCAGGACCTACATACCTGTCCCAAAGGTTTGTAAGATACACTCCCCCTCGATCACTCAGATCATCCAATCTCAACCTACTTGCAGTTCCCAGATTCAGACTAACCACGAAAGGCGGAAAATCCATCGGAGTACTGGGAGCCAGGGCCTGGAACAAGCTCCCGCCTCAGATGCGCCTGATACAGTCAGAAAAACTGTTCCGGAAAATGCTCAAAACTTGGATTTTCAATACTGAAGACTCATCCTGCTTAGCTTTAATCTAATTCCTTCCTTCACCTATACACCTTGCTCTATCATTAGGATCCTCCCCAGCAGCCGCCCTACTTTCCTTCCCTGTTGAGACAGCGATGTCCAGCGCCAAGATGCTCCCTGGAGTGTAAGCGCGCTTTAGAAAAACCCTTTCACATTCACATTCACATTCACATCCCCAACCCATCCACTACAGAAGATCCAGCCCCTCCTAAGGCTGAATTCGCTCTTTGAGATCAGAATAGAATAGCTGGTCCTGATTGTAGCGCAACAGGCGGAGTTGAACTCGAAGGAGCTACCCCCCCCTCCCCCTCCAATCAGAAATAATGCCAGCTACCAACAGCCTCAGCCCCCCTTCTCTCAATTTCCTCAAACCTCCTGGCCTAAACTCCTTCTCCATCATTTTTTCGATTTATATATAGTTTTCCTATGGAAAGTGAATACAAATATGTAATCAGCAGGCTCTGGGCCTTTAGGTAAACATGTCCATTATTTTTTCTAGAACGTTGGTCTGCGTTTCCCTACTTGTGATTGGGACAGAATAAGCTCAAACTGTGGGTCGAAACCCACTGGTGGGTCCTTGCCGAGTTGGGAGTGAGCAATAAACATTCCTTTCAATTCTCTGTTAATCTTGTGCAGGGCTGGACTGGGAACCACAACCAGCCCTGGCAAAGTGCTCGGTGGAGGTGCCGTCAAGCTCTTTGCCGGGGCCAGTTTTCGGCCGATTTTGGTACAGGGCCGATTCTGCAGCTATGCTACAAAAACGGCCCTGTAACAAAAACGGCCCCCAGGGGCCCAAAACTGGCCCCCACCCGTGCGGCGCACCGGGGGATTGCCCGGTGCCCGCTATGGCCAGTCCGGACCTGATCTTGTGTCATTTGCCAGTGCTTCAAAGACCAAGGCCAAATATTAGGGTAGGGCTTCTGGCAAATTACTGCTTACTCTTTTAACATGACTCTGACGGCAAAGTGAGATGAATTTGTAAAGTGTATTTTGTGACAATCTTGCTGGAGTACAGGGAGTGTGAAAAGAAAGGCTCTAAGATATCGTTTTGGTGGCATACAAGATGTAAATATATGTAAATCAACTGTATACCTTCAGCATTTAGGAAAGCAATTGTAATTCTAAAGTGTGTTGGAAGAAGAGGTTTTAATAGAATCAAAACTAACCAAGGCAGTTTACTTGGTGATGCAAGCCTGACTGGAAGCCAATCTCCACTGAGGACACCATCCGTCTGATGAACTCTATCTACTCAGGATCCCCCACAGACCCTTGCCCTCACCACATCTTTAACAAAGCAGACTCAATTATTGCACCGCACCTCCGAGACGTCATCAACTGCTCCCTCAACTCCGCAACATTCCCGGAAAGCTGGAAACATGCCGAACTCAGCGCCCTCCTGAAGAAACCCACAGCTGACCCCACCGAACTCAAAAACTATCGCCCTATCTCACTCCTTCCATTCCCGGCCAAAGTCATCGAGAAAGCTGTCAACAACCAGCTCGCCGCATTCCTCGAAACCAACAAATCCCTCGACTCCTCACAGTCCGGCTTCCGAGCCAAGCACAGCACCGAAACTGCCCTCATCGCAGCAACTGACGACATTCAAACTCTACTGGACAATGGAGACACAGTCGCCCTCATCCTCCTCGACCTCTCTGCAGCCTTCGACACAGTCTGCCATAGCACCCTTCTACAGCGCCTCAAAAACATCGGAATCCAAGGAAAAGCACTGGAATGGATCACCTCGTTCCTCTCCGGAAGAACCCAGAGAGTCCGCCTTCCACCATTCAAGTCAGAGGCCACTGAAGTCATCTGCGGCGTACCTCAAGGGTCCTCACTCAGTCCCACCCTCTTCAACGTTTACATGAGCCCCCTCGCGGCCATCGCACGCCAACATAACCTCAACATCATCTCCTACGCCGACGACACTCAACTGATCCTATCACTCACCAGAGACCCTAACACGGCCAAAACCAACCTACACGAAGGAATGAAAGAAGTAGCCGAATGGATGAAGCACAGCCGTCTGAAACTGAACTCAGACAAAACAGAAGTCCTCATCTTAGGTACCTCCCCCTCCGCCTGGGACGACTCTTGGTGGCCAGAGGCCCTTGGAAAAGCACCCATCCCGACGGGCCACGCACGGAACCTGGGCGTCATCCTGGATTCCTCACTCTCGATGAACAGACAAGTCAACGCCGTCTCTTCATCTTGCTTCAACATTCTTCGCATGCTCAAAAAAACATTTCGCTGGATCCCTACCGAAACTAGAAAAACAGTCACCCACGCTCTGGTCACGAGCCGACTGGACTACGGAAACACCCTCTACGCCGGCACCACCGCAAAACTCCAGAAAAAACTACAACGCATCCAGAACGCCTCAGCCAGGCTCATATTAGACATCCCGCGTAAAGAACACATCTCTGATCACCTGAAAAACCTCCACTGGCTCCCCGTCAATAAGAGGATCACTTTCCGGCTCCTAACCCACGCACACAAAGCACTCTACGAAATCGGACCCGAATGCCTCAACACACGACTATCCTTTAACACCCCCTCCCGCCAGCTACGATCCTCCAACCAAGCCCTTGCCACTGTACCTCGCATCAACAAAACCACCATGGGAGGTAGATCCTTCTCCTACCTAGCAGCTAAAACTTGGAACTCACTTCCCACTCACCTTCGCCTTACTCAGAACCACCTAGCATTCAGAAAGCAACTCAAAACGTGGATATTCGACAAGTAACTCCGCACCCTTCTACAAGCGCCTTGAGACCCTCTGGGTATGTAGCGCGCTATATAAATCTTTTGACTTTGACTTTGACTTTGACTTTATAAATATTTACAGAAAACCGATTTCCACACATTGTCATTTGCGTGCTATATAGTTTATTAGAAAAAACTGTATGTCTTTGCAAATTTATTGGCAATTTTAATGGCAATTGTGCTGACGGTAAATGCCAATGCACTACCACACAATGCTTTAGTTATGTTCAAAAATCACCCGCATCATGTCCATTAACCCCTTCCATACAGGGCTAATTCCCCCGCAGTGCGGGGGAGGGAGGGGCCGCACGCGGCGCCGCGGTACTCATGACAAGTCCATCTCGTCATGCTGCACAGTGGAGGTGTGCTCATGACGAGCTGGACCTGTCATGACTCCGCCCACTCCCACAGGACGCCCACACAGGCGGGGATTTAGCCGCGCGTGGGCCGGCCGCGGCAGTTATGGCGAGCTCAGCTCGTCATGAGCACAGCTCCACTGTCCCTCATGACGAGCTGAGCTCGTCATAAGCATGCAAGGGGTTAAAGGTAAGTAGGTTACAAACGTTTGTCATTCTGAAAATTGGGTCATGGTTCAAAAATGTTTAGGAAATACTGGACTAGGCTGTAATTGAGGCATTCATCACAAACTGTAACTCTTACGATGGTCCAGTCCCTCCACTGTAAGGAGGCTGGTCATCTTATTGGAGTCAGTATCAGAATGACAAACAGATTGAATACCAGCGAATGCAGTCACTATCTAGGTAATAGAACAAATACTGCAATTTTTATGTGGCTTCTTCCAGTCTCCAACTCCTAAATTAACTGGATTCTGGAACTATGGACCAGGCCATAACCCACTACAAGGCACATTGGCAGGTCATCCCCCTCTGTTTTATTCAGTGGTCCCGCCTTTGCGTGAGTGCCTTTGGTTGAATAAAATATATAGTAGATTATTATTTTCGGGCACCACGCTTAGAAAAAGAACCTTCCACTCATCTGAGTCCGACACTATTTAATATCTACGTGTCGGACCTTGCAAATGTCATCAAAGCATTTGGGATGAGCCTGACCTCCTACGCCGATGACACCCAATTGGTACTGGCTATCAAAGGGGACGGGGAGGAAGTGGCCAATCGATTCACGAGAGGAATGATGGCAATAGGTGACTGGATGGCCACGAATTGTCTGAAACTCAATTCAGAAAAAACTGAAGTGGTCATCTTCGGTCACCTCTCCCCGGGCTGGTCACCTGTCTGGTGGCCACCATCTTTCGGTCCCCCGCCGAGTCCAGCTAGCAAAGTGAGAAATCTAGGCGTCATCTTCGATGCTGGCCTCAATTTTATGGCACATGCAAATAAAACTGCGGCTTCAGCTCATATGAAATTGAGAATGATTAGGAAAATACTACCTTTCCTACCGAACACGGCCGGGAAAACACTGGTCAGCTCACTAGTCCTGTCCTTCTTGGACTATTGTAACGCTCTATGCTTAAATGCCCAAGTCCGAGTGACAAATAAGATGCAGTCAATCCAAAATGCAGCCGCACGAATGCTGGCTGGGATCCCCAAGTTCGCACCAGTTACAAACATCATTAGGGATCTCCATTGGCTCCCGATACGCAGCCGTATCAAATTCAAATCGCTGTGTATTGTTTACAAGTCACTCAATAATCAAGGTCCCCACTTTCTCAAACAGAATCTTCTCCATCATGTCCTAACCCGATCTCTTCGTTCCTCTATTCAGAACTTCTTGGCTGTGCCTCGCACTAGAACAGTCACCTGGGGCGACAGGCGTTTCCTGGTTGCCGCCCCTAGACTCTAGAACACCCTTCCTGCACATATCCGAGCAAGTCCCTCCCTGTTCACATTCCGCAAACAGCTAAAGACGTGGTTATTTGACCAATAGCCTTGTATATCTTCTTTACCCCAGTTGCTGATCCATCCCTTAATTAGCGCCGAGACGCCCACGGGTATTCGCCGCGCTCTACAAATGTCAATAAATAAATAAATAAATCTTCCTAGTGATACCACCAGCACAAATCAAAAAAGAACAAGTTGTCATGCAAGTGAAAGATCATTTTTTTAGCCCCAGGGATTTCCACAGGGTTCCCGCAGACTGACGTAAATTGTATGTGTACATTGAGATCCACTGATGTAGCAACACTGTTTATAGCTTCATGATTGAAATGATAATCATTGGTATGATTAGCCGAAACACAGCTCAACAATGCAATTATGTACGATTGATGATCCAGCGTCCACTAGGTTCAGCGTTCCTGAACCAAGACTGAGCTCCCTTCCACTTCTTCACCATGGGTGGTTATCACATTTATTGGTGCCCTTGAAGGTTTGTTGAGCGGCTGATTGTTAGGGTGACTGAGATTCTTGCTATTAGTTTAGCAGCTTTTGCTTACATTTCATAAGGTGGAGTCATCAAGAGGTCCAGATGACACAGGCATTTGTGACTCCCAGCAGGGTCCTGGTTCCATTGTTGATAAAAAAAAGAGTTTGGTCACACCTGCAGCCTGAGGGTTTCTGTGCTCCTAGGATTCCCTTCAGAGTGTCACTGACTGGAGGGCAATGGTCTCTGAGGAAGTGCTCTGGCTCTTTAGAGCACCGCTGCACGGTGCAACCCTCCGGTATGCCTTCTTGTTATTCTAGCTGCTTTGAAGATGTGAGAACCATAGGGGCAATTGTCTCTCTCTTGCCTCTCATCTGAGTGACTACCAGCAGCAACGGCTGATCTGCAGACTAGGGTGGCGCTCAATTGAGGGCTTCCGATGAACTCTCACCTTCTGGTGATGAATCTCAGCAAATGGCACCCAGATATTTGAGACGATGCCTGGTCACGTGAAACCAGGGATTACAGGGTGACATGCTCAGGCAGGAGCTCAAAGCCTAGCATTTCATATGACTTTTCTAAGGCCAGTAGTCACCAGGACCACCGGGGCCCAACCAGAGAGTTTCCCCGTATTAGGCATTCCTATCCTCAGATTGGGCCAGAGCCATTAGAACACAGGACCTCTGTTGTGACACCAGGAGAACCTCAATCCCTCTTCAGCTCTGCTGAGATCTTGGAGGAATGTGTCTGCAGCACAAAAGTGAACCCCACCAAGAAAACCAAGTCCAGTCCTGAGTGAAGCAAAGACAGTAACCCACCCACCAGGGTGGTAATGGGGTGCCCCAGACAGTCAGGTAAGACCATTGTCAACCTGAGCAAGTATCAAGACACCCTTGCACTGGTGACCGCAGCAAGAGGGTTGTGATGAGGGAGTGCAGACACAGCTTGCCAAGGAATGTGAAAAGAGAAGGCTGCGGCTGCAGGTAGAGGGCTTTTAATGGAGATGCTGTGCCTGCTTTTAGTGAGCTGTGAAGCAGGGATGCAGTGCTGGCTTGAAGAGGGCTTCTATTGGGCAATGTGGGGGCTCCTTGTGGAGGACGGTGAAGGGGTATTTTGTGACTGAAGGTGAGGGCAGTGAATGGGGTTATTAGAACTGCACACTCAGGGGCATTGATGGCAGACAGACAGTGCTGAAGAAACAGTTTTGTGACTTAAGGAAGCATTTTATCAAGTTCTGTTCCAATATCATGTAAAGAAATAAGGGTGGAGAGTCAGGAATAGTGTGGTGAATGTAAAGTGGCGTGACGTTATTGAAAGCAGTTGTGAAGCCATTGCAGAGAGAAACTCTGGAGTGACTGCAGGGGCAACTGAGTGCAGTGAACGTACGGTGGGATGTGCAGTACCTGCTGTTTGTGGTGACTGCATGCCACAGTGGCAGGCTTGGACTGTTCTGTAAGGCAATCTGTTAGTACCCGAAGGGCTGGTTTGACAGGTCAGTGTAAAGGTTGCTTTTTGGCTGTTGTAGGGCCTACTTTATGGTCTGGTGGGCCAGTTTCAACTGTTGATTTCTGATATTATCACAAACGTTGTCTGCAGCAAGCACAGCTGCATGCAAGCTCTCATACCTTGCAAAGCACATACACAATTGTCTTTTCAAGTTTAAAACTGCACTGATTTGGAAATATGAGCCACGTTTTTAGCTATCTGATTAGCAAATTGGGGTCCACTTTTAATTTGGTGCCCGGCCCTATTTCCTTTCCCATTCCAACTTGTGAAGGTGGAACATGTGCATTGACTGCAATGAGCCGAAATGGTGTGATTGTGAGGGAACAGTGAAAAGTGACCGGAGAATTCTGTGTATGATTGTGAGGGAACAGTGAAAGTGACCGGAGAATGCTATGCATGATTGTGAGGGAACAGTGAAAGTGACCGGAGAATTCTGTGTATGATTGTGAGGGAACAGTGAAAGTGACCGGAGAATGCTATGCATGATTGTGAGGGAACAGTGAAAAGTGACCAGAGAATGCTATGCATGATTGTGAGGGAACAGTGAAAAGTGACCGGAGAATGCTATGCATGATTGTGAGGGAACAGTGAAAAGTGACCGGTGAATGCTATGCATGATTGTGAGGGAACGTTGAAAAGTGACCAGAGAAGCTATGCATGATTGTGAGGGAACAGTGAAAAGTGACCGGAGAATGCTATGCATGATTGTGAGGGAACAGTGAAAAGTGACCAGAGAAGCTATGCATGATTGTGAGAGAACAGTGAAAAGTGACCGGAGAATGCTATGCATGATTGTAAGGGAACAGTGAAAGTGACCGGAGAATTCTGTGTATGATTGTGAGGGAACAGTGAAAGTGACCGGAGAATGCTATGCATGATTGTGAGGGAACAGTGAAAAGTGACCAGAGAATGCTATGCATGATTGTGAGGGAACAGTGAAAAGTGACCGGAGAATGCTATGCATGATTGTGAGGGAACAGTGAAAAGTGACCAGTGAATGCTATGCATGATTGTGAGGGAACGTTGAAAAGTGACCAGAGAAGCTATGCATGATTGTGAGGGAACAGTGGAAAGTGACCGGAGAATGCTATGCATGATTGTGAGGGAACAGTGAAAAGTGACCAGAGAAGCTATGCATGATTGTGAGAGAACAGTGAAAAGTGACCGGAGAATGCTATGCATGATTGTGAGGGAACAGTGAAAAGTGACCAGAGGATGCTATGCATGATTGTGAGGGAACAGTGAAAAGTGACCGGAGAATGCTATGCATGATTGTGAGGGAACAGTGAAAAGTGACCGGAGAATGCTATGCATGATTGTGAGGGAACAGTGAAAAGTGACCAGAGAATGCTGTGCATGATTGTGAGGGAACAGTAAAAAGTGACCAGAGAATGTTATGCATATAGTGCAGTGAAACGACTGCGTGGAGATGGGTATGTAAGTTACTGCAGGGCTAAGGGGAAGTTGTGCTGTAAGTGCACCTTTTTTTTAAAGTGGCGAGAATGCATTTCCCGAGACTGCGCAGGTGAAGCTCAGCAGCAGATTTGAAAGCCACCCTTGCATGTTCCACAAGATACCGTGGAAAAGTGGCAAATGTCAGATGTGTCTAACCGTTCAACGAATTGAAGTATTATTCTACATAAAATGAAACTCAAACGAGAAAAACACCAGAATTAGTCAGATTCAGAGAGATTAATTAGCATCTTGTCATTAACATGTGTTATTGCCCCACTTTACAACTGTCACATTGAAATTAATTTGATTGTCGGATCTCTGTTGATCTCCATATGAATATATCATCATTGGCAGTTGTCCCCGCACAGTATTTTATTTTTACCAATCCTGAAATGCCATTTTGACATGCGCAGTTAAAAAAAAATTGTTAACAGAGACTTTGATTTTTGAACAATGAAAAGACAGAACTGAATTCAAAATGCTAATTTTGTCGCTATTTTGGGGAACAGATCTGCCTGGCCCTCTGATTGCCTGGCTGCAGAGATAGTCTACAACCCCCGAAGCCTTATTTATTTATTTGAAACGTTTATAAAGCGCGAACATGACACGAACGGGTATCAAAGCGCTGTACAAAGGAGTGGAAGTGAAAAGAGGTAGAGGCATGAATACAACACCATAAACGACCTTAACAAGCACAGATACAAAAAACAAGAGCAACAACCCATCTTTTGAGACATGTAAAGTACCAGAAGAGCAACAAATCTTATGAAGCACGCAGAGAGACAAAATTGCAACATTGAACAGAGGTATCAAAGAGTATCAACAGAAAATAAAAGTTGGTTAAGGTGGCTTTGGGACTGCTGCTGTAGCCTTAGGGCTCAGAGGTGCATTGCTCTGCTGTTTTTATACATTTTGATTGCATGAATTTCTCCTTTTGTATATTCCACGTTAACACTGTCCTGGTAGGGTGTTATCCACTCATTGAACATCAGCATTCTCTTAGTTTGTCAACTAAATAATACAGATGAGGGCAAAACAGGGCTAACCAGGCCTGTGATTGTTGAACGTTATAAGGATTTGGGAGTATTAGTTCAGGGTGTGAGTATCCACCTCAAATAATAATCACAATCATTGTCAGGGTGCACCCTTAACATCACTAATCCAACCAGAGCCTGTCGTCCAACAGCTATGGCACAGAGCAGACAGGCTTAACTTAGAGTCAATGTGTAAAGTATTCTTGCAGTATTGATTGATTGATTTAAAGATGTATTTGTTGATTAATAAAAATGGTTACAGAATAACACACAAACAATTTCTACAATTAAGACTTGTGCAATAATATATCTTCAAATTCATAAATTCAAGCTCTGTATGCTCCTACTGTCCTTACGTCAAGATCCCATTCGGTTGTTCGTCATAGTTCCAACATTGTACTTCCTTCATTTAAATCGCCACCATTCCAATCTAACCTGGTAAAGGTAGCGCCCTTGTTAGGATCCCATGACAGGAGTTCAAAGGCAAACAGTGAAAAATGGGCGACTACTTTTAAATGGCTCCCAAATATTTTTCTATAGTATTAATATATAGCATTGATTATACACTTATAATTCTGCATTCCATCATACAGATCTATGTACTATACAACCTAAAAAGACTTGGCGGCACATCTATATTGCTTCAGCCTCGCTAACCTTTAACTGAGTTACTCTCCAGCAAAGAAGTTACTTTCAAATTGAGGTTAAAGGTTAAGGATTTCTGTTACAAAGTGCCAAATGGTGCATTCCATTTAAAGTGCTTAATTCCATTGCTGCTAGATCTATATGTTTCATAAGGCTGCACATTGATTGTAGATGAGTCCCTTGAAAACGAGTCAACATAGCTTCATCAACTGTTCTTACTCTTATTTCAATAAAGCATGGATTCAAGGGCCTCCTGCACAGATCCAACACTAAAGAACATATACATGTTTCATGTGACAGTGATTCCATTCCATGTCCGAGGCCTCTAAAAAAATTACATTATGTTTCTTTGTTTAGTTTACTTCCATAGTTGAAGGTCAGGATCGGAATAAGAAGAAATCTTAGTCTCATAGAATGTATCAGGGGTATAGTCCTATACGACTGTGGCTCAGGAGAAGAAAATGACGATAACAACAGATTTTGATTTGCTAATTTAGATAAAGCTTCAATGCTCTTCGCAAATGAGAGTGCAGAATGTCGTGCTGCATATTTGAATTGGGCATACCCTTTGTTTGTTTTCTATTCCTTCATCAGCATCATCGCCTCAAATATTTTATTCATATTGAATATACCATTAGTAGTGTAGTAGTAGTATTATGGATTTATTTTCGAATGCTCCAAATGTTCCTTCCAAATGTAATTTTTAGTGAGAATTGTTTTCAATCTGAAGCAATATTTGATGAACTGATGATCCACAATTGTTGTTTCCAGATTGATTAAACCAAATTCCAATCTCAGCTGACTAACCAAAGCACTGTTAGGAAGGCTAGACACTTCTATAACTGCAGTTGAGAGTATTTCTTTCAAGATCTGTGTGCAGTGCAGCCCTGTACATGAGTCAGTCATAAGTTATCACAAGGATAACCTTTTGCCCAGAAGAGCTCTAAAATGGAGGAGCCAGACAGACTGTGTAAACTTCTACACAATTTTCTAAGATGTTGTAGGTATCGTGCACAGTTATGCATAGGTTGAAGTTGTCTCTTCATGTCAAGCTTTTTGTCCCATCAAACCCCCAAGTATAAATATGCATCTGATTGGATTATGTTTTCTCCTCCTGTCATCCAGGTTTCACAATAGTTTGATTTTCCAAAATTGACTATCTTGGTTTTTATTACATTAAGTTTCAATTAATTTCTACATTGTTTCTTTGGAGGGATGATAGAGCCTTTTGTAGTTACAAGTTTAAATGGGAAAATAGTGCCAAAAAGCATTAGGCACTAATAGCTCTACTTTACTGGTACATAGGTGCAAGTAAAGGCAGACCGCAATGGAGCACAGGTTGGATACAGAAATTAGTTTTTACCAGGTCCAACGTTTTACCTTCGGACCCAATCTCTGAAATGGAAGTCAAAAATCCTCAGAGGGGCAATGCAGCAGGTAGTGGCTAATAAGGACTCCACATTGTCGGACAGTTGCTGGGCAAGGTCTTGGTGAAGCTGTTGACTTCTGGCAGGAAATCCCTGTGTGGGACAAATTAGAATTTTTCACCGAAGGAAGGTCCCTACTTTATGCTTCTTTGACCTGTGAAGATTTCCACCTTCGGATGTAGTCACTTTTTTGGAGCTTGGATTCTTCCAGCAGGGCAAGGCTGCAGGCTGTAGCCATAAAGGACTCCACAAGGCTGGATACCTTCCCTGCGAGGTCCTGCTGAATCGGTTTTGTTGCTGAGGAACAGCTCTGAGTGGGCGCAACCTAAATAATTGACACAGTGGCAATGCACCTTCATCGGACCAGTTTGGCAGGTTAGTACCAACTCTCCGTAAGTCTTTTGAGTCCAAAGGAGTACACTTTGACACCAGCCAAGGGCCGAGGAACTTGGGGACAGCACTTGTTAATCAAGATACACTCCATTAGAAGGCAGCAACGGGTTCCAGGGCCGGTCAAGTTGGAACTGGTCAGCTGGGAATTTGCAGAAAATGCTTCTTGTAGCTTGTTGTGTCCCTGTAGCTCAAACACGAGGTTAGCCATATGCTCCTTGGAGTATTTATTTTTATCCTGGGTACATGAGGTAGAGCAGATCCAGCCTTTGAGGCTCTTTTCAGGATACAGACAGCAGGTCTAGTCCTATTCTGCTCTTCTACAGATCCAGAAAGTGTTCTAAGCAGGGTTCCATCTGTGCCACATTTATGCCTGGCACCAGACTGTGGGTGTGGGTGAAGGCGATGACTCCTATCTGCTCCCTAACCATCAGGGTAAATGTTTCCACGGGCAACCCTACCCCATTTTACAACACTTCCTGTGTGCCCTACTGCAAACAATACCACAGTGCCCTCTATGCCAAGGGCTGAAGAGTTTCACCCATGGGCATGGACTGTTTGCCCACACAAGAGGTGTGGCCATGGAAGTGATCAAACACTGCTCTGTGGTCTCTATACCCATTTCTTGGGGTAGCTTTTTTCCCACTGAGAATATAGGCAGTTTGGCTGGGGAAGGGATGAGAACCTTGCCTAGGTGTCAGCTGACATTTAGCTATGATAGGCTAGGCTTCTTTGAAAATAATTAGCTTCATGGGCACAGCCAGATGCTCCTCCTTCCAGAGGATCAGAATACATCCCCACACACAAGGGGTTTTTCTCAGTTCTGGGAGCAAGTTTACACCTCTTCAAGGGATCTAGGCAGCTGTCAAGTGACAGTTTAGCTCATTTAAATGTGCATCCGTAGCCTTTAGGCAGGGAAAGGGCAATTTCCTAAAAGTACCTTTTCAAAATATTTATAACAAACCGGGCTTCACCAGTGAATTAGTGTTGTAATAATTATTTTAAAAAATTGTAGCTGCTTCCCAGCTGAAGATACTTTTATTTCATTTAATGTTGTATCCCAATGCTTGCCTGTGGAGCAGCCAACCTTGCTACAGTGAAACTAGGCGTGTAGGGCCTTTTCACTGTAAAGGCATGTTTAACGCTATACGTTTACATGCCCTACCTTTAAATACCATGCACGCTGCCTTCTGGACAGTGATGCCTACTTAGAGGTGGTGTAATATTATTTAAAAGGATGGTGTAGACCTGTCAAAAGGGTTATTTTGACAGGCCCAACTTGCAGTTTGAAACTGAACACCCAGGCTTTTGAGCTTGGACCTGCAGTCATGCGTACACTGTCACTGTAGTGAATGGCACAAACAGTGTTGCAGTCCACTTTTAACATTTAATGTACCGGCCCTGGTTACATTTTATAGCATACACTAGGGACGTATAGGTAAGTTAAATATGCCAATCGGGGGTATTTCAATTTCATCATGTTGAAATTTACATGGAGAGGGAAAATCTATGGTGATACCACACAAAAGATGATCATTTACAACAAACATATTTAAAAGATAGATGTCTGAAAGATCAGTCTATCATGCAGCGTTAATCATCTTACATCCAGCTTGAATTGACCGTGACATCTTAGCCACCAAAAGCTCTACAAGGCATCTCTGTTCTGCTCTCCATGTACATTCCATTGCATCATATCATTCCACATTGACATTCCTGAGATAGCACGCATGTCCCTTCTTTCGAACAAACATATATATTTTGCAACAGAGCGGAAATTTACAGATTAAGAATATCCAAAATATTGTTAACTTAAAAAGATACCTCTAAAACTAAAGGATATGCAAATTAATACAACTTACTTATTTGAGAAATGTACCAAAACGTATCAAAGGATTATGAGAATAATCGAACATCTAATATAGTATATAATCATGGAGATAGACCGGTTTACAAGTTTTCCTTTTATTTATCACAGGTATTCCTCTCAGAGTGTTATCACCAATTGTAACACTACAGTAGACCTCATCATGGGTCAATGGTAGGTCAAAAGAAGAGACACATTCCACTTCACTCAGTACACAAAGAGTACTGTTAAAATCCTTCCTGGAATTAGACACTCTGTTCAAATTCCAAATGCATCATTCATCTGTTCTGATTGCATTCCTGCACAGTTTCACCACATGATTTAGGGCTATGAATTTTGGCAATGTTTTCCTTCCCATAGGAACTTTAATTGCAACCAAATAACAACCTTTAAATTCATTAGCTTAGCAGTCTCCCTGTTATCATACTATTCTTTCTGCTTACTCTGTTTCATCTCCCCCCTAATTTCAAATCTTCCTTAATATCATTCATTGCTGTGCACTTATTCCACTCAATCCATCCAGGACATAAGCTAGTATTTGATCTCCAGTCTTCGAATAATTCAAAAGGAGTCTTTCCTGTGGAAGTATGTTAAGTCAAATCATGAATCACTTTCCATCAACATGTTCCTCCTACATTTTCTACGGCTGCTTACAAGTTGAAGGCACTCTTTTATTGCTCAATTGAACCTTTTTACTATACCATTCGTTTCAGGGCGGCATAATGCTCTTCCTTTATGTTTAATACCACGTTCTAAAAATGTCCCCATCTCTATTGTGAATAGTTGTAAACCCACTGTTTGTAAGCAAAGTTTTTAGGAGTCCTTCCTGTCACACACCTCACTTAATAATTTAACGACTGAGTTGTGATGATTGGCATATTCAAATTTCTGGCCTTCTTGAAAGCATACCAGTCATGATCAAATCATACAGTGTCTCAGTTTCACCATTTATATGACCAACAATATTAAAAGCAACATCTTCCCATGGGTTTTCCAGGTGTTCTCTGCATATAATTGATGGAATCCTGACCTTATCACTTGAAGAGCACTCCTAACAGTCTTCCACCACTTTCTATATTTTTAAATCCTACCCAGGCCACTAGAATTCCTTCTTAATGCACTCTTTCATTTTTAATATTCCAATATGCACTTTGTGGGCCAAATCGATTACTGTCTGCCTAACACTGTTTGGAGAAACCAGTCTTATTGAACTAAAGACTAACCCACTCTCCTTAGACAATTTGATCTCAATTAGCTAAAAGTGTTTGCATTAAACACTATTTTAATCCTTACCTTTAGTCTTTGCCATTTTGTACAGTTTTATTTAGCATAAAATTTGCCCAAAGGCATTGGAGATCTTTACATAAGCAGCAGAATATGTTACACAAGGTTAAATATTTTTTTTACTGTTTTTAGGCACAAGGAGTTTAAGTGATGCGCCCAGAATCACAGGATGTTGAGGTGAAGTCATGACTCGAACCTAGCTCCCCATTACAAAGTTAGCAGCTCAGGTTCTTAGGCCACCTCTCCTTCCCTTTGATGATCTATCCTAACTTCTTCAAAATGTCATCTTTTCGCCGCCAACAATGACATCAGGGCCCTGCTAGACAACGGAGAAACCGCAGCCCGCATCCTCCTGGACCGGTCAGCCGCCTTCGACACAGTCTGCCACCACACACGCCTCCACGACACTGGGATCCAAGAGAAGGCCCTGGACTGGACCACCTCCTTCCTCTCCGGCAGAACACTGAGCGTCCGCCTCACTCCCTTCCACTCCGAAGCCACCAAGATCATCTGTGGCGTACCCCAGGGCTCATCCCTTAGCCCAACGCTATTTAACATCTACATGGCACAGCTCGCCTATGTCACCCGACTGCACGACCTCAACATTATCTCCTACACCGATGCCACCCAGCTGATCCTCTCCCTCACCAAGGACCCCCACACCGCCAAAACCAACCTCCACGAAGAAATGAAAGCCGTCGCTGAGTGGATGAAGAACAGCCAACTGAAGCTGAACTTGGACAAGACGGAAGTTCTCATCCTCGGATCCACCCCCTCGGCCTCGGACGACTCCTGGTGGCCGACCACACTAGGAACAGCATCAACACCTACCGACTACACACGCAACCTTGGGATCATCCTCAACTCCACCCGCTCCATGACAAAGCAGGTCAACGCCGTCTCCTCCTCCTTCTTCAACACCCTCTGCATGCTCCGCAAGATCTACAAGTGGATCCCCACCGAAACGAGAAGAACGGTCACCCAGGCTCTCGTCAGCAGCAGGTTGGACTACGGAAACGCCCTCTACGCGGAAGCCTCGGACAAACTTCTGAAACGACTTCAACGCATTCATAATGCCTTTACACGCCTGATCCTCAACATCCCTCGCCACAGCCACATCACACCCCACCTGAGAGACCTGCACTGGCTCCCTGTCAACAAGAAGATAACCTTCAAACTCCTCACCCACGCACACAAGGCACTCCACAACACCGGACCAGCGTACCTCAACAGACGACTCAGGTTCTACACCCCCACCATCGCTCCGCCGACCTCGCCCTCGCCACAGTCCCCCGCATCTGATAAGCGACCTCCAGCAGCAGATCATTCTCCCACCTCACCGCCAAGACCTGGAATACCCTCCCCATCCACCTACGGCAGACCCAAGGCCTACAGACCTTCAGAAGACTCCTCAAGACCTGGCTCTTTGAGCAGTAGCAGCATCCCCCCCCCCTTCCCCCAACGCCTTGAGACCCTGGCGGGTAGGTAGTGCGCTTTTCAAATGCTATGATTGATTGATCTTTTTGAACTTCATCGCTTGTGATCTGATATAACTCCTTGTGTAATTTGACACACTCCCACCTGCTCTCAATCATAAGACAAGTTATCAAATTATCTTCTTTTCATTCTGACATCAATCTACACAGACAATCTGCTGGGGTATTGTGCACCCCAGGAATGTATATTATGCCAAAAGTACATTACTGCTCTTTAATAACTTACTTACAAATAATAGACTAAATGGAATATATTCTTTTTTTTCATGAACATCTCAAACAGTGGTTTTTGACCAGTTACTAAGGTGAATTTTATACCCCACAAAAAATGCTTAAACTTGTCACCTGCCTAAACTACCACCAAGGCCTCTTTCTCAATTACTGAAAAATTTGATGTAGGACCTCCCTTTGATCGTAATGCTAAGGCCATTATTTTTTGCTCTCTGCTGACATTACTGTCTGCTGTCATTGTTGACTCGCTCAAACTCGGCAGTACATGTCAAATTATCATATCTAAAATAAAAGTGTGTTTCTAACTTACGTAGATCCAGGAGGGCTGAGTTCTCAAGATTTTCAGGACACCCCCTTAAGATAAATATTGATACAGTCAATCAAAATTGAATCATTTAACTAGTCAGCAATTATCCTGCAAATCTGGCATGTATCAAGCCTCCCTGAGCCTACATTGGCATAAATTAAGAGGCGTTACTCATTTACATGGACACGGTATTTGCTTTAGTCCTGGGGTGAAGGATTGTATGAGGGGCAGCTATGCACGGGAATTGCATGTTTTCTATTGCATGTGGTAATGGGGTTTGTTTTATTTTTCTATTTCTAGACACACCATTGGAATGGTTTGGTTTACAAAACACAAAAAAATACTCCAATTGACCGCGTAATGGTCAGTTGAGTGAGAATTAAAACTGTACCCGAGGTAGAGAACTGGGGAGGTAGGGGGACTGCCTAGTAAGGTTGTGTCTAACCCAACCATGAATGTGGGGGAAGAAACTAGTTTGTTTATATTACCCTCACACACCCTAATTGTGTCATGCTTCATCATCGGGTCACCCCGACTCCTACAGTCGGGGTGGTCTCGACCACAGTGTTGGGAAGCTCTTCTGATATGTACAAGGAGAGGGGGCTCTAAAATAAAACACCTCAGATAGATCCCCGGTATCCCTTTATTATTGGGGTCTGTCTGGGTTGTTAAAATATTATAAAATATATACAAGTGGGTCCTATCAGGATATCAAGGTCCTAATGAAATGAAATGAAATGAAATTGGGTTTTGTAAAGCGAGTTACTACCCGGAGGCCTCGTAGCGCTGTGGAACGGTAGGATGTGGAGACTGCTATCTGATTTTAGTGGAAGAGAAGTGTTTTCAGGTTTTTCTTAAACTTTTGTAGATCAGGTTCACTGCGCAGTGTGGGTGGTAGGGAATTCCAGATTGAGGCCACGTTCCAAGAGAAGGAGCGCCCACCCCACCTAAGACCCTGGTGCCGACATGTTTCAGTCCACGGTGGCCATAAAGGTTCGGGACTTTCTTCAGGGCTAGCAAGCCCCCTATGTGAGGGAGAAAAGGAGTGGATTCCGTATCCTAACAGTGTTATGAGGACAGAGTAGCTACTCCTCATTAGTGTAAAATGCAGTGTGTGTCAACTGCCAGGCTCCATCCAATTAGGGAAGTTGGCTTTCTTCACACAGCACATTGCAGCCAGAGCCGAGGACCGGAACCCACGTAGGTTGTAATGCGGGGTGAGACCTTCAATCGAAGACCACCCACGTATTCGTCCGGTCCTGTGTGAAGAAAGCCAACTTCCCTAATTGGATGGAGTCTGTGGAGGACAAGGCGTGCGAGCTGACGACGTCTGTGATGGAGTCGCTGAACTGTGGCCAGGGTTCGGGGGGGTCTGTAGACGAGGGTTCCTCTGAGGGTGGTGTTGGGATCGATGTGGATCTGGAAGGGCGGGTTTTCGGCGGTGCTGAGGGTGTCTTCGGTGTTGGTCGAGATTGTGCTTGTATTTTGGTGGACGAAGGTGATTCCTCCTCCCGGTATGTTGATGAAGTACTTGCGGGTGTTCTTGTAGCCATCCGGGATGGCTATGGCAACGTCAGAAAAGCGACGTCCGGTGAGGATGAGTCGAGCAGGTCCCAGAGTTCGACGGCGTGCTTGTGGATGGAGCGGGTGTTTAGTAGTATGCATCTGAGATGGTTGTGGCCTACCCTGGTGGGAGGGGCACGTCGTGCTGGTGTTCGCTGGCTGGTGAAGCTGCAGTTTCTGCAGGTGAAGGGTCCGTGGGTGCGCTTCGGGGTGGCCTGGAAGCAGGTGGATGAATGGCCAGCATGGATTGCATGGAGGAGGTTGGCGTTGTAGCGGCTTCGGGCGTCATGGTGCTCGCGGGGCTAGGGGGTCTGGCGCTGGGCACGGTCCAAGCGTGGACGGGCTCAGACGGGCTTGCCTTAGGAGTGCCTTTGGCGCACCAGCGGCTCTATTAAGAATGGGAGGTGGGAGGGAGGAGCAGCTGGGAGGCGGGTGCGGGGAGCGAATGGGTGAGCGAGGGGGTTGGGGCGCCAGGGAACGCAGCAGCGGGAAGGGGAAGAGGCAGAAGTGTCAAACCAATAGAGATGGGAGCAAAAGTCAAATACAGCAAAAAAAATAAAGTCAATAAAAATGAATTACAATGAAGAGAAATGTGGAAAAAACAGCAGACTGGTAGATGGGCAGAAAACAGAAGCAGAAGCCTGGCGCAAACTCATGGCGGCAGCGGGAGCAGGAAACACGGGCGCAGTCGGGTGGGGCTGTGCAGCGTGGGGAGTGACCTGCCTGTAAACAGGGTCAAGGGTCACTCTCTTCACCATGCAGCGGCCGCCATTAAGAAGGGGAGGTGGGATGGAGAAGCAGTTGAGAGGCGGGTCGGGGAGCGAATGGGCGAGCGAGGGGGCGGGGCTGCAGGGGACGCAGCAGCGGGAAGGGGAAGAGGCAGAAGTCCCAAACCAATAGAGATAGGAGCAAAAGTCACATAAAGAAAAAAGAAAATAAAGGCAATAAAAGTGAATTACAATGAAGAGAAATGTGGAACAAAATGGCAGACTGGTAGATGGGCAGAAAACAGAAGCAGAGGCCTGGCACGTACTTGCTGTGGCAGACGGAGCAGGAAACATGATGCAGTCAGTTGGGGCTGTGCGGTATGGGGAGCGACCTGCCTATAAACAGGGACAAGGGTCGCCTAGGCTCCTTTCAAGACCTGCAGCATACATACTCATTGCTTTCTACCCAGTTTTACAAATATTTCCAACTTTGGCACGCCATTGGCCCTTACACCCCTGAAAATACTGCCTCCCAGGAATTCAGCCCGCTAGAGGCCAACATCCTCATGGGTAACCTTGGGAAAAGGGAATCTACCGATTCCTGGTAAACAACTCTCCCTCTACCTTAGACTCTCTTAAAAAGCAATGGAAAACAATGGCTGGGTCCTCTGCTGGAGGAAGACTGGAGAGACGGCCTGATGGCCTCCGTATGCTCACCATTTCTGCCAGGCTCCGCCTAATCCAAATATACTACCTCCAATGCACTTACCTTACTCCAGTCCGCCTATATCGGGCTGGATTCCTCCCCGCCACTGGGTGTTCGAGATGCGCAGCAGAACCCGCAGATTTCAATCATATGGTTTTGTCTTGCACTTCCCTCCCAGTTATTGGGCAGCAATAATAGCAAAACTGGGCAACATACTGGGCTGGGCTGTCCCACTTAACCCCCTTGCCCTTCTCCTGGGAGTGATGGAGGGATTGGACGGCTCCTGAGCCGATAGATCGTTCCTAGGAATAGCAATCATGGTGGCCAAAAAAAAGACATTGCAGCTTCTTGGAAAGATCCAGCCCCCCGACCATCGCCAAATGGCGGAAAGGGGTGGACTGGTACGCCGTGCAAGAGAAGCCGGTGTACAAGGCGAGAGGATGTCCTGCTAAGCATTAACCCATAAGGGGCAAATGGCTGGGGTTGCTGAATTGAACTCAGTTTATCAGGAGGTGGGTAACCTGAAGCCTCAATACGCAATACATTTGGCTTGGCGAATGCAAAGCAATAACTGGGGAACTAATCAAATGTGTCATCTGTCACAGTGTAGCAGTGTACTGTGCAGTTGTTTGCAAAAATCAATAAAGTTGATTATCAAAAAAAAGAATAGACTGGAGTAAAGTGGCCTGCAGTGGTATATAGGGAGTTGTGTAGAGATTCGTAGATTGGAGTAGTGTCATAGAATGGCATAGCGTGGAGTAGAGTGCTGTAAGAGTGGAGTGGCATAGAGTGGAGTAGAGTGTCAGTGGAGCATATATTAATGGAGTAGAGCATCATAAAGTGGAGCATCGTGGAGTGGAGTGTAGTAGAGTGGCCTAGAGTGAAGTTGCTTAAAGTACAGTGATGCAGAGTAGATTGGCATAGAGTGCAGTGGTGTGGAGTGCATTGGTTTAGAGTAAAGTGGTGTGGAGTGCATTGACGTAGAGTGCAGTGATGTAGAGTAGCGTAGAGTGCAGTGGCATAGAGTAGAGTAGTTTAGATTAGTTTGCAGTGGCAGAGAGTGGAGAGGTGTAGAGTGGCGCAGAGTGGAGTAGAGTGAAGTGGCATAGAGAGGAGTAGTGCAGGTAGTGTGCAGTGACGTAAACTGCAGTGGCATAGAGTGCAGTCATGTAGAGTGTAATGTTGTAGAGTGCAGGAGAGTGGCATAGAATTGGGTGGTGCAGAGTAGAGTACAGTGGAATAGAGTGCAGTGGAATAGAGTGCAGTCATGCAGAGTAAAGAGACAAAGTACAGGGTCGTAGATAGCAGTGTCATAGAGTGTAGAAGAGTAGAGTGGTGTAGTTAGCAGTGACATATTGTAGATTATTTTAGAGTAGAGTGAAGTGATGCAGACTAATGGAAGACTAACTCAGACAAGAGACAAAAGCTACATACAGTGAATAAGTGGGGACACACTCAAAAAATAAAAATCCATTTATGAAGAGGGAAAGAAACTCGGAATTCTCTTGACCATAAATCTCAGACAGCAACAACTCAAAACATGTATAGCTAAAGTACAGAACCCAATATCCACTTATGTGACCTGGGAATGGGACAAACAAGCAGTGTTCTGAGGCCACTTCAATGCCTAATATGAAAGAGGCATTGAAGTTTCAAAAGAAGACTTATATTAAAACTGTGAATTAGTTAAAAATTCAGAGGAACTTAGATTTACTTGAAACCCCTATCGACATTGCAAAAATAAAAAGGCTACTAAAAGCCAACCACTTAAACAAGGCTCCAGGCATAGCTGGCATCCCTGAAACCTTCCATAAAGTACTCCTACGACAACTGGGCACACAATTGGCGGGCCTTTATCAGGGTCGTAGGAAGAGGGTGTGGTGGATGTGGGCCGCCCCGGGTGTCATCACTGAGGAGGGGTGATAAAATGGCAATAATATAATATTTTAGCCATTTTGTCACCCCCCTCAGTGATGACACTTGTCACCCCCGGCTTGACAAAATGGCAAAAATGTGTCAGGAACACATATTTTTGCCATTTTGTCAAACCGGCGGGTGACAAGAAATTGTGCGCACCGGGTACCACCTGACCTTGCTACGTCATTGGCCTTTATAACTCCTTCACACAAACATCTGGACTGACCTCATCAATCCGAGAAGCAGATATTTTTTTTTTTTTAAATAAATTTTTATTGTTGCTTTGGAAGTATTACTAGAGAATATATAAGGACACGGGCTGGCTTCAACATTCAGCCAGTATCCGTCAGGTACGCAACTTTTCTTTTGCCTCTGAGGATTATACATAGATCAGGAAAACACATAAAGGTTCAACAGAACTCATAATATGTATACAATGAAATGAGAAAAAACAACCCCTGAAACAGCTACCGCCATGTCCGCCTCCCCCCCCTCCCCGGGGTCTTCCCACACTCTCCTGATGTAATTTCTTCCACTGGTCAAAAACTGGGTTATACAGTACGGCATTTAACATGCCCACCCTCCGTCGCCACCATTGGGCCTGTATCGATCGGCAGGTTTACCAGCGCTCTCCTTCAGGTCCCCTGTGGGTTCACTCTAGCCCGTGATATCGCCTCCACTTTGCCCACACTCTCCGAAACTTTTTTGGGCAGCCCCTGGCTTTATAAGTCACTCTCTCAGCCGCCATATATAGGTCGAGTCCCCTCCTCCATTCCTCCAAGTCTGGCAGTTCGGCCGCTCCCCAGCGTCGTGCAATGTCTCTCTTGGCCACCACCAAAGCCAGTACTAGGAAAATGATCAAGGGGCGGGCCAAGTCTACTTCGGTCGTCAAACCCAACAGAGCCAGCTTTGGGTCACGTGGTAGAGTAGTTTCCAGGACCTCATCTAATTCTACAAATATTTCTTCCCAGTACGCTTGTATGATTTCGCAGCCCCAAAGTGTGTGATAGAAGTTTCCCTCTGGCTGATGGCACCTAAGGCACGCCGTGTCCATGACCTTCCCCATTTTGTAAAGGCGTACCCTGTCGAAGTAGGCTCTATGTAACACCTTCAGCTGTATGAGGCGGAGTCTAGATTTAATCGCTACCTCACGCGGGTGCATAAGAACCATCTCCCAGTCCAGGTCCTCCATTTCCCCTGTGTCTGCCTCCCACTTGCTTCGCAAGTCTTGTAGGTTTCCTAACGTATTGTTGGTCAGTGTTCTATATGTGAGGGATACCACTCCCCTCCCTATCTGCTCCTGCAGTAACCTACCCTCCAACTGAGCGTATTCTGGGATGTCTGTCAGAGCAATGTTTTGTGCCCTCCAGGCGTGTCTTAGCTGTGTGTATTTGTAGTACTGAGTTTTGTGTAGGCCAAAGTCTCCCTGTAGTGCGTGGAATGTTTTCAGTTCTCCCCTTGCAATCACGTCCCATATGGTTGAAATGCCGATGTCATCCCATCGTCGAAAGCCTTTCAGTTTGTTAAGTTCACCCAACCACTTACAGTGCCATAGTGGTGTCTGCCGGGTGGGCCTCTTGTCCCGTCCAATGCGTTTGGTTGCCCTATGCCATGCAGTCATCGTAATCCTAGTGGCCGGCAGAAGGTGTCTCCCCCCGAGTCCTCTGTACAAGTAGTACAATATGTTAGTAGTAGACCATTTCGACCTCTCTAGCGCATAGGTAGGGTGATCTATTGCCGCATGCAGCCATTCATTTATCGGGGTGAGGTGTTCTGCTCAATAATAAGCTTCTAGGTTGGGAAGGGAAATCCCACCACTGTACTGGTGGCGCTGCAATGTGGCTAAGGCCACTCTCGGCTGTTTCCCCAGCCATAAGAATGCTCGCAGATCTGCATGAATTTTATTCAACGTTGTAGCCGGAAGCGGATAATATTTGTTTTGCAGGGCATAGAGGAACTTTGGAAGCAGGACCATTTTATATAGTGCTGCACGCCCCAATAGGGTGAGCGGGAGCTGCCTCCACCGGTCCATTTCTGCCTTCGCACTTGCCATGATTCGGGTCACATTGTTATTAAAGGAGAGCGTCCTGTCTAGCGTTATGTACACTCCCAAATATTGGAAGCCCTCTGCGGTGTGGATGAGGAGTTCCGGCAGGCAATCCCTTCGCTCCCGGCCTTGCGGGTCATATAGAATCGATTTATGCCAATTAATAGTATGACCTGCTCTCGCGCCGAAATCGTCCAGTTCCTTGAACAGCACCGGGATTGTGGCATCCGGGTCTGTAACAAACAGCAGGACGTCATCCGCATATAATGAAATTTTTTCTTGGGTATCCCCCGAGTCTCCCCAGGTGAACCCCCTGATTCCCTGGTTCCGCCTAATCCGGATCGCTAGGATTTCTATTGTCAGTGTAAAGAGTAGGGGGGACAGTGGACACCCCTGGCGTGTTCCCCTGCTAATGTGGAATTCGCGTGACAGCCTTCCATTTACCCGCACTCGTGCCTTCGGGGCAGAGTATAGGAGTTGAATCCACTGCAAAAACTTAGGGCCAAAGCCAAACCGCCGTAGCGTCTCAAACAAGAAGGGCCAATGGACTGCATCGAAGGCCTTTTCTGCATCCAACGAGAGGAACCAGTGGGGCTCGCTCCTCTCTCGGACTTCCTGCAGCCAATTATGTGTGCGGCGGAAATTCAATTTGGTTGCCCTGTCGGGAAGTAATCCGGACTGATCCGCATGTACCAGATCTGAAATTACCCTCCGCAGGGGTCTAGCAAGGACAGTGGCCAGAATCTTTGTCTCCATATTGAGGAGAGAAATCGGGCGGTAGGAGGCACATACGTCTCTGGGTTTGCCCTCCTTGTATATGGGGACAATTGTGGCCGTGGCCAGGTCAGGTGGCAGGCTCGCAGTTTGGAATGCCTCAACAAATAGCGTTTTTACATGACGTTGCAACAGGTCCGCCGTTCGCTTGAAGAATTCCGCTGGGAAGCCGTTGGGCCCCGGTGTCTTCCCCGGCTTCAGGGACGCTATTGCCTCTGCTATGTCCTCTAGTGTAATCTCTGCTTCCAGGTCCGTAGCGTCCTCTGGGGATAGGGTCGGGATCTCCATGTCGCACAGATAGTGGCGTTCTTCAACCTCGCCACCCAGATCCCTAGCCCTATAAAAGTCTTCATAATATGTTGCAAAGGCCTCTGCTATAGCCTCGTCCGTATATGCTGATCTGTTCCCCGCCAATTCAATCCTGTCCACCCATCATGCCGCCCTCTCTTTCCTACTCAGCCATGCTAAAATTTTACCAGATTTATCCCCCACGGCATATAATCGGTGGAGTGTCGCCAGCGCCTGTGTGCGTGCTTCCCCAGTGACAAGTTCTCTATAGTGTCTTTGTGTGTCCAGCAGTTTCCTAAGTACTTTTTCTTCCTTCCCATGGTGATATTCTGCTTCGAGGGCTAAGATCGAGACCTCCTCACTAGTAACCGCATTTTGTAGCTCCCTCCTGGCCGCCCCCAACCTGCTTTGTATACGATCCCTGAGGACCGGCTTCATTGCTTCCCAGAGTGTGATCCCTGATTTTACCGAACCCTCATTCTCAGCCACATACACCTTTATGTCTGCTCTGATACCCTTCAGTATGTCAGGTGTTTGGAGGTCCCAGGCTGCAAGGCGCCATTCCATGTTCCTTTCCCTCCTCCCCCGCCCCAGGTGAGCATACAGGGGGGAGTGGTCTGAGACTCCCCGTGCTTTGTATTCCGCTAAGTCGTTGACAGTGATTTCTTGTCTGGAAGTAAATATATAATCCAGCCTGGAAAAGACCTTGTGGGCCCCGGAGTAGAAAGAGTAGGCCTCCCGTGTAGGGTGGAGCCATCTCCAGACATCTGTGAGTCCCAAGGTGTGCATCTGCCGGGCTAGTGCTGTGCCTTGCCCTGCTGTGTGTGGGGTCCCCGATCTGTCCCTTGTGACACACATCACATCATTGAAGTCCCCCCCCACTATCTGGATCGTGTCTGCCGTATCTAGAAGGATAGCAGCGACTGCATTGAGGGTGCGTGCCTGCAGTTTTGGGGGGGCATAGACTGAGACGATTGTGTACCTGCGTCTCCTCCATATTCCCTGTACTCCTGCATAGGTTCCCTGCGGGTCTAGCCATGAACGAGTGGTAGTGAACGGTGTGGATTTTTTAACGAGGATTGCAGCCCCCCTGGAATCTGTTGTGTATCCTGAGTGTGCTAACACCACGTGTCTGCCTCTGGCTATAAAAGCACACTGAGTGCCTCTAAGGTGGGTTTCCTGGAGTAGGATAATGTCCGGCGCTAGCCTTTTAAGATATGCATTTACCAGGCCTCGTTTAATCTTTGACCCAAGGCCATTCACATTCCAAGACAATACTGTGACTCCTGCGTCACCAGTGTGTGTGTTATCTAGTGGGTCTGCCATTGTGTGTTCCCTCCGTACTTCCAAGTGGGTCTCCCGAGGAGGTGCGGTGCAAGGTGCATCATGGCGTGTATCCGAGAAGCAGATATAACCCTCATTCCCAAACCTGAGAACTGACAGGAATGCTGTGCCTCATGTAGGGCCATACATTTATTTATCAACAATGCCTAGTTATTTACAAAGATCATGTCTAAAAGGCTGTAAAATGTAATGCTGAGCCATATTGACCAAGAGCATCAAGTTTTATTAAAAATAGACATGCATATGTACCATCTGGTTTTGAAAGCCTGAAGTAGGAACCTCCCGGCATTCCTGGTATGCTATCTGCAGAGAGAGATTTTGACCGACTGAGTTGGGAGTTCCTAGAAACCGTCTTAAAAAAACATAGGCATCATGGATATGGCAAGTTACACAACACCCTAGAGGGCAATTAAGATCAATGTGGGAGTCCTGGGGGATTTTTATTCACAGGGCACTAGGCAGTGCTGTTCACTTTTGCTCCTCATCTTTGCTCTAGTGGTGAAGTTACTAGCATTAAAAATTAGATTCAGAGAATCAATCAAAGGGATGCCATTTTCAGGTTAGGAACAGAAGCTCTGCCTGTTTACAGATGATGTGCTGCTATCCCCAACAATGCCCAGGAGCTCATTAAAGTCAGTCATGGAGGACTTCTCAGAATTTGAGAACGTATAAGGTTTTAAAGTCAATGTGCATTAAAGTAATTCTAAACTTAACAGTGTCTCAGGCAGAAGAGGTGGCTCTCCAGCTACTATTTATTTATTTTATTTATTTATTTATTTAGAGAGTTTTATATCGCACGAACGTGACCCTTGGGTATCAGAGCGCTTCACAGATACATATACATGATGTAGAGATATAATTCGCATAACATTACCATATAGTGAGTGAGGTAGGTAAGTATAGAGCTATATAGTAAACATTTCCCCTTGATAAGAGGTAGGTTAGGTATAAGTCTAAAGTATAGAGCTATATAGTAAACATTTCCCGCTGATATGAGGTAGGTTAGGTATAAGTCTATAAGGAACATATCCTAGCATATGTACAATGGATTCGTAAAGAATAGTCTAGTTTTTGACATCGGGGTTACACCTTTCTATATACTTTCAGACTGCGTCTGCCAGGTTACTCTACTAGTCTACTATATCTTTATGTAGTATTCCTGTACAAAATGTTCAACATTGTCTTTTATCTGTGTATTCTTCATCCCGGTTCTGGGGAAATAAAGCGCCTCAAGCTTGTCCCGGTCTAATTAGAAATGTTCTCTTTCTTCCATTCGATGTTCAGATTTGACACATTTAGTACGTGGTGGCGGTGAGGTCCTTTCTTGGCTATGTAAGGAACTTACTCATTAGGAAGATCTTAGTTTCCCTTTTGAATGTTGTCGTGTTTGTAATTTTTTTGATATTTGGAGGCAGTGAGTTCCATATTCTGGGGGCTGCCCCTGAGAAAGCTCTGTCGTATGATTTCTTTTTCCGGAAGATGGGTGGTTTCAGCATCAGCAGATTGGCGCTCCTTACTGCTATGCCTCCTCCAGACAGCTCAATCTTCTGGGCCAGGTATCCTGGTGTTTTGTAGTGTAGACCTTTTTTTGGGTGACACATGCCATTTTGAATTGGATTCTGGCTTAGTATGGTAGCCAGTTTAATGCTTTTAGATGTGGGGAGATATGGTTGAATTTCCTCGATCCGGTAATGAGCCTTGCTGCTGCATTGAGGCATGCTTTCAGTGGTGCCGTGGAAATTTTTAGTAGGCATGCTAAGGTTGTACATCCGTATTCAATCCTTGAGATTACTAATGATTGTATTGCCAGTTTGAGATCTGCTGATGCTATGGATGGTTTCACTTTCCTTAAGTAGTTCAAGTGAAAGCGGGCATTTTGTGCCATTGAGTTGATGTGAGCTTTCATGTCTAGGTTCTTATCTAATGTGATTCCTAATGATTTCGCTGAGTCCACTAGCGTAAGGGTGCAGTTTAAAGCTGTGATCAAACTGGTCCATTCTTCTGCCTCCGAGTGGTTCTTTGGTGGTGAGATTAATAGGAATTCCATTTTTTGTGCATTGAGCTTCAGGTGATTACTTGTTAGCCATCTTAATGTCATTTTTGAAGCCTCATTCATTAACTTGATGTCTTCCAAGGATTCGACCTTGATGTAAACTTGCGTGTCGTCCGTGTACATGTGATAGGATATGTTTGCATCTCAGAGGATTTCTGTCAGAGGTTCGACGTACAAGTTAAAAAGTGAAGGAGATAGTGTCGATCCATGGGGGACTCCGATCGAATTCAGACATGATGTGGATAGTGTCTGGTTGACCCAAAATCTTTGTGATCTGTTCTGTAGGAAGGATTCAAACCATTTCAGCACATTTCATGTCATTCCCATCCTGTTGTGAAGTCTGTCTAGTATTTTTTCATGATTTACAGTGTCGAATGCAGATGACAGGTCAAGAAGGACTAGTAGACATGTCCTATTGCGGTCAAGGGCCTGTACTGCGTCATCGACGATATGTAGGATCGCTGTTTCCGTGCTGTGACCTGTTCTGAATCCCAATTGGCAGTCGTCCAACAGCATGAAATTAGCGATGTGTTGGCTCAGTTGGTTTTGTACGCATTTCTCGATTAGTTTGGCCAGTAATGGAATATTGGTAACTGGGCGAAAGTTATTAGGATCTGCTGGGTCCGCTGTTGGTTTCTTGATCATCGGGACAACTTGGCCTGTTTTTAAGCATTCTAGAAGGATCCCTTGTGATAGGGAGGCGTTTATTATTTTTGTCCATATTGGGATGATGATGTGGTTTATTTTTTGTAGATATTTGGCGGGGAGTGGATCATTATAGTGGTTATTCGGTTTGATGTCCGCTAGTGTTTTGGCGATGGTATTCTGATCATATAGCTTGAAGGTATCCCAATGCGCTTTGTTTTTTGCTTAATTGTGATTGAATGTCCATGTGGCAGTGATCAGTCTGTGTGGTTGGTTGTGCAGGTGGTCCGCTGCCGTCTTGAGCTCTATTTCCATCTTGTTGGCCTTTTCGGTGAAAAAAATTGAGAATTCTTCACAGCTTAACTGGGTTTTAGTGGTTTCTTTGGCCGATTTTGCTAGTTTGTTGGAATGTTTCTTTAAAGTTTCAAATAGTTTCCGTGGTCTGCTTTTGGCGTTATCCAATTCTGATCTACTATATTCTTTTTTGGACCAGAGGATCTTTTTGTTGTACTTGTTTCTGATTTTTCTGAGTGATTTCAGTTCTAGTGTTGCAGGGTGTTCTCTCCATTTTCTTTCGGCCATTCTTAGTTTCCTTCTATCATCATTCAATGAACCATTAAACCATAGGTTCTTGTCCTTTTCCGAGACTCTTTTCAGTTTTAGTGGCATGGTGGTGTTAACTATGTTTGTTACTGTCGTAGTGTAGTGATCCGTTAGATCATTCACATTCTGCAGGCTGTTAGGTGGCTTCAGATCTTTCTCACAATTTTCTACTAATCGTTCAATAACACTCCTCAGATGGGAAAAACACTCAATTCAAAATCTAGGGCTCCAAATAACCTAAAATGTGGAGGGTTGGAATGGTTGGCAACTGGTCCATGTTGCTTAAGCAAATCAGTGAGGACTTGCACAGGCGGAGTCTACTTGGCATCTCATTGATTGGGTGTATAAACATGCCTTAAATTAATAGACTGCCTGAGCACTGTATTGTAGTGTAATGAATGTAGTCCTACCTTTACTTTGTCAGTATATTTACTTACCTGCTACAGTGCATGATTTCTTTCATGTTACATTCCATGTTCCAGCTTCTTTCTCTCTGTGGGTTCCAACCTTATCAACTCAGGTAGTTATCCGAAAAAAATATGGGACAGCAGCACAGAGATTAACAGAGGATGTAGATAGATGGATTAAGCTCCCCCTATCGCTAATGGGGAGGGTAGCCATAATGAAGATGGTGGTCCTGCTGCGGTTTATCTTTTAATTCCAAAACATCCCAATCCCATTGCCACGCTCTCTATTCAAGCAATTACGCACACAGCTCATTAGGTTGGCATGGACTGGGAAGCAGCCTCAAATAAGATAGGACTCACCTCCCTTGCCCTATGAGCTGGAAGGGTTACGGGCCCCAGACCTGGAGAAATATGACAGAGCAATGCAGAGTACTTTCGCTCGTTATTGGGTACATGGCCCGCATGACATACCCTATCTGTACTTGGAGAGGGAAGCAGCGAACACGCTTACCCTGCCTCAGACACTATTCGATCCACCACCCAGGCGACATCAAAATTTGACTCATTGGCCACCACGTCGCAGGGGTAGAAAACATTGCTACATATTCAGGCAGGAGCCTTGCTGTACTCTCCGAAGATCCAATTAAATTGGTGCTTATGGTTCCCCCTGGGACAAGAAGGCAGGGCAAGGCAAGCGCTGCGGACTGTGGGTATTCAAAAGATGATAGATTTTTTCATTAATGGGATGGTTGGTAGCTTGGAGGCATTTCAAAAGCCAGAAGTGCAGCCGTCAGGCTCAGCATTGTTTCACTTTTTCAGGGCCCGGCATGCCCTCTTGGGTGATGACATGGTCGAACCACAGGCAACGGGCACCCTTACCACTCTCATCAAAGTTAGTGAACCCCACAAGCTAATCACCAGGTTTTTTCCCAGTATGTAGGAGTCCCGGCGCGCGGAAGTACTGAAGGTTAGACTAGAATGGCAGCTCGAATTAGGACCCCCACTGAGCGACAAAGAATGGCAATATTATTGCACCAGGACCGTCTCTCTTAACAGAAGGCATAGACTTATCCAATATAAATTCTTGCATAGGGCCTAATGCACCCCAGAGAGGCAGTTTCGACATGGCCTTGCAGAGAATTCCCAATGTCAGCGATGCGGGAGAAAAGGGGCAGACTTTTGACACCTGGCAGTGCCCTGGGGTCCGGTCATTCGGGGGGGGCTGTGTTTCACGAACTGGGGGTCATTATGAGTGTGGACTTGGAGCCAGACCCTAAGATGGAGCTGTTGGGTTGGGACCTAGAGGTGGATTTACGATGCGCCCACTGGTGGCCATTGGCCTCCTATTGGCTAAACGCGACACAATCGCTGGAAAAAGAAAAGCGCCACCTATTGCGAAGTGGTTTGTTAGGCTCTGGCATGTGCTGGCACTGGAGACAATAATGACCGCTAAAAACCACCCAGAGCAAAGATTCTCAATGCAGAAGACCCATTTGATAAACTACTTCACACCAGATTATAATATTTATGCTTCTTACCACCAAAACTGAGGGCTGCAGCTGTTCAAGTAAAACAAACTGTGAAGTGCCTGAAGTTTGGAGGATAGAATGAGCTGGGGCAAGCAGAGTGCTGAAAAGATCAGGGAGTTTAGCCCCGGGAAGCTACCACAGATTCAGATCTGTCACTAAAGCCTTCGGTAGCCAATCCTAGATAGCCAAAATAATCCAGAAGGGGCCTGCGGTTGAGGATTTTGGCGTAGTGTAGAGGAACAGAGGGACCTCATGTATGTAATTTCTATTCACAAATAGTGGTCACAAATTGCACACCAACTTTTTTGCAAATAGAAAACAATTTTGCAAACCGGCCCATCTACTAATAGTTCGGTTCACAAAATTCTGAATCTTAGCGGTTCGCACGCCGACCTACCTCATCAGAATTCATATGGTAGGTCGCAAAATGCAATTAGATCCACTATGATTTGATGCCATAACAGGGATGGATTGCTGCAAGGGTGAGCAGGCCACCATGTCTCTGATCGTATTTAAATAAAGCACCGTGACATTAACAATTTACAAAAGCGCTGGTATGATCTGCGCAGTTGTGCAAAAGAAAGGATTGCCAACAGGATAAAGGCAGCCAAAAGGACCGGCGGTGGACCATCCATGGATAGGCCTAATACCCCACTTGAGGACTTGGTGGAAGGCACCCTTGCAACAGAGGCAGTTGTTGGTGTCTCAGAAATTGACACCTCAGACCATGTCGTCACATCCAAAGGTAAGAGCACAACATCATGTGTATTGCATACATTTGTGACGGCAAGAGACCTCTAAGGTAGTCATAGTAGCTAAGAATATACCCCCCTAATGTAGTAATTGATACGTATGAAACAGCAGTATCCATAACCCCATGTACTAACTGTACCAATGCATCATGGAAGTTGTAGTCAGGCAAAAGTTAGTGTGAAGTAGAGTTAATGAGTTCAAAAGTGATCATTGCACATTTTGTATGATCGATTAGGAGACATGTCATGCGAAATGGAGCTGTTTATTTGTAATTTTCATGATTTTACATAGTCACAAGTGCAATTTAAAAAAGTAACAGACTTTTTGCACTGTTTAAATCATAGATACAGAACAGGACAGTAATGCCATTGAAGGGGCCGAGTTCCACAGTCAGGACTTTCCAGAGGCAGATGACTCAGCCTCACCCACATCATCACCAACAATTGCACATAGAAGTCATAGAAGCGAGTGAGGATGACCTGGATGTACACATTCCAGATCAACAGGCAGCTCCTACACCAGCAACCCCACAAACACAGCAGAGCAGGTGGAGTAGGTTGCAACAGTTGTACAGGCACAGGCCGCGACATTCCCAGTGACAAACAGCAGATGATGAGGAGAGGAACGCCAGTGTTGTGGAGGTCAAAATACTTAAAGTACAGCGTCTGCAAGGCAAAGACACATGTGTCATGAAAGGTAAAATGAGGAAAATCAATCAGTACATTGGTGCCATACACAACTGTCTTCAGCACATGTCCAATGTGATTGAGGAAGGACAGAGGGCAACATCTGACAAACTGGACGGTGTGGCTGCAGCAATGGAGGCAAACACTACAGGCGCAGCAACTATCAAGTGACCGTAGGCATCATAGGGCAATGTCCAGCATGCAGGGGTACACCAGGTCAATCAACCGTCTTAGCCACACTAATGTGCAGCTTTCAAAACGTGCTGTTGCCATGCAAGTGGAGATGACCCACTGTTGTGGAGATGTTGCCAGGGGCCTAATGAAGGTCACAAATGTAGTAGAGGGTATGCAGACTGCTGCTGCAAGTGGAAGCCTACTGCATGGTGGTGGGAGTGATGGGGGCTCAAATGTGCGCAGCCTACTTGTACTTGTTGTGGCCGGGGATGCCGTAGTAGCAGAAGACATGAGTGCAGAGAGCCCAACTACGGATGATGAGAGGAACATAGGAAAGGCATTAGGAGTGCGTGGGCGCAAGAAGTAGGATATGACTCAGTGACCCATATGGGTCTGGAACAAGGGACGTCTGAAGAGACTGTCCAGCTTTGACTGTGAACAGTAAATGTGTTTTAATTTGCTGTCAGCACACTGCATGCGCTAAGATGTCTTAAGTACCCTGAATCATTGCTAACACATTTACGATTAAAACATTACAGTTATGCACCAGATGTGTTGTGTAGTCCTTACCTACATCAAAAGTAATGTTGAGTTATCTCTGTCCTTCTTCTTCTCCCCTCTGCTGCGTCAGGTCCACGTAGTCTTTGGTGTGGTTGTTGTGGCTAGTTATCAACTTGAGGCTGTACATCATCATCCTCCAGTGCTAAGCCTCTTCTAGTGGCTATGTTGTGCAACATGGCACATGTTGCAACTATTTAACAGCAAATTTCAGGACGATGTTGTAAAGCCCCGCCAGTCTTATGTAGTATGCGAAACCGAGACTTTAGTACCCCAAATGTTCTCTCAATTACGTTGCGGGTTGCTATGTGTGCATTGTTGTAGTGCTGTTCTTTCCGTGTTGCTGGATTCAGTTAGGGAGTTAGAATGAATGACTTAACAGCGTATGCACTGTCACCTATGGGATGGGATGGAAGACACAAATTAGGAGTCCAATGTGACACCATGGTACGGAGATGTGCAACAATCAGAGGGAATATATTTACCAAGCAAATATCCATCTCCAAATTCACCATCAAGCAGTCGTGTGTGGATGCCACTATGCCTGAAAATGTACGAATCATGGGCACTGCCAGGTTAACTTGCAACTAAGTCAGTAATGATAGTTCTTGAATTGCATATCACCTGAATGATCAGTGAATGGTAACATTTCCCGTTGCGGTAAATGTACTCATTTTCTGACGGTGGACAAATGGGGACATGCGTGCCATCTATACAGCCAATCACATGGGGAAAATGTGCCATATTGTACAAATCTAATTTTGTTTGCAGCAAACCCTGAGTTGTGCTGGGAAATGTAATGTGGTGCTTTATCCTTTGCAACATGGCTTTGAGGAAAGCATTGAAAAAACGCGAAAGGGAACTCTGAGACACACCTCCAGCACTAGCTATGACACCCTGGAAGGACCCCGACGCAAGGAGGTGTAGGGAACACAAGACCTGCACATGGGTGGGTATGGCATGTGTCCTGTGTGTCTGTCGCTGCAAGATGGGGTCTAATTCAGCAATCAAATCCAAGATTGTGGCAGCATTGAGTCTATACTTATCATATATTTCATCTTCTGTCTGCCCTAGTAAGGTGACGCGCACTGTAAAAATCCCCTCCTGTATCCTTCTTCTCCTCATTGCTGCTGCTCTCAGCCTCAGCCTCAGCCTCCGTGCCACAATGAAGAGTGCTACCATTGTGAGACTTGTTGAGCCATTCTGGGGCCCCTTAAGTACTAATGATTTCTACCTGTTTTGATGGTGTCTCACATTTTACCACCTGGTCTGACTTCTTCTAATTTTAAGAATTGCAATTTACGAATTTTTAAGGAATCTCAATTTGCGAAATTTCATGCATGCTCATTTTCAGCCAATATATGCGATTCCTTAACTGCGACACCACTTTAAGGAATCGCAAAAGAATTGAGATTCCTTAAATTGCGAAACAGTACAGAAATGATGATGCATCCCAAAAGCTGAAATTGCATTCGCAAACGGACAATTTTTGTGATTCGCACCGTTTGCGAACGCAATTTTCAATGATGCATGTGCCCCTAAATGTTCTTGAAAAGACCAATTGACCAATTGAGGTTGGCTATTTTAAATACAGATCCTAATAAAGTTCCTAGGTTGCTGTCTTTACAAAGATTTGTGAGGTTGGATAAGATGCAGTGCTTAAAATATTCATGTCCTTATCAGAGCAAAAGCTGAGGTGAATATGAGGTCTTTTTGGAGGCAGATACTGAAACATGCAATTCATTAACTGAGGGTGGTGAGAGCATAGAACATACCTTTGAGTTTTGACTTTAAATCTTTGAGTATTACTGTGACTTTCATGATTTACTCCAGCCTCCAACATTGCTGCTCACAGAATGAGCAGGTGGATATACTAGAGAGTCGCTTATGCAATACAACTTTTCTGTTCTGTATTTAAAATCAAGCTTCTTAATTTTGAATATTTTGTGTAGGAAAGTGCCCTATTTGTATGGGCACTCCCACTTCTAGCCCCAATGTTGATGGTTATAACTCTGAAATTGCACCAGAGACTGCTGCCCAGGCCCCAGTGCCAGGGCTGTGTCCCTAAAACTGATATGTGTGAATTGGTAACCCCAATTGGCAAAGGACTTTAACCCCCTTGTAAGTCCCTGTTATATGGTATCTGTGGTATCCAGGGTGTGGGTGTTAAAGGGGTTGCCAGGGCCTGAAGCAATGTTTGTGCCACCCTGAGTGACCCAAGTAAACCTCTGAAAGCAGACCTGCCATTGCAGACTGCAGGAGCAGTGTTAACTGCTCGAACTCTTCTTTGCCCTCACCATGTGTGGCAAAGTCAATGCACTATCTTTAATATATGTCAGTCACCCCAAAGGAAGGCATCCTAATCCCAGGAGGCAAGATGCATTATATTAAAGGTGTGGGCAAGTAAGTGTAGGCGTATATGTCCCTATAGTGGATTTCACCATTAAAGGACACTAGAAGTGATAGACGTAATATAGGCTGGCACTCGGGCAAACACAAGGCTGGCAGTTCCATTATGGTACCGCCTAAATATGTTTGTATTTGGTATCAAACAATGCGCCTCAGCACCCCTGGCATGTATCTTGTGTCAAGAATTATGTGGCATGCACCCAGGTGGCTACTTTAGAGGTTGCCTACCTGGTTTCCCTGGCTCTTGCTGCCAACCCACACTTGCTGACACTCAGACAGGAATCTGCCCCCCTGCCAGGAGGTGTGAACTCTCTCAGGAGTGAGAAACAGTGGTGCATCAAGGCAGTGAGCTTCAAAGGCCGCACTGCCTGTGATATGCAACCAGACTGTCTCCCACTGGAGGAAACTTCCCGCAACCAGGTACATTTGCACCCTTGCAGGTGGGAAAATTAGGTATTCAGGAGGTGTACAAATAACTTAATTATCTTAAGATGCCCAAAAACATAGAAAAATGTTTACTTTTATCTAAGAATTTCAGTCAGAAAATCCTAAATTTGAGCCCCAGGAGACATTTCCGGTCCCACCTAACTCAAAACCCGGTGCTTGGGCTCTCGTTAAGAGTGGCTGCCTAATTCTGATGGAGTTGGTAACTGCAGTTTTTGGCCCTATCGGAATTATGAGATCCGCTGGAACATCGCAAACCTGTGTTAATCGCACAAAGATTCTTTCCGTTGAAATCAAAAAATCTCTAGGTAAATGTCTGGGGCAAAATGAAGAATTACAGGAGCAATTTGGATCCATAAGCACTAAGATTCCAACTATTGTTCATTTCT
Source organism: Lissotriton vulgaris (assembly GCF_964263255.1). Taxonomy (NCBI): domain Eukaryota; kingdom Metazoa; phylum Chordata; class Amphibia; order Caudata; family Salamandridae; genus Lissotriton; species Lissotriton vulgaris. The sequence continues at coordinate 1,101,748,370 of NC_141694.1, read as the reverse complement.
AAATGGAGTCTCATGGTGTTAGCTTTAATCCATACTAACTCTGCCCTGTGAATGTATGGATTGCTCCAGTATCAATATCTCCAGCTGGAGGAAAGGAGTGGGGGGGCCTTAACATGACAATATCCAGGGTTTTGTTGTGTGGCTGATAGTGTTGCATGTGGCATCTGTCTCAAAACAATGTCAACAACAGAAACATGACCATTTTAATGAGAAATAAGGTTGGAAAAAACAACCTGCAAAAAACAATTAAATAAGATATGAAATAGCATGAGGTGTCAAAACCACTTGTTTTTTTTCTGAAAAGATTGAAAAGGCGAATGACTTAATTAGAGTTACATAAATGTCCCTCAAAAAACAGGTTGAACTGTAAAGGCAGTAATGCTGCATAGAAGTATCTGTCAGTGTGCCATCTGGAGCGCTTCTGTCGCCCACAAAAACCTGACTCATGAATGTAGATGATGAAAAAATGTCAACTAATGCTGCACAGATGACGAACAGTGATTAGCAGCAAGCCTCCAGAGACAACAAGCTGCCTTCTGCAGAATTCAAGCAAGATTGATAAGGCATGGTTCATAGCTGTAGATCTGAAGGAACATGCTCCAGAACAGAGGAAATATGACTATATTCCAGCAACTTGTTAAATCCTGGACAAGCATTGAATGTAGTACTGGTTGGATGCTTTACTCTGTACCATCAGTTGCACTGCAGTCTGTTTTTACACGTCCAGTGAAATTATTGGTGTCCTGGCACCAAGAGTCCGGTCTGCAAGACTCCTAAAAATCTACCAGTTCAAATTACAAAAAAAGAGTGTAAATTTACCATCCTTATGGGCTGGTAAATTACGTTCCCTCTGTAAACTCCTGTTTACGCATGGGTTGGAATTATAAGTTTGCCTTTATTTAAAACATCCGATAATTGAATTGAACCTGCCGAAATTTACATGGAGAAATTGTACAGATTTACTGTACCATGCATACTTTGGTGAGTTAAACATCAAAATCCACATGTTACTCCCCACAAACCCGTGATAGGTGTTATTTATCGCACACGATAAATATTGTTGCCGTGGTATCGTTATTTATCATGTGCGATAACTAACACCTAAATTTGTAATCAGGGCCTTAGATTTAGGGCGCGATTACGATGGGCCCTGTAATCTCACTCGGGGTGCAGACTCCGGTTTGCACCCAAAACAGAATTACAATCTAGGTAAAAATCTCTGGTGTCTGCTCCCATGGTTTGCTGCAGGAATAACCCCGTGCAAAGTATGCAAAATGTCATCTAGCATCCCCATTAGTGGGTAAACCCCTCTTCTTGGATGCTCTAACTGTATTGGGTTTCACATTGCATAATGGCTACTTAATGTCCCCATGCTATCGGAAATCAGCAGGTGCGTAATTTGCACCTGAATTTTGCAGCCCAGTTGTGATCGGGCCCGAACTATATGATTTGAGCAGATTTACACATTTTTGATTTCCAGGGGTATGACTAATCCTTTTTTTTCCAGTGCAGCAATGCTACACATTTGAGAAATACTGTTTAAAACAGTACATGTGCTCACATGAAAAACGTGCATAGCCTATAGGCACATCTTAAAAAAAAGGCAATTTAATTTCAGTTATATCTCCATTCTGACATTGAAAAAACTGTTACATGAAAAACCGAGGGGCAGTGGGGAACCTATAGATCATTTTCCCAGGAGATTTTAAGGTGATGTCAATTAGGTCACATTGTCTATTATCAAAATGACAGGAACGCCCTCCTCTTCAAAAGTCTTCTCTAATGTTGCGATGGTACTCCTTGTGGGGACATCCCTCGTGAATTTGACACATATCCATCTGGAATGCACATCAACAACTACCAGCGCACACATGAACCCAGCAGGTATGTAGACCATGGGCCCAATAAAATCCATACAAATGGTGTGCCATGGCTTCTTAGGATCCTCAATGTGTCTACCATCACTCTTACTGCCAACTTTCAACCTTTTCTCACTTTCTTTGCAAAGGCAACACTCCTCCACCCATGTCTTAATTTGTTCATTAACTACTGGCCACCAAAATTCTTCTTTGAACGTCCGACTCATTAACCCCTGACCCAAATGGCCTTCATGTGCCATATCAAATAACCTCCGCCATAGTCCAATCCTTCAAAGTAAAGCTCCTGACCCGCACCGTAAAGCATCTTGCCCCAAAGCCACTGCATCCTATGCTTCCTTATTCCTTACAGCTTGCCCATCAACCTCCTCCCAATTTAAAGGCAGTCTTGATAGGCAATAGGCTTGCACATTCCTCCACCCCTGCACAAATTCAACAACATACAAGTATTCTTGCAACCTTGCTGTCAATCTGGCTAATCTAGCAAAAACTTTGCCTGTCCACCCCAGAGGACAAAATCTTCAGCAACGGTTTGTGAAAAGTGCTCATTACAAATAAAGAGACCCACAAATATACACAAAAGTATTCAATGCCCCAAGGTGCAGCCAAAGCCTCCCTTTCGATGACCAAGTAATTCCTTTCTGATTGTGTGAGAATCCAAGAAGCAAAAGCAACTGGTCTTTCTTTACCACTACATACTTGAGATAACACCACACCCAGTCCAATTGCACTCGCACCCATAGTCAAAATTGATTTTAGCTTATTATCAAACAATAATAAAATGCCAGCCTCACAAATCTCTGTCTTGATATTATTGAAACATAGACTGTTCCCAAACAAACCTCACACCCTTACGTAACAGTCTTCTTAAACTCTCAGTTTTGTCTACAAATGTTTCCACACATTTTGCATAGTATTCTATGAGCCCTAAAAAGGACCTCAACTGATCCTATCCTGTGGGGGCTGGTGCTAGTTTGATTGAGTCTAGCAACGAAAGTTTTGGTTTAACTCCACTTCCTGAAATTGTATAACCAAAGTACTATACCTGCTCAGTCAGAAACGAACATTTCTATTTATTTACTGTTAACCCCACTTCAACTAATTTTTACAACACCGTTCTCAAAGTAACCTTGTGTTGTTCCACTGTCTCTCCCTCAATTAAGACATCGTCTTGAAAATAAATTACGTTTTGTACCCAGTCCAAAACCTTTGCCATTACTCGTTGGAACACGCTGGCAGACAATGCCAAGCCAAATGGAATGCATGCGACCTGGAAGGTACCTCGGGTGGTTATGAAGGCTGTCAACACCTTAGAGTCCTCATGTAGTTTGCATTGATGGAAAGCACTCTGACTGGCTGCCCTGTCGAGTGTCACTGCGTGAGAGCGCCCCGCCTGCCTAAACGCCCGTCCGCCCATCCGTCTTGCGTGTTGTGTGATCGTCATTCAGACGTCGTAGGAGAAGGAGAAGCGTCGGAAAGAGCCTCCCCCTCGTACCGTATTGGCGCATCGGTGTTTGTATCGGCATTTGCACCCACACCAACGAGGTCAGAAGCAGAAGCGGCAGAAGCGGTAGAAACCGCGAAAAACGCGAGGACTGCGAGCCGTGCCGGCGGAGAAGCATTGTGCTGTTAAAAAAAAAATTTAAAAAGCATACAGCGACTGGAAAGTGATTTGAAGGGAGAAGGCACGGAGGCGAGGGCGCGGAGGCAGAGACCTCGCACGCTAGGCACAAGACAGAGGTAAGTGAAGATGAAGTAAGGAGAGAGTAAGCGGGTTGAGCTCAGGACCCCTGGGACCGTATAACAAACGGGTGTGAGCTCAGGACCCCTGGACTGTATAGCAAACAGTGGTAACTACTACTTCTATCCCCGAAATCCCCGCATTCAAATTACTAATACTGAATTCTGGATATTGAGCTACTGGAAGTGTGGAGTGTGTAGCCGGGGATTTGGTGCCGGTAACCTTGTTGGTTTAATTGTCCAGCTGCTGGCTCCTCTTTTCTTAAATAGAGTAAAGTAATTTGCACAGGAGGAGTTGGTGGAGTTTGTCATATCGGTAACTACAGAGATGGCCCCAAAAAAATGAAAACAACTGAGGGTCACAAACTGAGGACAAGATCAAACTCCGCAAATGTAGAGAAAGCGGGCTCCTCGGAGAGGAGCAAGGGGAGCCCAGAGTCTACACCTGTTAAAACAAGAAGGAAAGGTGTGAAAAAGAATATAATGGCTACTAAGAACTTAGGTTCCTCTACATCAAATTCAATGAAGGAGTTTGTGGGGAAACATTTTTAAAAAGTATTCACACCTGTCAAAGATAAAGAAATTATGTCCATCGAGTCAGTATCTTATAATGAGAACTTCGAGAGAGAAGAGATCGGGTATACCTCCCTACCCTTGGAAGTACATATATCTGATTCCCTAAATATGGTCAACCAGTCGTTGCAGCTACTATCGGACAATAGGGGTTTAGCGTCTCCAAGGCTGTCATCATCACCACGAGATCTTTTCTGTAGTGACTTGGAAAGAAGAACCCAAGTTAGCCCGATCACTCAGGAGGATTTAGGAAGAGAAAAAGAAATGACCACGAGTGGTAAGCTGCATCACAGAAGAAGCGAAAATAAAAGCTCTCCCGACCTTCGTAATGTTAGTACAGACCAATATGGGGAACTGAATTTAACTCCAGAGATAAATCAGGATCGCTCTGCTATGTCTGCAACCTCAATGTTGGATCTAATGCTAATGCTACAAAAAACTCTTCAAGGTCTTTTAGAAGTGACTTTGTCTAACAATGTAATCTTGAAAACTCAAAAAATGTATTTAGCTAAAATAGAGGGGGAGCTACAGGGAATCAGATCCCACATGCCAGATATGGTAAGACAAATCCCTGATCCTGACCCTGTGCCTGAAGTGCGGGCAGAGGCGCAGGTGGAAATTGTTGAGCAATTTAAAGAAAGCCACGAGGTATACATCTCAAAGTGGCCAATGAGGATAATATTAAGAGGGGAGATGGCTACACGTGGGAAAATATCTGGAGCAGGAGGGGCAGGTAGGAGATCACTAGGGAAAGGGAGGGAAATTCCAGAGAAACGGTTAAGGGTGGAAAAGGAAGTCGGTGAAAAGGGGAACAAAATAAAGGGACCCAAACCCGGTACGAGTACAATAAAGAAGAGAACCCTAAAAAAGCAGGAAAAAAATGTGTGCCCTCATAATATCCCAGCACCTCAGATGAAACAAGTTAATAAGAAAATTACATCACAGACCAAAGAGGCCGGGAGACAGTTAGAAGGGAATCTGCAGACATGGGTCACCCGGGAGGTGCGAGCCATCAGGCCTAATATTCAAACATACAAGGCAAATAGGACAGAATCTCTGATTCCAAACAGGATAATGAAAGAGAGGAGTGAGGATATGAGGCTATACCTAGAACCAATACCTTTAAGGAAAGGGGGTAAGAAATTAGAAAAAAGATTGCCCCTTAATAGGACACAACTTCTGCAGGGCTTTGCCAAATGCCACAATCTGAAAGCTATAGGATCGAATGACCTCAGACAAGTGGGCTTTAGCCAAACAAAAGAAGGGAAAGAGGTCACTCAAATTATGCTGTATTCAAAACTGGTAAAAAATATGATTAAGAAAGCAGCAAACGACCTACAGAATTAGGGAATTCGACTACTAACCGAAGAGGCGGTACTGGGAGAAATAGAAGGAATTGGATGGCAAGGAAATAACTTCCTAAGATGCCACGCAGGGTTGGGAAAGAGGCAGGTAAGGATAAGGGACCCAGAAGAAGATGATGAAACCTCCCTGGGTAATAAACAAATAGTAGCAAATAACTCAAACTTAGAAAATTGGTGGGGAAATTGGAGCAGGGTTACGGCCCAGGTGGGTCCCTCATCTAGAGCTTTCGAAGGTCAGGGTGAGGAAGGATGGCTAGAGGATATGGAATAGGTAGAGGATATGCCACATAGCATAAGATTGGCCTCCTGGAACATAAACGGCCTAGGAGATGAAGTTAAACAAAAAAATATAAAGGCATTAGGTGAAAACACAGAGATTATATGTATCCAGGAGACCTGGCTATGTAGCAGAATCCCGACAATCGATGGCTTCGTCCAGCTAAATCGATTGGCTAAGAAACAGAGATTTGGCCGTCCTGCTTGGGGAATAATGACCTTGGTGTCAACCAAAATTGTGAGAAAGGTGACAGAAATTACTGTAAAATGTAAATGGCTACTGGTCTGTAGAATAATGTTATCAGGATGTATGAAAAAGAATATGATATTGCTAATAAATGTTTATATGCAATGGGATACTGTAGAGGAATATGCTGGGGAAATGGGGTTATTTAAAGAAGATATACATACAATCTGTGAAAAGTATGGTATGGATGTGATCAAGTTAATGGGCGATTTTAATCATAAAATGCATCCCAAAAATGTAGACTGCTGGTTTCAAGAATTATTAGAGGCCTATGAGATACCGCAAGCTATTTATCCAGATTGTATAACAAGTGCTAAGGATACCCAGTTGGGAAACTTTTTGGGAACAAAAAATCTTTTCTGTCTAAATGGAAGATCCCCCTTAGACTGTCCAGCAAAAAAAACATTTAAAGTGGGCACTCAAAATTGGCCAATTGACTATGCATTTGTGTCCCCCTGGAGTTTCCAACTAATAACAGGGTTTAGGATCCTGAATAGAGAAGGAAGTGACCATAATATTGTAGTCCTGGAGTTCCCTGATGTACAATTAGAATGTTGTACCCAAGTTATGGAACAAAGGATGGATTACCCTAAGCTACGTACAACCAGGTTAACGGAAGAATATATGGCCAAATTAGTGCAACTACAACAGAATTTAGATCTGGATGCAGTAAATGGCCAGGGCCTAGATTGGTACTTAGGGAAAATTGAGGAGGTAGTCCAAATCCTCAGTGAAGGATTGAGATCCGGCCCAAAAAATCCTAAAGGAAACAGTTTAAAGGTGGAGAAACAAGGAGGTTGGTTTACAAGGGAATGTCGAGAAAAGACAAGAGAATTGAGGAGAATGGTACGCCGTAAACTGTTAAAAGGTGGGCAGGGAAGTGGAAATACATTATTATCCCTAAAAAGAGAATATAACATGTTAATCAGGAAGACAAAAAGGGACTTCAAAGAAAGTTGTTGGCGAAAGTTATTAGAGGCCATCGAGGCAAAGAACTTACGCCAGTTCTGGAAACTAGTTCATTCAGCAACAGACCATCAGCCGGCTGGAATGAACTGTGTTGTGGAGGAAGCAGCCTGGGAGAAATACCTACAGGACTTATATAAACCTGGGAGTTACCGGGAAGAGAATCGGCACACAGATTGGAGCGGTCTGGTAGCCGATATAAAACTTGACTTCACGGTCTCTATAGTTAAAAAAACGATAAAGGGCCTAAATTAACAACGGCAGCAGGCCCCGACAACCTCCCGGCACTGATAATTAAAACCCAAACAGACTGATGGGCGGAATTTTTTGCTAATATGTTCCGAGTAATTTTAGACACTGGAAGGTTTCCTGATAATTGGAAAGGGGCAATAATAAGGCCCATACATAAGAAAGGTGAAAAGCACACCCCAAAAAACTATAGGTTAATTAACCTGTTAGATATTGGGGAGAAGATATTTACTAAGATAGTGCTGGCCAAACTAAAGACTTGGGTAGAAGGGAACTTAATTGTCCCGGTAGAACAGGGGGGATTTAAAGAAGGGCACTCCACGGTGGACCACTGTTATGCCCTCTGGGCACTTGCCCGTAAGTCGACGGAACAAACGGGGAACATGTTCTGTTGTTTCGTCGACTTCCGGGCCGCCTTTGACTTGGTGGACCGCGGGAAGCTATGGGAGTGCCTGACTAAATATGAAATACCAGTGGGACTACTAGCAATCCTAAAAGAATTGCACAGAGAGAACTGGGCTCAAGTAATTAACACCTTGGCTGCTATGACTTTTCCCCCCGGTGCTGGATCCTTTGTTTTCCCATTGTTCATGACGAGCTCAGCTCGTCATAAGCACAGCTCAGGTGTGCCTCATGACGAGCTCAGCTCGTCATGAGCAGCGAAGGGGTTAAAGACACTCAAGGGGCACTGACAAGGAAAATAGATATAGCAAACGGGCTAAGACAGGGCTGTGTCCTGGCCCCACTCCTCCTCTTTTCTATTTTCTTAGCAGATCTGCCAGCAGCACTGGAAGTCGAAAAAAGTGCTAGTCCAAGAATGAGTGGCAGGAAGGTGGCAAGCCTTCTATACGCGGACGACCTAGTAATAATTGATGACCAAACAGAGCTAGGGCTACAGAGAAAATTAAATGTATTTAGTGACTACTGTAAGGCTAAACTTTTAGTAGTAAATATGGATAAAACAAAGATCCTGTGTTTTGGTAAAAGGTCTATAAGTTTTAGCTGGTACCTAGGCAAAACAAAATTGGAAACTGTAAAGGAATATAAATACCTAGGCCTATGGTTTGAAAGCTCCTTAAAATGGGACATACTTATTGAAGCCCAAATGGCAAAAGCATCATCCTCTATTTGTGGGTTGAAAAAATTTCATAGAGATTATGGGACCGGTCGCATAAACCCATGCTAAAGGCTTATGAAGCAATGATCCCTCCCCAAGTATTGTATGGGGTGGAAGTTCTCCACTTCAGCGGCAAAGTGGGTTGGGATCGAGAGGAAGGTAAGGTGTTGAAAATGCTTCTGTCCTTGCCGAAGTCAGCGATGTTTCAGGCAATCAGATTAGAGACAGGAACAATAGCATGGAACATTCAGGCCAAAATGGCAGTGGCAAGGTTCTGGAAACGACAATTACTAGAGGAAAGACGGAATGTGTCCCTTTGGTGCAGTAATGAAATCCGGCATAGCAACCTAAAATGGGCAGCGGAGGCAAAAAGGAAAATAAAGGAGGTATCCGGTAGTTTAAAGGTGAGAGTCAATCAGAATCCTGTACAAATTGCATTCACCAAGGGCCTACTTAGAGCACAAGGAAGGGAGCTATCAAGAAACCAGGACATAAAATACTTGAGAAAGAAAATGTCGGTCCAATGTATGTTAGAAGCATGGGAAAATGATGCATGGTATCCATACTTAGAAACCCTGCCGAGCTATGGATTGAGGTGGGAAATTTTAAAAATCCGAATTGGAATTAACCCTTGGCTATTGGAGGGGAGATTAAAGGCAGAAATGCTATATCCTGACGGTCGATGTAAGTGTGGACTGGAGATGAAGTGTGATATCTTGCACACACTGTTGGATTGCCTTACAAGTTTAAAAGTGAGAAAGCAGTTCTTACGGACATTATTTATAAAATATGGCATAAATTCACGAGGGCAAGCTGCTATTCTACTGATAAAAATTGAAACATTGAATACTGCAATTGCACTAGGGAATTATCTGAGAGGTGTAAATCGTTTGGCCAGGGAAAAACTCAAGAAAGTATTGTGACTCATTCTTTACCTACTTTTGCAGGAGATAATGTGAAAGACCGATGTACGTTTAGTTCAAATGGTTTTAACTTTTGTAAAATAATAATGATGTATGTAAAGGGCTTTTTAAAGATTGTAATGCTTATTTTACTAAGTTCAGATGTTTTTTACTGATCTTTTTTAAATTGGAAATATTGAAAAATATGAGCCAATGGTATCTTATGGCTTTACTGTAAATGTATAAGTAGAGCAGCTCAGAAAAGTAACTGTGTGATTTTAGAGATCATTACGTATCAATTGTCATCGATTGGATTGTAATGTTTTATAATTTTTATGAACTCGAAGTTTAGAGACCATGGTCTAAATAAACAGATTTTCTCTCTCTCTCTTACTCCTCAAATCCAACTTTGAAAAGTACTTACCATTCTTCACTGAGACCAATATTTCACCGATGTTCAGAAGAGGAAACATATCCATGATGATCTCTTGGTTACGTGGCCTGAGGTCCACAGAAAATCTCAATTGGCCATCTGATTTGTGTGATCACCACTGGAGAAGCCCATTGAGAGGCCTCCACCCGCTCACATATTCCTTGTCTCAACATATCATCCAACAACTCTTTGACCCCAACTTTTACTGACAGGGGTACCCTCCTTAATTTATGTTGCTTTTGCACCAAACCCTCCTTCAACAAGATTTTGTCAACATACCCCTTAAGACATCTTGGCTTATTATCAAACACACAAGATACCCCTTCCAAGACATCTGCCAAACTTGCTTCCCTAACTACTATAACTTGTTTTGCTGCTCTCTGGTTTATAATGATATTAAGATCAAACAGATGTATCTAACCCAAAATTGCTGGTCCACCAACGCAACGTACACTTTTCAATTTGTGGCTTGTGTCTCAAATTTAATTTCTCCTTCCATGTACCCCAATATATCAAAGGGTTCAGCCTGAAACCCACATGGATTGATGTCTTTTGACCTCAATTTCACATCACCCCACAGTTCTTTAAATTAAATTTGCGATATGATAGTATACATTGACCCAGAATCAACCATGAGCTCCATCTCCTTTCCACACACCAAACATTTAGCAACTGGTCTTGTCATCCTGCAGTCCTCATTCGTGTTTAATACACAATACACAATCTTCAGTGTATTATTTTCACATACCACCAAAATTCTAGCCCCATGACCTCCATCACCATACCTACCATCCCTTATCTCCTCCACTGCTCTAACTCTTGACTTCTTATTGTTACTAGTTACATTGTAACCATTACACATGCGTGCATATTATCCTCTGTGTCCACATTTCCTACACTCCTTATTGATAGCAAAAGAACGTTTAGAATCTGCCATGTGGAACATACTCCCACAACGAGAGCACTCCTTCACTTTTCCCTTTGGCATGTATGAAAGTGCCCCTTTATCATTTTTCTTAGATACCATACACCGATCATTCTCATCTACATTGATCGCTGAAATGTCTCCTTCCCTTTCGATCCTGTTAAGTTCCTTCATAAATTTTTGTGATTCTTCAATAACTTTTGCCATCTTAGTCGCTTCCTCCAGAGATGGATCTTTCTCCGCCCTTAATCTTTCTTGGATCTTCCTGTCTTTGCACTGCACAATGAGATGATCACTAATCAACTTGTCTGTTATCACTTTAAAGCGACACTTAATTGAAAGTTCCCACAAACTCATCAATGGACATATGCTCTGCTTGGGGGTGAGTGTAAACCTTGTACCGTAACATAACCAAGTTCACCTTCTTCGCAAACCTGATCTCCACCGCTTAATGGACAGAAGGACACATGATCACAGTTATGTAGATGAGCCTGACTGCCAGTGTCCGCTACAGATGTCATGGCTGCTCGTGCTTCACCTGAACATGTGAGCGCCCAAACTGGAACACCCCCCGCTCGAAACACAGTAGTGCCGGTACGCATCCAAACTTGCACAGTACCTTTTTTTAGAGTATACTTTCCTCTGTAGAAGTCGAATTTCTTCTGTTCTGACTTCCGATTCAACCACACTCCAACCAATGACGTCTGTCCTCAGCCGTGTCAGAAAAACGGTCATGCAGGACCACCCAGGCTGTGTCTGCTCTCCTTCCTACACGCTCATTGTCCACTTTTCAAAAAACGTCGCCAAAATGTACTGAGGGAAGAACTCACCATACATTGAAATAGTGAATAATAAAATTAAGCTTTAATGAGAGAACACAACCTGGCGTCAGTCCTCCACAAGGTGCAAGGGTAAACTGCCCACCCTGGAATTCCTTCAGCCTTACACTCTAGTTAGAACCTAGAACACAGAACGTAAGTAAATGACCTGGACCTACTATGATACTTACATCATAACATATTCCCTTCCCTCCTAAATAACAATGGAAACATAAATAACAACAAAAAAGACCATTCATGATCTGTCATAATTATTGAGATAAGTGGGTGGTCTGCGAATGCTTGAGCTCCTTAAATTATCCTGCTCTCTGTCTCTGTGTGACTCTACAGCATCTTGTCTGACAATGTCAAGAGTCATTGTTAGGTCACTCCTCAGACTGGACCATTAAGGTCCTTACAATAGAGTAAAATCGGTTGCAGACAATATTTACACTCATTTTATATCATTGCCTTTTAGGAAGGGTGTACAAACTGCACTGTCTACGGTGTTTGCATGGCTAAGTATCACTTGTGTATTAATGTTAATACAACAAGCGCTGTTACCACAAATTATTTCCAATTTTTGGGTTCTACAAATTGATTACAAAAATTCTGGGACCACCCAGTGCAAAAGCTATGTTGCCCAACATTCATCAATCAGGTTCTAAATGTTCCCCTAAATCCCTTATGTCTGTGGTAGGCTTCTAAGGAGCATGCCATGTGTCCTACGAACTGTATTGAAATTTAGCTTTTGAAAACTGATCAACCAGGTCTATCAAAAAGAGGATGATGAAGGGTGGGTTAATGTACAGAAGTTGGCAGAGGAAGTATTTAGAATGTCAGTCTGGTTGAGCTTGTAAAATAGTTCCATCTGGCCGTGAAATGCAGCAAAATATATGTTTTAAACGAAGAAAATATATATTTTGTATTTCTTTCCACCTCCAGAATCAATGTAAAAAGTTAAGCGGGGTTTATAGCCTATAACTTACAGAGTCAGCAGGTAAAATATCTGTGAACTACATGCTTTTCCCTTTTGCATAGTATAGTGCTGTAGTTGAACAATTGGTTTCAATTCTGTCAATCTTTAGAAAGTGCGACTGTTTATATGCCAATGAAAATAACAAAAAAATATAAATGTGCTATATAGAGGATACAAAATTATGGTAACCAGGTACAATTTCAGGTGCACAGCATAAGTATAGGCAAAGTAATAACACAATTGAATAAGGGTGCTACCAAGTGAGAAGGATAGGTTACCAAACTATCCCACACGACCCAAAGAAAACTCCGGGAACTATAGAAACTTTAAAGTTCTCACTGAGCACTCCACAGTAAGGACGTAATTCATAAGTTATAACATAAATATGTCAGCAAGTCCAAGTAATGAGAAACCGGTCATGAGATAGTCCTGATCAAGTTCAAATCCACTCGATAAGTATCCTGAAGTAAAGAGACACCAGGGCTCAATATTCAGTCCAAGTCATAATTCCATGTAAGATTTTATTGGTAATTCTCCATATCAAATAATATTCTCAGCAGCCAACATGTGTTTCGTCAAGCATTGTAATAATGCACCTTTGACTTCATCAGGGCTTAAAAAATATTCCAGGTACCATAATAATATGGTTGCACAGTAAAAGGAAAACAAGTTAATTCAAATATCCTAAGGTAGAGTTAAACGTTCTTATCATAATATCCCAAGTAACAATCGTTAAAGTTCAGTCCAAATAATCCAATATATTTCAATGTTTGGAATCTCCTGTATGAAGAAAAACTTCTTAACAAAATTGTTATCTGGCCAGATTTCGGGACTGTGTTTGAACATAGGACGTGTATCTGAGCCGGAACACGTACTCGTGTTTGTTGATTATTGGATTGGGATGATCTATACAACTCATGGCTATTATGAGCTAGAGTGGCATTTCTAAATTATAACAATTTCATGAAGAAGTTTTTCTTCGTACAGGAGATTCCAAACATTACTTTGTATGCGTTGTAGTGACATGCGTTGTAATGGATGTTGCGTTGTAAAAGTTTCGTTGTAAAAGTAGTGCGCTGTAAAAGTTGCGTTGTAAGTGTTGTTTCCCTTCCTAACTATAGCAGGAAATATTCATGAACACACATAGACTTTGAGCTGAAATGATTTCCTACGCTTCCTCTTGTAGGTTCTCACCTCCTGGTGGAACCAGGAAATTGCCAAACCACCATTCAAGAAAATGCCTTGCTCACCATCTAATCTAGCCCTACGCTTCATCACACACTTCATTTGATACTGCACCTTCCCCTCATCAACTTTGTGCTTTTGCACACACTTCTTTTGATGCTCCAACAACTTCACTCCCCACACCTCCTTGCTAACCTTCCTTCCTTCCTTCTTACACTCTTCCTTATTTACTTTGTGTGACATGTCCATCTTAGTACAGGGCATTCTGCCTCTGAGCAAAAAGAAAGGTGATTCGCCTGTAGTGAAAGTGGACTGCCATAACATATCCTTAACCTCCTTGTAATGTAATGTAATGTAATGTAATGTGTTATTTTATATAGCGCAACTATCACTCCACGGAGCATCTTGGCGCTTTGAGAAGACTAGCAAGAAAGGGTTCAACTGCTAATCATGGGGGACTTACCACTTCAGATTAAACTTTTGCATAATGTGTCCGGAAGTCTAAAGACTCAGGTTTTCAGCGACTTCCTAAAGGCTGATTAAAGGGTGATTTGACAAAGAGGCAGGGGGAGTTTGTTCCAAGCCTTTGATCCCAAAACCGCCAGTGCCTTTCCTCCCTTGGTTTTTAGCCTAAAGGTAGGGATGGTGAGCAGATTTGCATTTGAGGACCTCAGTTTACGCGAGGGTATCGTTTAAACATCCTCAGTAGGTAGCTGGGCCCTAGAGAATGATAGGCCCTAAACGTGATCAATAGGACTTTAAACAGCACCCTCTTATGGATCGGTAGCCAGTGAAGGGTATTCATTGCTGCTGTGGCCGATATCCTCCTATGCCATCTCAGCACCAGTCTAGCTGCTGCATGCTGGACCATCTGCAGCTTATGAACAACATCCCTGTTTGTCCCTGCATATACGCTGTTGCAATAGTCTAAGCGGGATGTTATAAGTGCTACCGCCACCATTTTTCGGGCTGAAAGTGGTATGAGGTCGGAGAATTTGCTCAGACCTTTTATGATGCTAAAACAGGTTCCCGCCACTACCAGGGCCTGTTGTTTGAAAGACAGAGTAGCATCAAACTTAACACCCAGATTTCTAACCGAGTTAATGGTATTTGGGGGCGCGGTGGCATCTTCTGGCCACCATTGTGAGGGATTGAAATCATTATGTTGGCCAAAGGGCAGGATTTCAGTTTTCCCTGTGTTGCACCTCAGGTGGTTATTGCTCATCCATTCGAAGGTGGCTTTGAGACAATTTTTCAGGTTGTTTTCAGCCTCTGTGGTATCATCATCTAACACCAAGATGAGCTGAGTATCATCCGCGTACGAGATGGTGTTGATCTCGAAGGATGATATCAGTGCGATCAGGGGGGCCATATATACGTTAAAGAGCGTGGGGCTCAAAGAAGAGCCCTGCGGTACCCCTGAGGTCAGATGTTTCTCCTCTGATCTAAAATGGCCTAAAGTTACTACTTGCCACCTGTCTACCAGGAAATTTTTAATCCAACCTAGTACATTCCCTTCAACACCTGCCGCCGCTAGACGGTCAACAAGGATGGTATCTGAGACCGTATCGAAAGCCGCGAACAGGTCCAGCAGTACCAGGGCGACATTCTTTCCCTGGTCCATTGCGGCTCGCAATGTCTCCGTAGTAAAAAGGAGGGCAGACTCTGTTGAATGTTGGGCCCTAAAACCTGCCTGATTTGGATGCCAGGCATTATTTTCCTCCAGGAAGGCGGTTAGCTGTTTATTTACAAACTTCTCTGTTAATTTACAGAGAACTGGAAGCAGAGAGATAGGTCGCAGGTTTGAGAGAGTTGCGGGGTCTGCTATCTGCTTTTTTTGTAGAGGTTTTACTGCTGCTAGCTTTCATTCTGCAGGGATTAAGGCGTGGTCAAGGGAGGAATTTATTATGTTGTTTATGGTGGGATTGACAATGTCCACCATGGACTGTAGGCCAGTATGGCTGCCCAGGTATCCTCTAAATTAATCGGAGAGAACCTACTCATAGTGGCAACACCTGTCCCAGTCCTAATATCCCCATTTTTAGTCAGTGACATAGGGATAGGGAATTCTTTGATAAGGGTATGAATTTTTTCCTCAAAGAAATCTGCTATGGTATTGTAGAGTGTTTGGGAAGGGGGGATTTCTTTCTGCAAGGATTTGGGATTCATAAAAGTATTTACTATCTTAAAGATCTTTTTGTTTATTACTGTTATTGTTTATAACTTCCGAGTAATAATTAGTTTTTGCCATTTTTATCAAGGCGTGATATTCTCACTGTGCCGTTTTATACATACATCCATCCTTCTTACAGTCAACATTATTTTCAACCACTGACTGGACACACTCCTTCAAAACTCGCTCAAAACACTCCACCAGATTGTTGGCTGCAGTTAAGTGATGTTTTGTTCCCATATTTTCTAAAATTATTCGGAATTCCTGATCCTCAAATAGAGAATCCTTCCCTGTCAAAATCCATTCACTCTTATCTTCTGAAAACCTCCCTACAAAAACTGGTTAAATTGGGCATCTTCACTTCTTTCATGAACCCTACCTCAGGCCACTTTGAATAATGATCTACGGGCCCCATTGCATACTTTCCATCTCCCTCCATCAGGTTGTAAGGGATACTTATTCCAATTTCCACCCCTTGCCATACCCTCTTTGGAAAATGAACACATTTAAAAGGAGATTTATTCAGTGTTTGCGTATGCACTTGGTTGGGACAGCTGGGATCTAAAATTATTCCTAGTGCCTTCTGCTCCCTCTACCCCAATAAAATCTTCCCTTTTTCCACCACATAACCCTTGCCACATGCAGATCTTCACCTGTACTCAATGTGCCTTCAAAATATCCCAGAACAGGTAGTTTCATCCCACAGTACCCTACTGGCTTAACATCCTTAGGTGACATATTACTTCCCTTAACTTGTCCCACACTACTCTATCCACTAGGGTATAGGGTGAACATGAATCCGGTGAGGAAGCGAGGAGATCAGACGCAGGTGTAGAAGCAGAAGCTTTCTCCAGTCACACACTTGACCAAAGGGGTCTCCCCTCCTCACTCTCCCATGGGGCTAATAGGTCCCATCTGATAGGGCGCAAAAACGTAGTCGCATACACAGTGGCAAGTGAAATTGATTCACCCCACCAAGTGGAACCCTCACCAACACAATACGGTAAGGGTGGAGCCCACTTAAGCATTATAGGTCCTGATGAATGCCATGGACCCTTCGGGCCAGCAAGCAGAAACATGTTGACCTCTTGTAGTACGGTGGGGGGACAATAAAATCCCCATCACAAAGACCATTGTTTTTAAACACCATACAGATGCCAGTTACATTAAAATAAGTAGACAACTGTAATGGTTTTTGAACTTCACTTTTTGTAATGGCCCCCACTTAGCTTTAGAAGTGCATCCATGTCTTCAGGTGTATGCCCACCCTCTATCAAACCGAGTTTTTAGAGGGCGAAGACTGGTCCATGATGAAGCATGACACCAGGTAATGTGTGAGACTAGTCTTTCACTTTTTGTGAGATGCCTGCACTCACAAACTAATACCAGTACACGATAGCACTTAGGTCACTATACTAGGAACGGCTCTTTTGTGGTGAACATGAGTCAGCCCACATCAACACTTCATTCCCATTTATCTTCCCAACTCACTCGGTAGGGCAGTGTACTTCTCCTATCTCACCTTCCACACGCTCTAAATCAGCTTTACCACTATCATTTACTAACCTTACCTTCATCTCGCCATCCTCTGTGACGTAATCATGATCATCATTGTCACTGCTCACTTCACGCACACCATTGACATCACTCCTAACCTGCCCTACAGACCAGCACATTTTTGAGAAATGACCAATCCTTTTGCACTTGAAAGATTTGGCCTCAACAGCAGGACACACAATGAACTCCTTTTTATGTCCCGTCCCACCACACCAATAACACACATATCTTTCTTTCACCATTTGAGCTTTGGAGCCACTCGCAGAAGGACCAAATCCTCTTTTAGTTTGGTGTACATCATTCAGATCTTTCTTTTCCCTCTGCTGCCCCTCACCCAACTCCTTCACATATCTTGCCATATTTTCCATATAGCGTGCTGCACTTATAGTCTTATACAAAGATGGATCCTTCAGACCTAACAGCTTTTCCTAAATCATGACATTGCTCATTCTGTTTATCAGTTGGTCTCTAATAATATCCTCATTCAACTCCCGGAATTTGCACATGACTGCCAGAGACATGAGCACAGACACATACTGCTCAATACTTTCTCCAGGCAGTTGAGTGCGTGAAAAGAACTTATGCCTTTCTACCACTACACTCACCTTTTTGACAACATTTTCTTCTAGGGCACTGATGCCGTCCTGATTCTTTTCTTTTCACACATCATCAGAATCAGATGCATCCTCCTCGTTCTCAGGCTGCCGCTCTGGAATGGGTGGTTCTAAAACCTTTCTCCCATCCACTCCAAGGTTGTTTTAACAAAGCCAACTTGCGCATAGCAACCAATACATCTCCACCTATGGCTTCTAAATAGGTTTCAAATGATTCTCTCCAATCCTCCCAACGCATAGTGTTAACAACTGGGTTTTGTAAAAACTTGAGCAGCGCCACCACAGATTGCATATCCATTTCTTATAAACTTTCTTCCACAGCCAAATATACTTCATGTCCTCATACAATTCGTGTTCTCAACAGCGCATGAGGAAAATGAGATCTAAAATACTTCAAACTGCATGTATCAGAGACCAACACCATGGATAGTGATTTAATCATGGGATACTCACGGACACTTGTGTTCCCACCCCCAGTCTCTAGAACTGTGAGCACATGTGATATACACCAACAACTGTGTACATTTAACATGTATATTCCATTATGGTCTTAAAGTGCATACACCTCCAATCCTAATCTGTGCTAATCAGGGTTGCATGTGCAAACACAATGTACCATAAAGTGGAATAGTATATGGCGAAGCAAATACAGTAACCTTCACAATGCAGCAGTCTTCCAACCGTGCATACTACTAATTAAAAGAGAATGACAAACGAGCACCATCTCACCAGTAAGAATTTTGGAAGAACACAGCCAAGAGGAGTTCTGCAAAAAAGCTTCAAAATGTATGCTGTCTCAATTTCACCACACTAAGGGCCCCATTAGGATGGCAGGCAGATCGCCCCCGCCGGGCTGGCGGTAGTCACTGCCAGCCCAGTGGGGCGATCTGCCTGCCATCCTCTCAGCAAAGACCCCCCTGCCATATTACAGTGGCTGGGGGGTCCGCGGTGGAGGGAAAGACCATCTGCTGCTTTTCAGCCCGGTCGACAAGTCGACCGGGGGAAAAGGGTTCAATATGGTGGCGGTGTGTTAGACACCGCCAGCCATATTTGGATGTGTGTTGGGACATGCCTTTCTGCAGCCACGGAAAGGCATGCGGATTCTGCCTGCGGGGGCCCGTTGCGGGCCCCCAGGGACTCCAGGGGGGTGGGTGGTGCACATGGGCTGAAGTCCCATGCACAACACGACAGGCACAGTGCAATGTTGTGCATGGAAGTGCACAACATGCCTTCCTGGCATTGTGGTGGGCTGAGTGCACCACCCGCCGCAATGTCAGGAATGCAGGATGTGCCTGCCAGTGTAGCGGGCACATCCTAATCTCTGTAACCAGACCCCGCACCTATGGCGGGCAGTCCCATTCCACGGGAGGATAGCGGGCGGACAAAGTCCGCCCGCCATCCTGATGGACCCCTTAATATGTTATGCACGTCCCAACACCACGAAAAAGATTCCATATTAACTGTTCTAGCAAAAGTAGACACCGTAGTCCTTCCACACTGAACAAGCCCAACCTTGCACTGTTCTCTCGGATAATAAGTGTCTCTTGTCCTGTCCCTGACTCCGGCAGAACGTCTCTTTTAATTGTACGGCCAGTAGCCACCTCAGCCCTAAGCAGGCGTGTATCACGTGACAACCCATGGAAGCCTGGACAAATCAGTACACCAGGGGGAATGCCGTAATCCACTTTCTTCATGCTGAACATCCTTATTGCTGGGTTACAACACCACGGCACATGTCACAGCAGGAATCCACTACTCCGTTAGTATTGAAATGCCGCTCTTCACAGCAGACGATAATTGTCACGAGCATGCACTATGAAATTTTGAATGGCCACAACTCGGTAAGCCAACATGTGCCTCACACCGGGATGCTTTACGGTACGTTTGCACTCCAAAGCCCAACAAATGACTCCGAACTCCTACAATCTTCTCACTCCCAAGGAAGACTACAAGGTGCAACCGCTGAATTTTTAAATGTACACTTCACGTTGCTTCTCATGGGCAAAGGTTCACATTGAAATTCCTTCTCAGTTCCTTTTTTTCACCTTGCTCACATCAAAGCACAAGAGTCCAATAAGAAATCCACACAATGCCTGGGCACCGCCAGCACCAGCTTCCAGTTATGTGTCGGGGACCTCCTCCCTCCAAGTGTCCTCTACCCTCAGATCCCATCCTCATCGCCACTTTTAAGAAGTTGGAACACTGTGACGATAAAAATGAAGGTTTATTAAGAAGGATACAACAACCCCTGGTCTGTCTGCCACTTCCTCAGCAACTACCTACAAGCTCCAGCTTCTCAAGAGTCAGGCGGCCTTGGGCATGTGCAAGCTGTGCACCTGCACAGGGCCGCCAAACCCCAGGTGCCAATACTGTAGTCTTGTGCTGACTCTGCGTAAGTGTGAGAAATTATGATGTCGCACGTTCATGCGTCCTCGCGCACACACCAATTATATGTCGGCTCCTCAACAGGCACCAGCGTTTTCTCAATCCTGAGCTACGGCAGGCATTGTAAGGTAAGCGAGCTTGCTGCTCGATACCCCTCTTCTTCATTTGTCCTACGCTTCGCCAGACAAGGCACACACCCATAGCTGGAACCGGCTTTTTACCAATTCTTTCTGCTGCACGATACCCTGCTTGTCCCGTCTGAGGATTAGATGATGGCCTACCACCCCCCCCTGTCTCATTTATCAGGAGGCGCTCGCCCCCCGCCTTTAAATAATACTGCAACAGCATGTGCCTATTTCTGTAAACCTTTGCCGGGCGGGGAACTTTCTCTAACTCAGGAGGCCCCTTCCCCGCACACAATGACCATGTTTGACTGTGTAACCATTGCCAGCATTTATGAAACGCGAGCACGCCCGCGTTTGGTTTAAATCATGTCACCCCTACCTAGCCATTTTAACCTTTGCCAGTACCAGTAATAATTGTGAGTAGACACACGTATTTTAGGCCACACTCAGCCTTTCACGTTGAGCCCCGACTGGCACTCCATGACCAGCCATTACAGAGAGTGGGCCTTTTGTCATTTCTAGTCATCACCATATGTATGAGGCCACTCACACTACAACTCGCTGTATCCATGCGTAAGACACCATATTCGATATGGTATCGATATTAATGTTTCTGGGCAAAGAGGCCACCGATTCTTTCTCTGTGGGGGGGCTGTGGGTCTGGGGCCCCTGCCATGGCCCTGGCACTGCAGCCGTCTGTACCAGTCCCTCACGTTGTGTGTCACAATACCCTCCTCCTCCTAAATTTTATCGTTCTGAGACAAATTCGGAAGGGTAGGAGCACCCGCAGGTACTGGTCATATAACACCTTTTCTGGGCGTTTTATGAAAACACCTTCCTGAGCTTCGGGGGGCCCCGCCCGGACCCCCTCTTCCGGGGCCCCCTACCTACGCTCCCTGCCCAGGGCCGCCATGAGCCTAGAGCCGCCCCTAAGAGTCCACAATCCGGATTCTAGAAGTTGAAGCCGCAGTTGCCTTGGGCACAACATCACAGCACCAGGGAAATACCAGGATATTACAATTAACTTGATCTTTTTTACTACTTCATTAATTTATAGATACACACTACAAATTAAAGCATTATGCTAAATCAAATAAATACATATAAAAAGAATGACCATGGCGAGTCTACAGATCAATACAGACGCATACCTCTGGTATAAACACTGCAGGGCAATACACAGCTTCTGGGAGAGCACAACTATATGTTCATAACTAATACTTAATACCACACACAAATCTGTTGCAATTTTTATACTTGCCACCGAAAATGTACCACACTCATGCAAATATATGTCCCTTCGGTTGCAGCTTTTCTTGACTCTGTGCTGACCAACATCACCTGGTGAATACCATTACAGTGATGTTGGTATATTGTGTATACACAGAACACAAGTGAACATGCCTTTCGACCACAATGAAGAGACACACACACCACCATCTATATGATGTTGGGCTCTTATGGAACTCTGTAAAAAGTGTGTCGCTAAGGCCTCAATTACAAGTGTCCCAGATTGGTATGAGGTATTTGCCAGGCTTGGTAAGTTCAGATACCCCAGGGAGAGGTATTCATTGTTGTGTTAAATAGCTCTTAATACCCTCAAAAAGAAAATGGAAATCACATGCAAAATTAGTGCTTTCTACACCAAATTCATTATATATCAGAATTTGCTGCATATTTTTCCTGCTGCAAAATTTGGCAGATTTGACTTGCTGAAATTTACCAGAGGGAAAATGTGGGGGGGGGGGCTTGTTACCTGCTGTCAATATCATAATTCTGATATGTGCAGTACCAATCAATCAATCATGATATATGTAAAGTGCACTACTTACCCGTGAGGGTCTCAAGGCGCTGGGGGGGTGCTGCTACTGTTCGAAGAGCAAGGTCTTGAGTAGGCTCCTGAAGGTAAGTAGGTCTTGGGTCTGCTGTCGGAGGATGGGGAGAGTGTTCCAGGTCTTGGTGACGAGGTAGGAGAATGATCTGCCGCTGGCGGTCGCTCTTTGGATGCAGAGGACCGTAGCGGGGGCGTGGTCGGCGTAGCCTAGCTGGCGGTTAGGGGTGTAGAAGGTGAGTCATCTGTTGAGTTATGCTTGTTCGGTGTCTTGGAGTGCCTTTTGTTCATGGGTGAGGAGTTTGAAGGTGATCCTCTTGTTGACGGGCACCCAGTGCAGGTCTCTCAGGTGGGGGTGATGTGGCTGTGTCGAGGGATGTCGAGGATCAGATGGGCAGAGGCGTTCTGTATGCGTTGCAGTTGTTTCAGCAGTTTGGCCGGGGCTCCCGCCTAGAGGGCGTTTCCGTAGTCCAGCCTGCTGCTGACAAGGATCTGGGTGACAGTTCTTTTTGTGTCGGTTGGGATCCACCTGTAGATCTTCCGGAGCATGCGGAGGGTGTTGAAGCAGGAGGATGAGACAGGGTTAACTTGCTAGGTCATGGAGAGTGATGGGTCGAGGATTGATCCCAGGTTGCGTGTGTGGTCGGTGGGTGTTGGAGCTGCTCCCAGGGCGGTCGGCCACCAGGAGTCGTCCCAGGCTGAGGGGGTGGAGCCGAGGATGAGGACCTCCGTCTTGTCCGAGTTCAGCTTCAGACAGCTGTTCTTTATCCATTCAAATGATTTGGATTTTAATAGGGCACTTGTAATCAGAGCTTTAGTAGTCATGTTCTAACAGGAAATCCAAAATCTACTAAGACACTTACTTATCCATGCACGAACTTTTTATTATTCACTGCAGGAGATTACAGCTTGTTTATTAAATATTTTCCTGCAGATTATCTGCTACAATACATGTCGTAAATATTTAAGAAATACTTTTTAGGAGGAACCAAGATGGCGACCGGGATGGCCGCCTAGTCCCTCGGCTCCGTAGACCATCTCCTCCCGCGCTTACATCCTGCCTGTAATCCTGCACTAAAACGGCATATTTGCGGAAACGAAAACCTCCGACCACCGACGGCGAAATCCCGAGGCTCGCGCCTGCTTTAAAACGGGAGAAACATCCAGCTACAGTTTGCGGCCCGCAGCAGCCCTGTGACCGGGGCCTCGAGTAGACAGTGAGGCTGGTCACCAAGTGAACAACAGCGGTCGCCAGCGACTGAGAGGTGCCGGTCGGATCATGTGTGGCGAAGAACGGCCGACTTCCGAAATGCATATCCTGATTGACTACGGGTGTGAATCCAAGGCGTGCCCGACAATGTGCTTGGGGTGGATTGCACGATCATAGGAGCCTCGATTGTTCACCGCTGGGAAGCTGTTTGCGCCTTGTCCGGCTATCGGCGGGCGGCTCCCGAATTTCTGCTCACCTAATATCGAGCAGGGCCTACTTCCTCACTGGCAGTTGTTCATTGCACTATATTGGTTTCGGCGGCCACGAAGGTGGTAAAATGATGCCCGATGCCCCTCTGCGTGCAACTTGGCCCCGAATCAGTGTGGCCCTGCCCGTGAACACAACGGGCAAGACGGAGTGCAGCCTCGAGGAGACTGAGCCACAAAGTGATCGGGGACGTGTGGAGAAGGGAGGCACGATCGAAGGGGGGCACGAGATAGATCTGCACTATGGCGATCTTATGGCTGCTATTGTTGCCCTTCGTTACGACTTGGAGCAATCTGCCCGAACCCTGGGGAGTAAGATGGATGAGGTCGTTTTTGCAATGGGGCAATCGAGAACGGCTGGTCAACGGAAGTACAGCGAAATGCCTCATTCTATGCCTGGCTGTAACAAGATGGCGGCCTTAAGCGACACCGGCGGGCTTGAGATCCTTAACCCCGGGACGTCTCTTGTTGATGATGTCGAATGCCTGGGACAATGTGTAGACCTTGGATTGGAATCGCGACAGGAGTATTCGCTCCAAGCCATGTTTCCAGTGACCCGGGGGCCGCTTCAGTTGTGTTTGGACATTGAGACTTTCCCCCCCGGCCCTGCTCTGATGTATAAAATGTGGAAGATGTGCTTTCTGGCCGGGCCGGGGCCAACGGACCGGCGGGAAAAGGGCCTGGCCGATGTCCGGTTGCATCAAATCGACGCTACTGTGCTGCTGTTCGAGCCCGCCTGGGCACTTCGACTCCCCGTAACGATTGAATTGGGAACTGATACTTTGGTGAGCATTGGCAGAAAAGATAAGATGGGACAAGGATGAACGATGTCTACTACATACTGATAGTTCCTTAGCCGATGGCCGAGACGGATGTGCGACGTGCTGATTTACCTGATAGCGTAGTATGCCGATTATGTGCCTTGAAAATTGTTTGATAGTAATGGTTCTCGCTATTGGATTTTGCACCCCGTGATGATATAGAAATGGCGGGAGGGAGATGCCGGGAGACTGTTGGAGGGCTCCTCTCCGCTTCTCACTACTCTTATTGTAGTTATAGATTAGGACCTTTTTCTTATCTTCTATATTTCGGGGTTCTCTTTTTTGGGGCGACAGGCACACTGCTAGGGGGGGTAGGCCGTAGCCAGCTGCAGGGGTGCAGGGTGGGGGGTTGGAGGGGTTTTTGTTTACTCCTTTTTTGTTCTATGGGCCTTCTATTCTTTTTCTCTTTCCTTTTTTCTATAAGCCATATAGTGGATTGATTCTTTGTTTATCAATGTTTAAACGGTATGTGCTAATGTCTATTCTGATGTTTCCGTCTATGAGGATAGCTGCGGTATTGGTGTAATAAGCGAAACGTGTACTGATTTCTCCTGATTCTTTGACGTTGGAGCTAATGTTCTGATTTAAAGTGACTTGATAATATTCATCCTGACGAACTAAAATTTAAAATTTGACCTCAGTAAATATGTATCTAATTCTCTGTGCACTGACGCGTTGCTATGTATTGTACTGCTAAGCCTTAGGGCTGTTTTTGCTGGAATCTGTGTACAACCGTTTATAAATAAAGGTCTTCCAAAAATTAAAAAAAAAAATACTTTTTAATATTTCTACCTTGCTTTGTAGCCTAAAATGTGCTTTTCCTATATCTGTCAAATATGGAAGATCTTCAGATTCCAACAACAAGCTTTTAGATGTATTACATTTTCTGGAATTTTTCCTTTGGCATTTTACCCCTCTTATCAGTTAATGTTTATGGTCCTCTGGTGATTCACGTAAAACGTGTAGTATTATCACAAAGGGAATGGCTAATGCGTAAATGGCTGTTATTGATCTGCCTTATTCTCAAGAAGATGTGAAGCTTGCCTATCGACCGAATATGCTCTTTGTGTAAGACTGTTATCAACAAATATTACTTTGTAGAAGTGTTTGAAATGTGCGTAGTATTAATTCACAAGGTTTAGATGTAACAAATAAGCATGTGCGCCCTGAGGGTTGCTAATTTGTAAAAAAAAAAAAACATTGTTCAAAAATGTGTTCATTGCTCTAAATGATTTTGTGTGAAAAGTCTTTCATCCTTGAAAAAGCCTCAAATATTTAAAACAAGGTTGTACAGTTCAGTTGGACAATTGAACCGATTTGAGCTAGTCTTTAATTTTCATCTCTTTTTTCTCTGCATCCACTGCATTTTAAGGTTTCAAAAAGTGCAAAAAGATTTTCACAAAATATTATGTCAGTCCGTCCTATCTCCTTGTGTCATTTATCCACATAATCCGCTCACCTGCTTATGGCATTTTACTTACATGTAGAAGGTAACATAGGAGTAAGACTGCAAATTTAGTCTAAAAGCATACGTTTAGAAACTATGTTTTTATGTGATTTATTTATTACCATTTCACCTTAATGTACATAAATAGGTGTCTTTTTCGCAGTTTTCCAAACAGAAGAGAATAAGTAGAGTAAGGAGAATATACACGAATCGTCAAGCACTATCTATCCACATACAGCATGCATTGGTAGATAATGACCTTAAACAATAATAACATAATAATAAAACCAAGTTTTGGACCCAAGAGTTGCGCCTGTGAAGTTAACATGTTGCCTCTTGACAATGTTAATTTGCAAAAACATAAGTACCAAGGCCCTTGTAGATTGCACCACCCATTATCCTTGCCTGTACTGCTAACACCAGTACGTACACAACTACTAATGTCACATTCCTACAAATGTGATAATTCAGACTATACCAGACCCCCAAATCTATATGCATGGCTTTGGAGGTACGTATTAGTCGTTTTAATGTATATTTAATCAATGAACAGCTGTTGTTCAGATCATCTCTAAATTACCTAAGCAGCACAACCATGCGGCAGATTGTCATAAGTGCGGGTGTTAACAATTAAGTGCCGGTGCTGACAATGGGAAACCACTGGTACAAATTAGGCACTGCCTCTTCACAGTCTTTAAACATGGTGAAGTGTGTTGGAGAGAGTTGCAAGTGTGCAGCCATCATATTGTGAAGGGAGCATATATTTCTATTAAGAGAGGTCATTTAATCAGCAGGGAAAAGGGTGGGTTCCATCTACAACCAACTTATAATAAATAAAAGTGTGCTCTTTTGTGCAATGGACATGAAGTCAATCAATAAGTTTCCATTATTACGTCGCCTTGTCTGCAATCCCCACTGTCTCGGTAGAGCATACAGGGGTTTATCGGTCTGTCTTAGCTTGTACTGCCAGTAAAATAATGCCCCATTATGTAATGTTTGTGCAACCACGTCTGTCATGGGTCGTATCTCATACGACTGTTGTTTCAGCTGTAGTTCATTTCTGGGCATCTGCCAGAAATGGCTTCATATCCGGCGGGACCCTGGCCTCCCAAGTCATAGCAATGGCCCTTTGAGCTAAAATCAGGCCAAGATCCAGAAACCTGGAAGTTTACTTATCGGCTTTTTGTGTGTGTATTTGGCCTAGAAGAAACCATAATATGTCCTGGGTTATCACTTCACCGGACACTTCCAAGAGGATCTCCATCACCTGTGACCTAAAATGCATGATCAGTGGATGGGCCCACACTATATGAATATCAGCAATCGGCTCCTGAAACCTAGTACGACTGCCCGCCGCACCCGTAAATAATTGTACTGTTCTTTTTGCATCACATATATCTGGTGTAAATAGTTCAGTTTAGTATTGTTAGGGCCGGAGAGTCCTCTGCATGGTAATGGACGTGTACCCTAGCCCTGAGTACCCAACCTGTATCCCTAAGGCTGACATTTATTGTCATAGACAAATACGGATCATGCATGTGTGCCATGACATAGGCCTTTCTCATGGATTGTGGTGTTGTTGGACATCAAGAGTTGCCCAAAATGTGACCCTCATAGTGGTGGAAGGTTACTGCCTTCCCCAGGAGTTCAGTACCGTGAGTGCAGTGGTGGCAGCAGCATTCCATGTAGTTAGTGATCAGTAGGAGTGAACAGGTCCTGTTTAAGTTTCGCCTGCATAGCAAATGTATTGTTTGTAATATAAATCTTGAAAGGGCTTACATCCAGCCCCCTTGATTTTCATTGGTTCCTGTGCTTGCCACTTACTTTCCAACCATTTCTATTGGCTGCAGTATATTTTCATGCATTTACCAATGCGTGTTCCTCGTATTCTTCTCTTAACAGTTTCCCGTTGCAGAAATACTGTTAACATCTGCTTTGGTGAAACTATTTTTTCATATAGTTTTGCCTCTTTCTGCTTGCGTGATACTTTAAATTAAACTAGCAGATATATATAGCCCAATTTATCACCCAGAGCGTCTGAGGTGCAGCATCACAGGATGTTGCGCTGCTGAAACTCAAACCGGGATCTCCATCTCCCAAGTCAGCAGCTCTGGCCTCAGCACCACATCCTCTCCTCTTCCATGATACTTGTCAGTGAGCTCTTTCCTTCGTCCCAAACCGCGATTGAATAATGTATTCTACATACATCTCTCTCCTCATCTGTTCTCCATTTTTAGGTGTAGAACGTGTGCAGTTATCGCATTTCTTTCCATCCTAGCACACCAACAAGAGATGGTTTCTCTCCAGCTCAGCTTGGATGTCACTGGTACAGGAACAGTGGCAATCCTGTTCACTCCCCTGCAACGTCAGGTTTCATGAGAGTAAAATCACATTTCGGGCAGACAAGGAGGAAATGTTTGAAATTTAAATTGCTCCAGAAATATTCCCAATATCTCCCTGTCACCCTCAGTGATAGAACGTGGTCCGCCTGGGATGCCTGTGCTTATTAAATCCCCTATGTTTCACCTTGATACAACTAAATATACCAAGCTAACTCATTTCTGCTGCTGCAGTCCTGTGTTTATTAGAAAAGCGGCTAATCGGCTATAGGCTGACTCGTTTTGGCACTAGGCCATTCTCGTGGGTCTAGAAGCTTCGTCACAATAATGGTTACATATAAGGCACTAAAATAAAAAACACAAACAAATTATATAAAACAAAAAACAAATAGAAGGTAGTGGTGCATACAAGGGTCGCACCTCAAAATGGCGGAGTGTATAGGCTTACAAAATCAATATTGAAAAAATGACCTTCACATAGAGAAGTAAAGTTGGTGCTACTCAGGGAAAAACACCCCACTACCTAAGGTGTAAATAATACAAGAAAGAACAGTAACTTGTGAAACGTTTACAAAAGACCCTTGCACTCACAATATATCATTTTAGATTGATGAAAATAATCTCTCAATCTAACCCAAAGAGAAAAGAATGAAGAGAGATTCCTCGTAACACAGGAAACACAATGGATACAGTCATCTAATCAGTCATTAATTTATTTCTGATACAAAAAGTTACAAAGACTAGAACAAATCCATTTATTAACACAAACAAAAGGATTTTTTCATGACGTAAGTAGTTGTCCAGTCTATTTTGTGAAGAACTCGAGAAACAGCCAACGCATGTTTTGTCACAACTGTGACTTTCTCAAGGCTCCAAAGTTGTCAAAATTGGTAATGAGAAGTTGACCAGAATCACTGGACGTGATCAGATTGCTCCTATTCGATCAACAAACGTAGTTTTAGTAGTAAAGGTTGTTTTAGTCTTCAATCTCCATTAACGGTGATGGTGCACTAGAGCCTGTCCTCGAAAGGATCATATTTGTGGGCTATGTAAAAAAAAATGAATTCTTAGTATGACCGTCAAATTGAGTATGTAAAAAAAAAACAGACTTCTTAGTATGACCGTCAAAATGACGGAAAAGTGGCGCAAGTATGAGGGACTTATAGTGTCCCAGAAGCTGTACTGATTCTCTACAACGTCACTAAGAATTCTGTTTTGTTTACATAGCCCACAAACCCATGACAGGCTTCTTGTGCCCTGGGTGACATGGCAGGTGCCCATAGGGGACCTTAGATGTTACCCCCTGGGTGCCCACAGCTTTACTGTGTTTTGGCTGCCCAGTCCACGCTTTTCAGCGTGTGCTGCCGCCAAAAGAAGATTCTGACCTCCTGCCAGGCAGTGTGATCACTCCCAGGAGTCAGAGACAAAGGCTGGGCAGGAAGGAGGTCACACCTCACTCCTGCCAGAAAGGCCAGTGAATTGGCACATTAGAACGGTGACTTCAAAGGCTACACCCCCTCTGATACGCATCTGGGCTGTCCCCTAAGGAAGAAACAGCCCTCCCCTTGCCCCAGGTGTGCTTGCAACTGGGCACGGCGGGAAATCGGCTTTGCTGGAGTGGACACCCCGAGGAAGGATGGTCACACCTCTTGGGTGGGCAGTCTGGCTGCACACCTAAAATTGAATTCTGCCATCTTTAGGAGGGCATACATAGTGGGTTATAGGTAGGAAAGGTGGCCTACACCACCGAATGTGGTCACCTCAGGGGAAAACTAGCTGCAGGAATTAGCTCCCCATAGGTTACTAGCTCCTACACCCCTAACTCACCTAAATCTACGATTTAAGGCCCCGACACCAGAACCTCAGATCTGAACATCTTACTTTATGGAAGGGGAAAGAGGAGACCTGTGTCTCCAACAACAGAACTTTGCCCACCAGCAAAAAGCCAAAGAGGGCTACTTTTCAGTAGTGGCTGCTATGGGGCTGTGGTGGTGGTAGGGCAGGCGGTAAAGGCGGGGCAGGTGAAGGGTGTTTAAAAAACGAAAAACTGAACTTACCTGGCCGCCGCCACTTTTCTTCTGGTCTTCTTACTTCGAATAGGAAGGGCCAGGAAGCACCCATGTACCCTAGTCAATCACGATTCTGCTGATAGCAGCGTTGTGATTGGTCTGAGCACCGTAGCGCGGCGCTCAGAGAGGGAGACGGAGCCTGGCCATGTTCTCCACCCAGGCTGTAATGCAGCATTGCTGGAGAACATGCAAAGTGCGCATGACGGTTTGGCCGGCCCTAGACGGCGTGCATAATCCTCATGCGCACTTAAGTGCACAAACCACTCCTCCCCCTGCTGACTGACAGTTCTGCCCCTCCCGTTAATCAAAACTGTGCCAGCCCAGTACCATACAAATAAAATGGCAATAACGTTATGTCATTATCATTCTATTTTTTCATGTGGGCAGACGCTCCTCCACCTTAGTGGAGTAGCCACCACTGATACTTTGTCCCTGAGGAAACAGACTTGGAACTGAGTGAACAACCTGCGTTCTTGGTCAAAACTCGACACTCCCAAAAAGAGGGATTCTTGTGGAATCCAGAAGCACGTTCAGTCTCTCCTGGACAAGTGGCACTAGTCCCCTACAAACTGCAGGTAAAAACGCTCACCAGATTTAAAGAATCAATGGCCATCGGGACCTCTGAGGAATTGACCAAATCCAGGTGGTCCAGTGCAGTGTGAGCGTTGCAATCTCACTTGCCCCTTGCCTCATAGTGGCCTGAGACTCACGAGTCTCAGGCCGCTATGTTACACCCCCGGTCCTAGTGAAGTTCCCAAAGCTTTTCGTTGTGCTTACAACTGCAGAGGATTATTTGTCAGCAACCTGTTACCAAACCCCACACTCGACACTGCAGCTACAGGGAACATTGTGCAATCATCACCCAATGTCAGCATCAGTGTACGTGTTGTGTTTTTGGGTCTTGTTGCTTGCAGGACCGTGTGAGGGGTAAAAACAGCAACACCGCGGCTCCCGTTCAGTACCAAGGACCGCCAGAACAACTCTGCACCCGGACTCCACAGACTAGGTAAAATTGATCTGACTGTTGTGACCTGGTCCTGGGGCCCACATGACCTTACCCCTTTAAGGGTTCCAAGTAACTTGACCTGCAAGTTATGTCTATGTATTTTAAGTGCACTGATTTAATCTAGACCTCCCTTGTACGTATGTTATCCCATTCATTTTAGTTTCTAAATTAAGATAACAATTTACTCTAGTTTTATAAATTGATGTTGGATTTCTCTCGAGTCATGTTAATTACTTATTGTCCATGTTGGTACTCGGAAATGCTTCACAAATGTTCCTCTAGTCTTTGCTCCTCAATGCATAAAAAAATGGCTGAGCGAAATACGCCAAACTTGTTATGTAGATAAAGCTTGACTCAAGGCAGCATCTTGGCTAGGAAATGACACTTTTGCAAACCCTGTCCCTAAATATTAGCTTCCCCTCCCTTGACAGAGCTGCACCTAATTTGCCATGAAAGCCCAAAGTAGATGTACTTTTCTTGGAAAGTTCAAAGCAGATTTGTCAAAAATGCTTTTTCAATGGAAATTCAGACCTAACCACAGACACGCTATTGCGTAATCTACAGATAGGTGATATATATATATGTATATATTTAGCAAAGTGTACCAGTGATGTAGTGACAGCACATAACATATCTGTTTCAACAAGTAGCAAATAACTGAAATGAATATCAATTGATAATCGTGTATCTTTGAGCCAGACATTCTATCATGTGTGGCTCCAATGCTTTTGTGTCAAATGACGGTCATGTGCTGCTGGTAAACTGAGAAAAGGCTGCCACTTGGTTAACTTTTTGACCGGTTTAGGACTTCTAGCACATGCACATACAAGACGGAGTGTGTACTTCAAACATATACTATTAACCATACGGTTTCGACGTCATGTTTTTCTGCCGTATGAGAGTTCATTGACATAGCCCAAGGAATGATTCTTTGATTTCAAGGCTGAGCAATAAATATAGAACAGCAGGCATGGCAGACGTATCAGGGTCTATAAAGGAGGAAACAAAGATGAGTATAGATGGGACCACTCGATCCAATAGTATTAATCATTATTAATGGTGTAGAAGATGAGGTTATTTCCAAAATAACGAGAATGTCTGTGATTGTATCTGTGATGCTCTTTGTTGTACACATGTTGTATGTTTCAATTAAAAAAATAGAATAGCAAGGAGATTTCTCTATACTATCTTTAACAACATAATTATTTGGCAAGAGCAGCTGATAGACCATATCCTTCCTCTGCAAGACCCAGGTTTCTTGCAAGAGACATAGGATATGCAAGTATCTATTTCTGAGGCAAACGGTAGATAAGAAAGCAATGTCGATAATATCTGCGGTCAACACACGAAAAACCGACCGCAAAGCAAGTGTTCATTAAACAAACAATCTAATAATCAGTCCAGCATGAGCTAAACCGGCATGAATAGATGGTAGAAATTTAAAAATATCCATTTAGTGTCCGAAAGTTTTTTGAGGTTAATGAGCACCCTGGCTACTGATGAAAGGGAGCCGCCATCACTGAATGTCATGACCCCTGGTGCAGGCCATCGCAAGAACCACCCTCCTTTGCATCACACCCTCGCAGACACAACCCTGTTAAAAATGGATTCATTTGTGGCCTATTCATAGGTGTCCGAAGAGGGGCGGGTAACGCGTGAGCCAAAAGCAGCCCCTACACTCTCGGACATAAATGAGTAATCCATAGGCGACGGAAGTGGAAAGCAGGCAAATGTGTTCCTGTTCCCGCTCTTTGCCTGCGGAGGGCGACACCTCTTAGAAAGGTCTATCGGTGACGAGCAATGGCGAATGCATGAGCTGGAGAAGTGACGTAGGCGCCAGGAATAGTGCACCTACAGGGGCAGACGGCCAGATAAGCCTTGTCAAGGAGCTGCAGCCACAGTCTCCTATGGACAGGAGGGCCTGGCTTACCGATAAAAAGAGAAGTTAAAATAAACTGTGCGGCCGGCTGGGCAGTGTCTCACTGAACCCGGGTGACCTTCAGTATAAGACGAGAAATGGCGCACGTGCCTCCTGAAGCAGGAACAGAGAGCTCTGTGCCAGGGTCTGGCGGATAGAACTAGAAATTCTAATATTAATATTCAATAGGCGGCAAGAATGGAGAGCAGGCACTGCGCGTGCGCGGAACAGTGGACGAGTGAATGGGGGTGTTCGGACCAGTAAGAAAGCGCGTGGGATAGATAACAAAGGGTCCGATGAGATAATCCCGGTTTCCAAGCGGATATGTGCAATTTGAACACTGAACCATTTGCGAACAGAGAGGCAATTTACAAAGTAGCTTAAGTGCAAAGAGGTCGCATTGCAAGTTTTAAATTCGCAGTGTCGCAAACTGAGCTGTCTAAGGAAAATTAACTAGGAAGATTGCCGTTTGTGACTCCACATGATCGACTGCAATTATAGGGATGGCGGCCTGCATGGGCCAATTCTGCATTTGCATTCCTTAACAGGAAAAACATTTTTAAGGACACCATGTCAATTAAAGGGACAGGACCAACAATTGGCTGCCTAACATATTTTCCAAATGGGAGGCTGCCCCATGGACAGTTAGTTAGATAGTTTTCCCTTTGCAGTTCAGATATCACCTCACATTGGGTGTCTGAATCTGATCAATTATAATCACAAACCATTGATACTTATCATATTGGCTACTGATTATGGTGGGGCATTTCAAGCCCACTCATAAACTCTGATCAGGAAAGTGTTTCAGAACACCTTTTACGAATCAGAAATGCTTATGTAGCTCACAAAGTGTTGTTTTTTTTTACATTGCAAAACACTCCTGTGCTGTTGCGTACCATGTGATTTTGCAAATTCAAGGGTCTGCAACTGCAAAAGTGGTAATGGATTAGGTGAAATAATAATGTTGGGCTTGTCGGCCCAAATTTAATGGCACAAATAGAGTCGGGAGCCAGAAATAGACATGCCAGGCTGAATACACAAAGAAAGGCATAATTCGGAACCCAAAGCTTTACTATCTAGATATATGCAGCTTTATAACTTTCTGGTATTCACAAAACTTTTCAGGGTTGCTCCTGGAAATCTAGGCCAGTTGCAGCTTTCCAGGCAAACTTCAGGAAACGTTTTGTGAATTCCCGCATCCACCTTTTCATTGGCATTTCCGCTGGCATAACTGTACATGGTTGCAGGGTTTCACTCCCACCTCAAAAGCCCCTAGACCACATGACTAAGGCATCTCCTATCTGAGACTCTCCCTCAGGACTCTACCTGGGCATCTCCTAGTGTCCGTTATCTTTAGCTTTCATGGCATAACCTGGAACATATCTCAAGCTCTTTCAGCTCCTGCTTTGGCAGCAAAGACCCAGCACAGCAGTGCCCACAGAGGTCAGTGGTAACCCGAGAAAGAGCAGGATTGATTCATTAAATTGCTTTGCTCAGAACTGTAATTGCAGTGTTTGAAATTGCTGAGACTAATTTGCCCCCACTGAGCTCTGGCTCTACCTCAGGGTTTTTTTGATTTTAAGTGTGCGTTTTTTACCTATTTAAAATAGCCAGATTGCCTGCTTGCTTTTGTGGTTTTGGCCCTGTGTTTTTTTCTCCAACATGTGTTTGCTGCAGGGTTTTCTTTCCACCTCCTAAGGATGGTATTCAACTAAATACAATTAGGCTTATCCGGATCATGTGATTACGGCTTCCCTATGAGTGATCCTCCCACTCCAGTAGTGGTTTATCCCTAACTCATTATTTAATCTCTAATCCCAATATGTTAACCCAGGCATCTATATAAAGGTCACGTAGGTTAAGTATGATTTCCCTTTTTTGGTCTGGAAAGGGCTTTGGACCAGAAACCCTTTCATTATGTACTCCTATCCATCTGTCCCGTACCCCCCTCTCCGACCTCAGTTTCCTCACGTCTTCCTTTGTCAGGAATACCATTTATTGCTTCTTCTCATCCACTCTATAGGGGGATCCTGTCCCGTTGGACATGCTTCTCTCTCAGACTCATACCCATAGACCCACTACTGTGTCATCTTTCATTCTTCTTGGATGGTCCAACACAAACCCATTACTGTTATGTCTTTTATTTAATTTAGGTTGCAACATTACCACTTCAGGCTGACCCATACATACCCTCTATTTTGCAGGTAATGTTTTGGTATAACGGAATGGGATTAGTACAGTGTACGTTATATGCCTATTGTAGGATAATCAATAGTGTTTTTTAACTTTGTAGTTACCCCTGACACAGGGCTACTGAGCCCGAAATGCATTGGGTCTATGCGAATCAGACTGTTAAGGATGTACGTTGTATTCCCTCATGCTACTAAAAAAGGCCTGGATAGGCATATCTGCAGCAATTGAAGCCATGGAAAAACATGTCGCCTGACGTGGTTGGAGAGAGGAAAGAAGTAATATTTGACCAAAAATTGAAAAAAAATTAATAAAAAAGGATTATTAATTCAAGAAAGGAGTCTCTTGAGTAATGAAGGAGTTCGCTGTTCGACTGGCATTGGGTCACAACTCCACTCCAATGTTTTGGCATTGATACATTCGTGCCAATGGGGCCAGGGCACCGCGAGTCTGCACGCTGGAGGAAATTATTTGTGCCTAGAGCAATTTTGAATAACTGGATAACAAAGTTGGTGTGCATTCTATGACTTACCTAGACACAGCCATGCCTGTCCAGGACTAACCTTGGGTGTAGTTCGCGTAATGGCGCTAAACGTAGCTACGCAAACTGCACTTCGCAGTACGCAAGCTACACGCGAACTGTGTAGTGCGGTAAGGAAATTCTGTGCGCAATGATTGCACAGTGCCGGATGCTTGTCCGCACTGTGCAATCATTGCAAACGGCATCTTGCACAGTGAATGCGGTCGTTTTCTGCCGCTAGAGTAGATTTTTACTCGAGTGGCAGCTTTCTCAACGCGGACTGGTAGTTTCTCATTGTGAACAGTCGCGAGCTTACGCGACCACTCACAATGAGAAACCTGACCTTCTGCGTTGAGAATCTCGCTGGGAGGTTTATTTTCCACGCTCGCAATCGGCAACTTGATGTTTCTGATCGCGAACGAGGAAAAAGTCTCATTGGGATGTCATTTTGCTCACTCGCGATCACCAACTTGACATTGAGGACTGCGAGCAAGCAAAAAAATGGCAACTACGCTGCGCGTTTTCGCACTGTGCTACGTGCAATTCGCGTAGCATGTAGTTGCGCAAACTACGTGAGCATGGCGTACTTTTCCGCCCAGGCCTATCCAGCACTGCACGAGGCTTAGGGAGGCTACCCTTAGGGAAGGGTGCACCATGCCTCATGTGAGGGCCTATCTGCCTGAGCCGACAGGTCCCTCTAATATATAAGGCCTTTCTTAGATATTATAAGGGGCCGGTAAAGCCATCCTGAGTATATAGTCTAGAAACTGGTCATTACAAGTTTCTGAGCACCATAATGGCTTCACTGAATCCTGGGAGGTTTGGTATTAAACATCTCAGAATAATAAACCTGCACTGATTCCAGTGTTGTGTGTATTATTCTCTGCACTCGCAGGTCCCTTCTAGAGGGGACTACTGGCCCAAACCAACTGCTGGTGGGTTCCTGGCTGGTGAACACCAGCCTGCCACCACAAGACAAGTTTCTCAATCCTTGGGGTGAGAGCCTTCGCTCCCTGAGCCTAGAAACAAAGCATTTCCTGGGCAGAGGTATTCACACCTCCCCCAGGTCAGGAATAGCCCCTGTGGCAGGGGAGCTTCAAAGACCTTGCCGCCTGTATAACACTACCATCAGCCTCCCCTGCTATCAGGAGCAGTCCCAATTCCTCTCTCATCCACTTTTTGGCAGAAAGACAGACGTGAACAATCAGACCAGCCCAGAAGGTGTGTTTACCTCTACCAACCCCACCCATCAGGTGGGGGAGGCGAGGTGAAGCCCAATCGTCAGTGCTCGTCACTCTGCGGATGGCAGGTACCCTCCAATCAGGTTTAGGGATTGTGCCCACTCCCCCATGAGGGGTCAGCACACTAGGGGCCCGATTCACAGAACTAACTTAAGACAAAATCCCAAACGTACTACCATTTTGGTATTCACAGAAGACAATTACTCATTTCGGTAGTCACAGAAGTTAGGAGTCCTAACTTTAGGACTCTTAAATGCCTTCTGTGAATACCGAAAGTCTTAAAATTAGGGTTTTGCTCAGTTTAGTAGTAGTAAAGTTAGGACTCCTAACTTTAGGACTACTAAATGCTCTCTGTGAATAACGAAAGTCTTAAAATTAGGATTTTTCTCAGTTTAGTAGTAGTAAAGTTAGGACTCCTAACTTTAGGACTCCTAAATGCTGTCTGTGAATAACGAAAGTCTTAAAATTAGGATTTTTCTCAGTTTAGTAGTAGTAAAGTTAGGACTCCTA
This sequence comes from Lissotriton vulgaris, assembly GCF_964263255.1. Classification (NCBI taxonomy): domain Eukaryota; kingdom Metazoa; phylum Chordata; class Amphibia; order Caudata; family Salamandridae; genus Lissotriton; species Lissotriton vulgaris. Next base: position 1,101,710,497 of record NC_141694.1, on the reverse strand, counting down.
ACTTTAGGACTCCTAAATGCCTTCTGTGAATACCAATAGTCTTAAAATTAGGATTTTTCTCAGTTTAGTAGTAGTAAAGTTAGGACTCCTAACTTTAGGACTCCTAAATGCCTTCTGTGAATACCAATAGTCTTAAAATTAGGATTTTTCTCAGTTTAGGAGTAGTAAAGTTAGAACTTTACAACTCCTAAACTGAGAAAAAGGATTTTTCTCAGTTTAGGAGCCCACCATCAGAAACTACTATTATGAAGTGGCGGCTGCTATGGCATCTAAGTGGTAGGGCAGCAGGGGGGAGTGCAGTGCAGGGGGGAGCAGTGCGGGTGACAGCGTGGAGGGAAATGTTTTTTTTTTTAAAAACAATGCTCACCTGCATTCTGCATACCTGCATTCTGCAGCGTCAGTGCTCTTCTGGCTTCTGCTCTTCGACCCCTGGCATGCCACAGGATCCCCTACGCCAATCCAGAGCATCACCATGATTGGTGTGAGCGCCCTAGTTAGGCGCTCACTAAGGGTTCTTGACTCTCTGCTTATTCTCCACCTGACTGTAAAGTACAGCTCGGGTGGAGAGATTGAAGAACGCATGGTGTTTGGCCGGCCTTTCACGGCCGACCAATCTGTCATGCACACTTGAAGCAGTGCCACCACTCCTTACTGCGGCCGTGTCAACGTAACAGAATGGCTGGCCCCGCCCTCGACTCAGCTGCCGGAACCTTTGTTATGATCATTTTATTTGCCATTTTGCACTGCGCAAAAGCAGTGGGGCGACGCCCCCCTGTCTTAGCGGAGGAGTCGCCTTGGCGATGTCATGAGTAAAAGTACTCCACATTCAAGGATGTATTCTAACCTGGCTTTCATCCGACCTCCAAGAAAGACACAGTGTTGTTTCTCTTCTCCACCCACCTGCACACCGTGAGCAAATGTCTTTGTGAATCATGCCATACATGTGATGTGTTTGTGATGCCACAAACTATTGCCTTGCACACATTTTGTTCAGCGCACCATAAACATTGTGTTGAATGCAAGCTGCACTGAAAAAGCTCTTCCAGTGCCATAAAAAAACGCACCGATACACAACAATGGACAGTTCAGACAACTCCTCAACATTGACAGAGTGCCATTAAATACAGTGCTCAGTATGTGCCAGGGATGATCTAAGCATCTTAACACTGTGAAGGAACCCATTAAACGAGCAGAGGAAAAACGAAAGCACAATGAAACCCGATTCATAAAAACATTGTTATGACTTACTGCTTTAGTACTCATGGCTTAACTGCTGAATTCCAGGAAGAAGCAATAAGCTGACAGCACATCTACACTGTTGTTGGAACCCGGAAGTGAATCACGAGTGCTACATGGAACACCCAGTCATAGCACAAATCTGTGCCATTCCCGCCCCAAGGTTTTTAAAAGCGCAAATCCTTAAAGAGGAACCATGGATGATAAGGAGCCTGATCAAGAAGAACAGAAAAAGGTATGTACGATGTGAGTAAATCTAGTGTGCTTCGAAAATATGCAGGAGGAAAGGTTAAACGGGAAATAAAATAATCTTTGTGACGCCAGTGTAATTGAAAATAACATTGTGGGAGCCATGGCAAGGTCACTGATTGGAGTTCCAGTTAACTCAACTGATATAGTTGGAGAAAGGTTTCATGAAAACCTATCAGAGGCAAGTATGAGTGGTTACTGGACGTATGGGATGCAATGAAGGGAGGCCCAACCACATGTGATGCAAACAGACCAACAGCAAAAGTGATCAGCTTAGTAACATTTCAGCAAAGCAACCAAAAAGAAGGATGCATCATCTTACAACTGTGTCAGCTACCTTCCTGCACAATCCCATTCCAATAAACATATCACCACTTCACAAACCTGCATACTTGCAAGAATGGCTTGCAACCACCAGGGCACCATTTGCAAAGTTTTTTCTGCGTGTATTTGTGTCTAATTCATGTCTTCGGTACGAGTCGCCCCTCTTATCACCCTAAATTCGCAAAGCATTTTCTGTGACTAGTTTTCGGTAGCAAGAAGAGCTTACTTATTAAAACTTGGAGTATTCCACACCTCCCAAACCGAGCCAGCCTTCCAGGCGGATAGAACGCAACTAGGCACTGACAGTTTACTAGCCCCATTATATGATCGACGTAAAACACGCACATTAATAGGATCCACCAGGCTTACTGTAGAAATCTGGCACACAGCAACGGCGACCCTGGGTTGGAAAGGTAGAATTACCAAACTAACCCCGTTATGGGACTCTCGAATCCTCGGCAACATGAGAAACAGCAAGGGCTTCTCACACTGGGACGCAATAGGGATCTCCACCGTGGGCGATCTTTGGGAGAGGGGTGGAGTAATACCCTTCCAGAGACTGCAAGAACTCTATGAACTCAGTGACAGGGAACTTTACAGATATGTTCAGATTCGTCACGCACTGTTAACAGCCTTGCCCGCGGACACTGATCTGCCTGAGTCTTCCCCACTGGAAGACCGCCTCCTTACGGATTTTATGGTCGAGCGCGCTACATCCCTTACTTACCGCAAATTACTTAATAATTTACCTGACCCAACATTGCCTCTGAAGGAGAAATGGGAGGGTGACACCTGTGGGATGAACGAGCAGGAATGGAATGAGGCACTAGCCTCTCCTAAGGAAGTGGGCATCTCAGCGCGGCTGCGATTAGTTCAATTAAAAATTTTACACAGAGTGTACTACACGAGTAAGTACAATGCTACACCGTATTCACCGGATACCACACCCATATTGCCTACGCGGGTGCGGGGAGGAAGGTACGTTTTTCCACACCATCTGGGACTGCCCCCGGATACAGGAATATTGGAGACAGGTCCTGCGAACGATATCACAAACACTAGACACATCTCTGTTGCCAGAACCGAAACGGTGCCTCTTAAATGTGTGGGAGCCTACCGATATTTCCAGACATGACCAAATCTGGGTCACAGTAGGGTTGCTTATAGCAAAAAGAGATATTGCACAAAAATGGGGGGTGGCGGAGCTACCAACCAAGTCAGTATGGTGTCGGAATATGGACAAAGTAATGATAACGGAACGGACGGTATACTCCAATCGTGCCTGCCCGGGAAAGAGGAACAAAATTTGGACCAAGTGGAATGTATATAGGGGAGAGATTTGTGATCCTTTGCCAGAAGATGATCAAGATGATTCAGATGAAGAAGAGGCAGAAGGCTAGTCCACCGCACAGATGTGGGGGGGAGGGTATTGAAGGTGGGATGGAGATGTTCAGTTTTGTTGGGATACAGGGGGACTATGGGTGCACTCTGGAGGTCTCTACTTGGTTGTAAAGTCCGTAATGACGATTACACACATACTCATGCAAAAAGCTTTGTGAAATAAGGCTTGGGTGTTCACTTGCACATTACAACCAAACCAGGAATAACACGCAACAAAGTCTAGAAAAACCTTTCTGTAAATATACCCGGGTCTATGAATGTATGTGGAGAGTTGTCCAGTTGCTAACACGAGAAACCACCTTCACAGAACAACCATAATTATCTAATTCCAAAATGATTTATGTGTGGGTAAGCTCCCAATGTCCCATCAATCTGTAAATGTACCTGTACCAGACGAGGCAGGGTTCACTATTGAAGGCAGGTATCAGGTTTAAAAGAGAAGAACATAAGTCGGTTATGTCTGCGGAACAAGATGAAACATAACCATTGCTCATTTCTAGGCCTAAATATCAGGGCTGTGCCTCCGAAGATCATCAGGCGAAAAGGCGCGAAATAACCAGACCAGCTTGAGAGCAAAATGCCACTTTATCAGTGCGGCGGTTTACTCCAATTGCGCTACTTATTGCAAAACGACAGGTCTCCCTATATTGGGATAGTGCGCAAACCCCAACTTTGAAGGCCTGGCTCCGAGATATGGTGTCTTGAGACACCACATGTGAAGTATATGCCACACTACAACCAACGGCTTCACGCCCAAAGGACATCTGGCAACGACTGAGGGCTTATTTACACACACACACCCCAGAGACCTATTGAAATCTGTACATGGGTATTGCAGTACATGAGTACATCCATGGGAGGGGGAGATGGTGCAGGGCTGTGGTTTGTCCTTTGCTGTTATTGGTGTTACCAGTTGATGAAGAGAGAGGGGGGTGCATGCATGCCAGTACAAGGTCGGCTATCGATTTATGAAGTATATCTCACGGGAAGGATGGTTAAACGCCTAGACACACCTTGCATAACCCATTGTATGCTGTGTTAATTGCTATATACTGTGCATGAGATGTATATCAAGCATGAGGAAGATGAACAGCAAGCAATTTAGACGAGATGCTTTTGCTGAGAGAATCATCATTGATATTATGGAAGCACTCTGTATTTTTTTTTTTTTGTTATTCCATTTTTCTTGATGCACAATTTAAGACTGTTGTAACCGTGCTTCTTGATGTCTGTTACACCATACCTATGTGCGTTGCAAAATCTAAATTAAAAAAAACGCCACTTTATCAGGACAGGTATGCAGACTAACCCCCAGATGCATCAAAGTTATGTTTTGCGAGACCTTAATAGTCAATTTTAAGGAATCGCTATTAAAGACTCACAAAACGGGATGCATGTAGGAATCGCAATATTGTTTGCGATTTCTACTGATTCCTTATTTGCGATTCGCTAATTGCTAATCGCAAATAAGGAATGGCTTTCCCATTCATTCCTATGGGCCTAAAGGCCCATAGGAATGAATGGGTAGTCATTCCTTATTTGCGATTAGCAATTAGCGAATCGCAAAAGTGCCGCAATTTCAAGGGTGCCAGCGTGTCCAAAGGACACCCTGTTGCACCCCATAAATGGTAATGTTCACTGGTGTTGCGCACACACATGTCCCAAGGACATGTGTGTGTGTAACATACAACTTAGAAAAATGCACTAAAGTGCATATTTCTAAGTTTTTGCTATTTACCACGTAGTTTGACTTTGCGGTAAATAGCGGCCCCAGATTGCGAATTCGCAATCTTCCTTAAATGCAATCGCAATTTGAGAACTTGCAATTATTTGCAAATTCTTAAATTGCGAGTGCAGGAACCCTTGATGCATCTCAAATGCCATTTTTGCGGGTGCAAAAGGCTGAATTTTGCTATTCGCACCGTTTGCGCTCGCAAAAATGCTTGATGCATCTACCTATATGAGCGTTATATTTACAAACATTACTCAGAACCTCACTAATACAATACAAAGTCCTGACCCCTCACCCTTAAACCTCCCCAACACAAACAGTGCACTATCCATCATCCAAGGATTTATTCCTCGCCATATCCCTTTCTTGCCATTCTATGTCTTTCTCACTCAACTCAGACATTGCTCTCCTGTATTCCCTCGGCGATGTCTACCCAGCAAGGCCCCAACCCTTCCGGCCTGTCTTGAGCGCCTCCCTTTCTGCCACCTGTCCTAGAGCAAGAACTATTGAATAGTCTGCCAACCTACCCCAACAAAAACTCGCCACTCCTCTGATAGAAGCGCAACTTCTGGAACGGGTGTTTGGGGACAAAATCTAAGCAGCCTACCACCAGGACTACATGGACTAACTGGGGTTACACCCAGGGTGACAAGGGACGCTAACTATCAGTAAACCCCACCCTGATTCTAAACTAGCCAATGGGGTAGCTTGGTGGCCTGGAACGCGCGACCAGCCTGAAGAACCCCAGGGTGGACATCCTTTGGATGCCACCACTGGGACCTCAATTGGGCGGAAAGGCAGGAAATAATCAGGCCAGCTTGAGAGTGAAAGGCAACTTTATTAGGACAGGTATGCAGACTATGAACTTTATATTTAGAAACATTACTCAAAACCTCACTCATACAATACAATTCCTGATCTCCACCAGCCTTAAACCTCTCCCAACAATAAGCAGTCCCCCATCCATCATCCAAACATTCATTCCTTGGCATCCTTTTTCTTTCTATTCACTGTCTTTCACACTCAAACCAACCATTGCTCCCCTCTAGTCCCTCTGCCATACCTACCCTGCAAGGTCTCGGTCACTCACAAAATAACCACTAACCTGAAATGCTAGAATCCACAGGAATGAAGAGTAGTCCCCCAATCTCTCCGAAGTCAGTGCCTCAATGAGATTTTATATATAACTCACTCATAGGCTACTCCAGGAGAATGGGGGAAGGATTATTTGAGGGACCACACCAACTCCAGATAGTAGGAACTGACTCCCCAACTGTAATAGACAAAAGAGACAACCTATTAGTACTGAACAGTCCAATAACCTATTGCCGTCACCACCCCTTATTAAGGTGCATTTTATATTTGGGTGGGCAAAGATTCACTCACCATGAATTCTCCCATTATAAATGTTGGCAAAAAAAACCTAGGAGTCACTCCCAGTAAGGCCTATTTAGCACTTGTGAATTTTCTTTCGTCAGAAAAGTCCAGAACAGGTAGCCTTGTCACCAATTTAGGAAGTCTCATACCAAACTAGAATACAAGAAACAAAAAATAAATAAACAAGGTTTGACAGTGCACTGACCTTTGAGTGCTCCAGTGCTGGTAAGTGTTATCTCCTGGGGAGAAAAAGGAGCAAGAAGTCCGGTTCGTTGCTGGTAAGAAGGAGACACTCCACGGGTTTTCAGAGAGGGTGCCAGTACAAGGAAACACACTGTGCGATGCAACAGCACTTGAACCCGGTACCAGGAAACGGAGCTCAATGGCAATTCAGGTCAACTAAGCAGCAGCTCCCGGAGAAAATGTCCTCCAGGTCTGGGAACGCCAGCTGCTGTCGAGTCATTTTGGGAATCCAGAAACAAAGATTCGTCAGCCTGGCGGGGTCTTGGTTACGATCAGGGCACAAGTCGTAAAAAAAGAAGTGGGGGGACGGTGTCACCGGAAGTGATGTCACGACGGTAAGTGAAGTCACGAAAGGTGCCGAGTGTGGTGAGGGTGTGTGGGTAGGCCTAAGCGACCAGCATGGCCACGTGCGCAGGGGTGGAAGCGCGGAGCATCAGCCAGTAAACCACACACTCGTCTCATTCGGAAGTGACGTGCCCGAGCGCGCGTCCTTCTTTTATTGGACCCCGCAGGCCACGCCTGGCCTGCGGATGCGTGGATGCGTACGTGCGTCTGCTAGAGTGCTAACCGCACTACATCTCTATCCAACTTTCAACAATTTCAAAAATGTTCAGTAAACTGTTCATGAAACGAATATACAATGATGAAAAGGTACTTGCGTGCTCCCCGGTTGCAGAGTTCAGGGGCTCAGGTGGCAGACATAGTCATTGAGTTTCTGGTTGGGGCGGGGGTTGGGCCTCAGACTGTAACGAGGCGTGCGGCCCGAGCCTCGATCCCCGTGGTGGGCCTGGCTCCGGACGGGGGTGGAGTGTGTTGGTGCCTCAGGCTCTGGGGTGAGGCCCCCGCCGTCTGCTGCAGAGCTACTCGCCGCTTCTGGTGCTGTCGCTCCGGGTGTTTCGGGGATGTCCTCCTGGGCTTCAGCACTTGCATTGCCGGCTGGAGTGATTATTTTGAACCACGACGAGTTCCTTGACACTTCTTCTCCCTCCTTATTGGCGGTCACCATGGTGCCCTTCGTGTTGGTGACCGTCCACGGCCCTGGTTCATAGAAGGTCCGAAACTTTCCCCCGGGTCGTCGATTCTTGATGATGACCCGGTCTCCTCGATGTAGTTGCCTTGGGGTGGCCCTGCGGCGGCTGCTCGCCCGCATGTTATTCCTGCGCCGGCGTCTTTGTGCGCGTTCCTGCATCTCATCCAGTTCCGCATCTTCCCGCCTTGGCCCCGGCGGCACGGGGAGAAAGTCCCTACGTTGGCCTTGAAACATCAACGCCCACGGGCTTCTCAGCGTGGTGCAATGGGACGTTCCACGGTACTCTCTCAGGAATTCGTGCAGTCTCTGTTCGGGGTCGGCCTCTTCGACCACTGCGATCCTGAACATTTTGTTAAGTGTTCGCATGAATCGCTCCACCTCCCCGTTGGCTTGTGGCCACTGGGGAGTGATGCGCCGGTGGGTGATGCCTTGCGTCGTCATGAAGGTGGCAAACTCCGCTCCCTGGAAGGGAGGGCCATTGTCGCTTTTGAGTTCACCAGGCAGGCCGAATAGGGAGAACATCTTTTCAAGTGCTGGCCCCACGTGGGCAAAAGCCGTGGATTGTATCTTCTCTACGAGGGGGTATTTGGAATAAGAGTCTATGACCACCAGAGTATGCCCCTCACCGGGGAAGCTTCCAAAATCCACACTGACCTTTTCCCATGGAGCTGTGCAGGCTTCCTCCGTGATGATGGGGACTGGTCGTTCCGGGTCGCTGGTTAACTGGCAGGACATGCAGTTCTTGACATACTCGTCCACGGTGTTTTCTAGTGCGGGGAACCACACCTTCTCGCGCATGCGCGCCTTCATCTTGGTGACCCCTTGGTGACCTCCGTGTGCCAGTTGGGTGGCCCGATGTCTGAGTCGCCTTGGTATCACGAGGCGCGTCCCTCTCAGGAGTGTGCCCTCCTCCGTGGCGCTGAGTTCATGACGGATCTGCCAATACTTGGTGAGGGTTTCCTTGTCCGCCGCCGACCAACTCGGGGGGGGGCGGAGATAATCCGTCCAGGACCCTTCTTGCACCGCCTGGAGTGTCCGCATGTAGGGGAGGTCTTCTGTGGCTGCCTCCTTGATTTCATCTAGAGTCATACACTGGGGGCAAGAGGTGAGAGCCACCCATTGAACATAGCCATCACACTCCTCATCAGTGGCTGTCAGTTCACGCGGCAGTGGGTGCCGTGACAAGTAGTCGGCTGGATTTTTGGCTCCGGGTCTGTAGATGACCTCCATGTCATAAGTTTGGAGCTGGATCACCCATCTCTCGATTCGTGGCGGTGGATGGGGGGCAGTGCCCTTGAAGAGTGGCACCAAGGGTTGATGATCTGTGACCATGACGAATGCTTGTCCGTGTTAGTAAAGGTGGAAGTGTCCACAGGCCCACTTGATAGCTAGCGCTTCGCGCTCAATCTGGGCATATCTAGCCTCGATGGGAGTTAGGGCTTTGCTCGCGAATGCTAGGGCGGTCCATTTCCCTGGTTCATGTTCTTGTGTCAGGACCGCCCCGAGTCCCACGGGGCTGGCATCCACGATTACCTCAGTCCGCTTGGTCGGATCGAAGTATGAGAGGGTGGCGTTTTCTAGAAGCGCTTCTTTTATGCTCCGGAAGGCGTCTTGTTCTTTGGGGCCCCAGGTCCAGGCGGAATCTGCCTTCGTCAACGCTCGGAGGGGCTCGTTGCGGGTGGCCAGTCCTGGGATGAAACGGCCGCAATATGTGGCCATTCCGAGGAAGCTCCTCACTTCCGTGGGCGATTGGGGTGCTGGAGCGTCCTTGATGGACTTCGACTTTCGCGGGTCGATCTGGACTCCCTCCTGGTTGAACACGTAGCCAAAGAACTCAATCGAGGGCTGGAAGAATTGGCATTTCTCCTTGTGGAGTGTTGCTCCATGTGCACTGAGTCTCTTCAACACATCCCGCAAGTGCTTGTAATGTTCGGAGGCCGTGGCTGAGTGTATGAGGATATCATCGCTCACGTTGATGACTCCTGGCAGTCCTGAAAGCAGCTCCCTGATGGTGTTTTGAAACACCTCGGCGGCCGAGGATATTCCGAAGTTGAGTCGCTTGTACCTCCGGAGGCCCAAGTGGGTGCTGAAGGTGGTTATGAAGCGGCACTCTTCAGCGAGTGGCAGTTGATGGTATCCCGCATTAAGGTCGATTTTGGAAAACCACTTCGAGCCATTCACATCGGCTATGATGTCATCCATCGTCGGGGTCAGGTGTCTTTCCCGCTTGATTGCCGCGTTCGGCAGTCTCATGTCTATGCATAGCCGGACCTCGCCCGGCTGCTTGGGTTTTTCGACGATGACCATGGGCGACACCCACGGGGTGGGCCCGGTCACCTTTTCGATGACCCCCAATTTCTCGAGTTTCACCAGTTCCTTCTCCACCAATGGCCGCAGGTGGAATGGGATTCTCCGATGGCGGAGAGCGGTGGGAGTGACGGTTTTGTCGATGTGCAATTTGATCGGTGCGCATTTGATGCACCCAAGACCTTTGAACAGCTCGGGGAAGCGTTCCAGAAGTTCTTCTACCTGGTGGTTCCGTATGTGGTTGGCAAACGCAATGAGCTTCAGGTCCTCCGCCGTGTGGCTGCTTATTAGGGTGTCGGCCTCTCGATCAATGATATGGATCGTTGCGGTTATTTCCACGTCGTCAGCCCGTATGGGTGTGACTATTTTCCCTTTCAGGGGAAGTGGGGTGTCGGCCCCATACGCAAATATCTTGGTCTTGGAGTTTAGGACTTCCGGGCGGGGGCGCAGCTTGTTGAATTCTTGTAGGCCCATGACATTGACGGTGGCTCCTGTATCAATGACGGCCTTCACTTCGCTCTCACCTACGTGGATCACACATGTTAGCTGCGGCCGTCGTCTGATTTTTAGTTCCCTGGCGAAGGAGACCACATACGCCTCCTCCTCGTCCTCGGAGTCTGATTCAACCTGCGACGTTGGTAGGAATTTGTCTGTCCTCCCCGGAGGTGATTCTGCTATGGATAGTTGGCGGACCGCTTTAGCGGTTGTCCATGATTTCTGCGAGTTTGGGGGTCTGTTCCTCCGGCGGCAAACCGCTGCGAAATGATTTGGGATTCCGCAGTTCCCGCAGACTTGGCCTTGGGCAGGACAGTCTCTGGCCGCATGGGGTTCGTGTCCACAGTATCCGCACCGGCCCTGTGGTGCGTCTCGCCGGGCTCCTTTTCTTCCTGGGCCACGTGGTCGTGCCCGTACTGCGTCAGCCCGCTCATTCCTGGTCGTTTCCGGTTTGGCGGGAATCTTATGCAGTGCTTGCTCCATGGCCGTGGCCCTGGCATCTGACAGTTCATGAGCTCTGGCCAGGACAAGGATGTCCTCGAGCGAGATCCCGGGCTTTCTTAGGATGTGGCCCCTCAGCGTTTTGTCCCGACACCCTTGTATCAGTTGGCGCCTGATGGCCTTGGGTTGGTCTTCGTCCGTGGAACTGGCCAGTTCCCGGACCCGAGTGTGGAATTGATCCATCGATTCACCTTCTCGTTGGCGGGCTTGTCCCAGCTTAAAGACTTCAAAGTCTACATTCAGTTGCGGGTCAAAGTGGTTGTTCAGTGCGGTGACCGCAGCAGCATACGTGGTTACTCCCACCGAATTGGGTAGGTGTTTGAAGAGTCGGAATACCTCGTCCCCCGCGTAGTGAAGGAGCAGCGATCGTTTCACTGCGTCGTCCGTTTCTCTGGTGACCACGAAGTAATTTTCAAGTCTCTCTAACCACACCTTCCACCGGGGTGATGCTGTGGATGGGTCACTCGCTTCGCTGAAAGGCGGCAGCACTCCAGCAGCAGCATGCTGGAACGGGATGTTGATGACCGGTGCCGCTGCCTCGTCCCCCATGGCGGCTGTACCCGAATGTTAGTGGGTCGACCAACCGTGGTGTTACCTCGGCGTGTGTCAGGCAATCTCGGGTCACTTGGTCTCCTCGCGGTAAGCACCGCGGGTTGGTGCCGATGGTACCACCCGATGAAGGGAGCGAGGGTAGGTATCCCTCCACTCGTCGCCAATATGGTGAGGGTGTGTGGGTAGGCCTAAGCGACCAGCATGGCCACGTGCGCAGGGGTGGAAGCGCGGAGCATCAGCCAGTAAACCACACACTCGTCTCATTCGGAAGTGACGTGCCCGAGCGCGCGTCCTTCTTTTATTGGACCCCGCAGGCCACGCCTGGCCTGCGGATGCGTGGATGCGTACGTGCGTCTGCTAGAGTGCTAACCGCACTACACCGAGCTCCTCGTCCCAGAGGGGCCAATGAGTGAAGCTCAGCTGTTTGGCAGGGAGGATGGCGTCCTCCGGTAAAATAAGTGGGGGGACACCGTCCACCCACGAGGTACCCCGACTCGAACCGTGGTTACGATCCAAGGAACAGTGACCAAGAATCAGCTTGAGGGCGCAAATCGTTTTTAAACTCACCATAAGACAATATGAACAAATGCTGACTCCCGTCAGTAATCGAAGGGGAACGTTCCGCAAGGGACTGGAGGCAAAGATTGTCTTGGGCAGAAAACAAAGAGGAATTTATCCACCCAGTCACAAAATGCACCGATTCTTTTATAGCCTATTCCAGGCAATGGCACGTGACGCTCGAGGCCTGACAGTCCCCAACCCCTCCAGCCTGTCTTGTGTTCCACCCTTACTGAAACTTGGAAAAATCCCTCACAAGGCATTTTTCCTGTTCCCCACGTCATTCATAGATTATGGTTATGCTCCTGATCAGTAGATAGGCCGTCACCACAACAGCCTCAAAAGACATAATTATAAAATCAATGCAATATAAACAGGGCTGTTGCCATTACAGCCTTTAGTACCACCCTTTCTTGGTCAACGCCCTAGTTAAAGTCTCTTTAACCTCCAGCAAATATCACTCATTACCCCATAAAAGAGAGATGAACCCCATTCTGCCTAAAAAAATCTAAATTCTTTTTTAATAATGGTATGCTCTATCCAACCTACTCCCCGAGCCTTACAAAAATGCAGCATTTCTCTGTTCACTTTCCTCCTGGCTTTTGTATTGCTGAATACTTAATAGCACCACACCAGACCCTCCTAGGAACAAAAGCTGTCCAGAAAACACGAGTACAAGACAACAATCTCCTGATCATATCTAGAGCCTGTTTCATGTTTTTCAGGGTACCCAAGACGATTCATGCACTAAATCATTCTTTCCGAAATGCACATTCAAAACATCTGGACAGAAATGAAATTCGATAAACAGGCAGTAACTGACCCCCACTTCATACCACCCCTACCCCACCAATCAATTTGAATGCCATCAAAACGAAAATCCACATTCTTTCCCTATGGTCTCTTCTCTGCAAGTTTAGCAGCCCACTTTATGAAGAAATGCCCCACAATCCAAATGGATAAGACTGCCATAATTGCTCTCACATGACACCCTGAAAAAAAAAGAAAAAGCTAGCCCCAAAAATAATCAGAGTGCATCTAGATTCCTAATTTATCTTAAACAACTTCCCGCATTGAAAAACCCAGCCTGGTGGCTTCTGATGCTGCACCAATCTTAAAGCAAGGTGTACCAAACTTGGACGGTTCTCCCCTAATACCTGCAAGATTTTTCTCATTACTGCTAAAATGTGTACATCTGTCAGCCTGGTTCTTTCTTCCTGTCAGTAAACAAAAACATCCTGTGCCCTGCCCATTAATTTAAAATCATGCTAACCCTGTACTGGGCACACAGTGTCCCCTATCTTGTAAAAAAGAATCTTGGTTCCTTTTACTGCTTGATCAGTTTTGGATTGTGTTAAGAAAATACTAAATTTCAGGCCCGAAGCTACCACATGTTCAGCTCTCAGACTCCTTCCCCTGTTGCAACCCAGGAGTTCAGCAATCTTCAACGCCCCAAAGAACAACCAAGACAAATATAATTTGAATAATACAACTTCAAAATTAGAATAGCAACAACTTACCATACCTTTAATCAGCAATATCAAATTCTCCATAGTTACCTGCCCTCTTGTGTACTGCTTCGTCTTCAGTTTTTTTGCCCTGCCTGCTGGTATCTGCCTACCCATCACACCTGGAAAGTTCATATCCCCAAAATAATTTGCCACAAGCATATTCCTGCCAGCTCTCTTGAAGTAGTAGTGGCTGACACCTTCCTGCCATTATTGTCCATGATAAACTTTACTAGAAACGTGCTTCTAATGATGCATTAGTTGCAACCCCATAGGCACACTCGTTCTCCTCTGTCAAAAATGAGGATTTCACACTGGTTTATGCTAATATTTCTTTGTGTTTTTATTGTTCAGATTTTCTTTGAATTTCTTTTTCATTTAACGGTTCAAATGTATTCAAACATCATTACTGAAGCATACTCCACTCCAATGCATTTCGGGCATAATGACAGCCCTTCTTCAGGGAGCAGTACTAAGGAGCAAATATTAAAACATAATATGATCTGATTCAATAATCGACAAAATGTAACAGATGTGACCATGTAATTATGTGATTATAGAGTGGTCAATCCTGATTCCATCTTAACCATGTCAAATTTAACGCCCAAAAAGACCAGACAAGTGTTAGGCCCTTCTGTTTTCTCCAGTGCCAAGGGATTGCTCAACTCCCCAGCCAACTTCTGAAAAGACTGCAGCAGAGATTCGCATGCCATGCTGCCACCCTCTTCAATAAACCGAAAATCATCCAAATAGTGGGTAACTAGTTCATGTCCTGAATAAAAAATACCATTTCAAAAGTCAGCTGAAATTCTCAAAAAGCTGACAAGATATTGCACATCCCATGGGAATAACTCTGTCAACATACAAACTGTTCTGAAAATGAATGCCCAATAGAGAAAGATCATTGGGATGAACAGGCAGAAGTCTAAAAGCTGGCTTTCTGTCACATTTAGCCAACTAAGCACCAGAGCCTACCTTCCTAACCAATGCCTTAGCAACATCCAAGGAAGCAAACTGAACTGCTGAATCCTGCCTCACAAAGAAATCATTGATAGATGATCCCTCTGGCAAAGAAAGATGATGACTCAATCTAAATGTCTCCTGCATACTTCGGAACCACCCCAGAGGAGACACCATCAAATAAGCAATGGCCAATGCTCACAAAGGCCTGCCATCCTTACTTCTTTTACCTCCTACTCTAACTTCTCTCTTACCACTGAGGTATGTTCTTTAGCAGATTTTAGATTGTACACAAACCTAACGCTGGGGCCCTGGTAGCCTAGACAAGAGCCTGTGTCAAAACCCCATTTCAAAATCAATGCTTCTTCTCTATTGGGATAGAACACTGGCCATTCTGCCCAAACCACCAGCTTACCTGGAGAAAAAGCCCTTGTTCCCAGGCATCTATGTCCCTCTTCCTCCGCCTTGACCACTTCAGTTGAACATTATCTGCTCACCAAAACATTGTAATACAGCATGCCTACCCCCAAATTATGCACATTCGTGCTTATATTTACAAGGGCCCCAGGGGCAAAATTCTCCATTGAAACTCCAAATTGCCCCGGGGTTTGTGCTCTGACTTCTGCCCCAGCATCCCACTACCCCCCAGAGTGGGAAACCACTGACAGAACCGATACAGCACTGCCAAACCACTGGTGGTATGAATGGTCGGCGTTGGTCTTTGGGGATACCTTCAAATAATCCATAATTCATTGTCAACTTCTCCCCAGGGTTTATATGGCTTTAAAACTAACTTTGCCCTGAATTCTTCATCATAATGTAACCAAGTAAAAATCCCATATTCCATATGGGCTTTATGAATGGTGTCCATTTACTTAAAAACTGACACTGATCTTTCAGGAAACGCCACACAATAGACGTAAATGAAAAAGGCTGACGTCTATGTAGCAATTATTGTAGCCACACAGGACCTCCTTGCTAGCTCTCACGCTTCTTCCCTGGATCCCTATTTTGACTGAAATTCCCTGTGGAGCAGTTTATAAACATCCATAAACTCACTTTTCCAATTTTCTTTTTTGTCGCATTAAATAAATACGACTCCAGCGGCATGGAAACCCTCATATAGGGTAGTCTCTTCAAGTCTTCAGCTTTGCATTTTTCCCAATATTCCCCCAAGCTTTTTTCTTTGTCTTTCTAAGCTTCCCCCACATCATTCTTGGGCTTACTCCTCTCTTTGCTCTCCATCTGTATTTGTTCATATCAATTTGAACCGTAGTCCTGAATCACTTGCAATTACTTCGTACCAACCCCTTTTTCTACCATCGCTGTCCCATTCCTATATCTGCTGAAGCTGTAACCTCTTCCCCCCAATCTCAGTTACTCCACCACTGGTTCTCACCAGGTCATAATCTGGATTCCTCTGGCGCCAACCTTCTGTGCTCGCTTCTGCCTTTAGACTGCCTCCAAGTTTGATCCTGTACAGCCTCTGGGAGTCCCCAATCCCTCCTGTAATATAGGACTGGTGCAAGAGACATTAGTAATCCTCCCCACCCTTTCATTCTCCAAATTATCTTCCTTTGTTTCTTGCCAATGTAGAATCTTCCCGTCCCCTAGTTCATCCTCATCTTCAACATAGTCCTGCTCCACTCCATCTCTCAAAGTGCCTGAGCACTCTGCTGCCCCCTGCCTTGCAGTCGCTGTCACTGCCATGCGCACTGGAGACGCTGACACTGTGCAAGCCTTCTCCTTAACAGAGAGAGATCCCTCACATGGACCCATGGCATTAGCTGCTAAAGAACCCTGTGGGCCCCTCATGCACGCTCGACTTCTCCTAACCCTGGAGCCACCTCACCACGCTCAACGCTAAGCAGGGTTCTTTGTACACTCCTCACACAATTCTCACCCTCGTCAGTACCAGAAACAACCTCTGCCACTCCCTGAGCCTTAATTTTGGCATTCGGCAGGGAG
The DNA here is from genome assembly GCF_964263255.1 of Lissotriton vulgaris. NCBI lineage: Eukaryota > Metazoa > Chordata > Amphibia > Caudata > Salamandridae > Lissotriton > Lissotriton vulgaris. Next base: position 1,101,694,056 of record NC_141694.1, on the reverse strand, counting down.
CAAATCAAGACAGCCATAGCAACACCACTCTCTGTGGAACTTGGACGAAGCCCACCCAACCCTGAGAGAGGAACCCAGGTTTAATAATATCCTTGCGCCCAGCATCATATAAAACTTTCAAAGCCTCCCTCACTGCTTTTGCCTTATCAGCCATACTCTCTACCTATTATTAACACCAACCTGCCAACTGACCCTGGACTAAATAGATTGACAAAAATCTAAGCAGCCTACCTCCAGGACCACATAGAGTAACTGGGGACACTCCGAAGGTGACAATGGACCCTGACTGTTACTAAACCCCACCCAGAGCCTAAACATACTTGTTTGGTAGCCTGGAACGCACCACCCGCCCAAAGAACTTGCGGGGTGACCATCCTTTGGATTCCACCACCAGGATCCCCAGTCGCACAACAATAGCCCCTGTAGCCCCCACTGTGCGGGGACCCCAAGTTCCCGGGCCCCCACGGGCACTGTGCTAGGGCATGCCTGTGAGCTCCGGACTGGGTCCAGAGCATCGGGGGGCTCTCCATGTAATTTGCATAGAGTCCCCTCAGGTTTTGTTACACCACTGCCTAAGAAGCGATAATCAGGTCAGGCGGCCTTGCAGAGTGAGCTCTGGTGCAGGAGGTAAGCATATCTGCACTCCACTCAACACTGAAATGCTTAAGCAGGTCATTTCCGAGTAAACAAGTCACTGCTTGAGCTCTTAGCTAAACATAATACAGCACAATGTTGTTGAACAAAAGCCCAAATTGTTTTTAAAGAATGGCCATTTTGAAGTGCCAAAATCAGGACTCGCCAGTGGGATCCATTTTTGTAACAAATCCATTGCAAAAGCTACTTCTGCCAGAACACATCAGAGATGCCATGTGTGATATGCTGTCACTTTCTACAAAAGGGCAACAGTTGTGATTTTATTTACTGTTGTCTGCTACTTCTGGTCTACGGCACAGCTTTATTGTTATGGACTGAAGGCTTCCATGAGTGTAAGTCCCTGTGCTTCAAAACTATAACCATTAGACAGGTGTTGGGGGGATGAGAGAGACTAAAACACACAGTGGCAGATTCATCGAGCCTTCATGCAGTGCAGCAAGCCACCTTGCGGCGTGAAAGGGTAAGGGCAGGAATGCACCACATTTACCATTCTACAATTCATTTCTGTCCTTTCCTTGTGCAGGTGCCTTTTTGGCTGCCTAACACCAATGCAGGCACCCTTGCACCATGGTGCAAGGGGGGCTCCATTGTAGGCAGGAATTTTTTTGTGTGTAGGAAGAGGCACCATCCTACACAAAAACAATCATCAGAGCCATTTTTCTCTCTCTGAGTGTGCTGCATAATGCAGCACACTTAGAAAGAGGAAACAATGAGGATGAAATAAAGGTATTTCTCCTCCTTGCACCTCCCCTGGGGAGGCGTAGCATTTTGACACATTCCCATGTTTACCGGGGTTAGTAAGTCTGGGAATGCACCTAAATCCATGGGTGAATGCATGGAAACACCCAGGCTCCACCCATGGAACACCTCTCTGGTGCAGAGTAATGCATCACATTGATATGCGCCGCTTTGTGGTACTCCAGATTTGATGGACTTGCATGGTTTGACAAACCTTGCTTGAGTGGTTCGTCATTCTGGCACCGCCCTTGCTTGGTGCAAGGCAGAAAGAACACATTGATAAATATGGCCCACAGTACGCCTGAGATCACAACCCCTGTTCTTAATATATTACTGCTTCAGCTCAGACATTTTGCATGTGTGGCCTTGTGAATAGGTCAGGGACGCAGAAGGCCATACAAAGACAGAGGCAAATCTATATAAAGTGTATTGTTGTTTTGGAGAGTTTTAAAATGTCTACTGATTAAATGTGTGCATTTGTAAGCGCTACTGCGAGGGACTAGTAACAAAAATACCAATGAACTTCAACACAAAATTATCAGTGTTCTTTAACCTCATCAGCGCGGCGCAAATTCGTGCGCTGTGCTGAACGTTCCATTGGAACGGTTCCGTCATGAGCACAGGCCAACCGATGCTCATGACGGAACCGTTCCGTCATGTGCATCGAAGGGGTTAATTATCTTCAATTGGCTCATGATATGGCAAAAGGTCCAGTAGAAACCACTGCTTATGTTCAGAAAGCACCGTGACAATTTCTGTATCTTGTTCCCAGCACATGCAGCAGCTGTAGCATTTCAGCCATATACAGACCTTCATAAACCCATAAGAACAACTTTGCAACTTTCTAGTTAGGTATTTCATTCTCTGTTTTTGTTTTAACTCTGTGGTTAAAGTACTGCAGCGTTTCCCAAACTGTGGGTTGAACCCACTGGTGGATCGCACAGCGATTTTATTGTGGATCACGAAAGTTCTGGTTTATATGTAAGTACTATTTAAAATGATTAGCCCTCTTTGTGCACTGGTACAAAGATGCTGAAGAATAGCCCCAAGTCCAGTTTTAAAACCAACCCTTGCAAGTGTTCCCAAGCAAGATACCGGTGAACCTTCAAATATTTGTTCCGGCTGCTTTTTTACTTCTCAATGCCATTTCAACATAGAATGTCCTCCTTATACATGATCATACACAACCTTATGATCTGGTAATAACTTTCACATACAAACTGAGAAATCTGCATGCGGCCTAACTGCCAGAGCAGCACACTTTGGATCTGGGGAACCAGGTTGGAGTCCTAACGTTGGCTCATCATTCTTTGATTCTGAGCAAATCATCTTCCTCTCATGTGCTTATAATAAAAGTAATCTGACTTTGTGGAATGTAATCTGGTGATCATGTTTGTACTCCAAAGCCTGGGGGTCATGGTTGTGCTAAATAAAACTGCAGGATAAATATATGGTGTCCAATATTAACCACTAGGCCTCCTTTTAACACAAAAATGGTCATGAGGCCTTATCCTCTGTTGCAGAAGGGGGTTTCTAAAACTGCTGGTATCAAAATCAAGATTTTATAGAAGACTTGTGATTTTAGTGAACAAATGCCGCAGGCCAGCACCCCATTCTGAAAAGCGTTCTAGCTGCAAACTCCAGTGGAGTTCACCATCTTCCATTTTTATGGGCAGGGGATATGTTTGCCACAGTCCAATATTGAAGATTTTGGTTATTGGAGGCTTTATATTATTCTCCAGTTCAGTACTGTTCAAGAAAGTAGGGAGGTCTGTGCCAAACTGTAATTGTCAAATCCTTCATATTTTTTTAAATACTGCAGTTTTAGTACCGCTCATAAATTTCTTTACAACTTCCCTCTTTTTTCTTATTGGAATTCTCCAGGAAAAGTGTAGCTTGAATGTTGTGTTCTTCACTACTTATTTAACCTTCTTCTTAAGGGACAACTTGATTGTATTTTATAAAGAAGAATGCCCGTTTGGAGACTGTAATGGGCATTGATACACCTTGGTCAAGGCGACCAGAATGTAAAGCTGTAACACCCCTCTGACAGGGCCGGACTGGGAACCAAAACCGGCCCTGACAAAGTGCTCGGCCGGCCCCCCCACCCCCCCTGGGGGTTGGGGATGTGGCTGTGCTCTTTGCCAGGGCCGGTTTTTGGCCGATTTTGTGCTGCAATAAAGGCCCTGTAACAAAAACAACCCCCAGGGGCCCATAACCGGCCCCCACCCGTGCGGCGCACCGGGGGATTGCCTGGTGCCCGCTACGTCCAGTCCGGCCATGCCCTCTGACCGGAACCTGAATTCAGATCATGCTCGCTCCTCCTCACGGTCGGAGTGGTCGCTCCCTGGCAGACACCTGGTATCGTAGCGCTGCTCTGTTTCAGAAGCTCTCTCAAATTTGCATTGATTTTCGCCTGCTGTGTGCCTGTATAGCGCTTTGCCTAAATAGCGCTGTAACTTTTCATTTCTGCCTGTTTACTGATTTCATTTCTGCTTGTTTACATTGACTGCGCATTTGTCAATAGCGCTCCGCTCTGCTCCTCCCCCCGCCTCCATTTTGCGTGTTTGTTGTCGTCCTCGTGTGCCCGACCCGCCTCCCAGCTGAGACGCCCTCCCACTAACTTGTAATAGCGTTCCTCGCCCTGCAGACCCTGTGACTCGCTCCTCCTCACGGTCGGAGTGGTCGCTCCCTGGCAGACACCTGGTATCGTAGCGCTGCTCCGTTTCAGAAGCTCTCTCAAATTTGCATTGATTTTCGCCTGCTGTGTGCCTGTATAGCGCTTTGCCTAAATAGCGCTGTAACTTTTCATTTCTGCCTGTTTACTGATTTCATTTCTGCTTGTTTACATTGACTGCGCATTTGTCAATAGCGCTCCGCTCTGCTCCTCCCCCCGCCTCCATTTTGCGTGTTTGTTGTCGTCCTCGTGTGCCCGACCCGCCTCCCAGCTGAGACGCCCTCCCACTAACTTGTAATAGCGTTCCTCGCCCTGCAGACCATGTGACTCGCTCCTCCTCACGGTCGGAGTGGTCGCTCCCTGGCAGACACCTGGTATCGTAGCGCTGCTCCGTTTCAGAAGCTCTCTCAAATTTGCATTGATTTTCGCCTGCTGTGTGCCTGTATAGCGCTTTGCCTAAATAGCGCTGTAACTTTTCATTTCTGCCTGTTTACTGATTTCATTTCTGCTTGTTTACATTGACTGCGCATTTGTCAATAGCGCTCCGCTCTGCTCCTCCCCCCGCCTCCATTTTGCATGTTTGTTGTCGTCCTCGTGTGCCCGACCCGCCTCCCAGCTGAGACGCCCTCGCCCCTCCCCCTCCACCATCCATATATGACAGGAGTTCCCGCGTGCAGCGTTTACGCGCAGCGTCCGCGCCCAACCCGCGCCGAAGGTGCGCCAAAGGTAAGCCCGTCTACGCCCGTCCGCGCCTGGCCCGCGCCCAGCGCCAGACCCCCTGCCCCTCGCGCTGCCCAGCCCCCCCGCATTACTTACGATGCCGCCACCCTCCTAGCCCTTAACCCCGGTCGCGCCCCCAACTGCGTCCAAGCCGCCCCTGGACTAACCCATGGACCTTTCTCCTGCTTCTCCTGCAAATTCAGCGGCACCGACAACATCTCCGCTACGACCACACCACAGATTCCCGACCCCAACCACCTACAATGCATCCTTCTCAACACCCGATCAGTCCACAGGCACGCCATTGACCTATGGAATCTACTAGACACCATTTCTCCGGACATCGCCTTCCTCACGGAAACATGGATGAATGCTTCCTCCGCACCAGACATCACCATTGCCATCCCTGAAGACTATAAGATCACTCGCAAAGACCGTACCAGCCACACAGGAGGAGGAATCGCTATCGTCCATAAGAAATCAATCCGCATCTCAACCAGCTCTGACGTCAATCTCGCCAACTCCGAACACCTTCACTTCCAGATCCACATCGACCCCAAAACCACACTCAGAGGCACCCTCCTCTACAGACCACCAGGACCCCGCGCAAAATTCAGTGAAGACATCACGGACTTCATCACCCCACACGCGCTCCCCTCCAAAGACTACATCCTTCTGGGAGACCTCAACTTTCACCTCGAAAAGATCAACGACCGCAACACCGCCACCCTCGTGGACAACCTCGCCAACCTCGGACTTAAACAACTAGTCACTTCCCCCACCCACATCGCAGGTCACACACTCGACCCCATCTTCACATCCAGCAACCATGTCTCCTTCAGCCACACCACGGACCTCCTCTGGACTGACCACAGCTGCGTTCACTTCACCTACAACAAACCAAAACCCAGCATCCACCTCCAACCTACCCTGCAAAGAAACTGGAACAAAATCACCACGGACCAAATCTCCGCATCGCTCCTTCAAAACACCCCAGCCCTCTCTTCTAACGCTAACGAAGCCGCCGCCAACCTCACCCTATGGTTATCCAACACCGCTGACACCCTAGCACCACTGAAAAAACGTCAAAACAAACCTGGCAACAAGAAGGCCTCATGGTTCAACGATGATCTCAAGAAGTCCAAGAAACTCTGCCGCTCCCTTGAAAAGGCCTGGAAAAAAGACCCAACCACCAGCACCAAGGACGCCTTCAAAAACGCCACCCGCACTCACCACCAACTAATCCGAAAAGCCAAGAAAACAGCATTCAAGGATCGACTTGACAACAACGCTCACAACAGCAAGGAACTTTTCAACATCGTCAAGGAATTTTCAAATCCCTCGGCCAACTCCAACGACATCCCCCCCTCTCAAACCCTCTGCGACTCCCTAGCCTCATTTTTCCACAACAAGATTGCAGACATCCACAACAGCTTTGACAACCAACCCGGAAACCAACCCACCCTACCATTTGCTGATCATCTTCCCCCGTGAACACCCTTAACGACTGGAACCCAATCTCCACTGAGGACACCATCCGCCTGATGAATTCCATCCACTCAGGATCCCCCACAGACCCATGTCCTCACCACATCTTCAACAAAGCAGACTCCGTCATAGCACCGCACCTCCGAGACGTCATCAACTGCTCCTTCAACTCCGCCACCTTCCCGGAAGACTGGAAACACGCTGAACTCACCGCCCTTCTGAAAAAACCCACAGCGGACCCCACCGAACTCAAAAATTACCGCCCCATCTCGCTTCTTCCATTCCCGGCCAAAGTCATCGAGAAAGCTGTCAACAACCAGCTCGCCGCCTTCCTCGAAGCCAACAAATCCCTCGACCCCTCACAATCTGGCTTCCGAGCAAAACACAGCACTGAGACCGCCCTCATCGCAGCAACAGACGACATTCGAGCTCTACTGGACAATGGAGACACAGTCGCCCTCATCCTCCTTGACCTCTCTGCAGCATTCGACACAGTCTGCCACAGCACCCTTTTACAACGCCTCAATAACATCGGAATCCAAGGAAAAGCACTTGAATGGATCACCTCGTTCCTCACCGGAAGAACCCAGAGAGTCCGCCTTCCACCATTCAAGTCCGAGGCCTCTGAAGTCATCTGCGGCGTACCACAAGGATCCTCACTCAGCCCCACCCTCTTCAACGTATACATGAGCCCCCTCGCGGCCATCGCACGCCAACACAACCTCAACATCATCTCTTACGCGGATGACACTCAACTGATCCTTTCTCTCACCAATGACCCCAGCACCGCCAAAACTAACCTACACGAAGGAATGAAAGAAGTTGCCGAATGGATGAAACAAAGCCGTCTGAAACTGAACTCAGACAAATCAGAAGTCCTCATCTTAGGTACATCCCCCTCTGCATGGGACGACTCCTGGTGGCCGGAAGCCCTCGGAAAAGCACCCACCCCGACAGACCACGCACGGAACCTAGGCGTCATCCTGGATTCTTCACTCTCAATGAACAGACAAGTCAGCGCCGTATCCTCTTCCTGCTTCAACATTCTTCGCATGCTCAGAAAAACATTTCGCTGGATCCCCTCCGAAACAAGGAAAACAGTCACCCACGCTCTGGTCACGAGCCGACTGGACTACGGAAACACCCTCTACGCAGGTACTACCGCAAAACTCCAGAAGAAACTCCAAAGAATCCAAAACGCCTCAGCCAGACTCATATTAGACATCCCACGCAACGATCACATCTCTGGTCACCTTAAAGACCTCCACTGGCCACCCGTCAATAAGAGGATCACTTTTCGACTGCTAACCCACGCACACAAATCACTCTACGACATCGGTCCAGAATGCCTGTGAATTAGTGAAGTAGTGTGGCTCACTGGTTAGAGGCGGCAGACCCGAGAGCAGAGGACGGCCCGGGACCAGGGTTCGATTCCCGGCGCGGCAGGTTTCTGGACCAGGGTCAGCGGACTCGATAATTCTCTCGCCTCGGTGCCCACTCTGATCAGCGATCACACTCGGCAACTCTGGGCATTAGCTTGCCTCATCTTCACTAACGGCCCCACCAGACCGCCGGGGATGCCTGGTCTCACCCTGGAGATACCCATTAAGGGACCATCTCTCAGGGAAGCCAGGAAGGGTTTCGCAGCGGTCGAAGCGCCTTGGGACCCTACGGGTAAGTAGTGCGCTATATAAATGCCTATACATTTACATTTACATTTACAATGCCTCAACTCACGACTGTCCTTCTACACCCCCTCCCGCCAACTACGTTCTTCCAGCCAAGCCCTCGCCACTGTACCTCGCATCAACAAGACCACCATGGGAGGCAGATCTTTTTCATACCTGGCTGCTAAAACATGGAACTCACTCCCCGCTTACCTTCGCCTTACCCAGAACCACCTAGCATTCAGAAAGCAACTTAAAACGTGGATATTTGACAAGTAATCCTCCTCCCCTTCCTAAGCGCCTTGAAACCCTCTGGGTATGTAGTGCGCTATACAAATTCTATGACTTGACTTGACTTGACTTGAAGAAAGCTATGTTACAAATCATAAACTACACCATCATGACCACAAATTAATGGTCACTCACCCCAGATGGTGTGGTCCTGTCAGGCACCTTAGATACTGTTGAACATTCCACTCTCATCCACACTGAAACCATAAATGGGATTTATTGGCAACATACTTTACTCATTCTTCTTCTACCTATCCAACTGACATCAGTTTGGTCACATGGGCACTTCCAGGTACCAGATCCCAATCCCCTGCTGGGTCCTCCAGGGTTCTTTAGTGTACCACATCATCTTCAATCTCTCTATGGAGATCCTAGAAGCTCTAATCAACATTAATGATGATGATGAAATAAGATTTGTAAAGCGCACAGATGCTCCACGGAGTGTCCCGGCGCTAGGTTCAAGGCTACCTACAAGCAGACAGTAGTCTTACTCTTGTTTAAACAGACAAGTTAAAAAAAATTCTTAAAGACCTATGTCTCAGCTGTTGTGCGTAACTGCAAAGGAAGTTTTTTCCAGGCTACCAGCCTAAGATCGGAGAAAGACCTGCCCCCAATTCTCGCTCAAGGTATCTTGGGGATTCTGGCCAGCCGAGCAGTGGAAGATCGGAGATTTCTCTAGTGGACATACTCTTAATCCTTTCCCTTAGATAACCTTCCCAAGTGGAATTTAGTGCTTTATGGACGAGGACTAGTGTTTTAAAAAGAATATTTTCTCATTGGAAGCCAATGCAGAGACTTTAAGTGGGGAAGTATGAGATCTTCAGGGGAGGTTAAGGAGAGTTCAGGCTGCCGAATTATGGACTAATTCAAGTCTGTTAAAGAGGTAATCTGGGAGACCCAAGTATAAGGCACTTCTTTAGTCCATTCTGGACGTTATCAATGCCTGATTAACCATTTGTTTTTGTGGTAAAGGATAGTAAAGGAAGACACGATTTCAAAGTACGTAGCACCCCAAAACAAGAGCCAACCACTGATTGAATTTGTGGTTGAAAAGAAAGGACCATATCAAATTTAATGCACACGTTTTTAACTGTATCCTGTTGAGGGCCAGGCAGTTTGGGTGTCCTTTGGCCTGGAGGTCTGCCATAGATCTGGCCAAATATATCAAAATACACAAATAAGAGGATAATGCACAACTTTACTTGAAAGTCTTGTTGCATCCTAATATTTTAAGCTTCAAACACTGTCTGCATGACATCTGGTCATGGATGGATTCAAACCCCATCTTCCACCCTATGCAAAGTCGCTTGCATTTAACCAGGTCACCCACCAGAACTTCCATTAACATACTGACAAGAAAACTAAGATGGACTTGGTAGAAATGCCCTGCTCCTTGACATTGCAGATTGGCCCTCGTTAAGAGCATACTGCCTGCTGCAGTACGGCAAACACCCATTACAACAATGGGAATCGTCTGCGATCATACATCCCAGTACGGCAAACACCCATTACCACGATGTGAGCACATCGCGGGTGCATTACAATGCACATTTTACATCGCGAATGTCTCCACAACGCATGCTGTTACATCGCGGTTTTCCACAACGCGGTTTCCCACAACGCATGCAAAGTATCCAAACATGGTATTTATTATATGTTCATGCACAGAAATCGAATAAGTGTTTTGATACCTTCAAAAGGCATTTTTAATTTCTCCCTGAGAGAGGCATAATTTCTTATGAAATATCACATTAACCACATAAACAACGCAGCGAGCAGTGGTTCCCCAAAGCTCCTTCACTTTCGCCCCCACCCAGCACGTACGCGTTACGCTCCTCTTCTTCGGCTCACTCGCGCTGGGAAAGCCCATATCAACAGTTATTTATTTCCCTCCAGACAAGCCATCCCAAGGAAAGCAGCAGAGGGAAAAACAGTAACTGCAAAGTAGTTATTTACAAAATATATCTTCAATGCTTTCCTTCCGGAATTTTGATAAGAAACTATGCAAAGTAGCCAAACATGATATTTATTATGTTTAATCAACGGATTCCTTATTGGATATGATAGCATGTTCATGCACAGAAATCGAATAAGGGTTTTGCACGAGCATGTGAAAAGCATGTAGGAGCAACGACCTTGAGGCAGTGGGATGGGGGTTTTATCCTCTGCGTCAATATCCTGTGATTCTGCGCAAATCATTTGACAACACTCTCAGTGTTAAAATATGTATGTATGTGAAGGAAGCTCGACATTATGGATTTGACAACTCTCTCAGTATTAAAATATATATGTATGTGTATGAAGCTCGACAGCAAAGTAGCCAAACATGGTATTTATTATATGTTCATGCACAGAAATCGAATAAGTGCTTTGCACGAGCAACGCGGTTTACCACAACGCATGCAAAGTAGCCAAACATGTTATTTATTAAATGTTCATGCACACAAATCGAATAAGTGTTTTGCACGAGCATGTGAAAAGCATGTAGTATATGTACACAGTGGGATGAGGGTTTTATCCTCCGCGTCAGCATCCTGTGCATCTGCGCAAATCACTTAATTCACCTGTGCCTACAAATCAGCACCATGGGACACTCACAGGTTATTTAATGCACTTTATAAATCCTGTATTTATTTTATTGTGTCAAATCACCATATGAAATGTAAGCTAAGTATTGTGCATCACATATGCATTGTAATGGCGAACGCTTTTGCAGTGTGAGATGTATTCTACTTGGCAATAGGAAACACCGCATTGGCGTTGAAATGCCGTGCGTTGTTAAAAATGCCGGTGTGATGGTCTTTGCGATGTTTTTGACGCGTGGTAAAAGCACGCGTTGGAATCGTTTGCGATGTGCGATCATACATCCCTGCAGTACATCTCATACTACCTGCTGCAGTACATCTCAGTCAGTCAGGGCCTAAACAAATAATACTGCATCAATCTCATCCTGATGGATCCCTACTGGCTCCCTTTGCTAGCACATACTGTCTTCAAAATCCCTTTAAATCTATCTGGCAAGCTCACCCTCTCCAGAGGTCCTAGGCCCACCTGCAGCCAAAACACCATCAAACTGGCGACAAAGAATTGTAAAAAAAAACAAGGCAACAGGTCTTTTCTATTTAGGCACTCAGGTATGGAACTCATGCAAACTGTCAGTTTTCCTGCAAATTGTTATCTGCCACATTGTGATCATCTCTCAAAATTGGTCCCTCAGATTTTGCTCCCACAGTTTTGAAAACACAAAACAAATTATTCCAGCAATCTGGAATTCCAGTCATCGGTTCAAGGGCGGAGCTTTGATAATTCTCACAATGTAAACTCAGATATCTGGTCATAGAAAGGATGCTTGACAATGAGTACTGAATCCCAGCATAATATTAGCAATCTTGCTTATAATAACGACTAGTTATTGTGTAGATCTTCATATGGCACCTCTGCTGTTCCTAAGCAGTGACCATTGCATATGTTGCTAGTACTTAATGTATGGTGCTCAATTTACTGGCCTCTGACAGATGGAAGACTGGGTCAGCTTTGACAGGATTTGAACTGGAATGGACATAGAAGAGAGATGTTGACTAATTCACATAGACTAGGCGCCAGAAAACAGGAAATGAAGGCCACGGTTGCTGCAATGGGTCCTTTGGAGGCCCAAACAAGAAAATGGGAAGTGGCAGCCATGATAGCTCAAGGAGGTGCTCGAGATACAAGAACATGGGTTAACACGGTGGTGCAGAGAACCTCCCTTGGTTTAGCTGCTGGAGTCAGGATTGTGACTGGAACTGATGACTGGACAAACTGGGTGGCACTAAAGCCTTTTTTATTTGGTTTAGATTGGGCTCTACTTTCAGCAGACAAAGAAGCTCAGAAAAATTAATTATGGGAATAGAAGGTCAGGGGTGAGGTGTGGAGGCCAGGTAAGTAAATCAAGTTCAGTGAAGGAGAGAAAGGCTTGATGAAAATATTGAAAGAAAATGACAGAGCATCCTAAAAAGATAGTGGGAGTGAGAAATGTAAGAACTGGAAAGGAGGAAGGCGAGGATGAATAACGAAATGGCTAAAGGAAACATGAAAGGAAGGTAATAGAGTTGAAAGGAAGGGTGAAAAGAACACAGGAAGAAAGGGTGCAAGGTTTATGGATATAATGATGAAGTGATGGACGGAAGGGTGACAGGTTTAATTGGTGAAAAGATGGAATGATGGTTGGACAAATAGGAAGAAGGATGAATAGGTTCATAGGATGGATGGATGGAAGGGTGGATCCGTGGATGGATGGGTCAGTTTGTGAATAGAATGTTCATTGGATGGATGGAATGCTGGAAAAATGGACCGATAGAAGGACGCAGGATCGAAAGGTGAAATATGGTTCTGTGAAAGCCGGAACAGATAGATGATGGAATGGTCATTGGTTGGATGGATGGTTAAAGAATGGATAATGGGTTAAAAGTAGGGAGGGGTGAAATGAGAGAAGGGTGGAAAGATAAAAGTGGAATTTTGACGGGCGGATGAATGAATAGATGAGTGGATTTAAAGGTCAAGGAAACTATTCAGTGCAAAGCGGGGTGTGATTCAAAGTGGGGGAGGGGTGTAGTTGCATTTTCTGGATGGTGAACCTTTGTGAAGATGCACTCATAAAGTGTAAGACAACTCAATGCAGATTGGTCAATGGAGCCAGCCACAGAGCTTTGTACCTGTAAAAAGATCCCTCTGACATACGTCTGCTTGTCACTTATGAAAGGAAAGTGCAGGAATGTGTTCTGTAAACCGACTAAATAAGCAATTGCGCCACACCCCATATAGGATGCAGTGCCCGCCCTACACCCACTCCCCAATCACTTAGACAGTAAGCCTGTATATTCATACAACTCTTCCAAAAATTGAAGTCTGATACTGGAACAGAAACTGCAGCATGCTGGATGCAAAAACACATAAACCTGAGCAACACATCACAAATAAAGTGTTGTTTACAATACCAAAAACATTTGATTTCCGACTTTGGTACATCTTAGGATCTAAGTCAAGAGTATTTAATGGGAGCCGCAAGTGTGAATCTACGCCGCAAGTGTGAATCTACTACGCAAGTGTAATACATTTTATATTTTTTGATGTTTTCGATTGTTTTGGTGATAATTTTTCAAATCTTACTCATCAGGTCAGACTACACTTGTGTATTTTTTTATTAAACTAGCCATTCACCTGGTTTAAATGGTGACTCGAATTGTAGACTTGAGCAGCAACCTTTCACCAACTTGAAGTTTTCTGTGTGGCTCTAGAAAGGAAAGAAAGACTCATCTTACCAAAAAGCTTCACATCAAGTAGCCGAGTTTAGTAGTAGTAATGATAAGTACTGTTACGGAATAAAAAAAAGAGTAGAAGGAGCGAAATGAAGAAATGTCAAATTGTAACAGGTAGGAGACGAAGTAGTCAACTCATTACACTGCAAGTTACACTAACATACTCTAACGGGACATCTAGTTTTGACTTGTGGTTTAGGGAATGCCCTCACTACAAAATGAATTCAATTTGTCAGGAATAAGACTTGTTACAAAAATACGTAGGTAATGTCCACTCACAGTACTGATTGTGTTGCCACCCTTCTTATGTTACACTTTCTGCAGCCCTACTGGAAATAGAGACACGGGGTATTCCAGTAGAGACAGAGGGATTGAAGTGTACATGCGACGTTGTGGGAGATCTGAGCCAGCAGCACAGAGTGAACTTCCACTAGTATGTTTCTCCACTGTGGATATTCTGGTCCTTATTTATGAGCCCTTTACGCTTTCGTTCAGTTACTTTTTGTGATGCTAAGGCGGTATAAAATATGCGCCACTCTGCGCCTTATTTACAAAGTGACACATCTAGGCGGATGCACCACTTTGTAAATCCCAAGCCCTACAATTTAAACCGGCGACAGGTATAATGTATGCAGAGTGGGCCTTCAGGTGCAGAAAAGGCTCGTAGAAGTGTCGTAGTGAAATATATGAGATCTATGAAAAAGGACATATTGCTGGAGTTGTTTGTTTTCAGACACACCCCAGCAATGCACCACATTTGAGCCTGCAGATACCTCAGGAATACTATCGTATCTGTAAATCCTTGGGACATGAAGCGCCATACAGTAAATACGAAGACTCCATGGTGTTGCAAGGAGGGCACACTGAAAAGTGTTGCATTGCTGTTTTCACACAGCAATGCACCACTTTTCGTAAATGAGGCCCCTTGCATTTCAGTGCCAGACCTAGAACATTGAGGGGTCTTCACTGTGGTGCAGACCCACAGCATGGAGCTTGATGCACAGCCAGTAAACACGCAACATCTACTTCAACACGGTGAGAAGGTTGCTCAGGAAGAAGGAACATAAATACAATTGGATGTGAGTTAGATCTGCAAGGTTAAATCCACACTATTAACTTTTACTTCATCTGGATGGTATTAAATCAGTTGATGCTTAACAGAACAAGGGTAACAGCAAGGCATCACCACCACATACACCTGAAGAGAAAATGCACAAGAGTGTAAAAGGACATCCATGCCACCGCTGCATATTTATATGTTGGCACTGGGTAGTTAGGACCACGTTTCTATATAAAATGTTTTTTTTTGTTTTCTAATACCTTTGGCACCGTTTGATGACTCATCACCAAACTTTCCCCCCAAAAAAGTCTCTTCCACCCCAGCTCTTCCTGGGAATTTCGGGGGTTATCCATCATGCGAGAACTGAGAAAAAGAAGGGCATCACAAAACCCGTACCCCCCAGCAATATTTCATAGGAAAATTAAACAGCGATTCAGAAAAAAACAGCTTTGTGGAATTACACCTAATTTGGAATGAAGCTAAATCAATACCCAGAAGCCATGCTTTTTGTGATTTGGTGTAATTTTGTTAATTCGTTTTGGGGAAATTAAGGTTCAAAATGTATATGTATACCGGGGCATGGCCAAGCTATTTAATTAACAGGCAGCAACTTGTTTAGCTAATAACCTAGGTGCAATTTCACAAATCTTCACAAAACTTTCCAAAAAATGTTCATCCACCTCAGGTCCATCCTGGAAAGGTTTGGAGTGATCTATCAGGTGGGGGCCAAGAAAGAGAGGTACGGAATTTTAGATACCCTACACCCAATACCGCTGAACAAAATTGCACCAAAGGTGGCAGAAAGATAGCGGTTTATCCAGAAAGCATGCAGTTTGTGATTTGGTGTACATCTATCAGTGGTTATTGAGAAATTAAGGTTCAAAATTCATAGATATCTGAACGGTTGGGTACGTGAGATTACCACAGGCTCAAAACATTTGTTCCAGTCAGCCATCTCGCCCTTGCGGGAGCAAGGGGCTCCTGTGTGTCCTGCGAGAGTGCTCACTCTGACTGGCCACAACACAAACAGAAATGTTGGGCCACCATTACAGGAATCAAGGTCCCTGTGTCCTGAAAATTAAAAATAATTAAAGGTATAATGGGTTATGGTAGGGATAGCTTCGCCGGGGTCCAATTTGAAAAAATGCTTTTAAGGGTGCCAAGATCCTGCAGGAGTGTCCCTGGATCCTGCACGGCCCCTTGTGCTCCCAAGAGAGTCTCGATTGAGAACAGGCAGATGTGCTGGCTCCAGAGAGTCTCTCAAGAGAGTTCTGCAGAATTGAGAATATATATTTTTTTTAAAACAACCATGCGCAATGACACGTAGCTGTACTTGGAAATATCCTCCCTGTATGACATTATCGAGCTCATCACTATTCTGGGAAAGGTCCAAGCCTGACTGGGCCGGAACCACCTCAAAATGAACTTCCTCAAGACTGATTAGCTCATAACATCTCCCAGGCATAACTTCCCACCGGTATAGGCATGGTTCATCCACTGTTACAACCTCAAATGAAAAGCTGTAAACATCTAATGTACTAAATCTTTAGGGATCATCCTGAACAAAAACTTGAGCATTCAAGCTCACATCAGCACATCCACATGCAGTGCCCTCTCCTAACTTAGGGCCAGATGTAGGACGCCCAATACCAGTCGGTAACGGCCGAAATTACCGAATTTCGGCCGTTACCGACCGGTATTAGGCTTTTGAGATGTAGGTGGCCATTTTACGGATTCGGTAATTTACCGAATCGGTATTTTAAGGAATCGGTAAATTACCGATTACTTAAAATTCTGATTCTGTAAATTACCGAATCCTTAATGTAGAGAGCACTCAAATGAGTGTTTTTCCCATTTCAGGATTCGTTATTTACCACCAACTGCAAGTTGGTGGTAAATATCGAAAATCCTAAAAAAAGCAAATTTTTGCAAATGACAACAGTGCCATGTGGCAGACATACATGTCCTTAGGGCATGCATGTGTGCCACATGTGCACCTATGCACTATTCAGGGGTGCAACAGGGTGTCAAAGTGCCACCCTGCCACCCTTGAATGTGTTCTCCATTTTACTGAATCAATATTTACCGATTCGGTATTTGCCATTCATCCCTATGGGCCCATAGGAATGAATGGGAAATACCGAATCGGTAAAATTTACCGAATGAATACCTACATCCCATTTACCGATTCTAAAATACCGAATCTGTAAAATTCGGTATTTTAGAAACAGTAAATCTGGATTACCTACATCTGGCCCTTAGTCTCTTCAAGAAGGTCAAACCGTTTATCACTCTTCCAGATTTCAAGACTGTAGCACACAGGCCCTGGCCTCATCTAGACTGGGCTATGATATTACAACTTAAATTGTTACAACAAAAGCTCACCTTACTCCTCTCAAGGCAACCTTCAGGGCAGCAACTGATACCAGATACTTTGATCACATTACTCCCTCTCTCTTATCTTTTCAGTGGCTTCCTTTCAAAGCTAGAAGCATTCTCAGAGTGGGTCTAAGGGAAAATTTTAACGACCTGCACGGACTCAATCCCCAAATACAGTATCAACATAAACAAATAGGAATCTGCGGGTCATTTTTCAGGGTAGCCTGTCTGATGCATAAAGCTCTACACCTCGGCAGAGCTAAATGCCGAGTATTTAGTCGCATCATCTCTGTAGGCAGCTGCTCCCTACACAGTGCCAGCTCCCTTCTATTGGAACCTTTGAGATTCAAGGAAAGTAGAACCTAAGCTCCAATCTTCTCCGGCTCATCCCTAGAATCTGGGACACCCTTCCAACCGCAATTCGCACTAACCCATCGGCCCATTTAAGAAAGAGGTGAAAGCAGGGGTGGCTCTAGGCTCATGGTGGCCCTGGGCAGGGAGTGTAGGTAGGGGGCCCCGGAAGAGGGTGTCCGGGCAGGGTGGAGCGCGGAGGCCAGTGAAGAGGGGGGTCAGGGTGTTTTGAAGTGGAACAGAGCCAGAGGACGCCAAATCCCTGCCAGGGGCCGCCACACAAATATGTATCCATCCTCAGAGGATATTATATTAAGGATATATATTGGCATGGTGGCCCCTGGGGTTTGGTGGCCCTGTGCAGGTGCACAGCTTGCACATGCCTAAGGCCTCCCCGGGTGAAAGCAGTTTTGATGAACGTATTCTTCCCACTTTGAACCACTGTCCTCTATGAAGTCACCCCGGTCTACTGGTCACTTGAGTATCGCAGTATTCACAAGGAAAATACAGGAAGATGCTATTGATTCATTAACCGCCTCCCTTCTTACAGTCAACACAACAGAAGTTTGCATGGCAATTTCCACCAGCCCACTGTTATTAATCTAGATATAGATTTATTGATGATTCATCCTTTCTCCTACATCGACTTTTGTTTCTGAACTTAATCTCTGTCAGCATTACACTGTGGGCAGTTGAGTATAGAATGATTAACTTTACTCTACTGTATTATTGGGTATACAACTGTTACAACGAAGTTTTTACAACGCTCTACCATTACAACGCAGGCATTACCACGCATACCATTACAACGCATTGCGCTGGGGGGCGCTCTAGGATAGGGAATAAGTATAATTTTATATCCAACACCTTCCCTAGTGTCCACGGGGACTGGAGTTGGAATATAAAATTATACTTACCACTATCCAGCACCTCTAAGCGCTATGCGTTGTAACGGTATTCGTTGTAAATACCGCGTTGTAATGGTATGCGTGGTAAAAGAATGCATTGTAACGACATACATCCGTATTATTGTATTACTGCTACAAACATTTGTATACACTGTGTAACTGATTTTGCCTTGTACAGTGCTCTGATAGATTGTGTCATGTTCGTGCTTTAGAAAACTCACTAAACAAACACCAGACACTTTGATCTGCATCACAAATTACTGCCACGTCGGGAAAATAATGAACCGTACAACTGCCAAAAGTCTAGTCCCAAGTTTTTGCTGATATTGATTGAAAAGGGTGTAGACTGTTGCCCAATCACATTTTGGTTGCCTACTTTAAGACCGAAGTCGTGTTTGTCCTTATTGAATGTTCCCAAGTCAGTAGGAAATATTACAGTGTTAAATTGGAAGTCATAGTTATTGGTGCCTTTGCAGTATTTAATGCCACTGTCCCTAAGTTGGCTCTGTTGTTGCCCATGTTAGTAACTCTAGGGTGTACGCATCTGTCGAAGGGAAAATGGTGTTATCTACTTTGGTCCTAAAGGGACAAACTTCCCTTTTAGGCTCTTGGGGGGGGGGGGGGGCATTCTGATCTGCCTATTTGTTTTCAGTATGCTCTTAACCTTTTGATTTTTCTGAAATTGTATGCTTAGTATACTTACTTATAAGGGCTTTTAGCTAGAGCTCTTCATACATTGGTCTGTTAGTGTGTGATTCATTTTTCTTCCACCCTCTGCAGCACCCAGCATGGGCCAATGAGTCAGCCCACTTCAGCTATTCGCTAACTTGAATGTGAATAGCATTATGCCCTTTCACAAGGAGCACATCCACAAACAAAGCAGTTCCCCTACGTGCCAGTGACTACCATGGCAATGTGTGCTTTTTGAGACCAAAATACATTATTGCATTTAGCCAATTACATTTTTTTAGATTGTAGAGAGTCCAACATCGTTCGCAACAATAAAGTTTCACAAAAACCATGACAAAACAAACATTAAAGAAGACAAAAGGCTGGCGGCGAAGACCAGACCTTTTGGCTATACCTACGCTTGTTTTTTACCTGCAATGAGAAATGTGCATGTCAACAGTGTGCAACAAATTCCATTGTCTCAAGTGTAAAAAGCAATAGTTCTCACCTATTGGAGCTGTTGGCAATATTTTACAGGCATGCTGTACAGCAGCGAAGATGCGATGTAGAGTGGCTAAAACTCATTTTAAAAAGCGCTATGAAGCATCCAAGGTTAAAGTGCTTTTTTTTCGAAATGTGCATTAGCGCTGGATGTATTATAGTCCTTTTATATTATTTTTTTAGCCATGGCACAGAGGCCACATATATAGTACTGGCAAAGCCTCTTAAAGCCTTAGACCATCCACTGATACTTTGAATCATCCGTGGACATTGTTTACACACTTTAATCCCCAAGAATCGCACCCTGTGTGTTTATAAATGCAATCTAAGGCTATGTAAAGTAATTTAAGAACTTTTGCATACATCCATTCTTTAATGAAGGTACCTTTCTTCTTTTGGGGCTTTAATTTGACATGGACATTCTTAAAGCACTTTAAATCCCTAAGAATCGCACCAGACTTGGTTTTAAAATGCAATCTAAGGTGACGCACAGTCATTTAAGAACCTTGCCTAGATCCACTGTTTAATTAATGTACCTTTCCCCTTTTTAAAAAAAATGATTAAACAAATATATTGTATTTTAATCATGAATATTTTCACAGAACTGTAGCTTTTACCGCTTTTTCCATTATGCTTTGGTGTAACAGTTGTAATTAATGATGCACTTTGATAATAAACTAGACTTTGAATAGCCATAGTGTTCAGCATTCATGCTGCTTGCAGCATGGCTACAAATCATTGCCAAAGTCGGCAATATCCATGCTATACAGCATGAGCAAAAGGCAATAGCAGAGTAAGTTGTCTCAAAGTCGACACCTATTTATTGCCTTTGCCAATGCTTGTTAGGTCTAGGCAAACACCCCTGTGATTCTGAGCAAATCAGTTAATATCCCAATGCATTAAAAAGAAAAAATACGGGGGGGGCGTGGCTAGCCGAGCTGCGAAATGGCCGCTCAGTGAGTGAGCTCCGCCGGCTACAACTATTAATCCTGCTACTATCCTAATCCTGGTACTTGCGGAGCCCCGATACCTCGGGGTTCAGCAGCGGACACCTACAGGACCCCTGCGAGGAAATCTGGGGCGCGCAGATACTGTGGCTGAGGAACCGGATCGGGTTGCGGGTCCGGCGGCCCGATAGCCAGCGCGACTCCTGGGCGGAAGTGCTGTGCCCTGGGCGTCGAGATACACCGCGGCCCGTGGCTTGGCGGGCCTCTGGGGGTCCAGCGACCGGAGGTGCGGAATTCTGCTGGCGGCGGCGCGGAGACCGAAAACGATCCTCAGGACATCCCTGCTGAGCCCCTGGAGCAGCCCTGATTTTTGCAGGCGAGCGAAGCACGGAGAGCAGCCTAATCCCCCGCTCTGTCTGTAACGCAGCGGCAGGACCCGCCATTGCTGCGGAGCTGGCGCATCTGAACCGGAGCTGGCGATACCAGATCGGAACCTGCCTTGGCGCCCATACCAGCGCCGGACAGAGCACCAGAGGTGCGGCAAGCAGCGGTAAGTGGGGTTGGGGACCTGCTGACACCCCCCAGCCCACACCACTTGACCTGAGGGGTGCTGCCGCCCCTAGATGCCAAATCTTCACGATACATGAGCTGCTGTGTCACCCGGGGATTGGAGCCCTAACATAGTACATTGGCCCCCTGTTCTGGTGCCTTGCTGAACGCCGCGCCAGGCCGCCCAAGAGACATATGTAAGGAACCCGCCATTTTGTGGATTACGGTTGGGCCAAACTTGCGCGTTGCTTACGACACGAACGCCATACAAAAACACCGCTGAAACCTGGAAACGCCGATTGCACGTCCAGAGCTCCCAGGGCCTATCTGTGTGAAACTACCACCCCACCGGTCGGCATACATACAACCTGCGGAAACACACTGAGTCTCCAGACTACCTATTGCAGTGCTCTCACCGTCACGATGGGGAAGAACGAGGCCCGTCAGCCCAAAATCAGCTTTGATAATAAGCGCCTCCCGAAGAACACGGCTACGGAGACGGGAGGTGAAATGGCGGCGTCGCAAGGAGTACCGACGGATATCGACTTTGGAGCACTCATCATGGAGGTGAGATCCAGCCTTAAAAGTATTGACACCAAACTGGACGCCATGTCTGCGCAACTTGAATCTGTGAAATCTAAAGTTGACGTACATGAAACTCGACTGGACTGCTTAGAGAACAGGCAAACCGAATGCTGTGAATTTCAACAGCAGGCCAAGCAGCACATCACATCTCTGGAACGAGAACTGGACGCTCTACGGGCCAAGTCAGATGATTTGGAGGCGCGTTCCCGTCGGTCCAATATACGCCTCACGGGGATTCCGGAGACGACAAACATAGAGAAGATGGAGACTTATGTGACGGAGCTATTGCATGAACTATTCGATCCGCACCTGTCCTCAGTATTCACGGTCGAAAGAGCGCACAGATCACTAGGGAAGAAACCGCCACCAGGGGCTCCACCTCGTCCCATCCTCGCTAAGTTGATGAATTACCAGGACAGAGACTTGATTCTACGATTGGCGAGGGAAAAGGGCAAAATTGTTCATAAAGGAAACAACATTTCCTTCTATCCAGACTTTACCCCACTGGTGCAAGCGGCCCGTAAAGAATTCCTACCGGCAAAGAAGCTGTTGCTGCAGGCTGGTGTGCCGTACTCCCTACTGTACCCGGCAAAATTGAAAGTCCTCCATGAGAACTCTACTCACTTTTTCACTGATGCGAAATCGGCCCTCAAATTCGCCAGACACATCGGCGGTGCGGGGGCCAGAAGGAAGTCGCCCAGACATGAAGACACTGCGGACCAGCTAAGTGACAATGATTAAATGATCTGCTGTTGTAATGTTTGTGGTATTACAGGTTTGCCCCCCCATGTCTTCCGCTGGTACACGGGGACTCCTTAAGTTCATTGTTGTTGCACCTCACCTGGGAGGGGATGGGGTTAAAACATGACACAGCCCCGGACACCGGGCTGGGATTCCTGGTGCCCTAATGTTTACAAGAATATTGGTCATGGTACACTCTAAGAACCCTGGGACGGGAGCCCCGCAAAGTCCATGGAACCTTATACCTAACTGTAGCCACCCCGTTCACACGGGGGTGAACGCTGGGCGCACCACGCCCCATGGGGTGCCTCCCGCTGTTTTCAATGTTGGTTTTACGTCACGCCTTGCGTGCCTTACTTCGGGGTACATCACGACCTAATTGGGAGGTTGCTGAGGGTGGTGGGGATTGGGGGAAGTTTATTGAATTGTTATTTCTTGTTCAGACACGGTGCAATGTGACTTTTACTAAGGTTTTCTTCTTGTGCGACGGAATGGTGACAGCGAGATGTGGGGAGCCCTGTGACACTGGGGAGCGGGGCGGAATGGGGACGAGCCTATCTCTACAGCACCTCAACTATGGGAGGGATTAAACTATGGACCTGGAACATCAGAGGCCTTGGGGACTACAAAAAAGCCCGATTACTGCATGGCACACTTGCCAGACATAACGTGGACATTTGCTACTTGCAAGAGACTCACATCAACGCTATTCCTTCACCCAGATTGAAAAATTCCAGGTGGTCAAATGTGTATTCGGCCATTTACTCCAATTATGCCAGGGGAGTGGCTATACTTGTGCGTAGGGGGCTAGATTGGCGAGAGTATGCACACAGGCTAGATGCGGATGGTAGATACGTGATCTTACATGGTTCCCTACAGGGGCGACCGTTGGTGCTGGCTGCCATATATGGTCCGAATACCGATGACCCCGACTTCTTTAGAGAGGTGTGGGCACAGATTGCACTACTTGACTGCCCATCGGTTGTGATAGGGGGTGATTTTAATGTTGTGTTGGATGATGACATGGACAGACGTGGTGTGAGTAGACCGTCGCATGCCAAAGCGCGCCAAGCCGTCCTTGATGTGATGGGTGAGGGACTGCTGGCTGATGTGTGGAGAGTTCGACATCCGAATGCGAAAATAGGAACATGTTACACATGTCATAAAGCTGCTTGGTCCAGATTGGACTTTTGGTTGGTGTCTCCTGAGGTTGCAACATGGGTGACAAAAGTCGAAATACAAGCTAGATCACTATCAGACCACGCCCCCTGTGTTCTTGAGCTGCGCATCCCTGACACTGTCAACAGGGCATTCACATGGCATCTTCCCCCACACGCACTTACGGACCCAGTTTTTGTTGAGGAGATAAGGGGTGATATCATTACATACTTTGCTGAAAATGCGGGATCTGTTACATCAGAAGCCATTGAATGGGACGCCTTTAAGGCGGTAATCAGAGGTCAGTGCATAGCGAGACAAGCGGGAGTACTGCGAACAATTCGTGACATGCTTGCCAAACTAGAGGGAGAACTGAGAGGTCTGGACGCAGCTTTTAGCCTTGACCCGAAATTAGAGACAGCTGGTGCCATTAAAGCTAAACTGCTTGCCTTTAACGAGGAGGCGGAACGCGAGGTGCGGTTTCTGGGGAGACAGGCAGAAGCCCGCAGATACGGAGAAGGAGATAGGCCCAGCAGGACACTTGCCAGGTTGATAGCTCCCCGCTCACAATCACACCACATTCACACCATCTATGATAAGGAAGGATCTTTGGCCGTTGGCCAAGAAGCTGTGCTACGAGCATTCACTGACTTCTATGCGTCCCTGTACACCTCCAAACAGCCCACTGCCCCGGCCTCTTTGGACAGCTTCCTGGACTCTATTGCCCTAGTTTGGTTTAATAACAACCACAGACAATACATGGACCTACCTGTTACTGTCCAGGACATTGTCCAAGTGATCAAAAGCATGCCGGCTAATAAGGCCCCTGGGCCTGACGGCCTAACAACGTCCTTTTACAAAGCTTACGCAGATGAGCTGGCGCCGAAGTTACACTCAGTGTTCGTGGAGGCCCTTGAATTGAACTCCCTACCGGAGTCCATGCGCGAAGCCTTAATAATTACGCTCTTAAAGCCTGATAAAGATGAGATGCTCCTGGACTCCTATAGGCCCCTATCCCTGATCAATGTGGATGCCAAAATTTATGCCAAAATAATTGCGGACAAATTGCAACCGATGCTACCGATCATTGAGCTACCTGACCAATCCGGATTCATCCCGGGGCGGGCCACATCACACAACCTCCGAACCATTTTTTCGATACTTCATTACTTACATCCAACTGTGCAGGCAGCGGTGGTGTTCTTGGACGCCACCAAAGCGTTCGACTCTTTGGAATGGCCGTATTTATTTAAAATTTTAGGCAGAATGGGGTTCAGTAGCAATTTCATCACCCTGATAAAACTATTGTACACTGGACCCAGAGCTAGAGTGAGCGTAAACGGCCTTGTCTCTAAACCTTTTGATATCACCAGAGGGACCAGACAGGGGTGCCCACTGTCCCCTCTCCTGTTTGCCATCGCAATGGAGCCGCTTGCGGCTAGGATACGTCAACACCACACTGCGAGAGGCATCGGGTTTAGTTCCCGGAGCTTATTGATCTCACTGTATGCCGACGATGTGACTCTGTACATCATCAACCCCAAAGACAACATGAACCCGTTGCTCCGTGAATTCGTTAGGTTTGAAGGCCTGGCGGGAGTATCCATAAACTGGTCTAAGTCTGTGGCCTTCCCTCTGACGGATGAGACCAGTGGGCCAGCTCCTGACTACCCTCTGCGTTGGGAGACTGAAGCTGTTAAATACTTGGGGGTATGGGTAAGTCGAGATGTGCAGGAGCTATGGTCACTAAACTTTGGGAGAGCGGTAGATTGGCTGGAAGGGAAAATCGAGGTTTGGAACAGATTGCCCTTGTCCCTGGTTGCCAGAATAGCATTGGCGAAAATGGTGGTCCTCCCCAAATTCCTGTATCTATTCGTGAACATTCCGCTGCCCATGACATCGCACTTTCACGAGCGCGTTCGCTCTCTGTTGTTGAAACTGGTTTGGGCCGGAGGACAGGCACGGGTCTCCTGGGACCTGCTTACACTTCCGCTTCGGCAGGGAGGCCTTGGGGCTCCAGACCTGAGGCTGTATTCTCTCTGCGCGCAGGCACAATTTTTGCATTTTTGGGCCTTCCCTACTCCCTACCAACCGCACGTGGCGGTAGAGTTGGCTGCGGTTGCCCCGTTGCCTCTGCGAGTGGCGCTATACGGGAAAGTCTCTCGCCCTTCAGGAGAGGTTGACACCGTGGAAATGGTACGATGGACATGGCGTGAACTACAAAAGAGAGCAGGACTCTCCTTACTTTACGCACCTGCCATCCCTCTCCGGGGAAACCCGATGTTGCCCTGCTTAACTACGAGAGGCGACGTTCTTACGCTTCGTGGGCAGAGGCTCCATACCTTCGCCGATCTGTATCCAGACGGCACCTTTGTGGAGCTGTGCGCGGGAGACGATGACCAACCTGAGCCCTTTGCAGATGCGCTGCTGTACCACTCCCTTAGGGAGTCTTGCAAGAAGATGGGGCCCCAATTCCCGGAAGAGCCGCGACCCCTGGAGGCCCTCCAGAACCTGCTTTCAAGGCCTTCTCCCAAAAAGCTAGTATCGAGACTGTACAACAACATGCAAGAGCAGGCCCCAGTCACTGTAGCCACAGCCAAGATGGCTTGGGCTGCTGATCTGGAAGACTCGTTCACCGACGAAATGTGGGAGTTCTGCTGTAAACAACTGACGGCACTGTCTCCAAACTACAGACTACGTCTCATACACTTCAAATTCTTACACAGATACTACCGAACACCGGTACTGCTGCACCGCATGGGTATCCGTACGGATGCGTCCTGCTGGAAGTGCGGAGGGGAGGATGCGTCCTTTATACACGTGGCATGGAGCTGCCCCAAACTGAGCGAATACTGGACGGCCGTATTCACAGCTATCAACCAAATCTTACACAGGACGGACACACCTTCACCACTTCTAGGCTTGTTGGGCTATGTACATGACACTGCACCTTGTGACAGGAAATTGCATGCTCTCCTCCTCCTATATGCAAAACGTCAGATTTCACTACATTGGGGCAGGAAAGCACTTCCATTGCTTACAGACTGGCTTGGAGATATCGCTTATGGGCATGCACAACTAACACACTACTGGGAGACTATGCCCACTGCCTCTAGACCGAATGACATTTGGGAGCCATTTCTACAATGGACAAGGGAGCGTGAGTGTTCGGTCGCCTCTGGGGAGTCGCCTGATGTGGGTGTTTCGGATGATATGGGCTGAATGATCTGAACGTGAGATCGACTTACTACAGCTCTGCTGATTTGCTCCTGCGATGGCTCGCCTTGGTCATGGAGTGCACTAAGCCTGTCATCCCTATTGATTTAACACACGCTCTGTGTCCTCTACCATCTGCCCTCCCTGAGACCACAGGACCCGGCGTATTGCCCTGTTCCGACATTCTCTCCCCCCCCCCTACTATTCCCCCCCCCCCTCCACCTTCACTGAGGAGGCTTACTACCTGCCACACCTCCACCTCTGCCACAGTTTCCAATCCACTGATACTCACCAAGCGCAAGAACACGCGGCCCCGTGTATGTGTGGGACACTGCGTGGTTGATTCTTTGTAATTGCACCAATGTTAAGTTGTTTACGTTTTCTTTTTGTCTGTTGGGGACGGTTGGGCGAAAAACAGTGCTGCTGGACGTACCCGTTTCATACGCTGTTCCGGGAGCTGGAGCCTGCTGGTCGCCCCGGTACAGCCATATCACCTCATGCCTTGACTACCTGTCCTCTGCACTGATAAAAGTAAGACCATTTTCCGAGCTAGGATTGCATTGCTCAATATTAACTCACTACTGTAATGTATTTCTTTCTGAGGGCTCGAGGTTCCGCAGAGTTGTGCTACAACTGACTACTTTAATACATCTGATGTTGTGTATACTTTATAGCGGCCTGCCTCCGGGTTGTTGGCGTGACGCAGTGTAATCTTGTGACTCTTATTACATAATAAATGTCTTACACCAACAAAAAAAAAAAAACAAAAAAAAAGAAAAAATACTATATTTTGCAAACAATTCTATCACATGTAGAAAGCAAATGCGCCTATATGCATATCTTAGTGAAAATACACCTGTCAGGATATAACATCTGTTGTCACAATAACAATTAATTTCAAAGGAGAAAAGGGCTTTTTTGAAGTTCATGTGACATAGTAAAACATAGCTACAAATGGCAAGAGGTTCAACAAGGATGACAGGAAAGAAAAAAATAAAGTAGTGCCTCAGTCCCAGTGCATCCGCAGAAAGACAGCAATCCAGCTGAAGCAATCAGTACTTGGTCCATGTTTCAGCCGAAAGAAGAGAAAGTGAAGCCAGCAGAGGCAGCAAATAAGCATAACAATAAAAGTAATGAATGGTAAGCAATGATCGGGCTGCAAACCCTTTATGCATACAATATCTCTCGTAAGCGAGAGCGCAAATAGCCTTTGCGATGTCACAGGTGAGACCTAAAAAATATAAAATGGCAAAGGATGCTTGCAGTGACCAGGGGCGGCTCTAGGCTCATGGCCGCCCTGGGCAGGGAGCGTAGGTAGGGGTCCCCGGAAGAGGGGGTCCGGGCGGGGTGGAGCGCGGAGGCCAGTGAAGGGGGGGTGGGGGGCGGACGGTCAGGGTGTTTGGAAGTGGAACAGAGCCGGAGGCTGCCAAATCCCTGCCAGGGGCCGCCGCGCAAATATGTATCCATCCTCAGAGGATTATTATATTAAGGCTATATATTGGTGTGGTGGCCCCTGGGGTTTGGTGGCCCTGTACAGGTGTACAGCTTGCACACGCCTAAGGCCGCCCCTGCAGTGATTAGTCTTTGTTGTTTTCTATTGATACAAGGTGGCAGGTAAACTTGCACATCGCAAAATGCTACAAGGACTGTGGTTTAGATCTAAGAAGACCAGTTTTCGATTCAGCTTTCAGAGTGCGCTGAGATCATTTTATAACGGAATTCAGTCAAAACCCATAGCATATTCAAATGGTAAATAGCATAGGTCAATATTTATTTTGAGTAATAAAGAGAATCTGTTATAAAAGTAAGTCAAATTAACTAGCCCTTCCAGATATGGATGATAACCTTTGAACCTCCCCCAAACCTTACCCCCTTTGATAGTTTCAGATTGTAGTAACATTCCCTCTCTCCCTCTCTATCCCCCTATCTTTCCTGCTCTCCCTCATTCCCTCTTGTCTACTCTGTAAGAAAAGAAGTAAAGAGCAAGCTTCATTGCTGGCTAGATAGCAAATAAGCAGTCGCATGCCATCTGGTGCGCGACGTGCTACTCCGCCACCACGCAGCAAACAACTATTTTAAATGGAAGACATTTGTGATTTTTTGGTCCTGGTTCTAGAAATGCATTACTAACAGCCCTGGCGATAGAATCTAACATGTTTTAAGGTATATTTTGGAAGTGCATGACACAACCCTGTATGAAGAACATAAAAAATATAGCATGACAGCCTTTATTTTATTTATATTCTATTTATTATTTTTATAGTGCACTGATAGGACCAAATCACTCTACAGAGCGCAAGAGATGCAGTAGAATTAAGGGGAGCAAACACTTGGTGAGCGAGGTGGGTTTTCAGTTGTTTGTGAAGAGAAGATCTAATGTTATTTTCAAGGTGAAGAGGCATTGGAAAAGAGTTTGAGGGAGGAGCCCTGATGATGCCTAGTCCTGCCCCCAAACCATTTGAGTCTAAGCAGGAACAATGTGAGAGAGTGTCAAGAGGCCACGCATGGCCCTCAGATCGATTTTTTAACAAATATTGTTTCTGTTTTAATTATTTCAAAATGCCTAAGCGTCGCAGTGTTTTCTGGACCAGTTAGTTGCCCGACAGTGGTCTAAATAGCTATGCAGACAATGCCAACTGTGGTGGTGTTAAAGATAGTGCTTAATTTGAGTCAGTGGGTTCAGGTGCTGGGCACTGGCAATTGATTGTCAACATAAACAAAAAGATTCTATCAAAAAAGTGCAAGTGTTACATTTATGATTTTTACAGTTTTTTATTAAGAAAGTGTAGAATAAGGCTCTTCATCAGGCCAGTGAGATGAAAGCACTATGTGCTTTTAAAATACCCCTCACACACTAAGAATCCCTTAGTGTCATGCTTCATCATAGAGGTCTTCCCGTCCCTCTACGGGGCGGGGCGTGCTACGACCTACGAGCTACGCGGGAGCACTATTTTTTGTGATGAAAGACTATGTGTTAGTGCAGTGTCAGTCATTAGTGAAGTGTAGGGACCTAGTGATGTGGGTAAAAAAAAAATTATTAAAACTTCCCTGGCTAGTGGAAAAAATAATTGTATTCACTTCCCTGGCTGGGAATGTTAAAAAGGGGGTGTGAGGTAGGGCTGTTGGCACCTACCAGGTCAGGTAGGTGCCAACAGCCTACCTCACAAATCATAAATGTAACACTTGCACTTTTTTGATAGAATCTTTTTGTTTATGTGGATCTACAAGGAGGGTGATTCTATCAATTCCTCGATACTTCCTCTATTGTTTTGGAATTGATTGTCAACACCAGCACTTATGACACTCTGCCACGTGGTGGTGCTGTTATCTAATTTAGAGATGGTCACAACAACAGTGATTAATTAATTCAATATACATTAAAAATAACCAATACCTGCCGCCCGAGCTGTTCTTATTGCTTTGGGGGCCTGGAATAGTCTGAACTGTACACTTGTAGGAGTGTGGTGGTTAGTAGTTGTGTTGGCACTGTCATTGGCAGCGCTGGCAGGTGCAATGGGAGGTGCAAGCAGCAGTGGCCTCCAGGCGAGGGCCCTGGCACTAATTTTATTAAAAATTAAGCACTGGTTAAAGCCAAAGCAGAGGGTGAAACTGAAGTCTGTGGAAGACTCCTTTGCAAAGAAACTAATTAGTGGAGAAGAACAGATGTACAAAAGATAATAGCTCAACATAAAAATGGGTGGGAACTAATTTTCGCCAAGTGGAGGGGTCGGAGGAGGAGACCGAGTGGAAGAGGCTGCTAAGAAAGTGGAATAGACCATAGGGACTGTGTTACAGAAGTACACAGAGGTTCGAAAAGGGCAGTCTTAGGTGTAGGCAATAGTGAAAGTGACACCATGACAATGACAGAATGAGGACTGCTTTAGTCAACGGGTGTGAGAAAAATCCTAGGCCATCAAAAAACTTAAGTGAACAATGAAGCCAAACCAGTAGTCAAAGGAATAATCGAAAATAACAATTTATATAAAACACATATTTTTAATCAGTATATTAAAAATCATATCGTAAATGACCAAAAAGTCGAACCATATGATAGGAATAAAAATTCATCAATTACAGACAAATGTTATAGAAATAGACATATAGCATAAAACTCATATTAAGTACAATTCAAATTGTATTCAAAAATCACAATTAATAACTAAAGTATTAAGAAAACATAAAAACTCTTTAGTCAACGGCCAGGGTTGGAGCTTTGAAGGTCGGAGATGGTAAATAGAAACAATTGTCGGATAAATAAACCATGTGAAAATGGCTCTTTTGAATCTTCCCCAGAAACCTGGAGGTGAGCCAATCTGTTTGTGGTTCAGCCCTCTCCTCCAATTGGAAGAGCATGCTATTGCGGGAGAAAAGGGCGTTTTTCAATACCCGATATCTTTATTTACTACCCAGATCACTTTTCATCCTCGGATTTAATAGTCTCATTCATATTTTAATATTGCTGCCCTGTTTTTAAGACGTGACAGTGTCTCTGAGTGGATGTATTGGTTTTGTAAAACCCATAGGTCAATATTAACAAGCCATAATTGAGGAATACTGGTAGGGAACTTTCTTCAGCTGTACAGTTGGTAATTGAAGGATGTGGATAAGTAATTTTGCTGTTCCGTCTGAGATGGTTTATTAAATACTTCTAAGAGCTTTTGGCAACCTGATGAACCTTTTAGGCAATGTTTTTAATTTTTGGGTGTTGGTCCACCAACATTTTACTTTCCAAATATTGAACTCTAGGACCAGGCCAACTAGACTGAATTAACATGCGGCCCATTCAGAGGTAAGGGAGATGGCTTATTCCTTGCTCCTTTACAAAAGCCCCACTCCCGACCTCATGCCCTGTATGGTAACTCACTATTATTAACTATGGACAAATGTGGAAGGATGTGCTACCAGACCCAGGACACTGAAAGACAAGTGACCTAAGTGATGCATTATGGTGTCTATAGTGGCTCCATAAAGAGTCCTTATTTGGTTTGTCCCTGTCGTGGGGTTTTATTTTATTTATTTGGGGTTTTGTATAGTGCTAGATGACATCTTGCAGTAAACTCTGAGTAATTTGGGGTAAAGATTTGTGAAGGAGGAAGAGTATTCAATACAACTGGAGTTTATGAACTGAACACCCACTCAGCGAAAGGATGGATGGACTCCATTGGTAAGAACCCTTCTCCTTATGGTTCCCAAAGATGGTGACAAAGATTTTAAGAAGAACCACAAAGTCCTGGGGAACCAGAGAGGAATCAGCAATTAAAGTCTTAGGCATCTTACTAGCAGGACAAAGGATCTACACGCTACAGGTACTTGCCAAATGTGTCAATTCAGTAGAATTATTGTAGAATAGAGCAGTGATAAGAATAAAGTCAAAGGCAGAAAAACAAATCCTTCTTAAAGTGGAATAAACATAATACCGTGTGACAAGTCCATCTTAACCCCTTCGATGCTCATGACAGAACGGTTCCGTCATGAGCATCGGTTGGCCTGTGCTCATGACGGAACCGTTCCGTCATGAGTCCATAAGCCCAATGGAATGTTCAGCACAGCGCACAAATTTGCGCCGCGCTGATGACAGTTCTGTACTACCCTTCAAAAACAGGACAGTCTATTTCTCAATCAAAGCTTTCAGTGTTACTAAGACAGACTCAAACTGAAGTGATGCTGTGGGCACTGACGTACCACATGAGTTTACAGCACAATGACTATGGGGAAGTCATGCGCCAAATTATTTTGGGGGCAGAAGGATAAGAAACTCATGTGTACCAGTTGGGGTTCTTTGCTTTGTGATTGGTCAAGCTGCCAGGGTGATGCTTTGAATGGAGTTTAGTATTTGATTCATACTCTTCCAATAGCCTGTGCTATTTTTATTGATTTGGTGCTGACTGGCCCACGTGTTTTTTTTCGTGACCTCATCCATTTCGAAGACTTGCATTTGCAGTATCAATAGGGTTGTCTGGGGGACTTTAAATATTAAAGCCTCCCCCAGTACGAAGATTAATAACAAGCAACTCATTCTCCGTTGTGAATGTAAACAAGCACAAGTTACTGTAAATGTTTCATTCCCAAAACGGTAAAAGAATGTAATACTTCATGAAATATACAACAGAATTATGCCAAAGCATGTTTACTTGTATGAAAAACGGAAAACGAGACAAATTAAGAGGTTTACTTTACAGTAAAGATCAAATGACAGTCTGCTTTAGACAATGATACTTGGCACACATCATATGTGCACATTGCAAACTGCAATTA
This sequence comes from Lissotriton vulgaris, assembly GCF_964263255.1. Classification (NCBI taxonomy): domain Eukaryota; kingdom Metazoa; phylum Chordata; class Amphibia; order Caudata; family Salamandridae; genus Lissotriton; species Lissotriton vulgaris. The sequence continues at coordinate 1,101,661,208 of NC_141694.1, read as the reverse complement.
AGGTTTTCAATTCTATCCGTGTTGCTAAAGACCGTGGGCCTCATTTATGAAAAGTGACGCATTGCTGTGTGAAAACTGCGATGCGTCACTTTTCACTGCGCACTCCTTGCGACACCAATGATGCGTCATATTTAATGTATGATGCATCATGTCGCAAGGACTTACAGATACGCCAGTGTTTCTGACGCATCTGTAAGCGCAAAAGTGACGCATTGCTGGAGTGTGTCACAAAAGTGACGCAACTCCAGCAATGCGTCCTTTCACATGGGGAAAGCCCCATGTGAAAGGGCTTGCGTCAGTCTTATGCCTGCTGTGAGGCAGGCGCAAGATTTTGACGCAACAGCATCCTAAAAGTGACGCAGTGAAATCTCATAGATTTCACTGCGTCACTATTACGAGGCTTTTTGCGGGAGAATGCCCCCTCTGCATACATTATACCTGACGCAGGTATAATGTGGCGCAGGGGTTTAAAAAGTGACGCATCTACCTAGATGCGTCACTTTTTAAATATGGCGCTACAAGGCGCATTTCGTACGCCACTGGTGCGTCACAAAAAGTGACGCACCGGCGGCGCAAAACTGACGCAAGGCCTCATAAATAAGGGCCCATATTTCTAACTTTGGGTTTTCAATTACCAAATCCATTCTTCTGGGAGCTATAGACTGCGGTTGCTCCTTGTGATTCAAGTGGACTAACACACTTGCTAAAAGTGATTTATAAAATGACAGACCTTTACAATATAGATTTTATTCACGTGCATGGAGCAATCAGGTGACCCAAATATAACATGTTCACCCTAGAGGAATGCAAGAACTGATATATAACACTGCAAACGAGTAAGACAAGGGGCCAAGGTGAGAATGGGCCTGCAGCGCCCACTGCGTGGTTACCTCCTGGTAGTCATTTCAAAGAAATGAAGGATTTGGGGCGCACAGATGCTGAGGTCTTTTGTCACCCAGTGAAAGTCGTTTTCACAACTAGATTAAATGGAAATTGACACTGGACTTCTTTCTTCTGGACCCTGATTTCCCCCTCTGAGGGCTCGACTAATATGTGAACATGAAGCCTTCTCAGCACCAACTAAGGATCTATTCACCCATCCATCTATTTTTAAGTCGCATATTTATTTTTTCAAGACACCTAGACAAATTTGCCAACAACCTGCAGGCCTGGGGAATTGGTCATGGCATAGACAGACTACCAGATTCTTTTTGCTCTTGTGGAACGCGAGCGATATCCTATGCTTTCTCAGAACATTTCATCCCATGTAAATTTATATAGACACTTTCTGAGATAACTTAATTTACTATTTTCTACCATTCCTTGTGGACCGCTACAATGCGTAATTCACTATTTATACGAAAGCACTTGACAATATTACGCTTGAAACATTGATCTTCTGTTCCATACTGTGTCATCCTGTCCTAGAAGTGGACATCTAGAAAGGATGACCCATCTGATCCAATCGCTCAATAATAAATACCATTACATGGCCTGATGTGTGCGCTTTCACTCAGAAATCCTCAGAAACTGCTTTCATAGGGCACTCATGACAGCAATCCTGCAGGCAAGCTGACATTTGCCATTACTCAGCTGGTAATCCCACCAGGCGTGAGATGACTGGGGCCAGGTGACACTTTAACTGTTGAGAAGCGCACCTAAGTCCCCCAGGACCTTTTTAGGTTTCATGTTCCAGACAGCTTTTAGCTTTCTTCTAATTCTAATTTGCATGCTTCAGAATAAATGGCATTCCTTTCTCTTCCTTCCCCTTCTTTAGTTTGTTACTCCCCCGAAGCATATCCTCTTTGCCTTCCTTTTGAAGCTGGTTTGTATCCTTTCACTGCTCACTTTTATGGAACTACTTTTTTCTTTTTTATATGCAGGTTAGCGCTCCATGAGAGGCCATGTGCTTTCAGCTCTCTCCTTCGTGTGCTTCTCCCCTTGTTAAATACCCGCCCCTCCTGCTCCATTGCTCTCTCTTCCGTGTGCTATTTACTCTCTCTCATGTCCTTCTCCCCCGCCAACGGTTGTTGCCCCACTCACAGGATGGGTTGCTCCCTCACTCGTGTGCTGCTTATCCCCCTTATGACTTTACCTCAATCAAGACACATCAATGGTTAACAACACTCATTCTCAGTCACATTCGAAGAAGAATTGATCCATCACTGGAAGAAGAATCAATACAACAAATTTAAAAAAGCAGCGCTAACTACAAGAGAAGATTTTTTTGACAACATTTTCTTTATTAATGGTTCCTCCAGTTTGACAAAAAACGAGCTGGAGAAAAATAGTTTTTGAAGAAATATTTGTTTCTTCATGTTTTTTGACTGTGTAGAAAGGGTTTCACCACTCTTTTTTAATGGGTCCCCGTTAAATGTCCTTTAATACCCAAACTTCTTATACCCTTCTGCTTTACTTCTTTTTAGGTCGAGCCTAGACGGTACTTGCTCTGTTGCATTGCAACTTGTTGTATATGGTTTGTGGAGTTGCCCTCCGCCTACTACTTGCCATTCCTTTTAATTTGTCTATGTTGCTGTCCTTTAAAAATCCTTGCTTGCTAGTGGTCAATCTTGCCTCTTTGTCTCTCCTTTTTTCTTCAGTTCCTCCCATGGATTAAGCACTGTATCATTATGCTATGGTTGTTTATATGATCTGTGGGGGACTATCCTTTTTTGTTGGTTTCCTGCTCTGTTACTGTTTGCTTCTGTTCAGCTTCGGTGCCACAGCTGCTTACATTTTAATATAGCCTTCCTCCCTCCCACCTCCTTTTAATGCCACAGTTGTGTTAGTGCTGCCCCCTGCTCTTTTGCTTGTATTTTATTTTAGCCTTTTTTGCAATTTTCAATGACGACCGTCAGTTGGGCTTCCTTTGGAAGGGCTTGTTTTAGTCTTTTTTTCACTTTAGGATGTCAACCTTGGTTTTTTTCCCGTCCCAACATTATAGTCCCATTTCTATGGGTACAGTCGAAGAGGATATTTAAGCGAAAGCAATAGGCGACCATTTTAAATGCCGGGACCCTTCCTATGCGGCTCATCCTTACTCTTTGGGATGAGTAAACAACTTAGCAGTTTCACTAACATACATTTTGATTTTAGAATGCTTGCACACAGTCCGTTGCTTTAGCATTTGAAACAATAGTCTAAGAATTATTTTTTTTGTGTGCTTTTTATGGGTGTACTGTTTTTGGAGGAGCTCCTTTAACAATGTTCAAATTTTCAGACACTCCAATATGGGCAGTGTGCCAAGAGATTTATGGACGAATTGGACCCGAACATTAACTTACATGTTTAATCATTTTACTGCCACACCCATGTTTGTTCTAATTGCTAGTTTATAGACGTGAATCGCTGTCCCATTTCTATGGGGCCAGTCAAAGAGGATATTCCAGGGAAAGCAATATGGTGACCATTTCAAACACCCGTACCCTTACCATGATGCTCGTCCATACTCTTTGGGGTGCGTGAACAACTCAGTTTCACTAACAGATTTTTTGATTTTAAAATAAGCAGACACTCCCACATGGGCAAATTGGACCTGAGCATTAACCAACGTGTTATGCACATGTTTTAGGTTGAATCATTTTACTGCCACTCCCATGATTGTTCTAATTGCTAGCATATATTCACGCAGTTTCAATATTCGTATTCGCCATAAGCGATTTCATATGCCCTAGTGGCGTACTGACACAGACAGGTGCACTTTAAGTTTTTTTGGTTTTTTTTCCACGTTTGCATGAACTGCTAGTTTCAACCCCCCACATTCACTATGATTGAATATTTGTGCCCTAACAACGTTTTCACCGACAAGTGGGCATGCCTTTATTATTACTACATCTCTGATTTAAATCACACATCACCTTCTTTATTCTATCAGTGGGTTTAAACTGACACTGAAGCACACACGTTAGGTGTGCGCGTTACTACCTTAGCATAGGTTTAGCTAAATGCCCGCACCAATCACGAGTTCTATCGACATATTGTCCAAAATCTACATATTACATGGCCTTTTGACATAAACAGGCATATTTCAAGTTCTGCTGTATTTACATGTATGCATGAACTACCAGTTACAGACCCCTGCATTCGCAATGAGTGAATCAATGTGCGCGCACACAATCCCCCCTTCCCCTATGCATTTCAGTAGCTCTAAATACCTCACCTTTGGGAAAATGATACCTGTTTGTGTTGCTTAACTACCCTTATCCCACTCTTTCGCCCTCTTAAATCTTGATATACCCATATACTTGTATTTGGTGATGTTTGACCTGCCAAAGTGGCACACTATTTAAAGACATGAGCACCCACCTGTCTACCCTGGATAACTGGATCTTCGGGCCCGGAGCATCTCTTTTGAGGTAAAGATGACATTAGTTGAATGTTATTGTTTTTTACGTAATACAGATGGGCTCTAGTGCCATCGTGAAGAATTGTTTCTATGGTTTAACAAAGGTGTGATGCAGAGGGCAGCTCCTGTCAGCCTCCTGTGTGCCTGTGATGTCAAGCCTCATCCTTTCATCTTTCTCTATCCTGCTTTGCGCCATGTTTCTTAGTCAGATACTCTACACTGCCAGCATCAAGGTACCCAGATAAAATACAAGCTCGGTCCACAAGCACAATTCGCTAGAAACAGGCAACCCGGCCAGCCTTGCACTGTCAGTTACTGTTGTGTCCTAGCAGACACTGTCTAAGGGTTAAAAATGTAAGCCTACACTAAACACCCACCCACCACTGATGTCACGAGGCACGTGACATCAGTCAGTAAAAGGAGCCGAGCGCACGTGCTCGCGGCTCACTAACCCGCTACCTAACTGGGGTCCATGTCGCACTTATTACTAGCGTGTGGGCCTCGGGCCCACGACGCGACAGTTACCATGCAGAGTGTTTCAGCCCTTTTCAGGTACAGATTGTCGATGCTTTCAGTCACAACCAACCCACCCTTAATTGCAATAAAGGCTTCTTATCTCCTCCGGTGTCTCATGGTTGCAGCCGCGCGGCCTGCATTCCTGAGGCAAGAGGCACAACGGGGACGCCAATGGAGCCCCGTCATTACTTGTGGGCAGGAAATGTCTGTGAGACGGAGCCCAACTGAAGGGCATTGCAGCCAAATGTCAGAAGCCTGCTGCAGCCGCGGAGAACTGATTGCTGACATCTAGCAGGGGTCTAATAATTGGGAAAGGTCAAAAAATAAAACTGAATGTTCAGCATTTCATAATTCTGAAACCAGGTGTGCAATTACTGAGCACCTCGTAAAGCGGCATGGCATTATTTAGAGCCTTTTCCTGAATCACTGACTACAAATAATAAGGCAAATTCATCCCGAATTTACTTACGCATTTCAGAAAGAAACTGCAAAATAATGAATGTGCATCATGTCACTCCTCCCATTAATCAATATAGGTTTGTTTTCATTGCTTCACCAGCTGGGTCAGTTAGTGAGGGCATTATTTAAATAACAGCATTTGTATTTATCGGTTAAATACCTTTAGGTTGCAGAATAGCTTTTAGTTAGATCTTGCCTGAGACAGCGCATGCCAGAAAGTTTGTTTACCTATAGGGGGCTTAGAGCCGCCCATTGCTTAGCACTGGTTGGCTTTATTGTCACCCTAATGTCCTTAGTTCTCTTTGTCTAATAGCAAAAAAGGGTTTTGACTCCTATACTCATCAAGGCTGAGCCAAATGAAACTAAAGAAACAACACACTTGCCAGTGCTGAGAAACACATTTTTTAAGACATGTATAAAAAAGCATACATGAAAAATAGCATGGACACTTGCTTTTTGAATTGCAACTTTTTCTTTTAATTTTTCAAGACTATTTTAGTTTTTAGTCGTTTTTCTTTTTGTGCATGGAAATAAAAAAACATGAAGAATTATATATACATGTATATACAAACATGAAACAGACAAAATTGGTATGTACAGTGATTCAAACAACCTCACAAACAACACATTCTTGGCCAACCATTCATACTATGCCACATTCATACTAGTCCCGGTGTCAAAAGAAATCCTATATATACAAAACGATCTTATTTGTTGTGTTTAACACTTTTCACAGTTGTTTCTCAAAGTTTGGAAAAAGCAAATTAGTTCTGTGATCAGTTGGCAAATCAAGTTCAGTGTTGATTCACACAGATGACCCGGGACCGGGTCGGTCGACGCGTTTCGAACCCTGTGAGTGCCAGGGTTCTCCTCAGGACCAAAAAGAAACTCTACTGTTGGGTCATGGCTCCAACCGTGGTTAAAAGTCAGATGTATTCCAAATTAGGTGGAGCGAAAGGTACTTAGCCGTAATACGTGCTTGTTTCGGGTCGTGTCCCCGACGAAATGGGCTCTGTCGTGTTATTCGATTCCGGCGCCGCTCCTTCCCCTTCGAACACCATCTGGAGTTCGAAGGGGAAGGAGCGGAGAATCACGAACCATAGAAAGTTTAGAGTACCAGCGTTGAGCACGGCCACGCATTTTTGGCGCCGGAATCGAATAACACGACAGAGCCCATTTCGTCGGGGACACGACCCGAAACAAGCACGTATTACGGCTAAGTACCTTTCGCTCCACCTAATTTGGAATACATCTGACTTTTAACCACGGTTGGAGCCATGACCCAACAGTAGAGTTTCTTTTTGGTCCTGAGGAGAACCCTGGCACTCACAGGGTTCGAAACGCGTCGACCGACCCGGTCCCGGGTCATCTGTGTGAATCAACACTGAACTTGATTTGCCAACTGATCCCAGAACTAATTTGCTTTTTCCAAACTTTGAGAAACAACTGTGAAAAGTGTTAAACACAACAAATAAGATCGTTTTGTATATATAGGATTTCTTTTGACACCGGGACTAGTATGAATGTGGCATAGTATGAATGGTTGGCCAAGAATGTGTTGTTTGTGAGGTTGTTTGAATCACTGTACATACCCATTTTGTCTGTTTCATGTTTGTATATAAATGTATATATAATTCTTCATGTTTTTGTATTTCCATGCACAAAAAGAAAAACGACTAAAAACTAAAATAGTCTTGAAAAATTAAAAGAAAAAGTTGCAATTCAAAAAGCAAGTGTCCATGCTATTTTTCATGTATGCTTTTTTATACATGTCTTAAAAAATTAGTTTCTCAGCACTGGCAAGTGTGTTGTTTCTTTACTTAGTTCTCTTTGGGCAGTGCTTACTAGCTTAATCTTCTCTTCATTTGTTTGTCCCTCTCTCAGAGAACCCAAGCAAGAACTGCTTCCTTACCGAGTGACATTCCACTGCTTGCATTTTGGAACTACTTTTCATTTAGTTGCAGCAATACATAAGAGTGCATGGGTTTAGTGGCCATCTCCCCATCCCGATCTACATTTCTGCTTACCACATCCCCTCCTGTTGCTTGCTTTACTTCTGTTCACCCCCCAGAAAAACTACAAGCCTCCAAGACCTTTGTGTCACACCCACCCCCTCCTCCGGTCCTTGCTCGCCCATTCCATCCAGTACTGGCTGCGTCATATCGCTTTTTTTTTTAACTTGACTTTTAGCCATGCTCCACAGCCACGCGCTATATAATATGGCTAAAAGACATTGGTAAAGCCAATAGCTCTTGCATAGGTAAAATCTATTAGCTTTGTTAATCTTATTGTTGTTTGTTAACGCCCAGAGACCAGTGCCTAGCTGCTGGTAAGTTCCCATCCGTGTTTTGAAGTGTTTGGTCTAGGAACTACTTCGTTTTTGCCTTGCTCATGTTGAACGTGTATGTTTTGTTTTCAGCTCCTCCTTGCTTGTTTCTGAAATTGAAGAGATGTATGTGCGTTGCCAACATTTTTTGGCGGAGGTGGAAACAACTTGTTTTAATATTCTGAATGTATGCGCAATGAAAAGCGGCCTTTCTTTTTCATTATATTTAATCATTTTTAGGTCAAGCTTGGGCAGCGCATGCCCTGTCAACGAGGTATGCTGTATTCGAGTATGGACTTGAAGTTCCGCCCACTCTTCGCCTATATTTTTCATTGGCTTGTGTCATTGTCCTTTGTAAATGCTTCCTTCTAATTTGTTAATAGGCTTGTAAGTTCCTCCTTAGTACCACCTTGTCTTCATTTGTAACCTCATGTGAGGACTGGCCCTTTTGCTTCTGAATGTCTTATTTAGTCTGTAAGCAGTATTTTCTTTAATGAGTTCTTCCTACTGCAGGCACAACATGCTTTCCTGCCACATTCAGCGCTCCATGCATGCTTTCACTTTCCAAGCAGCCTGGGACAATGGCGGCCGCTTCTTTGAAGTGAAATAGGACTCGCATTTTCGAGAGTTTGAATTATTGGCATTGTAAATGACAATGCCTTGTATTTAAGTGTTAATTATCAAAACAGATAAGTAAAATGCATTGTCATTTACAATGCCAATAGCTTAAACTCTCACAAATCGAGACCTATTGCATTGCAAATACTTGTTAAACATGGTAACACAATCCACACAAATATACTCCACACCATGCCACATAATTACAATCAGCATAATTTCACTCAACACCACACACTTCCAAGCCACACAATTCAACTCTTCACATTTCAATTCCACACCACATAATTCGACAACAAACTACATAATTCAACTCAACAACACAATTACACAACATACCAAATACATCCAATACACACCACAGAATGCCACTTCATGGCAAAAAATTCAACAGCACCCCACAGAATTAAACTCCACTACATACCACTCCACAACACAAAATATCCTTGCACATAATTACACTCCATGACACACGATCCCACTCCACATAATTCCAGTACACTCAATACCACATAATTACTATCCACATAATTCCAGCACATACCATGGCACATATTTCCACAACTAAAAAACACTCCACACCACACAATTCGACCACACACAATTCCACAACTACCAATTCCAATTCAATCCACATAATTCCACTCCACTCCACACCACATACATCCACTCCACTCCAAACACATGGATAAAAGACATTGGCATTTACAAAGCCAATCCGCTCTAACTCTCACAAATGTGAGATCTATTGAACTGCAAGCGCTTGTTATATTTTTACTACATCCCCCACTCCCACATTTCCCATCCTATAACCTCTTCCTCTGCTATCTTTAGCCTTTTTTACTTCGCCTTGCTTTTTTTAAATACCTGTTTGTCTAGTACCCCCTGCTTTAATCCTTCAAAACTTTTTCTACTGCTACTACTCACCATATACCATTTACGTTTTCACCCGCTTGATGCCATCCCCGTTAAATTCTTCTATTCTTTTATCGCCCCTTCCTTTTCTTTCATACCCATATTCCTTTTGTCCTTTTATCGTTTCATGTTACTCCTTTTTATTTTACTTTTATAATACCACTGACCTTATCTACGTTTCCCCCATCCTATACACCCTACCGTCTTACCTCCTTGCCCTTCTCTTGATGACATATGCCTTCTCTATGAAAACATGATAATATTCGTGGAAATGATATGTCATCATTTTGGCATTTCTCCAACATGTTGTTTTGTCAGGCTGACATTCCTCATGTTGTAAAATAGGCAAAATGATGGTATATCCACCAGTATTCTAAACCACCCAAAGCTATAAGAATGGTGTGGTATTATTCATTTTTTAATGTATATTGAAATATTAAACACTGTTGTTGCGCTCATGTTAAATTAGACAGACAGTGCCATCAGGTAGTGGACTGTTGAAGGAGCCTGGGCCGTTTACACAGTAACACTAAGTCGATGATCTTTTTGTGATGCATGAGAGGTAAGGAAAACACTTTCAGTTCAATCTCCAAACACAGTTTAGCCAATGCGTCTTCACAATAACTCAGTTCACCGCTAAATTTCAAGTTAGTAAATTTATTCCAAATCCAAATCCAGAAACAGATTAATGTAAACTAGTCTAAGCATTATTATATAGAAATAAAATGTGAATAGTGAAGCGATTCACTCTATATAACGGAAAGAAAACAACTAATTTGATTATGGCTATGCAAGTAATGAGGAAACAACATTTTACGTTAGATTGCGTCAATTTGTCATTGAAAGTAAGCATGAATCCCCTCTCTGACCCTACACTACACTAAAAGTGGCAACCCTAAGCTAACGCAGGAATTTTAAGATAAGGAAAAATAGAAAGGTGTCAGCCGTCATAGTCCTCTGTAGAAAAAACTCCAAATCGGGTCAAGTAGTGTAAAGCCAAACGGAGATCTGTACCTCAAGATATCCTAAGTGAGAACGCTAGCTATCGCTCACTATCTTGCACCATAACATCACTTACATTCAAAGGACGTCCCACAAATTCTATCCAGTAGTCTATATTACCAACATACAGTAGATTATTTGTACCACCTTTACATTCCCATACATTGATTAATTTAACCATCCCTGGTCTCTCCTTCTCCCATGAGAACTCTCCTCTCATCTTATCGCATTTCCTACGCACCAGTTGCCACTTCACATACCTTGGCATCGACTAAGAACAAAGACACTTTTTCTCTCACTAATGACGTCTTATCCATCTGCAGTGGGAACACAAAATACATTTCTACTGCAAAAATAAATTCAAATTCAAATGTTAAACTGAAACGTGCTTGAATCCATATATATATCAGGCCTACAAGTTAGGCTAAGTTAATAAATGCACAAGTCACATTTGGCGCACTTCTCTACACACAAATAAATCAACATTTTCAACGTATACTTTAGTAATTGATACAGTAATGGCATGATTATTCATTTAGTAAACATATCACTATATCACTTATCCATGAACACATTCACAAACATTTTTCATTATAATTTAATGTGTAAGCACCAAAATTCTGTCAGTTACATTTCTAAAAACATATATAAATTTTATTAGTTGGCAAGGATAATTTGAATGTGCAATACCTCCACTTTCATTAATAACATTAGTCACACGGAATATATGTAAGTGCAGACGACATATGATTATAATGCACTCCTAACACATCTCTCGGGTGGGGTCATTTTTACACTACTCCACTGTCATTAGTGCAGCTGCTGAGATTTAAGTGCCAGTGTCAAGCATCGAAAACCACCAGCTCAAATTAAGCACACTCACTATATTTTAAATTCTCCTGGGCCATTGCCTATCAAAGAGGATGATGGACGGAGTGTTGAACATTGCTCTGCTTGGCAGTTCGGGCTGAAGAGTGGGCTAAAGAACGGTGATGGATTAAACCCAGATCTGTTGACTGGGTGTGAATGTTTGATTACTTCAGATGCTCCGTCCATCACCACCCCCTTTTGTACTGCTTTGTTCGCCATAAGTTGGCAGGGTATGCTCAGACGTGAGTCCCTTGCTCACTTTGCCACTGGATTCAAGCAAGCCTGGCCTAGCTGAAGACGGCTGTAATGCCAGAACCCGGTCCTAGGAAGCTTGTTTCTGGTCCAGGGAAGGCATGGCTTGGCAGTTCGGGCTGGACTGTTCTCATGAGGCACAGGGTCAGACTGAGGTCCATATGGCCATGTCTGAACTGGGGTGGCGGAGTGAGCTAAAGAATGATGATGGATTAAACCCGGATCAATTGACTGTGGGTGAGTGCTTGCAATGTTTAACACTCCGTCCATCATCCCCTTTGGTTTTGCTTTGCACACCAGAGCTTCACATGCTGTCTATATTATGAGCTCATCGGGATCAGGGGTTCCTGCCCTGATGACCAGCTGTTATAATAACTAGGTGGAGATGGGGCATCTTGATCAGAAGAAGGAACTCTGGCAGGGCTACCTTCAGTGTTCTTACTCTAAACACAGGCCTCAAAAACATATAATTTTAAAAGACACACTCCAGCACCTTCACACCCTTGAAAATGTAGACATAATGCCAGAACAGCAAACACGTCCCTCAAACACAACACACATACTTGTAATGTATATCCACAGCATATGCACACTTTGACACAGTACTGCACGCAAAGCCTTTAAGATACAAAACACCCATCCACACATTCATAAACTAACACACCATCTATTGTTAAGGGTTGTCAGGCACAAATAGTGCACGCAGTGGCACAAAACACAAACTTGCATTCATTTCTTAAAATATTTTTGGGACACAAAGACAGAAACATACGCTGACACAAAGAGAAACCAAAGGACATACTTCATACAGACATTGTCTTTCTCTCACACACATACGCAGGGTAGCATACATAAACATCAAACACACACAAACATTCCCATACATAATCCTGTCATTAGGACAGAAAGCGATTCACACACATTTGCATATATGCTTCCTCTCCATCACACACAGCCTCCTTAAACAATCTCAAACATGCAGGTGTCATGATTACACGACAGTCACTCCCTATTCCCTAGACACAAGCGCAAAGCTCTCTGTCACACACATACACACAAAAATACAAACATCCTCACAACCAGTCGCACAAACATATACAAAAACACCAAACCACTCATATAGATCTCACACACACTCTCACCATAATAATACACCCTAGCAGCCTCTAACTCATGGGTACTCACAAACTTTCTCTCAGGGGCCAAATATACAGTGTGGTTTGTGTCCGAGGGCCGCACCAGTGGGGGCGGGGTCAGTGGGGAAGGGGGCGGGCCTAGAGCAACAAAAAAAAAACTGTGACCATGAGGTTGATTACAGGTCCCTGCAGCGGACGCCTTCGTCCACTGAGCCACCAGACCTGGCATACACAAATGTGTGTATATATATATACTCTTAACACTTTTTGAATATATTTCAGGAGCTAAGCATACCAGTGAGTCATACGATGTTTAGTTAAGAACTTGTAAATAAACACACATATACATTTTAATTTCTTATGATAATATGTGATTGTTTTGTAGCATGTATTTTCATTTGTATTTTCACATGAGGTAGAGTGGTTTTCTGCCACTCAGAATACAATAATTATGACTGTGCCTTGTAGGTGCTGATTACGTGACCTGGGTTCATAGACACTTGTCATTTCAATGAAAAAAGTTTATGGCTTTAAGGGAGCACGGCGATATTCTCCCAAAGGACCCCTCCTACCAGCTGCCCTGGCTGAGGCAGCTTCCGGGACACACACAGCCGCACTGGAGAAATTAACAGGTCTTTAAAAGACCATTTGCATGTTAATGGGGCTTTGTTGGCATTTCACCTCTTCTTAGGCCCCTGCAGCTCGACTCAATCACTGGAATCACCCTGGTCCCGCAGCAGAGTCTTTCAGAGTCTCTAAGAGTTGCACTGCTGAAACACTCAGTGTTTGCAGACACTCTAAACATTTTTTCCAAAAACACGGGTACAATGTCAGCAAGGTCCGCGGGCCGCAAAGGAAGGCTTGCTGGGCCGCCACTGGCCCGCGGGCCGTACTATGAGTACCCGTGCTCTAACTAAAACCTTTTATGCAGAAACGCAGACACACACTCCTGAACACACCCACAGACCCAACATTTCACCTACATTTAGAAATGTCAGTGATCCAACAAATATGTAGCTATTCCTGAAAACACTTACAGACATACATATCCTCCTGATATGTATTTGTGTGTGTGTCTGCGTTGTGTGTATGTGAGTGCACTGTACGTGTGTTTTTAGAAGTGGTTACCTAAATACATGTAACTAACTCAGCTAAATACCTTCCAAAATAGTAAACGTAAAAACTTTAGGCAATTCTGTCTGCATGTAGTATTTTGGCAATGATTTTCGATGTTTGATGTGGCCTACAAAACCTGCCTCGGTGAGCACTTTTTAATAATTACAGTGGCTTAGTTAGGCCTTATGCCGTGCTTCACGGCCCCTGCTTTTGCGAAACACGGCTGGGTGCTGGCGATTCCTGCCGCCGCCGCCCAGTGATGGCCACAGGTAAAAGGGGCCCCCAAAACTCATGCACCCCGGGACGCACCACCCCCTCCCCCTTGCTACGCCACTGGTATGTCTGTGTTCACCTAGTGTGCCACCAGCCTAAAGGTCTTCCAGGTAGTGACAGCTCCTCCACTAAGGCAGAGAAGCTTCGCCCCACTGAAAAAAGGAAAAATAAAATGATAATAACTATTGTTATTATAATTTTATTTTTCCTACATACGTCAGTGGCTATCTGGCAGGGCGGGGCTGTCAGAGTACGGAAAGGAGTAGTTTTCACTCCTTAAGTGCGCAAGATTGCTTGCCCGGCCCTTTCAGGCCACCCCAAGCAGTCCTGCGCACTTGGAATGCCGCCCTTACGCAGCCTGGTGAGGAACATGCAAAGCCTCCCAGCCCCCGTCTGAGCCCCGACCCACGGCGCTTAGACCATTGGCTATGGGGAGGCTGGGAGGGCGGGTGCTTCCTGCTGCTGGCCTGGAGTGCAGTAAGATGTCAGAGGGACGAAGGAGTGGCGGCAGTTGTTACAGGTAAGTGTTTTTTTGTTAGGTCTCGACCTAGCGTACACTGCGCAGCAGTGTTGGCGCAGGCCGAGATTTTATGTTAGCACAGTATTGGGGACTTGAACCCGCCCCTTCTTCCATTGGCTAGCTCCATAAATGGAGGCTAGCCATCGGAAGAGATGGTTGTCAATCACTCTTTCCCCGTCACAACGCGATTCGTGGGCGTTTCTCGGTCTTTTTTTAAGTCCCGCCCCTTTTTTCATCATGGCATTCTGTGGGTTTTTTTTGTTGCTGCCGGGATTGATTTCAGCACTTTACTTTGCTTCTAGCACCTGGAAGCACTTTGTTTGCTGTCCTAGCGCTTGGGAGCGCTTCATGTTCCTTGGCCGGTGCCCACCCGGCATTTGTCACCCCGTGTTGTGGCCGAGCGGCGCGGGTGCCACCCCGCTCATTACCGCCTTAATTGGCCACTTATTTGCCCTGTTTTATGATTCAATTCCCGAGGGAGCCTACACCTCGAAAATCACCGCAGCGACCCCGAGCTCTCCCTGACCCCAGAAAAAGGAAGCCGCCGGCACCCCAACCTGGCCGCGCAGGGATTGGCCCAGCAGGCCGAGCCTCCCGCCGCGTCATCGGGGGAGGAGCCGGAAGCAGGAAGTGGCACGAGCTTTCGCGGGGGCTCCCATGTCGAGGGGAGAGCCCCGCGGTGATGGCCCGGGTGCATCTGAAATGGCGGCCGAGGCCGCCAACAGCAGTGCGGGGCTCCCGGAGTCCAGGGAAGCCCCGCTCTGAGGGAAGCCCCGCGAGTAATGTGCTGCCGGCTGGAGCCTCGGTGGCTCCACCTCTGCTTCTCCGGGCCGGGGAGTAGCAGTGCAGAGCCCTGCGGGCTCCGTGTTCCCATGGTTACCAGATTACTAATTTTAAAAAAAGGCACCAGCACGTTATGGGTAGACCGTATCTGCCAGGGAATGGTTTACCTTGCTTATTGAGATCTTGCAAATTAGGAATAAAAGACGTGCTTAAAGGAAATTCAAGGGAGCGTTGCACAGAAATCTTGACTGACTGAGGGCTCCGCACATCTTGACTGTAGTGTTTTCCTCGCCCTTCCTCAGTAGAAAGTAAGTGTCTAAGCTTAGGTTGGCCTTTTGTTGTTGTGGTTGTTTCCCTTTGTGGGGTGATGCGGTTTAGAATTTGCGGCTGCCAACGGATCGGGTATTGGGTATCATATTATGAAATTGTTTCCGTCTCTTCCACCGTGCTCCATACCTCGTGAAGCAGACGATTTTACATCAAAGAAACTAGGGTTGTGGCTTTTGGTTTCCATAATCGGCGGCACCCTCTCCACAGAGTTCACGTTCAATTGTATCTGGGTTATGATTGGGGAGCAGTCTTTGTTTATATTTATTCATGGAAAAACTCAGTTGTAACCTCAATAGAAAGGGGCTTGTTGTCGTCAAGTGACCCCGTCTTCCTTGTGCCATTGTCTACAGGGTAAATCCGAGGGTAATGTCTGAATAAATTCCGGGTAGCGGTAAAACATTGGGTTTCTCAGAAAAGACTTTGTGTGGCAGAGACCGCACATTCAGGGGGGTTTGAAAAACACAGCTAGGGGGAGTGTCCATGACATTCACTGGTTTACTGTTACCAGCTGTTGTTATTTTTAGGTCTCGACTGGCTTTTACGCCTGGATCAAGGCAGAGCAAGTGATTGTGGTTTATTAAGGTGTCATGTACTTGCACAAGTTCATTTTATGTATTGTTTAGTAACGGTATTTATATAGTGCTTACTACCATTGACAAGGTGTGGTTGGGTGGATGGAGTCAGTGGATGAATGGAGTTGAGTGGTGGCTAGGTGGATGGACTTAGTGGGTAGATGAAGTGTGTGTGTGTGGCCGTGTGTGTCTGTAGCTGTGTGTGTGTCTGTGTATGTGTGTGTGTGGCTCTGTGTGTGTGTGTGTGGCTCTGTAGGTATGTATGTGTGTGGGACTCTGTGTGGGTCTGTGTGTTTGTGTGTGGCATTTGCGAGAGATTAAGCTATTGGCATTGTAAATGACAGTGCCATTTATTTATCTATTTTCAAAACCAACACATAAATAAAAATGTTGTCATTTACAATGCCAATAGCTCTAACTTTTTCAAAGGCGAGACCGTTGCATTGTAAATGCTTGTTTGTTTTTGGTTTTCTTTTTTTGTCCCCTCCCACCCGCCTCACCACCGGGTCTGGCTGCAGCCGCAACTTCTTCTAGGGCCTCAAGCAGGCGCCAGAGAGGAATAAAATAGTAATATTTAGCCCACTCAGGTCACTGTAACAATGCAGACCGTTGTGCCTCTTCAGGTTGTGCAGGGTTAAAGACAGAATGACATCGCCTTACACTGCCATTGGGCACACAAAAACACATCTCCCGGGCCAGTCGTTTTTTTTTGGTTTTGACTAGCGATGCATGCGTACGAAGTACGCATGTGCTAGGAAAAAACTTAATGAGAATGGTATGGTGGCTGGGAATCCGCCCCCGTCTTTCATTGGCTAGCTCCATAAATGGAGGCTAGCCATTGAAAGACTTCTCTGTCCGTCAATCCCGGACCAGATTCGGGGGCGTTCCCGAGAATTTTTGGCTTTTGGCGACGTCAGCCGAAAGCCTGTCCTCGGGAACGCCCCCGTATCTGGTCCGGCATTAAAACACCGGAAGAAGATGTCCGGCCCGCCGCCTGGTTGTGGGCGGGGCCGGGAGGACGTGGTTTTGCTTCCCCCTTCCTTGGGGAAGCCATTGCCTGCCTTGTATGAATACATGTATCCTGCGAATAGAACTGAGGCACACTTGGTTAAAACTAGCGTCCGAGGATCACACAGTCTGTCTGGCCAAGTGGAGCAGCCAGGAGGATTAACAATGGGGCTCCATAATGTATCAAGTAGCAATCTAGCCACTGCCCTAAAAAAGCGATTAACCTCCCTTGCTGGTGCCGAGAAGCTTCCTGGTGACAGGAGGCTGACACATATTTAATTACAAGTCTGGCGGGGGCGTGGCTCTGGCGCCTGGCACTGGGAGCGCCATGTTACACTGGGCACCGCGGGCCTCGCGCAGCTCGGCACGTGGAAGTGTCTGCTGCAGTCTCCTCTGTGTCATAGGGTACCTGTGACAGCACCGTCTGTGCGCGTGTGAATGTGACACGGTAGGTGCTCTCCCGAGTGTCTCTCTCTTCTCGAGAGCTCGTGAGAGCTTAGGGAGAGAAGGAAGATGGGGGAAAGGAAGCGGGAATTTACTGTGCTCTCCCCTTACTCACAAGATGTCCATCCCTACCTTAGACCATAAAACACTTGTCACCCGTTATGTATTTTTTATATTTCATGATTGTTTTGCCACACTAGGTATGGAATACTTGGCCCCTTTTTTTAAAACGGATCATGTTTTTGAAAACAGAAATGCAAATACTGCACCTGCTGTTCGGCTGTCCGTTCTCTGTGGTACAAGAACAGGGCATGTTCGAGTGTGCTCTTGAGAAGAGGGAGATTTTATGAACGCACACATTGCACAATGAGCACAATTGTATGCAGAAGTGAAGGGTTGCCTCGCAGATTCCTGCAGTGTTCGGCTTGCAGTGGTCCGTGGTTTCAATGGAAATGTCCCCGTTTTGTGTACATTTCTTGCAGGGGAGGCTGATTGCATCAATACTAGTGGTGAATCCGGGTATCATGTTTGGATGTGTTCGTTGTATTCGGATATTTTCTGTCAACTCGAGTAATCAGCTTGTGACCAGGAAAAAGGAAATCAATGAGATACATAAATTATTCTTCGGGAGCGGGAGTTGTGTGTGTGTGTGTATGTGTGTGTGTGTGTAAACACACACATATATATATAATAAACACGCAGGTATATAATTTGTATTTTATTTCCATTGTAAAACAGGCCATGACCCCCCCTCCCTAAACTCAACTGTGGTACTAAATCTCATGTTATATATTGTGCACCTGCATATATGGTTTGTGCCGGAGAATTTTATTGTGTTTCTTTTCTTTCTTTATTTTTGTAACTATATTTCACTGAAATCAGGATGCAGAGGCTATTGCAATTTGTTCAGCACTGTACAACCACACCGAAGGGATATCGGCGACTATTAGGGGAGTTGTTTCCCTGTGTAGAGTATTAGTTGAATGCAATCTGTGAAGCAACATAGGTGTTTTTCTCCTGCTTCTTTTGCTGAAGTGTGATAATAACATCTAATTTGATCTTTGCACCGAAGTAGTAACGTGTGAATGTGCGCTTATTAGTACGGTTAATCTAAATAACATGTTATGTGTTAATGGGCCACATTTATTTTTAAAGCCATGGCATAAACATGGGTGTAACTATGTAAATGATTAACCAAGGGAGCAACTAAACTGGCACTGGCAGCAACTTGAGAGCAGCAATGCATCAGCAAAGCTTTAACCAATAGTGTAGCAAACTGTGAAGGGTGTTAGCAAGCAGAGGAGGGAAGCCTGGCCTCGAGGCGCTTGACTTGTAAATTGTAATCTAAACTGGATGTGGTGAGAAGTGGACGAAAAAGAGGGGCTTCCGGTGGCTGTAGGCAACAGATGTGGTGAGGAGGGCAGGTGCAAAGAGTCGCGTCATCACTAGAGCTGCTTCCTCTGCTCTGACGCGGACACGGGCAGTCAGGTAAGTGTTCTTATTTTAAAAAAATGTACTTTTTAACCCCCGCGTGAGTCTCCCCCCCCCCGCCCGCACCCCCAAGTCCCGTCGTCCCCCGCACCCCCAAGTCCCGCCCCCCCTCACCCCGCGCGCGCCCCCCCCACGAGTCGTAAGGATCGGAATGACTTAGGATGTATTCGTCTTCCAAAATGGTTTGCGAGACTAAAATAGTGGCTGAAGATCACAATTCCATACCGGGGAGCACACAGAAGGATGCCCAGATCGTGTCCTCCTCCCAGATGTGGCCCTTGATGCCAGCAGCTGCCCCGGTCTCCTCGTCCTTTGTCGCCGCTGAAGAGGAGGATGCCAGGACCAAGGACCGGGTTTACATTCGGGAATTTCAGCCCTCGGACCAGGAGGTGGCACGGCGCATCTACGAGGGGATTCTGGAACGGATCCCCAGCACTGCCTTTAGGGGGCTGAAACACGAGCCCCTCATTCAGATCCTATATGCCCTGCTCATAGGTACAAAAAAGAGGTCGGTCTGAGTTTCAAAGATATCATACAATTCAAAATGGACACACGATCACCATTAAATTTGAAACAAGTCAGAAAAATAGATCAACTTATTCATTTAATTCATTTTGGCATTTTATTCATGCAAGGTCAGAGTACGATCCAATTGCAGCCAAACTTATGAATTAGCGAATTGAAGTATATACATGTAATTGTAACGTCATTACATTCGATATTCGGAATAGGTGCTCTCGGTGAAAAGGGGGAGGGTAAGTGAATAAGTGAGGGGGACAGGGTAAAGGTGTTGTGACATAATTATTACATCCAGATTAAAAATTGAAAAACCTCTACAATCAAGTTAATGGGCAAAGGTTCCCAAAAGTCACATCACACATAGATAACGAGAGTGCATCTCTTATTTAGCTCCTATGGTGTTAAAATGGAGGCGTAGTTCTACGTTTCGACCCCGGTTACGCTAAAGGGCGATTCGCGGCCTCATGTTGGGGTCTTCATCAGGAAGAAATGGAGAGCCTACAGGGTAATATGAATAAAGAATTCAGTATGTGAGCGGTGAACAAGCGTGGTGATATTAATCAAGAAAGTGATGTGGAAGGTTACCTACATCATCAGACGGTCATCATATGTTCCGTCTGTAAAAGGGGCTCCCTCAAGCTCCAATGATTACTGAAACACAATAGAAAGGTGCCATCAGGGCCCTGAAACATGCTAAATTGAAAATGCCCGGGGGTGGCGAGTCGAGGGACTTACTTTACGTGCTGATAGTCACACAGCCGTTGGGCACAGGTAGTTCGATCCTCGAAGGGTTTATTTTACTGTAAAGAGAAGGGAAGCTTCATTTAACATAATTGGCCGTCTGGATACACATAGACTTGTAAGTATGGCCGATTACGAGTGGGGGGCACCCGGATCGGATGTCTTTGCAGCCGGGCTGCTTCTAGTTTATTTACCTTTCAAACGGGAGCGCACAGCCGCGCTGCTTCTCCGTCGGCGTCCTGCATCCGAGTGTGCTCGCGGTGCAGGCGCTGAATGCCTATGACTACTAGAAAGGACTCGGCTCGCGGGTCCAATGGGATCAGAGGCCTGACTCGCGTGCTCAAGGGAGCGTCTCTAAAGATTGTCCTCACACCATGGGGAACATTAAATGCTGGTGTATTCTTGATGCTGGTGATGAAAAACCTAGCTGGGATAGACTCTATTGAACATAGAAACTAATATATACGTACCAATGCATAGGTATCCACAGTTTTAACATGTAAAAGACCAGACAGAATCAACAAAGTCAAAGGTATTTGAAAATACATTCTATACATGTGACAGAGTGGAGAAACCTTATAAGTGCTTGTTGTGGGAGGGATAACTACACCTATGAGGTAGGTGAACAAGTTACTTTGCACAAGTATAAATACATAAGGAATGTTTGATGCAGAAGGAGAGTTACAGTGTCCCATAGTTTATTCAGGATTGAGTCCCGCCATCTGCGAGAAACTGGCTTCGAGTTCATTCAACCCCTTACTTATTGTTTGAAACTTTTGCATCCATTTGCATTCCCTTGTGTCAAGAACAGCATTTAAATTACCCCCCCGGGGGCCGAGGGAGATTTTTTCAATTATCAACCAGCGGATGGATTCTGGTGGGTGGTTTTTTTCGGTGAAATGATCTACCAAAGGGGCCCCTGGAGTGGTGCAGCGGATCCGGCTACAATGTTGGAATATGCGGCTCTTCACCGAAAAAAACCACCCACCAGAATCCATCCGCTGGTTGATAATTGAAAAAATCTCCCTCGGCCCCCGGGGGGGTAATTTAAATGCTGTTCTTGACACAAGGGAATGGAAATGGATGCAAAAGTTTCAAACAATAAGTAAGGGGTTGAATGAACTCGAAGCCAGTTTCTCGCAGATGGCGGGACTCAATCCTGAATAAACTATGGGACACTGTAACTCTCCTTCTGCATCAAACATTCCTTATGTATTTATACTTGTGCAAAGTAACTTGTTCACCTACCTCATAGGTGTAGTTATCCCTCCCACAACAAGCACTTATAAGGTTTCTCCACTCTGTCACATGTATAGAATGTATTTTCAAATACCTTTGACTTTGTTGATTCTGTCTGGTCTTTTACATGTTAAAACTGTGGATACCTATGCATTGGTACGTATATATTAGTTTCTATGTTCAATAGAGTCTATCCCAGCTAGGTTTTTCATCACCAGTATCAAGAATACACCAGCATTTAATGTTCCCCATGGTGTGAGGACAATCTTTAGAGACGCTCCCTTGAGCACGCGAGTCAGGCCTCTGATCCCATTGGACCCGCGAGCCGAGTCCTTTCTAGTAGTCATAGGCATTCAGCGCCTGCACCGCGAGCACACTCGGATGCAGGACGCCGACGGAGAAGCAGCGCGGCTGTGCGCTCCCGTTTGAAAGGTAAATAAACTAGAAGCAGCCCGGCTGCAAAGACATCCGATCCGGGTGCCCCCCACTCGTAATCGGCCATACTTACAAGTCTATGTGTATCCAGACGGCCAATTATGTTAAATGAAGCTTCCCTTCTCTTTACAGTAAAATAAACCCTTCGAGGATCGAACTACCTGTGCCCAACGGCTGTGTGACTACCAGCACGTAAAGTAAGTCCCTCGACTCGCCACCCCCGGGCATTTTCAATTTAGCATGTTTCAGGGCCCTGATGGCACCTTTCTATTGTGTTTCAGTAATCATTGGAGCTTGAGGGAGCCCCTTTTACAGACGGAACATATGATGACCGTCTGATGATGTAGGTAACCTTCCACATCACTTTCTTGATTAATATCACCACGCTTGTTCACCGCTCACATACTGAATTCTTTATTCATATTACCCTGTAGGCTCTCCATTTCTTCCTGATGAAGACCCCAACATGAGGCCGCGAATCGCCCTTTAGCGTAACCGGGGTCGAAACGTAGAACTACGCCTCCATTTTACACACCATAGGAGCTAAATAAGAGATGCACTCTCGTTATCTATGTGTGATGTGACTTTTGGGAACCTTTGCCCATTAACTTGATTGTAGAGGTTTTTCAATTTTTAATCTGGATGTAATAATTATGTCACAACACCTTTACCCTGTCCCCCTCACTTATTCACTTACCCTCCCCCTTTTCACCGAGAGCACCTATTCCGAATATCGAATGTAATGACGTTACAATTACATGTATATACTTCAATTCGCTAATTCATAAGTTTGGCTGCAATTGGATCGTACTCTGACCTTGCATGAATAAAATGCCAAAATGAATGAAATGAATAAGTTGATCTATTTTTCTGACTTGTTTCAAATTTAATGGTGATCGTGTGTCCATTTTGAATTGTATGATATCTTTGAAACTCAGACCGACCTCTTTTTTGTACTGACCCATGGACCCAGGTCCTGAGTTCTAAGGGCCTACCCCTTTTATACTCATACTGCTCATAGGTAAACGCACACCCATCCGAGAACGTCAGTACTTTCGTTGCATGGACGAGACACAAGGACAAGAACCGGTGATACCCAATATATCAGATGCCAGGCTGTCTCCCTCGGCCTTAGTATGCATGGTTGTGTCTACTTTTTATGTGTCCATGTTTTCAAATGAAGGTCCGCAAAATGCATAATGTGCTCCTGTAAATGTGATCATATCTCATATATGTTAAATTGGAGTGCGTTGAATACAATTAATTAAGCACATTACTTCAGCCCTTGTGTGTGTTTCCAGTATCGGTTTCTCCGATACTTTAGGTGCAAATGTCCCTTTTTGACCCGCTAGTTTATTAGCAAGGAGCGTAGCTTGACAACCATAGCCTTCTGTTAAAAAGAGGCCAGTGAAGGGGTGTGAAGTGTCACAAAGGTGTGAAGCGCCTGCCCTGGAGGAGGGCTGGCACCATGTGAGCTTGGGGCTCGGAGCCAAACCATGGTGGACCTGGTCGGCTGCCCCAGGAGACACCTCTGCGAGCCCCTACCGCCACCCGCCCTGCTCTGCTGGGCCCTGCTGCTGCTCTGCGCCCCGGAGAGCTCCGCGCTGGCAGACTTCCCAGTTAAGACCCTCTCTGCTTCCCAGCCTGTCGTCACCCAGCCTGCCCTCTCCCAGCCTGCCCTCTCCCAGCCTGCCCTCTCCCAGCCTGTCCTCTCCCAGCCTGTCCTCTCCCAGCCTGTCCTCTCCCAGCCTGTCGTCACCCAGCCTGCCCTCTCCCAGCCTGCCCTCTCACAGCCTGCCCTCTCCCAGCCTGCCCTCTCCCAGCCTGCCCTCTCCCAGCCTGCCCTCTCGCAGCCTGCCCTCTCCCAGCCTGCCCTCTCCCAGCCTGCCCTCTCCCAGCCTGCCCTCTCCCAGCCTGCCCTCTCGCAGCCTGCCCTCTCTCAGCCTGCCCTCTCCCAGCCTGCCCTCTCGCAGCCTGCCCTCTCCCAGCCTGTCCACTCCCAGCCTGCCCACTCCCAGCCTGCTCACTCCCAGCCTGCCCACTCGCAGCCTGTCCTCTCCCAGCCTGCCCACTCCCAGCCTGCCCTCTCCCAGCCTGTCCCCTCCCTGCCCTTTCCCAGCCTGTCCTCTTCCAGCCTGTCCACTTCCAGCCTGCCCTCTCCCAGCCTGTCCCCTCCATGACCTTTCCCAGCCTGTCCTCTCCCAGCTTGTCCACTTCCAGCCTGCCCTCTCCCAACCTGCCCTCTCCCAGCCTGTCCCCTCCCTGCCCTCTCCCAGCCTGCCCTCTCCCAGCCTGCCCTCTCCCAGCCTGTCCTCTCCCAGCCTGCCCACTCCCAGCCTGCCCACTCCCAGCCTGCCCACTCCCAGCCTGTCCTCTCGTGGCCTGTCCTCTCCCGGCCTGCCCACTCCCAGCCTGTCCCCTCCCTGCTCTTTCCCAGTCTGTCCTCTTCCAGCCTGTCCACTTCCAGCCTGCCCTCTCCCAGCCTGTCCCCTCCATGACCTTTCCCAGCCTGTCCTCTCCCAGCTTGTCCACTTCCAGCCTGCCCTCTCCCAACCTGACCTCTCCCAGCCTGTCCCCTCCCTGCCCTCTCCCAGCCTGCCCTCTCCCAGCCTGTCCCCTCCCTGCCCTCTCCCAGCCTGTCCTCTCCCTGCCTGTTGTCGTGTCCCGGCGGCAGCAGGCAGCAGGCAAGAGCGTGCACTGCATCCCCGAAGTAACAGCCCTAAAGAAAGCAAGAAGTACACCTCCCTCCCACCAATCCCTGTTAGGTAGTGGAAACTGTCCAAACTGGGGTGCAGACAGCCCCTCTCACCTTTCAGCCTGGTACCACTGCACCAGCCGCACTACTTCCCTACTGACCGTTCTCCACTTCAGCCCCGTCTAAATTACAATTCCTGCTTGTGACCCTTTTGCCTGCTTGTGCTTGTTTTCGTGACCCTGTTGCCTGCTTGTGCCTCCGTGTGCTCCTATTGCCTGCTTGTGCCTCCGTGTGCCCCTGTTGCCTGCTTGTGCCTCCGTTTTCGTGCCCCTGTTGCCTGCTTGTGCTGTGTGGGTGTGTGTGGAAGGCTCTGTATGGGTGTGTGGAGGGCTCTGTGTGGGTGTGTGGAGGGCTCTGTGTGGGGAGCTTTGTGTGGCTGCGTGTGTGGGGGGCTCTGTGTGGCTGTGTGTGTGGGGGGCTCTGTGTGTGTTTGTGTGTGTCATTTGCGAGAGATAAAGCTAGTGGCATTGTAAATGACAATGCCATTTATTTATGTTAAAAAAAAACATAAATAAAAATAATGTCAAGAGCAATGCCAATAGCTCTAACTTTAACAAAGGCAAAACCATTGCATTGTAAATGCTTGTCAATAGAAGGCTTCTACAAAACTAAACGCAGCCCAACACTTGTGACCAGGTTGTTGTTTCAGTTTTGGGAACATTTAAAGTGTTGTTGAATTTAAACCAGCATTTACTTCCCTAAAGATTGAGCTCTTTTATAGTGTTCACATTGCTGAGCGATTGCCAGAGATAACTAATCTTAAAAGACCATAATTGGCCTTCAGAGACAATTCTTACCTCTATGACGCTGGGTATGAAACACGGACAGCAGCTGTAACTCAGAACACTTGTCTTTATAGTGAAAGAAGGACGTAGCACTGGCTCGATAGGCCATTATGCGGACAGTTAAGCAAAATGGCTGACTGGTCAGAAACCATTTTACATCATATTTAAGCAAACTACTTGGCTCATTATAAAGTGCTATATAAACAAGTGTAAATAAATTGTCTTTGTGTAATGTATTAAAAATAATAAGCTTAAATGTTTGGGCACTTTACTTTCATCAAATTACAGGGACTCCTCACAAAAGAGGATTTAAAATAGTTTTAGGGGTAGATGCTGTAATGTCAAGTTGTCAAATGCTGCTGAAGGAAATCATGGTTGTAATCCCAGTATTATCATGGTTCCCATATATTTCAGTAGTGGAAGTGATTATTACATTGGATGAATGACGGACAGCTTTTTATATACTTATTAGCAGACTTCATTTCAAAGTAATGCTGCAATGCAATAAATCTGTATGTGTATGGGCAGTGCAGCTCTTACCATGGGGACGGAAGAAGATTGTTGTAGTGTTAGTAAAGAATAATTGAGCCAATCAAACCCAAATGGCGTGAGGACCACAGCTCTATGAGGACTGCACGCACTCGGCGGCGTCTTCATTAGAGCAGGGGAGCGCCGCCCCCCCACCACCAGCAGCAAATAAAACGATAATAATATGGGTGTTGAACCTGTTTTATTATCGTTTTGCTTAATCCCCTAGACCTGCCGCCAAGACTCTGATGAGTCTTGGGGACGGATCCAGGGGGTGACACTGCTGGTGGTGGAGTGGTGGGCAGTACCTTCACTGTGCATGAGGGTTAGACTGGCCATCTCAGGCTGGCCAAACCCTCAGGCACTGTGAAGTTCTCTCCAGCCCCAGTTGCGTTGCTGAAGCTGGAGAGAGCAGGCAAAGGCTCCCAGTCTGCCTGGGAGCACAAGTTGCATGCGCCCAGGCCAATCTAGGCTAATCTCATGCAGCGTCAGGATTAGCTGCAGTGCATTCTGGGAGCGCTACCCACTACTGTTCGCACTATCTATTGAGCCACTAGCCCAATCGCTACGCAGGACGCAAGACGAAAGGGGCATCCCCCTTGGAGACGGCATACATGATGTTTCTCTATATGCAGACGACCTGTTAACCCCTCCCATGCTCATGAGCTGAGCTCGTCATGAGCACCAGGGCATTGTGCGCCCCCCAGCACAGCGGGGGAATTAGCACCGCTGGCGAGGGGTTAATATATCTTAGAGATGTCAGGTTGCAGTGCGAAACAATAGAAAAAATGCTGCTCGACCCCTATCAGGAATCCATGTGAACTGGTAGAAATTGTGCTTGTGCCCCTTCTCCAAGTCAATCCTGGACCCAAGATTGTCCATCAACGGCCCACCGGTGCGCTATCAGCTGACAGCATTCCACTACCTCGGGATCCAAATCTACCAGGACCCAGCAGACCTGCTGGAGGGTAACCTCACACGTGCTATCACAGCAGTCAGGTCACAGATGACATTTTGGCGCACTCTTCCACTGGCAACCATGGGATGCATTGCGTTACTGAAAATGGTGACACTCCCAAGACTTCTTTACCACTTTACAAACCTACCCTTATATGTCAACCCAGCATTTTTTCACATGTTTGAGCGAGACATGCGGAAATATATTTGCCATGGAACGGGTAGCAGGGTAGCACTGGCCAAGCTATATCTCCCAACTAAACGGGGTGGCCTTGCTGTGCCCACTATGGGACACTATTACCTGGCAGCACAGCTCCAATGAGTCGCCCGATGGATAGGTGCTCGGTACCTAGTGGACACCGCTACGCAGCAGCCGGGCCTTATCCATTCCCAACTAGTAACGCTATTTCATCCCGGTAGGTCCCTCTCAGGGGCCTAACACAGGCCCCCGCAGCCCACGCGATGCGGGGGGGCCTGAAGCTCCAGGAGGCCCACTCGGCACTGCTCTCTGTCCGGAGAGCTCCTAATTGAACCAGGAAGGGGCCCCTCTACATAACTTGCAGGGAGGCCCCCTCAATTATCATAACGCCAGTGGTCCCTCTATGTGGAATTCCCTCCCCATGTCACTTCAGAACGAAACCGTTTATGGGAATTTTCGTAAATGTTTAAAAACTTGGCTGCTTAATGAATTGATTAGTTTTCTTCCTTCTGTTCCTGTCAGGCGGAGCTCGGAAAACTTTGGGTAGCTGTGAGCCTTATAAGATTAAAATAACATAACATAACATAGGACAGGTGTGCCAACTACCCAGCTGCTAACGTAAGTGGCTTACACTTGCTTCCGCTGCAGTCTAAATCTCACGCATACAGTCACCCCATACACACCTTCTCTGCCCAAGCTTACCACACCCAGGCGGCATCAAGCAATCACGGGAGCAGAACTTTCCTCATGGGAGGAGGCGGGAATCCAAACCTTAAGGGACTTAGATCATGATGGACAGCTGATGCCGTTCGACGCACTTACTGAAGAATTCAACCTCCCACAAGGGCAATTTATACTACAAGCTGCGATGATGGTGCGCTGCGCTCATTATGGGGAGATATCACGTAAGAGCCTGCAACACACTTACCAATACAGTACTTACACGAACTGGGCACAGGCCGACACCTCACTAGATGGTTGGCGGACTCCTTGCGGTCACACGCAGCACTTACACTGACATCCCTTCGAGCGCACTGGAATGCAGATCGACGGCGACCTAGCACACAGCGGGAATGGGAGGTATCCTAAAAGGTCCCACATACATCCCTCAAAACGCTAGATTACGCCACATCCAATATTTCATAACACACAGAGCCTATATGACACCAGCCAAGATCAATCAATACTTCAGTCGCAATGATGCCCAATGTCCCAAATGTGGTCTGAAACGGAGAGACCTCCTACACATGTTATGGGCCTGCACTGCCAAAATTGTCCTATTGGGAAGCGGTCACTAAACATTGAACCCAGTACACAGCTCGCACGCTGGATTGGACATGGGAGATATACATTCTGAGGCTATACCAGAGGCCTAGAAAGTGTAAAGTAACAACTTGATTCATAGACCTGGGACTTATTGTAGCCAAACGGTTACTAAGTAGGCGCTGGAAATCCCCTGAACCCCCAATTGTGAAGGCTTGGCTTCAGTCACTTCTCTGCGGGGCGCAGGCAGAAAGTGTAGCGCTTCACTGCAAAGACACTGTAGGGGTACGCAAACAGCCGGTGGCGGCAGAGTTGGATGTGATACTAAAGGACTCCTGTAAATCCTGGCAGGAGTACTTGGATATACAGGGCACTTCCTCAGAGCTGGATGAGGTGCAAGAGCTAGCGAACAGCATACAGTAGAGAGGGTGTTGGGGTAGATGTGGTGGTTAATATAGAAAGTGTGCAAGGCCTCGGACACTGTGTACCTCTTTCATGTATCCAAGTTGGACCTGGATTATTCAAGAAGCAAGAAAAGGCACCATATAAGAGTAACTCGCAATAAAGGTGTAGCGGAGAAGGCGGGGAGGGAGGAATATAGCAGTGATATATAACCGCTGGCATGAATCGTTGTCTCACATAGCCGAAACAATGGGATATTTACACCTATGTTATGTTACTTTATGTTAACGCCTTGCTTATCTGAGCATTTCCAGTATTCTGTGTACACATGTCATTATTCTGCAAAGTTTAGTTGATGTCAGGTCAGATGCCATGTGATTTAATGCATCAGTGTCAAAATGTGTTAAGATATCCATGTTGTCTGATTCAATGTCTGAAATTTAAAAATTCTAAAAATTCAATAAACAAATTCAAACTGAAAAAACATATTTTAAGCGATATCGCCAGGACGGCCAGCCAGTCAAAAGCAATGTCTCTCTTACACACACTAATGGGCTCAGAGGGTTAAAAAAGGCAGAATGATATATTTTTGTTATGCTTGGCTGTGGCCCGTGACTGAGATGGACCAATCAAATGAAGCCTGCACCAAACCGTTTTAAAATAACATGCATGTACTGTTTCTGTCTTATTACTAGTGGAGGCAAAAGACCTTTACACGACTGGCAATTCTATTCTCAGAACACGCAAAGAACGTTAATTCCGGGGCCATTTTACCCCTGTATAAGAGAAAAAGCAGAGAAATTTAAGCTTTTGGAGAAATCTTACAACAATGCAGAAGTAAATATTCCCTTGCCTTACCTCTACTCTGTAGTTTCAAAATGTCAGGGAACTGAGGATGTCTTTAATAGAATCTTTCAAAGTGATTTTGCTATGTTTGGTTTTAGTCTTTTTACATAGGAGAGGCCTGATTCTTCCGTGAGAGGTCTTTCTAACTCACCTCCATGAATGTTGCCACTTTTAGGCCCTAATTATGTGGTTAGGTGTGATGGCTTAGTGAGCGGTGCCTTAATTATGCCAATAATTAATGCCAATATTGCTGCATAAGAGTAAAATACAAGAAATATCAGGTTTTGTAGAATTCTTGCGACAATGTAGAAAGTAAATTTTCCCTTATGTCTGGTAGGTAATTTCAAAGTATTTGGCAACTGAGGATGCCCCTCGATAGAAACTTTTGGTGTGATTTTGCTATGTTTGGTTTTAGACTTTTTACAGAGGAGAGGCCTGATTCGTCTGTGATAGGTCTTTCTAACCTCACCTCCATGAATGTTGCCTCTTTTAGGCCCTCATTAAATGTGGTTACGTGTGGTGGTTTGGGTGTGTGGTACCTTCATTATCACACCGATAAAGTATGACACCGATGTGCTTGTAATTTATCGGGTAAGATAATTATTGATATTACAACTTTTGATCTAACCATGTTCCGGTTTTTACATGGCATTTTTCTAACTTTTTGTTCCAGAAAATTGACTAGTTGAACAGTATTGAGCAGTGTAATCATTCTCAAGCTGATAATTACTGGGTGCAGGGATCACAATTTATTAGAACACATGAGAGCCTCTGTGTCTGTGAATACCCAAAAGCTACTGATAACCAATTTTGGAGCCAACAAATTCAAGGATTCCAACTATTATATGATGCACTGTTTCCTCAATACAAGCTTCTGATGCTATTGCACCTGTTCTTGTCTTGTTAAATAAACCAGTTAATTGGTCCCTTTGCTGATAGGCAAGGATTAGGACGTAGGGTGAAACGGTGCAAAATGACCCGGCAGCTTTATTAGAGAAAAAAGGACGCTTTATTAGTATAGGTATATAGCTGAACTTTATAGTTTAGATAAGATATATTTTTGAAAAACACCTCCCACATACATTTAAACAAGATATCCCCTCCCACCTTAAACCTCTCCACACATGAAAAACACACAACCAAAAATTCAGCACATCCCCATTTTGTTTCATTCACCCTCCTTCCGCACCTAAAACAAGCCCCTCTCCACTGTGCTCCATGTGCCCCATCCATCCGGCAAGGCCCCCACAGTTCTAGCCTAGTTCCTAAGCCCTGACTTGCCTACCAACCATGAATTCCTTGATTACATGCGTTTTTCTGCCCCCCTTCTTTGTTTTGTGTTCTACCCCTTGTGTCGTTCCATAACCCGATACCATCTGAAAAATGTAGGGCTACCTCTCCAATGCCAATTCCTTCAACACTCAACCAAAGCAGCACCGCCCATTTCTTAGCTAGCTTGTCCTGTATTTCTAGTAAGTAAAACTCACTGCGACAAAATTACAAGTTTACCTCATCCCGGCTGATTTAAATGGAGTTCTGCTACGTAATATTGATCTGCTAAATAACTCCAAAAGCTCTATTCTGACTAAAACGGAGTATATCTCCTCTAACTATCCACCTAGCTTTCTCAGAAGTGATAAAACTTCACCGCACCCCGCCAAACTCCTCTTTCAACTAGTGCTATCCCAAAGATTTGTGTTTCTGACTAAACCCTAACAATCATTGACAAATAGCCTTTACTAAACCTAAAAACAACAGCTAAACCAAGTCGTTCTCAGCCAGGTGAATCAATAACACCGAATAAGGCCTAAAACTCATCAAATCAGTCAGGCACGGCAACAATTCTCCTAATTTCAATCCTCCTACTTCATAAATCAATCTTGAAATGTGTCATCCAGAAACCCAATTTGTTTCCAAAATGTCATGTGTCTGCTTGTTTTGTAGACCAATTAATCAACGAGCGTCCAATAATCCAAGTAAAAAACAATGTCACAATTGGACCAGCAACACAACTTAAACACAAAGAAAAATCATGTTAAACACCATTTAACACAACCCTTTCACGTGCTTAACATAGTGTAACAGTCTTACAATCACCTACCTAAATGCTTCGTATCCCTCAAAAAGAACCCCGGGCTGTTCGGTCCAGACGCTCCTGTAATCATAAATGAATGAGTACCAAGCATTGCTGATTTCTTTCCATGTCCCGCTAGTATGCTTCTCATGACCATCACCGACTGGGATGCCATTAACTGTTCCCCATCTTTGTGACAAAAAACCATAACACCTCTCCCCCCCAGGCAGCTATGAATCCCTTCCATGCTCCACCGGACACATGATACCACCAATGATATTCAACATCAATTTTGTACCTTTCTCTGCTTGGTTAGTTTTTGACTTCTTGAAGCAGAAGCACATTTCCTCCCCCAGGATAACCACGTCCTCTACACCTATGCCTTTTCTTTTTTTAATGCTCAACATTTCAGAAACTCTGAATGGTCCAAAGAATAATCATGCGGTACAAAAGGGGGTGGTGATGGACGGAGCATCTGAATCAATCAAACACTCACACCCAGTCAACAGATCTGGATTTAATCCATCACCATTCTTTAGCCCACTCTGCCACCCCAGGTCAGACATGGCCATATGCAAATCAGTCTGACCCTGTGCCTCATGGGAACAGTCCAGCCCGAACTGCCAAGCCAGGCCTTCCCTGGACCGGAAACAAGCTTCCTAGAACCGGTTTCTGGCATTACAGCCGTCTTCAGCCAGACTTGCTTGAATCCAGTGGCAAAGTGAGCAAGGGACTCACGTCTGAGCATACCCTGCCAACTTATGGCGAACAAAGCTGTACAAAAGGGGGTGGTGATGAACGGAGCATCTGAACCAATCAAACACTCACACCCAGTCAACAGATCTGGGTTTAATCCATCACCGTTCTTTAGCCCACTCTGCCACCCCAGTTCAGACATGGCCATATGCAAATCAGTCTGACCCTGTGCCTCATGGGAACAGTCCAGACCGAACTGCCAAGCCATGCCTTCCCTCGACCGGAAACAAGCTTCCTAGGACTGGTTTCTGGCATTACAGCAATCTTCGGCCAGGCTTGTTTGAATCCAGTGGCAAAGTGAGGAAGGGACTCACGTCTGAGCATACCCTGCCTACTTATGGCGAACAAAGCAGTACAAAAGGGGGTGGTGATGGACGGAGCGCCTGAACCAATCAAACACTCACACCCAGTCAACAGATCTGGGTTTAATCCATCACCGTTCTTTAGCCCACTCTGCAACCCCAGGTCAGACATGGCCATATGCAAATCAGTCAGACCCTGTGCCTCATGGGAACAGTCCAGCCGAACTGCCAAGCCATGCCTTCCCTGGACCGGAAACAAGCTTCCTAGGACCGGTTTCTGGCATTACAGCCGTCTTCAGCCAGGCTTGCTTGAATCCAGTGGCAAAGTGAGCAAGGGACTCACGTCTGAGCATACCCCACCAACTTATAGCGAACAAAGCGGTACAAAAGGGGGTGGTGATGTACGGAGCATCTGAACCAATCAAACACTCACACCTAGTCAACAGATCTGGGTTTAATCCATCCCCGTTCTTTAGCCCACCCTGCCACCCCAGTTCAGACATGGCCATATGCAAATCAGTCTGACCCTGTGCCTCATGGGAACAGTCCAGCCCGAACTGCCAAGCCATGCCTTCCCTGGACCGGAAACAAGCTTCCTAGGCCCGGTTTTTGGCATTACAGTCGTCTTCAGCCAGGCTTGTTTGAATCCAGTGGCAAAGTGAGCAAGGGACTAACGTCTGAGCATACCCCACCAACTTATAGCGAACAAAGCGGTACAAAAGGGGGTGGTGATGGATGGAGCATCTGAACCAATCAAACACTCACACCCAGTCAACAGATCTGGGTTTAATCCATCCCCGTTCTTTAGCCCACCCTGCCACCCCAGTTCAGACATGGCAATATGCAAATCAGTCTGATCCTGTGCCTCATGAGAACAGTCCAGCCCGATCTGCCAAGCCATGCCTTCCCTGGACCGGAAACAAGCTTCCTAGGACCGGCTTCTGGCATTTCAGCCGTCTTCAGCCAGGCTTGCTTGGATCCAGTGGCAAAGTGAGCAAGGGACTCACGTCTGAGCATACCCTGCCAAATTATGGCGAACAAAGCAGTACAAAAGATGGATTTAGGCTCACATCTCTGTGCTGGGGTGAATGTATGACATTGTTCTGCATTCTGTCCATCAACTGTTGTTTTTGCAAAGAATAACCATAACATACATAATTTCAACTTGAAGCTTCAAAACTGAAATAAGAGACAGCATGTAACCCTTTCACCAATTACACCAGATAATACATGGTTATAGGCCACCACAATCTTTCGGTCCTTTTAGCCCAGCCTTGCAACATTCTCTTACCCAACTATCCTACTATTGGCTCATATCCACCCGAAAAATGTGCTACTAAAAGAAATGCCTGACAATTTGCTCGCATTGGTTGTGGCTGAAATTCCCTTGTCAGTTATATTAAAAAGAAAGTGCACCACGTCTTCTGTCCTTTCCTCCAAACTTGCTGGGCACAGCTTGCCAAAATGTCTGCCCATGCTTGCCTATACGCTGCCCTAGTGCTCTGTGACGACAGTGAATTCACTGTCAACTTTATTACTCTCAGCCACAAATTCCCAAATCCCTTCCTGTGCCTTGGTGTCCTGAATGTCCGCTCCGGGTGCAAAATGACAGAATCTCTGCCACTGTGAAAGAGACAAAGCGCCTGCGGTGTTATTGTCTATACCTGGCACATGCTTAGCTCTGAAAACAATGTTTTATATCAGACAACCTAGCATGAATGCCGCAACATTTTCAACAACCTCTCGTCCTTAGCCTTTTGACCTTTCAAAAGAGCTACAACTGTCTCGTTGTCATCACAAAAGGTAACTGTTTTATTAGCTTGCTCCTTGTCCCACCATGAAAGTGCCACCATCAAAGGGAAGAATTCCAAGAACACAATGCTTCTTTCTTTCTCCGTCCATATTTTGGGCCATCTTTCGGAGCACCTGCTTCTTTCCCAAAACAAACCAAAGTCTTTGGAACCAGCAGTATCAGAAAAAAACGAATGTACAATGTAAATCCACATCCAAGGACCAGATTGTCACTCCATTGAAGTTCTACATGAACATAAGATAAATCTCAATATCTGCCTTACCGTATTTGATATATTTGCTCAGTGACGTGGGAGTTTTGCACCAGACATTGCAAATCCCAGTCTACTGCAAATGACTCTACCAGCACTCACCACTCTACATGCAGAATTTAAATGCCCGAGAGACCGTTGAACCTGACTTAATTGTGACTTCACAGCTGAAAATGATTCTTCCAGCATTTCAGCCACTTCTTGCAC
This sequence comes from Lissotriton vulgaris, assembly GCF_964263255.1. Taxonomy (NCBI): domain Eukaryota; kingdom Metazoa; phylum Chordata; class Amphibia; order Caudata; family Salamandridae; genus Lissotriton; species Lissotriton vulgaris. The sequence goes on along the minus strand of NC_141694.1, from coordinate 1,101,626,161 downwards.
CTTATCCAGAGGTAATCTATCTTCCATATTTAGCATGTCGAAATAAATTAAATTCAATGTCTAATAGGAAAAAATCAACTGGCTGAACTGGAGGAGATGGAGGACTGCTTAATATCACATTTTATCAATTCTGCATGTACTTAGCCTCTTCTGATCAATTCAATAGCACCATATGCTGAAGAAAACTGAACTGTTGTATCTTTAGCTATAAAGTCATTTAGCTGGATCTGTGGTTAGTGGACTAATGCGTCCACCGCAGGGACCCTGTTTGACCTAATGCTCACAGGTTCAAATCTGGGTGGATCCAATCAGTCTTTCATTTTTCTGAGGACGATAAAATGAGTACCATTGAGTTAGGTAATATTAAACAGCTTTCAGTGATAAGCTACCCTGCTGGGTAAACATGCGCTTTACAAATACATATGTTATTAGTGTACAGTCCTGTAGGCCCTGACAAAAGTATTATTTTGAATCCTCCTGCAGTCTTTTCAGTACAGCTTCCAATGGGAATACCATAAGATCTGTCAATGGCCAATAATCGGAACAATCTGCCATCCTGCCTTCAACTACCTCCTTACAAATATTTTCCCTCACAACCTGTGGCATTTCTTTTGCTGATCTTAAACTGTCCTCAAATCTCCTCTCCTCTGCCTAGGGCCCTGATAACCAAGTCTAAAACCTTTGAACTCCCCAGTCCAACATCACTGCCACCTCTACGTTAGGGTTAAAGGACAGCCAGAAATTCACTTTTTCATGATTCATTGGTGGAAAAGCCCTTGTTTCCAGGTTGTTGTGCACGCGTCTCCCCCTTCCCTGGTAACCTGTTTAATCCTTGGCGCTTTCTCAAAACATAGCAAAACTGGGTTCTTCCCTACAGATTTTTCACATTCATTCTTATACCAACAGGGGTTTCTGATGACACAGTCCCTGTTGAAGCCACAATATGCTCCTGAGTTAATTGTTTGCCCCCATTCCATGATCCAACCTCCCCACCCACGATCCAACCTCCCCACCCACATGTTGTGCCTCCTGAGAAAGAGTTGAAACTGTATAGCCAAACCACTCGCTGTGTGAACCTATGGTGGTGGGCGCACCGCATACATCTAATGGAGCCTAAGCTTATTGTCTATATCATTTGATGGTTTATCTGATTTCTGCCCCAACCTGTCAGGAAATTCCTCATTTTAGTGCAACCATGCCATACCACCAAAGTCAGCAAGTGCTTTCTTAATGTTGTCCATGTGTTTAAAAATAGAAAGTGCTCTATCAGGGTATTTCTCACAATAAACACTCACATATATTAAAGAAGGGATGTCCGTGTGTCAATGTTGTTGGGTACCCTTGGCATAGGTACCAAGTCCCATGCTTCCTCTTTGGATCCTTCTTTTGTGACAGTGTAACAATTTGCAAACATCTATAAACTTCCCTTTCCGAATGTTCTCTTTTGTTGAAGCCAATAAATGCCCACCCAGGAGCATGACAACCCTCTAGTATCAGTCCAGGGAAGCCCACCATTCAATGTTACTACTCCAACCCATAGTAACAATAAATGGTGGGCTTCCCCGGATTGATACTAAAGGGTTGCCAACACATCTTTCGGAAAAGAGTCCCACGGTGGACACTGTTTTGTATATAAAGTACCTGACCCCAGTCCCCATGGGCAGAAAAGGGGTTGCCCTTGTGAGAATATATTCAACCAGGAGCATAGACACCCACCATATATGGAAATTTCTTATGCACCCCAGTTTTTGACCATCAGCCAGTTTTTCCCTGACATTTTATCTTTTGCCTTTATTCTGTATTGTCTTACCATCTACTGTGACACTTTTGTTGTTTTCCTTATCTTTATCCTTGATCACTTTGTCATCTGTACCCACATCTTTATCTACGGTATCTATACTAAGTCGCTTCTCAACAGTTGTTGCACCCACCTTATATTTACCACCTTCCCAATCCTTTCTTCAACCTTTTTCACCTTGTCTTTGTTCTCCAATCTTCTTGTATGGGATGTCCTTGTTCCTTCTTTCGACCATTTACGCAGCTCTGGAATTTTTCTTGACTCTCAGTGCACTTCTGCAATTTATTAAGCATCTCCAAAAGAGTAGACTTCTCTGATGGGTTAGAAACCCATCCCCCACTTTTCTTTGCCCAATATTACTGGTACTTGTTTTTCTTACCAAAACAGAATTTCTACCTCTTCTAAGTCCTCTTCCTTCCCCTCATATCCAGCTTCAGTTCTTCATCATCATCCTGCATACCCTCACCTTTGACAATCACACTTGGACATTCAGCATTACCCACACACACACATCAACAGAACGTCACTCAATCCCTTGAGGTCTGAAAGGTTTTTTGCTGGCCTTTTCATCCCTCATGGTTAGGAGGGTTGTGCCAACCTTCTCGCTCCCCTCGGTCTGGTGCTCCAAAGTTGCACTAGATCTGACTGTGGCAGCTCACCAAGCCTGGCCTTGGTCAACAGGCTTGTCCCACAATTGTCCCGTAGGCTGCCCCAACCTGAGAGAGATGTGGTCTTGGTGCCTTCCTCAACATCTGCCACTTTATTACCCTCTAACTTTTTCGACCAAGATCCATGCACATGTGCTAGTCTGCTCAACCCTATGTTTCTGATTAGTACCTGCCATATCTTCCCCTTTAAGAACTTTTACAGGACTCTTGGGCAAGTCCTCCCTCAGGTACAGTGTAGGGGCATCTTTCGGTAACACAGTGAAGATTTTTGGGGAATCTGTGGGCGACGCAGTGAAAATATGTGCAGTCTTGCCTTTCTCCCTGGCACTTACTTTCTTATAGGCATTTCATTGTTATTATCAAAAACATTAGCCCCCTCACTCTTGCCAAGCGCAACATTGCCAAGAATTAGAAAGCTACTTTGCTGCCATTGGTCGGGCCTGGAAACGGGGACTTGATTTTTCTATGGGGTTGGAGCTACCAATTTTCTTATCCTGAGGACGTCTCCAGAAACACCCGAAGATTTGGAAGAGGTGGGCTGATTAGCGGGGTCTATATCTTGAACATATTGCCCCTTCGATACATAATGTAGATCTGCAAAAATGATCAAGTGTTGGGTATTTATTCTGTGAACGATAATATCTGTATGCTCACGCTACGATTGACGACTCTGTACAACAAGTTACATATGGACCTTGTGACATTGATGTTTTTAGTTAATGTTTATTTGCGTTTTAATCATTATATAGCATATTCCATACTGTGACAATTGTACATCGTAAATTTTGCCATATTTACCATTGCCGAGATGTATACAAATGCTGCCCCGGTACCACCTGGGCAGGCTGTGTCTGTCAACAATAAAATTTGTTGTGGAAAAAAAAAACATTAGCTCCAGCAGTTGCTTGTTTATGCACATTTATTGTTCCTTTCTTTTTATTTATTTATTTATTTATTAATGACATTTAATAAAGCGCGAACAAATGCCAGTGGGCGTCTCGGCGCTGTTACTTCTGCAAACTTCTCCACTACTGAGCTTCTGCGTCAACAAGGTCATATCATCCATAATTAGCAATTTTTCTCCCATCAGCCCGAGTGCTCACTATATAATAGTGCTTCCTCCTGGCCCTGTATGCTCATTCTGTTCTCAGCAGGCAGGACTTACACGGCCCTCACTAGCCCCAGCATAATCCTCCCTCCTTCTACGGTCCTCCCATATTATTATCAGGACACACCTCTCTTGGCGAACTACTAGCCTTCCTCTGAGGCTTCACAACAGATACTGGCTCATCTTTGTATACCGCTTTAACCGGTAAGGCATGTACTATGGCTGAATACACTTGCTCTGGTTTTCTCCCCTTTCCCATACACCCGTTCTTACCTTTGGTTCTACTTTAACCTTTAGGCAGGCCAAAATCTTGCCCACTGACCAATTTGCAGACTCTGTCTTCTGCCTGATATGGCCTAACCGGGCTTGCGATAATACCCCCAGCCTTATTAAATTCCCCCTGCCTGCATATCACATCGTGTCAGCTTTATCAGACAGTTTCCTCCTATTGAAAACTTATACTTTCCAAGGAAAGAAAAAGGAATCCAGTTGACCAGAAAGTTTTAACCCAGGAAAAACACTACCTACACTTCCAGAGAAAATGCCACCTACATTGGCTGACAGGGCCACAGTGCGCCTGAAAGTGCACCTGTGGCCCTACAAACTGTCCCTAACTATTGCTTAAGCCCTGCCCCCCCAACTAATCTGACCAATCTTATTGCCCCCGTCAGAATCCCTTTCAGAGGTCCACGGGGTAAGCAGGAGCTACCAGGCCCAACCATGGGGATTAAAGCCTTTTACTCCTGATGTCCTGGAGCCCAGCCTACAAAGGTTCTTCCGCAACTCGCACTTGACTCTTATGGGTTATACAGGGTCACCGACCTTGCTCTTTATAAGGGTGATGGCACAACTGGCACACCAGCAACCTTCATTTCATTATGGCACCATCTAGCAAACAGGGTTGCTAACATCACTACACACACTGGCTATGGACCGATTGTCACTGCAATAATCTTCATGGTGGCGGCCTCTGGCATACGGGGTTGCCGACTTTACTCCTCGCACAGGCTATAGCCCTTTTGGCACAACAGTATTCATCACAGTGGCCACCAGTGGCATAAGGGGATGCCGACGTCACTCTGTTCATGGGCTATGGCCCGATCGGCACCTCACTGATGTTAACAAGGGCTACTTCGCTCTGGAAAAGGGAGTCGCCAGCTTCAAATTGTACACTGGCGATGACCTAATCAGTGTAGCAGCTATCTCCTCATCCATCACTACAGTGATCCACTCACCAGATCCCTCAGTGAACCTTGCTTCCTCAAACACTCTCCTTTCCCTCACAAGGCACACTGGTCCTGGCAGGCAGGCACTGGTGCTCCAGGGCAGGTGGTCTTGTATTTCTCTAGGTGATGTCCCCTCACCCAGCTGGGACACTGGCTGGCCTTAGGCCCAGCCCTGGTCACAGGAAGAAGTCTTACAGAGCTTCCCCTCCTTGCACAGTCCATCTGGCTGCGTGGCAGTTGACAATTTAGGGTGCTATGACCTTGCATCTTATAGTCAATTTCTAGACACAAAATGTGATTGAGTGTTTGAGTCTTCGAAGTTTGTGTTGGGAGTCTCCTTCCTTTCTAAATGTCCTCTGCTCTGCCCTGCTCTTCCTCCTTAAACCAATCCGTCACAGCAGGAGCGACTACAAATCAGATAGCCCCACAACACAGGCCATTGGAGCGGCTAGACTAGAGGTTCACACTAGGATGTCAGCCGCAGCGATATATACATCAGAAGGTTACCCCAGCCCTACTCGTTATTCTCTTATCAACCACACCTCCGTCGCAGAGGAAAGGAGAGAGTAAATACAGCAAGCCCATGCAGGTGAAGGAAGTACTGGGCAGAGCGGCCCTGCTTAGTGACGGAAACGTATGGTCGCAGGACCACATGGCGAGATGCAACAAGATTCTAAGTTGGGACCAAAGCGGAAAAGACTTAGGATATGAGGGAGATGGAACTGCCCAACAGGAACATCCGGAGACAGAACCTGAAGGGAGTGGAGAAGACCGACTAGAGAAAAAGACTGGAGAAAGTGACCAGGAGCAGGTGGTTGGAGAAGGTTTGAATGGAGGAGATGTAAGCGCGGCTGCGCCAGTAGGTAGAGGAAGAAGCGAAGGAGTGACCCCCAATACCCCGGTAAGACTGACCCGTAGGAGCAGAGTGGTGGTCAAGACAGCTAGGTTCAGAGACTATGATATGCAAGGCGGACTGTAAGTTTTTTTTTATTTTTTTTAAATTTTTGGAAAACCTTTATTGGAGATAAGGGCAGGTACAATCGATACAAAGCAGAACATCATAATCAGCCATCGGAACAGAGTAAAACAGAGCAAAGCAATTATACCATGGCAGTGCAAGGCTCCGTCCCGCATATGCTCGGTTGCAACCCCGGAGAGCAGTGTTGTGAAGAAACAACAGGAGTGATGAAGGTTTAATTTTAAAATAATAAAAGGAGCAGGATCTGTGGCAATATAAATAGATCAAAACAAATCAGGGGAAACTCAATAAACAGGATGATCACAAATCAGGTGAACTGGCAGCGGGAGACAACGATTTCACACGGTAGCAGGATAGTCAAGTTGATAAAGAATCCCGCAGCCCGCCCACCAACTAGCTCTCGATCGCCGTAACAAAGCAGTCAAAAACTTCCTCAATAATCGAGATAGGACAAGTGTACTAAGAACTACCACCACAGAAACCCGAAGAAGGAAGAATAGAGTTAGCAGGGAACAAGAATAAGAAGGCCAGAGAAACAAAGGAAAAAGAAACCAAAAAGAAGACTGCAAAACCCCTCCCCCATCCCCCACCCTGCACCCCTGCATGTGGCCATGGCCTACCCCCAGCAGCGTGCCTGTCGCCCAATATGAACCCGAAATATAGACAAGAGGACAAGAGAAATAAGGAGAAAAGAAAGAAAGGAAAGGCAATAACCAGAAAGCCCACGATAGGGAAGGAAACGTGGGGGAGAATCCCAGTGCGGGAACCTCAACCTCCCCCCCCCCTTTCACCCACCCTAAAAAACAATCAGAGAGCTGTCATACAATATTGAGAGCGCCCACGTAAACAGAATAGATAAATCGCTACGCGGTCCAAGTCCCGCGGGGGGCATAGTGCACCCCGCCGCCACAGAAATGGCGCTCTAAGCACATACGACTCAAACAGGTAATCAGGATCAATGATGCAGGTCCCACCCGCCCCAAAATGCCGGACCAGGACCAAAGTCCCAAAGGGAAGAGTCATGGAAGTTCAGGAGCAATCAAAACCTCCCCAGAGTCACTGGAATAAGCACTCAGCCACCTCCGATCTTGATCCACAAAGTACTCTGTCCTGTATCCAATCCACCATTAGCCTTCAGCAAGCCGTCCCAGGGAGCAGGTACGCCGTGCCGCCATCAATAAGTCACCTTCGCATTGAGTCCCAGCTCCGCCGCGATAGGATTAGCCATCACCACAATGGAAGTGACGAGAAAAGCAGGAGCCGGACACAACAGAGCATTGGCGCAATGACAATCGGGACCATGTCTCTCCAGCACCAGACTGTGGGGCCACGACGCCCTAGGGAAAGTCGGTCACCATTTCACGGTCTCCAGCACGTTCAGCCGCCCTCCCATAGTGTAGTCCTCAGGATCGCTACTGCGCCATCAAGCAGCGCCACAGCGCGATATAGGCAAAATTAGAGGTCTTCAGACTCTTCCACTCCAAAATGGCGAATTGCCTATGAGTGGGCAAAGCAGGGCGCTCCCCCCCCCCCCGCCATTGAATGTTGTTTGCGGGCCCCCCAAGCCCAGTAAGACACATTGACATCGTGCTCACCCCAGCGCCCATGAGCTGGAGACATAACGGCAATGCAAGTCGCAGACATGCAACTGGCTCCAGATGAACAAAGAGCAGTGCTCGGAGTCCGGCAGTCGACGAGAATTGCTGGGGGGGAAAGGAGGGTGGGGGGGGGGAGAAGCAGGCCGCTCAGGAGAAGCGTCCATATCACCTGACAAAGCGTAGGCGGCATCGAGGGTCTTCTCAGGCTCCCCAGCGGGGGCCGGCGCTTCACGCGTCGATGTGTCCGCTGTTGTTGTGCTGGTGGCCGGGTGCAGCGAGACGCGAGGTCCCGGTCGCCGGCATCGGGCAGGCCGCCCTGCGCTGATGAGCGGATCTCCGTCCCCGGAGTCGGAAATTTCGCCGGAGTCGGACGCCTCACCTCGGCGCCCGCTCCGACGCAAGAAAGCACTGCGCTCTCACAGGACAATGCAGCAGATCAGGCGGTGAGGAGAGAAGGTCGGCGGAGCCGGGACTCAGTGCGGCCATCTTGGCCGCCGGCCCGGCTCCGCCCCCGCGGACTGTAAGTTTAAATGTTTCTGTGTATGTTTCTGTGTTGGAAAAAAGGGAGATATGTAGTAGCGCGGTCTAGTGGTTGCACGTCACGTAGGCAACGTGACGTGCCGGCGGCCATGTTGGGCTGCACGCGCATCACGCTATGAGTGGCGCGAAGAGCCGGTACGAGCAGCAGAGGCTCGACGCTCTTTAGGGATTGTGTAATCTAAATAAAGTAGTTAACTAGCACCGTGGCTGCAGCGTTTTCCTTGGGGGCAACACCAACATCACACTATTGAATAACTACTACGCCCTTGCATTTCTTGAAGGTATACTTGTTCTCTGTTTTCCATCTCCCTGCTGATACATATATTAAATGTGTCCTATAGAAAGCTCGTTATTAATATGACTCCTAACACCTTGACCGTCACTTTGCAGTCGGTTATCAAATATACTCAACTTTAGCAAGAAAAAATGGGACACGTATAGATAAAGATAGAATCTTCGAATGTCTCGTTGTAATGCCAATCAAATAACGCTATTTATTGAGCAGCATAAAGTGATTCTGGGTGTGGGTAAAAGTAGAAAGTGCTCAGTGTAGTGTGAAAATCACACAAAAAGTGGGGGAGTAACAGACTTTTAAACACGTCTACTCCTGTGAACAAATGGTTCCAGACTTAAGGAAACAACGAACTGCTGTCGCACTGCGTAGGTTGTGTATTAAACCACAACTTTAGACTCGGTATACAGAATTGCGGCGCCGATATGGGGCACCCTCTACCAGCGTGGGATTGGTAACGAGGGCACTCGGGAAATGCCCGAGGGGCCGGTGTCCAGTTTCTGCAGTGGGCTGCTTTTTTGAGGTGCCTGGGGGGCCGATTTGGGTGGTTTCCGCGTTGTTCAATGCGGCCAGTGGGTGTCTGAGTGGCCATTCTGGAGGTAAATGGGTGTCCATTACCTCCTTCTTATCAATGGAAGAGGTGTCACTCCCTTTCTCTCGCTGGGCCGGCCCATTATTGTATGTATATTGAGCGGTGCAGGGGCACAAAAGTGGCCTCACTTGTTTTCAGGTGTTTTACCGTGGATTTTTTTTTAAACCCCCCACCCCTTTTTTTAGGTTTCGACTGGGGAACGGAGCTTTTAGCTCCGCCCCCAGAGAAATCTGTAGTTTCCAGTATGGGTGCCTTGAATACGCCCCTCTGTTTCATTGGCTAGCTCCATAAATGGAGGCTAGCCATTGGAACAGAGAGGCGTCCGTCATGGCCGGACCAGATTCGGGGGCGTTCCAGAGAATTTTTGGCTTTTGGCTACGTCATGCTACGTCAGCCAAAAGCCGGGAACGCCCCCGAATCTGGTCCGGCCGGGCCGTGCTTGCTGCTGTCGTGCCTTCCTCCGTGTCCCTCCTCCCGCCGTCCCCCCTCCCCCCTGTCCTGTGCACGTTTCCCGCCTCCCTCCCGCCGTCCGTGTCCTCTCCCGCCCCCCTCCCGCCGTTCGTGTCCTCTCCCGCCCCCCTCGTCCTCTCCCGCCCCCCTCCCGCCGTTTGTGTCCTCTCCCGCCCCCCTCGTCCTGCGACCGTGGCTTCGACCCATGATTAAACTAGCGCATGTGATAGGTTGCCAAACAAAGTATACATTGTCCTTTAAAAGCAGTTCTTCTAACTTTCCAAAGAATGCGTCTATTTTTGTTGTTGTTTCTTTGCTTCAGTGCTACGAGGCTTCGACGACGAGAGCACTTGAAACACAAACATCACGTGACGTCAAAGTGAACTTTTTTTTCTGCATTTACATTTATATAGCGCTTGCTACCCCTAATGAGACGTTGCAGCTCTACCCGCGACACATTTTGTGAAGCCAGATCCACTTAATACAAGCATTTAAAATCGGGTACACTGCGTGCTGCAGGCAGGGGCTGGCATTGGTATTTTAGAGAATAAACCGCGAGACTTGAGTGGGACTAGGGGCATGCCACGCCCCGCAGCATCTGCGGGCATCTCATACCAGAGGCTGTCGAGGTGTTCATTGTTAACACTCGGATCCCAAACTCGCGGGCGAGTGGATCGGTAACCTACGGACGAGGATATACGGGGCAAAGGTGAAAACATCGACCAAAGTAAGAAGGTGAGATTCACGGATCGGAAACTAAGTATGAGTTCTGTTACAACAAGGCGTGTAAAATCTGGTACACTGCGTGCTGCAGGCAGGGGCTGGCATTGGTATTTTAGAGAATAAACCGCGAGACTTGAGTGGGACTAGGGGCATGCCACGCCCCGCAGCATCTGCGGGCATCTCATACCAGAGGCTGTCGAGGTGTTCATTGTTAACACTCGGATCCCAAACTCACGGGCGAGTGGATCGGTAACCTACGGACGAGGATATACGGGGCAAAGGTGAAAACATCGACCAAAGTAAGAAGGTGAGATTCACGGATCGGAAACTAAGTATGAGTTCTGTTACAACAAGGCGTGTAAAATAGGGTACACTGCGCGCTGCAGGCAGGGGCTGGCATTGGTATTTTAGAGAATAAACCGCGAGACTTGAGTGGGACTAGGGGCATGCCACGCCCGCAGCATCTGCGGGCATCTCATACCAGAGGCTGTCGAGGTGTTCATTGTTAACACTCGGATCCCAAACTCGCGGGCGAGTGGATCGGTAACCTACGGACGAGGATATACGGGGAAAAGGTGAAAACATCGACCAAAGTAAGAAGGTGAGTTTCACGGATCGGAAACTAAGTATGAGTTCTGTTACAACAAGGCGTGTAGGAGAAACTAGGAGTAAACTAGATCTAAAGAAAGAAAAAGAAGTGAAATGGTGAAAAGATGTGAAAGAGGATTGGGTAAGAGAAATAAATAAGTATGGAAGAAAAGGAAACACGAGGGAGGCAAGAGGAGAGGAAAGAGTTAAAGGAGAGAAGTAATCATGTTAGAGAAAAGAAGTAAAAAGAAAACAACAAAGAAAAAAGACATTAAAGCGTCGGCAAAAAAGTAGAGTGCCGAAGGGTAGCTGATTGTTTTACCTCAATGGACAGAAGGCCTTATTACAGAAAACAATGAAGGATGGATGGGTGATCTGTTGTTGGAGCCTAAACAGAAAAGCACAGAGAGTGACAGTAAGGCAAATGATAAAATGCAGTCGCTTATGAGTGTTCCCAAAGTTACACCACGGTGCCAGTGACCTGTCAGGCGACCTTGAGGGATCATGCGGGCCACTGGCGCCTCTGGGTGTCAAACTGGCGGCGACCCGCAACACCATTTCTTTAGGCGGTGCCGTCTCAAGTGAGACGGGCCTCCACTCAGCTGTCGCATCTGAAGCCTGTTGGCTGTCAGTGAAATGAAGCAACGGGCTGCATTTTACGGCGTTATGTGCTTTTGTGTAGCACTCCCAACATTTCAGAGCCGCCTGCGGAGGTGAAAAGGGTACTGGTAAGATCATGTGATAAAGTAGTCTGTGCTAATTAGAGCGCTACAAAATAGCAGGACGGCTGTCAAATGCTGTAACATAAATGACATATTCCTAACACGTGGAGGTGGGAGAACGAGGGCTTATCAGTGAAGGGTGTTCTTTGTTGCTCTAGATACACGCGTGTGTGTTTATATGTGTAAAGCCTCTATTAGTGATTAATTAGCGAACTTCGTATTGGAAATATTACACATTCAATGCAAACGCACCCTCGGTTTTCAGAAACCACGTTTCATCATCAAAACCCGGCCGCAGCGTAGCCTCGCTTGCATCCCCCCTCCTTTAAAACTACTCAGTCTTGTACTAGGTAACTTGCTGCAATAAGTGCTTTGCCTTTTCTCTGTGGTGCCTCGGCCCTTGCATTATTCAGTGCCTTGAAGGCTGCACGGGGAGCGCTATTACCTCTATGGGATGACAGCACACTCGGCTCACACCATTCCTGTCTGGCACAGGGCGACGTGTTCTACTAAGATCTTTGCCTCTTCCGCTGGGTAATCACTTATCCCCTGTGCATCTCCTGCGTGGGGCGAGGTCACTTTCTGCAGTAGGGGTGTTGTCTGTTTTCTGGGGAGGCCCCAAGTACAGAGCACACTTCTATTGTATACACACCCTGGTGCGCACGCACACACTACTCCCCTTTCTTCTTTCGTCAATAAGTATCTGTCATGCGGTCACTTTCTGCAGTTGGACTGTTGTCTCTTTTCTGGGGATGCCCCAAGTACAGAGGGCACTTCTATTACACACAGGCACGCGCGCCCACCCTGCTCCCCTCGCTTCATGCTCCATTAAGTGTCTGGCACGAGGCCACTTGTTGCTTTAGGAGTGTTCTCTCTTCCTTGGGGTGACTGGAGTGTTGCGTCTTCCCCGCGCCCTCTGCACTGCTGAGTCTGGGGTCAGGTCACAACCTTCACAGGAGCGCATGGGCAAAATGACTGCGTCACAACCTTCACAAGAGCGTGGGGGGGGGCAAGATGACTGCGTCACAACCTTCACAGGAGCACCTTGAGTGCAAGATGAATGCATCACAACCTTCACAGGAGCGCGTGGGCAAAATGACTGCGTCACAACCTTCACAGGTGCCCCTTGGGGTACTGTACGGCTTCTGCCAAATGAACTACTGGTACCATACTTTTTCAAAACACAGCCCCAGAGGTTTCTCACTCCCAGGGCGTGAAACAATGCCCCAAGAATCCGAGGCTGTATTTCTGCATTAGGGGTATGCTGAAGCAGAAAGTGGTGAAAAGGAACTAGACAGTGGGGTCAAGATCATGCGAACAAGGTTCATATCATTATTGGTGAAAGCCAAGCCCTCATCATATAAGTAGTCCCATCACCATGAGGGCGAAATGCCGCATGTGGAAATGCGAAAAGAATGTCTAGAATTAGCGTAAATTACGGTAAATCGCATGCGCATTACCTATTCAAGTAGTTTAGCAATTAAGTGATTCAAAAAGACAATGAAAGAGTTGTGGGAAGGAAGTCTAGTGGGTACATTGAAAATGGAATGTTCTTCAACGACTGAAGCACATCTTCAGCCTGTAATGTGGTAATAGGATTATTTCTCCTCGTTTTTTAGGTTTCGGCTGCAAAAAGCTGCGCAAGCAGCTTTTGCGCAGGAGAAATCTATTGAGTTACAGTATGTGGCTCTGGAATCCGCCCTCTGTTTCATTGGCTAGCTCCATAAATGGAGGATAGCCATTGGAACAGAGAGGCGTCCGTCATGGCCGGACCAGATTCGGGGGCATTCCCGAGAATTTTTGGCTTTTGGCTACGTCATGCTACGTCAGCCAAAAGCCGGGAACGCCCCCGAATCTGGTGCGGCTTGGCCGTGCTTGCTGCTGTCCTGCCTTCCTCCGTGTCCATCCTCCCGCCGTCTCCCCTCCCCTCGCTGTCCTGTGCACGTTTCCCGCCTCCCTCCCGCCGTCCGTGTCCTCTCCCGCCCCCCTCATCCTCTCCCGCCCCCTCCTGCCGTCCGTGTCCTCTCCCGCCGTTCGTGTCCTCTCCCTCCCCCCTCGTCCTCTCTCGCCTCCCTCCCGCCGTCCGTGTCCTCTTCCGCCGTTCGTGTCCTCTCCCGCCCCCCGTGTCCTCTCCCGCCGTCCGTGTCCTCTCCCTGCCCCCCCCCCGTGTCGTCGTAGGTGCTTGTTTAGAAAATGGGGTGAGTCGAGTTGAAATGCATATGGTGAGATTCCGGTAGCGTGAAAAGGGATCCTCTCTGTGGTACAGTCAATGAGTTTTGATAAAGACGCGGGGGGTGTTAAATTCCTGATGTTTTTGGGAATGGGTTACTGTGGGGGGCATCCCTGTTACCTTAAAAGTAATCCGTAGAAACTCTGTATCCATTTCGTCCGGGTTTCGCAATGGTGAGGGGTTGATGGCACTCTTTGGTCTTGTAAAGCCGATCAAAGGGAACTTGTGTGATCGCTGGTCTGAATTTTGTGGACATGAAGAACCGCCCTCCGGTAGCACGTTTTTTTTTAGTTTGACCGAGCATCTCAGCCCCTTCCGGTACGGACGGAACACTTTATTTAGCACAGGAAGGGGCTCAATGCTTTCTTCCGTTGGTTCTAGGACGGGTGGGTATTATGTGAATAGTAGGTTTGAAAATGATTATGGTCGAGAAATTCGCGTTTTAATTGAGTTAGGGATGCCGCCATCATTGTGCGCGTCGGCCTGTCCAAGAATAGTTTATGGCCGGTGGAGCCTTTTAATCGTAGGCGCTGGAGACGGTAAATGCTGGCACGCATCTTGTGGTGAGTTAGACAGTAATTAAGTTTGCAGTTAGCTCCTGCGAGATGCCCTTAATAGTGGAGCACAGCTGCCCGCCCCGCGTGTGTGCGTGAGTGTGTGTTTGGGAGGTGCCGTTTCCCACAGCTCTGATCTAATTCAGACGAAACTGATTGCAATGTCCGTCTGTCTGTGTGCCTGCGGTGATCGGCTGTCTGCCTGCCTGCAGTGTCCGTGGTCCGTCTGTCTGTGTGTGTGCCTGCAGTGTCCGTCTGTCTGTGTGCGTGCAGTGTCAGCCTGTCTGTGTGTCTGCAGTGTCCGAGGTCCGTCTGTCTTTCTGTGTGCCTCCAGTGTCCGTCTATCTGTGTGCCTGCAGTCTCTGTCTGTCTGTGTGCCTGCAGTGTCTAAGGTCCGTCTTTCTGTGTGCGTGCTGCAATGTCAGCCAGTCTGTTCGTTCCCCCAGCAAAAAAAAGTGAGCAACCACTGTCAAGGCAACCACAGTGTCATGGAGCAGCCCCTCTCCTATCTGTTCCTTCCTTCAACAAATCTCGCACAGGGTGAAACGCCGAAGATGCGCCACTCCGTGCCAGCAGGAATAAGAGGACTTTGGAAACAGCAAAAAAAACTGGAGCACATTAAAACTTGGCTGCGCAGCCATGTAAGAGGCAGGGCATGTCTGCGCTTGTGCAAAGTAGTATATTATAACCAGCCACGTAAGAGGGACGATTTGCGCTTGTGCAGAGTCCACATCTCCAGACCTCACACGCGTCACCCAGCATCACAGGCACTGGTCCCGCTCGAACCCGCGCCATCTTAAACCTTTGCACCTAGGGTCTCCGTACAAACCAGAGCGCTCCACAGCCCGGGAATGAAGTGCTGTGTAAATGTCACAGTGCAGTACATGGTATAGGCCAATTCTACTACAGTACCTGCTTCAGTGCACACTTGCACTGAGAGCAACTGCTGTGCTGTGACAGCTGTGTGGGCGGATGGCTGTGAGAGCTGTGTGGGCTGTGAGAGCTGTGTGGGCTATGAGAGCTGTGAGAGCTGTGTGGGCTGTGTGGGCTGTGAGGGATGTGAGAGCTGTGTGGCCTGTGGGAGCTGTGTGGGCTGTGAGAGCTGTGAGGGCTGTGAGAGCTGTGTGGGCTGTGAGAGCTGTGTGGGCTGTGAGAGCTGTGAGAGCTGTGTGGGCTGTGAGAGCTGTGTGGGCTGTGAGGGCTGTGAGAGCTGTGTGGGCTGTGAAGGCTGTGAGAGCTGTGTGGCCTGTGAGAGCTGTGTGGCCTGTGTGGCATGTGAGAGCTGTGTGGGCTGTGAGGGCTGTGTGAGCTGTGTGGGCTGTGTGGGCTGTGAGAGCTGTGTGGGCTGTGAGAGTTGTGTGGGCTGAGAGAGCTGTGTGAGCTGTGTGGGCTGAGAGAGCTGCGTGGGCTGTGTGGGCTGAGAGAGCTGTGTGGGCTGTGAGAGCTGTTGGCAATGTAAATAACAATGCCATTTATTTATAAGTAAAAAAAAAAAAAGAAATGTCATGAGCAATGCAAATAACTAACTTTTCCAAAGGCGAAACCATTGCATTGTAAATGCTTGTTAATACAATTTCACTGAAGCAGTGTTTTGCAAGGCAATATGCAAATGTGGGCCACTTTTTTTAGCCTGCCCGGGCCGATTTTAAATCCCAATCCAACCCTGCCCTCTACCTCTAGATTGCAGATTACTCATGTGAAAATCTTGAATGAGACTCCCACTTGCACAGGGCTTCAAGAGGCAGAGTTTCGGAAAAGCTTGATGTAATGCAAGTGAAAGGGGAAGGCTCCCCCGCCCCGTCCCCCGCACTCCGGGGCGGCGCCAGTTCTTTTACCAACATTTGCGCCCGGAGCCAGGCTGTTTAGGGTCCGCCGCTGCCACCCTCCCTCCAGCGCCGAGGGCCGCAGGGCCAGCAGCGAGGGGCATGTGCCCGCTGCCTGCTGCTGCAGTCCCGTCCCCTCGCGCACGGCTCACAGGCATGTAGCGGCGGCAGAGCCGAGCAGGAACTGCCTGTTGCGCCTACAGGAGGGAGGAGCCGCCACAGCCACCCCCGACTTTCAAAGCCAGCGTTAGAGCGAGGGGAACCAGACCCGCACCTCCCCCCGCCCGGGAAATGGTAGTGCCGGAAGGGCTGCCCGACTCGGAGTCCGGCAGAACCACACCATGAGCCTGGGAGCCGCCGGGAAACTTGGTGCCGGAGATGGGCCAGACTTCTGTCTCCACCCTGTCCCAGCCCCAGGAGCGCCAAGAAGGAAGCGGTGAGTGCAGGCCGACTGGGCACTTGTGTGTTTATGTGTCCCCCCGCCCCTAGTGTAGAGCAGGTACTCTCGGAGAAGCCGGTTTGCATTTTGTGTGGATTTTGGATTGACAGTCTCTGAGGGGGATTCAGAGTGTGCATTTTACTCTTTTCCTGTCACTGGCGGGGTTGGTGTTTACAAGGCTGTCTGTGACAAGCATCGTCTGCCTCTGCTGAAAGTTTTGGGGAGTGAGTGGGACTCTCGGAGTGTACAGGGCATAAATGAACCCGGAAACCCTTGCAAACTTCGATTTGGGACTGCACACGAAAAGTGTATCGTGTATTTTCTCAGTGAAACGTAAGCAGCGCCTTTCCGCTCTACGTGGCTTTTAGGGGCTCTCTTCCTTGCTGTTTTCACCTTTCATGCTTATGGGATTTATTACAGAATTGCATAAACGGTCTTGGTTCGACCATCTCACTTTTCTTTTATGTTATGTCGACCAACGCTTTTCCATTTTCAGAAACTGATGGAAATGTGCGTCGGTGGGGTGTACAATTTTAGTATTTTTGTTTGCACCTTTAGAAAATACCCTGTGCTTTTCCTGGCTTACCCTTCCTACCAATATGATTGCAGCGGCACAGTTTGTGATCGGCGTTGACTCTTCCACCCCAGAGTTACACTCTGGAATATTGTGAGAATGATAATGCTGCCTAACTGTAAATCTCAGGCACGTAAAGATGTAATTTAGAGAATGGTCATCTGATGTGACCTACTAGAAGGGAGTGGCGTTGTCCCCTTTGAGAGCACAGACCTGTTTTGACAGCATCACTGCACACTGCCGGGACTGGGCTGTGCTCCCTTGAGAGAAGAGGTGGGCGCTGCAAACCACTTAAGAGCTTTTGACAGATCACTGAAGTGCTTTCAAAGAAGAAAGCGCATTCAACACAAACGAAAGGATGTAAACAGTGGTCGCATGCGACTAATGAGCATCAATTATTTATTAGAGTGCTGGAAAGATGCCTTTTCGCCTGTGTAATTGTTTCACTAAGATACAACAGCCAGGGGACCCAATTTCCAGTCTTGTGTACTTATTTGTGAAACCAATGCATTCTGGTAGTTGCAGTATTAGTTCCCTGACCAATGCCAAACAGTTATGCACCTTAATACAAAATGCATGTATTATCCATTTTTAGTAAGGTAACGCCCATTCAGACCAAAACACATTTTTTTTAACAACCCTACTACAAAATCACGACTAATCAATCTATAATCTACCATCAAATTGTATCCTAAATCATCATGGTATTTTGAAATTTGACCTCACATACAAAAGAGGTTCAGAGACTTCTAACTTCATTCTCCAGAAGAAAATCTGTAACGGGTATGACTACTACAGAGCAACTTTTCGGCAGTCACATTGATCAATGCTATAGATTACTTTAGATATTCAAAAAGTTTTTCTCGTGTTTATGTAGTTCTCAGAGTTGTTTCTGCAATAAACAGATGGCTGTGCAATCAATTACACAGGTAAACTTCTTATTTTGTGAATTTGGGATTCCACTGTTATTGTGATTCTAACCGCTTGATTGCCAGGCAACATAGCACCTCATTCTGCAGTATTATCTCTCACATTTACTGCTCTTAATTTATTTTTGGTAATACTTACTTTCAGAAATCGTACAAAGGATCGTCATAGGTATCAGCAGGTTAATCTAACAAGGCTTCATGTCGTCTTTATTAATATGTAAAACATTTATCTGACGATTCAAGAATATCAGCAACTGGCACTAAGTTAGTGCTCATTTGTTGATTCACGCTGCTTTAGGTTCTCTACACTAGTTATTCACTTACCTTATTGTGAAGGGTCTCACCTAACAAGTGGCGGGTTAATAACCAATTTAGAGCAAAGCAGCTGACATCACACGCTTTTTTTTTTTACTATATATACACAGAGGAGAGGTTCCCTGTCAGACTTTCACTGATGCAGACAAAATAGAGAAGGGCGTGCACTGCTTTAAAATTATGGTATTCCTTCTCACCAATAAACACAGAATTCTGTAGAAGATGGTAGACTCTTTGCTCGACATTATTGGAAATCTGATGTGGTGCATAGACACTTAAAATATATTTCTTATTTATCTGAAATGACACCATAAGTAGAGGAGCCTCTGTAGAGAGTCATCTCGAATTAGTAACTGCAAGTTAAAGAAAAATCTTGGAATCTGGGCCCGTTACTAGGTGGACCATTGCTGCCGAAGCCTCAGTTATCTCAGTGCAAGGCCATTGGTCATAGTTTAATTGGCAGTTGAACAATTTTTATATTCATTATTTTGTCTCAAGTTTAAAATGTTTATTGTTCCTCTTTCCAACTATAAATTCGTCAATAAGTATCTGTCATGTGGTCACTTTCTGCAGTTGGACTGTTGTCTCTTTTCTGGGGATGCCCCAAGTACAGAGGGCACTTCTATTACACACAGGCACGCGCGCCCACCCTGCTCCCCTCGCTTCATGCTCCATTAAGTGTCTGGCACGAGGCCACTTGTTGCTTTAGGAGTGTTCTCTCTTCCTTGGGGTGACTGGAGTGTTGCGTCTTCCCCGCGCCCTCTGCACTGCTGAGTCTGGGGTCAGGTCACAACCTTCACAGGAGCGCATGGGCAAAATGACTGCGTCACAACCTTCACAAGAGCGTGGGGGGGGGCAAGATGACTGCGTCACAACCTTCACAGGAGCACCTTGAGTGCAAGATGAATGCATCACAACCTTCACAGGAGCGCGTGGGCAAAATGACTGCGTCACAACCTTCACAGGTGCCCCTTGGGGTACTGTACGGCTTCTGCCAAATGAACTACTGGTACCATACTTTTTCAAAACACAGCCCCAGAGGTTTCTCACTCCCAGGGCGTGAAACAATGCCCCAAGAATCCGAGGCTGTATTTCTGCATTAGGGGTATGCTGAAGCAGAAAGTGGTGAAAAGGAACTAGACAGTGGGGTCAAGATCATGCGAACAAGGTTCATATCATTATTGGTGAAAGCCAAGCCCTCATCATATAAGTAGTCCCATCACCATGAGGGCGAAATGCCGCATGTGGAAATGCGAAAAGAATGTCTAGAATTAGCGTAAATTACGGTAAATCGCATGCGCATTACCTATTCAAGTAGTTTAGCAATTAAGTGATTCAAAAAGACAATGAAAGAGTTGTGGGAAGGAAGTCTAGTGGGTACATTGAAAATGGAATGTTCTTCAACGACTGAAGCACATCTTCAGCCTGTAATGTGGTAATAGGATTATTTCTCCTCGTTTTTTAGGTTTCGGCTGCAAAAAGCTGCGCAAGCAGCTTTTGCGCAGGAGAAATCTATTGAGTTACAGTATGTGGCTCTGGAATCCGCCCTCTGTTTCATTGGCTAGCTCCATAAATGGAGGATAGCCATTGGAACAGAGAGGCGTCCGTCATGGCCGGACCAGATTCGGGGGCATTCCCGAGAATTTTTGGCTTTTGGCTACGTCATGCTACGTCAGCCAAAAGCCGGGAACGCCCCCGAATCTGGTGCGGCTTGGCCGTGCTTGCTGCTGTCCTGCCTTCCTCCGTGTCCATCCTCCCGCCGTCTCCCCTCCCCTCGCTGTCCTGTGCACGTTTCCCGCCTCCCTCCCGCCGTCCGTGTCCTCTCCCGCCCCCCTCATCCTCTCCCGCCCCCTCCTGCCGTCCGTGTCCTCTCCCGCCGTTCGTGTCCTCTCCCTCCCCCCTCGTCCTCTCTCGCCTCCCTCCCGCCGTCCGTGTCCTCTTCCGCCGTTCGTGTCCTCTCCCGCCCCCCGTGTCCTCTCCCGCCGTCCGTGTCCTCTCCCTGCCCCCCCCCCGTGTCGTCGTAGGTGCTTGTTTAGAAAATGGGGTGAGTCGAGTTGAAATGCATATGGTGAGATTCCGGTAGCGTGAAAAGGGATCCTCTCTGTGGTACAGTCAATGAGTTTTGATAAAGACGCGGGGGGTGTTAAATTCCTGATGTTTTTGGGAATGGGTTACTGTGGGGGGCATCCCTGTTACCTTAAAAGTAATCCGTAGAAACTCTGTATCCATTTCGTCCGGGTTTCGCAATGGTGAGGGGTTGATGGCACTCTTTGGTCTTGTAAAGCCGATCAAAGGGAACTTGTGTGATCGCTGGTCTGAATTTTGTGGACATGAAGAACCGCCCTCCGGTAGCACGTTTTTTTTTAGTTTGACCGAGCATCTCAGCCCCTTCCGGTACGGACGGAACACTTTATTTAGCACAGGAAGGGGCTCAATGCTTTCTTCCGTTGGTTCTAGGACGGGTGGGTATTATGTGAATAGTAGGTTTGAAAATGATTATGGTCGAGAAATTCGCGTTTTAATTGAGTTAGGGATGCCGCCATCATTGTGCGCGTCGGCCTGTCCAAGAATAGTTTATGGCCGGTGGAGCCTTTTAATCGTAGGCGCTGGAGACGGTAAATGCTGGCACGCATCTTGTGGTGAGTTAGACAGTAATTAAGTTTGCAGTTAGCTCCTGCGAGATGCCCTTAATAGTGGAGCACAGCTGCCCGCACCGCGTGTGTGCGTGAGTGTGTGTTTGGGAGGTGCCGTTTCCCACAGCTCTGATCTAATTCAGACGAAACTGATTGCAATGTCCGTCTGTCTGTGTGCCTGCGGTGATCGGCTGTCTGCCTGCCTGCAGTGTCCGTGGTCCGTCTGTCTGTGTGTGTGCCTGCAGTGTCCGTCTGTCTGTGTGCGTGCAGTGTCAGCCTGTCTGTGTGTCTGCAGTGTCCGAGGTCCGTCTGTCTTTCTGTGTGCCTCCAGTGTCCGTCTATCTGTGTGCCTGCAGTCTCTGTCTGTCTGTGTGCCTGCAGTGTCTAAGGTCCGTCTTTCTGTGTGCGTGCTGCAATGTCAGCCAGTCTGTTCGTTCCCCCAGCAAAAAAAAGTGAGCAACCACTGTCAAGGCAACCACAGTGTCATGGAGCAGCCCCTCTCCTATCTGTTCCTTCCTTCAACAAATCTCGCACAGGGTGAAACGCCGAAGATGCGCCACTCCGTGCCAGCAGGAATAAGAGGACTTTGGAAACAGCAAAAAAAACTGGAGCACATTAAAACTTGGCTGCGCAGCCATGTAAGAGGCAGGGCATGTCTGCGCTTGTGCAAAGTAGTATATTATAACCAGCCACGTAAGAGGGACGATTTGCGCTTGTGCAGAGTCCACATCTCCAGACCTCACACGCGTCACCCAGCATCACAGGCACTGGTCCCGCTCGAACCCGCGCCATCTTAAACCTTTGCACCTAGGGTCTCCGTACAAACCAGAGCGCTCCACAGCCCGGGAATGAAGTGCTGTGTAAATGTCACAGTGCAGTACATGGTATAGGCCAATTCTACTACAGTACCTGCTTCAGTGCACACTTGCACTGAGAGCAACTGCTGTGCTGTGACAGCTGTGTGGGCGGATGGCTGTGAGAGCTGTGTGGGCTGTGAGAGCTGTGTGGGCTATGAGAGCTGTGAGAGCTGTGTGGGCTGTGTGGGCTGTGAGGGATGTGAGAGCTGTGTGGCCTGTGGGAGCTGTGTGGGCTGTGAGAGCTGTGAGGGCTGTGAGAGCTGTGTGGGCTGTGAGAGCTGTGTGGGCTGTGAGAGCTGTGAGAGCTGTGTGGGCTGTGAGAGCTGTGTGGGCTGTGAGGGCTGTGAGAGCTGTGTGGGCTGTGAAGGCTGTGAGAGCTGTGTGGCCTGTGAGAGCTGTGTGGCCTGTGTGGCATGTGAGAGCTGTGTGGGCTGTGAGGGCTGTGTGAGCTGTGTGGGCTGTGTGGGCTGTGAGAGCTGTGTGGGCTGTGAGAGTTGTGTGGGCTGAGAGAGCTGTGTGAGCTGTGTGGGCTGAGAGAGCTGCGTGGGCTGTGTGGGCTGAGAGAGCTGTGTGGGCTGTGAGAGCTGTTGGCAATGTAAATAACAATGCCATTTATTTATAAGTAAAAAAAAAAAAAGAAATGTCATGAGCAATGCAAATAACTAACTTTTCCAAAGGCGAAACCATTGCATTGTAAATGCTTGTTAATACAATTTCACTGAAGCAGTGTTTTGCAAGGCAATATGCAAATGTGGGCCACTTTTTTTAGCCTGCCCGGGCCGATTTTAAATCCCAATCCAACCCTGCCCTCTACCTCTAGATTGCAGATTACTCATGTGAAAATCTTGAATGAGACTCCCACTTGCACAGGGCTTCAAGAGGCAGAGTTTCGGAAAAGCTTGATGTAATGCAAGTGAAAGGGGAAGGCTCCCCCGCCCCGTCCCCCGCACTCCGGGGCGGCGCCAGTTCTTTTACCAACATTTGCGCCCGGAGCCAGGCTGTTTAGGGTCCGCCGCTGCCACCCTCCCTCCAGCGCCGAGGGCCGCAGGGCCAGCAGCGAGGGGCATGTGCCCGCTGCCTGCTGCTGCAGTCCCGTCCCCTCGCGCACGGCTCACAGGCATGTAGCGGCGGCAGAGCCGAGCAGGAACTGCCTGTTGCGCCTACAGGAGGGAGGAGCCGCCACAGCCACCCCCGACTTTCAAAGCCAGCGTTAGAGCGAGGGGAACCAGACCCGCACCTCCCCCCGCCCGGGAAATGGTAGTGCCGGAAGGGCTGCCCGACTCGGAGTCCGGCAGAACCACACCATGAGCCTGGGAGCCGCCGGGAAACTTGGTGCCGGAGATGGGCCAGACTTCTGTCTCCACCCTGTCCCAGCCCCAGGAGCGCCAAGAAGGAAGCGGTGAGTGCAGGCCGACTGGGCACTTGTGTGTTTATGTGTCCCCCCGCCCCTAGTGTAGAGCAGGTACTCTCGGAGAAGCCGGTTTGCATTTTGTGTGGATTTTGGATTGACAGTCTCTGAGGGGGATTCAGAGTGTGCATTTTACTCTTTTCCTGTCACTGGCGGGGTTGGTGTTTACAAGGCTGTCTGTGACAAGCATCGTCTGCCTCTGCTGAAAGTTTTGGGGAGTGAGTGGGACTCTCGGAGTGTACAGGGCATAAATGAACCCGGAAACCCTTGCAAACTTCGATTTGGGACTGCACACGAAAAGTGTATCGTGTATTTTCTCAGTGAAACGTAAGCAGCGCCTTTCCGCTCTACGTGGCTTTTAGGGGCTCTCTTCCTTGCTGTTTTCACCTTTCATGCTTATGGGATTTATTACAGAATTGCATAAACGGTCTTGGTTCGACCATCTCACTTTTCTTTTATGTTATGTCGACCAACGCTTTTCCATTTTCAGAAACTGATGGAAATGTGCGTCGGTGGGGTGTACAATTTTAGTATTTTTGTTTGCACCTTTAGAAAATACCCTGTGCTTTTCCTGGCTTACCCTTCCTACCAATATGATTGCAGCGGCACAGTTTGTGATCGGCGTTGACTCTTCCACCCCAGAGTTACACTCTGGAATATTGTGAGAATGATAATGCTGCCTAACTGTAAATCTCAGGCACGTAAAGATGTAATTTAGAGAATGGTCATCTGATGTGACCTACTAGAAGGGAGTGGCGTTGTCCCCTTTGAGAGCACAGACCTGTTTTGACAGCATCACTGCACACTGCCGGGACTGGGCTGTGCTCCCTTGAGAGAAGAGGTGGGCGCTGCAAACCACTTAAGAGCTTTTGACAGATCACTGAAGTGCTTTCAAAGAAGAAAGCGCATTCAACACAAACGAAAGGATGTAAACAGTGGTCGCATGCGACTAATGAGCATCAATTATTTATTAGAGTGCTGGAAAGATGCCTTTTCGCCTGTGTAATTGTTTCACTAAGATACAACAGCCAGGGGACCCAATTTCCAGTCTTGTGTACTTATTTGTGAAACCAATGCATTCTGGTAGTTGCAGTATTAGTTCCCTGACCAATGCCAAACAGTTATGCACCTTAATACAAAATGCATGTATTATCCATTTTTAGTAAGGTAACGCCCATTCAGACCAAAACACATTTTTTTTAACAACCCTACTACAAAATCACGACTAATCAATCTATAATCTACCATCAAATTGTATCCTAAATCATCATGGTATTTTGAAATTTGACCTCACATACAAAAGAGGTTCAGAGACTTCTAACTTCATTCTCCAGAAGAAAATCTGTAACGGGTATGACTACTACAGAGCAACTTTTCGGCAGTCACATTGATCAATGCTATAGATTACTTTAGATATTCAAAAAGTTTTTCTCGTGTTTATGTAGTTCTCAGAGTTGTTTCTGCAATAAACAGATGGCTGTGCAATCAATTACACAGGTAAACTTCTTATTTTGTGAATTTGGGATTCCACTGTTATTGTGATTCTAACCGCTTGATTGCCAGGCAACATAGCACCTCATTCTGCAGTATTATCTCTCACATTTACTGCTCTTAATTTATTTTTGGTAATACTTACTTTCAGAAATCGTACAAAGGATCGTCATAGGTATCAGCAGGTTAATCTAACAAGGCTTCATGTCGTCTTTATTAATATGTAAAACATTTATCTGACGATTCAAGAATATCAGCAACTGGCACTAAGTTAGTGCTCATTTGTTGATTCACGCTGCTTTAGGTTCTCTACACTAGTTATTCACTTACCTTATTGTGAAGGGTCTCACCTAACAAGTGGCGGGTTAATAACCAATTTAGAGCAAAGCAGCTGACATCACACGCTTTTTTTTTTTACTATATATACACAGAGGAGAGGTTCCCTGTCAGACTTTCACTGATGCAGACAAAATAGAGAAGGGCGTGCACTGCTTTAAAATTATGGTATTCCTTCTCACCAATAAACACAGAATTCTGTAGAAGATGGTAGACTCTTTGCTCGACATTATTGGAAATCTGATGTGGTGCATAGACACTTAAAATATATTTCTTATTTATCTGAAATGACACCATAAGTAGAGGAGCCTCTGTAGAGAGTCATCTCGAATTAGTAACTGCAAGTTAAAGAAAAATCTTGGAATCTGGGCCCGTTACTAGGTGGACCATTGCTGCCGAAGCCTCAGTTATCTCAGTGCAAGGCCATTGGTCATAGTTTAATTGGCAGTTGAACAATTTTTATATTCATTATTTTGTCTCAAGTTTAAAATGTTTATTGTTCCTCTTTCCAACTATAAATTAAAAAAATAGAATAAATGAAGTGCTAGCTAAGAGCAGGTGTCAATCAAAGGTGACACACTATAATTCACAGTGGCATATCATTTATTCGTGCAGACAATATCCTGCCTGTAGTGTCAGTTAGTTCTGCTTATGGGTCAATTGAGGTCAAAAGTATCCCTATCAACAGGTCCACACTCCCAGTCCTACCTCCCGCTTCATGAGTTCTGTACCTTGAACATTAGATGGGAGGGTAGGAGAGGTTTTTTATGTATACACTCCATTCTAACATGACATTTGCTACTTTATGATCGTATGGACCAATTTAATTCTTATCTTTTCGCCTTTGCCCATTCTTCAGTATCTTTAGTCCATCCCGCAATTGGTGGGGGTACTTGGCTCAGTCAGTGTAAATTTATTCTAATTTTAGCCAACAACAGAGTGAGAGCTGATGATTTTTTCGCTTCTTAATTTTGATTTTAAAAGGAGATATGGCCAACAAACATGCACTCTTAGAAAATTAGTCAGTTGTTCTGTCATTTAAATATCTGTCTGACATCACTGACCAATATGACGTATGCAGGTGACCCCCGTCATATGGAAGAATGTCACCCTCCTCATATTATATTTTGGGCGTTTGCCTAGCCTTGAAGGTATATCCAGTGGAACGTAATGGGTGTAATGTGTTTGTGAAGGAATTTGTTTCAAGCAGTGTTTAGAATTGCTGGTTTGATTTCTTAATGTGCAGTAGGACTAACTCTTTGTGTTCCTCTGTGTAGTCCTATCCCAATTTGCTTCTCACCAACATTAAATATACTTTTCTAAGGCAGGTACTTGCATAGTGTCTGATACTCTTGTAATTGATTGTCCATTTGGACATTGTCAAATATAGCATGTTGCAGGTGTGTTTGATGGCTGTGGAACCTGCAGATAAGTGTGCCACAGTCGATGAAAACCTTGGGTATTTTGCTGTATTATGGAAATTGTCCCTGTTCCACCTAAAACAACATTCTAAAAGCCTTCAGGTGTCAAAAAAGTGTTTGTTTATGGGTCTCCCATCATTGTGCATCCATCCCCTACCTATCTCGACAAAGCCTTGTTAGTTTCTGAGGGTCATTAGCAGTCTATTAGGGAAAGTCAAGTAAACCCTGTATATTCTAGGGAAGTAGGACCCTTTATAAGCTGAACAGGAAAATCTTTGAACATATACACTGCCAATTTTTTATGGGACAGTGGAGCTCCACCTCTCAGATAATCTGCATGTTAGAAGGCTTGCAATAAAGTGATGACTAGTGAAAAAAAAAAAAAATGAAGCACCTATGTGGAGCCGGGAAAGGAGTTGTCCTTGCGAATAGATGAGGCAATATGACTCTGAAGATAAGATCGAACCAGCATTTCAAATGACAGTTAATAAATAAGGACTGACTGAAAAAGGATTGATATCAGTAAATTGGAATAATCACGAAGGTTTACTAAAATGCAATTCAGAAGGCAAAAATATAGTCAGTCCAAATAAGTTAGTTAGGACATGGAAATAAATTGCCATGTAGGCTCTGAGCATTTAAAATACAGGCAGCATTGAGTAAAATCTAAAAAATAGACTAAGCCAAAAGTGTGCAGTAAATCAATAGAGAAAGCGGTGACATTCCTAGTTGAGACTCAAAGAAGTCCATCTCACTCCCAAAATTCTAGCCTTTTGTAATAAATGTTAGAATGTAGAGCAATATAAATCGCAGTCAGCATGAGATGAGCAAATGTAACAGTACATTGTCAAATCGCAGAACCGCATTATTTTTTTTGGAGGGGGGGATATTTTAGCTTTTTTCATGCCATAACGTACATAGCAAACAAAGCACATGTGGCCCACCCACAACAATCCCTCCATTCCCACACTGCCAAACCCGACCTTCTTCCTCCTCCCCCAGATGATCCAGTTGGGGATTATGCACACTAGTGACCCCAGTGCGTGGGTCGCTCGTCTTCACGTTCCAGCACCCAGTGGGGGAGGGAGTCAATGTGGCGCTTCATCTGCCGGAACATTAGCTGCCTTCTCCTGCAGTCCATGATACACACTCTCCATGGTCCCCACACCATGTCGAATTGTTTGAGGCAGCCATGACTTTCGTATACCACTCTCCCGCCTCCATACACCTGTTCTTCCCCCTCACCACATGATTCTCGTTGGCACCTGTGCCTGCCTCCAAATTCTGACTAGATCCCTTTTGTGCCACAGGAAAACCCAGAGTACAAAAGAGCAGTGTCTTTTGGGGAATGCCAATGTATTTGGGTATACCTCAGGCTCTCCCCTGGACCCCTGTCCCCGTAAGGTGCTTAAAACCTGCCGGGAAGCTGTTATTCCCTATCTTATGGAGGTCATGAACCTTGCCATTTCCCAGGGAGCTTTTCCCTCTGTATGAAAGACAGCGATTGTGAAGCCTTTATTAAAGAAACCCTCCCTTGATCCGGGCGAGTTGAAACATTTTCGACCCATTTCCCTACTGCCTGCCCCTGCTAAGATGCTGGAGGCTCATTTAAATCGCCATCTCAGCACCTACTTAAAAGACCATTATCTTCTTGACAGATCGCAACATGGCTTCAGGAGATATCATAGTACGGAGACTGCCCTTACGGCAGTCTTTTATAACATCCGTACCCAGGTTGATTCTGGCCGTACTACTCTCCTGATTCTGCTGGACTTTACCGCGGCCTTCGACACACTGTCTCCCCATATACTGGTTTCCAGATTGGGAGAGATAGGTGTCGAGGGTCCGGCCTTGAGTCTCCTTGCCTCCTTCCGGTGTGACAAGGAACAGAGAGTGAAGATGGGCCAGTTTCTTTCTCCCCCCCCCCCAAACCTTTGCACTGTGGGGTCCCTCAGGGCTCCTCCTTAAGCCCTACGCTTTTTAGCATTTATGTGGCCCCCCTTGCAAGTGTGGTGAGATCTTTCGGGCTATTGGTGTTGTCCTATGCGAATGACACCCAAATTATGGTTTCTATCACACATACGGTAAGGGACTGTGCCCTCAACTTCAGGAATTGTACGGAGGCTGTCTCTCAGTGGATGGTAGAGAACTTCCTGAAGTTAAATGGAGAGAAGACAGAGGTCCTGATCTTTAGGAAGGATCAGGAAATCTGGTCGAGTGAGTGGTGGCCCTCCGTGCTCGGGAATTTTCCTCGTCTAGACACCCATGGGAAAAACCTGGGTGTGCTAGTGGACACTGCCCTCTCTTTAGATCTTCAGGTAAACAGGATGGTCTCTACCTGCTTCGGTATCATCTCCCACTATCTATCCACCCGATGCACGTAAGCAGGCCACTGTGGCATTAGTGTCCTTTAGACTGGACTATTGCAATGCCCTTTATATGGGCATTAACAAGGGCCTTATACACCGGCTCCAGTTGGCACTAAACGCGGCAGCAAGATTAGTACTGAATCTCCCGAGATACAGTTCTGCCAAGGCCGCGCTTAGGAGCCTCCATTGGCTTCCGATGGATCGCAGGATTACTTTTAAAATCCTATGTCTGACCCATGAAGCCCTCTACAATGCTGGCGCAGAAAACATCAAGTCGCTTGTCCAGCATTATGCCCCCAGCAGACCCCTTCGATCCGCTCACAAAAAAGTACTCGTGGTCCCTAAGCGGCAGAGGGCCAGATGGGGGGGGGGTAGAGCCTTCTCCACGGTTGCGCCCAAATTGGGGCACTCTCGCCCTGTAGAGATCTCTGGCCAGGCCTCTCTCTCCTTTTATTTCGCAAGGCCTTAAAAACCTGTCTCTTTCCCTTACATTCCTTCTTTAGCTCTATTCCTTTCCGTGTTCCGTTCCTTTCTCCGCACCAGCGTCTTGATGCCCTTGGGCTAAGTCTGCGCTTAACAAGATTACATTCATTCATTCACACCCAGTATGATCAATTGGCGTGTTTTGGGTAGGTCCACTCACAGTTTCTGCGATTATCTCCTCCCATTAGGTCCTCACCTCTGGGCAGTTCAAAGCGTGTGTAAGAAGTAGCCGTCATCTGTCTTGCAATGAAGGCAGGTGGGGCTGTGAGCTCTTCCCATCTTATACACCCGGGATCCATTGTAGGAGGCCCTGTGGAGTATATTGAACTGAATCAACCGCAAGCATGCTCAATAGCAACCTCTCTGGGATGCATTAGGATGCCTCCTAGTCTAAGTCCTTTAGGGATCCCACATCAGCCTCCCCTTTACTCTGAGTTTCCCCAAGTTATCAGGTGTATTAAGTATGGTTTGATACAGTTGGGATATAGCTTTGATGGGCAGCACGCCCCAGAGAACCCACGAGGCTACTGGGCTGTGTTCCAGAAGGTCTGTTCCCAGGATCCCCTCTGCTCTCAAGGCATGCAGTAATTGCGTGTATTTAAACTGTTGGGTGGGTGCCAGAGCATATTCCTGATGTAGTGTCTCAAACAGCTTGATGTCCCCCCTCCCTATCCAGCCCATCCCCCATCTTGTCACTCCCGATCCATTCCCAACATTGAAAGCCTATGAACTTACTTGTCTCTGTCAGCAGGGTACCCTTGCATAGTGGGTCTGCCAGGGTGATTTTCCTTTTCCATCCCAGGGCCGCAGTGGTCTCATCCCAGGACCTTAAAGTAACCTGAGTTGGCTGAGGCAGGCATCTCCTCGCCTATCTTCTGTAGACCTAATGAAGGAATGCTCGTTGTCGCATTGCTGCTCTCTCGATCCTATAGGCCGGTTCGGCATGCGAACTGTGCCCCCACTCATTAATAACAATATAAGTGTGGCGCCCTGTTGTATGTCCGGATGCCTGGCAGTGCCAATCTCCCATTGTAGACTGTCCTCTACAACTTCGGTAGAGCCATTCTTGGGGTACCCCATCCCAGAAAAATGTGCAGCGCGTGTAATCAAGTTGTTTGAAATATTTCATGGGTATCTGGAACGGGGTGTTCTGTAGTACATGGATCAGCTTTGCCTATTATCTTTAGGGGTAGTTTACAGTACAGCATTATTAAACGTCCTATATTACCCCATCCTCCTACATGAATACTAATAAGTAAGTACACCTCTGACCTAATGTCATCGGAGGTGTCGGAACAAATCTGGTTTCCGGTGGCGGCTCGCAGCAAATATGGCAAAAATCAAGGCCCGTGATCTGCGTGGTAAGAAGAAGGAAGACCTTCTGAAGCAGCTTGATGACCTCCAGGTCGAATTGTCGCAGCTCCGGGTTGCTAAAGTGACTGGTGGAGCTGCATTCAAGCTGTCCAAGATCCAGGTTGTCCGAAATTCCATTGCCAGAGTCCTCACAATCATCAACCAGACACAGAAGGAAAACCTGCGAAAATTTTACAAAGACAAATGGTACAAGCCCCTTGATTTGAGGCCCAGGAAGACTCGTGGTTTGCGCCGCAGACTCAACAAATACGAAGAGGGGTTGAAGACCAGCAAACAAGTCCGAAAAGAACGTCTATACCCAACGCGCAAGTTTGCTGTGAAAGCTTAAATGTGTTGTACAAAATAAAAGCTATATGGTTGGTTACATAAACAATGAAAAGACTTAAGAATGAACAGCCTACAGTGAGCAAGCCACACAAGCCTTGAAAAGCATCTGAAGGCCTTCTTTGGAGTTCTTTAAGAACAGCATGTCATCACAAAACGGGGCACATTTTGCTGTGTGCAGTGTCCATGAGAAATAAAAGCCCACAATGAATAATGAAAGCAACCCTACAAATTCAAGACAGAGTTGAGGTCTAGTGGAGGCCTAATGTGGTTTATGCTTGAAAAACATAGTTCAGTACATCACAGCATTATTGTTTCATTTGCAACAGGATTCATGTTAATTCTAATCAGAAAGTAGCTATAACAGGACCAGCTTGTTTTATTGAGTCTCAGTTGGCGGATATAGTAATAGGCAAATGTGGCTGCCATACACTCTGTTTCTTACAGGTAAAATACATAGGTGACTCATTGCCATCAACAAGACATAACAGCCTCTCTGAATTCTTAGCAAGCGGACAGTGCATCGCGGACACACCTTGTAAGTTCTAACCTTGGATGGGGACAGTACATGATGACGTTACAGGCACCAGCATTAAACCCAACAGCCTCCAGAATAAGAACCATAACCAAACCAATATTCCCTCCTACACCAAGGACACAAAACCAAGAACACACAAAGGAGACCGAACTTCAATTGAATCCACACTTCCTCTCGGTGTGCGATCCCATACTCAAAAAGGTTCAAATCACTGTCCTCCTAGCTCCCCTCATGCTACTTAAAATGCCTCATGCTGCTGCTGGCCAGGAGATGGCTGTGACTGCTACCAGAGATAAGCTGACTGTTTGTTGAGAGCCTTAGTCCAATCCTTTGCATCTCATATCTCTCCTTGGTTAACTGACCAATCGATGTCTCAAAACATCTTCTCGCACTGCAACCGTATCATCTGGGGATGGCATGTCATTCATTCTGCGGGCTCTCATCCTCTGATGTAGGTAATTCATGTCTTCTGAACGGATAGCCGACACACTGAGATGGAGATTTTAGGTCTCTCTTTATCGGCACTTACCAAGGTGGCCGCTTCACTCTCGCCAGGACTTACTCTAAGCGACGCTGATTTCTATTCCTTAAACCAGGAGCGGCCCAGGCCGGGCCTACTGGATTCTCGGCCTCATCACACCATCCTTCTTACATCTGAATCGCCCTGACGAAGTTCATTCCTTGAACAAAACGCGTTGGCTGATGTATTTTATTAACCACATGGATTATCAAAAATAAAGATTGATACAACGAAGACACTGATCAAGCTTCTTTATTGACGAAACACCTTCCTGGGAGTGCACCGCTCCACTTTCTTCACAATTCATGTCTTCGTCGCCATCTCTGAGGTCGGCCTGTGTCCTACATGTTGTCATCGTGAATTCCCATGAGTTGTTTGGCTTTTTGGAGAAACCTTATGATAGTCCTTTTCCCTTACCAGGGAGATATTGAGGAAGACAGCTTACCAGGGAGATATTGAGGCAGACAGGTCACGCCAGTAGTATGACACCATTTGCCTGCGTAGAAAATCTGTGATGGGTTTAAAGGCTTTTCTTTGGTTCAACATGGTGGGCATGCATCTTGAACAGCGGCAATTTGGTACCACGGAACGGGCATTTATGTAAAAAAACAGTAACCTTCTATTGTGCGTAAGACATAATTTCTTCTTTTACATGATAGAAATAAACACTTGTGTGAATGTCAGGAAGGGCTTTTCAATCTGGCCCTCCACGCCCACTCAGTGAATACAGTTCAGGTGTATCGAAGCACGTCAGGTGTGTATCTGACATGGTGTAGCTTGGCCTTGTGGCTTTTGCAACACAAGCCCCAATCGGATAATGTAATGACAAGATTCTGGTTATAATTCTGGCTTGACAATAGGCCTTAGCACAAAAGCTACTGCTGCGATATAGGGTGTAAACAGCAGTGGCATTTTTGGGCATATGTCTTAAAATTGATGTCTACATGTTTATACACTGGAGGGTTGGACTGCTGCACCCAGCTTCTTGCCAAACCTTTCTCCCAACCTCCCATGTGTCCAGACCCCGCAGCTTATGATCTTTGGCCATATGCTTTGTAGCTAGGCTCGGCTTATGGTCCTGCACTACAACCCAACTGCTCATGTTTCCAGGCTGCTGTGCACAGCCATAGAGATTGTGTAGTTACAGCTACGCCACAGTTTGCATTCATGTGGGTGGCGGAGGCAAATATTATACAGATTTTTAGGCAGAACTATAGTGCTATGTATAACAACGGGTCCGAAAAAATGAAGCCATCTATACAACTATGTGCTGTTGATAGGATACAATCCCTGAATCCAAGGTATTCATGGTGAAAAATATGTTCCCATCAGATACCCGTCCTGTACCGCCCTACATCATTTGGGATCCTTCACCCGAAGGAAGTGGAAACAAGTCCACTGTGGATTAGGTAGATTGTGTCCTAATCGTATTTGAAGGATGCAGTGATGTCTAAATGAAAACTATGTGTTGGTATCAGGGGGCAAAAATAGTTAGCAGTGCAAAAAGTGCTATACGTAGCGTGTGATCAAGTGAGTTAATATTGGGTTGTGGGAGTGGAAAGAAGAATTTTAATAAGATCCTACCCGCACCCAAGGTTAAAAAACAGTGCAAAGTAGTGTTAACAAATAACTACTTAGGTCTAATCTAGGTCGACATGTTTCTGCAGTTTTGAAGGCTCACAAGATACCTATCTGCTTCATCAGGACCTTAACAATGGTATGCTACTGCTGATAAATGTGTATTAAGTGATCAAAATCATATCACCCACAATCTGGGGAATGAGCTCTCCACCTCACCCGGCTACAGCTCAGGTACAAATGGAGAACCGCTCTGTGTGTCGGTACTCCTCGCCTTCGTCTAGGCTGTCGATGGGACATATAGAAATATAATTAGTGAATTTTATTCTTATGATCTTTGTCATTTTGGTTAATTATTTGAGGCTTCCCTAGAGAGTACAATGTGTTAAAAGAAAAATCCTTTTGCCAACCTCTTTTTAAGGCTCCAACTGACTTATAACACTGGTGTTCTTTTCATACACGTACTTAACTATACTGTGTACAGGACCTACTGCACTACACTTCACGGTCAGCATGAGGAAACCAGTGGGAATGACTGGATCACAATTTAGGAAAACTGTTTCAGTGGAACATAGTTTTTGGGTCCATGAAACTTTTTTTTATTTTTGTTCAGAACATTCTGAAGAAGGGAAAGAGACTCCAACATATTTTATGGTGTTTAAAAAAATAACTTAAAGTTTGAAGACTCGCAAGCAGGGCTTTATTTGTAAAAGAATTAGTACCCGGGCCTAAAGTTAATTCCTGAGGCCTGCTGCCGAATTTTAGGGTTGCTGAATACCATTCCTCAACCCTCTTTAATCCAGGTCCGTAGTACAGCCCCCTTATTTCACTTGCAATTTCATTTTCTTCCATGATTTTTCCCCATCTAACTATTATTCTCTACTCTTTCTTTCCTTTTCTGCAACTTTCTCTCTTTTTGGATCAAAGTCAGTTGATGAAAAATAAGTCCCAGTGTCCAAATATGAGTGCCAGTGGGCCCCACCAGCTCTTCAAATTGTCTAATGCCCTGTTTGATTCTGTTCTTCGTTTTCCAGAGTGCTTAGATTGGGACTCTTTAACATGCTTCATTGGATGGTTTGCCTACGGGTTCACTCTCGATTGGAAAAACGGAAAAATATTATGCATGGAAGTATTTAATGGCCTAATGTGCTAGAGACAACCAAGGCACAGATTTTAGTGGATGGCCCGTGGTAATGCCTGTGGAACCCTCTGCGGGTTACTTCATGCTACCATTACACTACAACATACACGCAACATAGATAAGTAAGGAGATCGGCTTTTCGTTAGCCTCTTTGGTGTTTGACTGTCCTAAACGTCATGTCATATTTCTAAAATTCATGAACCAAGAGAACAAATTACCATTTTAGCCAGCTCTTCTGGTCCGCAAATTAAGTTGAGGGGGCGTGTCTTCAGCCAGTAAATTTCTTCCATTTCACATTGTATGAATAGATGCATATTTGCACAGTTCATACTTGTCTATGCAGATCATAATCCCTATGAAAATGAATTACATTTGTGACAGATACTGGCAGCATTGTTTAATCGTGATTTTAATTGATCTCTTTGAGAAATGCAACAAAGAAATGAGCAAATGTTGAATAAATGAACCTTCAATAGATGTGTGGGCACTCAAGAAGGCCAAAAAATTAAAGTTCTCTATGACCGACAGGGAAAAAAGTAACTCATCTGAGGTGTTGATAATGAACATACTGGGAGTAAAAGGATTGATTAGAATTTTTAATGGTATGAGATTTATATATCCTCATTAAAATTGGTTCCTAAATGTGGTTTAAATGTGGCTTGGTTTTAAAATCCATTAAATGTGTTGGATGGGAGTTAAGAATTCTGTCAAATGCATTACGTTTTGTGGTTTGTTGAGGTGAACGCTGTTGTGAGCACAATGATATCCAACTATATGACACATGCAGTTTTCTGTCTTGTGTTGCGTTGAATTTCGTGTGATAATTCCTGTTGGAAAATGCTGATGTGGAACTCTGTTATACGCCTTATATGTACTGTGTTGGGTTCATGTGTGGTGTCCGGTCTAATCTTTTCTGTTCGATGCCAGATGGTTTGGTGGAAGCTTTGCAGGCAGAATTAGTTAATTACACAGCCTTGGTTACTACTTGCGCTAAGTCGTGAGTGGAAACAGTGAGTACGGTGTGAGAAGTTGGCCTGTTATGTGATGTCCACTATTCTAGTGGGCACCCTGTATCAGTCCAAACAACCCTTATGGTGATGGTTGTAAAGTCAACCTTATAGACCAGCTATCCTAGTGGTAGCATGGACAAAGCAGTCTTAGGCTAAACTCAAGAGGGCATGTGAGGACACCACACAGGTTATATATAAAATATATATGTATTTATTACTAACCCAACCCCTCTGAACTCTTTGTGAGGTCAGAGGCACAAGCACATAACAAGACACTTAATTATCATACAATAAGTTGCACAATATACAGTAGAGCCCTAGGGGCACGTAAAACCATATACTAAAATAATGGTATAAGAACCACGTCACGAACAAGGAATAGGCCTAGGGCCTAGGGAATCGGTGGGGCTATGCTGTACTACCAAAGGTTAGGAAGCAGAAGGCCCATGGGAAGCGTGTACAGTGCCTTAACACACACGCGAGTTACCATAGGGATACAATGGGAACAAAAGAATTGGAAACTAGTTCTTTTAGGACACTTCCGGATGGACTAGGAGAAAGCCACTGAAAACTAGGACACTAGGATAGTCAATACCCACAAGAGCAAGAGTATTCGCGTTACCTCGCCCACAGGAGCCGGGTGCATAGGTGTCAAAGTGTGTCGGGTTTTGGTGCTGAATCCTATGGAGACCTGTGAAAAGATGCTGCAGGCGACCAGGAGAGAAGTGTCCGGTTGGATCCAAGGGCGGATCGAGGATGAAGAGTACCTGAAAGCAGAGGGGACAGAGTCTGGGTCACTAGCCAGTGACCAGGAAGGAACCAGGCGATGTCGTGAAGCTTGTCTCTGCAGCCACGTGGACCAGGAGGTGTTGAGGACGACCAGGAGCTGGGCACGGACTGTCCCACGAAGGATCTCCCTGTCGGCTGTGTTGGCTTCCGGATTGGAGTCAACAAGCCTTGACAAAGGCAACAAAAGCAGGAATCAAAGATGGCTTCTGTTGCAGACCAGCAAGGTCTGGGGGGCTTCTCCTTTTCAGGGAAGCAAGGGCCAGCCTGGAGCAACCAGGCCAGTGGTGTAGATTCGAAGGTTCGTCGTCACAGAAGCCACTAGCCAACGGGCAAGTGACCGGACAGATGCGTCGAGCACAAAAACCCTAGCAGGCCCCACGCGGCACTCGTGGAATATGGAGGGCTGTGCGCCGGTGTAGAAGGTGCTCGGGGCTGGGGCTTCTCAATCCCCAATGCACAACTTCGAGGGTGCCTCGGAAGCAGCACAAGTAGCAAGGTGCAGGTTTTTCAAGATGGCAAGTCCCACGTCTCTCGTCGCCTCCACGGGTCTCAGCTTTGCTGTGGCTGTGGATCGGGCTCAAAGAAGTCTGGAAGTATGGTTCTTGTCGGGCTCTGTGCTCGGGCTCCGTTGGGAGCGTCGACAAAGCAAACCGCAGATTGCTGGATGGTGCCTGTTTGCACAGGGTGGTCACTCCTTGACCACAAGGGAGATTCTTCAGTCTTCTAGTTTCAAATAGATTGTCGAAGGTCCAGAGTTTTGTTTCAAGTTTCAATTCAGGATAATCTAAAGTCTCTAGACTCAGCTCCTACCTTTTATACCAATCAAAGGGGCTGGATTACCTGCTAGGTCCCTCCTATGGGTGGGACCAGGGTTACACCCCTTTCCCTTTGTCCAGATTCACACCAGAGCTGGGGCTGGAGTGCCCCAGCATCTGGTTTCAACCGGACTATGCATGGAGCACCTTGTGTGCCCCAGGCAGTGTCTCATTTCATTCAGCCCTCCCTGCCCCAATACACTATGGCCTGTCTGGAGTGGTACTAGCACTTCCGAAGACAGGAAACCTATTGTCCAAGCCTCCCTCGCTGGAAGGACCCCCAGCAGCAGGAGGTCAGACCTGTGTCTGTGGCAGCAGCATCCATTTTGTGATGCTGAGGCTCTGGTTAACTTTAACCAGGATTACTAGGAACAACATGTCTTCTCCCTCTAGAAGGGTGGAATGCTACCCCAGTCTCCAGAACTGGCGAGGGGATAGTATTCCAAAGCGTATGACACCTTACACGACATGTTTTGATAAAGCCAAACCAAAGTTAGCATTCAACCGCGAGGATGATAATGCACTTAAGAGTATATGGTATGGCTATATCATAGAACAGCTATAAGGACATGGTTCCGAAAGCTGCAGAGAGGCTCAGCTCATGCTAGAGCACCATCTCACATAAAACCAAGCTCTCTGCCTCCAGGATTGTTAAGACCTGCCATAGGAGTGACTTATAGGTGTCTATACATAAGGTTAGATACAGGTATACTATATCTAAAGCAAAGGTTGATTACACCATCTTGCACCAGCTGAGTGATCAGCCAGTTGTGTCAATTTAGATGGCCAGCCAGGGGTGGCATAATACATGCTGCAGCCCCTGGTAGGCCTTGGATGCACCTATGCCCTGGGTACCTATGGTACACTATACAGGAGCTCATAAGGTGACCCAATGTCCAATTGGAGATGTACCTAAAGTACATGGAGTCCATTTTACAGTGAGAGCAGATAGCATAAGGCCCTGATTAGCAGGATCCCAGGCCAACTAAGTCGAAAACCATCTAAACACTAGGCAAACAGTTAGGGTAACCATATAGTCAGATGTCCACCTTCCTACACACGGTAGCAGCTACATCAGGAGGGAGGTAATGTTGTTAGTATCAAAATTGGTTAATTTGTTTAAAGTAGTAAATTTGCGTTTGATGCAATGTATTACAGTAGAAAATGTGATTGTTTTAGGAACCTTCTGATTTATTATCTTAAAGCATGTTCAGCCACCTTTATTGGAATGCCGAACATTCATGTGGTAAATTCTCCTGCTTTATTTGTGTTTAAATTGAATCCACTCCAAGCGAATAAGGTCTCTGCAATTGATATGGTTCCTCCCGTACTTTGTTGACAAATCAGGCGCAGGGCTGGCATGGAGGACTTCGAGGGCCTGAGTCACAAAGTGTTTTATATTGATTGTGTGGTACCCTTGACTTAAATGCCTTTTACAGCTGATTATCGAGGCGGTCAGGCTCACTAGGCATTGTGCATGGAGTCGTGTCCAAGAGTGAGACATCTTTATTGACAGAGACTGCGAATATTCAAGTCCTACTCAAGGAAATTAATTAGTAGGTCACAAGGTGGCCTGGATTAAGACATACACCTAGAAAATGGTTAGTAGATCTTTGTTGGGTATTCAGGTGTAACACACTTATGTCTTGAGAGAGACACTTTCAGAAAAAGCTTTCTATGTCTGTCAGCTGAGCGGTCTTGTTACTTACGGCAGCTTCACGACAAAAGGTGTGTTTTCATACTTCTCCCCGCGAGGCCGCATTCTTAGTTTGGCGCCAGGGCCTGACCGTGTTGAAAGCTTTGATTTCTCGCTGCATCGCATTACTGCGTGCCTTTGGCGAGAGCAAGAGCACGGAACTCTTGTATCTGTGCAAGAACTTTTTTTTCACAGTAATTATGCACCGCCCTTCAAAGGAAAACATCATTATACGGAGAAGGAACAGTGCGCTGGCATGTGCCCAGAGAGCCAATTGTATCCACCCCGAATGTTAATCTAGAAGTGCTTTTCTGCATCGTATATTGTACCCAATTATCCAAATAAGACAATCGTGGGTTGAATATCAAGCACAGTAAAATAACTGTGCTCGGATGGGGCAAAAAGGGTTGTTACCGAACGCGCACTCATTTTAGTGTCGTCATGGCAGATAAACGAGGTTGTCTGGCTGCAGAAGCACAAGGTCGCCCATTGACCTCATTTACATCTGACACTAAATGAGCCTTAAAGAGCCAGCACACTAAACAAGCATTTACAATGCAATGGTCTCGGCATTATTAAAGGTAGAGCTATTGGCATTGCTCATGACATTTTTTTCCATTTTTTTTAACAAACATAAATAAATGGTATTGTCATTTACAATGGCAATAGGTGAGCATTAGAGAGTAGTAGAGAGTATTCGCGGACACAGAACCACACACACACAGACAGAGCCGTGCACACACACACACAGACAGACCCGCGCACACACACACACACAGACAGACCCGCGCACACACACACACACACACACACACACACACACACACAGACAGAGCTACGCACACACACACAGACAGAGCTACGCACGCACACACACAGACAGAGCCACGCACACACACAGACAGAGCCACACACACAGACAGAGCCACGCACACACACACAGACAGAGCCACGCGCACACACAGACAGAGCCACGCGCACACACAGAGCCATGCACACACACAGAGCCATGCACACACACACACACACACACAGACAGAGCCACAGGCATACACAGACAGACACACACACACACACACACACACACACACACACACACACATACAGAGCCACCCACACCACAAAGGTAATGCTGTCCATGCCCCGCTACACCTAGTGCTTACGTAAACTTTGACAGTCTGTTTGAGAATACCCTCAGTACCTGCTGAGACCCCGTGACCTCCAATGTCCCTCCAGCACAAACACTGCCTCGTCGTACCCACCATAGGAGCTGAATGGCCACCAGTACCCGCCAGCAGCCGCCTAACCACACCCGTCCCATGCACACCCTGATCTGGTTCACACACGGTGTTTGTGCACGGTTCACAAGGTTTGTTATTCACCGCGGTGATGTCATCCGACCGTCAGCTGGTTTACCCGTGAAGCCATTCTACCCTCAACTGAATGTCTCCTGGCCAGTAGTGCCAGCTACACTACTATAAACAATAGCGCAGTTAGCTGCCTATTAGTCAAAGTGCCTGCTGCACTGTCATGAACACAAGTGCCTGTTTCGCGATCATAAACAAACACTGGTGGCTCCTCCTAGACACTGACCGCCAAGAACTGTTGCCCCCCCCGCCCCTTTGACTATGAACTCTCTCTGCTCTGCTTCCCAGCTCCCTGCCATTTACCACCCGTGACTGCTCTGTCAAAGAGCGCCTGCCTATCTGACCACTCAAGCCAAAATCATCAGTTGTCTCACCGCTGCCGGATGTCTTCCCCAGTTTTCTGCCGCTCCGACTACGAGCGACTGCTCCCACCGCCCAAAGTGCCCACATTCTGCTTCTTAGGTCCGTCCGTAGCGCCCCGCCTGCTTCAACACAGGTACACGGTCTCCCTCCACACTTGCCTACTCTGGGCAGCTCTGCCCGCTCAGTGCTTCCTCGGGCCACAACCGGTGCCCAATGCCTGCTACCTTTACTGCCCCTGCAATGCCCGAACATACCCTCTCTGACCAGCAGTAATTGATCCCTGCCTCTGCCTGATTAAGTGCCCTTCTCTGTCCACTAGCCACCCCCTGCTTCTCTGATCACTAAAGTGCAGCACTCTCTCCACCAGCAACAACCCCACTGCTTCGCCGATCACTCAAGTGCCTCACCATGTCCACGCTGCCTCTCTGATCGAACAAATACCCCACTCTGTCCGCCAGCCACCACGAGCCGAGCCACCCCACCCCCCCCTCTGATCACACGCGTGGCCCACTGTCCGCCAGCGACCACCCCCTGTGGCTCGGATCACACAAGTGCCCCATCGCTCCCTATCCACCAGCCATTCCCCCATGCATCTGTACATTTAAGTGTCCCACTCTCCACCAGCAACTACCCCTGCCTCTTATTCACACAATTGCCACACTCTGCCTATCAGCCATTGCCCTGCCTCTCTGAGCACACAACTGCCCCACTCTGCCTATCAACCCCCCCCTGCCTCTCTGATCACAAGGTTGCCTGCTCTCTGCCCGTCCGTTCTGCCCCGCCTGCCCCTACGTGCTCGCAAGGCCAGAACTGATATATGAGAAAAAACACCACATCTTACGAATAGAAACAAGATACTACAGTTCCAAAGTTCTGCTGAGGCATGTATCGCCAGTGTCCAGGGGTGGCACTGCCTGTGCCAGCAGCGGGGCCCTGGGGTCCGACAGAGGGCAGCAGAGCCCGCTCACAGCAACCTTACCTCGCTCTGGGATCGTGGCGGCCGGGGGCAGAGGCGCTGTGTGCTGGCCCGGCCCGTCCGTGGGGCTGGAGACGGGCTGCTCCCGAGGCGAGAGCCGAGGGCGGGAGAGGCGTGGACCGGGAGGTGCTTCCTTCCACCGACCCCTGCAGCACTTTGTATTCCTGGGAGCGGGGCTCCGCCGAAGAGGAGCAAAGAAAGCAGCAGCAACGCCAAGAAAACAGTCCGGCCCGCAGCGGTGGAGACGGGGAGCTGAGCTGCTGGGACGGGCGGTGGCTCGGAATGCCCTGGCTGCAGGGCTCGGGCGGAGCTGGGCGCTGCCGAGGGTTGAGCCCGGGACGATGAGGCTGGAGGCGGCTGTGCGGTGTCTCGGAGCGGTGGCGGTGCGGACGGGCTGCGCTGCGTTGTACCTCCGGAGTTTCTTCTTTTGCAGCGAAACTGTTGGATAAACTTGCCGAGTACGAGATAGTGAGCCTCACACGGGTGGATGAGTTTGGAGAAACAGCACAAACAGGGAAAAAAATGGCGGACGCAAAGCTCCGAAAATTTCGGAATTGGGGGCGTGTTTTAGCGTTCTGAGTGACGGGTGACGTCACAGTCGAAAGAACGCAAAAAAACACGCCCCCGAATCCGAAAGAGACGGGGCTTTATTGGAGTGACGCCTGTCTCCTCCAATGGCTGGCCTCCGTTTAGGAAGCCAGCCAATGGAGGAGAGAGGAGGGGAGAGGCGGGTTCAAGCCCCCATACTCCAAATCATTAAATCTCCTCCCGGAGACTGCGCAAGCGCAGCCTTCGGTCCTCGACCTAATAAAGGGGGCAGCGAGTGACCTCAGACTTACAATGTGCTATAAAGCCATTGTATGCAAAAGCTGTACTGTTTTGCCTCCTTCCAACACTGTTTTGTACCTTTGGTCTGTGGTGTCCAGGAAAGGAGATGGGGCTTTTTATGCCTGGTGTTTGCTGAGCCAATACACAAATAGCCCGCCTACCCAACTTGCTTTAGACCGATAATTAATGCATGATGCGAAACGGTACAATGACCAAAGCAGAGCAGAACAAAAACTTACAGTATCTTTGAATCACAAATGTTTTCTATTACATCAACACACTACTGCATATCTTAATAATTTTTGCTTTATATCAGTCCTATTAACAGTCTGCATAATTCATCATAATTTCAAAAAAGAATTTTTTCCAAAAAGTACATTGTGTAAAGAATAAATACAAAATACCTACAAACACAAGAATAAAAAGAAAATGCTGATGAAGGTTTTGATGCACTGTCTCTTCTCTTCAGATATTTCTCCGGTTGAGGTGCCTTTTATCTTGCGCAAACTGTCTGGTAATATGGGCACAAAAACAAACGTGACTAGTCCTTTGAGGATATTTCTGTTCATTTTGAGGATTAGATTATTTGTGGGTCAGAAGGATATTCCTGTTTGAGCATGTGTGTGTGATTGCGCCTGAACATGTATGAATAGCTGGCTTTTTAAGTTGCATTCTGGTCTACAGTCACTCCCATGATATATATATGCTTTTGTTGTTTGTATCATTTTATATTATGCATTTAGTATTTCTCTAAAGCAAATTGAGCTGGTGGGTTATTTGAGTATTGGTTTAGTTTCCCTGCTCTGCGTGCCATATCAGTAATTTCAGGGGCTTCTTGTAATTTATATTACTGACGTTAGCCAATACCTTTTGATTGTACTAATATGATACATATAATAAATACGTTTACTTGCAGGGGATTTCAACCAGCTGACTTTATCCATTTGTCTTTATCCATTTGTCTGTTTATTATGTCATTCACGTTTTTCTTCCTTCCACAATGACATACGTATTTGGGGCAATGGTTCAACCATTGGCTAATGTCACTCTGAGTGATGGCAGTCTGCCCTCTTACAAATATCATGTCCATACACAAAGTAGTTCTAGTAGGTGCCAGAGACCCCTATGACAAGCTGTGCTTTTTAAGAACAAAAATATATTTTAACTTTTAGCCAATGCTTGCTTTTTTTTAGATTGGCGAGGGCAGAGCAGCATCCCAAGCAATAAAGTTTTGCAAAAACCTTGACCTAACAAAAGCTGAATTGACAAAGCTAAACGTCTGGTGGCCAATGCCAGGCCTGTTGGCTTTGCCTTTGCTTGTTATTGATCGGGTTCCTAGCTGGTAAGGTAGTCTGCATCATAATACAGGACTAACCTAGCTCTGTTTTGTGTTCTCCTCTCTGCCTTCATACTGTTGAATGTATATGTTAATCAGAATCTGGGCCGATTTTTATTTTATAAACCATCGAAGGTGTAAACTGTGAAATGTGTCCAGTTCACAGGGTTGGAGTTGGTCTTCTCTTTAAGCTGCCAGTTAGTGCTGTGCAAGCCCTGGGGTTGCCTGTCCCAATGTCTTATTATGCCCTGTTGCTGTCAACAATTTATGTTGTCGCCATTAACTTTTTAGGTCTCGCCTGCCAATGCGCTTGCGCATTTCTGGCGAGAATATAGTAGGAGAAAAGAAAAGTGTACCTAAACGGCGCATTAGACACAGTTCATGTGAGACAGGCGCGTGCACATCGCCAGTCACGTGACACACCACCATTTGTCTATGCCACTACATCCACCACTACATCCACCACCACTACCACGTCCACCACCACCACGTCCACCACCACCACATCCTCCACCACCACATCCACCACCACCACCACCACCTCCACATCCACCACCTCCACATCCACCACCTCCACAGCCACCACCACCACTACGTCCACCACCACTATGTCCACCACCACTACGTCCACCACCACTACGTCCACCACCACTACGTCCACCACCACTACGTCCACCACCACTACGTCCACCACCACCACATCCACCACCACCACCACCACCACCACATCCACCACACCCACCTCCACCACTTCCACCACCACCATGTCCACCACATCCACCACCACCATGTCCACCACATCCTCCACCACCACGTCCACCACCACCACGCCCACAGCCACCACCTCCACATCCACCACCTCCACAGCCACCACTACGTCCACCACCACCACGTCCACCACCACCACGCCCACCACCACCACATCCACCACCACCACACCCACGTCCACCACCACCATGTCCACCACCACCATGTCCACCACATCCACCACCACGTCCACCACCACCATGTCCACCACGAGGCCACTACCTTGCCCACCACCACGTCTACCTTGCCCACCACCACGTCTACCTTGCCCACCACCACGTCTACCTTGCCCACCACCACGTCTACCTTGCCCACCACCATGTCTACCTTGCCCACCACCAT
The DNA here is from genome assembly GCF_964263255.1 of Lissotriton vulgaris. NCBI lineage: Eukaryota > Metazoa > Chordata > Amphibia > Caudata > Salamandridae > Lissotriton > Lissotriton vulgaris. Next base: position 1,101,581,211 of record NC_141694.1, on the reverse strand, counting down.
GTCTACCTTGCCCACCACCACGTCTACCTCACCCACCACCACGTCTACCTCCACCACCACTACATGTACACCACCACATCCACCACCACCACAACTACCACATCCACATACACCACCACGTCTACCACCACCACGTCCACCGCCACCACACCCACCTCCACCACCACCACGTCCACCACCACCACCACCACCACGTCCACCACCAGCACCACGGCCACCACCACGTCCACCACAAAGCCACCTCACTCGATCTATCTATCGCCCTCACTCTATCTACCTGTCGCCCTCACTCTATCGCCATCACTCTGTCTATCTATCGCCCTCCTTCTATCTATTGCCCTCACTCTATCTATCCCATCACCACAGCATCACTTAGCACCACCACAGCATCACTCAGGGGCACCACAACATCACTATGCGCTACCACAGCATCACTGAACGTCACAGCGTCACTCGTCGCCACAACATCACTCAACGCAACCACATCATCAATCTGTGCAACCATACCATAACAAGTGGTTTAAATAAGTTCTCTCAATGTTTCAAGCTTTATTACAAATGTCACAAAAAGATGTCAATATTTCACTTCTGTTCTTGGATATTCGTCACAATAAAATACACTGAACATAATCTTTGCCATTAAAAATTACAATAGCTTTTATTTAAGTATTATTAAAAATAAAATAAAAGCCATTGTTATTTGTAATATCAATTCATCTAAGTCACGTAAATAATACACATTGCATTACAAATGCTATAGGTGTCACATTTGAGAAAGTTAAAACTATTGGCATTGTAAAGGACAAAGCTAATAATTTCGCTATTTTCCAAACCAACACATAAATAAAAAATGTCATTTACAATACCAATAGCTCAAACTTTCCTAATACGAGACCTATTGCATTGCAAATGCTTGTTTATCGAGGGAGCTGCACTGCGCATCTGCTCTGCTCCAAAATCAAAGATGGAGGCCCGAGCATCATTCTTGGCGCTGGACTTTTCCTGAAGGTGCATTTGGTTAATAAATTAAAATCAGTATTGTCCAATCCCTTTTAATCTTTGACTACGTGCCCCGCGCCGTCTCCCCCCTTCCCCTTTCTCCTCCCACCCTATTGCCATTCCCAAAAGTCACCACCATTATCAGCACTAGTTTAAAAAAATGATATTATGGAACCCTTTATCTTGAAAGCCCAAAGAGTCGACATTGCTACTGATTGTAGCAATGTCCTTCCTTCCTGTCTGATCCGGGAACCTGACCATGGCGTCTGGGGGGTGCTATTCTTCCAAGCACTTACTCATTACGCTCTACCTCTCACACCCCAGTCCTTGCTCTTTCACCTTTTCTTTTTCTGATTTACTGTGGTCCATCTGCCTGAGTATCTTGTAGCAAGAAGCTTTAACATTCTTTCGGCCCCTCAATAAATGTTTCATTTTCACCCATCTTTTTTCCCATTCACTCCTCTCTCTTTTCTTCTTCCCCTTTTCTGCCCCACCCCCTGTTTTCCACCTTCCTTTCACCAATGTTCTTTATTCCTTTTCCTTCCCCCCCTTCCTTTCCTTCTAATATCTCAAGTTTCTACCTATGTGTCTGTCCCTTTCCGGTTCTTCCTTTCTTGATTTTTTTTTTCTTCTTTTTTCTTACCCTTTTCCCCTTTCGTTTTATTTTCTTTCTCTAGTGTCACTTGTCAGTCAGTGCCTTTCTTCTGTAACATCTATATTCTGAAATGTCTATGGAAAATAAGAGAGGAGGAAAATGGTTTACATGTGAAATGTCAAAAATAGGAGATGGAAAGGCCGAAGTGACGTGAGCTGGGTTAAAAAACATCACGAAGGGATTTTCCTGTTGCTGCCATCGATCAGAGGCGTCTGCTGAGATGGAGACCTGGTCTCCCCCTCTCTGTTAAATGTCATGAACGCGCTGTGCCTGTGTAGGATGTGGGGGCGACACAGCCATCTGGCCCTCTGAACAGTGTACTTGTGACACATTTCATTTGACTCGGAAAAAATAATTCTGCAATTGAAGACTTCCAATTTTTAAAGCTGTTGGTAAAGTGCAGACTAATAGATAGTTACAGATTTGCAATTTGAGATTACAACACTTGTTACACGCCCTCAACGTTAGTTAATTCATTGAGTAGTCATCCCTTTTTTAGGGTCTCTTGCTAAGAACATTAGTTTGATAAAGGCAGTCATTGTCAGGAGCTCTGAATGTTCACTAGTGGTGAAGACACTTATTGTTGCACTCCACAGACCGTTAGTTTGTGAGAAGAACACTTGTTATGAAAATAGAGTGTTAATTTGTTGTAGGTGTAATTATTGTTACACTTTCCTAACATTAGTTTATGGTGAGGGTAGTCGTTTCACGTTCAGAATGTTTGCGGTAGCGGCACCAACTTTTAACATTTCAGAACGTCGATTGTGGTCAGTGCAACCATTATTATAGGCTCAGAATGTTAGTGTGTAATGTTACAGGTGTGTAGACCCTCACTATTTACTCACAGTGTTACTGTTTGTGGTGGGACGCTCATTAATGGTACATGCATGGCGTCCCTCGTTGGTTTGTGGTAAGTAGTTTTATTTATTTGACTTGGCCAGAACTTTGATGTGTTGTGAGGGCACTCGTGTCAGTGGTTTTTGTTCTCTGTGTCCATTTTAGATGGTTTCTAGCTTGGTCGCACTTCATCCTCCCAAATTATGGACTCAGCAGACAAAGGTTACATCGCCTAAGGAATTACCAAGCCATGCTGCCTTTACTTCCCTCAACCATTAACTGTGGCATCCCAGCTTCTAACTAGTACATATTGTTTGTTCAAAGCAGGAATACCCAGTAGTTGAGCGCACATACAGCTCCAAAGAAAGCTATATCAGATCATCACCGAACCAAGGGTCTGTAGTTGCTCATCTTGCGAAGCCCTTGCACAGAAGGAAGGCAGGAGTTCATACCACAGGCTGAGATGTTACACATTTATTTATTAACAACTTTTAGAAAGTGCTGCTTGTCCACCTTTGATTACTTCTGGTTGCTTGGCAAATGATTGACAGGGCACGCAGAATAACAAGGTGAGGAGGGTAGTAGACCATTTTGAATGTTCTTCACCGCCCCTGTCTAATCTTGAGCTCAGTTGAACACAACTTGGAGTAGATAGTTCACTTTTCCAAAGCTTTCTGTTTTTGTTTGGATCACTAATTCATACTGAGGGTATTCCAGAGTCTAGGCCCTTGTGTGCCTAGTGTTCTTACTCTGGGTTTCTTCTTGAATGATCATTGATTGAGCCAGGGAGTGGTCATTGAATGTTGGCCACCACTTTGTGCATGGTGTGCTGAAGGTTTAGATATAGGCTTCTGCCCCAGTGTGCTTTGTGTATGATTCACAAGACCTTAGATTACATTTTGTCCTGGAATTGGCAGGCAACTTATCTAAGATGTTGATGGAAATGCCCCAAAGGGAATGAATGACCCTTGAGGAACGCAGCAGGACACAAAATGAGTGGAGAATGTAAGTGTTTAGCCCTGACTTTTTGGCTAAGGACGCATTACATTGGACGTCCGAGTGTGCCAGTCCACTGTTTAAGCATCTCCAGTGGGACTGTGTGATCATATTGTTATAGGGGGACAGACAAGTTGTGGTCTACATTGCACTCATCTAAGGTTTTCTTTAAGCTCTTGGGAGGCAAAAGGGTCAAATGTCTGCGCTAAAAGAGCATCTAAGAGCAAATGTTGGCAATCAAATCTTACTGTTATATTTGGGGGTCTCTAGTTGGCAGAGGTAGGTACCTTTGACAAAATAGGGACCCTTGTGTCTAGTCAAGTTTAGGGGCTACACTCCTAAAATAACACCTGCTCACCCCCTTGGTAGCTTGGCACGAGCAGGCAGGCTTATCTCAAAGGCAGTGTGTAAAGCATTTGTGAACACATACAGTGCCCACACTACAGATGGTCACAACACAGGTTGTATTATAAAAATAAGTATTTTTATATAGACTTAACGCAAGACCAAACAACAAAAATCCACAATACTGTACTCAAAAATAGACTTTAAAATGGTTGAAAATAGTTCAGTACTCTCAAGTTGTAAATGCAACACTTTACTCTCAATGTACCTTAGATGCGTAACGCAAAGAAAACAAAAAAGTCACAGGGAAGGTGATGCGCCTGTTCGTAACACTCAGGGGAGTGGATGCGTCGGTTCCTTACTGCTGCGCAGGGGAGTTGATGCTTGCTTCCTTACTGTGTGGGTAGGTGATGCGTCGATTTCTTACTGCTCTCAGGTGCGATGCGACAAGATGGCACCTTGACGCGATACTCTTTTCCGGTGCGATGCGACAAAATGTACGTCTTGCTTACGGTGCGACAACGTTGATGCGATGCGGGCCCGCCCGACGGCCGTGCAGCGACTCTATGATCTTTGGAGCTGCGACACGCTTCTCCTTTGATACAACGGCGACCACTGTGGAGGGGGCACGCTTCTCCGGTGATGCATCGCGCTTTGGCGATGCGATGATGACAGCGGCGGCTCGCTTCTTCGTCGATGCGACGACAGCTGCTGCGGCGGCGACACGCTTCTCGTTGTTGTGTCGTGCTTCCAGCGACACGTAGTCTCTCAGAAAGCCCAGCACAACAGCAGGCACTTCAATTCTCAGCAAGGGAATTCAGGGGGGAGCTGGTTGGTGAAGTATTGTATCACTGAGAGTTCAGGCAGGAGGCAAGCTCTAGTTCAAGCCCTTGGAGATTCTTCTTCAAGTTGAGGAAAAGCACCCTCAGTCCTCTTCTCCTTTCTTTGGCAATGAAGCAACCAATGCAGGCCAACTCCCAAACACACAGCACAGGGGTAGTCTCCTCCTTCAGCTTCCTGGTTCTTCCCCTCAGCAAAGGTTCGTCTTGATTCCCAGAAGTGATCTAAAGTTCTGGGGTCTGGGTCCCCTCTTTTATACACCAAAAACTTGTCTCTGAAGGCAGAGAGTGTCTGTACCTATTCCAAACCAGTTCTGTGCAGTCGTGGAGCACTTTGTTTACATGACTCCTTCTCTTCCTTTGACAGTGTAGGCCAGGGACATAAGACACACCACAGGAGGTGGAGCCAGCATTGTGGAAGTCAGGCATAACCCTATTCAGGTCCCAGGTGTTAACCCACCCGCATGTAGAGTGGTGGGAGGGTTATTCAGCCCTGTGCTGACTCATCCTGTCTCCTGGAATCCCTCAGCCCCTGTCACTCACAACCCAGACAAGTAATACACAACCTAGCAGAGGCAGGCTTACACAGTTAGGCAAGGAAATGCCTACTTTCTAAAAGTGGTATTTTCAAACACCGAATTTTAAAACCAACTTCACTTAAAGATGTATTTTATCATTCTGAGTTGAGGCATACTAAACTCAAATTTCTACCTAGTACCATGAGTCAGTTAGTATCCTAAGGTGTTATAATCAAACTGCCCATTGTGGCCTATGGGGAACAGGTAGCCTTGCAATAGTGAAAAAGAAAATGGCTGTAATTCACTATCAGGACATGCCACACACATCAGGGCATGTCATACCTTTTACCTACAATGCACCCTGCCCTTGGGCCTACTTCAGGGGTGACTAATATGTTTAAAAGGGAAGATTTAGGGACTGGCAAGTGGGTGCACTTCCCAGTCAACATGGCAGTACCCGGCTGCACACAGGCTCTGCAATGGCAGGCCTGAGACACACTTTACAAGCTGCTCCGGTGGGTGGCACAATCAGTGCTGCAAGCCCACCAGCAGCATTTGATTTACCAGCCCTGGGCACATGCAGTGCAAAGATAGGGTATGACAAGTAAACCAAACAAGCCAATCATGGAATCACTAAACCATACATCCCTTTACCACAGGGCGCACTTGCGCTGTGGCACTGAATAGCAGTGGCACAGTGCCCAAAAGCATCTAAAACCAGCAAAAACATAGAGGAAACAGCAAAAAATGGAAAGGAGACCCACACCAATGGTGCCAGGTCTAACACTTAAATGTGAAAATTGTGTTATGATATAACAATAGATGTAGGTATAAGAATTGAAACCAATCATATTGGGTAAGCAATATACCAGAAGAACGTGCAGCCATACAAGCAAGGGAGTAATAATAAATGGATTGGGGATACCTTTGTCTGAAATTATAGTTTTCATTTCTTCCCTACATTGATTTGCTATGTTGACTAGTATTTGAGTACTTGGTATTAAACACGGGAGACATACTGGAGTAGGAATGGACCCTATGATGAAGCATGCTTCATATTGTAGGTGAGGGTAACAAATCTTTGATCCATACAATTCAAACCACAAGCCATTGAAAGAAGCACTTAATTGGCCTTAATCTGCATCAGGGTTACAGTAGGGACCAGAATAATTTTGGTGTATGCCGATAGGATCAGGCGATATCATTGCTGTGTGACGTTAAAGGACTAGCAGGTCCTCTCTCAGTGGCCATTACTGGGCCAGGTGACGCAGGGTCTGCTAAAAGCAGAACGCAGAATATTTTTTTTGTTTGTGTTTGTGTGAACAGCACTCACTCCAAAACTGTATATTTTCCAGTATTAATGCGGATGTAAAGCATCAAGACCGCAAAAGCAGCCCTTCAGAATGTAGCTGAGGCCTCCGTCATTCTTACATAGACCTTTAACTGCCATGATCTATGGACTTGCAAGGTATTTGGCACTCAATGACATTGTGATTTATCAACCCTTCTCAACAAATATTTGCATCACCGTAGTCTGGCTCATTCTTAGTCTGTGCATCTCCACTTCCTGAAGGGTTGGGATGGCATTTCTGTGAGGGTAAGAGAGGGGAAATATAAAAAAGAGAAGGTGTTTTTGGTGTGCATGTATGCCTGCAGGATTGTGCTTTACTCTACATGCTTGTGTATTGTATAGTGTCCCTTTGTCCTGTTTGTCTCAATGTTCATTCAATTAAAAAGCCAAACGTCTTGCTATTGTCTATGCTTGTTTGCCACATATAAAGGTACAACAATATACTCTGAAAGATAGCCAGGCCCTAGATTCAGCACAGGTTCTCACCCGGGTCTGCCATTCCCATACCTGTTCATATGTTCTTCTGTACTCTGAGACTTATATGGAGGTGGATGGCATATTGATGTTTTTGTTGAAATCATAGATACTATAGAAATACTTCAAGAACTACAACTCTTACCAGGTGATGAGTCTTAAAAATTATAACTTGCGTTGGCCCATTTGGGGCCACAGATCTCTTGAAAATTTGCCCACGTTTACAAGATTAAATTTTTTAGTGTTTCGTATCCGTAATATACATTTTGAACCCTTGGTTGGATACTCTGCCCTCTGGAAACTTGTCTGTTCTCTTATTTTGGATAGTTATCACTTGTTTGCTGTGAGCAATGATCAGCGAAAAGAGTTAATTGCAAATGAGATGTTTTTTGTGACGTGTGTTCCGTAGGGGTTGAGGTGAATGAATACAGTTTTGTGAAATGATGATCCCTGTCATTCTGCATTTGGCGATTTAGTTTCATTCCAGGGAAAGGTGTCGATGTATTCAAACTAAAAAAAAAAGCGAATCGGTCTTTAATTTGTGCAGGTTTTCAGATACAAAGAAATCTGTCATTCTAGGTCTTGCCTAACACTGCTTTTGTGCTGTCAATTGCAAGACAAATTGCTTAGAGGCTGCCCCTTGCTTACCATTGGTTGGCTTCATTTTCTTCATTTTCACTCATTCACTCATTTGCTTGCTTCTTTTTGGTCAGCTGCGGTAGGGTTCCCTTCTCTTTGTGTGTTTGTCTCTCTTACAGAGCGTGGCTTGCAGTCCTTTTGTCCTTCCACTGTTCCTCTTTTAAGGCAGTATTTTTTTGTGTTTAAGTACTGTACCAGAGAGCATGTTTTTCAGTGGCTCCCTCGTGTACTTCTCCCTGTTCTGCCTGCCGACCCTCTTTTGTCAGTAATGTTGCCCCCAACCTACCGTTGACCTATTGGCTGTGCTGGCCACTTCATAGACCTTTAAAAAAAAAAACGTTCTGTATTGCTGCACAGTAGCAGGACCGCTGTACAACATTACTAAAAACATTGACAAAGCCAATACCCTGCATAGGCTAGACCTATTGGGTTTGCCAATGTTTGTTTGCCTTGTATGTTCACTTTGGTTTGAAGGTGGAAGTGGAGCAGACTGCCTTCCAGACCAGTGCACATTTTCTCCTAGATGCATTATTGCTAATGCAGTGCTTGAGGGTAAACAGCCGTCACTACGAAATCGTCACCCTGCATGCAATTACAACGCGGTTGTTACAACTACCGCTTTGTAACAACGCATACCGTTACCCTGCAAGTCGTAACAACGACTTGCGGAGGGGGTAGAAGGTGTTGGATTTAAAATCCAACACCATCCCTACTGTCCGCACAGCCTGGAGATGGAATAGTAAATTATACTATTCCAACATCCAGCGTTCCCCTCCGCTAGTCGTTCCGACTTGCGGGGTAATGGTATGCATTGTTACAATGCGGTTATTACAGCGACCGCGTTGTAATTGCATGCTGGGTGATGGCATGAGTGAAAAGGAGGCATATTTGTGCTTGAGTCATGTTGACACAGTCAGTGTGTGTTGTGCTTCACTGGACACGTGTTTCTGGGTTATTGTTCTTCCTCAGTGGAAAGTAACACGTCGTTTGGGGGGGGGAGGGGGGGGGGGAGAGATTTGCTGGTCAACGCGCAGAGTTCACCCACCTTTTAGCATGCTTATGAGAAACATCCAAATGCTCTTATCCATTTTTTGACGAATTCAAAGTGTGTTGTTAAATAGTTAGGTAAAGATTTGTGAAAGAGATCATGAGGTGGTAAAACATTGGAGACAAAATTGGGGTGGTCGAAATTGTTATCAAGATAATGTGGATTAATGGGAATTTAGCAACATTTGTTTCACTAATACTGTGCTTAAACATTGTTTAGATGTACAAGAAAATTCATTCTTTATATTTCGAAAGCCACACAAGGCGCTGCCAGGGACTGTTCGAGAAAAACATGTCTGCTGACTATGATTTCCTCATTTCCACAAGACATTTCCAGCTTGAACTAGTGTCCCGCACGAAAATTATGCGAAATGTCACACAAGTAAAATCTCGAGAAATTTGTACGACGGGAATTTTGCAAGATTTTGCTGCAAAACGAATATTTTGCCTTGGCATTGACTACAGAACAAATGAAAGATTAAAAGTAATATGAGAAATGTCATGCGTTTTCTGAAGCGTTACTGTTGCTGTATGTTGCGACGCTGGAAAAGCCACTCCTGGGTACAAAGTTTAAACTTCTTCTATGAAGTGTCACGAAGAAATGCCGAGTTTGCTAACTTTGTTGTGCAAGAGAGGACTTACACAAAACTGTGTGTGTGTGTTTGTTTCGTATACAGTCTTGGTCAGTTCACAGATCCCAGTCTCCCAAAAATTAACAAAGCTGCAAAGTAGAAAAGATTTGCACATCTTAAATATTGATTTATATCCAAGGGTTTTACCCATTCTTGGTCTATGAAAAAAATAGCTCGCACATATAAAGGGTCTTAAAATGTAGCTGCCTCTTGGAGAGGAGTATGCAGCTTGTATTTACTTTATTTATTGCATGCTCTGTTTGGAATAAACCATATCTATGCGTGACAGAGGTCGCAGTACAAACTTATTTCATTGATGTATGCCAAAGATAAGCTGGACTGCAGCAGGGGTGGTTTATTCCAAGAGAATATTTTCTTAGTGAAGAAAGGATCACTGTAATGAGGAGCTCTGAATCGAAAGTAGAGGCTTTTGAATATGATGCTCTTCTGTATGGGGAGCCAGTGCAGGGACCACGAAGTGAAGTGGTCTGTGATGAAAACACAATAAGGTAATTTTTAGAAATAGGTGAGCGACTGTGCAATAGTACTTTTGGGCAGACCAAGATATAACGCATTGACATCATCTGTTAGAGCCCCAACAATTACCTGTTGAATGAGGTGGTGCATGTCGTCTGGAAAGAAAAATCAAATGGTCCATAAAACTTTGAGGGAGAGAAAACATGTTGAATAAACTTTGGTGATCTGCTTTTAAAACACACATCTGCATCAGATAAAATATTAGCCATTAGCGTTCCCAATGTCCTAAGGGGGCGGACTGTTGGTTGCCCATAGCGTCCAGCATTACCCTGAGGACCAAACCAAGGAATGGCCCCACACCACCAGTATATCTCAATTCTGTCTTAGTTTAGTTTCAGGTGGTTTTCGGCCATCCGATTAGCCCAAACTGTAAGTCTTGACTGAACATTTTTTATGTGCCATCCTGAGTTAACATCTGAATAAGACTTAGCAATAAATAATCTGCTAGGCACATGCACGAAAGCTGCAAGAATCCAGTGAGCTCTGCGCAGATAGATTGAATAGGTTAGGACCCCTGAAAGCCCACAAAGGAATCTGCAAAAGCACACAAGGCTAACGATTGGTTCTTAGGCAATTAGGTTGAGAACGATCTTTCGAAACAATAACTAATCCAATTGAGAGCCTTTCCTCTGACTCCCACCCACTGTAATCTCTCCACCAGCGTATCATGACACGGAGTGTCAAAAGTTGTAGAGAGATCCATATTGATGAGATTAGCAACTCCCTCATCCAGAATCCACCTTCGCTCATTTTGTACTGCGACCAGCACTACTTTTGTACCACGAAATGCTGTAAATCCTGTTTGTAGCGGAACAAAAAGAAAATTATCCTCAATGAATATGGATGACTAAGAGTTTACCATTTTCTCTGCCAAATTGGCACTTAGGGTAACAATGAGATAGGTCTGTAAATGCTTTACACGGAGTTGGCCAAGAAGGGCGGATTCTTCTTGTGTTTTTTGTTTTAGAAGCTGGTAAATTGATGCCAGTTTCCAATTTGAGAGGAGAAAACTGGCATCGAAAGATAGATAAACAAATCGCAGCGAACAGAATCTACAGTAGTTGCTGCCATATGTATAGTACCGGGGTGTGGAATTTAATAAAATATCTACTTGTCCATGGGGCAGGTTGCTTCATAAATCTACTTGTCTAGTTACAAAATCTATTTGTCCCTTTTCTGCCATGTAATGGGGTGACAAATTATGGCAGCAATCTCATTTTATATAGGAGCTCTAAAGTAGGGTTTGAATACTAGCAATTCCCTTATGTTGCCATATTTCCGCAGATTTACACGCTGGGGCTGAAAGTAATGGTAATCAATAGTTCCAGGGATGGAATGCCCTTTTGAGTCAGTGCACACCTACTAACTTGCATGTTTTAAGTGTTTTCACCAACTCTTCTCTAATATTTTCCCATACTGGAGAGGTTGGAAATTTACTCCCGACTTGCAGACATAGAGGGGTTGGAGGGAAAGTGAACTTGCAAACACTCAGATTTTCACGAGCAAATCTACACCTGCATATTTGTTCATGCTAAGAAGCAGTTCACAAATATTTTCTAGGAATACTATTTCTTGGCCTACTTCTGTAAAGTCTTGTGAATTCACGAAAGCCGTATATCTGCACTTCATGCAAGGACGTGGGTGCACATTTGAGACTTTATTTAGGTCTGGCGTTAACCATGACCTTTTGTGTTTATTAAAATTCTTTCTTTTTCTATCTTTCAGCTAGCTTCACTGTGGGTGACAGGTTCTGTTCTTTCACAAGGAGGATATCGACACAGTCATTTTGTTCAGTGCCCGGAACTACTGCATCAATGTGTGCTTTTTGAATCCCACATTTTTTTTTTGCTTTTGCCAATGTTTGTTATAATGGTCAAGGCCTGGCAGCTCCCACACCATTAAGGTTTTACAAAAGCCATGCCAAAACAAGTCACGCATTGACAAAACCAAAAGGCTGACCACCAATGTCAGACCTACTGGCTTTACCAATGCTTGTTTATTGTTAGGTTTCCCATAATCTTATTAAAACTGGTTACACTGATTTTCCATTATGAATATTTTTGGGAAATACTAGCATACATCAACACATTTTACTAAATGATGCTGCAGAGAAATGGTACCTAAAATTTTAAAGTAGTTTAGCGATATGATTTCGCTTTTTTTTGTGAACATTTTATTTTGAAAGCAAAGAATCATCAGTGTTGCTTTCAAGCGTCTGCAAATATTTGCATCAAATCAGAGAGCATTCTGGGAGCATCATACATAGCCTCACATTACTAAACATTGAAAACGTGTGTGTGTGTGCACCTTTTTATACTGGAACCAGTCAGTAGTGCAGTCAGAGCTTACGTTTACTTAGAGCACTTGCCCTAATAATAAAGGTTTTTAATTAATGAACCATAAATACAAGTGTGAACAGCATTAACACATGGACACAAATATTACCTTAACTGCAGACAGTGCCCTTCCCTGATCCATATTGTGGTACTGGAAACTGGCAGCCAAAGGGTTTGTGCTGAAGGGGGTTGGACCTACTTGTCCCAAGGATAAAATGCACATGAAACCTTGTTGTCCTTAACCCCAAACAATATGTCCCAGGCGTCGGGCTACAGGAATTCCACATCCTTGCTAATAGTATGAGTGAGACCATGAACAATCATAAGCACACTACTTTTTTTTTTTAACATATTTTTATTGATTTTTAGTTTCAAATTTCCATATACATTTGTGCAATGTTACTTACATATTATGATTCAGTTAACACCGCGTGCGTGTATGATCATAAGTCATCATGAACACGTATTAATAGGTTTATATCTGACATCTTGAAAATGTGTCCAACGGTACCAGCAGAATCGTCGCTGTGCTACGTATACAGTCATTAGTTACATGTAATATATGTATGTGGAGAAGCACATTATAGATCTTAAGTAACAGCAAACTGAATAACTTCCCTTAATGAAATCCACCCTCCCCATTTAACTTGGTCCCTTTTTCTTTGCATATCAATATTAACGAACCACGGGCACCATAATCGCATTCAAAGAATTTACGTTGTAGTACACCGTATCTACACAGTACGTTGGATGATAAGGCAGAGGCAGCATACATCTCCATCAAACATTTGGCATATTTAAACATCTGGATTAAGTTCCGCTGACTTCAGCTCCTCCAACATAACTTCCCACTCCATTGCTATCGGCGTCTTACGCAGACCCCTCGCCTCCTCTCTGTGCAGTGCTGTACCCTCTGCACTGCCCCATCTCAGCATTTCCGCATGCCAGCTGGACACCCTAGGAGGTTTACATGATTTCCATCGCATAGTAATATTCCTGATAGCCAGTATTATTGCCATATCTATGAATCGATACTGTACCTTATATTTTGACCTATTTTTATGTAGACCTAGCAAACATTCTTCCACTGTGTCTAGAACCACATGGTGTGCCGCCTCACTGGTAACTTCTCTAACCATGGTCCAATATGCTATTATTGTTGGACAAGACCACAGCATATGTAATAGACCCGCCCCCTCTATCTTGCATCTAGGGCATGAGTGTTGTGTGTGCGGGAACATTTTGGACAGCCTACCTGGAGTCAAATAGGCCCGGTGCAGTATCATAGTTTGGATGAATTTAAATTTAGAGTTCCTGACACCTTCCTGGGATGCTCCAGTATTTTCGCCCATTCCTTATCCGTGAGGTCTCTGCCTATCTCTTCTATCCAAATAGTTTTCAACGAATCTAGGGAGACACAAGTGTGTGTACTGAGCCCAGTAAATATCCAGCGGACCAAATGTCTCCCCCTCCCCATATAGTGTACCATCGTAACCAATTTGTTGTGTTCGGGTTCCCACCTTTGTGGTGCCCAGTGTTTTTTATGTAGTATACCAATGCAACATGCGTTATATATAGGGGTGCCGGGGCGCCCGTCTCGTTAATAAAGGTGTCATGGTCCAATAACGTCTCGTGTCTGAAAACGTCGGCTACCGTGGTGACACTGACCTCGGTCCAAGGCATTAGTGTGCGTTTGGTGAGCGTGCCAGCAGTCAGTGGGATACCCAGCAGTGGTATGTTGCCAGCATATGTGGTGGTCGCACCTGTGTAACGCAGCGTCGCCTTCCAACATGTGATCGCAGTACTCAACAATGGGGGCAGATCTCTCGGGGTTTTGTGTCCTGGTAACAATAGGGCGTGTAGGGTGCCATTGCTAATGTCTGCATCAGTGTATCCTATTTCCTGGAGATTACGACCTGCCGTCCAGTACGATAACCATTGCAACTGGCAGGGGTAATAATCTGCTCGAAAGTCTGGGACTCCCAGTCCTCCTGCATGGGTGCCCACTTGAAGCTTTTTCAAGCCGATACGTCTTCGTCCCGTACCCCAGATAAGATCTATCAGTAGAGTTTTTAGTGTTTTGAAGGTGGATAATGGCACTATTAATGGCAGGTTAGCGAAATAATATAGCAGGCTTGGCAGGACCACCATTTTGGCTATTGCAGCTCTCCCGATAACTGATAAAGGTAATGAGGTCCAAAAGACTACACTGGATCTCAAAGACCGTATTGTTCTATCAAGGTTACCCTCCAGCATGTCTGCGTGTGCTCTATAAATCTGGATACCCAGGTATTTAAACGTAGTTGGTGCCACCTGGAGTAGGGTGTCCTCTGAGCTTATGTTTTCGTCCGTTGCTTGGTCCCTAAAGAAAAAGGCATGCGATTTTGCAGTGTTTACAGCGAGGCCAGATATAATTTCAAATCTTATACAGGTCATGGAGTGGTCTTAAGGGTTGGCGGAGATCGCGCAGATATATAATAATATCATCTGCATATGCCAAGAAGAGGTAGGTCGTAAATCCTATCAGTATACCGAAGTCTATAAGAGGTTTTGTCTCATTGCTATTGCCAAGGGTTCTAGTGCCAGAATAAAGATCAGGGGTGATAGAGGACAACCCTGTCTCGTCCCTCTATGAATCTCGATATGTGTCTGCCTGTTCTCGTGCGTGCTGTTGCGGTTTTGTACTGCAGCCTTAGCCATGCCATGTAACCTTCCGGTATCCGAAAGCGCGGCAGCGCCTGGAACATATACTCCCAATTGATCGAGTCAAACGCTTGCCAAAGGTCTAATAAGAGACAGCCCGCGTGGGGGAACCGCTTTGGCGCTTCCGTCATTAAATAGTGCAATTTCCTGATGTTTAGAGAAGTACTACGCGCAGGGAGGAATCCGGTCTGGTCCATATGTAGCAAACGCGACAAGAATAGCAGCAGCCTATTGGCCAGTACTTTGCTCAGTATTTTGTACTCAGTGGGTAGCAGCGACAGTGGACAGTAATTAGCCATATCCGTATGGGCTCTACCGGGTTTAGGCAGTGATATTACCATCGCCTGAGCAGTGGTAAGAGGTAGGGAGCCCTCCTCCCATATTGCATTATACAGGTCGGTCAATCTGGTCACTAATGTATCCGCGTACGTAGCATAAAATTCAATGGGGAGGCCATCTACCCGGGGGTCTTATTACGGGGGAGCCCTTTCATAGCAATCTTTATTTCTTGCGATGTTATGGGTCCCCACAGGTCCTAGCACTGGGAAAGTCAAGGCAGACAAGAAGGCTTCTGTCTGCACCGTGGATACCCCCATGGGTGCGCTGTATTACGAAGCGTAGTATGTCCTGAATGCCTCATTAATTTCACCCTGTGTGGAGGCCCTTATTCCTTCTGTCTTGATTTCGTTAGTCACTATTGTGGGAGGGGTGTCGCGGAGCAATCTAGCTAACAGAGTCCCAGCCTTGTCCGCTTCCACATGCGTATGTTGTGTGTACTCCTGGTAATCTATCACCCTAAGGGATTCTAGGAGTTCAGCGTGTTTAATTCTTATCTATTGAAGAGGACCTTTTGTGGGCGTCGTCAGTTGCGGCCAATTCTGCTAGCCTGCCCATTTTAGTTTCAGTGTCCATTAAGGATCTATGAAGTTCCTGTCTGGCACCCACCGTTACACTTATCACTTTGCCCCTAATCACGCCTTGAAAGCGTCCCACTCGACTAACCTACTCATTGCTGTGTTACTGTTTTCCATGAAGTAGCAATCTATGGTGTGTGAGAGGTCTGCACGTAGCACAGAGTCTTCTAATAATAGTGGCCATAGTCGCCACGTCGGGACCGGGGTGGGTATTTTACCCAATGTAATGCTTATCTCTTGTGGGTTGTGATCTTAGAGAGTTTTGGGTAGATATGTAGACTGGAGGACCTGCATGGCTATGCTATCGGAGCAGAGGATTCTGTCTATTCTGGTGTGCAGGTCAATGACTGCCGAGTAGAATGAGTATTCTCAGGCCCGTGGTCAGGCTTCCAATATGTTGTTCAATCGCCTTCCTGGAGTCGCGTACTTCCTTCAAGATAAGATCTAGTTTGTCGTCTTGAGCAGGCACCATTGTTCGGTCGCATTCCTACACTTCCCTATGAGACCATGCATTACAGCCGTAAACCCGTCATAATGCATGCTCCCATAGGGAAATGGGAGGTGTGGTTCATCCCTTCACCTCAAGGTGCCTGCCACATGGTGCAGGGATCAACAGGGGAGGCCCCTGGCCGAAGCCGCGCATCCAAGGGGACCCTGCTTGGGGCCCCCAAACATGCTTCCCAACATGGTTTCCATGTCAGACAGGCCGGAAACCATGCATCGTAATCCCAAGGGCAGAAATGTCCGTCCTTTTGGGATTACGAGCCAGTTCCGACTGAACGATGGGCTCCTTGAGCAAGTCAGAAGCCAACAAGAATGACCGGCCCGTTCCAATTCTGACCGGCTGCATCTTTATCAGGCAGTCAGAATAAAAACCGACAATGGAGGTCGGAAAGCCTCCGACCTCCATCATAATAGGCCCCAAAGATTCCACAGAAGGTGGTGATCATATTGTGGGAAATAGAGAATTCAAAATATTCAGTGCCACAGTGGCAAGCCAGCGGAATAACCTTTCCCTGTAATACAACATTGTGGCGAGGTAGGCGAATACACAGGGAGACTGGATGAGATTTGTGCAGGTTTTATTGGTCTTAACACATGCTTTTTATGGGTAATAAGTCTATAATAGGGTAGTGGTGGTTCTGAGGCTTTCTCTGGCGTAACGCGATCCCTCGGCGAGGTCCTCACTCTCAGTCTCCACTCCAGGACGTTGTATCCAGGGGATGCGGCGTGAAGAGGAATGGCGGTGAGAGAAAGAAAAAGGTTGTGTTTTAAGTGAGTTCTTCAATATGTACAGTGTAGTAAGGGAAAGGAGTGAGGATTCACACGGTGCTCTGCTTCTTTGCGTGAGGTTATTGTGCGCAGGGTCGGGGAGTGGAGAAACCAGGAACCCTACAATTAGAACCGGGGCTTCCTCCTTTTACCCACTCAAACCTGTCACACACTCGCGTACCTGCGAGAGCCACGCTCCTCCTGGGGCGTGGCTGGGCGACACACAGGGACGTTGGCCTCCTGACTCTGGTATATTTTGTGAACACTCCACCTCTGCCCCCTCTCCGGTTTCCTTCGGTTCTGGTCGGCACTCGAAACATTCGGCTTCTCCAACCTCTTTGGGGTCCAAGCGTGCTGTCCTCTGTTCTTCCTGGTTTTACCAGCCAATTCCCTTCCTCGTCATCGCGTGGGGCGTGGCATAGGGCGAACTCCCCCCAGTTAAAGAAACAGTGTTGTTTTTCTTCATCCTCGTGGCTCGGCTGTACATCCGGAACCGTCCAGTCGTCCTACTGCTGAGAAAAGAGAGGGAGAGAGATGTGATCACGTCACCCTGGTCATCCAGTGAGTCCGTTTCGATCCCAGTCCGGCCCCACTGGTCACAAACATAAAGGTAGTTGTAGAAACAACCAAAAACACAGGAGGAAGGTTGGTTACAGCGTTTATTAATACTCTAAAGTCAGAAGATCAAGACCCCAGCCACAGCTGGCTTGTATCGTCGGCCAGGCAACTTTCAGTCACGGCGCTCACCTTGGAACTCTGTCTGCAGTGACATTTGAAGTGATGTCACCGCAGCGCGTTCCAAGGGGACACGGAGGGCAGGGGTGGCACATGCGGTGGCTAACCAGGCGGAATGGAAGATACCACACATCCCCCTACCCTACAATCTTTAAGAAACATGCATTGCTCGAAACAGAAAACAAAACAGTAAGAAACTACTTAGGGAAAATTAACACAGTAAGAAACTACTTGGTGACATATTGGTCCAGATATTTAGGGCGACTAACAACCCTCTGGCCACATCTGCGTGAAGTATGGGTTTTCCCTCTACACACCCTCGTGGGCTGTTTGTCCCCCCTCCGAGTTGGTTCTTCTCTCATGACTTATTCATCAATGACCTCAGGAGGGAGGTGATACTTCACCACTCTTCCTAGGTTCCATATCTTCCCTCCTGGGTTTTTACTACCTGTAGGTGCTCTGATTCTTATTGTGTCTCCTACCTTGAACCCTACCTCTTTCACCAAGTGTAGCCTGTCAAACCTGTCTTTTCTCTCTATCATAGCTTTGTGCTGCCTGTCCAACCCTTGTACTTCTCTAGCGTGCCTTGTCCACCCCTTCTGCCACCCCATCCAACCTGGTGAGAGTCTTGTGTTGGGCTTCCTTGCTCTGAGTAGTTCGAAGGGGGTGATCCCCGTTTTTTGGTGAGGGGTCAGGCGGTAGGCTTCTAGACGTTTTCTCATCTCCTCTTTCCAGTTCAACCCGTTGGTTCTTGCAAGTTGGATGCTCTCTTTGAGCGTCTTATTGAATCGCTCGACCATTCCATTGGTCTCAGGGTGGTACAGTGTACAACGTTTGTGCTCAATCCCATTGTTCTCGAGGAAGTCTCCCATCTCTTTTGAACATAGCTGTACCCCATTATCCGTCAGGAGACTACTGGGTAGACCTTCCCGGAGAAATAGTTCTTGTAGGAATTCTATGACAACTTTTGTGGTTATTTCAGACACCACTCATAGGTCTGTCTTCAATTCTGCTTCCTTAGTCGTCCTCGTCGCCAGTGTAGAAACGACCAAAAACATAGGAGGAAGGTTGGTTACAGCGTTTATTAATACTCTAAAGTCAGAAGATCAAGACCCCAGCCACAGCTGGCTTGTATCGTCGGCCAGGCAACTTTCAGTCACGGCGCTCGCCTTGGAACGCTGTCTGCAGTGACATTCGAAGTGATGTCACCGCATGGCGCGTTCCAAGGTGACACGGAGGGCAGGGGTGGCACATGCGGTGGCTAACCAGGCGGAATGGAAGATACCACAGTAGTGCTCCATTGTATTCTCTGTCCACATTGTGTTTATGCAGTGGTGTAAGGGAGCGGCATTGAATTTGTGCTGTAAACCAGAAACCTGCTCAATTTTCTGGTTAGAAGACTGGAACACACTTTGGCCGTATGAGATAGCCTTAAAAAACCCAGAGTTGTCTGGTCGAAAGTTATTGAATAGAGTCTAATTAAGCTTTCAGACCTCACAAGCCATCAATGAGGCAACGTTGCACACAAATTACTGGAGCAACATAGACAATGAGAAAAATTAACCAGTCCATATTTCTTGGCTAATACAAACGTCCTGAAAACTGAGATAAAGGAATAACATTCAAAGCACGACATGTGCAACGACCTTACCCTCAGGTTACACCGTGCCTAGCCCTGATAAAAATCCTGTAAATACTGACCGGGATTGTAAACGCGTCGGCATTTCCTGTACTTTGCCACAAAGGGTTTCAGAAAAATCGGGACTTCTGGAGAGGGCGCATGATGTAAAGAGCACCCCACTGAGTAGCATTTCCCCAGTGTGGTTGCAGTTCCTATAAAAACGCCAAGTTAAAGGGCTCCTTTGGAACAGCGTTGTATTACGAGTTGTACTAATGTTCTGCTGGTGTAATTCTATTGAATTTTTTTGTATTATGTTTTTTCACGCTTATGATGACATTGGACAGCACATTTGAATTGTGATATTAATTTATTTTTTCCTTCATCACTTTGTATCTTTTCACGTATTTCACATGTTTTGTATCTGTGATGTATTCAACTCAGACATGAGAGAAATATTTATTAATAATGAGTGGAACATGTTATGAACTGTGATTTAAACACTAAAAACATATGAACAGTCTTTGTTTTTTTGACCACCAAAATAAATAGCGGCACATAAATCGGTAAGCCAGGTTGTCTTCTTTCTCCTTCACATGTTGTGAACTAGAAACAGGCACCAGCCTTCACTGAGCTGAAACGATGGAGCAAAAGGGTTCAGCAGCTCTTCAGATGATCTTGGCCCTATCAAGAGTCACATTTCAATGTCTATTGTCCATCTGACTGGCACATGACTGATGTTTTTCGGGATTTCTTTTCCGTCATTGGATTTAACCTAGAGCAAGAGAGAGAAAGGACGCGGACGGAGAAAGAATTAGGAGGAGAACGAAATGGAAACCGAGACAAAGGGATGAAAATGAACCTATAAAAGTTAGATAAAGAAACAGCAAGTGTAGGGCAGTGAAATATAAGTAAATGAGATGGAATGAAATGTACACAGTTCAGTATTTAGTAACCCTGGTATTTGGCTGCATTGGTGTCAGGCTTCTCAGAAAAACTTTGTACCATACCTCTTAGTTTTACAAATGAAGCACTTACTGTATGCTAAGTAATGAAATGTGGACACTTCACTCTGCAGTTCATCCTGCAAAATCTATCCATGGTCAAGCGTAACTTGTACAAACACCTAGATGGCCACTAAATCCTCCAGTGAGGAATTTACCTGAGTTCAAGTGTAGAGGCGGGTAGGTGCATGCCTAAGTGAACTCTGTCTTAGCACAACTCTTGGATTTTGGAACTGTAGCCCTTAGTTGAATAGGTTTTACCTCTGCAGCAAGAAGAAAATCCTTGTTTAGTCTCTGATATTGGTCAGAATATACTTTTGCTGTCCTGGTTTTCCTTTTTCCAACCTATATTCCAGTCTAACAAAAGCCACCTATCCAGACCTAAGGGATTAGAAAAACCTAAAATGTACAATTTAAAAACTGAAAAAAGTCCATGTTGAAGTACCATGCTGAAAGAGTGCCCCTTGTCAATGCTTGTCATACTCCATAACAATCTTATGCAGGATTGCTCTGCTGCATGACTAACCTAGGCAAAGACTGCCACAAACCATCTGTGACGTGGAGCTTTCAGCAGAAGGTGTATAAAAGGCATGTGCTAAATGGTAACTTAGTTCAGCTAAATTGTGCAAAGTTCACTTAGCAGTAACTTGCGTGGAAATTGATTTCCAGGGCATAACTTGCATTCAAAGGTAACCCAAGATGCACGTAAATAAACGGACTGGGTCAAGTAGAAAATATCTCTAACACGACTGGTTTCCATAAAACCGCAGAATTCGAAAAAAAAATCTAATGTTGCATGTATAATGAAAAGTTTGTTCAGGCCTAGCTGTATATGTGGACGTTAAATGGGTTTCTTTCGAAAGCAGACTGATTCTGTTCCCTACATGATGTAATACAGATCCACCATTACTTAATTATAATAAGGGATCCCAGTTTTAAGGTCTTTGTTTTGACGACATTTCCATCTGTATTTATCCATATTTCTTTTTTGCTAATTTTTTTCTGTATGTGTCCACTTTTAGTCTTGTGTTTTCTGTAAATAAAGCTGCAATGGGTATTTTTCCTCATGTATTTAAGTGACAAACATATACTTGCATTTGAATGTGAAAAAGGTTTCAGCAGTATGCAGTGCAATAGCGTTATCTGACAACACTTAAATTGTAGAATAGCATCAATAACTGTAGATCTGCAGGTAATCTTAAGAAGGAAATCCATTGTCTTTTTTTCATCTCACCTTCCTCTCAGTCGGAACACCTGCTGACGGGCACTCATTATTGACAGTAGGAAAAAAATCATCCAAAGAAGTCCTATTTTCTGTATTTTTATGTATTGAAAAATTAACATGGACAGTTAGAATTTCCTGTGTATCTGTAAAAATTAATAAAAACTAAAATGGGAACCCTAATTATAATTTCCCTCGTGCCCCCAGCACCCCAGAAAAGCACACTATGATTCCAAAGGACTAGTGTCATTCAGCGCTCTTTTGACTTCAGGTTCACCGTGGCTATCTGCACAGTGCGAACAAGCATCAAAATGTAGGCGCTTTGATGATACTGCTGGTGTACAGAACTCACCTTTGCATGAACGCCGGCCGATAGACTTAAAACTCTTGTTTCTTTTGAATCAAATGCTCGCCAAATGTACTGCATAATTAAATGCCCAGATCCCTTACTGGAAGCACTATTCTTGACAAGCAATTGGCCCCCTCTGGTTGCTGACTTGTACAGTAAATTATGTTATTCTCCAAGGTCAAAAGCACATTTGTTTCTCAGCCCGTTTGTGCTTTAACTCTCTTGGGGATGAGGATTTCCTGTTTCCTGATGGAGCATCTTTCCTCTGCACAAGAGGGGAATTTGCATCTCTAAGTTAAAGTGAAAGCCCTGCCCGTTCAATGAAATTTATAAGCAGGGCTTTAAGTGGGATGAAAAAACAGGGGGCCTCTCAAAGGGACGTGGCCTTAAGGGCGTGGCTTAAAAAACACATAAGCTAAAAATCAGTGTTTAGCATAATGTGCCGGACGACTTGTATTTTGCTGTTTCTGTCATTGCATCCAGCTATATGATATAAGTAACATCATACCTGCAACAAGTCGGGGCTTTGTCAGTGGTTGTTAGTTGCTTAAGATAAATAAGCTGCAACTATTGCTTGTTATATATATAACATTGAAAAAGCTTCCACTCAAAGCCCTGGTGACACCACGACGATGTTGCTGCTCCTGCGTTTCAAAAAGAGAAGAGAAATCCAGAGAGAAATTGACTCTTTAACGGATTTCCCCACCCCTACAACGCTCACCTGGCATGACGTCATGCCCTAACTTCTCCACTAGTGAGAAGTGAGGAGTGTGAGCACGCGCACATGATGTGCCTGCGGTCATTGCAGGCTGGAAAAAAACGGACCGCCTGTGACCGGGCACAAAACAGAGCCTGATAGAGACCCGTTTCGAGGCCCCCTTTAAAAAACTGCCGGTGCTCAATCCCACTGAGACCCGGCCCACTTAAAGCCCTGATTATAAGTTACATAGAAGCAAAGCTAAGGTAGATTTGCGCCAAAGGCAAAATTAAAAGAGACTTCAATTCCTCAGGAAGTCCCCAACAGGTCTCATGAGTGTGACATCTTTCTCTCATTCAACAGAGGTATAAACTAAGTACAAGGTACAAGTAATCTTTATTTAGGTATACCAAAGATACACCATAAAATGCAACATTCAAATGCGATTTAAAAACAAATAAAATCCATAAAAAATATTAAAACAACAAAGTATTAGTTCTCATGGCACAATTTAGCATTACATATGTAAGCAACAAAAATGATTTAAAGAAATATAACAATGCCCAGTCTTCACGCCATAAAAAGGCATATACCAAGATGGTCAATAATACAATGCGAGCATATATATAAAAAAATGCTAGGTACGAATAAAAACACAAATATGCAAAAAAGTGCTTTCAGGGTCATGTTCCAGAATTATCAGCGGTACAATGGGACATATACCAAAAAATGCTATGTGCCAAAAAAACACAAGTTGGTGAAAAGTGATGTGTTCAAAAGACAGGAAAAGTGCCCTTCCTCGGTTGAACCGCACTTGCCACGCGGTGCGGGGCAGATGTTTATTTCCCCGAAGGATCGTCATTAGGTACTGGCACTAATGTGAGCACTCACAGAGAGTTAATAGCTGGGAGGCAACCTCAAAAGCACGAAAACTGAGACAGGTATTGGGAGGATCTAATTGACCTTTCTTTTACCATTGGAAGTGTTGCAAGTAATAAGGGTTTGAATGAAGCGGTGCTAACAAGTTGATATGGTGCAGGTGGGTTTGGGTAAAAGAAGTGGTTTGTAGAAGGAGGCTGGGATCCTGGAGAAATCCAAGAACAGGTATTGATGTACAGCAGAGGGCGGGTATTTTTATACTATGTATGACTCCTTTGAAAAATAATTGTAAAGAAAGTGTTGGGATGCCGAGAGTGGATGAACTTGTTTTCTTGAATAAATAAGTAAGGCGTAAACTCTAGGCAAAACATAAATTGATTACTTTCAATTTGAAGTCAAAAAGGTGGGTCAACCCTGAAATAATTCATCACCACTATTAAGATGTTTATTCCAGGAAAATGGAGAAAAGTATACATCTCAGAAGATCCTGACAGAGTGAACTGCCAGAGCCACGGTTGCCCCAGATCCCAGCAGATAACATGCCAAATGATGCATATATATTCTACTTAAAGGGAAAACATAAGAACGTAACACAACAAACATTTTATTTTCTTTTTTTAAACTAAAAATAATATATCCTAGTTAAATTAAGAAATTAAAATATGAGAATACTAATTAGTGTAACTAAAAGCAGAAGTGTAAATATTGCCCATCTAAAATAAGTATTAATGATGTCACACAGCATAATAAAGCAACTACCCTGTCCATCTACTATACTTTATAAAATGCTTCTTCCAGGCAAAAACCTTCCCATCAAAATCCCCTTTCAAGCACTTCCACCTACAATGGGTCAATCTTCTAAAATTGCATTTCTTCTCATTATCAAGCAGCATAGTATTTCCACATACTTTCAGAATCCTTTAGGGTTTGGAAAAGTTTGATTCTTCCTCCTTCACAATTCCACCGACACTCAACCAGATTCAAATCAACCTCCTCAAAATCTTGCCTTAGGCACATATCCTCACTATGTGTCTGCTATTATAGCACTCCCGGTTAGCTACCACATAATAATAATAATAATAACTTTATTGCATGATTAATTAAAATCTTACAAATAGAATATCCTCAATACACAGCCATATTAAAACAGAACTATAAATCCGAGATCCATCTTAAACCATAGACGAGCGAATAGTAGAGAATACATTATATACACTAATTTAGTTAATCATTATTGCAAGTCAACAAGGCAAAATTCTAAAAATGGGAATACTTTACAGTTAATAAATGCTTTAACTATGTGCAAATTTGTGTGTGCATTTTAGAATTCTATTCTAGCTATTAGTAACTTCCAAATTTACTATGCTCATATCACTGACTTCTAACTTTTTTTTCGCTAGAATCAAAAATGTGGTAACATTTGCATTCATTATTCTGTCTATAGGCTTAAAACAAACTTACCAGGGTGTGTCTACATGATTGTAGACCTCTAGCCATAAAACAATTTTTTAAATATCTCATTCTTTCTTCCTTCATTGCTGTACATATACAAACCAAATGTATAATATTTTCTTCCCATTCGTTGCATAGTCTGCAGGGAGTCTGCTTGGTTGGTCTCAGCCATGGCATTGCATGCCTTAGTCCTGGAAGGTAGCCAAATCTTGCTTTAATAAATATATTTCTTGTTAGTACTGTCCAAGGTATTTCTATATATGGCTGAGCTTTAAGGATCGTATATTCATCCACTATCATCCAAGCATGTGATCGCTTAGTAAATAATGCTTTATCTTTCAGAAGGGATAGGTGTTTTGTTATTCTATTAATGATTTTTTAAAGGATTGTGGTGTTAGTATCATTTCCCAAATCTCGTGTACCGATAACTCTTTCAGTGCTGTTTGAAGATATTTATAAAAATGAGAGGTTTGATTCCGTTGTATTTCTTGCCAGAGTAGACAACTCATTGGATTAAAAGTGTTGTTTTTTATTTGTTTCCATACCTTTTATATACTGACCCTCCCTTGCAATTTGCTGGTTCCAGAATCCAAATTCCAATTGAATCTGTGCCGGTGATGCATTAACCGGAAGTCAGCCGGAAGTTAGCTGCCACATGCCTCACTGTTTTAACCACATGACACTTTACCTTTCTACACCTTTTCATTCATCCTGGGCAAATCATGGTGTCGGGTATCCTACCCTACATTAAAACAAATGGCAGCTTGCCACTCGCAGAATGAGTAGCAGTTAGATAGCTCTATAGCTGCTTCTTGAATATTTATTATCCAATCCAACCCACAACTTAGTTATCTGAAAACAGTCTTCTAATACCCTATCAAATGTTTCAAACAAGCCTTTCTCTCTTGGATGATATACGAAATCCTGTGATGTTTTATGCTATGCTTCTTCAAAAATGTGTGACAGAAAGAAATTGTGGATCGTTGTCGGGCACTATTTCCTCTGGTAAACCTTCTCTCGTGAACATCTCACTCATCGATAAAACGATGTGCGTAGTTTTCATTCACTACCATCACCTCTATCCATTTAGAAGAATAGTCAACCATTGCAATTGCAAACCTCCCTCTACATTATCTTGCGACAAATGATCTGCAAATGTCCATGCACAATTTCTTTAATGGTCCCCCTGGAATCCTCACTGGAACAAAAGAAGACATTTTATTTTCCCCAACATATGATGTATCACTGCAAATATAGATCACTGTCCATGCCCGGCCACCAAAAACTCATGCAAGCCTTCTTCTTCATAGCAGACAAGCCTCTGTGCCCTCAAGAAGCAATATCACCCTCTATCATAAAGACATTGGTGCAACTAACCTATCCCTTAAAAAAAAAACTTCATCCGATATAGACAACTCTAACCAAACTAATTTATATCTCCCTAACAGCACATCATCAGAAAACACCTCCCTCCACCTTTGAAAAATATGTTTATTAATTCTCACCAATTCCATGTCTTTAAATACTTCACTCTTTCATTTATTTTCTCCAGCAGTCCCCTTGAAGCCAATTGAACATTTGCAGCACTAATGTTTCCTCCTCAACCTTCCTTGGCACATCCAAGGACAACCGTGAAAGACAATCAGAACGGACATTCCTGACTTCAGGGACATATTTCATGTCAAAAGAATACTTCTGACTCGGAATAACCGCTTTGCCGTAAGTGGTGTGTCTCTTCTAGCACCCCTTTTGGAAAATACATCAACCAGAGGGTTATGGTGAGCATTCAACTCCAATCTTATGCCCCACCTGTACAATCTAAAATGATGGGCAACCCTCCATAGGCTAATGGCTCCTTTTTGATGAATGGATAACTATTTTCTTCCCCCTTTTGGGTTCATGAAGCAAACACTACCACCTGCTCTTGTCCCCGATTTAATTGCAAAACAGGAGTACTTAGTGATTGTTACAGATGCTAATGCATAGTCTGTCTTCTAATGAGAATCAAGAGTTTGAAGGCTTAAACACAGGTGCTTTTCTTATACGTTGCTATATATAAATGAAGGACTCTTCAAATTCTTTGGACCAAACATAGTTCTCACCCTTTTTCAATAACCGTCTAAGTGGGGTAGTTTCTCCACTAAGTGAGTCAGAAACTTTATATCATGTTCTTAAAGACCTAAAAAAGGCTTCCGCCAGTCCGAATTCGCTCATATTCAATCACTTACATTAACTTCACTTTGGGACTTATTCCATCCCCGTTCACAATATGCCCCAAATACCATTCTTTAGGAACTACAAATCTGCACTTTTCCACTCGAGGGGTAAAGGGAAAACATAACAATGTAACAAACTCGAATGGTTAATGACTGCAAAGAGTAGCCTAGTTGAAAGTGCTCCTTAAGGCAAATGTCCTCACCTTTAGACAGAAAAAGTATGTTTTTTAACCCGTTGCTTCCCCTTTTTTGCCAACCCGTCATGTTTTTTGTCTCTGGTGTGTCTATGGCATCCATTCAAAAATCCTTCTGTGCAGCTCTTTAGTGCTTCATTGTTGCTCTCAAATTCCAAAATATTTCATATTGATTTGCTTTTTTGATAAATCCTGGAACCACAAGCGCTTAGTGTTATACAGCCCAATAGCCCTACGCCCCTTTTCATTTATTTCTAATTATTATTATTATTATTATATTTAAATTTATAGAGCGCACAGCTACCCTGAGGTTTCCCAGCGCTAATGCCTTTGCTCATCATATTGCACTTTAAAAAACAGTGTGTTATAGCAAGCATTCCAGTTAGCATCAGGACAGCAACATGAAACACATTTCCTGCTTCTCAGATGCTTCAGTTAATGTGGAATAGAACACAGGCACGGATGGGGGGCACACCCCTACAGAGGGCCCCCCTTCAGCCCAAAGCCAAAGAATGCATATGAGATATGACCTATTACATTACGCCCTGGGTAAGAGTAAGGCCTGAAGGCCACGCACCTGTCAGACAATGTTGTCCACTTGTTAAAGTAAATCTTTACAAAACCCTAGTTTACTGTAAACGCGTTCATTACCCAGATCAGTAACTAACTAGCATTACAATACCTCGTAAATTCCCTTCAAAATCACCAGAGAAACGGATGTTAGCGTAATTGATCCAAAATCTAAATAAAATTATGAATTTCTCTTAAGCTTACCTACACAACCATACCGTTCCAAGTGTGCTTCTCATGACCTCACACATTCAATCACATGTGACAACAAGCATTGGCAGAGCTAGTAGGTTTTGCCTTTTGGACCTGTTGTCTTTGCCAGTGGTTTTAGCCATGCGGCACAGCATCCCCGAGGCTGTCCTGAATGACAAAAGGAATTAACAAAGAAATGCTTTTGAAGTACCACAACAAAGGATGCCACAGAATGTATGGTCATTCAATTGCAAGAGTTCTAAGAGATGGCTTGTGCAGTGAACCGTGATTGCCACCCAAACAGGGTCCTAAGTCACCTAAACAACAGGGTCCTACCTATCTCCCTGCCTTTGTGAATACTGTGCACTCAGACACAGCTTTCTATGGCATCCTGATCCTTTAGTCAGCAGGGCAGTGCGGATTACAAAGCAAGCAAGTGGAAGGTAGTGTGAGCGGTGGCACTGGTAAGTGCTCAGCACGAGACAGAGTTGCGCCATGATCTTGCCCGGCAACTCAGTCCATTGAAGGAAACCCAACAGAGCCCCATGCTACAGGAATCTTGATGGATTGGCAGAGGTTTTAATTTCCACCTGGAGAACCGTGCAAGCATAATTAGAGGGCTTTGTGACCAGAACACCCAGTAGGCAGCCATCTTGCCAACTCCGTGAACTCAGTGAAATTTAAACAGAGGATGAAACTACTTGGCAGTCCTATTATGTGTGAAAAACGTACATGCAACACACATTCTTACATTTGCATATCTTATCTAGAACTGAGAAGTAAGGCTACAATTACTACTAAGAAGGTAATGAGAGACATATGAAAATACATATTTTTGGAAGCATGCATTGGTCAGACAATTGCATGAGATCTTTGCTCCAGCTTTTTTCTCAGTCAAAGAGCTACTATGAGTGACCCACCCAGCATCTATTAATTTTTTCCTATGAGCAATGCTCCCCCACTTGCTTGTGTGTGCTTGGGTGCCGGGATGCCTTTATCTTGCAAAGGCCTGAAACGGATCTATACAGTGAGTAGTGTCACGTAGCAGTGTGTGAAATTTGTGTAAATTTGGTCAGGCGTAATTAGTTAAAATTTCAGATAACCTAATCAAAATCACGCATCATTACTCGAAAAGCAAAGCCAACATGTTTTCAATATTTTAGGGTGAAATGCGCCTTCGCTTCTATTTTAGATTGTTCCGAGGCACTCGCGCTATACTTTTGCTGGTAACAGCACGTATTTATGCAGCATGGCTTAATGGCATGATTTCGAGAATTTGGTGTACTAAGCGTAAAGCGAGATTACGCCACCATGCTGGAACTTTCACTGGGTCTTGTGTCTTGCTGAATTCAGTGGGTAGTTCTTTTGGGTCGGACCAGTTTCAAGCGAAAGAATTGCTTTATTTTTTAACACAATTATGTAATTAAGTTTTCAGTCTGAAAGTGCAGGCAGTAAATGACAGTCCCGGTGCTTTTGTTGGGGCGAGGGGGCATTTTTTCGGCATAAATAACACCTTATCTAAAGAACAGGAAATATGATCTAATTGTTGGTTCAGTGTTGGCACTGTAAAACGTGGAAATTAAGTTGTACTCCTTGAACCTGTCGCCTTCTGAGTTCCCCCTGCATTAAGAGAGGCTTGGCATCTTTTTCAGATCATGTTTCAGAAGCCAAGACTATCACAACATTATATGATCCTTACCTTTGTGTATGCCGCGATGCAAAGAGAGAACGGTTTGTTGAGATGTATTCAAAATGCTTTTAGCTTGGAAAATTGCAATTGCTCAGCTAATTAGAAAACGATTCCCAATTATGCCTAGGGAAAGGAACAAAAAAGGGAAGGTGCCAGAAAAACTTGAAGTACAGAGGCCGATGCCAGGAGAATGGTGGAAATCTGCCTAGGAGTTTAGAGAAGCAAACAAGCAGAGCTGGCTACTTCTGCTGGTCAGAGCGGGTCGTGCCAGTCCGATTTGTTAATGATATTTAATGGGCCCTCGTGTTTCTTTACGCACATGCAACCTCTCTAAACCCCGTTTATAATGAGTAGGGAAGATGGGGAATCAACAGTAGAAACACTATTTGGTCCCAAGAATTTATGCCCAGCAGTGGCCAATTCCCATACATTTATCCTTGCTCATTTCAGAGGTGACCTTTTTTATTTTAAAGCATTGTTCTCCCAATGCTGCATCATTTTTAATGTGACATTCTGCATGTGACATAATAGGAAGCATGTCTTAAGTGATATGATTTTTTTCAATACCAAGGTAGATTGTTTGCCGTTATCATTTAATTAAAAACTTTAAAAGATGTCGTCCAGGGGCTCACCAAAGTGGCGCAAACCTTCCTTTCACTGTGGGGCTAACTCACTCTCAACTCCGGTGTTTGCCCTGCGGTGGTTGCCCCGCGTGATTGCCGTTTGCCTGTTTTTTTTAATTTTTTTTACGTTGAGCCTGGGAAGCGTATGCACTGCTCTGCGAAGGTTGCTGTATTGAGGTATGGACTTACAGCCCTGTCCACTACACAACCTTATTTTTTTTCATTGGTTTATATCATTGTCCATTGTAAACTGTGGCTTTTTATTGGTCAGTAGGCTTAGTAGTCCCTCCTTAGTACCACCCCCACCTTGTCTCATTTTGTAACCTTCCATGAGGGCACACCATGTTAAATGTGTTGTTGCTCGGCAGGCTTTAATTACAGCCTCTGAGCACTATTTTCTGTAGCAGTGCACCCTTGGTTTCAACACAGCTGTGGCATAGAGCAAGGAGAATTGGAGAGCACACCATGACAGGTGAACGAGAGGAGCTAGTGTAAAGCCTTGACTATGCTAAGCATAGAATTCAAATAGCACTACCACCTACCTGAGCGGTGATTGAAAATGATTGGGATAAAGTGTGCCAGCAGTTCAGAGACATGGGGACCCTTGGTGACTGTGTATGGAGCCAAACGAAGCATGACCAGTGGAGCAAAATGTTGTTTTTTCCAGCATGCCTGCTGTCAGCAGCAGAAAGTCGCTGACTGGTTTGCTAAACATGGACACTGCAAAGAAGAGCCAGATAATTTTCATCCGTTTATCATTATATCATTTTGCTTTGTCAACACATTGGTACTTTTTCTCTGCAAATTTCAATAAAAAATTTCAACACAAAAAAAAGTTCAATTGGTAAAAAGACAGTGTTGAACTGGATAGAAAGAAAAGGAAAGTAATACAAGCAACCCCTCCATATGATACAAGTTCCACCACTAAAACACTACAATGGAATCTGCCAAAATATTACAACGTAACATCAAAGAAAAACTGCGAATAACCACC
This sequence comes from Lissotriton vulgaris, assembly GCF_964263255.1. Classification (NCBI taxonomy): domain Eukaryota; kingdom Metazoa; phylum Chordata; class Amphibia; order Caudata; family Salamandridae; genus Lissotriton; species Lissotriton vulgaris. Next base: position 1,101,549,682 of record NC_141694.1, on the reverse strand, counting down.
AAATAATGGAGAAGGAGCCCACCAGAAAAAGCAGTTTAAGAAAGGCCAGAGATATCAATAGTAACTCAAAAGCTGCAGAAAAAATGTCTTTCTGTTTTAAACACCGATGTGGTGCACAAGAAATGCAGCAGTTAAGTAATCTTGAAGGAAAATAAGAAAAATAAAAACTCCGGTATGGGACTCGATAGAAAGCACATTCCAGCAAAAGAAAAAAGAAAAAAAAATGATCTTTCAGATAGTTCTTTGGAAACCACGACTGGAGTCCTTCCCGTTCAGGAAAAGCAAAGAAGTTCCTGAGCGAAAATCGAACTTCATCACAGGAGCTTTAGACCTATGCGATGGGGCTCAATAAAGGTCGCATTATTACTCTAGGGAATGGTCAGCCTCGGGGGAGCACACATCTAAAAGGAAGGGGTGGAAGAAGTACGAATTGTGAAGCACAACCAAGAGTGTGCCTGAAAGCATTAGCTTTAGAAATCTGTTTGAAATCAGATTTAAAATTGTGACCTTGAAATAGAACAGCCCTTTCCAAATAAAGTGGATACCCCTTGACAAATAGTGTTTAACCTACATGATTGCATTCATTTATTGGAGATGAGAAGTGTTCAGACTATAGATGAGAATGTGCGTTGAAACTCATTAATGCTACATAACTGTGTGACTTCTGGGGTTAAAAAATGGATTAATAATTGTGCTTTAGGGGAAATACAACCTAGCCCTTGCATATCTCCAGTTTAAATAATAGTTAGACCTCGCTGACAGTCTTATAAATTAAAATCTGACAGCTCATTGACAGAGATGATTAATAAGTCCAAAAAGATCTGATACATATCCTTGTGATCGCCTTCGCTTTTGCTCCATGGGTCTCCGCACTAGGATTGCATAGTTGATCTTTGGTGAGTGAGATTTCCAATGTGGCCCTGTGTAGGGAATGAGTTCTAGATGTCAGCTTAAAGGTAATCGGAATCTTTTGAGCAAACAGTTTTCTCCACAATCATGATCTCCCTTTCTAAATGAATCGATTTTTTTCAACGGACGGACGACGCTTGCTGCCGATGTTATGTTATGTAAAATATATTTGTAAAGCGTGTGGCTACCCCAGCAACGGGGCGTCCCAGCACTAGCAAACGGACCAACAGTAGGGCATGGCAGGCGCATAAAAGAGAGGGAAGAAAGTGGTAAATATCCGGGAAGGGGGCACTAGAAGGAGGAGAACAGACAGGTTTTGATTCGTTTTCGGAAGAGCAGATGGTTCATGGTATTTCGTGCTTCCAGGGGAATGGAGTTCCAGAGTTTCGGAGCCATGCACTTGAAAGAGCGACCCCCAGCTCTACTCCTACGCACCCTAATGGTGCGGGCGAGATGGAGATAAGCAGAACGGAGAGCACGTGTGGGAGTGTAGAAAGTGCAGAGTCCCTGCAATATTTGAGGGCCATGGCCATAAAGAATTTTGTGAGTTAAGCAGAGAGTTTAGAATTTAATTCTTTGTTTGATGGGTAACCAATGTAGTCGACGTAAAATCTGTGAGGTGGGGCAGTGTTTCCGCAAAGCAAGAAGAGTGCGGGCAGCAGCGTTCTGAGCTCTTTGAAGTCTTTTTGTGACTGTCAGGTTTGAGCCCAGCATGAGCACATTACAATAATCCAGATGAGAAAGAACCATGGACTGGACTATTGTCTGACGGGTGGAAGGCTTGAAGAAACCTAAAATGGGCTTGAGAGAGCGTAGACGACCGTAACAGGTGCCTGCCACTCTTTTTGCGTGGGAATCAAGAGCAAGAGAGTTGTCCAGGAGAACCCCCAGATTTTTTACTTCCTGTTTTGGAATCGGGGGTGAACCCAATGCAGGGGGCCACCAATGCTCATCCCACTTCTGTGGATCATGGCCAACCAAGAGCACCCCGGTTTTAGACGAGTTGAGTTGGAGACAATTCTCTGACATCCAGCCAGTACATCTCCTTGAAATGTAACTCGATCCATCTCGGCGTCACTGAAGAAGTTAAAAATAAGCTGTGTGTCGTGGGCGTATGTTGTTAATTTGATATTACGCTCCCTGGCTAACACGGCCAGGGGGCGGACGTACACATTAAACAGCGTGGGGCTGAGGGCAGACCCCTGTGGGACCCCACAACTGAGGGGGAGCCTGCTGGACGAGTACGGTGGGGCGTGGATCTGGAAGGAACGGTCAGATAGAAAAGACGCGAACCAATCCAGGGCCCCACCCCCGACCCCGATCTCCCGAAGTCGCTTAAGTAGGATCTTATGGGAGACCGTGTCGAAGGCCGCACTCAAGTCCAGCAGGATCAGGACTGAAGTATCGCCCAGATCTTGTGCAGCCCTCAGCTGTTCAGTGACTGCCAAAAGAGCGGACTCCGTGCTGTGATTAGCTCGGAAACTGTTTTGAGACTCAGCCAGGATCCCATTAGTCTCCAAGTATTTGGTCAAGATGGAATTAACATGAGATTCTGTCACCTTGGCCAGATACGGCGACAAAGAGATGGGTCTGAAGCTCTCTGGCCGCGAAGGATCTAAGGTGGGCTTTTTCAGCAAAGGGACCACCTTAGCGTGTTTCGAGGAGCGGGGACTTTAGCACTATGTGCACTAGTTTGGACTGACCTGCTCCACATGTTATGGCACTGCCCTGCCTTACACGCCTATTGGCACGATGTCACGACCTGATTATCCTCCTGCATGGGACGTCCTGCATTAAACACTTGTGAGACGTGTGTGCTCGATCTATTCCCTAGAACTAAAAAACACAAGATCACTTCCTGATTCTTTGACCTGGTCTTTATAACTGCTAAGAGGCTTATTAATCGCAGATGGAAGTCCACAGACCCTCCCCAATTAAGTCATTCCTTGTGTGGGCGCAGGCGGAAAGTACAGCACTACACAGGGAGAGCGCCCTGGGGGTGCTTAAATACACAGTAGCTCAAAACTGGGATGCAATACTGGTAGACTTCCAATCATCGACACAGGTCCCAGAAGAGGGGACGCACGATTGAAGGGAGGGTTGGGATCCGAGAGATGTAGACACTTTCCCACAATAGCAGAGACGTTAGGGGGGTGACACGCCTCTTCGTTGGTGGCAGACGTGCCGGAGGGTGGCGCAGCTCTAAAATCCATGATCATAAACACGTACCGGCGCTGGTGGTGGGTGGGGAGAACAACACAGTTGCATATCACTGTACTTGTAGACTCCAGTTGGTCACCTTGGTTGGATTTTCTTCTTCGCATAAACTAAAATCTTGCAATGTGCGTTAAGTCAGAACGTTGTTTTGATGCCTACACAATATAAATGTTAACTACCATGATAATATAGGGGGTAATAGCGTTCGGTAATCTTAGCTTCATATTCAAACTGTCATTAGCTGAATTCAGCATACCAGATATGCGCCTGTTGTAACCGGAAGCGGATGATATATTGCTTTCTGTAATGTTATATGAGCAGTTACTGTACAATATAACTACCAAAATGCAATAAAGAGATCAAATCAAAAAACAAATCATGATTTTCCTTTCTTTAACGTTCAAGTTTATTTTCTAGCCCTGGCTAAGTTGTTTATATCTACTTTATGAGCTTTTCTGCTTATTACAACTTTGCCTCCTAACCTTCAGTTTATATCCATACTAATATAATAAAGAGAGAGCCCAAACCTTTGAGGCGGGTAATCTCAGGAACCACAGCACCAATCACAACACCCAATACAGCGTTGGAAAGGGCAGTTGCAGCAGAAGGACATAGGCTATGCAGACGCCCACCATATACATTTAAAAGGTAAAAGAACCGTGCCAGCAAAGTAGTCCCTTGTGGGCGTGTCTGCGTTGTGCTGTGGGCGTGTGCTGGGGGCGTGACAAACACTGGGGGCGTGTGGTACGTTCTGCCCTTCATGCCATGTCTCATATTGTGTGCTGTGGGCGTGTGCTGGGGGCATGGGCTTGTGCAGGGTGCTGGATTACGGAAAAAAAGCGAGCGTTGTGCCCAATATTTCATTCTTTTTTCTTCCCAGGTTCTGAACATTCCAGCTCCGGGTGTGCTTGCCTTGCGCTCCCAGTGACGTGCACCAGCTTTACTGTATGGAGGTCAGGCATGTCTCTATTCCCAAGGGCTGGAAGGAGTGCAAACAGGGGCCATTGTGCAGGAAATGTAATCTCGCCTTAACTTCCGGTGACGCCTGAAGCGCACACTGGAGATTTTCCACTTATGTTGCCCACAGGCCTCGCGCCACGCACATCCGGACACAAGGCCCGCCTCCACGGAAATAGCAAGAAAGGGACTATTCCCTCCCCCGGGAATATGTGATGATATTCCGCAAACCAACATCCTGCATACCATCACTCCCCAATTTTTATAACGGGGGACTATTACTCCGCAAAGACATCATTTCTAAAACTTTTACAACGCATATGACTTTATCACACATGCCATTATAACACAAATGCATGTGTGGTAAAGTCATATACATTGTAAAAGTATTAAAACAGCAAATATATATTTGTATATATGTGTGTATATATATATATATATATATATATATATATATATATATATATATATATATATATATATATATATATATATATATATATATATATATATATATACAGATTTTTTAAATTTAATTAAAACATTTATTCTTTTAAATTGCAATATTTATATTATTTTTATTTATTATTTTATTTTATTACCCTTTACACCCTAAAAACGAATCCCACCCTGCTCCCTTTAAATACCCCTGCACCCCATAATCATAACCCACCCTTACTCCTTAAAATACCCCAACACCCTTAAACACTAACCCATTTTAACCCGATAAATATACCCTGTACTCCAAAACCCAAACTTATCCCTAAACCCTAAAAATACCCCGGTACCCCAAAACCCAAACCTACCCCTGAACCCTAAAAATACCCCTGTACCCCAAAACCCAAACCTAGCCCTGAACCGTAAAAATACCCCTGTACCCCAAAACCCCAAACCTAGCCCTGAACCCAAAAAAATAACCCTGTACCCCAAAATCCAAACCTACCCCTGAACCCTAAAATACTCCTGTACCCCAAAACCCAAGCCTAGCCCTGAACCCTTAAAATACCCCAGTACCCCAAAACCCAAACCTACCCCTGAACCCTAAAAATACCCCTATACCCCAAAACCTAAACCTAGCCCTGAACCCTAAAAATACCCCTCTACCCCAAAACCCATACCTATCCGTAACCCTAAAACTACCCCTGTACCCCATAACCGAAAACTATATCTGAACCCTTAAAATACCCAAACACCCCAAAACATATACCTCAGTACCCCAAAACATATATCCCTATTCCCATACTTACCTTATCCAAACATTGAAAAAAAACCATACTTTTACCATTCATGCATTTACAACGAATTTCGTTGTAAATGTATGCGTGGCAAAAGCATATAAAATGTAATGCCATGCGTTATAATGGCATTGCAGAGTCATGGTACTTTTGTAATGAAAGTATGCGGAGTGATGGTATGTGGAAAGAAAGTTGCGGAATAATGGCTGTTTACCCTCCCCCGGTAAGTACATTGGTGGCACGGCGGCCCACATCTCCAGCAACATACTCATATTTTTTCACCACCCGTTTGAAACATGCACAGGTCTCTCTCATTGATGGCCAGCACCGAAATACACTTTTATACACACCTCCCGCCACAAGTTCTAGAATTGCGAACTTTAGAGCTGGGGAGCTACGTTCGAATCTCGGCATCAGCTCATCATCCTGTGATTCCAGGCAAATCGCTTTGTCTCCCCGTGCCTACCACAAATGAATGTGTTCTTCTGTAATGTAAATTGTGCTCATGCCATGTTGTCGAGTTCACGCTATATAATATTGCAAGGAAAAAAAAAGTAGGGAAACTCGAGTTCACACACTACTGAACGCGCACTCCTAAGTGCATCAGCAGTGTACTGTGAATCGGAGCGTTTCACAGGCCTGTCACAGATAAGAAATGCTATCAAAACGAAATCCTACAAAACAATATACTACTGGCCGGCAGCAATTCATACCCGGACAACGTCGGGACGGGCTGCTAGTTGATTCCTAAATGCCAATATTCCATTGTAGTTCTGAACCTTCTATTCCTTGAGTTTGAATCTCGGTTCTTGTATTGCTCTGAAAAAAAAGTTTTTAGTCCTTTTCTACATCTATGTACAGGAATATATTTTCAATTTGTTATTGCAAAACGTTTCTCAGAAGAGAAACATTTTTGGTGGTGGAAATATTTGATTGTTTATTCAAATGGGTAACAGTCGCATGGGATGGAAAAAGGTGATAAAACGGTGCTCTTTCCATATTTCTTGAGCACCGTTTCATTCATTCCCTACTTTTTATGGACTTTTTTGATTTTATTTATTGGCTGTTTATCTGGATTTAAAAAAATCAATGCTGCTTTCCATGGAAGATGAAAACCAATGAGCTAAGTTTGGTTCTTCTTCTAGCCACACACTTTCATCCTATAAAGCAATCTTTGGTAACACTTATGTGTACTTAATGCTATTTTTCGCTAATATGTCTGGCTAGTAGCATTAGTGATTTATCAATATAGTTTGTTTCAAAAGAACAAGGCTGCAGTGCATACCAAGTACCACTGCTGAGGTTGGTGCATTTCCTTCGCCTGAACAAATCTCTGATACATTGCATGTTTTTTTTTACTTGGCTTTGTGGGTGTACTTGTGCAAAAATGATTCAAAAGCAGAATACTATAATTCTCCCTGGAGTGAATGTCTCTTAAAAACTCTACCTCTTGCCAAAAAGTCTAGTTGTTGTACGGGTGCGGACAGTTAACATTGCAGGACAAATAACGTGTTATACATGTAGCTCTGTATATGAAAGGTCTGCCATTTCTAAGTGTTATAAACAATATGCGTTAGTGTTACCTAATATAGTGGTACTTATTGCCACAGAACGAGGACAGGTCTATGAGTGACAGGTCAGACACTACATGAGTTTGTAGCTCTTCAGGCTTAGCTGGCTAATGCTGCAACTACATCGTTAAGGTGGTCTTTTCTGAGGATCACCTATCAAACTGAGCAGGCTGTCTGTAGGGGAAAATACCTATTGTGCGCTTACAGTAGGCTTGGAGCCCACCCATTACGTATCATTGGTTGGCTTTATTGTCACTCACTCAAATTTACTTCCTTTACTTGTGTTTGTTCCTTCACTGGAGTATGGACTCATTACCTGTGTTCTTCCACTGCTGATTTTTTTCAGGCGCTTTCTTTTTTTTTTAAGTATTCTATTAGAGTGCATATGTTACTAAGTTGTCGCCCTTGTGTATTTCTCTTCCCCCCTCCGCACCCTTTCACTGTGCTCGTGTTGTTTTCTCTTGCTTGTGTGCTTCTCCCTTGCCTCTGTCAGTGATCGGCTCGGCCTTGCGTGCTGCTTCCCCACCCGCAATTCTTTTCTAGCATGTTTCTTCCCCTAGCTCCACGTTGCTTTCTCACTCACTCACTCACACCTGTTTGTTTTCCTTCTCCCCTTTCTGCCCTCCTTGTTGCTTCTCTGCCACCCGGCCCCCCATGTTGCTTCCCCATCCCCGCATACCAAGATTTCATGGCTTCCGCTCCCTGTTGTTTCGGCCACCTCCCATGATGCATACTCCTACACATGTTATTTTTCTTTAAAATAATTTACCAATCGGTGAACAAAACGAGTGCCTGTGTGATTTTGTAGACATGCCCATACTTGATGCATATGCCTACAAAATGACATAGATGCATACGTCATAGGCCTTTTTTCTGTTTTCGCCATGCTTCACAGAATCTGGGCTGCTGTGTAGCATGGCTGAAAACAGTTGACAAAGCCTTCAGGCCAAAAGGTGAGAACCGTTAGCTTTGCAGATGCTTGTTTATTTCTTCAAGGAGGGTGTGGTTTCTGCTAGGGTTGAATATAGATTTCCTAGAGCCTCGCAGAAGGGATAATTATTTGGGGTCTGAGCACTGCCACAACATGTGCTAAATAGTCAGAGGAATATGTAGTCCGTTTGTATGTAGTCTAGAGCATCATTTTTCAACAAACATTGGCAAAGTCAATAGATCGCGGCAATTCTGGAGCTATTGGCATTGTCAATGTATATTAGCCATGTTGTATAGCAGCACAGCTTAAAGTAATGGAAAAGAGTATTATGACTCAGCACTGGCCACATCATATCGCTTTTTTGTCTGGAAGGAAAGGCAGGACAAACAACGCAACATGAGGGGGTGGGCAAATGGGGAGAAGGTAAAAAAGCACTATGACGTGGCCGGTGGTGTCCGCGTCATAGTGATTTGTTTTATTTTGGTGGGTGGAGGGCCAATACGACAACGGAACGGAGTAGATAGATAGGGATCTGCCTCTGCATGTAGGAGCAGCTGCTGTCCACACATAAGCCAAGCAACAAGAAAACAGACAATACAAATGGGGGGGGGGCGAGGGGGGATGAAACATTGGTGGGTGGGGGTTGGAAAGAAACAGACTGGGCAGAGGGGTGGGAGAAGAAAGAAGCAACATGGGTGGGTGGGAGTGAAAAAAAATAACATGGTCAGGGATGTGGGAGATTGTGTGAAAACACAAGCACTCCTATAGAGTGCTTGAACACAAATAAAAAAATTAGCACCAAAAATGGGATCAGGGTGGGTCAAAAACAAGAAGAGGACATGATGCACAAATGTCATGATGAACGAGAGCTAAGCAAATGAGAGCGTCGAGGAAGCTAACCAGTGGTAAGCTATGGACGGCCTTCAAGCCCACTGATTGGAAACAACATGCCTTAAAGAGACAGCGCATGCGCTGTCAAGCCAAGACCTAAAATATGCTAATGATTTTGTCTCTGGAGAAAGTAGGGCCCATAGATTCCACTGGCTATGTTTGTAGTGGTCCATTTTTTCATAACAACGTTGTAATTGCATATTGTTTTTTTCTGTAAAAATGTTGAATCCTGCCTGTATTGCTAGATAGACCATTAGAATATGTATTTCAACTACTCCTCATGGATTCTGCTCACAGTTTTTTCCATGAAACCAAATGAGGATTTGCTGTTCAACTATATACAGCTCCTTATTATCAAACTTTATTTAGTGAGCGGAAACTTCTCGAAACTTCTCGTCTCTAAGAGGAGCAAGCTTACATGCTTTTTTTAATCAAATGAGCGCATAGCTAAATCAGTTGCATAAGCACTCCTGTTTTGATGTTAATCCGTTATAATCCATCATAATCCGTCATCTTGACGAAAACAGGCTGTTGTAACTTCATTTTGGGCAAAAGTTCAAATAAGAAATACCCTTGCCACGAAAATATGTTCAGTTGGAAAAGGTACAGATAAAGAAAGAAGAGGATGGTGTTCCAAAGGGACACGGAGGGAAAAGGCGAAGTATATGGACACGGGTGGTGTAGATGGGCAATAAAGGGTTTGTTATAAATATATAAAAAGAATACAAAAAGAAATGAAAAGGAATAAAGTGCGATCGAGGGAATTGTGAAAATAAATGGGAGTAAAGCAGAAGAGGGAATACATGTTTGTTTAAAGTACAGCCGGATGGGTAAGTAAAGTGGTTTAAAAAAGCAAGTGCAGCAGGAGTAGTGGGGGAGTGTGGGATTGTTAAAAAAAACTGGCTTAAAGTTGTAGGGGTAGTATTACAAGAAGCAGAGAAGAGGCTCTTAAAAAATGGATAGAGGGTTTATGCTCCCCCCCCCCGCCCTCCCCCGCCCCCCCCGCTCCCCCCTCCAAAGTCGCAAAATGAAAATCAAACCTGAAAAGAATGTTTTTCAACTGGTTGATGCCTTTTAGCCGTTTCGTCAGCCTGGCGAAAGCCATTTATAAAGAAACCGTAAAAGTAGTTGTAAATTAAATAGTTCATTACCTTAGAGTTACTTCAGGTTTAAAATTTCAGGAGTCCTTCAGGAGACACATGTAGGTTTTTTAACCCCTTGTATGCTGATGACGGAACCGCTCCGTCATCAGCTGCTGTGGCGCTGTGCTGATGAGGGAGTGGTTCCGTCATGGCCCGCCCGCCACTCATGTGCGGCGCGAATTCCGCGCCTGCGCTGAGCGTTCTATTGAGCGGGCGGGCCATGACGGAACCGCTCCGTCATAAGCACAGCGCATCCGACGCTTTTGTCGGAGCTGTTCCGTCACCAGCATGCGCCCGCCGCATGCGCCCGCCGCTCTTCCGCCCCGCCCCCTTAGCACTGCGGCGGAATAGCAGTGCTAAGTGAAGGGGTTAAAACGTTGCCAAATGTTGCAATATAAAAAAATTAATTCCATTGATGCCGAGGTGTAGATGAAGATTGTATTTATTGAAGATTGAAATAGTCAAGTATTAAAGAGTCCTGAAGATAATAGTGCAAGCCCCACCAGGAGCAGCTCCCTTGCTGCTCAGCCCATACTCCCAACTGACACTCATCCACCAGGCATTCCCAAACATTCCATTAGATCACACGCACCAGCATTCCACAACACATTCACTCTGGCTGAGCAGCAAGGCAGGGAAGTAGGAAAGATGCATGGCACCAAATACAATATACCACACTTCGTCAACCATGTTTTGACTAAATACATTTGTCAGAACCATTTTCTGTAAGTTGGGTTTTCATATAGATCACATACAACTGTTTTATCTAATACTGTATGCATCCAAGGTATCGAAAAACCCTAAAGGAGGCAATAAACAGGTTGGTTTGTTGTAGAGATTTTAGAAGTATCAAAAGGCATCACAAACTCCGTGACTTGGTGCATTTCTATCTACAGTGCCACATGGGCAATAATGAATGAAATTGGACAATGGGTAAATATATCACGAGATTCCTTAGGGATCTTAACTGAGAACGATGGTGGGCTTTTCTTTGCTATATGGTTCAATTAAGTAGCTGCCCACTCTTATGTTTTTGACCTTCACTTTCAAAAACCATTTTTGATAAAGATAAATAGAACAATTCCTGTAGTTTGATGTTCCATTATGCTCCATCCCTTTGACCATTATAGGTTTGGTCAGCTCTGTTCTGATTGCACCTGGCGTGGAAACTGTTGAAAAACTGCAGCATGTGACAGGCTACACCTTTAGGCGTGAAATCCAACTCTGACGTGATCCTGAGAAATTTAAAGTTTCGGTTCCCTTTACGTAAGACCATAATTCAAAGTCTTTTTAACCTAAGAGTGCGCTCTGCTTTCCCCATGAACCCCTGTCTGACATATCCATCCTTTGAATAATGCACCAAACATGAACCATGTCTTGTCTGCAGATGTTACTTTCAATTGTGAAACTGTAGGTCCTTCCTATAAATTATCTCCATTTTCAATATACACAGACGTTTGAACTGCACCAAGGCATGCTAGGAAGATCTTCCGCTGGTGTAATTCAGTTGCTATGCCACTATAGTTGCATACACTGAATTTCATAACTTCGAATCAGCTGATGAGTGGCGTCTGTCATTTCCTATGCAGGAGCACATAATCGAGAGTCTGATGGGTGACGAAATGGCAGCCTAGTGTTTAAAATCTGCGAGTTTCACTAGGGAATTGAGGGACAATGTATGTCAGAGTGTGCTTTCACCTGCTTAGAAATAGATTCGAGTTACACAGTCTATGTGTTGTGCATGAGAATGAATGTAGCTGCATGGCAGCTTGAGTTGTACTGAGGTCCCCGGGAGTGTAGCTAGAAGCATTTGCCTGAACCACAATACCTTTGTCTGTAAGTCTTTTTGCTATGTTCTTTGGCAGTGAATATTTGCTGTACATAGAATGTGGTGGGTACGTTCATTTAGCTTTGCGACACAATATATATTTTTTTTACAGTTTGATTTTTGCAGCACGTATATTGAAATGTAACGTAGCATCAACACAGCAAGGCGCGCAATTCCTTGAGCCCTACCTCCTCCACCCGTAGACAGTACATCTAAATCTGTGCGACATTTGCCGATCGCAGCTCTAGACCCACACCGTTCAGATTTTGTTGTCCATAGTCATTGTATAGGGATTACTTCATTTAAATAATAATGCCCCTGTACTCCGCCCATACCCCTCACATCCTTGCATGTTTCTAGGGGCATCCTCTGGCCTTTTATACTGACTGTTCCCTGGTCATACTCCAGTCCAGTCCCTTTTTAGGTCGAGCCTAGCGCACCGCACATGCGCTCCTCTGCGAGGCTTCTTGTAACTACTCTAAACTACTCTGTCTGGGTCTGACTCCTCCCACGCATTGGGTTGGCTTTTGTGTCTGTCATTTTGTAATTGTAGCCTGCAAATGGCTAAAGGTGGGTGTCTCACCTCTTCTATGAAGGTTAACTCCCACAGTATTTTGCTGGCGGGAGCGAGCAGCGGTTCGCAGGGCGGCAGCTGCAGTGCCTCCTTGTCTCCCCTGCACCACTCCCCCTTGTCTCCCCGTGCCCGCCCCCACCACTCCTCTTGAACTGCTTGTTTTCTAACAGCAGGCACGCTTCGGGTCAACAATTGCGCCATCCATTTGTTTTATACTGAATGAGCGCTGTTTGCTAGCTCACACATTACAATGACCAGCATAACTAAAACATTTCAAAATCACTTGATAGCTGCAGTCGAAAAACCTCGGTACAGTAAAGTGTTTACAGTTGTCGTCCTCACTGCCCCCAACCCCCTAAACTTTAGCCATAATATGCTTGCTCGTGCCTTTCCGTAGGGTAGAATAATCAATCCAAGCTTTAATGAAAGCACTGGTGGGGCCTGCCTATGGCTACTTCAGAGGGAGGAGTAGCCACACAGTGAAAGGCGTCTCTTGTTTATCTTTGATACCAGTCCTACCTTTGGTGAACAGCTAGCTGACAGTGCTCCATCAGAAAAGTGCGAGTCACTTTTATCGTCTGTCTCAAACAGAGCACTGTAAGTCAGCCGAAATACACTGATTCTGCTTTCGCGGTGGGCAAGCCCTCACAGGCTCTGTCTCAACTCGAGGTCATCTTGGAGCCTGGAGCCCAACACAAGCCGAGGCTGGCCCCTCCTCCTCTGTAAACAAACGGAATAGCAGAAACCTTTCCTCCCCTTCGGTCTCCAGCTGTACCTTTTTATAGCGATGTGAAAAGCATTGGGTTTTTGTATTCATTGGCATTCCCGGGATTCCAAACAGGAGGCCAGACCTATTCGAAAAGGTTGCATTATAGATACTCCCCCACCAGTTTGCCTTGCTCTCAGATGTCCATTCCCATAATGCACGGGGGTGGGGAACCAGAAATTACCAGATCCAGGAATGGACTAGAGCAGGCTAGCACAACATGCCCCTAGCCAGAATAGAGGCTCCCGTTTTACAAATGTAGAAATAACCTTTTGAGGCTTTTAATCCCCCACCATGCAGACACACACCTGCCACCCACCAACTTTCCCTCCCTCTACCCTGACTACCACTTCGCAGGCAGCACAGTCTTGCTCCTAGCTGAGTTATTGAGTTCTGAGCAGATTAAAGTGTTTTCCCAGGGTCACACGTTGTGGCAAAGCTGAAAAACCAAGATTAGTAATGATTTAACTCAAGATTAGCAACCAAGTACCTAGATTGTATCTCCTCCTTGTGTACCGCTCCGATGGCTTGTGGCTGAATAAGGCAACTTGCCTTTATTCAGTTGTTTGTCACACATGTAAATCAAACCACACATTATAATCGGTGCTGTGCGGCCCTGTCAGGGCACTGAAACTGCACGAATGTTGCAATACAACACATCAATATACACAACTATAGGTTATTTATACGCACATGTATTTACTGTACTGCAGCTTCCATTGTTAAAGGGCCTAGAAACAGTGCAAGCAATTTGATGCGCTGTACAAATATTTGTAAAGAGAGGTCTAGGATTTCACCCAATCATTTATTTATTTTATTGATTTATAAAGTTTTATATAGCGCAAACTATATCATTAGTCTAACATGGGTGATCTAATGGGCATTGAATCAACAAGTACAAACATAACAGCTCAATATAACCTGAGTGCACGAGTAGGAATGGGCTATGCGATGGAACATAGAGAGCTAAGGGGAGTACATACAATAATCATATACAGGAATAATAACCAGTACCCAAAACAATAATCGAAACAAGAGCCAAATGGGGAGTCTAAAAGGCATTGAATCAAATGTTGAACATCTAACAGATCATCTATACACCAGTTATTTGTGATGTCTTTTCAAAAGCTGCATAAACAGTAAATGCATGTATTGTATACATTCTAAATCATTGTCTTGCTAACGATATTTGTTCGCAGGATCTATGGGTCACATTTTTGTAAGTTATGTTGATAGCTCAGTGAGTTAATGCACATGTTGCAGAGCGTTGCCTATAAACTGGAGGACAAAAGATCTCAAGCATTTACAATGCAATAGGTCTCGCATTTGCGAGAGTTTGAGTTCTTGGCATTGTAAATGACAATGCCTTTTATTTATATGTTTTGAAAACCTGCAAGCGAATCGTAAACACTCACTTTGTACGAATAGTCTTTGGTTATGAAAATCTAGTCTGGCAGTAAAAGAGGCAAGCCTTGATTCTCGTAAGCAAAGACTGTAAGTACAAAGTGTGTGTTTACGATCGGCTTGCAGGTTTTCAAAACACACAAATAAAAGGCATTGTCATTTACAATGCCAAGAACTAAAATTCTCACAAATGCAAGATCTATGTTCCATTCTGCTTTCCATTGTGTGTGACCCACAGTCCCTTGGTCTATTCTTTGCTTTCCAAATTACTTGCTTTGCCCACTTGATTCTCAAAGTTAAAGTAAGTCAGGCAGTCGAGGCCTATTCCCGAAAGTGCTAGTAGTTTTGGACACAGGAAGATACAATGATCAAATTCAGAAATTCACTATGCATCCAGGGCTGTATTTTGTAAGAAGAATAAGTCTTTATTTACGTATGACAAATCTAGGGCAATTAAAATGGTGAACAACTAAACAAGCTGCCAGCAGACTCTGCCACTTTCTGGAGTGCACATATAACCCCGAAACAATGTTGTTTTTACTTGGTAAGAGTCAGTCCTACAGTAGAATGGTCATCTATGGACAAAGTTGTCCTGTGTGGCTGGTTCATGAGTACTCGACTATTGTTGTTACGTGTTACACTCTTTTACTGTGGCGATCGTTCCAGTCTCCTGACAATGGAACAAATGTAGAGTGAATGTTACCAATTATTCTGATACCTGAGCCCCTTAACCGACTTGGTCAGCAGCACTGGGTATAAGGAGAGGGGTGGTGGGACACTGAGGTTTCCGCCCAGGCTTCTGACAATTAGGCAAAAATTTCAGAAATCCTAAAAGCACAATTTAACACCCTGTGGATGCAGACTGAATGAGATTCCCGCTGACAGCAATATGCTGATTTAAGTGGTTCTGGAATTAGGGGGAGGGGTGAATTGCTTCTTCAATGGGACACAACCCAGAGGCCTATGATCAGAGGGAAAATCTGCCCCCATTTTCCCATTGGCCTATCAACGGGATGATTCATATAAAGTGTTGCAAAACCAGAAACCATACAAGCCAGGTGAGGCCAATGCAAGCTTGCTACATTCGCAGTCCTGGAATGTCTCCAGTAGGTTCTAGATCTTCTTGCAGATGTCTCTGTTCTGGTCAGTGGGTTGTAATCCTCTCAAGCCTCTTGGGTGGCTCGCCTTTTTAAGGTTCCTCTGCAAGGGGGGCTAGCAACACAAGCTCAAAGATGGTGCTCTCTTAGATCTCTTCAGGCAGAACCCGCCAATGGCGTTTGGGGCCTCTGATTGCGAGAACATAAGACCCTGGATAGACCACTGTGGTGGAGAGCCCAGAAAGTGTAGAAGACTCCCTGCCTAACAAGCAAACAAAGGGTAAACCTTCTGCAACCAGGTGGGTGGTGGTGAGCTAGCTGATGTGAGGTACTTGGTGTGGCCTGTGGGCTAATTAGAAGAGCAAGAGGATAGCAATTACAGAGGACTCTGTCTGTGCTGTGCTGCTGGGGTGTGTAACTTTGAAGCACCGGAGGTCCAGTGATGGAAAGTTCTCGAGAGGACATGATTTACTAGACCTGACTGCTGATCCTTGAGAGTTCATGTGGCAGTGGTGAAGCCTTCATCCGGCCCCATGACAGAGGATGGATATCAGAGACCTGGAGAAATGAAGGTTGGAGATGCTTTGCTCCTACACTTGCTCAACAGCATTGAAGCTGAGGCTACTTCGCTGGCACCAAAGTTTATTTGTGATGTCTTCAAAGAGGGACAGACTTACAGAAGTCAGAGGCCTGGGCACTTGGCTGTGGGCCAGCAGATAAAATGATCCACCAAAATGGCTTCACAAAAGTGTGAATGCGAATTCTAGGTCCTTTCAGGAAAGTTGAGGTGTGACTCGCAGCGACTGTGGTATTGAGATGTTTTACAGTGCCTTCCCACCTGCCAAACATGCCCCCATCCCTTGTCGCGTTAACTTATGCTCTTATCCGCAAGCCTTCTCCTTTGCTGCTACCAACGACTAGGCTCTCCAGCGCAAGCAGTATCTGCTGTCTTCTGTTGGCGGAAATGCACTTTAGGTATACCCACTCGCTAGCAGAACCTTGAGAGTGAAACGTCAGGAAAAAAATGAAACCCCAGTATTGGATTCACACATTCACTTTTTTTCTGGCCTGTTAGTGTTTCTCTCTTAGGGTGCTTGACTGAAGCGGCAGAATTCCTTTTAAGAATCCTTGTACCTGGTAATGAAAATGAGCTAACCGAGCACCAGCCCCATTACACAAGAAGGGAGGACACCAGAAGACGCAGCTGTCCTTTTATGGTTGTTACGTGCTAGTTTCTGTTAAACTTTGGACCCAGAGAGTTCTTCCAAGTGGCGTAGACCGTGGAGGCCCTAATGTAAAATTTACTGTCTTTCCGGGGGGATGGTAAATATTTATACTTGGGCAGTAAACGAGGTTGGAGTTTAACTGGCAGCTAAAAAAAAATCCTGCTCACCCTAGTGATAGGATTGCATCAGAAAGCGGTCACGGATGTGCCACCCGCCATGTTCCTCCACCGTTCCAAATTCCCCCACACTTCTTTGAGACCACCTAGTGCGCACTCCTTAAGTCCTGGTACTCTAATACAAAAATATGTGGTCTTGCCTGCAGAAGGCGAACCAGGTCTGCTTGCTTGACGGAAACTAGGTGATGTTCTCTGATTGAGGGTTTTTGTGTCTGGCACAGTTATGTTTCCAATTCCCGCTCAATTGTACTATATGGTTTACATGTTGTGTTTTCCACTGGCCGAGACCTTCCATCTCTTTCTGTAATATAATCTGACCATGTATTCGGAACTGTGCAGTGTCTAAGGTTGAAAGTGTGGAAGAAACACATGGCACAATGCACAACAAAGCACTACTGTGATAATTGTTCTCCGCTGCACCTTATTGTGCAACAAGGGAGTATATGCTTGCTGCGGAAGATGACGCATGCGCTGGGTGGAGCAGGAGACCTATGTTTCGACCCTGCCAACAGGTGATCAAGCCTGTCCACTTGATGATAGTGAGGCTCTATGAGAGTAGCCACTGACCACTAGTAGAGCTGCACTGAAAGAAGAGCTGGTGAGCCATAAAACCGCATCTAAGGGGTTATCAATTAGCTGTATTTGACTAATCAAAGGGAAGATGTTGAGTTGTCAATTAGCCAGTCCGGTTGTAATGGGC
Source organism: Lissotriton vulgaris (assembly GCF_964263255.1). Lineage (NCBI taxonomy): Eukaryota > Metazoa > Chordata > Amphibia > Caudata > Salamandridae > Lissotriton > Lissotriton vulgaris. The sequence goes on along the minus strand of NC_141694.1, from coordinate 1,101,532,058 downwards.
CAATCAGAAAAGGGATAACTTTCTATCTGTGGTAAAATAACTTGCCATAATTTGGCGCTATATAAGCACAAACGCTCAGTGAGGTTTGCCCCATTGCAGTGGAGGGGAGCAGGACGAGCCTGTGACTCCTATTGGGCTGTAACTTCCCCATATTGAGAAATTCATAATTTTTACCCCGGGATCAATGAATTGTACTGGGGATTGTCGTGAAGCGTTAATTCTGCAATCTCGCCGTAGCGCTTAATTCGCCCCTGTGGTTGGCACTTTTTTGGGAGAACTATGACTTCATTTTCATCATCAGACTTTAGCCCAGGACAGGTGGTAAAAAGGCAGAAAAGGGAGAAGAGAGGAGGAAGACCAAGAGAAAGTAGTGACCCAGGGAGAAAGAAGGGATGGAAAAGAGCTTGCAAAATTGAGATAAATGAAAGGGGGTTGTAGGAATGAGAGCAGAAAGAGGCCTGGGACGGCAGTGCTTTAAGTGGGATGAAAACACTTGGGGAGGGGGGTGTCTCAAAGCGGCGTGGCCTGTGTAATTAAGGATGTGGCTTAAGAACACCTAAGCTACAAACCTGTGCTTGGCATAGTGTGCCGCCCGACTATTATTTTGCTTTTTCTGTTATTGCATCCAGATATATTTTAGAACAAGTAACTAGCTACGAGAAGACAGGACTATTGGCTTTGCCAATGGTTGTTAGTTGCATCGAATAAATAAGCAACAACTATGCCTCCATTTTATATCATATTGAAAATACTTTAGTATTGAAATGATGAGACTATGAAAATCTTACAACGAGCCTCTTTGAAGTTACTTCAAAGGCAGTGAAGGGTGGTACTGCTGCAGACTTAAGATCTTTTATTCAACCTGAGGGTGAGGGCAAAAATGGAAAGGCCGATAGGAGGCCGTCTCAGCACATACTTTTTAGAACTGTTGGTGCTCAGCACCAGCAGGACCCAGACACTTAAAGCTCTTTGGGGCGAACATAAAGACTAGTCATTTGTAACCGCAGCATTCGGGAGCTCATTCAGTGGGCTTGTTCAAACAAGCATTTGTAATGCAATAAGCCTCGCATTAGGAAAGTGTGAGTGATTGGTATTGTAAATGACACTTTTTTTAAATATGTGTTGGCCTTGAAAATATCTAAATTAATAGCATTGTTATTCACAAAGCCAATAGCTTACACTTTCCTAATGCGAGTCAGATTGGCTATGGCAATGCTTGTTGGTAGCAAGCAAGGACAGTGCTGTTGTGGTGCTGAGTGATGATGTGGTTGGGCTGAGTGATGTGGTGGTGTATTAGAGTGATGTGGTGGTGCCCCATAGTGATGTGGTGGTGTCCCATAGTGATGTGGTGGTGTCCATAGTGATGTGGTGGTGTCCCATAGTGATGTGGTGGTGTCCCATAGTGATGTGGTGGTGTCCCATAGTGATGTATGTGGTGGTGTCCCATAGTGATGTGGTGGTGTCCCATAGTGATGTGGTGTCCCATAGTAATGTGGTGGTATCCCCGAGTGAAGTGGTGGTGTCCCCGAGTGATGTGGTGGTGTCCCCGAGTGATGTGGTGGTGTCCCCGAGTGATGGGGTGGTGTCCCCGAGTGATGGGGTGGTGTCCCCGAGTGATGGGGTGGTGTTCCTGAGTGATGTGGTGGTGTTCCTGAGTGATGTGGTGGTGTCCCCGAGTGATGTGGTGGTGTCCCCGAGTGATGTGGTGGTGTTCCCGAGTGATGTGATGGTGTTCCCGAGTGATGTGGTTGTGATGATGTGGTGGTGTTCCCGAGTGATGTGGTGGTGTCCCCGAGTGATGTGGTGGTGTCCCCGAGTGTTGTGGTGGTGTCCCCGAGTGTTGTGGTGGTGTCCCCGAGTGATGTGGTGGTGTCCCTGAGTGATGTGGTGGTGCCCTTGTTATGTATATAACAATGATTAACAAAGCATGGGATGTGTTATGAAGAGAGACGAGTAGGCATAGATCAATACTGCAATGATTTTCTTAGCCAAGAATGGAAGTATGTCTGTGAGATGAAGAAAGGGTGGTAAATTGGAAGAGGAAGATGAATGGATAGGAGACTGGAACAGTAAGCGCGGGAGAGGCGAGGGAGAGAGGAAAGAGGAGGAGGGGGCCGAGATCCAAGATCAGCGAGGGAGGAGGTTGGAGATAGGCTAAAATTCATAGGAGCAAAAGCAGCGAGCAACAGAAGTGAGCCTGTATGGAAGAGAAGAGCCAGGGCAAACAATATGAAACGACAAGGTTGAAAGCGAGAGAGAGGGAAAGAAACAGAGGTAAGGAGAGAGAGAGCTGGATGAAGAACAGACCATGAAAACAAGTAAATAAAGGCTCAGACAAATGGTGGTGTGCGAGCAGCTTCCTTTCAAGTCTGATGCGGGGGGGCGGGGGAGCAAATGGTGAGCACGCGCCCGGCGCACATGCACTGGCCATAATCTGCATTCAAAAGCCCTGTGGCAGCCTTTTACTGTAGCCCCTTCATAAGTCTAGCCGGGGCAATGCGCAAGCGCATTGGCTCAGGCGAGACCAAAAAAACTGTGCGCCCTGTCCTTATTTATTTAACAACTAGTAAAGCACTGCCTAAAAGGATAACTAGTCTCCGCATTTACATAGGCCACTCTGGACAAGTGAAGAACAGAAACACTGGGCAATGAACGAAGCATTTATTTATAATGTTTTATAATGTTTATACAGCGCGGACAAGACCCGTGGGTATCAGAGCGCTTAACAAGGAAAGAATTACATATATAGATAATAAAAGCAGTACTAACAACAAGAGAATAGTGAGGTAGAAGGCAATATACTGTATGGTCAAGAATAAAAATATATATTCATATTGACTGTGCAAATTAACATTATATGGCAGGCACGGATTGGTTTGTGTCATGGTAACTAACCATGCCCGTTGAGGTAGGGTTATAAGGCATTCCAGTGCATATCCATGATAATAAGTATAAATAAATCAAGTGTGGTAGAAGTTATATATAATAATTGTGATAGATAGTTAAGGTTCCACATATATGGATAAATAAATCAAGTGAGATAGACGTTATATAGTATGACTGTGAGATATAGTTAAAGTTCACACATATATGAGGTAGCAGTGATGTGTCAAGCCTCGGCTTGTGCACGGCAACAGTTCATTGTCCGATGAAGATCTTCCCATTTTCCATGAAGTGGGCGGCTCTCAGTTATCGTAGTTGATCCATTCCAGTGATCCTTAAGTTTCTCTAAGTAGGGTATTTACTCATCAAGTGGCTCTTCAGTTCTCGTTTGAATGTTACTGTATTTTGAATCTTCCTGATGTTAGGAGGGAGTGAGTTCCAGATTCTGGGGGCGGCTCCGGAGAATGCTCGGTTGTAGGTCTTTTTCTTGTGGAAAAAGGCTGGTCGTAATAGCAAATCTCCTGCGCTTCTAGTTGTTCTGTTACCTCCTGAGATCATAAGTTTCTTGGCTAGGTATCTGGGTGTGTTGTAGTGAACTGCTTTGTGTGTAATACAGGCCATCTTCATTTGAATTCTGGCCTCGTAAGGTAGCCAGTTTAGTGTTTTCAAGTGAGGCGATATGTGATCGAATTTCTTCGTTCCCGTAATGAGTCTCGCCGCTGCGTTGAGGCAGGCTTTTAGAGGTGCTGTTGATGTTTTTGGCAGGCCCGCTAATGTGGTGCAGCCGTATTCGATCCTCGAGATGACTAGTGATTGTATAGCCAGTTTTAGGTCTGTCTCTGTGATAAAGGGTTTCAGTTTCCTTAAGTAATTCAGGTGGAAGCGGGCGCTCTTGGCCATTGAGTTAATGTGGTTTTTCATGTCGAGGTTCTTATCTAGTGTAATTCCTAGTGATTTGGCAGAGTTAACTAGAGTCGGGGTGCAGTCAAGCGCTGTCACCAATTTAGTCCACTCTATGACTTCAGATTGGCTCCTTGTCGGTGAGATTAGCAGGAATTCAGTTTTCTGGGCGTTTTAGTTTCAGATGGTTCATTGTTAACCATCGCAAAGCACTCTTTAGTGTCTTGTTCATTAAGTCAATATCCTCAAGGGAGGCGATCTTTATGTATAATTGCGTGTCGTCTGCATACATATGATAGGATACCTGTGATTTTTGAAGGATCTCCGTGAGAGGTTCTACATATAAATTGAATAGATCTGGGGATAGCGTGGAGCCTTGTGGAACCCCTATTGCGTTGGGGCTCGGGGAAGAGATTACTTGGTTGACTAGGAATCGCTGAGTCCTGTTCTGTAAGAAAGAATTGAACCATTTCAGCACGTTTCCAGACAAACCCATCCTGTCTTGTAGTCTAGTCATAAGCACTTCGTGCTTTACCGTATCAAATGCTGATGATAGGTCTAGGAGGATCAGTAGGCAAGATTGATTTCGGTCTAGGGCTTGTAGGGCGTCATCGACAATGTGCAGGATCGCAGTTTCGGTACTGTGCCCTGTCCTGAATCCTGATTTGCAATCATCCAGTAACAAAAATTTAGCGATGTGTTGACTTAGTTGGCCCTGCACGCAAAACAGGAGTCCACATTGGCCAATTCAGGAGTAAATGCAGGAAAATGATTAGGCCTGTGGCAATGAAAGCTTAATCCGTGAGTCACAGTGTTGTCGTTAAACATTGCATATGAAACCCTTGCCAGTGAGACCAATAAAAGAGAAAGCACCGGCAATTGCGGCCCAAACTTGGGCGATATCGGCCAGTACTAAGCCAGGCAGTCAGCGAACTTTAGGACTAACAGAGTCTCAGAGACCAGAACCTAGAGGGACACTTCTCAGTTTCATTTGCAGGAAAAGTGTATCAACTACAAGTATTTAAGTTTCAAAAGATAAGTTTATTAACAGTATGTCAAAAAAGGAAATAACAATTCAATCGCAAACATCAAAGTATCAAATATTAGTGATACAAAACATATTAATAATGGCAGTTAAGCAAATGATTATATAATAAAAGAGAAATCCATTATAGAAATAACAACAGCAAAAGGGTATATAGAGGAGAAGACCAAGTACAAGACTTCATAACTACGCAATTAAAGCAGTATTGCAAGAAATCAGGTAAAAGTTAAAGAGATGAACAAAAACAGAGAGTTCAAGGGGGTTGAGCAACTACTTGAAACAAGCATTGGAAATGCAATAGGTCTCGCATTAGAAAAGTTGGAGTTATTGGTATTGTAAATGACATATGTTATTTATTTGTTGGTTTTTAAAATTGCTAAATTGATGGCTTTGTCATTTACAATGCCAATAGTTATAACTTTTGCGAATGTGACACCTATAGCATTTGGAATGCAACCTGTTTTGTATTTACGTGACTTAGATGGCAGCTCTTGTCGTTAGGCCACATCTCTAGAGAGCAGGAGAGTGCAGCAGGGGAGAGAAGCACAGCAATGCAATAGGTCTTGCATTAGGAAAGTTTGAGCTTTTGGTATTGTAAAGGACACATTTTTTATTTATGTGCTTGTTTTTAAAATAGCGAAATAATAGCTTTGTTATTTACAATGCCAATCGTTTCATCTTTCGCAAATGTGACACCTATTGTAACACAATATGTGTTGTGAGGGTGAGTGAGGGTGAGGGGTTGAGGGTGAGGGGTTGAGGGTGAGGCGTTGAGGGTGAGTGAGGGTGAGTGAGGGGGTGAGGGGTTGAGTGAGGGTGAGGGGTGAGGGGTTGAGGGTGAGTGAGGGTGAGGGGTTGAGGGTGAGTGAGGGTGAGGTGTTGAGGGTGAGTGAGGGTGAGGGTGAGTGAGGGTGAGGTGTTGAGGGTGAGTGAGGGTGAGGGTGAGGCGTTGAGGGTGAGTGAGGGTGAGTGAGAGTGAGGGTGAGTGAGGGGTTGAGGGTGAAGGGTTGAGGGTGAGTGAGGGTGAGGGGTTGAGGGTGAGTGAGGGTGAGGGGTTGAGGGTGAGTGTGGGTGAGTGTGGGTGAGTGTGGGTGAGGGTGAGTGAGAGTGAGGGTGAGTGAGGGTGAGGGTGAGTGAGGGTGAGGGGTTGAGGGTGAGTGAGGGTGAGGGTGAGTGAGTGTGAGGGGTTGAGGGTGAGTGAGGGTGAGTGAGGGTGAGGCTGAGGTGTTGAGGGTGAGTGAGAGTGAGGGTGAGTGAGGGGTTGAGGGTGAAGGGTTGAGGGTGTGAGGGTGAGGGTGAGGGGTTGAGGGTGAGTGAGGGTGAGTGAGGGTGAGGGGTTGAGGGTGAGTGAGAGTGAGTGAGAGTGAGAGTGAGGGTGAGTGAGGGGTTGAGGGTGAAGGGTTGAGGGTGAGGGGTTGAGGGTGAGTGAGGGTGAGGGGTTGAGGGTGAGTGAGGGTGAGTGAGGGTGAGGATGAGTGAGGGTGAGTGAGGGTGAGTGAGGGTGAGGGGTTGAGGGTGAGTGAGGGTGAGTGAGTGTGAGGGGTTGAGGGTGAGTGAGGGTGAGGGTGAGTGTGGGTGAGGTGTTGAGGGTGAGTGAGGGTGAGTGAGGGGTTGAGGGTGAAGGGTTGAGGGTGAGTGAGGGTGAGTGAGTGTGAGGGGTTGAGGGTGAGTGAGAGTGAGTGAGAGTGAGAGTGAGGGTGAGTGAGGGGTTGAGGGTGAAGGGTTGAGGGTGAGGGGTTGAGGGTGAGTGAGGGTGAGGGGTTGAGGGTGAGTGAGGGTGAGTGAGGGTGAGGATGAGTGAGGGTGAGTGAGGGTGAGTGAGGGTGAGGGGTTGAGGGTGAGTGAGGGTGAGTGAGTGTGAGGGGTTGAGGGTGAGTGAGGGTGAGGGTGAGTGAGGGTGAGGTGTTGAGGGTGAGTGAGGGTGAGTGAGGGGTTGAGGGTGAGGGGTTGAGGGTGAGTGAGGGTGAGGCGTTGAGGGTGAGTGAGGGTGAGTGAGGGTGAGGGTGAGTGAGGGTGAGGGTGAGTGAGGGTGAGTGTGGGTGAGGGTGAGGGTGAGTGTGGGTGAGGGTGAGTGTGGGTGAGGGTGAGTGTGGGTGAGGGTGAGTGTGGGTGAGTGAGAGTGAGGGTGAGGGTGAGGGTGAGTGAGGGTGAGGGTGAGTGAGGGTGAGGGGTTGAGGGTGAGTGAGGGTGTGTGAGGGTGAGGGTGTGTGAGGGTGTTTGTGTGTTGTGTATTTGTGTGATTGTGGTGTGTGTGCTTGTGTGACTGTCCCATAATTATATTAAAGTATTTAAGTTATTGCGTTCTAGTTGTTATTTTGAATCCCGTACTATTTTGATTGACGTCCGTGTCAGCCAATGAGATTTCAAAATCCTCTCACGTTGCGTAACAATTTACTCGCGTCTAATTGGAAATCCCCATATTGTTGAAAGCGGGTCCCGTGTAAGGAGTGTTGGCTTCGTTGTCTGTTCCGTGCATCGTTCGACAGGTAAGTTGTTATTTGTTGTTTGTTTTGTGTGTGTATAGTGTTATGAATTATTCGATTTGTTGTTTCTTATTAGTTTGATTGGCATAGTAGTGTCTTTGTTTTGCAACGAAGGATGTTTATTTCGAATTGTCGGCTCTTTATGTGTGTAATGCATTGTATCCTATTGTTCAGATCTAATTTTTAAAATGGTTGCTTTTGGTCAGTAGTTGTGTTAATAATTAGAGCAGTTTTTTTTGTGTGTAATTGTGTAGTATGTTGTATATCTGCGTGAATAATTTATATTGTTTCATCTCTACGTTCTGTTATTTCAGTTATTATTAAATGTATGTTTGTATAGCTTTTTATTTTGATGTGTATTTAAATTTCGTGCTGTGGTTTGTGATACTTCCTCTTCTTTAATAATTAATGCAATGTCTCCGCTTTGTGTTACGATGTATTTTTAAAGTAATATTGTCTTGTTATATATGCTTTCTCCATGTTGCTATCATAATTTTGACTTATGTCCACATTACTGTAGAGTAGGGAATTTTTTTTTTTTTATATTGGATGTAATTTCCTGTGAATAAATGCCCCTGTTATATACGTACGGCTTTTTGTGTAACTCTTGACAATTGTGTTTAATCCGTCCCATTCCCCGGGTGAATAATGCTTATTTATTCCCCCAATAAAAAGTAGGCTGTTTCACATTTGTGTTTGTACATCCTCGTCCTCGCTTCCTGCCAGATATTTCTTCGTTGTTTTGTTGGTGTTATCTTGTCCGAATAATTTTTGTTTTGTGACCTGAAGCCTGATAAACATCATTGCATGCTGTAGCTCACATTTGTTTTGTGAAGCTAAGAGACCTATGTAATGTTTATTGATGCTGTTAGCGCTGAATCCAAGTTGCGTAATATGTTTCTTATATTTGATGTAATTCCGTGTGAATAACTGCTATTGTTATATGCGTACGGCTTTTTGTGTAACTCTTGACCATTGTCTTTAATCCGTCCCATTCCCCGGATGAATAGTGCTTGTTTATTGCCCCAATCAAAAGTTGGCTGTTTCACTTTTGTGTTTGTACATCCTCGTCCTCGCTTCCTGCCACATATTTCTCTTTGTTTTGTTGGTGTAATATTGTACGAATGTTTTTTGCTTTTTGGCCTGAAGCCTGATCAACATCCTTGCATGCTGTAGCTCACTTTTGGGAAGTATATTTTGTGTGTAACGTATCTGATGCACTACTCCGTAGACCCCCTTTTTTTTCCGTCCTAAAAGTTGTTTATGTCTATGAAAATGGCAAGGCAGGCGGCTGCAGGCAGGGGAGGAGAGTAGGGGGGGGAGGGGAGGAGGAGGGGGGAGGAGAGTAGGGGAGGTTGTTTTGTGACCTGAAGCCTGATAAACATCATTGCATGCTGTAGCTCAGATTTGTTTTGTGAAGCTAAGAGACCTATGTAATGTTTATTGATGCTGTTAGCGCTGAATCCAAGTTGCGTAATATGTTTCTTATATTTGATGTAATTCCGTGTGAATAACTGCTATTGTTATATGCGTACGGCTTTTTGTGTAACTCTTGACCATTGTCTTTAATCCGTCCCATTCCCCGGATGAATAGTGCTTGTTTATTGCCCCAATCAAAAGTTGGCTGTTTCACTTTTGTGTTTGTACATCCTCGTCCTCGCTTCCTGCCACATATTTCTCTTTGTTTTGTTGGTGTAATATTGTACGAATGTTTTTTGCTTTTTGGCCTGAAGCCTGATCAACATCCTTGCATGCTGTAGCTCACTTTTGGGAAGTATATTTTGTGTGTAACGTATCTGATGCACTACTCCGTAGACCCCCTTTTTTTTTCCGTCCTAAAAGTTGTTTATGTCTATGAAAATGGCAAGGCAGGCGGCTGCAGGCAGGGAAGGAGAGTAGGAGGAGGAGGGGGAGGAGAGTAGGGGAGGCACGGCCTAGCGGCCGTGCAATCAAGAAGTGAGGGGGCGGAGCTGGGGGAGGCTGTGACAGAGAGAGTAGGCAAGGCAGGCGGCTGGGGGCATGTGCACGCGCTTTTAAGCTCATTGCGCATGCGCATTGAGCTTAAATTTCTCGTGCACTGCAAGGAATCGCCACGATTCCTTGCAAGTTGGTTAAAGAGTGGATAAGCCCCCATAGTCTCGTAAGCTCGATGCGCATGCGCATCGACAGGCGAGACCTAAAAATGGTACTGGAGCAAAGGATCTATTAGCACTTGCATCCAAAAATGTTGTTACCGGAGACCGTAAAAGTAATCTTTTGTGTTTCAAAGACATAGGTAATACAAAAAATGTGTCAAGTCTATGATTATGGCAAACGGAATACCACCAAGCTAAATATGAAAGTTTGGAGGCGTCTTTCCAATTTTTTTTGTTATCTATTGAAAAGAAGCAGCCAGTAATAGAACAATAAGATTAGTTTGAGTTTTGGGTTACAAGTATTACTGGACGTGATAGATCTGATTAATCTGAGAAAGCATTCTTACCCAAATCCAGATCATGTCACTCTAAATGTCAAGACAGCTCCCGCCCCGTAACCCCCCCCCCCCCCCCCCCACCACCCCATTCGAGAGCATCAGGGCTTGTGATCTTAAGAGTGCACTTGTCCCAGATATGGGTGTGTACGTCGTGTGTTTTGTTCCACCTCATTTAGGGTCCCTGGCACCGTTCCCTTTGCAACTGCCCCTATTTTAGTTAACACCATATAGGAATGTGTTATTATTTACCTAATGTGGTTCCCAAGTACTTGCCTGACCGAAAAACCTCAGCTGTTTTTGTTAACCTATGTGCCCAGGAGGCATGTACACTTTATATGGGCAGACCGGCACATATTTTAATGACATAGGCATGTCACTTGATCACGTAGCGGGTAAAAATGATTATACATGTATATTGGAAATCTGAAGTACTTGCCACTGCTCTCGGACAGTTTCTGCTATTTTAAAACTTGACCATTTTTGACATTTCGAATCCCGCTGGTCTTGTAAGGAAGACTTCCTCAGACATTCGGTCATACCCACTGAAAGTTGGGGGTGTTGGGGGTTCTGCGGTACCCGCAGAATAATCGTGCTGGAGTTCTGAAGGTGAATGAGCAATAGACAGAGGTCAAATGTCAGACTCTGTCTTCTGGCAAATTATTGCTTATTCTGTTAACAGGGTAATTGGTGTTTTCTTTCTCTGACTGAACAATGAGAGGCTTTTGTAAAATTAACTCTGCCACAGTCTTGCTGGTGTAAAAGGAAAGGCTGCCATTTTCTAACGCACACCAACATTTAAATACTTGTATGTTAATTGTACAAACTCCTGGTTGAAGCTCGCTTATACCTATATATTTTAGGTTCAATATCTCTAGAATTAATGATTTGACCAACCTAACAAGAATTTCACCAAATGAATTTGTATGCTATAATCTGTTTACATTTTTTAAAAACTTTTTTTACCACTGTTTTGAAGATGGCAAATTTGTGAATAGTTGTATCAATTGCATATACTGTAATTTTTATATTGTCGATCTCTGAGGTCTAAATTAATAAAATATATATGATATGATTTGTACAAACATTAAAAAAAAATAGCAGCAGCTAGGAAACCAGCAACCAAGCTATTTTTTGTATTTCTAAAGTGTGAAGAAAACCGAGATTATAATATGAGCCAAACAAATCCAGACATGTTACTTGGTGATATGCAAATACCAAATATTCGCTGAACCCAATTTTCACATGTTATTTTTTGTGCGCTGTAAAGTTTATAATCTGTAAAACTGTATGCATTTTGCCAAATTTAGTGGCTATTTCAGTGGATATTATGCTATCAGTAAGTGACAGTGTGCTCCCTGGTCATGCTTTAGTAGTAAGTAAGTCATTTTTATTTGCATAGTTAATTAAAACCATTGCAGTACAAACATCAAGATTTAAAACTCGATCTACTTGCATGGGTAAAAACAGTATATCATCACAATTTTTTGTTTCTTTTTAAATTCATAAAAAAGTATACTTCTTGGCGACCTTAAGTGGAAATAGAGACAGTTTTGAATTATAAATCTATCTAAAAGGCAATTAGGAATCCAGTCTTGGCATTTTCCTTTCCACCACCTTCATAAACTTCACAAGACTACAGTTCAGCTTTGGATCATAGGGTGCAAAGCAGGCAAGAACTGCTTGTCTTCGTGCTTTAGTAGTAGATTTGCCGCAGTGTGTCCCTAAACCTACTACCAACCGCATACTGCAACCCAACAGCTCTCCTGCTGAGAGGGCGGAGCTCATTTGCTTCACCAGTCCTGTGTGAGACACTTTGATATTTCACAATCCCTATGGGTTCGATGATATCATTGCCGGAATGGCCAGCAAGGCAAGTGGGCAATCCCCGGGAGGCTGGAGCCCCAGGAGGCCGGTTTTGACACTGGGAGGCGGGTTTCAGTCTCAAAGTGGTGGAGCACCTTACGCTATCCCGCCAGCAACTTGAAAGATTTGCTCTGGTTCTATCTGGTGCTAGCACGCATTAGGCAGCAGCGGTTCGAGCAGGTAACCGCTTTAGGGCCGCATGGGGGGGTATTTCAAGGGACGATGCAGACGGAAAATTAATAATTAATTTTCCCTCTGCATCGTCCCACGAAATACCCACCACGCTGACCCATCGTCCCTCTGCTGTTACTGCACGGACCACGGCTGGCATTAGCACATCTGCATGTGGGGGCTGAGTTTATCATTTTTGCCTGGGCTGTTTTTAAGTTCCCAGACCATCCCTGAGTGATATAATATCGATGGCAGCACCCCCAGTCGGGAAATTGTTCCAGCTTCACGCTGTTGCTGTGTTCATGTTCTTGTTTTGACGAAAAGCTGAGTAGGACGATGCCCGCATGACATGCCACTCCAGTTTGTCAGGCTGTGGCTCACCACATGGCAGCATTCCTGCTAGCAGAGGTTTCTGGGCTCGTTATCCAAGCAGCCTTTATAATTCACCGAGTCATCCTGCTCAGAATGCTAGGTGGGTGGCTGCTGCCTTTCTGTGGCCCAAGATGTTGAGCTTTGTGTACACAGTGGAGGCAGCTTTCACCCTGGTGTTTTTTAATATCGCCACGCTTGTCGTGCGGCACGTTTGGCACTGTCCCCATGTAAGCTGGACCGTTGTTCGTATTGAACGCCTCTATGGATTATAAATGTATTCCTGCTTTTAACATTTGTATTAAGTGGGCAAGCTTCAGCTGTGCCGGTGTGTGTGTGTGAGTGCCTATCTGTCTTCCCACTGGTGGGTATGAAGCTGTAATGTGATTAGCTTTTGGCCAAGTTTTCCTTTTGTTAGAACCACAAGAGGCGTGCCTTAAGATACAAGCTTGGAATGTAAAATCTTACTCCCAATAAAAGCATGAGATTCTGCACCAAAGCGAGAAGTATGAGCATTCACGGTTGAGTAGTTGCAGTTGAAAGTGTTTGGGCCTTTTAATTATCTGACCATGCTAGATTCATTCTTAAGGGTTAGATGCTGAATAGTATGTGACAAGGCAGCATGTTTACCTCATCGCCATGCTTTTAGGTCTCGCATTCAATACAGATTTTAGCTGTGTAGGGGAAAGCCCCTTGTTAACCATCAAAAAATTACAATGACCTCCCCATTGCTTACCATAGGTTGGCATTATTTTCACTCTCATTTGCTTGCTTCTTATGTGACCTATCTTCCTCTTCATGTGTTTGTCATTGTCATGGAGAATGATCCCTTAGCCATCATTTGGATTCGGTGGCTTTTATTCTTCCACCGCTCTCAATCAAGGAGCTACTTTTTTTTTTACTTTCAGCATTCCATGAGAGTGCATGTGTTATTGAGCTCTCTCCCATGTTTGCTTCTACCTACCCCCCCAAATACCCGCACTCAAAGTGCGTTCCGTTTTGCTCCCCCCTCTTGCCCACCTAAACTCATCCATTGCTCCCTGGCTCTTCTTTTGACTATTTTCTGTTAGCCCCCACCCGATCCCCTTAGCATCGAGCACCTCCGTTGCTCCCTCGTCCCGTCTGACCACTCCCTGTTGCTTTCTCAACAGATTACAGACCAGTACCCCATCTGTTTGGCAAAAGTCTACTTCCACAGCCACTTTGGATGATTTAACAGCTTGATAGTATAAAATTAGCATCCATATTGTATAGGACTGAAACAAAGATATATTGCACTAACCATACAAGCCTCAGTAGTTTTATGAGTAACATTACTCTTCAGTGAGACAAACTTCAAGCCATAACTCTTACACTACTCCAGGACCTAGTGCACAAACCTCTTTGCCTATTGAGAAAAGCTTCAAAAACAAATTCTACATTGTTTATTGCTTCTATGCAAGGTATTGGGGGATACCGCAAATGGGGGTTAGGCTATAAAATATAATGTTTTCGCGGAGCCCGAGATTAGTAAAATGTATAACCACTACAACACCCCTCATATTATTTAAGTCCATTACCCTGCTAAGTACAGGCTTGCAAACCAGGGCTGACAGTCCAGCTGTGAGCTTTTGGAGTTCAACAAGCTGCAGAGACATTGTTCAAGCAAACTTGATCCCCGCACTCCCCGCTTTCTTGGGAACCCCCCTATAGCCTAATATTTCACCTGGAGTCACCTTTCCTAGGATGTGTAATGCCCTCTTTCTCTTGTCCTGTGCGCTCAGATTCCCCATCAGAGCCCGACTGAGGAGTCGAGACACAGAGAGCATCCCAACCATTGACCACCCTCTGCAGTTCTTGCTACGTAGTGGCAATTTGGCCTGGGGATGATCATCAACCGTAGTCTTCTAGATTTGTTGCTCCAATCCTAGAGTCCTCTGTGGTTGGGGTGGGGAGAGGTAGAGTCCTGCCATTAATTTTAGTCCAAATTGTAGCCACTCCCAGGCCTCCTCTGGTTCTGTAAAAAAAGAAATTGCACTGGATCATCCACAATGATCTTCTTTGTTGCTGGGAATAGTAATGAATACTGTAAGTCCATTTGTTGATGCCCCCTTTTGACTTCTAAAAACAACCACCTTATATATTGGACAGAGTCGTGTAATGGGGGAACAGGAAAATGTTAGGATTATCTTCTATGACCAGTCTGCCTTCTCTGAATTTTTTTGAGGAAGGTATCTTTGTCTTTATCATTCAGAAGTGTCGCCACTATGAGCCGTGGAGCTGGAGATCACACCAGCACTCTTTATAGGCACAGTTCATGATATAGATTAGAAGAGGTTTTGAAGTCTACTTTTTCCTTAAGCCATTTTCCCAAAAACTGGGACATGCCTGAACTGAAGGTATTTTTAGGTAGGCCTACGATATTGACAAAGTTGTGGTGTGGCATGCCCTCATCATCCTGCTCTTGGCTCTCCATCGCACTACTCTTGCAATACCACCCTCGACTTTTACTAACTACGAGGTGGAGTTAAGGAATTGTCACATAAAGTTGCAATACTCTACTGTAGGTTGCTAGTTGCTTTACCTGCCAGGCCATGATAGTCACTGGAGAACCTTTCGTTGAACTTGCAACCTCATCTCTCTTTGCCTCTTTCTGTTGGCCACATAAAATACTTGGATTAGCAAAGAGAATCTGCTGCTGTTGAATCCAAGTTCTAACAGGTCTATATGTTGGAGTCAAATCACACAAAAGATTTCCTCAGTCATGAGTAATTATTCCCAGTTCTGCAAAGCTAACCTCCTTACCGCTAGGAGAATTACCATACCCCATATTATTTTTCCACTAAAACTCAACCCTCCAGCTTTTACTGGGAGGCTGGAAGAAGTAGGAGTTCATATATTTCCGAGACTTGTATTTATTCTTGGGTTTAAGAAAAGTTTTGTTTGTCACATTTTGTGCATGCCTTCCCTTAGCTTCCAAGTGATACCAAAGTTGGCAGGGTATGCCCAGACGTGGGTCCATTGCTCACTTTGCCACTGGATTCAAGCTAGCCTGGCTTATGACGGCTGATTAGCCAGAAACCGGTCCCAGGATGCTTGTTTCCTGTCCAGGGAAGACATGGCTTGGTAGTTCGAGCTGGACTGTTCCCATGAGGCACAGGGTCAGACTGATTTACATATGGCCATGTCTGAATTGGGGTGGTGGGGTGGGCGAAAGAATGATGACAGATTAAACCCAAATCAGTTGACTGGGGTGAGTGTTTGATTTGCTCAAGCGCTCCGTCCATCATCCCCTTTGGTATCGCCATGTTCACCCTACGTTGGCAGGGTATGCCCAGACGTGGGTCCCTTTCTCACTTTGCCACTGGATTCAAGCTAGCCTGGCTGATGATGGCTGATTAGCCAGAAACCGGTCCCAGGATGCTTGTTTCCGGGCAAGGGAAGGCATGGCTTGGCAGTTTGGGCTGGACTGTTCCCATGAGGCACAGATTCAGACTGATTTCCATATGGCAATGTCTGAACTGGGGTGGCTGAGTGAGCTAAAGAATGTTGATGGATTAAACCCAGATCAGTTGACTCAGGCTGAGTGTTTGATTTACTCAAGCGCTCCGTCCATCATCCCCTTTCGTATCGCTTCCATCAGGATAAATATTTGCAAGAGTTACTTTTGTGAAAGGTTGCTTCCATGCTATGGAAGCCAACAGAAATTGGCGATATAGATAATGCTGCATGCGTTTGTTTACCTGGGCTAAAACACCAAGTATCACAATCTGCGCTGGTTCTCTGGTAGTAGCCTTGATTTTCACGAACAATTTGTGACTGTCTTAGTTGTAGTAATTTTTTGCCTTGATTTTGTAGGGAGCAGTCAGCCGTGATGCAGGCCTACAATCAGAGTAGGTTTTTTGCAAGAACAGAAACATTCTGATAGATGAAGTTATATAGATACCTGTGATACCTGTGTTCTACCACCAAGGCCAAGGATGTTGGAAGAACTTCAACGTTTTATATCTTGGACAGAAGTAGCATTAATAGGCGTCTTATCCAAACTCTCCGCATAGATAGGGCATGTTCCTGCGGTCAGGCTTTGAAGGTTTCTTCTTCAGGCGTTCACGCCCGTGCCCTTCCACCAGAGCCAGGACTGCCTCAGCCCCTTCCTAGAGTCTGTTAGCTGCACTTGTAGTCGATATAGTATGCGCTTGCGCGTTTGTTTTATAGGTCAGTGAGCCTTTTATTCTTTGAGACTTTATCATAAACTGGGAAAGCAGAGGGTAGAAAAAGTTATTCTCTTGTGTAATTACTTCGGCACTTTTCCTTTGGAAGGTCCATTCCCCTTCCTCGCTTCTTTGGGTCAGTTCGGGCTGGACTGTTCCCATGAGGCACAGATTCAGATTGATTTCCATACTGGGGTGGTGGAGTGAGCTAAAGAATGATGACTGATTGAACCCAGATCAGTTGACTGGGGGTGAGTGTTTGATTTACTCAAGCGCTCCGTCCATCATCCCCTTTCGTATCGCTTCCCTTAGCTTCCATCAGGATACATATTTGCAAGAGTTACTCTTGTGAAAGGTTGCTTCCATGCTATGGAAGCCAACAGAAATTGGCGATATAGATAATCTTGCATGCGTTTGTGATACTTGGTGTTTTAGCCCAGGTAAACAATCTGCACTGGTTCTCTGGTAGTAGCCTTGATTTTCACGAACAAATTGTGACTGTCTTAGTTGTAGTAATTTTTTGCCTTGATTTTGTAGGGAGCAGTCAGCCGTGATGCAGGCCTACAATCAGAGTAGGTTTTTTGCAAGAACAGAATCTGATAGATGAAGTTATATAGAAAGTTTCCTAATAGCCTCACAGTCCTCCCTTCTTTAGCCTTGTGCGACCGATGTACCGTTAAAAAGTAAAATACTTGTACCTATCAACACAATTTTAACTCTATCCCCAACCCCAAATGTAGATAAGAAACGCAGTATCACACCTAACCTGATGACGTGTTAAGTGATATGTGACACAGCAGGCAGACATTGATCCTGTTCTTACTCACTATGGTAATTGTAGCCGGGTTGGAAGCGAACTCTGTCCGAGCATGCCACTATGCTTAATAGAGAATAGCTCTGTGTCTTTTTTAAGGATACCCAAGTTAGGCTACATGGTCTTTTATAAGGAAATTGATCCAAGGGAGGATTTGCAAACAGTGCAACTCCATGTACCAAGGTGCAAGGTTCCTTATGGTAGTCCAAGCATGAAGGATAGGCCCTATGCGACCCTGTGCTGCTTGTGAAATAGCCACGCGGCGCTTTGCATTAGTCGGGATATGTACAGGAAGACTAGTACAGCTTGACATTTCCAGTGTGGCCTGGTGCACTCTGCACAGACAGTGTATTCACAGTTTAAGCACGTGCAGTCCTGTTCCTGTTCAGGATGCCCAATTAAGGTCACACTGCTTGTCTTCTACAGAAAGCCAATAAGACACGTGCAGTCACGCGGTGAATGATCTGCAGCTGAAAATAAAATACTGAGAGAGTCGGCTTTTTAAATATTGCTCTCCATGGAAGAGGTTTTGAGAAGTAAAATGTCAGCCCTGTTTTTCTTCGACTGGATTTGATGCTTCAAAAGATTCAAGGTGTAAGCAAGTAAACGGAGTTTTACATATTTGTGTTTTTCTCCAAACTATTGGAATGCAATACTCAGAAAAGCGGTGGATGCTTTGAATGACACTTGCCAGAGCCCATACCCATGGGGGATAAAACAAACTATAGGAAACGTCTGCAATGGTTCTATGTTCCTTTTTGCTGACTCATGCAGCCTCAGATGCATTCCTTGATAAAATAGCTTCTGTTAATGGTCTTTAACCCCTCCCCTGCTGATGACGGAACCGCTCCGTCATCAGCTACAGTTGAGCTGTGCTGATGATGGAGCGGTTCCGTCATGGCCCAGCCGCCGCGCCTGCGCGGCGCTGATTTTGCGCCTGCGCGGGCGTTCTAATGAGCGGGGCGGGTCATGACGAAACCGCTCCGTCACCAGCATAGCTCAACCGCGGCTGGTGACGGAGCGGTTCTGTCACCAGCATGCGGCCGCCCCGCCCCTTTAGCGCTGCGGCGGAATAGCCGCCGCAGCGAAGGGGTTAAAAGTTCTTCTGTTTCTATTTGTTTATTTAAAATAACACAGCCAAACTCTTGTGAAGTAGAGTTACTTATATTTCCTGTTAGCGTTTATTTAGCTTAAGGGGATTTATTTTACAGTATTTGCATTACTGCTTTTAGGGTTTCTAGTAGTCCGTAGAGAAACCTTGGAACCCAGAACATGTTGGCAACCCAAATGCAGCTGACAAACAATATCTCTTTCACCTTTCTGATTGTGCAGACTCCAGCAGTCTGTAAGGGGGAAATAAGTGTGCTCTGCCCAGAGTTTTGTTCAGGAACACTATAGCAGCCCCTTCTATTCTTGTGAATACTCTTTTTGCCATAAGCTGCAGGGAATCTAGACCCTGAAAGATGCACGTTCTCTATATCTTACTTATTTGTGCTCAGAGGCAGCGAGTTGTCAAAATTTAAAAGAAGCATCTTGCACCATCTTCCTTGTTGGCAATATCCCTTCTTCCACACCCAGGGCTCGAGTCTGGGTACCACGCGGGTGGACGGCGTCCCCCCACTTATTTTACCGGAGGGACGCCGTGCCCCCTGCCAAACAGCTGGACTTCACTCTTTGGCCTCTCTGGGACGAGGAGCTCGGCACCTTTTGTGACGTCACTTCCTGTCGTGACGTCACTTCCGGTGACAGCGTCCCCCTTCTTTTTTTACGACTTGTGCCCTGACCACACCTCTTACAAAAAGATGGGTGGACGATGCGTCGTCTTATTCTTCCAGTGCCACTTACCCATGGGCCTTCCAGGTTTAAAATTTGAGATATGAAAAGGCATGGCAAATCTGAACAGAAGTAGAGTGTGGTCTCGTAGTTCCTGTCCCCTGGGAACACACTTTTATTTATTCATTTATTTATTTGAAAAGTTTTATAAAGCATGAACATGACCCATCCGGGTATCAGAGCACTGTACAAAGTGGCATAGAAGTAGCAAATGAAGTAATTTAACAATCACAAAGTCCAAGGGAGGCGAATACAAGGTCAAGGGGGGCCAGGAGGAGTCAGCCAGTATATGGTAGTGTCTGCACACTTTGCTGGTCTTCCGCAGGCATGACTGAGAAATCTGAAGATTCTATCTCTGCAAATCAGGGTGAGATTTTTCCAGTTTCAGGAAAGTCTCGATATATTAGCCCCAGAAAGACCAAAAATAGGCCAGAAATTGCTTCATCCTATCACACTTTGTGATGATTTATTTTGTATGAACTTTGTATGTAACTTTCAGCTTCGGTGCACCTAGGACCAACATTTTCAGGAAAACAAAGCTAGGACACAACTCTGATTCACCAAAAGATGGGAAAATAAATTCAAGATGGCATGTCAGAGAAATTAATACAGCTAAGTTGACTAACAATAACTTGTTCAAACAAATAGTCTTAAAGCCTTTTTGTATTACTGTATTGTCCCTCATGTTTCAGAATGCAATAGGCATCCATGACTGGGTAAGGAGAACTGTGCTGCTGCCCAAAGAGGACCGTCCAGTCCTGTTGCTGACTAACAACACAGTTATGCTTTCTAAATTTTCCCTGGGCGTGAAAGAATGAATGTAGAGGTGAAGATTGCAAGGTATGAAGGCCTACCTTCAAGCATCAGCTCACGAATGGTTCAGACCCATGCTTGCAGTCCTCCGCCTCGATGGTCTCACCACAGCTGGATCCGGTGATGCGTCATTAAGAAGGCCCTTCAAAAATGTATTGAGTGCGTTTTATATATTTATACATGTTCGCTTCCTGGACTAAGTGATGGGATCTCACCCACCTGAAAATGTTAACCTGTCTCTCCGTCTTTTTGGATCATTGTGCGATTTTCTGTGCAGATTGAGGTGATGCTCGGAAGCACCTTCGCGGATTTCTCGTTTTGTGTTTGTTTTTGTCTGGTGATGGTGTGACACATCGTAAAGTTGGTCATTGTTTGATTTATCTGTTGCAAAATCCGGGCCAAGTATGGCAAGAACGTAAGACCAACCCAGACAGTGCAGGTATGCATTTAACCACTGCAGCGCCATTTTGGGCGGAAGTCCATTGGTTTTGCCCATGCTGTGGGAGCCTGTTTCAGCAGCAGCCAGCTCTGTAAACCACATCTGTTTCCACTGTAAGAGTACGCTGACAGTGTTATAGTGAAACACTTCGTCACGGAGCCTTCTGATTGGATGAGCAGGACGTCCTGCTCCATAAACCAACCTATTTATAACCGGCCCAGCTGCGGCAGCAGCGCCCCTGATAGCTCGCGCCCCTGATAGCTCGCGCCTCACAGCGGCCGTGGCGCAGACTTGATTTAAGGCGCGCCGGCTGCAGGGAGATTTATTTCAATTGCCGAGTGGGAGGATTTGATGAACAGCTGCGCTGCCAGCCTCCCGGCGAGGATGAGCTCGGGAGGGGAAAATGATCCCCACGCAGGGGTTTGCTTGAAGTGCGCAAGAATGAAAGCACTCCGCAAACTATAAAAAGTAATTGGAAAAAAAAAATTCTACTCTGGTGGACCAGGCACCGCCAGAGCAACATTGTTTTGAAAGTTATGCGAAGTGGAGGCAGACAGAAATCGAGAGAGGGGCATAATTCAAGAAGGAACACACTGTTAACACGAAGATAACGCAGAAAAAAAACCAGAGGTAAAGAATCTTGGCAACTGTGAACGATGCACTATCACAGCGATCAAATTATTTGATTATGGCATGCACTATTTTTCCACTGGAAGAAAAATCCAGTTAGTTCAGCCACAACTTTCAGCTGGTTTCTAATGTAAGGTTTATTTCAAACTTTTCGTTTGCGCTTTATTTAACTAACAGAATGTGTCTTATTTGGTCCACTGTCCCTATGTGGTCTCTCGTTCTAAATCCCATGTGGAATATCCGGTAGGGTGTGGCTCACTATAATGTTGGCCACCTATACTTTGTATCCCTGTTTAGACTCGCCCCCTCTTTCGGGATGTGTAGTAAATTCTAGTACATTCCCTTGTTGTAGCAGGACACAACAGCAGGTGTGAAATCCCAAATTAAAACCCTGCAAAATATTGCTCTTGCTAACATTTCCCTGCACGGGACACACTTCCTAAGACCGTCATGCCCCATCGTAGGTTCCTCCTTCCCATCAGCATGGCTCGGTGTGTGTGGGCATCAAAACCCTGTTATCACCACAGTCTGCTCTGGTGCCTGTTGGTTGTGCTTTTGGAGTAAATAGTATACATGTGTCGCTGAAGTTTTTCTCTCATCCTTTCTAGTATTTTTTGCATTCCTGGAGCAGTATTTGGTTTCCCAAATAGCTAGTTGTGTACTCTGAGCCATCAGATACCTCCCTCAGGCGGTCTTCTTCTGAAGGACTGTTTTATCTTAACCTGTTCAGGAGTGTGATTATGCCCACGCCTATGCACTGAAACAGAGGAACATAGGTAGTCTTTCCATGCTGGTCAGTGATCGAGGAAACCCCCCACATTAGTGTCTCACTGCTGAAGAAATATTTCTTCTCTTCTTCATCTCTAGGGCACACCCGCTCCCTGGTGATGTCTCTCCAGAAACAGGAAATTATTGCAGTAATTGGTGAGACCTCAACTGGTACACAGAAGCAGGTGTTAGATGGGTCTATCTAAGTGACCGGGTTCACTTGAAATTACTAACTAGAGTGCAAGGCTTGTGTCCACACTTGTTGTGCAATGACTCCTAGGGTCTGTCTGACCAACCCTTCAGCCTCCTCATGTTCATTCATTCCTCTGGTACCAGATAGGGTTTTCCATGCAAGGAGTGATACCTGTGTTCTACCACCAAGGCCAAGGACGTTGGAAGAACTTCAAAGTTTTATATCTTGGACAGAAGTAGCATTAATAGGAGTCTTATCCAAACTCTCCGCTTAGATAGGGCATGTTCCTGCGGTCAGGCTTTGAAGGTTTCTTCTTCAGGCGTTCACGCCCGTGCCCTTCCACCCGAGCCAGGACTGCCTCAGCCCCTTCCTAGAGTCCGTTAGCTGCACTTGTAGTCGATATAGTATGCGCTTGCCCGTTTGTTTTATAGGTCAGGGGGCATTTTATTCTTTGAGACTTTATCATAAACTGGGAAAGCAGAGGGTAGAAAAAGTTATTCTCTTGTGTAATTACTTCGGCACTTTTCCTTTGGAAGGTCCATTCCCCTTCCTCGCTTCTTTGGGTCAACTGACATGAGATTTGGGCCTGGTGATGAACAGAAACTCACTAAGTCCTTTATGGGAAAAACACACCAGTCAGGGATGAGCATTCATACGCACTCTACAATGGGGGATGTCTCTTGAGAAATCTGTCTGCTGAAAGGGGTCACTGGTCTCTGAATCCAACAAATAGAACATGAACGCGTATGTTTATCTTTCCGTTTTGAGTGTCATTTTCCACTAGAACTTCTCCAAGAAATCTACAGAATGGATTTGTTGGCTAACTCGCATTCATATAATCCGTGCTTTAAAGGGCAAGTAACAAACCAAGTTGTCCCCCGCCCACCCCCCCTCCCCCACGTAACAAAAAAAAAAGATGCAGTGTGTCTGCACGTCAAAAAAAAATCATAACTCTTATCTTTCTTCTGGTTTTTAGTCCGACATATTACTTGGTTGAAACCGTATCCATTTGCCCGAGGACGCGCTCTCCCACGCCCTTTGATGTTTTCGGTTGGAAATTAAGTCACACACCCTTAAAAGAGCATGTGAACACAACAGGCTGAAGTCGAGGCTACCATTGCCTTTGAACTCAAAAGCGTATTATTGGGAACGGGCAGTGAATGCTTTTCCAAACGTACTTATTAAACCGCACCTGTTATGTCTACATGGTTTGAAAGTCTGGAAAGCCCTTCTTTTCCCATTGCCTTCACAGTGCTTAACTTGCCGAAGAAAAGTGTTTGGGTCCAGATTTTTCTAATTAGCCCGCCGGTGCCGATCAATGCTCCATGTCAGAGTTGCTAAATGACAAGTTGGTCTAGTATTTATTTCACCTCATGCCTCTTTCACTCACCAATATACTCTACCTACCTTTTCATATCACACTTGCAGGTTCTTTTTCATCTATGCTTTCTCCATTTGTCACAGTTTTTTCAGTCGCTATTCCTCCTACTGTCCCATTTTTGTGTTTTTTCTCTTTTACTCTGGATCAAAATAAGCCCTGTCCCACAATAACGAGCTACGGTGGGCCACACCTGCAACCCATGTTCAAATTAAGCACCATGCCTCCAGAAGTGTGAAGGAAAGAAAAAAAGCGTACAAGAGCGGGTTTTCCGGTCAGTGCTTCACCGCAGTGTTTTGATGTCCAAGTGTTCCATAGGCAAGAAGTAACAATAAGTTCTGGTCCAGAAGAAGTCCAGATCTAGGGTGAGCCTCACTAAAGAGAAAACAGAACAACGAAACGGGACAGGGCAACAGGCCGTGATTGCACTCTGATTTCAACATATTCCTGCCATCACCAGGAAAGCTGAGAGCCCCAAATTCTCCCAGTGTAAATGGATCAAATATAGTTTAATCACCAAAACTTTATTTCGATCACAAAAGATCTTAAAAGTAATATAGCTGCAAAAGAGGTTTAACCCGTTAACCACGGCGGTAATTCTGCCACGGTGCTGGCGTTCTCTTGCACTGGCGGGGCCGCGCCGGCCGTTGGACGTGTGCAGCACTACGAAGGTAGTGCTTGCGACGGCAGCAGGGAAGGGGTTAAGGGTGCATTCTCGGGCAGTAGCCACTGTTAAAATGAGTTGGGTAAGTTTCCATTTGCTGCAAGGCTAAAGCAAATCTAGTGATGAGTACACAGCATGCATGTGCATATTGTGACAGTCTTTGCATAAAGCATCAAAGCTGGGCCAGGTAAATCTAGTCCATGGTGCAGTGTAAGAAGCACCTGTGATGCACTTTTTGTGCAGGAAGTCATACAGCCCCATTCTTCTATTGCACAAGACACTAGCTCAACCTCCCATCACATGATCAATTGTGGAGAAGGCTAATGGAAATAAGATTTGAAAGAACACCAAATCCTTTTGGATTCTTCCATAAAGCACCCTACAATTATGAAGCGTGGGAATATGCAGAACACTACTGGCTGGCACGGGGACATGCACTTAGAGTTCCTGCTGGCACGGGTGTGCTCAACCTCTCACAAAGGGCTCATCTGCCTATAAATTGGCTGGGGTGATCACGCACACTGACTGGCTTTGTCACCTAAAAGAAGCAGCAACTGTTCATTTTTCCAGATGAAAGGCCCTATTGGTTGCATGCCCCTTGTTGCCTTGAATAAAGAAAATTGCAAACAAGTAAAGAATGTTTAGATCATCTGAAGCTGTGACTGTCTTCTCTTGCCTCTGCGTAGCTGGATTAGGTGGCTTTAGGTGGGATCTTCAGGATTATTTCTCAACTGTTCAATAAATGCCGATCTGCAAACTAGAATGTGGCCTTGCTCTTACAAGTTCTCAAATCAGTTTTACCGAATTTAGCAGATTTAACGAGCATATGGCGAGATCATGGAGTTTTCTCTTCCTGGTTTGTAGAAATCCCTGCGCCTCACGTGAGATCAGACAGTTAGTCTCCAGCTTTGATTCTTGTGAATATTCACTTTTTCAAGCCTGAGGAAGATCCGAAGCAGGTGATTCAATTCCTTGTATTATCAAGATTGGACTGTGGCAACTCTCCACTCAGGGATTCACAAGCTCCACCGAACCCCTCTCAAAGCCTCTTCGTGCCGCTGTCCTGCTGGCCACCGAAGTAAGAAAATTCAACCACATCACTCCAGTTTTGATCACTAGTAAATTGCTCTATCAAGACAAGAAGTCTTTTCAAACTAGCTTGCAGTATCCCTAAAGGCTACACAACGGAACACCAAATTATCGTATTTTTTTTTAAGTAAGTGTGCTCAAGATCTGCAACTCTATTTCACTGGCTAGTTGGACAATCCCTTCATACAAAATTGCCAATGCTAAATCTGTAATTTCTTTCTGTAAACGTCTCTTGACTGATATTGATGTGACCCATCTACACTTAATTTCTTTATTTTTGGATATATGTATGTTGGTAGTTGTGCACATGTGTGTTTTCTGTGTGTGCAGCATTAGCACTTCCCCTCACGTTGACTGATCCATTGTAAAGTACAGTCATCTGTTGGGTCTGGTGCACGGGACATAAATCTACCAATATGAAAAAAATAAATATGTAGCTCAGCAGCTGATCAGTTAGAAAAAGTAGGGCTATGATACTCGACTTGTTGGGCTGTGTTATGTCCTGTGCAGTTCATCTGTTATCTACTTATCCCCTTTTCACCTGCAAGTAGGAAATTGCTTTTGTCGGTTTGAGATGCCAACATGTTTGGCATTGCTAGATAAGGGACAGTGGTCGCTAGTGAAGTTTGCAATTGCGTTTTTTCAAGAATTGGAACTGAAATGGCAACTCTTTGCAATCGTTTCCCATGAGCTGTCAAGGCAAAAAGCGAAGGTCAGTTTTGAAAGTTTTTTGAGACATGTGATTAACCACGAAGGGGTGACTCACAAACATGTTTGCACACCCAAGTTTGGTGCTCGAAAAGATAATCTGCAGATGCATAGATTTTGATATTTAAGTCCAGAGATGGAGCTTACAACTGTGTCGAAGCTTGTAGCAAAGCAGATTTTCGGCAGTACTAAATTTAGAGATTTGGACAGAAAATAGTTTTTGACTGGGTGCACAAGAGGGTGGCTAGGCAAAGGGCATGAAGCATAAAAGAGCTCATAAGTTTGTAGGTATTAATGAAACATATGCAGACCATTTCTGGACCTGGCCAGGCATTTAAAATAAACATTGAAAAGGAAAAGAGTATGTGCAGCTCTGTGGGGGGAGAGAGACATTAATAGGCCAGATTTCCGGACTGTGTAAGGGAATAGATTTCTTCGCAAAGAAAACATTTTTCATATGCACAAATCTGCAAATGAATGAGGCATGTGCATGAACACCTATGATGTACATACATTTATATACATACTCTTGGTTAAGATTGTGACTCCCCAAGAAGATGGAAATCTGTACAGATGTGGTCCTAAATCTACAATATGCGCTTGACTCGTTAGAAGCGTTTTGTGAATCAGGGCCTTCTTGCTCTTGGGGAACATTTTGCCTGAATCCACGTGAGTGTAGTCAGGCGGCATTGGGGGAAAAACGTTGGCTCAAAAATAAAGCATAAAATTAAAGATAAGCATAGATTCAACTATAATAAGGACTCTAGCACAGCATTTTACAAACGTATACGACCACTCCCCACCAAAAAAACGCCATATGTTTCTGCACCGTAATAAAACTATTTTGCTGGTACAACTGTTATGTTTCGAAAAAGCAGTCTCATCACCTTCCATGCCCCATAGTCTTTTGTTATGAGCCAGATTATGTTCACATTTTTGTGTGATGGTTTAGCGTCACTGATCTCATCCATGCTAGAGAAGAGGTTGGTTCTGAGGACCAGGAGATACGAGCATCTTACAAACTGCAGAAGCAATTTTCTCCCACGAGTTCCAGTGCCAATGGCACCTTATTACCACCCCCCCCACCCCCAACCAATGATCTAACATTTGGACACTGTCTCGCACAGATACTTAAACATACACTCTGTGTTAGAGATTCCGACAACAAGCTAGCTGTTTGATGGCTGGATACATCTAGCTTAGTGTTTCTCTAACAACTTGGCTTGTGCAAGAAATAGACGAAAAAGAAATTGGTTTTGTCTTCCTCTAGCTCGCCCTAGCTTATTGGCCAGTTCAGCTGCACAAATGATTCCCACAGCTCTGCCGCCCCCTAAAGGGAGAGAGAGGGATGTCACCAGCCTCCAGATTCTGGCTTAGCTCATTGATGAGGCAAAAGCCACATAGTTTTTAGGTCGAGGCTACCGTCGCACTGCGAAGCAGTGGGGGGCGGAGCCGAAGATTTCATGACTTCAACAGTGTGGGGCTTTAACCAGCCTCTCTCTTCTGTTGGCTAGCTTCGTAAATGGAGGCTAGCCATTGGAAGAGATGTGTGTCAATTACTCTTTTCCCCGCTTGATGCGATCCGTGGGCGTTTTGTGTCTCTTTTTTTAAGTCCCGCCCCCCACACCCTCCCTCTCGCCGAGGTCCCAGTCTATTCCTTCTGTAATGTACCTTTTGCTACCTCTTGTTTTTATTTTTTATTTATTGAATGCCCCTTTTGGGGCACAGCCAGCATGTAGGAAGCTCAGCCAAGAGCTTCCTCGTCGCGTGTGCTCGGGCAAGCCCCGCCTCACCCTGATGTCACCGGGGACACCCCTGACATCACGGAGGGGGCGGGGCATGCTCTGGCATGGCCTGCTAGGAAGCTCCCTGTTGCCCTGCCACTGCTTTTTTTTAACATTTATTTATTGACAGCCCCCCACCCCCCTTTAGGTCTGCAAGTACCTCAAAAGCCACAGCAGGCACATGGGAGCCCCCTGCATGGAGCGTCCTCCTCGTGTCTGTGAGGGCGGGGCCCGCCCCTTCCGTGATGTCACCGGGGACACCCCTGACATCACGGAAGGGGGGGGCCCTGCCCTTGCAGTCACGAGCGGGGAGCTGCCTGGTCCCCTGCAGCCGTCGCCATCGGGATCCACGTGGGATCCATGTATATGCCGCAATCAGCCCCCAGAGCAGCGCCATCGGTAAGCGGGCTCTGGGGGCTTCACTTTTAAAACATTGCCTCGAGCCCCCGGGCTGCCCAAAGCCATCCCGTAATGCCCCGGGTCCTGCACCAGCCCCCGGAGCTCCGCACCACTGCAGAGTGCTCCGGGGCTTTATTTTTAAAAAACGGATCCTCGAGCCCCACACCCGACCCCACAGGAGCCCCCAGAGCCGCGCACAGGACATAGCGGACTCTGGGAGCCACCACAGCCGCACAAAAACCCCAGAGCTCCGCATGAAGCGCAGCGGGCTCCGTGGGGGCTTCATTTTTAAAAATCAGGGCCTCGAACCCCAGCACGGCCTCACAAGCCCCCATAGTACCATGCATGGAAACGGTCTCTGGGGGCATTTATTTTTATTAAAAAGGACCTCGAGCCCCACCGACCATACCGCAGCACAAGTCCCGGAGCCCTTCACTTGGCCCGAGGGTTCTGGGACCTTTATTTTTTTAATAATCGTGCCCCACACAACTGCAGCAATGATCGCCCCAGAGCACCTCGCAGGGAAGCGGTCTCTGGGTGTACTTTATTTTAACAAAAACGGGGCCTCAAGCCCCAACACCCCGGCCATCTTTATTTATGTATTTATTTAAAAAAAATACTGGGGCCTCAAGCCCCCCAAAGCCTTGCATAGACCCCAGATCACCGACATTGGACATGCTACTTTTGGACCTAGGACCACACCATGCCCCAGGACCTCATAGGGATCTGGGTTTACAACTTTTTTTTTTTGAGGGGCCCACCATCCAGGGCTTTTTCACCTGTCATGGACCCTGACCCTGTGGACAAACCGGTGTTATTTTATTTTGTTGGCTCTGGGCCCCTTAAAGCATCCTCTCTCCCTCCGCCGTGTGACCTCTGTGCCTCCCTATGCCCTCCTGTGTCCTCCTGTGTGCTCCTCTACACCCCCCTGACTCCGTCCCTCTGTGTGCACCAATCTGCCCCCTCCCTCGTGTTGACCCTCTCAGCCTCTCTCGTGTGTAGTTGTCTCTGACTCCCGCTGCCATTCACAAACAATGTTTATATACCAATTGCAAATAAAAAAATAAAATAATGCAAAGCATTGTCATTTACAATGCCAATAACTCAAACTTTAATGCTGCGAGACCTATTGCATTGCAAATGCTTGTTCCACTCTAATGTGCAGAGCTGGTAGTGGTGTTTAAAAAAAACAAAAACATTTTATTGCGTCAAGTGTCAGATATAATGCAGAGCTCTGCACTCAAGAAGCCATCTGCTACAGTATAAAGTACAAAAGATTAACATTGACATTTTGAGAATATGCTTTTAAAAAAAAAAAACTAAAAACAATTAAATGTATTCAACATAACCCCCCCCCCGCACTGTCTCAATACTGCATCTCAGGCACCATCTCCACTCCGGCTTAATGGAGAGTGATGTCCATTTAACCACTTGTCTCATGTACCTCAGTCCTGCGCTAACATTTCTAGATCGTATCCTCTCTGGATGGAATGGGCTCCAGGTAAAGGCCTCCATAATCCGCCCATCATTTCCAAATCTTCGGATGCTTTTGCGGGCAACCCCGTGCTTTAAAGATGGGAATCTCCAACCCCATGTTAAAATCAAGACCGTTTTTCCATGTAGATACAGCGGGCGGGGCCTCCGCCTTCCATTTTCGTGCAATATCTTGTTTTGCTAGTATGCGACCCAATAGCAATAAATGGTGTTTATAAATATTCCATCCAATCCCCTCCATGATATGCAAAAGTGCTAATTTAAGTGAGAAGGGGAGCTCCCATCCCAACACCTCCGCCAAACAGGCCAAATACCCCTGCCAGAACCTTGCGAGCACTGTACACAGCCACACTGTGTGAAGGAAGGTGCCTTCCTCCCGATTGCATCGTAGACATATTGGAGATAACACAAGGCCCGCATTTAGTATAGTACACCTGGCGTAGGTAGTTAAATTGAACTAGTCTGAGCCGCATTGCAATCGCAGCCCCTTGAGTGGATGCCAGCGCTTCGTTCCAATCGTCTCCATCTAGTCGGCCAAGATCTCCATCCCATGCCGTCCTAAGTTTATATAGCGTGGTGAGACTATTTGTTATTAGCGATTGGTAGATTTTGTGATCTTGTAGGTCTCCCATGAAGAGTTTAGCTTCAATAGGGCTAAATTCTGGAAGAGACTCCAGTCCGGTAACACTAGGGAGTATAGCATGCCGAAATTGGAGATATTAATAGAATTGGGTCTTTGGCATCTGGTACTCCTGTTGGAGATCCCTAAAATACTTCAGAATTATACCCCGCATCACATCACCAAGGGTGAAAATCCCTATATTATTCCAACACTGGAAACCCGCTGGAATTGAATGCCCCCCCGGACACCTTTTGCTTTGCACAAAACTATTTGTTGTCATCTAAATTACAGGCACAATTTTATAAGACCGGATTCTTCCTATATATAACTCCTAGTAGGATTGCTAAGTGGGGAACTGGCAGGGGTACAATGTGTCCTAGATGCTCTGAGTTTTCGGCGGACTTGGTGCACATGTTTGCAACTTGACCAAAATTTAAAACTTTATTGGATGAAGTGCAGCAGTTCCTGGGGGTAGTCTTATTATCAGACATCCAACTCACCCTAATTATCATGCTGGGGCTATATAAAACTATTAATAGGAAGGCGGGGGTGCTTTAATGTTTATTGCTATGACTATCTTTAGGATCTGTATAGCCTCACATTGGAAAGACACAAATCCTCCCTCATTTGCCCAATGGCAGGCTGCTGGCTACATGTAAACAAGAGAGCGCTATTTACGCTAAAAAAGGCAGACATGCACAAAAAGAGGACTGGAGATATGGGAACCCTTAACCAAGTGGCTCGATATCATGTATGTACAGGACATTTAAATGATTATTCTTTTATTCATGAACTTTTTTTTTTCTCTTTGTGTCACTGTTGGATCTGTTTTGATAGGATTTGGTCAGCCAGATATGTCTTTTTAGACCTAATGCAGAAATGAATCCTTATGTATGGTTAAACTGTGATGCACTCATTATTTATGATAGAACCGCCACTGCTGGTTTCTTTTATTCATGGATTGCATCAAGGGGTTTTGGGAGGGGGAGGGGGGACGCCGTAATGAACTACTCTGATTTTGTATTCTATTATATCGTATTTTGAAAAAAAAAGAAAAAAAAGGAATCCCACTAACGCTGACAGTTGAGGCAATTCCCCATTAGACCACAGTGGCGTTTCCCTCGTCAATTTGCCCCACCACCCTATTTCCGCAGAGCCTGTCTCCACACCTGAAAGACTAACCTCGTAGCTGATGGCAGAGCCCTACGCAGAGGAGCAGAGCATACGATAGTATGTAGGGAAGTAGTGGTGGTTTTAAAGATTGAGAATGTGTAAATGCTTGTAATAAAGCCAAACACACATTGGGAAAATGGCCAGTTTTCTGTCCGCCCTCCCCTATTTTTCTGTAGTAGGTTTCTAGACCAATGGTTCTTAAACTGTGGTCCACGACCTACGGATGTCAGTGGACTTTGATATTTTTCAGCTAAAGAACTGTATACAGTTGGTTCCTTATACAAGGACAATAGTTTCACCATGTAACAATGATACTTACTGGAGGTCTCCCCAACTCATTTTATATATGTATTAATAAAAACCATAAAGAAATCTAATCCTAAGCACTTTAAAATAGTTTCTAGTCAGCAGATAATTGCTAGTACAGGATGGAGCATGCGTGGATACAAACAGTTACTGTTCACATTCAAACATGCTGCGATCTGAACTAGCAATCCGCTTATGACTAAAACACTTTTGAACTGCTAATGATTTTCTAGTGATGATACACCACTGGCTTACTGTATAGATGTGTATCTGCTTAGCGATCCAAGCATGTACACACGGGTAGAATGCCCAACAGGCTTGTCCAGGCCGCACGTTCTCCCATTTGCTGCTTTGGATGGTCAGTCACTTACAGTCTCCCGGTACCCACATGTCTTGTATTTGAAACGGGGCTTGCCTGTACTTTTCATAAGAGCTAAAATTCTACCACAGTCAGAGTATCGCAGCATATACTCTGGCATAATGAGCACCTAGTCTTCTAGCTTTCATAAAGTAGCTATCTTTGTCATCTTTTGACTCCCCTGCACGGTCTCCAGCTTTGTTCGCACCATGCTTGATTTCTGTTCTGTGTCTATTCTAAACCAGGGTCCATCCAGTTGCTGTTTCTGCCCCATCACTTCTGCTGACAGAGATGATTTCACATTGATTTGTGAATATGACATTTGTCTAATAACTGTGTGTAGTCACCCTCCCATTTAAGAAATTTCTGAGGAAAGAAGTGCTGAGTCTATATAGTGTGTACTTGTTTGTGTATATCTTGTATATTATTGAGGTTATGCTAGAAGATCCCTGGCTCCCACCTAGGATTAAGGTATGCAGAAGTTAAAAGCTTAAGAATCACTGTGCTAGATCGGTCAGTTGGTGGAGTTCCTCTTGCAGAGAAATGTGTTTAACCTTCAAAGCAGAAGGTTAAATGCATCCATAGATACACAGGTTGTTATTCCTGGGTTATAAGCAAGAGTATGTTTTGAGCCAGAGCAGCATGTGGGTAAAAGATATGCTGAATGCTCATTCCCTAACCTAGAGGTCAGATGTGCAAAATAAGAATGAAAAAGAATCATGACCAATTGAAAGACTGTGAGTTGAGTCCTCTAAACCAGATGATATTATGGGGTGTCTACCATGACAACGGGGCTTTGAGAACGTTATGGGATATTAGTTTCTAAACATCAAACTCCTATAAGGTGCACTTAAACTAAATTTTCAGCAAAGTAGAGATCTCTGTTTTTGAGCCACTCAGATTGTGAAATCATGTAGCACCTGCCAGTGCACTTTAGGATTTGTGCCTCTTATGAAGAAAACATACCAGGTGCATCATAAAATGATGAAATGTGGAGCGGGCAGCAGAGTATGGTTACACCCGGGACTTTAGACAGTAAAATCTCTCTCTTTAAAAAATGATTGTTGGTATTCTGAATAAGTTGTAGGGGTAGAGATGAGGACAGACTCCAAAACACATACTAGTGCTTTGGAAAACAAGCCATTTCCAGGACATATTGTTTACCAGTTATTGATAAACTGACATATCTTCATCCTCTTAAAGACGGAGAAGCAACTTTAGTATACATTTCCCATTAGCATCCATCTTTGTGAACTGTCGCGCTAAGGAGATGCCTATATGAATAGCCAAAGCTAGCCACGCCTACAAACATATAGTATTCCTAACCATTACTTGAGCATTTAGGACAAAAGTGTCAACCGTAAGTCCAGGAGAGGCTACATCCTTCCCAGATTTTCAGTTTAACCACGGTTTATGTAAATAGGTTGCATTGAGATTCAATGTGTATAAATTAATATTTTAGAAGATATCCTGCAAAATTTGAGATGGATCCTACTCTTCTGGATCCAGATTGGACGCCACTCAGTTCCAAACATTAGATTTAAATCCTAAAATCTAGGACAGTCCCTTTGAATTTTGCACAGTCATTGGCTTTATTGAAATATGGTTGGCAGTTAAAATAGTTTTGTCTTCAGCTTATAAGACGAAGTTAATACTCTGTTGGCCACTGATACTGTGCAGAAATATAGTCATCAACTCTAGTGTAGCCTACCTACTAATCTTTTCAAAGAGCAAGTGTGATAAAGACAGTGCTGTTGATTGCAAAGCTTTGTTGAAATATTGTGTACATGCCGTTTAGAAAAATTTAACCCAATCTCAAATCACAACTTGTCCATTCAGTGCCAAAGACATTCCCAGTTGTCTCTATCTAGCTCTCAATCGAAATAAACCAAGAGGCACATTGAGATCTTGGTGATGGCATGATCTATGGCTACTGGCACAATGTCCCCCCCCCCGGAGTTGTATGTAGTGTGAACTTGACCTTGAGGTATCAGAGCACTTTACATGAGTACCAATTGCATTACCCAAGGGCATATTTATTTTTGTTTGGCACTGGGAGATTAAGGGGCAGATTTATGATGCCCCTGCGCCGTAATTGCGTCACTTTATTTGACGCAACTGCGGCGCAAACAATGCGCCCTATTTACAATGTGACGCATCTAGGAGATGCATCATGTTGTAAAGCCCTGCGCCATAAGGAGGCGTTCCTGCGCAGGGGGGGCGTTCCTGCGTAGGAACGCCTCCTGAAAGTGGCTGAGTGAAATCTATGAGATTTCACTCAGTCACTTTCACGCCAATGCTGTATCAAAACCCTGCGCCTGCTTGAAGCAGGCGTAGGTCTTGATGCAGCATTGTGTAGATGGGGCACCCCCGAGCCTTGCTGGAGCTGCGTCGCGCTTGCGACGCAACTCCAGCAATGCGCCACATTTCTGGCACAGATGCGTCACGCATCTGTGCCGTTTTTGCACCATGGTGCGCCGCATTATAAATGCAAACAAAACAGGTGATGGACCGAATGTGGATCAATGTCACACATTCACCCCAGTCCAAAGATCTGGGCCCAAATCCATCGTTTTTTTGCACTCCACACCACCCCGGGTTAGACAATGGCGATATGCAAATCAGCTCTGACCCTGTGCCCCATGGGAACAGTCCAGTCCGAACTACAAAAGCCATGTCCTTCCCAGAACGGAATCAAGCATCCGAGGACCGGACCGGTTTCGAGGTAACACCTCTCATCAGCCCAGCTAGCTTGACTCCAGTGGTGTGGAGTGCCTGGGACCCACGTCTGAGCATCCCCAGCGCACTTATGGCGGAATTTGCAAACAAAACAGGTGATGGACCGAATGTGGATCAATGTCACACATTCACCCCAGTCCAAAGATCTGGGCCCAAATCCATCGTTTTTTTGCACTCCACACCACCCCGGGTTAGACAATGGCGATATGCAAATCAGCTCTGACCCTGTGCCCCATGGGAACAGTCCAGTCCGAACTACAAAAGCCATGTCCTTCCCAGAACGGAATCAAGCATCCGAGGACCGGACCGGTTTCGAGGTAACACCTCATCAGCCCAGCTAGCTTGACTCCAGTGGTGTGGAGTGCCTGGGACCCACGTCTGAGCATCCCCAGCGCACTTATGGCAGAATTTGCAATCAAAACAGGTGATGGACCGAATGTGGATCAATGTCACACATTCACCCCAGTCCAAAGATCTGGGCCCAAATCCATCGTTTTTTTGCACTCCACACCACCCGGGTTAGACAATGGCGATATGCAAATCAGCTCTGACCCTGTGCCCCATGGGAACAGTCCAGTCCGAACTACAAAAGCCATGTCCTTCCCAGAACGGAATCAAGTATCCGAGGACCGGACCGGTTTCGAGGTAACACCTCTCATCAGCCCGGCTAGCTTGACTCCAGTGGTGTGGAGTGCCTGGGACCCACGTCTGAGCATCCCCAGCGCACTTATGGCGGAATTTGCAAACAAAACAGGTGATGGACCGAATGTGGATCAATGTCACACATTCACCCCAGTCCAAAGATCTGGGCCCAAATCCATCGTTTTTTTTGCACTC
Source organism: Lissotriton vulgaris (assembly GCF_964263255.1). Taxonomy (NCBI): domain Eukaryota; kingdom Metazoa; phylum Chordata; class Amphibia; order Caudata; family Salamandridae; genus Lissotriton; species Lissotriton vulgaris. The sequence continues at coordinate 1,101,496,640 of NC_141694.1, read as the reverse complement.
CACACCACCCCGGGTTAGACAATGGTGATATGCAAATCAGCTCTGACCCTGTGCCCCATGGGAACAGTCCAGTCCGAACTACAAAAGCCATGTCCTTCCCAGAACGGAATCAAGCATCCGAAGACCGGACCGGTTTCGAGGTAACACCTCATCAGCCCGGCTTGACTGGGGTGAGTGTGTGACATTGATCCACATTCGGTCCATCACCTGTTGTATTTGCATTATAAATGCGGCGCACCATGGGTGGCGGAGCTGTGGCGCACTGTGGTGCACGTTAACTGGCGCATCCCTGGGGATGCGCCAGTTAACATAAATCTGCCCCTTAGTGATTTGCCCAGATTCACATTATGTTGAGCGTCCTTGCCGTGACTGGAACCTGGTTCCTCAGATTTGAGATCGGCGACCCAAGCCGCTAGTGTGGTTCTATTGCATTAAGGAATAAACCCAAGCTGGGATGAGTCTTATGTAGTGGAGAGGAGGTCCGAGGCTGTGTAGCAGGTATCCTTTTTGATGGCAAGGAGTGAAATTAGGCAACATGAAGAGTACATTTAGGTCGAGCCTAAAAAGACCCTTTGTCAATTTACCAAAAAGTTACAATGGGCTTAAATCCTGACCATTGCTTTCCATTGGCTAGCCTTATTATGACTCATTTGCCTGCTTATTCAATTTTTTGCCTTGTTCCTCGTGTCTCTCCCTTTCCCGGAGCACAGCTAATTTACTTGGGTCCTTCTGTTGCTCAGTTTTAGGGAACTTTTTTCTTGTTTTTGCTTAACCACTTAATGAGAGTGCATGGATTTTTAAGTTGTCTCCCTTTTAAGCATCTTCCACCCTGCGCTCCATGTTACTTTCTCTCACCTATGTGCTTCTCTTTTTCTCCTATACTGCACTCCATACTGCTCCTGCTTGCTTATGTACTTCTCCCCCTCCTGGCGCCTGTGTCCCTCTACTTTTTGGGCTGCTTTTCCTCTCTCCTGCCCAATCCTTGTGGCTTTCCATTCCCATAGCTCCCTACCACGTACTCCTATTTTGTAATTCAGTCTTAAGTTTTTTATACTTACATTTAAAAAAAAAGAATGAAATCATTTTTTTATTTGCTGTCCATTTCGGCTTGGTAAAAAAAGGGACTTGCATCATTTTGTGTTAGCTTTACACGCTTGCTTAATAACACATCCATGTCTTTGCAACTTTTTCCCCTTTTTCTTAGTACTGTGGTATACAGCATGAACAAAAGTCATTGGCAGAGCAAACAGGCCTAAAAAACTAGACCTATTTGGTTTGCCAATGCTTATTTGGAAATTTGCTTTGAAAAGACAGCAGGAGCATTAGTCTCTTTTCTTGACTTGTGAGACAAGCTTGTTTTTTCTTAATTTATGGAATCCAAATACCCTTGATTGTCAGCAGCTGCTTTTTATGGTCTGGCTTGACAACACAGCTGTTGCCAGACAATTATGTGACCACCATTAGAGAGGGCCTTTGGCTCCTCCCACATTTCAGGAGTGCGGATTACATGTTTTTATTGGGCAAAAGTTGTGTGCGTCCACAAAAAAGTGCTTGCCCTCCACAAAGCTGTAACCAGCTTGTTTATTTATTGAGCTGCCTGATGTTGAATTTTCAGGGGCACACTTGGCATTGTAATGCTAGCAAAATGTCTTAGGAAACTAGATAATTTATGGTATTTTTCGCTGGAAGCAGAACAGATGGAAGGAGGGTAGTCATTCACCAACATAGATGTTTGGGTCGGGCATGGCAGTGCAAATAACCGTCTTGATTTCCTTATCCATTGGATGGTCAAAGAATAACTGTTAGCTTCAGTTTAATTGTAGATGCCATACCATTTATGTACTCATCAGTGTTAGCTTAGGATAGATACCATCTCACTTCTGAGAAGGATTTCTTCTCACTGGTTTGTACAGTCTTGTGCGATTTTCTTCATGGAAAGCAAGAAAAGGTTCCCCTGGACTCTAGATTATGGGTAGGTATTCACATCCAATCCTGCTGCTCACTCACAGATATATCCGCATGAAACTAAAAGGTAGCACTAATTTGTATTTATTTTATGAAAACAATGTTTTGCTTTACACAAGCTTTTAATTACATTAATACAAATATTTATAAAAAGGTTCCTTCATAAATTTATATGAAGGATGCTAATCCAATAAAAACATACAAAATATATATAAAAAAACACATCAATTATAAACAGTTCATAATGCAAGAACACAAGACCCTATGACCTTAACAACCCAATAGTAGGATACAGTTGTGGCCAGACATTAGATCCAAAGCAGATATATGATATAAGGGTGATTTCGGCAAAAGACTGCATTTTCTTTTTTGTCCTGAAAACCCTTCAGCATTAGATTCTTAGGCCACCGTCTCATTGGATCCTTGAATTTTTGCTGTGAAGGACTGTCGTATACCCCCACTTCCGTTGCAGGCAGAATGCCAACGATAACATTTTGGGCGAATTCCCCTCCAGCAGTCTGTAGGCTTAGTCACAAAAGCGGTGATCAAGGTAAAATGTTTTGCATTGTGTATACATTCTTTGAAGCATTAAAAGAAGCACTTACCAAGTATTTTTTTCCAAAACATGATTTACTTGACGTGCAGGTTTCAGTTGGAATGTGTAACTCTGTTCTTTTCAGCAGTTATTTTCAGTCTTTTCTATATAATATTTCTAATTTAAGAAATTCAGGTTATTGTTTTTTTCTTTTAATGAATATCTCAAGTTCTTACCATTTTTTGGGATTCACAAATTTTTCATGAACATTTTGATCAGTTTGCTTTGGACTTAAGGCAATAGTCGTACAACCCCATTACTTTTTTATTTCTTATGTAGAAATAATGTTTTAACTCCTGGGCTCATCATTTACTATTCTTCTTTTCATCGATATTGCACATTTATTTTGTGTGGTGTCATACCCACTCCTAGTTTGAAATTTGTGTTTGAATCACTTGGCCCTTAACTATTTTAAAAACAGAATCCATGCTTCTGTGCCCTATCAGAGGTATATGGGGTAGTGATTGGGACCATCTAACAATCCTTTAGGTTAAATTCTCCAAAGTAGGGCTTTTCTCTGTCAACTTCCCAGCTTGTGGAGGTCTCTTCCTATTGAAATACTACTATACTCTCTGCCACTCCTATTTTTGAAGAAGACTTTACAAACCTATTTGTTTTTCATTTGCTGCTGACTCCTGCTTCAGTGAGTCCTCCCTCAAGCTGTAGTGTGCGTATTATAAGTGTAGTCACTTCAGCTCATAGCTACAGGCAAACATGGGAGGCATATTTTTAATATAAAATCCCGCAAGTGAGTTTTAGTGTACATTCAACGTCACAAGAGGGCTTCTATCCAGGTGACAAAAATAAAATAATATGTTTGCCTCTTCGTGTGGTAGTATTGACTTTACCAAAGTTGTATTATTGTGACACAAGCATTGCCAAAGTTAATAGTGCTGTTAGTTACTATGTTGAATTATATTGTGTACTTTCATTTTTTGAGCCGTTCCACGATGACTGACACATTATCTAAACAAGGAGTATATATGCAACACAACAGATGTCTTGGCATAGTACAACATTATTAAAGTATTAAAATTAAAGTACAAGTTACCCTCCAAGATGGCTGTCCTTTGCCAATGTTTTCACAGAAATCAAACAAACATTGGCCAAGTCAATAATAGCAAGCAGTGGCTGGGCTTGTTGTGACCAGGCTCTGACGAGGAGCCTAGACACGAGCGACTATTGGAGAGGCGGGAGAGCACTTGTATGCAGCCTCATGCTAGCAGGAGAGAGCATCGGAGTGAGTGGAAAAAGAGCAAGGAAGGAAGCAACAGAAGGGAAGCTCTATGGCGGGCAGGTAGGGACTGGAAGCACATCAGGAAAGCAGGGTAGCAAGTTATGGAGGGGAGCAATGAGGACCTATTAGCAAGGGCAGGAAGTTGGGAGCAGGAAGCAGTATAAACAATAGAGCATACTAGGGTGATGCTTAATATTTTTATAATAGTACTTCTTGTACTGCAATGTAAGCAGTCCATAGGAGACAGAAGGATTATGTAAAATCCAATAGCATGAGGTAAGAATGCTAATTAGTTTTGAGCTGATCTTATATGTGTGGTGTGCCGCCGCGGCTAGGGCGACTGACTCTGGAATCTGGGGATCACGGTTAGATCCCCGGCACTGGCGGCAGATTAGCCCAGCACCATGTGACTCTGGGCAATAGCTTGCGTAATCTTCCTGATGGCTCCCAGCGCCTAGAGACCCTTACGGGTGATTGTGCGCTTTACAAATGTGGATTATTATTATTATTATATTATGTATTGTATTGTATTGCATTGTCTCCTACCAATGGTTGAAAGAGTCAGAACACAATAGTCCAGTTCCTGAAGTGGGCAACCCAAAACCCATTCTCTCCATATGTACATAAAGTACTGTAACCAATATGTCTATCGACAAAAACAGCATAGGTTTTCTGTATTAAGCTCGAAAAATATTGTCATCACTTTCACATAATTTATAAGTCACATATTTCATTGGATTTCCTGTTTGCTTCTGTTCCCTCCCCCATACGTTTGATTTTCAAAAATGTCATCTAAACCTTTCACTCCATTTTGATATTTTAAGTGATACTTTTTACTACCAATAAGAAGGTGTGTGAGCACATAGATGCTTTGTAGGATATCTGTGGGGATGAGCCTTTTACTTGTTTTTACCTTAACCAAGTGCTTGGCCCTTTGTGTACATCCTTGTATAGACTCCAAAGCAATTCAAGTCTACCATGCCAATCAGGAAACCTTTTTCTGATGTTCCTTGTCCTACATTTGCAATGAGCAAGCCTCCTCACCGCCCTTCCACAAGTAACAGGAAGGAATTGAAACAGTTAGTTGCCAGGTTCATTAAGGGCTCAGCATTTGTTCATAGTGATGGTCAGTTGCCTTGCTGTGTAGGTTACTATAGATATACAATCTGTTGGATATCATTCCTTCTACTTGGGGTAAAATAACTTTGGTTGGACATTGTAGTAAAACTTCATTATTTAGTGACCTGTTTTTCTTAGCTAATTTCTTTTCTTTTGGTTAAAGTTAGGCATTCTGTTAAAAACCGTAGATTTGTGGATTTTGTCTTGTAAGACGCAATGGATTCAATGTACGGAATTTAGACTTAATCTTTGGGTAGTTTAATACCTAGAGTCACATGACCCGTCCCAAGTTTAATGGATTTAACGGTCTAAAAATACCTGTACTCTTGAGTGTGGTCATACAGTGTCACGATGTGGAACTCATTGTAGTGTCGTAATACTTGATATTTGTTTGTGACTCCGTTTGTCAAAGCGATCAAAGGTTCCAGGAGCCATAGATCTGCATACAATGAGTGTATTCATTGAGCACACTACTGGTTTGAGAACCCTGGATAAAGAGCATGTTAGCACATAAGGAGATATAGATGGGTAGCTGTGAATAACGGACATGTTTTCCACAAAGGGTTTCGGAGAGTCACTAAATGGATTCTAAAAGTGAGGCTCAAGTTGTCTGTGATGTCAATCAGAAGGTGAAAAACATCCCCTTTTTCACAGGTACACATCAACAATGTTATTCTGTGTATTCTCCTCAGTCCAAAACCTCTTCACTAGCTCAAGGCAGCAGCTCAGGGGTAGAGGAGTGACTGTGGAGTTATAACACATAGCACGACCTTCATCAGACCCCTCTTACCCCCTCCTGCATATTCATGCAACATTACTATCTGAAAGAAACACGTTAGTGTTAGATTCCTTACCTTAGAATATCCCCAGGCGTCAGTCTGGATCCGGAAACTTTTGCGTAGCAGTACCCCTGCGCGTCGGTAGGCGTCGTCTGCAGGCGTCCCCTGCGGCTCCGCGTCCGTCGTCGGCGTCGTGCGCCGTGATGACGTCGCTGGAGTACATAGACGCCGCCTCCGCGCGCTGACGTCAGTTCTTCTTTTTTCCGCGCCAGTGGACGCAGATCTGAAGAGCAGTACTCCGGTCTTTGACCAAGTTTTTCGATTGTCTTTTTCTCTATTGTGCCTGATAGGATGCCTGGATTTAAGAATTGCGATGACTGTGAGCGCACGATGTCGGTCACAGACCATCACCGCCTCTGTCTCCGGTGTCTGGGCCCCGACCACGACGTGGACTCCTGCGTCGACTGCCGGGCCCTTACCAACAAGGCTAGGCGGGAGCGGTCCCGCAAGCTACTGGAGCTCCGGGTGTCGGCCCCACGTCGGGACCGGGAGCGGTCCCGGTCCGGCCGGAGGTCGAGAGAGCGTTCGAGGGAGCGGTCGCGGAGCCGCGCCGGGCGCTCCGGAAGTCGACACCACTCGTCAGGCTCGTCAGGTAGGAAGCACAAGAAGTCGGGGCGTCGTCATCGTACCCCCGACTCCCCCCGACGCTCGCGCGATGCGGCCGGGGGCTCGGGTGACCCCAACCCCGCGGCTCCGCGAGAGTCGCCGGCGCGGCCTGCCTCATACCCTCCGGTCCCTGGGCATGGTGCGACGCCTGAGGAGATCGAGGCGTTCCTCATGGCCATGAGGGCGCTCGCTTCTCCGACGGGGCCTACGGCGCCTTCGGGCCCAGTGCTACCGTCTGGGGGCCCTGGCGGTTCGGGTGTCCCTGCCTCGGCGCCGTCGGGTGCTCCGGCCCCGGCGCCGCCGACGGCTCCGACCCCGGCGCCGCAGGGGCCTTCGGGATCGGCGCCGGCTGGTCTTCCGGCCTCCCCGGCGCCGTTGCCATCGGGGTTACCCCCGACGCCGCCCCCGCGCGGCGCCGGTTCTCCGCTGCCGGTTCCGGCCGGCGGTGGGGTTCCGACGCCGGCTCCGGGCGGCGCCGTCCCCTTACCTTCTCCGACGCCGGACGCGGCGCCGGACGGGCGTCGCTCGACGCCGGTCCCGGCGCCGATGGGGCCCATGAACCCCGAGGAGCCGGTCTTCATCATTGACTCCGAATACGGAGAGGATGAGGAGTACGGTGAAGGTTGGGAGGGGTCCGAGGACCCTCTGGCTCGCGAGTGCCAGTATGACCCGGACTGGACAGGTGACTTGGGGGATGCCAGCGGTTTGGACGACTCCCCTAACCCTGGTTTGATCTCTCCTCCATCCGTGGCATCGGTGGAGGGAGCTGCCTATTCTGTGGTGCTGATGAGGGCTGCCAAGGCCTTAAACCTTGAGCTCCCCGTCGCGGCCGTGAGGCCTAACATCCTCACCGAGGTCTTCAAACCGCAGTCATGCCCACTGGAGCCACTGCTGCCGTTTAATGAAGCCTTGTCTGACGTTCTGTTGGGCACGTGGTCCAGGCCCGCTTCAGGTGCGCCTGTTGATCGGAACGTGGCCAGGCGCCACCGCCCTTGTCCGGACGACCCCAAGTACCTGTCTACCCACCCCACTCCTGAGAGTCTGGTGATCCAGGCCTCGACCTCCCAGTCCGCATTCCCGTCGGCCCCGCCCGACCGGGAATCCAAGAGGTATGACCAGTTTGGCAAAAAGGTCTTCTCGTCCATTAGTTTGGGCCTGCGGTCTTGCAACACCGCCTGCCTCTTGGGCCGCTACACCCACTCTGTGTGGGATACGGTCGCGGAGCTGCTGCCAGAATGCCCCATGGAGGTGCGGGCAAAGCTCGGTCAGGCTGTGGCTGAGGGCCGAGATGCAGCGAAATATTCAATTCGGTGTGGTCTTGATACGACCGACTCGCTGGGCAGAGCTATGTCTACGACGGTGGCGATTCGTCGTCACGCCTGGCTGAGATCCGCCAATTTTTCGGCTGATGTCCAGAATACCCTGATGGACATGCCGTTTGATGGCTGTCACCTGTTCAGTGACAAAGCGGACCACGCGCTGGAACGCTTCAAGGACTCCAGGGTCACGGCCAAGTCCTTGGGTCTCTCGACCCAGCGTCAGCAACCGGGTTCGTTTCGTCCCTTTCGTGGCCAAGGAAGGGGCGCCCCCACACGTGCTGCCAGCCACGCGCCGCAACAATCCTTCCAACGCGGTGGCGGCCGTGGAAACCGCCGTGGTGGCGGTCGGGGACAACGGCGGGGTCAGACCACACCTTCCCCCGCAGCATCTACCCCAAAATCCTCCTAGTCCGTGCTTTCGGCCCCATGTGACGCCAGTGGGTGGCAGGGTTCGCCATCACCACGCTCACTGGCGCACGATCACTTCGGACAGGTGGGTGCTGCAAATTGTCCGAAGGGGCTACTCCCTCCCCTTCGAGACCTCTCCTCCAGCCATGCCACCGCAGAACCACCGTGTGTCGGGGGACCACTTGACACTTCTGCAGGAGGAAGTTACGGCCCTCTTGGCCAAGGGGGCCATCGAGCGCGTTCCTGGGCCAGAAGTAGGGCGTGGTTGTTATTCCCACTACTTTCTGGTGCCCAAGAAGGACAAGGGGGGCCTACGTCCTATCTTGGATCTAAGGAACGTCAACGGCTTCCTCCGGAAGGAGAAGTTCAAGATGTTGACGTTAGCTCAGGTCTTGGCTGCTCTAGACCCGCAAGACTGGATGGTAGCGTTGGACTTGCAGGACGCCTATTTTCACATCCCCGTCCTGCCGGCCCACCGGCGTTACCTGCGGTTCACGGTAGGCCAGGAGCACTTTCAGTTTATCGTGCTCCCCTTCGGCCTTACCAGCGCCCCACGGGTGTTCACAAAGGTGATGGCGGTGGTCGCAGCCCATCTGCGCAGGTTAGGGGTTTCAGTCTTCCCCTACCTAGATGACTGGTTGTTGAAGGCGGGCTCGCCCCAGACAGTCGTCCACCACCTTCAGATGACGGCAGACCTCTTGCACGACCTGGGGTTCTCCATCAACGTGCCGAAATCACACCTGTGTCCCTCTCAAAAGCTCCTTTTCATCGGAGCGGTTCTGGACTCGGCGCAGTTTCGGGTTTATCCTCCGGAACGGCGGGTTCGGGATATTCAGGCTTTGATTCCCATCTTTCAGCCGCTATCCCGAGTCTCGGTCAGGTTGACGCTGCGGCTGCTGGGACTGATGGCTTCCTGCATCCTTCTGGTGCATCACGCCAGGTGGCGGATGCGGGCTCTGCAGTGGGACCTGAAGTTTCAGTGGGCCCAGCATCAGGGCAACTTGTCCGACCACGTCTTGATCTCGGAGGGCACTGCGAGACAACTGCAGTGGTGGCTTACGGACCGCGATTGGGTCAGGGGCAAGTCCCTCTCCCTTCCCCAACCGGAGCACGTTGTCGTGACGGACGCGTCCCTCCAGGGCTGGGGTGGCCACTTGGGAGAGGCAGAGATCAGAGGCATCTGGTCTCCGGCGGAGTCCCGGCTCCATATCAACCTGTTGGAGCTGCGGGCGATTCGTCTGGCACTGAAGGCATTCCTCCCCTTTGTCAACGGGAGTGTAGTGCAGGTGTTCACCGACAACACCACCGCCATGTGGTACTGCAACAAACAGGGCGGAGTGGGGTCGTGGACCCTTTGCCAGGAGGCTCTGCGCCTCTGGCAATGGCTGGAACGTCAGGGCGTGACTCTGACGGTTCAACACCTGGCAGGTTCTCTGAACGCCAGGGCGGACGAACTCAGCCGTCGGTGCTCGATGGATCACGAATGGCGTCTGAACTCGGTCGTGGCGCAAGGCCTCTTTCTGCAATGGGGAGAGCCTTGGTTAGATCTATTCGCCACAGAAGAGAACGCGCAATGTCATCAGTTCTGCGCGTTGGAGTTTCCAAGACGGCACTCGCACGGCGACGCCTTTCGGCGCGAGTGGAGTTGCGGTCTGTTATACGCCTTTCCGCCTATACCACTTCTGCCCAGAGTGCTGAAGAAGATCAGGCGCGACCGGGCCCAAGTTATCCTTGTGGCTCCGGACTGGGCTCGAAGGTACTGGTATCCCGAGCTACTCAGCATGTCAGTCGGTCCCCCGATCCGCCTGCCCCTTCAGGAGGACCTTCTGTCGCAGCAGCAGGGGACGGTCCTCCACCCGAACCTGTCCAGTCTCCACCTCCATGCTTGGAGATTGAGCGGCGGCAGTTGAGGCCATTTGACTTGCCTCCTGAAGTCTGTGATGTTATTCTGGCAGCCAGGCGTCCCTCCACTAAGTCGGTATACGCCTGTCGGTGGAACAGATTTGTGGCATGGTGCACAGCAAAGGCTGTGGACCCTCTTTCTGCCCCTCTTTCGGAGGTTCTTCTGTTTCTTCTTTCTCTTGCCCAGCAGGGCTCTGCTCTGGGCACTATCAAGGGCTACCTTTCTGCCCTTTCAGCCTTTTTGAGGCTTCCTGATCAGCCTTCTTTGTTCAAATCCCCGATTGTAACTCGATTCTTGAAAGGCATCACTCACATGTTTCCACCTGTTCCGTTTGTGATGCCTCAGTGGGATTTGAACCTGGTTCTAACTTTCCTGATGTGTGCTCCCTTTGAGCCCCTTCATTCTTGCCCTCTCCGTCTCCTGACTTTAAAGACGGCTTTCCTGGTTGCCATCACCTCTGCCAGGAGGGTGAGTGAGCTCCAGGCTCTTTCTGTCCAACCTCCTTTCCTGTCCATTCATCCTGACAAGGTGGTTCTGAGGACTAGACCTTCTTTACTGCCCAAGGGTGTTTCGGCCTTTCACATCGGGCAGTCCATCACCCTCCCTTCCTTCTTCCCGCCTCCGCATCCTTCAAAGGATGAAGAGCGGCTCCATCGTCTGGACCCAAAACGTGCGCTTTCATTTTACATGGATCGCACACGCCAGTTCCGGGTGGATGACCAACTGTTTGTTGGCTACGTGGGTGCGAAGAAGGGACGGGCGGTTTGTAAACGAACCATCTCTCGATGGGTCGTCCTCTGCATCAAAGCGTGCTACTCTTTGGCTCGGAAGGAGCCTCCTGTTGGGCTGAGGGCCCATTCCACTCGGGCCACGGCGGCTACTACTGCCCTGGGCCGGGGAGTCCCCTTGCAGGACATTTGCCAAGCGGCTACGTGGGCCTCGCTGCACACCTTTGCGAGGCACTACTGCCTGGACAGTCAAGTCCGGAGGGATGGCTTCTTTGGCCGTTCTGTCCTCCAGGACTTTCTGGTGTAGTTTTGTATTGGTTCGCAGACCCACCACCGGGGTTGGTATTGCTGGGGTATGTATTCTAAGGTAAGGAATCTAACACTAACGTGTTTCTTTCAGATGAACAAGTTACTTACCTTCGGTAACGATATATCTGTAAGAAACATTAGTTAGTGTTAGATTCCTTACCAAACCCACCCATCCTCCCCGTTCTGCGAACTGATACCTAGGGTTAAGGTCATCCCTTTCAGGGCCCTAGTTTTTACATGGCACCAGTGTTGGTTCTCTCATGGCTCTGCGTCTCCTGGCGCGGAAAAGCTGTGTGCAAAGAACTGACGTCAGCGCGCGGAGGCGGCGTCTATGTACTCCAGCGACGTCATCACGGCGCACGACGCCGACGACGGACGCGGAGCCGCAGGGGACGCCTGCAGACGACGCCTACCGACGCGCAGGGGTACTGCTACGCAAAAGTTTCCGGATCCAGACTGACGCCTGGGGATATTCTAAGGTAAGGAATCTAACACTAACTAATGTTTCTTACAGATATATCGTTACCGAAGGTAAGTAACTTGTTCATTACCTGATGTCCTAGGACCCAGCCTACTACACTCTGCCAACCTTAACCTCCTCTTCCCAATTAAAAAACAAATTATTTGATACGAAAGGGGCAACAGTGGTACAACAGTCGCACATCTCTATTTTTAGAGCAGTACAGGATAAATAAATCAAGTTAAAAAAACAATACTTGCATCTTGCCACTTTCCCACACAACCCTCCGCATTCTCTTGCTCTTTTCCTCCAATATTTACAAATATGATGTATTGGTGTACTTCCACTAACCCCGTCTTGTCATCTATTGCCCAAATATATTGGGTGTCATACCACTCGCCCCATTTCCCTCTGCGCCTCTCTCTCCCTCCCCAGACAAAACTGAGAGTCATAAATGTGCGGTCTGGAAACCTTGTTTGCCTTTGGATTGTGTAGACCTTCAGCTAGATCTCTGCACACCCATGGCTGACAGAGAAGATGGGTGCCGAGCGCCATCTTGTGCCCTCCGCCTCCTTCTTGTCTAACCCTGAGAATGGCTGGAGATAATGAGTGAGCCGAAAAACCACGAGCTGCCATTTCGACGCTCACCTCGAGTCTTAGGATACCTGGCGAGGCAGGGCAACACAGAGGAAGCAAGCACGTTCTTTTTTTGCGTTACACCCGTAGGAAAACAACATTTATGTTTCCACTGTTACGTCATAGCAGTGGAAAGAGAGTGATACTGATTGTTATACATGGTTTGTAAAGTAAATGCACTGGGGATAGTGGCTTGGATAGAACTGTGGAACTCTCCAATGTGATATGAAGATATTTCAGTTCTTAGAAATTCATATGTTCAAAATGGTTAGTGAAGAAGTATTTTGCATGTCCATGTGATTGTATCAATCTAGTTTTAGGAAAACAAGCATTGTGGTCTTCCTTCACACAACACAGGTATAATGTGGCTGCAGCAGGGCACGTTTTCTTTAGCAGCAGAACAGACACACTGGAACAAGTGATGCTACAAGCTTCCCAGACATATTGGGAGGGAGGAGGGGGGCAAGCCAGACTGACAACCGATTTGTGTGGGTAAAAGGCCGCTTTATTGAAACAGGTGCACATCACAAACTTTTTTAAAACTGGCTCCACGCTTTACAAAACTAAAACCTCTCTAAACATAGAGTTACCTGACCTCTTGCCTTTCCTCTCCCGCCCCTACGATCCCCACATGATAAAAACATCCCCACCTTGCAAAATACAATAAATAAAATGCAAATACATTAAATAATACAGAATCTTATCCCATAACCTTTGACCTTCTTTACCCCCAAATACCTAACCTCCCATCCGTCTTCCTGCAACTGTAACTAATGAGCTCCAATGTAAAACCTCCAACCTGTTTAACCTTTCCCCGTTCCTGAACACCAACTCCCCAACTTAAGGCTAACTACCAAAACTCCAGCCAAACTTGGCCAACTTCCAAAACAACACCGCCAGCACCTGTTCCAAGCGACAATATACAATTCAAAAACCCCTGCGCTCCTGTTCCAAAAACTGTCCCAAAACAAAACCTAACAACTCCCCAAAAACCACCAAACCGGGGGAGGGGGGACGGGGACGAAAACCTAAGCTGCCAGCGCTTCCAGCCACCAGGTTACCAAAACCTAAAATGGTGTCTGGGCAAGCGCGGTGACCACTAAAATAACCTTGGGCTGTTAATTTAAAATTGGGCTGTCTTTGGGCTATCCCAAAACAGCCCTACACACAAAATGGCTGCCGCCATCTCGCCCCCTCCCCCTCCCAATCTGCCCGGGGGGTAGACCTCGAGGCTCGGCTGCCCCCCAAAACCCCCTTGGGAGGAGGGGTACAAACCAGACTGACAACCGATTTGTGTGTCTAAAAGGCCGCTTTATTGAAACCGGTGCACATCACAAACTTTATTAAAACTGACTCCACGCCTTACAAAACTAAAACCTCTCTAAACTTCGAGTTGCCTTTCCTCCCCCCGCCCCTACGATCCCCACATGATAGAAACATCCCCCCAACCTGCAAAATACAATACATAAAATGCAAATACATTAAATAATACACCATAATACACAATCTTATCCCATAACCTTTGACCTTCTTATCCCCCCAAAAACCTAACCTCCTATCCGTCTTCCTCCAACTGTAACTAATGAGCTCCAATGTAAAATCTCTAACCTGTTTAACCTTTCCCCGGTCCTGGACACCAACTCCCCAACTTAAGGCTAACTACTAAAACTCCAGCCAAACTTGGCCATCTTCCAAAACATTACCGACACCCAGGAAAAGACAGGAGAGATAGGTTGATACACCCCCTCCCTCTTTTCCTGCCCCCCCACTCCCTCAAACATCCAGGCCCACCGACTCTCTAGCGAACACCCAACAACCGAGACAACACCTTGCGTAATTCCAGCAGGTAAAGATCCATGTCCAGGTGGGACAAATGATCCCATCTCCCTGAAACAGTTCCGGTGCGTCATATCGTATGTCAAATGAATGCCCCACGATCGAAACCGCCATATCTCTGGCGAGGGGACCCGCTACCGAACCTAAAAAGAGAAACAAACAGTAAATACAGGAACACCATACCCACCGTGCTCTTCAAGCGCTGGACGCGCCCCGTACGTAGCGCCGATAACATTCCGACGACCATCTGCCCAGCCGCATGATGTCCCCTCGCCCCCACCCTTGCTGATGCGCCTCTGACGCCGTGCCAATCCTAAAAGAGTGGGTGCCAAAGCGCTTCCCGTCCAGCCCCAGCCCCTGCAACGCCTTGCGCAGAACCGCCAGTAGGTGCAAATCTGACACCCGCGGCCGTCCGCATGCCGGAAAACAGCCCCATCCAACCGCGCTGCCGCCCTCAGTCTCAACCCTCACCTCACAGGGCATCCCCCCCCCTCCCTCGACGCGACCGCCGGCAACGAAACCCAGCGACCTACCCCCCTCTGATCCGTCTTCTCTTTCCGCAGCCACAAGCACACTTCCAGCTCCCGAAAAGAAACCTCCGACCACCGGACTCCCGCTTCCTTCCTCACGCCCAGCAACCCCGATACCCTAAAAGCTCCTGCAAACATCCATACCATCAGAGTGGCAAACAAACATGCTTCCCCTGCATCAAAACTCACCCCCGCAAAACCTCCAGGACCTGGTCCAGCAACCCCTGCGACAAAGGCTGACTGACCCTGCACCCCCTCCCGCACTCTTGGGCCCACCCCTCCAACATGCGAGACTCGAGCTCCCCTGCCGACGGCGCATAACCCCACAAGAGTTTTCCCATAAACGCGATCCCCGCCAGTTTGCCCGCTATCGTGACCCCCGTGAGTCCCTTGTCTATTAAATCCAGGATGAACTGAACTACGTCCTCCTGCCTCTCCCCTCCCGGGGCCTGCCACCGCGCCCCGGATGCCAAAAAACCCTCCCAAGCTGTCAAGTGCGTCACCTTCGTCGACACCGCCAAGGACCGTAGAACTAGCTGCAACATCCTGTGTTGCCTACGTACCACATCTGAGGCGGGATGTCTGCGTCCTTGGCTAAGCCACGGAATCTCCCCCACTTCGAACGAGACAAAGCATCCACTATTTTATTGTCGACCCCAGGCACATGTACCGCGCGAAAGGCAATATCAAAGCGGAAGCAGGCCAGCACAAACATTTGCAGCAGCTTCAACACCTGTACATTCCTGACCTGCTGACGATTGACCACATCCACCACCGCCATGTTGTCCACGTAAAACGTTACCCTCCTGTGGGCCAGAAGTTCACCCCAGAGTGCCTCAGCCACCACCAGAGGGAAAAGCTCGAGGAAGGCGATACTCCTGCCCCCCCGCCCATCTGGGGGTCACTGCTCCACGCACCACCTTCCTTGCCAGTACAATCCAAAACCGTCACTCCCTGCCGCATCCGAGAAGATCAAAACATCCCAGAACAAGGCTTTCCCCGTTGCATGGGGATGCCATTGAAATGCTGTAAGAAGAAACAGCACATCCGTAAATCCTCTTTCACTCCCGCGGGCAGCCGGACGTGGTGATGCGGCGGGTGACGGCCCGCCAAGGCCCTGGCCAGCCTTCTACAAACAGTCCTCCCCACACGCACTACTCTGCACGCAAAATTGAGGTGGCCCAGCAGCACTTCAATCTCCAACACTGTAACCTTGGGTCGTGCCAACATTCCTTCCAGCAGCTCCATCATATGCTGCTTTTTCTCCACTGGTAAACGGGCCTCCATAGGCACCGAGTGCAGTTCAATCCCCAAAAATGAAAGTGCCGTGCCCGGCCCCACTGTCTTCTCCGGCGCCAGTGGCACCCCCAACTCCCCCATGAGCTCCTGAAACCTGTCCAGTGCCTCCTGGCAGTCAGTGGAACCGGGGAAGCCAACCAAAAAGAAGTTGTCCAGGTAGTGCGTGTCACCTTGGTGACCCGTCCGTTCCATAAACAACCATACTGAAGCACTATAAAGTGTGCATGACATCGAGCAGCCCATCGGCAATGCTTTGTCCACGTACCAGCGGCCGTCAAACTGAATCCCCGGTAGGCCCCAATCTTCTGGATGGACGGGGAGCAGCTGGAAAGCCGACTTGATATCGCACTTTGCCATCCTTGCCGTTGTGCCCTTCCGACACTACCAAAGCCATGGCCGCATTAACGGAGGAATAAGACACCGTGGTCTCCCGCTCGTCAATGTAATAGTTTACAGAGCCCCCTTCGGGCCAGGACAGGTGCTGAATGAGTCGAAACTGCCCTTTCTCCTTTTTTGGCACGACCCCAACCGGGAAGACAATTAGCTCCTCCAACGGCCAATCCTCAAAAGAATCCGCCATGTGGCCCTCGCACACCTCCTTCTCCAGCTTGCTCCATTCCACTTCCGGGTGCTCCCTGGCGGACTTCAAATTGTATGCCCACCTCTGCCGTCTGGGCCCCTCATAACCCAAACGGAACCCCTCCATGAACCCCAACCTCAAACGTTCGGCGGCCCCCACTTCGGGGTAATCGCGCAAAGCCGCCACCAGCCGGTCCACCTTAACCGGCGTATGAGCCCTTGCGCCCAGGACCCTCATCACTTCTGCCTGTCCCAGCTGCATGCTGAGGACCCGCCCGCTGACCGCCTGCTGCATCTCGCTGACCCCCCTTTGATGTGCCTCCCGCACCCCAGCACTTGACCAGGGGATGACCATATTTCCCGCAGCCGGAACAGTGTCGGTGTTGGCAACAATGCCATGTGGACAATTAATAGGGGGGTTGAGGGGAGGGATGTTGGAGTGTATAGAAGAGTGTATAGAAGAGGGGATGGTGTATTGTGAGGGTATAGATCTGTGGGCATGAACCAAGGAGTGTGCTTTGGTGAGGAAAGAGACATCAGTTCTAAGGGAGGTGAGTTCAATGGCAAGGGATGATAGCAGTTCAACATTAAGGAGTGATTTGGGTAAGAAGTGAGGAGTGAAGTGGTTCGATAGGGTTAATGAAGTTAGAGGGGTAGGAGTGGTCTAAGGGTCTGAGATAGAAGGGAGGACGGGGGGATAGCCTGGGGGAGGGTTGTGATGAGGGTGATGGTCGTCGTTGGGAAGAGCGGGGTCATCGGAGATAGACGGGGATGAGGCGTTCAGGTTGGGTGGTGGGTTTGGAGAACAGGACAGGGGGATCGGGGGATGGCGTTTCTGGTGTCTTTTGTGTTGCATGGGAGAACAGGGGAGTGTGGGAGGGATGAATCGGAGGGGGGGCGTGGGAAGTAGAAAGGGGCTGAGGGGAGATGTTAAGTGGGGAGGGTGAGGGAGAAATTAATCAAAGGGTGGGGTGAGGAGGAATTCAGAGGGAGATGGGGGTGTAGAAGAAACTGCATTATTAGTATGGGGAGGGGAGAGGCGGGGGTAGGAGCGGAGGTTGGGTTCAAGATTGGGTGAGTTTGTGAGGGGGGAAAGTGGGGCTGGGGGGATTGGGCGTTAGGGGTAGTGGGGGAGTTAGTGGCACTAGTGGACTGAAGAGGTTGGGAATCAGGAATACAGATGGGGGGTGCGGACGGTGAGATCGGGGGAAGGGGAGGGGGGTGGGAGAGACAGACCATGGATAGGGATTGACCCCGGGGTTGGGGTGAGTTAGAGAGAGGAGACATGGGGGCAGGGGAAGAGGAGAGAGGTGAAGGGTCGCGGGGAGGATGGGGTAAAAGGAGTTGGGAAAGTGCATGAAAGTGGAGTTCAAAGGTGTATAGGTGGAGATCGGAGGCTTGGATGAGAATGTTTCCAGACTTGAAGATGGAAATGTCTACTTCACCGGTGAAGGCGGCAGGTGGATGGGTGGAGAGTTTCAGACCGTATGGGATCTTGCGGGAGGTGGTGATAGGGAGGTGTTGTAGAACTAGGTAGAACTAGGCTTTTTCATTTAGAAGGGTGCTTGGAGAAGAAGATATAGTTGGTGGTGATGGAGGAGTTGAGGCAATTGTGGTGCTAATGTCTTGAGCATGTGCCTCATTTGCTGCCTCAAATCTCCCAACAGTTACAGTGAGATTAAGCAGTCCTTGTGGGCCCAAGCTTGCTATGATTTGGCATCCCAGGACGGTATGCTTTACTGGATCAGGAGCCTCAATACATGTAAAACCTTACATTATTGTTAGTCAGTTTTTTCTTGTTTATTGACCCTCTTAGAAGAGACACTGAAACTTCTCCTTAACTGAGATTTTTACAAGTTTCATTTTAAAACCTCCTATAGTTTTTCTCCAATTGCACTCATCATTCAGGCTTTTTAACTTTCGCTACTATTTATTTTTGTCCATGGCTGTTAAGTTATTTATCTTTCCACCTACAAGTATTTTGTGTTTCCCTGTTCTGAGTGTTTCTCTCTACAATACGTTGTTTCTTTCTCCCCAGATATTTCTCTCTAAATGTTCCCACTTTGTGCACCATTCTCTCCCCTCCCTGTTTTTAACCCTACTTAATTTCTGCTTTCACATTCTTTGTTTTAATACCCCATCCTTCCCCAAATGTTCTCTCTCCTAGTTGCCTTTCTCTGCCCATTTTCTTATTTTCTCTTTCTCAGGTGTAGACACTGCCCAGTTCTTTCACCCTACTTTTAGATCTTCTCTACAGACAGCTTTATATATATATGCTGCTGAACACTTATTGTCCGTAGTACATTAAAATTATTGCGTATAGTGGGCTTAGCGCAGATACCCCATAGCCAGGGACACACACACTTGATAAATGCATTGAGGAAAAGTCTGCAGGTGAATAACTGAAACCACACCAGTTTTGATTGGAGAAAGTTTTATGTTATAGGTTTATTTGATAAGGTAATGGGCTAACTTACGGGTGGTCCAAGGCCGCCAGTGACTATATGACCTAAGCTGACTGCCCGCCTGATTAGCCAGTGAGGAGCAGGAATACACATCTGGTACTGAACCTTTGGGAGTTCATCCCACGTCTGGACTCCATAGTCCAGGAAAATAATTCACTCAGAAGCAGAGCCTTACCAGTCAAGTGCCCAGTTGTCCGGCTTACAGCGGCCCATGGGAATAACAGGGCGCCATTTGCTTTCATCCAGGGGCCCTGCCCAAAAAACGGAAACTAACAGGTATTTGCATGAAGCCCTTATGGGGTTTTTCTTGTGGTTGATTTTCGCACCAAAGACCGTTGGATCACTCTGCAACTCCTCCAAGCTCAGGGGTGGCAACCGAGAATTAATTCTTTTTTTTCTAGCTCTTGTATGCGTGCCCATGCGTGGTGAGGTATGTCTGTGCATATATTCATCGTCACGGTGGGCCGCTACAACGCCATGAGCACTAATCTTGCATGTGTCATGATATGCGTCCATGTACACATCACCATGCTTGTTAATTATTTTAGCAAGGCTGTTTCGTATCAACAAAAAAAGCTTTAGCTAAGCCAACAGCTCCGCATTTCTTTTAAAAGTCTAAACTGCTTTGCCCGTGCTTGTTCACTGCACGCCAGCATCTACGTTTTTTCCTTTCATTAAAAAGACTCCCAGCAGTTTTGTAACTTCATTTTTTTCCAGCAACTGTGCAGTTATAAAATCGCTTTATGCGCTTCTCCCTGAGCTGTGCTGCCAGTGACCTTTTTAGGAACGCATGTGGCGCCCAAAGGGCCGGCTTTTGGCACTGCGACCTGGGCCCAGGCCACCAAAACAACTGTCTTCATAAAGGCCGTGCGCCCGTGAGTCTGTTTAAAGTGCAAATTATTTTAAACGTACTGGCGGTGCTGTTTTAGCACCCTATCAGCCCCTACCTTGGCCCCCATCTCACCCCTGCTGAAGTTGTGGGGATTCCGATGGGTGGGGAGGTGCAGAGATGTGCAGAGCCAAGTCGCTGAATTGGTGTACTAATGAGCCAAGGAACTACCTTTGAAAAGGGGCCGCTACTTCTTTTTATTCGCCAGCGCTAGCTAGGGCGGCACATTTTTACCGCCCAGGGCGCTATTGGAGCAAACGCCGGCTCTGGGCGCCCTCACAGCAGGATCTGCACGTTATACAATGCATTGTCCTAGGAGGAGTCTTGCTTCCGGATTGAAGCAGTTTCAAGATGCTTTTGTAATACCTGACTGGTTGCATGACGTTTAAAGAACCATAGTCTGTGGTTAAGTTGCATAGATTTAATTATTTATGCATTGTTAATCTTAGAGTAAAGTATCTTATCCGGAAACTTGTTTAAAATATTCTTCTTTCCTCTGAGCTGTAAAAAGCACTTTGAGTGCTTCAGTGCAGGAATGCGCCCCTCCCCTTGTTCCTGCTTTCCGTTATCTTTATCCTGGTGTGCGCCCCGAAGACAGCCAGATTCTGCTCCACGCTATATAGCACTTATCTGTGCTCCGTTTGGCTGTTTTAAAGCCTCATCTAAAGCACACTGGCTTCAGATAATAAAGCCTAAAGGAAGGCACTGTTTGCATAGTTGATGAGGTATGTAAAAAGCTCTGTGGTTTGGACTTGCTCACTACCCCTGGGATTTAATCAGCCATGTGTACAGTGCAGCCTCTTCGGTGCTTTGCGTTCTGATACACTCACCCACAAATCCTTAACAGCTTCTTGGTTTTTACTCTCGGTTTAAGAGATGGGAACAAACGGTGGTGGTTGTTTGTTCACCCAGCTACACACCCTCCACGGTCACAAAAAGATATATATATATATATACTTTTTGTAATTGCCTAAGTCTCTGCATACGTCGTTTTGACAGATAAGGAGATTTGAGACACCTTCCAATCATACTCGTCACTAACAACATGTAGAACACTGGAATGTTGAGAGCTCCATTGAAGACCATGACGATGCTCAGGGGCAGCAAGGGCTGATGCAGACCTTCTGCTCCAGCATTCCAATGCTTTGTTTGGCGTTTATATTCATATTTATTTTTTTAAAATTCTACTCTGAGTGGATGGAATATTGTAATAACATTATATAACTTCTGCCTTGGGCTGTTCCAGTTGTTAACATCATTCTCCATGGTCATGAGGTATGTGCTATGACTTCGGAGGAGGGGATTTAACAGTTGTTATAGCCCTTAATAGTGAACTTCCATCCTAGTCTTCTTTCTTCCACCACCGAACACTTCCTGTCTTTCTCATAGTTGCAGGTTACTTTCCATCCCTGCTTTCTATTGTTCTCACTGTGATTGTATCGTTCTCCATTTCCTGCCTTGTTGTATTTCTCAAGGGCTCAAAGTCTAATGTTTAAAAGCTGCTAAAAATGTGTGCTTGAACCCAACACCAGAAAACCCGGACACAAATTAAGCACTTCTTTTGCCACCTGCCTGTCGGTTGGCAAAACAAGACTTCCCTTCCCCATTTTTCTCTCTCTTTATCTGCAGACAGTATATGATAGCCTGAAAATGTGCTGACTGCTCCCACTAACCACTGGCAAGTCTCGCCAGTTAAGGGCATGTAGGCTAGCTCAGATGCCAGGCCAGTGCTTCATTTTGGCCGAATGGTTCCACCAACACTTGTTTAACGGCCCGAGAATCTCTCAGGCCAGCCCCCCTGGACACAGTCCACATTGTTACCTGAAACGGGGCATTTTTTACCACCTGCCATCACCAAGGACCAAGCTTGGATGGCACATCCTGCTTTGTGGTGCTTGTGTTACATGTTGTTGATTTCCTGAATCAGAGACTGGCATTGCAAGTGCCTGCTGGAATGAGGAGGGGTGTGAGTGCACTCGCTTGCCCGGTCTGTGGCAACTCTCTCTGGGTTTTTAGGATGGCCAGTTCAGAAGCAAAGGCCAGCTCCTTGATCGCAGTCCTTGGCCTGTCTGTGCACGAGGTTGGTCACCGTTCTCGGAGGCAGCATATCCTCCCACGTTCTCGAAGTAACCACCAGCTGTGCAGCTAAAGGCAGATGGGATCAGAAGAGGCCACTCTTCACCAGAGTGACCTTGATGGTATCCCTGGTGCTGGGTCTGAAGCAAGGACATGGCTTTGGCAAAGGAGCGCCCTCCGTAGTCTAGGATGGAAGTGATGATTTGCGTAGGGCCCATAGCCTGCAGTCCAGCACAGGTGCCTGCCTGGTACCCACCGCCACTAATCGGGACCCAGGCCGTGCTGCAACCCACCCGCTTTGTCTGCTGCTGCTGTGCAAGTGGGGTATTGGCAGAGCTTAGTCCTCCCCAGCCCTAGTTAGGGCCTGCAGTGCTGTCCGAGTTGGCACCATCTTTGCTATTGTCCTCCAGGGAACACTGGGATTCTTCCCATGCCAGTCGATGACGGTGCTTTTCTTGCCTGTGCATGCTGCCAGTCTCTTATGGAAATTTGTTCGCCAGTGAGAACGAAACTAACAGAAGGTGTACACAGAAGATTGGAGGAAGGGAATGGAAAGGAGGTCATGGGCTAAAAATGAAGGAATGTAGGTAAAAGAAGAATGGAAGTGGGATGAAAGACAAGAGGGAAGATTGTAGAAGAATGGTAGGGAAAAAGGGAGAGAAACAAAGCTGGGTTCAAGGGAAAGTACATCGGTAGAATTTGGAGAGAAAGTCAGAAGAGTGGGTGAAATAAAAAGTAAAAAAGGAGGAGAATTGTAGAAAAATTATGACACATCAAAGAAGGAAAGGAGGTACATATAGAAGGCGAAAGGAAACCAACCAGGAAGGAAGTGCAGGTGAAAGGAGATAAAAAAAATGGAACAGGGAATGACTGAGTAAACAGCACTACAAATTGAAAATATGAATTCATGAAATCAGTCAGGGGGTGTAGCGAACAGCAGAGATCATCAAGTGATAAATGGAAGTTTACAGCTGCTGGGGTCAGTAAAGGGGCATTGGCGGGATGGGCTTAGTAGGACTGCACCAATGGCAGAGGTGAGTGCTGGCTGCTTAAGAATAATTTTTTAAACAAATTAAACGCTCCTGGGCCCCACAAAAATTCTGGATTTTGCCAATGATATTGATTTATCCTGGCTCAAAGTCACAAATGGTTACATGACAAAAACTCTGTGCCAATTGGATATTGGACGATCTTGAAAATTACTATCTTTCAGCAACATTAAAACTTTTCCAGCATCTGGTGATCCCCCAAAAATCATCAACTCCCAATTTAACAATGCTAAATTATGAGAGATGTTATGTTATATGAATTTGTTAAGCGCACGGCTACTCATGAGTGTCCTGGCGCGAGACCAGCCGGGTGCGGCAGTGGAATTCAAGTGAATTAGATATGTTTTCAATTTTTTTTAAATGCAACTGGATCCTGGATGGTACGCAGGACCAGAGGAAGAGCATTCGATGCAACCCTTGCTTTAACTGAAAAGGAACTGCCCTCCATCCTCTGACGCTTGAAACGTGGGACTTGGGCAAAGTATAGGGACGAGGAACGCAAGGAGGGTGTCGAAACTTAGAAGGAAACACGCCTCTGCAAGTAAAGTGGGCCACACCCATGGAGCGCGCAGTGGGTGTTGATCAATAATTTGAATTTCACTCTGGCTGCTAAGGGCAGCCAGTGATATAGGCGCAACTGGTTATGGACACTGTCCCTGGCCGACAAACCCGATAACAATTTGGCTGCAGTGTTCTGGACCACCTGTAACTTCTTCAACAGGTAGCCTGGGGTGCCAGCAAAAAGGGCATTGGCATAATCCAGCCGAGACAGGATCAGTGCACACGTGATTGTTTGTCTCGCCGCAGCTGACAGAGGGGGGAAAAAATCTTCTAAAAGATTTAAGCAAGCCGAAGCAGCTGCCGGCCAGCTTCTTGATGTGTACTGCAAAGGAAAGTTTTTCGTCAAACCAAACCCCAAGATTTTTTGCTGGCTTCCCAGTAGAGGTCGGACGTGGGTACTCGGGAGGCCAGAACTGCTCTCTGAAATTCGAGAGAAATGTGCCAAAAAGCAGAATCTCCAATTTCCCTTCATTGCACTTGAGCTTTGCATCCGCCAGCCATTTAAAAATTGATAAAAGGCAATGTTGGGCCTGAAATACAGAGCCCACACCTTTGGCCCAGGTAAAGAGCAGGTGGGTGTCATCCGCATAAGCCATCACCTTAGCCCCCAGCTCCTCTGCTAGATATATCAGAGGAGTCGTATAGATGTTAAATAGGAGGGCACTAAGGGAAGAACCCTGCGGGATACCCGTTGTGATCCAGATCTGCTCTGACTGCCCTTCCAAAGGAACGGACCAGCCCCACACGGTGCCCGACAGACCAATCCTGGCCAGCCGTGACAGAAGCAATGAATGCAGGACCGTGTCAAACGCGGCTGAGAGGTCGAGCAAAATTAGCACCGTCCTCCCGCCTGCGTCCAGACAGTCCTGTATAGGCTCTGCCACCTCAACCAGTACTGTTTCAATGCTGTGTGACGGGCGAGACCCAGATTGCGCTGGATGTAGAAGCACCTCCTTTTCCACAAAATTAGTAAGCTGTTTATTTACCGTCTTCTCACATACCTTTACCAATGCAGGGAGGAGGGAGATAAGCCGGTAATACCCTGGGCAAAGGGGGTCTAGTGACTGATTTTTCAAGAGAGCCGGATCTTAGCCTCCTTCCAAGCCAAAGTGACCACCACTTTCTGGAGGGAAAGGTTGATGATGGCATTCACTTCTGCATTAACAACCTCAGCTGCCAGCGTCTTTGCCGGAAAAGGGCCTGAAGGTGAACCTGATTTTAAACCTTTAAGAATTTTAATACATTCCAGCGGAACACTGGCCTATATTCAGACAGTGAGCGTCTAGTTACTCCCGGGGGACACACCAGAGCAGCCTCTGAGTGGGTACTGTGGGGCGTGAAGGTTTATTGAATAGCTAAAATCTTATCTCTGAAAGAGCGAGAAAGAGTCTTGCACCACGAAGGTAAATATAGCATCACACTTGCTTGGGCCACAGGAGACATGAAACTTTGGACAATCGCATACATTTCCCTGGAGTTGTTGTTGGCAGCTTCAATACAGGCTGATTAGAATTGCCCTTTGGCCAACTTGATCGATGCATAATATGACTTCTGCTTATCTCTAAGCTTGCTCTTGTCAATTGGGCAGTAGCCACCCCTCCTCCACGCCCTTTCAAGAATTTTGAAATCATGCTTCAAGCCTTTAAGCAAGGAATTAAACCAGGGTTTAGACGGTGATTCTCTAGCCAGCCTGGTAGAGTGTGGGGGGGCCACTGTAGCAACTGCAGACGAGACCCAGCTAGAAAACCCTGCCACCTGGTCCTCAAGCTCTCCTGCCAATCTAGGTTTAGAGGCTGCCAAGGCCATATTAAACGCAGAAAGATCAATTTTACCAAAGACTGATTTGTGGCTCGGATGTGCCAAAGGCTCATCCTTGGACACTTCCCAAGAGAAATGGGTTATAAAATGGTCCGACCAGGTGACCGGAATGGGGTCCTTTCATTGAATTGAAAAGTTAGTGCAGATAGGATCAAGAACATGTCCAGCTTGGTGTGTACAGAAGCTGACATGTTGGTTAAGCTGGGCCAGTTGCAGCCCATCAAGCAGGTCTAGTGTGTCCTTACTAACTGTCTGGTCCAGGTGTATATTCAGGTCACCCAAGACCATGAAGTGGGCAAATATGACCTCCCTAGTAGTGATTGCGTCACCCCAGTCCCGGAGAAAAGGCCCAGCTGGGCCTGGAGGCCTGTAGATCAGTGAACCTCCAAGAGTGAAGTGCGCTGACAGCCAGATGCTAAAGTCTAGCACTTCACAGCTACCCCAAGAGGTGGCCTCTTCCCTGCGGAGCTCCCACTTATTATTATATATGATCGGAACTCCACCCCCTCGCCCCAACGGCCGATCAACTCAGAGATTTTATAACCCAGAGGTGTTGTCAATGTGACTATCTGGTCAGAGGAGGGGTCAAGCCAAGTTTCCGTCAGGAACAATAAGTCCAGTGAGTAATCCGCTAAAAGCTCAAAGACTTCAGCATAATGTTTACTAAGAGAGCGGAGGTTGATGGAAGTAGCCTGAATTAAAAAAGCCTGTGGCCGCTGTTAAGGTATATTGCCGGTCTCATTTGAGGCAACCTGACCCAGTAACAGCTTGAACCCGCAGGCATAGCACACATGATTGGATAACTCAGTCAGAACCCAGCACCTGCATGTCAATAATAAATGGGGTCAAGAGCCCGTAACGCGGCTGCCGTGTACCTCATTCCTATCCCTGAAAGCTCCCGGGCAGCATGGCTGGTGCTGGCTGCTTCTGGGACGCTGACAGGCGCAGGCGGGCTTGCCTTAGGCGCGCCTTTGCGTGTGTCCGCTGTGTGCCCGAGAAGCGCCAATAAAATATCCCAGTGTGCGAGAGGAACTAGACCTCCAACTGTCCAAGATGGCGGTTCCTCTTGGCACCAGGGAAAAAGCAGGAAGAGTGCTGGTCAGGTAAGGAAAATGTTCAAATGAGCAGAAGATATTAATTTTATCGTGCAAGTATGCAGGGTCAAATAAAAATAAACATTACATTTTAAAAAGTGGCATTGTTCAGCAACAGCAAGGAGCGAGAGCGAGGCACAACTACCCCCTAAGGCTGTGAGATGACTAAGGTGTTCGGCCTATGTGGGATGCTCCCTTTTTAAAGAACCAAGGCTCTAAAGGTTAGTCAGTTCCATAGCCTGCATGGCTTTTTGAGGAATATGATGTATGGATATGAAATCTGTTAAACATTTGGGAACCTTTATTTCTCCTTGAAAATCCCAACATTCCTGAAGGCGCCTAGGTCTGCAACCCCTGAATTGAAGGTAAACGGTGTTAGTGAAACGGTGCAGGTACTTGGCTTACTTCTTTCTGCTATTTATATGGGAGGTGAGCTCACTGTTCAAGACCTCTTTTTAGGTCTCGCCTGTCGATGCGCATCGAGCTTGCGAGACTATGGGGGCTTAAACAGTCTTTAACCAACTTGCAAGGAATCGTGGCGATTCCTTGCAGTGCCCGTGAAATTCAAGCTCAATGCGCATGCGCATTGAGCTTAAAAGCGCGTGCACATGCCCCCAGCCGCCTGCCTTGCATGTATTTTCCCTCAGGCGCACTCCTCCCACACCCCCGCTCCGCCCCCTCCCCTGCCTGCCGTGTCGCATTTCTTCTGTTCCCTCAGCCGCACTCCAGGCCCCTGCTGCTTTCACACCCTCTCCCCGCTCCGCCCCCTCCCCTGCCCGCCGTGTCGCATTTCTCCTCCCCCCTCCCCTTCTCTGCCTTCCCTCCGTCTTGTTTTTCTTGCTTGCATTACGTCCTATGGAATCTTTGCTATGCCAATGGCTCTACATACACACATACTGTGTCATTATTTTCCGTGCTGGATAAACAGTACTTGTGGACAGCTAAACGCGTTTATGCCAGTGGCAAGCCCTTGGGACTGAATAAATCACGTGTGTAGTTATTTCCATTAGGCAGCCCCAACATTCTAAGCTGAGGAGTGCAATGATGAGCCCGCAGAAAGACCAGGCAAAACCCCGGCTCCTTTCCTTACAAACACAAGCAGCGTCCCCCGTACGACTACCAGTGGGAAGAAGAAAACAGAGAAGAGCTTAATAACACAATCACTATCCAACACTACCGCACCCCCAACACTGCGAAACACTGTGTTAACCAAATACCAATATATACTGCAACAGAGTGCGAGCCAAACAGTCCAAGTACAGAATAATGAAACTAAATGACTGACACCAAAATAACAGATGAGCAGGGAGGGCTATGTAAACAGGAAAGAAGGACAACAAGGACTTCAATACCTCTGGGGTACTCAACGAGGACTATTCAAAGAAGGATGGTTTGGTACCACATGGTCAGTGCCCCTGGGGGACACAACGGAAAACATATTTGTACAATAAGCTGTTGTATCCTGAGGTTGTTACAACGCATCCTCTCCATAGTTACTCAGTTCACAGCTTCTCAGCCAGAGTGTGTGATGGTAAGGAATGTTGGTGAGTGCCTGTGAGAGTGTCAGTTCGAGAGAGTGGGCGGAGCTGTAAGGATGCTGCTTCTGGTGGGGGATTTGCCATCTAACTTATAACATATTACCTAACTACAACTTCTTCAATAAACGTGTAACTTATATTCTATGCAACTGGCTAGGAGACACCTTCAATTGTAACATAAACATTCTTACAAAGGAAGCCCACAAAGTCTGTCCAATTAAAATCTGTAAATCTGACCCCAACATATGGGTGGAGCCAAAGCCCTTGGCCTGGGTATGAGTGCCCACAGGTTTTTCAGGTACATTTTGACTAGAAATATTCTGTCAGCTCCAGCTGTTTACCAGCGCTAACACCATTCAAAACAAATAACTACACAGAGAGGAGCATTGGGTCAGCACACTTCAACCATGTGTTGCTTGGGGTGAGCATCATTCACCTTATGCTGGTAGAAAAATATCATTCTTATCAACCAAGAGAAGAATTTCTTCTTCACTGGCTTGGAGCTATTTCATTGGTGATCGTGTGCACCTGTAGTGCTTCTGGTTTAATGTGTGGACTCTGAATGCCCGTGCATTTTTGTTTTAATTTTAACAATCATTGGTCACTACTGGGGAATGATTTTCAACAAAATGAGAGTTGAGGCACCACAGCGACTATCACAATCATGAATGAAAGAGCTTGGGCAAAGCCCAGGTCTCTGTGTAGCATGTTGTTCTTTGCCTATGTGACACTTTCTTGTGAGTAAAGCAAGGCAACAAGCAGTAGTAGTTGAACAACTCTTTGAATTGTCTATTACTGTATCTAAACATATCACACACATCAATTAACAAATGCTTAAAACTAGCCGCCCTATTGGCAGTGCTAATGATTGTTAACAGTAGCAGTTCAGTGGGTAATAATTGTTTTGTTGTGAATAATTAGAAAGGGAAAGACAACAGCCTTGTGAACAACATAATAACAAGAATCTTCAAACAAGTGCTGAACCTTCCAAAAACCTAATCCCCCGCTCAAATATGACCTGAGTTTGGTCTCCAAGATCACCGAGCGTGCTATTATAAATTACAAGAACTTTTATTTCAGTATTAATTATTTAAAAAAAATTAAAAGACATTTGTATTTGTTAGATGAATACATCTAAGTCACGTACATACAAAACATGTTGCATTACAAATGGGATAGGTGTCACATTTGAAAAAGTTTAAAGTATTGGCATTGTAAATGACAAAGCTATTAATTTGGCTATTTTCAAGACCAACACATAAAAAAAAAACATTTACAAAACCAATAGCTCCAACTTTTCTAATGCGAGACATATTGCATTTCCAATGCTTGTTTAAGCACAATCAGCTGTGCAGCCCCTTAATGAATATTAGGTCTGTGCCTGCATTGGCAACATATAGAATGGCATTCAGGCAGTGCTTCTGTAAGGGACACATCACACATGCTTATGGCACTTTATTTGGTGTGCATGAAGAAATTCGAATTAAAAGGACTGCAGATCCCGGTGGGCAGCTCTACAGAAAGAAGATTGACGTAGCATAAGTTAGATCATTTGTAAACTTCCAGCAAGTGCTATTTTAATGAGTATCCCGTATTATGTTGTATACCAACTACATAATACTTCAGAGAGGTTGAATATGTGTTTGAATGCATTTTGAGGTAAGTGTGTCCACTCCCTAACATGAATCCATTCCATAGCCCATGTGATGTAGCAGTAACCTGTGCTGGAAGAATTCTGTTTTTTCATCTTTTCAAGATGGGTGAATTTATTGCGGCTATGCTAGCTCTGACTAGTGGTCTGTCTTTGGCGTGGACATTACTGGATCTTGCGTGTTCTTTGGTAGAAGTGTGTTACAAACACTAATTGTCTAGTATTGGGGTCACTGGTGCTGCTTGGGTGGCAGAAATGGAGTTGATTAAACATCTGTAACAAACATAAATGATGAGGCCAATTGAAAAAGTCTGAACAAGTGTGAAGAAAACGTTTATGCCAAGCGACAGACACAGTAATATGGTATGGTCACTGTTTGTGTGGTAGTCACAACTACTCCTCCCTAACCTGTTTAAAGTTTTATAGGGATTTTTAAAACCAATTTTGTTTTCCTCTTTCCTGCTCTTTCGATGCATGCGAGTATATTGGCACAGTATATAATCTTGTATGTGTGTTTACTTGTGCTTGTATTATTTAATATTTATGTAGATTTTCTACTCTTCAATAGAAGTAAAAAAACTCTCCAGTCACATTGCAAACAGCACTCAACAGCCCGGACCTCTGCCAACGACTGGTCCAAGCAATGCCCTCACATCTCCGATACCAAAATGAGACCTTTCAGAGTTACCAAGTTTAAGTATTCTCAACGTCCACTGGGAGGCCTAAGCATGTTCTCCACTCAGGCTGTAATGTACCTTGCATGGAGAAGATGTGAAGTGCGCATGAATGTTTGGCCGGCCTAGAGGGCACTTAGGAGTGGGCAAACCACTCCTCCCCAGCTCCTCTATTGTCGGAGCAGCCTGCCCCAAATGCAAAGCTGGAATAGGACACGTTACAACGCAAACATTTACAACGCATGCCTTTACAACGTGGTTTTTACATCGCAACATCCATTACAGCGCATGATTTTACAACACATGCCATCACAACACATTTTTAGAAACTACATTTAAAACGCATTCCATTACAACGCATAATAGTTTTAGGGCAACAGTAGGGTAAGTGTTGGATAGTGTAGGGGTAAAAATTACTATTCCCACTCCAGTGAGTGCTACAGTAGGGTAAGTGTTGAATAGTGTAGGGATAAAAATTACTATTCCTTGTTACTTACCTTATAATGCGTTGTAATGGCATGCGTTGTAGTGACCTACGTTGTAGTGACCTACGTTGTAGTGACCTACTTTGTAGTGACATGCGTTGAAGTGGCATGCGTTGTAATGGCTGCGTTGTAATGGCACGCTATGTAAAGGCAGTTGCGTTGTAATGACTGCGTTGTAAATGTAATGTGGTGTTATGACTGCGTTGTAATGGTTGTTACCCACAAAGCTGCAACAGAAGGAAACATAAAATGATAACACGAGTTATCATTTTATGTTTCCTTCACTTCACTGCTGAGAAGCAGTGGGGCGATGCTCCTCCGCCTTAGTAGAGGAGCTGCCACTGACGGTAAACCTGCCTATCGTTTCTAGCCATGAATTCACCCCCAAATATTTTTCTGTTTCTTCACAACCTCCAAACAGACATTAACCTACCTAGTTTCAAGATTGTGGAACTTTAGCCTGGACTATTTTAGACTAAACCCAAGTCTCCTTGTATTAAGGATTTAAAAACGCAACTCTTCAGACTACCTCTTGGACTGATCCACCACTTGGATTCCCTAGCTTCTCAAAACCTGTGTTTAAGTCTCGTTTATAGAAGGATCTTAGCTGTCTGTCATCAAAGGCCTCTTGTCTACATTACAATGATACATAGAGTGGGCTTTGTGTCAGCCCTTTCCTCATTATTGGCTAGCTTTTGTCTGTTTTACTTTCCTTCTTCTTATTCAGTGGTTTCCCCCTATTATTGTACTTGTCCCATGTCTGGAGCATTTCTTCTTTACCATTTTTTAGATTAAGCAAGATTTTTGTTTTCTTTCTACTGCTCACATATTGTGTCCTTGTTCGAAGTTGGACTCTTAAAATGATTTTTCAAAATGTTCAAAAACATTCCAGCCATACACTTTCTGGGCCACTGTGAAAGGATTGTAATTGCCTCTTCTGCACAAAATTATAAACGTATCTTTTATTTGGTGCTCACACATTGACTGTATGCCATATTGGGCCGTCCTTGTAAAAGTGAGCTTGCTATATTACCACCAGTGACAATTGGCTTCCATTTGACCATGGTACCAGGAACTTTGAAAAAAAGGATTACAGCAACGTGGTCATGTGGAATGACATACAGTAATGGCTGCATTGCTTTTTATCCAGAAGTAGTTGCTAACTGTCCCATTGCAATTAATTTCGACAGTTGAAAATGCTTCCGCAGAAGTGTAAGTAGCAGGGAGTCTCCTGTGCTGTGAAATCGAGGAAAAGGCAGACCGCTAAACAAGCCTTCCTGCCAGGGAGCGTGCTTGCCTGAAAGAAATGTAAATGTACGCACCAGGTGAAATGTAAATGTAAAGGGTGTTTAGAAGCCAGTATTGGCTTTACTTGATCACTTGAAGCTTCCTGATGACGTCAATTTAGATTTTTTGAGTTGTATTGCAAAGGAGTTACCAGCTTAGCTGTGAGGTGAGTGCTTTTAAAAGACAATTATAAAAAAAATGCACTACAAACATTCTGGATATTAATAAACCTATATTTTAGAAACACCTTTTTTAAATCGTAAACCTTTTTGCGCATTTGTAGTAGCCTATCTTATACTGTGTGTAATGAAAATTTAAAATAATGACTTACATATTTACAGTACTTTCTGTCACAGACTGGGACCTCATAGCACTAAACATACACAAGCCACTATTATCCACTGCACTAACCATGGTTCAAGTCTTTTGGGTCTCAGGTTACACACATACAGACCTCTGCAGTGCATTAACTAATTGAGATTTCATAATGTACAATCCTGCATTTGCCACTGATTAACTTGACTTGCAGTTATTTTTTCATTTAAGCTGAACATTATTTTATAAATTGAATGTGAAAGACCGAAAAAAGTTACAGAATATTTAGTTTTTTTGCCACATCTTTGACCCCGCCCCCACGCTCACTCACACCGCCTCCGGTGCCCAGAGCATCACAGTTTCCATACTTTTAAAAATTCTGTTAGACTGCTGGTGGGAATGGTATGGTGATGCGGCTTCTCTCATTCTGCCTGAGACAACTGCCCCTCCCCTAGTTGCAGTAATGTGGTGCAACCTGGCAAAACGAGCATATAATCGGAGAGAAATAAACTGTGGATAAAAATCAGTTGTTTGCATTTTAACATTTCTCACATACTTAAACGAGCACACGTTATAACAAGTACTGCAGCAGTTGTGCAACACGTTTTATTCGAATTCCATTGTGTTGAAACTAAATTATGTGATAAACAACAATTTCATTCCATATGCAGACCTGAGAACGTATAAAAAGTGTCATGTGAGGAGGGGAGAGGACCTTGGAGGGGCACGGCATGCCCGTACTTTTTTTAATTTTAGGAAAACAGTTCCCCTACTTTTTAGGTTTTGACTGGCCATGCGCTTTGCGCATGTGCCAAAAAACCTCTTGAGTTGTGTGTGTGGCTTTGGGTCGGCCCTCGTCATTGATTGGCTGGCTCCGTAAACGGAGCCTTGCCATTGGACGAGGGGCCTGTTCGTCAATGCCGGACCAGACACGGGGGCGTTCCCGACATTCTTTGGCTTTTGCCAACGTCACGCGACGCCGGGAACGCCCCCGAGTCTGGTCCGGGATTGAGGGCACCCGCCTTCCTGCTCCTGTGCGATGGCCGGTATAGAGGCAGGCAGTCAGTCAGTCCGAAGCGCTGTGCTTCCCCTGAGCGCTTTTTGTGCACAGCCGTTTTGCCCGTGAAAATCACCGCCGCAGCCCCGGGGCCGCGGAGAAGCCGATGGAACGACCGCTGACGTCACCCGGGAGCCGCGCTACCATTGGTTCAGGCTGCGGGAGGCTCGCCGGGCGACTTGCGCGGTGATTGGCTGCTGGAGTGAGGAGAAACCAGGAAGCGGACGGGAGGCCACCCCGCGCTCCTGCCGGGAAGAAGAAGGAACCGTCCTCCGGCGAGGCTCTCCCGAGGAGAGAGCCCTGCCACCGTCACCCAGAAGAGCCCAGCGGAGAGGAGCCGCCGCCGCCTCAGACAACCGGTGAGTGCGGGCGGGCTCCGGGTCGCTCCTATGCGTAGGGGAGTGCCGTGGGCAGGTTGATGTGCCCAGAGCGGCCCCGTTGCAGGCGGGCCGCTCCAACTATCACCCCAGTCAGCCTCGAAGAAGGCTACGTGAAAGCTGCACCCGCCCGGAGGCGAAAGATCGGCAGCATCAGCCAACAGTGCACCACTCTTGCACCGGTCGGTGCTTGCTGCGTTTTGGGGTTTCCTAATCTCTTCCTTCTGTGACACACCAAAGACTCACCTTTAAAGTCGGTGCAGATGAACCAGTCCAAGTGTTTTACAATGCATTCTGGAACTTGTTGGCATCGTTGTCGAGGTTTTCATCAGAGCACAGGTACCCGAATGCAAAGAAAACCCCCAAAGACAAGATCAGCAACTTCCTTATGGGCTCGGAAACTCGAACATTCTCTACCGCAGGTGCTTCCCCTCAAGCCACGAATTTCCATCCAACCCCCTCCTCTTCTGTCAATGTTTGCTCCCCCCCACCCCCTTTAGCAGGTCTTATGTCTTTCCTCCCACTGATCTTTCCCTGATTCCCTCCCCTTTTACCACTGCCCCTTACCCTTAATCGCACTGTGCATTCCCCCGCTACTCACAGCACACCAGCCCCTCCCGTGTACCCCACTCCCCTGGTTCTTTATCTTTCTTCACCATCCCTCCCTCATTTTCATTCACCTCACAACTCCCTCCCCAATAGCGCCTCTCACCTTCCCCTGGCCACGCCTCACTCTCTGGGGCGCAGTGTGTGCTCCCCGGGACACCAACTCTAGTCCATCAGGTGCAATCGCTCTCCGCCCTACAAATTCCAATATATGCCCTCTCCCAGCCTTTGGTACTGTATGTGTCCCGCCCCCCGCGTACAGAACGCTCAAGAATCCCGGTTCCGCGCGCGTGTAGCTTATCCAGACCAGAAGGTTGCTTTGCATCCTGGGACTTGCAGTCCCATTTATTCCAGAATGCACAGGTGCAAAAACACTAACGGGTCACATCCTCAGCACCCATAGAACGGGTAAATCTGAGCACTCGCTAAGGATGTGCTGGCTCGTGCCCTCAGGTAGCCTCTGTGCACCTCTTACTCGGAGGTGCAGGGTGTACTCTCCTCTTACCTAGACTGACTTAGTTACTCTTCTCTCAGTCCCCACGGGTAAGGCTGAGCCTCCCTCTGGTAAGACAGCCCCTATACCCCCCATGTACGAACTGTGCCCCCAAGTAGCCTCTGTTAAACCCAGTGCTCGAAATGGAAAAATAGATGTGTTCTGTGTGTCTGTTCCCGCTCCCCCCCCCCCGCCCCCCCCCCGCTGTCAGTGTGTGGCCGTTCCCGCCCCCTCCCGCTGCATTACAGCATTTACGCCTGCGGTTTCAGTAATTATCAGTTGTAATGCCTGTTGATAATTGAAGTGCCTACGAAGCCATCAGTATGATATTGAACTCTGCAGCCGCACTAAAAATGTACTTTTTAACTCCCCGCGCGAGTCCACCCCCCCCCCCCCCGCAAGTCCCGTCGTCGTCGTCCCCCAAGTCCCGCCCCCCCCCCCGCGAGCCCCCCCTCGACCAGGTGTGTGTGGGTAAATACCCCCCCCCCCCCCCCGCGGACGGGATTCTGTGCTTTAGTTGATGGGGTGAACCAGCCGTGCGTGTCTTTCCTGGTTAGTTGAAGCAATCTGGTTAATTTGAGTAGGCGAAACTTCTTGGGTGTCTGTGCTTGGTGGGCGACACTTCTTGGGTGTCTGTCTGTGCTTGGTGGGCGACATTTCTTGGGTGTCTGTGCTGAGTGACTGCAACCCTGTAGAAGCTTGGACTGAGGGATGGGCGAGCACTTCCCTCTGGGTCACTGCAGACACTGTTTCCAGCCCTACACTCTTGTGTGGTAGCATCGTGCAATCTCAGAGTTGGCGTCTTCTTTTGATTTCACTGGTCTAATTGGGCTAAACCAAGGATTTGTAGGCGAAGCGGTCAGGGCCGGGAGTAGCGTCATAATGGTCTGGACTAGGGCTGGGTGGTTGGATACTGTTAGCATTTTGGGGGGCAAGGCTGGTGAGTGTCTGTGCTGGGAGGGTCACTGACTGTGCACTGTGTGCAGGCTTGCCTCTTTGTGTGCCGGGCTGTGTGGGTAAATCCCGTGTGAGTGGCGGTGCTAAGAACCTCTTACATGGGCTCCAGGCAGCCGCCCGCAGATCACCATAGTTTAAAACACAGCTATTCTGTTGCACTGTCATAGTCAATGCTTTATTGTTTACGTTAATAAAAACCATAACAGTATCATCATGACAGAGAAACGGTCAAACAATTTGCAGGCATTTAAAATATTTAAAAAGACGTAACTATTTTTCCTTTAAGAAAAAAAACACAGTTCATATCATGTTGCACTATTGATGCGGCCCCGTCACCCCTCAAAGCAGGTGGACACGGCCCCACACCCGGGCCTGGAGGAGACCCGCAGGGGGCGCACCCGTCTCTGGATGTGACTAGGGTCGATTTCGGTGGGACGTGTACATTGTCCACCCCTGAGAGTCTTGGAAGGGCAGTGACCACCGCTCTGTGCAGGTGTTATACGTGAGAGGCTGTCTCTGACACGGCCCTGCTGGTCTGGAGGGCCCCTCTCTGATGCTCGCGAGGGAGTCTCCCTCGTGGGGATTTGTCCTCCGGGTGTAACAATCATTTCTCCAAGTGTCTCTCTGTCGCTCTTGCTGGTTTGAAGTGTCCCTCTCCGGGTGGGGGGGGGACGCCTTTCAGTGGCTCTCACTTGTGTGGCAGTCTCCCTTTGTTGGGCTGTCACTGGAGTGAGCATTCTTTTGGTACTGTGGGAGTACCTCTCTCGGGGTCTCTTTGGGTACCTTGGGAAGTCCCATCTGGGGCTGTCACTGGAGCGGGGAGTCCCTCGTTGTGGCTCTCACCGGTGTGGGAGTTTCCCTGGAGTGCTGCCGTGGAGAGGGGGTGTCTCTGGATTCTGTGGGAGGGCCCCTTCTGGTGTCCCGCTGGGTGGGGAGTGGCCCGTGTGAATGGCTCGGCTCATGGGCGGAGAATGTGGCCGCTCTGTTTTGTGGTTACAGGCTTAGACCTCAGACAGTCCCGAGAGTGTAACCCCCAGGGCTTTTTCTTCGAGGCCTGCAGCTGAGGGACAGAGGGTCTGGAGAGAGGGTTCGACCATCACCGAGGGACTCCACCCCCCCGCAAGTCCCGTCGTCGTCGTCCCCCACCCCCAAGTCCCGCCCCCCCTCCCCCCGCGCGAGCCCCCCCCCCCTCTCCCCCCCCCACGAGTCGTAAGGATCGGAATGACTGAGCCCAACTCGATGATTCAATCTCGAGAGATGTAGCCAAAAGCAAAGTCACCCCGGCTGCTATGACTGAAAATGCTGCAAGTTACATGTGAGGAATGAAGCTGGAAAACTTTTGGATAAAGTGAGTTTGTCCGCATATTTCTAGGTCTTTTGATATGCGGTTCATTGTAGGTAACTGGGGTCAAGGCGTTGTATGAGGGCGAGCTGGCCGATGCCCGACGTGTGCTCGATGAGACTGCTTCTTAATATTCGTGTATACTTTACGTGGATTTTTCGTGTGGAAATGGACGGGTGTCACTGGGTGGGTACTTGGGCTCAACTGTGCAGATGCACAGCGTAATATTTCAAATCGATCCAGTATCTTTGCATTTACATAATGTCTTTTCTAGGTATGGTGACTTGAAACTAAAATAAACGTGATCCGAATTAAGGGTCTGTATACATTTTGTGGCTCAAGATAATTGGGCTGTCAGCTTGTGGGTGTCTTTTGCACGTGTGTGCCCCTGTTGTCTGCTTGTGCCTCTGTGTGCCCCTGTTGTCTGCTTGTGCCTCTGTGTGCCTCTGTTGCCTGCTTGT
Source organism: Lissotriton vulgaris (assembly GCF_964263255.1). NCBI lineage: Eukaryota > Metazoa > Chordata > Amphibia > Caudata > Salamandridae > Lissotriton > Lissotriton vulgaris. The sequence goes on along the minus strand of NC_141694.1, from coordinate 1,101,459,077 downwards.
GCCTCTGTGTGCCCCTGTTGCCTGCTTGTGCCTCTGTGTGCCCCTGCTTGTGCCTCTGTGTGCCCCTGTTGTCTGCTTGTGCCTCTGTGTGCCCCTGTTGTCTGCTTGTGCCTCTGTGTGCCCCTGTTGCCTGCTTGTGCCTCTGTGTGCCCCTGTTGCCTGCTTGTGCCTCTGTGTGCCCCTGCTTGTGCCTCTGTGTGCCCCTGTTGCCTGCTTGTGCCTCTGTGTGCCCCTGTTGCCTGCTTGTGCCTCTGTGTGCCCCTGTTGCCTGCTTGTGCCTCTGTGTGCCCCTGTTGCCTGCTTGTGCCTCTGTGTGCCCCTGTTGCCTGCTTGTGCCTCTGTGTGCCCCTGTTGCCTGCTTGTGCCTCTGTGTGCCCCTGTTGCCTGCTTGTGCCTCTGTGTGCCCCTGTTGCCTGCTTGTGCCTCTGTGTGCCCCTGTTGCCTGCTTGTGCCTCCGTCTGCCCCTGTTGCCTGCTTGTGCCTCCGTCTGCCCCTGTTGCCTGCTTGTGCTGTTGGTGTGTGTGTGGAGGGCTCTGTGTGGCTGTGTGTGTAGGAAGCTTTGTGTGGCTGTGTGTGTGGAGGGCTCTGTGTGGCTGTGTGTGTGGGGGGCTCTGTGTGGCTGTGTGTGCGGGGCTCTGTGTGGGGGTGTGTGTGGGGCGGCTCTGTGTGTGAGAGAGAGAGATTTGTTTAAATACCAGGATAATTGCCGGCAGCAGCACCCTTGCCGTGTAATGCCTTGTACTACATCTGTGTTAGCAGTCGCCTCAGGCTGTTGTTTTTTTTTATGCAGGGGACGGGATTTGATCATGCCCATTACGCCGTATTGCTTTTCAAAGGCAACTGTTGCAGAGCCAAGTGGGCTGTTGAAAATTGTGTTTTCTCCACCTGCCCCTGTTGCCTGCTTGTGCCTCCGTTTTCGTGCCCCTGTTGCCTGCTTGTGCCCCTGTTGCCCGCTTGTGCCTCCTTGTGCCCCTGTTGCCCGCTTGTGCCTCTGTGTGCCCCTGTTGCCTGCTTGTGCCTCTGTGGGCCCCTGTTGCCTGCTTGTGCCTCTGTGTGCCCCTGTTGCCTGCTTGTGCCTCTGTGTGCCCCTGTTGCCTGCTTGTGCCTCCGTCTGCCCCTGTTGCCTGCTTGTGCCTCCGTCTGCCCCTGTTGCCTGCTTGTGCTGTGTTGGTGTGTGTGGAGGGCTCTGTGTGGCTGTGTGTGTAGGAAGCTTTGTGTGGCTGTGTGTGTGGAGGGCTCTGTGTGGCTGTGTGTGTGGGGGGCTCTGTGTGGCTGTGTGTGTGGGGGGCTGTGTGTGCGGGGCTCTGTGTGGGGGTGTGTGTGGGGCGGCTCTGTGTGTGTTTGTGTGTGTCATTTGCGATAGATAAAGCTAGTGGCATTGTAAATGACAATGCCATTTATTTATGTTAAAAAAACATAAATAAAAATAATGTCAAGAGCAATGCCAATAGCTCTAACTTTAACAAAGGCAAAACCATTGCATTGTAAATGCTTGTTGTCAAAAGTCAACTGTCCCGGGGTGGTATTGGAGCTGAAAAGCTTCAGCTAAAGTGTTTCTCAGGTAGCCTCCTGAGGTGTGAAACCGAGAGAGGGGAAGACAGCTAAACAAGATTTCTTGGCAGGTGCCTAATTGCCTGAAAGAAGTGTAATTGTGGACACATTTCTGAATCTGCAAATTTAAACGGCGCCCAGTAGCCGGAATTGGCTTTAACTCTTGGAATCCCTTGAAACTTCCTGGTGATACACTTTTATTCATTTGGAGAGGTACTGTAAGGGAGCTACCTGCTAAGATGTGCAGTGTGTTCTTTTAAAAGGCAGTTACCATAGACAAAATGCATCCTGATGACACACATTTATTCTTTTTAAGGGGTATCATAAGGGAGTTACACGCTAAGATGCAAATTGTGTGCTTTTAAAAGACAGTTCTAAAAAAATACCAAAAATGCTCTATGTACACCCTGCAAAAAATCTATATTTTGGTAACCCTTTTTATCTTAAACCTTTTTCTGTAGCAGCCAATATTATGCTGTGTGTAATGCAAGTTTAAAATAATGACTTGCATGTTCACAGTGCTTTCTGTCACAGACTGGGATCACCTTGTAGCACAAAACATACACAAGCCACTACTCTTACAATATGAGAAAAATGTCATATTGTAAGATAGTGTATTTCCCACTGATTAACATATTAATTTTCATGTTAGCTGCGAGTTATTTTATATGTTGTTACCGGAAGGTGAAAGAATGAAAACATTTCAAGAATATTTTTTTAGCCACGGCCACACACCCCACACCTTACCCCGTCCCCTTACACCCAGCATCACAGCTTCCTCACCTTTTTTTTTACTGCACTTCGACCACTGCTAGAGCTACATAAGAAGCACTCCACCCACCACTAATCACCCCCCCCCCCCCCCCCCCCCACTGCCCCTAAAAAAGTTACAGCCTCAAAAGGCAAGTTGGGAAGCCACTTTATGTTGTGGTTTCCAGCTTGTCTTCCCTTCCAGGGTGTGATTTTGGCTCCTCCTTGGTAACCGTGTGAAGTGAGCCGAAACTGTGTGACACAGGGTGGCACTAAGATTGTTGCCAGGCCTTCCTATGCACTTGTCTGCAACTCTTGGTTGACAGAAGAAAAGGAACAACCTGCAGCTGATATTGGAAACTGGGTTTTACAAAATGATAAAATACGAATTTTTAGCTCCCGAGCCTTTGCCTCAGAAATATGCAGAAAGTAGACAACCTGTACTGAATTACATTTTGTAGCAAAGTGACCTAGTATTAATGTTATGAACCGATGTACTTGGATTTCATTTTTAGAAAGACTTACCGCGCTTGGACCTGTCACAAAGAGGTCACGTTTCTTAAGGGCTTAAGAACAAAGAGCAGCGAGCCCAAGAAACCAGGCTTTCTTATTCTTTTTTCAAAAAGGGATTTACGGTTATTCATGTGCAGTATGATTTTAATAAATTGTGGAGCTTTAGGAAAGTTGCCGTTTTAAGAGAACAAAGTAATGGAATGCTGGCACAAATATGTGAATTTACCAGGTCGACGTAGTTGGAAGAATAAGCTATTTAGTTGTATTAATTACTCGCATTCCAACGTGGCTTGAGTTGCACACCAACTTTTTACTATCAAGGTGCAATATATACCCTCCTCCAGAGCCTCACCACCGCCTTCAGTAGGTACTAATTCCACGTGGCTTCTCACTGAACTATTAGCCTGAAATTTAGATAGCCTGTTTATTTTTCTGCGGCTTAATATTTTCATTAATTCCATATTCTCTCCTCCCACGCCCCTTATTTTAAACAGTCATTTGTGTCTGCAGTCTCGTTTTCTCCGCCTTTTAGTTTTTTGCAGATTTGCCTCTCTTTTCAATCTGTTGCACCTGGCTAATCATACCCCTTTTGTTTTACATTCTCTGACTCCCTCCATATGTCAACATTTCTTTCATGCAGTTTTACTTTTTGCATTCCTCGCTTTGTTTTACATTTTCTAGCTGTCCTTTTTCTGCAACGTATTTTAATCTAATTGCCATACCCTTTACTTGTTTTTTGCCACTGCTCCTCGTGTGCTTCTATCATTCTTGCTCAGTCTACTTTGACTAGTTTTCTCTCCCTTCCATTTTCCTCTGCTCTTTTTTCTTCCTCCTGTGTCTGGAGCCCTAGTGTAGTGATGAGTGCAGATAAATTAGCTTCATGGCGGTGCTGGTTTTGAGCTTGTAAAAATTGCTGTGAGTTCACGGATCCTCAGTGGTACATGAGAGCCCAGGGGTGGAATAAGAAGGAGCGCACAGATGCACCTCGGCCGTCAAGCGCCGTTGCTTAGGCTCATTTCTTCAAAAGGAAAGCTGGCTTTGATGCACCTTGTTTTATCTAAGAGCGCCTGGTTCCACTTGCACAGTAAATTCTGAGCAATCGCCTCTTACAGACTTAGTTACGTCTTCTGTGAGATGTTCAAGATATGCATGAGCAATGAGCATGTAGAACATTCATTTGAGGCAGAGAGACCATTTTAAAGATGGCGGACCGCCCATATAACGATAGTAGAAGGGTGGACCATATTGTTGTTTCATTATTTGGACTTGTAAGTAGTGGATTAATATTGTGTGCCCATGAAATCTTTGGACAGGGCGATACGAAGATGCCCAAATATTTAAAACCCCCATTTTGCGTGCAATTGCTGCGTTGCCCAGGTGCCTTGCCCCTGGTTTCGACATACTGGAAAAAGCACGGATTTAGCAGGGTTAGTGTAAAGGCCTGTAGTTTCCCCAAACACTCTGAGGATTTGTGAGAGACGTGGGCTTGAGAACCACGGGTCCGTTAAAAAGAAGAGGACATCATCTACATGTAGCGCAATGTGATCAGATCTCGACTGAGAGCACTCGAATAACCGGAACACAGGGTCACTCCGAACCCACGCTTCTGCATTATATTTGATTTCGTTTGGTGGTCAGATTTTTTTCATGAGCTGCACAGAAAATTTTCCAGACATTTCGTGGCAGATTTATTTCAGTGTTTAATTATTTTAACATGCATTAATACAGTCTGGTGGCATCACTTCAGTAACTAATACAGGAGTCTGCAATTGAAAAGTGACCAGTTAACCATGGCAAATCGCCTGCCACTGTGCGCATCAGGTGTGGCTGCAGATATGCATACTTCCTGTATCCTTGTCTATAGTTGATCCTATTTCCTCACTCATTTGTGGTTTAAATATAAATAATACAGTTCCCTCAGTGAATGATAGCTTCTATAAATCTGCAATCCAGTGTTCTATGATAGCGTGATCATTTTTGATCTTTTAGCTTTGCTTTTGAGGTTCTCCTGCTTCCCTTTCTGATGGCAGACAATTATATTAATTGAAACATCCAAACCTCAACATTAGCTAGTATGATTTTTAGTGACTTTAGAGTTCAGTTCGATATAGCCTCATATTTGATTTCCTTATATTGTAATATCTTGCTTTTCTTAGTAAAAAAATAGATTTGTGGTCCGTTTTACAAATTGCAAGTCTTAAATAGAGCTTTTTCCTCCCTAGCTCCAAAACTTTGGAATTCCCTTCCTTTGGAGCTCTCAAGTCAATCTTCTTTGGCGGTTTTTAGAAAACACCTGAAGACTTTTCTCTCAGGCATATTAGTGATTACGTTCCCAGTGCTCTATGGTTATGCAGTTGGTAGCCTGGACATTCTGTTTGTTTGTCTCCGCGCCTTGACGCCCTTCGGGGCTAAGTTTGCGTGTTACAAAAACGCTTTCATATCATAAATTAGTTTAATTCTATTAAGGCATATTTATACATTGGCTCCAAAGCCTTCATCAACCCATAGAACCATATAGCCATCATTGTTTGTGAAGAGTGCTGAACAGATGAGGTGATTCCTAACAAGTAGGTTTTCACAAGTTCACTGAAGAAAACTAGATTCTCTGTCGCCTGCATTGAGTCAGTATGGGAATTCGAGAGTCCACAGACAGAAATTAAAATACGTCTGACCAGCATAAGCCGGAAGTGCCTTAGAGACCAAGAGGGAGTGTTTTCTGCAATAATGAACAGTTCTGTCTATGGTTTGTGTTTGAAGTCAAATTTTTAGGTGGATATAATGATCACTGAACATAGCTTTCATGAGTCGGTCTTCTACTGAATTCGTTTGAGGCATCTCTAGGTACGATGCTACCAGAGTATTATATGGCCAGCAAGGACTCTCTGAGGATGCTTCAGTACTTTTCAGCTAGCCAGTGTATTGATTCTTGGCAATACCTTCATGTAGTATATGGATGAAGCCTCCATTGCATGAATATTATTCTTAATAGACTGGGATGAATAAAAAGTGGCACCTAAAATTTTAAATTAAACCCAAAGTGAAATGGTAACATGACAAGTTTTATTGATTGGTAATCAGTTCCGGTATATGCCTCTTCACCCCCCCCCCCCCCCCTCCAGCAATTGGAATTCGTTTTTGAGCAGATTTAAAAATACTGAAACTTTGATTCCTGAAATCATTTTTGGGAAAATATCTGGTTTGAATTAAATCACGGTTCTGGCACGTTGAGCGAGTCAAAATTAAAATTATTTGTTTATCAACCAGGTAGTGATGCATTGATGCTTTAAGATCCCTTACGAGTTGGTGTAATGGCAGAATGTGTTTGTTAAAGTGGATAGGAGATAGACCACATGTATCTCTTTCCAGCTTCACTGCGACTTCCACAGTAATGCACTTGATTAACTTGCTGCTTTCTACTCCTTTTGTATTTCTCATAGTTTTTATTATTTGTCAGTATTCTTGTGTTCATTATCATTCTAACTTTGTGTTTATTTTGATTTGTTCTTTTCTTGACAATTCAGTGAAAACGATTTGAAATAAAAAAGTGGATAGGAGATAAAGATGAACTTAAGGAATTCCATGGGGTTTTCTGAAATATGATGGATGCAGTGGCAACATATCATCATGTGGGGATCTGAGTTAGGGGCATAGTTGTATCCTTTGGGTTTCAGTAGCACCCAGGGAAACAATTTTATCTTGTAACACTTCGGGCCTGATTAGGATGTGGGGCGGACCGCCACTGACAGGCCTTCGGTGGCGGTTCGCCCGATAGCCAGGATGTCGGTCCAACCGCCGCATTATGATGCGGTTGGTCGGCGCGCAGCGGTCTTAGGGGCCGTTGGATGCTTTCAACTGGCTCAAGGAGCATATCTGGGTGTCGGGTGGACCGTGATTCCTACAAACGGGGCGGTGCCTGTGGAGGCACGCCATAGGGATTACGATGTCCCTTTGCCTCTGCCTTTACATGGCGGTCCGATTGCCATGTAAAGGCAGACAGAATGGGACTTTGAGGGCTTCTAGCAGGACCCTGTCCCCTGTGGGCCTCCACTAAAAGGCCAGGAGTGCACATGTGGTGCCCCCCCAAACATCCATGCACTGTGTGCCAGTCACCACATGGTGCCTGGCACACAGTGCATGTATATTTGCAAAATGACTTTTTACATTGCGGCTTGTGCTGCCGTCCTTTTTTCGGGCGCAGCACAAGCCGCAATGGAAAAGGGCATTTGTCTGACTGCCTACACGGCAGTCCCATCGTAATTTGGTGGGGGAACTGCCGACTACATGTCAGGCGGTTCCATTACCACGATGGTTGTCGGACCATCGTAATCAGGCCCTTAATGTTAGTCAAGGTAGTGTTATACTGTGGGAGTCCCGTGCGTGCCATTACACATTAGGATAGGTAATGAAAGCACCTGCTCAAAATCCTACATGAAGTTAAATAAACAATGTAAAACAAAACAGTTTATTAAACGAAGTAGATACAGTGTGGTAAAAGCGGAAATAATCTCTAGTTACCTCTCTGTGTAATAGTCTTTAAAACTGACTCACCCTTGACTGGCCCTGTTAAGGGTTTTTTGCTTGGAGGTCAAGAATGAAACAGCCCAGTGGGCATGCGTGGCTATGCTAATCTTGTGAGACTTGTGGCATCAGAGAGCTGGGCGAGTCCATGTAACAAACGCCATTCGGAATGTATTCAAAATATAGATCTGCCTCCGTGATATGTTTGTCGACCTATGTTTGCAGAAGGCCAAAACGTCTATTTGAAAAGTGCCAAAGACAAGTGTCCTAGTACCATATTTAATTTTACTATTTATTAACTATTTTGTTCATTTAATCTATAGATTAGATAAACTATACGTTAAAAATGCACAGTTGGATACAAAGATTTCGCACCAAAGATGAGGAAGTATTGTTCTTCTGCTTGGAGCTCTGACGTGAGTCTGTTGATGGTACACCTTATGTCTGTCTGCCACTTGGTTGATACAGATGAAATGTCCTTTTCTACCTTTATCTCCCAAGCCACCCAATTTTATTGAGAAAAATAAATAAAAAAACACTTTTGCTATGATTATTATCAACGACTTTTAATTGTATCTTTGAAAGCCTTGATTTTTTTTCTGGAAATGTATGTAGAATCGCATAAACCTGCACAGGATTTAAAAATGGCACCCAACTAGCAAAAAATACTGAACGCCAGCAATAACTGCCCCAAGTTGACTACAGCTTAGTTGTGTATTTTCATACCCTTGCTAAGCTCGGCTTTCGCTACTCATGTGCAGTGTAGCGTGAGCACATTTGTAAACCTATGTTTGCCTGATTTATGATTCATGAGGTATAATATCATCTGTCCGCAGTTTAGTGCTGCAGCATTCTTATTTTATTAGGTACAAGGCTGAGAATGCAGCTCTCAGGATTACTGTACAGAAGCGTCCACAGGGCATTGACAAGCCTTCTATAAAGACAATTAAGGGATTATAATGTTTTTCCCTTTGATATTATCATTTTGTAATTCCTATATTTGATTAAACCTTTTGAAACTATTAAAGAATGTTGTCAAAGCCACTATATAAAACCTAAAGGTATTTTTTTTAAAGTAACCACTGCCACTTTTAACAGCATCTCACATGCTTGCATTCAACTTTGAAATGGTTGCTGACATACAACATATCCCAACAATTGAGCGCTCCTGGAATGCCTTGTCCTATGCCTGCAGGCCGCGGCTGCTGGTGAGTGCACCTGGAAGGTGCCTTAGTTTGCACACAAACATGGGCCGAGCCAATGGGCGTGGCTTGGAGTTCACATTGTTTGCCAGACTTGTTGACTTTGCCAATGCATATTTTATTAACTTTTGGTGCTCATCTGTGTATTTCGTCAGCACGCACACCCTTGTCTCCACAGACTACATCCTCCTCGGAGACCTGAACTTCCACCTTGAGAACAACAATGACACCAACTCCACCACCCTGTTTGACAACCTCGCCAACCTCGGTCTCAGACAGCTCGTCACAACACCCACCCACTCCGCCGGCCACACACTTGACCCCATCTTCTCTGCAAGCCCCCACGTCTCCTTCAGCCACACCACCGAACTCCACTTGACTGACCATCAATGCATCCACTTCACCTTCTGGAAACTCACCACGCACCACTGCACTCAACAGATTCCCCGCCGCAGCTGGAGCAAAATCACAGAAGACCAGCTAAACACCAACCTTGCCCGAGATTCACCCGCCGACCCCACCGACTCCGACACCGCCACCCGCAACCTCAGCCGCTGGATCGACGACTGCGCCGACACTCTCGCCCCGATCCAGAAACCCTCCAACAGACGCACTAACAAGAAAGCCAGCTGGTTCAGCGCGGACCTCCAGACCTCCAAGCAAACCTGCCGAAAACTAGAAAAGAAATGGAACAGCGAACAGACACCGGACAGCTACGCAGCCCACAAGAATGCCATCCGCAGACACCACCGCCTCATCAGATCCGCCAAAAGGACCTCCTTCATGGACCGCCTCTACAACAACGTACACAACAGAAAAGAGCTCTTCAAAATCATGAAGGATCTCTCCAACCCCAGCTCAAACACCAATGACATCCCGCCATCGCAAGACCTGTGCGACTCCCTTGCCACCTCCTTCCATTGCAAGATCAAAGACATGCACAACCGCTTCAACAACCAGACCGCCCGACAGCCACCGACACCTCAGACCCCACGGCCACCGCCCACATCAACCCCCTGCTCACCTGGACCAACATAAACAACGACGACACCATCAAAATCATAAACACCATCCACTTCGGCAATCTGTAAGACCCATGCCTGCACCACATCTTCAACAAAGCTAGCTCCACCATAGCACCCCATCTCCCCAAGGCCATCAACATCTCCTTCAAGACCGTGACCTTCCCGGAGAGCTGGAAGCACTCCAAGATCAACGCCTTACTCAAAAAACCCATGGCGGACCCAAGGGACCTCAAGAACTTCCAGACCATCTCCCTGCTCTAGTTCCCGGCGAAGGTCATCGAGAAAACTGTCAACAGACAGCTGACCCGCTACCTCGAGGAGAACAACATCCTGAACCTCTCCCAATCCGGGTTCTGCAGCAACCACAGCACCAAAACTGCCCTCATTGCTGCCACCGATGACATCAGGGGCCTGCTGAACAGCGGCGAAATCGTGGCCCTCATCCTCCTGGATCTATAAGCCGCCTTCAAGACTATCTATTACTGCACCCTACGCACACGCCTCCACAACGCAGGGATATGGGACAAGGCTCTCGATTGGACCACCTCCTTCCTCTGCGGTAGAACCCAGAGCGTCTGCCTCCCCCTTTCCGTTCCAAAGCCTCCGAGATTATCTGCGGCGTACCCCAAGGATCATCCCTCAGCCCAACATTGTTCAACGGCTACATGGCTCCGCTCGCCCATGTCACCCGACAGCACGACCTCAACATAATCTCTTATGCCAACGACACCCAGCTGATCCTCTCCCAAGGACCCCCTCACTGCCAAAACGAACCTCCACGAAGGAATGAAAGCCGTCGCCGAGTGGATGAAGAACAGCCGTCTGAAGCTGAACTCTGACAAAATGGAGGTCCTCATCCTCCGCCTACCCCCTCAGCCTGTGACGACTCCTTGTGGTCGACCGCACTTGGAGCAGCACCAACACCCACCGATCACGCACGCAACTTGGGGTTCATCCTCCACTCAACACTCTCCATGACCAAGCAAGTCAACGCCGTCTCAACCTCCTACTTCAACACCCTCCACAAGATCTACAGGTGGATCCCCACAGAAACAAGAAGAACGGTCACCCAGGCCCTCGTCAGCAGCAGTCTGGACTAAGCAAACGCCCTCTACGCAGGAGCCTCGGCCAAACTCCTGAAACGTCTACAACGCTTGCAGAATGCATCAGCCCGTCTGATCCTCGACATCCCCCGCCACAGCCACATTTCACCCCACCTGAGAGACCTGCACTGGCTTCCAGTCAACAAGAGGATCACCTTCAAGCTCCTCACCCACACACACAAGGCACTCTACAACACCGGACCAGCATACCTCAAAAGATGACTCGCCTTCTACACCCCGACCGAACCGCCAGCTCCGCTCCGCCGACCTCCCCACTGTCCCCTGCATCCAAAGAGCGACCACGGGCAGCAGATCGTTCTCCCACCTCCCCGCCAAGACCTGAAACACCCTCCCCATTCTCCTACGGCAGACCAAAGACCTACTGACCTTCAGGAGGCTACTCAAGACGTGGCTTTTCAAGCAGTAGCAGCCCCCCAGCGCCTTGAGACCCTCACGTGTGAGTAGTGCGCTTTATAAATTTCTTGATTGATTGATTGATTGATTGATTGTACTGAACATGGCTGGCTGTCTGAGCCGCTGGCAGCCTCTGATCCCAGGTTCACATGAGTCCCTCATGGATGGTTCCATGTGTCTGAACCAGCCTCAATTATTCCGTCCAGGATCTCAAACATGTGAAACAGATATTTTCTCTATTAATGTTATTACTTGATGCATTTTCTTTCGTTTGGAAGAAAAACATCAGCATATCGAAACAGGATGATACCGCACCTCAAACTAGCCCCCACTAACTGATCATAATGCCATATTATTGAAGTTCTTCATTCTGCCTCACACCTGCCATAATACTCTCTTGATCTCTCTAATCTGTTGCCCAGAATTTGTCCTCCCATTCCCTTCTTCGGAAGATACTTTTCCACTTGATTTAATCCAGAGCATTTATCCATGTTTGGCGAATCTTCCTTCCTGACATGGTCCTTAGTGTTCAACATTCTATTTCTGTTAAAGAACTTTGGGTTCTTCAGTGCCTATTGGGAGTCCCAGCTCCACCATTAAAAGCTGGTTTATTGTATTTTCCAGGATTCCTGTTCTTTATCCTTCATGCTAGGGCTTTGTTTTCCTTGATGAATCTAGCTCTTTCTTGTACTGGACAGTTCTTAATGCTCTCTCGCTTGTTGCCTGACCTCTTCCACGTTGCCCTGAACATCAACACCCTCCTCGCTTGCCGAATTACCCATTCATTTAGTTTATTGAATGTTGCCATCTGGTCTGGATGAACACTTTTCTATTTTTCCTACGGCCACTGGAACTGGCTTAGAGATTGGTGACGCGGGGCGCTGTTGCACTGTAAGAGGCTTCTCTGCTGATGCTGTGATGTCACACTATCTTGTGAATGTTGAGAATGTTATCATCAAAAGTGCTGTCTCTGTAACTGCTTTTACTACTGCCAGGATGTTCATGACAGGTGACGATCCACAGCAGTGTAGTCTACTCTTCAATAAACTCACTCTTCAACCAGTCTGCCCGGGAGTGAATTACTACAGGTGCTCAGTGGACTGAAATATTATTTTAATGAAACCTTTAACCTATTACTGACTGAGGAAACTACTGCTGAGCCATGGTTGCTGATGTCAGCGGTAGACTTACACGAAAGTATGTTAATAAATGGCTTATTTGGCAGCAAAATGGACAGAAATAATAAAAAAAGAAATACTGCTCTGATGGGTTCCTCACCTATTGCATTTACATAGTCTTAGAAACGGACTTGTCAGAGCCATTAAATGCCAAAATAAATACATTTGGAAAATCTGAAAGGAACACATAGTACACTCAACAGAGGAACCATAAATCAATCATAGTTGGCAAATTTAAATCAATAAGAATGAAAACTGCTTGCCTGGAATATTCAGAGACTGGATAATCATGTTAAACATTATAGAGTACATTCTTGTTTAAAGCCTTACAGTGTTGGGGATGCAATGCTATAGGAAACGCACATTTATGGTGACACTATTGCAAAAACTCATAAAAATTGGAGGGAGCAGTTGCAGGCTACTTATTGTGCCTTTTCAGCACAAAGATACATTGTTGATTTGTGCGGGCCAAGGTCTAGTTGTGTTGGGTGCCATTGATGCTTGTGGCATTTGATTAGCCAATTTATATACTCCAAATGTGGATGATGGGTAGTTCTTCACATGATTCCATAGGATATAAACTCCCTGCTTGCAGTCGGAGATTATTTGGTCTGGTGACCTATATTTTGTGCTTGATGGGCACATCTCCCGAAATTAAATACTAAACCTAACATGATGCATTGTCTTAAAGACTTATAATGGGACTCAAACTTGTTGACGTTTGGCGTTTGCTACACTCTACAGGAAAACAATACTTCTTTTACAAGCCAGTAGCTGGGCTACTTGCTAGTTCAATCTCATAACTTTTTTAGAGAACGTGAGGTTTCATGTTTGGCAAGATATGTCGTTATACCATAAACCTTATATCTATGTATATTTCCGTTACTAGATGTCTAGAACACTAGATGTGCAGTGCCAAGGATTCCGCTGTGGAGGGAAAGGGTTGAGGAATTAACTGATACCCAGTTCTTGCACTGGCTGTGGGAGAGACTGTTGTCCTATGTTGATACTAATGGGGTAACGGCTAGAACCCCTTGTATGGAATGGGAGGTCATGAAAGTAGTACTAAGGGGGAAATGTCTGTCCAAGACCTATGGCATTAAAATGCAGCTAAAAAAATCCTCTCTTTCCTGGAAAAGCAGTTAGAAAAGGTGGAGGTGGGCCTCCCTGGGCATCCGAAGAAAATGCCAGAGTGGACCTACCTTAAAATATCACTGGCTGACATTTAGGACATATTAGATCACTGTACTCCTCTTACCCATCGCCAGAAACTACATCAAGTGGGGGATAAGCCAGATAGGCTTCTATCATGACTCATAAAAAGAGAGACACAACATTGTCAGATACTCAAAATTATAGACGATCAAAGTGGTGAGATCCTGAACCAATTGGGTAAAAATATGCATTTTTACTAACCTACTACAGTTATATAGACAGCCTCAGGGATGCGAATTCTAGCAAATGGGCTCCCTCTTGTCGGCGCTATATTTCTGCATTTTAATTCTTGAGCAGTAGGAGGTTGACCAAAGAGGAAATTTAGTGGCCATACAAGTTAGGACCGATACAAAAATAGCTGGAGTGGAAGGGTTGCCTGAAGAATTTTATCAGGCTGATGAGGGCCTTTTAGCAGACAAGTTGGAGAGGTCTTTGTAGAGGCATATGAATCTGACATACTCCCCGAAATAAAGCAGGAAGTGCTAAAGCACTCAGGCATAAGCCAGAAAGGGATCCATCAGATCTCTCTGCATATCACCCCTATTGTTGTTGAATGTTGATGGGAAAGTCCTTAGTGAAGTGATGGCAACGAGACTGATTGAGGTAGTCCCCAGACTGCTGCACGGAGACCAGTGCAGATTTCTCTCCAGAAGAAGCACAATTATGATCTGTCAACTGAATTATGGGATGAGTGCACCCCAACTGGAAGAGGGTGAGTTTGCCCTTGCCGCCCTTGACACTGAACAGGCATTCAGTAGAACGCCTGGAAGTATATGGGGAGGTCCTAACATGGGTGGGGCTACCTTACAGTTACGTTAGATAGGTTAAATTGTTGTATGCACACCCCTTGGCTAGGGTGATACAGGTGAAGTGATTTCACTGTAGTTTGAATTGAAGTGGGTGACTCAGCAGGGATGGCCCCTCTCTATTCTGCGGTTTGCTTTTGCCATGGAAATGCTGGTTTGCTGGCTCAATAATATATTGTGGCTATGGGGGATTTACGCGGGAGAGTCTACTCGTATGGGGTCCATTTATGCAGATGACACACTAATTTATCTTGTGGCTGGACTTCGCTCCTCTATACGCTTTTGGAAGACACTGCAGCAATCCGTCCTGGGCAGAGTAGCTCTGGCTAAAATTGTTTAGTTATGATGTTGTTTTTCAAGGTGAATTGCCCGTGATGCCACAAAGAGTGTTTATGGAATTTAATTTGCTGCTGGTGGAACTGATATGAAATTGACTAATCTAAAGAGAGATTGGGGGGGGGGCAGAGGATACAAGACATGTAACTGTATTATATGGCCGCCCAGCATCAGCATGCTCTGAATTTGTTAGCAGAGGATGATAACTGGGAAAAGAGACTGATGCAGGGAACATATGAAGACAACAAACCTCCCTTATATCATAAGTTAGGGTTCCGAGGTATAGGACAAAGTATTAATAATTCTTTGTTCACACAGGATATGCACCTCAGGAGTATATATCAGTTTGCCCGAATTGCTCACAGCATGTTGAAAGCAAGGGGGGTGTCGGCCTCTGGCAGATTTGTACTCCAGGAATACATTTTTTACCTATACCAATGCACAAGAGCCTTTTCATACAGGGACAGGTCATTTTCTGCAAAATTCTAAAATAGTGCATACAGGTAGGGAAATATGGCCAACATTCCGAGAGGCCCCCTTACATCCTTGTGTGATGCTTGAAATGTTCAGTCTGGCAAACTGAAAGCTGATTACTTACTTATATGAGGCTCACTGAGTTGACGGAACTCTACAGAGGTTGGGAATCTGTGACCGAAGCCAAGAGGTCGCTGTTGACTTTGCTATGTATGCAAATTGGGACAAGGTGTGTATGGGAGTGAGGCAGCTGTCTAGTAATGCCCGCTTTAAACATATCCGACACAGTTATGCTACACAGTTATGCTTATGTCACCTCTAACCTCTGTCAACCTCCGTAAGATTTACCAGAGGCGCTCTTCCAGATATCCGTATTGGCCTGAAGAAGGTGCGGGCTTCTTACACCTCGCCTGGAGAAGTCGGGAAATGGGAGGCTTCTGAACGGATGTACATTAAACTAATACATTGTACAGGTCATGAATTACATCCTACAATCCGACACTGCCATTTGGGCGTGCTGCCTGAGAAAAGAAATTGAGAAACTGGATAGAAAATGTCAGTTAAGAGCCATGGGGTGGGGGGTAGTGCTTGTGAAGAGAAGATTAGCAATTTACTGGCTTCGTGTGCATCCACAAAAAAATAGCTAAATGGATACAGGACATGTTAGAATGGACCATGGCGGACGAACTACTTATGAGGAACACTCAGCAAGATAAAAGATTGACCTGATTAGATTATTGAACGATCTTCTCAATTGAATGACACTATGATTCTAACGAAAAGTAGTATTGGTGGTTTGAGGAGCAGTGATAGGATGACTAAATGGGGATGACAGTCTGAGGGGTATGTGCTGTGGCGTACTACCACATTGATGCATATTAAAGACAACATATTGCGTATGACTTGAGAGAAATAGTCATTAATCAGTGGGACATTAGCTTGAACCCCCTCTTTATGATGAATGGAACAATTACAGCTAGAAGTGTAAGTAGTGGTGTGTGTGAGTGTTTCCCACAGCCCATACTGCATGCATGATTGTCTGATGAGGAAATATTGAAATAAATTATAAATAAACTGAAGAGCACAGAGTGGCAAGTTATTATTGTGTGGTTAGCGTAGCTGAAAATTGTATGTATGGAGGAGCGCTAGTTATAACAATGTTAAGGTGGTGCATAAAGTATAAATTTAAGGTATAACTAACTTAAATGTTATATTTATTATGTACGTTAAGTTTGGTTTGTATAGAAAGAAGAAATAAAGTTAAAGTAATTTAAATGTGGTGCGTACATTACAGAATTACATTTTAACTATAACTTAAGAATTTGTTCATGTTTGCGTCATTTAAATGTGCTTTGTATATAGAGAATAAATACCGTTTTCCTAATTATAACTATGTTTTAACGTTTGGTGTTTTCATTGATATTTAAATGTAGAGTGAAGTGGCTTAGTGTAGTGTTGAGTAAAGTGTCATAAATTGTAGTGGTGTCTTGTATAATATAATGGAGTGCTGTGTTGTGTTGTGTTAGAAAGTCTTGTAGAGTGGAGTAGAGTATTGTACATTGGAATGTCCCGGGATAGAGTGGAGTACAGAGTTTTACAGTGGAGTACACAGGGATAGAGTGGAGTAGAGTCTTGTTGAGTGTCATAGATTGTAGTACATTTTTATAGAGTGGAGGTAAGCGCTGTAGGATGGAGTGTCAAACAGAACTGTAGAGTGGGGTAAAGCATTGTATAGTGAAGTTGAGTCATGTAGGATAGAGTGGAGTTATTTGTCATAGAGGAGTGTTATTTTGTAGAGTTAGGGTGGTGTGAGTTGGAGTAGAGTGGCCTTTTGTAGTAAACAATAGAGTAAAGTGTCATAGAGTGGAGTGTCTGTAATACAATGTTGTGGTCTGGCATGTTGCACCGCCTTGGAAAGTGTTGTGGAGGGGACAACAGTGGAGTGCCACAGAGTGGATTCTCGAGTAATAGAGTGAAGTAGAGTGCGGGACAGTGTGGTAGAGTGGAGTGGCATAGAGTGGAGTACAGCTAAGTGACATATGATAGCGTAGAGTGGATTAGTGTACAGTAGAGTAGTGGAGTGAAGTGTAGTAGAGTGGAGTGGCGTAGTGTGTCATAGTCAAGTGCAGTAAAGTGGGGTGGAGTGGCATTGAAGGAGTTGCGTAGAGTGTTGTACAGTAGAGTGTTATACAGTGCCATACATTAAGCTAGAGTGCTGTAGAATGGCATTGTCAGGAGAACATTGTTGTACAGTGGAGTGCTATAGAGTGGATTATAGTGTGGTAGAGTGGGGCGATGTAGACTCGTTCATTGGAGTGGTGTGCGGTGGAGCTGGGTGGTGTGGAGTGGTGCACACTGTAATAGCATAGAGGGGAGTAGCGTACACTGGAGTGGCATAGAGTATAGTGGAGTGGGGTGGCATTTAGTGGGGTAGCATACAGTGGATTAGCATATGCCATAGTTGCATAGGTGGTGTCCATTTGACCACCTATGGAAAACTTATCTTCCTTTCAAACCTGAAATTTTAGCTTATCCAACATATCCAAGTTTATTTTCTTTTCCAAACAACCAAAGGGTCTTGTAAAAGCCACCCTATATTATGTATTGTATGATTTAATATTGTGAAATACGTTTTTTTCAATTTTACTGGTACTGCTGTAGTTCACATAAATTTCATTGGTACTTCAACGATAACTATAAAAAAGTCCACACATTAAATGGCATATCCCTACCACTACAACGTTATGTGGGCTTTCTGAACCCTAATACCAGTACATTTATAACCTCTCTCTCTCTATTTTTTATATTAATATACAGCACAGATTCAAACCTCTCTTGTTAATTCTTGGCTGTCTTTCCACTGTGGACTAACTGCCTGTGGCCAATCGTATTTTGTAATGTCATCAATATGTACTGCAGAAATACTGCGAACACTGATACCACTAAGTTGTTTTGACTTATAAGTTAACAACCGCTCAACCAATTTAGTTGCCATTTGAAAAAGGATCATCTACATAGTATACAGAGCGTTTCTGTGAAATTTCATTCAAATCTGTACTTCGTTTTGGTACTACGTACAATACAAAAAGTCTATGTAAAACCCTTATCTGGTCCCACTTTTTTCTTTGTGCTCCCTTGACCAAAAGCCAAAAAACTTTCTATCATCCGCCAATGTACAACAAGGATTATTTCTGGAAAGCTTTGGGGAGATTAGTCAAACTTGTGCAAAAGTATTATGGGACAAAAATCTGAGGAATTCCTATCTCTGGCAACCACCACTTTTAGATGTATATATATCCTTCTGTCCTACTGGGGGTCGCGAGTAGGTAGTTACAGTGAAGACTGAGTTTCTATAGGAAAAGTATTTTTTTACTTGACTATAACTTTGGCGTTGTTTGACCAATCTTCATGAAATGTTCCCCAAAAAGTCTCAAAGTAGGTTCTCTGTGTCATGGAAAGTTTGGGGGTGATCCGTGCAGTGGGGACCGACAAATAACGGTGCATTTGTAATGTTAATTCCCATAGGAACGCGTTGTCGAACCTACAGCCTAAACTGCTGGGTGGAATTACACCATATGTGGCTGATAGGTAGATGTTATTACCCAGATTGTGCTTTTTAGGTCTCGCCTGTCGATGCGCATGCGCATCGAGCAAGGCGAGACTATAGCGAGTTATCCACACTTTATCTGCACTGCAAGGAATCGTGGCGATTCCTTGCAGTGCCCGTGACTTTTAAGGTCAATGCGCATGCGCATTAAGCTTATGCGCATGCGCATTGACCTTAAAAGTCACGGGCGCGTGCATGTCCCCTCTCCGCCCCCTCCCCCGTTCCGCCCCCTCCCCTGTTCCGCCCCTTCCCCTTCCCGCCGCTCGCCATATGTTCGCTCGTTCCCTCCCACTGGCAGCCTGCGGCCACTGCTGAGAAGCTTATTTTAACTTACAGATCCGCCTCTCAGTCTTGCTCGCCTTCAACATTCATTCTCTCCCCGCTCCGCCCCCTGCCCGCCCCTCCCGCCGTGTCGCATTTCTCCTCCCCCTCCCCTCTCTTCCTTGCGTCTTCCGGGCCGTGTCGCACCTCGCCTGCACGTTTTCGGCAAATCTCTTTTCTTTAAAATAAGGTTGGTGCAAACCCTTCTGGTGCAGGACCGTGTAGACTCGTCACTTTAGGACTACATGAGCATTGTTTTCATACCTTCGCTAGGCTGCCGTAACCATCACTGTTCCAGGACCCTCTTACCTTCCGTCATCTGCGATCTGCAGGGCCCTTCTATGATGCCGGTTCCCTTGATTGAACTAGTGGCCCTCCTTTAGTTGCTCCCAATGTACAACTTCTCATTACATGGTACGCATGACCGTCTTGAGGATCGAGCAGAACACAAATCCTAAATGCATCAAATGATGCTCAGAGCATAGTCTGCATTAAACCCAAAATTGGAGGGAAGCACACATCCCAGACTGCCCACAGTGCAATGAAGCCATTCGATTCACACCAGTGCTAGTAGCATAGCATGTCTATCCTTCCAGTGTGCGAAACTTGCTTGGTGGGCGTTGCCAGTGCACTCCTCTGGCGCACAACACTGCTCTGCGCCCTGCGGTGCTACAGAACTCAACTGCTACGACAGCCCCTCTTTCGTCTTCCTGCCGTGTCGCACCTCTCCCCTCTCCGCCCCCTCCCCTGCCCGCCCCCTCCCGCCGTGTCGCATTTCTCCTCCCCCTCCCCTCTCTTCCTTGCGTCTTCCGGGCCGTGTCGCACCTCGCCTGCACGTTTTCGGCAAATCTCTTTTCTTTAAAATAAGGTTGGTGCAAACCCTTCTGCTGAATCCCCTCTGCCTTTTGAGCGTTATGCCTAAACTCCTCATGTGGTGCAGGACCGTGTACACTCGTCACTTTAGGACTACATGAGCATTGTTTTCATACCTTCGCTAGGCTGCCGTAACCATCACTGTTCCAGGACCCTCTTACCTTCCGTCATCTGCGATCTGCAGGGCCCTTCTATGATGCCGGTTCCCTTGATTGAACTAGTGGCCCTCCTTTAGTTGCTCCCAATGTACAACTTCTCATTACATGGTACGCATGACCGTCTTGAGGATCGAGCAGAACACAAATCCTAAATGCATCAAATGATGCTCAGAGCATAGTCTGCATTAAACCCAAAATTGGAGGGAAGCACACATCCCAGACTGCCCACAGTGCAATGAAGCCATTCGATTCACACCAGTGCTAGTAGCATAGCATGTCTATCCTTCCAGTGTGCGAAACTTGCTTGGTGGGCGTTGCCAGTGCACTCCTCTGGCGCACAACACTGCTCTGCGCCCTGCGGTGCTACAGAACTCAACTGCTACGACAGCCCCTCTTTCGTCTTCCTGCCGTGTCGCACCTCTCCCCTCTCCGCCCCCTCCCCTGCCCGCCCCCTCCCGCCGTGTCGCATTTCTCCTCCCCCTCCCCTCTCTTCCTTGTTGTTATTTGGTGCAAATCCGTTGTGTCGTTTTTGAGAACTTTAGGAAGAATAAGATATATATATCTTTGGTTGCAAAACTTGCGCGAAAAAGAGAAGCTGCACCAGGAAGTGTTGGCAGCCAAATTGGGACTCTGCCCCCCCCCCCAACAAAAAAGTGAAAATAAAGAAAAGGGAGCAGGGTAGGAATAACCTGACCCCCCAAGCCAAGGTGTTGTGGTCACCTGCCCAAGGCTTCCACAAAAACTCCTGGGCGGGCCAGGTACCGGGGGCTTATGATGATTATAGGAGGGGGGCGCACATGGCCCCTCTCATTGGGCTTAACACCCTTGGGACTGCCACCTCCCCGGGGCACTTTTAATTATGAATGTGGGTGGGCCCATTGGGCCCGCCTACAGCTCCGGGGACCGCCACCTCCCCGGCACTACTTAGAGTTATGGTACGGGACCTCACAGAACCTCTTGCCATGGGGACCGTCACCTCCCCGGGGCTAATTAAAATTAAGTGACGAGGTACAGACCTCCCCAAGGGGGGCAC
Source organism: Lissotriton vulgaris (assembly GCF_964263255.1). Classification (NCBI taxonomy): domain Eukaryota; kingdom Metazoa; phylum Chordata; class Amphibia; order Caudata; family Salamandridae; genus Lissotriton; species Lissotriton vulgaris. The sequence goes on along the minus strand of NC_141694.1, from coordinate 1,101,438,000 downwards.
GGCCCCCCTCCTGGAGCCCTAGATGGCCCTGGGGACCGCCACACCCCAGGGCCGGCTCCAGCAATGTCCCAGGGTGCCCACCCCCGGCACAGTGCAGTTTGCTATGGCTTGCCAGGAGCAACGCTCCCACCAAGCCATAGCAAACCAGCTCTGCCTTCAACAAAATGCTCTTGCTTGTTGAAAGCAGAGCAGGTCTGTTTTCCTGCCCGCTGTGAAGCGAGCAGGGAAACAGTCATTTCGTTGGGATCCAGGAAGCTGCAGGTCAGCAGCTCCCTGGATCCCAAAGCATCGTCGGCTTCCGCAGGAGGTGGGAGCCGGCGGAGACCATGGGGGCCTTGGGGATCCCCCTGCAGTCCCCAACGTTTTAAATGTGGGTGCCCTGGGTGGCCTCCCATTATTTCATAATCTCTAAAAAGTTAATAATCAGAAATTCATTCATTATGTATCATTTTGTGCTTCTTTCTGGAACTCTCCCGCACCATCTTTAATTGGTTGTAGACCCGATCCTTGATATTTCCCATTTAATAATTTTCAGATCACTTCCTCTTTAATGGTCTTTTTTCATTTTAATACTTAAAATTGTTAGTCTGACGACACCCAGTCAATTGTATTGAAAGAAACAAACAATTGCACAAATCATTATAAATATTAATGGGTTAGTATAATATTCAAGGTCCCCACTCAATTTATCAATACATTTATCAATCTTATTAAAACCCATCCCTATCTCCCTAACCCAGAAAACTTTAGCTTCCCATAAGCCATACTCTTTTAAAGATTAAAATTCACCAGAGATATTAATCGAGTTTGTGATATATGAGTTAATAATAAGACTGTTATGAGCAATGAAAATGCAGCATCTCCTAACGTTTAGTACTTTGTAAATACCACCGCCTTTCGCAAGAAGGTTATCCAATGCTAAGCTGTTCTGATCACGATAGCTCCTAAAAGCCATTAGTTCTGAGTTTATTTAGGTAATGCTCGAGCTGTACTCACAGCATGTCTAGCCGCCAACGTCTAATTTTCACATTATCAATTGCCCCGCCTATAGGAGGAATAATATCACCTAATAGATCTAGAGCTACCTGTCCAAATCTTCATTTCACTCTTGTCAAACTAACTGCATCATCCACATTACTCCTATGATAAACACTAGGAGAAACCAAACCAAGATATCAAGATTCAAACTAATTGTGCTAACACATTAAAATATGCATTCTTACCTTACATTTTAATAAATGCCTCTCAGAAACGTCTCTCCACCGACCAACTAATCACCACTTTACTTTTTCCCAAATAGTCTGCCTTGCTACCTTTAAGAGGTTCACAGCACACCATAAACATTTCACCTTTTCTATCCTGTTTCTTTCTCAAAGTGGGATGTAGGTTCGACAGTCAAAATTATTAATTTAATTTGTTTTCTTCTAGCCTTTTCATTTTTCTAATCCCTCTCGATTTCTACTAATTTCTCATTGTATTCACCAATAAAGCCACTCAAGCCACACATACCTCCTGCTTAATTTGTACAATTATTTTCAAATATTTCCCATAGTTAGTACCATTATTTAATTCTTCATTCTGCGAGATTGGCGAATTCTCCAATGACACGTTGAAATCTTATAAGAAAGGAAACAAATATTCATTAATATTGAATATACTAACAAACACTGTGCATGCTAAACCGTAAGATTGCGTGTCTTGTCAAATCATTTATTGATCTTTTTCATAAGTTTTATTTGATTCACATATGTGGTATTGATCATTCATTGGTCTGTATGAAGGTGTATGATTCAAGCATCATAAATCTCGCAAAGAAATTTTCTGCCAACAGAACTCACTGTATATATGTAGGATTGTACACCCAGGTTCTCGGTGACAAAGGGCAACCCCACTATTATTAATGACAATCTATACAGACAGCCTGCGTGATGTTTTTGTGGTGCTTGACTTTGGTCAACTGTCATGGCAGAGAGGTTATATGACACCTTCTGGAGCTCGCATAAGAGAACAGTCTCTGTATACTTAATCGCTTGAAAGCAATTCAGCAACCAAAAGAGAGTACTGTTGTCAAGTGTTCTGCCCATAGGCTGGAAAAGATCTGGATACTCTGGAAATAACTGTCCTGATCAAGTAGCCAGATATTGTGCCATTGAAGATGAAACCGTGACTCAGGAAACTGAAATGATGAATCAAAAATACATCTGTTGCAAACTGCAGGAAATGTGAATTGTTGTCTATTTAGTTTGATTCTCACTTCCTTTCCGATTTGATAGGCATTTAAGAGGTTGCTACAGAAGATGGAAATGGAAAAAATTAGGTTACATGAAACTTCCTCATATGTCATGTTGTCTTGGTGCACCGCTCGTGCTTTTAAGCTTGTGACCTGTTGTATAGTCGAAAATCTGTTTACAACAAATGCACGAGGTGAGTAAAATATTTAGAGTTATAATATAGGCCTCACAAATGACAGCAGCTTTTCATGACCACCAAAGTAGACTAATTTGTAGCTTCACAGTTGTTGCAGCAAGAGGTTGAATACCCATATGTACTTCCAGTGAATGACGATGAGCAGCAAAAACAGGCAATTGGTGCATACAATGTGTGTAATATACGGATCTTAGTACCATTCCCATCCACTATTGTGAACAGACCTTTCCAAATGCTGATATTAACAGCAGTTATGTTGTTTTAACCAGCTGAAACATAATAATGGTCACTGTCAAGTCACAGCAATTATACTGATTTATTGGAGGTTTCTGAGTCACATTATAGACAAGGCAAGCTTCACTCTCATCCATTTAATGTCTTCCAGGATCCCTCAATTAAACAATTTCTGTTATTCTGTCTGTCATCCATATTTATATAAATTGGAGGTATTTATTAGAGTGGTAGTGGCATATGAGTGCCAGGAGGTAATGAACTGTGTGCAGGCTGCAGAATTATGTGAAAAATACCTAGAAGGATCCCTATGAGACGCTTGAGAGCTATTTGCTACCTTAGTATCAGGCACTGGTGTAACATTAGCCCTCTGCGTCTCTGTACATGGGCGGTGGGCCCCTGGCCCCAACAGCTCCTGACTGGGTCTGGAGCATGGGGCCCCCCTCCATGTACTTTGCAAGGGTAACACCACTGGTATCAGGGGAGTTTGAAAGGCTGTGTTTATGGATAATGGAGCTGGAATCATTTCAGATGGTTTCCTCCAATACTGTCATGCAATCCTAAAGGCAAAACCTGAATAGGACACTTGTACAAGCCTTGTCGTAATGTGTACAGATGCACTAAGTGGTTACTAGCAAGCTGCAGCTGTTTTTTTTAACTTTAAGAGTCCACACTTCATAGAAACTCACCAAGTCTTACCAACCTCCCACCTGATAGTGTTCAAGAAGGCAGTGGCATGCCTTGATAACTGGAGTGTGATATACACTGACCTTTCAAAAAGAGTCTGACAAAATAAAACTGCCAGGTTAGTCCTGTGCTTACAGAAACAGGGTCATGTTAAATAAGCCCTACAGTGACTGTTGGTGGAGTCCACGATTAGATGTATGTTTCTGTGCATCAAGCACAATGTCTGGTGAAAAAAAGAACAAAGTTTGCCTTTGGAAGAAGATATCATTCATCACAGATCTGATTTTCAATAATAATTGGAACGGCTAAAGTTCAGTAGCCAATCATTTGCGGTTCAGGCACTAAACGGTGAAACACTCTTATTTCAGACATGAGGGCTTCTAAAAATTCTATAAAACAAAATTAGGCATACATTTGACTGATGTTACCCTACTCCTATCCAATGGACCACCATCTTAAGATGGTTAGATAGGGGATTTGTCTCACAACATCCTCAATTCAAACTGCCAGTGAAATATAATATATGTATACACTTTATTTATAAATAACTATATAATCAGTACAAGTGTATTGTTCTTTCTTTTTTGTGTTGTGTACGCAGGCAATATGGTTTAGTGAGTTAAATGCTCACTGCTAAAATCTAGTATTATCTAAGGCCACATGTTCAGATTGTGGCTGACTCAGCCTTCCTCCCCTCCAAGGTCAGTAAACTGTGCACCATTCGAATCGATAAGGGGATAACAACTTGTTAGAAATGGAGGTCTCTAGTTGGCAGGTTGTTACCCTGTCCAAGTAAGGACCCTTCTTCATGGTCAGGATATGGGTGTTACACTTCTAAAATGACACCTGCTCACCGACCCTTGGTAGCTTGGCACAAGTAGTCTGGCTTATCTCAGAGGCAATGAGCAAAGCATTTCTACATAACACACAGTTATATGGTGAACACACTACAAAAGGACACCACAGCAGTTTTAGGAAAATAGCCAATATTTATCTGTGTAAAACAAGAACAAAACGATATAAATCCAACATATGAATGATGAAAAAATAGACTTTAAATATAGTTCCTTGAAGTCAATAGCTCCGTCTGGGGCGATCACGGCGTAGTGAACAAATAAATCCAACGGTTCAGGCTAGCTGCTGCGTCGCGTACTAATAACACTGTTGGAAAGACCTGCAAAGCAGTACCTGTAGAAATGGAGGGCGTCGGGAACCTCGGGAGGAGCTCCGAAGAGCCAGCATCGGTGCCGGAGTTCGATACAGGAGTCGTCAGGTCCATGAAGTCACACATGTTGCAGGTCAAACTCTTTGCAGTTGAAGTCTGGAGCGCAGGTCTCGAGGCTGCGATGTGAAGTGGAACGGTGTGGTGTGCGATGTCTTCAGTTCATGTGCTGGCAGCGGCTTGGTAACCATCCTCCAGCTGCGCCGCTGAGACCAGGGCTGCCGTGCGAAGTGGGGTGATGCTCATCACGGTACTAGCAGTTCACAGTGCAAGCAGCGGCCTCATCTTTGCTGAAGTGCTGTCATCGGTAGACCCAAGGCTGTGCTGCGAGATGGGGCAATGCAGTGTGCTGGTCCAACAGGTCGCAGGGAAAAGCAGCGGCGTTGGTTTACGATCTAGAGTCAATGGTGCTGGTGTCAATGGACCAAGACTGTGGTGTGGGATGAGGTGGTGCCTCGTGTAACTTACGGCTGGGCCCCCAAACAACGATGCATGCAGCGGTGGCCTCAGTGAGACCAGGGAGGCGGTGTGAAGCGGGGGCGCCAAGTGTGATGCCCACAGGTCGCAGTTCAAGCAGCGGCTCAGTTGAGGTAGAGGGCGGTGTCAGTGAGTACAGGGTTGCAGTTCAAACCGCCGCGGTGCCCTCTACGATGCCCTCTACAGTGCCTTCAGATCACAGGGCCAGCAGCAGCGTCGTTGACTGCATCAGGTTGCTTTTTGTCCCTCTGTGGCAGCTGAAACGCACAGTTCCATTTTCAGGTATCCAGAAGAAGGTGACGTCTTTGCTGTTCCTGAGAATTCTTCAACAGGGGTCAAGGTCTACTTCAAGCCCTTGGAGATACTGATAAAAAGAAGTTGTGGAAAGTTCAGTCCAGTCCTTTCACTGCCCACACAGATCTAGCCACTGCAGGCCAACACAGCAAAGCGGTAGTCTCTCCTCACAGCTCCTCCAGCTCTTTTTCTGGGCAGGTTCCTTAATCCAAAAGAGTTCTAAAGTCCTGGTGTCGGGCCCCAATGTTTATACCACATTTTCCTTTGAAGTTGGCACAAAGTTCCTCTGGTATACATCAACCAGTTCCACCTGGTTCGGGCCAGGTTCAATACAGGGGGAGGCAGCTTTGCAAGAGGCAGCCACAGTTCTGTAGTAGGGGATCTCTGTGTATAGTCATAATCTAGTGAATAGTCCCGCCCATGTGCGTGGACCCCGGAGCAATAAAAAATAATCTCTTAAAGTGTCGAAAAAAATGCAGAACTGCACAGACACTGAAGAGAGAATTTAAAGACATATAATGCAGCCTATAAACAGGCTACACTGTCCAGTACTTCAACTAGAAATTCCACCAAAAATCCACAAAACAGCCAAGCCTGTCCAGATTTCCCTTGCCTTCGGCAAAAACCCCTCTGGAATGATAGAGAGGAAGACATGGACAGACAAGCCCCATAGGCTGCCATTATGTGGCTCAGAACTGTGCCTTTAAGAGAACTTTCCAGAACTTCACAGTATCCCAGAATGCCCTGCAGGTCCCTCATACTTTCAGTTCTTTTTTCCGGCTCCTGCTAGCAGGACCCTGGAGCATTGAGCTCTCCCTTTTTTGGGACTTATTTGGTGTTTTTTCACTAATTTCGAAGTTTTAGTACTTTATTGTGCTGTGGAACTTTTCTTCTTGGTTTCTCACTCTGTTTTTTGTCGAATATGCCTGCATTATTCGACAAATGCCCGGAGTGCTCCGGGAAAAAGGCCAGGTCGGACCACCATGAGGTGTGTATCCTCTGCCTTCCAGCTTCTCATGTTCCAGAGGAGTGTGTTATCTGCCAAGGCTTCTCTGGAAGGATCCTGAGGGAAAGGAAGAAGATCAGACTTCAGGGTCTCGAAGAAAGAAGACTGAAGGCTCAAGGTGGGTCTGAAGGGGCTTCTTCTGCCCATGCTGAGGCCCCTGGGGGGCTCCCCAGGGGCAGGAAGATCAGCAAGCGTCACGATTCTCCGCCTGGGTCCATTGCGCCCACTACGGCGTCGAGAGGAATGACTGCGGTCTGTTCCCCATCGTCGGAGACGAAACAACGTCGAGGCTCGACGTCGAGGGATATCCTTAGACCTTCGAAGTCTCCGGTGACTGTTTCCTCGTCGGCGTCGACGTTGAGCGATCGACGTCGATGAGCCAGGCGTCGGCGCTCGCCGTCGAGGCGATACCGCCATTCGCCGTCGGCGAAGAGGAGGCGGACGTCGTCGTTGAGGTCCTCGCCGCCAAGGTCGCCGTCGAGGCCCAGGTCGCCGTCGAGGCACAGGAGGTCGCCGTCGAGGCACAGGAGGTCGCCGTCGAGGCACCGAGGTTCGCCGTCGAGGCGCAAAAGGTCGCCGTCGAGGCACAGAAGGTCGCCGTCGAGGCGCAGGAGGCGTTTGACGCCGAGGAAAAGACGTTAGACGTCCAGGGTCCGACGCTCGCCGTATGGTCGCCGTTCTTCGACGCCGAACAGAGGTGGAAGGAGACCTGACGCCGTGGGAGGTTCCCCTATGTCCCAGGCTGGAAGAGATGGGGGTTCGCCGCACTCGGTGTATTCCGAGGTGTATACCTTGTCGGGGAAGATGACTCCCCCTCCTCCGTTACCGAGGGGTTCCCCTCCGAGGACGCCTACTACGCCTCCGTTGCCTCCACCGCAACATGGGTCAGGGTTGCCTGAGAAGCCACCTCCGGTTCCTCCGAGGTCGACTTAGTTACCTAAGCTTCCGACGCCTCCCAAGGGTACACCTAGAACGAAGGCTCTGTCCAAACCCAAGTCACCCGTTACGGTTGACCCGATTGATCGTCCTCGGCCGAGGAGGTCCCGTTCACGCTCCGGACAGAGAGGAACATCAAGGAGTCGACATAGATCCTCCACCAGATCTAGGCGTCGCCATAGGAGGCGGGAGTCTAGGTCACGCACGGACTCTTACAGAACCCATTCCTACTCGCCGACCTTATCGGACTCTCCTGAGACCAGGATCTCTCCAGTGGACGACATTGCCACATTCCAGGAAGTTCTCCTGAGGGGAGCTGCGAAGCTAGGTATCACGGTGACGGCTCCAACACCTACGACGTCCGTGATATTCGAGACGCTTCACAAGAAGCACTTAACTCGCCCTCTTCTGCCTCTGGTACCTGGATTGAAGGAACCTGCGGAGGAGCTGTTCCTCACGCCAGCGGTGGTGAAGGCCGCTCCGTCCCGGCTTCTAGAGAAGTAGAGGGCCCCGGATTCGGACCCTGCCTTTCTGAGAGTGGATCCGGTACCGGATTCCGTGATAGTGACGGCGGCCAGGAAATTGCATTCTACCTCCCCGTCGTCCACAGTGCCGCCAGATAAAGAGAGTCAATGGATCGACTCGGCGGGTAGGAAAGCGTGTGGGACCGCTTCCGCAGCCATGAAGGCTGCCAGCGATACAGCTCTGCTGGGCCGTTACGACTGGGCGCTGTGGGACTCCCTACAACAGTTCGTGGAACTGCTACCAAGAGACAAGAGGGGGACTTCCAGGAGATCCTCAAGGAAGGGATGCTGGTATCAAACCAGGTGATCAGTGCAGCGGCGGACGCCTCCCTGTTGGCCGCACATGGTTACTGCCAAGGAATCAATCAACGGCGGCATGCCTGGCTACGGCTCACGTCACTCAAGCCGGAGGCCCAGCAGCGGGTGGCCAATCTGCCCTTTTCCGGGGAGACCCTTTTCGGAAAACAAGCAGATGATGAGATGGCCCGCATGAAGGCGGAGGCGGAGACCCTGACGGCTGTGGGCTTGGAGAAGCCCAAAGAGAAGAAATCCTTCAGGCCTTTCCAGAGGCGCTATGGCGCACAAGGAAGAGGACGGGGGCAGTCTTCGGGACAGCAGCAGCAACAACAGCAGCAGTTCCGGAGACCCTTCCAGAAGCGTCAGAAGGGTAGAGGGTGACAACAGTCCTCTACCGCGAACAAGGGCCCGGCCGGGTCTCGACCCTGAGCAGTTACTTCCCCTTCATCCGTTACCCGCTCCGGTGGGGGGAAGCGTTCAATTTTTTCTGGCAGAGTGGAGAAAAATTACTCAGGACAAGTGGGTGCTGAATATTGTTTGCATTGGATACAGTCTTCGGTTCATCAGCCCTCCTCCAGCGATCCATCCGGTCAGCTCGCAGTATCAACTGCGCGAGCTCCAGGCGGAGGCGGATATCCTGTTAAGGAAAAGGGCGATAGAAGACGTACCTCTGTCTCAAAGAGTAAGATGTCTGTACTCCCGGTTCTTCCTGGTTCGCAAGAAGGACAAGAACGAGTTCAGGCCCATTCTGGACTTGCGGCAGGCGAACAAGTGGATTCGCAGAGAAAAGTTTCGCATGCTGTCGTTGCATCAGATTTATCCTCAGTTGCAACAGGGGGACTGGCTTTACGGCCATAGACCTACAGGATGCTTACTTCCACGTGCCCATCGCGTACAAACACAGGAAGTTTCTGCGATTTCAAGTCGGCATCAACCATTATCAATACACAGTGCTGCCATTCGGGCTGAAATCTGCGCCCAGGACTTTCTCGAAGTGCATGGCAGTGGTAGCGGCACACCTCAGGAAGAATAAGGTGTTTGTCTACCCGTACCTGGACGATTGGTTGATCAAGGCCTCCTTATAACAGAAAATAGTAGTGGGTCTATTGAACAATTAGCTTAAGTAAGTGTCTGCAAAGGTAGACAAGATCTAAGTCAAAAAATTTAGCATCTTTTCTGTGTGGAAAAAATACCCATCAGCTGTCGATCCTGGGCGCCCTGTACATCATTTGGGTTTCCTTCACACCGGGAAGGTAGGTTTAAGGCCCATAGTGATGAATGAGATGAAAAACCACCTGGGTATTTTAACAATACATCTTTCTCCTACCACAGTTGTAGGAGAGAATCACTGCACCCCACCTGGCCACAGCTCAGGTACATGGAGCCCCGCACATCCAGTCGGTACTCCAGACGTCCTTCCGGGCTGTCTCCCCTGTGGTAGGAGAAAGATGTATTGTTAAAATACCCAGGTGATAGTTTTCTCATCTGTTTAGCTTTTAATGAGCAGTCGCGAAAAAGGTCCTGAAGAAAGCAGGATACCTGAGAGGATCCATAATTAAGTCTGCAGAAACATGTTGACCACGTATAAAATATAGTGGCTATTTGTTAAAACCACTTACATCGCACGCTTTTTTACACTAGGAATAGAAAGGTGTTTATTAAAGTCTGTTTGCCTTTCTTTTTACCTAATTTTATCTGTTCTCATTCACAGTTCACACCCTTTCACTTCACATATGCACTGCTCCTAAGTTGTCCTTCCTAACCCTGATACAAAAGAACAAGAAAAAGGTTTTTCATCTCATTCATCACTATGGGCCTTAAACCTACCTTCCGGTGTGAAGGAAACCCAAATGATGAACAGGGCGCCCAGGATCGACAGCTGATGGGTATTTTTTCCACACAGGAAAGATGCTCAATTTTTTGACTTAGATCTTGCCTACCCTTGCAGACACTTATTTAAGCTAATTGTTCAATAGACCCACTACTATTTTCTGTTGTTATAAGTTTGTATTAAGGGGTTATAGTAGTGTGGAGTCTTTAAACATCCCCTTGGGCCCTCCCCTCTATCTTTTGTGTGAAATGATCAAGGCCTCCTCCTTCTCGGAAGCTCAGGCAGACTTCCAGAAGACATGTGTTCTCTTGAACAAGTTGGGGTTGCACATCAACATGTCCAAGTCTGTCCCGATCCCGGTCCAGTGCATTCAATACTTGGGAGCCACCATCAATACGCTGTCAGCAAGCGTGTCTCCTTCGGAGGAGCGACAACGATCGATCCTTCGGAAGGCTCAGGCTCTTATGACCGCTCCATCTACAACAGTGAGGACGGTGTCTTCTCTACTGGGGTCGATGGCCTCTTGTATCTTCCTCACTCCTCACGCACGGCTACACATGAGACCTCTGCAGGAGTGCTTGGAGGACCAATGGGACCAGAGGAAAGGATCTTGGGACGACAAGATACGACTGTCTCTGCATGCTCTTCTGTCTCTGAAGGGTTGGTGTTCAGCGGAGAATCTCCTCAGAGGGGTTCCCTTCCACAAGGACATCCCTACTCAGACTATCGTGACGGATGCTTCTCTCCAAGGCTGGGGAGCGCATTCGGGAGACTTACCGATTCAAGGAATGTGGTCTCAGATGGAGTCCACGGATCACATCAGATTTCCTGGAACTCAGAGCTGTTCACTTGGCACTGAAGGCCTTTCTTCCGTCCTTCCAGACCAACTCTCTGCTTGTACAGACGAACAATACCACCACGATGTATTACCTCAACAAGCAGGGGGGGGAAGAGATCGCGCACTCTGTCTCGGGAGGCGCAGACGATCTGGCGCTGGCTTCTGGCCAGAGGATTGATGATAACGGCTACCCATCTACCAGGTGTGCAGAATGTTCAGGCAGACGCACTGAGCAGACTGATTCAGGAAAACCACGAATGGGTCATAAACGACGACGTACTAGGAGAAGTCTTCGAAAGTTGGGGGACTCCAGATGTAGATCTGTTCGCCACCGCCGAAAACAGCAAATGCTGAGACTTCGCCTCCAGGTACTACCAGCAAGGGACGCTGGGGAATACACTCTGGATCAACTGGTCGAACAGCTTTGTTTACGCTTTTCCGTCCATTCCCCTGATTCCAGCGGTACTCATCAAGCTGTCCCGGTCCAGGGCACGGATGATCCTGATTGCCCCGGAATGGCCCAGACAGTGGTGGTTCACGGACCTTCTACACCGGTCTCTCCTTCCACACATACGGCTGCCGGGCAGGCCGGACCTTCTCACGAAGTTCGGGGGGCAGATGTTGCACCCCAACCTCTTGTCCTTGAGTTTGGCGGCATGGCTCCTGAGAGAGTGCAATATGGCCATTTGAATCTGCCCGAACATTGCATGGACATACTGAAGGAGTCTAAGAGACCTTCCACTCGGACTTCTTATGCTTACAAGTGGAAGAGGTTTTGTATCTGGTGTGTGTCCAGGAACTTTGACCCAACGACGTGCAAGGAAGATGTCATCCTTCCTTACCTTATGCATTTGGCGCGGTCTGGCCTTAATGTTCATTCCATTAAGGTTCATCTCGCTGCATTGACTGCCTACAGGAAAAGCCCTTCACAGACTTCCTTCTTCTAGATCCCTGTGATCAAAGACTTTTTGGAAGGCTTGAAGAAAGTGTTCCCTCCTGTCAGGCTTCCTTCACCTTCATGGGAATTGAATGTGGTGCTGTCCAGTTTGATGAAGGAGCCTTTTGAACCCATTCATAATGCTTCGTTGCAGCACCTGTCCTGGAAGGCGGCGTTCCTCGTGGCCATTACATCGGCCCGCAGGGTGAGTGAAATTCAGGCGGTGTGTTGTAATGAACCTTATACTGTATTTCATGCTGCTAAGGTTGTTATGCGTACTCACCCTAAATTAATTCCCAAGGTTATTTCTGATTTTCATGTCAACCAGACTATAACTTTGCCTACGTTTTTTCAGAACCCTTCATCTCCAGCGGAAAGGTCTTTACATTCCCTGGATATTAGGAGGGTGTTGAAATTTTATCTGGATAAGACCAAAGGTATTCGTAGGTCAGACCAATTGTTTATCAATTATGGATCGGTCAGGACGGGTCTTGCGACCTCTAAGCAGTCCATCTCTAGGTGGATTGTGTCCTGCATACAACTGTGTTACCAGAAAGCTAATAAGACCTTAGGAGGTAAGCCTAAGGCTCATTCCACCAGGGGCAAGGCTGCCACGACAGCCTTGCTCCGTAATGTGCCGATTGCAGAAATTTGCAAGGCCGCCACTTGGAAGTCGGTTCATACCTTTGCTAAGCATTACTGTCTGGACACTGATGCCAGGGCGGATGCTCAGGTTGGACAGGCTTCGCTGCGGAATTTGTTCGCACAATAGTGGTGTTGATTTCTTTTCTCCACCGCCGCTTTGGTGTGGGGATGGGCTTGCCATTCTATTCACTAGATTATGACTATACACAGAGATCCCCTACTACAGAAGGAGTAGTTTCTTTTCTGTAACTCCAGTTCTGTAGTAGGGGTATCTCTGTTATAGTCATAAGCGCCCGCCCTCCTCCCCGGTGGAGAGATTTTCATGTAAGGAATGCTACAGGTCTGGCGTGTTACGCCTTCAAAAAGAACTGAAAGTAAGAGGGACCTGCAGGGCATTCTGGGATACTGTGAAGTTCTGGAAAGTTCTCTTAAAGGAACAGTATCCTGTTCTGAGCCACATAATGGCAGCCTATGGGGCTTATCTGTCCTCTTCCTCTCTATCATTCCAGAGGGGTTTTTGCTGAAGGCAAGGGAAATCTGGACAGGCTTGGCTGTTTTGTGGATTTTTGGTGGAATTTCTAGTTGAAGTACTGGACAGTGTAGCCTGTTTATAGGCTGCATTATATGTCTTTAAATTCTCTCTTCAGTGTCTATGCAGTTCTGCATTTTTTCGACACTTTAAGAGATTATTTTTGATTGCTCCGGGGTCCACGCACATGGGCGGGACTATTCACTAGATTATGACTATAACAGAGATACCCCTACTACAGAACTGGAGTTACAGAAAAGAAACTACTCCCTCATTCAGATGCAAGCGATGACTCATCCCACTACTCTAAATGCAGCCAGGTCTATTCAGCCTGGCTATGAATCACCCAGGAAAGGCATGAAACACTTCAACCTTCCCCTTGTGTCTGTCTAGTGTGAATGCACATCCCCAGCTCCTGTCACTCTCAACCCAGATGGTGAAACACAAACAGGCAGAGACACACAGGATGGTTAAGCAAGAAAATTCCCACTTTCTAAAAGTGGCCTTTTCAAACACACAATATAATAATCATCTTTACTAAAAGATGTATTTTTAAATTCTGAGTTCAGGAAGCCTAAACTCAAATTTTCTATATTGTCCCAGTGGAAAATTATGCTTGTAAAATGTTACCGTTAAGCTACCATGATAGCCTTTGGAACAGGCAGCCTTTCAACAGTGAAAAACAATTGTGTGATGTAACCATGCATGCATTTACCATTCATGCAGGTTCCATGCAGTCTCAACAACGAAAGTCTTAACCACGAATATACCTATACAAATTATGCGTTGTTAAGGCATGTATGGTATAGAGCTATCCGTGGTAAAGATTTGACAGGTAAGTCTTGACCCCCCGAGCTCAGCTCCGCCGAGCCCTAAAAGGACCCCTTCCCTCCTGAAAACTAAACACCTCCTCCAAGTCCTAAATACTTCTCTGCCCCCTAGCCCTAAAAGCTACCCAATCCCCCTGAGCCCTAAAAACTACCCTGCCCCCTAAATCCTAAAAAGTATTGCAATCCCCGCCTCCCACCCTGAGCCCTAAAATGCTCCCCCAAATCCCTGCCATGACACCTAAAGCTATTCCCTCCCTCCAAAAAAACAAAAAAAACTCTCCCAGCCCTGAAAACGACCCCTTCCCCAGCCCTAAAACCTACCAGAGACCTGTTAACTACCCCAATCCCCCAGCCCTGAAAACTACCCTGACATCCCCCTTTTCAAAACCATACTTACTCCGACCCCAGCTCCACTCAGCTCACTGCATCGGGTCCTCTCCCGATCCAGCCAGCAGCTAGACCGCCCACTGCCTTAACCATGCATATATGTGGTTAAGGCATATGCGTCGTAAGGCTTCCGAAGTTGGAACACGTGTGGCTCTGCTTGCGTTGTTCCGACTGTTTCCCATGTAAAACAAAATACACAGAATTTCACTATCAGGCCATGTAAAACACTCCGGTACATGTCCTACTTTTCACATTCACTGCCCCCTGTCCATGGGCGTACCTTGGAATTACCTGAGGGGTGTCTTACATGTATAAAATAGGAAGGTTAGGACCTGGCAAGTGGGTGAACTTGCCAGGTCGACATGGGAGTAAAAACGGCGCACAGACACTGCAGTGGCAGGTCTGATACACATTTGAAAGGTTTCTTGTGTGGGTGGCACAACCAGTGCTGCAAGCCCACTAGTAGCACATGATTTACAGGTCCTGGGCACACACAGTGCACTGCACTAGGGACGTACTAGGAATTCAAATATCCCAATCATGGAAAACTAATCGTAACATAATTTACAGTAGGAGCACTTGCACTTTAGTACTGAATAGCAGTGAAAAAATGCACAGAGACACTAAACCAGCAAAAAACAAAGTCCTGCATACCATCAAAAACAGGAGGTCAGGAGGCAAAAAGACAGGGAAACAAGCAAAAAGATGCCAGGTCTGACACCGCTGCTATTTAGAGCCCTCCGAGATGGCAGTGCATGATGATCAGTTTTAATTATATTGTGTTCTTTTTGGATGGTGGGATAGTGCTTGTTAAGTGCATAGTACCTCAGAGCCGCATTCTGCATTTGTTAGTGGAACCCATGCAGGTGGTATGCTATTCCTCATTCATTCATATATTTTAGCACCATAGTTAAACTTTTCCAAGTGCATGAACTCTGAGATTAGGAAAGCAGCAATATGAAATGCACTTCACCCAGTGCTTTAAATGGGCCGGTACTCACCGGTACTGAGTACGGCACTTCTCAGTTTAATCCCCCTGAGTACCGGAACTTAGTTTTCGGGGAAGGAGAGTACTGGTACGCCCTGAAGTACGGGTACATGCAACAAATCGTGCTTGTTGAGGTGCCGCTCTGGCTGGCAGCAGCCTGTGTATTTCTGCGCTGGGGGGCTCCTGCAGTGTTAGGTTCTCATCAGGCGCGCAAGCCCATTGGGATCAAAGGGCTTCAGACACCCCCTCCCCTGTCGTGTGGCAGCCCGGCTGAGACAGCTTCCAGGGAGCAATCACAGCCGCACCCGAGCACTACACAGGTCTTTAAAAGACCAATTGCTTTTTAATGAGGCTTTGTTGTTTCTCGCCCCTTCTTAGATCCCCTGCAGCTCCACTCTGCATACTGCTAGAAGAATCAGCCCAGTACACGATTGCATTCTAGACAGAAGGCCTCGTCGATACACTTCGTCGGGCCACATGTTGGGATATTTAGGTACCGCCTGAGGGGCTGCTCTTTAAGTCATTTTTCTGGTTTAAAGAGAAATGACTTCTGATGTGGGATGCTGGAGTTGGTGGGTGGGGGAGAAGTGAGGGAATTGGGCAGGGCCCAAACCTGCTGGACACTTCACATGGGCCATGTCCATGACTATGGTTAATGTGCTAACATTCCGGAATGTATGTGGTCTCAAAGGATACCCAAAAGATACAGAGTGTTATCCTATCTTAAACGGATGTATGACGTTACAACGCATACTTTTACTCCGCATACCATTACAACGCGGTATTCACAACGCATACCACTACAACGCATAGCGCTTTGGGGTGCTGGATAGTGGTAAGTATAATTTACTATTCTAACTCCAGTCCCCGTGGACCCTAGGGAAGGTGTTGGATAGTAAATTAAACTTACCTCTTATCCTAGAGCGCCCCCCAGCGCTATGCGTTGTAATGGTATGCGTTGTAATGCCTGCGTTGTAGTGGTAGTGCGTTGTAAAAAATGCGTTGTAACAGGTGAATACCATCTTAAACGGTATCAGGCCTGCATAGTTATGTTGCTGGAAACACACCTTTTATAGAACGAGGTAGAAAAGCTATGTAATTTGTACAGTGCTACACACTCTAACCATAGGAGAGGGGTAGGGACGTGGTTGGCGCTAGGTGTACTCCTGAACGGTACATGCAGACCCCATATGGCAGCAACAATTAGATGTTTGGAGACAGGAGTCATCATCACCAGAGAGACAAAATGTTCTCATTATATCCGCCTGTACACAGGGGATATACTCGTATAGATTATGTGTTGGGGAAGACAAAAGATTTGAATTGGTATGCTTCCTCAGCCAACCTAAATAGATATTTGTCAGACCACTCACCTCTAATCCCGACTCTCTACGCTGGGTGGATTAGACTGAAAATCCTGTTGTGGAAATTGTGAATGAATGTGCCTGATGGGTGGTGCTTTTCGCACATACATTAAGGGGTACACTCTGCATTTTTTCTGTGCAAACAGGTTTCCCACAGTGACTAGAGCAGTGGAATATGAGGCTTATAAGGTTGCGCTGCAAAGAGAGGGCATGACCAGAGTGGCTGGAGTACCAAGACAACTAGAACTAGAATTAAAGGACCTAGAGAAGGAACAAGTGAGTCTGGGGAATCGCCATACGGCGAGCCAGATGGGCCTAGGCAATTATTGAACACCGCCAGACGGGTGGTGGATGTAAAGGCAAGGCTGGACAAATACGCGCACACACACAGTACTGACAGAGGGTGACAAATCCGGATAACTGCTGGCATGGTTGGTAAACAGGGAGAAGCCCCATATGTGTAAACTATCCCTACAGGCATGGCTTTAAGTCTGAGCACCGTCAGTATTTAGGAATGGAAAGTTTTAGACCACTATCCAGGACAATGCAAGGACAACAGGAATACTCAATAGAAGTGTTTTTACATCATCATGTCTCGCTCCGCCTCTAACCCCGCCCACTAGCCACGCCTCTAGCTCAATTTGATGAGTACCTGGACTTATTTTTCCCCATTTAAAGCACTGACTTCACCAGTACGTACCAACACAGCATGCCTACGACCGGTCGACAAATCTCCCACCTTCGTCAGAAGGAAAGGGCGTTTTGCACTTCAAACCCACTTCTGTGAAAAAGGGAAAACACTGGTTATAACACGTGTTGACGATTTGCTTTTGCCTTCTTTTGAACTCTGCGCTTCCATTGTGTGGCCAGAGAGGAGCGTTCCCTATTTAAATATCTTATTTTAATGTTTTCTCTTTCGTGTCCCCTTCTCCCTATGAATATGGAGGTGACCTAAAGAACTCGATCAATTTAACATGCAGAAAAAGCAAAGGGACACAATCAGTGAACAGACTGAAAAGCAGCTGCCTTTAAAGATACATTTTACGTAATTTCACCCGGGTTTGTAAATGGAAAAATTGAGTAATCCCGTAACATGGTCTCATCCTGTCCAACTAAACCCGGAAAAGGAATGTTTTCATTATAAGCTCTCAATTGACAACTATGTAGGAATGTATGGTTTTTATCAAACTTTAATCTGAATTTATAACAAAAGAATATCTAATGTAAGCTGCCTTGGACAGGAAGGTGTCCGCCTGAGGAAGTGCAGTTCTTAGATAACGTTTGTGAATAAATGCTGTCGCCGAATCATTATGTCTAATATAATCGAGCTCTCTCTAGACCTTTTTTTGGAAAAATTTAACATGTTTTGTGACCCATCTTTATCTGCCTATTCTTAGTTTCTCGGGGAACTCTTTGGACTCTTGATACTAAAGAAATCCTTTAATATACCCAGAATTCATAATGCAATTTAGTGCCCACTTGGGCATTCTCTGCTATAATTCAAAACACTGTTTTTGTTTAATAGATTTCGTTAAAATCTGTAACATTCTTGTCCAGAGAGTAGGTGCACTCGATGGCTGTTTTAGTATACGGTCAAGTTTTCCCCAAGAACCGTCGTACTGCAGATCAACAGCTGACATCACCAATTCCTCCTACCACCAACAGGCTGGTGGGTTTCTCCGGTCCGTACCACTAAAAAAGTACAAGAAAGTGGAGAACTTTAGGATTTGCCACTTTTTGCAGAACACCGCACACATTTTTTCCTGTAGGGCGTGGCTGTTAAATATTGTTTAGTGACAGGAGAAGTGTGGCTCAGTGGAGAAGTGTGGCTCAATGCTTAGAGCGGCAGACCTTGATGCAGAACGCTGACCAGGGACCAGGGTTCGATTCCCGCCTCGGTGGGTTTCGGGCTTAAAATTCCTCTGACCGGATATTCTCACCTCAGTGCCGATTCTAAGCATGGGTCCCACGCTGCAACTCTGGGCAATAGCTTGCTTAGTCTCCACAAAGGCCCCCGATGCACAAGGGATGCCTGGTTTCACCATGGGATGCCCAGGAGTGGACACCCCACAAGGAAAAGCCAGGAGGGGTTCCCTTGTGGTAGGAGTACAAGCGCCGGGATGCCTCCGGGTCACTGTTCGCGCTATACAAATACGCCACATTTACATTTACATACTGTCAGTGTGGCATGCAAGCGTTGTGCAAATAATTTCCTGGCTGTTGTGTGTCATATAATAAGTCAGTCTTGACAACGGATTTTGGAGGCCATTTTCTTTCATGTGTCAGAGTGTTGTCCTATAGGAGTAGTCCAAGGTGGAAGGATGGTGAAACATTGACTCAGATGTGGGGTTTAGCTGTAGGGGTTTGTCAATCATGTGGTTGGTGGCTTGGTGGTGTTTGTCAGAGTGATCCAAGAGAAAAAGACATAGTGTGTGGTACTGATGCTTCTTCAGATTGAGTTTTAGGTGAATAAGGTTAACGAGGGTGATGGAGATGAGAGGTGATGCAGAATGTGATAAGTCTTTGAAGAATGTTTCAGTAACCATACGGGGCAGAATATTGACATAATGTATGTGTTAAATGGACCAGTGATTATTATTCTAAGCCATGCTCCTCTTTCAGTGGCAGTTGAAGGAAGCAGTGGGCTGAAACATGACCCTTTAACATTTTGGCAGCAAGTTGTGGAATTGTCGTCCTCGAACATTGCAGCACAAGTGAAATATTGAACTAATGCATTGTCTCCAATATGTGCTGGTGTATGTCATCATTTGTTGCAGTGTGCTTTGTAGAAGTAGATTTCAAACACCAGTTTAAGGCCAAATGCAGTCCATTTCAACTTCTCGAATGCCTCCTATTTCTGAGAACATTTATTGACAATGACCTTTTTTGTTATAACAAAGAAAAACTGAGAAACCATTGAAAAAGACAAAACACAGTCCGAGTACTTTTATATTTGAGCTTGTTTTGGTTCATTTGCTAATCGTGTATATTTTCTTTTTCTGCAGTTGATGGACCAGACAAGCCCCACATTGCCACTTCAGATGGACCAAACCCCGGAAGTCCGTCGCCACCTCTCAAAAGAAAGGGCAAACTCTCAACCATCGGAAAAATCTTCAAGCCTTGGAAATGGCGAAAGAAGAAAGCCAGTGAGCAATTTAGGGAAACATCAGCAGGTAAAATACTAATATAATTTTTTTTTTAACAATCGAAGTTAACCAAGTTGCATCACGGCAAAATAAAGCCATATTCGCCATGTGGACCTTTCCAAAGTAAAATAGCTGGGGCCTTTAGTAGTAGTGATTCTTGGTCTTCTACCAAACATGTTTTCTTGAGTATAATGTACTA
The DNA here is from genome assembly GCF_964263255.1 of Lissotriton vulgaris. Lineage (NCBI taxonomy): Eukaryota > Metazoa > Chordata > Amphibia > Caudata > Salamandridae > Lissotriton > Lissotriton vulgaris. Next base: position 1,101,418,205 of record NC_141694.1, on the reverse strand, counting down.
ATACAAGATCTGGTCAGGAGTTTGGTTAAAATTCTAATAATAGAAGGGGAGCTGTTGAGCTGCATTGGAGGTGGATGTAAAAGATGACATTTTGGGTAACAGTGTACATTAATATCATATTTTATAAAATAAGATTCTTGTCTTTGGGAAGGAGGCAAGCAGGCATTTGGTGGTACTTCTAGAACTGCTAGTAGTTAGAATTTCGGAAGGGACTGTAGGTTTGGGTTTCTTCAATTCCCCGCTTAGTGGTAGGAAGACATGATATGGCTGTGGGGACCGGGTCTATCTGGGGAGCTTTGCTCGCTCTGTCCGCAGGAGTGTTGAGAAGGGCAAAGAGGAGGCCATATTGAAGAGGGACCGAATCTCTCGCCTGGTTTCAGACAAGCAATAGGATTAGCTCTCTGTCTCCCCAGGACAGCAAGATGATCTGTTGACTCGGCCACCTGCACCCGAAGCAGGCGTGTGAACTATTTCCTTCACAAAAATGCAAAGATTGGCCCATTTTCCAATTTTATCCTAGAGCAGAGATGCACCATGAGAGATGAAGTTGGCACTTCCTACCATTATCCTTATTGTGGACGTTAGGAAAGGCCAAGAGGACAGCTTCTCTTGCAAGCCCCAAAATAGAAAGGCGGGAAGGAAGACACACGTGTCAGTGTGCATGTGTGTCTGTCAGTGTGTGTGTGAATCTTTCAGTGTGTGACAGTCTACATCACTGAAGCACCGACTGGCTAGTTGTTGCAGGCGTGATAATGATACTCCAGAAATTGGGCAGTGAGCTCTGTTTGATTTTGTCATGTTGAAATACGTTTGCAGGAGGGGTGGTAGCAGTTTCATATTGCCTGTGGTAAAGTACCTTGAGGCTGAATGTACTCCCCAGTTGCAGGGATATGCATTGCAACTTAGAGGCAGGCTGGGACTGGATTTAGTACCCATCAAGTAAAGACTCGCGGATGACCAGGCACTGTGAATATTTTGGAGGAGGGATATTTGACCAGTTCTCTAGGACCAAAAACCCAAGAGCAACGGGACTCCTTGTAACATGCATTGCTGTTTAGCTCAAAATCTATAAGAAAGAGATTCCCCTGGAAGTTCTCTAATTGTCAAAAAATTCTCTTTTCTGCTTGATTATTTAGGTTTTTTAGGCCTACTCTTGAAACAGGGTGTCTGGTGCAACTCTTACATACAGTTAACACTAGAATGATGCACGATAATATATTATTTCCATGCTTTTATACACCAATAAAGGTTCAATATGAGAATAGCAGAATGCCACTTACACCAAAGGCATGCTACATTCTACACAGGTAAGTGCATACTGTTTAACTCTCTCAAGTGATCCACATGAACTATCTGGCCTGCAGTAGTTTAGAAACCTCTGTGAATAATTGAAAAACGTCTTCCTGTTCAGTTGAATGCGTCTACGCACTCCTGTTGGCTGTTAAAGCAGGGCTTGGACTTTGGTTGGAGTCCTGCGTGGGCTGTGCTGAAGTGTCACACAATGGGTTAAGAAATGGCTACAGTCCTAGGATTTTGGGACACGTGACTGCTCTTCTAGCAGACTTGCAGGTGAGCGCTACATCATTCGGATGGCAGGAATTCACTGCCAGGTGGGAACTATGCAAATATTGTGGCAGGTCCAGTATCATGGTCAGGACTTGCAGGGAAATGTTAGTCTCAGGAGGAGGAAGAGTATATGGTGCAGTTTTCACAAAGGTGTTTGAGCTCTTCACTCTCACTCATGGCAGAATGCACGAGCAATCTTCTCTTCATTCTGCCCCGGCAAAAGTCAGATGAGTGAGTGATGTGCTCTCTGCAAAGTTGTACTTTGAGTCTTGTTGGGCAGTGGTGAAGTTCTCTGGTCTCCCAGGATTCAAGCTGTAAGCCTAGTGGCAGCTTTGGGTAGCTGGTCCTTGAGCTGGTTATGCAGCGCTGAGAAAGCATGGCAGTCTATCAACTTTCCCTTCAGTTTAAAGCAACAGAAGCAGTTCAGTCAGTCTGTTGAGTCTTCCAAAGACTTATAAGAGGTCAAACAGTTTTCCTGCCACTGGTGCGATATTTCCTTTGTGCAGAGCTTTGACTGTAGATAAATCGCCCATGATTTTCCTAGATCAGTAAGCCACTATATATCTTCGTACAATGATAGCTGTGCGGCCCAACCAGCTGCTCAAACCGGTCTTGCCTTGTGAATTTTGGTGGGAATCAAGCTGGGTAGGTTAATGAACTTCCCTTTTGTTTCTAAGAGTTCTGATTCCTTGGTGATGGCAGGCAAATTAAAAACTGAGCTTGTGTTGGAGTGGCCATTTTAATGTAGTTGGTGTATTTGATCTGAACAAATATTTGCTAAGTGCTGCAGAGGAGAAACAAAGGCATTTTCACTTACCTACCATTGGATATTTTTGAGAATGTCGCTCTGTATGAATACATACATTATTTGAAGAAGGTAATGATAGGAGCAGCAAGACAGTTTTATAGAGGGGCATGCGAGGAGAATGCCCAAATGTGTGCCAGAATTTAAAAGGCCTATAACTTAGCATGAGCATTTTAAATGATAATGGGTGCAAAGACCTGTGTGTCAGGGATATAATATCAAGGTTCAAAATGTTCATGATGCCAAGTTCTAAACCTGCCTAGTGGGATACCTTGAGTTGTCTGTATTAAACGCCACTTTGGGCACATGAGACTACAATCGAAAATTATGCTAAAGCTGGCAAATTTGCGTTGTATTGAAACATATGCAGGAGAACTAGTAAGAGTTTACGGCTACCCTACCTTTTAATTCTAGTTCTGATCGACCACCATTGATGTATGATAATTGTAGATCGATACCAGAATGCTGAGCCTCTAGCCCGGAATACAAACCAATAAGGGCAGTGGGGGAGTACATATTTTTACATGACCTGCTTGAATCAGAGCAATATTTGGTAATATTATCAATTTTGGGGAAATAGAATTAGTAAAGGATGTAGATAAAAGTAATACTCGTAAACTTGACAGCGAGTGAAAAATATGGATTAGAGTTGGTTCAAAGGAGTTAATGTTTTGTGTGTGTGACCCCCAAACTCTTTCATTTTTTGGTCTGTTTTCGGGGTAACCCTCCTACGTTCCCTTTTTTGAAATGAACCCCTTGCCTCCCTTTCAGCTACCCACCCCTGTACCCTAACAAACACTTGTCCTACTACCACCATCCACCTCTTTATCCTAAAATCACCCATACATCCCTTTACCTCTACCTGCTACTTAACCTTAAAACAGCTGTCTCCTCCCTTTACCTCTACACACCCCTTAACCCTAAGACCACTTGTCTCCCTCTTTTCTCTACTCACCCCTTAACCCCAAAACGACTATTTCACCATTATCTATACCCACCCTTTTACCTTAAAATACGGTTATCCTCCTTTACTTGTACCCACTCCGGAAGCCTAAAATTATCCTTGCACGCCTTTAACAACTACACACACCTTACCCTTTTTTAAATAAAAAAATGAACATATTATTATTTAAACAATATATATTTGCTTACCTGCGGAGTAAAGTACCACGTGGTAAAAGATGCTGGTAAAAGCCCATAAAAATCACTTACCAGCGTGCTGAACACTGCAGGGTAAAAGTCAAGCGGGTAAAGGTTACATGCCACCTATATGCCTAAGCTCCATATTGTGCTCTTTTTGTTCAACCTACTCCATGGGAAATACACAAAATTCTACTGCTTATATTAATGAAACAAATAGTTCAGTGGTTAAAAAATTCAGCGGTGCTTCGTATTCTGTAAGCAGTATGGTTATGTTGAATAATGATCAGGTTTTTAAATACCACATCTGCTCCTTCTAAGCACTGTAAATAGCAGTTGTTACTGTTACCTTATGTAATGACATTCAGTTGACTGACTATGAAAGGACTGGAAGGAGTGAGTGCAAAGTTGGGTTTGCCTGTATTCTCCAGTGGCGCAGTACTCGCACAGGTTGATATGGTGTGCTCTTGGGTAAATGAGACATCACAATCAGATACTCCATTGTTGCAAGATTTCAATGCGGTTTTTGTTTGCTCAAGTTTGAGTGCGACTGGGGTTAGGCTATTACTATGTGCACCTATAGTACAAGGTGCATGCAATTTCTTGATTGTATTTTAGTGTTTGTGTTTAATAATTTAAGAAATTGGATTATTAGTTGTGAAGAATATGAGTCCTGCACCAGTAAAAAATACTCAACCATCTTTTTACTGGGAACCAAGAACCCCATTGTAGCACTTGACTCTCTCAGGGTAGTGAAGCTGAGCAGGCTAAGGCCGACTTGGGGGAGGTGGTCTGGCTGGCAATCGAATTTTGTTGGCATGCAACAACAATACTCAATAAATTATTGTCCTGTCAATGCTTTTTCTTTTAAAAAGGAAAAGATGTTGAAAGTTGAAGTTTCAATAGATTAATCATTGGCAGTTACAAGAAGTATGATTCAAGTAAGTGAAAGATTGCCGAAATAGACAAGAGAAAGTGAGCAGGATGAAGAGTCAGAGCTACTGACGTGGACAGTAAGAAGAGATGATAAAAAGTAGCCAGAGACATCTTTAATGTGACAGGAACAGTAAAAAGTGAGGAAAACAAACGAGAAAATGACAGGATTAATAGACGGGCACAGAGAAGAGAATTAAATCTAGGAATGCTTGGCTGAAATCAGAGAATAATGTGTTGGGTGGATCAAAGAGTGGCAGTGTTGCAGTTGGTAGGGAGAGCACCTGTAGTTTCGAATACGAACAAGAAAAGCGACTGTGAGCGGGCAAAAAAGGAACACCGGTGTGAGGGATATTAAAACATGTTTGTGAGCATCAGAGATCGAAGTGGGCAGGTTTTGAGGGGCACGACGTGTCCATACTTTAATCATTTGACAAGAGCACTTCCCCTATGTTCAGAGGCAATCGTCCCAGGATGTTTAATTCCGACATTTGACAAGCCTCCTCATTTGTCAAGCTGCAACTCAAGCGGAGAGAGGGGGTGGGGGGGTGGTTAATCTCTAGTGCTGTGAAGTCGAGTGAGCGACTGACAGATAAACAAGAAACATGACTTTTTTCCAGGGTGCCTGCTGCCGAAAAGAATTTAAATGTGCGCTTTTGGTTACTATGCAAAGGTAAAGGCTGCTTGGGAGCTAGTATTGTCTTTAATTGAAATATTCATTTGTGGAGTATTCTTTTTGTGAGGAATTGTAAGTTGACCAGCTGAGCTGTGAAGTATGCGCTTTTAATGGATAGGAGTACCAAATGTTTGCACTAGATGCAGTCTGCATATTACTGAGATTTGTATTTTAGAAGGACTTTTTTTAATCTTAAAGCTAAATCTTTTTTTGTACTTTGTGGCATCCTATCTTATGCTGTGTGTAATGCTGTACATAGTCACAGAGCTTGCTGTCACAGGTTGGGAGCTCATAACACTAAAAATGCACATGCCCCTATTCCCTCCTATACCAATCAGAATCCAGTTCTGTGGCTCTCTAGTTACACACAAAAGTATCTGCAGTGAACGCATTAACCAATAGAGATTTCCCAATGTTAAAAAGTGCATATCTCGCTGATTAGTTTGACTTGGATTTATCATTAATTTAAGATGTGTGTTATTTTATGTGCAGTTACTTCAGGGTGAAATACTAACAAAATAGCCACAGAATATGTTGTTCTTTTTAGCCAGGCCTTTGATCCCACCTCTACATCCACTGCCCCCATTGGGCTCAGGATCACAGTTCCCATCCTTTTTTAATGCACTTCGACCACTGTTAATCATGTACAGTATATTGCTAAATTATTAACACAGCCCCAATCCATCTGAAAAACTTAAAAGCGCTTCCAAGAGTCTGCAATCTGGCTCTTTGTACTCTGATGTCCTGGTACTTACTCCTCAGTAAAGTTGTACAGCCTATGAACTGTCGGGAAGTCTTGTATTGTACTCTCACACATGGATACCTCTTGGGTTTCGGAATTATATGCAGTTGTATGTAATACAACAATACACAGACAGCAAACCACCTGAAAACGCAAACACATAAAAACATCAGTAGTTTCTTAAGGAAATCTCATCGCTTTTTTAAAACTCCCTATACTGTTGTTCTGCACGTATACTTTTTGACAGTATATAACCCGACATAAACAGACCTTTTCTGTCTGTATCTGTGTAAAATCACTAAAAACTGAAAACTTGTTGATGTAATGCTTGTTATTGCAATCCGTTCGAATGCCCAGGCTGGTTATTATGCTGTCCTGGTTTTGGAGGTCTGATTAAGAAATAAAGCCATACATGCCACTTAACCAGAGGGTGCATTTATTTGAACAGGAAACAGTCCGATAGAAAGGGGGGTAAATTAGTAATGCTGGAAAACGAGCCAGTTGTCCTGAAACCGATGTTCCTTTTATTTCTTTAATGCTCTTGTGCTGTGGGAATGCGCGAGAGGAATGGAAATAAAAAAGTTGTAGAAAAGAGCCATTTTTATCTCGGAATCCATTGGGATTTATTTTGCGGGTAGGTTGTACTAAATAAAAGCCACATGGTGAAACTTGGAATAAGGGAACGAAATGGGAGATCATTCAAAGGCAAGGAGGGGGCAGGAGGGGGGGTTTCTTAATTTACTTTGAAGAGTTTTTAGTGATTCCACGATGGCAAGTCCTGGCAGAGCACTCCCAGACAAGGGTTGGACATCTGTCTTTATAATGCCCGGAGTCACGTAGATAAATATATTCCTTCCACATTAAAGTAATTACCAGGGCGGGTATCTCCTCCTTCGATGCAGTTGGTAAGAGCTGTTAACGGCCCCATTAGAATTAAGAGGCCACTCGCAATGAGGGCAGTAGAGGTTTATTTTCACCGGAGTATTTCACACATTGAACATATAACACTTGTCCCCACAGTTCAATAAATTCATTTTACTCACATTCTGAACGTTTTCCAAGTCAAATTCACAGGGAAGATGTGCAATGCATCAGAAATCATAGGAAATGACACAAAGTAAAAATAAAAGATCAAGGAGAAAATGATCTACTTCTCGACATAGTTCTGAACCTTAAAAGCACTACTGTAACAATCCTTTTCACAACTTTAGGGTGCAAACCATTCCCAGGCTTACATTGTGCCAGTTTCTATGGATGACCTTTAAGTTCCTTACAAATGTCCTTTGGGAGAGAGGATACAGCCATGACACAGACCACTTAATATGTGTGAAAAAGGCCGCTTTATTGAAACAGGTGAACATTTCAAACAAATTAACCTGGCAACTGCCTTATAAAATTAAAACCTCACTATACATTTGTTAAAACTACTACCTGAACCCACCCCCACACTAAATTCCCCAACCTACCCCCACCCTGCAATTAACACATTACAATTAATTGCATTTAAAATGACCAAATTCTATTAACCCCCACATCCTATGCCGGCAAGTATGAAACTGTAAATAACCAAGGGCCAGATGTAGGTCGCCCAATACCGGTCGGTAACGGCCGAAATTACCGAATTTCGGCCGTTACCGACCGGTATTGGGCTTTTTAGATGTAGGTGGCATTTTTGTAGGATTCAGTCTTTTACCAAATCGGTAATTTTAAGGATTCGGTAAAATACCGAATTCTTAACATACCGATTCGGTAAATTACCGAATCCAGGATGTAGGGAGCCCTCAAGTTAGTGCATTCCTCAGTTAAGGATTCGTTATTTACCACCAACTAGAAGTTGGTGGTAAATAATGAAAACCTTTGAAAAAGCATTTTTTTTGCTTTTCCAACAGTGCCATGTTGCACATACATGCCCCTAGGGCTTGTATGTCTGCAACATGTGCACCCATACACAATTGAGGGGAGCAACAGGGTGTCAAAGTGACACCCTGCCACCCGTCAATGTTTCCCCCTTTTACCGAATCGGTATTTATCGATTCGGTAATTGACATTCATTCCTATGTGCCCCCAGGCCCTTAGGAATGAATGCCAATTTTCCGAATTGGTAAATACCGATTCGGAAAATACAGAATTTTACAGATTCAGTACAATTTACCGAAATATTACCTACATACTATTTACCTATTCTTAAATACCGAATCGGTATGATTCGGTATTTAAGAATAGGTAAATAGTATTTACCTACATCTGGCCCAAATGTCCTAAAGTGAACCTTGAACTCCCTGCCTAACCGTTCCCTGCACATGGTTCACTAACTTTCAACGCCAACTAAACTTCTGCCAACTCCTGACAAACTTTGCATGTCCCCGCCACCCAGAAAAAGGGGGTGGCCCACAACCCTTTTCTGCTCACACTAACTTCCGATATTGTTTCATCTACTGCAGTGCATTCAGGGTTCTTGCTAAAACCTCTCTGATTTCCAACAAGTATAGATCCATACCCATTCTATATAGATGTACTCTGTCGCCCCGAAAAAACTCCACTGTGTCAAACTGAGTCTCTGAATGACTGTTCCTGCCAAACGCAAGCCCTCTACAAAAACAAGCAATTTCGTTATTTTCTTTTCTCTGTGCTCTATCTACTTCTCCTGGCTTAATCGCACCTCTCCAAGCCTTCTTGGGCACAAATTCCATCCACCGGACAAAACACCCTGAACACTGTTCTTTAATTAGGGCAAAATTCTTCTTCACGCTATGCATGAGCAATACCCGTTTCTCCTTGCAAAGATCATTCTCTCCCACATGCTGAACTAATATATAAGGGCACCGTCCGCTCACAAACATACTATTCAAACAAGGGACCAAATCTCTCCAGCACATGCCTCCTTTCCCTTTCCAAGTGATCCTAAACAGACGGTTGACGCCTAAAGTTTGACCAAAATAACTCTGCTGCACTTGCACTTGAGCCCATTTAACAAACAAGTGTCCAACCACCCTAATGGCAATTTCCTCTGCTTCTGTGCCAGACACTGAACTTGCAAAAAACAAAATGCAGTCAATTTCACAAATGACTGCCAATTGTGCACATTTCAATCCCCAACCCCTTCACATAGGACCTATAACACGATGACGACCAGCGGCCTAGCCTCATGATTTTGTTCTGAGCCCACCCTCTTCAACCTGTCTCCAATGCTGCGGAAAGAATGTGTGCCATAAACTGCTCCATCCACTCCTAAGCGATACAGAGCTTCCCGGAGAATAGCTAACAACTGATAAGCCGTCACTCTTCCCCCGCGCTATCCCTGAAGACTTCTCCTGTAGGTGTTCCACAAAGACCCGACCATGAAGATGCCCACGCAAGAGGACATGGAGCCTCCACTGCCTATAAAAGAACCCATCTACCCATGCCCTGTTGGTCAGTTTTTGTTTAACTCCACCATATTTGCAAATTCCCTTAGAGCATGACCACATCCTCCCAAGACACTCCTTTGCCTTTTTTTGCCCAACAAATTCTGACACCTGAAATGCACCGAACAAAATCCACACCATCAGAGTGAAAAAAGGCATTCTTCCTCCTCGTCCCTGCACACTTTCGGCAATGGGGATACCAGGCGGCCCAATAACTGCCACGAGATTGGCTTCCTGGCTTTCGCTACGGAGCCCTGTGCCCGCACCCAAACTTCCAGGAGTCTTCGACCCAGTTCCCCCGCTGATGGGGCATAAGTCCATAACAATTTACCCATAAAGGCAATCCCAGCTAACTTCCCGGCAATGGTAACCCTCCTCTGACCCCTCTCAATCATGTCTAGTATATATTGAATGGCGTCTTACGTCCGCAACCACAATTCGTCCTGCCACTGAGCACCTAACACAAAACTCCTTCCAGGCCAGGATATATGTAACCCTAGTGGATTTGATGAGCGACCACCAATTGTAGCATCCAGTGTTGTCTACATACCGCTGAGGCATGGGCGATGGGATTCTGTTGGCGTCCTTGGCCAGCCCACGGAATCTCCCCCACTGTAAACAAGACAAGGCATCTGCGATGTCTGTGTCCACACCCGGTACATGCAAAGCTTTAAAAGCAATGTCATAACGCACACAACCCAGTACAAATACTCTCATCAATTTCAGAACGTGCTCATCCCGGGTGGACTGGCAATTTAAAATCTGCACTACCCCCATGTTATCCACCCGGAACAGCAGCCTTTTGTGTGCCAGTTCCTCTCCCCAGAGCATTATTGCAACCACCAGGGGAAAGAGCTCCAAAAACACAATGCTCCTGCTGCTGTTAAGCCTGTTTGCCTGCCAGGGCTCGGCGCACCACCTCCCTTTCCAGTAGAGACCGAAACCTAGGCTACCTGCCACATCAGAAAAAAATGAACATCCCACTCTTTCAATGGGGTGCATTTGGCACACAATGGAGACAGACTGCAAGAATACACCCCACATTCTCAAGTCCTCTTTGAGCCTGGCTGATAGCCGACATGATGGTGAGGTAACTGCTTTCCTGCCAATGCTTGACCCAGTCATGACACATGACACAGCTCTGTGGTAGGGCCCGTCGTCGTCTTCAGTAGAAATGGCACCCCAAGATCACTCATCAGCTCTTGGAAACATTCCAGCGCTTCCTGGCAGCCCGTGGAGACGAATAAACCCACCAAGAGGAAATCGTCCAAGTAGTGCATGACCAACTGGTTCCCTGGGCACCAAAAAAAAACCCACTGCAGAAATGTGTTTAAAAATTCAATAAGTGCACACCAGATAGAGCATCCAATTGGCAATGCTTTGTCCATGTACCACTTCCCTTCAAAGTGGATGCCCAAGAGCTGAAAATCATCCAGGTGGACTGAAAGCAGCCGAAATGCAAATTTCACATCGCATTTTGCCATCGGTGCCCCTGCACCCACCGTCGCCACTAGTGACAAGCCCACGTCCACTGAGTAATAAGGCACCGTGGCCTCATCCTCTGCAATTAAATCATTGACTGATCCTCCTTCCGGCCAAGACAAGTGCTGAATCAGTCTGAATTGGCCCTCTTCTTTCTTAGGGACTGCACCAGTTGGAGACACTCATCAAATTATCCATGGGCCAATCATTGAAGGGGCCCGCCATTCTCCCGTCCCTCACCTCCTTGTCAAGTTTGTCCTGCACTGCCTGTTTGTGTTCTCTGGCTGAGCGTAAGTTGTCTGCCCACCTCCTCCCCCGCGGCCCGTGTAGCCCATCTGAAACCCCTCCCAAAATCCCTCCTGAAAACCCTTGTATCTTCCTGTCGCTCGTATCACCCCACCCAAGACGCCAACCTGTCAAACTTAGTTGGAGTATGAGCCCTTTGGCCCAACTCCTTGTGTTCCCTTTCCCCCCAACCGGCTGTAAACTGCTGCTGGTGGCCCCTGAACATCACCTGGATTGCTGCCAATGGTTTTCTCCCTGGTGGTATCCCCCCTTCTCCCATCCTGAAACAATTGACCAGAGGGTGCCGCCCTCTGCACTTGGAAAGTTCAGGCTAGGACTTACAGTAAGTACTCTTGCATGCACAGCCCTATTGAAGTCCCAGCAATTCCCCCAACACCTTGTTGACTTTTCCCTGTTTCACCCACCCCTCCCCAGGTGGGTTGTCCTTGAAAGGGCTGGTAAACTATGGGTAACCCGCTGACAGTGAACATTGTCTTACCACTCTTCACTGCCCCCATCGTGTGCTGACACAAGTCGTATCTAGCTCTCCCCATTTGGCTTCAGGGTCTCATGCCAGCCTCACTCTAAATTCCTCATCATATTGTGCCCATACATAACCTCCCCCATAATTTGAGCCTTCCTGATAACATCTATATATTTAAAAAGAGCTATGCAGCGCTCTGGGTATTTCTCGCAATACAGGCTTGCGTGAATCAGGAATGCTGCCGTCCAATTTTCGATCGTAAGGGGCACCTTCAGCCTCTTGGCCAACTCATATTCCTTTTATTTGGACCCCACTATGGATCTAACCTACTGCAGCAATTTAAGTATCTCTACATATTCCCCTTTCCATATGTGCTTTTTGTGGTCCGCATCAGGTGGGCCCCTAAAGGTTTCTTGAACTTCAATTCCTTACTCTCTCGGCCCTCTTTCTTATCTCCCTTAATGCTTTTCTCCACTGCATCCTTCGCATTTCCTGAACTACCCTCTTCCTTAGTGCCCCCAAACCCTCTGCCTCACTAGTGCCCACTCCTACATCTGACACATACTTCCCTTTATGTAATCTGTCCCCCCCCCTAGTCCTTGCAACTACCCAGCGTTTAGCCCAATAGAAACCATCATATGCTTCCCCTTCATGCCCCTGGCCTTACCTGGCCCCAAGTGGAGTGCCGGGTAAAGATGCGTCCACCTCACCAGGTGCCCCATAACTTCTTACTGGCTTCGCTGCAGGCCATGACGCCCTTGCTGGCTTCTCCGCTCATCCCTGCAACACACTGGGCAACACATTAGAGGTCCTCCTGTCCCCTTTCTCTTCGTCCTCCTGCAACCCACCTTGTTCAAAGCTCTCCTTATCAAAATCCAGTACTTCAGCCCTATGCGAAACCTCCTGTGTGGAGTGGTGTGGCTCACTGGTTAGAGGCGGCAGACCCGTAAGCAGAGGACGGCCCAGGACCAGGGTTTGATTCCCGACGCGGCAGGGTCGTGGACCAGGGTCAGCGGGCTCGATAATTCTCGCCTCGGTGCCTACTCCAGTCAGGGACCATACTCGGCAACTCTGGGCATTAGCTTGCCTCATCTTCACAACGGCCCCCCCAGACCGCCGGGGATGCTTGGTCGCACCTTAGAGATACCCATTAGGGACCATCTCTCAGGGTGAGCCAGGACGGGTTCCCCAGCGGTCGAAGCGCGGAGATACTCCTCCGGGAGTCGCTTCTAGCGCTATATAAACCCACAATTAAATTAAATTAAATTAAATTCCAGGCCCCCGTATACCCCTTGCAGCGGAGCCTTTCTGGCTGCCCCACACCCGACCCTGTGCCAGGGATTTGTACTCTTTTGTGCCTCTTCAGCACCCTCACTGCCGTCCGACCTTCACTTTCCCCCGGTGGTCGTGCCAGACCCACCAGGTGTTGGGGCCAGCGAGGACGTTCTGGGCCTGCTGTGCTGGCCGCAACGTCCTGCCCTTCGATATGGGGCGTGCTATTCATGGACCAGCCCTCTCTTCATCACAGCAACAATAAGCCACTCACAGCTCTGCTGAGTCGGCTTCATCGCGCCATGCGCCGCACAGTTAAATAAACAGCTGGACTGGTGTGCTGGTTCCCTGCCATTAACATGTCCCCTCCGTCCTCCTCTTCCTGCCTGGTTTCCCCTACACCTGTCCATCCACCTCTCTTACTTCCACTGCTTCTTAAACTTTTCACCTCCCCTCCCTCTTCCTCACCACTCCATTCCAGCATAGCCGCAATAAACGCTGACGCTGAACCCTGAATCATCGCTGACTCTTCCCCTCTCTGTTTACTTGGACCTCTTCTCCCTGCCCCGAATCTCCCTTCTGAGGTGGAGCTCCTCTATAGCATTGAAGTAACCCCCTCTTGCATCGAACTGCGCCACTCAGTCCCCCCCAACAAACCTCCTTTCCTCCGGATTCAAAAAGTCGTAAACTCTTCCACACTGTGTTCTCCAGCCGGTTCTAAATCCTCAGGCATGTCCTCTTCCTCCACTAATTCCTGCTCTTCAAATCCAGCATCGCAAGCCCCTGGACGCCTGTCATTAATTCAGGCCCCCCCTCCACCTCATTTTCGTGCTCCCACCCCTCTTCCCCTCCTGGCATTCCACCTTATGTGCTGCTTGCCTCCCCAGGCAGCCCAAACCAAAACGACTCGCCTTCCTCTTTTCCTCCCAACTCCCCCTCCGCCATCCTTTCCCCCTTTCTTTATCTTTATTAGTGAGCTCTTCATCGAGGTAGCTCACTGTGCTTGACCCCACCCCTAAATTGGGCCCTAGCGGGTTGGCGTTAGAACCGCCAACTCTACTCCCTCTCTTCCTCCCCACCCTCCCTCCTCCCAGCCTTTCTTCTTTTCTTTATAATTTTTTCATTGCTAGCTCCTCCGTCAATGCGGTTTGCAGTGCTTGGCCCTGCCCATACTTTGGTGCAGAGCGGGGCAGCATTACAGCCGAGGCCGCTCTGTCCTCCCTTCTCTCCTCGTGCGGCCTCATACCAGCACACCCTGAGGCATTTTTTGAAAAATTATGATAAATGCACCTCCCTGCTACCAAGTTCTTCAGAACCTAAAATGGTGGCAAGCAGTCTAACATCTACACCCTATATAGCCTGTGGGCGATTTGTGGGCTACACTATGAAGCCCAAACAAAACACAAAATAGCAGTCCCATGGACTGAACCACCTTCCCGATCTCCTCAGGGGCAGACCTTCCTCATGTCGGCTTCCCCCCAAATCCCTATTGTTGTAATCTTTTGGAACTGTTCAGTTAGGCTATATTACTTTGCTGTCATTTTTGACGCTGTAAATTTTGTAACCACTGCTTATGCGACTGTGCCTATTGTTTGATATTATTTTGTGGATAGTTATAATGCTGTAAATCAACACCTCAATGGTCATTTAGCTTTCTCTTTATTGTGAACTCGGCTATCAACAGGCAGAGCTTTACTCCACTGAATTTGCGGTGTGAGTTCCTCATTTAGAGGTGGGGAACCATGAGGCTTTGAAATGGCGGAGCCACAGCTTGCTCCGCCAACAGGTAATCCTTACCTAGCTGTCCGTCAGCCACCCTTGTAAGAGGCCTGCTTCTACTGATTCTCCTTACCCAGGCCTTGGAATCCACCAAGATCTCAACGACCTATGTTTTTCTGTTTGACTTTTTCAGAAGTGGGTTTTAACTCGTAATGCCTACTCGTGTCTATTGACTGTTTTTTACATGAATTAATTATGTATGTAAAAAATTATGATAACAGTATATTGTTTCATCTTGTCATTCACAAAGATTCAAAAGGTAAGCACCTGCACATGACGATCTGACACTGAATTTAAATAGCAGTTTTTAGACTGCTGATTCTATATATGTTATGTTATGTCTTCTTATATAGCGCTCGAATCACCGTGAGGCATCTCGGCGCTTGCTTTGGGAACCCGTCCTGGCTTTTTCCCTGTGAGATAACCCGTACTGGGCATCCCCAAGGTGAAAGCCAGGCATCCCGCCACGGGGGGGCATAGTGGAGATTAAGCAAGCTAATGCCCAGAGTTGCAGAGTGTGAACCCGTGATTCGAGTAGGCACCGAAGCGAGAATTATCGAGTCCATTGACATTTGGGCTCAAGACCCTGCCGCGTCGGGAATTGAACCCTGGTCCCAGGTCTGACCTCTGCTTCAGGGTCTGCCTCCTCTAACCAGTGAGCCATACTTCTCCACGAAGTGGCACCTTTAGTGCCACTTCGTCAAAAAGTGAAAAAGTGGCACATTGAAGATTGCTCTAAAGTGAATTCCATTGCTCTTCTTTGAAAAGACCCTGTTAATCAACTAAGCAGAATGAAAAATTTCCTAGCTAACGTACAGGAAAGTTTCAATTCTATTAAGGAGGCGGAGGCGAGGATTAGGCTGTAACTTTCTCGTTTATTCTACTCCAGCAGCCATTAAAAGATATCAACATTAGTAACAAAACCACATTTCCCATGAGCATCAGGGAAAATTGGAAACAGAAAATGTCCCGCTCGCTGACCAATCCCAGGTCAGGGTTCCTCATAACTTCCCCTCCTGGCGCTCTTATCTTCCTCTTTCTTCCTGCGACACTGCCACAAGAGTTCATCCGTTATTCCTGCTTGCCCGCTTCTGCACCTACGGTACAAGTAGACTACGTAAGGTACCAGGAATTGAACCATGCACCACATGGACAATATCATAGTGAACATCAATCAACATAAGAATTCGTAACAACAACTAATAAGTCAATTTGACATAAGAACGACCTTGCAAACACAATGGGTATGTTAAGCTGCACCATAAAGATTTTACCTACCGACTCAACGTAGAACTTCTGGGAGGGTTCGAAGAAGATAGGGTGGGCTAATCCTCACCTCCGCCTCCTTAATAGAATTGAAACTTTCCTGTACGTTAGCTAGGAAATTTTTCATTCTATGTCAGGAGCGGAGGCTTCTGATTAGGCTAGTTCAAAGCTTGTCAACCACCAGGGAAGCCAGAGAAGGGACTGGCTTAAAGTAAAATCTTTTGAAAGTGGAGTCGGAAGACAAGTCTGCTGCTTTCAAAATGTCTTCCAGACGAACCCCCAGGGAAAAGGCCTTAGACGCCATTGCCCCCCTAACCGAATGGGCCCCAAACTGGGAAGTATCTATACCAGCTTCCTGCATAACCCAGCGCACCCAACGCGCAATAGTAGGGGATGAAACTGCCCCGTGTGGTTTAGTAAGAGCAATGAACAGTTGTCTGACACCCTGTGGGCGTATATCAACAGTAGCCACTTCGTAGGCCGTTAATGTCTTAACCACACATAATTTTGGGACATCTGGAAATGCAGGATACGAGATAGATCGAGAATCGCACTTAGTACGCCTAGAAAGGTGGAAGGTCACCCCGTCTGGGGACAAAATGCGACCTGTAAGATCCAAGGCTCTCACATCCGAGACCCTGCGGCACGAAATTAGACAAAGCAACATTGCTAATTTCGCTGACATTTGTTTCCTGGACAAGTACTTATTGGACGGCCAACCTCGAAATAAGTTAAGAACTGTATTGTCATCCCACAAAACTGAGTAGCGAGGTTGCGGAGGAACTGATAACCTTATCCCTCGCAGCAGTTTGCAGACCAGGGGATGTTCTCCTATTGGGTGGTTGTCCAGCGGGACGTGACCCGCCGAGATGGCCGATCGGAAGGTATTGATTGACCTGTATGCCAGGCCCCCCTTCGCTAGGGAAGCTAAGAAGTTAAGGACATGGACAATGTCTGCCCCCATTGGATCAATCTGTAATCGCAGACACCAACTACTCCACCTAGACCATGCAGACCGGTATCTCTTGTTGGTACTATCTGCCCAGGATTTGGCCAACAATGCGGCAGCTTCTTCCAAAAGTCCCGGGACTTGCCAGCGTCTCCTGTAACCCGCCAGGCCATCAGGCACAAGCTGCCTGTGGACAGGAGGTGGTGAGGATCCCCCTGAGGATTCCTGAGGAGACCTGGAACGCAGGGTAGAGGGATTGGAGAATCCCAAGAAAGTTCCATCAGAGCTGGAAACCAAGCTTGCGATCTCCAGATCGGGGTGATCACCACCAAATCCGACAGCTGTCTCCTCATCTGGGTGGGCAGTCTCATGATCATCGCAAAGGGGGGAAACTCATAACCCCTCTCCTTGCTCCAATCCTGCAAGAACGCATCGGTCGCTGCTGCTTCCGGGTCCGGGCGCCAACTGAAGTAGCGGCTCAGTTGAGCGTCCAGTCGCGAAGCAAAAAGGTCCACTGAGAACGGACCCCACCTGTCCTTGATCGCCTCGAACACGTCTGGGTGAAGTTGCCAAAGGCTGGTGTCCCTCCAGTGACGAGACCACCAATCCGCCACTTGATTGGCGGAGCCTGGGAGGTGTTCCGCCGACAAGGATATCGTGTTGGACAGGCAATACTCCCATAGAGAACAGGCCAGATCGGACAAAGCCCTGGACTTGGTTCTCCCTAGGTGATTGATGTAGCGCACTGCCGCCACGTTGTCCATCTTCAATAGGACACAACACTGAAGTCTGTCTTTCGTCCAGCACCTCACTGCAAAAGAACCTGCCATCAACTCCAGACAGTTGATGTGAAGATCTTTTTCTGTGGATGACCATTTACCGCCTGTAGAAACAGCGCCGCAGCGCGCTCCCCATCCCAGGCCGCTGGCATCGGATTCTATTACCAAATCCGGTTTTGAACCGAAAATGGCCTGCCCGTTCCAGGCGTCCATGTGTTCGATCCACCAGCGAAGTTCCGTTCTCGCCTCCTCCGTGAGGGGAACGACCTGAGAATAGGTCAGACCCTTGCGAAGGTGCAGGGCCTTGAGGCGTTGAAGGGCCCGATAATGAAGGGGCCCCAGAAAAATCGCCTGAATGGACGACGATAGAAGGCCGACCACCCTGGCCAGATGTCGTAACTGGATCGTCGGACGGGCCAGAGTACGTCTTAGCTCGTGTCTGATCTTGGATAATTTCCGAGAAGGAAGGGACAAGGTGGCCTCCACTGAGTCTATCATAAAACCCAGGAACTGCATACGTCGTGCCGGGGTAAGGTCTGATTTGACCTGGTTGATAATGAACTCCAAGGACTCCAAAAGAGTTACCGCTCTCTGAAGGTGAGACAGCAGCGTCCGGGGACATTGATTCAGGAGGAGCATATCGTCCAGATATATTATGAGACGGAAGCCCTTCATGCGTAAGCGTTTTACCACCGGCTTCAGCACCTTGGTGAAGCACCACGGAGCGGACGATAGTCCGAAAGGAAGGGAGACAAACTCGTAAACCCGGTGACCCCACTGAAACTGCAGAAAGCGCCTGTGGGGGGCAAAGATGGGAATCGTGAGGTAGGCATCTTTCAGGTCCAACCTGACCATCCAGTCCCCCTCCTGAAGTAAGTCTCTCAGAAGATGGATACCCTCCATCTTGAACTGGCGGTAGACGAGCCAGCCATTGAACTCCTTGAGATTTATCACTGGGCGATAGCCGCCGTCCTGTTTCTCGACCAGGAAAAGGTTGCTGAGGAAACCCCCCGGATGCCATTGTGTCTGTACAACGGCCCCTTTCTGAAGAAGGTCCGCTACCTCCTTGTCTATGAGGGAAACTTGGTCTGGCGTAAAGCCGAAGGGTTTGGGAAGGACGGGCTGCCTGGGGAGCCCCGAGTACTCTATGTGAAACCCTCCGACGGTCTGTAAGACCCAAGCGTCTGAGGTAATTGAAGACCATGCCTGAAGAAAAAATTCCAGTCTGCCGCCCACTCTCAGACCCGTCACATTCTGAAGTCTCACCTCTGACATTACTGTAGCCGCCGTCACCTCTTCCACTTCCACCTCGGCGGCGGGGGTAACCTCTTGTCTGGTAGAAGTTGCCGAACTTGTCGGGATCTTGGTATTGACCCCTATGGGAATCACCCTGCTTGAAGGAGCCTCTGGTTTAGGGTCTGCCAGACGAGCGGCCCCTTCCTCGGCTGGCTGCCCCAAAAATACGAGGGGTGAAGATCCGTTTTACCGATGACTGTGCCTTGTCGAGGGAGTTAAACGTATTGACGAATTTCCCCAATTCCTTGACGAACGGGTCTCCGAAAAGGTTCCCCTCCGCCATCGGATCTGCCTCAGATGTAGCCAGTTCCCCCAGTTTCGGGTCTATTTTAATAAGGATAGATAGTCTCCTTTCTGTGGAGATGGCCACATTCGCATTCCCCAGGAAAATAATTGCCCTTTGCGCCCAACCGGAAAGGGTCTCTGGAGAAATCAGGGATCCCGAGGCCTTGGCGTCCTCAGCCATGTCAAGGATTTTTGCCAGCGGTCCCGCCGCGTCCAAGAGTTTATCTTGGCAGGACCTCCAAGATCGATCGATGCCCTTTTTGGGGTCCTTTACGAATTTAGTGATGAAGGTAGACATTTTGGGGTCAATTTACGGGGTAACCGTAACCTTGCCCTCCAAAGAGAGGCGCGGACATTCAGCGCGAAGACAACTACGCACCTCCTGATCCAGGGGTTTACGCAGTCTGGCCGTCATGTAGGCGGCCACTTTGGGCGCGGGAACCCAGTGAGAAGAGCGCGGGTGGAGAAGCTCGTCCGGGTTGAGCATGTCTGAACTGGGATCCGAGCTGGATGATTGGGTGGGATGTGCAGAGGCCCACAAATTGTCCGGTTCCCCATCTCCGTCCGAGGTTTGGGGAGACTCGTCCGGATCCACTGTATCCGCATCGCCTTGACCTTCTCCCAGATCTATAGGCGGAACCTCCTTAGAGGTTGAAGGGGCGTCAGAGGTCTTAGCTTCCAGAAAAGCCTTCTTGAGGCGCGAAAATGCGTCAGAATCCACCCCCACGTCAGTAGAGCGCTTTCTTTTGGGCTCTGAGACATTCGACGAAACCTGGCTCGGAGGCGCGGGGTCCTTTCGCCCCAAGGGGTCTGCCCTGTGTCCGAGGGGCTGGCACTGTGCCTGAAGCTGGTCGATTTTCTTCTCTAGGGGCTCCACTACCCGCGTCACAGCTTTCCACAAGGAGGAATCCATGACCTTACAGAAGTGGTCGTCCACCGGTAAATAGAGGACCTGTTGCTCTTCCTCCTCCTCTGCATAATATTCAGTATACTCCATTGCCTGCGCAACAGCAAGGCTCCGAGCTTGTTAGGGGTTAATGATGGGACAAAGCCCGAATAGAGAGGTCCTCAAACCACAGCGGGGTCAATATAATATGTATCGGGACCAACCAGCCTCCGCTATGAGGCACGAAAACCTGCCTGGGCCGGTCCCCAAATCTCGCAAACACCTTACCCGAAACGCGGGTGTTCTGGCTCCAGGCAGGGGCTCTGTTTAACAATTAAGGCCTTAGCGCTGCATAAATACAACCTGCCGATCTTCCCCTGCGGCGTGCGAGACCGTTAAGCTGCTTCGCCGACGTAAGGCACGAAGCGTACTCGACGACTCGCGCTTCGCGGAGGGTTAAGCTCCTCAGAGCGGCAGCACAGGCGCGCCGTCCCCTAGCTGCCGGAGGCCGCCCGCGCACAGAGCCGAAAGAAAACACCACCGCGTAAGGAGCGGAGATCGCCCCCGCGGCACACACACGCAGTCGCCTCACACAAATTCTAAGACGCGGCAGACTGCGTCACCTAAGCATAAAAGCCTAGCACTGCAATTCAGTCAGAAGTTAAAGAAATACAAGAAAACAAAAAACACTCATCTGTCTGCTGCTGGAGCAGCGAAGAAAGAGGAAGATAGAGCGCCAGGAGGGGAAGTTATGAGGAACCCTGACCTGGGATTGGTCAGCGAGCGGGACATTTTCTGTTTCCAATTTTCCCTGATGCTCATGGGAAATGTGGTTTTGTTACTAATGTTGATATCTTTTAATGGCTGCTGGAGTAGAATAAACAAGAAAGTTACAGCCTATTCAGAAGCCTCCGCTCCTGACATAGAATTTAGTTTGAAGGACACTCACTCCCTTACCCTGTAGAGGCCTGCAGTCTATTGGCCCCGCCAGTACTCCCCATGCAAAATCTGCTCTTGGCCTGGCTCTCATAAGGTGAGAAGAGGTCAAGGATGCGCTCTGTCCCCTGTGATAAAAGATTGAAGCGCAGTGCCAAAAGATAAGTAAAGGACAAATTAAACTGTATGTATACATACATGTGTGCATATATGTATGTATATCTATATATATATATATTCACAGAAAAAACCATAGGTTATAGTGGATATATAGTTAGGAATTTGCATTTACAAAACCTTGAAAATTCAATGAAAAAACCATTGGTTTTAGGCCATATATAGTTAGGGATTTGCATTTACAAAACCTTATTTTACTCGCATAAAACCATTGAAATTCCATATATAGTTATAAGCGCTAACTATATATCGCGCACCCGCAATCCACTGCTGATGATGTCACATATTACATCATTCATGACATGGTTAGTGACATCACTGATGACATCACTGATGACATCTCAAATGACATCACTGATGACATCACTGATTACAACATCCAGTGACTGTATGTTTCTGTAAAGTTAAAATATGTTTTACATATTGAAGAATGAGTGGATGTATAAGTGTCTGGATGAAGGATTTAGTAGGTGCAAGACTGACTGTATGAGTGAGTGATTAAATGTGTCTCACTGAGTGCATGGGTTAGTGACTAAACTGTTTTAATTTGTGCATCATTATATCTGTTGTTCTACAAACTGCTGCATATGTTGATCAGTAGCTATATGAGTAACTGTATGGGTTATTCATTGGTTGTCCAAGTATTTGTATGGGAAACTGAGTGTGTGTGTATGGGTGGCTGGGAGGTGTGTGACTCTGTACATAGATGTGTGAGTAGTTGATTCACTATATGTATGGATTCAAAAGTGTATGTGGAAACAGCTGTATGGGCGCTTGACTGTGCATGAGTGTATTAGTGAGTGAATGGATATCTCAGTGCTACATGTCAAATTAAGTACATATGTAAAACACAGTACATGTGAGAGTTGACATCTATAAATAACTGTGCATAAGAGCCAATGAATGTGTGAGTGGCTGTATGGATCATTGTGAACATGTATCAGAGATTGTATAAGAGAGTAAAGTAAATATGTGTTAGTATATGTTTGAATAAGTAAGGTGTGTATAACTGTATAGTTGAGAAAATGGAGGTGTGATTGATTTTTGGCATAACTGACTAGGTGTGTGAGTAACTCCATGGATGAGTGACAGTCTGTGACTGTCTGTTTACACTGATTGTATCTAAGGTTATATTAGAGTCTGAAGAGGTTCATGGTATTATCACATGAATGATATCATCAGTGATGTTATCAGTCATGTCAAATGAGATGTTTTCAGTGATGTCATCAGTGATGTCATTTGAGATGTCATCAGTGATGTCACTAACCATGTCATGAATGATGTAATATGTGACATCATCAGCAGTGGATTGCGGGTGCGCGATATATAGTTAGCGCTTATAACTATATATGGAATTTCAATGGTTTTATGCGAGTAAAATAAGGTTTTGTAAATGCAAATCCCTAACTATATATGGCCTAAAACCAATGGTTTTTTCATTGAATTTTCAAGGTTTTGTAAATGCAAATTCCTAACTATATATCCACTATAACCTATGGTTTTTTCTGTGAATTTCATTGGTTTTTTAATAGCAAATATGAAAAGCTTTAAAATGTCAAGTACGTGATAGATAAAAACATTTTCGTATTTATGCACGCTGATGTGCTTTGAACGCTGCCCCCCCCTCCCCTCTTTTCTCTTAGTAGTACTCTCTCTTTGCAGATAGTGAACGGTAGTTAACGCAGGCCTTTGCCCCCGTTGTAATCCGTCGTGCCTGCTTGTCTCTCCATTTGATTGATTGTTATCCAAGCATTTACTGTTTTAGAATTGGTTCTCTTTGGATCATTCTCTATTTACAAACAAGCACAAAGTCGCAATACTCTGTTTAGTCTTTGCAGATAGTGAAAAATCGTGTAAAAAAATAAAAGTAATCGAGCAAAATCAGTAGACCACTAATTCGATCTCTTTTTGACCTCGGTAAAATACAAACATTAGGAACAACCCTTCATGAGAAATACGAAAATAATGAAATGAACTAAGCTCCACACCATGAGGGCTGCAAAACAGCTCGACTCCGCCACCCACACCGCCCAAAATAACGACAAACCCTATGCAAATATTATAAATATACACAACACACCAGCAAAGAAACAGAGTAAAACATTTTATTAAATAACTATTTACATAACTATTTTATACTTTTTATTGCCCGATCCGGCTAGCTCAATCGATCGAGCATGAAACTCATGCACTGATAACAAGCGTTGAGAGTTTGTAGAACGATGGCTTCAGATTTTCCACATACGGTGTAGTGGCGCGAACTGGCAGGGGGCGTTTGGATTCTACCCCTTCCCCAAATAAGATTTTCATACGTGAATGTTCGTTCATGCTTTTTGTCCCTGAGTTGCTTCCATGTCACTGCCTTACACAAATGGCATAAGTCCTGGTTGTTGAGTGCCATACTTCAGAGTTCTAAGCAGCTCTTGTAACACTGTTTAAACCTTATTTGCACCTGCTGCAGCTTCACTATTCAAAGTAAGTGGGGTCCATTTGTGGACCTGACTGCATTGGAAAACAATGTGATACGGTGCCTCCCTAAACCGCTTGACGGAGGCCCCCGAGGGGCGGTGAGATGGCGCGGACTGAGAGGGGGCGCTTGGCTCCTGCCCCCTCCCCAAGTCGTGTTGCCCTGGTGAGGCCTGAGATCGCCCCCGGCATAGGCAGCCGGCTCCCGGGGTCCGGCGGAATTTTTTCCCTTTTGAAGAATCTTCCATTCTGGACCTTGTCCCACAATCCGTTTGACCTGAAGACACGCTGTCGTGGGGCGCCCCTTTACCGTTTTAGTTGCCATTCCGCCCGCTTTTTGTACTCTGTGCCTCTTCCGCCATTCAGCTGTTTACCGCCCGCTCTTGCGACTACAACGTCTCGCTCACCATGTAGTTGAGTTGCTCCCGCTCTTAAGATTTAACCGAACTTTTTGGACTGCTGAAAGCGGTTGATTTCCGACCGCTGGTTGGTGGAGACATTTTGACTATATTCTGGACCTGCATTGTCGCGTAATGCGTCATATGACGCGACGCGTTAGCGCACCCGGAAGTGCTCCGGTGCGCAAGGCGCAGCTTCCCAGAAACGATCCAGAGCGCGCCGCGCAGCGCGTAACGTAAGCATAACAGGTCATGTGACTTGTTAATAAAACTTTTCATTGGTTCATTTTACTTTTCTTTTCCTAATTATGTAAGACTAGGTCATGTGACCTAAAAATAACACTTTTCATTGGATTAAATTTTTTTTTTTCCCAAACGATGAAAGCCCCACCTTGTTTCTGGATGTTTCAGACTGAAGCTGGTGTCACCATGAGAGCACCACCATCTCGTAGCTCCGTCGTGGCCATTCCGCAAGGAATCATGGCAGCCGCTCCCCACCGGAAGCCTGCGGGAGTCGACGGCCCCCAAGACTTTTGTACAATCTTCAAGGCTGAGGGGACGCTTTCGAGAATGGAACCCAAGCCCTGGCAGACAAGCGTCCGAGTTCCAAGGTGTCCCAGGGCCATTTTACTGGACCAGGCCCAAATCCGAAGAGCCGACCGCCATTTTAGGAGTCCTGTGGAAGCCGCCTATCGCTGCACCGCAAGAGTGGGAGCAACTCAACTACATGGTGAGCGAGACGCTGTAGCCGTAAGAGCGGGCGCTAAACAGCTGAATGGCGGAAAAGGCACAGTGTAGCAAAAGCGGGCGGAATGGCGACTGAAACGATAAAGGGGCGCCCCACTACAGCAGACAAGCCTCCGCCATGTGCTTCAAAACTGCATATGTATCTCGTGATATCAAGGTTGGGCAACCAGTACACAACAAGCAGTTACGAGTCCCATTTACACCGGCGCCATTTTGGGCGCGGCCGGGCAGGTCCAGGATCTACTGAAACATAACAAATGAGGCTGACGTCTCTGAAGCAGTTGACGAACAGCAGGACATAGCAAATAAACATGAACTCTCTAAAGCTGTTAACTCACTGCAGGACAAAACAAGTGAACCTGAAACCTCTGGAATAATTGTCGCTCAAAAGAACAACACACAAAACTCTGTGGAGCCTGAAGAAAAAAAAACAGAAGGGCACTGTAGTTTCAGACACACTTAACACTAATGACTAAACAAAGATATTGTCTGTTTATGAAGCAGTTATCATCTTGACAGAATTGACAAAGAAGTGTACAGACACCAATGCTATTAAGAAACACAAGGAAATCCTAACGCATCAGCATTCTCGGAAGAGGTTGACACAGATAACATCTTAAGGAACAAAGAAAGACCTGTTCACTCTTGACACCCCAGGTGCTGTGTATATTGCACTATAGTGCTGCATCGAGAAAACGGACAACCCTATTGATGTGGATTTTTCATTATTGATTATTGTAAAGAAATGGCGACTCCCCCCTTTAGCAGATTAGCTAAATGTTTGCGTAATTTAGGCATAAAAGTTATATTATTGTTGTTGTTGTTATCGTTATAGTTCTGGTTAATTTCAAAAAATGGTTAAATATATTTACAGTTTTTGTTGCGTTCGTTATATTTAAATGTTAATAAAGTTTTAAAATCTAACTTTGTTGGAGTGCTATATATGTTTAAAAAATCGGGTGAATGGGGCCTTGAATCGGGTTATTGTCATGTGTGGGCTTTGCAAGTGTACTGCTACAAAATCGGACATTTCAAACTCAAATGCACGTTCTTTTTCTTACCTTTCCGAAGCATGGAGCGCAATAGCAGGCAGAGAAAGGGTGATGCACGTGTTGAACACTGCCTGGCCTGGCAAGTTGCTGGCAGTGCCCCCCCGCCCGCTCCTGAAAGAGGGCACACACACACCGCCGCCCCGAGTACTTCACAAATCTTTAAAAGACCATGCGCTTGTTCATGAGGCTTAAATGGTTTATCACCCCTTCTAGAACCCCTGCATCGACCCTCTGACGTTTCCTGGAAGAATTAGCACGTAACACAATACCAAGCCCTGTCAGCTGAAACCCCCGAGAAATCATGGGGCATATTATCAAGGGGTTTTCTTTCCGCTTTTTTGGCTTTAAAAGCCAAAAAAAAAGAGATAAAATTATCTCCCTATTACCAAGCTGTCGCTAACACCAGTTAGTGACAGCTAAAAGGAGATAGCGACCATCTTGGGCCCCGCTTTGCATATTAGTGATATTTATCACTAATGACATGCAAAGTGGGCGTGACAAGATTTTAGCGACTGGAAACAGTCCCTAACCATCGCTATCTCCTATTACCAACTTTTGGAGATATTCACGCTAAGCGCGAATATCTCCAAAACCTAACACCTGCCCTGAGCAGTTTTAGCCATGTTATCCAATGGGAAGTGGATAACATGGCTAAAAGCATTTGCTGGATAATGCATGAATATCGCTGACTTTTCAACGATATTCATGCATTGCGGCCGTTTTTTAACGCATTTGCGATAAACCTTGCTAATAGCAAGGTTTATGTGCGATAAAATTCGCCGAAGTGCGGCGATAATTTTTGTCTCTAAACAAGTTAGAGACAAAAATTACCGCTAGTTGTTTGTAATATGCCCCCGGGTTTTTCCTTGCAGGAATCGGGAAGCGAAAGACTAGCACTGAAATCAGTAGTCTCACGCCTGAATCGGGAGGGTTGGCATGTCTGGATACTCTACAGCTGGGGCCATAAACTACATCCGCAGGGCTAGGTGATAGCCTAGGTTCGGCCTGGACAATTGGACACAGAGGAAGAGGAGTGTCAGAGGGTGCGGTAGTGAATAGGGTGAAAGGGAGGTGTCGGGCGGGCACAGGGTGTGATTCTCAGAGAAGAGCAGCGCAGATGGGGGGAAGTATATGTCCCATGCATGAGAGAGAGAGCGGGGGTGACCAGTGCGTGGGGAAGATGCTTGCGAGGGTGGGGAGCCATGCTGAGGATCGGCGGCGTGCAGAGAGTGGCCCTGGTCAAGGCATCTAAAATGGCTGCCGTGCACGACAAAATTGTGGCATTGGACAAAAACGCAAGATGGCGCAGACAATGTTTATCAATAAGGATTCATTTATAACACAATATTTACTCGCAGTGACAAAATGGTGGTCAACACTTCCTGATTTCCATCGAATCGAACGTTAACAAACGTCACGCAGCAAAAAAAAAAAAAAAAGCTCACGCACAGCAGTTTTTAGCCATGTTATCCAATGGAAGGTGGATAACATGGCTAAGAGCATTTGCTGGATAATGCATGAATATCGCTGACTTTTCAGCGATATTCATGCATTGTGGCCGAGGTGCGGCGATAATTTTTGTCTCTAAACAATTAAAACGAAGCACAAAATGGCGAATTCCCGTTTCGCTACCAGTTTGCGGCCCAGTTCGCGGCCCGTGAAGCGCTTCTACCGTGAAAAATCATTTTTTTTTTATTTTCCCCACGCGACCCTTTAATAACCCCAACAACATTCCTCGGGGGTCAAGAGGGGTATACCTTGCCCCCTTTCAATAAATTCCCCCTTCGTTTTTCACCTCTTCTTCTCTCTCGATCCTACCGAGAGATAAGATGGCGGCCGCTCCGGACTGTTTAGAATGTTGACAGACACCGGAGAGCCAATCAGCTTTCTGCGCGCAAAGTTCCGTTTCGCGAAAAGCGGACCGGATCGCTGCCCAGAGCGCTGTTACAGATATATATCTTGTTTTGAACGTTAATTTCTCAAAAACTACTGGAGCACATATATTGAGACCTAGCAAAGGCACATCGGGCTAACAGTCCCTACAATTTTGCCAAGTTTCGTGCAAACCCATTCAGCCGTTCGAGCTAAAAGTGAGTCCAACCGCCCTATGGAAAAATGAATGGGAAAAACGCGTTTTGGGACCCCCCTTTTTTCTCAGCCCCCCCTTGACGAAACCCCCCCAAATTTTCAGGGGCTGCTCAGAAACAAAATGTGCCATTTTCCTGAAAATTTCAGCCGATTCCGTCCTCAAACGCCAAAGTTATTAGACATAGAATTTTCAAAAATCCCATAACGAGACGCCAGTAGGTAATATATATATATATATATATATTTCTTTACTGAAAAAACAAAAGGTTATAGGAACGTTAGACTAATTAGACTTTTAGACTAATTAGACTAAGATTTCACTCGTACAAACCCATAGAAATTCAGCAGTCACCTGAGCTACTATAACTTAAGCCCCCGCAATGCACTGCTTATGACCTCACATACTACATCAGTCATGTCATGATCATTAACAGAACCACGCTCCTTGTGCGGACAGCAGCAGGCTCAATGAGCTGTTCAGTGATATCGAACATTAAACTCTTTCTGTTTGTGCATGACAGCAGTCTGAAAAGCGCACACAAGTGTGTTCTCCAGGACGAGGCACTTGCAAGCACCCCTCCCCGCAATGCCTTTAGCTGCCGGAGAACACCAAATTACATACAGTGTCCTCTCACAAACAACAAGATATGAGGAGTTTCAATGCATATATTACGCAAACTTGACCCAAAGGTATTGGAGCCCTTTACATGACCAACAGTTGCACTACTGACAAATGCATTAAATTTTCAGTCCGGTTTTAAGTTTCAAAAATCTATGCTGGTATTAAATTAGTTGGAACTGCTTTGGTTGTGTGATATTATTGCTTTCCAGTGCAAAAAAGTTGATAACTTACGCAGCTGCCAGCAACTAATTTGCAGAGCTGATGTGTATCACTGGCACACTGCAAAAATCTTGTAGACACATTTCCAGTTTACTTACAAAAAATATCTGGTCGGTGTTATTTACTGTGTACTTTTCAGTAGGTTTATTCCCCTAAGAAACATACTCCTACACGGAGAGGGAGACTGAGTTTAAGTAAATCAAGTACATAAGATCGGTCATTGTGCTGACCTTAACCATACTTAATTGTGAGAAAGTACCTTCACGTTTCTCCAAAGTCCAAAATAGGAACTGGGTTACCTTCTTTGTGAAGGCGCAAAGATGTGAATACCGCATAACTAATCTCTGTTGATACTATTTGCTTAAAGTAATACTTGTGCAACATTAAAACCCCACTATTTTTGAGATTTTGAGGTTTGTTCCAAGCATGTGTGTTTCAAGGTGGTGTTTTTATTTATTTATTTGCGTTTTTTTCTGCATTGATGTAGTTGAAACACATTTGTGGTGTATCTAGACTTATGTGCTTTTCTGTATATTTTCTATATACAAGGAGTGGTGGTTATGGTTGCATGATAAGGAGAACAAAGGTTTTCCTTTTAGTGTTTAATTTAGTATGTGGAGGGCTGCCATATAGATGCCATTTGATTTTCATCTGATACCATTTTGCTGCAGTCTTTAAGTCTGACTTCTGGTGATTTTGCTTGTGAATCTTTGCGGACACCAGCCTTTCTGTGGCAGCCTTCTTGCAATAGCTTCTTTCCTCTGGTAGGTGGGACCATCTGCCTCTTTCTTTCTGTGGTAACTCTTTCAATAACGTCTCTCCTCCGGTTGGTCGCCCAGATTCCCTCTGTTGTTACTCCACCCTGCCCATGAACATGATGACAAGGAGCCATTTAAAGACTCCAGTTAAGTGTCCTGACTTCAGTTTTTCATATTTTTTTTAATAACCAAAGACCCAGATCAGAAGCTTAGCTCCTACCTATTTGTTTTTTATTCACCAAAAAGGCAAAGCTATCCACACTGTTCCATGCCATGCAATTCAATTTCACACATTTCCAATCCACACCATATAATTTGACACCAAACCACATAATTCAGCTCAACTACACAACATGCCACATATATCCAATCCACACCACAGAAAACCACATCATGCCACAAAATTCAGCAGCACACCACATAATTAAACTCCACTACATACCACTCCACAACACAAAATACAATTCCACATAATTACACTCCACATAATTCCAGTAAACTCAATACCACATAAGTACTATCCGAGTATTTCCACTGCACACCATGCAACATAATTCCAAAACACAAACCCCCTCCACTTCACACCACTCAATTCCACAACACACAATTCCATAATTCACAATTCCAATCCAAGCCACACAATTCCACTGCTCACGACATACACACACTCCATAACACACGGGTAAAAGACATTGTCGATTACAATGCCAATAGCTTTAACTCAACCAAATTCGAGACATATTCCAATGCTTGTTTAAATTGTATTTCCTAACTGTAAGCTGTAAACTTTGAGAATGGGTGGGTTATTTGCTGTATAGGTCGGCGAGTGGTGAGTGGGTGTGTGAGTGGCGTGTGGGTATGTGACTGGGTTTGTGAGTGGTGCTATTGGTCTGTGAGTGGACGTGCGAGTGCTTTGTGGGTCAGTGGCGCTATGGATTTTGGCAATTTGCATACTTAGGGTATTTAAAAGGGAGAACTATGGACTCTGTTCTCACCAGACAACCTCAAGAAAGAAACCACTTGTCACAGTTACTACAGATCAGATTGTGCTCTTTCAGATCAATGATGCATTTACCACCATTAAGGATTTCAGATTGCTTTCAACATATAATATTAGAGGAAACACATTTGATTTGCCTTCGCCAAGCCTAAAAAGTTATGAACGTTTGTGCTTTACTGAGGTGACGCTTTAATTGGGGTACCTGCTATGTTTATATTTGTAAGTCCTTCCTGTTGAGGTTTAATTCCCGTGAAATGCGCTTCAGGCCCAGATTGGAGCCTAATTTATTCCCAGATGAGTTCCCAGTTTTGCCGAAAATGTCTACCCAACTGGAGTACTTTCATCCAGTTAATTAGTAAGTGCAACCTCGGGTAAATGCATTGAGCGTTTTCTGCAGTGCAGTTGCGTAAAGGACCCCTCGGTAATTTCTCAAGTGACCTTGTGTGCATGTAATTTCGATAATGGGATCTTCAACCATAAATCTGTGATAGCATGAATCCTCATCAAGAGAAGTTGACAAGACTACAAAGAGGTGAATCTCCACCAAAGAGGGGTACTTTCTGTTGACTATGGGCTATCCAGCCCCCCTCTCTGGGCAGATTTCACCTTCAGGGACCCCCTGCTCCAACTCCTGGGACCGGTCACAGTTTATTGAGCGAGGGGGGATCCCATCTTCCGGGGCCTGCCGCACCCAGGGCACCCAGTGTGCATGTTGGGGACCGGAGGTGGAACCCTCAAGGCCCCTGTAGTCCTAGCCAGCTCCCCGTCTCCTGCGAAGAAAACTGCTTCCCACCATTTGGGGGTAATTCTTTTGTATATAATTTCTCCAATTTGTCACACAACAGTTTTTTGGAAGATGCTTCAGGAATCCCCTTTGCTTGCCCCTCCTTCTTCGAGTCCCAGATCAAATTATTGTCGGGAAAACAGTTTCTACGTTGCTTCCCTACATTTGTTCTCTCTTCCTGCTGCCATTTTGTGTCCATAGACCTTGGCCACATAGTTCATAAAGTTCTGTATCCCCAAATACCAGCACTAATAAATCCTTGGTTGTTCGGGTGGCTCTCCGTACCACTATTGTGCAAAGTAAAATGCCATTGGCAATAGTTAAACTACTTACTCGATCAGAAAGGTCCAGCCGTACGTCCTCCAATCAGTTAGCTGTTTCCTCCTTTTAACTGGCAGGTGTTGAAATTGGTGTCAGTCCACATGGCATGAAGGTCTTCTCGGTAAAGGAAGGGGTGAGCCAGGTGAACACTGAATTGTACAAAAGTTATTTTCCCTCACAGTTCCCAGTCCTCCAAAATAGCGGCGCGTACTCTGGTGTGTGTGTCCTGAAAATATAAAAGAAAACAAAGCCTTCTCGGTCCAGAAAAGAGAAAGAACTCACTCTTTTGCGATAAAGAATGTTTTTTTTTGCAGCAAACAAAACCCGAAGCGCTTTGGCGACTTCTCTCCGCGGTCATCGGTCAGATGATAGCAGTTTAACCAATCATATTTAAAGTGAAAGTGTTCAGAAAAGTGTAAGAAGTATAACAAGCATTTACAATGCAACGGTTTCGCCTTTGGAAAAGTTAGAGCTATTGGCATTGTAAATGACAACATTTTTATTTATGTGTTGGCTTTGAAAACATAAATAAATGGCATTGTCATTTACAAAGCCAATAGCCTAATCTCTCTCAAATGCTACACCTATTGCATTTGACCCACACACACACACAAAACTGGATCACAAGGAGGGAACAGAGGCACACACAAAACCGGGTCACAAGCAGGCAACAAGGGCACACACAAAACCGGGTCACAAGCAGGCAACAGAGGCACACACAAAACCGGGTCACAAGCAGGCAACAGAGGCACACACAAAACCGGGTCACAAGCAGGCAACAGAGGCACACACTAAACCGGGTCGCAAGTAGGCAACAGAGGCTCACATTTTACTAGCAAGCTCGCCTTGGAAGAAAAGTTATTCACACAGCTTGGAAATGTGCAAGGTGGGGGCCCCAGTTCATACCACGCGCCCCCTTCCAACTTTGAATAAACTCTCTACAGATCCTCAGTTTATCTCACATTTTTGGGAACTGTGTTTTAACTCTGTCCTACTGCATGTACTTACTTTCATCATCTCTACGTCACCTCCCCCACACAAACCTCCCATTCACCTGTAACCACTTCATTTGCTTATACTTTTCCACCGTCAATATTTCAACAGCTGTACACCTCCTTCGCACCTTTTCCCAATTGGCACATATTGGACGATCCAGATGTGTGTTCTGCAGAGGGGCCACGGTTTGGATGTGCACGTGATGTGACCTGAACACACTTACGACCCACTAACAATAACTGTAACCCACTAGGGCTGCCTTCAGCCTCAACTTCAGAGCTCTCAGTCATGCTCTGTCATATACACCCGTCCGCAACTTTAACTCACTCAAAAACTTAGAGGTGAATCGGTTCACAGTATGCACTACAAAAGAGTCATATAATGTAGGAATAAATACGGAAACACAACATCTGGGGAAAGCAAATTCTCTTAGGGAATGCATGATGAAGTAAAACGTGAAATGTAAAAATGGACTGCATGGCCGACATGGATTACCATAAGTATTTGTGCAGTTATCGCTCAGGAGGAGTAGATCAGTGTGCTTCCCTGTAAAGTTATGGACACACCTAAGGGGACTGGTAGTGACCCGTTTCAAAGTCCGTTTTTAATTACCCCCAGGTATGAGCCCCGGCAGGACTCGCTCCACTTAACGCCTCATCCACTCTATCAAACGCCACTGACAGATCAAGAAGGTTGTTTATGGATGCAATTTTGAAGTGCAGACGGGTAGTGTAATGGCTGGCAAGAAAAATGGTAGTCACAGTTCGGTGAGCATAGGAAGTTGAGATTGAACCCAGTGCGGATACAAGGTCCAGGCAACTATCTCAATGTGACATTTTGCTGCCCGGTGCCTCTACAACCACAGCAACAGTTTGCTAACTTTTCGTGAGCACACATACATATCCTGTCTACAGCCAAACGCCTCTCATACATGTTTAATATTGCTATAGACACCAAATCTACGCCTGTACTTCACTGTTCGAAAGGCACCATAGCTTTGTGAATAAAGGGCTTGTTGCTGTCACTGGCATCCTCAGCCTTTCATCCTTCTGAGGATGATAACTGGAATATCTAGCACAGACAGCTGTGACACCTATTGAATGCAACGCTATTAAAAGCCTAACTTTGATAGAAAATGCCACATAAACATTGTACCACGCGCACACAAACACCAGTGCCTGCATACAACACACAGAGCCAGGAAATATGAGACACATAGATAGACCTACAGAAGAAATGATTTGCACTTCAGCATTTGAGTGCCCTCCTTCCTCGAGTAGGTAAGGTTTGCTCAATGTATATAATGTAATCATGGTGTGAGGGCAAAGACAGCGCTGAAGGCCTTACATGGACTGCCGTGTTGCAACAAGCATGCAATTTGGCAGACCGGCAATGGCTTCCGGCTCTTATCTGTCAACAACATTTGAGTAACTATGTAAACAAGGCAGGGCGCCCATGCGGTAGCTGCACACTGTCCTCCCATGCCGCATAGTCTGAGAAACCCTAGAATTGGGATTCCTCCTGTCAGAGGGTGTCGGCACCCCCCGTCCAGTCACGTGGGCATGAGGCACTGTGGCGCACTTTTAAAAGCGGCGTCAGCACCCCACCCTGACCGTACGATTACACTGGGCAGCAAAGTTTATATTGTTTCACACTGATTGTGAGTAGAGCGCTTAGAGGCGCATTAATGGACACCGTGAGCTACTCTAGCAAAATGTTAACGCGAATTACAGAAAGATGAACATGGCGCTTTGACAGCTCTTCACATACAAGACGCATATTCCAGTCAGCGCACAGCGCTGCGAGGCCATACCAATATATGTGCTTTACAAATACGAGCAAAAAGACAACATCGCATCACAAACCGATGCAGTAAGCAACTGAGAAGTTTCTTTCATTGACAAACCTATAAATTCATAAATTTCAGATGGTGGCAGAGTCAGGACGCTATTTTAGCACAATCGACTTTTAAAAATAGGCCTGAAAGAGGATGACTTATTTATCACGATTTTAGGTACCCGGGACAAAATCAGTTGTTGGACTTGGATTGCTTTCATTCATTAATATAGAGACATTCTCTATCTGCTGCTCGGTTAATAATAATTGCTTTTCATGAAGTTGCAGTGCTCTCGGAGATCGGAGCCGCCGCGCTCCCATTGGCTGAAGGAGCCGAGCCCCCTTGCTAACGCCGCGACGGGATTGGCCCGTACGCCGCGGCGTCATCATTGTTGCCGTGCTGTGGTTGGCCGAGGACTGAAGCGTCATCGCCGATCTGTCCCGGGAGCCGCACTGCCATAGGCTGACTCCCGGGTGTGGAGAGAGGCTCGCCCCGAACGCCGCGACAGGATTGGTGCCCGTCCTCGGGACCTCTGGGAGTGCTGCGCATCACCGCCGGACCCGGGGAAGAGTGACCCGACCTCGCCGTGGGAGTTTGCGAGGTGCCCCAGCCCCCGGCCTGCCTGTCTCTGCTCGGAGCGCCGAGCTAGCTCCCCGCCGCTCCCCAAGGAACCGAGAGCGGGCGGAGAGCTGCTGAGACTGGCCGGGGCTGAGACGAGTGCGCTCTGATCAGCGCGGTGCGCCTAAAGTAATCGGGGGTGCATTGCTTGATTTACCTCATTTGAAGAGCTTAATAGTAGAGATAATCGGTGGTACACGGGGGGGGGGCGGGAGAGGAAAGGACGGCGGGAGGGGAGCTGGAGAGGACACAGGGGGCGGGAGAGGACACGAACGGCGGGAGGGAGGCGGGAAACGTGGGGACGGCGGGAGGAGGGACACAAGGCAGGACAGCAGCAAGCACGGCCCGGCCGGACCAGACTCGGGGGCGTTCCCGGCGTCGCGTGACGTCGGCAAAAGCCAAAGAATCTCGGGAACGCCCCGTGTCTGGTCCGGCATTGATGGACAGGCCCCTCGTCCAATGGCTAGGCTCCATTTATGGAGCTAGCCAATGGGACGGGGGGGCGTGTTCCATAGTGCTTACTGTACTCAATAGATTTCTCTGGAGGAGGAGCCTAACGGCTCCGCCCCCCAGCGAAACCTAAAAAAGCACCAGGTGTCAAAACAATCAAACAATGAGCTCAAATTTTAAACAAGTTTAATTATACATATATTGGCCTATGCGTGTATCCCTCAATGAAACAATTGTTCTCCACACAATAACATGATATTACATATATCCATCAACTAAATGTATTACCCAGTCGGCTAATATTCTCCAGGCAATATAAAATATCCTTTGATCTGACAAACAGAACATGAATTGTCAAATACTGCTACAGTGGGCTAAAAATCATGCATATCACACACACATGGTCTCAAGTAACTATAACTTGCATC
Source organism: Lissotriton vulgaris (assembly GCF_964263255.1). Classification (NCBI taxonomy): domain Eukaryota; kingdom Metazoa; phylum Chordata; class Amphibia; order Caudata; family Salamandridae; genus Lissotriton; species Lissotriton vulgaris. Next base: position 1,101,382,279 of record NC_141694.1, on the reverse strand, counting down.
CCCAAGTAGCTATAACTTGCGCCCCAGCAATGCATACTGTTGTCATCAATGATGCCATTTCAGATGTTTCAGATGTTTCAGTGATTTTATCAATGATGTCACAGAACAGCAGTGCATGGCAAAGGTGCGAGTTATTGGTTACTTTAGGGCGTGAGTTACAGTTACTTAAGTAACTATAACTGGTAAATTTCAGTAGTTCAGTGGTTTCGTTAGTTTAAAACGGTATGTTTTAACTCACATTTCGGCCTAATTAGAACATACATTTGATTTTCAGTGAAATAATTCTATATATATATATTTATATATGTGTTTGTGTGTGTGTGTGTGTGTGTGTGTGTGTGTGTGTGTATATATATATATAATGTGTTAAAGGTATATACTGACCTCGTCTAAAGAGACGTATGAACTACAAGTTGCAAGGTCCTCTGCAGAGATACATGCCTTATTATCAACAAACTGCCCTGTACATTTCGTAGAAATGTTAGGTTGTATCTTAAACATGTCTGATACCAGTGGTATTGTACATGTATTTAAGACAGTTTTTTCGGGACTGTTAGCACCTTTTGAAGCAGTCCTCGGCATATTTCCAAATTTCGTGCACACTGTGTTCGGCGGCCTGCCTTTCATTTTGGGACTCGTAGCAGGAATACTGTTCTTGTTCCTTCTGCTCCGATATGGCAAGTCCGGTCACCAGCGACAGCCAGATTACCATAGAGAACACTCTCCCGGTGATGAAGTGTCGTAAGCGCATGATACAGATTGTGCGCTTTGCTCGTTTGAGAGATCTGAATACCACGTGGTTTCTATCATTCCGACCAATCTGGCAAGATTGCATCTTACCTGTTCTACAATGCCTGCTATGTGGAGAAGAATGCGTGTTAGACATCTGTCTAACACTCCCATCAGTTCTACCAACGGATGTTGATACTTTGCTTGGTTCATTGTGGGCCCATGCATTGTGTTGTCCCCAGCGGCTGCCAATGCTGATGACGGTATTCATTGAGGTCTCACAGGCGCAATCTGCTGACGGTGAGATACGTGGATCGACAGGCACAAGGTCCAACTTTCACCTACTGTGGTAGACAAATTCTTTACCAGCTTAGAAGATTTAATGTTTTCTCCAAACAACGAGAATGACTTTTGAAATTAGCACACAGCGTTCTATGGGACTCTGTATTCGACCTTCACTTTTCAACACAAAACCTCTAACTTTAGAACTCTATTTTTCTACAATTTGACATTCATCCAAATAAGAACTCTTTTTGGCACAAAGTAATCTGCTTAAAGTAGAACTATTCATAGAGAACAATACTTCTTTGAATACTTCCAAGAGACAATATTTGACCTTGCCCACAACCAAAACAATTGATAAATTCTGTCATGGAATGGTCTCGACTTTTTTCTTCTGTATTTAAGAGCCATTTCATAAACGTTCTTTCATGATTAATTCAGAGAGCATTTCCAATGTCATACTATATGCTTTGAATGAAAATATTGCTTTTAAAATGCGTGCGGCACAAATGCTCATTTTCGTGTACAACCATTTTGAATGCATTTTATGCATTTTGGGTGGGGTTTTACGCATCATGCTTTAGATATGTTTTAAATGCTTAGAATTTAGTAATGTCGAACATAATAAAGTGGAGTGGGTGTGTATGGCATTTTAGGTTCCGAGCAAAATTTCCCGATTCATGCCCTTATATGGGTACAATTCACATTGCCCTTATATAGCATAGAAATCATAACCTTATTTAGACATAGCCCATGCAGTCCAAATACAGGCATGGCCACCCGTTCCAAAAAAACACAACGATTTCTTGGAAAAATCGGCTTAAGCAGTGAGGGACATCCCCTTGCTTGAATATATATTTGTCCAAGAACTCATGGAGTTTTCAAAGAACTACCATTCTCTTGGGGTTCTTTGATGACATTATTATGCCCGACTTTACGTCAAACTAGGCACCTTCAAGATATAAATATGCCTACACTTGCCCTAGCAAATACACTGTGGTTCGGAGCAGCTCGACTATCTACTTGCCTGAAGCAACTCGCTACAGCAAGTGCCGAAGGAAGCCGACCCTCCAGCTGATGCAATGATCGAGAAGCTGTCCTTTCTCTCGCTGAGAATCCAGCTCCAGTGTTTCAAAGCTCCCCTTGCGGGGTGTTGGGAAATCGAGTCCTGAGACAGAGATACCAGACCTCCTTCATTCTAAAACCATGGTAGGGAGCTGATTAGACCCTAAGAGAAATCTTGGATAGATTCTTGGCAAAAAAAACGAAACCTATGCTACACCACACTTACTTCTTACCTCGTATTAGACTTAGGTTAGGTACATTGGGGTAGGCATATTTTAGAAGCACCAGTTGAGTACTTTTAGGCTTTGTTATTTATGTATGTATTTATCTATAGTTTAGAAATCATACAATGCTTTTACAGTATTATTTCATAATACTCTTCTCGCTGTGTGCACTATACTTTATATCCTGTATTACGATTGTAGCAGTTCACTTTGCTTGCATGAGAAAGAAGACTGTTCAATAAATCCTTTTATTGAAAACGCTGTCTCTCTATTTCTCTGCACCTCTAATGAAACAAGGCATGCACGATTGACTGAGTAAAATATCTGTCTATTGTTTCCACGACTCTGAAGATACGTTTATTCTTGGGGAAACAAAGTTGTCATGTTTATGCAGTTATCAGAAATTAATCCCTTCTTGTTCATTCGAGAAAGTTTCTAGTGAACTCTGAGCTAGCTGGCAGTCACAATTAAGTTTAATATACTCGATAGAGACCTAGTAGACATAAGTCCTATGTCAAATCTATAGGATATATTATTCCAATGCGCAGAACCTATTGGGAATATAGGAACTACACTACAATAGTACTATTATTTTCTATTTTCTTTCAGTGAATTTCAATAATTTTTTAATGCAAAGTAATATATTAATTTACCTAACTATAACTTAATTTGAACCTTTCTTTTTTTCCCGTGGATTTCTATATATATTTTTTAAATTGAAGTAAAGTAGTATTTTATTACAAAACATACCACCAACCCCATGCCACGCACAACCAGCGACTGGGTGCTGCATGGGGTTGGTCGCAGGGCTTGGCCACATGCCACGCATTCCCTTTGACTGTATACATCGTGATATTGGCCACAGGGCAGACCTTCGGTCTAACCCCTCGTGGGCAAGCAACACTGCGCATGGCCTTCAGCGGTTCCTGCTGTGAGGTTGGGCGCAGACAGCAATCCCCACGCCACACACTGCCTTTGACCATGTGGGGTTGGTCATGGACGAGGCCCTGCGCCCAACCCCAGCTGTTACCCACCCCTTGTTGTGCACAGTACATGCCCAGCGAGCGGTTGAGTGCAGGGCCTGGCGCCCAATCTCAAACAGGTGACCCTGACCCTGCTCGCAGGTCAGGTCGCTCCTCACGCCGCACGGCTCCCCCTGTGTGCCAGGTGACTCGTGCCCCTTGCTGCTGCTGCCGAGAGATCGCCGCTGGCGTGCTCCCGTGATTGTGGCCTCTGGTGACTGCTTGTGCCTGTTTCCTGGCCCTCTATTTTCTATTTCTTCATTTTTAAATGTTTCCTTCACTGTGCTCCGTGCTCTAGGCGCCCTCAGCGCCCTCTACCCCCTGTTACCCCCTTTCCCGCCGCTGCTCCCCTGCGGCCCGCCCCCTTTGCTTTCTGTGTCCCGCCTGTGTCCTGTCCCCGTCCTCCTTCGCCCATTGGCCGCCCCACTCCCACCTCCCAGCTGCTCATCCCTCCCACTTGGCCTTTTATGGAGGTCGCCGCGCGGCCTTGAGCGTGACCCTGCTCGCAGGTCAGGCCGCTCCTCACGCCGCACGGTTCTCCCTGTGTGCCCAGTGACTCGTGCCTCTTGCTGCTGCTGCCGAGAGCTCGCCGCCGGCGTGCTCCCGTGATTGTGGCCTCTGGTGACTGCTTGTGCCTGTTTCCCGGCCCTCTATTTTAATTTTTACATGTTTCCTCTACTGTGCTCAGTGTTCTAGCCGCCCTCAGCGCCCTCTAACCCCTGTAACCCCCGTTCCCGCCGCTGCTCCCATGCGGCCCGCCCCCTTTGCCTTCTGTGTCCCGCCTGTGTCCCGTCCCGTCTTCCTTCGCCCATTGGCCGCCCCGCTCCCGCCTGCAAGCTGCTCCTCCCTCCCACTTCGCCTTTTATGGAGGTCGCCGCGCGGAGGCGCAGCGGACGAGCCAAAGGCAAGCCCGTCTGCGCCCGTCCGCGCCTGGACCGCGCCCAGCGCCAGAACCCCTGGACCCCGCGCTTGCCGCAACCCCAGACTACACTACGACTCAAGCACCCTCCACGCACTCAACACCGCACGAGACCAGCCCTGCTATCAGGCCATCCCGAAGCACACCCAAGGGCCCTTCCCCTGCCGGAACTGCAGCTTCACCAGCATCCGGCCCGCCAAACCACCAGCCAGAGAACCCAACCACCTCAGATGCTTCCTCCTCAACACCTGCTCCGCTCGCAAGCACGCCATTGAACTCTGGGACCTCCTAGACTCGACCGCCCCCGACGTCGCCTTCCTGACGGAGACCTGGCTGAGCATCACCTCAGCACCAGACATCGCCATAGCCATCCCACAGGGCTACAAGATCTCCCGCAGAGACCGCGCCAACGGAGTTGGAGGGGGTATCGCCATCGTCCACAAAGACACCCTCAGAGTCTCAACCAAGACCGACGAAACCCTCACCACTGCCGAGCACATGCACTTCCAGATCCACACCGACTCCAACAGGACCCTCAGAGGAACTCTTGTCTACAGACCGCCCGCACCACGACCACAGTTCAACGACACCATCGCCGACCTAATCAGCACCCACGCCCTCACCTCCACGGACTACATCCTCCTCGGGGACCTTAACTTCCACCTCGAAAACAACGACGCCAACACCACCACCCTCATCGACAACCTCGCCAACCTCTGACTCAAACAGCTCGTGACGACCCCCACCCATGCTGCCGGACACACGCTGGACCCCATCTTCTCAGCAAGCCCCCACATCTCCTTCAACCACATCACCGAACCACACTGGACAGACCACAAATGCGTCCACTTCACCTTCAAGAAACCTACCACACACCACCGCACCCAACAGCTGCCACGCCGCTGCTGGGGCAAGGTCACCAAGGACCAACTGACAGCCACCCTCGCCCTGAGACCACCCGCCGACCCCATCGTCCCCGACACCGCCGCGACCAACCTCAAACTGTGGATCAGCGACTACGCCGACACCCTCGCCCCTCTCAAGATCTCCACAACCAACCACACCAGCAAAAAAGCCGCCTGGTTCACCGAAGACCTCCGGACTTCCAATCGCACCTGCCAGAAGCTGGAGAAAAAATGGCTCCATGACCGAACACCAGACAGCCACACAGCTCACAAGAACGCCACCCGCAGACACCACCAACTCATCAGGACCACCAAGAGGACCGCCTTCAAGGATTGCCTAGACAACAACGCACACAACACCAAAGAGCTCTTCAGCATTGTGAAAGAACTCTCCAACCCCAGCTCCAACACCAACAACATTCCACCATCACAAGACCTGTGTGACTCACTGGCCACCTTCTTTCACCGCAAGATCACCGATATCCACGACAGCTTCATCTTTGACACCCCCGCACCCACCACCAAGACCACCACCCCCGCGACCTCCACCCGCACCAACCGCCTGGTCCACCGTCAGCGACGAAGACCCCACCAAAACCATGAACTCCATCCACTCCGGATCCCCATCCGACCCCTGCCCGCACCAAGTCTTCAACAAAGCCAGCACAACCATCGCGCCTCACCTCCGGAAAGCAATCAACATCTCCTTTGAAGCACGCCAAGATCAACACCCTACTGAAGAAACCCAAGGCGGACCTCAAGAACCTCCGGCCCATCTCTCTGCTCCCATTCCCGGGAAAAGTTACAGAGAAGATTGTCAACAAACAGCTAACCCGCTACCTCGAAGACAACAACATCCGGGACCCCTCCCAATCCGGTTTTCGCAGCAACCACAGCACCTAGACCGCCCTCATCGCCACCACCGACCACATCAGGATCCTGATGGACAAAGGAGAAACAGCCGCCCTCATCCTCCTGGACCTATCAGCAGCCTTCGGCACGCTCTGCCACCGCACTTTATCAGCACGCCTACACGACGCCGGAATACAAGAGAAAGCCCTGGCCTGAACCACATTCTTCCTCTCCGGCAGAACCCAGAGCGTACGCCTCCCTCCCTTCTGCTCTTAAACCACTGAGATTATCTGCAGCGTCCCTCAGGGCTCCTCCCTCCGCCTGCCGCTGTTCAATATCTACATGGCACCACTCGCCCCCACATCGCACGACAACATAGCCTCAACATCACCTCCTATGCCGACGAAACCCAGCTGATCATCTCCCTCACCGAAGACCCACACACCGCCAAAGCCAGTCTCCACAGAGGAATGAAGGCCGTCGCCGACTGGATGAAGGACAGCAGACTAAAGCGGAACTCAGACAAAACGGAGGTCCTCCTCCTCGGACCCACCCCCATCAGCCTGGGATGACTCCTGGTGGCCCACATCGCTAGGCACTGCCCCGGAATCCACGGACCACACACGCAAACTGTGGGTCATCCTCGACTCCGCCCTCTCCATGACCAAGCAAGTCAGCGGAGTCTCAGCGTCCTGCTTCAACACCCTCCGAATGCTCCGCAGGATCTTCAAATGGATCCCCCCGACACGAGAAGAACCGTCACCCAAGCCCTCGTCATCAGCAGACTCGACTACGGGAACACCCTCTAATCAGGAACAACAACCAAGCTCCTGCGACGACCACAACGAATCCAGAATGCCTCAGCACGACTGATCCTCGACGTCCCCTGATGCAGCCACATCACAGCCCACCTGAGAAGCCTACACTGGCTCCCCGTTAACAAGAGGATCACCTTCAAACTCCTCATCCACGCACACAAAGCGCTACACAACACCGGACCTACATACCTCAACGATCGACTCAGCTTCCTCACCCCCACCCGCAGCCTTCGCTCTGGCAGCCTCGCCCTCGCCTCAGTTCCTCGTATCCGGAAAAACACCGCCGGCGGCAGATCCTTCTCCTACCTCGCCGCCAAGACCTGGAACACCCTCCCTACCAACCTACGGCAGACCCAGGACCTGCTGGCCTTAAAAAGACTTCTCAAGACCTGGCTCTTCGATAGCACACTTTAGAAATGAATTGATTGATTGATTGATTGATTGATTGATTGATTGACAGGTGCGCATGGCTGCTTATAAGGGTGGCGTTTTCTGTAAGGCAGAGCTACTGACATCTCAAATATTCAGTACGCCAAAATGTAAAAAATGGGCCTATTGTCTTTATGAAGGGGTCAGAATATCAACATATGTAACGCACATGTACTATATTTGTCAAAAAATTTCCAATAATTATAATGAAATGTATATTTCATTAATCACACAGTGCAATGTTCAATAAAAGTAATTATCATTTAAAAATTGAGTAAAACTTTATAAAAAAAAATCAACATTTAAAAAAAAAAAGAAATCAAGCTACAAAGAAGCGACAATAAGGGGGCTCTGCACTCCAGCTGAAGAGCATAAAGCTCCAGCAGGAGTACTGAAGAAAATTATGGTAAGTTCTCCTAGGGTAATGGATTTAAAGACCCAAGAGACTTGCTGTTTTTTGTTTGCTAATGTTGCTGGGGGCTGGTGCACTTCTTGCAGCCCCAGCAACATTAAGAAAATGCTTGGTGGCACCCTGCTAAGGACACCACCAGGCAGACAAAATATGTTTTGGCATGGATTTTCAGATCCACCGCAAATTCACAACAAAATGAAAGAAAAAACGTTTTTATACCTTTTTTTAAAACCTTATTTTTCAGGATAGACTATGTCCCGAGTCCTAGGATGGCTGCTGCCACATCTATGTTGTGCCAGCTAATCAGATCTCAACTTGAGAACTCTTTGCTCCGCGGATCATCCGCGGCGTGAACCATACAGCCTAAATATCTCACAAACTATTGAATGAATGGGCACCATATCACAAAAAGCACACTTTTGGGACCAAGATGTAGCCTTTGGCAAATTTGTTGTAATTCTGTTAAGCAGTTTTTGGTGTATCACACACTGTTCTATTTTTCTATGGAAAAATTAATGGGGAGAATGTGTTTTAGGACCCCCCCCTTTTTTTCCCCTCAGCCCCCACTTAATGGATCACCTCACAGCTTTTCAGGAGGAGCTGAGAAGGATGAACATTTATGAGGAAATTTCTTGAAGATTCATTAGATGGTGCCAAAGTTAGTAGCAATCATAAAATGCTATTCCTATAGAACATTATTCTTAGCTTAATTTCTGTGATGCAGGATATATTTGGGTCTATTGCTGTGGCAGGCTAACGGACTAGTGTGATATGCTTTCACAACAAGTTAGGCTGTCCCTCCAGGGAGTGCAACTGGACAGCTTATGTGAAAACAAAAGTGGAGCAAAATATACACAGATAATTAAGAAATCTGTTGTTGCATTGAAACTTGGAGGAATGATTTGCCTTCTATTTTGAAAAAAAATAGAAATACAATCAATTTGCAACATGGCACAGTTTCGTTAATATTAATGTGTTGTTTGAGTACCTCTGTGTTGTGGCCATGAGCACTGTTTGCATTTGAATAATTGATATTGCAATTCAGCTAATTATGTAGTGCCTTTCTAATTCTACATGTACTACGTGTATGTAAGCATATAAATAACACTTCGGCTAATTATATAGTTTTTTTAAAATCTAAATGTATTGAGTGACTGTAGCGAAGAATGTAAACATTTGTAATAACTTTTCTCCTTGCCTGCCCTGAAAATGGCTTGGGGCGAAGGCAGGAGAAATATGAAATATTCATATGTGCAGCTAAATTAAATTCAGGTACTTATTCTAATCAGAAAAGATGGGTACAGGATGTGAAAAAGATTTCTGGATATTGCCTTTCTGTACCAGTGTGTTTCCTCAATCTTCTAAGGATTAATGTTTTGCAACAAGCTGAATGGCTGAAAAAAATATTTGCATCATCCCACTGCTTGAAACGTTTGCATGACAGTACATTATTAATTTTCAAATAGACCCCGAAAAGAGTAGTTTATATGTAGACAAGGCACCTTACATGCATATTATCAAATAGATTACTCTTCAAAATAAATGGCATGCGTCTAAACAGAATACCTGAACCAAACCATGTGTAACTTAAATACTTGCATATACAAACCAGCCATCCTCTATTTGTATATCCATTTTCAAGGTGCTGCTGCAAAACATAGATGATTTGTTTCATTCCCCTGACTCTCCACGTGTGGTAGCCATTTTGTAACGGAGTTAGCTTGCTTGGATTTAAATTTGAAAGTTGAGCGATCTCTTTTGGTAGCCTCTTTGCCAGCCATTGAAGAGACTGGAGAGTTTCCCCGGTAAAGAATTTCTCTATCGAGGACGAAAAAGCTGTTGGCACCAAAATCCTCCAGGTGGAGTAGCAGAAGATTAAGAAGATTCCAACCCTCATTTATTACCAAATTTCTGACCCAATCAAGAGGGTGTCAAATGCATGGTCTTCTGTGATCATGAGAAGTGGTTATCTTTCTTTAGTTCTGAAATTGTATTAAAACAAATATAGTAAGTTGGAATTGTGTCAAATACATTCAACCTCTTCCTTGTAATACCTTGGTGACTTGTAGTAACATGCAACCGCTGCAAGAGAAGGGTTTGTTAATCTGTGCCAGGTACTAGACCTGCAACTGAGATCCACAACAAAAGGCAAGTCTGCTTACTTTACGTCCATGATGTTACCTGGTGTATTCTCTACATGGTGGAGAGGCTGGATTTGTCTTTGAGAGAAGTGAAGTCTCAGAGTCAGCCTAGGAGTATTAGTAATGTTTGCTCTAGAAATTAGACTGTACAGCTTTATAGGTTTCCGGTAGTGTCTAGGTTGCTCAAAGCAAGGAACTCAGAAATAGACAGATCACTATGATCATATGTATTCAAAAGGGGTAAGCTATTTAAAGTGCTATTTTAAACCCATTCTGCCATCCAGATTGCAAGCATGTGCTGCTCTAGATTTTGGTTCACTCTCTTTGTATGTCATCTCACTGGAAAAGGAGAAATTGTAAGGTAGCCCTATGAAAATCATACTATACTTTACAGAATGTTACATAGTGACCAGGTATCTCAAACACTGCATTTACAGGTACCAAGGATACCTGTAACTATAGAGAGGGAAAGTTAGCAGGGAATTACAAGTGGTATCACGAGGGTTCTCTTAGTAATAAGGAATAACCAATGGAACTGATAAATATGGAGTAGATCCCACCAGATGTTCCTCATTTTGCCCAAGACTTTAACATGGAGATTTCAGCTGCTTTCCGCAGGAAATCTCTGGGTGAAATGAAAAAATGAACAGTGCTCATAAATCGGCACACAGTCATAAACAGCTAGAATTAATTGAGTTCGAATAATGTAGGATAATTGTGTGATGTAATGACTACTAGAATGTTGTTCTAGAGTAGACCCTTGTGGGGGGTAATTCATGGAGCAGACTTTAGGTTTGTCATGGCCAGCCTGTGCACAGATCGATTTAAGTGGGAAAACGTAAATATTACCACATATGGAGGGTCAACAAAATATAAATAAATCAAGTCCTATTCTTCCTCGTACTACTGTCACTGGCTGGCTGACCTATTGTGAATGGTCTACGACCTTCTTCCTGGGACTCTAAAGTGGTCATAGTCATTGTTTCACAAGCATGTAAACTCTCTCTGGTAGATCTTTCCTGCAGTGTATTGTATTGTCCTAGTATATTTGCACCTTTGTATCTGATTTGTTGACTTATGTTATGTTTTCTTTTTATCAAGTGTTGGAGAGGAAGATATCAACAAGGCAGAGTAGAGAAGAGCTGATCAGAAGAGGACTTCTCAAGGAAATACCTGACCATGGTGAGACCCTGACAAATTTTAATCAGAGATTTGCCGTTAAGCCTAGGGATATTGTTAGATCCCTTATAGGATAGTCTAGATTGAAAAGTCATTCTTTGTGATTCCTATGTCACAAACTTAAGAATTGCATATGAATGCTTATTGTTTTATATTGCTAGAATGCTGACATGTTCCTGCCTCAAAATACTTTCACGTAATCCTTGGCTGACTCTGACAACAAGTGCTCCCTTAATTAGAAAGCATACAGAATAAAAAAGATAGAAAAAAGCCAGTTGTTTTACATTTCTTTCCAAGAGTTATCAGCAGTGTCCTATTCTTTAGGTTCTTTAGTGGATGTAGGCATGGCACTCTATAGACTTTTATCACCCACAGTTAGCGCCATTTCCAAATTTTCTACAAAATCTTAAAAATTATCAGATGATAGTTGTGGATCTTAAATACGTTTTTGAAACATAATTAAATATGCTGTTTCACAGGAAGATTAATCATGAATCCTTTCTATGTGTAAGTCATTTCCATAGCGCAAACCTAGTCATAAGGCAGCGCAGCACTGAACATGGCCGAAAGCTTCCTTAAACTCAGGCAGAAATAGAAAAGGTAACTGAGTTGTGGAAGGTTAATGCATTGTGATGTTGTAATCAAAAGCCTTTGAAATAGGATTACTATTTTCTGTTTCTAATGGAAAGACGGTGAGAGCTCTCCGGCCTAATGGAGATGTCTTTTCTTTGCCGCCTCTTCATATTTGAAATGCCCAATAGCCTGAAGTAGAGAGACTGAGTGGAGATCTGGGTAGTGCCAAGTATTGAAAGTAGCTATAAATTCGGCTTGTGGCAATTGTTGCTTAGACTATTTGAATATTTACTGAAAAAGCAAGAGTTTGCCAGTAAAAGCACACAGCAGTTCACTTGAAGTACATTGGTTGGTCCTTCATTGAGGGGGCATATTATACAATCACTAGGTTTTTTACAGAGCCTTGGTTTGGTCTTATGCCCCACACATGAAGAAATGTAGAGGCTCTCCATGTCTCAAAGGTGGAGGGTCACTCAGAAGATGTAAGATTTACCATAATGAAATTCAATCTATTTCCATGTATAAATACCACTAGATACAGGTCAATTATCTGCAGTGTATTGCTGAAAGCAGTGCTCATAAGCGTGCAGTGAGTATCTAAAAAAATGTGAAAATATATTTGAAAGGACAGGAGACCATCTTGATTCCATTGTGTGACACGTCAGAACATTTATTCGAGCAGAGATTTCCCCCATCACCATCTTTGTATTCATACTGGCAGTCAAAAAGAACCCCTCTTATTTACATGTCTTCACAGACATTGCTTAAAAATAACAGGGGTCTTTCTTGAGCCCTTCGCTTTTCAAAATCTTCGTAGCCCAGTTAGTCAAGTCCTGCAGGTTTTAAATACTTTCTTATGCACCCAACTAGTCCTTTCGTTTGGGCAGGAAGACATTGAGAACGTCAAACAGCGATTTGTAGCCTGCATGTGAAAAACTGCCATCTGGATGTCCCTAAACTGTCTCCAATTGAATGGGAGAAAAACATAGATCCTTCTGTTTGCCAAACCACAGCTCTACTGAACTGATGACTGGTGGCCGGCTGACCTTGGCTTTGTCCCTTTGCCCAGCAGAACAGGTACTTCTGTACTACACACTATGAAAGACCAGATTGCCTCCGCCTTCCGCACTTGCTTCAGCATGCTGTGCCTTCTTAGGAAAAAATGTCGGCGTCTTCCTTTGAGCTCCTGGAGGACATCTACTCAGGCATTAATCATCAGCCGTCTGGATTATGGCGATGCCCTAATCCTTGCTTCAAATGAATCCCTTGTATCCAAAATGCAGGTGGGTCAAAGCACTGCTGCCCGCTTTGGGAACAACCTGCCTCCACGGACACAGTCAGCCCCCACACTGAGAACCCTTCATTGGCTCCCCATTGGAAAGAGAGCACTGTTCAAATTGCTCTGCCTGACCTACAAATCTGTGTATGGCTCAGATCCAAAATACTTAAAGGACAGACTCATTCCATACCACCCCGATAGAAACCGAAGATATAACAAGCATTTACAATGCAATGGTTTTGCCTTTGACAAAGTTAGAGCTATTGGCATTGTCAATGACAAATGTTTTATTTATGTGTTGGTTTTAAAAACAGATAAATTTATGGCCTTGTCATTTACAATGCCAATAGCGTAATCTCACGCAAATGGACGATGGTTACAAAAAATTTTGAAAAGTGCTCTATAGAATCAGGAGGAGTCTGGGAGGGATAATGAATAGAGATAGAGCCAAGAAGGAAAAACAAATTAGGGTGAGAGAAAGTGGTGCATTGGAGAGAGTTAACAGTGTGTTGAAGGGAGAGTGAGTGACGGGATGAGAGTATGAGCAGAAGAAAGAGAGGCAGTGAGAGAAGGAGAGTGTGGTGAAAGGGAAGAGTGAGTGACGAGATGAGAGTATGAGCAGAAGAGAGAGAGTCAGTGAGAGAAGGAGAGTGTGGTGAAAGGGAAGAGTGAGTGACGGGATGAGAGTATGAGCAGAAGAGAGAGGCAGTGAGAGAAGGAGAGTGTGGTGAAAGAGAAGAGTGAGTGACGGGATGAGAGTATGAGCAGAAGAGAGAGAGTCAGTGAGAGAAGGAGAGTGTGGTGAAAGGGAAGAGTGAGTGACGGGCTGCCGAAGATCACACGCGGTCCCTCGCCTCACGATTGGTTTCCCTGTGGCTCACATTACCCAGAGCAGTGTGTATTGTAAGACTATGATTGGGTGAAATGCACTCTGACTAACAGACAGTAACCTAAAAAAAACAAGCATTTGCAATGCAATAGGTCTCGCATTTACGCGAGTTTAAGCTATTGGCAGTGTAAATGACAATGCCTTTTATTTATGTTTTAAAAACAAAAACAAAAATAAAAGGCATTGTTATTTGCAATGTCAATAGCTGAAAGTCGCCTAAATGTGAGACCTATTGAATTGCAAATGCTTGTTTGGATTGAGAAGGGTTGGGGAGGGGTTGAAAAGGGAAAAAGGTGGCACATCTGATCACCGTGTCAGACATCTCTCACCAGCACTTTTCAGATCTCAACTGGAAACTGAATACAATTATGTTTTTCCTGGTATGTGGACGATCGTTAAGAATTATGAGGTGCTTGGAATACAAAAGTGCAGGTACTCGCTAGTCACTATCCTTAAGTACCTGTATGTGCACCCCTGCACAGAGAAGTACAGGGACTTTTCCCTTAAAATTAAAAAAATACATGTACTCGGTATCTGTGAGTAGACACTGGTTTAAAGCGCTGGAGTAAGCTCCATCTGTGTAGTGCACATCCACAATTTCCTATGGCCTTGTAGTGCTGTTTGGAATGACGTTTTCGGTACGGTTCTGACACTCTTCCTCCCAGTATGTCAGTGTGCCTACAGTGATGTGAATGATTGGAGTGTTGTTGGGCGCAATGACATTGAGCCTTCAGCAGCGCGTATTCAGTATGTAGTTTATTGGAAGTAAACCTGTGAGGGTCGACCTAGGTGCAAGGCAGCCAGACTCCTGCAGGATGCTCAGGATGTCCACATTAGATATATTTACGTAATTAAATAGAAATAATGTAAATGAAAACTATTTACAAAGGCAGCGGTTATCAGGAAAAAAATATGCAGGACCTAGCCTTCCTGGACCTGTGTTAAACACCCCTTGAAAGCACAGACCCAGTGATTAGCATTTATTTTGACTGACCAAGTTCAAGTCATAACAGGTGACCTTACATGCCCTTTGACCCGCAAATGACATTGCAGTGCTGAATCGTAGTTTTACCTTTAACCCCTAAATAACATCCTTTGTTTTTGTTCCAAAAGGGTGATGTGGTGGAGGGGGGTCGGCAAGGTGTTGAAACTACAGCACCCATGTTCACCAACGAGTGGATGCCAAAGTCCTCTACAGTAAACAAAATATATTGCAACTTTGGGTAGCACGGAGGCAGATAACCAGATCTTAGAGAAACTTGCTCCCAGCAATGACATCAATATGTGGCCTAGTGCCCCGGAGCCTAACATGTGACCCCTCCAACTGTGGTTCCCAAGGTCTGTGAACCAGAATAATATATACAATTTCCTATTGAAGTAAAGTCTACAACCACAGTATTACGAGCTGGCCAACTTATGTGTGCCTGATCCTCGGCATTTGTGCTGTATAAAGGAAGGCCCTTTGGTTATGCCTGATATGAAAGCAGAGCCACAGCAGTTGCTCCAATGGTGCTGGTGCATCTAGAGGCCTGTCGCTGCCTCTGATTTACAGCTGGCCGTGATTATGAAGATTGCAGCTTGCAGCTAAGAGACATTAGACTCCCTCACTCACTCTGCAAGCTTTAAGGTGGCCACCTGACTCCAGCTCATTATGAACACTGCTTCCAGCCCTGAGCTTTTGTGTGGGAGCATAATGCATTCTGGGTGTTGTAGTCTTGTTTTGCTTACATTGAACAAATTAGACTAACACCTTAAATCAGACATCTGTAGATGAAAATGTCAGCCCCACAAACAGCGGCTGTAATGACCTAAAGTCAGGGGGTCACCCTGGCAGGATTCAGACATCATGAGACTTCAAGCATCTAAGACCATTCACCTGCCGAGTGAGAGCAGGCTGTGTGCAATGCTACCAATTCAGCACTTTCAAGATTTATATCACAATATTTTGCCCTTTAGTTTGGTTTTGCAGCATCTTTCGCGTTATTTTGTTTTATTAAAAGTCTAATCCTTTATTGTTCCTTTTCAGTTTCTGTCTTCTTTCGTTGCCTTTGGACTGGATGAACACATAATACACTTTTTGGTGTGACGACTCTGGCTGAGAAGCACTGCATCGCCATAGCAAACCAGGTGCAACGAGTTGCACGGGCATAAGTGCACTCTGAAAAGAGAGGCATCCCCGTTCGACCATCATTGTCCTCCACATTCATTTACTGGAGTATCAGTCTGAACTTGTCGTCGTGGAAAACATATTTCCCGTGCCTTCTAGACTGTGGCGAATTGGCTCATAGAATCACGTCTAATAATAGTTGTGTCTGTTACAAGGTCAGAAGTGGCATTCGCTCGAAAACAGGGGCAGATTGCAGGACAGAAACAATATCCAGCGCCCCCTTTGCAGAAACATATCAGCAGATGTAGACAAGATTTTAATGGCTACATAAAGAGAAATGCATGACAAGCTCATTAGGGGGAGGATAATAGCCCCGCAGGATGCTGGGAGGGGACAATATATCAATGTCTGGTTTGTTACAGCTCCGCCAAGGGCTGGAGTTTGCCCCCTCACAATCTTTCACTCGGTTTCTATTGACCTGCTTTTCTGTAATGCTTCCCCACCACGGCCTCCCGGCCTCCTTTCAGCTGCCTCACAATTGCTGACATAACTCTCTGAACGCGGGCGAATCCTGCCCGCTCGGTGACAGTAATAAACAAGCATTTGACAAATACATCACCGCAATGAGCAAAACAACACTTACTGTCCGAAAAAAAGGATGGCGTTCAACTGGGGCCGCGGCGGGACTGGGGCTTTCCCCGGGGCTCCTCCTTCGCTCGGGAGCTCCTCCGGATGACGTGGCGGAGGCTCGGCCGGCTGGGCCAATCCCAGCGCGGCCCTGGCTGGAGGCACACAGCTGCTTCCCTATACAAAACGGTGGCGGAGTTCGCTAAATGCCCCCGCACAAGCGCACATATTACCATCTACCTGAAGGTAAGCGGCGCAAGGATGTTACTGGGATGAGAGACACGTTTAACCCCGAGTCTACTTCATTTGCGATACATTTACCCGCGCGCATGCTCAGAAGTCTTTTTTCCTCTCCGATAGCGTCGTCACAGCAGTTTATCATGAGGTTAGGAGGAGACCGAAGAGATTTCAATTGAAGGCAGCCACACACTACCTCCAGGGATCCTTTGAGGCAACGTCCTCCGCATCTCCCGGGGTTCCCTCCAGGCCACGGGAGCCCCGCGGGCGCCGCCATACTGCTTGCCGTCTTCCTCTCCTTCTTCCCCCGGGCTGCGGGGGGCGGGCACTTCCGGCCGGCCGCGCTAGGATTGGCCGGCCGGCCAGTCACGGGGAGAAGAGACGCAGTAGTGCCGGCAATGCCGGACCAGACTCGGGGGCGTTCCCGGCATCGCGTGACGTCGGCAAAAGCCAAAGAATGTCAGGAACGCCCCCGTGTCTGGTCCGGCATTGACGGACAGGCCCCTCGTCCAATGGCAAGGCTCCGTTTACGGAGCCAGCCAATCAATGACGAGGGCCGACCCAAAGCCACACACACAACTCAAGAGGTTTTTTTGGCACATGCGCAAAGCGCATGGCCAGTCAAAACCTAACAACGTCTCCTACGTTCTCAGCGTATTCGTACATCAAAATATGGTGGCCGGGCTTTTTATCCCCTGTCTTGCCGCCGCACCACTGGAGCAGGCTCCCTCTGTTCATCTGTGCATGCTGCAGTTTTTCAGATTTTAACAGCATCTTAATACTTGGCTGTTTTAATTAGCTGCCTTTTCACCTACCTGCCGGTCAGAGCGCCGAATGTCCCTTCGGGAAAAGTCATAGCGCTAAACCAAGAATCAATTAACATAAAGATATGTACCTGATAACTGTGCATATCTGATGTGTATCTGGAAACATAAGAAAGAGCCATTTTTTCTCATTGAACAGAAAGTCTGCATTTTTAGGAAGTAATTGGCACACAGTCACCACCTATTGTCGAGTCTAAGCTGTAATGGACATGTTTTAAATTGCTTAAATTTAGCCTTGAAGGGTTAGCAGTGCTTAATTTGAACCAGTGTTTTCCAGTGCTCAACACTGGATCTTAACAATTAAGTGCCGGTGCGGAGCACCGGAAACAAATTAACACCCCACTCAGGACGGTCTGCCACATGGTGCTGCTGTTCATCTAATTCAGAGATGAGCAGAACGACGATTGTTTATGAATACAATATACATTAAAAATGACTAGTATCTGCCGCCATAGTCATTCCTTTAGCTTTGGGGACGTCGAATAATCTGAACTGTATTACTTGCTGTCGAGAGAGATGGCTAATAGTTGTTTTGGCAGCGATAACAGGATCGATGGTTGGCGCAAGTTGCAGTGGCTTCCTGGTCAGGGCCCTGGCACTTAATATTTTACAAATTAAGGACTGCTGGGTTAGCCATTGTATCTAGGTGGGAGTTCTCAATATCTTGTGTCCACTCCTTGGCCCAAGGAAAATATCCAAAGATTAACTTTCCACACATGTGGTTCCAACTATATTCACATCCTTGGAACACTTTTGCTGATGCAATACTTTTCATGACGTTTGGTCCTGCAGCCTCATGTAGCCTTGCTTCATTCTAAGAAAAGTCTGAGCATGCTTGTCTGTTACGACAGAGATGGGGCCAGATTCTAGTAGTCCTCCGGGATCCATTTTGCAGTTGTATGTACCAAGCAATATTCAGAACAAACAATGAAGAAGCCGAACAAAGACGCTGAGCCACGCCTGATACTGAAGTACAGATTTTGTACCCAAAAGCATTATCCCTAGACCTTGATTGGCAACTGCAATATTATGTGCAGCACGTGCATTGCATTATGAAAATAGTACGAAGTACAGTCTACTTTGTTTTGCTGCTTTCTCCAAAGCTTGATTTGCATTTATTTTAGATCCAAGTTACACACAGCTCTAAGGGTGATGCACCTAATTTTGATTTTAAACGTGGAGGTGATTGGCTGCTAATGATGGTTGACCAGAGCAGAATGTAGTCTAGTTGCGAGAGAATATGACTGTCCAGGTTAATGTTAGTTTTGCTTTCAAAATTGATCCGGTTGAGTATGCAGTGGGTATCTCTTTAGCTCTGGTGTCGAGGACCTTAGCTATGTGCATTGAGATCATTTGGGTTAAAACCAGGGTAGATGGTGTGACAGGGGAGTCTAACAGTGTTTTAGGCATGTTTAGATGACCCTAAAAATAAACATAAATAATTTCATTTTGAAATCTATGCTGATTGGACATCATCTGCCTTGACTATCTTTTGTCTACATTAGTCTCTCCTTGCTGTTCCTTCATGAATGCTGTCATTCCTCTTGTTACTTGAGCACTAGTAGCGAGTGACAGCCAGTATTGTAATTTTAATGGGTACTTTCATGGGTACTTTCATCTCATTGAGGACTTATGAGCAAAGCATTCATGTGTTGTTAGAAAACAATAAAACAACCATTGCTAAATGACTGACTGATTGGCAGCACTCAATAATTTTTGATCTTGTTTGGCTTTTGATTGAGTTTGAATGTGAGACTTGAACACAGAAACAACTTTTGTGGAACAGATTGTTTTAGGTGCGTTGGTGCTTTGCAACAACAATGGTGTGCTATGTTTTTTGTTTTGATCTTATTGTAGCACACATTCTGCCAATATATCGGGTCCTTAGCTGCAGTTTTCCCTCTAGGTTCCTCTTTTCCTTTCATCCGTGCATACATTGCCACAGCCAGACCTGGGAGTGTGCGTGTAGTTTTTTAGGTCTTGCCTACGCAGCATGCATGCGCTGCATAGGAGGGCCTTTAGCCGTCGCTCTGTTCATTTTCAAGCACACACTCGTGCTTATGGTGGCATCCACCTTGCAGGAGCGAGCAGGTGCACGCAACAAGCACGAGTGCAGTGCTTGAAAATGAGCAAACCGCGCACCTTTTTCACTGTCTTCATTTTGCATATTTTCTATCTTACTTTCTCCTGTAAGTTTTACATTTTTCTCTTCGCTTTCCTTTTATCTGTATTTCTTTCCTCTCTCACCTTATTTCTTTTGTTGTTTTCTTCCACATTATTAAAAATAAATCCTGTTCCATTCCACGCAAATATCAACTTTACTTTAAGCACAATGTTATTTTATTTGTAGAGAACGTGTTTCTTCGTAGGCCCCGTTTCATCAAAGAATGAATGGGCCTTCAATTGTGTAATTTCCTAATGTGTTTAATTAATTGCATTTACATTCTTCTGTGCACGGTGTGCATTGGACCACAGGAGCCATGGTTTCATATCAAGAAGAGAAAGACAGAGCTCGTCCACGATTTATATCTGTATATAAATAAGAGTACAATAGAAGTAAAACCTGTTGCTAGGGACCTTTTGTTTCCATTTCTATGTGACACGCAATTGTCTTTCACTTTTTATGGGTTTGGCATCTAACGATGGACTGCACACTTTTTTAGTGGCCACAATACCAGTCTTCACTGCTTCTTCGCGTCTTTACACGGACTGAGCCCACAGCAATTAATGAAATTCACTACGAGAGCATTAAAAAAACAAGCATTGGCATAGCCAATAGGTCTTGCCTTTGGGACCTGATAAGTATTTATTTATGCAGCACAATATCCTTGGTGCAACATCAACTGTTGCATAGCTAAACACTTATAAGGTCCTAAAGACCATCAACTGTTGCATAGCTAAACACTTATAAGGCCCCAAAGGCGAGACCTATTGGCTATACCAATGCTTGTTTTTTTTATCACCTGTGAGTGCCTTTTCTGTGCCAGTTCTTTTACTCGATCACTCAGTGATGCGCAGATGAGCCCTCTGTGAGCGTTTGTTGACCCTGACTGAGAGGGTGCTGAACCTTGTTTAAGGTAAATAGAGATCAAACATAAGGTTTTTTTTTTCTTCATATTCTTGTTTGTAATTATTAACTATGGGGCAAGCCATGGACGTAAGTTACTCGTAGCTAGCAGCAGGATAAATGCTTGACAAATGATGATAGATTGTGTGTACAGTGAGGCGGGACAGAGACAGTAAGGGCAGAACCTATGTGAGTTTGTGCACTCTGCAGTGATTTGGTACAGTGAGAAAGTAAAGACGAAGTTGAGTCAATGCCATAAGTATTTGATATTTTCTAGACCTTGGCGGTGGGTGTACAGACATTGGCTGAGGGTGCAGAAATGTTAGAGGGTGGTCGCTGTCTTTTATTGGGTAGCTGCTGGCTTGTAAATTGTGGTGGCAGTGACAGTAGCTTAGTGTTGTGGGAGGTTGAGCCATAAGGAGCAGCATAGACCACATACTCGCTTCTTGTGTGAAAAGGGCTGACATTATTGAAGACTGATGCACATCACATACATTTTACACTAGGCCTCCGCCTCACAAAACTAGACCTCACTATATATTACTTCACCTAATTCCCCCAACTCCTAAATTTACCGCCCCCTTTTACATCCTTATCTTGCAACCGTCACTCCTACCCCAGCATTGAACTGTCAACATTTACAATGATAAAACACTTTGACTTACACCTATTATTATCGAACTATCTAAGTATCCTCACTCAGAACTTTTCCTTGCTCCGGGTTTAACTTTATTACCACCGCCCCCATTGGCCTGCTTCCCCTATGTGCACAGCCATCCTCTTCATGTATAACCATGGCAACTGAAATTTCTACTCGCCTGCACCTGCTTCAAGCAACAAGCAATTACAAAATAAAACGTTTTTTTGCACCTATGCACCACCAGCAATCTTTCTAAAGCCAAAGGAAACCCCTTTTTCAATTGAGGAAACCCCTATAAACTTTTCCATCTAGGTAAGGGTGGGTGGGAATATTGTCCTAACTGCTACTTATGGCCACTGTGTCACCACAAATTGATGACAGAAATTATAAAATGGCCGTATATAACGTGGGGGATAAAGCCCAACACAGTCCAGCCCAAAAAGAGCCCTAAAGAAGCCTGATGCAGCCAGGGCTGCACCATGTCCCAGACTCCCCGAGGTGGCACACCTTCCTGCGGTCGACTGCCCCACAAAGCCCATTGCAAGCATGCAGAATGTGGCTGTGAGGTGAGTGTCTACAGATGTGTAGAGTGTGGCTGTATTCTAACTGACTTTGTTTCCTTGTGCGGGTCAAAATATAGTAGTCTTTTGGCTGATTTTTTCAGTACCATAATATTATGGGTTCCAAGATATATCGAGTTCTTAAAATGTGTAGCCGCAAGGAACGTGGTGGAGTGAAAAAAAAAAGAAATCTGCATTTCTAATAATGATAATTGATTTTGCTCCCTGTAATTGAGTAGCAAAATATACTCATATTTATTTAAACATAAAAAACGCACAGTGCCTAATTCCAAGGATTAACCTGGCCCGATATAAAAGCTATAAAAATACAAAAGTTTTTTTCAAAGGCAGTTAAAATCAGTGTTCAAAATAAAATCACTAAGCTTAAATAAAGTGGGTGGGCAGAAGATAATCAAAACAGAAAATGGAGAAAAAAAATGGAAAGCCAGAGACCTATTGTTATTTGAGCTGGATAACCATTATACAGCTAAGAAACGAAGTGATGTGTCTCGCTGGCCTTACCAAAGATCAAGAGGTGAGGAAGACAATGGACAGGCTCAGTATAGGAACAGAGGGGGTCATTTATCACGCGTGGTACATGAGTAAAGCAGTTCCATTTGAGAATTTCCATACCGAAATGTTTAGACGTCAAGTTTCAAAATAGCTCCGGTCCGAGTGGATGTCAAAACACTGGTATACCTGGTACTTTGCAGAATAGTTTGAAGTGCAATGGATGCACCTGATGACCAATAAAAATGTGCTTAAACTTACCAGCAACAATTATTTTAATTTGGAAGTCGACTGAAATTTAGCTTTAAATAAGGCACTAAGAAAAGAATGAAGCCAACAATGCACAAGTATTGCATTTTTTCTTATCCCTGTGAAAGTTCTCTCTTTGTTGCAGTGCACTTGGTGAACATTCAAGCTATCATCACACTCTTACATCATTGCTAGAACGTTATTCATTTGAAAAAAAGTGTGGTTAGTAATGTTTGTTCATGCATTAACGGGTTACAGAATAATATTCAGTATCCACAGTTCTCTCCTTGACAGAAGGGTATTAATTGTTGTCACTAACTGTTGGTGCTTTCTGAATATATTGTAGTATGTGATAGTCACCAAAGCAGGTGTGTTACTTACTTGCTTACCTTCTTCTCAGAGCTTGTGACTTGCTGCAATGCTGTTGGTACCAGTTATGGACCAAACTGGCCTCGCCGTTGGTCTTTAGTACCGTAGTAACGGTGGGTAACTGGGGGGTCAGCCTCACTGTAATGTTCCCCAGTTGTACCAAGGTATAGGGGCCTGTATCTCCTATGGATCAGTTGTGACCCATATTTTACAGCATTCATGGGACTGGGGTCACCCACTGGATCAAAAGGCTTAAAAGTCCCAATGATGAACTTGACTTGGGGATATACGGTGTAAAAGTACAGCTGTAAATTGCTAAACCTATTGAGTCATAAGAGCTAGAAAGATGGTTCAAACGATGTGGGAATCTACACATTGCCTGTATGTCCTGGAAGGGGACCTACCAGCACTGTAGGGATACATGCGGGATTGAGAACTGTCCTACCCGAGATAGAAGAGCCGGAAAGTCTCTGTAGTTCCATGACCCAGGCTGTGAGGCTGGATTCACCGGAGTGGGTAATAATAGGGCCCACGAAACCCTCTAACATGAGATACAGCGCAGTGCTCCAAACAAACAACACTCAAGGTACACAGCCCTACACAGAGTCGAAATCACTTGAGAATCCTTAACTCTGAGTAGAGGTGGGTGAGCAACCCAAGCCTTAATTCAAGAAAAGGTTTGTAGGGTGTGCCTAGGTGCAGCGCGATACAGTAATCCAAGCTGCAAATACGGCCCGCCTTTAGTTGTGTACTTCCAATGCTTTTTATTAATAATTCAGGTGCACATAGATATTTACAATATAAATAGGATTTAGAATTATATCTCTGAGAAACACAATTCATGGGATGCAACTCCATACTAAATGCAATACCAATGTTAAAAAGTATGGATGTACTCAGCCAGTGCCCTCAGTATGAGAAAGTTTTGTGAAATTGAGGAGGTAGGTCCTGGGACGTAGGGTCAGGTGGACCATATAATACTTTTTAAGAAACAAGATGCCAACCCTACAATTCGTTTTTTAGAGCTCGTGAATTTAAGCAAGAACCCGTAGAATGAGATAACGAGTTCGAAACGCGTCGGCAGAAAGGAGCAAATTAACTATTGGACTGACTACAATATTGATTAATACGCTTAGTCAAAACAAAAATTCTATCTCCTTTTGAACGTGACTTTATCCTTTAAATGATATATGTGAAGAAATACCATGCGAAGATTGAATATTTGCTGGACAATAGTTGTGCAATGTATATGTAATGTTCATTGAATGAAATGTTGCTTCTATGTATAATGTTATGATTTATGTACATGTGTAATGTTCAATGTAATGTTTTTCTCATGCAAAAAATGTCTATTCAACAAACGAAAAAGTAAAGAGTATAAATTAATTATACCGAACAAATCTAGAAATAGGACTGATTTGTTGCTTAAATTCACGAGCTCTAAAAAACGAATTGTAGGGTTGGCATCTTCTCAGTATGAGAAAGAGCATCTGAAGAGAGGTCACTAGACCTAATCAAAATAGATTAGTCTGTTTGATAGGAGTTTGGCCAATATCTTCGGCTTTGCATTTAATAGGGAGATAGGCCTATATGAGGCACAGTTTGTTTTTACTCTTACCCTCCTTGTGGATTACCACAGTGGATGCCAGTCTCTGGTCCCTAGGAAGAACCCCCCGGTCTTGAGACTAAACAAACATATCTTTAAGGTAGGGCACCTAAAGATGCATTTTTTAGTGAAGGTGATTTTTACATTCTGCCTTTGAAAATACCACTTTTAGAAAGTGGGTATTTTCTTGCTCAGTCATCCTGTGTGCCTCTGCTGGAATGTGGATTGCCTGTCTGGGTTTTGGATGACAGAAGGCTGGGGGGCTGGAGGGGCATCAGATAGTCAAGGTAGGTCAGGAAAGGGCTGAATAGACCTGGGCTACAATGGGGGAGGAGATTTCCTTGCACCTAAAAGCGCCTGGTCTGCCTCTGATAAATGCCGTCTCCACCTCCTGCCAGGAATACACACCAGAGAAAGGGTCAACTGGTTCTGGTGGCCATAGACACCCTCTGCCTGAAAGATCAATGGATTTTGGGACATAAATACTGGGTCATAGACTCCTGAACTTTAAAACTCATCTGGATCAAGAAGGCTGCCAAGAAGAAGAGCCAGAGAAGCTACAAAAAGGAAGGACTGCTTTGCTGGGCTGACCTGCAGTGGCTGCATCTGTCTTGGGCAGTGAAAGGCCTGGACTGGACTTTCTGCAATCTAACTTGTGAGTCTCTCGAAGGGCTTGAGGTAGAGCGTGTTCCCTGTTTACAAAGTCTCAGGAACAGCAAAGACTTCAAGTTCTTCGACCCGCAGCACCGGGGACTGTATGTTTTGTGCAGCAACCCGAAGAATACCAACTAGACGACGTCTATGAGGCCACTGCCGACTCCGTGTCCTGAAGGCCTCGCAGAAGGCACCACCGCTGCCCAGCACTGCACTGCAACCCTGGTCTCACTGACGATGCCTGTTGATACCGCCACCGAGCTGCTGCTTGCACCGCAACCTGTGGGCACCACACTCTGTACCACCTTGCTTCACGCCAAAGCTTTGACACCGCAAAGGGCCTGCTCGTATGTCACACGACGCACTGCCCTCATCCTGCACCGCACCCATGGCCTACTGATGCCGGTGCCATCGACTCCAGTTCGTCAGTTGACGCTCCAGCAATGACTACGCCGCTGCTTGCACCGTGACCTGCTAGCACCGTGACGAGCACCGCCTTCATCTCGCACCGCAACCCTGGTCTCACAGACGACACCATCTGAAGCTGCCACCGAGCCGCTTCTCGCACCGCGACCTGAGGGCACCACACCGCTGAACTTCGCACCGCAGCACACAATGCTTGCCGACGCCAGCGCTCCTGATTCCAACAGAAAGGAACTAGGCCTGCAATGCAAAGGCCTCGACGCCCTTCATTTCTAACCGAGAAGGGCGGCACTAATTAAGGAGAGGGCACCTGTCCTAAACTCAATCATGAAAGAGTATGGTAATTCCTAGGCACAGTATAACAAACACAGTATGAAGTTCCTAACGAAAAAAGCAGGTGGAGGTTAGATTGAACAGGGGTTATGATGTACCCTGATGTGCGAAGCAATGTAAGATCAGGAGAAAAGGATTCCTCCTTTGCAGGAAAAGACCCTCACACACCCAACAAGCTGGTGTCTTGCTTCATCATCGGGTCTGCTCCTACTCGGGTCAGTGGTGCAATACCCGATCAGGCGCCCTCGAAGGGGCCTACTTGGCGGATATCTTTTTTCAAGCCGTTGGGTGCAGTGCATGTGAGGGCCCTTAGTGTAAATGTGAGTGTAGGTGATGATATGGTATAGTGTGGGCTAAAACAGGGAACAGTGGTCCACTCAGAACAATTTTAATGAGATGTGGCCACTGCCCTGGTTAAAAGCAAAAGACGCACCCTCCCACTTTAAGGTGTGTGGAGACATGTGTTGTTGAAATAGGTCGACATGTTTCTTGCCTTAAATCAAGTGATGGCAATTTCTCAGGACCAATAAAGAATTGATCTACCTACACTTTTTGGTAGTGGTCAGGACCCCACTGAGGTGAATGTGTGACCACCTGTACAGCACCCTAAAAAGTGGCACTAGTAGATCTAACTTAAACCCAACTGGAGTTGAGAAAATGTAGTGTCGGTTTCGCCAAATAAGGATTGTTTGTATCCTACCCCGGTGCTACTTCCAGCCTGGGACACTAGGCACAAACAACAGGCCTTACTCCGAGGATAAAAGAGCATACTTTAACTAACCGCCACTAGCTCGGTCAGTTGGCCAGTCTTGCAAAGGTTTAGTTGCAATTGTTGCAAGATACTGAAGTGTTCAGTTGTGGAACCGCAGTATGGTTGTGCAGTCATTTAATAACTAAGTTTTCATCTGCGGAGAACAGTCCCACCTGGTGTCTTCAGCCATTCTCTCTATAGCATTTCCATCATGGCAATGAACTTTGTCGGTCTTTGTTGTATGTTGTCCCTTGAAATTATATTTAGCTTGAAATATATTGGTTGGCCTGATTTTAAATACATGTATTTTTATTTAGTAAAATAGCTTTTGTCAGTAGTAACTGTAAATAACCCCTGGCATAGTTTGATCTACGTTCTCTGTGCGAATTTTGTTCTCAATATGTCAGTGAACTAATGTATGTATCGCATTCACAGCAAGGAGTCTTACTGCCCGATGAAGGTGTTAGAGCTCGGCTTTGGTTGATGTATGATGCCCCATAAATAGACCATTTTAAATTATATGGAAGTGACCTGGTCAGACTCTCTCTGCTTTCTGCACTAGTTAGTGAGATCCAAAAGATGTCTTGGGTGGGGCGGTGACTATTTTTAGCTGCTTTTCGCTCCATATTTTGTCCTTTAAGAAATCCTTAAAGGCGTCTCTGGTGCTTGGCAGGTTCAATAAAGGGGTGAGGACGCTTTCATGAAAAAGTAGTGAAACCGGTAACCCCAAAACAAACTTAGTTGAGACTACCGCAGTACTGTTTGTTAGAGAATGTCTTGCTGCTCTGAGTCCAGCAGAATATTTATTTACTACTGAATGTTCTCTCGTACTGAATGGCTAAACATGCTTTCACTGTGCTTGGGGAATATTAGTGACAGCTGCCATGTACCAAGGGCGGGGGAGGGGGTGGCAGTGTCGGGGGTACGCCAAAAAAATAAAACCCTTACCTTGAGGTGCAATGCAACATTCTCCTCCACCGGCCTTTTCTGGGATTTAACCCAGATCTCTTGACTAGGGGTGAATGTTTGATTTTTTTCTGCATTCCGTCCATCATCTATGAGTCTTTTGCTTTCTCGCCCTAAGTGCGCGGAATATGCCCAGACATGGGTCCTGGGCTCACTGTGCCACTGGATTCACGCTAGCCTGGCTGATGAGGGGTGATGCCCGGAAACCGGTCCCAGGATGCTTGGTTCTGGTCCAGGGAAGACATGGCTTGGCAGTTCGGAGGAACAGGGTGAAGTCTGATTTGCATATGGGGGGTTTAGACTGGGGGGGCATGGGGAGCAAAAGAACAATGAATTTAACCCAGCTCTCTTGACTGCGGGTGAATGTTTGATTTGCTCTGCATTTCGTCCATCATCTGTGTGTCTTTTGCTTGCTGGGGAGTTTGAACATCATCTTCAGCTCTTAATAGGTTTGCCATCCAGGGGAATTCACTACTAGCTTTACATTGATAATCATGTGATGAATCGGCTGTTGTAGGATCGCCTCTTCAGAGAGTGAAGCCCTGAAGTTCCTTGAAGCTGCTCTGTCGACCATATATTTGTTGGATGAATACCACACAATCCAACACTTTGGATAGCACACAGAAGGCGACTGAAGTGTTAAAATCTTTCCATTTAGAGGAATAACCAGGCAGTGGGCATTTGGGATTTGCCTCCTTGAGTTCTGTGTAGGGAACTGTTAGAAGCTAATGGGTCAGAATTGTCAGCAAGCTAGTTGACCCTGAGTATACCCCCATATATGTGAAAACTGACAGCACCAATAGCTGTAAGTGACGCTATGCAACTTTTGCTGTTTTGTTTGATGTCACTCCAGTTTTGAAACTTCAAACAAGAGATTGGATTTGCCCCCTTCCCACTGTCAGTGTGCACTGTAGAAGGAACACCAATAATATGGAGCCCTTATAGAGAGCAGTGTCTTCTGCTGCATCCCTGTCTGGTGCTCGAGGCAGATTCCAAGGCTGGCCACAATCAAATGATCTCAGAAGGCTAGCTGAGAGTTGGATTCCAAGCCTTTGTGCAGTAATGAAGAACAAACTAGAAGAGACGAGACCAATGGAGAAATACGAGGTATTTGGTGGTAGGGAATACTAACGAGGTGGATTGGATGTGGAGAGAAATCACTGGTGAAATGGACAATACTGGACATATCTGCTTCTGACGAGCTAGGAGGTTGAAACGGATCACCGGGAGATTTGTGTGCAGAGCTATAAACTATGTGATGTTGAGTAGATTGCATAGAATACAAGATCCTCTCTTGGCGATTTTGTGTTCAAAGTGTAATTGAGAGCTTCTCTGCTGGCTGCAAAATTTGAGCATTGACACCGACTTCAGTTTCAGTGTATACTGAAGGGACTTGTGACCTAGCAAGTCGGTACGCTTCAAAGTGCCATTGATTCGGAATATGAGCAAATACCTGAGCCTCTTAGGAGAGTAAAGAGGTCCAAAAACAGGGGGTTAGGAGTGAAGGAGAGTGAAACAAGTCTTCTCTCTGCATCCAGCTCTTCCACTTGTTATGCCTCAAAACATCTGCACGCTTTCTTCCAAACTATTCACCCTTATGCTGTCTACCTCAAATATTTAGCCTGGTGCGTTTATCTCACCTCATCATGACACTCCAATTTCCTCTCTTCTGGAGATATTAGAAGTTAGGGTGCTTCAAAAATAATGTTTAATTATTTTACTAAAATGTGTTTCTGAAGGCTACTTCTTTTCAGCGGCGTAGGAAGGGGGTGCGGTGGGTGCGAGCCACCATGGGTATCATCACTGAGGAGGGTGACAAAATGGCAAAAATGTGTTTTTAAAATAATTTAAAAAAATTGGGGGATCAAAAAAATATATATATTTAAAACGAGTGGTGCGCAGCAAAGAAAAAAACAGAAAGGCAAAGCTTTAAGTATATTAATTTTCCTTCTTTTAATAATTTAAATGTGTGGGGGGGAGGGTGACAAGAAATTTTCCGCACCGGGTACCACCTGACCTTGCTACGCCACTGCTTCCTTTAACCACATAGTCCTCACATTTAGACTTCCCCTTGGCACGAGATTGGATATAGATTTTTTTCTGCCATAGCTCTGGCATGCCAACATGTAGGACCCTTGGAGTCCGAAGCGGCTCTGCCCCACCTCCAGAATTGATGATGCAGCGTCTCATAGGCGTCACTTTTGCATGCTAACATTGGTACTTTTCTTCACACCCTCCCAAGGGGGATCCAGACTTTTGCTCCCAAATCTTTCTATGTTGTTCCCTAATTTCCAAATTCTTCTTACGAAAACAATGTGGCAAATGTTGGTCATGGATCCATATTGACATCCGCCTTTGATGCTTAGGTTCAAAACATGACTCAAAGTACTGCTAGAAGTGCTCCCTAATGCAGCTGAAAGCTATTCGGCAGCATAAAGCCAACCTCTATGTCACCAGATACTAGAAGCGAGGTATGTCACGTTAAAAAGTCCAGAGACCGCTCTCGATTCAAGTCTCAGTCCTTTTGCAGATCTCTCTCTTCTGATAATTAAAGACTAAAACGAAAGATATGTCTTGCAGCACGCACCAAAAAGCTAAGCAGGAGTCCACCATTTCTTACTACTCCAGCTCCAGGGAGAGATTGTGTAGTCTTTGTTCCAAGCACCCAGTGCTGCCTCCATCATCCACTCTGATCCTATTCCACAGTTGGAGCCAGAGGCACACCAAATTCACACAGCTGGAGCCGAGGTGCCCCGAATTCCTTAGGCCATTGTCAACTCTGGAGTGGGCTGGTGACTTCAAGGGGAAAATGCTGCAGCTTTTTCAGACGATTGTGGGTTACCCTGAAGTGCCTATTGACACTGTAGATCCACCACGACTTGTAGCAGTGCACAACTTTCCCCTTATGCGGAAGGCCATGCTGGTTCCAGATCTGATCTGATGCCAGTTTTGGGTATGGCGCCAAGTTTGGCTAGATTCTGGTCAATGGAAGACTTCCCTATGATACCCGTACCTCAACACCAGTATTGCAGATATTTAGAGGCTATTTTAATCTGATTCAGATAATTTGCAAGGCATTGAGCATATTCTCATGACCGAAAAGACAACAATGAAGAAAACAATTTACTCCACCCTCACTACCCTGATAGTGGTCTGTATTTAGATGTTCAAAATACTAGTGCCTTTAACTCTCCTGAAACTGAATTGTACTTGCCATTGGAAGTTCCTTGAAGTGATCCCCCCACCCTAAGGAAGAGAGTGACTCTTATACAGTAGTGGTTCACAAAGCTGCAGAATGCAATTGCCAGTTGTAAAAACGAAAGCAAATTTCACGCAGACATTTTGCTGCCAGGATACGCAACTTCTGAACCTTTACTGCCCTTCAGTGAGGCCCGGGAAGAGGCTTTGATTGTGGAATTGCCCAATCCTTGCACAGTGCAGCCAGTGAGAAGCCCTATTTCTACCTGTCATAGGCGTGACCTGGGAACCCAGCCTTCCTAACACAGCAGTTAGTAGTACAAACTGCTTCTACCAAAGTAAACCTGATTCCTTTGCCCATGTCTCTGTTGAATTAGGGAATCAACGCTTTTTAATGCGATGAGAGACATGGTTTTCTCTTCTAAACTGGCTTCAAGGTCTATTAGTGCTGTTTGCCATTTGGAGTAGTGTACATATATCGTCTGGGATATTGCAAGCAAAATCTTGCCCAATCCAAAAGAGGAGTGTTTGAACTAATACTCTCAGATGGTACAGGATGAACAAGATCTACCAAGTACATTTTAAGGATCAACCTGAACTTGACAGACTGTGTTGACCATATTATGGGCACCATTTTGTGGACCAGCACCATGCATGGTTTCACGCCACAGTGTTCTCTGAAGACTTGCAAACATCCTTGATGGCTCCAGGCTCTTAGGAATTGGACTATGAGCATTTTTAAAGATAGTACTGGTATGGCTGGCTTCTTGGGCTTATTGTCTTTG
This sequence comes from Lissotriton vulgaris, assembly GCF_964263255.1. NCBI lineage: Eukaryota > Metazoa > Chordata > Amphibia > Caudata > Salamandridae > Lissotriton > Lissotriton vulgaris. The sequence continues at coordinate 1,101,350,655 of NC_141694.1, read as the reverse complement.
GCCTACCAGTTTCACTAGCAGCACAGGAAATTCCTAGACTACTCCCAGGCCTTGCTTATTGGCAAATGCCACCCCCTCCAACCTTTACAACAACCTTTGCAGCCTTTTCTTGGCTCTATGGGATGAGGTGGTGGCCGAGGCCGTGGCCACCGGTTAGGGCAGCAGTCCGCCTCGACTTATTTTCTTTCAGTCACATTTATTGTTTCCAGTAATTTAGTCAACCGTCTAACAGTCTTCTACTCTTAATCGAGTCCCTGTTGAACTGTTTATACTGATGTTCCCACTGGCAAAACGGGTCGCTTTTTTGTTGTTTGAAGGTTACAGGAAGAGGTTGCATGGCCAAGAGCTTCTAGCTAGAAAATTATTCTGCTTCTGTATAGGGATTATTTACTGTACCGTTTGAGTGTTTCTCTACATACTATGGCTAATAGGGAAGCTCCAACATATATAGATCAATGTGTAGCGAAATTATAAGTGCTTTCTCACCATTTGGTCACACAAAACCCAAAGCAATAGACTCGAAACAGGCTACTGAGGAATGCATGAAGAAATATGTACATACAGAAGTATACACAATCATGCCAACAGAATATTTGAAAGCAGAAATTTCACTCTTAGAGTTACAAGTGTGCAATGTACCAAGTATCTTTTGGGAAGATCAAATGTTTAGAGAAGACTGCTCTGGTACACAGTAAAAAGGAGCTGCAGGAGATTGCAGAATTGGAAACAAGCCTATTGGAAGTTGACGTAGTAGCAGAGGCTAAACAAGCATTGGAAAAGCTGAATAAATCAGTTGCAGAGTTCAGTGATATGGAATTGAAAAAGAAAGCAGTCAGTGTCAAAGGACCTAAAGAATTATAGCAAAGAAAAAACATTCTCCTGTTTACTAGACAAGTTCTACAATCTGATACAAGATTCCAACAGGTCACAGTAAAAACCAGTGCCGCGCCAGTATGAGTCTGGCATGGGAGCTTCGACCAGCCTCTCACAGCAGAGGAGTTGAACACTGCACACTTGGACATGCAGGACCCCAGATGGAATCCCATTAGAGTACTACCATCAGTTCAGGTATTCCCTGTTGGCACATCCATTCAATATATATATATATATTCAAAAACAAACAATCCAGTGTAGTACGCTCTCAGGAATCAAAAGCTTAGCCAGAAGTATATTGCAACCTTGGTTTATTCACACAACGCGTTTCGGCGACCTGCCTTGATCACGTGTGACAACATAGTGAAAAAAAGTGTGCTTTTTACATACCATAACATGAAAATCGAGGTAGGACTAAGGTCAAATCATCACCAAACAGTCAGACATATTGGAATGGTCATTCTATGTCATTTTTACATGGTAAAATTACAATCATCGTATAGCTAGTACATTTTATGTAGGTAACATAGCACTATTAATCCCGAAGGTGGGAGAAATAAATCATACGACTAGCAATAAACCAATGTGAAGTAAAACATGGTATTAAGACAGAAATAATCGAACCCTAGGACATATTGAGCTGATCATCATATGTCGACTCCGCAGCACTTTATCATCCAATATGTACAACAATTAATATTTGGAGGGTGGCAAAAAATGAGGGAAAATACACAAAAAGCAAGCATAAGTAAATTCCAAAACTTGCACATAGAGCCGCCCGTCTAGTGTAATCATTTACACAGTAATGCCCGGCGATTGTGAATTCAAATCAAGGCCAGGGCTACTGCTGCCACATAAGTCAACATTTACAGCATTCAAGTTAATGCGTTCCATGGATAATAATATACACAGTTACTGTCCAGCGAAATGAATTTTAATCAAAGCCCGGTCTCATACTGCCACATAGAGCAATGTGTCCTGCAATCAAATTATTACATTCCATTGATAAAAGACTCAATGAGTCCTGTCCAGAAGTTATCCATAATCCCATAGGGTATAACAAGTGCCGGTGGATAATCAAACGGAAGGCACCTATGAAGTACTAGCGTTCTTGCCTCTAACTAACGTGGCAAGCATGCTTGGGCCCCAGGTAGTATCCCTGAAGAAGCATTCAGATGTGTGAAAGTAGTGCTTCGTGCAGTATGCAGCGGTATCAAGACCACGTAAAAGTTCATAGGTGTCTTGATCAAAAAGTAATACTGCGCATAGTTCAAATGGGGTTCTTAATGACAAGTGTCCGTTGGACGAGAAAAGTGCCAGTCGCAAGCCACTCTAGGGTAAGGTGCTCGGATCATGATTCATGCGTCCTACAAACGATTAAAAAAGTGAAAAATAGGTGAGTGAACGATACCTGACCGTGAAAAGGTGTCTAAGAGAAGAAGTGCAAACTGGAAGTGTCATTGACAGTAGTGCCCAAATCTTGAGTCCATTCAACCAGGAGACCCTGGCTGTACACCTGTAAACAAATACATAAAAGGATAAAATCATTAAAGTAATTTCCAAGAATAATACTAGCACACTTCAAACATTTCGGCAAAAAACAGGCAAATTATCATATTTGTAGTACAATCTTCTCATTGTTACCCTCTGGAATCCAGGCACATATACTGGAAAAGTTTAGGAGTCAGCCCTCAGGTGTATTTCTAACTCCTCGTCCCAGTTGAGCCCACCTGGGTGTTTGCTTTGGAAGTTAATAATGTGTTTAGACTCTTGTTGTCTGAGGGCTAACAGTCTGTCACCCCCTCGAGGTTTGGCTGAAATCTGTTCAATGAGCATATATTTCAAAAGGTTGGCATTAGAGAAATGTTTCTCATTGAAGTGACGTGCCACCGGGTATTTAGGGTCGTGGTTGGTTATCGCTCTTCGATGTTCCAATATTCTCTTTTTGGCACAACATTTGGTGCTCCCTATATACCATAGGTGACACGGACATTCAATCACATATATGACATACATTGTGCTACAAGTAAGAAATTGGGTTATTTTTCTTGTTACACCGTTATAAGTAACTTCATTTTTGTAGACGCTATTGCTACAGGCTTTACAGTGGCCGCAGGGGTAAAAACCCTGCAGACCATTGACTGTAAGGTCTTGGTAAGCTGTGACATCATTCTTGGAGACCAGATCCCTGATATTGCGATTCCTCTTGTATGTGATGCTGGGTCTGATATTGACATTATTGCCTATGGTATTGTCCTGTCCTGTCGAAGGATATTCCAATGTTTGGCAATAACTCTTTTGACAGAGGCCGACTGAGAGTTGTAGGTCAGTATCAGCCTGGTCGTTTCCTCGGACTCTTCATTTAAAGGATCTGCCTCTATTAAGGTTTCTTTTCTATCAACCTTGTCTGCCCTTTTGATTGCTTGTTTGATAACCCAATTAGGGTATCCTCTTTCCTTGAACCTTTCTGATATTATGTCCCGTTCTTTCTGGAATGCTTCAACAGAATTACAATTTCTCTTGGCTCTCAGTAATTCACCATACGGTATGCTCCATTTGAGCACCTCCGGATGGCTACTGAGGGCGTGCAATATGCTGTTACCAGCTGTCTCTTTGCGAAACAGCGACGTGCAGATAGTGTTGTCCTTGATCTCCAGTCTCACATCGAGGTATTCCACCATGGTATTATTGATGGTACCTGAAAGTTTGATGTGATATCTGTTGGACACATTGCTCTATGTGGCAGTATGAGACCGGGCTTTGATTAAAATTCATTTCGCTGGACAGTAACTGTGTATATTATTATCCATGGAACGCATTAACTTGAATGCTGTAAATGTTGACTTATGTGGCAGCAGTAGCCCTGGCCTTGATTTGAATTCACAATCGCCGGGCATTACTGTGTAAATGATTACACTAGACGGGCGGCTCTATGTGCAAGTTTTGGAATTTACTTATGCTTGCTTTTTGTGTATTTTCCCTCATTTTTTGCCACCCTCCAAATATTAATTGTTGTACATATTGGATGATAAAGTGCCGCGGAGTCGACATATGATGATCAGCTCAATATGTCCTAGGGTTCGATTATTTCTGTCTTAATACCATGTTTTACTTCACATTGGTTTATTGCTAGTCGTATGATTTATTTCTCCCACCTTCGGGATTAATAGTGCTATGTTACCTACATAAAATGTACTAGCTATACGATGATTGTAATTTTACCATGTAAAAATGACATAGAATGACCATTCCAATATGTCTGACTGTTTGGTGATGATTTGACCTTAGTCCTACCTCGATTTTCATGTTATGGTATGTAAAAAGCACACTTTTTTTCACTATGTTGTCACACGTGATCAAGGCAGGTCGCCGAAACGCGTTGTGTGAATAAACCAAGGTTGCAATATACTTCTGGCTAAGCTTTTGATTCCTGAGAGCGTACTACACTGGATTGTTTGTTTTTGAACATTAATTTCCGGCGGCTCCGCCGGAGTGTACGCCACTTGTCTACGGGTCACCACGCTGCAGCAGGAGCGGCTTTGTGATTGGAATATATATATATATATATATATATATATATATATATATATATATATATATATATATATATATATATATATATATATACTCAAGCCCTTACTAAGTGGCATCTGCCTGACAAGCTAGCCATGGCAACCATAGTTGTACTAACCAAGGAGGGGAGGCCGCCTGAAGAGTGTGCATCAAATCACCCAATTTCACTTATTAATGGCAAACTTAACATGTATGCTGAATTGCTGGTGAACAGATTACTCCGAGCTATCCCCAAGTTCGTACATGCTGATCAGTGCAGCTTTATGCCCCAATACAGCACCAAATCTTACATCCGCAGTGTAAAAAAATGATTTTATAAAGCGCAGTAAACCCGAGGGTATCTAAGCATTAAGCCATGTAACAGAGCAAGAGCCCAGAAAGCACAATAATGTACACAAAGTTTAGGATTAGAAAAGTCAGGTTTTCAAGGATTTTTTTAATAGGACAAGAGTGTCAAGTCTAGCAAGGTGTTCCGTAATCTGGTTTCAACCCCGTAAATGTACACACTTCCCCATCTGGCTTTCCGAAAGCAGGGAATGATGACTTTACTACCTGAAGAAGATCTGAGGGACCTGCCTGGAATATGTGAGTTGAAAAGGGCAGGGAGATGTTTAGGCCCTTTGTGATGGAGGGCTAGGAAGACCAGGCAGATAGCCATAAAGATAATGCGCTTCCTAACATATAGCCAGTTTAAATCGAGAATGCCTTCTCTGACAGACGCTCAGTTGGGGTATTAAGAATGAGATGAGCAGCCGCGTTTTGCACCTCTTGCAGTTTATTCAGTTAGGGGGCATTTATGTACAGGTAGAGGGCATTGCAATAGTCAAGCCTGAAGGAAACTAACAACAAGTGAAGCAGTTCAACTGGGGTAAACGGAAAGATCTTCAAAAGCGTCCTGACTATGTGGAAGCAAGTGCTTGTGGTGTGATTGACCTGCGACTCAACATTCAGAGAGGTATTAAATGTGACTCAAATTTCTAGCTGCTTTAGCAAGAGTAGGTAAAGGGCCACATTCCTGAGACCATCAACTGTTGGATCAAATAGATTCTTGTGCACCAAACACCGCAACACCTCAGTTTTCTCCGTATTAAGTTTAAGAACATTTTCTTTCATCAGGTATTATTCCTAGTCATGTAAAGATTAAACTTGTTAGCTACTTAGGACAAGTTGTCAGAGATGGATGCAATAATCTTTGTGTCATCAGCATATGAAAGTGCTCGAAAGCAGGAAGGGGAGACGGCCAACATATAGATTGAAAGAGTGGGGCTCAATGAGGACCCCTGAGCGACTCGGCATGGGAGAGTAAATGCCTTAGCTTTAAAGCCACCACAGCTAACCATTTGCACCCTATTAGTGAGGTAGGAATAGCAGAGATTAAGAGCTTTCCCACTGACTCCTGCCTGGTAAAGATGCAGTACCAGGCTCAAGGTTGAGTTAGCGTCAAATCCTGCTGACAGATCGAGCAGCACCAGGACAGCCGCCCGCCCTGATCCACCTGATGCCTGTTTCTATCAGTGGCGGCAATAAGTGCAGTTTTTGGTGCTATAGCCAGTTCTGAAACCATTCTACGAGGGGTCAAGAATGTCACATGTGTCAATGAGCTTCACTAGTTGCTGATTAAGATATTTCTCCAAGATTTTGGCAGGTGTGGGCAGCAGTGGCGGCAAAAAGTGCCGTTTTTGGTGCTATAGCCAGTTCTGAAACCATTCTACGAGGGGTCAAGATTGTCACATGTGTCAATGAGCTTCACTAGTTGCTGATTAAGGTATTTCTCCAAGATTTTGGCAGGTGTGGGCAGAAGTGAAATAGGGCAAAAGTTTTTCATATCATCAGGGTCAACATTGGGCTTTTGAAGTGGAATCACATTCGCTTCCTTCCAAAGTTGGGGGAAAATCCATTATTTCTAGGGCATAATTGAGTACTTCCTGAAGTGTTTTAGAAATGCAGTCAGGAGCCAGCTGCAACATTTTGGGCTTACAGGGATCCACAGGGGATCCTGACTTAAGGCTTATTAAAAGATCCCTTGTTTTCTGCTCAGAAATAGGAGGAAAGGTAGAGAGCCTAGCTGACTCGGTAGAGATGGCCATTGATTCCATCGAAAAACTGTGTTACATAGAAGAGGGAAATTCAGAGTAGATCTTAAAAAGTTTGTCTCTGAAATAGACCGCCAGTCTATCACAAAATTCTAATTGGAATCAAGGATGGTAGCCCTGGACGACTGTGAGTGAATCGAGAGAGGCGCTAATGGCTCCAGGAGAGCTAGCAGTATCTTCCCGCTCTGTTTGATTCAGTTGCATTATCTACATGCTACCTATTTGATGCTGATGAAGCTCTGGCAGGCCAGAAAGCGACAAACACTTGCCTGTGTGCGATGTGGGGAGGGGAAGCTCTCTTTTTCCACATGGTATGGTCATACCCCGTAATGAAATCATGGAACTCTATTTTTCGAGCCTTAATGCAAGTGTTGGGACATACTGTTGAGAGTTCAGCTCAAATTACGCTCCTTGTTCTACTGGAGGACCTAGGGGAAACCGGGGAGAGTGGGCATTGGTTGAAATGGGGACACCAGTAGTCAAAAGAGACATTGCTCAGAGGTGGAATTCAACAAGGAGATGGACTGGTGCGCCAAAATGTAGTAACCAATATACATGGTAAGGAGCTGTACTCCTAAACATACACAAATTGGGGGCAAATGGTGAGGCTCCTTTGGGCTGGATTGAGGGGGTCTTTGTGATTGTATGTGAAATTGACACAGATGATGTATTTGAGTCCGGATGCTGTACAAGTTGCTGTGTTTGCTGATCATAAAATCAATAAAATCTTAATTATAATGAAAAACAGAGTGAAAATATTCTCAGAGTCTTTTGCAGTCTCTGACGTTTCCAACCCCCAGTAAGGCACACGTTCCAGGAATATTGTATCAGCTCAATGTTTTAGCCATAGGACAGAGAGTGAAGCGAGACAGGCAGATTCGAGAATCAAAATCCAGAAGACAGGTAAACTAAGAGGAAGTACTACAGATGGGGACTGTAAGAATTATAGAAGTGAGTCAACTATTTGAAATGACAATGCAATCCAGATCAAACATCCTCATTTTCAATCCTTTGAAACATGATATCACGCAATGAAATCTTACTCAGTAGATGTCGGTCTTTTTTGATCACTGATATTGTTGCGTGTTTATCTAGGTTCCTGATCGATACTGCAACCTTATGCCCCTATTCGGCTATAAATCCATTTATTCCCTATATTGGCATAACCGTTCAAGTGCGATATTCAGAAAGTCATCTCTGGCCTCACACGAACAGAGCCACATTCCAGAATAGTTCTCTGCCACTTCCTTTGCAACCAATTAGTGCAATGACAGAGCAGAAGTCACTATCTGATATTCCTAGATTAACACTCCTCCTGGGACTTCCTTGTTTGCCGCCACCAGAGCGCCACCAGAGCGCCCCACGCTGAGCGTTCCCTCCCCCTCTGACGGGCAGGTCACGAGGGCGGGGACGGGCGTGTCTTACATCTTGGGCTGCTCTCTGGTTAGCGGGGCAGCTCCTCTGTCCCTCCCCCTCTGGCAATTTCTACCTGCCGGGCGAGTCCCGCCCTAGCTCTCCTGAATCGTCAGACCTCCCGAGGCTTCGCCGGGAGCAACAACGCTGCCGAGGCGCGGCGCAAGTTCATTTTAATCCTTGCTTGGACACTTTTACTCACCTTGCTCCTTGTTTCAGGGGCTGCGCTGAGGACACCGCGCACCCCTTATCCTCCTGGGACTTCCTTGTTTGCCGCCACCAGAGCGCCCCACGCTGAGCGTTCCCTCCCCCTCTGACGGGCAGGTCACGAGGGCGGGGACGGGCGTGTCTTACATCTTGGGCTGCTCTCTGGTTGGCGGGGCAGCTCCTCTGTCCCTCCACCCCCCTGCCACGCCCTACTGTTTCCGGTTTCTTACTTATGGCACTATTATCCCGGCCGCGCAGCGGACGAGCGCAGCGGGCGCGACGAAGGCGCGCCGAAGTTGCGCCTAAGTTAAGCCCGTCTGCGCCCGTCCGCGACGGGCCGGGACCAGGGGCCACACCCCCTGCCTTCTTGTTGTCATATACGCCTGCACAACTCCTCGCCTGCTCCACTGAGATGCCTCTTTCCCATACCCTCATGCAGCATCTTGTTGCATTAGATATCTATGTCCCCCATTCAGACTGTGTTGTGTTTCCACATCCTATTATTCCCTTGCCTACGCCGGACATCGACTCCCCCCCCAATGGACCTTCATCTCCCCCTCACACTGCCTCTGCCTATCTCCTCAATACTCGCTCGGCAGGCAAACACCAACTTGACCTGTTTAACCTTCTAACCACAGACTCCCCAGACTTTCTGTTCCTAACGGAAACATGGTTTTCGGAGGCCTCCCTCCCCGACATTCTTGCCATCCTTCCCCATTCTTATGTCCTCCGGGCCGACCGCCCCGCGGACAAGATCGGGGGGGGGGGTGTTGCCATGATTGTCCGATCCACTATTCAATTCCAGCTTCTCCCCCAAGCACCCATCGCTGGAGTGGACTTCCTGGTCGCTCGCTCCTCCAATCTGTCTGCACCTCTCACTGTTGTCCTTGTCTACCGCCCTCCCCTGAACATGCCCCTGTTTGTGGCCTCCCTGCAGGAACTTCTCACCACGCTGGTGGTTAATAACTCCTCTGTTCTTCTGCTTGGGGACTTTAACTACTGGCCTGGCGACCCCAGAGAGGACTCAGCATCCAAGGACTTCACGGCCACTCTCCTCTGTCTCAACCTTAAGTCCCATGTTTTGGTCCCTACCCACAATCTTGGACACATCCTGGACCAAGTCTGGTCATCCCAGGACATAGTTTCCCCCCCCAGCATCCTCCCATGTACATGGTCTGATCACTCTCTCATTTCCTTCTCTATTACCACTGGCTCCCCCCACAAGCCCCTTCGTCCCAAGAATGTCTTCTCCCGTAGCTGGAATCGTGTTGACTTGGCCTCCCTCTCTCACTCCCTTGCCTCTTCTTCCCCAGACCTCACTGGTTTTTCCCTTGACTCACAGGCCGCTGCAGTTGGTGACTGGCTCTCTTCTGCATGTGATTTAGTAGCCCCCCTCAAGTTAGTCAAGTCCATTCGCCCTCACGAGGCTCACCGCTGGTTTAGCCCGGAGCTCAAGACTCTCAAATTGGAGCTTAGACGCTCAGAGCGCCTTTGGCGTCGTAGCTACTGCCCTGACCACAAGGCCAAATATAAATTTCTTCTTAAGGAGTACAAGAAGGCCATCTTGGCCACTAAGACCAAGTACTTCTCCGAACAAGTGGCGCTCTCGGCTAATAAATCTAAAGAAATCTTTTCTTTGGTCAACAACTTGGCCACCTCTGATCGTGCTTGCCCTCACTTCACTCCCTCCCAGGCCCTTTGCTCTTCTCTTAACAACTTCTTTATCGAGAAGATTGTTAAAATTAAATCTAACATCTTGGTCACTCCTTTTACTCCTCTTCACTCTGTCCCCTCTGCGCCTAAATCCTTCTTTTCTTCTTTCCCCCCCTCTCCTTGGAATCTTTTCTAGCTCTGCTCACTAAAATCAAGTCCGGCTCCCCTACTGACTGTGCCCCTGCCCGCTTTCTTAAAACCCTTTTTTCTTCCTGTCCTGATACCCCTCTCTCCCTTCTTAATGCCTCTCTTTCCACTGGATTGGTCCCTTCTTCATTTAAATCTGCTATTGTTTCTCCCATTCTTAAAAAACCTGGTCTCGATTCTTCCCTTCCCTCTAACTTTAGACCTATCTCTCTTCTTCCCTATCTTGCTAAAATTCTTGAATCTTACGTTACTTCCTGTCTCTCTGCTTATGTTGAACAGAACCAGCTCCTGGCTTCTCACCAAGCCGGTTTCCGTTCGGGTCATTCGACCGAAACCGTGGTGTTAGCCGTCCTTGACGAGCTTAAAGCCAAGGCCGACGTCAACTCTCCCCAAGCTTTGATCCTCCTCGACTTGTCCGCTGCGTTTGACACGGTCGACCATAACATTCTTTTGGACCGTGTCAGCGCAGCGGGCATACGAGGCTCTGTCCTCTCCTGGATCACCTCCTTTTTGACAAGTCGTTCTCAAGCCGTTCACCTTCCCGGTTTTTCTGCTTCCCCCCTCCCGGTGCCCTGTGGGGTCCCCCAAGGTTCCTCCCTTTCTCCCCTTCTCTTCAATCTCTACATTCACCCTCTTATCTCTTCCCTTCTTGAGCTGGGGGTCTCTGTGTATAACTACGCTGACGACCTCCAGCTCGTCTTTGATCTTTCCTCTTCTTCTCACTCTCTATCCTTTTTTCACTCCACCATGGTCTTTATTTCTGGGTGGATGAGCGCCAACCACCTCAAGCTCAATCCAGATAAGACTGAGCTTGTCCTGATTGGCGGCTCATCCAGCCCCTGGTCCCCTGCTTTCTGGCCTCCCATTCTTGGCCCTCCTCCCACCCCCGTTCCCTCCGTTAAAACTCTGGGCATCAAGGTCAGACAGGACCTGTCCATGCACGGCCAGGTCAGTGCCGTGGTGTCCTCCTGTTTTCTTTCCCTCCGGATGATCCGGAAAATCTCTCGTTTCTTTTCTCCTGACTCCCTAAAAATCATTATTTCTGCCCTTATCACCTCCCGCCTTGATTATGGCAATAGCCTGTTCGCTGGCATTCCTGCCTATGAAACCCGCCGCTTACAGGCTATCCAGAATCAGGCTGCCCGTCTCATCTTTCACTTGCCCAAAACCCATCACATCACTCCCGTCCTCAAATCCCTTCACTGGTTGCCCATTTTGCAGAGGTCCCTGTTCAAATTAGGGTGCCTTGTTTATCGGGCCCTTGATCACTCTGCACCGGCTTTCATCAATTCTTTGATTTCCCCTCACACCCCTGCCCGCACTCTCCGTTCATCATCTTCTGCCCTCCTCACTGTTCCCCGCTTTCACAAATCTCGCACTGGTGGAACCCGTTTTTCTGTTCTTGCTCCCCGGTTCTGGAACTCCCTTCCTCTTTCTATGCGTTCGATCCCTATCTTTTCACACTTCCGTAAAGCGCTAAAAACTTTCCTGTTTGCCCTGGCCTACCCCCGCTAAACCTCCTGGCCTGTCTGTTCGGTTCTCTAGAGCTCCCAGCGCCAGGAAGCCGTTTTGGCCATCGCGCGCTCTACAAATAATTTAAAACAAAACAAAAAACAGAGTTCTTCAACACTTCCTAGTGACATCTTTAATTGTCGTCTTATGTCCAGCAAACTTGCGTCAAACCAGGCACCTGTCAGGTATAAATACTACCAACGTTGCCTTAAGCAATAGCCTGTTGCTGCAGCTGGTGTCCCATTGCTGTTGTATGCTGTATGCAGTACGCTGATGCTGCTGCTGCCCCGCACCTGTTGGTGAAGCTACTGATACCATTATCGCTGCTAAAGCGCGAACGATGGTGTGGTGAGCTTAGGAGCTGAACAGCCGTCCCTCTGCGAAGAGCCCAGCAGATGCCAAGCTGCCCGCGGACGCTGTCCCCCCTCCTCCTCCTCGACGCGCTGAAGAGAGACGCTGCCTTTCTCCTGCAGAGAAATCCAGCTCCAGCGTTTCTAGTCTGCCCTCGCGGGTGACTGGGATACCGAGTGCCTCCTGAAGGAGATACCAGACCTCCATCATTCTATTCAGAGGTATGGTTTTGACTAAACCCTTAGATGAGAATTCTTGAAGCAAACCTTGGCAAAACCAACGTAACTTAAAGCTACTTACTTACTCCCCTCTCACGTATTAGGCTTAGGTCAGGTACACTGAGGTAGGCGTAGTTAGAAGCACCAGTTGAGTATTTTAGCCTAATGTATATATGAATGTATATATGTTTTATTACTTTTAAATCATTGTATGGCTAAGAAACCATATCAATGCTTTTACAGTATTATTTCACAATACTTATCTTACTGTACGTACTTTTTATCATAACAAGTCTTGCAATTGTGGCAATACATTTCTCTTGTACGAGAAGAAAGACTGTTCAATAAATGTTAACCCTTTATTGACAAACGCCCGTCTCTCTATTCTCTACATATCGTGAAAGTAAACTGCACTAACCTGACTGAGTAAAATAACTGTCTATTGTTTCACACGACCCTAGAGATTGACTCTTGATCTGAGGAGCAAAGTTGTCATGTTGCACGGTTGTTGGAAAACTGAATCTCTTCTTGTCTGTGCCAGGGAAGCTGATCACTTCCTATGCAGAGAAGAAAGTTTCCAGTGACCTCTGAGCTAGTTGGTAACAAACCCAATTAAGTTTAGCATAGTCAGTAGAGGCCTGGAAGATCCGCACTTCAATGCAATTTCAGCGCCGAGACGCCTAAGGGTAATTGTACGCGCTCTATAAATGGCATTAAATAAATAAATACGTCGATACTACTGTTTATGTTATTCCAATGCGCAGGGCCTAGTGGGAAACTAGGAACTACACTACATGGCGCCCAACCGTTTGGTAAGGCGATAAACTAACGCAAGACGTTAGAGTAACTCAGTCGTGCATATTTCACAGACCCCTTTCTCCCGTAAATACTCCAATAGACGTCTGGAGTGGGTGAAAGGTTAAAATCCGCCCGAACTCAGTAAGAAGAGATTCCTATGTAAAGCTCTGGTTTATTCAACGTTGAAGGATACAGTGTTCCAAAATATTGTGCACCTAATCTTTGTCTCCTTGGAGACCAACTCTGCAAAACCTGCATTTATACAATGCCAGGAGAAAACGGAACCACTGGGACCGCAGCAGATGCGACTCAGCAGGGTCCCGAACACACAGACCCGGATGCAATTATCATCCCGGTCCACTTAAGAAAATCTATAACTTTTAAACTTATAGAGAACGGACTGACACCACAAGGTGGTACAGTAATTTTCGTGATAGAGGCTCACGAATATCGGCAGACAGAGGTATTCTATTCATGGATAAACTTTCCAGCGGCAAACGCTACAACAAAAGAGTTTCACTATTACAAAATAGAGGAACCTCCGGAAGAGTACGCTCCTTTCGAGGAGATTGAAATTCCACTTAAATTTCAAGAGCACCTGCTCTGGTTTAATGGCTCCTAAAAACATAATGGTCACATTACCAGGCTCGGTCCACTAGGTAGACCAGGAGCAACGTGGCCGGTTCTAGCCGGCTACACACCACATCCGGACATTGTAAAAATGTCTAAAGAAGAGCTGTTAGTACAGCTAAAAACATTAATTAAAATACATAGGCAATTAGTCCAATATGTAATGCGGACTGCAACAGTCCAGCCAGCTGTTAATATACCACAGCTGACCCCTCATCAGGGGAACACTAATAAAATCACACCACAGAACATACAGTCATGTCTTGGTAAAACACCCGTAAAACGGGAAAAATTCCTTTCTGGTTAGCACAGAAAATCACTCAAATAGAGGCAGTATTTCCTGATACTACCCCTATTGAGAAACACAGAATCTTGACAATCTGCCTTCCTATGGGAATCACACCACACGTGAAGGACTGCGACACTTGGGGTACAGTCTTTACTTCCATTTACACAAAAACACACGGTGTCCCGTCTATGGCGGTAATACCAGAAGTGCTAAAACAGATTCAAAATGAATACGGTCCAGAGCCCGCTTTAAATCTCGGTATGAAATTACTGACAGACTTCAAGCAGGTCTCGGCTATATTATTAGCCAACATAAAAGGAGAAGCAGCATCTGTGGCGATTCGCCAGAAGTTGAAGGAAACCGATATAAAAGATCCTGTTGAGCTTGCAAAAATCATAGAAAAATGCTAAGAAGAATTAGGTAGAGACAGCTTGGGTGGGAAACCAGTAAAGCCCCAACTGCTCGAAAATCCTGAAAAATTATTTATTGAAAATAATTCAAACACTCCTAAAAAGAGCTGGGATGGAAATAAACAATCCACTTCCAAGGAAAAAGTTATCCAGTCCAGAGGGAGGTCTCCTCGACGGAGGGAAAGAACTCCGACTCGAGAACGCCAGTCTCCCCAGAGGGAGACCTCTGCGAAAAGATATAACCTTAGAAATAGGGATAATCTGAAAAAACCTGATAGATATCAAAGTATTGATACACGTCCCTCTCGATCTTTTCCACAGAAATCGGAAAGAAGAGGACGGTCAGACCCAGGAGAGCACACCAAGTCCAAAGACAAGGAACCTGCTCAGAGTAAAAAATCTCAATTTTCAAAAAAGAAGGTAGCCAGTATTAGAGTAATCAACCATGCCGAGAATACTGAGGACACAGTTGAAAAACGGGGAGTGGGCATTGACAATTTTGGACAGTGCAGCAGAAATCAGTATAGCGCGCAAGATCTTGATGAGTCATCTGGAGACAGTGGACACGAATGAATACATTCAGGATGAAACTGCCGACACCAGACTTAGCGAGCCCCATAAAATATACGAAATAACATTGCGTATAGAGGGTGATAAGACTAGGAAAATAAGAGGTCTATTTTGGGATAAGCTCTCAAAAGGCTATGATATTCTGTTAGCTGAAAAAGATTGGCCCCCGGAGTTTGTCAGGGAGTGCCCTCGTGGCGAAGAAATGATTATGCCTGCCTTCTCGAATCACATTCCGATTCACAAAAAATATACTTATGCAAGGAAATGGGCAGTAGCCCAGGCACCTGCATTATATAAAAATCATGTAGGATGGGATGAGGACTCAACTCCTCACAAAATCCAATTAAAAAGTGAACCAACTGCCCAACGGCAGTATCCCATTAAATAAGAAGATAAAAAACAAGTCAGGGAGATCTTAGATCAACTTGAGTACCAGGGGGTGATTGAAACATGCACCTCTCAAATGAACAATCCTTTGTTTCCTGTCTCCAAGCCAGACAATTCATATCGTCTAGTTTTGGACTACAGACATCTTAATACATGTTGCAAAACTTTTGCAGTACTAAACTCGCATAGTGCAGCCCTAATGAATAACATAGTTAGGAAAAAATATAAAACGACATTAGACATATCTAATGGTTTCTTTTGTCAAAACATTGCACCGGAAAGCAGATATTTGACCGCTTTCTCTGCATTTGGGTCGCAGAAAAAATTCTGTCGACTCCCACAGGGGTTCAAGAACAGCCCAGGACTATTCTCAGCTAGGGTAACAGAGTTACTACAAATATATGATGATGAGGCATTATCTTACGTAGATGATATCTATCTCACAGACGACGACTTGGATACTCACTTGAAAAGAGTGAACACCTTTATACTTGGGTTCGCAGCAGAGGGTTACAAATTCAACTTTAAAAAGTCCCGAATTGCCCATCTGACAGTATTATTTATAGGGTACGAATTATCAAGTGAAGGGAAAAGCCTAGCGGACAACTTCTTAGAGAAGTGCGCTGTACTCCAAGCTCCAAAAACGCTGAAGAATTTACAATCCATTCTAGGTTTTCTGAATTTCGGAAGAACTTACATTCTAAATTACGCAGAGAGAGTTAAACCTCTCTACGAACTAATAAAACCAGATTTTAAACAAATCAATTGGACTCAAAAACACACAGAAATTTTGAGATCGCTGCAAACAGACATGTTAGCAAAAACAAAATTAGAGACACGTGACAACACACGTGATCTTGTAATCCGAGTCATCCCAGGAAGATGCGGATTCACATACCTGACCTCTAATGAGGGAGAAAAGGTACCAATTTCAATTAAATCTCACTTGTACACACAAGCAGAAGAAACATTCAGTCACACAGAAAGAACTGTGAAAGCAGTGCAAATCGCATTAGCAAATGAAAGAGAACTAGCACACGGCAAACGGATTAATATCCTTACAGCGGAATCCGCCTTCGAAGCGCTATTCAGCCCAGTAAACCTGCCTACAGTGTCACTGGATCCGAAATGGATACAGTGTGTAGATTCTCTAGGAGCGGAAGACGTGAAATACTATTTCGCCCCGCAATTCAAAGAACTGAATGATTTAGAATATGAAGAAGAATATCCTCTGCCTATACAGATAGATTTGTACAGCATTTCAACGTAGAGAGCAAATCCTACGATGCAGCATGTGCGATTATTAAAGGTCGTTGGCTGTGCGGTAAATTCAGACCGAAAGTAACAAAAACTGAATCTGTAAGAAACTGTTCGGTTCAAAGAACTGAAATCAGATGTTTAAAGATGGCGCTCGAAAATGCAGAACGTGAATTCCCGACACTTATCGTGTGCGATTCTCATTTTTGCGTCAACTCTTACAACAATAAACTGCACAGGTGGATTGAAAACGACTACAAAGATGACACAGGTGCCACAATAAAGCATAAATTGCTCTGGAAACAGGTAGCTCTTTTATACAAAGAACTACAAAAGACTCACTTGATACACACACTGAGTCATCAACGTGATGGCGTTCACGTTGCAGGGAATTCATTGGCTGATGAAGCCGCGAAAGCAGCTGTGCAAACGGCTTCCGTAGCTGCGATTACTCGGTCACAAACAAAAATAGACAGCGATATTCTACAAGCTGTCAGTGCGTCAGTAAAGAATGATAAGAAAACACTCCTAAAAGGTTTTCCTGAAAAGTACTTGTACTTAACAGATACGAATAATGTTCCTTTTGCTCGAATCCCTGGAGTGGGGGATAGAGTAATTCCAAACAGGGAACACAGGTTAGGACTAATCAAAGCGGCACACGAAGGGCTTGCTTCTGCACACGCTGGCGTTTCCGCAACAATATCACTATTAAAACAGAGATATTGGTGGCCTCGCTTGAGAATACAAACTAAACAGTATGTATTAGAATGCGACATATGCCAAAGGATAAAAGTATCAACAGTAAAACGACCAGCGCAGACACCCCTTCTTATCTCGGATAAACCATTTGCATGTGTTTACCTGGACCACTGTGGTCCCCTACAAAGGGACGGCAACTATAGATATATCATGGTAGCAGTGGATTTCTGTACGAGGTTCATATGGATGTGGCCCCAGCGCTCGGCTGACGCTAGAACGGTTATAAAAGATTTGCGAGTCTTTATCGGTACATACGCAATTACCACGTTCCATTCTGACCAGGGTCCTGCTTTTAGCTCTCGAGCTTATAAGGAGGCCATGGCCAGCATGGGAATTGGGTTGCGGTATTCTTGTCTGTCGCACCCCGAAGGGAATAGTGTGGTTGAAAGAAAAAACCGGGACATAAAGCGATCTATAACAGCGAAGGTATTAGGTTCAGGCGCTGGGTGGGTCAAACATTTTATAAGTGTCCAGACTAGTCTTACTAACTTGCCAAGAAATTCTCTAAAAGGTTTCAGCCCATACGAACTATTGTTCGGAATTAGAATGAACATTCAGGACCTCGATAGTCAGATGTCAGTGGTACAAGATAAAACAACAGACTTTGACATCAAAGATCGTTTGGCTGTTTTACAGGAACTGAATGAAACAAGAAAATCCTTAAGCAACATAAAGTTAAAGCAACAGCCAGATACCACTGACGAGGCACCACAAGCAACAGTCCCAGCAAGGCCTGTCTGGATTCCAAAGATTGGGGATCTAGTCAGAGAAAGATCGCGGTGAAGAAGGATTTTGGGCCTTCTTACAGAAAAGCAGTACCTGTCTTGGCAGTCACCGGAACAAGATCAGTTGTACTACCGCCCCTTGCTGGTAAAAAGGAGAACAGAGTTGTGTCTATCGACCTGGTAAAACCACAAGCATGTGGCCTATAATCAACAGTAGACCCAGTGGACTCCCAAGAAACAACAGAATACCCAAACTTGCAACAATCCAAGAGGTTCAAACTGAAAGACTAATCACATTCGATCAGCCTGCAGTGAACGGTGAAGGACTATACAATAATGCCATGGAACTCGTGCCTCTTGAAACACAGATTGAAAAAGTTCGTCAAGAAACAACACCAGTCTACACTAATGTGGCATCAGAAAGTGCTACTGAGAGACAGATTGAAACTACAATCCCATCAATTGACAGAACTGCCTCTGGTTATTTTATCAACTTCGACAACTTCTCTGAAGATCAAAACGACCCCGAAGTGATGCCAGAAACAAAAAAGACTTTTAAAGAAAAAGCAACGGAACTCTTTCATCAACTGAAGGAAATCTACCTTATTTCCCCTTGGTTAGAGTTCTGGTTCGGTCTAGGTGTATTTTTCCTCCTACTTTGGCTCATCATGGTACTGTGTTTGGGAAAATTCATTGAGGGAAAATATAGTACAATGGACACAGCAAGTCAGAACATCAACCTAGTCCTGAAACCACACAGATCATCCCACGTGAAGAAAAGAGAACTGTCTACAGTAAATGTCACAGCAATTCCAATACCTGGTGGGGTAGTATGGGAGAAAACAGACTATGAGATATATGGTCCGGTCGAAATCCTGAAGTATCCTCATCAACTGAAGGTTTCCTTAAGTGACTTTGTAAAACCTAGTACATTCTCTGATGATTGGGACTTTAACAGTATTAATGACATGATGTCTGATTTAGTAATGTCAGCTAGATTCACAGATCATGATTATTTACAAGGTTCGTCTAGTTATGAGCAGCTATTCTGCTACACACATTATGGTGATCATTACTTGCATAGATCTGCACAGCCTAGAAATGTTTTTAAGTATAATCAATGGGAACATTGTGCTACACCACCTAAAAGCAGTTCTAAAGCATTTTTTGAGAAATTCAAATACTTCTCAGGGTTTAACACCAGTGATGCAGAAACGTTTTATTACAAACTGTTAGATAAAACAGGAATGAAAACAATGCTGACAAACACTAAATTAATATATTCAGAAGCATTTTATGAAAAAATGATGACATTTGGTTTTGATTATTGGAAAAATAACATTGAAACGAAAACAATTTGGGGTACAAAAGATTGGCAGGTACAAGGCCTTGAAGCACTATTTAGAACCTGCATGATACCAGAACAAATGATGTTTTTAAATGACACAATACACCAAACATCCTGTCTTGGCCTAGCTAAGATCAAAGACCTTAAAACACCGTCTATTCCAAAGCCAATACCTGAAAATATAACTGCAGATATTGAGTTAGACGTATCACAAATTTTACATTTTAACAGAACACATCCTGATTGGAAAAAGTGGTTAATCTGGCCTACTGACACAAACATCTGTCAAGATAGATTCCTGAATAAAACACAGGGGTTAAAAATGACAAGACTAGACCCGAGATATTCCCAGAGACAACATCCAGGGATAATAACAACATACAGTGTAGGGAAACTCTGCCTTGAATGGCTAACATCATCCACACTGGCTGAAATTAAGCAACACTTTTCTTTACTAAAAGATGGTGCTGATTTGCGCAATTTCATTCTTGGACCACGCAAACAGCGTCAAAAGCGTTTCATAGCGACCAGTATCTATGCTGCGTACAACGAGGCTTGGAAAGTCAAACAAATTGAAACAGCAGAAAAAATACGAGAAATTGATCGTATTAATTTGGAAAAATCACTTTCTGTAGTGGACAATGGGTTAATGACTCTGTCTTCCAGAATATATTCGTTGGACAATATTGTATCCTCTGCCTTTGATGTGATAGATAGAGACTTGCTAATGTTACAACATGGCCAATCTCAATTACGTTCTATTATACAATTAGGCTGGACGCTGCAAAATCTTCGTTCAGGCTATGTGCCTTGGCGTTTAATCAACACAACGTCATTATTTTCCATTTTTAACCTTACTGATAAACAGATCAGTTTGGCACAGAAAGGAGCAGACTATACAATCCTGAGCATCGAAAAACTTGAGAGATTACCATTGACAATGTCAGAGAGTCCTGTCATTGAATGGATAATACACGGAATTATCACAATTCCGATAACAACTTTCCGATTTAAAAATTGCCTTGAATACATACCTACTGGCCAGTATGAACAATTGGGTAAAGGATATGTAAAATCAGAATGGAAATTACCATACACACATTCTTGCTATAGTGACAGCGACAAAAATGTATTTCTTAGTGGTGACAACTGTAAACATTCACTGAGCGGTACACTTTTGTGTCAGGGTATTAATTTACACGGAGCATGTGATGGAAATTCTAACAACCTTTCATGCCACCAGCTAGTCACACCTGCAACTCAGATAGAGCCCTTCTTTATGCAACTCGCAAACGGGAGTTACATTCTTAGAACGGATCACAGATGTTGTGGCCTTGTGCCAGGGAAAAGTTATCTAGTAAGCGTAACATCCATGGTCAAATGCTGTATGCAAGCATTGTTCCCGAGTGGGCCTGCAGACACAGTGACTCCCATCTGGCCTCGTCTGAATCTCTATTCTATACGAATTGATACTTTAAGCAAAATGAAGTCTGTGCTTTTGCAGACAACAGTGCCCATAACGTCATCAAAAGAGACGTATGATCTTCTGGTTGCATGGACAGCCACTGAAGTTCATGAACTTTTATCAACAAATTGCTCTGTGCATTTCGTAGAAATGCTTAGCCAACTCCTTAACATGTCTAGTGCCACAAGCATCCCAGGCATATTTAAGACGATTTTTACGGGACTGCTAACACCTTTTCAAGCAATTTTGGGAATCGTTCCTAATTTTGTTCACTCTGTTTTTGGCGGCATACCACTATTTTTGGGACTAGTTGCAGGGATTTTATTTTTGACCGTCCTGCTTCGTTATGGCAAGCCTCGGCTCAGACATAGCTCCCATGGGAATGGAAGAGACAATCCTAGCAATGCGCTACCGGGACAGGATAACTAACGTCCTTGGATTGGCCAGGCTGAGAGATCTAAACATGACCTGGTTCCTTTCATTCAGACCTATATGGCAGAACTGTATCTTACCGGTACTTCGATGTATGCTATGCGGAGATGAGTGCGTGTTGGACATCTGTCTTTCACTTCCATCAGCAGTACCAATGGACGTCGATACTTTGCTCAGTCCGATAACGGCTCACGCATTGTGTTGTCCCCAGCGGCTACCAATCCTGATGACGGCATTCGTTGAGACTCCTGTACTACGACTAGGTGGTAACAGTGGAGCGAGTGACAAAAGCAACATCACCCAGGTACGACCTTCTGTGAGCATTGCTGATCCCGACTATGATGACAGCAATCATTCTCACACCTGCCAAGTTACAGCACTATCGAATTTGGTTGAACTGTCACCTGATTTTGTAGACCAATTCTTTGAGAGCCTGTCTGATACGATGTTCTCACCCGTACAGAAATAATAACTTTGGAGAAAGATTCTGACACACAGCGTTCCCATGAACTCTGAATTCGGCCTTCAGTTTTGATCAACAAAAACTGCTAACAGCGTTGGAACTCTATTTCCCCGTTCGAGCATTAATTCTTTTGAATTGGACATTTTTTAATATTGACCTTTTTTGGCACGAACAATTCTTTGCTTAACGTAAAAAATATTCTTAGAGAACAGAAGCTTCAAACTTCTATTTCTACACACATCTAGAGACATAATAACTTACATCAGCCTCTCTCACATTTATTGCAATGCATTTATATGTGATGATTTATCTCGCCCTTCTTCTGTTTCAGAGATATTTCATGTGTAATTCTTTTTGCATAATCGTTCATTGATTTCATATGCAATAATTTTTGAATGATTTCTATGCTTCACAAAACGTACAGTACCTAAATTTCACGTATTACATTATACGCCTATTTCAAATGCATTTATGTATTTTGGGGTGGGCAATGTTACACATGCATCCTATTGCTCTAGTTTTAGTAATTTGATGGACATGAAAACGTGGAGTGGGTGTTGCGTGTTTATCTAGGTTCCTGATCGATACTGCGACCTTATGCCCCTATTCGGCTATAAATCCATTTATTCCCTATATTGGCATAACCGTTCAAGTGCGATATTCAGAAAGTCATCTCTGGCCTCACATGAACAGAGCCACATTCCAGAATAGTTCTCTGCCACTTCCTTTGCAACCAATTAGTGCAATGACAGAGCAGAAGTCACTATCTGATATTCCTAGATTAACACTCCGAGTTCTTCAACAAGATAAAAACTCAGCAAACCTGGAAATCCCCGCTTGCTGTGTTTTGATTAGTAATGGAACTCTAATGAGCAACTGATAGCTATCACTTCCTAGTGAAATCTTTAATTGACGTCTTATGTCCAGCAAACTTGCGTCAAACCAGGCACCTGTCAGGTATAAATACTACCAACGTTGCCTTAAGCAATAGCCTGTTGCTGCAGCTGGTGTCCCATTGCTGTTGTATGCTGTATGCAGTACGCTGATGCTGCTGCTGCCCCGCTGCTGTTGGTGAAGCTACTGATACCATTATCGCTGCTAAAGCGCGAACGATGGTGTGGTGAGCTTAGGAGCTGAACAGCCGTCCCTCTGCGAAGAGCCCAGCAGATGCCAAGCTGCTCGCGGACGCTGTCCCCCCTCCTCCTCCTCCTCGACGCGCTGAAGAGAGACGCTGCCTTTCTCCTGCAGAGAAATCCAGCTCCAGCGTTTCTAGTCTGCCCTCGCGGGTGACTGGGATACAGAGTGCCTCCTGAAGGAGATACCAGACCTCCATCATTCTATTCAGAGGTATGGTGTTGACTAAACCCTTAGATGAGAATTCTTGAAGCAAACCTTGGCAAAACCCACTTAACTTAAAGCTACTTACTTACTCCCCTCCCACGTATTAGGCTTAGGTCAGGTACACTGGGGTAGGCGTAGTTAGAAGCACCAGTTGAGTATTTTAGCCTAATGTATATATGAATGTATATATGTTTTATTACTTTTAAATCATTGTATGGCTAAGAAACCATATCAGTGCTTTTACAGTATTATTTCACAAAACTTATCTTACTGTACGTACTTTTTATCATAACAAGTCTTGCAATTGTGGCAATACATTTCTCTTGTACGAGAAGAAAGACTGTTCAAAAAATGTTAACCCTTTATTGACAAACGCCCATCTCTCTATTCTCTACATATCGTGAAAGTAAACTGCACTAATCTGACTGAGTAAAATAACTGTCTATTGTTTCACACGACCCTAGAGATTGACTCTTGATCTGAGGAGCAAAGTTGTCATGTTGCACGGTTGTTGGAAAACTGAATCCCCTCTTGTCTGTGCCAGGGAAGCTGATCACTTCCTATGCAGAGAAGAAAGTTTCCAGTGACCTCTGAGCTAGTTGGTAACAAACCCAATTAAGTTTAGCATAGTCAGTAGAGGCCTGGAAGATCCGCACTTCTACGTCGATACTACTGTTTATGTTATTCCAATGCGCAGGGCCTAGTGGGAAACTAGGAACTACACTACAATATTACACATTTTTTCAAGCTTACGACCAAAGCACTACAATTTCCTTGTAACCTAAGACTGGAATTCTATTTTTCTTGTTGTGAGTACGCACTGCAGAGTGACATTACCAACATGAGACCCAGGACTTTGTCCACCACCACCACCTAATGTAGGGAGGCTATCAGAAGTACTTTCGTAAATCTGAAATTCACCGATTTATTCATCCTTACGAATACTTTTGCCTTCACCCCATTTTATATTCGTCTCCAGGAACAACAAGCCCTCTACAGCCTTACAGGAAATAACAACATAATAATTAAGCCTACCTACTAAGGCGGAAGTATTGCTATCTAACACATGTGTAACTTTAAAAAGGAAGTTTACAGACAACTAACGGAGATCCGGACAGTGATTTCAGAGTTCACAAAGAAGGGGATAGAGGATTGGTTTCTGGCCATAACGAGATTAGTTTCTCTAATAAAAAGGCTTTAGGACACTGGTCCTCTACACATTACACTAAGTCCATAAAGATATTGATAACAGGCAGACCAAAACTGTCCAGGTGTGGTTCAGTGTTAGAACTCTTTATCAAATATATAGATTTCTTTACTGGAGACTTTGGGCCAGATGTAGGTAATTCTGAAATACCGAGTCCTTAATAGCGAATGTTACCAATTCGCTATTAAGAACTCGGTATTTTCGATGTATGTAAAAAATCGGAAAAAATTACTGATTCGGTTAATAATTGGTAACAATTTGCGAATCGGAATGAATCAGTAAAAAATAATTACAGATTCCCCATTACCGATTCGGTATCATCGATTCCTTAATATCGATTCGGTAATTAGCGAATTGGTATTTCAAAAAATCGGTAATTGTCGAATCAGCCAATCCTGTGCTTCCTCTTTACCTCACAACCAGGAAGTGGCCACACCCATGCAGCTGCACTGATCCTGAAGCTGTTTGAGAGGCAGGAAGCACAGCAAACAAGCCAGGAGCAACTCCTACAAGTTTTTGCTGAGAACACAGAGCAAATATGGACAACCAGGAGAGGGAAAAGGAGGCAGCTGAACGCAAGAGGAAACATAAATTCAGTGAGAGGGAGCTGGAGGTCCTTATTGAGGAGGTAACAAAGGACCATAATAAACTTTTTGGGAAACATTCTCTGCACATGCCTGAATCCCAGAAGAGGCAGGTCTGGCTGGTTATCCAGGAAAAGATCAACGCCATTGGAGTAACCCAGCGCTCCATTGGGGAACTCGAAAAACGCTGGTATGACCTCAGGAAGCGTGCAAAGGAGAGGCTGGCAGAGAGAAAGAAGCAAGCCAACCTGAGAGGTGGAGGGAGAAACACAGCACCTGCACCAGCTGCCCTGGATCACCTGGTGGAGTTCACCCTCCAGCCGGAGAGTGTGAGTGGGATTGGGGATGCAGACAGCTCAGCCAGAGCTGGCAACAAACAATGTAATAAGCATGCACTGCATGCTGTGCCCCCCACTCCCTAACCCCAATCCCCAATGAGGCATTGTGAATCCCACTCCAGTACATGTTTTACTAAAAAACAGCAATGCATTATGGGAGATGTAGTCAAAAGTAACACATGTCAGAGCAGTAAGTCCACTGAACCCAAAGGCATGTAACACACATCGGCAATTAGCAAGCAGAGGACAGTCAATTTGATTGGCAGGCATGACATTTATTATTTCACAAATTCGGCCAGATCAGTGAGCAAATTTACCTTCTGTCTCTACAGGCGATCCATCGCGCAGGGCTGCAGAGGGGGCAGGAAAGGCAACCAGGAAAGAGAGGACACAGGAGAAGGAGGTCCTGTTGCCTGCAGAGCACCATCATCACCATCCCCCCCACCACCATCACCACCGCCACCAGCGTGGGAGGCCAACAGTACACTGTGGCAGAGGATGCCAACGGTGCAGGCACACAGTCCCCTACCGAGCGTGTCCACACAGGTGTCAGACGCCGCAGGGCAAGGGCAGCCAGTCCATCTTCACAGGGCGAGGGACAGAGTGTATTTGCCGGTCTTGAGGGGAACATGCTCAAGGTGCAGCGTCTGCAAGGCAAAGCGATAAGGTCAGTCCAGCGGCAGATGATACAAATGAATGGGCACATGCTGTGAATCGAGAAGGGCATCAGTAGCAAGAACAATACTGTGGCTGGGGGCATGAGGGACATGTCCTAGGCAGTGAAGATGCTGTGCAGCAAATTGGATGAGGACCGTTTGGCAAGGCACAGGGAGAGGCAGAAACTGGACAACTACACTAAGGCGGTGAACCGCCTCTCCACTGCCACCTCTCTGCTCTGCAGGCGCTCAGTGACCATGCAAGAGGAGATGGCCCACTGCAGCCGTGACGTGGCAAAGGGGCTGGCCACAGTGACCAGTGCACTGGAAGTGCTACAGACACACCAGGTAGCCACTACAGGTGCAGGTGATGGGAGGGATAGTGACGAGGCAACTAGTCGCAGTAGCATCACACCCACTATAACAGAGTCCAGGAGGCGCAGCGAACGGCACAGCGCTGCCACAGGACAGACTGCCAAGGGAACACAGCAGTGCTGCGCGTGGGTGCAGGAAGTAATGACAGCCATCACATGGTATACCGGAATGAGTGATGTAAACCATTACACTTTTGTAATTTGCATTCCATTTTGGCCTGGCATGTTTAGCCCTTCATCTTGTGGTGGTGTGCTATGCTAATTAAACACTGTAACTCACTTACAGTAACTGGCTTTGTTTACTTACTTACTCAGAAATAGTTGCGTGTGATCTCAGCCCGTCTGTGTCTCTCATCTGGTGCTGCTGCCACACCTGCTGCGCTGTGCTCAGACAGTGGGAAAACCTCACCCTCGTCCTCAGAATCTGTTAGTTCCACTGCTGTTCCTTTCTTTGTGGAAAGGTTATGCAGCATGGCACATGTTGCTATTATCTTACAGCAGATGATGGGGCGGTACTGACGTGCACCTCCACTTTTGTGGAGGCAGCGGAACCTGCTTTTTAAGAGTCCAAAGGTGCGCTCCACAACGTTGCGCAAGCTTTTTTGTGCCACATTGTATCTTCTCTCACTTGGAGTGGATGGGTTGAGGTATGGAGTCAGCATAAATGCTTGCCTGGCATATGCGCTGTCACCTAAGTGAGAAAGAAAGTGCAATTAATAAGAGTCACCAACACATTCATCCAAGGAATCCATCAGGGTATGTCACAGTGATTTACCTAGCAGGTATCCTTCTCCAAATTCACCCCCAGCCAGACGTGTGTACATCCCACTGTTCCTGAATTTGTAGGAGTCATGGGTACTCCCTGGAAATTTGGCCACAATGTCAGTGATTATGTGGTCGGCATCGCATATCACCTGCATGTTGATGGCATGCGTAGATTTGCGGGTCTGGTATATGTACTCTGTTGCTGCAGGTGGGCAGATTGGTATGTGTGTCCCATCAATGCACCCTATTACATGTGGGAACTATGCCTTTTGGTAAAAATCCAGCTTTGTCTTCTGCAGCTCCGCCCGTGTGCTGGGAAAGTATGTAGTAATGCATTCTTTGCATCATGGCATCCAGAAATGAGTCGAAGAAACAGGACAGGCAACTCTGTGACACACCACCTGCCACAGCTATCACCCCCTGGTAACTTCCTGATGCAAGTAGGTGCAGGCTACAGAGCACCTGAACATGCGTTGGTATAGCGTGCGCCCTTGGTGTCTGATGCTCCAGGAGTGGCTGCAGGTCCCGTATCAGGTCTGGGATGGTTTGGGATTGTAGCATGTACCTCTCAGGGATTTCAGCCTCCCTCAGTTGGAACAGTGTAACGCACAGTCTGTACATGCGCACCTCCCGTCTCCAGACCCTCAGTGCCGCTGCTTGCAAACGTAGCCGCCTTGCTATTACGTAGAGGGTTGCCATTGTGTTCACACTGTTGCATTTTGGTGCTGTTTAAATGCAGTGCACTTGGTTACCACCTGCTTTGAGTCAGTGGTAATTAGTGACTCCTAAATACTGAAAATTCGGTATTTCCGATTTTTGGTACATCGGATTTACGATTTTTTAAGGATTTCTTATTTACCGATTCGGTATTTAGGGGTTTCGGTGTCTGCTAATCGCAAATTAAGGATTCGGTAACTAGTTTCCCTTGTTTTAACCGATTCCTTATTTGCGATGGCGTTTGGTGTTACCTACATTGCACATGGCTAAATACCGGTCGGTAACGCAGAAATTCTGTGAAGTTTGGCGTTACCGACCGGTATTTAGGCACCTACATCTGGCCATTTGTCCCTAAAAAATACAAATGTAAGAGACAACACCTATATGATCAATCTGATTGAGAATGCTGAGTTTGATAGCTTCACAGAATTTTTGGTGACTCTAGACCGTCATTATACACAATTATACCTCAATTATAAATTAATTTGGTCATAGTACAGGTTCTTAATACCAGACCCTCTCCAGTAAGGTTTTTAACTGACCTTAAATTAAAACCACTAGAAAGTACTTTTACTATGAATAACTTCATGTTGAAGGCCAGTAATATAGGCAGTGCAAGATTATTTCTGTGGGTAACTTTTTGCACCAAATCTAGTGAATCTGTATGTAGATTTCCTTGGGTTTGTAAGTGTGTTTTCCAATACCAACCATTTTTTATCATGTATTGGGCATTGACAACAATAGATTGACAATATTTTCATAATTTGGACAAGGATATTTGAAACACTGCTTCGTTTTATACAGTATCTGAATATGAATTAAAGTAGCTTAACATTGATGAGCAGCAGTGATAACTAGCAAACACCTTTCTTGGGTTTAATTATCAAAAATGACTTGGGCAGATTGATCACAACTTTATGGTGGGAACTCAGGACTAAAAACTGTAGGAAAGCCGCCTTTTTGGTGTGGTGACCCGGTATGTTTAGCCTTATGCTGGACCCTATATTTTTGCGGGCATTAGACCACTGTTCACTTTAACCCTCCTAACCAGTGATAAAGTGCCTGTACTCCCTCTGTAAACATCATCAAATATTACTACTAGGTAATTTAAATTACATAGAAGTCCATCGTACATTTTCCTTTTACTTTTTTAGCGCACAAATTACATTTTTCACTGTGGCTACCTGCCCTGTGTAGAAAACAGAGTACAGATTAAAAATCCTAATACTGTATCTCCGGAATGGGGCTTGCTAGAAACAAAATTAAACAACCATTTGTAATAGCTTTTAAAACCCAGTTTAGTGGTGAAATAAATATATGGGGAGGTAACTTTTAGAAAGTTACCCTTTCCTTGCCTGAAGTTCCAGGAGGAGAAATTTGCATTTGCTCTCCCACATCTGCCAGCTGGTAATAAATATTAGAACAGACGTGGAAAAGATGCGAAATGTCTTTCAGAGATGTCTCCTCGGAACCGGACAGAATATGCAGGCTGTGAATATCAGTTTTGACATTATAGTGTCAAATAGTTCTTGAATGTCATATCCTGCTTAACCGGTCGTTGTATTTTTCATATAACACTGGGATCACACTTGAAAGGAAGGAAAACGGGGGGACAGAGCAATTCGTGTTTTACCACTGTCTTTTTGCAGAATTCCCTACTTTTGTTCTTCCAGGCTTTTGTCTCTGGATTTGTTGGTATAGTGATGGCCCCAAACTGAATTTTAGTGTTGGTTGTGGAAGGACACTATGATTACCATAGTACACTCCCAACACTCCTAGCCCTGAGCCCATGTTTAGTGTGGCAGAAGCTTTCACCATCTCGAAATTGCCCAACGTAGGTGGAGCTTGTCCCAGGTACTTTTACTCCATTGGTTAGGGCATGCTCAGGAGTCATTCCCATCCACTAGATTGTGCCAGGCATCCATGGGGCTCCCCAGAGCACCCACTTCAGAACACTCCTTGACCCAGGGAAGATCATAAGAGGACAGAACCTGCTGTACGCAACAAGAGAATGGGCCTGGGGGACTGAACCTGCTCTCTTGTACCCAAGACTAAAAAAGGGAACTTCAAAGGTCATAAGGCTGACCTCATGTTAAAGCTACAGGGACACAGAAAGCAACAAGATGCCTTTCCCTGCAACTAAACAGCTGACCAATGGCAGCTGGACTGAACAATGCCGTTTGGCCTCTATCTGATACCTTGGGAGTCTCCAAGTTCATCACCCCAGTTTCTGGGGGGGCTTTTGAAATATACTCAGATGCTTGATTTTGACTTAAAGTACTAAAGCCACAAGGTAAAATATTAGACATGGGTTGAACCTAGTTGGTGTATCTGTCCTGTGCTCCATCGTGGTCAGCATCAAATTGCAACTAGGTTCCGGTCTACTGGGAACATTCACTATCATTGGGACTTTATGCTTCTTGGTGCTATTCCTACTTACAACTTTAAAAATGCATATCTCTGGTGCCTCGTAATGGTTTTTTGTCATTTTAGTGTCATTTTGTAAATTTTGTTTTACTCTGTTTTTCTAATTCGGTTTGTAATTTTTATTGTTTTGCATTTCACCTTTTTGCGGTTTTATAGTGCATAAATACTATATATATTGCCTTAAGTTGAGCTGGCCTGCTCTGTACCATAGCTTCCATGATTTTGAGCTAAGGTTAATTTAGTGATTTTGACGGTCCACCCTGACTAGGGATGTGAGTAACCTCAAGGCAAATAGTCACCCAAAAAACAATAATCCAATTTCTTACAAAAATATTCTACTAAAATACTAGGCTTTCCATCTAATAGTGTGGAATGACAGACACCCCTTTGGTCAGTTTCTACAGTTGAGGCATAATTGCACACACAAGCTAGCCTATTTCACAAAAGCTTTGGTATTGCTAGCTCTATTATTAGAAAAAAGGAACCCTAGTAAACTGGTCAAAGAATCTAAGAAACCAGCATAAGTCTCACCTAGAGAACACTTATTATGACCATAACCCAAGGAAACTAACAAAAAGCTTGTCTGTTACTACCTTGTGCCCCCACACTAGCCAGCTGGTGAAAAAAGGTCAAATTATATAGCAAGAAACCCTCTCTAGATATTCCTTTATATGCCTATAAAAATGGCCAGAACACAAGCGATCATGTTGCCCACTCAGCAGGTAGACAAAATATAAGTAAAGAGACACACATCATTGAAATCTTGGGGTCATCCACCCATTTTGAGACACTAGAAGTGTTTTGGTTGTGCAGTTTGCCAATTTAAATTGAATACCAAAACATTTATACATGACCAGATAAAACATGTTGTCAAGTCTTTCACATACTACTTCCACCAATGTTGCATATTGTATATCCAAGTAATATGATCTATATAGGAAAGTTTACACAGCAAGTGTAAATGAGAATAGGACAATTCAGAAACCTGATTAGGTTCATAGTAACAAAAGTTCCTTTTGTTAAGTTCTTCCTTTAGAATGACTGCACAGTAGATGACCTAAAAGGGCAAGTCGCCGATGTTCAGGCTGAATCGTTTTTTTTATTGATCAGCTTTCATCATCTCTACTGGTTCTTAGAAACAAACTACATCCAAATAGCCTTTGGTCCTCTGATGGACCTTGCTCGTCGCATTTATTTATTTATTGAATTTATAATGCGCACAGCTGCCCTAGACAGGGTTTCCCGGCGCAGGCGTGTCTACTACTGCAGACTAAGTGGACGGCAAGCTGGTTACTGAGAGAAAAGCCAGGTCTTGAGATCTCGCCTAAACTTGGGGTAGAGAGATTCATGTTGTATGAGACTAGGAAGAGAATTCCATAATCTAGGGCCAAGGAATGAAAAGGAGCGACCTCCCATTCTGGTACGTCTACAACTAGGAGTAACAAGATTGCCTTGGGTGGCTGAGCGTAAAGACCGAGAAGGAACATATGGATGGACAAGCTCCTGAAGATAGACTGGGGCGGTTCCTTGCTTGATTTTAGAAAACAAGACACGTGGTCTTGAATTTAAACAACTGTCAATGCGGAGCCAATGTAAGTCCTTGAGGGGTGAAGGATTAGAATGACGTTTGCCACCCAGTGAGGACCAATGATTGGTAGCCGACCAGTAGGTTTAGATAATTCACCCTCAAAACCATACTATATAGATATATAGAATGACAACAGGAAGACCAAACCTCCTAAAGAAGTTCAATTGGACTAAGATCATACACACTAAAAGCTCTCTTGTTGCTATGCAGAACAATAGTAAGAGAATCTGATGTTTTGAAAAATAATCTGTGGTTGTCTCGGTTATACATTAATAATTAAACATTGTATGCATGGTCTCTATGGAAAGAACATTTAAAATACATTTTAAAGACGACTCAAAGTTTTGGTTTAACTATTTATTGTATTTAGCATTTGAAGCACTAATCAGTATTTTAGGCAATTCAGTCATTATTCTCAATAAGCAGTTCTAGGAGGTAGTATAAAACCACACATTTGACAAAGTATAGACAAAGTTAACCTTGAAAAGGATTTAGAAATCTAAAATTCATCCAAGGAGTCTATGAATAAGTGAAGCAGTGGGGTTTCCTACCTCTAGCAAGGACAAAAGGGGCAGTTCAGTAAAGTTCTCTGCATAGACCTAAAGCCTGATTGGTAAGATGTAGGAAAGGGCAAGGACTGGTAAACCAGGAGTGTCATCAAGCTCACCTACATGATCCAAGTGTAGGAGAGTAGGGTCTGCAATCCTATGATCACCCGGATTTTTTGCTTTTGTTTCACTGGTTTACGACTTTCTCTGGCTGTGGGCCTGCTAATCAGACCCACAGCCTGGCTGTTCTCTTTCTAAATTACAATATGTACCCTAGGTGCATTTACCAATTGGTACTGGGCCACCTTATCAGACCCTGTAACTCAGGGCATAGGTGTACCCAGGGCCGTCAGGGGCTGCAGCATGTATTATGCCACCCCTGGCTGGCCTCCTAAATTTGACACAACTGGCTGCATGACAGCTGGGGCGAAGTCGTGTAATCACACTTTGCTTTAGATATAGCAGCCCTATATCTAACCATACAATGGACACTCGAGTTCCTATCAGTCACTCCTATGGCAGGCCTTGACAATCCTGAAGGCAGAGTGCATGGGCTCGTGTGAACTAGGTTCTGGCCCGAGCCGAGCCCGGTTGCAGCTTGCGGAATCAAGACCCAATGGCTGTTCCATGATAACGCGTACCACATCGGTAACTTCGGTGTCGCGTTATCAAGACATGTCGAGTAAGGTGTCATACGAATCGGGATGCTGCCCTCTCACCAACTCTGGCGACGAGGTTAGCATTCCGCCCTTCTAGAGGGACACGACATGTACGTAACTGTGAACCCCGGTTAAAGTTAACTAAAGCCTCAGCTCCACAAAATGGATGCTGCCACCACAGACACGAGTCTGACCTCCTGCTGCTGGGAGTCCTTCCAGCGAGGAGAGCTTGGACAAAGGGTTTCCTGTCAAGGGCGGTGTTCGCACCGTCCCAGACAGGGTTTGTGTATTCTGGGTAGGTAGGGCTTTTGCGAGAAGGTGACTGCGGAGTGGCACCCCGGTGCTCACTACGCATCTGCCGGTCAGAACCAGTTCCAGGGGCGCCAGCCCTGGCCTGGGGAAAGTCCGGCAGGGGAGAGGGGTGTAACTACCTCCCTTCCTGGTCCCACCCTTAGGGCAGGACCTAGTCATGTACCCACCCCTTTCTTTAGAATAAAGGCCGTAGCGGGGACCCTTCCAAATTGGATCATCTTTGAATCAAGAACTACTTTCTACGAAAGGACACTCAAGACTCTTCTCAAGATTTCTCCCTTGTGACTAAGGAGTAGTCACCCTGCATCAGCGGGCACCATCTAAGAACTCTGCGGGTTGCTGTAAGTCCTTCCTCAAGGAATCCGACGGCCCAGCTCGACGAGAACCGGCTTCCCTGGCACCTCTGACCTCTACCCACGTCATCAGCTCAGCTGTGATCTGTGGGTGCGACGAGACCTCGAGGGACCGGCCATCATCAGAACCTGCACGCTCTTAACAAGCACGACCTTCAAAGCAATTCCCTGGTGAGTGCTCTGGGGTCCGAGAAGCCCCGACCCTGAGCCGCTCCAGCACCGAAGTGCAGTCTCCCAGCATCTCCAGGATCTGCGTGGGGCCCTTCTGCTCGCTGCTCAGCACGTTGTCTGGTCACTAGCCGCTGGCTTGTGCCCTTCTGTGACGACATCCGACAATCAACACTGCTGGTCTGGTTGCTCCAGACTGGCCCTTGCTTCCATCTTTGCGAGAAGCACCCCGGACCCTCCTGGTCCACTCAAGACGCCATCTTAGGCCCACCACGTGGCCCTGAGATCTGCCAAGGCTTGTTGCCCCATCCTGGGCCCAGCGACGCCGACAGCATCATCCTTCGTGGGACAGCTCGCACCTCCGCCGTGGTCGCCGACAACGCCTCCTGGTCCGTGAGACTGCAGAGCCTAGCGTCGCCCACTCACCTGGTCGAGGTGACGGCCAACCGGTGCCATCCTGGTACCCTCTGACTACTGGCTAGTAGTACGAACTTGGTCCCCTCTGCTTTCAGGTATCAACAATCTCTGATCCAGGCTTGGATCTCTACGAACTATTCATCACTGGTCGCCGGCCAGCAACTCCTTTTCTTCCGGCTCCTGGCTCGTCAGCGAAGACCCAGACGCCTGTAAGACTTGTGCAGCCGCAGCCCTCGTGGCTAGGTAACTCGGCATTTCGGTGCCTGCATAGCCTCTTTACTCTAGGGTCCCGAGTCCCTCGCTTCCGACTTGCCTTATCGGGTCCGCCCGAGACCTTAAACTTTCCGTGTCCTCGGACACTTGTTTTAATTGTGCACTTGAAGTATTTTCCTAAGAGATTTGGTTTGTGCTTAGTACCCTGTCCTCATAAAGAGTCCAGGGCTGTTGTGAATCTTAATAAATATCCTGTTTATTTTCATAACACTTGTGTGGTGTCCTTTCACTGGGTATTCAAGGGGTACATGTGTGGTAAACAGCTGGCTTAACACGCCCTCTCGAGTCTTTAGCCTTAGACTGCTCGTATCCACGCTACTAGGATAGCTGGTCTATAGGTTGACTTACAACCAAACACCATAAGGGTCGTTGGAACGATACATAGCGGTCGCTAGAATAGCGAACGTTGCATATCGGGCCAACTTCTCACATTGGTGAGCAGCGGTTGGGATTTGAGCTTGCTGTTGTTTTACCACATGTATCCTAAGAATATCTTGTTGAAAGATCACACAAGTACTGTTAGTACATATAACCAAAGCTTAGAATACTCTGAGTTCTACTGAACCAGCTGTTGTAGCTCCTCAAGGCTTAGCACACCTTGGCTGCAACTCTTAGCAAGGGAACAGTAGGTAAACACGTAGTGTAGGTAGGTGCATCACTTACACCACACTAGAAACAGTATGTCGGACAAAGGAGGAAACTCTGAGTCTCCCCTTGTGTCAGTTGACCCTCCACAGGTCATCCCTTCAAGATATACTGTGCTGAGCTTCAAGGAGTTAAGACAGGTGTGTCACTCCCGGAAGATCAAGCAGGGGTCTAACCCCACCACGTCCTTTCTGATTGGTCTCTTGGAGACTTATGATGCCAGAAAAGCTGAGACCCGTCTTAGCTCTTCTAATCCAGAAGGAGACATGCCTCCCCTTGAGGGAACCAGAGACGATCCTGACCTCATCCACCTCGCAACTGAGAACGAAGATGTGGAGCAGGATGAGGATGAGGATCCCTCTGGGGATGAGGCAGATAAGGGACAGGTAGAAGTCGTCAGACTAAGCAGGTCCAACTTAAGCAAACATGATAGCGGTACTGGGGGACCCCTGGGGCCACTATCAGGTCAGCTTAACATTGGGAATGGACGAGCCCGATCTCTGTCAAGAGACTCTGGCAGATCCCTTCAAACCAATGGCTCTCACAACTCTTCTCAGAGAGGGATGACGTCCCCTCAGAGGAGAGTGTACGAAGCTAAGGAAAGGGCAGCTAATCTGAGGATTGAAAGGGAAGAACTTGCCCTGGCCAAAGAGAGGCTTGCCTTTGCTAGAGAGCAACAGTTAAGTGGGGCAGTCCCCACTGGTGGCAGCAATGTACCTAGCAATAGGGAAAAGAGTTTCGATACGAAACACCTTGGTAAGATAGTGCCCCCCTTTAAACAAGGGGACGACATCCACAAATGGATTACTGCTTTGGAGAAGGCCTGCACTGTGCAAGGTGTTCCCCAGAGTCAATGGGCAGCTATCTTGTGGCTCTCCTTTGAAGGTAAAGGAAGAGACAAGCTCCTCACCACAAGGGTGGAGGATGCGAACGATTACCAAGTCTTGAAAAATACACTCGTTGAAGGGTTCGGCCTAACCACTGAGCAGTACAGGGTGCTGTTCAGGGATACCCAGAAAACGCAGTCTCAAGATTGGTCTGACTTTGTCGATTGTGCCACTAAGGCTTTTGAGGGCTGGTTGCTGGGCAGTAAGGTTACTGATTACAAAGGATTGTATAATTTGATGATGAGAGAACAAATTTTAAACAATTGTCAGAACCAGTTGTTGCATCAGCATCTTGTCGACTCGGATCTGACCTCTCCCCAAGAATTGGGAAAGAAGGCAGACAGATGGGTTCGTACGAGAGTTAAACAGAACCAGGGCCAGAATCAAGGTGGTCAGAAGAAAGCAGACCAGAAGGGTAAAGATTCTAAGGGGGAACAAAATGACCAGAAGCCTTCGACAGGTCCCCAACAACCCAAAGAGGGAGGGGGTCAGGCTCCCCAAAAGAAGAAAGAAGGCCAATCCAAAAGATGGTGCCAGTACTGTAAAAGTAAATCTCACTGGTTTAGTGAATGCACCAAGAAAGGAGGAGGGCAGACTCCTGCCACTGCAGCCCCTAAGGCACCTGTGCCCCCTAGTACAGTCAGCAGTGGTAGTGCGCCTCCCAAGGGTTTAGTAGGGTTAACCCTGGGTTCTGAGGGGCGTGACAACTTAGTTGGCACACTCACTCAGGCTGTCCTTGTCAGTACAGGGGACGCGGACGTGTCCCCTGACATAAGTCCCAATACCTTGGGCAAATACAGACAGACGCCTTTCATAAATGGAAAGATGGCTCAGGCCTATAGGGACACTTGTGCCAGCGTCACCATGGTGACGCCTAACTTTGTGGACCCTGGACAGATCATGCCAGGTACAGAATTCCTGGTGACCAATGCAAGCAATGTCACTACCAATCACAGTATGGCAATTGTAGCTTTCTCCTGGGGAGGGGTAACTGGCCAAAAGAAGGTTGTAGTTAGTCCAGACCTCCCAGTGGATTGTTTGTTGGGCAATGATTTGGAGTCATCACAATGGTCAGAAGTGGAGCACCGGACTCACATGGAAATGTTAGGTTTGCCAGCACATGTGTTCGCTGTGACCAGGTCACAGGTCAGGAAATGCCCCACTGAACAGGTGCTGGATCCTGGAACAACGGACCAGACACCTCCCAAGAAAAAGAGCAGTAGGGTTAAGGCTGCGCCTTCCCCCTTGCCCCAGGTCGTGGATCAAGTCTCAGAGGAGGCTGACCTACAGGAATTGAGGGAAACTGAGCCTAGGGAGTTCGAACTTGATCAAGTTGAATTCTTGGGTTCAGGGGGACCCTCAAGGGAAGACCTGGGGAAGGACCAGTTAGACTGCCCTTCTCTTGAACCCCTCAGACAGCAGGCTGCTGCTGAGGCTGCTGGGAACGCCACAGGTACCCACAAGGTATACTGGGAAGATGGACTCCTGTACACTGAGTCAAGAGACCCCAAGCCTGGCATGACCAGGAGGCTGGTTGTACCCTTGTCTCAGCGTGGTTTCCTACTTACCTTGGCCCACGAGATTCCCTTAGCAGGTCACTTAGGCCAGACGAAAACGTGGGACAGGCTTGTCTCACACTTTCACTGGCCTCATATGAACGAAGATACCAAGGAGTTTTGCCGCTCCTGTGTCACTTGCCAAGCCAGTGGTAAGTCAGGTGGCACGACAAAGGCCCCCCTTATACCAATGCCTGTGGTGGGGGTGCCCTTTGAACGGGTGGGGATCGACATCGTCGGTCCCATGGAACCACCAACAGCATCAGGGCACAAGTTTATACTGGTGGTAGTGGATCATGCCACCAGGTATCCTGAAGCTATTCCCCTTAGGACCACTACAGCACCTGTTGTGGCAAGAGCCCTAGTTGGAGTATTCTCCAGAGTGGGCTTCCCTAAGGAGGTCGTCTCCGACAGAGGTGCAAACTTTATGTCGAGCTACTTAACTGCTATGTGGAAGGAATGTGGTGTCAACTACAAGTTCACTACACCCTATCATCCACAATGCAATGGGCTTGTTGAGAGATTCAACAGGACCCTTAAAGGGATGATTCATGGACTACCTGAAAAGCTTCGGCGTAGATGGGACGTCCTGATCCCCTGCCTCTTGTTCGCCTACAGAGAAGTCCCACAGAAGGGGGTTGGCTACAGCCCTTTTGAACTTTTGTACGGGCATCCTGTAAGAGGACCCCTGTGTTTGGTGAAGGAAGGATGGGAGAGACCTCTCAAAAAGCCTGCAGCCAACATAGTGGACTATGTGCTTGGCCTCCGCTCGCGGATGGCTGAATACATGGAGAAGGCATCTGAAAACCTTAAGGCCAGCCAAGAACTCCAAAAAGCTTGGCATGACCAAAAGGCTGTCTTGACTGTTTACCAGCCCGGACAGAAGGTGTGGGTGTTGGAGCCGGTGGCCCCAGCAGCACTCAAGGACAAATGGTCCGGGCCCTACACCATCCTGGAGAAAAAGGGAGAGGTCACCTACCTGGTCGACCTGGGAACTCCCCGGAGCCCCCACAGGGTGCTTCATGTCAACAGGCTCAAGGCATATGTCGACAGGAAGGACATGAGTTTGCTCATGGCCCTAGATGAGGGACAGGAAGAAGAGAGTGACCCTCTCCCCGACCTGCTCACTCAGAATCCTGACGATGGATCGGTAGATGGTGTTGTCTTTTGTGGCAGCCTCTCCGAACGTCAACAGAGCGACTGTAAACAGGTTCTTCAGTCGTTCAGACATATGTTTTCTCTAACACCCAGCC
Source organism: Lissotriton vulgaris (assembly GCF_964263255.1). Classification (NCBI taxonomy): domain Eukaryota; kingdom Metazoa; phylum Chordata; class Amphibia; order Caudata; family Salamandridae; genus Lissotriton; species Lissotriton vulgaris. The sequence continues at coordinate 1,101,311,954 of NC_141694.1, read as the reverse complement.
AGACCGATTGGTGCACCCATGAGGTTGACACTGGTGACAGCTTGCCCGTTAAGAGTAAGATCTACCGGCAGCCTGATCACGTTAGAGACTGCATCAAGAGTGAAGTGCAGAAAATGTTGGAGCTGGGAGTCATTGAACCCTCGGACAGCCCTTGGGCTAGTCCCGTAGTTCTAGTGCCGAAACCTCACACCCAGGGTGGTAAGAGAGAGATGAGGTTTTGCGTAGACTACAGGGGTCTCAATGCAGTCACTAAGACTGACGCCCACCCAATACCGAGGGCAGACGAGCTTATCGATAGATTGGCCTCGGCCAACTACTTAAGTACGTTTGACCTGACAGCTGGGTATTGGCAAATCAGGTTAGCTGAGGACGCCAAGCCTAAAACCGCATTTTCAACCACTGGTGGGCATTATCAGTTCGTGGTGATGCCCTTTGGTCTGAAAAATGCACCTGCCACCTTCCAAAGGTTGGTGAATCAAGTCCTTACTGGGCTGGATGACTTCTGTGCGGCGTATCTTGACGATATTGCTGTCTTTAGCTCCACCTGGGAGGATCACCTGGTCCACCTGCGGAAAGCGTTAGAGGCTCTGCAAGCAGCAGGCCTCACTATCAAGGCCACCAAGTGCCAGATAGGGCAGACACAGGTTGTATACCTGGGCCACCTTGTAGGTGGAGGCCAGGTTCAGCCACTGGAGAGCAAGATACAGTCAATCAGGGACTGGGCTCCTCCAACCACCCAGACTCAGGTTCGAGCTTTCTTGGGCCTGACTGGATACTACCGGAAGTTTGTCAGGAACTATGGTTCCATCGTGACACCATTAAACGAACTGACAAGCAAGAAAATGCCAAAAAAGGTTCAGTGGACAGCGAGCTGTCAAAAAGCATTTGATGACCTAAAGCAGGCCATGTGCACGGCGCCTATCCTCAAGAGTCCGGACTACTCCAAACCATTCATTGTCCAAACAGATGCTTCTGAGTTGGGTGTGGGAGCTGTTCTTTCTCAACTGAATTTTGATGGTCAAGACCAGCCCATTGCTTTTATAAGCAGAAGGCTGACCCCTAGAGAGAAGAATTGGTCAGCTATTGAGAGGGAGGCCTTTGCTGTGGTTTGGGCCCTGAAGAAGCTGAGGCCATACTTGTTTGGCACTCACTTCAAGATTCAGACCGACCATAAGCCCCTCTTGTGGCTAAATCAGATGAAGGGTGAAAACCCCAAACTGCTAAGGTGGTCCATTTCCCTACAGGGGATGGACTTTACAGTGGAACATAGACCTGGTACTGATCATGGCAATGCCGATGGGCTCTCCAGATATTTCCACTTAGAACAAGAAGACTCACCTGGTCAAGGTTAGCCCATTGTTCCGACGTTGGGGGGGGGGGGTCATGTAGGAGAGTAGGGTCTGCAATCCTATGATCACCCGGATTTTTTGCTTTTGTTTCACTGGTTTACGACTTTCTCTGGCTGTGGGCCTGCTAATCAGACCCACAGCCTGGCTGTTCTCTTTCTAAATTACAATATGTACCCTAGGTGCATTTACCAATTGGTACTGGGCCACCTTATCAGACCCTGTAACTCAGGGCATAGGTGTACCCAGGGCCGTCAGGGGCTGCAGCATGTATTATGCCACCCCTGGCTGGCCTCCTAAATTTGACACAACTGGCTGCATGACAGCTGGGGCGAAGTCGTGTAATCACACTTTGCTTTAGATATAGCAGCCCTATATCTAACCATACAATGGACACTCGAGTTCCTATCAGTCACTCCTATGGCAGGCCTTGACAATCCTGAAGGCAGAGTGCATGGGCTCGTGTGAACTAGGTTCTGGCCCGAGCCGAGCCCGGTTGCAGCTTGCGGAATCAAGACCCAATGGCTGTTCCATGATAACGCGTACCACATCGGTAACTTCGGTGTCGCGTTATCAAGACATGTCGAGTAAGGTGTCATACGAATCGGGATGCTGCCCTCTCACCAACTCTGGCGACGAGGTTAGCATTCCGCCCTTCTAGAGGGACACGACATGTACGTAACTGTGAACCCCGGTTAAAGTTAACTAAAGCCTCAGCTCCACAAAATGGATGCTGCCACCACAGACACGAGTCTGACCTCCTGCTGCTGGGAGTCCTTCCAGCGAGGAGAGCTTGGACAAAGGGTTTCCTGTCAAGGGCGGTGTTCGCACCGTCCCAGACAGGGTTTGTGTATTCTGGGTAGGTAGGGCTTTTGCGAGAAGGTGACTGCGGAGTGGCACCCCGGTGCTCACTACGCATCTGCCGGTCAGAACCAGTTCCAGGGGCGCCAGCCCTGGCCTGGGGAAAGTCCGGCAGGGGAGAGGGGTGTAACTACCTCCCTTCCTGGTCCCACCCTTAGGGCAGGACCTAGTCATGTACCCACCCCTTTCTTTAGAATAAAGGCCGGAGCGGGGACCCTTCCAAATTGGATCATCTTTGAATCAAGAACTACTTTCTACGAAATGACACTCAAGACTCTTCTCAAGATTTCTCCCTTGTGACTAAGGAGTAGTCACCCTGCATCAGCGGGCACCATCTAAGAACTCTGCGGTTTGCTGTAAGTCCTTCCTCAAGGAATCCGACGGCCCAGCTCGACGAGAACCGGCTTCCCTGGCACCTCTGACCTCTACCCACGTCATCAGCTCAGCTGTGATCTGTGGGTGCGACGAGACCTCGAGGGACCGGCCATCATCAGAACCTGCACGCTCTTAACCAGCACGACCTTCGAAGCAATTCCCTGGTGAGTGCTCTGGGGTCCGAGAAGCCCCGACCCTGAGCCGCTCCAGCACCGAAGTGCAGTCTCCCAGCATCTCCACGATCTGCGTGGGGCCCTTCTGCTCGCTGCTCAGCACGTTGTCTGGTCACTAGCCGCTGGCTTGTGCCCTTCTGTGACGACATCCGACAATCAACACTGCTGGTCTGGTTGCTCCAGACTGGCCCTTGCTTCCATCTTTGCGAGAAGCACCCCGGACCCTCCTGGTCCACTCAAGACGCCATCTTAGGCCCACCACGTGGCCCTGAGATCTGCCAAGGCTTGTTGCCCCATCCTGGGCCCAGCGACGCCGACAGCATCATCCTTCGTGGGACAGCTCGCACCTCCGCCGTGGTCGCCGACAACGCCTCCTGGTCCGTGAGACTGCAGAGCCTAGCGTCGCCCACTCACCTGGTCGAGGTGACGGCCAACCGGTGCCATCCTGGTACCCTCTGACTACTGGCTAGTAGTACGAACTTGGTCCCCTCTGCTTTCAGGTATCAACAATCTCTGATCCAGGCTTGGATCTCTACGAACTATTCATCACTGGTCGCCGGCCAGCAACTCCTTTTCTTCCGGCTCCTGGCTCGTCAGCGAAGACCCCGACGCCTGTAAGACTTGTGCAGCCGCAGCCCTCGTGGCTAGGTAACTCGACATTTCGGTGCCTGCATAGCCTCTTTACTCTAGGGTCCCGAGTCCCTCGCTTCCGACTTGCCTTATCGGGTCCGCCCGAGACCTTAAACTTTCCGTGTCCTCGGACACTTGTTTTAATTGTGCACTTGAAGTATTTTCCTAAGAGATTTGGTTTGTGCTTAGTACCCTGTCCTCATAAAGAGTCCAGGGCTGTTGTGAATCTTAATAAATATCCTGTTTATTTTCATAACACTTGTGTGGTGTCCTTTCACTGGGTATTCAAGGGGTACATGTGTGGTAAACAGCTGGCTTAACACGCCCTCTCGAGTCTTTAGCCTTAGACTGCTCGTATCCACGCTACTAGGATAGCTGGTCTATAGGTTGACTTACAACCAAACACCATAAGGGTCGTTGGAACGATACATAGCGGTCGCTAGAATAGCGAACGTTGCATATCGGGCCAACTTCTCACACCAAGCTTCAGCGGAAATAAAGAAATCTATCTGCCGAAGGAATATCAGTCCGCATAGGAAGAGGGGCAGGTGCATCCCTGGTGAAGGCAAGTGGGCACACACCAGTCTGCGGAAAGAAAGAAGCACCTACCACCACCTCCGACGGAGAAAACAGCACCACACCGATGAAGATACCGCACTCTGCTGTGGACCAGAAGCTTTTGAAAATATACTTTGTCCAGTCCGGAGGTGGCATCAGTTGTCACTCCACCATAGCCCGATGAACATGTGATCATCATCCCCTCACAAGGTGCAAGAAAAATATACTTTGGAATAGTTTCCCAGGACAGGTCATGAGAATCTATCGTCCGTTCCGGTCACACAGGACCATTCGCAAAAGTAGCGTTCCATGTGCTGAGGTTAGGCGTTGAGTTTCTCATTTTAATGTCCATATAGATGTAACAAGAAAAGTATCAATTGTCTCAGGAATATCCTGTGAAAGTACAAGAAGAGTTACGTAAGTGGAAAATGTAGCAAGATTCTTTCTCATCAGTTTTAGAAAAGTGCAAGTTAAAAGAACAAAGACACGAAACGGATTAAAATCAATGATTCTAAATTAATTAAAAGAATATGCAATTAGACTCAAGCATGGTTAAATTCAATTGTCATAGCCAGTTCTTATTATCATTAAACTAGTTAACAGCATTATAGCTGTAGCATCGATATGGTGAGCAGACTGGAAAGAAGAGGGGATCTTGGGGCCATGTTACACAGACTGGAAGGGGAGTGGATTCATTGTTGTAATGCATTGGTAATTGACTGAACTCAGTTGAAGAGTGACACGTTTTCATTTCAACATGTATCTCAGATCACTACTCTACTATAGGACTGTAATACATTGGCGGCATTATGTCTCTTTGCCCTTATAGGTAAGGACATGAACTTAAGAGATTCAAGAGCTGAGATTGACCCTGAAATACTTCCCTCCAATTTTACGTAGTGTCATGACTTAAAAAACAATAAGTTGTGACCAAAAAAACTTTTTTTTAATTAACAACGCCTTGTTCTTGTTATATGCACTGTTATTAGAAGTATAATTTTACTCTGTTTGTTATATGTTTGTTTACCGTCTGAAATGATATATAACTGACTATGCTGAATGCAACGCAGCCTGATTTAAACCTCAGTTGATCATACATTCTGCTTCCTATCAAATATCCATTCTTGCTGGGAATGTTACCTTGAAGTATGGTATGATATGATACATATAGTGTGTATTTGCTTGTGGTATGTCTTCTAATCCTCTTCTAATTTTTCTTTCCTCGCTATCTGTACTTCTCGTCTATTAGATGGATCTGTAAAAGTTGTTATTTTATGTTTCAACTTGGTTGGTTATACCAGTCGCCTTGTTGTGGCACCGTTATCACTGTCCTAGACTGGTGCATCCCATTTGTTACTGCTTACCGATGTGCAGTGTGTACATAAAGGATTTCTCTCCATACACTGCTGCCCTTACAGTGTGGCCAACGTTCCAACTTTTTCAGTAAGTTGTCCTTTGATAGCCCCTCTTGATTAGAGACCAATTTAGAGTCTCTGGTTATGTCTGACATAAAAGAATCCGGGGGCAGTAACCCTATACCACATCTGGTTTACTTCACAGAGTGCGTGCAGTTTGATAAAGCTGTATATCAGTAATTACGTCGTTTCCTGTTATGTGTTATACCAAAACTGTGAAAAGTGACTGCAAGGCTAGGGAACCCATCTCTTCCTCTGTTCATCGTCCTGATGATTTCGCAATCACTTCTTCGTTCCAGTAGTTATGAAAGCACAGGTGTATAGCTCTGCACCACAGACTTTGAAAGGGAGTATTTACCTCATAACAAAGTGGAATTTATCTGGGAACAGCATTAAACAAACCTGTTTTTGTCTTCGAACTTTTTCTAGCCCTTGGCAAAACCACAAAGCAGTATACCAGTGTCTAATTAAGGCACTGAACGGCCTCCAAACCTACCCGCTTTCAGCATGGTGAAGTACAAAGAGTACCTGTGATGTCTGAACTTTGATTTCTAGCTGCATTCTTGCGCACAGTAGGGACTGCGACACTGTGTGAAAATCAAAACTACGGAAACAAGGACCTCTTGGGTTCTGCACGCCAGCACGTGGATGAAGTGTCTGTTTTGTGTTGTCCTTTTCTGATCCTCCTAAAAAGAAACTGCAGCTAAAGGACTCCTGGCGACGTGGGCATGTGAAGCAGGCATAAAGTCCATTACTGAATTTCTACTGTGTACCAAATATTTCCTTCACAACTTTTATCTCAGCAAATGTCTTCAGACTTTTTAGTGCTGTCCCTCCAATGTACTTGTGAGAAGTTGGCCCGATATGCAACGTTCGCTATTCTAGCGACCGCTATGTATCGTTCCAACGACCCTTATGGTGTTTGGTTGTAAGTCAACCTATAGACCAGCTATCCTAGTAGCGTGGATACGAGCAGTCTAAGGCTAAAGACTCGAGAGGGCGCGTTAAGCCAGCTGTTTACCACACATGTACCCCTTGAACACCCAGTGAAAGGACACCACACAAGTGTTATGAAAATAAACAGGATATTTATTAAGATTCACAACAGCCCTGGACTCTTTATGAGGACAGGGTACTAAGCACAAACCAAATCTCTTAGGAAAATACTTCAAGTGCACAATTAAAACAAGTGTCCGAGGACACGGAAAGTTTAAGGTCTCGGGCGGACCCGATAAGGCAAGTCAGAAGCGAGGGACTCGGGACCCTAGAGTAAAGAGGCTATGCAGGCACCGAAATGCCGAGTTACCTAGCCACGAGGGCTGCGGCTGCACAAGTCTTACAGGCGTCGGGGTCTTCGCTGACGAGCCAGGAGCCGGAAGAAAAGGAGTTGCTGGCCGGCGACCAGTGATGAATAGTTCGTAGAGATCCAAGCCTGGATCAGAGATTGTTGATACCTGAAAGCAGAGGGGACCAAGTTCGTACTACTAGCCAGTAGTTAGAGGGTACCAGGATGGCACCGGTTGGCCGTCACCTCGACCAGGTGAGTGGGCGACGCTAGGCTCTGCAGTCTCACGGACCAGGAGGCGTTGTCGGCGACCACGGCGGAGGTGCGAGCTGTCCCACGAAGGATGATGCTGTCGGCGTCGCTGGGCCCAGGATGGGGCAACAAGCCTTGGCAGATCTCAGGGCCACGTGGTGGGCCTAAGATGGCGTCTTGAGTGGACCAGGAGGGTCCGGGGTGCTTCTCGCAAAATTGGAAGCAAGGGCCAGTCTGGAGCAACCAGACCAGCAGTGTTGATTGTCGGATGTCGTCACAGAAGGGCACAAGCCAGCGGCTAGTGACCAGACAACGTGCTGAGCAGCGAGCAGAAGGGCCCCACGCAGATCGTGGAGATGCTGGGGGACTGCACTTCGGTGCTGGAGCGGCTCAGGGTCGGGGCTTCTCGGACCCCAGAGCACTCACCAGGGAATCGCTTCGATGGTCGTGCTGGTTAAGAGCGTGCAGGTTCTGATGATGGCCGGTCCCTCGAGGTCTCGTCGCACCCACACATCACAGCTGAGCTGATGACGTGGGTAGAGGTCAGAGGTGCCAGGGAAGCCGGTTCTCGTCGAGCTGGGCCGTCGGATTCCTTGAGGAAGGACTTACAGCAAACCGCAGAGTTCTTAGATGGTGCCCGCTGATGCAGGGTGACTACTCCTTAGTCACAAGGGAGAAATCTTGAGAAGAGTCTTGAGTGTCCTTTCGTAGAAAGTAGTTCTTGATTCAAAGATGATCTAATTTGGAAGGGTCCCCGCTCCGGCCTTTATTCTAAAGAAAGGGGTGGGTACATGACTAGGTCCTGCCCTAAGGGTGGGACCAGGAAGGGAGGTAGTTACACCCCTCTCCCCTGCCGGACTTTCCCCAGGCCAGGGCTGGCGCCCCTGGAACTGGTTCTGACCGGCAGATGCGTAGTGAGCACCGGGGTGCCACTCCGCAGTCACCTTCTCGCAAAAGCCCCACCTACCCAGAATACACAAACCCTGTCTGGGACGGTGCGAACACCGCCCTCGACAGGAAACCCTTTGTCCAAGCGCTCCTCGCTGGAAGGACTCCCAGCAGCAGGAGGTCAGACTCGTGTCTGTGGTGGCAGCATCCATCTTGTGGAGCTGAGGCTTTAGTTAACTTTAACCGGGGTTCACAGTTACGTACATGTCGTGTCCCTCTAGAAGGGCGGAATGCTAACCTCGTCGCCAGAGTTGGCGAGAGGGCAGCATCCCGATTCGTATGACACCTTACTCGACATGTCTTGATAACGCGACACCGAAGTTACCGATGTGGTACGCGTTATCATGGAACAGCCATTGGGTCTTGATTCCGCAAGCTGCAACCGGGCTCGGCTCGGGCCAGAGCCTAGTTCACACGAGCCCATGCACTCTGCCTTCAGGATTGTCAAGGCCTGCCATAGGAGTGACTGATAGGAACTCGTGTGTCCATTGTATGGTTAGATATAGGGCTACTATATCTACAGCAAAGTGTGATTACACGACTTCGCCCCAGCTGTCATGCAGCCAGTTGTGTCAAATTTAGGAGGCCAGCCAGGGGTGGCATAATACATGCTGCAGCCCCTGGCGGCCCTGGGTACACCTATGCCCTGAGTTACAGGGCCTGATAAGGTGGCCCAGTACCAATTGGTAAATGCACCTAGGGTACATATCGTAATTTAGAAAGAGAACAGCCAGGCTGTGGGTCTGATTAGCAGGCCCACAGCCAGAGAAAGTCGTAAACCAGTGAAACAAAAGCAAAAAATCTGGGTGATCATAGGATTGCAGACCCTACTCTCCTACAGTACTCATAAAAAAAAAATCATCAGAACTTCCAAAATCTCGCCATAACTCTCTGAACATATTTAACAATTTAACCATGCCAGTTTTGTTTAGTTATCTTTTAAAAATGTAGTATTATACATGAGTGGCCGCATTCTGTTGGCAGCCTAGTCGCCCTAAAGGTCTCAAAGTATCCACAGTAATTTCAAGGGGTATTTTGATCTCCACCCCCAAGGCCCCTCCCCTGCCAACCCTACTTTGACACCTACAGGACCTGGGCGACAAACATATTGCAGACTGACCATTACCTGGTGGCTTGTTGCCCCTAAAAACACAGCACTGTTTCCAGCATGTTTGTCTTGGTTCTCCAGCAGGGGCATAATAAATGCTTCTCTCGGTCAGGGCTGGCAACTCGCCCCTTTCCCTCCCCACTCCCGCCCAGAGATCAGTCCAGCCCCTTTCAAATAGTGTGAAGAACTCTGCCTCACAGTGTATGTCTCTTTGTCCGTATTCTTCTATGAAGCCTGAAGCAGAAGTTCCGGGAAGGAGGAGGAGGGAGGGGGGGGGGCGGGGGGGGGGGGGGGTTTAAACGCCCTGTAAAGTTGCCACCTCTGCCCTTGAACCAGATCATGATTGACACTTCACTTCCTCCTTCATGTATCTGTGCCCTTGCGAATTATTGGCCAGACATGCGTTACCTTCCTGTATCCTCCCAACACAGAAACACATTTCGAAATTCTTCATAATTGGGTATACCCGTAAATGGAACGAAAGATAATATATACACACACATTTGTGGATTTAATCTTACAATATTTGGAAATACTTTTAAATCCTCATTTGTTAAACATTCGAATTAATAAGGGAATAAACTAACTCCCTTACCATTCATCTTATTTCTAATAATCACAGTTTCAGGAAGTATCGTAAGACTTACCTCTTTTCTTCCAGTCTGATAAGTTGTGGCCCTGGTTTACCAGTAGAATTGTAAATAAGTCTCTCTTTGTCCCATTAGCGTTTTACAACAGATTACCCTTTCCTAATTTAACCTAGCTATACTAATGTTGAAGAATAATTATGACTGATTTTAAGATGCGCTAAAGTTACATTTCTAAAAATAATGTTTTAGTTTCCTAGCTGTTCTGGTATAATGTGTTCTTGTGTCGAGAATGGTGGCAATACATGCACATTGTATGCACTGTTTTCTGTCAGCAAGAAGACAAACGACTCCTTTGTTGTGCATATTCACGACTTTTACACAACAAGACGCACCCAGATTTCTTAAAGATAAGAGGTGACAGGCAAGGGCAGCAGGATTTTCAGGCTGTTTCCTGTCCTTCCAGTACCAAACATTAATGGCATTCAACGCATGTGCAATCTTCAGGAAGGAAGTAACACTGCTACTAGCCAATAGATTCCTCTCACTGAGTTCAAACCTTCCTCCCCTCAATTGCGACGCCTACCTGGCTGTGTGGCGTTCTATTTTTCCACACCTCTGTCCACATCATCGAGTTCCAAGCTGTTTCTCATCTCCCCACCTATATACGTCGTCCCGACACTTATCTGACTCCGTCCATGCCCCTATTTATGAACAATTAAGGGTTTCTCTCTCTATTCTACTTGTTTATGTATCTATACCAAGTTGCATACATTTATTTTTATGTATATCGTTTTTCGTTTGTATAATAAATACCTCTTGTTATAATTGTAAACCACTCGGTCTCCGGTAAGGGTCTTGTTCGCGCTAAATAATACTCTGAAAATAAAATAAATGTGCAATCAAAAGGACTCATTCCCCATGCTAACCAACAAATCACAGGGCCCCGTTCCCCTTTGACTTCGCCACTGAATGTTCCATAATGAAAGTTTGAATAAGGACAGATTTCGCTTATACCTTGATTCTGGAATAATGTGTTGCGGTATGCCAAAGTGCTATGTCGCGGTCACTTACCCAAAACCCCCATAAAATAACTTTTCAGATTGCTAGCAAGCTGTACTACTAAATCAACTGATAGTCCATGGTCTCCTGACAGCTTCTCCTTTTGGTCCTGTTAGTTGAGTACTCTGCCCCGAAAGAGTTCACATGGTGTATGGTGTATATTTAGGTATGTGTGTGTGTGTATATATATATGTATGTATATGTGTGTATATATATATATATATATATATATATGTGTGTGTGTGTGTGTGTATATATCCAAGCCGAGCCAAAAGAGGAACTGCGAGGCTGCAGGGGCAGGAATCAACAATCACTCGACACAGTTTTACCATCCCAAGCCGACCACCCTCCAACTCAGCCTCTCAATTGAGAATAGAAAACACTCTGGCTGTGTGGTGAGCACTCCTCCATGCTGAGAACCAACTGCATGCTGGAGCATGCAGTCTTTAACCATGAACTGGGAGGAGCGCTCAGGTACGAGATGCAGTGCAGGTGAGCCCCTCACTACTTCAGAGGAGGGGCATAACGAATAAAACAAGAGAAGACATTCTTGGGAGTACAACAACGGAGGCATCTGATGAGGCTACCGCCGAAACGCGTCATGCCGTACACTAATAGAAGAATCCCGTGAAGCCCTGCCGCGTCCCCTCATCTTTTTCTTACTGGGAAAGGAAGCCATGGAGAGATATATATATATATATATATATATATATATATATATATATATATATATATATATATATATATATATATATATATATATATATATATATATATATATATATATATATATATATATATATATATATATATATATAGGTTAAAGCTTAGTTATGGTTAGGAAAACCTATACAAACCAAGTTTGAACTACAAAAGCATTAAAATTGCTAAATTTATAGTTATAACTTCAATTTACAGTTTATCCACCTTCTTTAATTTATTATAAGTAGCAGCCTTGTTGCACGCTCTTTTCAGCTCGCTAACCTGACAATACTAACTATACCTTGCCATGCACTGTGTTCTCACAAATAATGATACTACACTGTATAGCACTAGACTGTCGTCTACAGAAACACCCTCAGAGTCTCGACCAGCACAGCGGACACCTCCAGTACCACTGAACACCTGCACTTCCAGATCCACACAGACCCCAACACTACTCTCAGAGGTACACTCTTGTACAGACCCCCCGGACCCCGGCCACAGTTCATTGATGCCATCGCCGACATCGTCAGCACGCACGCTCTTGCCTCCACAGACTACATCCTCCTCGGTGACCTGAATTTCCACCTTGAGAACACAGACGAAAGCAGCTCCATCGCTCTGCTCGACAACCTCGGACTCAAACAGCTCGTCACGACCCCCACCCACACAGACAGACACGCTCAACCACATCCTCTCCGCCAGCAACCACGTTTCCTTTAGCCACACCACTGAACTCCACTGGACCGACCATCACAGCGTCCACTTCACCTTCAAGTAACTCACCTCGCACCACCACCCGCAATGGATCCCCTACTGCATCTGAAAAAGGTCACCGAAAACCAGCTCATCACCACCCTCGCCGACACCCACCAACAAACACCTCCGACACCCACACAGCCGCCCGCAACCTCAGGCAATGGATCGACGAATGCGCCAACACACTCACAACGATCAAAAAAACCCTCAAACAGACGCACCGACAGAAAGGCCAGCTGGTTCACCACTGACCTTCAGGAGTTGAAGCGGACCTGCCGAAGACTTGTGGTAAATACATTTTACCGTAGCATTTTTTCGTATAATTATCAATACAAGACAGCTCATTCAAATGAGAGGCAGAGTCTGTGGTATCTGAGTCATACGGGCTTTAATGGACAATGATCCTCGAGGATGGGATATCATGTTCCATCACCTCTAAGGTTCAGGAAGGGACATTCAACGTTTTATTAGCATTACACATTATATATAGTAAAACGTTACAATAGAATCCAATACAGTAGGCGTAACAGGTGAAAAAAGAGAGATAAGAACACATGTGCATAATAGGAGGCGTGAAAAAGGGCGTACACATGGGCGTGCACGGTACATGTCAGAGAAACGTCATAAGAAACGTCACATGTGGGTGGATGCATAGAGAAAGTTGCAGGATCAGCAGAAACCCTTGACCCGTATGCGCGCGCGCAACTAGTGATGTAAATATATAATTTACCGTCTTAATTTCTATGCAGGTAAGTACTTAATCAATATTAACTCAAATCGGAAAGAAAAAACCAGAGTCCGTGGTGTTAGAGTTCTTAGGGGTTTTATTCCTCAAAAAGGAATGGTCAAGACCAAGATATCATGTTCTTCCCACCACAGGGGTGGAAGAAAGGATAGAGCGCTACATTTTATTGACAGTACATAGCTTATATACTTAATTCATGTCATAGAAAGCAATACAGTAGGCGTAACAGCTGAGAGAAGACAAGATAACAGTATCCATGTGTTACTAGTACGTAATCAGAAGGCGTGGACTAGGCGTGAACTGGAGGTGTGCGCTAGAAACGTCACAGGTAGGTGTCACAAAAGGGGTTGCACTAACAGAAATGTTGCAATGTCAGCAGAAACCGGAAGCTTGGATGCGCACGCAGCTGCATGTCGTGTGATTGACGTGAAACTGGAGGATGCAGGGGACTTGACATTTACACTGACGGAAAAAGACAGAAGTCTGGCATGTCAGATCAACTTGTACTTCTATCATATCTGATATCTGATGTTTGGGAACCACATTATCTGGACGGGAAAGGTCTCTGGGGCAGAAGCTATTCTATACTGACTGTGAGTGCGTGTATATGCGCCTGAGTGTCTGCATGAGAAGCGTGGGGGCAAGGGGCCTTCCATGGGAGCATGGTAACAGAGGCTATGAATTACTTGCACTGAGACAGGTCGGCCCTTTGGCTCTGTAGCTGAGGGGGATGTTTACTGAAGCTAGTAGGCAGGAATGTATTTTCGAGGAGCGGAACAGATAATTCGAAGGTTGTAGTCAGTCTTGGCAGGCAGCAGGCTGAGCTGAGCGCGGTGGGCCGCGCTGGGAGTAAGTCAGAGTTCACGGGTACAGAGGCAGCCTGGGCTGAGGCTTTCAGAGTCAGAAGCCAGAAAAGAGGCTAGATGGCAGAAATTCAGGGCCTACTTTGCCAGAGCAGAAAAACGTGTAAGGTACACTACAAAAAGACGTTGGCATAGCATACTTAGGAACGGACTATTTAACCCATTCTGGGTGGGTCTGAAAGAGGACATGTTGACGTTGGACGCAAATGTATTTGCGTCTTCATAACTGGCACAGGAGGGAAGTTACATGCACTTTAAGCTGGTACATGGAGACGGTGGAGTACGCGCTAGGGAACACAACTTGACCATTAAAATTTATATTTCCTCATTCCCTCCTTGTTCCCTACGGACCCTTCATGATATATCGATCCTCATGAACCGATCAGTTTGTTCTTGTAACATTATTTGCTCCTCTTTCTTTCTTTTGCGTTTTGAAAGGAAACTGGAATGTTCAATGCATGACGTGGCACACAGTCCACAAATCGCTGGCCCACACTGCAGGCACAGGCAGCAACTGAATACTAGGACTAGGCCAATGCCTAGGAAGGATAGGATCTTCCATCCCCAAGCGGTTAACGTTGTCCAGAACCAACCGGACCAAGTCCAGGTGCCTGGATTCTGATGTATCAGATTAGCAATTTTATGAAGACGTGTAATAGCTTTGTATACAGATGGCGCGTTTTCTGGAATGAAAACACAGCAACTTGACCCGATGACCTTACAGGCTCCACCTCTATCTGCCAAGATGACGTCAATAACAAGACGATTCTGAAGGACAACAACCCGCATGGCGGACTGCTCTTCGGTTAAGTTACCTAGGGCGGAGGCAGTTTCATTCACTACTGCTTCAAGTGTTCTAGTTAATCTGCGTATTAGTTTACTATTTTGAACAGGTCCTAAAAAGAAAAAGAATCCTTTATTAAAATCGGTGTACTGTTCCCATGCCGTTTCTGTGTAGTCGACAAGTGGGATATCTCTTCTGAGTCTATTCTTTACTAGATTTGTATTTCTGTGGTAATCAGGAGGAGCTAGAAAAACAGGTGGCAGAAGGAATGCAATATAACAGGTACCACCCCAGTCGGGAGGTAGGCGTATGTCTGCGGTATGACCACAAACAAAATAGGAATGACTGATAGCTTTAAAGGACGATTTACCATGATCACTGAATTCGACCACAGTAGTACATTTACTATGACCTAAGTGTACTGAACCTTTCTTCCTGACACATAATTCACCAGTGACTGGTAGTACTGACATAACGGGCAGAACTGGTGCAGCTTCGGATTCAACAGTAAGAATCATAAGGTTAATTGTGTAATTACCTGATCCATACACTTCATTCTCTAGATCAGTTCCTATTCTGGTGGGGAGTCCCTCCTTATCAGGGTAACAGACGTCGAGCAGAACCAAGTTCAAGTTTCCCCAAACCCAGCCCCCATCGAAAACAGCAATATCAGGATCTAAGGAATTAATGATTTTAAACCATGCACCACAGGAGCCATTGTGAGTGAACGGGTACGGAAAGAGGGGCAGAGCTCCCTTGTAATTCTGGTAGGGAGGGAGTCGGCCACATATCCAGCAGTTTGTAGCGTTATTAGTCTGATGGGAATGATGAAGCATACTAATGAATGTGTTGTTGCGCAGCGCAAGTCTGTAGGAGAGTTCATGTGGAGGTAACTCGCTAAAAGAATGTTCAGCAGAGACATTGTAAGCAGATTGTTCACGCTTGAAAATAGGGTAATAGATAGGGAGAAGTACACTTGCAACTATTATCAGAAGACTTAGAAAAAACATTATTAACAATGTCACTATACAGTGACTACGCAGTGACTTGCAGTATGTACGTTTCTTGAATTGTCTCTCTCTCTCTCTATCTCGATCTAGGGGATACATGTCAGAAACTATTTAACCGATTCACCTAGGGGAGGACTTAAACAATTAAACTGTCTGACTTGCTAGATCGAAGCTTGAGTCGGTACTCCTCTTGGGGAGTTTTCTCTCGTTCGGAAACCTTAAAGTCACTGGGCTCGATACAGTCTTTGGAAGGGGTGGATGAGCCTGGGTCGGATTTCAGTTCATTGCACAGTTTAACATGGCTCATGTGGATCCACCCCTTTCTGCCCTCAACTTTCACCGCTGTCCTCGTAGTAAGTAGAACGGTCTTCGGCGATTTCCAGCGGGTCTCCAGCGGACTTTTCCTGTCAAAGTTTCTTATGAGAATCAGGTCGCCTGGACGGACATCATGCGGCTTTACATCAGTGTTGTCAGGGAAGGCTGCGGCAACCTGTGAACGACATGATTGGAGTGCAGACATCAAGGAGGCAAGGTAATCTGTCAACATATTGCAATCAACATCAGTAATTTTCTTCGGAATGGGCGTCCCCCACATATTCGGTGGTCTGCCAAAGACCACTTCGTACGGGGATAGTCCTGATCTCGAATGGGCAACCATTCTCATATAGAACAGTGCCACTGGCAGGGCGACTATCCAGTCGACCCCTTTCTCTTTACATATTTTAGCAAGACGGGTCTTTAATGTCTGATTATGCCTCTCTACAAGGCCTGCGGCTTCGGGATGTCGGACACAATGGAATTTCCATTGATATCCTAGCAGCAAGGAAACCTGCTTCATTAATTCGGATGAGAATGGCTGACCGTTATCTGAATACACGACACGAGGCATGCCGTACCGTGGGAAGAATTCACGAACCAACTGCCTGGCAGTGGTCGGGGCAGTATAATCTGGGACTGGATATGCTTCGGTCCAACGGGACAGAGCACAAACAATTACGAGGACATATTTAAATCCTCGACAACGGTCCATCTGGATATAATCCATCTGGAGGACTTCAAAAGGGTGATCGGGAGGATGAAATCCACCTTGCTCTACAGGGACGCTTTTACCTGGATTGAACTGACAACAGATCATGCAAGTACGCACTTTCTGTTTTGCTGCTGCTCGTAAGTGTTTATTGCTCCAAAGATTTTGTAAACTGTCTAACATCGCTTTTTCTCCTAGATGTGCTGGACTATGTGCTGTATTAATCATGACTTGAACCATAGAGTCAGGGAGAAACCATGTAGGTTTTCCCTTCGTCATCCAACCTTGATCTGTCTGGATCCCTCCTAGTTCAATCCATTTCTTTATTTCTTCTGGGGTAGCATGTGTCTGAATATCGATAACATCTAGTGTGGGATCCCTGACTGTCATACAATTTGTCGGTCCTATTGTCTTTGTCATGTCAGTTGTCTGAGTGTGAGTCAATGCTGTATGTTTTGCTGTCTGGTCTGCCAGGTCGTTACCCTGGGAAACAGAATCTGTAACTTTAGTATGTGCTTTACACTTCATGACGGATATGCCTGAAGGCAGATGTATTGCTTCTAACAGTGCTTGAATGAGGGGACCGTGTTAGATCTTGGCACCATGAGAGGTCAGAAAACCTCGTTCTTGCCATAACATGCCGAAGTCGTGTACAACTCCGAACGCATAACGGGAATCAGTGTATATGTTGACATTTCTGTTCTTGGCTAGAATACAGGCTCGGGTCAGAGCAATAAGCTCTGCCGCTTGAGCAGACAGTGTGTCAATACGATGTGTTTCTTTTACTTCGGTTTCAGTGGTCACGGCATATGCGGCCACTAATTCTCCTGTACTTGTTCGCATACATGAACCATCCACATAAAGTGTCAGGTCTGGATTTGTCAATGGAACATCTGTTAAGTCTCGTCGGGGCTTTGTTACTGCACTAATGATCTCTATGCAATCATGCGGGGCTGGATCTGTCATAATTGTAGGTAACAGTGTTGCGTGGTTCAGAATGCTGCAGCGTCTGATTTCTATGTGTGGCTGGAATAGCGTCAATTCGTAACCTGTCAGTCGTGCTATAGTCAAGTGTTGAGTCTGGGTTCTGTTTAACAGAACCTCTACAGAGTGTGGAACTTGTACTGTTAACTGATGTCCTAAAACAATCGAATCGCTCTGTCTTATTGCTAATGCTGTTGCTGCTACTGACTTTAAGCACGCAGGGAGTGCCTGGGCTACTGAATCCAATGTACTTGAAAAATAAGCGCAAGGCTTATGTGAACCTGCTTGGTCTTGAGTGAGGACAGACAATGCTGTACCATCACGTTCTGTAACAAAAAGTGTAAACGGTTTGCTGTAGCATGGTGTCGCTAAAACTGGTGCTTGACATAATGCTTTCTTTAATTCCTCAAAGGCTTGTGTATGTTCCTGAGTCCAAGGGAGGACAGTCGAAGTCGCTGCCTCCTGCGTCGTTAACTGGATGAGTGGTTTAGCTAGAAATGCATATTGAGGAATCCATTGTCTGCAGTACGAGGTGAGGCCTATGAAGGCCCGCACTTCCTTTTGTGTCTGGGGTCGTGGCATATTTACAATTAACTGAATGCGATCGGGAGTGAGCTGTCTCCCCACTTTGGACAGCAAGTGACCCAAGTACACAACTTGCTGAACACAGAATTGAAGCTTCGAAGGAGACACCTTGTGTCCCTTGTCGGCCAGAAAATGTAAAACTGTCAGTGATGCTTGTTCACATTCGGGCTCACTTCGTGCGGTGATCAATAGATCATCGACGTATTGCAGTAAAGCGGTGTTAACTGGCATTTGAATACAATCTAGTTGTCTTTTCAGTGCTTGACTATAGATGCTGGGGCTTTCTGTGAATCCTTGAGGTGCGCGGGAAAATTTGAAGCTTCGTCCATTTAAACTGAATCCGAAGAGATATTGGCTCTCTGGATCAATAGGTACACTGAAGAAAGCGTTCTTGAGATCAATTACAGTAAAGAACGTTGCTTCTGAGTCAATAGCAGTCAATAGGGAAGAGATATCGGGGACCACAGGGTACTGTGGTACAATACATTTATTCAGCTCTCGAAGATCAATCACCAGCCGATATACTGGCGGTGCATTGGGGTCAGTACGTTTAAGAATTGGAATGATGGGTGAATTACAGATATTGGAGTCAGTCTCTACGACCACTCCTTGGGCTATGAGCTCTTCAATGATTTCCAGTAAAGCCACTACAGCATCGGGGGGTAACTTGTATTGTCTGATTCGAGGTAGAACAACTCCTGTCTTGAGTGTAACACGGTATGGTGTGATATGCATACAACCTACATCAGTAGGGCCTTTTGCCCACAGGTGATCTGGTACATTTTTCAATCTGACATCAAATTCTCGCAAGACATAATGACCCTTGAAATCCCGTAGAAAGAGTCTAACTCCCTCCGGGGAACAGCAGATTATAGCTCCTAGAGCCTTCAATGTTTTAATTCCTAACAGATTTTCTGGACATGATTTCGTAAGTAACAAGTCTGTAACTCGTGATAATGGACCCACAGCCAGGGGAACTGGTTCAGATACTTCATTTACAATAGGCTGTCCTGAAAAACCAAGGGAAACATTCTGTGAGCCTGAGAGGGGTGCCCCTGGGACTTCATTATGACTGATCGTTGTGCGGCTTGCCCCTGTGTCAATTAAAAACTTTCTATCTTTTCCCAATACTTGACTGTGTACATAAGGACCTTCTTGATCTACAGGAATTTCAATAAGAGGCAAGCCAAACTCCCTCTCTAGGCTGTTTCATGTGTATCGTTGATACTCAGGGTAAGCAGATTGGGCATACTGGTACATCTGTTGGGAAACTTGTTGAGTCGCGGCAGTGGGCTGTGGTACCGCTACTGTCTGTGCTGTATGAGATGTAGCATGGATAGGCTGTGTGTTCTGCATGGGCTGTACATTCTGTGAGGTCTGTTGCTGAACCTGATCTTGTCTAGGTGGATGCGGTCTCTCTTTAGTTTTACCTGTTGCTATGTTATGTTTCAGGACTGGACATTCATGTACGTAGTGACCTGGCTGCTTGCAATAATTGCATGTCCCTTTAACGGGACCTGCGGCGTGACCTGTCTGGTTCGTACCCTTTCTGTTTCCGTCGGTATGGACCGACTGGGCTACTAACATTTTCATTTTCGTGTCTTTCATACGTTTCTGTTCCTGATCCTGTTCTTCTCTAATTCTATTCGGATGGTATTGTAACATTTGTAACATCTGGGATGGCGTATTTGCTTGCCATGTACTCTCAACCTTGTATACACGATTTTTGACTGCTAACAGGGAATTCTCAACTAACTTTGATACAAAAAGATGCGGGTACGACTCGCTACCTGGTTTAAGACCACTATTAATGATAAAACATTTCTCGAATCTTGAATAAAAGTCACTAGTATCTTCGTCGGGTTTCTGTTTACATGCTGAAATTGCATCCCAGTCTTCTTTTCTAGTTGTCAATAATCTTGGCAGAACCTGTACTATCAAACCTGGTAATGCTTTAGTTTTGTCCCCAAGGCCTACCCCTGGGACACGTTTATTCTCTTCGTCTTCTATTTCTGCCCATACAATCTTTTTCTCTCCCACCTCCCATTCCTTTTCCTTCAGTTTCTCGTAGATGCCCGTGGGCAGCAGTACTTTTAACATTTTCATGATATCTTCATATGTGTAATCCCCCATCAGTAACATGTCTTTAAGCTCTCTGTGAAAACCTGCAGGGTCTTTATCATGGCTCGGGACTAGTTTCTTCATTTCTAACAGTTCTAACTTAGTCAGTGGCGTGTGTACATATACACGTTTCAAGAGATGATCCTCACCCATAACTGGGTGCACTTCTCGTAAGGGGTTCTGACTTTCAATGCCACTCAGGCGTTGCATGTGATACATTTTCCTTTCTGGGGGCGGGGCGGGAACATATTCAGAGCTTATGAAAGCGTTATATTTATGTCGTTGTTCTAGAATTATTTGTATTAACTTGGTACTGAGACCTCTCCATCTATCCATGAGTAGTGCTTCTAATGTTTCGTGTAAGGGACCTGGATCAGAATGTTGGTTTCTGTATTTCGTGAGGAGGTGCTGAATCATGTATACACCTGCTAATTTCTGCTCGTCTGGGGAGAGGTTCAGAAATGTCTGCGCTACTGTGTCATCATTATACATATCCGGATTTTCAGCCCATAATATGGCTGACCGGGCTAGTTCTTGTTCATCCATAGAATTGAGTATGTGGTACCCCACTCGGTCTCGGAGTCTTTTATCAGTCTCCTGGAACTGATGTTCAGAAGAATTCGGGTTTGTTAAGGCAGAGAGAAAAACTCTCTTGCTTTCCGGACGGATACCTTTCCTGAGGTAAGTTCCCTTACCTACATACGCTATAGTATCTGTAGTCTTTTCTGGTTCTTCAAGTTCTTCTTCCTCCTCGGAGGAAGCCTTTTCTTTCTCTTTTTGGTGTATTTCTATCACTGCTTTTCTAATTTTCTTGTACATACTGGCTATGCAAGTCCCCTTATCATGTTTTCCTTCAGATATATTTTGACCCCACTTGTTTAGTGCATCTAATTCACTCTGATCTGTCCCAGGCCTGTCTCGTTCTCTTATTAGGCAATTTATGAAAAAACGTAGTATCTGTGCTTGAACGTCAACTTTCTGACGCTCCATGGCCTCCTGAATACTGTCAGGGTCTTTCCCCGTCTGAACAAACTCATATATTCTATCTAGGCGCTCCTTCATTCCTGCATAGCACAGCAGGAAATCAGTAGCAGATCTTAACCGTAGTGATGCCATCATCATTATATTGTCTTTACCGGGTACTGGATCATATCTGCAAACTGAAAGGTTTTCTTTGAATATGTCAAGGCGGGGTGACTTGAACGTAAAAGGATTCCGCAAATCCCCGAGCTGTAACCTGCGTGTTAACGGTGGTGTTTGAAGACCCCCGGCCGCACCCCCTGAGGCGGAAGCTTGGGCATTATCTCTCGGCGGAGTCTGTATCTGAACTTGAATTTGTCTTTTAGTAGGATCAGGTAGAAGTGGTTTCGGTAGATCAACTTTAGGTGCAGGAAGTGGTGGAGGTGGTGGAACAGGAGCATTCTGTTGTGGTACTGGCGGAATATGATCTTGGGGCGGGTTACCACCCCCGTCCCTGTCGTTAGGCAGGGCGCGGACAGGGAGGTTGGTGTAAGCGGGTGCTACATCCTCTAGATAGGAATTCAGGAATATGTCTTTAGTAGTCTTATGCATTACTTTAGTTGGAACTAATGGTGTCGGCAGATTTTTCGGTATTTCAGAAATGGCCTCAGGCGAACCCTCGGCCGCGAGATACATACCGTTTACGAGGTTATTTCGTGCGCGGTCTACTTGCTCTGATTTTACTCGGATCCCCTCGGTAACTAACTCGTTTTCTTGGGCCTTGTCTGATTCTTTAAGTCTGTCTTCTCTACGTAGTGCTTTCCCAGCACGCTTATGTGATTCCTTACGCCAAAACTCTATGGCGTCTTTCTGAGATTGTCTGGCTTTCTTTTTCCATAGTGCTTCCTCTACCTTCATGATGCACTCGGCATCCCATGTTCCGGTAACAGGCCATCTGTGTCTTTCGTCTAGATGCTTAGTATAGTCGGCCCATAAATCTAGATATAATATGGCATCTATGCCATGCTTGTGGTACATAAAGTTTCCTGGAGTGTCCCTAGGGGGGATAGGAATTGCTTCCTCTAGTATCCCTTTCCTAGTTCCTATCTGCTTTAATTTGTCGAAAAACTGCATCTTGTTTACTTAATACTGAGTGCTCAATCCTTACTACTTAATACTGAATATAGCTGGTTGTACAAGAACACAATAATGCACAAAAACAGTCACACTCATACCACGACATTAATAAAAAAAAAACATTTCAGACATATATGACTACCCTCTATACCGGATGTACTGCTAAACAGCACAGATATACTGCTAAAACAGTGTAGAAACTTGAAATAACGGATGTACTGCTAAACAGTACAGATACACTGTCTGAAAACAGTGCAGACCGGACTTGTGTACCCAAACCCGTCTAGATACGTCCCAGCAATGGTACTCACCGGGAAGCACGGAAACAGAAGGCCTCGGAAAACTCGACTGGACTCGACTCGATACTTCGGAAAACTTCGGAAAACTGGTGGGCCTCTTGACACCTCGGACCTTGCTTCTTTCGGCTAGGCTCTGGTCGGGATCCTCCGCACTCCTCACCGCCTCGTCTGGGTACTGATCGCAGTCTTCGTCACCTCCGTGGACCAGAGGGAGATGCAGGAAATCCTGCCGGTACGCGTAGTTTCCGTCTAACTGATGGCAGGGGACAGAGCTTGCAACGCACCAACCGGCGCGTGAGGTGGGGGAGGGGTCCCTATTCGGGCGCCAAAATGATGTAAATATATAATTTACCGTCTTAATTTCTATGCAGGTAAGTACTTAATCAATAATAACTCAAATCGGAAAGAAAAAACCAGAGTCCGTGGTGTTAGAGTTCTTAGGGGTTTTATTCCTCAAAAAGGAATGGTCAAGACCAAGATATCATGTTCTTCCCACCACAGGGGTGGAAGAAAGGATAGAGCGCTACATTTTATTGACAGTACATAGCTTATATACTTAATTCATGTCATAGAAAGCAATACAGTAGGCGTAACAGCTGAGAGAAGACAAGATAACAGTATCCATGTGTTACTAGTACGTAATCAGAAGGCGTGGACTAGGCGTGAACTGGAGGTGTGCGCTAGAAACGTCACAGGTAGGTGTCACAAAAGGGGTTGCACTAACAGAAATGTTGCAATGTCAGCAGAAATCGGAAGCTTGGATGCGCACGCAGCTGCATGACGTGTGATTGACGTGAAACTGGAGGGTGCAGGGGACTTGACATTTACACTGACGGAAAAAGACAGAAGTCTGGCATGTCAGATCAACTTGTACTTCTATCATATCTGATATCTGATGTTTGGGAACCACATTATCTGGACGGGAAAGGTCTCTGGGGCAGAAGCTATTCTATACTGACTGTGAGTGCGTGTATATGCGCCTGAGTGTCTGCATGAGAAGCGTGGGGGCAAGGGGCCTTCCATGGGAGCATGGTAACAGAGGCTATGAATTACTTGCACTGAGACAGGTCGGCCCTTTGGCTCTGTAGCTGAGGGGGATGTTTACTGAAGCTAGTAGGCAGGAATGTATTTTCGAGGAGCGGAACAGATAATTCGAAGGTTGTAGTCAGTCTTGGCAGGCAGCAGGCTGAGCTCAGCGCGGTGGGCCGCGCTGGGAGTAAGTCAGAGTTCACGGGTATAGAGGCAGCCTGGGCTGAGGCTTTCAGAGTCAGAAGCCAGAAAAGAGGCTAGATGGCAGAAATTCAGGGCCTACTTTGCCAGAGCAGAAAAACGTGTAAGGTACACTACAAAAAGACGTTGGCATAGCATACTTAGGAACGGACTATTTAACCCATTCTGGGTGGGTCTGAAAGAGGACATGTTGACGATGGACGCAAATGTATTTGCGTCTTCATAACTGGCACAGGAGGGAAGTTACATGCACTTTAAGCTGGTACATGGAGACGGTGGGGTACGCGCTAGGGAACACAACTTGACCATTAAAATTTATATTTCCTCACTAGCATGACGTGTAACCGGGGAGAACTGGGGGCTTTGACTTTAGCACTAGTGGAGGAGACTGGTGTCTGGAGTGTCAGGGCAACCTGTACCTATAGCATATCTGGTATCTCATGTTTGGAGGATGTAGTGTCTGAAGTGAAAGGTCTCTCGGGCAGGGGCCATTCAATACTGAATGCTAGTGTGTGCATACGTGTCTTGGTGCAACGTGCGGAGCCATGGTCCTACCATGGTAACGGTTTCAGTAAATCACTTGCAAGGAGGACAGAAAGGCCGGGCCCTTTGCTCCTCAGCCGGGAATATGTTTACCTATTTCACTAGACTGGAATGTGTTTTCGAGGAGGCTGAGCAGATAACATGATTTTGGCAGGCAGTCCAGGCCGAGCCGGGCACCGCTGCGCTGGCAGGAAGTAAGGCAGGGGTCAGGGATGCGTACAGCTTTCGGAGACAGGAGAGATGAGGCAAAGAGGCCTCGTTTAAGGGCCTAGCTCGACTGGGCCAGGAAACATGGAGAAAACGTGTGCGAATTTCAGAAGTGCACCATGTAAAGACGTTGGCACCGTATGCCTAGAAGCCTAATTAACGGAATTTCTTTGCATGACTGGATAGCTAACATGTTAAGGTTGGACGCAAATGTATTTGCGTCTTTCTAGCATGTACAGAACAGAAGTTACACGACATACATGGAACATGGGTGCATGGATAGGGTGCGAGTGGGGGACACATTAGCTACCTGAAAATTTCTATTACCTCATTCCCTCCTTGGACCCTACTACACCCTTTAGGATATATCTATATTCATGAGACCATCTATCTGTTCATAAAGCATCATTTGTTCTTCTTTCTTTATTCGGGAACGGGAACGTGTACTTGAACGGGGAATACAAGCTGTGGCGCACAAGCCGCAAATCGCTGGCCCACATTGCAGACAGAGACAACAACTGAATACTATGACCAATATTATTCCTAGGAATGACAACAATCTCCATCCCCAGGCGGATATTACACTCCAGAGCCAGCTGGACCAAGTCCAGGTGTCTGGATTCTGGTGCATCTGATGAGCTATGGTATGGAGCCTCGCTATGGCTTTATACACGGATGGCGCGTTATTAGGAATAAACACGCAACAACTGGATCCGATGACTCTACAAGCCCCGCCCCTATCTGCCAGGATGACGTCAAGGACAAGGCGATTTTGGAGAACAACAAGTCTCACAGCAGACTGTTCCTCTGTCAGGTTACCTAAAGCAAAAGTAGTCTTGTTCACTACTGCTTCTAAAGTTCTGGTTAGTCTTCGAATTATCTTACTGTTTTGGACAGGACCTATGAACCAAAAATATCCTTTAATGTAATATTTGTACGGATCCCATGATGATTCAGAATAGTGGATAACAGGAGGAAGGTCTCTCTTATGTCTTACGTGTACAAGGTTTGGATTTCTGTGATAATCGGGCGGGGCTAGGAAAACAGGTGGCAATAGGAACGCAATATAGCACGTCCCATCCCAATCCAATGGCAGACGAACATAGGCTGTGTGACCACATATGAAATAAGAATGGCGAGAAGCTTTGAAAGTAGACGTTCCTTTATCACTGAATTCGACAACAGTATTACAATCACTGTGTCCTAGATGTACTGAACCATTCTTTCTGACGCATAATTCACCTTTCACTGGTAAAACTGTAATAAACGGCCAGTCCGAATTAGTCTCAGACTGCACATTCAAGATCATGAGGTTAAGTGTAAAATTACCTAATCCATACACTTCATTTTCTAGATCGGTCCCTGTCCTTTGGGGAAGACCTTCTTTGTCTGGGAAACATATTTTATTCATGACTGTATTCAGATTCCCCCATATCCAATTGCCTTGGGAAACCGTGGACTTACTATCTAGGGAGGACATTAGAGTAAACCATGCACCACACGAACCATTATGTGTGAACGGGTAAGGAAAGAGGGCAGAGCTCCCTTGTACTTCTGGTAGGGAGGGAGTCGGCCACATACCCAGCAATTAGTGGCATTGCTGGTCTGGTGTGAATGGTGTAACATACGGATGAATGTATTGTTGCGCATGGCTAAACGATAGGATAGTTCATGTGGGGGCAGATCACTAAAAGTGTGCTCCACAGTGTCATTAGAGGAAGCATATGCATGTGAATCAAGAGGGAAAAAAACGTGTAACAGTAAACTTATGCAGATTATCGTAAGACTCAGAAGAAACATCGAAAACAGCGCGATTATGCATCCGCTGTGCAAAACTTTACAGTACTTTTTTCTTTTCTCGTCACGCCTATCTCTCTGACTACTTGGGTCTATTCTATACATGTCAGAAACCTGTCTAACCACTTCACCCGAGGGGGACTTAAACAATTAAACGCTGTCTGACTTACTATACCTTAGCTTGGCACAGTACTCCTCTTGGGGAGTTTTCTCTAGCAGGGGAAGTTTAGAGTCAGAAAGTGGGCAGTCCTTAAACGGAGTTTCTGGACACAGTCCGTGAACTTTTTTCACATGGCTCGAATGCAGCCATCCCTTCCTTCCTTCCAGCTTGACTGCAGTCCTTGTAGACAATAAAACCAATTTAGGCTGTTTCCATCTGGGTTCCAGCGGACTCTTCCGGTCGAAGTTCCTCACAAGGGCGAGATCACCAGGGCGGACTTCATGCGGTTTTACTTGGGTGTTGTCCGGAAAGGCAGCCGCGACCTGTGAACGACAAGATTGTAGTGCAGACATCAAGGAGGCCAGGTAATCTGTCAGCATAGAACTGTCAACATCAGTAATCTTACGGGGCATAGGCGTCCCCCACATATTCGGAGGCCTACCGAAGACCACCTCATACGGGGATAGCCCTGTCCTAGAATGAGCTACCATTCGCATGTAAAAGAGTGCAACTGGCAAAGCAACTATCCAATCTACACCTTTCTCGGCACATATTTTGGCTAGGCGTGTTTTCAGGGTCTGATTATGTCTCTCTACGAGACCTGCGGCTTCAGGATGTCGGACGCAATGGAACTTCCACTGGTAACCTAACAGGAGTGATACCTGCTTCATAAGCTCGGACGAGAATGGCTGTCCATTATCAGAGTACACGACACGGGGCAAACCGTACCGTGGGAAGAACTCACGTACCAGCTGTTTGGCAGTGGTTGCAGCAGTGTAATCGGGGACTGGATATGCTTCTGTCCATCGGGAAAGAGCACATACGACTACGAGGACATACTTGAAACCTCGGCATCTGTCCATCTGGATATAATCCATCTGGAGGACTTCAAAAGGATGGTCAGGAGGATGAAATCCACCCTGTTCCACAGGGACACCTTTTCCTGGATTAAACTGACAACAGATCATGCAAGTACGCACTTTCTGTTTTGCTGCTGCTCGTAAATGTTTGTTGAACCATAGATTCTGTAAACTGTCTAACATTGCTTTCTCTCCTAAGTGTGCTGGACTATGTGCTGTGTTAATTATGATTTGAACCATAGAGTCGGGGAGGAACCATGTGGCCCTTCCCTTCGTCATCCATCCCTGATCTGTTTGGATCCCTCCTTGTTCAGTCCATTTCTTGATTTCATCTGGGGTTGCATGTGTCTGTATGTCGAGTACATCTAGAGTGGGATCCTTAACTGTCAGGCAATGTGTCAGTGTAGGTAGATCAGTCTTTGTCGTGTCAGTCGGAATGTCTGTCTGAGCTGTGAGTTTGGCTGTACGATCTGCCAGGTCGTTACCCTGGGAAATAGTGTCGGTGACTTTGGTATGTGCTTTGCATTTTATAATGGCTATGGCTGTAGGCAAGTGTATTGCTTCTAACAGGGCTTGAATAAGGGGACCATGCTGGATCTTGGTACCGTGAGAAGTTAAAAAACCTCTCTCTTCCCAAAGGACTCCGAAGTCGTGAACGACTCCGAATGCATACTGTGAGTCTGTGTATATGTTTACTTTCTTGTTCTTGGCTAGTATACAGGCTTGAGTCAGAGCAATGAGCTCTGCAGCTTGAGCAGATAGTGTGTCAATACGGTGTGTTTCTATGACTTGGGTTTCAGTGGTCACTGCATATGCGGCCACTAACTCTCCTGTACTTGTTCTCATACATGAACCATCCACGTAAAGTGTCAGGTCTGGATCGGTTATTGCAATATCTGTCAAGTCTTGTTGGGGCTTCGTTACTGTATTAATGACGTCTACACAGTCATGTGGTGCTGGATCTGTTGTACTCGAGGGTAACAATGTGGCAGGATTAAGTATGTTGCAGCGTCTGATTTCTATGTGTGGCTGGAACAGTGTCAATTCATAACCTGTCAGTCGTGCTATGGTCAAGTGCTGAGTCTGGGTATGGTTCAGAAGAACTTCCACGGAATGTGGAACCTGTACTGTCAAGGGATGTCCTAACACTATTGCATCGCTTTGTCTGATAGCTAGTGCTGTTGCTGCAACTGATTTCAAGCACGCAGGCAAGGCCTGGGCTACTGGATCCAATGTACTAGAGAAATAAGCACAAGGCTTATGGTGTCCTGCTTGATCTTGTGTGAGAACGGATAACGCTGTGCCATCGCGTTCTGTGACAAAAAGTGTAAAAGGTTTACTGTAACATTGTGTCGCTAAAACTGGTGCTTGACATAAAGCTTTCTTCAAGTCATTAAAAGCTTGTGTATGTTCCTGAGTCCAAGGGAGGACAGTCGAAGTCGCTGCCTCCTGTGTTGTCAACTGTATGAGTGGCTTGGCTAGAAATGCATATTGGGGAATCCATTGTCTGCAGTACGAAGTGAGGCCAATAAAGGCCTGTACTTCCTTTTGTGTCTTAGGTTGTGGCAGATGTGCAATTAACTGGATACGATCTGGTGTCAACTGTCTACCCCTCTTGGACAGCAAGTGTCCAAGGTATACCACTTGCTGGGCACAGAATTGGAGCTTCGAAGGGGACACCTTGTGCCCCTTTTCGGCCAGAAAATACAAGACTGTCAGTGACGCGCGCTCGCAGTCACGTTCGGTCCGTGCTGTGATCAGTAGATCATCAACATACTGTAGAAGAGCAGTGTCAGTAGGCATGTGAATACTGTCTAGTTGTCTTTTCAATGCTTGGCTGTAAATACTAGGACTTTCCGTGAACCCTTGAGGTGCACGAGCAAATTTGAAGCTTCGGCCATTTAAACAGAATCCGAAAAGGTGTTGGCTATCGGGATGAATGGGGACGCTAAAGAAGGCGTTCTTAAGGTCAATTACAGTAAAGAACGCGGCTTCGGAATCAATGGCAGTCAATAGTGACGAAATATCTGGGACCACTGGGTACTGTGGTACTATACATTTATTGAGTTCTCGAAGATCGATCACCAGTCGATAGACTGGAGGTGCATTTGGATCAGTTCGTTTAAGAATCGGAATGATAGGAGAATTACATACATTGGAGTCAGTTTCTACAACTACTCCTTGGGCAATAAGCTCGTCAATAATTTTCAGTAAGGCTGCTACAGCCTCGGGGGGCAATTTGTATTGTCGGATTCGGGGACGTACAACACCTTGCTTGAGTGTGACACGATAAGGAGTGATGTGCATATAACATACATCAGTTGGACCTTGCGCCCATAAATGCTGTGGAACATTTTTCAATCTTACATCAAAATCTCTCAACACATAATGACCCTTAAAATCACGAAGGAATAATCTCACTCCTTCCGGAGAACAACATATAACAGCTCCTAGAGCTTTCAACGTTTTAATACCAAGCAAGTTTTCAGGACATGATTTCGTAAGCAATACATCTGTAGTACGGGACAATGGACCAACTGCAAGGGGAACTGGCTTTGATACTTCGTTAACAATAGGCTTTCCTGAAAATCCAAGGGAAACATTCTGTGAGCCTGAGAGGGGTGCCCCTGGAACCTAGTCATGACTAATGGTAGTTCTGCTCGCCCCTGTGTCAATCAAAAATTTTCTGTCTTTCCCTAATACCTGACTATGTACATAGGGACCATCTTGATCTACAGGAACCTCGATAAGGGGCAAGCCAACCTCCCTCTCTAGGCTGTTTCATGTGTACTGCTGATAATCGAGGTAATCTGACTGTGCATACTGATACATTTGCTGTGTGACGTGTTGTGTTGCGGCAATGGGTTGGGGTTGGGGTACAGCTACTGTCTGTTGCTGTGCATTCTGTGGGGGTTGCGGATTCTGTGGAATATTCTGTTGAACGTGTTCTGGTCTAGGCGGACGTGGTCTTTCTTTCGTTTTGCCTGTAGCAATATTGTGTCTGAGAACGGCACATTCATTTATAAAGTGACCTGGCTGTTTGCAGTAATTGCAATTCCCTTTAACAGGAGCTGTAGAATGACTAGTCTGTGTGTTCTGCGTGTTACCCCTTTTCTGACCATCTGCTGGAACAGACTGGGCAACTAGTACTTTCATTTTCGTGTCTTTCATACGTCTCTGCTCATGATCGTGTTCCTCTCTAATTCTGTTCTGGTGGTACTGTAACATTTGTAACATTTGGGAAGGCGTATTAGCTTGCCATGTACTTTCGACTTTCAATACTCTGTTCTTAACCTGGGGTAAGGAATTCTCTACTAGTTTGGTCACAAAAAGATGTGGATATGACTCGCTACTTGTTTTCAGGCCACTGTTAGTAATGAAACATTTCTCGAATCTGGAATAGAAATCACTAGTGTCTTCATCTTGTTTCTGTTTGCAGGCTGAGATTGCATCCCAGTCTTCCTTTTTAACTGTCAATAATCTAGGCAAAACCTGTACTAATAATCCTGGTAATGCTTTAGTTTTTTCCCCAAGACCTAAACCTGGGGTACGTCTATTTTCCTCGTCTTCTAATTCAGTCCAAATAATCTTTTTATCTCCCACCTCCCATTCTTTTTCTTTCAGTTTTTCGTAAATCCCTGCTGGCAACAATACTTTTAGCATTTTAAGAATGTCGGAATACTTGTAATCGCCCATAAGTAACATGTCTTTTAATTCACGGTGGAATCCTGCAGGATCTTTATCGTGACAAGGTACTATTTTCTTCATTTCCAATAATTCCATTTTGGTCAAAGGAGTGTATACGAATATGCGTTCAAGCGTACCTCCTGTATTCAGGACGGGATGAACTTCTCGTAAGGGATTCTGTCTGTCTAGGTGATATGTCTGTCCTACCGGGGGTGGAACAGAAACAAGATGTGGAGTCAGGAAAGTTCTGTATTTATGACGTTGTTCTAGAATGATATCAATTAAATCGGTACCTAGGCCTCTCCATCTTCTCAGGAGTAAGTCTTGTAATTAATTATACAATGGACCTGGATCGGATTGCTGATTTTCATATAATGTAATGAGATGTTGGATCATGTATATACCAGCTAGTCGCTGTTCTTCTGGAGTAAGGCTCAAAAATGTTTGCACTACTAAATCATCTTTATATATACTGTCATTTCCAGCCCATTGGACTGCTGACCGGGCTAGTTCCTGATCACGTAAGGTATTAAGTTCATGATAACCTATTCTTTCTTTCAGTATTTTATCAGTAACTTGGAATACATGTTCAAGAGAACATCGCTCTGGTATCGGGGAAAGGAAACGTTTCTTGTTTTCTAGACGAATGGGTCTGTCAAAAGGTCTATCAAAAGAATACTGTTTAGGGAGTTTCACTCTACCTACGTACGCTATTTTATCCTCAATCTCTACTGGAGTCTCTGCTTCTTCCTCCTCCTCCGAGGATTCATTCTTGTCTGACTCGGCTTCCTTTTCAGCCTTCTGTCTTTTATGTATGGCTACTATTTCTTTACGGATCTTTCTGGACATGGCATCTATACAATTCTGTCTATCATGTTTACAATCTGCAATATTTTGACTCCATTTTGTCAGTACATCCATTTCTTCTTGAACCACACCTGGCCGATCTTGTTCCCTTATCAAACAATTAATTAAGAATCGTAATAGTAAACCTTGTGTCTCAACTTTCTGATATGCCATGGCTTCACGAATACATTCTGGTTTCTCCCCCGTTCTAATAAAATTATATATTTTGTTTAGATGTTCTGGCATTTCTGGTAATATCATCAAATAATCTGTAACACGTCGTAGACGTAACGAGGCTAACATCATGTCTCCTTTTGCCAGGTACTAAATCATATCTACAATCCGTAATATACTGTCTAAGTTTTTCATGTGTCATCGCTTTCGGAGTACGCTGCGTTGCTAATTCTCTGATTGTCATTCGTTGTAACTGTGGCGGGGTGCGAAGGTGACCTCCTACGGCACCTCCTGAAGCAGAAGCGTGGGCATGACCTGACGTCATGGCGGGTGGAAAAGGTATATGTAACGGGGACGGACTCTGAGTTATATCTGTCGCAAAAGGATTGAGAGGACCAATAATAGGGGGACCAGTAGCAGCAGCAGCAGAAGGGGAAGTGACAGCAGGTGCAGGAAGCGAATCTTGGCGTGGAGGGGTCGTGGCTTGATCAGCCGGAACATGCTGCTGTACATTATTAGCGGGTGGTACGGGTACATTGGTATATGCTGGAGCTACATCATCTAAATAGGAAGAAAGGAAAATGTCTGCTGCGGTCTGTTTGTGACGGAGTTTAGTCGGAACCAATGGTGGTGGCAAGTTACGGGGTACTTCCGGGGTCGCCTTGGGCAGGCCCTCGGCAAGAACTGGATACATGCCTGTAATGAGTGCATTTCTTTGGCGGTCTAATTGTTCTAATCTGACCTGTTCTCCTTCTTCTAGTAACTCTTTTTCTCTGGCTTTTTCGGATTCTTCTCTACTTTTCTCTGTTTTTCTGATTGCTTTTTCTGTTCTTCTATGCGATTCTTTACGCCACAATTCTATGGCATCTTTCTGAGATTGTCTGGCTTTCTTTTTCCACAATGCTTCTTCTACTCTCATGATGCATTCGGCATCCCATGTCCCTGAGACAGGCCATCTATACTTCTCTTCCAGATTCTTGGTATAATCCACCCATAAGTCTAAATACAACACAGCATCTAAGCCGTGTTTGTGGTACATAAAATATCCTGGAGTGTCCCTAGGCGGGACAGGAACTGCTTCTTCAAGTATCCCTTTCCTAGTACCTATCTGACGTAATTTCGAAAACAGCGGCATGACTGGAATGATTCGGACGTGAACACAATAAACACAGTAATAAACAGTAAACAATCATTCATCCCACGACATTAAAATACATTAAAACATATCGGACTGAAATTACCTAGAACACAGAAAACACATATTCTGAAAAATCTTGAGATAATACTGAATAACTAGATGCACTGCTAAAACAGTACAGACAATACCGGTCCCATAAAGAGACACGTCGGACCGTATTCACCTAAGTGAACACGTCAGGACCAGATCTGTGTACCCAAACCTGTCTTTACCGGGCACAAATCAATGAACCCGTCTAGATGCGTTCCCAACAACGGTACTCACCGGGAAGCAAGAAACTGAAGGCCTCGGAAACTGGACTGGACTGCTACGACATCTGACGGTGACGCATCACGCTACCACGCATGCGCTTCGGAACAGGTGGGCCTCCGGACACCTCGGACCTTGCTCTCTCGACTAGGGCTCTGGTCGGGATCCTCCGCATTCCTCACCGCCTCGTCTGGACGCCGGACCGCAGTCTCCGTCTCCCTCGTGGGCCCGAGGGAAGATAGCAGGAAAACTCGCAAACGTGCACGGTTTCCGTCGGGCTGTAGAAGGGGTCAAAGGCCGCGTGACTTCACCGGCGAGTGGGGAAGGGGGGGGGTACCTATTCGGGCGCCAAATTATGTGGTAAATACATTTTACCGTAGCATTTTTCCGTATAATTATCAATACAAGACAGCTCATTCAAATGAGAGGCAGAGTCCGTGGTATCTGAGTCATACGGGCTTTAATGGACAATGATCCTCGAGGATGGGATATCATGTTCCATCACCTCTAAGGTTCAGGAAGGGACATTCAACGTTTTATTAGCATTACACATTATATATAGTAAAACGTTACAATAGAATCCAATACAGTAGGCGTAACAGGTGAAAAAAGAGAGATAAGAACACATGTGCGTAATAGGAGGCGTGAAAAAGGGCGTACACATGGGCGTGCACGGTACATGTCAGAGAAACGTCATAAGAAACGTCACATGTGGGTGGATGCATAGAGAAAGTTGCAGGATCAGCAGAAACCCTTGACCCGTATGCGCGCGCGCAACTAGCATGACGTGTAACCGGGGAGAACTGGGGGCTTTGACTTTAGCACTAGTGGAGGAGACTGGTGTCTGGAGTGTCAGGGCAACCTGTACCTATAGCATATCTGGTATCTCAAGTTTGGAGGATGTAGTGTCTGAAGTGAAAGGTCTCTCGGGCAGGGGCCATTCAATACTGAATGCTAGTGTGTGCATACGTGTCTTGGTGCAACGTGCGGAGCCATGGGCCTACCATGGTAACGGTTTCAGTAAATCACTTGCAAGGAGGACAGAAAGGCCGGGCCCTTTGCTCTGCAGCCGGGAATATGTTTACCTATTTCACTAGACTGGAATGTGTTTTTGAGGAGGCTGAGCAGATAACATGATTTTGGTAGGCAGTCCAGGCCGAGCCGGGCACCGCTGCGCTGGCAGGAAGTAAGGCAGGGGTCAGGGATGCGTACAGCTTTCGGAGACAGGAGAGATGAGGCAAAGAGGCCTCGTTTAAGGGTCTAGCTCGACTGGGCCAGGAAACATGGAGAAAACGTGTGCGAATTTCAGAAGTGCACCATGTAAAGACGTTGGCACCGTATGCCTAGAAGCCTAATTAACGGAATTTCTTTGCATGACTGGATAGCTAACATGTTAAGGTTGGACGCAAATGTATTTGCGTCTTTCTAGCATGTACAGAACAGAAGTTACACGACATACATGGAACATGGGTGCATGGATAGGGTGCGAGTGGGGGACACATTAGCTACCTGAAAATTTCTATTACCTCAGACTCGAGAGAAAGTGTGATAGACTTTTATAAAGCGACATTATAAAGAGTGGAGTAGAGAGTCATACAATGGAGCAGCGTAGAGAGAGGTGGTGCATACTTTAGTGGTGTAGAGTGGATTACCGTAAAGTGGAGTATCATACAGGCAAATACTGAACAGTGGAGTGTAGAAAAGTGGAATGGTATAGACTGAAATGGCATAGAGTGGAGTGGCGTAGAGTGGAGTAGGGAACAATGATTAACATAGAGTGGGGTAGCATACATTGAAGTGGAATCGTATAGGCTTGACAAAACTGTTGTAAATTGGAGTGGCATCTCATACAACAGAGTGGAGTGCTGTGCCGTACAGTGTTGGAAACTGAGTAGAGTGAAGTTGAGTGTTGTACAATAGAGCATACACAAGACACATTTTAGAGACAGCTTTTAATAAAGGCAGACAACAGGCCTTGGAAGTGCAGTAATAGACTTATCGCACTACCGCACTAAAAATGACTGGCACAAATAGTGTCCACAATAGAAATCAGCAGATGAATGTATGCATGTATCATTGAATCTGCACACTTTAATGGGATTTTCTGTCCCTTTGTCATTCCTTCTTTTTCTTCAGTTTTTTAGATGGAGGCATTGCGCTCTCAATATAAGATGCAAATAGCTATACCAAATTACCAAAGAACCTAGGGGACAATACTCCACCTGTTTTTGATTACTACGAGAATAACGTTCCGCCTACCTAACTAACATTAAGGGATCCTCCTAAAAGAGAAAAATTATTTTGTTTGAATGGTCCTGAGCAAGCCGCAAGTCTTCATGGGCGCAGAGAGGCTGAAACATGTAGACCTAGACATCACTATAGGATGTGATGGATACTATGCCCGTCCATTACAGCTTCCAGTCTTTCTTTTACTCTTCCCTTTGTCTAACCTTTATTACATTTTGAACAATAGACAAGAGGTGATTTTAGAGCACTTAGTTTGTTGGGGATACCCACGAAAAATCTCTTAGATAACAAGAGATTACCTCCTGGTTGGAGGAAAGAAGACCCGATGATGACGCTATCAATTACTAGTAAGTTAGTGGAAAAGCATATGCCACTTACCGATAGTAGACTTGTTTCAAAGAGACCTCTCAAATACAGTTCCTACCTACATTTTATTTTTTCTGGCAATAGAGTGCACAGGCATAGAGTTGAGTGCAAATTTGGACAGTGGAGTGTACAGAGATGGAGTGGAGTCCAGTAGGGTGGCAAAGAGTGTAGTAGCGTTTTGTGGAGCGGAGTTATGAGGAGTGGAGGAGAGTAAACTGGAGTGGCGTAGGGTGGAGTAGCATGCAGTGGAGTGGCATAAAGTGGATTTACATAGAGTGGAGTAGCGTAGGCTTGAGTGGCGTACAGTGGAGTGGCGTAGAGTGTAATAGTGTACGGTGAAGTGATCTACAGTGAAGTGGTTTAGACAGGAGTGGTGTATTAATGGGTGGGGTATAGTTAGGCTTTCCTGTTTTCAGTTTCTATTTTTGGTGAATTCTGGTGGGGGTTTTTCAGTGTTTTCCAGTGACTCCAATACCTTAATAAAACAGTGGTTATCAGTGGTTACACATTTTCGCGCCATTTAAAACCACAGAAACAGTGTTTTTCGGGTGTTTATAGAACGTTTTGCTTTTATTATTGCTTGCTTTCTGCACTGATAGTGCATGTCATATACACAGTGAATGTACAGTGTTTAAGCAGTCAAATACATTTAAAAAAATCAAACTTATTGTATTAGACCATACAATACTTCATCAGTGAGTCTTTGGTCATGTGCATGCTGGTGCACATTTGCGAAACAGATTCCCAATTGGCCGATCGGCATGGTGTAAACTGGTTCCACATCGCACTAGGGCATGTCTCTGTCGTTTGTTCACTGGGCTCTGAAAGCACAGGGAGCTGGGGCTACAATATTAAGCATACTATCCAGTTTAAAAACTAGTGTGGGTGCAGAAATGTCTGTGCAGAAAATGGGCCAGTTATTGGGGTCAAAATGTCTCACACCGCGAGCAGCAATGTCAACCCATTACCAAGTATGGAAGCAAAGTCTCAGTAATGCTGTAGATACGATAATGATTGACAGTCTGCATTATGTAAAACAGAAGTGTCCACCATAGGTGAAGAAGGCCAAAATCACAGTCAGATGTTCAGAACATCCACATAAAGTTACATAAAATAAATTAAATGTATTTAACCTAATGCATCGTAGTCCTGAAAATGTGCAATGGATGTAGTTGTTAGGAACTCTTGTGCTGTGAAATGCTCTTCTAGCAATGCTCTAAGGAAAGATAAGTTTTGCTTTTGTTAAAACAAAGAAAGCATGTTGGGACATTCTAGGAAGAATAAGATTTTGATTTGGAAATACCTACAATATATGTGGCTTATCACTCCACATTCCACTACATTGAGAAGTGAAAAACCAAGGGATCAAAGTTAAAACATCCAGGTAACAACCTAAAAATAATCACCTTCATTTCTTGTCAATATTTAAGAACGCATGTTCATCATAAATTCTGGATGGCAGAAATAATCGTGGGATACCAAAATGAAAGCAAGAGGTGTCTTATACGAATCCAATAAAAGCCTTGCGATTGTCAGGCTAAACATCACGTGCAAACTGACAAAAAATAAAAGAAACACACTTGGTTGCACAAGAAAGTGCCTCAAAAGAAAACTCGTATATTCTGACATTGTGGGTTATAGCCTGAGGACGTGGGGGCCAGGATTTGAAAATCAGAAGAAGCATAGTCTCCATACTAATATACTGTAGATTATGTTTGCATCAGGTGAAATAACATGCTAGGTAAATTTCAGATTTATACAGGAATACGTCTCCAGTAACCGACTACAACACAATGTGACAGGTGCCCATCCTGTTGTGAATGATTTTCAATATCCCCTCGACCCAGTTATAACTGGAAAACAGTTACTGAGTGATGGTGTGGCAAGTCTTTCCCACCGGTTTTGATGCACATTTCAATATTCCCCTCGCTCTGCATTGACGGATACCCTCCATTCCCCCATGGGCTTCCAGGAAATGTCCCCTGGTGTTATGGGTCACATTCCATTACCATCGAGGTCTTTTGCAGCGTCAATCACCAGGTCACCGATGTGACTCTGGTGCAGAAAGTGCTGCACAGTTTAAAGTAAAAAATGTCCACATTTTTAGTCAAAATGAGGGCTGCTTCTTATTTTCCGTTAAAAACACAAAACTGTTACGCTGGCATTAGGAATATGAACGATAAACGCATGCGTGGGCTGCAACGGGGATAGGAATTGGGGAGGAATTCTCCAAAAGGGTGTGGGGATCGCTCCAGGCGAAGAGTCCGAGAGTATAGCTCTTCTCCCAAGATCGACCCTCCAGAGCTCAGCATGCAAGCAGCTCTCGGAGCACCAGCCTGAGTTCCTGCACACAGAGAACATGTGTGCACCCCAGCCGAGGCTGCACTGTTTTATCGAACAGTTTACCTTGGGACTGAAATAGGGATTAGCAAAGTGATATGGATCCCTAACTCGAAGACAAAAAGACTCCCAGCGCACGAGGCATTGAAAGGAAACTTTCAGAATGATGAAGAAAGGATCGCTTAAAACACTTTAAGCCAATGTTAATCCAGCTGCAATCAAAAGAAATCACAATGTTTACTGTGCAAAGTGTTGCGAAACTGAGGCGGGGGTGGGTGGGATTGGCAGTGAGAGTACAACAACATCCAGGCTGGGCAGATGAGGTGTCTGTTGGGACAGCTTTATCTCAACCACACCCTCCCCCCACATGAGCCAGGCTGGGGGCAGGTGTTGCTGTGGCCCTTGAGCCATACACACCGCCCCCCCCCGCCTCTCCCCCTCCCCCCCGCCTCTCCCCCTCCCCCATGTGTCGGACAGGCCCATCAGCAGTTTCCCCCCTGACTCCTCCCCGTCAAGCCACCACATTAATTCAGGCCATCGCTGAGGGCCAGGTATTGTCACCTCGGCCCCAGTGTCATTTAGGCCTTGGTGGAATGGGTGTGCCCTTGCTTAGGCCCTGCTGTGATGCCACTTTTCTTAGTAACAATACTTCTTTACTTTGGGATTGCAGGTAAACTTTTACGTCATTGGGCCCACCCTGTTAGCTTAGATAGAGCCCCCTACCTAGACCAGATTAGGACAAAGGCAGGCAGGGCATAGCTAGCGACATACATCTATCAGCCAGGTTTCATTAAACAAGACTGGTCACCAACACCCCTACGAAATACCTTGTCTGTGCACTTCATTGTTCATTCTACTATAGGGCCTTTCTTCATAAGCGCAATGAACACGTTTAAGATCACAACTCCGCCAGAAGTGCTAGGATTTACAAGTTTTATTTGCATTTTACTTCAATTCACGAGCATCCCCTAACATACTTAAATGCACTCCATATTCCATTATTTTCAAAAGGTGTAGCCCTTGCTAGATTTACCTTTCTGTGTGTCTGATTTCAAACCTTGTCCTCACTCCTGGAGTACGCATTTCACTGCTCGCTCCTTGCTTCCTTTGTAGAGACTGATTACTTGGTCAGTTCTGTTGGATGAAGTAGCAAGTACCCAAGGCACTGGGGTACCAGTAGTAGATGATAGTACCCCTTCCCCCAATAATTTTCTATACCCCGCTGACTGGCTCAGAGAAGAGGCGCCCCTGGTTTATCACCGCCAGTTGGATGCAGGAGCCCTGGAGTAGCACACTGAAGTTTACATCTCTCCTCTGAGTGCATAGTCATTGTTCCGAGTGACATACACTGGAGTGGCGTAGAGTGGAGTAGCAAACCGACGAGTGGCATACAGTGGAATAGCATAGAGTGGAGTGACATGCAATGGAATGGTGTACAGTGGAATAGCATACACTGGAATCACGTAAAGCGGAGCGGCATATATTGGAGTGGCGTACACTGAAGAAGCGTAGAGTGGAGTTGCATACAGTGTAACAGCGTAGAATGGGCTGTGGTAAAGTGGAGTTATATATAATGTAATAGTTTAGAGTTGAGTGGCGTATAATGAAGTGGTGTAGTCTGAAGTGGCATGGGTTTGACTGTAATAGCTTACAATGGAATTGCATACATTTGAGCGGGGTCAAATTGAAAAGCGTAGAGTGCAGTGCCATACACAGGAGTGGCGTAGAATAGAGAAGCGTACAGTAGAGTGGCATTCAGTGAAATAGCATAGATTGGAGTGGCATACAGTGGAATGCCGTTGAGTGTAATACCATAAACTGGAGTAGCATATAGCGAAATCACATACAGTAGAGTGGCGTACACTGAAGAGGCATAGAGTGGAGTTGCATACAGTGCTGTAGAGTAGAGCTGTGTACAGGGTAATAGATAAGACTAGAGTGGCATTCAGCTGAGTGTTTTACAGTGGAGTGCCGGAGAGTGGCATATAATGTAATGGTTTAGGCTGTAGTGGCGTATAGGGGCCTCTGGTAGAGTGTAATAGCATAGAGTGGAGTGGCACCCCATTGGAGTGCGGTCCTATTGAATTGCATAGAATGAAGTGATGTAGAGTGGAATGCCATACACTGGAGTGGCATAGAGTAATGTAGCGTAAAGTGGAGTGGTATACAGTGGAATACAGTAGATTGGAGTGGCGCAGATTATAATAGCGAAGAATGAAGTGGAGTAGAGTGGAGTCTCGTACAGTAGAGAGGCTTGGCGTGGTGAAAAGTGGAATAGAGTGTAGTGCAGTGGCTATGGTGGCATGGCATACAGATGTATGTGAAATTTAGTAGCAGTGTAGATTATGGTGTGCAGAGTAATGCAAAACAGCAATTTGCACTGTCTTCGTTACTCCAGATTTACCAAACAACACAGGGCTGAGAATTGGGGGCCTTGTAATCCTTTGTAAATTTGACTTAAGCATTGCATTACCCACGTGGTACCATGAGTGACGCAAGGGTACCACAATCCATTAAAATAGCTAGGCATTAGTTATGTATTGGCAAAAAGAAAGAGCAAAAACCATGCCTGTATCATATTTAAAGGTCCAAAAGCGGATCCTGAGGTTCAACAAGTGATCTAGGGTAGCATCAGTCAGATCACATAGAGCCTTAGTTTCTTTTCTTATTACTTTCTTTATTGATCATTATATTATAGGTTTATTATGGTATCAAAATTCATCCATTAAATATACATTGCATTACATGCATTAAAATATGTGGAAGATTTCCAACATAATGATAAAGACAGTCCCACACACACCTCAACCATCAAAATATCAAATCTCAGTCATATCATCAGAATTTAGCAAACTTTCCTACATTCTATCAAACATCCATACAAAGCAATCACAGTGGTACAACAAAGCCTTAAAATGCAGTTAAGGTGGACAGTGCTGCATTGGTAGAGGTGGAAACAACGTGTGGGGCAAGGGGAGGTGAAAGGGTCATCTAACAAGAGATGTCCTGCCGCCAACATGGACAACACCGACGCGCGTTTCGGTGTACGGCCCTGGTTAGGCCGCACCTTCGTCAGGGCGATGAGGTATCACGGAGTGAGGGACAACACAACTAGAAAAGGTACTTTAATTATCACCAACATTCAATAGGGGTGGGATTATCTAGTGCTGCAAGTCCTGTGTTCTGACTCTTGGACAGTAGCAGGTCCACAATATGTTTACACCAAGTTCATAGCCTCTGCAGGAGACTCAAAGTCCGCTGTACAGCAGCACTTCCAGATCAGAGAGCAAAAAAACACTTCCGGGTTAATCAGAGCCCTGCCGCAACTTTTAGCAGAATCAGTGTCATGGGGTCTTAGATCTGTTCGCAGTAGGGTAAGCGTCGCCCCGCTGGAATTCCGGATAGCAGAGTAACCGCGAAGTTGTTAAGGGGAAGTATAAGTTGAACATAGAGCAGATGAAGATAAGGCGGTCAGACTAATCCTTCACGATCTTTAGCTGATCTCCCTTTAGAAATGCCCGGTTATGTATTGGGCCATGGTATACCATGATCACCGTGAAGTATACCGTTGTACATGACGATTACAAGCCAATATATAATCGGGGAATGGTTGTCTCTAGATAGTGAAAAGGCAACCATATTGTTTTTACTACACTTTGGATGTGTTCAGTGTTAGGGTCTTAGATCTAGGTATGTAATAGGTCCCTATGTATTACCACTTTTTTAAAGCAGTAATAGGTACGGAAATGTATTTTCTTTCTTTACATATTTTTAAATACGTTTACGGCCATGTACAGCAGGGTGGTTTCACAAAGTTTTGGGAAATTTCGCAAAAGTACCTCATTGACCGATATGGGTGCAGATTATTAAGGGACAAAAGTTTAAAAAGTCCCTATCTATGGTAACCCTAACTATAACTACAAAGTGGCTACCACCACTCTGTAATCTATATTTATTTGTATTACACAGTGGGGGTCACCACTATGTAGTTATAGCTAGGTCAGACTTTGCATAGGAAGAGAAATTTTTTTACTTCACTAATAACTCTGGTACCGTTTGTCAAATCTTCACAAAACTTTCCAAAAACAAGTTCATCCACCTTAGTTCCTTCTTGGAAAAATTTGCAGTGATCCGGCATGTGGAGACAGAGAAAGGGGGAGGGCAAAAATGCTTCTTCCCCATACAATTTCAATAGGGAAAATTATGCAGTGATAGAGAAAAAAGGGCTGGACTTAATTAGACCACATTTGGTAGAAAGCTAGATCTTTATTCAGAAAGCTTGCTTTTTGAGACTTGCTATAAATCTGTCTAATTAAATTTGAAAAAACATAGTTCTATCTAGTGTGATAGATGTTTGGTGGGAGTCCTTATACAAAATGAAGCGTTCTGACCAGGTCTGAGCGATGTGATTGGCTGACTGTAACATGAGAACTGTTACATCTGTCATTACAGGACTTGGGGACTCGGTCACCAAATCCTGCAAAATATAGAAAAAAAAAGATAATAGGGAAGTGTCGGAGTACCTTTGCCACCTCTGCCTTATGGGAGGGTCCTAAAGAAAGCACCCGTCCCCTGGACAAAACAACAAAAACAAGGAATGATGTTCCTGCAGGACCCCTGCAGGAGCCAGTGGACGTCCTGTGTGATCCTGCAGGAGAAGCACGAGACCGAAGAAGAAAAAAAAAAAGCCAAGGGTAGGGATGTGTTGGGTGTTCACTTGTGGTGGGTTGGTTACCTGTGGGGACGTTTGATCTCAGGGCCTGGACACAGACCAGGCCGTATGGCCAGCTACATGCTGTTCACAGCCTAAGGTTGTGTGTGGTGTATAGTTGGTCACCTGTATGGAGTTTGGTATGGTTATAAGATGCTACTTTATGATTAAAAGAAAAAAAATGAAATTCAGTGAAAAAAAGGTTACAGAGACATTATAGTTAGGTGAAAATGTCAGTAATAACGTCATGGAAAAGTAACTATTGCCAACAGTTTTTGTTCTGTACATAACCACTCCATTGAGAGCCCACTCCCTCTACACATCCAGGGGCCCTTACGTGTTGAAGGCTATATACTATGTACTGAATACTTTGCAGATAGCTGACCTTTAGTGGGCAATCAAGCACACTTTGATGGGCAACTACCTGCTACATACAGTCTTCTCTTCTTCTATGTATAGCTTTTCATGCATAGAGCACTGCCTCAAAACACTTAAAGCCCCTTAGGAAAATAAGCCCCTACCATGTACAGTTTTTATCCTGTATCAGTGCTTTTACAGATAGCAGACGTCATGCGGATAATATACAAGACTCTATCTAGTCTGCATGTCATAAGTGATGTCAACGATGATGCGATTGAATATATCATGAGTAATGTGATATGCAGGGTCATAAGCATAACATGGCCGGTGGGCAAGTTCTGGGTAGCTCAGTAAGCTATAAGTGGTGAATTTCAGAGATTTTTTTGCGTTTAAAACTTGACATTACGATATTTACACCTAACTATTGCATCAAATTGTACTGATAGGCAGTGAGTTATACTCTGCACACGGTTCTGTGATTTGGTATTTGAAACAAAAACAATACAGAGACTGCATCAAAGGGAACTAAAACAACGACCGCCCACGTTGTTAGATAACATATGCAACTTGCAGATGCTAAATATTCAAAACCAAATCAGTTCCCTGAGCAAAAATGTATGATTAGATTTCAAATCATTAGTCTATATATAACAATAATATCAAGTGTTCGTCCTTGGTCTTAAAGTCATATCTTGTACTCTCAAGAAGACTTGTTGGTACTTGAAACACAATTTTGTTCTTTGAAGACACAGCCAACACGTGTTTCTTCTATATAGGATAATACCCAGGGCTGTAACAAATAAATACAGGGTCAGTTACAATTTTCCAAACCTATAAACCTATGTTAGCCCTAACCTCCACCAAAAGAATAGAAGAAAAAAATAAGGAAAAATAAGAGAAAACACCCAATGTGCCAAACCTAAACAGCTAAAACATTAATACCCATTCGATTCTTAAAACCCTTCTATAGTCCAACAGCACAATCACTGTTGCACCTTAAAAGAAGAGAATCCCAAACACCAGAAAACTGTATCAAAACTCAGCAAATCAGGACTTAACCAGAAGATACAGCACATATGTGACTGACATGCCTGAATCTGACACCACCACCATACATTTTATACTACGTATTAAAAAGGACTCGCCCTGGACTGCTTTATTCAAATTGGAAATTCACAAACAGTCTTCCATTAAAAATTGTAGACACAGTATATCCTGGTACAGAAATGAACTACAACCTATTTAAGAATTGGTCCAGAACTGCTGGACAAAACTACACCATATTTGGCAGAAAGTTAGCTCTTTGTCCAGAAAGAACAGTTTTTGTTATTTGGTGTAAATCTGTTCAGTAGTTTCGGAGATATTAGGGGAAAAACAAATTTGTAGATCT
This sequence comes from Lissotriton vulgaris, assembly GCF_964263255.1. Lineage (NCBI taxonomy): Eukaryota > Metazoa > Chordata > Amphibia > Caudata > Salamandridae > Lissotriton > Lissotriton vulgaris. The sequence goes on along the minus strand of NC_141694.1, from coordinate 1,101,267,013 downwards.
AGAGGTGTGGACCCTACACAAATCTTACCAATCTTGTGCAGAGATCTATTTGGCTGCCAACATTTCAACTAGTAAGTGTTGGCAGCTATCTTGGGACTTGAACTCAGTCAAGTCCCAAACAAAAATGTTAAGAGAAGGGGGCAGGGCAGAAATACCCTGAACCACTAGGCCTGGGAATGGGGGTACCCCAGGGACCCCACCAGGGCCAAAAAGAATGTTTTTAAAATGTTCACTGCGAAAATCATGACGATGCGCAAATCCCCGTGAAAATATAAAAGTTTTTAAAAAGCGCAATCTCCCGTGCTTGTTCACATTTCAGCCCCTAGGTGGGCCAAGTCCCTGGGGCATTGATTTTTAATAAATGTGGGGTTCCTAAGAGCCCAGGGGACCACCACCTCCCCAGGGCTTGATTTTTTAAATTGGAAGGGGGCTGCACGGACCCCCTCCTAAGACTGGAACGAGCCCCAGGGACCACCACCTCCCCAGCGCATCAACAGTAAATTTGAAGGGGGGCACACAGCCACCCTACTTTGTCCCAGTAGGGTCTCTGGGACACCACATACAAAATAAAGGGGGAGGTGGCCCTTCCTGGGCTGTATTTGACTGTGGGGACCACCACCGCCCCGGGGCGGGCCATTAACATTGAATGAAGGGGGCAGCCCCCCTTCCTGGACCCATTAATGGCATGGGGCCAGCACCCCCAGGGCCAGCTCCCTATCTCCCAAGGTGCCCACTCTCAGGAGATAGCAGTTTGATGTTGCTTGGCTGGAGCTTGGACATCTCCTGACAAGCAAGAGTACACTGTAACTTCATTCCCTCCCACTGGGAGCAGACTTTTTGTCTGTTTGCCTACATGCTGTCAAGCGGGCAGGAAAACAGATGAAAAAATTGCTCCCACACACAGGGAGCAGCAATTTTGGCTGCTTCCTGCATGCTTTAGGAATGCCGGCTCCCACTGTAAGTGGGGTACAGGCTAACTCCTGGGCCCGCAATTGACCCGGGGGGGGGGGCTTGTGGCCCTGATCCCCATGCCAACCTTAAGGATGGTGAAGGCATTGTTGATCTGTTGTAGCGAAATCTAATTTAGGGAGACTGTGAAAAGTGGTTGCTTCCTTACCTCCTGGTGAGAGCAGAGTCCATGATTCTCTCTTTTAATTATCCTGAGTATGCACATGCCCAAAACCATCTGCAAGGTCCGGCTATTTGGCACTGCCCATTTTCCTTAGCAGTATGCAAAGGTCTTCCCGCCTTGTCACACGTTGATGGATAGCGTACCGAAAGGCCCCCGACCCTGTTACCCGCCGGTTTTAATGACGTGTTCATGATGTAGAGGAATATGAGAAGATCTTCATCAAACAAAGACTCACTTATTTCATATAGTTAAAAGAGAATACCCTTGTTTGGTGGAGATTCACCTCTTTGTAAACTCGTCCATTTCTCTAGCTGGGGATTCAAGTTATCACTGATCAAGACCTCGAGGAACAATCTAATTTCTGAAATCACATGTGCACAATGTCACTGGAGACATTTCCTCGTGGTCCATTACGAAGCTACAGTGTAGCATATGCTCTATACACTTACCCAATGAGGAAACACTTACCAATTAGCTAGTACAAAGTACTCCAGTTAGGTAGACCTTTTGTACTAAACTGTGGACTCTTGTTGGATAAAGGGGCATGTGTATGGGCGAGGGACTGCATGTGTGAGTGGCTGTATGAGTGGGTATGTGAGTGAGTGATTTGTTGTCTGAGTAGCTGTATGGTATGGGTGAGTGAGTGATTGTGTGAGTAGCTATATGAGTGAGTAAGTGGATGTGTGAGTGACTATGGATGAGTAAGTGGTTATGTGAGTACTTGAATGGATCTGCAAATGTGTATGTGAGTGGTTGTGTCGGTGTATGATAGGTTGTAAAGGGGTTTGCGGGGTTCTGTGGATCAAGCCCTAAGTGATGTCACTGAGCACTTCATGAGTCATGTAATATGTGAGGTAATAAGCAGTGCATTGCATGGCCATCAATTATAGTTAGCTTAGCTGACTATAACTGCTGAATTTCACTGGTTTTGTATGAGCGAAATCTGAGCCTAACTGTAATGTCCCTGTAACCTTTGTCTTTTTTAGTGAATTTCTAATGTTTTTTAAAAATGTAATTTCCTAACTGTAACCTGTAAGTAACCTTTGAGAGCGGGTGTGTGAGTGAGTGCATGAGTTTCTCACTGGGTGTGTGAGTGAGTGCATGAGTGGGTTTGCAAGCGCTTCCGTGAGTGTGTCAGTCAATCTGTGAGTGAGTGCATGAGTGTCTGAGTGGGTCTGTTAGTGGGTGTGTGAGCCTCTGAGTGGGTCTGTGTGTCAGCACAAGAGTCTCTGAGTAGGTCTGAGAGTTGGTGAGAGAGTATGTGGGTGTGTGAATGTGACTTGGTCTGTGAGTGAGTGGGTGTATGTGTCTGAGTTCGTCTGTGAGTAGGTACATGAGTATTTGAATGGGTCTGTGAGTGGCTATGAGAGTGTCTGAGTTGTTCTGTGACTGAGAATGAGTTTCTCAAGTGGGTTCTGCTCGATTTATGATTTTTTTCTCCTCACTTCTGACCTCTATTTTGCCTCTCTGCTCATTTCTGACCTCTATTTTGCCTCTTTCTGCTCGTTGCTAACCTATATTTTGCTCCTTTCTGCTAGTTTCTGACGTTTATTTATCTTCTTTCTGCTTGTTTCTGTCCTTTTACTTTGCCTCTTTCTGCTCGTTTCTGACCTTTATTCATCTGCTCTTTGCTGACCTTCATTCTGCCTCTTTCTGCTTGTGTCTCACCTTTATCTTGCCTCTTTCCGCTCATTGCTGACCTTTATTCCTCCTTTACTACTTGTCTCACCTTCATCTTTCCTCTTTCTGCTTGTTGTGGACCTTTATTTTGCCTCTTTCTGCTCATTTCTCACCTTTATTTTGCCTCTTTCTCCTCCATCCACAGGGATGGTGGGAGCATCAAGGCCCTCACGGTTTCAGCTGGCACCCCGCCCCCTGCGGGAGCCATCATTACTCTTGCACAAAGGGAGCTGCTGGAAATGCTGCTCCCTGTGTGTAAAAGCAATCTGTTTAATCTCTTTCCCTGTATTCTTATCCTTGGGCAGGGAAAGGGATGAAATCTCTGCTCCAGTGGGCAGTAGCACTTTGACAGCTCCTGCCAGCTGGAAGCGGAGTATGCTTTTGATTGGCGGGAGTTGTCAAACAATGGTGAGTAACACATCCAGAAAAGGGATATGATACTTTTGTTTAGTATTTTTCCTGTTGAATTTGATGGATAGATGGATACTGTTAATATAAGCTGTAAATTGTTCCAATGTTCTACTTCCTGCGTTCCATATTATAAATGTCATCAATGTATCATAGCCATACAAGTGGTATCATGCTAGAAGCAGCAAATATATAGTTCTGTAGTGTGCCCATGAAGATATTTCCATAGGATGGAGCCATCCGAGTGCTCATGGAAGTCCCTTGTAGTTGCAGATAGTGTTTACCATTGAAGATGAAATTGTTGGATTTAAGGATAACTCCTGCAAGGTTGGTAAGCAAGTTTGTTGATGGCTTTTTCACAGTCCTTTTATTAAGAGCTTCAGATAATGCCATAAGCCCATTCCCATGTGCTATGTTGGTGTATAATGATGTAACATCAAATGTAGCCAGAAGAGTATCATCATCAAATGTGTAGATTTGATTTAATTTTTCATTAATTTGAAAGAAGTGACTGTTATCCTTAGGAAATGATAGAAGTGCCTATACAATGGGCTGGAGGTGCATGTCAACAAATTAAGATAGTCTCTCAGTGGCTGTATCATTGCCAGAGATGATGCGACGGCCAGGATTGTTAATTTTGTGAAGTTTGGGAAGCATATAAAATCTCCCAGGTTTGTGATGGACAAGTATAACTGCTGTCGTTTCATCAATGAGGTTTAGTGTTCTGTACCTTACAACCAAGTTCTTAATTTCTTTGTTCAAGTCTTCTGTGGGATCAGTTTTTAAAGGTTTGTAAGTGTTGGTATCCATTAGATGTCTCATTCACTCCTTTGTCTGCCGGTTTTATAATGACATCCATTCTCTGTTCAAGGTGGTGGAGAGCTTTTCTTTCTTCTTGGGTAATGTTATCAAAAACCCTTTTATGTGTTGATTGCTTGATGAGTTTGTTGGCGGATAAATGTATATATCAACATTTTCACCACATTGAGGAGTCCATGATTTAGGATGATGGTACTTCTTAAATGGATCTGGAAGGTAGCTTGAAAGATCAACATTAGAATTACTGTCAAAGTATTCTGCAAGTCTGCATCTTCTCTTAGGGGTTTTAGGTCTCTCATCATGTTGGCCACATTATGGTCCTTAGGTACAGGACAGAAATAGAGGCCTTTGCTCAAGAGGTTCAATTCACACGGTGATCTGGGCCCTCCTGTTATGTCAATAACTGGGTCTGATGTCTGGAATGGTATTAGCTAGCTGATGCTATGCAGTCTTTTATGTCTTATAAACTTTCGGTTTTTTATGCTGTTTACTTGCATGACTTACTCTGACTAGAAAATCTCCAAAAACAAAACAATTTATGAAGAGGTGAGTTGGAAGAGGAGGTAGTATGCATGCAACTTCAGAGTTACTTTTGTGTTCTTTAAAAGTTCCAGTTCTTTTTGTAGCTTGGTTTTAAGCATCTGCATTTTTTTGAATAGTTACTTTAACAGATGCAGATAGCAGGGCTATTGAGGAGTTAGCAGTAAAATATTCCATGAAGTGGAAGATTCAGTTAGTTACTTGGCTTAGATATACTCGCCAACTCCATGGGATATAAGTTACGTTTTTCATAGATTTGTAAATGTACTATTGTAAATTGCCACTTACTGATTTTCTTCTTTATGAACAGTGCATATCTAGGATGTAGATTTGTTCTTAACATGGTGGTTGCTTCTGGCTTGAGTGTCGGATCCAAGGGGGATACAGGTTTGTAATACTAAAAACAGTATACCACAAGATGAAGAAACACAAGAAAACCGCCAGGTAGGGCAAAAATCTGGATTCCAAAGGATACAATAAGTCACAAAGAAATAAAATATCCAAGAAAGAAGTGACTCACACAGATGGACTCACCAAAGAACAAAAATATATTTACACTACAGCATTTCAGGTTCTGCCTTCTTCACATTTTTTGCCCAGTGGCTGCACTTGAAATAATATATATATATATATATCACCTGAGTGATCCAAGTTTCTTCTATTTAACATCTTATAACACTCTTCTTATTACATTTGGTTTGAATTGAGGGATATGGTCCTGGGAACTTAGCCTTTGGAGGCCCAATAAGGGTATCACTATCATGGCAATTAGTGGGAAGAGATATTTATTGTATGTTCAGAGATGACGTGGAACCAATAACTCTGGCTGTACAACCTTGTCCATTGTGGGTTTATGAGTGAATCATGATAACGGGGCACTTATGGAACAAACTCCTATACTATACTATTAGTAAGAGTCTGGAGATGGGCAATAAACCTATGCCCACTGGGACTCAATAAGGTGACAACAGACATGTAGTGGCATTGTTGTCCCTATTCTAGGCTACAACATGGATAAACATCAGGATGGATGAATATTGAATTTTAGGCATACTGTCACCCAACAGAACAGTGCCCCTGGGAGGAAGTGTTGTGTGGTTCCTACCAATCCGTAGGACCTGCGCATTGTTTGGACAACATATACTAAGGGCTTGGTATCAAGACTGATTCCAGACACCACTGCACCTCCTCTACAAATCTATTGGGGTTCTATTATTTGTAAGAAAAGGCGGTCTCGCGAAGTACGTGTTTTGCTAGTGATGTTATGGATATGTAGATAGCATTTTCACCTTGTGGATGAAGATAAAACGACTTTTGTACCCGGTGCACAGATAGGCCTAGTACATGATGTTCAAGGCATCGTGATAATGTTGTCCGAAGCTGAATGTGTAAACTAAGTAGTTTTAGAGAAACTAATCCCACGTTGTCATGAATGCAAATGTGTGCAAAAGTTCAAAGCTGAAATGGCATTTTCTAGGGAAATGTTCGAAATAAGCAGCTTCACAACATGGGCCTAACTCAGGAATATAACAGTAGGAGTACTAGTATGGGGTGTGCACAGTTTAGGCATTAATATTTCTGATGCATAACCTTCAATACGTGGAAAATGTACATACATTTGAACAGGGGATGATTGTTGCTACAAGAAAGGAATGGATTATGCGCGGGTATACCAGTCTAGGTAAACTTGGGGTTCTACAGCTTACTTCTCATATTGTCGACAAGGTACACGTACACACCTTCAAAGGTTTGATTACAATATAGGAGATGTTGGCACTGTTTTATGGAGTGCGACATTGGCCAAGCATGCATCGATATTTATGGACGGTACGAACATTGTACACTGAAGTATAACATTGTGTCCGTAAAAGCGGCCAGGCTGGATAATTATGTTCATACAATGCACAAATAGTGACATACACCAGATATTGCTGGAATCCATATATCAATGTGACGCGCTTTTCGGGCATTTTTGCAGCAACGTTTCTGATCTATGGTTACCTTTACCTTTGGTTTTATATATGTGTTATGATGACCGACCCCGATTTGGCATCTATGTGAATAGCTACGTGCAATGCCAGTCTTATATGTCCTTGTTGAATTCATCGTTACTTTAAGATAAATGCAAAGTAACTGTTATATCGTTTGTACTCGAAACTTATTTATCTGTTGCCTAGAACACCCCAAATCGCTGTTGGGCCAATTGCTGTAAGTGGCTTGTTGCAAGTTAATCTATTAAGCAAATTGGACAAAGCTAAGATTGAAATTTCTCAAGGTCATAAAAGAATTTCATACTGAAGTAATAGTTGCTTTTGCATTTTTCAGATGGGAATGTGCCAGCCAATGTGGAAACCTCCAATGGGCACATGATAATCGTCGGCGACGACCCCCCAAGTGAGGGCAAGGTTTTAAATATTATTGAAGCTGGCAATGGATCCGTGCCTTCGAAAGCAGCGAGTGGTGAAGAGAAGACAGAAGGTAAGAATGGTAAAATCACAACCTGCACCCCCATTTGGCACATGGATAGCTAGCATGCAGTTAGGGCAGTAAATATAGAGTTTGGAGATAATGGAGCTGAGTATACATTCCTTCCACTGTGCTGGTTTCTCAGCAGTCTCCTTTATTCCTTTAAAGTCAAAAGGAAAAAAACACCAAAATAGGCCGCCACCAGATGTTGGCTCATGATCCCTGATCGCATTAGACTGAATTCAGATATCTTTGCATTCAGAAAGGATCTAAAATCACTTTTATTTAGACTGTACCTTCCTGATTATCTATCTTTGTTTACTACTATACCCTTATTTCCGTACCTTTCGTTCATTGTTGCTAGTGTTAATTCTATTGTTCCACTCTCTCTAGGGCTAGATCCGCACTATAAAACGTATTCAAATATATCTTCGTCCCTAATTACCTTCACACTTTTGTAGGTATGATCCCTACACTAGCCAAGAATGATGTCCGAGCAGGACCATAGAACTGTTAAGTGTACTTTTTCACCTGCCTGCTTTTGACACTCATGATCTCCAGATGTTACAAGTGCCTGTGCAGTACTTCAGTTTTCCCCTATTCTGTATGAGATCCCTGGTCTCCACTGCTTTGGGTGGTCTCAAAGACGAACACCTTTAAAACTTAGGTGCTCTGATGCTGTGTCTCGTTTACAGTTCAAGTCTGTATTTTAGTCACGTATCCCACCTCAAAGTTCTTTCCACCATATTTTACTAAGCTCATAAAGTACTCTATACTGTTTTCTCTAATTAATATGGATCCTAAAGTGCCCTGTTGTGGATATTACCACATACAGACGATTTTTAGAACCAAGCCCGGCATGGCTGTCATCCCACATAATGTGCATTTTAATTTTAAAAAATCCACATTATGAACCTTTTTAAAGAAGATCACTGAATAGTTTTGTGACACTCTTTTTTGTGTGAAACAAGAAGCTTTTTTATACGAATCCAATGGTACTCGTTGATTAGTTTCAGAAATGTTTAAATGTTGGTTATGGGCACAATGGCTGTAATGTAGTGGATTTCTGTGGCTCTTATGTCAGCTTGAGGTAGCTTTAAAGCAATAAATGTCACTACTAATAGTTAGGATTTGGTGAAGACGAGCCTTAATTGACATGATGAGTTTGTGCAATGCCAGCACGGCACCCATGGTGTTTAAAGGCTCAATAGGTAGCTAGCAAGGAGAGTAAATTGAATCTTTACAGGGGTGGTTTCTGACAAATTAATTGTTACTTAATAACTTGTTGCTCAGCATCTTGAGGAATAGAAAATGGCTTGTGCTTTTAGCAGATCAAGAAAAATATAACAACTTTTGGATTGGTAAAGTACCACTGATGGCGATTGGGAGTAATAAATGTTCCCTATGAAATCTGTGGACTTTTATTGCATCGGCTGGAATGCCCTTCAGTGTATATGCCTTATACTTTCTTTGTGCAAAAAGAACAACTGATGGACGGAATGCTGAATAATTCAAATATTCACCCCCAGTCTCAGATCTGGGTTAAATCCATCATTTTTTTGCAAGACACGCCATTCCAGTTTAGAGCCAGTCCAGCCCGAACTGCCAGGTCCTCCTTGGGCCAGAAACAAGCATCTTGGGACCAGTTTCAGGGTATCACCCCTCATCAGCAAGGCTAGCTTGAATCTGGTGGTGTAGCGAGCACGAGATCCACATCTGGGCTTACTCTTCCCACTTAGGGCAACAAATGGAAAAAGAACAGATGATGGACTGAATGCTGAACAAATAAAACTTTCACGCCCCAGTCACAGGACTGGGTTAAATCCATCATTTTGTTGTGCATGCCACATCATTCGAGTTTAGACCCCAGGCATATGCAGATCATTCTTGTACCTGCTCCCCGTGGGAATAGTCCAGCCCAAACTGCCAGGCCAGGTCCTTCCTGGACCAGAAACAAGCATACTGGGACCTGTTTCAGGTTGTCACCCCATATCAGCCAGGCTAGCTTGAATCTTGTGTGTCTTTTGCTTTCTCACCTTAAGTGCGATGAGTATACCCTGATGTGATGTGCCACTGGATTCATGCTAGCCTGGCTGATGTTGGCCGATTCCCCGAAACCAGTCTCCGGTTGCTTGTTTCTGGTCCTGGGAGGACCGGGCTTGACTGTTCGTGCTGAACTGTTTCCTTGAGGAACAGGGTCAAGACTGATTTGCATATCGCTGGGTCTAAACTGGGGTGGCATGGGGAGCAAAAGAACAATAGATTTAACCAGGATCTCTTGACTGGAGGTGATGGTTTGTTTTGCATTCTGTCCATCTTTTGTGTTTCTTTTGGTACGTTTTTGTAGCACAAGTGCTTGCAGCTCCTGGTTGTGCATTCCAGTTGTCGAATACTTTTCTATCCTATACCAACGTAGAGGAGTGAGAAGTATTACAAGGGGCCCGCTCACCTTCCCAAATTAAAGTAAAACAATTAATAAGATGGAACCCCTCAGTACTTTCTTTTCTCTTTTCTCTCCAAGTCCCTCACCCACTACGGTTACTAGTTGCTTGCTTCAAAAATTGAAATTCCACAAAAGTAGTTTACATTATCACCTGTCTATGCCTCCTCAGGTATGTAGGAATGAGAATGGTTAAGACCTGAATATGCGAACATTGCTGTAATCTGAGATGTGGGCAAAGTACCACAAAGATATCAGAACACTTCCTGACAGCAGGGCGCACAGCTGAGGACCTAAATGGTGGTAATAGAACAACTGAATCACTAAGACACTAAAAACACTGAAAGAGTTCTATTCGAGAAGGAACAGAGATGGATTTACCGATTGTCAAACCATAAGGTTTGATTAAATGGTGAAATCCTTTGGAGGTCTCTACAGACATAATAAATAGGAACTCGGGTGCATTACCATTTACTTCCTATACTGTGCCAGTCTCCTCCCAGTAACTGTTGGTAATTTACATTACCAGAAGAGAAGCATAAGGGGCTGGTCCCTATCTTTACAACTGAATATCACAGGGTTAAGTTCCGAACATTTCACATGTTCTACTCCCTATTGTGTACATGTACAGGATGGGACTTTTTGTCTTTTTATTATACATATCAGGAAATAATTGGACAAATACCATCATGATGGGGCGGCCAATTCAAGTGTGGTTAATACATCCTCACAAAAAAACTGATCATAAGTTAAACTGGAGAATGAAGTAACACCAAAAGGTTTGGTCAATTTGCACAAAACAAGCCCTCTGACTTCAACATTGCATTCAAATTTTGTTATAAGAGCATAGATAATAATTCCAAGAACATTAGGGTGGTTTTCGGAACACATGAGGGAGAACTAATAAAAGACAGTCGCGCAGAAATTTTAACCCATATGTCATCACACTGTGATGTACGATGGTCACTTGACAAGGAATGGAAAGGTGTTTGATAAATAATGCTGGCAAACAGTCTTCCAATAAAATACCGGAAGCAGAGGAACTCATAAGGTGCCAAGTTGGACGTAGACTGTCTAAGTAAGTGGGGAAAGGAGGTTTGCGTTTGATTCCACAAGCACCTCACAACATGGTTACTATGAAGTCGGCCTCTCAAATTTCCCACTGCTAAAGCGTGATAAGAAGGCCCGCCCATCATTTCAGCCCCATGGAGCAGTGAAGTACAAATGACTAAGTAGGACAAATACTTTCTAGGATGATGTAAAAGTGCATAGTATGTGAAGAGCACGTTACATTCATTTTAAACCGAAGGCTACAAGACTCACACTACACACCGCTCTATTGCAGGCACTATGAAAACACCGTTGATTGCAGCCGCACCTGCTGTTTTCCTGTGTGCAGTGATCACAAAAGACACGAAGATGTACACTGACTATTTTGTTTTCTGCGCACCTGCTGTTTTGAATCACTTTCTGTCTTGACCTGTGTGCAGTGATCACAGAAGACACAAAGATGTGCAACGACGATTTGTTTTCTGATAAGCACATCTCTCTCTTATACCCACTGACGAATGCAAATGTAGGCACCTTACTAGGTCGGTGGGCATGGCACGCTAGAAAGAATTTGGATGAACATCATGTTCTCAGAAATAGAGAAAAAGGATTAAGCAATAGGAATCTGCAGGGGATCCTTGATAGTTTGTTGAGGTATAGGTGTGCTGGCTGAATCATGCTGACTCTGGGGTACCAGAGATAATAACGCTCTCACTAAGTGTCTCCACCTGTTTTAACCTTGCCAGGTGTCCTTGAAATATAGTAAACTGCAGCCAGTTTTAATTTCAGGAGCCCCTATAACCAACAAAGAGCTCCCTTGGGTTTCAAGGTTTAGCCCATCCATATTCTGTGGACGAGGACTCTGACAAAGCAACCAACTAGTAATAGAAGTGGGCGGGGGTTCTAACAAGAACCGAGGGTGGTTTCTGTTAGAGGAATTTAGGGAGAGAAAAAGAGAATACTTTTCTATACCAGAGTAATTTTCGGCTTAAACAACTGTGTTATTATTTACCGTGTTCGCGGTTATCGTTCAGGCTAAAACGCTTCAATAGCGATGTGTTTAAAGAAAAAGGGCCCCCTTGTCACAGTGCCAGCCACAGTGGCCTTTTGAGGCCGCCCTGTTGGTATTGTCCTTTTGCCACATGGAAGCCTGTGTTTTCATCTCTGCTTTCAAAGTGATCTATAGAACCCAAGGCAGGAGCAGTTTGAAGGAAAACTACTCCACAAAGACAAATATTTGATATTATAAGGAGAAAAAAAAATAATAATAATTATAAGGAAAGTTTCTCACCCATCCAAAAGAGCTCCCACGCAGCAAGCCTCTCCAACATGCTAGAAGTGCATTGAGAGGGAAGCGTTGTGGAATTATTTGCAGCTTCCTAACACTTAAAATACGTCTAGGGCGTTTAAAGTGGCCAAAATGAGGGCGTATATCTTAATGGAACTGTGAAGGAAAATAAACCACAGTCTATTACATAAACGTTGTTAAGAAGAGTGGGCACATATGTGCTTTGCTCGCTGCTAGGAGCTGGACGAATACAAGCACACACTAGCGGGTGCTCTATAAATGAATGGTACATTCCACATGGTGTCTCAACTGCGACTGTTGTAAGTCGTGCCCCTGTATTCACCAGGCCCCTTCCATGCAAAAATACGTGAACGAAGGAAACCCCGTCATCTTCTCAAATCGTGACCTCTTCTACTGGGAAAAGCTATGGCCAGAGGGGACGATTTCGAGATTCCAGATGTTTGGTTATTTTTTCTTGTTTGAAGCATTGCTGTTGATCGAGTACAGTGTTTACATAGTGGCGCAAGAAGCAGGGCCAGTCACGCAGGGCTTCGGCTGACGTTCAGTAATTGTTCAGTCCAGCGTAGGCGTATAGTGGTTGTAGGGGGACACGGTTTGTGAAGCGCCATCTTGAAGTGGTTTACAGGCACTGTGGTTAAGCGTAGTGGGGATAATTCATCTCTGCAACTCTTCAAGTTAGGGCATTAAATCCACAATTCAGGTATACACATATCTGTCAAGCTCTTGAATAACAAGTGTGTGTGAAGTTAGGCGTTGAAAAATGTAATCCGATAATGTGACTGGGAAATGAACATGACAAAAGCAGGAGACCTGCCAAATGCGGATAAGTTTACATGTATATGGGTAGGAAGAGTCTGCTGATAAAGCACGTTGAGGCATAGACCATGTATTAGTCATAGGAAAAAACAGAATTGGAGTAAAGTGCTGGAAACAGCAAATATACATGCTGAACTGCGCAGTGTATTTTAAATCATGAAGGAGGATAAGCTAGCCATGTATGAAATAGCCTGGACTTGGGCCTAGATAATTTCTCATTTGTAATTCTCCTCTTTATCCTTTCTGACCCTACAAGAGAAACAAAAAGCGAAAGGTGGAATGCTTAAATGTATCAAGGTCACTAGTAGCTACTCTGAGTGCTATTCAATTACATCGTTTTTTGATAACTTTACCACTACATATGGTTCAGCCACATGCAGCTCAGTCCTTTGTCCCCCTCAAGAGAGACAGCCCGGCTGAAAAGTTTGAGGCAACTCAATCTCTGCATGGGAATATGAGCACATTCAACTTAACGTCGTCAAACCTTACAAACTGGTATTGAGCCATCAAAGTGTTACATCCAAATTTAAGAAGATGCTAAGACTAAACCTAGAAACACCTAGCTAGAACTAGCCATTCTTTTAGAGAAAAATAGTGCACGCCCGAAGAAGTATACCGTCTGAGATGCTAAGGTGATCAGATTCCTACTGATTTGCTTAGATAATTGATGACTGCAGCATACATAGTACAATGTCTACAGGAAAATGTGAAACAGAAACTTCCCTAATATAGTTAATCCAGTCTGTGGGATTTTGTTGACTTATTATCCTACTCGCTAGCTTTGTTTCTACAACAGGCAAGGCTGCACGCAGTCCACGCCGACTGCCTATTTGGTTCCCCGTCTTTCTTTTTTCCGGGGGCTATATGTTTTGGTGCTTCTTACTATGCACTAATTCATCTGCTCTAATTCTTGTTCCCCCTTCGTAATACTTCGCTCCTGTGTACACCATTATTGAGGGTTTTAGTGGCCGTGCGGGTGGTTGCCTTCCTTTCCGACTTTGTGTTTTGTCCTGTCCCCTGGAGCATAGCTTCCTTGCCATCCTTTTGATCTTTGCTTACCACTTTATGTGGAGGCTTCTGCTTTTTTCTGCTCTACCCCCTATATGCTGCTTCCTTATTCACACCCAGGCCCAGTCCCATACTCTCTGCCACCCGCATTTTTCTCTATTCTCCTCCACTCCTCCGCATCCCGTTTTTTTTCCAATTGAATTTTGAATTTTTTTTTAGGAGGGCCCAGCAACTGCGCTCCCCTACCATGCTGCTTTTTTGTCAAAGTGTGCTTTCGTGCACATCTTAATTATTCTAATGCAAATTATAAAAGCAAAGTGACAACAGTGCCAGGATGTTTGGGCCCATATATGGTGATTCTCACAATTGTATATGTCTTCACTCGAAGCTACAGTAGTTGGGATACTTACACCCTCATAAATGATGGCACACGTATGCATCATTATTTTTCCTCTTTTTTTTTTTTTAACTAATGCTGAGCAGCATCTTCAAAGAGAATTGGTAAAGCCAGTCTGTATTGTCAAAGCCAGAGGGTGAATCCTGTTGGCTTTGCCGTTGTTTGTTTCAATAGTTGAGTGCGTAATAAAGTCTTGCACATGCTTTGTAAACAACCTGCTCTAACTTGAGAAAACAGAGAAGGTTGTACAATGGTGCATAGTCCAGTATAATTCTACTCTGTCATTTTTCACTTTTTTGAAGAACTGGAATGATTCTCACTTGCTTGAAGTCAATCAAAGGTAAACCTATCAGATTTTCAAAGTGTTTACTCCAACTAATTCAACTCATACAGCAAAGTAAGCAGAATCGTCGAGTGGAACTGTATTTCTTTCTTAATAACCTGAGTTAGTTTTATATGCAGGAGGTTAATCATTAACAATTGTGACTTACTAGAACTAGGTGAAGCAGCATACCAAGAAAGTTAACCACAAATAGTTGTGTCTCTAGGTGTGGGCAAAATGTCGAAATGTTCCCTTGTGTAAAATGCATAATTCTATTTTTCGAAACATGTGTTGGAACCTGCATGTATCATGCTAATTGCAGCATCCTACTACCTCACTTGAAAATTGAATGTGAGGGCATGCCTCATAAACAAAAGTCATGTAAGATTTCGCTGGGAGCCTTGTTTGAGCATAAAATAGCTCTCAGCTTCACCACACATCCGTTTCATAGTTCCTGCAACTCATTTTCTACTCCAACTGAGGGTCTCCTGCGAGAGAAAATATAGCCCAAGATTGTATCCGTCCCCCCGCCGCCACCAGAATATGAATTCTCAATAAACAAAATCGAATAAAATTGAATTATGCACAATTGAGCTTCAACCATAAAGAAATCATCAGGGACTAGCCTCAATGGGGGCTTGTAGAAAAGCGTGTTGTGTTCTGAGGCATCCGTCTCATGGCAGGTTTATTATTATTTTTTCTAAATTTAGTGAAAGACTGAAAATAATTGTGTTACAAGTTTCCCTCTGATGCCACAGTTTGTTCCAACAAATATGCAAGTCTAAAGAAGTTACGTCAACTGGCGAATTATTGCTAGACAGATATGCACAGATTATTTTGCTGTTCTTATTTCAAAAGGCAAGGTGTGAAAACTTGAAATTCATAGAAATGAACATTCAAAGAACATTGTGAGTAACGATAAAGACTGAGAGTTGGTCGCTGTCAATCGGAAGGCTTCATTCAAAGAAGGCATCTTCCAACTATTTGTTCCAAATTCCACTGTTACCTGAAATACAGGCAGAAATACTGACATACTAGGCAGAATTACAGAGTAATAGTAACAGTGTTTTTTCCTGGATTCCACGTCATCTATTTTGTACTCAGAACATTAACCAGAAAAAGGCTTGCCACGTTGGGTAGTTGGAGGCAAATTTCCTGTGTGCAGTAGGAAAATGAAGGAAAGTTTCTTTATTTTTTACACGCAATAGGAATTCAGGGTTTTGTGTTATGTTAAACAACCTACTTGTTTCTGCAAACACACAAATCCGCATTACTGTATTTCTCAAGGGAATGTATTTTCCTGGTGATGGTTACATTTTTCAGTCTTCTTTTGTTATCGCAGCTCAGTATTGATCTTTGTAGTCGGGTACTTTTCAAGGCATCTGCAATATCTTATGTTCATCAAGGGATTTGCTTTGTAACCTTATTCATCTACTTTTCGGTCGAATTGTGGTAATTGTACTGATTTGTCTCAAGGGTTACGTAAATGCATCTCCTGGATCTATATTTTCTTTAATGCTCTGGTTTGAGCACTTCAAAGCAATATAACTTTGCTGATTCGAATGCAGTTTATTCACAAAAGAGCACTTGCTAGAAATGCCTTTTCTGCAAGTGATTTTCTTCCAGGGTCCATAACCAGAGGATCCTAGGCTATTCAGAAATTACTTGAAAAACAAACATTATGTTTCCAATTTTTAACAAATCGCCATTCAAATATCTCGAATTTCTCCTGATAAAGCATGTCATCACCATCTTCTCTCATGAGTACTTATGTTATCCCCCTATTCAGCTTAATCTTGTTCTTTGGGTTATTTAATTTGTTCCAGGTTGAATGCATTTCTTACTGCAATAGTAGTTTACAAGCACCTCCAAGCATTTGCATTATGACGTTTTAGCTCTTACGAAGAGTATAAAAGTGTACTGATTTGAAAGCAGCGTTACTTTGGTCACTTGGGTAGCTCTTAATGCCACCATGAGATGGCGGTACAAAAGGGGTGGTGATGGATGGAGCATCTGAATCAATTAAACACACCCAGTCAAAAGATCTGGGTTTAATCCATCACCGTTCTTTAGCCCACTCTGCCACCCCAGTTCAGACATGGCTATATGCAAATCATTCTGACCCTGTGCCTCATGGGAACAGTCCAGCCCGAACTGCCAAGCCATGTCTTCCCTGGACCGGAAACAAGCTTCTGAGGACCGTTTTCCGGCATTCCAGCCGTCTTCAGCCCGGCTTGCTTGAATCCAGAAACCGGTCCTCGGAAGCTTGTTTCCGGTCCAGGGAAGACATGGCTTGGCAGTTCGGGCTGGACTGTTCCCACGAGGCACAGGGACAGACTAATTTGCATATAGCCATGTCTGAACTGGGGTGGCAGAGTGGGCTAAAGAACGGTGATGGATTAAACCCAGATCTTTTGACTGGGTGTGAGAGTTTGATTGATTCAGATGCTCCGTCCATCACCACCCCCTTTTGTACCATGAGATGGCATCAACTGGTTGTGGTTATACTGGAGAGATTGAAATAGGGACGCGGCGAAAGGGAAGCCAGGGATAAGAGAGGGTGAATGAGCCTTCTGTATGGAGCAGTCTTACCTAAATTGATGGTATCTCAAAGGACATAGCGATGGTGAGTTTGGTGACGTGTTGGGTACACCAGCATAAACAGTCAAAGGATGAGTGTGGAGAGAGCATAAGAGGGAAGGGGAGTCTCAAGTCAAGCACACTGGTCTGCACGTTTGGTTCACCGCACATGAAACCAGACGTGCAGTCTGGTGTGCTTTCAATTCACTTGAAATGATCTACTTTGCAGCCTAGCAATATTTGAGGGTATGTTTTTCATGCTACCCACAGCTATTTTACACAATATAGCAAACACAAGCCAGTTCATTGCTTTTCTTCTTGTTGTGATTTAGCTTTTCCCATTATTATTAGGATCAATCACTGTGTAAATCATTTTAGATGGGCATTAACTCTCCGTTTGGTTAGGGAAGGTTCTCTCCCTCTGCTCATTCCTAAATGTCCTTCAAGGTCAGCCACCAGAGGTTCCACAGTCAAGGACATTGCAGCATGCATCTAGAGGCAATCGTTTACCTCAGGTTGCTGGATTTCAATTCTATTGTTGAAGACACCTACCATGGAGATCAGTTCACCTCGCACCGCTTGGCTCCAACAAGGAATCCCACTAAGTGGGCATTCATGCTTCCATTAAGGATCATGCCAAATCGATTGGGCCCCAATCCCAGCCCCATGCATCTGTTTTCATCTGAAGCATCCCATGCATCACTAGCGCTCAGAAAATATCTCCACATCCATTGTACACAATTGGGCAGCAGCTTTCTAAACCTATGTTGTGATGAAGACCCTGTCTAAATTATATGCTTTGGGTTGAAACTTTGACTTGACACAATAATAGTGTACTGTTTTTATTTTGATTCTGGATCATTTCAATCTGTGTTAGAGTGAGTACAAACTACTTATGCCTCCTGTATCACTCTCTATTGTATGTACATAGATTGTATAGCACTGACTCACTTTACATTCACTTATTTTCACTTGCACTGCATTGCTGCGCTGTTTCGGATCATCTTCTTACTTCTAAACTTATCTAAGCATAACATTGCAATGATAAATTCTATTTGTTAAGAAATGTAACTAAAATAGGCCAATTGGGAAACGGAACCAATCGCTTGATGGTAAAATTACGAATTCCTAGGAAGTGGAGGTTTACACTTCCCCGTTTAGGGTCCACTTTTTCATTTGTAGATGCAGCATCTATGATTGAGCCCTGGTTTTTCCTCCTTTGACCACACATTTGGATATATATATATATATATATATATATATATATATATATATATATATATATATATATATATATATATATATATATATATATATATATATATATATATATATATATATATATATATATATATATATATATATATATATATATATATATATATATATATATATATATATATATATATATATATATATATATATATATATATATATATATATATATATATATATATATATATATATATATATATATATATATATATATATATATATACACTCTTACGCCTGTGTTTTTATTTCTTTTTGATTTCCGATGATGCTCCCAGCACTCATGTTGAGGAAATCATGGACCATTTGCTGATCCCTATTATTCTGTGACCCTTGTGGCTGGGAAAAGCCTAAACCTGCCCCACTTATGGACCCTGTGAGGACGAGACATTGGATTGTGATATACTGTAAGTTCTGAGCTTGATCAACTGGGAGCTCAGCCACAGCCGCCGTTGTGAAAGGGTCCCCATTGGACATCTGTTAGAAATTGTCTTTCTGGTTGGCAGATGTATGTGCCCTGTCCAAGCAGGAACCACAGTCCTAGTCAGGGTAAGTGTAGTAAACACTCAAAGTTTAACTGTGCTCACCCTCTGGTAGTTTGGCATAGAGTAGTCAGGCTAAACTATAGAGGTCATGTGTAAACTATTTGTGTACAGTAAAACAGTGATAACACCACAAATCGACTCCACACCAGTTTAGAAAAATAACCAATATTTATCGAGTAAAACAAGACCAAAACGATAATATTCCAACATAAATAAGTCAATTTATGAATTCTACAAGATGAAATCAAAATGCAGTGCTTAGAATTTAGTAGTTCTAACTGGGGCTATCTGGTCATGCTCGACAGGGGCAAATCCAAAAGTTCAGTCCGACTGTGATGGAGTGCGGGCTTTACAACTTCGCTCTGGGACTCATGCAGCAGATCTTTTTCCCCATGAGACTCTCAGCTACTCTTAAAGTTCTGCAGTGATAAGTTGGTTAGCAGGATGTACTGGATCCGCAGGGTTAGGTCAGCCAGAGTCTGGTAACTAGTTAACTGTCTGGAAGCCACATCAGCTCATCCCAGCCCTCTTTGTGGGCGAGTATTCGTCTGGAGCTGTGTAGGTCTAGGTTAGGATTCAGCCAGTTAATCCATGAATTTCTCTCACATTATCAGTCATACTAACAATAAGAGCCATTCGTGTGACTTGGAGATTAAAGACAGTAATTCAGATTTGATTGTGTGACCAACCTGGATCCATTCAGTGATATAAGGGAGATTATGAAATATTTTCTTATAAAAATTGATGTGCAACTCTTGCACATTCTTATCCTAGTTTTTGGAACATAAGCACGTCTTTGTGTGGTGCATGTAAGAAATTACAACTCCTTTATTTTTATTCAAGCAATGTATTTAAGAAACATAGACAAAATAGAAACACAATACGAAAGATGTAGTCCAAACACCAAACTTCAGATAAAGGACCATCTTCCGATCAACTACCTGCCTTAAAGTGAGCGAAGGAGGGACCTTTTTACCGCTTCAGCGGGTGAATTACTGTAGTTGTAACAATCCAACGAGCTGCGCAGGGCTCCCTTTCCATAGCACAGCACCATGTTATTCCGTAACAAGTGTGGCTTAATTTTAGTCTGCCTGAACAGCCCACTTATGTTCGAAAAATTGTTTGCTTGCAAACATATGGTGTCCATGGAAACTGTTATAAGCCTGCTTTAGTCCTGTGTGACTCGTTGCCTCCTGTGAGTCAACTGTTCTGTTTGAAAAACAACTGCTTCTGATTTCCGGATTTTTAGAGTTCAAGGACAGTATGATTGGGACAAAGAGCTTGCCAAGTTTGAAAGTGAAATAAAAAAGTTAATGAAACAGTTCAAATTGAAAGTAGGTGGTAGGGCAGACTGGGCCCTAAAAATGTTTGTGTTGACATTAATTTGCCATCATGCAGGGTTAAGGTCTGTTTTCTGCGCTAAATCTTTCTTCTTCATCTCGGCGATGGACCTTGCAATCTTTATTCGGAGACACAGTGCAAAACCGACATCTCTAATCAACTATCATTAACACTTTAAGTTCAATCAATGATGAGAGTTGTGTTGTAGTTTAAAAGCTTTATTTCTCATTTAGAGATTAGTAAAGTTCTTTATTTTGTCTTTATTTCATTTACTCCATCAATCAATTAAGTTGACAGAAATCTCATCAAATAACATGTTTAGAATATAGCATCAAATAATTAATTGCATTAAGTTTGTTCCATAAAGGAAATAAGTTCCCTATTCTATAAATCAGGATTAGAGTTTAGATTTCAAGAACCCACTGACTAGTTTGAATTCAAGGAAAATAGTGAAATCAAAGGAGCATAAAGCTTCAAAGTCAGATTAAAGTAGCAGAACTTCCCATAAAGCGTTCTTCATAAGACTCCGCGAGTCTCAATAAATCTGAGTAGATCATCACACAGTTGCAGTTGCGATCTGTCAAATCAAATAGCAAAGTGAGCCATAGGGGGACAACAGCAGCAGTAGCCACAACCGTCAACGGTCAACAGAGTCTGAAGTTAAACTACCTAGGAACTCATACTAATATAAAAGTCAAAAAAACAAGTTGAAAGATTGTAACAAGCTCCTTTCTCCAGGGGCCAATCGGGTGGCAGGATTCTTCGATAAGCAGGTACAACGTCTCCGTTCCCACGAAAAAAATGCAGTTTGATCTTTTTACCACACAGTTAGCTACAGACAGTCTTGCATAGTTAAATTCTGGAAACATCAGGCATGTTTCCTTTAGGCCTCAAACAGCAATCGACTTTCTACATCTCAACTTGTTTAACTGCGGAAAAAAATGAACTAATGACTAAAAGGCTAAATCACTGTTAGGTAATGCATTCTTTCTAAGACGAATCGCGCATTATTGTTTAAAATGTACAAGTTATTCTATTCAATGTTATATGAAACATAAAAAAATGGGAAGTTCATGACATTTAAGAATAATATATTGCTTATGAAAATAATACACTTGTTGAACCGGAACAATCTGTAATTATGACATCTCTAAGCAGGTCACTCTACGGTCAAGCTTCGAAATCACGTGGTGCATGTTTTAGCAATATTAAGTTAATTTCGGGTTAAAGAAAGCTTGCTTCATAGCCCTTCTATGGCTAACATGGATAGCAATGACTGCCTGTCACGAATCATTACATTTCAAATGTGTGTGAGTTTAACTTTCAGTTTTACACTCTTCATTGCACATTTAGCTAATTGTTGTATATATGTATGTGCTTTATGGTGATTTTTAATCGTCGAATAAAGAATCCTTGAATTGAGTTAATACATTTTTTCGTTCTAATTTATAAATACTGTTAAAGGCATGTTTTAGATAAAATATTTTCATTGCGACCGTTGTACTATACGAAAAGCTATCCCAGGTGCGTATTATCCCGCAGAAACAGAACGCGCTACTTGAACTTGTAACGCCAAACAGTTGCATGTGGAATTGTGCAATACTTTCACCATTCCAGAAGGATCAAACTGAGTAATTGTAATAGTAATTAAAGTAGGGGTAAAGAACAAACTACAATAAATAAGAAAAATAAAACTAGCAGGTAAAGTGATTACATGCCAGTGAAACAAAAAAAATATATTTTTCAAGAGTCCAACAGACGTTTACTGTACAATACATACTGCCTACCTCAGTTTCATTAGGTATATGTAAACAGAACCACATACAGAGGAATGAAACATTGGCCATACCAAACAGGTCTGACTATAAATAAATGTTGCATGGTAATATGAAGCTTTATAAGTAAATAGTATGGGAATTATATGTCTTTGTGTGGAAACAAAGAGCTTTGGAATAACTATTGGTGTAGGTTAGAAGGGCAGGTGATAGTTGCACTTTCACTTTCACAAGACCTAAACACCCATGTAGGTTAATGGCTGCTTTCCGCCTATCTGTGCCACGCTAGAGAAAAACATCATAAATAATCTTGTTATCCAGGACCAGTGCTTAATATGTTTTAGAAACCTAAGCGTGGGATCCCTTGCCAATTGCCCTGCCAGCACTGCCAATGACAGTACTAACACAATTACTGACCATCACCCTCCTACACGTGCCAAATTCAGACTATTCCAGGCCACCCAGAGGTCCAAGAATGGGGTGAGCTGAGGGAATTATTCATTTATATGTGTATTCATTGTTAAATACTCTGTGGTTGTGCTCGTCTCAAAATTAGACAGACAGTGCCACAATGTGGTGAACTGTCATAATTGCTGATGCTGAAATTTAGGTGCCAGTGCTGAGCACCAAAATCCACCGGCCCAAGTTAAGCACGATCTAAGACACTTTAATGGCATTACTGTGTCATGTGTGTGCTCCTGACAGTTACAGCTCAGGTCGCTGATAAATAAGTAAAACGGTCAGAGCTTTGAAGAGAGCAAGCACTTTTTTTGTGGAAGCATATGTCTACCCAATCAAAACCTGTACTCCTGGCTTCCAAATTATGGGCGGAGCTAATTCCCAACTTTTGTGATGCTCATATAATTGCCTGTCAACAGCTGCGCTGTCAAGCCAGACAATAAAAAGCAGACCCACAGTTTAACAACTTCATCTCAGCAGCAACCACCCTAGGGCTCCCCAAACTATAACACAACCACTAGCTTTACAATACAAATTACTCAACAAATAGATAACTCACTGAAACATTTGCATAATGCTCAAAACAAGTTAAAAAAAATGTTTTTACAGTTTGCTGAGAAAAAAAATAAGAGACTGGTTCATCCAACGTAACTATGTCCACGTTTTGCTGGCAAGTGCATTTTGAGGTTGTGTTATAGCAGCACTCTTTCTTCACTTTCTTCCCCATAGAGAACGCTGAAAAACGTGCAGGACCATTGGCAACTTCTGCCGTCCCTCACCCCAAACCAAAGAAGGTCCCAATACCTTCTAAAAATGCTGCTGCAACCGGCACTCAAAAGAAAGCTGATGCCGCCTCCAAAAAGCTTGTCAGGGGTTCTGGCAAGCAGCCTCCCGCCCCTCCTCCTAAGCCAGCAAATCGAGGTGTATCTCGGGAAGCTTGTGAGTATTTGCCAGTTTGCCCTTACTGCATGAGCACAATTTGCTAGACCGGTGTTGCTGCATGATTCCGTGTTGCATGTGTTCCGTGTTTCCCTTTGACGGTAACATATCCTAGCACGCAGTAACCTCTGTCTAACTTGTTGTTGGTGACGTTATGCGATATGTGAGTTAGTAGGCCTTTCTCTTCACTTTCTTCTTTCTAGTGAACAATGACAGCGGCCCTGGAGCGCAGGTGCCCCACTCTAAGCCCAAAAAAGCAGGGACCTCTTCTAAAAATGTTGCCGCTTCTGCCAGCCATAAGAAAGAGGATAACCCTACTAAAAAAACTGCCAAGGCTGCCGGCAAGCAGCCTCCTGTCCCTCCACCCAAGCCAACCGGCAGAGGCGTGACGCGGGAGACCGGTGAGTATTTTCCAGGCTACAAGCGCTACTGCATGCTCAAGTGCACTCACTTCTGGCCTGTTTGGGCATCAGTTAAAGACTGTGTCAGAGAATGTCACTATTATAGGTAATGTCAGGCAACAGAAGTTTGAAAAATGATTTCAGGTGCATCATAACCGAGAAATATTTTTACCAGCTTTGTGGAGTATTCGCCCATAATTAGTTTTATACGAAATAGTTGAATATGTTTCAGGGGAAATGAGATTATTCCTAAGGCGGTGAAGTGATTTTATGTAATAAAGTTTATTTCAGGGAAGCTTACTGGCTATCGCCATCAGGGCAAGTTACGGGTACTCTCTTCAATAAAGGGAGGCTTGGGGTATCTGAAACGGGCTTCCTTGGTCAGTGGGTTGCACTTTTTTGGGTAATGATGAGTGAAAAATGGAAGCTGCTTGTTTTCCAGAATATAAAATGCCCTTGCCTTTCTTGATATTGAAGAGAGCTGTTAAAACTTTTTTACAAAATATTTCTGCTATGTTCAGTCGGCATATTTCATGACTCAAGTGTTGATAGTTTGCAAATAATGTTCAAATTGTGCCATCGAATTATCCAGCACTTAACAGATGGCCCCTTCCCAAGAATAGTGTTTTTTCTTGCTCCATTTTCCGTGAACGATTGAAGTACTCAACTCGATGCCTCATTTGATAGATTATCTAGAAAAATACCAACTGCAGATTATCTAGAAAAATACCGACTGCTGGGTCCTGCCCAATCAGGCTTTCGTGCAGATCACAGCACGGTAGCGGCTCTAATAGAAGACACAGACAGCATTAGGATGTCCTTAGACAAAGGGATTCCCACCATGCTGATGCTCCTCGATCTCTCTGCGGCCTTCGATACCATATCACATAACATCCTGCTCCGCAGATTGCGGGATATTGGTGTCGGAGGTCTGGCACTGGCCTGGCTCCAGAGCTTCCTGACAGACAGATCTCAGTATGTCAAGTTAGACGCATTTTTTGTCATCAGTCACCCCACTTGACAAGAGAGTACCTCAGGGCTCCATCCTAAGCCCTACTTTGTTCAACATATATGTGGCCCTGTTGTCCGCTATTATAAGAGCACATGGTTTTGACACCATCTCTTATGTGGATGACACGCAGGTGATTATTCCTTTTGATTCAGATCCCGCTGTCACCAGAGTCAAGTTCAGGACCTGTATGTTGAACATAGCCAAATGGATGGGGGACAGTTTCCTCCAACTGAATGCCAACAAAACGGAGATTGTCCTGTTCGGGAAGGCGGAGGGACTCTGGTCTCATGACTGGTGGCCTACAGAGCTGGGGGATTCTCACCCCCCCCCTTTGCAAAGCTTGTTAGGAATCTGGGGTTTTTACTGGATAGCAAATTGTCATCCGAAGATCACATCAAATCACTTTCTGTCACCTGTTTTGGAATTCTGAAGATGTTAAGAAATGTATTTCCTTGCATTCCCTTAGGGGCAAGAACGACTCTGATACAGGCGCTTATTGTAAGCAGATTGGACTACGATAACACCCTCTTAGTTGGAGCCAAGGAAGAGCTGCTTACAAAGCTCCAAGTGCAGCAAAATACAGCCGCAAGAATGGTCTTGAATAAACCCAGACGCTCCCCTTAGCGACCTCTGCTGCAAGCCCTACATTGGCTGCCTGTAAAGAAAAGAGCAGTCTTAAAACTCCTTATTCTGGTGTTTAAGGCATCCCGAGACCTGGGGCCAGCCTGCTTGAGGAAGAAGACAAGGCCATATGTTCCCGTCGCCTCCTCCAGTCAAGTAACCAAAATCTGCTAGTACCTGGCAGAATTCATAAAGCTAGAATGGGAGGATGGGCTTTCTCCTATCTGGCCCCATTCCATTGGAATAGGCTGCCGGAAGAGATACGTTGCTGTACCTCTCTGGGACACTTTAAAAAAAAGCTTAAAAAACCTGGATGTTCTAGGGGTCCGTACCGCTCATGGCTCTCTGTCTGTTGTCATGGCCAGGCGCTGTGAGATCCCCCTGGGGATAATACGATGCACTCTATAAATGATAAATAAATAAAATAGTCAACTGTTTTTTTTGTGAAGGGAAAGGAATAGAGAATAACAGTTCGCAACAGGGGTGCAACCATACCCGAACTTGGGTGGCGGAGGGGTGAAGGGTTCTAGTACTTCAAGCTGGAGTTGTGGGCTACCACTTCCCGTAATGAGGCTGAGAACTCCTCCGAGCCAGTATGAAAACGCACATTGCCAATATGTCTGCTTTAAATGTGCTAACACGTGCAACCAGCATTCACGCATGCCTGTATTTTGATGCTTTAGCACATTAAAGCCTGATCTGTTGTCTTTGACAAAGCATTCCTCTGAAACATTAAGCACTGCTGGAGCTTCAAGAGTATCGGACAGACCTGCGATCATCAGATGTCTGCAAGATAATTGGTACTGAGAGAACCTTGGGCCTGAGTGCATGTCTGACACCGAAAAGAAAGCACTGATGCCATGCCTTATTGGAAAGATGTCTTTTCTTATTATAAGCAATATAAGCTGGGTTATAAACAAGAAAATGTTCGTGGGACGATCTCTAAATGAGCACAAGAAACTGCTTCCACAGATGGATAAGTAGATTTATATGAACCCTATTAAAGGTGTGGTATATGTGCCGGAATAAAGAAAATTATGGCGACTCCTATCTGGATTTCTCAAAATAAGAGGGTTTCACAGAGAGCTCATAAGAAAGGGACATTTATGGAGTGTAATACGTGGAATAACTGTTCACACTGCAAAACATGTAGACGATTGTATTAATACAGCACAGACTTAGCTGAGGAGCGACGAAGCATTGTAAATTATGGGGAGTGATGGAAGGCAAAGCAAGACTGTATACATCAAGTAGGGGCTGAGATCTTTGAATTACACACAATTACAGCATCATTACCCATCTTCCTTTGCTGATGTAGAAAAAGAAATAAAAAAAGGTTAAGAGTTCAGTAAGTAGTCAAATTGCTCCCGAACTTCACCAATCCTTGGAAATCCTTTATATTCTTCAGATATTTTCCCATAGGCATTATGCTGTGTTCCCCATGCTGTCTGAGTTTATCAAATGCAAATTGTTGTGCTATGTAGTTATTATACAGGGGTCGGACCTTGATTATGTTGCCTCTCCTTTAAGGTTTAGGTTTGTATATCTGCATATAAAGTGTAATATAACATATAACATTAAAATGTAGTATTTCTCAATGATGTAATGAGTAATTAATAGTGTTATATCTCCATTATACCTATCAGAGTGGAACTGAGATCATCGTCTAGAGGACAAGTCTTTTTTTACTGTGGTATTTTCTATGTTTAAGTTAGTGTACAAAGGATTGATGAGGTTTTTTTTAACAGTCTTTGGCCCTGCGATCCTTTCTTGAAATGGCTAACCACTGCTGTGATAGGAACGTTGCAATATCGTAAATTACAACTATAAGGCCAGTTTCTGTTTTCTGAGCTGTAGGTTAATTTTCTTTTACAAATATAGACACCTGCCTTTGCCAAACTTCCAATGAGTTAAAAAAAATGTCTTCCAATGAAAGAGGGTTGGCTTAAGATGACCAGAATTAAATGTGCACATGCTGCACCAGACATTCATCATGGTAAATAATGTTGATAGTCATGTTTATGAAGACAAAACAAGAAATTGTCAATCCAATAGACCCATTGAGGCTTGGGTAATATACAAGATCAGGTAAAGATGCCTTTAAGGGATTCTCTTTAGTATCTGAGTCTTTGGTAATTTCAAAACGTGAATTATCTTAAACCCTAAATAGTGGCTTATTACAATCGAATGTCCAAATGAATTACTTAATTATACAACAAATCAAACAAAAAACTGAACAAAGCGCAACTGAAATAAGTAATTCGACACGGGTGTATACTTAATGAAGTTCAAATTTATGTAAAAGATTATATTATAAGAAAGGGGTACAGATTACAGATCACATGAGAGCAAAAGCGACTGAGCTTGGCACTCTTTGTTACAGATCTCTTATCATGAAACACTTTTGCCAAAGCCCATTTCACATACTAATTAACAGGAAGAACATCATTGGCATTACAATGAACAATTCCTGAAAGAATGGTAACAAAGAAAATGTGTCAGGTTGTCGACGTTTCGGTCTCTGGTGTGAAGGCAGCTATAAGACCATCTTCAGAATGTACATTTTTGTGTGTACTGATGACCCTGAATCATTAGGCACCTAGTCATGTTCCAGAACCAGGCAAAGCAGCAACCAAAATTAATGGTGCTCACGAAATTCCGTTTGGCTTTAGTTGTAGTGATTAATTTCGATTTAGAAAGAAATTGCTGCAAAATTGGCAATTCTCTCTTTAGTCGTGAGTTGCCAGAATCTTCCTTATCGTCCTATCTTATCCGATCGAAATGAATCCAAGTTTATGAAGAAGCTCAAGCTATGAAAAAATGAGATTGGAGCTTGGTGTGCATCAACAGCACAATACACTGCTGCAGAATTAGATTGAGACTCATGACAATAGCTATGTAGAGAACTGGGCATAAACCCATGCATGTGGGAATGTGTGAGCATGCCCATAAACCTGCGGCACCCATCACACTGGGCTCCTGTAACTGCAACTGGTGGACATCTGCACCACCAGCCGGTGGAGAACTTATGTTCCACCTATATAGATGCCTGATGATCTTTCACAGGAAGATGGAAGCGATAGCCAGCTTTATAGGGGAACGCTTAGACCTTCCCTTCTGTCTGCTGAGGGAACAATTACTGGAGCCTGAGGCTGCCGCAGGAAATCCTTCCTCGTTTACCCCTGAAGATGAGCTGCTCTTACAGGCTATAGGCTTCACTCGTCCATCCACTCACTTGTGGGGTGCCTGATCAAACCAAGCCTGGAGAGGGGACAGCAGGAGGACTGACAGCTGGATCAGCAGTGGGTGATGGCATTGTGCATGATGGGCTGAAGAAGCAGGGCGATTGAGTTATATCCATTGGGATCAGTACTCCGTGTAACTACAGCACGCAACAACAGGCGCTTGCAGTGACAAGAGCACAAGTGTCAGGGCACAGCAGCATTAAGACCTGAAGGTGCTGAAAGTAAGACTTCGTGATAGCAGCAAGGATCCAAGATATGACACAAGTAGGAGTTGCTGTGGCAGAAGGTCTCAGAGTGACAGCTTCAGAAGTTTCAGAATACGAAAGCATCTCTAAAAGCATCTTAAGTAAATAAATGCGACTGCACACGTAATGTGAGAATGACACCTAAGTGAGAGTTGCAGCCGCCTCCACACTTTCACACACAAACCGATTTCAATGGATTTAGCACCTGCTCCAGAGAACTTTACATAACCTACAACCTGTGCCGTACATGTTCTGTCAGCGATAAAAAATTGCGCCACATGTGCCATGTTGTCTGTTCTGATTGGAGGTTAAGCTTTCACAATTGCTACCTATTGCGAGCAAAACAAGCATGTTTCTTGCTTTCAAAGAGTACCTGTTCTATGAGAATAGAAAGATTGTGTTGTAGGGGCCCAATATGCATGTAGTGAAGCTTACTCTGCTGCTGCCCAGGATGCAGGTGATCTGTAAAAGAGGAAAACATGCACTGCTGCCATCTTTATTAGCACCAATTCTACAAGGACAGGAAGTTTGCGTTGCTGCTGCCCATTTGTACCTGTTCCACGAGAGACAGAGAAACACACATTTCTTCTGCTACTCGACTTCTACCTTTTTTGCAGGAAAGCTTTTGCAATTGCTGTCCTTTTGGTACCTCGTCTGTTGACAGCCCCATGTGCTGCTTCTACTTATGCGGCCATGTGATCAGTACCCAGTCTTCATGCTAGGGATGCTGCCAATGGTACGATGTGCTGTGGTATTTTTTTAGTGTTGCTTCTTATAAACATTTAACTTTACAGAAGCCAAAAAATGACTTGTCAATCTTTATTTGTTTACCTAATCTGAATAAAAGGGCAACGTAAGCGCAAGGATAATATTTGATCTCCCATGTGAAATACAGTTTCAAAATGGACTATGCCACCTTTACAATTCCAAAACATGGCAGCCAAGTAACTGTGTCATGTATGAATACCCACACGCCTGTCGACTGCTTAATTTGTTGAAAAAGATACAAATGCTTGTATTCAAAATGTTTCTTTGGAGAGTGGTACCTTTAACATCCACTACCAGACGTGGCATTATCCACTGACAAGGTGACAGTCAGACTTCTGATGAAGAAGGGAGCAAAAGGAATGGGTGAAATATTCGGTAAAGTGTGTCTTAGCATCCTTGTAGTGATGTTTATTCACCCCCCCCTCTCACTCTACCAACTCACATTTTATACTCTTTGCCCTTTTCCCCTATCAATCACATTTTCATTTCTTTTCCCCTCTGTTAGAACCGGCTGTCTCTAGTTGGCAGAGGTATGCACTTCTGACAAATAGGGACACACCTTTTCTAGTCAGGGCAAGGGGATCACACCCTTCGATAACCCCTGCTCACCCCCTTGGTAGCTTGGCAGAGCAGACAGGCTTATCTCAGAGGCTGTGTGTAAAGCAATTATGACCACATACAGTAATACAGTGAATACACTACAAATGGACACGACATAGTAGTGTTATAAAAATAAGTATTTTTATATAAGGCTTAGCACAAGACCAAATAACGACAAAAATGTACACAATCTTAATAAATACTCGGGGAAGGAAAAAGGGTTCGTTCAAAGGTAGGTTCTTCTTTAGCACAAAAGTCTTTAGTATCAAAGCAAATCTTCTTCTTGGCAATACAGTTCTTAGCAACAGGGTAACCCACACGGGGGCTACACGACGTCGAGGCAAAGTTAATCCAAAGGTTCGGCGTCGACCGCGAGGAGCGCTACGTCGAGCCCGGAGTCACACGGACCCCCAACAACACAGTACCTTTGGAAAATGAAGCACACGATGATCAGCGGCGTCGAGCAATCCGGCGTCGCGTCTTCGGTGTGGATCAGGCCTCAGCAGGCGTCGTCGATGATGCGGTTGCACAGAGTGAGCAGCGCTCACGGCGTCGAAGGGGCACACGGTTGATGCGATCAGCAGCGGTGCAGACACAAGGTCCTCTGGAGCTAGAGCCGTACTCCCACTCACTGGCGTTGCTGCTGGCGTCGGTTGGGCCCGGCGGCCGGTCGTCGAAGAAGCGAGACACTGGGGCCGTTACCCACTGCGTCGAGCTGGATACGGCGACGTCCGTCGGCGTCGAGATTGCTGGTTCTTTCAGAGGTGCTGGATTCACGATTCCAGCCAATAGCACTTTAGCAGATGAAGTCCTTTAGCCCTGTGACTTCAGCAGGAGACTGGCACTCTTCCAGTCCTTGGAGATTTTCTTAGCAAGCGTGAGAGTACACACCTAGTTCCTCTCTCCTGGTTCCTTGGCAAAAATAAAGAAGCACTGCAGGATTCCCCCAACAACAGCACACCGGCAGAAGGGGTAGGCAGTCCTTAGATCAGCAGGCCTCTTGTCCTTGGTTACAGGGTTCCTTGTCAGAAGTGATCTAAATTCTTGGTTCAGGGGTCCTTCTCTTATACCCCTTTCCGGCTTTGATCCCTTTGTCCATGCCGGGGATTTCCCAACATCCTGGGTCTGTTGTGGGTGGAGCCAGTCAGAAGCACCTGGCCTATTCACTGAGCAGGGCTGGGTCCTCAGACGCCCAGCAGGAGGCGGAGCCAGCATTGTACCAGGCAGGGCAGGCTATCAACAACTACTCTCCCCCTACTCTCAACGCAAATGTCCCACTCATCCCACACTGACTCATCCAGACCTGTGGAGCCACCCAGCTCCTGTCACACACACGCAAGACCGGCAGAAACCAGATATGGTTAGGCAAGAAAATAGACACTTTCTAAAAGTGCTATTTTCGAACCCAGAGTCCAAAAACCATCCACACCAACGGATGCGTAATTAAACCCCTAGCTCAGGGATACCAAACTCGACATTGCACCATGCTCCCCGAGCCAGCTAGGATCATAGCGTTAATAATCCCGGCGGCCCATTCTAACTAATGGAGAGCAGGCTACCTCGCAATAGTGAAGGACGAAGATGGCGGTAATTCACTATTAGGACATGCCAACTTGGTCAGGCGTGTCCTACCTTACACTTACAATGCACCCTGCCCGTGGGCCTACCATAGGGGTGACTAACATGAAGCCAAGGGAAGGTTTGAGGGGCTGGCAAGTAGGTATACTTGCGCAGCCTGCGTGACAGCACTAGGCTGCACGTGGGTCTCGCAATGACCGACCCGTAGACATTCTTTTACGAGGCCGCTCCTGTGGGTGGCACAACACGTGCTGCAAGCCCACGAGCGGCATTTGTATTTACAAGCCCCGGCACTCCTGGTGCACTAGACTAGGGACTGACAGTAAACCAAATAAGCCAAACATGGATACACTAGATACATCAATTTAACATAGGGAGCACTTGCGCTGTGGCACGGATCAGCCGTGGCACAGCGCCCAAAGCATACACCAGCAAAACATCGAAAAACAGTGGAGGCCAAACAGAAAAAATGGAGGAGAGACTCAAGCCAATGATGTCAGGTCTAACACGTGTCCCCTCCAGCTGAAATGTGGGGAGAAGTACCCTTGACCTAGGGAGTCCTCTTCACTAAGGCGGAAAAATCTGGACAGACCATCAGCATTGGCGTGATCTGTACCAGGGCGGTGTTCCACCGTAAAGTCCATCCCCTGTAGGGAAATGGACCACCTCAACAGTTTCGGATTCTCACCCCTCATCTGCATCAACCACCTGAGGGGCCTGTGGTCTGTCTGAACCCGGAAGTGAGTCCCAAACAGGTAGGGTCTTAGCTTCTTCAGCGCCCAGACCACAGCAAATGCTTCTCTCTCTATCGCACTCCACCTCGTTTCCCTGGGAAGTAACCTCCTACTGATGAAGGCTACAGGCAAGTCTCGGCCCTCTTCATTCACCTGAGCTAGAACAGCCCCCACGCCATGCTCTGAAGCGTCCGTCTGGACAATAAATTCTTTTGAAAAGTCGGGTGCCTGCATACAGGTGCTGTGCACATTGCAGTTTTCAGGGTGTCAAAGCCTGTTTCACAGGCATCAGTCCAGATCACGTTTCGTGGCTGCTTCCTGGAAGTCAGCGAAGTCAAGGGGTGCACAATGTTACCGTAATCCTTGACAAACCTCCTGTAATAACCCGTGAGTCCTAAGAAGGCTCTCACCTGAGTTTGGGTTTTGGGCGGCGCCCAAGCCAGGATGGTATCAATCTTGGGTTGCAGGGAGGCAACCTTGCCGCTCCCTACTTGGTGCCCCAAGTACACCACCGAACCCTGCCCAATCTGGCACTTACTGGCTTTGATTGTGAGGCCTGCTCCGCGCAGGGCCAACAACACTTCCTGGAGGTGGCGCAAGTGTTCCTCCCAGCTGGCGCTGAACACTGCGATGTCGTCCAGGTAGGCGGCACTGAAATCCTCCAGTCCAGCCAAGACCTGGTTGACCAACCTCTGGAAGGTGGCAGGGGCATTCTTCATCCCAAAGAGCATCACCCGGAACTGGTATAGCCCATCTGGTGTGGAGAATGCGGACCTCTCCTTTGCCCCATCAGTCAAGGCGATCTGCCAGTACCCAGACGTTAGATCAAACGTACTAAGGTACTGGGCAGCCCCCAACCGATCGATGAGCTCATCAGCTCTGGGGATGGGGTGCGCGTCAGTCTTCGTGACTGAATTGAGTCCTCGGTAATCCACGCAGAACCGGAGTTCGGGTGAAGCACCAGGCGCTGCAGCCTTCGGGACCAAGACCACTGGGCTGGCCCAAGGACTGCTGGAGGACTCAATCACCCCTAACGCGAACATTTTGGAGACCCCCTCCTTAATGTACGCTCTGACCTTGTCAGTCACCCTGTAAGCCTTGTGCTTCACAGGAGGGCT
Organism: Lissotriton vulgaris; assembly: GCF_964263255.1. Lineage (NCBI taxonomy): Eukaryota > Metazoa > Chordata > Amphibia > Caudata > Salamandridae > Lissotriton > Lissotriton vulgaris. The sequence continues at coordinate 1,101,233,393 of NC_141694.1, read as the reverse complement.
GTCTCCGGTGTCAACGTCATGGACACACCAATGAGTGACACCCGGAACCAAGGAAAACAGATCCGGGAATTGTCCCAACAGGTGGCGACAATCCTGTTTCTGCTCAAGGGTCAGTGTGTCAGAGAGGACCACACCATCCACTGACCCGTCTTGCTCTTTAGCACACAGGAGGTCAGGAAGAGGCTCACTCTCCTCCTCCGTTCCATCATCTGTAGCTAGGAGCATGCCCACTTCGGACCTCTCTAAGTGGGGCTTCAAACGGTTGACATGCAGGACCCGCAAGGGGTTCCTGGGAGATTTCAAGTCCACCAAGTAGGTGACATCGCTCTTCTTCTCCACAACCTTAAACGGTCCAGTCCACCTGTCCTTGAGCGCACAAGGTTCCACAGGGGACATGACCCACACTTCCTGACCAGGCTGAAGCTCTACCAGAGTGGCATTCCGGTCGTACCATCGCTTCATCTCCTCCTGGCTGGCCTCCAGATTTGCCTGAGCAAGTTCTCTGAAGTGCCGAGTCTGGTTCCGAAAGGCCAGCATGTAGCTGTATACATCCTGGGGAGGTTTCCTGGGAAATTGCTCCCAGCCTTCCTTGACCAGACTCAAAGGCCCTCTTACCGGGTGACTGTATAAGAGCTCAAAGGGGCTGAACCCTAGAGACTTCTGCGGCACCTCTCGGTAAGCAAACAACAGGCATGGCCAGAGGACGTCCCATTTCCGCCTCATTGGTTCTTCAAGACCCATGATCATGCCTTTCAGGGTCCGGTTGAATCTCTCAACCAGCCCATTTCCTTGGGGGTGGTAAGTAGTGTTGAACTTGTAGGTTACCCCACACTCCTTCCACAGAGACTTCATTTAGTTCAAAATGAAGTTGGTGCCTCGGTCGGACACCACCTCTCTGGGGAACCCCATCCGGGAGAAAACACCCATCAGTGCCCGTCCCACCACGGGGGCCGTCACTGTTCTGAGAGGGATGGCTTCCGGTTACCGTGTGGCATGGTCCACCAAGACCAAGATAAACCTGTTGCCCAGGGCTGTCTTGGGGTCCAGGGGCCCAACGATGTCAATACCCACCCGGTCAAAGGGGGTACTGACCACTGGAAAAGGTTGGAGGGGAGCCTTCTGCTTCCTTCCGCTTTTCCCACTTGCCTGGCAAGTGCGACAAGTCTTGCAATGGATGTCTACATCCCTTCGCATCTGAGGCCAATAAAAATGGGTGACAAGCCTGTCATAGGTCTTGTCTTGCCCCAGATGTCCAGCTAACGGAACGTCATGAGCCAACCCCAGTAGGAAGGCTCTGAAGCGCTGGGGTACCACCAGCACACGGGCTGACCCAGGCTCAGCAGCCTTAGGCTCGCTATACAGGAGGTCGTTCTCCCAGTACACAAAATGTGATCCTGACTGATCACCTGAGGATTGGGCTGAGGCCTGCTGCCTCATGCCCACAAGAGAAGGGCACACTTTCTGTTCGGCACAGAATTCCTCCCTGGAGGCACCACCATCCTGCTGCCAATGGGTCAGCTCGGGCAGATCCCCCAGTTCGGCAATTTGTTCCCCTGTGGGCTCCAGGGCATCCCCCTCAGGGTCTACCTCCTCCTGGACCACGGGAACTACGGGGGCCGGTTTCCTGCGCCTCCTGCCTCTTCTCTTCACAGCTGGGTCCTGGGCCATACTTTCAGGCTCCGGGACCCCATCAACACCCTTACTCGCTGTCATCGAACGAGTGGTTGCACACACCTACTCTGGCACACCCAACATCTTCAAGTGCGCCTCTCTCTCCACCTTAGCCCAAGGGGAGTCTTCTAAATTATTGCCCAGGAAACAATCGACACGCATGGCGGGCCTCACAGCAACCTGAAGAGTACCTGAAACTCCCCCCCATTGAAAGGAAACCTGAGCTACCTCACACTCTTTCTGGGAGTTGTCGGCAGCTATCACAGGGTAGAATGCGTGGGGAACCACCTGCTCTCTGGACACCAAGTGGCACTTGACAGCTGTCACACTCGCTCCGGTGTCTCTGAGAGCTTCCACTCTATGGCCATTAATGGTCACCCACTGCCTATATTTACTAGTGTTACTAGGCAGAGGGGGTGGAGGGACCATTTGCATGTCTCCTAGCAAGACCAGGGACATTTCTGCGGGACCCCTCCCACCATGGACAACCATCTCCTCCCCTCCCAAGGCTACACTCGCCAACTGACGGGGGGGGTGCACGTGGCGGTACATTCGAATCCTTTTTGGGACACTGGGGGTCATAAAACCGGTGTCCCACCTGCCCACAACCGTAGCAGGTTAGGGGGCCCCTATGAACAGGTTTACCCGTCGGGGCCCCTGGCTTCTTCTCAGGGGGAGGCGGGAACCTTTCCCTTGGTTCCCTTGGGGATTACTTTGGGGCCCTTTCTGAGACTCCTTCTGTTTACCCTTGTCCCCCCCACTCTTCTGCTGGGGACCAGGCCCACCTTTGGCTGAGTCTCCCACTGGACCCTTGTGGACCCTGGTACTGACCCAGCGGTCCGCCTCCTCAGCAAGTTTTCTAGGGTTAGATATCTTGCTATCAATCAGGTGCTGGCGCAGCTCTGGAAAACAGTTATTCGACAAATGCTCCCAAGCAAACAAATCATAAAGAGCTTCATAACTTTCCACTTTGCTGCCCTTTACCCAACCATCCTGGCTCTGCAAAAATAAGACACATATTCAACCCACGTTGTACCAGGCAACTTCTTACATTCTCTAAAAGCTTGTCTGTACTTCTCGGGGGTTAAGCCATACCGCAACATTAAAGCATCTTTCATATGAGCATACGACATCCTATCCGCAACAGGCAGGTCTAACAGGGTATCTCTCCCCTCATTCACAAAGCGACCCCACAACCCCGCTCCCCAATTCTTCTCAGGGACCTGGTGGGCCAACAATGCTAGCTCATATGCCTTAAACCACTGACCAATATCTTCGTTTCTATGATAATCCTTTATCACATCTTTGGGAAAGTAAAACTTACTTTCTGCAGGCCCAGATGGAATGCTGCCACCAGAGGGATTCAGTTCTAACTTCTTAGCTTGGATTTCCAGCTCCCTCAACCTGGCTTCACGCTCCAAAGCTAACTTCTCTCTTTCAAACTCTAACTTTTTGATCTCCAAATCAGCTTCTCTTCTACCTCTTGCATTTTCTAACTCCAACTGCCCATTTATCTTTAGCCTTGCCATTTCCATGTTGTACGCTCGCTCTTTCGCCCTTTCTTCTCTTTCTTCAGGGGAAAGACCTTTGGAGGAAACACTGCTACCGGGAGAGGACACAGGCCCATTCACTGGCACCTCCTCATCCCCTTCCTCTGTGGGTACCACCACCGCATCAGAGGGATCTCTGGACTCCAACCAGGCCTCCAAAGCTTTGCGAAAATCTTCTTTCCTTTCGAGGCCTGTTGTAGGAACTTGAAACTGCTCGCAAAAGTGTTGCAGCTGCTTCTTCCTGTATTTCTTCATTTTCTTCCTATCAAACTCCTCCACAACAGCGACAACAGGGGCAGTGACTCCGTTGTCACTCATGGTCAAAACTGGCAGTGTTCAAAAAATCAAGCTTCAGAAAAGCGGAGAACCAAAAATAGGATCCTTCCCAATTAGATTGTGACTGCGTTATGGTCTGCTTTCACTATGTAGCGCACACTAATCACTGTACATGGGTCATAAATGCAAGGTCCAAATCCTCACCGCTGCATCCAATGTTAGAACCGGCTGTTTCTAGTTGGCAGAGGTATGCACTTCTGAATATAGGGACACACCTTTTCTAGTCAGGGCAAGGGGATCACACCCTTCGATAACCCCTGCTCACCCCCTTGGTAGCTTGGCAGAGCAGACAGGCTTATCTCAGAGGCTGTGTGTTAAGCAATTATGACCACATACAGTAATACAGTGAATACACTACAAATGGACACGACACAGTAGTGTTATAAAAATAAGTATTTTTATATAAGGCTTAGCACAAGACCAAATAACGACAAAAATGTACACAATCTTAATAAATACTCGGGGAAGGAAAAAGGGATCGTTCAAAGGTAGGTTCTTCTTTAGCACAAAAGTCTTTAGTATCAAAGCAAATCTTCTTCTTGGCAATACAGTTCTTAGCAACAGGGTAACCCACACGGGGGCTACACGACGTCGAGGCAAAGTTAATCCAAAGGTTCGGCGTCGACCGCGAGGAGCGCTACGTCGAGCCCGGAGTCACACGGACCCCCAACAACACAGTACCTTTGGAAAATGAAGCACACGATGATCAGCGGCGTCGAGCAATCCGGCGTCGCGTCTTCGGTGTCGATCAGGCCTCAGCAGGCGTCGTTGATGATGCGGTTGCACAGAGTGAGCAGCGCTCACGGCGTCGAAGGGGCACACGGTTGATGCGATCAGCAGCGGTGCAGACACAAGGTCCTCTGGAGCTAGAGCCGTACTCCCACTCACTGGCGTTGCTGCTGGCGTCGGTCGGGCCCGGCGGCCGGTCGTCGAGGAAGCGAGACACTGGGGCCGTTACCCACTGCGTCGAGCTGGATTCGGCGACGTCCGTCGGCGTCGAGATTGCTGGTTCTTTCAGAGGTGCTGGATTCGCGATTCCAGCCAATAGCACTTTAGCAGATGAAGTCCTTTAGCCCTGTGACTTCAGCAGGAGACTGGCACTCTTCCAGTCCTTGGAGATTTTCTTAGCAAGCGTGAGAGTACACACCTAGTTCCTCTCTCCTGGTTCCTTGGCAAAAATAAAGAAGCACTGCAGGATTCCCCCAACAACAGCACACCGGCAGAAGGGGAAGCCAGTCCTTAGATCAGCAGGCCTCTTGTCCTTGGTTACAGGGTTCCTTGTCAGAAGTGATCTAAATTCTTGGTTCAGGGGTCCTTCTCTTATACCCCTTTCCGGCTTTGATCCCTTTGTCCATGCCGGGGATTTCCCAACATCCTGGGTCTGTTGTGGGTGGAGCCAGGCAGAAGCACCTGGCCTATTCACTGAGCAGGGCTGGGTCCTCAGACGCCCAGCAGGAGGTGGAGCCAGCATTGTACCAGGCAGGGCAGGCTATCAACAACTACTCTCCCCCTACTCTCAACGCAAATGTCCCACTCATCCCACACTGACTCATCCAGACCTGTGGAGCCACCCAGCTCCTGTCACACACACGCAAGACCGGCAGAAACCAGATATGGTTAGGCAAGAAAATAGACATTTCTAAAAGTGCTATTTTCGAACCCAGAGTCCAAAAACCATCCACACCAACGGATGCGTAATTAAACCCCGAGCTCAGGGATACCAAACTCGACATTGCACCATGCTCCCCGAGCCAGCTAGGATCATAGCGTTAATAATCCCGGAGGCCCATTCTAACTAATGGAGAGCAGGCTACCTTGCAATAGTGAAGGACGAAGATGGCGGTAATTCACTATTAGGACATGCCAACTTGGTCAGGCGTGTCCTACCTTACACTTACAATTCACCCTGCCTGTGGGCCTACCATAGGGATGACTAACATGAAGCCAAGGGAAGGTTTGAGGGGCTGGCAAGTAGGTATACTTGCGCAGCCTGCGTGACAGCACTAGGCTGCACGTGGGTCTCGCAATGACCGACCCGTAGACATTCTTTTACGAGGCCGCTCCTGTGGGTGGCACAACACGTGCTGCAAGCCCACGAGCGGCATTTGTATTTACAAGCCCCGGCACTCCTGGTGCACTAGACTAGGGACTGACAGTAAACCAAATAAGCCAAACATGGATACACTAGATACATCAATTTAACATAGGGAGCACTTGCGCTGTGGCACGGATCAGCCGTGGCACAGCGCCCAAAGCATACACCAGCAAAACATCGAAAAACAGTGGAGTCCAAACAGAAAAAATGGAGGAGAGACTCAAGCCAATGATGTCAGGTCTAACACCCTCTTTCTCCCTTCAATATTCTCTCACACTTTCTCTCTTGTCACAATTCTCTATCTCGTCTGTCCATAGCCCTCTCTTGAGATTTTCTTCCCTCAACCCCTTCCCTCTCATCCTCCCTTCCACCTTCTCCTGTCTCCCTATCGGAGGCAGGCCATGTCATAGATGGACCTGGATGAGAGGCCCGTGGTACGCCCACAGATTATGAGCTGGTGGTGAGGGTCTCAGACCCCACACCAACTCCGCTTTTGTAGGAGTGAGCACTGAAAGAGCTGTGCAGAGATTTGGCTTTATCGAAACTTGGTCTTTGCTCTGCTTCAGTGCTAGAAATCAACTGTCTAAAGAAACTCAACTGTGTATCTGGAGGCGCTCTGCTCCATCTGTGCATGAGCTCTGCTCTACCTGTGCAGGGGTTCAGCAGTATGTATGCAGAGTCTCACCTGTATTTGTGCTAGAGGTCTACTCTATCTGTAAATAAACTCCACTGCAGACAGACCCCCACACTCTCTGCATGTACAGGAACTCATTTCAACTGAAGAGGAACTCATTTAGGTCTTCTATGTATTCATCCTTATCTCTAGACAAGCATTGGAAATGCAATAGGTCTCGCAGCATTAGAGTTAGTGCTTTTAGAATTGTTTATGGGTTTTTTTGTAAATCTTTAGCATTTTTGTTTCCTGTAGCCAATGCTAAAGAATTAAAAAAAAAGCCATAAACATTTCTAAAAGCTCTAACTCAAATGCTCCGAGACCTATTGCACTGTGTGAGGGTGAGAGGTTGAGGGTGAGTGAGGGTGAGGGTGGGTGAGGGTGGGTGAGGGTGAGTGAGGGTGAGTGAGGGGTTGAGGGTGAGGGGTTGAGGGTGAGTGAGGGTGAGGGTGAGTGAGGGTGAGGGTGAGTGAGGGTGAGGGTGAGTGAGGGTGAGGGTGAGTGAGGGTGAGGTATTGAGGGTGAGTGAGGGTAGAGGGTGAGAGAGGGTGAGGGTGAGTGAGTGTGAGGTGTTGAGGGTGAGTGAGGGTGAGGCGTTGAGGGTGAGTGAGGGTGAGTGTGGGTGAGGGTGAGTGAGGGTGAGGTGTTGAAGGTGAGTGAGGGTGAGTGTGGGTGAGGGTGAGGGAGGGTGAGGGGTTTAAAATGTTACTCAACAAGTGATTAAATTGCATCCTAAAGTACGTAACAGCTTTTTACTAACAGAGCCCCTTCTATCACTCAGAGTAAAATATTTATTGAAAAGTTGCAATTTGCACTTAGCACAAAAAAGTCTATGTGCACACTTATAATAAAAGGTGCCCCTCTTTTATTATGTGCATTCCGGTGATAAGGTTTTTTTCAAGCACAGACAAAAAGCCAGTCCACATTTCACCAATTTGGGGCATTATTACTGCCTATGTAACTGTTTAATCTCATCGCAACAGCTTGATATCAGACTGTAACGACCAAAAGATAACCAACTAATATTTGCTATGGGTCTGCCATTGTGTTGCAACTGACTTTGAGCTGGAAACATGTTTTGTTGAAATCTGTAAACTATGCAGCAGATGGCGGAATACATTGGCTAGTATAAAATAAATCCAGAAGATTGAAAATACCGCAGAAACAATAATTTGAGAGGTCCTGCTTACAGTACATAGTGTTGTGCAAATGTTATATTGAGAGATATATTGCTTATCCGTCAATGAAAACATTTTCATCTGAGATGGCTCATCCCCTGCCAACACCGATGGCCCTTTATTTCACTGTTTGGAAGCAGTACACGAAGACAAACTGCCATCTACACCTAGTTATGGACTCAGGATACAGGCTGCAGACACCAAGGACAAGAAAACGTCAACTTTCTAAAAGTGGCATGTTCGGAATTGTGACTTACAATCCAACTTTATATAAACAATAGAATGAGATCGTGCACTGCGTAGGTTTTTCTGAATTTTGTTGGGATACCGTGCTCTAGAAAATCGTTCCCCACTCAGGAGCGTAACATACAATATCCGGGTAGCATCTTCACTACTGTGGAAGTGTCTTTCTGGGCACAGGTGTTTTGGTGCTGATAATTACAGCAAGGCTAAACAAAAGATGCTCGGAAACGGTCGTTGATTCATATGTCTTTAGTTTTCAAAACATCAATTTTTGATTTTTTTTGCCTTCTGTTATCGCTTCAAATAAACATGTTGAAGTATTTCATCATACATCTTCATAGTTATTACGTGTAGATTCCATCCCTATGCATTTCGGCACTGGGCCTTCGTTAGGGGAATATCTACAACAAATGTAAACAACGACTTTCACTATTGGGAACTTCCACTTAATAAATCACCACCACCTGCGCATGCTGCCATTCGTGGTGTAGCGTAACGCAGGTCTTACCGGATGTGGGTGCAAACTTCAAAGTGATCTGTGTGCTCACGGTGAAATTATCTGCGAACGTGTATTTGGGGGTGCCTCTGGGTGAAATTAAAAACGTAAACATATACCCGGAGTGATGGGAATGTCATGTGATCACGAAAGTGACAGTGAAAATTATATATTTGTCGTATGACGTAAAGAGTGCAAGTGCAAGTTTCAAATAAATCTGTGTGCTCAAGGTGCAATTATCTGTAAACGTGTGGTTGGGAATGTCTCTGGATGAAATTAAACACGCGAAAACGTGCCCGGAGCGGTGGAAGTATAATAGGTTCACAAGCGTTGCAGTGAAAATAACGCGCTTATGTTATGCGCGCCTTGCTGTTCAGACAACAAATACGTGTTAAATGCAACTACGGTGATGTGCTGCGACTTAAGGAGGGGTAATTTTATGCGCTTACCTATTCGCAAACTAGTGGTTCTGCACTCGTGGCTGCTGGCCTGCGACTCCGTGTCTGCTGTTGGGAGTCGAATCAGCGTGTGATGCAAGGGGGCGTGTTTAGATCCGGAAATGGCGTTGCGCGAGTGCTGTGTATAATAAAGTTATGTGCTGACAACCTGTCAACGTAACGTGCGTAAGAGATAGTGTAAGCCACGATAAAAACAATAATGAATAAAAAAGAGAAGTGACATATGTTGTTAATCGGACGCTGTGTGCGCTGGGCAAAATAATAATAAAATAAAAACAAGACGGAGGGAAGAGAGGGGAAGGGGGGAGGAGAAATGCGATACGGCGGGAAGGGGAGGGACAACCACACAAGACGGAGGGAAGAGAGGGGAGGGGGGGAGGAGAAATGCAACACGGCGGGAAGGGGAGGGGGCGGAGCGGGTAAACCAAGACGGACGTGCACGCGCTTTTAAGCTCAATGCGCATGCGCATTGAGCTTAAAAGTCACGGGCACTGCAAGGAATCGCCACGATTCCTTGCAAGTTGGATAAAGAGTGGATAAGTCCCAATACTCTCGCTTGCTCGATGCGCATGCGCATCGACAGGCGAGACCTAAAAAACCACACCACTAACTTTCAGTATTGAATTTCGTTATTTGATTTAAAAAAAAGCACTGAAATGTGCTTCTTGATCCCTAGGCAGCCTTGGCCCTTTGATTCGTATTTTGCTCAGCAACACACTCGACTCCTGCTTTGAACTGCAATTTCGCCTCTCATCTCTATTCCATTGTCTTCTAAACGCCTCCAACTCGGACACCCTCTTCCTTCCCCGTCTTCCTCAATGTTGCGCTTTGTTGTGAACCTCTTTACAGTAATTGCTTTTTTCTCATTTTAGTATGTTCTTTTGATCTACACTTGTAGTGAGGAACTGTAGAAAGAGCAAGGAAGCACAGGTGATGGAAGGTGACAATGGCAATTGAAACAAGCATTAGAAATGCAATAGGTCTCGCAGCATTAGAGTTAGTGCTTTTAGAATTGTTTATGGGTTTTTTTGTAAATCTTTAGCATGAGGTTGAGGGTGAGTGAGGGTGAGGAGTTGAGGGTGAGTGAGGGTGAGTGAGGGTGAGGAGTTGAGGGTGAGTGAGGGTGAGGAGTTGAGGGTGAGTGAGGGTGAGTGAGGGTGAGGAGTTGAGGGTGAGTGAGGGTGAGGAGTTGAGGGTGAGTGAGGGTGAGGCTGAGGGGGTGAGGGTGAGTGAGGGTGAGGCTGAGGGGTTGAGGGTGAGGGTGAGTGAGGGTGAGTGAGGTGTTGAGGGTGAGTGAGGGTGAGGGGTTGAGGGTGGGTGAGGGGTTGAGGGTGAGTGAGGGAGTGAGGGTGAGGGTGAGTGAGGGTGAGTGAGGGTGAGGGTGAGTGAGGGTGAGTGTGGGTGAGGGATTGAGGGTGAGGGGTTGAGGGTGAGGGAGGGTGAGGGGTTGAGGGTGAGTGAGGGTGAGGGGTTGAGGGTGAGTGAGGGAGGGTGAGGGTGAGTGAGGGTGAGTGAGGGTGGGTGAGGGTGGGTGAGGGTGGGTGAGTGAGGGTGAGTGAGGGTGAGTGAGAGTGAGGGTGAGTGAGAGTGAGGGTGAGGGGTTGAGGTTGAGGGTGAGGTGTTGAGGGTGAGTGAGGGTGAGGGAGGTGTTGAGGGTGAGTGAGGGTGAGGGTGAGTTAGGGTGAGGAGTTGAGGGTGAGGTGTTGAGGGTGAGGTGTTGAGGGTGAGGTGTTGAGGGTGAGTGAGGGTGAAGGGTTGAGGGTGAGTGAGGGTGAGGTGTTGAGGGTGAGTGAGGGTGAGGGTGGGTGAGCGTTAGTGAGTGAGGGTGAGTGAGTTGTTGAGGGTGAGGGGTTGAGGGTGAGTGAGGTTGAGGGTGAGTGAGGGTGAGGTGTTGAGGGTGAGTGAGGGTGAGTGAGGGTGAGCATTAGGTCTGAGTATGGATATGTCAGTGGTTGTACGGGTGTGTGAGGTGGCATACGAGAGATTGTATGGGGGTATGAGTAGGTGGGTGAGTGCTTCTGTGGATGATGTCATAAGTGATGTTACTGACCAATGTCATGAGTGATGTAATATGTGAGGTAATAAGCAGTGCATTGCAGGGGCGTACGTTATAGTTAGCTCAAATGTTTCTCGTTTTGTATGAGAAACCAAACCAGAGACATTTGGCAGTTATTTACTTGAGCCAAGTATAACGTACGCCCCTGCAATGCACTGCTTATTACCTCACATATTACATCACTGATATTATAGTGTGTGGGTGGAGTGTGTGTGGGGAGATCTCCCCCTCTACACACACACACACACACACACACTACATACGAGCTAGCTATAAAAAAAATGTGAAAAACGATTAGGGACAGCACCCACAAAAAAAAGCTATTTTACGCACGGGGATAGGCTTTTTTCTCCCGGTTCCGTGTTTTCAATGACACAAGGCTATTAGATATCTGCACAAAGCACTTCATAACAGGCCCGCGTGTGCCTCTGTGGAACTGGCTGAAGAATCGTTTCAATTTTGCTCTCTGCAGGAGCAGGTCAGCGCGTCTAAGTGTCATAGCTGCCGCTATGTCCACGCCTTTTCATATTTTACAGACTGTTTACCTGCATAGGACAGGCTCAGTTCTCACTGCAGGTATGCGTGCAGGTCGGACAAGCAAGACGTGGACTTCCTCCACACCTCTTCCCTCCTAAAATGATCATTGGGCAGAGCACAAGCACTGCACCCGCCTCTTATCTGTGCAGCATATTTATTTTAACTTACTGGGATATGGTGCACACACAAAACAAAAGTGTATAATTTGATTATTAACTTATAAGCAGTGGTTAAAGAGTTTTAAAAAATGTATGGGACTATGATACTGATACTGAACACAAAAGGGGGCGGGTCAGACACAAACAAAATATTTGGGAACTATTTTGTTGGCCTTCCACCTAGAAGTAATTGTATATAGCACGTGATGCACACACTTTAAAATGACAAATGCAAGTTAGACTCATCTTTGAGAAATGCAGTGATCTGCTAGGAAAACCCAGCTGGTTATTGCAATCAGTTCAGGTTTCTGTCAGTGTAGCCGGAGGGTCGCAGATCTGAATCCTGGTTGGTGCACCTGGGAATAGCATTGTGTATCTATGGTTATATGAGGGCCCCGTCTGACAAAGTACTATGAACACATACCAGGAGTTTAAACAGTGTATTACAGACTGTATAAAATAGGCTGCCACAATAAAAATAGAAAATGTTATCGCACGCTGTACAAAAGGCAGGTGAATGCAGTATAAGATGAGTTACCACAAAATTAGCTAAAATATTAAGTGTTTACTGTGCGTTCCAATCAATGTTGTATTACTATGGCTGAAAAGCTTGGCAATGGCATAAAAGTGTGATAACGGGACGGTGAAGGCGATATAGAGGGAGGTTAGGACAGAGCGAGATGATTACTAGCGAGATGTAAAGGCAGAGAAGCATGGAGGGTGATGGCAGAGCAAGCTAAGTGACAGGTCATGGGAGGAGGAGTGGTGACATAACGGGAATGGCAAGGAAAGGTGATGACATGACTGTGGTGGCAGAGGAAGACACTATCACAGGAGGTGCTTGCTGAGGATGGTGACAAGTGGGATGGTGGTGATATAGGAGGGTTATGGCAGGGTAAGTTAATGACAGGAGAATAACTTTTTGGGGGCTTTAAACTGTGGTAAACTAAGGGACATCAGTAAAATAAAATTCCAAAATATTGCTGCAAAAAAATGCAAATGTGTGCAGCCCAATTTCAATGTTTGTGCCACAAAACACAGGGGGTATTAATAAAATAGAGAAGTGCAATATTCTGCAACAGGGCTGAAACAAAATAATGCTATATACTCCAGCAGGAATTCAGCAATATTGTTTGGCCCAATCAAACCTTGCAAATGCAAATCTTTAGGTGACATCTTGATCCGATGGGGTGTAAAACTCAAGTGACTTAGTCCCATGTAACCCATTCACCCAGTCCACTTTCTTGCTAATTACATTCTCGTTCCATTTCTAAAAAGTGGACATACCAAAGCATCCAAAAAACACGTTTAGCAACTATCCCAAATATAATCTAAAATGCAATGGGCTTGGGAACTCAATCAAAATGTAGTAAAACGATAATCCTCAACGAATGTTAAGAGCATACATTCGTGTAGGTAAAGGTGTGAAAATATACAACGCAAAACGTTTGAGGGAATTGATGAACGATTAGGTTAGAAGCTGGAAATGCGGCTATACAAGCATTTTATCCAAAAGGCTTGGACAGAAAATATGTATCTAATCAAGGAAGAGTAGCAGTAGTTTCCAAATGACAAAATATAAAAACACAGTCACGGAGAGGGAGGGGGCTATCTGGCATGGGGGTTGCCACTTAAAACGCGTGGACTGTCACAAGAGATCCCAGTTAAGAACATACCTAGAATGAACCAAACGATGCAAGTAACCACGTATTTTTGGAGATATACATCGAAGCAGGAGGACAAAGTTTCCACACACACACGCCTTATATTCAAGTGAAAAACAAGACTGAGTAGTCCGAAAAGAGGGTTTAAACCTCAGCGAAATCAATTTAAAATACAGGGCACTTACGTTTCAAATGGCAGCCCTGCCTTGAAATCGTGCAAATCATAATGCACTCAAGCTGCCCGTGATGACCTAGGGAGGTTTAGGAGTCGTCCAAGAACAGCCAAAATCAATTTCCATCCCACTGTTATTACTGGGTTAGATTTACAACAACAACAACAAGAAAAGAAACAAAAAGACGGGTAGGGAGAGGCGGCGGGAAGGGGAGGGGGCGGAGCGGGTTAAATTAAACAAACGAGACGGAGGGAAGAGAGGGGAGGGGGGAGGAGAAAAGAAACAAAAAGACGGGTAGGGAGAGGCGGCGGGAAGAGAGGGGAGGGGGGAGGAGAAAAGAAACAAAAAGACGGGTAGGGAGAGGCGGCGGGAAGGGGAGGGGGCGGAGTGGGTTAAATTAAACAAACGAGACGGAGGGAAGGGAGGGGGGAGGAGAAATGCGAAACCTTATAACAGTACTATGAGTAGGAGTGAATGTTAAATGGTATATGTGTAAAATATCTAGTAAAACATACAGCTCAAGTACAACACGATACTGCCAAGGTCTCTGTAAGGAAAGCGAACTGGGACAAAGCTGTTAATAGTTTACCTCCAGCACCACAATATGCTCTGCAGAATTCAGATGCTGGCGCCCAAAACGTACTTTCACTCACGGTCAACAACAATTTCCCAAACAATATGACCAGTGTACCACTAATATATAAGCAAAGGGTGCTGCCTTATTACAGCGTGCTGGTGAGACTGGAAATCACCCGTTTCCCAATAAGCGTGACACCGCTGCTGAGGAAGCCAATACAACAATGCCATAGAAGCCAATAAGCAGCCAATAAAACAATCCATTCAGTTTCCAATGGGCGTGCCGCTGAGGAAGGCAATAGTAATCAATGCTGTGGAAGCCAAACCTAAAAGCAGAAACCAGTGGGCATACTGCCGCAGTCTCTGATAACCAACCTTTGGGAAATGATTAGGCACAACTCTGAGCAGCACAATCAATGCACAGCAAGAATGAGAATGGTAGCACGCATGTTGCGTAGTGCTTCAGTATACCGAACGTTGCGCTGTATGCATTCGGATTGTCATCTCAAGATGGAGGCAACGCATAACCAAAGCGTAATGATGAAGTGTTGCAGTGACAGTTGAGGTTGAAGCCGTTAATACAGTTGAACCGTCACATACATCTTAGATAATGACAAATGCTGCAAGCATCGCAAAAGGTACTTACCGCCATGGTATACAATTTTTCATTGAAATTAGTTAACGCATAGTGCTAAAATAGCCAGTACTTGCCTGTTGTTTTTAGAAAACAGAGAATCCAAAAGATTTCCAGCAGGAGGATGTGGAGCGATATTGCACAGGGTTGCACGCTGATGAGTCCAGTGTGTTGGGGATCGTCACCAATTCTATAAAGAAGCCTCCACACATGAAAGGGCAAGTTCATGTATTTATTGTACTTCCAACCCACTTGCGAGTAACTGTCAGGAACACTTCAAAAGAAGCCGGAGGGAAGAGAGGGGAGGGGGGAGGAGAGCGAAAGGATCGGAGACACGGCGGGTAAAATAAACAAAAAAAAAGCCGGAGGGAAGAGAGGGGAGGGGGGAGGAGAAATGCGACACGGCGGGAAGGGGAGGGGGCGGAACGGGGGCGGAGAGGGGAGAGAGAGAGTAGGCGTACTTCCAACCCACTTGCGAGTAACTGTCAGGAACACTTCAAAAGAAGCCGGAGGGAAGAGAGGGGAGGGGGGAGGAGAGCGAAAGGATCGGAGACACGGCGGGTAAAATAAACAAAAAAAAAGCCGGAGGGAAGAGAGGGGAGGGGGGAGGAGAAATGCGACACGGCGGGAAGGGGAGGGGGCGGAACGGGGGCGGAGAGGGGAGAGAGAGAGTAGGCAAGGGTAAACAAACACGGACGTGCACGCGCCTGTGACTTTTAAGGTCAATGCGCATGCGCATAAGCTTAATGCGCATGCGCATTGACCTTAAAAGTCACGGGCACTGCAAGGAATCGCCACGATTCCTTGCAGTTAGATAAAGAGTGGATGAGCCCCTATAGTCTCGCTTGCTCGATGCGCATGCGCATCGACAGGCGAGACCTAAAAAGGAGACACAAGTCAAAAGTAATAAATGAGAAGGGGCAGGTGGAGAAAAACAAAAAAGGAAGATCAGGGAGCAGGAACTATAATGACAGAGGGTGGGATGAAAAGTGCTGAAGTGCAGGTGACTGCCTAAGGAGGATGTGATAGAAGTCAAAATGTGATGCAACACATGGGAATGAAAAAGCGGGCCTAGGATGAAAAGCCAAAGACAAAAAGCAAACATGAATAAAAGGTGCTCCATGTTGGAGCCACTGTCATTGTGGCAGGGATCAGTAGGAAGAGAGGAGGTGGCGTCCAATGGCAATTCTCGCCATTTGGTGTGAAAATTTACATTTTTGTCAGGAGCTAGGGAAATGGGTGGCGAAGCTAAAGAAAACCCAACCCGACCTGGCCTAACGCAAATCCACCTAAGGCAAGCAGCATTCAAAGTGGGACGGTTGGCTCAGAGTAAAATTTTCTGGCCCGCTGGTGAACTGCTGCCTCCTTGATCCCTTTTGCTCACCTTCCACTTTCCTGCGTGGCTCATTGGCCAGATAAAGGCCTCTTTGTTTTACCTACCTACCTATTTCCTTGGCTAGGTTTTTCTTGCAGTGTGATATCTAAGCATGGTTTATTTTTATCTTTTGTCAGATTTGTGGTAAACATATTTGCAAACTCTAAGGTCAGATGTATTTTGAATTTGGCTCCAATTATTTCCCCAAGGAAGAATAGTGGAGCACCTGTGTGCCAGAGGGCTCGATTTGAGCCCAACAGCGACTTTATCTTAACTGCTCATGAGTGTTTCTTTAACACTGGGCGTGAATTGACAGATGGTACTAGGGCCAGGGGACCAGGATATGGCATGGTTGTGCATGCCATCTTCCAAAGTGTGCAGGGGATCCAGTTTTTCCGGTATGGTATGGGTCCAACTCAGTGGTTGACTAAACACCTCAACTCTATGACGGTGGGTTCCATGTTTGTGAAAAATGAGAACTCTTGGCTCTGACTTTAAGCTAGAGCTTTAAAAAAAACATAATGACATTGAAAAGAGGGAAAGCATCTGAACCATGTCTAAGCAGCAGGTGTTTAAATCCAGAGGAATACACGTGCCAGTTTAAAGTTGACATGGGGTAGTAGAAGGCTGGGTGGGCAACAGCTAAGAGCAAAAGTGAGTCAGTTGGAGGGACAGCAATGACCAGAGGTAGCTCAGCCAGGGTGTGTTTCAATTGACTCTTTTGAAATGTGTGAGTGTCTTGAATTTGGATTTAGGAAACCTTTTTCTCCATGCTTTCCAACTACTAACTACCACTCCCAGAGATGCTAAAGAAGACCAAGGAGAACAAAAGCAGAGCGGTCTGGAGCACACCATGCTGCGGTGGCAAAATGCTTTGGTGGGCATATTGCCAGGTGCTGTCCATGTACACTGCCTTGCTGATCCACTTATGAGTCTATTACATGTTCGGCTACCAGGTAGACCTGGAAAGGGGTGTTCTGTGAGGTGGATTGTAAGAGGTCAGCACCTAGCAGCACTCATCTGGCGCAGTGGAAAATTGCACCTTACGTATGTGTCTTCTGTGGTACACATTCCCCACCCTTACCTAAACTGGTCTACAGATCAGTCATGAGGTAGAGACACATTGGTGGGCTGCTCTCTGCCGCTACCTTTGCACGGCTGTTAGAGTTTCTATGTGACTGTTAAAGTAACTCTATGGCACAATGTTATTTTCAAGCCATCACCCTGATACCAATACTGCCTGAAAGAGTCACAGCCAACATCAAAGCTTGGGCCTTAGCTGGCCTTCCCTCTGGGACATAACAGACAGCCAGGTATATTTTACTCAGAGTCCGCTTTGTGACCATGTTTTTAAAGGTCCTGTCTCCACTAATAGATGCTGGTGCCACCCAACATCAACCACCCGAAAGAACTGCTGCCCAGACCCCAATGTGCAATATTACTTAGCACATTCTTATATGTTATTATTTTTATAAACTTTGAATTTAAAGCAAAATCACAAGCACTCCCCCGACACCCCACGTCCCCCAATACTGCAAGGTGCTACTGGTAACAAATTCTAGTCTCCTTGATGGACAATGAATCACTGCAAATCCATTTAAAAAATGTAAAAACTCTGTATCCATTGTTTGCCTTTATATAGCGTTTGCTACCTCTTGCTATGGCCTGTGCACACAATATAATTTGTCATTGTATGCCTTCTTGACAAGGAAGGACTTTGGTTAACCGCCAGGTTACCAAGAGGGTAGAGAATTCCTTCCAAGTGCAGAAGCTGCTTTAGCCATTGCTGCATTAATCAGCCATAATTGTCTCTTTATTGTAACAATGAAGAGTGCTAAAGCAGATTGCCCAGGAAAGGGAGAGCCCCACCATGAGGTCTGTGAACCATCATCTTGTGACTCACCGCTGACCTCCAACTCCTCCTTTAAAGACACTTTGCAACAGCACCAGAAGCTGGGTGTGTCTCTGCTAAGAAAAAAAGTTTGATCAAATGCGCTGCTTGAGCCGTGCTTTGCTCGGGATTTCCCCTCCGAGAAGCACCTCCAAACCTTACATTAACTCCTTCGATGCTCATGACGAGCTGAGTTCGTCATGAACAATGGGAATAAATAAGGGCCAGCACAGGAGGGGAATACCATCAGCATTGATGGTGTTAAAAGACGGAAAAGTGCTGATCGCTTTTCTGCAAGAGACTCATCTCTCTAAGGTAGAGTGATTAGCTTCACAAAAGCGATGGTGAGGTAGGTGTACTCTACATCTTACTCTGCTTTCTCTCAGGGTTACTTATGTGGCTATTGGCAGGTACATCCTTTCTGCCCTAACAAGAACGTATTGTTATAAAAAGGCAGATCTGTGGAGCTGGGTGGTAAATTGGAGAGGAAGAACATTTCTCTTGTAAGATATGTCCTTAATATTGATCAACCGGCGGTTCCCGGTCACAGTGTCTCCCAATGTGCTCAGAGGTGATTTTAATTGAATTGCAGATGTTATTCTAGATAGTTCACATTCCCCCTTTTCCCATTTCACCTATTCATAAAACCACTCCACTCTTTTGCAGGTGGATGCTTGAGTGGGGTTCCAAGATTCTTGGAGAGTGCGTGATCTTACAAGCAGAGGGAATATTCTTTTTACTCCTGAGTGTATGATCTACACGTATGGCTGGGTGGATTCGTTTGTAGTAGCAGCATGCCTAACAGGGTGCTCCAAGCTGAGTTTCTTGCCACAACCTACTCCGCTCCTGATCAATTATTATTGATGCTCAGCTGGGATTTTCCCCAAAACACCTATCCCGACCTGGAAACTCAATATAGAAGCTTTAGAGGACCCGGTCTTTAAGGACTCCCTAAGAGTTACCTTTCGTAATTATCTTGCTGAGAAAGAGGGCACAACATTGTCCTTAATATTGGAGGTGCTAAAGGTTGTGGTTAGAGGGCACTGCATAGCCAGTATAACAGGCATCCAGGCACAATTAAACGGTGTGATCTTAAAACAAGAACACCTTCTCAACATGTTCAAAAGAGGGTGATCCTACCTCTATTCGCAGGCTGGATGAGGAAAGAGGAAAACGGCTAAAAGGGTATGATTACTACAAGTATATTACCAAGGAACATGATGAATGCAACAAAACTAGATGGCTGCTTGCATGGCATCATTAATCCCAATAGACCGAACTCTTACTGAGCTATATTACTTGGCGCTGCAGCTATTATGTGCGTTGAGATGGAGAGCTATATGGTTGGGGGACCAAAAGATGGACGACTTTGGTGTACCCTCACAGGATGTATTACTTCAGGTATTAGTTAATCCTTTTCATAAGTTCCAAGCTTGTGCAGAAGAGCTTCTGATTAGTGCGCGCCGAAATGCTCGGTCTAGAGTTCTGCAGAGAACACCCAGCAGATTTCCATGTGCACGCAAGCTCCCGATTATGGCATTATTCACATTGGAGCATGAGGGTGGCTGGAGAGAATTGCACGACTGGGGGACAAAGGGATTGGATATGTTGGGAGCGCTATTTTTGAGAACGATGCATTTAGGGAGCCTCGCCAGCTTGTCCATGAACATGAGCTCCTGCCGCAAACTTTTTTGCTATATAGACTGATAAAGGCTACGGTACTGGCCAGATAAAAGATTGGCATTCAGAACCCCTATTGCACAGCTGCTTACAGGTTATTTGTACGTCTACCGGCAAAATTCGACTGATCCCTTTGCTTTACAGTGCACTAGTTCAACAGTCTAAAGGCGATCTACTGGTTCGCAGACATTGGGACACCAATACCTGTCATGGATTGGGGTAACGGTCTAAATTCTACTCCTCATACCTCGAGGAAGTCTAGATGTAAGTTAACACAATACTTTTAACTCCATAAAGTGTACACATACCGGTCAACTCACACGGTGCCACAGTGTGACACACGATATCTGCTCCTGTCACCCGGTCACCTGGTGAGCAGACGATATCACACTGTGGCAGGGAACACAAGCTGAAAACCACAGTAAAAATAAGATTTCCAGCTCGCTTTCTAGAGGCTTTGGACTGCCGACGTCCATTAAGGGGTGCGAGACACCCAAGGACATCGGGATTAATCTCATATTCGCTGATGCACATGATGGTTGCCCACGTTGTGATGCAGAGGAGATGGCTTGCTACCATGTGGTGTGGGACGGCCCTTCGCTCACTGCTTAGGTGGAAAAGGTAGTATACTTTTCTTGCAGAACCTATAGACGCCATATCCTGAAAACTGCAGGGTTCATTTGATCATGGGTTTCCTGGTTTTGCTTTCCTCGTTTTTGTGCAAGCACATTATGCTCTCAGACTGTACAGTGGAAGCAAACAAAGGCGCGCCTTTTGGCATCCACATCTCCTTAAATACTTGAATACATGATCTCTTTTGTGGAATGTTTGCTCCTTGTGATGGTACACTTAATGTTTCATTCTCAAAGCAAACTTTGCACCAGATTTGTCAGGTCGGCTGTGCAGTTATTTCCTTTATTATGTCAGAGCACTCAAGGCGGCCTTGTTTGGAGGTGACAGCAACCAAGTTGTTATGATGGCTTCCGCCTGCATTCCTTTAAACCGCGATTGAGTTGTCAGTTTGTGTTCAGTACACTGCTGTGAACCTTGTCCTCATGCACAAAAAACTCCCTTGTGTGTGAGTGACCCTAAATAAGCGTGGAAGGTGGCAGTATTTTATCGTTTGTCCAGTTGCAAGGTTTTCCCAATCAGGTGCCGTGTGGGTAGCAGCGGAGCTGACAGTTTGAAGGTACGGACTGGGAGATGGGGTGCAGGTGGTCCAGGGACATCCAGTGAAATTCTTCAGGCTCTTTTGTTAACCACCGTTTCTATGGTGCCCAAGGAGGCAGTGGCCCCAGACTTCTGTTTTGCCAAATGTCTGGCATACTAATGGACATCAGAGAGAGCGAGGAATCGTTTGTACTCATGACCGCGGTCAATGGTGTTCCAGCAGGACCACAGTGACTGAGTGATTATAACAAAAGCAACAACCACAGTGCTTTTCCTGAAATAAGTCTTCTCATGGTTGACTATAACAGTGCTTTTGTTGTTAAGCAAACTGTAACTGACAACATTCAAATAAGCAAATGGAGACCATATTAGGGTATAAACGCAGATTCTGTGAAATATAGCAGGTTTTTGCCATCCTGCCATTTTCATTTGCTCGCTGCATGTGCTCAGTCGGTAAAATATTGTAATTCAAGAGTGATTTTATGACTCGTTTACTATATTATTGCTGTGGTATGCTAGTACCATGCCTTGGTAGACTGGGCAAGCAGCGTCCTTATGCCCAACATATTTCAGTTCTGTGCTGAAGGGGAACATTCACAAAAGTTGTGTAGGGCACCGCTCCGGGGAATCTGGATATGATTCTCCAGTGCAGGAAGACCTACCTGGTCCATCAGAAATTTGGAAATTGGACATAGGATTAACACCAGTCTACTGCGCTAGGAACATTCATCCGTCTCCAGGGACTTTTGTGCATGTTGAAAACTGCCCAGAGAGTGCACAGGCTGAAAACTCAAGCCTGGGTAAGCTGGGTGTTAGTAAGGGTGCATAAAATGGGGATTTACAAGTAGGTCCAAGATTGAAACAGATAAGTATTTGCTAAAGGAAAAGTTAAGTTGGGCAAGCTTGGAGGTGTCAGCGTTGTAAAAACCGAGCACAAATAAAAAGGGTCTAGCAATAGTCTACACACTGACACCTACCAATAATGTGTGCGGTGGAAACGGTTAAGGGTGTGCAGATAAAGAAAACTAGCTGAGTGTTGCAAAAACGCTCAACTGCCCTGAGCATGTAGTCTTGGTATCTGCAATGAAAAGGGTTTGCAGCTGTGAAAATGGCAAGGAAACCTAGAAATTGACAAGGTTGTGAAAGCTTACGTGGTGTGCAGAGTGGGAACTCGGAAGATGTATAAGATCGAAAGGCACGGTTTGCAAATTACAGGCAGGTGTGTGTAAATGGGGGGCTGAAAGGTGGAGGCAAAATGTAATCTACCTGAGGTGGTTTACTCTGGGAACTGACAGCTTTGTGAAAAGTGAAACATATCAAATATAAGTAGGCTTTCTGGAAAGAAATAAAGATGTATTTCAACTGGAAACTGCAAATGATGTGCGGTCACTGAATATTAGAGCTCAAGTGCTTCATATTGGGAGGGCCTAAGCGAGGATTGTGGATGGAGGATTAGTGGGTAGCCATGTCATGTGATAGAAACATTATGAATTGTTATGAATTGTAGGCAGCTATTGCTCCCTGCTTATACTACTTGAAGTAGGAACAGCCTGCAGGAATGAGAAGAGAAGCTTGGTTAGATGAAATATTGTTTGTCCAGGTACCAGAATCCGGGGTTGTGAAGATCTGTGAACTGATGTAGGGCAAGTGCAAGTGTGTTGAGCATCAACAGTGGATGGAAGAGCCTGACAGAGCAAGTGAATTAATTTGATCAATTTTAAAAAATAGAGAACTGTTGAGCAGAAGGCTGAGAAGACAATATCAAGTATAACCTTTTTCACATTTGCATGTTTTTATTTGAGTCTGAGGTTTATTTAACTTCTTGACTTCCCTCATCAGGTCTCCAATGGAAAGGGTGAATGGTATTTGGCTATTGGTATTCATTTTGAATTGAGCATATATATATATATATCCCTAAGCCAGTCCTATCAACTAAATCATGTTACGGCATTGTGAGCTATTCGCAGAGGATAAGTCGCAGAAAGGAACCACTCTATTAAGAAGAGGCTTTTCAGAGATCTCAGTGTCATTTAAAATTGGGAGTAAACTAAAGTTTGCAGTGCACTGCACAATTGAAAGGATACAGTTTGCAGTATTACTTGATGGCCCATAGCTCTTGCTATAGTGACTGTGTTGTTTGTACTCTCAACCCTCCATGTAGGTGTTGCATCTGGTGGCAGAGACGTGTAGTATGCTCTGTTAAAACCTAATGTCCTCCTCCATTTCTGTTTCCTCCATCAGTGCCATTAAAAGTTTTTGGATCATTACTGGTCACAGCAACACAGGGCGACTCTGTGGCGTTCCATGTGTGGGCTCAGTGAACCCTAAATTTGAATACGCCCAAAAGTATCTCCACTACTCACTCATGGTGCGATGAATCTAGACTAATAACATTCAATTTTATGAGGCAATGTGTTCCCAGTTAAGGCACCCCACAGTATATCAAATGCAAACTAGGAATGAAGTGTAACTGATTTATTACACAAGTTCAAACCATGTGATATAAAAATCATGAATGCAAAAAGCATAAGGTAATTCCATTAAGGCTCTCAGAATAAGACATTCAGAGTACGTTCAAAATAATTTTAAGTCCCAAGAGAGCATCGAAATCAATAGAGAAATGGGCAGCGTGCCCAGCAGCATGAAAGGCTCAGGAAAGTTCTGACTCGCCCCCAAAAATCAGAGGTTTATATACCCTTTTCTGCATATTAAATCATTTAAAACTGTAAAAACATCCTGGTGTGAGTAAAGGTGTTACATTCCCAGCAAATCAGAGCACAGTTTATTAAATATCATATTGCCTTAACACCTAATCACTAACCTGCTACAAGATTATTGATTCTGAGCACTCTACGCTAATGTCATTGACAAACTAATTACAGGAACAGCAGCAAACTATTATGAATGAATAGGGTACAGTGAGCTAGCAGAAGGTCCTTGAGGAAAGAAACATTATTGTGACCACACTGGGAGGTTTTCTTTGAGAACAGCAAGGACAACATCAATGAAAGCAAAGAAACATGACTCTGCGTGACTGTGTGCTGCAGAAGAGTAGAATGTGCAGGGGAAGACATCCATTTTTAACAAGTTGGTGTTGGAGCATAAGTTGAGGCCTAGTTAACAAGAGTCGAGAAAAACACACCTTTACAAATGAAAACATTGTTTCACATTAATTGGCACTAAGCCAATGTGTAGGTATAAAATTGAGATTAAATTCACATTTTGCATGTTAATAATAATTCACAAAAATAAGAAATGGCAAAAACTCCAATTCATGTATTATCTGCTGAGCGAGTTAGGTTGCAATGCCAGCCATTATGTTCGTGTCTTGAGATATAGGTGGAGGAAAGCACAAATCCAAAAGAGATTCAGTAATTTCATTCATTGTTTTCTGATTCTGTAATTGGTGAAAATCATTTCAAATTCTTAACATCATTCCCCCTATTCCCAAAGAGAATACCGTAGTTTGTAGTATGTATGGGTGCAACGAAAGACCATCTACGACTACTTCCCTCTTCCACTGGGACAGCCACACAAGAGCTATGTCGTTTTGCTTTATCTCTTAAAGCCATTCATCAACACATTGCTGCCCAACATTGCAGTTGGGAAACAGTCTTACTGATGTCTTCTCCTTTTCTGTCTTGTGAGTATGAATGGACGGCCTGTCTGTACCCTGCCTGTAACCGTTTTCCATGTTTTCTCTTTTCCCATTTTTGACCATGTGTTTAATCAGCAGGGAACTTTGAAGGGAGCAGTATTTCAAGTTTCTAAAATTATCAGTGGAAGCAGGTTGCACCCCCACTTTCAGCTTGTACGCCTACATTCCTCTTCTCTAACATGCCTGCTTTCTGCTTGAGTTTTTTTTAAATCTCCAGCTAGTTGTGTGAGTATTTGGGATCTGCAGATCATAACAGTGGATTGTTCCCTCCTACTTCTGACTGCTCATTGGTAGCCGCTTCTTTCTTTTCATACGAGCCTGCTAATCTGTGAAAACACCTTATTTGTGAAATCCATGTTTCTCCCGTTACCTCATCCCATATATCACTGCATACATATATCCCGTTCATTCCATTACAGCTCCAGAAAATAGTTGTTACTTCGCTCGTGCTGTCCAGCTTGATTACTGTAATGGCCTGTATCTCAATGCACACAAACATGTTCTCAACAAATTACAAACCTTGTAAAATTATGCTGAACGTCTGTTTCTTAGAATCCCTAAATACCAATCGGTTTCTTAGACTATGAGGAAACTTCATTGGCTACCAACCAGACAAAGAATAATCTTTAAAGCTCTTTGTTTTGCTTACGGATCCTTATTTGAGGATGGACCTATGTTCTTGCATAATAGTTGCAAATGGTACATTCCCAATAGGCCACTCAGATCAGCAAATGCCGAATTGGTGTTCTTGCCCAAATTCAAACTTATGACCGGGGAGGTTGCATCTTTGTTTTGGGAGTGTCTACTGCCTGGAATAAACTTCCTCTTGATATTAAAACCTCTCCTAATCTCCTTGTCTTTACAAAATCTTTGAAGACCTGGTTATTCAACTCTGTTTAATCTAATCCTTGGTTTCAACAGCACATTGTAGGTAGCACCAAGATGGCTTTGGGTATTAGTGCGCTCAACAAATTCAGTTAACATAACATAACTGCATCTCATCTACACTCACTAGTGTCGTGCAACCACTGCAGAGCTCCACCAATGGCTGGCAAGGCCACTGCGCTGCTGGCTCATGGGCTGTTATGTGCTTAAGCTTTTGGCCCATGTCTCATGGTCGACCACAAGCTTCACTTCCAGTGGTGAAGTTGGACATATGTCCTGCGCCATTAGCTCTTTGGTCTGGTTTTATTTTTCTGTGGTGCCCCGCTTTTTCTTGGAAGAAGCTGTGTTATGTCTGGTTTTTATTAAGACTATAACTAAAAATTACTCTAGGGAAGTCTTAAAAACTGTATTCCCAGATATATTCACTTAGAGAAAAACACAATTATTTTATTAAGGACTTCATAAGTTAGGTCAAATAATGTTTTGCAAAAATATTCAGGCTTTTATTTATAAATCGTTAAAAAAAAAATGTAGAATTTAATTTTTACAAAAACCAGACCAGGAAGACAACGAAACATTAATAGATTAATCAAGGAAAATGGCAGACATATTAGTCGACCTTGCACAGTGAATTATAACAAACTGAAACAACCCAGTCAGTCCATGTATGTCTAAGTTTTCGTATTCAAAATAATTAAAACCAAAAAATCATCAGTGCCGGTGTTCTTACGAGAGCATTGATGCCTCCATACTACGAGGTGTATCAAACTATAAATTAGAGTCTCCTCACATATAATTGTAAGATAACAGCCATCTTATACATCCCAAACCTCATTCAAAGTATTTTTTTAATTGAATACTTAAGCAATCAGTTTACTGATAATATAATTCCACAACTGATGTAAAGGCAGAGCTTCTCCTCAATCACAATAATCTTAATAATCCACTGCAACATCTTTTTGTTTTTATTAACCATATGTTGAAGAGAAACTGTAATAAAGCAAGCCTACTACTTCAAAACTGTTTAAGGCCATTTAAACAAAATACATTTTGTAGCCATTTCTCTTCCTACTTATGGAGAATGTTATCATTCAAGGCTAATCAATTATTATTTTTATTAACCCGGTGTATAAATCTGAGAATACATTTTATAAGTTGTTGATTTATTGTATAACACTGTAAATGGAAGTAACTCATATGGAAGTAATTTTGTAGTTCTTGTTGATTGCCCATACTCCTGGGGGGATAATTGGGTTCACCGGTTATTGTTGAGGTTATATTTAGTAAGAGCAGTGTCTTTATAGTAAGTTTATCCAAGATGATTGCGTAGTACCATTGCATGATGCAGTAGTTGGGGTCTCACTTCCTAAGTGTTGACATTATCAGTCATGTCATCTTGAACCACAAAGTGATCCAAGACCGAGATGCTAAGTTTGTTATTGCTGAACTCCAAAGGAAGTTGTGAAAGCAGTCTCAATATCGGTTTAAGTCAAAAGCACGATTGCTCTTGCACTTCTGAGGTCGTTCCCGACACAACTCCACATTGAGGTCCTGGAGTTCAGTTAAGTCATTTAAACCACACAAATCCCATAAAAACCACAATGAGTCCAGGAATGGCTCTCCAACGTCCTGTAACTTGCTCTGTTGAAAGTCATGCAACACTGTGGATACTACTATGCTGCGGAGTCTCTCGACGTAACCATCTCTTGCAGCGTTTCCACTCTGACCTCCCGTCGAGTGGACTGCTACTGTGGACGAACTCCACCAGCGGAGAGTGATTGCACAGAGAGAATTTTTAGTCCCCCAGTGATCCTGGTGGAGGGCTTTTGGGCCCCAATGATCAGAGGTGGCAGCTTCTCGAGATTGACTGTGCCACTCTTCCTCTATCTGAAGTCCGCTTCATCATCGAAGACGGTGCCACAACGTCCGAACACCTCTCATGGGCCCCAGTCCGATGCCACTGGTCCGAGCCTTGATGCAATCACTAATCCGAAAGTTTTATTGGATACAAAGGCTCGGCTGATTCCAGACCAACAACTTTCCTGAACATGACTGTGAGGATGATGACAATTGATTTGACACTGCACATGAAGAAACTTAAAACCAATGTTTTAACTGAAGTCCTCAACCTAGCAGCCACAACCTAAGTACCTCTGCTACTTTTTAACGAGGCTCTTACAGGCATACTGGTAGGCACCTGGCCTGGATGGAGTCTGATAGGTTGCCTTCGTGCTGAGCCTACTGTGACTTCAGAGCCTTCATGTGCCTCCTTGCATGGTCCACAAGCAAGAGGCCCAGAAGCCTAAGATTCCCTCTGACTGAGACCCAAGGCATTGAAGCATCAGGTTCAAAGCCTAAATGTCTGGGACTTGTTGAGGCTAAGGAATAGCACCTTATCCAGGATGGCTCGGATAAATCCAGGATGGCTCAGATAAAGGGGAGCCTCTGTGGAGGAGTCAGGTGTGACTTCTTTACCTTAAAATAGAACCCCAATGATGTTAACAGGTTGGCCATAATCCTGAGGTAATTTGCAGTCATTTGAGGCAAAGCCACCTTCTGTTGCCAGTGGTCGAAGTAAGGGAAGACTAGTATAACCAACCTCCACAGACCACCACCATCACTTCAGTGAACACCCGAGGTGCACTGGTAAGGCCAAAAGGGAGCACGGGCACCTGAAAGTGCTCTTGGACTACCTGAGACCCCAGGTAGTGTCTGTGGGACTGCAGGACATGGATGTGGAAGTATGAGTCCTGCAAGTCAAGAGCCACCATCCAGTCTCCTGGATCCAGGACATACAGAACTTGGGCCAGGGTGAGTATTTTGTACTTGTCCATCTGATAGAGACTACTAGCCACAGATTCCTTAACGTAGAATTATCCCCAGGCGTGAGACTGGATCCGGAAAACTTTTTGCCACAGCATCCCTGTGCTCCGGGGCGACAGCACCACGTGACTCCGCCCTGACGTCATCTGTGTCCGTGACGTCAGCGAGGATACATAAGTCCCACCCCGACACACCTACGTCAGTTTTTTCTCTTTTCCGCATGCAACGCAGATCCGGATTGTGTCCTGGCCTGTTTTCGGGCCTTCTATACTTTTACACGCTTTGGCGTTAAGTGGAACTGTGCGAATGCCTTCGGGCTGCAACACGTGTACCTCCTGCGTGCATCCCATGTTGGCGACAGACCCTCACCCAATTTGCATGTGGTACCTTGGTAAGCACCACGACTCGGAGAGCTGCGACATCTGCCAGCACCTTAAGCCTAAGTCACAGCGGGAGCGCCGGATGAAGTTGCTGTTGGCGCGTTTGTCCAGGTCAGTGTCATCCCAGGGTCCGTCCCCTACCTCGGAAGCAAGGAACCGCCGGTTTCGTCTGCGACTTCGTCATTCGCAGCGGTCCCTAGGGCGTGGCTCACCAGCTGGTAGGTCCTTCAGTTTATCTCCGAGGCCTTCTCCTCCTTTCGCGGTGGGCGCCTGCTCCCCCCGGGACATGCGTCCCCGCCTGTCGTCTTCCTACACTCCGTTTCCAGGCACAGAGGTGACTACAGCCCAAATGACAGCCTACGCTGCGGCGCTGCAGGCTTCTTGGACCCTTTCTCCACCTCCTGAAACATCCGCGGATCCCTTGCTTCGTGCGGGGACTTCTGTGGAGTCACCGGCAGCTCTGACTCCGGCACCGGATGTTTCGGCTTCAGGTCGTAGGAGGGTGGTGTCATCAAGGTGCGGTCCTTAGGGGCTCCCCTCTTCAGCGCCTGGCGTCCCTGCTTCGCTGCAAATCACTACGGGCTCCCTGTGGTGTCGCAATAGACTGCCGGGACTCCCCCTGGGTCCTGTGAGCAGGCGGTTGCCTCACCAGAGGTCGAGCTGGGGCCGTTTCGGAGCCGGGAGCCTTCCTCTCCGGCTCCGGTAGAGTAGGGGTGAAGGCAGGGCCCGGGGTTGCTTTCCAGAGTCCCCCTCTGTCCTCGGCTCGGGCGGTTGCCCCCACTGAGGCAGAGCCAGTGCCTTTTTGGTGCCGCTCCCTCGCCGTTCTGGCATCAACCCCGCCCCATCCTCATGGAGAGCACGTGGGGGCAGAAGTTGGCCCGGGGCCACGAGTATCCACTCCAGGGGCTGGTGGCGGACTCCACAGAGCCGCGCCGGAGTCGGGTTCTGGATTCGTCCCCTGAGGTCCCTTCTTCTCCAGATGTCTGCCATCTGTTGGTGTGTTCCTCCCCGGAGACAAGGCGCCGTATTGTTGCCTTTTCACCAGCATCTTCCAGGGACGGCTCCTCGCCATCCCCACGACCTAAATACTCAAACCCTTCCTTCTGTGACTTGTGGATGGCTTTTCCCCGGCCTCTCCACCTCCTGGGGCTCCTCAGGTTCCCCATTCATCTGTTGATGCCTCACTATTCCGGGGCTGTCTGCTTCCACCTGGACATAGGGACGCGCGGCTCAGCCTGCAGCCGTCGCCCACGGAGGAATTACTTTCTCTTCCGCTGCACCCTAGAGAGGCTAGGGTTGCCTTTCCATACCCGCTGGTATTCTGCGGATGGGTGAACCTGTCACTCCGTTTCCTACAGACAACCTTTTTAAAATTCTCCACCAGGGCTCTGGTGAACAGAGATGTTCCTTCCCTTTGAAGCGTCACTCCACAGTTTTCTTATGGGGGCTTGGGGGCGGCCTGCCACGGGTGATCCTGTGCCTCAGACACTTCTGCATTGTCACCACACTGCTCTGCAGGACCCTGTTTGTCTTTCTTTCCACCCTACTACTCAAAGCTCTCTTCTGCGGAATGCCTTTCTGTGTTTGCCTGTGGTGTTGTTTCCTCCGTCTCGGCAGGACCGGTGGTTGGATTCAGGGAGGCGTAATGTCTTCGCTTCTTCTAGCGCTGGCTTGCGGGCGCTTAAAACTTTGTGTGTGTTGACCAGGGCTACTTCCAGTCTGTGGAGTCCCTTCTTTCTCATGTCTCTCATGAGTGTGCCCATGCTGACCTACGGAGCCATGTGTTGGATGGTAGGGAGTTGGTCGCATTTATTCTTTGTGTAGCCTTGGATGTTGCCGATGCTCTAGGCCTTGCTATTGCCACTTCTGTGGCTCTCCGTTGCCATGCCTGGCTATGTGATGCAGTTTTTCCTGAAAATATCAGGGAACGTCTGGTTGACCTACCTTTGATGGGGTCCTTCTGTTTAACACTCATGCAGACTCCGCCAATCAGCGTCTTCTTGCTGGGCTCCGTCCTCCTCCTCCTCCTCCTCAGTAGGTGCTTTTGTTGATCCTCCAGGTCTTAGTGGGAGGTATTGTCTCACTGCTCCTTGATTCTGGTGTTGGGGTGAACGTTACACTTTCTGTGAGGGATGCTGTGACCTCGGGGTCCTGGGTTGGCCTACCTCTTCAGCTGGCTGCTGGGTCAGCGCCTTTTGGCAAAGAGTGTTCTTTTTGGCTGCTTACTAAGCCTTATGTAGTTTCTGCCACAGGTTTTCTAATTTGTTCTCTGATGCAGGATTTTCTTCCTAAGAGTCGTTCCCATACTTCCTGGGCCGTGTCCTACCCTTTGTGGGATACTTGTAGCTTTTGGATAGCCCTGTCTTACACTGGGAAGGTGTGGACTCCCCCTTGCGGGTTCCTCGCCCTTCCTGGTGTTGCTGTATGTCGCTGGTGCGTTTTCTTGGACAGCTGCAGGGTTGTGCTGCCCTTTGTCTGCCGTTTGGCCTGGTCCTCTGTCTGGTGTCCAGAAGGGTTATTTTCCTGTGTTGACGACTTGGTTCATCCTACTTGTTTCTCCTCTTGTTTTCCAGCTGGTTGCTTGTTGGCACCCAGCTGTGCCAGTGTGGTCTGGACATTTAGTTTAGTGGCGCTTGTCGGCGTCCAGCTGCGCCCGCCTGTTCTTCTGGTCCACGGCCAGGGGTCTTGGAGTGAGGCCTGGCGCCCCTTCTTCTTGTTTTTCAGGAGCCTTGTGGGGCCATGTTTTTCTCTTCCTCTTGCCTTATTACTGAGGAGCTGTTCTGTCTTGCCTGTTGACGACCAGTTGTGATGGATTCAGCCGCCCTCTTCACTTGGTGTGTTCCTGATGGAGGGCTCTTGACCTCATTTCTACTCTTCTCCTTGGAGTCTCTGGGTTGCTCTTCTTCCTCGGTACTCCCCTGCGTTTTCTGTACCTGGGGCTTTCGGTGGAGGTCCCTGGTACATAGGCTCCTGGCCTCTTTTCGTGTTGCCTGTACCTGGGGCTTCTGGTGGAGGTCCCTGGTACAGACCCTCCTTTTCCTTGGGTATGCCTAGGGTATCTACTCTACGTTAAGGAAGCTGCGGCTAGTAGTCTCTATCAGATGTACGAGTTACTTACCTTCGGTAACGATGTATCTGGTAGAGACGATTCTAGCCGCAGATTCCTTCACGACCTGCCCTTCCTCCCCGTTCTGCGAGGGCCCTTCTTGGTCTTCTGCACTCGCCTACCTCCGGGTGGTTGTCTTTTGTGAGTGCCTTTTCTTACTCCCTCCTTAGGGGGATGCTCGCCTTGTTGCTGCTCCATTTTTTACTTTTATGGGTACTTCTTGCCCCTGCTCCCTGGTCTCCAGTGTGAGGTTCGCTCGTGCTCTTCTTCCCTTTGTTGCCTGCACCTCTGTCTTTGGCTTTTGAGGTACCTTGGCTGGTCTCGACCTTGGCTTTCGGGAGACTTTCTCCCTGCTGGTGTTGTCCGAGGTAGAATGGTCATAGCTCTCTGTTCTGACCTTGGTGTCCCTTTCTGTTCCGGGCGGTGGCTGCAGACTTCTTGGTCTTCTGTGTATTTGTCACATGCTTCTGTCCCCGGGGAGGCTGTTGTTTTGTTTGCAGGATTGCTTTCCAGTAGCAGTGTCCTCTTTTTTCATTCCAGATCTTGGTGTCTTAGTACCTGGCTCTATTCTGGATGGTGCTGTTCCTCACCATTTGTTTCTTCCTTTCTGTTTAGGGGGGTTTTCGCACACTGTTCCAGTATTCTCACAGTTTTGTTTGTGATGGCTCCACGTTGTGGCATGGAAAAGTTCTCTGAAGAAAACTGATGTAGGCGCGCTGGGGTGGGACTTATGTATCCTTATATACTGTGGCAAAAAGTTTTCTGGATCCAGTCTCACGCCTGGGGATAATTCTACCTTAAGGAATCTGCGGCTAGAATCGTCTCGACCAGATACATTGTTACCGAAGGTAAGTAACTCGTACTTCTGGACAGATAAGTTCAGGGGACTAAGATCGAGAATGGGGCAAAGGCCTCTCTCCTTTTTCGGCACCAGAAAATAACAGGTGTTACATCAAGTCCTGATCTCTGGCGCTGGCTCCCTCTCTATCGCTTACTTTTCCAAAAGAGCTTGAGCTTCTTCACAGAGTATGGACAAATGGTCCTCTGGGGGATGTTGCGATGTGGGTAGCATATCTAGGGTATAAGACAGAAAAGGCAGGGAGTATATGTGTTCTATGATCTGGAGCACACATTGGTCTGATATGATGCTCCTTTCTCTGGTTAAGTGAAAGGTGGCCTCCTTCTGGGCAATCGTTCACCACCATTGGCAAATTAAAATGGTTTTGGGGTGGCTGCGAGGATATGGTGCTGAAACTGGATAGATTGTTGCTCTTGGGAACCTGAACTCTCTCGGCTGGCTCCCCGGGCTTGACCCCTAAGGAGTGGGGAGGCCTGTTGCTAATGAGGCAGATAATGGTGTTGCCTCTGCTGATACTCTCTTTCAAAGCTTTAAAAAGGGAGCCGTAGTTAGGTGAGTGCTGAACAGACAGAGGTAGGACTAGGAAGCAGCGGTGGCCCAGCGCTCCTAAAATTTCTACATTTGTCAAGGGCAGTGTCAGCCTTTGCTCCATACGGGTTTGAAGCATCAAACGTCATTTCTACCAGAGATTGCTGGACGTCCGACGAAAAGCCATTTAGGGAATCCAGGCATGGCGCCTGTAGCATCCTTCCCAACCCGAGAGCATGTAACAGACTATGCCACGCACGGAGGTCTGGTTTGCACGTCTTTATTCTTCAGCGTGCAACCATTAACTGAACTTGCTGTGTCTCCAACTTTATTAACCATACACAGTCACACCCACAAGATTACATAATACGTGTAAGGAGTCTGCTGAGGACCACTGAATGCCTTATAAACATAAACACAGGATATGACAGTGCCTAAGCACCAAACTGGTCCCGACTGCCCTGTCCAAGCAGTCAGTTGTGTCTAAGTCAGAACTGACTTTGTTTCGCAGTATCTTGGCTGTCGAGGCTTAGACGCTGGAGTGTTTGCCTGACATCCTCTTGAACAGCTGGCAAGACTTATGCCCCTCTGGTTCACAAAGGTGTGCAAATACTATTGCAGGAGGTACTAACTGATTGCAAGGCAGCACTGGAGAATATGCGTTCTGTGAAGTTCCCCATCCACTTGGATTCCCTGTCCGGTAGAATGGTAGGAAAGGAGCAGGGGTTGAGGTGGCTGAAGTATGCCTGAACCACAGAGCTCTCCATGATCTGATTTTGCACTTAAAGGTTCTGGTCCCCTAGAGCAGGTTTGTGCCTCCTTGTCACCTGTTGATTGGGGGCATTGGCTCCACATCTGACAACATGGACGGAGATCAGAAAGAAACTGACATTAGCTGGTCGAGGTAGTAGCTGCACCGTTGTTGCCCCCGAAACCGACGCAGAGCTGTACGATGCCACCTGTTGACATTCGTGGTAATTGCAATTAAACTTTCCAGTTCCGACGCCTGGGTGAAATTCACAAAGTGGGGAATCTGCAGTTAGTGTCTGCCAGAAATGGTGCTACCGAAGATCAGCGACTTGTTTTTCTGGGAGGAGTAGGGATCAGGGTATGTGAATTATATTAGGAGGCTGATCATTTTCCCTTCGGTTTCTTGGATTCCCACTTTTATGTGCTCTTGTCTTCACTCTTTTGCTGAGGTTGGGTGTAGCCTGTGTGAAGCAGGGTGAAAAGGGCAGGAGTTGCAAGGATGAGCCATCATTTTACTGCCATTCATCAGCTATATTTCCTAATTAGCAGCCACTTGTCCTGCCCTGCTTGTAGCCTGTGACTACTTTGCTCTGCTCTCAGTGCTCCATCAACTGAATTCTGGCTGACTGAGACGCTCAAACAGTGAGCACAGGCCCCACAGCTGTTCATACTCATTGCATTTAGGGCAACACCTCAATAAGGTGATGGTTGGAAGTGTCTAGAGTGGTATGGTGGGTGATAAACCATGGGCTGGAATTTGCCTTCAAGTGATTGCCAGCAACTGAGATTCATTTACACTCTCCATCGATCACTATTTTATTGTTGCAGATTATATCGTGAGTGCGACAGATATGCCAGTTGTGTGTCCTGTGCTCACTACTACAGGACTCAAGCTACATTCTACAGATGAGCCCCATGTTGGGCGATAGCTGTCGGGTTGCTTGTGGTCTTTTCAGGAGGGGGCTGTGTTTGACAATTTGGGAAGGTCTATTCCCATGGGGAACAGTCGGTACAAATTTGCTTTAGGCCTTTTTCTGAAGTGGCATGGTGGGCGAAAAACTATGGACTAGAAAGTGGCCTCAAGCGATTGCCAGTGGTTAAGATTAATTTAAGCCTTCCATTCTTGTTGCAGTTTAACCCTGACAATGACACTAATGAACTAAAAGCCAAATTAATTGTCACGGTTATGTGGCTTAGAAACCTTTTATAAAAAAGAACGAAATTATAGACTATTAAATGAAGGAAAAGAGTTTTTTACAGGGCACATCCTGAACTCGCGTATCAGAAGGTGTTTATTATATGTGACAATGAAGAAAAAGAATGCCTGCTATTTGCCTAGAATAACACAAATTGGTCAAGCGTAGGAGCTAGGATTGATACCTGGGCTTCTGATTTTGCAGTGTGCAGTTCAGCCACTATATGCATAGCTCTTACTCTCCCATTTTTTTACATCAAAGGTCACTGCTATGTCTTTAATTCTTTGTGCACGAGGTTAGAGCACTGGTGATAGCAGATGCCACAGCTGGCACCAGCTCTCCGTGGCTTGCCCACCTCTAGTGGGTTGACCACACAGCGCCAAAAAGGTTCTGCATCTACTTGTCCAGGTTACTAGAAAGGCATGGTGGTACAGGTACCTCTATGGAATGTTTCACAAGCACGGTGTGTACTGAAGCATTGCTGCCCATCCTAGATCTGAGAATTACGCAATGAAACATGGGGCTGCATTGACATTCAAGAGTGCACAACAAACCCAACTTCACTGCAGGAAGCATACTGATCACATTACAAGTGTTGCATATGTACCGAGACTTCAATATTTTTTATTTGATTTTCAGTATATAATTACAACACTCAAGTGAAACCTCGTCACAGTTTATTTCTAAATAATTGCCTCTACTATTCTGATACTTTTTAGATCTCGTCTACCAGCTAGCACATGAACTGCCTGTTGTGAAATTTATTGTTAGCTTAGCGTGGGTTTAGGACTTGCCCTTTGCTTACTATTGGTTGGCTTAGTTGTCACTTTCATTTGATTGCTTCTTATTCGTTAGTGTGCGTGGGCTTTCTTTCGTCTTCCTCTGCTTGTTCCTCTCTTGGGGCGAGTTTGCAAAAACAACAGGTGATGGACCGAATGTGGATCAATGTCACACATTCAACCCAGTCAAAAGATCTGGGTCCTAATCCATCGTTTTTTTGCACTCCACACCACCCTGGGTTAGACAATGGCGATATGCAAATCAGCTCTGACCCTGTGCCCCATGGGAACAGTCCAGTCCGAACTACAAAAGCCATGTCCTTCCCAGAACGGAATCAAGCATCCGAGGACCGGACCGGTTTCGAGGTAACACCTCTCATCAGCCCGGCTAGCTTGACTCCAGTGGTGTGGAGTGCCTGGGACCCACGTCTGAGCATCCCCAGCGCACTTATGGCGGAATTTGCAAACAAAACAGGTGATGGACCTGATTGTGCTCTCTGGCCCGAGTAGGTTTCTCGCCTGTGTGCTTCTCCACTCTCCCAGCTCCACAATGTTCTCGTTCTTTCTCTTTCTTGCCCTCATGCTTTTCTCGCCCACCCATGCTTGCCACGTTGTTCTCTTTTGATCATTTGCTCCCCTCCACGTTGATCCCTCCTACCTCAACATCTTTCTTGCCTTTCTTGCTACTTCCGGCCTGTGTTGCTTTAGTCCCATTAGCCCCTTGTGTTGCTTATGCAAGCCCATCCCTCTTGTAATGCTTCCTCTACCCGATTTCCCCCCAAAATATTTTTTGCAGGTTATTTCTTTTTATTTGGATTCGTAAACAAAAAGGGAAAAAGCAGCTTCACCATTTCGTAGGCACGTGGGCATGTGGTTCACCCGCCTGCAAAATGACTCAGTAGGCTTTTCAAATTTTTTTTAGTCATGCTGCACAGCTTTGGCGATTCTGTTCAGCATGGCAAAAGGTATTGCCAAAGCCAGCAGGTCCCAAAGGCAAGACCGGTTGACTTTACCAATGCTTGTTTTGCATTTTCGCTATGTATTTCTCTCTATAGGAGCCCCAGTAATCTAAAGGCTCTTGGGACAAGTCAGACCTTTGTAGTCTTTATTTAAATAGATCGATACCGGTTTCCACATTTTTCAAAACTTGCATTTTATATCCAAGTTAGCGTATGCCAGATTCCATAGGTCAACTGCAGCTACAGTCGCAGCGCTTGTACCGAGGTCCGCAAATGGATGCTGATCCTTTCCCAACAGTGTCAATTTCAGTTATTTCACTCCAGTGCCAGTAGCTTGTGGAAAACCCTCTTCCCTCTTGTGCAATGCATAGGAATGCGATTCAGTGACGTTTGAGCCAACAGGACCCCCACAACCCCACTCCCTTTTGCCTGGGTAATATCGTCTAGATCCTCAGACCAGAAACCAGGTAACCTCAGAAAGCTCCATAAAATATGTGAGACTCTACCAGTGCCAATGCCGCCTCCCCAGCATGTTCCTTGTCCATTGTATGTACCCTGACGGGCGTACAGTGCCTCCTGAACAGGCGTTTGTATTTTGCCTCTCGGCAGTGCTGGTGCCTAGCGTATGTGTTAGCCCTGAGCGGGATGCCCTGCCACATTTTCACACCCAGTGTGATAACCAGCTCCTTTTACCAATAAAGCTGAAAGGGAAACTTGAAACCATTGTGCACAGAGTTCAAATGTCTATGGAGCTTAGAAACTAAATGTTTGCTTGAAGTAAGTGATGGTGATAGTTTCTCAAACTGTGTGGGTCCCTTGTTTCCCTCACCTTCACCCTGGGCTCCAGGGCCCAACGTCTCAGTTGGAGATGATTCAGTCTTTCAGACTCAGAGAGTGAAACCTCTCTTTTCATTACTTAAAAGGATTTATCATTCCTCTTTCCCCCAGATCAAGTCTCTCAGCTTCAAACACCTGCCTTCTATCCAGACTTTGAACTAGGCTCGTGTTAGACCTGACATCATTGGCTTGAGTCTCTCCTCCATTTTTTTCTGTTTGCCTCCTCTGTTTACGATGTTTTTGCTGGTATATCGCTTTGGGCACTGTGCCACTGCTGATCAGTGCCACAGTGCAAGTGCTCCCTATGTAAAATTACTGTATTGATTGAATTCCATGTTTGGCTTATTTGGTTTACTGTCAGTCCCTAGTCTAGTGCACCAGGAGTGCCAGGGCTTGTAAATGCAAATGCTGCTCGTGGGCTTGCACCCACAAGAGCGGCCTAGTAAAAGTATGTCTACAGGTCTGCCATTGCAGCTCCCTTTAAACCTGAGGGGAAAGCCGAATTTCTGAAGTTGAAGCAAGAGTGGTCAAAGGAAGGTAATCCTCAATCCCTTTTTCATGCATACATTGTCCCACACACTAAAGGCAGTTTGAATATTGGTTAGCGATATAGGTTCTGATTTGCACTGCCTTAGTTTCCCACCGTATCTCTGCTAGGGGGCTAGTGGCCAGATTTTGATCAGTAAAGCACCATAGTTTCTCATTTCGCCACCCAGCCCTCGCCACTCCCCGCCTCCCGGGACCACTCTATCAAGAACTGGAGCTGTGCGGACAATGAGGTACCAGCATTCCAGGCTGTCTGGTATGGTTGTTGCATTGTCAATGGCTTATTTTGGGTCTTTCCAACACCACACAAAGAGTTACAGAGGTCCTGTATAGTCTTGATGTAGCTAATTTAGGAGCTTCATTTACAGAACCGCTGTTGGCCTACCCATGATATGATGTGATTGTGCGATGATGATAGATTGACCTTGACTGCTCTTAGGAAGCCCGATAGGTTCTCAGTAGCGTGTGCATTGGGGGTGGGGGGGGGGGGTGTTAACTTAATTCCCAGGTAGCATATCCCAGAGGTCGACTATCTAAATATCTTGTTTTTTTTTATAAACTATGAAACAGATTGGTGCCCCCTCATTCAACGCAATCACTCACATTTGCACAATCTAATGATAGCAAGATTATGTTCTTCCCCTTCCGTTATGCAATGTCGATGAAGGGCAAAGGGCTTTTTCATGTCATTGCTCATGCCATGTCCCTGAATGAGCCAAGTCAGATTGGCATGGATCAAGACAGACAGTGCTGGATCTGGACAGTTAAACAAATCTTTCTTTAAAATCTTGACATCCAAGATAATGGGGGTACAAGGGAGTGTGTTGGCTGCTTGCTCAGTTCACCAATTTGCGATATTGCTCTATCCATAGAGGGGGGTTATTCCTGGGGCTCTGCAAATTAACTGAAGATCTTCGTAAGGAGAGTCAGCAGTAACATGGGGGGGGGGGGAATGTCATCTGGAAGGTGACCATCCAGCCCTGGGATCACCACTATAAGGCTTCTGATAGCTCGGAGCACCCCTGCCTTGACTACGGGGTCCTCTAAGTTGGACTCATTGAACTTGCTAAGTTTGGGAATGCTAATGGATCTTAGACGTGACCTACCTGCCAGGCCATCTGCTGCCTCTGCTTTGTAGAAAAACTGATTGAGTATTCTGAAGCATTCCAGCTTTGCAGCCTCCTCTGCAAATCCCTTGCTTGTCTGTTATTTATAGCGTGTGGGCAGGGCCTGCTGAGCACGCAGTTTGTGAGCGAATCATTTACATACTTTATTCCTTCCTCTTGATAACGTATGCCCAAAATCGATAGAATACGATTTACTCTATTGCTCACAGTATTTTGGCCCAGCAGCACTGTCAATTTACCCCAGCTCACCCTAGTATGGTATGTCTGTTTAACTTTCACCTCCTGAGGTACATGTGTGAGCCTAGCCAGTAAGGCTTTCCTCCTTTTCTTGAGCTGGGCCGCCTCTTCATATACGTGTGTTATAAGAATGCTTTAAGCATTTCCCACCCCACCTCTTCCTTAACCTCTTTTGTACCATTATGTGTCGGGTATTCGTTAATCAGCGTTTCAACCGCATCAAGCACCAAGGGGCTATTCAGAAGAACGCAGTTTAATTTCCAAAATCTATTGCGAGCTTCTTACTATGAGATACACCAGTTATGGGTGCCCATCACTGTGCCTGGGCCGGACATCATCTGGAGTTGCTGCTCTCCTGACTTCAGCAAAGACCATCAGTCTCTTGTCTATGAGGAGGCGGTCAGTTGTAGCATACTTGGAGTGCCCTGCTGAGAAGGTTGAGTAGGTGGTTCCTAAGGCATATCTATGCCGCTAGACCAAGCTTCTCCAACGAGTAACTCCAGCTACCTGCAAGTAGCTCTCCTGTGTGCAGCCCGGATACGAGAAAATTAAAACTTGTGTATTTAGGACAAAAATGTGTGCATTTTCATAGCTCAGAAAAAGTTTGGTGAAAAATTGTTGAATTTCCAAATTGTATTTAAAACTGATATATCAGGGAGAAATCATGTGGCTTTTGGGAGAAATATTATTACCTTGATGCTCGGGGTATTGCAGCTATGGATGTTATGTATTACCCATTTAAAAGCACCACTCCATCCCAACCCCTTTCCTACTTCTTCAGAGTACAAGTTTTAGAACTAGTGTCACCTGTATTAACAACTTTTCGAAAGAGGAACATTTGTGTAGCAGTCTGTATTTTAAAAACAGTGTTATTAGCTGTTCTTTTCTACGTGCTTTCACTCCTTCATCATTGTTTTCCACCCCACAACATAGGTAAAGTAGGAGGATGG
Organism: Lissotriton vulgaris; assembly: GCF_964263255.1. Lineage (NCBI taxonomy): Eukaryota > Metazoa > Chordata > Amphibia > Caudata > Salamandridae > Lissotriton > Lissotriton vulgaris. The sequence continues at coordinate 1,101,193,159 of NC_141694.1, read as the reverse complement.
GAATTTAAATACTGTCGAGAGACTCCCCTTTTAACTTCCCACAAGTGTTTTTTTTTAACTTCTTCCAAATATACCTGCCTGTGTCTTACAACGCGACGCTCAACGTAGTATTGGCTTAAGATTGTGATTCTATCTTTTGTTGGAGCCAATGTTGAAAATGCACTGGTTGCTTGTGTAATGTTTGCATACTCTCAGTTTCTACTTGTGTGCCGAATAGAATTTGAAGCCCTTCAATAAAGGGTAGCAAATAGGTGTCGTAGACCTTTTGCTCAAATTAATGGATTAATCAGTACTGATTAGAAAATCTGCATTTCTTATTTGCTGATATAGCTCAATGTTAAAATGGTTTACCCTCTTGGTCTGACTAGCGTGTTAACATTTGCATTTCACACATTGTAATCAGTTTTGTCATGTTCATCCATTTTAGCCAATTCTACTCATGCCAAGAAAGCTCCAGTGGGCAAGACCTCGTCGTCCTCTCCATCGGCTTCAACTCGGACAAAAGCTTCCAAGGATCACGCCTCGACGAAAGCAGGCACCTCAGGGACTCCAAAGTCAAATAAAAAACCTGCGAAGCAACTTTCTTTTCCGGCAGAGGACACCAACCTGCCTGTGCCCTCGGGCACCGTGACACCCACAGTGGTAGTAGTCGTAGAAACGCCAACAGACAATCCTGCTATACACACTGAGGAGAGTAAACCAGAGGATCTTCATCTGAATTCGAACTCGCTCGCTACTGACGAGCAGCAGACTCTGTCTCCAGTGGACCAGCCTGGGTTGGAAGATGATCAACCCCATCCTTTGATAGACAATCACCTCAGTGCTTTGTCAGATGCACAGGACAATCCACAGACTAGTAATCCTGCATTCCTTCTCACGCCGGCTCTGGATTCAGGTCAGCTCCTTCTTTCGGAGCCGGAAACTGATACCCACAAAATTAATTTGCACCAAGAGAGTTATCTGACTGTCAATGGAGAAATCACAATATGGTAAGAATCAGTTAAACGGTTTTTCCTGTTCCAATTTTTACAACTTTGCACCACAATGTAATTCACCCTGGGGAATGTTCTGTGCACAGAGTTCCTCTGCAGTTGGTTTGGTGGGGCTCTGAATAAACAATCACAGGGGTAAGATAAAGGGAGAAAAGGAATGGGTTTTTATTGTCTGTTTTTGTGCTATCTACAGGTTGTGAGACTGAATTTAGTTGTAATTTGTATAGCAGGTGAGACACACTGCAAGAAAAAAAGTCCCATGTGAATCTGAGGGTTTCCGACTGTGCCACTGTTTTCCTTAGGCTTTCCAACTTGATCTAGTATCAGGAGGTGACTTGTAGAGGCTGGCAGGGAACGCGGTGGAGGGCGGAGGTGGCTTGAGGAGGGGGGGTTTGGGGGGATGCCACTTACCTTTCCCCAGCCGCCGACTCTCCTCCATCTTGTTCTGCTTCCTTCTTTCTGCAGTCCGGGCGGCAGTAAGGAACCGGCTCCCCAAAGCCATTCACAAAGCAGCTTTTTGATTTGTCTGAGCGCCGTGGTTTGGCTCTCAGATGGGGACAGGGAAGCTTTGCATGATCCTCACCAGGCTGCATTACACATGCAAAGTGTGCATGACTGTTTGGTCGACCAAAGAGGGCCGGCCAAACAGTCATGCGCATTAGGGAGTGTGCAAACCACTCCTCCCCCTGTGCCATCAACCCCACCCCGTCCTAAACCAGCCCTGCAGCTACAAAAAATAAAATGATGATAACAACATTATCATCATTTTATTTTTGCTGCTCTGCGAGGAGTGGGGCGACACTCCTCCACCTTAGCAGAGGAGCAGCCCCTGGAGGTGACCTCTGCAGGGGGTGTAACTACATCAGTTACCAGAATTTCAATTGGAAGATTATACCAATGCAGTCAGTTGCACCATAATGGTGAATGTAGAGCTCTCTCCTTTTTCGGGAATGTTTAGAGAAGGCATTCTGATGATTAATTTGAAATCAAGACTCAAATACGATGAACAGTTTAAATAAATAAGGAAATCCCTGGGTCGTCTGTTGGGGATGGCAGAGGTGTGGAGGGCCCTAGCATTGAGTCCTCGGGTGATATCTGGAGGTTTGCCGTCCTCTGGAGGCTTCTAGGGTTGTGAATAATTTTTCCCTCTACCTCACGTATCTTGTGAAATGTGTTTTGCCATTCTCTCCTTTACCCCTTCCTGATGAGGCGAAAGGAGCACATGCGCAGGAAGATTGGGAGGAGAGGTGAGAGGATCTAAGAGACCAGCGGAGCATAAATAAAGAAGATGAGGGCAAAGAGAGGAAAGAGCAAAGGGACATCAACGGAGGGGAAGGAAGGCACAAGAAGTGAGAGAGAAGAAGTGACCCAAAATATATAGCGTCAATACAGGAATTGCTGTTTAAGAGGTGGAAGGAGCAGAACCCGTCGATTATGTTCAAGCTGCCCTTGTATTTATTTCCTTGCTTGCATGATTCCTTTCAGTCAAGTCTGGTTAACAAAGGGTAAAGCTTAACTTTGAGAGAAGGGCCACTCAGAGCAGATCTTGTGTGGACAGGACAACAGTTTTGTGAGTGAGATGCCCATTGACCTCATAAGCTGTGGCGTGCGGCCATCCTGATCTACAGTCACAGGCTTTAATATTGCAATGACATGTATTGGTTACGTGGCAACGTAAACACATTGATGGAAATTACAGTCCTTGTGTAAGCCAGGGGACTGTTTCTAGAGTGTGTCCAGCTTTCATAAATGGCTCCACTTACCCCAGTGAGGATTGATAGGCTTCAATTGCCTTGCTAGGGAAGACCAAATGGTTCATTGGAGGCTTGAGAGTGAAGCCCCCTACAATAGCCTTCACTCGAAGAATTAATTTAGAACGACATACTGAAAATAAACGGGAGGCTAGGACAATAGAGCGCCAAAAGCTGACACCATGGACCATTTTTTGATGGCGGCAAAGCCCGTTTCCTCATTCTCTGAGAATATTCATCACTGCGCATTGGATTCTAGTGGGCTTTGGCTTTAATCCACCAAATTCCTACAAAGCCCACTGACACTTTGCTAGAGAAGCAGACCCACCACCCTCTTTACTTTGCCCAGCACATGCCTATGGCTTTACGGACTGATGATGCTGGCACAAAGAGGCATCTTGTACACCAACCAACATGTCATAACGGCTTATAGGTGCTGAAAGAGAATGGAATTCACCACCCTTAGGGAGTTGCTGGCTGGTGACCATAGAGCATGCCAGCACCGACATACTGTGTCCACTTGTTCAGTTGTCTGTTGAGTCCGGTCTCAGGAGCCATCCATCACACTCATGCTATTATTATGGGGTTGCCAACTGAGTGTATGATTCATAAATGTTGACACTGATGGCAGTTGGCTGCTAGCCTGGTGTTACTATGTAGCATGAAACGTGCCCTGGCATACTAGAGCAAGCTGGATGGTTGAGCCTCTGTCAAGAGGTTATTCATTGCATATCGCTCAAATGGTCCTCAGCTGAGCTACTGGAAGTAAAATGTGAAAATAAGTCTAGTGAAAGGTTAAAGTAGCCAAAATGAATGTGACATTCCTGTCGGCATTTCTTTGGCAGTAGACCTTGTGCTGAGCTGAGCGTCTCCGCTAGCCTGCTAAATAAGGCGGATGAACCCTATCGCCAACCCAGCATTGTGAAGTATCGTCGGGGAGGAATCGAGAGTGGTACTGCTTAGGTGATCTCACGGGGAACCGCCCCGCATGCACGGGTGCGACTCTGGGGTACCCCCCAACCCTCTCCTCCCATGGGGCTAATTGCTCCCACCTAATGGGTCATTGGACCTCTACAGTGGACAAGGACTATAGGTCATATCCACAGAGTGGCACTACCTATACAGTAGGGTAAGATTGGAGCCCCATTTTCGTTCCTGATGAAAGCCATGTACCCCAGGGACATTATGGCTGAAACATGTTGACCTCTTGTTTATTGGTAAATTCACATGGCGGTGACTGAATGATTGTCTTCTTATTCACCTCACCTCTGGTTTTAAACCCCACATGGTTCCCTTACTAAATAAAGTTTCATTGGGGAACTCTTGATGGCTTTTTAATTCACTTTTCCCTTAGGGCCCCCGCTCACTTTAGAAAGTGCATCCCTGTCATCAGGTGCATGCCCGTCCTCCACCAAACGGGGTTTCTGGAGGGCGAGGACTGGCAGATGATGAAGCATGCGCGTGTATCAAGAGGGAGAGAGAGGACCAGAAAGCTAGTCCAGATCCCCAGTTTATATGTCAAGTAATCAAAAGGAGACTAGCTATGAATGGGGTTGGTATGATATTTATATTATAAAAATCATGGTGACTCAGTCAAGTTTTGTCGATTGGGGGTGGCACCTGTTGGGTGTCTTTAGAAAGCCCTCACCTACCAACCTAGTTGGTGGCATGCTTCATCATCGGGCCCACCCAGTGACACCTAGCGTGTCCCGGGTGTGCTACGACGCCTGGTTACAGCGGAGCAGGTATGTCACTGTGTGTGCAGTGAAAGGTGGTGAGATAGTGAGTTTAAAACGGCTTGGCGGGGGTCCCAGTCCTCGAAAAACTTTATTAATTGGGCCTCCGTTAGGGCGTGTAGACACATAGTCCACACTACACACCCACTAGTTTTTAAATTTTAATTCACACCCTTATTTTAGTCCTGAAGAAAGCCAGCATATTGATAAGGCACTGGATGAAACATGTTGACACTCTAAAGGACGTGGGAGGTCGTAACCCGCCCCCAACGTCCAACAGCCTTATTTTTAACCGCTGACGGAGGCCCAATTAATAAAGTTTTTCGAGGACTGGGACCCCCGCCAAGCCGTTTTAAACTCACTATCTCACCACCTTTCACCGCACACACAGTGACATACCTGCTCCGCTGTAACCAGGCGTCGTAGCACACCCGGGACACGCTAGGTGTCACTGGGTGGGCCCGATGATGAAGCATGCCACCAACTAGGTTGGTGGGTGAGGGCTTTCTAAAGACACCCAACAGGTGCCACCCCCAATCGACAAAACTTGACTGAGTCACCATGATTTTTATAATATAAATATCATACCAACCCCATTCATAGCTAGTCTCCTTTTGATTACTTGAGATGATGAAGCATGACACCTGGTGGTGTATGATGCCAGTCCATCACTTTTTGTGAGATGCCCTAAGTACTGCTTGGCATTCCATATTTACTTGGTTACATTCTAGAAGTGGTCTATATTTGTGATATACAACCCAGCATTGTAACAAACTTAAAAAGAGAGACACTCCACAGTGATGATTGTTTTTGTTATGTTCAGCACTTCATACTGCACTTCTGATTTTTGTAGGTGCTGTAAATAGCATGTTATTGTTACCCGATTTTATGATAATCAATTTAGTGGCCGTAGGAAGGTTGCGGATTATGTCTGCATTCATAGGATTTTACCTTGTGACTTCCAGCCCACACAGATGTAAGCAATAAGTATTCACTAATTCAGCTATCTTGCCAAGAATATCCATGAACCCGTGAATGGGTGGCACAGAACCTCTGCTTGGTGCATATCTCAAGGTAGCTAAATGATCATGAGTAAGAGATTCAGGTATGGGAATTGAATGCTGCAACTGGCAATCTTTTCCCTTTAAAATGTTTCTTTCAGAAATGGAAAATGGGGGTATGACTAAGAACCTTACACATGCTAATGTAGAAGAGATTGGATGAGAGGCTGAATGGTAGGTGCAGTGTGGGTTTGCAGTGTTAAACCCCTCATAAATATAATTTTAGCACTATGGATATGTAATATCTGCATTGTAAAATGCCCCCATATCAAGTCACTCTCTTTATAGCTTGAACCCTCTGGAAGCTAATATTTATTCTATCCAGCAAGCTTTAAGTATTTTTCAAGGATCAGTTCCATATCTTGAATCTCAGATTGTGCACGTATGCTTATGTATGCGCACGTATGTTTTTAGGCCTGCTGCTCCCGCATGTCATGACAAAGGTTTTCTTTAGATTTAATTTAAGATATTTATCAGTCATGTACAGGGTGAAATTTTCAAGAGGTTTTGCAGGCCGCTCGCTGTCCTTGATATTAGGACCACATTGTCTGCACTAAGATTTTGTAAAAAGGGGTCTACGTTGTTAAAACGTTCGGGGTGTCTGCACTAAGATTTTGTAAAAAGGGGTCTACGTTGTTAACATAAAGGGAAAACAGAAGGGGCGCTAGTAGAAAGCCCTGTCTAATGCCACACATGACCCTAAAGTCAGTTGTACATTCCCCCATTTTTCCGAACCGTACCCTAGATGTTGAAAAGGTGTAAATCTGAGATAAGTATGTAATTATATCAGTGGGAGCCCCTAGCTCTTTCAATGTTTGCCATAATTTACAATGGTTGACTAGATCGAAAGCACTAGTGAGGTCAACAAAACAGAGGTGTATGTGGAATATGCTTTTATGAAAATCGTCGAATAAAGCTTGCTTGACTTGACTTGACTTGAGAGGTGTAGCGCCCCTTATTATTCATAGTTTGTATGTCTGGACCACCTTGGAAATATTCTTCCCAAATGATTTGCGGTTGTAACAGTGAGATGGAAATTTCAGTGTTCTTGATTCTGTCAGTTATTAACAAGGATCATTTCTGAGTAAATCCACATCAATGACCACAGAGCCAATTTTGCTTTCGAGGGCCTCCCTAGTAGCCTCAATTTCCTCTAGTATTTGTAGACACCCCAAACACCTATTGTGTTTTGGGTGTCTCCATATCCGATATAGTTGCTTGTTCTTCTGAGGCTTTCCCTGCGCCTATTTGGTCATCTTCATTTTCCCCATACCTCTGGTGCTACTGAATGGGTAATGCTCAGTTTCTCTCAGGCATTAGGATAGTCCTGGCACCCATTGACTAGTGGCCACCAATTTCCTGTAGTCTGGAAACCTATTCTGATTCTGCTTCTGAGCCCGAAAAGTCATGTATAGTTTGGAAACCTCTCTTCTGTAGAGGGAGCTCCTTTATTCCTCCTGGTACTGGTATAACCAGCACTGCCCTGCCTTCCATCTAGGAAATCGTAGATCTGACTGGGATGCTTGAACTTGCCACGTGGCTCCCCTTTTTCTAACACAAATGTTACATATATTGCTTGTTTTTAATAATTAATTACTTTGAAAGCACTTCATTGTGTGTATATATAGTACTCCTCTTGGGATTCCCATGTTTTATTGTACCCTCGATCAAGTTACCCACGTAATTGGTCTGTAACAAAGTATTTTTTTGTTGATGCGTTTTTTTCTCTCTCGTCCACTTATCGGAATGGTGCTGATGATGTCTTTTCAGAATCTAATTCAGTGAAGTGCTATTACTCCGAGGAGATAAGCCATCCATATAAATACATTAATAAATGATATGACAATTAATAAATAGCAATACATTAATAACATAACAAAATATACATGAATAGATAACGTTAGCTTCTATATTCTGTTAAAACTCATCACAGAGTGTACAAAAGTGTATTCTGTTAACGTTCATCAAAACCTGTACAAATACCTTAAAACAATGTTCTCAACGTATTTGTGTAGTTAATGGAAGACTGGAGTATAATCCCCACAACCTAAATCATTATGGAATTCAAGCCATTTAAATTTGAATTAAAGACTGGGAACAATCTTCTAAGTGCACGTGCATGGTCTAGCATTCTGGTTTGACCGCTGAGCGCGCTGGTTACCGGAGACTACTAAAACCTTTACCCACATCCTGCCTGTTAAGAGTGACTTTGTTATATTTCTCTGACATCCATAATCAACCAAATGGAAGATTTTTTGATGGGTTTAGTGGGGAGTAAAGCAGGAAGAGGACGGAACCATTTAGTTCCTAAGACCTATGATTGTGAGAGAAGCTGGAAACGATATTGATAAATGGAATGACGTATATATAACCAAAATCATCTGGTGTGGAAGGTTCTACTCCGCCCTCATTGTGCAAACTTGAGCCCTTAACTACGCATGACAGCCCACAATTTAGTGGCCACAATTAATTTGTTGTACCACAGTTTTGCCCTGATGCAGCAGGATATGGCAAAGCTCCAGTGAAGTAACACAGAAGTGGAAAGAGTCTCTTCAGGAAAGGGCCCTCTGATGACCGATAATATTAACCTAATGAAACCATATCTAAACAAGTCTTTATTACCATGGTAACTTGAGTGAATTGAAAGATAGATCATTGTAGTGTTAATCTGTTTGGGGTTGTAAGTTAAAATATAGTTATTAAAAGTATTATAGAAAACGGGAAACGGCTATGACAATTGGGGCGTGAGACTCATATTTTAGTACTCTATATGCCTCAGCGCATTGCACTAAGCCCAAATTCTTACTGAGTTGAATGAGCCAACACCAGCGAGGTCACACATAAGCAGGACAAAAGAAAAGGACGTGTAGCTCGGTTTCTTCCTTATAATCACAGGCAGGGCATCCACCAGTATGGGTTATGGACCATTTGCTTGTGTTGGCATAAAGAGGCAAAGTCCCTAATCTAAGCTGCATGTACAATTTCCTAGCCAAGGTTGGTTGGATGTCGTCCAGGAAAAGTTCCAGTTTGTAGTAATCTTTTATCAATAGAAACTCTGCTGTTAATCGACCACAAGAGGTATTTTCCTGAATGGCAGAGAGCCTATAGTATCTGTAGGTTCTTACCAATTCCAACCGTGAAGTTAAGGGACATGACTCCTTAGGTAATCTCCATAGGTCCACTTTTTCCAGCTGTATACAAAGATCCCTAATGTAATTAAACCAGTGTATTTTAGTATTAACAGGGATACTCAAGAGCTCTTTGAGTTCAGATCGGTAGGTGGCCAATTCTGCAGTCATCCAGAGGCGGCACCAAAAAGTTAGAGGTCTAAGGGCTATCTCCTCATTAATGGGCCTAATTCCCAAGTGCAGGGGAATAAGAGGCGTGCTAAGTGGCAGACCTAATAGCTGCCTCATTAAGTTATTCTCCACTTTGTTCAGACTAGTGAAAGGGCGATGCCCCCACAGTTCTGCCCCATACAGTGTAGCACCCCGTGCTTGAGTTTTATAGATTTCAACTACTGGCCCCACTGGTTTAAATGATGAAGATCTATATTGTTTCATAAGCCCTCCCACTGTCTATGCTAGCTTAAGGCTGGCCTTGGCCATCTGCAGTCCCCAATCCAGATGCTCAGTCAGAGTGACGTCTAAATAATCAAGCACCGTCACTCTGTCAAGGGGGAAGCCATTCAAATGTGGATTAGGGCGAGATGTATTAACAGGATTGAACACCATATATTTAGTCTTAGATGTGTTCATCTCCAGCCCCCAAGTCTTACAGAAGGTGTCAAAGCAATATAGGATGCGCTGGATTCCCATAGGTGTCTTTGAGAGTAGGAGGGTATCATCAGCGAACAGCAGCGCTGGAACCTTGCCCGATGCTAGCCTAGGGGCATCATTGTCCTTAACTTTCCTAAGTTGCTCAATAAGACCATTAACAAATAGGCAAAATAGGGTAGGCGCTAACACGCAACCCTGACGTACCCCTATATTCACAGGAAAACGGGGAGTAAGTTGACTGTGTTTCCCAAATCTCACTTGCGCTAAATTTTCTGCATGGAGCCTCACTAGAATGGTAAGGAGATAAGATGCAATCCCCAAGTCTCTAAGTACATCCCAGAGTTTCTCTCCGAGTACAAGATCAAAAGCTGACTTCAGATCTACGAATATTAAATAGAGGCTGCCACCCTCTATTGCCACCGTTTTTCAGAAAAGGAGTTGAAGTCTAAATATCTGGTCGATGGTTGAGGTGTTTTTTCCAAAGCCGGCTTGGTAAGGGCTCAGTATCTCCTCTTCTTCCATCCATACCTGGAGGCGATCAAGAAGAACCCGCGCAAAGAGTTTTTGTGAAACATCGATCAAACTGATCGGCCTATAGTTGGTAGGAAGAAGGGGGCAACCATTTTTGTAAATTGGGACAATTTCTGCCCCACGCCAGGTATCGGGGGGGGGGGGGGGGGGGGGGGGATCCATGCCATTCAAAATGGCATTAAATAGGGTCCACAGATATGGTCTCCAGATTTTTGGTTCCTCCCGAAATAAGTTCCCTGGTAATTTATCTACGCCTGGTGCTTTATTGCTATGGAGCTCATTTATAGTGTTTGTCACTTCAGATAAAGTAATCTCCCCCGCCACCCCCTAACAAGACTCGTGGTTATTTTTCGAGGTACAAAAAAGTATGGTATCCCTGTGCACTCAGGTTGTCCCAATTTTCAAATTTTTCGAAGTGTTGATTAACACATTCCTGTTTGAGCTGCAAAATCTGTTCCACTGTGTCTAACAGTGGACTTACATAACGTATTTGAGTGTGATCGGAGAATCCAAACACTGAGAATTGCGCACACTTTAAACTGAAACAAAAAATTGTTTCTTCACATCTTTTAACATCGAGTTCAATAAATGAAGTTCCATAATTCTTATTGTAAGTTTACTTCACTGCGGGTCATCAAACACAACCCTTCCTCAGGGGTCTGAAAAAAGGAAAAATGCAGGACCAGATCAATCTCAATTCTGTTAGTTAAACTAATTTCACCAAAGCATAGTATCATGAAATTAAATGCAAAACAGTACAATATTAGATACATTTGTGTTCAATTCATCATGCCACAAGTTATGAATACAGGGAAACTGTACTTCATGTCATAAACGAAAATAGGAACCGGAGTGTCTCACGAGGTTCTGTGGGTAAGCATGTTTTAAAATGACTAGATTTTCCAATAAATGCATGGTCAGTAAACCAGCTCTGTTAAATAAAGTTTTAACCAACATAAACATGTGATATGTCAAGATTCACCATTAGGATAGCGAAGTGAAAAGTATTATTAAACAGAGTTACACCTAGACTGCACGGAGCGTGTTTTTCACAGCAATGTTTGTGAGCTTCCTAATCTTGAAGGCTGAAAGCGACTGATGAAAAAAATTATGAAAACACTTACAATGTGTAAACGCGAGTGTTCGAGGGTTGGAATCCTGGTTTAGCATGCCGGGAAGCGGTAAGAGCCAATACTGTGTGGTTTTCATCAAAACACTCAGCCCACGTGATCTGAGTGTGTTGGCTTCTCTGTGTGTCACATGTTGGTACTAGCCAATGGATGCGATTATATCGCCCTAATTTAAAAACTGTGTAGTAAACCTAAATGAAATTAAAAAAATACGCTCGGTGGAAAAAAGACGGTCGGTGTAAACCGAGTCAATAAGTGTCATAAAAGTGTTAACCCATCAAAAATATTCATATTAGTGAATGCTGAAAATATCTGCACACTAAATATGCCAAGCGGAATAAATATATGGTGAATCACAAAAAAAATAGGTAATAAGACATTAATCAAGAACAATCCTCATGATACATGTGGTTAACATGCAGCATATAGATGAACTGAATTAAGGGGTTTAGAATAGCTCAGCAACCGGTCATCACAATAATTGCAAAAAGCATATAAATTCAACCCTGTCATTCATCCCTAGGGGATGTAGCGAATTCAGTTTCTTTATCCAATAGAATTCAGCACGCAATCTTGCTTTTTGTGGATCTATTTCACAGCGTTGCTGAACTACCTCAAGAATTGTGAATTTTATTTGAGATATTTGATGTTTTGCCTCCAGCCAATGTGTGACGAGTGACGATTTTAAATGTTGTAGTCTTATATTGCTTTTGTGCTCAGTTATTCTTATTTTAATTATTCTCTCAGTCTGTCCAACATAAATCTTTCCACACGGGCATTGGATTACATATACAACATTTCTAGTGTCACAGGTACTGGTGTGTCGTAATGGAATTTCATAACCTTTTGTTTTTTCGTCAGTCGCTTTCAGCCTTCAAGATTAGGAAGCTCACAAACATTGCTGTGAAAAATGCGCTCCGTGCAGTCTAGGTGTAACTCTGTTTAAAAATAAATTTCACTTCGCTATCCTAACGGTGAATCTTGACATATCACGTGTTTATGTTGGTTAAAACTTTATTTAACAGAGCTGGTTTACTGACCATGCATTTATTGGAAACTCTAGTCGTTTTAAAACCTGCTAACCCACAGAACTTCGTGAGACACTCCTGTTCCTATTTTCGTTTATGGCATGAAGTACAGTTTCCCTGTATTCATAACTTGCGGCATGATGAATTGAACACAAATGTATCTAATATTGTACCGTTTTGCATTTAGTTTCATGACACCATGCTTTGGTGAAATTAGTTTAACTAACAGAATTGAGACTGATCTGGTCCTGTATTTTTCCTCTTTTCAGACCCCTGAGGAAGGGTCGTGTTTGATGACCCGAAATGCATTGGGTGTTGTTATGAATACCAAAGAAATTTAACAGTGTTACAACTGAAGAATGGTTTACATTTAATCACGGATGAATTGATTTCGAAATAAACAAAGTGAAGTAAACTTACAAAAGGAATTATTGAACTTCATTTATTGAACTCGATGTTAAAAGATGTGAAGAAACAATTTTTTGTTTCAGTTTAAAGTGTGCGCAATTCTCAGTGTTTGGATTCTACGATTACACTCAAATTCTTTTCGAGGTACAGCAGCTTCAGTTACATTTTCATAACTGGTGTAAAGAGTAAGAAAATGTTTCTCCCACACTTCAGAGGCAATATTTGGCTCAATTGCTGGTTCCCTTGAATGTCACCCGAGCACACAATGGCCCAAAAGGACTTCATGTCTTTGTTCGATAGTGCAAGTTTAAGATTATCCCATCTCTCCACTTCCCAATTTTTCCTCTCCTGCTGAATGGTCTCTTTGTACAGTGCCCGGGTTAGTTTAATACGTGGTTATCCTTTGTCTTCACAGAGTCCAATAGGGCCTGCTTGGCGGTACAGCATATGGAATTGAACCGGGTACATTTAAACTGAGTATTTGGCCTCCGGCATAATATTGGGAACAATATATCTGCCAGTTTTGATGATAACTCTTGATGTATTATGGCAACTTTCCCAGCATCCCACGTTGAACCCTCTACAGATATTACCTCCCAGATAAACTGTTGCCAACTTTTGGGGTGACTGTTAGATTTGCTCCCACCTAACTTTCCTTCTATTTTTTTGTTAAACTTAATGCACTATTTACAGGTATCGAAGTAGGTTGGGAGTTGGAGGGGCCCAAATTCAATGAGTTCAGAACCAAAATCAGGGCATTATGGTCACTATCATGTTCGTGATGACATAGAAATCACTGACCTTTTGCCATAATCTGGTTTCCACCAGAATATAGTCCAACAATGAAGCTTGGCCTACTCTATTAAACGTTAACTGCCCTGGTGTATCTGATTTTCTTTGACCATTGCATGCACTTAAAGAGTGTACTAACGTAAGTGAGTTGAGCTGCAATGCCAGCGGGGACCAGGCTTTAAAAGGTTGTATTTGTGGGTCTGGGATTAGCCATTGCAGGTCTTCTTCACTGGGGGAGGTATTACTTGAATCAATAAGGGGTTCAAATTGGCAATTAAAATCACCCCAACGACCAACCATGTGGCGAATTCAATAGTAGGCATAAAAAGACCCAGTTGGTCTATGGGGACGGATTCTTGGCAGGTGGGAACAGGTCAGGAGTAAACATTAATAAGGGCAATTTTTGTCTTTGAAGGGAAGGGGTGAGCAAGACACATTGAATGTCGCTCGAGGGGGTTGGCAGTTGATCGGCTCTACAGCCCAAATGCATCTCACCCAGATAGAAAGGCCCCCTGAGGGTCTGCCTCTACCCCTGGAAGTGGCTAAGATATTAAAAGTAGCAACGCCAGGGAGGAGCCAAGATGGCGACCGGAGCAGACCTGTAGGCTCCCGGCTCCGCCAGCCTGTTACCGCCGCTCCGTGATCCTGGCATGAATCCTGATGCATTTCACTAACGGATGAAGGGCGGCGCGGGGCTGATTCCAGCGGTGTGTTCCTGGTCTCTCGACCTGCCCGGCGGCCGGAGATAGCCGCGGTAATGCCCACAGCCCGGGAGCCCGTCTGCACAACAGCTCTTTGCCGTTCCCCGGAGACCTGATGGCGGCCGGGATACCTGATCGGCGCTGACGACCTGGACACCGGTGGGACCTCACGATGCACAGTCTGTGCTGCGACGAATACGGCGATTGCAGAAGGAGGCCAGGAGCGTGCGCTCGTTGAGCTGAGGCACCCTCTCGCAGCAGATCCTTTGTTTGGGGCAGGTACGGGCGGAGAGTGTTGCACGGCCATGTTTGATAGCCTGTGTTTGCCTGGCCCCGCGCCTCGCTACCCCCCTGGTACGGGGCGCCTCTCCGCGCTGTGTGCCTCGCTGGTGCTGTACTCTGTAATGCTTTAGCCCCGCAAGGACGCTCGCCTGGGCCACGACTATCCTGTGATTTTCCCGGATTTTCGCCATGATGGCTTTGTTTGAGGCTCCGAGGAGTGGGGGAGGGCGCCCGTCCCTATCACTGGCCTGTGTTGCCCCGCCTGCGATGGGGTCCGATTCCCGAATGCCTTCCTTGGGAAATGGGAGCCGGGGGCTTCAGCCTGCAATATCTCTTGAAACCCTCCTGACTGCCCTGCATGACGTCCGCGCTGATATGCGCCAAGGCTGCCAAGTGCTGTGGAAGAAGATGGACGACATGGCGTCGTCGCTACGGCGGGACTGCAATGTACTGACCCCGCCAAATCTACCCTCATCTCCGCTTGCGCTTCAGGGCGATACAGTGTTTCCTTCTGCCGACTTGACAGAGGTGCCCGCTCCCGAATTTACTGTTACCCGAGATTGTCTGCCTGCTGCCTCTATCAGAGATACTTTGTTTCTCCTTTCACCGGAGAGTGCAACATTGTTGAAATATTCATCGCGAGTGCCTTGGGACATATCTAAACCATCGTCGACCTCATTACCGGCCCCTGGGTTGTGTCTTCTGACTTTGACTTCGAAGAACTTGTACGCTTTGCAGGTTCCCAGGGTACCCACTACTACAGTTGAAGGAGTTACTGTTGGATCTCGACGGCCATTTTGTGTTCCTGCGACACTCTCACTCTCTCTGTGGCCATATTGTTTCACTGCTCTGCTGTGGCTCTGCCTGGTGGGCTTCCGACGTTCGGGACAGGGCTGATGACTTTTCCCTTATTGACACTGACTGTCCGCCTGGTTGTGACCCCGGACTGAAATACTTGTTGATGTGTTGATTGTGCATTCAGTGAGACTTCTACCTATTTCGTACTGTATTTCCTGTTTTGCGCGCTGGCCTCTCCCTGCATCTCAAGTCGCAAGTATTGTATTACATCATTTTTGGTTCCTCTCTATGGGGCGACTGTTATTTTGCGGGCGGGTTGCTCAGGGACAGAAGTTGCGGTTGGTGGCTGCTGGGCCTGTACTTGACTAGCCGGGGGGGATCCGGACCGGAACACTAACATGACGTGGGGGTTGTGGATGACTGGGAGTCCGGGGGTTCTGGTGTTGTAGTGGCTCCTCCCCGCTTCCTTCTTTTTGGGAGTGGTAGATCAGCTCGTTCTTTTCTTCCTCCCTATATTCAAGTGTTATACTACTTCACTTTTTGTTCCTTTCTTTCTTTCTTTTCTACGTTTTCTTGCTTTATCTCACCTTTTACTTCTACCTCTTTTCTTCTCTTCTGTATTTCGGGTTTAAGGGGCGACAGACACTCTGCTGGGGGGGGGTAGGCCATAGCCTCTGCATGTGTGTAGGGTGGGGGGTTACATTTTATTTTTGTTAGTTTCTATGGGACCTGTTTTTGCTTCTTTTATGTTTTTCTTTTTCCTCGGCCCGTGTTCAGGCATACTGGGTGAAGGGTGGCGGAGTGGGTATGAGTGGGTGGTTGGGATTGCTACCCTGTAACGTGAACATTGTGTGGCCATCCTGCCCGGTCGGGACTGCTTGTTGAGATGTGGATTGTGCGATTCGTAGCTATTGTCATGTCCCACCTGCATGGTCCTTGCTCTTCTTTTATCATTTTACGAGTACGGAACACTACGACCTGACTTTACTAGTTGCACAAAAAAAAAAAACTTGAAAACTTAACCTTAAATACTCCTGTGTCATGGTCTTGCGGCAATTTCCAGTCTGATTCCTGCTTACTAGCCGATGTGCAGCTGTATTACTATGTCACCGTATTGCATGCCTTGGTGCTACATGAGAGTTCGTGGCCGGCCGGAAGGTTGTAGGCCCGTATTTGTACTGTATTTCGTGCACAATAAAGGTTTTCAAAAATTAAAAAAAAAAAAAAAGTAGCAACGCCCAACCTCTGGAAATATTCCCTAGCCCAGGTTTCCTGGAACATACAGATTACTGCTTGTCAATCAAGATCCCCCAGTCTGGGCAAGGTAATTTATTTTTAAGTCCTGCCAAATTCCAGGATAAAATTTTCAAGCTATTGTCTTGCCCTTTTTACCAGCAAGGGCCTTAGGAGCACTAGTACTAGGAGATTCAATGTCCCTTGATAAAGTCAAGTGGAGGCTATCTAATGGCCCTGTAGACTGACCATCTCTGGATAGATTGTGCACAGGAGCAAATAGTGGGGTAACTGAAGACCCAATGATTTGTAACCCATTACCTTTTGAATCGGCCATCTGTGTTGTATCTATAGTGTTGTCTATTGTAGCTGGCCTCGACCCACTGTTCTTCTCCATTCTGGAGTCGTGCCCCTGCAATCCTGAAATCCTATCCCTCGATAGACCCGCCTCTTGTCAATCTACCTCCTCCAGGATTCCATACCTGTTATTAACTGCGATGTTAAATAGTAAGGGCCTGGGGGGAACATTCCATTCACCTTCCCTTAACGGTCTTGTTTGCCATCTCGGAATGGAGGAGGGGATATAACCCCTTGGTGGCGTTTGGGGCTGGATATAAAAGAACTCTCGAGGGTAGAGTCTAATTCCTGTCAATGTATCCTGAGAATATGTAGTCTGATTAAGTAGGTTGGTCACAGTATTGGGATTTTTTTAATTAATGACTAGACAGTCCCCTTGAACTTGTGTTTGCCGATTTCCCACCCAACCTACTCTATGAACCAGAAGAGGCATTTATTTCGAATGTCAAGTTGTGTTTCCCTCTTGTTAGATGTAATTACAGGGATTCCTACCAATATAACTACATACGGGGAATAGGCAGTGGGTAGATTTATAGACTGCGAATTGGCTGTTTCGGATATGACATTGATCTCATCTATCGGTGCCTGCCTACTCAGATTCCCACTTGGCCCGTGCAAAGGGAGTGTAATTTCGTCCATATCCCTTATAGGGGGAGGTATTGTCAGTGTCCCAGTAACAAAATTAGGACTCATGCTTGCCTTGTGATCGTTAACCCTCAAGTTCCTTGTCTCTTAAGTTGTGGTGGGACTGGTATGAGCTTGCCCACCCAACCCGTCCACAGTTGTTAGGACAAGAGGGTCCGCCTGGCAGCCCATGTCTATCCCTTTTCCTATTGAACAGGAAGGATTTTGGTTGGAATTAAGTGTTATATTCTCCCCAACTGCTATCAGTTTATCTAAATGGTTAAGTAAAGGAGCCAATTCTTCTCTTATAATCACTCTTAAATGATTCTGTCATCAGGTGTGAAGGCCAAGGAGGGGAATTCAAGCCTGCTCTGGGGGATAAAAGGCTATGTTAGTTTTGTTCCTGCCCCTCCCCCTCCTCAGTGGTGACTGCAACATCCTCACACAGTTTCTTTTTTATGGGACTTGCCTCAGACATTTGCTTTCGTTTCCCATTCTTGGGGAGACTAGTAGTGTTCCTACCTCTTCGGGCGGCTTTCCTAATTGAGGCATCTCGGGTGATGATGGTGGTAAATCTGCTAAAGGAGTTTGGGAAGGAATTAGCAAGGTAGGGGGATCGGGCGATGGAGTGCATAGGTCAGGTGTCAGTAACAATCGCCTTCCTGTAAGCTCAATTTCTGTATTAACCACCCCTATAGCTGTCTGCAGCAATTTATCAATCGAGGTTGGTGGTTTTTAGGGCTCGGCTGCTGATGCGCTTCTGCGCACAGCTGGCGAAGCTCTATTATGGCTTATCCAGTGTTTAACAACACTGGCGATTCCTTGCAGTGCATGTGCTTTTTAGGTCATTGCGCAAGCGCAAGCCCTAAAAAGCGCGTGCACAATGCCACCAGCCGCCTGCCTGCCTGCCTCGCATTACCACATCAAAGGCAGCCCTCCCAGCGCATTTCTCACCCCCTAATTATTCACGGCTGCCCGGCCGTACTTTCAGTTTCACGGCCTGGTGTCTCCTTTTAAAACTTGTTAAACTTGTTTTACAGGACCTTCCCCCAACGCCTGCCCCCCATCCCCGTCCTATCCTTCAGTCCACGGGCAAAACAGCAGACAGGGCACTCCAGCGCTCCAGCCCGGAGCCCAGGAGCCGAGGCTGCAGCCCCTTCCTTTTCTTGTTTTAATTATTTATTTTCGGCCCGCCCGCGCTGCCAATGCTCCTTTGCAAATGCCTTTGCCCTTCATCAAGGAACAGATCTTCGACCCTAATGTATTTACTGACTGCCTGAACTCTGCACTCACTTTCCACGTCCCTTCATTATAAAGGGAATCTCAGCCTCCCTCCGTCTTCATTTCACTCGCACGAATATGCATTTCAGGCCAGACATGCCAACCCAACGTCCAGGGAAAGTATGTAAATGCATTAATTTGTCTCACACGGAAGCTCCATGAGTGGATAATTTAGGGCAGCCATAACAAACATATTCTTTATGCGACACTGCAGATAACTAGTAGACCCAAACAGATTTGACCATCTGCGTGAATGTCCTTGAATCCTAATTACACGGTATGCATACAGGTAGAACGGTAAACATACAGCGAGCACTCCCAAATTATGCACACCTAAATATTCCAGGTACTGTGATGGTTCACTATATAAATGAGAAATAAACAATACCTTGGTGGCAAAAGGCCTGTCTCAACGGCCATTGCCAAGCAGTCAGAAGAAGGAGATCCTTTTAGGGCTGTGCTGGCCATGCATAAATCTCACAATCCACTGGACACACTGTTCATGAGAATTCTAGAAAAGAACAAGGGTATTTTTTTTTTCAAGCGCATTCTTTCTTTTGAAGGAAAGCAGCCTCTAGTACATTCTAGAACGTGTCATGCATGGTATTTCTTCACCAGCTGCCCTTTATAAACCATGGTCTGCCCATGTGACATAAAATGTCCTCGATGATTAACTTTCCTGGTGTGTGGAGGGGGTGCGGACTAAAGCATCGGAGCAATGCTTATACCTGAAAAGGTTTATTTATAAGACCCGATGCTTGAAATTGAATGTGCTCTTCGCTATGGAACCGATGCAGCGATTGCGGGTGCTGGAGAAACATGGTCAGGTTTTTTATCAGCCTCCACATCAGTCTGGGATCCCGTTTTTAATTTGCTTGTTTTTGCAGTTTTATATAGTGCAAATTCGACTCTACGGTATCAGAGCGCTTTACATGAGCGCCAGTTGCATTACAGATGGACACGTACATTTTTTGGCATGGAGATTTACCAGGAATCCGAGGATGCAGAGCCTCACGCTCAGACTCAAACCCGGCTCCCTAGCTTCAACGTCTGCTGCTGTGGCCGTTAGGCCACATCCTCTCCCGCAACATCCTGGTAAACAGAAAATGTGATTCCGTGTCATGCTCGGAAGCGAGAATTATGCTAATCTTTCTTCACTGTATTCATTACAGCAGCTTACAAACCAACATTAAGTACCACCTTTCCTATGAACCTAAAGGAGAGGAAACCGGAAAAATTAAACCAATCACAGTCCACCAATGTCCTTATAATCCAGTGTTCCTCTCTATGCCCTTTCTTTCTTTGCTTCTCCAGCAGCCTTCTGATATGTGCCACTGTGTTATTTAATGATTTTTATTGCATGGATGTGTATTATTCACTGCTTGTTTTATTTACCAGGCGTGCTTGCTAGGTTTCTGTAATGAATCTGTAAATAGAATCCTTTTTGCTCCAACTTTGTTTCAGGGTTGGAGGAAAATAGGATAGCTTAAGTAAGAAATGAGCGCAGTAAAAGTTACAATAAAAAAAATGTCAATGGGTGTGGGTGCTCTGCCACACATTTCACGACGCAGGATTTCCTGCTGCGCTTGCCGCGCTGCGGGAGTGTGAGGTTCACAATGGGGCGGCGTGGAGTACACATTTCCTTGTGTTTGTCTGCACACTCCCGTGTCTGCCCCCAGGCCGTGCGCATCATTATGGGAGGTGTAGGAGGGACCCTCTAATACTGCAGAGCCCCGTGTTGTAATCTGCAGGTTCAAGCTGGAGTTTGTATTCGATGGCATTCATGGTCATCATGTCTGTTGCGCAGCACTGCCGCTTGTCGCTCGGTCAGGTGTGAATGCCAGCAACAAAGCTCCACGCTCTCACGTGTTTCTAAAGGTGATTTACGAGTAACCCGCAGCTCATTAGTTTCAAACTGGGTGTTAGCTCAGTGGGGAAGAGCCTGTGCATCACATCATTCCTACAAGTCCGGTCTATTGGCTTTGTCAGTGATTGTTAGTTGCATAAAATAAATAAGCAGCAACTATTGCTTGTTTATATTTATGTTCGGTTTTAATTGCTGCTAGGGTTGCTTTGAGTTTACACTGAAGAGCTGAGTGCTGGCATGTAGGAGTAAGGTCAGTCAACGGCCAGGTTAAGTTTGGCCAAGGACTATCTCAGGTTGTTAGAGCTGGGAAGAGCCAGTGACGTCAGGCTCATGTTCCTGTGCGTGTTCATCACCATCCATAATTCTCTGGCAGTCAGCGCCCACCCAAGCCTTGTCCACATCTGGTATTGTTTGTTACTGCTACCTCTTTCACACGCACGCACACATACATTCACAGCAAGATTTTTCTGCTTTTTAAACGCTCGCTGCTGACATCTGCAGTTATGTAATAAAGGTGATCAATTCATATCCTGGCAGGACCAACTCACACTTCCAGCTTCTAAGGTGGATGAATTGAGTACTGTTACATTGGGTAATAGTAGTTCCTTTTAATTGTGTTGTAAGTGCGGCTCTGGCCAAAATAGACTGCCACGTTAACGAATGCATGCAACACATAGAGCCAGTGGTTCAACGGCTCCGGCTGAGGGGGGATAAATATATCACTTTGTATGCTGACTAATTACTGAGATTAATGCGCATCAGTAAAAACGGAGGCCTGCGGTCGGCCAATTCTCATCACATTATCTGCCTCTCTCGTCATCCCGTCACTGTATATTGCCTGGAATGTGGCTCGCACAAAGCCTCCCTTTACCTGGGGAATGCTTCTGAGGAGCACACTGCTGTAGTATCCTGTGTTTCCCTTTAAATGTTTCGTTCTTGCATTATTGCATTTCCTGTGTATCCTTTTAAATGCTGGTGTTCTGTGTTCTACAGTGCACTGTTAGAATGCTGGAATGTACCTAGGCCCATTCTACCACCTGACACTGAAGTACTAGGTTGTGCTTTTCTTCTTTGATTAAAGCTACCACTTAATCATTCTTCTAGTGGTATTATTGAATGAAAGAGAATACTACCCACAGCAGAAAATCTATAACTCACTCTATCTGTCTATCTATTTCACTCACTCTATCGCCATCACTCTATCTAGCGATCGCCCTCACTCTATCTGTCTATCTATCTATCGCCCTCACTCTATCTAGCTATCGCCCTCCCTCCCTTTATCTATCGCCTTCACTCTATCTATCGCCCTTACTCTATCTATCGCCCTCTGCCCTCTATCTATCTATCGCCCTTTATCTATCTCCGTATCGCTATCTATCTATCTATCTATCTATCTATCTATCTATCTATCTATCTATCTATCTATCTATCTATCTATCTATCTATCTATCTATCTATCTATCCATCTATCTATCTCCCTCACTCTATCTATCGCCCTCACTCTATCGCCCTCTGCCCTCTATCTATCGCCCTCACTCTATCTGTCTAGCTGTCTATCGCCCTCCCTCCGTCTATCTATCTATCTCCCTCCTTCTATCTATCGCCCTCCCTCCGTCTATCTATCGCCCTCCCTCCCTCTATCTATCGCCCTCCCTCCCTCTATCTATCGCCCTCCTTCTATCTATCTATCGCCCTCCTTCTATCTATTTATCGCCCTCACTCAATCGATCTATCGCATCACCACAGCATCACTCAGCACCACCACAGCATCACTCAGGGGCATCACAACATCACTATGCGCTACCACAGCATCACTGAACACCACAGCATCACTCGCCGCAACCACATCACGCATCGCCACCACAGAATCAATCTGTGCAGCCATTCAACAACAACTGGTTCAAATATGTTCTCTCAGTGTTTCAAGCTTTATTACAAATGTCACAAAAAGATGTTAATATTTCACTTCTGTTCTTGGATTTTCGTCACAATAAAATACACTGAACATAATCTTCACAAAAGTTATTTACAAATGTTTAAGCTATTGCCTTTATACATTACAATAACTTTTATATAAGTATTAATTATTTAAAAAAATTAAAAGCCATTGTTATTTGTAATATCAATACATCTAAGTCACGTAAATACAAAACATGTTGCATTACAAATGCTATAGGTGTTTGCGAAAGTTATAACTATTGGCATTGTAAATGACAAAGCTATTAATTGAGCTATTTTAAAAAATAACACATAAATAAAAATAAATCATTTATAAGACCAATAGCTCAAACTTTCCTAATGCGAGCCCTATTGCATTTCTAATGCTTGTTCGTTTAGGGAGACATGTACACGTCCCCATTTTACACTCTAATGCGGCTCCAGTACCTAGCCCACACGTTAACAGCACCCTTGCACAATTCTACAGCAAATACTTTCAACTTTAAATAATAATATGACAAAGAAAAAGACAGAGATACTACCTCTACCCAAGTCAACAGCTAAGTTTTAGACGACCATCATACATTTAAGTGTCCGAGTCTTTACAAAAGCATCCAACTTCTGCGGAAATACCAATTTTAGGGAGGCCATTCTAGAGTGGTAACTTGGGGATGTGATGTCACAGTAAAAAAAAAAACAATCGTATTGCCATATAAGCTGGCAGTCCCGCTCTGGCTAGTCTCCCCTTTTTATTTTCCCTTCCCGCTGACGGGCGCATGACGGGAAAGCCCTTGGGCATCTCCCGGGCACCTCCCCGGTGCCTCCCGCGGTGCAGATGTCAAAGGAGCTTAAATGCGCCTCCGGGCGCTATCCAGTGACATGGGTTGTTTGGAGCAAATGAGCCTGGGTGATGGAGTTCTACGGACCCGCTGCTGCTGGCTCACTGCCCGGTTCTCTGCCCCCGCTGAAAGCTGCTGTGGGTATCTAATCTCCCATCATCTCCACTTGGACCACCACTAAAGATTATGTGAGTCTGATCTATGTGGACTCTTGCGGTGAAGAGGCTTGCCATAAAAATAAAAAAATCCCACTTTCATTCTTAAAAAAAGATGGAGGTTTCCTTGTTCTCCAATTATATATGCTAAAATAAAGAAATCAAGAAAAAAAAGAAAACGTCATCTAAATGTGAAGGGCATGTGTTTCAGTATAAAAAAAACTAAAAAGCAAAGCTTTTTACAGGTCTGCCATCTTGGAACAGGAAAAACGATAGAATATGCAGAATACTGTTTTAAGATGGTGGAATGGTTCTGAAGATTTCAGCAGTGATGCCAGGTGCTGCTCATAAGAAAGTTGTGTTCCAGTAGCAATGGCAGGGTAGCTGCTTGTACTCTCATTACCCCATTAGCACCAGTCTGCATTTGCAGGTGAACTGCTAGGGGATGATCTAAAGTAAATATTTCCTGAGGGCGGACTTCTCTGGATGCAAAGTAACATAGACTAAGCAGGCAAAGTACTGTTAATCAGACTACTTGACCTCCTAAAGGAATCCGCTGTTGTTTACTAGGCAAAAGCCAACCATTGGTAACAAAGCCAGTGACTGAAGACGGCTGCTCCACTGTCCATGTATATGTGTGCTGGTCTTGAGGGTTGAACCAATATGTCAGTGACACTCCAATGAATACCTGAAGTGAGCTTGCATAAGGACCATTTTTTCCTAAGCAAAATTATTATTTTTGAGAAAACATGAGGCTGGTGAGGCATCTACAACAGTCTTTTGGTCAGACTGAAAACACACAGAAATAGTTTGAGCACAGGGAGCAGGAGCACAGGGGGTCCTTGGCTCACACGCAAAAGAAATACAGCACTAGTACATCACAATCTTCCCTGAAAGACATGGAGCACATGCAATACTGCAGGACCAGTGCACGTTTCCTTAGAAGACATGGACAGGCATGCTTCTTCTGGGCCAGTCAGTACAAGTTTCATCCAGTGGTGGAACAAGTGTGGCACTGGAGGGTAAGTGCAGGCTGCCCACAAAGGCATATAAAAAGTGTGGTACTCTGGGCCAGTGCACTTTTCATCGAAAAAGATGGAACAAATGTGGCACTGCAGGGCCATTGCAATCTTCTTACATAGACATGGAGAAAGTGTGGCACTGCAGGGCCAGCTATGATTGCCTTTCTTCAAAGATATGGAACAAATGAGGTATTGCAGGGCCACTGCAAGCTTCCTTCAAGGACATGGAACATGTGTGGCATTTGTCAGCATCATTTAACACCTCTCTGAGATACAGCAAACAAGCAACATTTCATATTTAGAACAAGTGTGAGGAACAGCCCTGGGGTGTATGAGTGCAGGCTTGACTCACAGGTATAGCATGATTTTCACGCACATGTACAGTACCTGGCTGGAGCATATGCTTCTCTCACACCCATAGTAAACCTTTTGGCGATTTGGTCAGAAACTATGTAAGCTTCCCATGCATGCACAGAAGATGGACACAATCTGCAACAGCAGTCCAAAACTGTGTGTAGATAAACACTCTCTCTCGCTCTCTCTCTCATATATATATATATATATATATATATATATATATATATATATATATATATATATATATATATATATATATATATATATATATATAAACACTTTCTCTCTCCGCAGTATGAATTCTCTTCAAACACAAAACAGGTACAAGTTGGTCATCAGTAGTGCAAGATAAGATATCCTCACATACAAAACAGGTATCACACTCTCAGAAGCTTTTAAGCTTATTTCAGGCACAAAATACCCAGAGTAAAGCACAGCAGCGGGTGAGCTACTGGAGGCTCGAGCCAGCTGCTAGGCTGTGGTTCAGTATGAGGTCCTCTTGAACCCTTGACCCCAAGAAGAGCTGAGCTTTCTGGTTACTGCTGTCTGCTACCCACACTCTAACCTCATGTACCAAGAATGAAAGACAATGGATTAAACTTTGTTGTCAAATAGGAGCGAGAAAATGGATACCCATCTAGTAGCTGAATTACTTAATGTGAGACCAGAAAACCTGGGATCAGTGTCAAGTTGGACACTTAACCAAACTGTGCAACCCTAGGCACTTTTTTTATTTTATCATGCCTCCTATTTTTCCATTATTACAAATGAGAAAACCTTGTGCTGTATAAAAATCGCTCTTGTTGTTTGACTTAATGGAGTATAATGTTGCTCCATTTAAATTAAGACTATATCCCACATATTGGGTGCACAGGTCAACCGGTGTGCCTCTTGGTTCACTAATGGTATAGTCTTCAGAGGGAAGGTGGGGCTCATGAGTATTTCTAAGTTCATGTTTTATAGCTATCACTTTTAATAAACGCCTCTCAGTACAGTGCTATAAACGGATGTACTAAGGTGAAACACTTGTCAAAGAAATAAACTATTTAGAATTTTGAAGTTAATTTATGATATTTTTGCATACTAATTGTTGCATAATTTCCATGATAAAGGTTCCTATGGCTCTTTTTATGCCTAAGTTCTTAGAGCCAACACAGACCCTTAACTCTTCTCTCGCTTTTAATTTGTTGGCTCGACCATCTCTATTACCGTACTGTGTATAACAGTTACTTGATTTCCCCATTTCTCAGTAACTCGCTCTTAGGAGCACCATCTTGTTTTCCGTGATTCTGGCCAGTTTCCATGGGTCTCAGTAGGATAACTATTGCTACCTCTGGTTTTAATAAGTGCATTTTGGATGGCAAGAAGTTGTTTAAAGTTACCTGTGTATTTTTTTTAGTTTAAATGAAAGAACCAACAATGAAATCCATCTATTTTTCTAGTACCAGTAATCTCTCCTAACCAAGGCTGCTCTTTTACTAATTGCCATTGTCTGCCCTCCACCTCTCAGGATGAATGCAGTGATTACTGACTGTCCTGTCTTAAGCCACCCAGCAGCGTGGGCATTGCTTCTTCTTTGAATTCTTCTGGTGACAGGCGGCCAGGGTCGAACCGTGCGCTCTGCATTTACCAAAGCGAGCAGATGCAATGCTTGGCCATTCAGCAGTGCTCATGCAGTGAGGTCCGTTTGTGTTTTGTTTGTGCTTTTCTATTTATTTATTTTGAAATATTTGTACAGTTCATGTATAGGTTTGTAAATTGTGTGTTAGAAGAAAAAGATATCCTACAGCTTTTTCTTTCACACCAGCGAGATTTTTTCCACATAGTTCACTTGTGGAGAAGTGTGGCACAATGGTTAGAGCGGCAGAATCTGATGCAGAGGTCTAGCCCGGACCAGGGTTCAATTCCCGCCTCGGCGGTCTTGGGCTAAAGTTTCCCCGGACCTGACAATTCTCGCCTCGGTGCCTATTCTAATCATGGAGTCCAACTCTGCAACTCTGGGCAATAGCTTGCTTAATCTCCACAACGGCCCCCACAAGCTAAGGATGCCTGGCCTCCACCTTGGACGTGCCCAGGAGTGGACGCCGCACAGGGAAAGCCAGGATGGGTTCCACAGCGGTAATCGTATAAGCGCCTTGAGACCCTTGCGGGTGAGTAGTGCGCTATACAAGTATCAATTTACATTTACAATTTACATTACTTTACAAAATCCTCACACACCAGTCTCCATGTTAAAAGAATAAGGAGCAATTGGTCAGAAGATTAGACTGACATTAGGCCTCTGTCTTTAAACGCACAGCAAATGTAACAAGATAAAAAACGAATTTAAATGCAGAACTCCAGCACGGTTATTTAGGTGCCCTCTCAGGCCTCGCTGAAAGTGCGGTCTACGATGGTGACGCTCCTGCTGCTACACTACATTGGCAAGGTAAACCTTGTATCTACCATCAGGAACCTAATCTGCAATAACCAAAGAATTACCCAGACTAATATAGAAACAAAATATGATCTGTTTCCCAACTAGATTTCTTATTGCGATAAAGTGTCAACACTTCTTTGATAAACCAGAATTGGCTTTGCTTTATGTCAAATCAGACACACGATCTCCAGATTTCCTGCACAACCGGGTGTGCAGTCGCTCTTTTCATTATTTGCCTTTGACCCTGTACAGTGTCCGCTGCCTTTTGGCTAGGTTTGTGTTATATATACCACATTCGTGCATACATAATTATATTTATTGTTTATGCTTTGGAACTCCACCTTGATGGGGATGATAAGTGCTGTACTATGGAGCTGGGGGCGTGGTTCGTCTCTGTAAAGCCTCCCTCCCCCCTTTACCCACTGTATTCTGTATCTGTATTGAAACAGATCTGTTACTATTGTGGAAGAGTGTATTGAGTGTGATTGTTCCCTGGGCCTAAAGGTAATTTGAGTGTCATCAAGTCTGGTTGGGCTGCACATGAGGTTAGGATCTGGATGGTCACGTGGTTCGCTTAACTTGTGTTCTGTTTTATTCTTGTGATCGACTGAGCACGCAATACTTAACTTGGTGTTCGAGGTTGGATTGTTTCAAGACAGGAGTATTCTGTCCACTTCATGAAATTTGGGGAGAATCTGCTTCAACCTTTTTACGTATAGGATAGCATACTTGCAGGAAACCCACCCAGGCGCATTTGAACAGAAAAAATTGAATTCCAAGTTGGAAGAGCAGGTTTCGTTCACATCCTGAGACCAAGGTGGTGATTGGCTTTAGTAACTCAGAGTTACTGTTTTGTACAATACGGTCACGTTCACTGGTGGTAGAGTAGAGTTAGAATACCAGGTTCTAAAATACTTTTTTCACTGAAGGCAGATGCTGCTGCTGTTTCATGAAAAAGGCAGCATGATTGGCTGCTGGAGTAACATCTTGCTGCTGTGGCGGTGGGGAGATTTCACTTTATTGTGTCCCAAACATGATAGAAGTTAAAACTGTGTTCTGTACGAGATCACCGGGAAGGGCCAGGAAAAAAACAAATAAAATATGGGCTAGTTAGTTGTGGCTTATGGGTTCCCCTGTCACTTGACCCGAAATAGCCTGGCAAACCAACAATCGAATCACTATGGCACCTTTGGGAGGTACCAGCCAGTGGCATTTTATGCAAAATATTCAGACTTCAGGATTATCAAGACATTAGAGTAATATACTCCTTTTATGAAAACATGTCAGGCACACGCTGTCTAGTGAGACCAAATCAATGTTCCAGAGGGCTAATTTATTACATTTTGCACACTTAAAAAGGTAGTCACTGTCGTATGTTATTTTTGCATTGCATATAGAAGTACTGCCATTTGTCTTTAGAAAGCACTGCTATCATGAAAACATTCCTTTAGGAGGGAGCAGTTGCATGGTGTCATTATACAACAGTGAGATGCTGCTCTACTTGCTCATCATCAAAGGAACAGTCTCGATGATGATGGAGCCTGCTGATTACTTCGGTCACTGTGAGCCTGATTAATAAGTAGTGGAAAACAATCCTGTACAGATTACATAAATGTATTCCAGCACTCTGAAGTTGACCACTTGAGGTAAACCAATAGATGATTTAGTCTAGAGGTTGAGCTGCTGACCTTGGAACTTGCTAAACTGGGTTGGTCTGGTACAGGAAGCTATCCATTTAACGGTCTTGTGCCTAATATTGCATATATATATATATATATATATATATATATATCGCCAAACTATCCCAGCCCTGCCACGTTCCACCGGACTGGAAAGACGAAGAGAGGAACCCGTTTGCTTGGTGCCAAACAAAGTGAGTTTATTCAAGCATATTTTCGCTCAGCATGCCCGCCATTACGCGTTTCGACAGTATCCACTGTCTTGATCACATATGTATGTATGTGGGTATATATATATGTGTTTGTGTGTGTGCAAAAAATTTAATCCAATTATAAGTATTTAAAGTATAATTTGTATGCAATATGTGTACATCTCCAAATGATGTACAGCTGTGTTCTTACTCAGCTATGGACTGTATTGATTGAATGATATACATATTTGCGTGACTAACCACCCCTTTCATTACTCTGGTGTGAAGATCAGCTTGAACATGGGCAAATTATTTTCATGGAATTTCTTGTCGAAGGGACACAAAATGGCCATTTCTGTACAACCATAGAGGCCTTTTATTTAATTTATATATGTGGCACTTTTTGAAACATGCACATTTACGAAACACTTCAGTTAGGTGGAGAAAATAGCAATGTCTATGATGAACCTCTGTTACAAGCCCCCTTCCCTATGTACTGTGATGGTGCCAATGCCAAACTCTCTCTTTAAGAGGCGCGACTGACTCCTGTAATAGTTATATTAGAGGGGAAAGGATACCAAGGCTAGATCTTTGCACACTGTAAGTTAGATGATGAATGATAGTTGCCACAGATTTCAGGTTGCACTTCAACACTGATTAGTCTATTTATTTTGTGGTGTTTTCTTGAAAGCACAAGGCTCCTAAGGGCATGCGGGCACTTTTATGAAGTGATAGTAAGGCATGGGAATATTTTCCAAAAGTGGAAGTCCAAGAGTAGAAGGACAGGTTTAATATATATATATATGTAAAGAGAGAGATGGGTGGTGTGTACAATATATTTACTGAGCAAACAAATACTATTTATTAAAATGCCCTGTAATCAATGTATATGTGAAAACATTGAGATGCATACCAAAATTACCTATGGAATAATGAAGCGGAATTGTAAAATGGAGGCAAAGGCACATTAAGATTTGAGTATTTAAAATATTTCAACAAGCAATGTACAGGACAAGATGTTGGACTTTCATCCAGGAACTTATGTATGCAAATGACATTTCTATAGGGCACACCTAGTCATAAGACAGTAGAGCATTGTACTTGGTCAAAAACAAGGATAAAGTCAACAAGTCATTGAATAGGTAGAAGGTTTATGATCACTTACATCATAGTGATATAGTGTTCTGTAATGAGGTGAGTATGTTGCCTAAGTTGGAGCCAGGGACGTTGTTCCAGATCATGATTATATAGATGGAAAAGGCACGTGGCCTTGTTTTTCTTTTTTACTCTAAGTCTCTAGTCTGATGGTACCCTGGCTGAAGGTGTGACAAGAACCACTAAAGAGGAGCAGCTTGTCTGCAAGGTACGTGGGGGTGTTGGTCGTCATGGTCATGACCCTCAGTGAAAAACAGAGATAAAGTACCTCTTACTGGTGCATGTATAAAATTCTGTAGTGCCATAAGTCTTTTGCAGGGAGGGGATATACCAAGTATAAAAGGGACGGTCCTTAATTTCTTTAAGGGCATTTGGGTTGCTGAAAGGACATCAGAGGGAGCAGGAACGGATATGAAATTCCAATTAAACAAAATACATTTTAGTTCCAGCTCAAAAGCAAGACAGTGTGGGAGAGAGTTCCACATTTAAAGTACAGAGTATAGAGCTGGAGAAGAATTCACTAGTAGTGTGTTGTATTTTGAAAGCTGGACACACCTGAGCATGTCAGAGCTCTGAGGAGAACATGGACCTCCTGAGATTGTCCTCTGTAGTCTAGATCGGGGAAGCCACAGGCATTAGTAGGCCATAGGAAGTGGCAGGTAATTGGTTTCTGGAAAGGTACTTGGAATTGTACTGGGGTTTGGAAGAATCAATCAGAATATCTGCTGTTCACCTATCAGAAAATTGATACATGTCCAAGGGAGATACAATTGTGAATGCAGTAAAAGCCCGTTTATCACTCTGTGATAATTATTCAAAGCTTCCCTGCTAAACGTCGAAGAGAATGGCCTGGCAGGGGGAAATATAAAAACAATGGCTCTGAACTTTGTATGTCATGAGCTCTTGGGAGAAGCTACTTTCTTACTAATGCTGCATGACCTGGGATGATCAGAAAATCGTGGCTTGGGTTTGCTGAAAGAAGGCCCATGAAACTAGTCAAAGAATCGGTGAGTGTAGGTGGGCAATTAGGGAAAAAGATTAGGGCACTAAACAAAGCTGCTTTATAGGAGACGGGTAGGAATATAACTTGACAGACAGTGCAGCAAAACAGATCATTGCCTACTGCTGAAATAAGAAAACTGAAGGGCCTGCCATACATGATACATACTGATACCAGGGGCTTCCTTGATCCCACACTTCCTGTTTAAATTCTAGCCTGAAATGGAGCCATATGCTGCCCTAGACATGGAGTGGAAGCAGATTAGATGTCCTATTTAAAATAATTGTTATGAGCTATGACTGCTCCTACAATGGAATTTTGAAAAAAGATATGAAATGAACAATAGTAGATCAGGATATTCAAATTGAGACAATAGGGATAAGTGAAAAGTATTTTAATCAGTGTATGATAAATTAGTTGAAGAAACTCGTAACCCCTGTGCCCTGGTGACCCATGAAATGTTTACCAATGGATGTGGATGGTGTGTGGGTTTGTTTTGTTTAACCCTATAACGTGAGCCCTCATGTATAGTTTATTGTATTTACTATAAAACAAGCACCACCACCCTGTAGCAACAGCTTGAGGAATCCATAGGAATACTATGATCTTGAGTACCCGAACATGTGTATATATTTTTTTGCAACTGATTTTATACATTGATTAGTTTGTACTTGTACTCAAGTAAAACTTAAGAATACAGGGAGGCCTTGCCTAGCAGTAGGGGCTGCACTGTTCCCATTGGAGCAGAGTCAAGACTAATTTGCATATGGCTGGGTCCAAACTGAGGTGGCTTGGTGTGTGTGCAAAATAATGTTTGACTCGGATGCAGCCCTAAGTAATTACCAGTGGCCGAGATTAATTCAAGCATTCCATCCATCACCTTTTTGTATACCTCAGAGCAACACCTTAGGCGGGACGAGTATGCCCAGAAGTGCCGATGGAACTAAGCTATACCAGACTGATGCACCCTAACAATGGGAAACTGGTCTAGGGTTGAGTGTGTTCTGGTTCGTAGGAGTTCCTGGCCTGGCAGTTCAGGCTGGACTGTGACTATCTGAGCAGGGTCAAGATTGATTTGAATATGGCTAGGTTCAAACTGAGGTGGTCTGGTGTGCATAATAACGATGGGCTAGGATGCGACTGAGATTAATTCAGTTGTTCCATCTTTTTTGTATACTTCAAGTCATACTTCAAGTCAAACCTAAAGCATTCTTTTAAAAGAATGAATTAAGAAACTTCTGGGCCAAGAACTCCATAAGGTAAACATCATTAGCATAGAAGGCTTGCAAATCTTGGGCTAAATCAATTAATAGCACTCGTTTTCCTGACATGTATCAGATATAGAGAAATATGATATCTACTTCACTAAAGATAAGTAGTTCAAGTATAATATGGTTAATACAGTAAAATTGATACTGCATTTCATGTACCATAGATAAAGTGTTCAGAACCGAATTGTTTTGACAATTGTAGAACTTTCGCAGTAGGAAATCCAAAGATTAAATCAATAACGTAATAAAATGTCCAAGATTTGTCATAAATTATCGGAGTGTATATGTCAAAATTAAACCGGTTTCTTAATGTAAACCTCCACTGCCAGTGGAGTTGTGAGATAAATCGGGATTGTGTCCCGTACAGATGAATTTTCTGTCTTCGGACGCAAGTCTAGTGCGAAGAACCCTGTGAAGCAGGCTGACTGTTCTGCCCAATCCACTGGGCAATCACTCCTAGATTAGAGATACAAAGAAGGCTTTCTGCCCCTTTGGGTAAAATAAAACATTTAATCTCTGGTACCTGAATGGTAAATGTGTACAATTGGTTAACAAAATATATAAGAATACTTGGGAGGCAGTATAGACTTTCACTGATGGAGTCACTTTGAGCTCAACTGTAACGATTATTTTTTTTCTTGAGAGATAATGTGACGGTTTTACCAGGTGAGGTCTGCAGTGTGTCCTTTTAATGGCCAATTATAAAAATGGAGCACAGTATAGTCTGGTTTTAGGATAGAATAGGATAGGGATTTATAAAGCGCACTAAAGCCCAATGGTGCCAAGGCACTGAGCAAACAGGAAGAGGAAAAGAAAATGAGAAGCTGCTGACTAAACTGAGAAAAGCCAAGTCTTCAGCAGTTTTTTTTAACACCGGAAAGGATTCCACCTGGGAGATCGAGGAGGGTAGACTATTCCAAAGTTTGGCCGCTATATATAGGCGAGGGGTCTCCAGGACAGGGCCATTGCACGACTAAAGAAAACTTTGAACTTGCACACAATATGTGAATAGGCATCACTTGCAGGACTACAAATGCCACAGGGCACTGCGCCCATCCAGGGACGTGCCACGAACATAAAAGAAGGGTATTTCCTGCTACTACCCTGCAATTCAATTCGTCCTCCTCTGAAGAAGGCAGCCTTCGAAACGCGTCATGATACAAGACGAAGCAGGACAATTACCATGAACTTTGTTCCCGGTTTTCTAGCTATTTAGCGACCTGTCGTGAATAAAGCCTTGCCTGGAAGCCCCGTGAGTGTGGTTGGTGTTTTACACTTGAGCTCTCATATATATATGCCGTCATGGGTACCAAAGTAAAACTTTGGTTAAGATACATAGACGACCTGGTTTTTGTATGGGATGGATCTGAGGCAGGGGTGACTCAATTTATTGAAGAATTGAATAACAACAACTTGAATATACAATTCACGAGTACCCTGAGCAAACAATCCATTGTATTCTTGGATGTGGAAATATATGTCCATGAGAATAGCTTACACACTAGATTATATCGTAAGCCCACAGCAGGGAACACGCTGCTACACGCTGAGAGTCACCACCCAGCACATTTGATACGCAGCATCCCCTACGGGGAGATGCTTCGTATTCGAAGGATATGTAGCAGTGATGATGAATGCCTGTGGAATTTTAGTTTGCGATCTGAACATCATCTGCGCCAGCTTGTCACCTATGCACTACGTGCACGGCAGCCATTCTAGGTCACCTATGTACTACGCACACGGCAGCCATTTTAGATATCATGGTCTCCCTGTCCACGATCGATCGCCAGCGTGCCCCTCTGACCCAGCAAGCATCCTCCGCGCACCCTGGCTCCCCCTCCCTCCTCCTTATGAGCATGACCCTTCTGCATGACCCTGTCCTTGGGAGTCACGCCAGCGCCTGACCAACACCTCCTCTCTTCCCATGAATGCCCCTCTGTTGATAAACCTCCCCTCTGCGCTGGATTGTCCACGCAGCATGAATACCCCTCCATTGATGGCCCCTCACCCTGTGTCCGACTGTCCACACAGGTCCGAGGCCACTGCATAAGCCGGGAGATATCATTTACTGACCCTTATTGTATAAGGTCGCTCTCCTTCAAAGGACCCTCTATTGATCCAGGCCTCCCCACCCCCTGTGACATGATCAGGCGCACACATCCTAAGACTCGACGAAACACTCAGCTGCGTGATGACTCTCTCTCTTATCAGCAGGTTGAGGACCTCCATTGTGAAGGTATATGGGGGTGGGATTAACACGAGGATTACGGGGATGTCTTTTTCTTGCCTTACAAAGTTGTGATTGTAATAAAGGAAGGTCACATGCCATAAACCAGTGTATAAGAGGCCAGGCCTCCGAGAGGCTGTTAGAGCACCTCGAGACGATACCTTGTTGTCTGATCTGATGTGTTCTGCTCCGTCGGAATAAACTTCTGTTTCCTGCCTTCTGGTCTCCGGCGCCTGCCTCATTGCTTGGTAAACTTGAATGGTACAAGGGCGGTTAGCGCCGGGCAAATCTTGAGAAAGGTCCTAGCCCTACCTTTTTCTACAATTGGCGTCCCAAAGCGTGGGGCCCATCAGCGACACGTGGATCCAGTGGGAGAGGTCCCGATGACAGAGTGAACGACTGCAACGATCGGGAAGAGCTCATGTCCGATAGACCCTCGTCTGACAGCCGATCATCCGACCTTCACTAGTTCTGAACAGACCTCTCTCGAGTGATCTACGGTCCTGACTGGGAACCATCAGGAGTGCCGCAAACATCACGAAGGAGAGAGGACGATCGGGCGCTGGATCCAGAAGACAGGAAACCGTCCATGCGGTCCGGGTAAGGTCGTGTAAACACGACAAATTGAGAAAAGATTGTTTTGTATGGATAATACTAGTATTACGCTTTGTTGAAACCTCTGGAGATTCACTGTCTGCAAACGGGGAAAAACAAACAAGCTCTCTCTTTGCAAGCAGTGAAGGATAGGTAACGCAGACTTTTGTCCCCATTGTAATCCGTCGTACCTATCTTCCTCCCCCACTGTTTCCCGAACTGTCGTTCGTGGATTATTGTCTGGAGATTCTTTGTCTGCAAACAGGGAAGAACAAGGTCTCTCTTTGCAGGTAGAGAAAGAGTGGGTAGCGATAACTTTTCGTGCCCACTTATTCTCCCCACTGAATTGTTTGATTGGCCGATTATTCGGTATTGGCTCGTTTGAGGTATTCACCGCCGGCAAACAACGGAGAATAGAAATATTCTGTCTAGTCTTTGCCCGCCGTGATAAGATAGGTAGTGCAGACTTTTGTCCCCGGTGTAAACCGTCATGCCTATCTTCTCCCCACTGGTTGGTAGCCTGTTTAGCCCGGACCGCTTATTAGAGATGAACCATCCAGCTCCACTGGAGGGCACCCCTAATAAGGACATGTTCACTAAGTATGGACTAGTCGCTATAGCTTACACTAGACTATGGCATAAATATACGAAAAAGAACCCTGAAAGTCAGTGGCCACTGATAGGTTCCTTTAGTGAAAATAAAATAAAAACATTAGAAATAGCGCTCCAGAAGAATAAGACCACGCCCACTATGCTCGACAGTATCGGCATGTGGCGCAAAGAAACGGAACAACGAAAGAAAAGAGAAGAAGCAAAAATAGGGAAAGAATTACGAAAGGCAGCCCACCTAGCCGCAAAGCAACTAGAAGAGGAAATAAAAGAAAGAAAAGAAGCTACACAAAACCAAGAATCAGGGTCAACAGGCCAATGTCCTGTTAGGACCCCCTCTGCGCTCTACCCTGAACTACCCTCCAAACAACGGGCAAACGATGAGTTATTGCTAGGTCCCCCAATCATCTACATGCCCCCTCCATATGCTCCCAGCCAACAAAACCTGCAATCCCCGAGTGTGAGTGAAGGTGACCCTAGTGCTAGTGCACCGGCCCTCACGGCCTCCGCACCAGCCACATTAACAACTTCGTCAGACGACCCCGAGGCTAGCAAACAATCATCAGCCAGGTTAAGTAGGTTAAGCAAAGATGAGCGGGATGGGATCAACGAAATAGCAAAGACATTGGTAGAACGAAGGGAGAGCGAAGAATACACAATGAGCATATATAATTCACATGCCGACAGCCACAGACGGCATTTCATTTTGCGATTCAGCTACCACACCCTGAACGCGTACGAAGATAGGTATCAGAGTAAGGGTCCCGCTAAACTAACAACACTGTATAGAAAGATTGATGTCGGAGATGGGACTGAACGTGAGGCGACGGAGCTCTTCATGCAAATGCTTGAGGTCTTCCGCCACCTCGCGGAACAGAAACCAGAAGCCAAGGTTACGGTCCCTGAAACAACCTCGGCAGAAGTAGCCAATACTATGATGCCTATCAGAGAAGCGGCTCCTTACTGGATCCCGCCACGGGGCCAGGGAACGAGCGATGATATTAATAACGAAAATGCAAAGGGGAGGGTTGTGTACAATTGGGTTTACCAACCATGGGACCGACAAGACATCCTAACCTTTAAGCAAACCCTGCCCGACTTAAGAAAGAACCCGACGGCATTTTATACCGAATTAGGCACAGCCTTGGGTTCAACAATAATGACTTTAGCAGATATTGACTTGTTCTTTGGGTTATGCCTGCCAGCTGATGTGTGGAAGCAAATCCGGAAGGTTGACCACACGGATCTGTTTGGACATACCTGGGACCAACTCGGTAAACTAGATAGACAGCGAGAGCCGGGGAGTAAACCAGTGAAGGACATACTGGAACTCCCAGACAAACTGGTCCAGAAGTTAAAAACCCTGGTCCCGGAAAGAAAAGTAGACTGGTCGATAGCCACGGCCTGTCGACAGAAACCCCAGGAAGATGTGTCAGAATACTTCTCCCGATTTGAGACCGTGTTCTCCGACTACAGTGGCCAAGACATGACCACCGCAACCGGACAGCACCTGTTTGTGCAAAATTATGTAAAGGGACTAACACAAGAAGTCTCCCAAAAACTGCAGACGAGTGAGAGTAGTTGGGGGGCCTCCAAACCCGCAGCTATCCTTCAGATGGCTCAGTATTACGAGCACCAAAAGAATGAGAATGATAGGGCGTCCGAGAAAAAGAAGAAAGATTTAAAGGAAAGGGTAATGATAGCCCAGATACAAGGTATAGCGTTAGGACGGGAACACCAAAGGGGGAACTACCAATCAACCACCCCCAGAGATCTACCTCCTAAAGATCACACCCCAGCACCCCACACTGGACGTAGAGACGTTAGTAATGACCAATGCGCCTTCTGCAAAGGGCTCGGCCATTGGAAATTCCAGTGTCCAGTTCTGCTAGAAATGAATAGAAATAGGGATTCCAGGGATGTGGCGGGTGGTCCGAGGAATAGAGTACAGGGACGAGGGAGCCCCAACGACACCAATAATGACAGATCAGGAAGACTGAACACATTTGACCGTCCCCGACAGAACCAATATCAGCTATCCGAAGGTGAACATGCCCCCGACTTTGCATAGGACTGCCAGGGGCAAGGGAGGGATCCAGTCGAGCTCTGTGTTGACCAGCAAGGTCCTTATGTCACCGCTAAGGTCTTGGGTACAGAGTCTCCATTCTTGGTAGACACTGGGGCGACACGTAGTGTGTTATCAAAACGACTGATTCCAAGGGCACCCTTGTCTGGCTCACACATAACGTCGATAGGTTTCGATGGGACGCCCTCCACTAACCCCCTGTCCGTACCTGTTACCTTTGACCTAGAAAACAACACTACTGACGCGACATTTCTACTCTCCTCCAACTCCCCTGACGCCATTATGGGCATTGACTTACTGAAGCATTTTCGAGCTACCATTAGGTGTTCCCCAGATGGAATACGAGTCATCCTGTACGACAACCCAGACATGCCCAGATCCCGTCCCCCACGACACATGTGCTCCATAACTGACGCTGACCTGTCCCTGCTTGACACCCTGCCTTCGTACCTGTGGGCCAAAAATGACTCTGATGTGGGGCGAATGATGATTGATCCTATTCACATAACTGTACGACAGGACGCTACGCTCCCGAAACTCCCGCAATATCGGATATCGCCAGAGGGTGAGAAGGCACTGGTAGCGATCATTCAGTCTCTGGTAGACGCAGGAGTGGTTGAAGAGGTGGTTAGCAATGTCTGCAACAGCCCAATCCTACCTATTGTTAAGAAGCAAGGTGAAGGAGATGAGAAAGCGTACCGCTTCATCATCGACTTGCGAGAGATTAACAAAGTGGTTGTACCCCAATATCCTGTGGTCTCTGATATCACCACCATTCTGACCCTCATCCCGTCCACTGCCACCACCTTCACTGTTATCGACCTTAAGAACGCGTTTTTCTCTATCCCCATCCATCCAGACAGCCGTTATCTCTTCGGCTTCACTTTAAAATCCCGTTCGTACCGATTTTGTAGAGCTCCCCAGGGGTACACTGAAAGTCCCAGCATTTATAGCCAGGCCCTCAAAAGACAGCTGGATGCCTTCCAGCTACCAGAGGGAGTGGTGTTGATCCAATATGTCGATGATATCTTTTTGGCGGCTGACACCACCCCGCTTGCAACGACAGCCACCGTCCAACTCCTACACTTTCTTGCAGAGAATGGCCATAAAGTCTCCAAAAAGAAGTTACAGTTCTGTCAGCCACAGGTGACTTACTTGGGCCATCTTCTGTCCAAAGAAGGGAGGAAACTTACACCCGACCGAATCCAAACCATCCTGGATACCCCCATCCCGAAAACACAAAAGCAGGTCCGCTCTTTGGTTGGCCTAACCTCTTTTTGCAGACAGTGGTTGCCTAATTACAGCCTCATTGTGAAACCATTACTTGCCCTACTGACCAAAGATGTCCCCTCCCCGCTTCCTTGGACCGCTGAGTGTCAAGCCTCCTTTAAGGAATTACGGGATGCACTCTGCTCAGCGCCCGTCCTCGGAACGCCGGATTACTCCAAACCCTTCTCCCTCTTCACCCACGAAAGGGAGGGATGCGCATTGTCTGTCCTAACTCAATCAATTGGTCCTAAGCAGCGCCCTTGTGCCTACTTCTCTGCCACTCTTGACCCCGTAGCCAGAGCTTTGCCTGCTTGCCTTCGAGCAGTAGCCGCCGCTGCTGTCTCTATCCGTCAGAGCGAGGGAATTGTACTTTCCAACCCCCTCACAGTGCTAGTACCCCATGCAGTCGATACCCTCTTGAACCAGACTAAGACCCAACACCTGACTAGCGCACGACTGACAGGGTACGAGTTGACTCTGCTTGCACCCCACATCACACTAAAGAGATGCACGACTTTGAATCCTGCCACATTGTTACCCCTGCCTGAAAATGACCCTGACATTCCTCCCATCCACGACTGTGTGACCCTCACGGACGAACAAACTAGGAGTAGGGTTGACCTCCGAGACACTGCTTTCCCTGACCCCGATGGAGAGCTATGGGTAGACGGCTCTTGCATCAAACTCCCAGATGGCACCACTTCAGCTGCCTATGCAGTAACGACAGCCCGAACAGTAGTTGAGACAGCCTGCATCACACAACGATCTACCCAGGCAGCAGAGCTGATAGCCCTCACCCGAGCATGCATCATAGCCGCAGGGACCACCACGAACGTATATACGGACAGCCAGTATGCCTTCGGAGTGGTCCACCATTTTGGGCTCCTGTGGAGAGAGAGGGGATTCCTGACATCCCACGGCACCCCGATCCTCCACGGAGATCTAGTCTCCGCTCTGATTGAAGCAGTTCTCCTCCCCAAACGATTAGCGGTAATCAAATGTCAGGCACACAAAAGGGTGACAGACTTAGTTGGACAAGGGAATGCATTGGCCGACATCACTGCACGAACCACAGCCGAGAATAGGACGGTGACACGCATGTACATGACCAGGTCACAAGCAGAAACATGGAGTGACACAAGGATAATGATCAGAGACATACAGTCGGCCAGCACCCCTCACGAGCTGACTAAGTGGGCAAGGGTGGGTTTGAAGGATGAGGAGGGCTGTTGGCGAACGAAGGATGCGAGCAAATGGTTGCTGCCCGACTCATATCTGATTCCCATACTGACAATGGCTCACTCCCCCGCACACATAGGATCTGCACCCATGATCGAACTCATTTCCAAAGTCTGGCATAACGACAAAATCCCTGACTCAGCCAGACGCCTAGTTCAGCAGTGCCTTATCTGTCTGCAACACAACCCCGGGAAAGGAACTGTAGTGCCCCGGGGAGGGTTTGGGACCCCCAATCACCCCTTTGAGGTCCTTCAGATGGATTACATCCAACTAGAGAGATGCCAAAACCTGAAGTATGTACTAGTCATCGTATGTGCCTTCAGCAAATGGGTAGAAGCCTATCCAACCCGTGACAACACTGCCATGACTACTGCCAAAGTACTACTGAAGGAATTCTTCCCTCGCTATGGCCTTTGCCGAATTTTATGGAGCGACAATGGCCCCCACTTCATAGCTGAGGTTATCCAACTAATCCTGAAGGGGTTGGGGGTGAAGCAACGATTCCATGCGGTCTTCCACCCCCAATCCGCTGGCCTAGTGGAACGCCATAATGCCACACTAAAGCTGAAACTGGCAAAAATAGTGGCCACCACTGGACTTAACTGGCCGGATGCCCTCCCACTGGCCTTGTTATCGATGCGCTCCACTCCCACCAAGCACCATTTGACCCCCTACGAGGTCGTGTTTGGGCGACCGATGAATCTCTGGACTGCTCCC
Organism: Lissotriton vulgaris; assembly: GCF_964263255.1. Lineage (NCBI taxonomy): Eukaryota > Metazoa > Chordata > Amphibia > Caudata > Salamandridae > Lissotriton > Lissotriton vulgaris. Next base: position 1,101,152,041 of record NC_141694.1, on the reverse strand, counting down.
AAACCGACCTCCATTCATGACGTCCCAGACGTCCTACTATCTGATTATTTGTGCAAGTTAACTAAAACGTTGTCTGTCATTCATCAACAGGTGCAGCAGGCCATCCCCGATGCTTCCAGGGGCCCCGGCCACGACATCCAACCGGGAGATTTCGTATTGATACGAAATTTCCAGCGAACCAAGAGTCTGGAACCTCGGTGGACGGGCCCCTGGCAAGTGCTGATCACCACCCGAACAGCACTCCGGGTGGAGGGGAAGAAGCACTGGCTGCACGCGCATCATTGCCGGAAGGTCTCTGCAAACCTGACCACGACAGAAAACGTCAGCACCCAAGAAGAGCTCCTGAGCAAAGACCGACCGATATTGGACTGTTATCCCGATACTGAGGCACTCGAACTTGCAAAATTCTCTGATCCCACTGTGCCATCCAGAGAAGGGTATTTCCTGCGTCGAAAGGAGGGAGCTTCGGCTAAGTAGGCCACGGACTAAGTTAAATCTCAGAACGGTGACCTACACACAATCAAGGGTCGCCGGGAGAGAAGCTAAACGAAGTCTGTGGTTCTGCCCACTACCGAGCCCCTTGAAGGTGATGGAAGCGCCAAATAAGAAGATGATGGAAGCGCCAGATAAGAAGATGATGGAAGCAACAGGAAATACCCAGTATAGAAATCCAAAGACTGACAACCTGCACAAATCAAAGACAATTGCACTCTTTATTGTCTTCCTCTTCTGCCTCCTCCTCATGACCTCCTTCTGGATTCTGGAGGAAAGCACACCGGCTCATGAGACATTGCTACCTACTGCACAGCCAACACCCCTGAAAGAGCATCACCTAATCTCTCTGTCGCCTCAGCTCCGAGAAAGGCGCAGGGAATTCTGGAACAATTCCTTCGTGCAACTGTTGCACCAACACAACCTTGCTGCAAATGCTACGAACTGTTGGATCTGCGGGTTGCTCCCGCATGCCACTGGACACTCCATCCCCTTCATCCCTTCACCCTTCTCAGTTCACGGCTCTTGCCTCGCCTGGTTGATCCTCATGCAAGAGAGCCACAGGGACAACGCCACCTCCAGCCGGACAGTGTCACACTTCTACTCTGGGTTCTGGCTGAACAAAACAGGAAAGACCCCAGCTGCCCTGTGTCCTGCGCTCGCAGGCGCCGCCTTCATCAAAGACATTCCAGCCAAAGAACGAGTCGAAGTACAGGTGCTCCACAATCCGGCCAGAACCATCTTCACTCATCTGCAAAAACAAACTACCGCCACTTTAACCGTGGCCTTGTCTGTTATCAACGTCACCGGTCTCGTGTGTCTCGAAGGCCAGGGGACGCAGCTGGTGGGTTACAGCGCCTGCCGAATCACCAGAACATTGGACTCAGCTGAACCCCCTTCTTTTGTTGCTTCTCCAAACATGTACTTTGTGTGTGGCACCAAGGCTTACACCTGGCTCCCGAGAGGTTGGAAGGGCACCTGTTATATTGCCTTCGTTCTTCCACCCACATATGTAGCCCCTGCCAACCATCACCGGCAGAGGCGTGCAGACGACCTTGGACAAGCCGACTCCACCGGAGCACAGTTCCTGGATGCAGCAAAGGGACTTGTTCCTCTGTGGGGTCCAATGGCAAACAGCCGTGCTATCCGACACCTGACCCAGGCCGTAGAAACAACGACCAACATCACGGCTGGCATCCTCGCCAACAACACTGCGGAGCTTCAGGCGTTCCGCCTTGTGACCCTTCAAAATCGACTCGTCCTAGACGTGGTCCTAGCCGACCGAGGAGGAGCATGCCGCATCATCGGATCCAGCTGCTGCACCTACGTGCCAGATAACTCGCCTTCAGTCTACAGAGCCATCGAACACCTCCACAGACTTTCCTCGGAGGTTCACCAAGAACAGGAAGGATGGTCGCTTGGGAGCTGGTTTTGGGACACTTTGAAAAATTGGGGTTGGAAGTTGTTTTCCTTCGTGCTGGTACCTGTTGTGATATTATGTGGGTGTTGCCTAGGTATCCAATGTCTGCCACCTTTGTTCGGCCTTGTTTCTAACTGTGTGTGCCCAAAGACTGTGGACTTCCGAAATGAGCACATGAGCCCCCTCTATGAAGTAGAAATACGTGGCCTTATGGGGATAAATCCGAACTGACAAGTTGGCGAGACATGTTAAAAGGGAGGACTGTGGAATTTTAGTTTGCGATCTGAACATCATCTGCGCCAGCTTGTCACCTATGCACTACGTGCACGGCAGCCATTCTAGGTCACCTATGTACTACGCACACGGCAGCCATTTTAGATATCATGGTCTCCCTGTCCACGATCGATCGCCAGCGTGCCCCTCTGACCCAGCAAGCATCCTCCGCGCACCCTGGCTCCCCCTCCCTCCTCCTTATGAGCATGACCCTTCTGCATGACCCTGTCCTTGGGAGTCACGCCAGCGCCTGACCAACACCTCCTCTCTTCCCATGAATGCCCCTCTGTTGATAAACCTCCCCTCTGCGCTGGATTGTCCACGCAGCATGAATACCCCTCCATTGATGGCCCCTCACCCCGTGTCCGACTGTCCACACAGGTCCGAGGCCACTGCATAAGCCCTGAGATATCATTTACTGACCCTTATTGTATAAGGTCGCTCTCCTTCAAAGGACCCTCTATTGATCCAGGCCTCCCCACCCCCTGTGACATGATCAGGCGCACACATCCTAAGACTCGACGAAACACTCAGCTGCGTGATGACTCTCTCTCTTATCAGCAGGTTGAGGACCTCCATTGTGAAGGTATATGGGGGTGGGATTAACACGAGGATTACGGGGATGTCTTTTTCTTGCCTTACAAAGTTGTGATTGTAATAAAGGAAGGTCACATGCCATAAACCAGTGTATAAGAGGCCAGGCCTCCGAGAGGCTGTTAGAGCACCTCGAGACGATACCTTGTTGTCTGATCTGATGTGTTCTGCTCCGTCGGAATAAACTTCTGTTTCCTGCCTTCTGGTCTCCGGCGCCTGCCTCATTGCTTGGTAAACTTGAATGGTACAAGGGCGGTTAGCGCCGGGCAAATCTTGAGAAAGGTCCTAGCCCTACCTTTTTCTACATGCCGGCTGGCACAATCTGCATGTAGGGCCCGATTTGTGGAGCGAGGCTACAAAGTAGATACCATAGATAATGCCACTAACAGAGCCAATAAGATCGACAGAACTACACTCCTGGGCTCAGGTAGTGTACAAACTAGTTCTGCTCCTGTGAATACTGATGTAGAGACGAGACTAATTATGGCATACAACAAACAGCACAGATGTATCCATAAAATAGTTAAAGACAACTGGTTCTTGGTCTCTTGCGATCCGGTTATCGGATCTTCCATCAATAAAAACCCCAGCATTACCTACCGTAAAGCCCGCTCAATGAAGGACAGTCTAGTGTCTAGCAGCCCTGAAGTGATTTCTGGGTCATGGCTCAATGACAGCAAAGGCTTTTTAAGATGCTCTACTTGTAAAGCCTGTAGACATGGCATTAGCAAGACGGAGGTTACTACCCCTCTTTCGCCCTTTCCAATTAAAATCAAACAAAAGTTAAACTGCAAATCAGAGTTTGCTGTTTACGTTTTGGAGTGCCCATGCGGCCTAAGATATGTAGGCAGCACTAGGCCACAGGTGCATAAGCGTATACTACAGCATCTGCGAGCAATCACACATGCAGATGCAGCTTACCCAGTGGCTAGGCACTTCGAAAGTAATCATGGAAAGGATGCGTCTCTGCTAAGATATTTCGCGATAGATTGTGTTCCTCCCCAAAGGAGAGGCGGTGATAGAGAGTCACTGTTACGGAAACTTGAGACTCGCTATATAATACTTTTAGATACTAAGGCACCGCAAGGCCTTAATATTGGGGAGGACTGCCACACCTATCTCTGAATATCTCTGTGATTCTTGCTATGCATGTCATCCACGAACCCTTTGACCTGAGTTGTTCTTTTCAAACTGCACCTTTTAATGTTGAACTGTGGATCTTACAATCTGTATAAACAACTTGATCCCTTTTTCCCTCCATGACCAATATCAATTTTCAAAATTTTGATTTATTTTACTTTCACGCACTAGGTAGCACTTTATTGCCATCAGTCAATGTTGCACAAACAGCATATTTGCACAATACAATGTTTACATCTCAGGTTTTGGCACTCGCCCACTTGGGCCATATTACATTTTGTGTTGATCCCTCGATAATAGAACAACACAATTAGATTAAATTTTGTAAATGAATTGACTACAATTTTAGTCATATTTTAATATTTATATAACTATTTATTTGGCTTTTAACTTTTATAGCAGTTTTAAAAGTTTCTTATAGCCGTTGCCATATAAATTTCTATGTATTAACATGTATTTTCCTGAGTGTAATAATATTGTGTACGTTTTTATATTGTATGGTATTAACCAAAGATATATGATGATTATTGTGTGACAAATTGTGTTATACGGGCATTTATGCCGTAATGATATACTTGCAAGGTTAGAAACATTGAAAGTATTTTGTCTGTTTCTATCACACGTGATGGCTTTTTGCACTTTAAATGGGTGATCAGCCCTCGTGACTTTGTCATGTGATCAAGGCTATCTCTAGCCGAAACGCGTCATGGTGGACTGGTGCTGGGCTAAAAACTAAAATAAAAATATTTGCACCAATATATGGGTCTTGCTGGTTCCTGTGTTGCTGATCGGCTGAACTGCTGTGTTGGTATATTTTGCGGGAGCACCACGTACCTCATATATATATATATATATATATATATATATATATATATATCGCAACCAGTCCACTTCTCCCAAAACAGAAGGGGCCGACACATGCTCGGTGAGGTGAAGGGACTTTAATTTGCCAGTTCCATCAGCGCACAACATGAATATTTACAGCAGTGAAACGCTGGGCAGACGCGTTTCAGGCATTCGCCTTTCTTCAGTGCCGGTTTCACTTCCGTGCTGAAAATCACACCTGGGGGCCTGATTAAATACACAGTAGTCCACTCCCATTGGAGTTAGATGTAATTCCCACTCCCCATGGTTGCAGAAGGCGCAGGTCCCTGATCCTGTCCTCTCCGGGTTTTGTAGAAGCCGCTGCAGGAACCCATATACAGTGATAAGGCTCCCGAACACCATGTGTTGCCCCACCTTACTAGCCACGGACACAAAACTCGTAGGACAGTTTCATTGGGAGGCATAGATGGTAAGTCTCTTCAACACGCACCTTTTCCCCAGTCCATGTGGGTACCTCTCTCCCCAACAGTAATTATGATCACAGTGGGTGTTCTTTCCTGCCAGGGGGGCGTTGCGCTGTATTTTCAATACTTCACCACAAATTTTCACAAGCTGTTGCGAAGCTACTGAACGAGAGGGCGTGCCGGTACTCGGTGCTTGCAACCCCGTGATAAACATCGCAAGCAGTCCACTTCCCCCAAAACAGAAGGGGCCGACACATGCTCGGTGAGGTGAAGGGACTTTATTTGCCAGTTCCATCAGCGCACAACATGAATATTTACAGCAGTGAAACGGTGGACAGACTCGTTTCAGGCATTCGCCTTTCTTCAGTGCCGGTTTCAGAGGGTAGTCTATTCCAAAGTTTGATAGATATATATATATCTCCATCCAAGTCCACTTTCTCCACAAGTAAGAAAGAGAAGCCACAGTAGGGGAAACCGGGGAGGTTCTTTTATTGATTGATTGATTGATATATATATATATATATAGATAGATAGATAGATAGATAGATAGATAGATAGATAGATAGATAGATATAGATTCGTCACACTGGCTGAAGCAGCCGCCCTAGCTCATAGATTCCAAATGACGAAGGAACAGACCCAGATTAAGTGCTCAATTGAGGTGTTTATTCTCCAGCAAGCCTGCCGCCGCCATGACGCGTTTCGCCTTTTACAAAGCTTGATCACATGTAATATATATATATATATATATATACATATATATATATATATTGACTTACATATTCACAGTGCTTTCTTTTACCGGCTGCACTATAACAACACAGGCAAAATTTCCCGCTGTGCTACTAGGACTACTTTCTGTCACTGCCTTGTCACACACTGGAACTCGGCAGTGAACACATTAGCCAAATGAGATTTCACAACCTAAAATAGTACATTTCCCACCTACTACTTTAACATGCATTTAATGTTATTTAACATGAGCCTGTTATTTTATACGTGCTACAGGAAATTGAAAAAAAGAAAACGCAGCCACGACCCCCCCGCGGGGTGTGCCCCAAAGTTTAAAGACCTCTGTTCTGTAGTGAATCCCAAGGATTTTGCAGTGTGGTTGTAGGTTAAATTCTGTAGGCTGAATAACTGCAAGCCTTTTTTTAACAGGAGGGAGCTTATTTTGGAAGTGAAGAAGGCCAGTTTTGTCTTGTTAGAATTCAACTTCAGCAGGAAGGTAGCTATCCATTCAAATATTTTTGTAATAATTCTTTCCAATTTGTTATATTTGGAGGATTCAACACTGAAATACAGCTGGGCATCGTCAGTGCATTAATGTGTGTGTATATGTTCTTGCTTTGTACCATTTTTCTTAGTTGGTCTGTGTATACGTTGGGTGGGCATTGCGAATTGCGATCTGTTAGTCTGAAATGATTAGCACCATTTTAAGACCAATCCGTCAATGCCCATTCTGGCTGATAGGATGGTCAACATGAATGGTGGCTTGATTAAGGAGTCTGGTGGAGATTCATGTGAGTGAGGGGAAGGGTGAGAGTAGTCCTCTAGCTCTAGAGGTTGGAAGAATGATTGTTAGGGTCTCACCCTTTCTGGTTTGTTGCACTGGTTGGGGTTTCCGTCTAGTTGTTCGTGTATATCCACTGTTGTATCAGCAGTTTGGGTAAGGTGCAACAACGCCAAATTCTGTTTTGGTTGGGTTGAGTTTGAGGTAGGCTGTTGACATTCAGGCTTGAATGGTGGCAAGGCAGTCCCATTGGGTGTTCTGTCTTTTGTTTCACTAGGGTGAGCAAGGACATAGGATGCTGTGCTCTCCACATGAGCTAACCTCAAGTCTGAGCTCTGTGAATGCAGCAGCTTGGTGGATGGAGTGTGGGTGCCTCTTTAGGCCATCTCTTCCTGTCCGCAAGTGCCAGATTGGGGTGGGTAGGGGAGATGTGTGGTGGAGTGGTGTAGATAGGTGTAGGGTAGTTTGGGGTTTGGTGGAGTGGGATATATTGGGGTAGATTGGACTGGAGTCGGGTGAATTGGGGTATATTGTAGTGGAGTCAGGTAGAGTGGAGGGGGGTAGATTGGATAGATTATAGTAGGGTAGAATGGTGTAGGTGCATAGTGGGGTAAATTGGGGTGGAGTAGAGTAGGGTAGATGGGGGAGTGGGTAAGATTAAGATGGGCTAGGGTAAATTGGAGTGGGGTGGAGTAGTGGAGTGGAGTAGATTGTGGTGGAGTGGGGTTGAATGGAGTAGAGTGATGTAGATTGGGAAAGAGTGAAGTGCAGTGCAATGGGTTGGGGTAGATTGCAGTGGAGAGGAGTAGATTTGGATGGAGTGGGGTATATTAGGGTGGAGTGGGTAGATTGGAGTTGGATATATCGGGTGGATTATGGTAAGGTACATTGGAGTGAAGTGGGAAAGCTTTGAGTGGAGTGGGGTAGACTGGTAAGAGATAAATAGAAATTGGGTAGTTTGGAGTGGGATAGATTTGTGTTGAGTTGATTAGAGTGGGGTGGGGTAGATTGAGTTAGGTGGGATTGATTTGATTGGAATAGATTCAGGTAGATTGAAGTACGGGTAGATTGGTTGGGGTAAATTGGAGGAGGATAGTTTGGGGTGCAGTGGGGTAGGGTAGATTGGGGTGGGGAGGATTGTAATGGAGTGGTGTAGATTGGGTGGCATGTCATAGTTTGGCGTGAAGTGGAGTGGGGTAGATTGGCTAGAGTGAAATGGAGTGTGGTAGATTGGAATAGTGGAGTGCGGTGGAGGGAAGTTTTATAGATTGGACTAGAGTCGAGATTGAATTTGAGTCAGATAGATTGGGGAAGAGTGTAGTGTGGTAGATTGGGGTGAAATGGGGTAGATTGAGTGGATTAGAGTAGGGTAAATTAGACTGGGATAAAATGCAGTTGGTTGGGATCGATTGGAGTGGAATGTGGTAGATTAGATTGGATTGGGGTGGAGTGGGGTAGATTGGAGTGGGTTGGATTGGGGTACATTGGAATGGGGTTCATTGGGTACATTGGAGTGGTGTAGACTGGTAGATTGCAGCAGAGTGTGGCAGATTTGAGTGGAGTGGGGCTGATTGGTTTAGATAAGTGGAGTACATTAAAGTGGAATGGAGTGGGGCTGATTGGATCATAGTGGAGTGGATTGAGGTAGATTGGAGTGGGATAAATTGGATTCGAGTAGGGTGGATTAAAGTGGGATGGGGTAATTGGGGTGGATAGAGTTGGGTCGGTAAATTGGGGTGGAGTAGATTAGGTGGTGTAGATTGGGAAAATTGCGGCGAAGTGGAGTGGGGTAGGATAGATTGCAGTATATTGGGGTGAAGTGGGGTAGATTGGAGTGGAGGGACATAGACTGGAGTGGCGTGTTGTGTAATGGAGAGAGTAGCGTTGATTGGAGTGGCTTGGAGTCACATTGCGTGTCGTAGAGTGTCTTAGAGTGGTGGGGCGTAGAGTGGAGTGGCATGTCTCAGAGTGGAGGGGTTTAGAATGGAGTGTTGTGGAATAGAGTGCGATGGAGTGGCATAGTGTGGAGTACACATTGTGTGGTAGCACACTGCCGTTACAGACATTTTCAATTGAAATGACTATTGCAGTTGCACCGAAAAATGGTTTTACTGCAGACAAAACGACAATGTGTGCAAATGTCATCACCTAGAGTATTGATGTGCTTTGATTGTATTCAAATATTTGTTTACTCCTCACTTCAGAAATACAACAAAAAAAGTGCTTCATTTGTACTAATTCTGACATAAACAAAAAGAACAGATGATGGACTGAATGATGAATAAATCAAACCTTCACCCCCAGCAGTTCGGGCTGGACTGTTTCCAAGAGGAGCAGGGCCAAGACTGATTTGCAAATGGCTAGGTCCAAACTGGGGTGACATAGTGCGCACAGAACGATGGATTAAACTCAGATCTCTTGACTGGGGATGAGTGGTTGAAAAGTTTCATCACTCTGTGTCCATCTTGTTGTGTTTGCTAATTCTGATCTATTCTGGAACTGCAGCACAGTTCATATTTATTTTGGTGGGTGCTAAAAAAAATCACCCTACACTATCTCCTCTTAAATGGATACTCAGCAGGATTGTGACATAAATTCTCTCACTTTGAAGTCAGAGAAAGAAACTTAAACGCCTAGCTCCCTTGGAAGAGAGAGGTTGACATTTGACCTCTGTTTTTGAATGTACAGCAAATGTGACAAGATAATAACGAGTTTTAAAGGCCTGTTTACAGAAAGTGAGTTTGAGGAAGAATACAGTAAACAATGTTTGGGCAACGGCAGGGACAAACTCAAGCTGTACCTCCTAAAGCAAATAAATGTTGCAAATAGAAAATCAGAAAATGTGCGTTACAATCCACAAAGCCAATGGTAAGCAACAGGCAGACTGCATTGCTAGGTCAGCTTTCTGAATGTCCCCAAGTTGTCTTTACCAAACCAGACAGCTGCATTGTCTGGTAGGCTTCAACCCAAAAATCATAGTCCAGTTTTGGAGTGATATTCTTCTTTTTCTATAAATATGGCAGGTGTTGCCACTTTAAATGAATAGAAGTTGCTTTCTGTTAACAGGTCGAGCTCATAGGGCAGGAGCCAATGCATTGATTTGCGGTTCTTCTCCGTCTTTACCGCGGTTAAGTGATCACTGCGTCATCTGAGTGTGAACTTACAATGGTTGTGTTATAAAATGCATGTATATTATTTATCAATGTTCATATCAATTGTATGAGAGAGTTTTGTATTAATGGTCAAGCTACTTCACAGTTTTGTTCACTTTCTGCATTTGTTTAATTATTATGTGGAAAATCTTATATTAAGGTTTTAAAATCAAAGTAGTTACACACTGAGCGTGGTTTTGAGACTGGATTTGGGAATAGAGTGGTTGTCATCCAGAATGAAAGCTGCTACACCTTTAAGTTGAGTACAAATCAGCTAGAGGTAAAACAAAAAAATACATTTCCTAACTATTGTACAGGAAATTATAAAGTCTCAATGAATACCTCTGCTCTCGCGCTTAAACCATTTTACAAAAACAATAGAAATATGGATTTTAAAAATGGCCACCTTTTCTTTGTGTTCCACAAATAGGCACCCTTTTGGAAAAGAAAAGTGCTTGCATGTGATAAATTCTTCTGATATTTGTAAAAGTCTCTTTTGGTTTATACTAAATTCTTCACCCAGTATTGAGGAATTAAAATGGACAGGGTGCAGAATACCCCCAGCTTGCAAGTGTATAGTAGGGGTAGCAGACCAAATTCAGGCTGCTTAATTTTGCAGGCACTGTGACACACCTAGACACAAATTGGAACTCATTTTGATCAAATACAATGTAACCCCAAGATGGGAAGTAAGCTAAGCTAGGATATGAATATGGCTACGATGTATGTAATTGTGGAGTTTTTTTAATAAACACTCTGCAAAAGATTACAAAAGAACATTGTCAGAAAGGGCTTGCACTTTAGGTACCTCGATAATAAGTTTTTTAAAGGGAGGCTTCGATCTTAAGTTTTATGTTAGAGTTTGTTACGTTATGTATACTGCATTGAAAAAGGACATGGGAATACTTTGCAGTAAATTTGAACATATTATTGTTACTCGCACATTGACACTTTACATGTCTAGCAGACATGAGGAGAAGGTATTACGTCGCTAAATAACAGATGTTTACTGAGTACCATAGAGATGTGTAACAATAAACATCTGTTATTAAGTGCCAAGATACCCTTGTGTGAACGTGCGCTTTACAAATACATGTTTGCACTTGATTGGGATACCACTGCTTAAAGACAGTGAACCATTTGTGCATAACGTCCCTTACACTTCACATAACTCATGCCTGGGTCCGGAACTCTCTTCTTAGGTTAGACTTTATCAATTCTCAATATGGATGCTTTAAGGATACAATTAATAATGATTAGAATATTATTCCTCCTTCTAAGATATCTGACATTTACGTTAACCCTGATGAAGTCAAGGAGCTGTGCGCCTGTTTGCTGAAACGTGTTGTCTGGCATTTAAAAACCAAAAGGTGGCTGCAACTTTTTTCTGGAGAGAATAGAAGCACTTTAAGATTTTTGTGATTACGCCAACTCATTACTAATGGCCAAATAATTGTGACATTATATTGGTATGCAAACATTTCATGTATATGTTAGGGAATCTCTAGTGTTCCATTTTGGAGACCTTATGGGGGTGGTTTTCTTTTATTTTGTAATACCTATCTTAATTGACTTTATATTTCATAGAAGCATTTATATATAAGGTTGTGTGTAGTTACAGACACTTGTTATAATATCTTTCTTCAATGTATTTTTATTCATTTTGGGGAATTCCAAGTAGAGACAAGTTGGACAGTTTACACATTCACTCCCTGAATCAAGAGTTTTCCTTCACCTTTTTTTCTAATTTCAAGGAATGTATACCTTTCTAGATAAATGTATAGTTCTCTGCTAGATTTCTTTGACCAAATACGAGCATATAGAAATATTTACAAAAATATAAAAAATGTGGCCACCTTTTTATATTCTGTCCTACTAAAACAAAGACCATAGTACATTTAGCACTACATATCTTTTGCTGTTCCATTCTAAAAAAACAATTGTTAAGCATTTTATTGACCTTTTAAAAAACATTTTGTCATTACGGTATATTTTTTTAAATCATGCAAAGAAAATTGCACATAAATGCATTATTCAATTTGTCCTGCTAGATTTGACGTAATATTTTTTAAACAAAATATTTAGACTTGAAAGCGAAGACACCCATGCATAAAATCGTCTTTTTACCGAGTAGGAAGATCTTTAAAGGGTATGAGCCCAGTTATACCTGTCTGTGGAGATGGTACACACTTAGTAAAGAGGTAATTGGTATTAGTAGAAAATACACATACTGACTGAAAATGAACTGGTAAACCAGTTATTTTTCAGCCATGTTAACTGGGGGGAATCTTAAAACGAAAGGTATGGCTGCCATCATGAAGCAAGCCCAAAAACAGGGTCTGGGCTCACTGGCAATAAGGACAAGCCTCACCAGAACTAATTATAAACCAAAAGCGGTACCAATATTGCCACACTACTTATGTTGTGGATCACGGGTGATCGCTCGAATCACTGATTAAAACAGTAATTCTCAAGGAATCTTTTTTCAGAATGAATCAAATCTGTTTTATTTTTTACTTAATGCATATATCAAATCAATATGCACCTTTTTTTCTTTTTCAATAGAAAACATTTGTTTAGTTCCACATAATAGATCACAATAAACACGAATTAAACAAGGGACAAAAAGAATATAGTGTTTTCACAACAAAACTCACGACTTACATTCAACATTCACACCAAACAACACATAATATCTACATACATTTCAATTTTCTTGTACACATATTTACAATGTCACAATTTAAGAAAACAAAGCATTGGAAATCAGCAAGTAAACAATGTTGGTATGTTTCCGAGTTAGTCAAGAGTTCCTAATGCTGGGTAGAAGAGGTCTACGCGTTTCGATGACCCCTGGTTATGGGGAAATCTCATCAGGACCATATGCCTGTGAATGGAGAACGAGATTGGGTCAGGTGGATGGACAAAGCCAAACCTCTCAACGCTACAGTAGGGGGAAACAAAACTAATCCTACCTCTCAGTTGCTGGCTTCACTTTTGTGGTTGTAACTGTGAACAAAAAATGGAGTATCTTTTAGCCTCTAGTACAAACAAAACAGGGGGGCGTTTACACTATCCTCAAGGACACATTCATTCGTGGGTACTCACATAATTTTACGCCTGCTGCGGCTGGACTATTATCTGGAATGAAATTCGGGTGGAAGTGGATATCTAAAGAAGATAAAAAGGACTGGTAAGGGAATTTGTTGCAAGGACTCGTATCGGTAGTCGTTGTGATTTGAAGATGCGACTTAAGTAATAGTGACAGTGAGAGTAACAACCAAAGGAGAGGTGGAAACAAAAGAGGAGCATTTCAACAACAACCAGGACCTTCCTCGGCTCCTTTTTTAGGAAGAGGCCAACCGGTAAATCGAGCGCGCCCACGATGCAATCAGCCATGGGAAATGTCAACACGGAGGCAGAACTACAAGAACTGGTAGTCTCGCCGATCTTCAATCTGTCAAATAGAGCCCTCACCACGTCGGAAACAAGCATTCTAGAAAAAGGTCTTTCCTTTGTCCCCAGGAGACATACCAACTTTGTCAAACTCAAAATGGAGGCCCTCGAATTTTGTCGAAAAATCTAATTAAAATCTTTCTTCGCCCAAACACCAGTGAATTCACCATTAGAGGTTACTGGATTGAAAAGAAAGTCTAATTTTTGCCCACCAGGGAATAAAGTCGCTAAAGAAGTTATTACTTTCGAAAAAACAATCTTATCAGCCATAACCAAAATGGAAGAAGGAAGAAATTGGACAAAATTCAACATCTCACAGGATGAAAAACGTGCTTTAGAAAATCTCAAAAAAGACACTTCAGTAGTAATAAAGCAGGCGGACAAGGGAGGAGCAATTGTCGTATGGGACACAGAAAATTACAAAAAAGAAGTGATGAGCCAACTTAACAACGCCAGGTGCTATAGGAAAATAGGCAAGAACCCCACTACAGAATTGCAACAACAACTTAACCCAATTTTGGAAAAAGGCTTTGCTGAGGGAATAATTGGAAAGAAGGAATTCGAATACCTCAAATGTAATACTCCACGAATACCTTTATTTTACGTCTTACCAAAGATTCACAAAGACGAAAAGAACCCCCCCGGAAGACCAATTGTCTCCGGATGTGAGTCACTATTCGAACCAGTGTCCAAGTTTGTAGATTTTTTCTTGAAACCTTTTATGACAGAAGTGAAATCATTTCTTCGAGATACAACTGATTTTATTAACAAACTTTCAACCATTCCATTCAAACAAAACGAAGACTTTCTAGTAACAATGGATGTATGCTCACTGTATACCCAGATCCCCCAGAGCGATGGTCTGGATGCAATACAGTTTTACTTAGACCAACGACCAAAACCCACCAGAGTACCAACAGAGTTCATTATGCAATTAGCAACACTGGCATTAAAGAAAAACTACTTTAACGGAGAATTCTTCTATCAGACAAGCGGTGTAGCCATGGGGTGCCCTTTCGCACCGGAATTAGCTATACTTTTTATGTCTTTATATGAAGAGAAGTTTGTTTACCAGTCAAATCCATTCAGGGACAAAATTACAAGTTGGAGTCGATATATCGACGATGTTTTTTTGACTTGGAGAGGGACGGAAGATGACTTGAAGGAATTTCATGATTGGCTAAATTCAAGAACGGAGGAAATCAAATTTAGTATCAACTTCTCTAAAGTAAAAATGGCATTCCTCGATGTCGAAGTATATCCGACTGATGAAGGTTTGGTCACGACACTATATAAAAAAATGGCGGACAGAAATAAGGCTTTGCATTTTAATAGCAGTCACCCGCGTAATCTGAGAGAAAATCTTCCATTTGGACAGTACTTGCGGATCAAGAGAAACTGCCATTTCAAAGATGAATACATGCTCCACGCTGCGAACTTGACTGACAATTTAGCACGAAGAGGCTACCCTATCAAACTACTGAGAAGGACAATGAAGAGAGTATGGTGGATCCCTCGAGATACACTACTAATAAATAAGACGAAACCAACTCTAAACAGGATTGTTTTTGTCTCCACATTTTGCCCAAACGCAAATGTTTTCAAAAAAGCAATTTTACAAAATTGGCATCTAGTGGAAAATGTTGACGAGACACTAAAAGAGAAGCCATTATTTGCCTTCAAAAAGGACCAAAGCGTGGCTAATCATGTAGTTCGAGCAGCATTAAAACAGAATATACCAACAATTGGCACTATGCTAGGATTACCACCGATTCAAGGTCACCACAGGTGCGGTTCTTGTATCTGCTGTGCAAGTACAGAAGAAGGAAATCTGTTCCAACATAAACAGATATCCTGGAAACACGACCAATTTACAAATTGTAAATCGAAGTACGTCATATATGGCATCAAATGCCCCTGTGACAAACTTTATATCGGAAAAACAAGTCAGGAGGTGAGATGCCGTATTACCCAGCACAAATCACGAATCAAAAAGAATGTGATAACGGCCCCACTGGTAAATCATTGGATAAACCACAAACACACCGTAGATGACTTAAAATGGACAGTGATTGCGAAAATTGAGAAAGACCCCAGAGGTGGTGACATTGAAGAGAAATTGTCACACAATGAAGCCATGTTGATAGTCAAATTCAATTCAGCAATAAATGGCCTCAATGAACTCTCTGAGCTCTATCGCCTGTAAGATGTCAATAAAGATGAAAATACCGTGATTCGGACTACTGTCTCCCACACAGACTGTGAGCTGGGCTACACACAACCAAGCCCAACAGAAACGCGATCCGTTTCCAAGACAACGGACATCCAAACTACAATCCCCATAACCCTTTGGGAACCAGGAAGTGAGTAAAATCACAAGACGCGAGATCAGGATTACCGACTGGATGGTGCCGGTAACTGGACTTACTAACAGAGACCGAAGAGCGCGGACCCCCCGATTGATTCAGCAGATTCAACTTAAACAGGTAAACCGAAACATCGTGTTAGACTAACATCGCAAGAGAGGCGATCTTTACAAACAAACTGGATACCTGATACCAGCTTCCTTTCCTTTTTCAGGAAACCGGAGCAAGCCGCAACATTGCTTCATGCGGATACAAACACCCGATCACCTTCCGCGCTAATAATAAAAGTAAGTCGCATCTTCAAATCACAACGACTACCGATACGAGTCCTTGCAACAAATTCCCTTACCAGTCCTTTTTATCTTCTTTAGATATCCACTTCCACCCGAATTTCATTCCAGATAATAGTCCAGCCGCAGCAGGCGTAAAATTATGTGAGTACCCACGAATGAATGTGTCCTTCAAGATAGTGTGAACGCCCCCCTGTTTTGTTTGTACTAGAGGCCAAAGATACTCCATTTTTTGTTCACAGTTACAACCACAAAAGTGAAGCCAGCAACTGAGAGGTAGGATTAGTTTTGTTTCCCCCTACTGTAGCGTTGAGAGGTTTGGCTTTGTCCATCCACCTGACCCAATCTCGTTCTCCATTCACAGGCATATGGTCCTGATGAGATTTCCCCATAACCAGGGGTCATCGAAACGCGTAGACCTCTTCTACTCAGCATTAGGAACTCTTGACTAACTCGGAAACATACCAACATTGTTTACTTGCTGATTTCCAATGCTTTGTTTTCTTAAATTGTGACATTGTAAATATTTGTACAAGAAAATTGACATGTATGTAGATATTATGTGTTGTTTGGTATGAATGTTGAATGTAAGTCGTGAGTTTTGTTGTGAAAACACTATATTCTTTTTGTCCCTTGTTTAATTCGTGTTTATTGTGATCTATTATGTGGAACTAAACAAATGTTTTCTATTGAAAAAGAAAAAAAAGGTGCACATTGATTTGATATATGCATTAAGTAAAAAATAAAACAGATTTGATTCATTCTGAAAAAAGATTCCTTGAGAATTACTGTTTTAATCAGTGATTCGAGCGATCACCCGTGATCCACAACATAAGTAGTGTGGCAATATTGGTACCGCTTTTGGTTTATAATCATGAAGCAAGCAACATCAGTGATTATTTGAAAAAATTTGGTTCGACTCAAAGATTTCTGAAGATTTCCTGCTGTAGGTAACTTGACTTTCAGTCATAATGCAAAAAAGTAAATCAAATGTGTAATGATTCAGGGTAGACCCCGAGCAGTGACATCTGTGATTACAAGATGACCACGTGCAGCAAGGAGGTCTGGCTCATACTGCACCACTGCACCAGTCAAATACTTTCTCCGGTATCTGGCGGTCTTGGGAAATACAGACAAGTTCAAAGTGATAGTAGGCGTGAGTATTTTTCTGTGGTGCGGTTGCTTGGGAGTATTTTGAACCTCCGTCAAATCACTACTGACGTGCAAAAACAAAGAATGACTACAGATCCTAGCACTGTTACTGCCCTTAATCACTGATCCAAATGGGAAGGGGTGAGGAGTTTCCTTTCTATAGGCTAGCGTGATTGCTGTGGGGACTCAGTGGTGTTGAACCTGGCTCTGACAAAGCCATGCTGTCTTTGGGTGCGTCGCGGCCCTGTACTGAAGAAGCGAGGTTGGTGCAAATGAACAGAACTGTAAAAATGTAAATTGATACTTGTATAGCGCACTACTCACCCGCAAGGGTCTCAAGGCGCTTGTACGAATACCGCTGTGGAACCCATCCTGGCTTTCCCTGTGAGGCGTCCAATCCTGGGCACCCCCAAGGTGGAGGCCAGGCATCCTTAGCGTTGTGGGGGCCGTTGTGGAGATTAAGCAAGCTATTGCCCAGAGTTGCAGAGTGGGACTTCATGATTGGAATAGGCACCGAGGCGAGAATTATCAGGTCCGTGGAATTTTGAGCCCAAGACCCGCCGAGGAGGGGAATTGAACCCTGGTCCCGGGCTAGACCTCTGCATCAGGGTCAGCCGCTCTAACCATTGAGCCACACTTCTCCACTGCATCACGCACTGGGGTCCCCCTTTGTAGATCTCCCTACACCACGTCTGCTATTCATGTGTAAACATTGTTGATGCCAAGCCTCATAAGGTAAATTCTGTGATCCGTATTGGGTGTGTAACAACATGTTTTTCTGCGATAAGAGTATATCGACGAGGAGGAAGTCAACAATGTTATTACAGGGGTAGGAACTGGTGTCCACGTTAAAGATAGAACCATCACTTATGAACGTGGTGCTTTTTCAGGGTTTGTGCTGTAGCAGGCATTCATGCCTTAACTTTCCTTTACCTTCATTTTTCAGGGATATTCATTGAGTTTATTTGTTTGAATATAATATAATTACTGCTCCTAATTCAAACTATATATATATATCTCCAATGCTAAATCCAATTCAATTGTATTGGATTTAGCAGTGGATCTTGTAGCTGGTTTTCTCCGCCGAGAACGCGCCTCCCTCCACGGGCACTGTTTCCCAAAAGGATATATATATATATATATTTGCCCTTGATAAGAACGCCACACACAGAGGGGGTTGCTGGAGACTTGACAGTTGGAAGGCAGTGCTGGCGTTGCTTTCCTACCCTCCAGGGATTATCAATTTATGTGAAGGGGGAACAGCATTCACTTGGTTAAAGAACACTGAAGTCCGGTCAGCATTATATGGGACTATCTTTACCAGCATGCCTGTGCGCCCACAAGGGCGGGACTTCGCATTTAAATAAATTCAGCTGTTCTTAGACTGTCTGTGTCCTGCTTCATGCCGCCAGTGCTAAAGAGCTCGAGGGAGCTTGTTTCCGGTCCAGGGAAGGCATGACTTGGCAGTTCGGGCTGGACTGTTCCCATGAGGCACAGGGTCAGACTGATTTGCATATAGCCATGTCTGAACTGGGGTGGCAGAGTGGGCTAAAGAAAGGTGATGGATTAAACCCAGATCTTTTGACTGGGTGTGAATATTTGATTGGTTCAGATGCTCCGTCCATTACCACCCCCTTTTGTACCGCTTTTGGCCGCCATAAGTGTGGCAGGGTATGCTCAGACGTGAGTCCCTTGCTCACTTTGCCACTGGATTCAAGCAAGCCGGGCTGAAGACGGCTGGAATGCCAGAAACCGGTCCTCTGAAGCTTTTTTTCGGTCCAGGGAAGGCATGACTTGGCAGTTTGGGCTGGACTGTTCCCATGAGGCACAGGGTCAGACTGATTTGCATATAGCCATATATGAGCTGGGGTGGCAGAGTGGGCTAAAGACCGGTGATGGATTAAACCCAGATCTTTTGACTGGGTGTGAGTGTTTGATTGGTTCAGATGCTCCGTCCATTACCACCCCCTTTTGTACCGCTTGTGCGCCCACAAGGGCGGGACTTCGCATTTAAATAAATTCAGCTGTTCTTACACTGTCTGTGTCCTGCTTCATTCCGCCAGTGATCAAGAGATCGAGGGAGCTCGAAACGCGTATGGCCACAAGGAAGACAAGTAGCCTGCCAACTTGCTGCCGCTTGCGAGGTGATGTGCAGCAACCCCCTCTGTGTGTGGCGTTCTTATTAAGGGCAACTTTGGTTTGGTGTTTAAGCGGTTGGTCCAGCCGCAAGAATGCCCTGACTGTGAATAGCGGTTCCTGTGTGCTCAGAACCACAAGTGCGCGCAGGGCAGAGGGAGCCTCATCTGCTTGGAGACTTGACAGTTGGAAGGCAGTGCTGGCGTTGCTTTCCTACCCTACAGTGATTATCAATTTACGTGGAGGGGGAACAGCATTCACTTGGTTAAAGAACACTTAAGTCCGGTCAGCATTATATGGGACTATCTTTACCAGCATGCCTGTGCGCCCACAAGGGCGGGACTTCGCATTTAAATAAAATCAGCTGGTCTTAAACTGTCTGTGTCCTATTTCATGCCGCCAGTGATCAAGAGCTCGAGGGAGCTCGAAACGCGTATGGCCACAAGGAAGAAAAGTAGCCTGCCAACTTGCTGTTGCTTGCGAGGTGATGTGCAGCAACCCCCTCTGTGTGTGGCGTTCTTATCAACGGCAACTTTGGTTTGATATATAATATTTTTATGTGGCATTGTCTCTTTAAGCACAGATAGTGCTTGTGAGCATCATTTTGATTGATATATCTGTAAAACAGCTTCCTCATTCTATTGTGATATGTTTAATCGAAGTTTTGGTTTGACATTAGCACAAATTGAAAGGTGTTCATTGCTTCATCCAATTAAATTGTGACCTGTATGTTTTTATGAATGTTGTTGACAGATGGGCCCACGAGGGAAGGGGCTTCAACCAGGGCAAGTTTCTTGAAGGTTTTGGATATTTGTCAACATTGGAGTAAATCTTATTTTTGCATCAAATTTAAGTTGTGGCACTTGCAGGTTTCTGTGGGAGGTTTGATTGATGATCCCCCCCCTGTGCAAGAGCGTTTCCAAACCTAGTTTCTACATGGTGTTGATTGTGATTTTTGTAGCCAATAATGTTTGGAACATTTGGGTTGGTTGTAAGAACACTCATGCACAATTACCTGTTTCCTTTCTTCATGAATAATTATCAATAGATATTTATAGACCTGCTCAGCACTGGCGCATGCACACTAGATACTGAGTTTTTACTTACCAACACTAAAATGGCTGGTCAAAAATTCACCAAATCAAAATGACAGAAAGCAGGCATGTAATATCTACTCAACACAAACAAAAAGTGGCAGGGTCAAATTTTGCGCTGAGTCGTTTCAAAATAAAGTGAAGGTTTCTACGACCGCACATTTGTGAACATGTTATGAATTGGAAAATTGCTCAGGATAAAATCTTTCTTACGTAATATGTACTGTTAACATAGAGTATCACATTATAACTTACCTTATTGCTTTATCTTGCCTTCTGTGGCAGGGAAAACGTGGAAGAACTGTCTGACAAGACCAGAGGATGAATTCCCAGAAAGGTAGTGTTGCAAGGATAAGGCAAGTATAGGCACAAGAGGAGGAAATAGTTTGAAAGGTAGCACGAGGAAAGAAAAGAACAAATATTTAATGATGTGTATGCTGAGGAGTGAGGGCCAAGCAAAGACATGGAAAAGAGGTGGAGATATGCGCAGCTTTGAAATTAAACAAACTCAGGAATGGAATCGGTCAGGCATAAGTCAGGAGCAGCAAACACAAATTTAGAAATATAATGTAGAGCAGGGTGTGTGCACACTGGAGTGAGGTGAAAGAAAAGAGTTCACAAATTGTTGTTTGCAGGTAGTAACTATTGCAAGTTAGAACATGAAGAGGTTGTAAATGTAAAAGGGTGTCTGTTTACATTATCTAACCGATCACATCATGCATTGTTTGGCAGTGTGACTATCGGAACAAAAAGCCACATTCGGATGAATGGTCGTTTTATTTTGCTGCCCCAGCATTTTGTTTTCATGTTGCAGAAAGCTGTTGGGTTTCTTCCGATTGTGGGGGTACCATGCGTAATAGTGCTCCTCACACAAATCTGTGTTTTGAGAGTGATTGCTGTTTGAATTCTACTTGCTTCTTGTGCAACATCATTGTCATTAGAAGAATGAGAGATGGGCTTGTCAGGGCGAAACGTGAGAGATTGCTTACCTAGGGATGTGGTAAGCTGCTCACATGGTGGAAAAGAAGAGCACCCTACAGACTCTATACATAATGACAGAGAGGCCCTGTAAGTGTGCCCCATGGAGTCTATCCGCTAAGTCAGGTTTGAGTGGGCTCGGAGTGAGTCCTCAGCGATTGTTTCCCAGCATTCACATTGGTAGATAGCGATAGAGGTTGTCCCGTGCAAGCTTGTGCTACATCTGGAGAATCATAGGATGTTCCATGTAAAGTAAGGCTTTGATGGTATTCTTTCTATTTGTGTTCTAACCAATATGATCCAGAGACTTGTTTTTTATAGAGTTTCTTTGTTTTATCTCGGACCAATTAAGTGTTCTGGTACGCCTTGCACTGTAAAGATGAGGACTGGGTTGAGAGACATTACCTCTGTGGGTGGGAAACTGATTTGCACCTTACACAAGCACCTGTTTCCAGCACTTCAGTACATTGAATGATCTGGACTTGTATTATAGACCGGGCACACGGTGGCTCGGTGCATGAAGTACTCGCTAAGTTTCAACCTGAGCAAGGCCAACTCTGCCTATCAAACATAGATAAACTGAGTACCATTAAGCTGTGCGATAGTACCATCTGAAATTTAGTGTGAATAAAAAATTGCAAAAATGCTTCTTGAAGCATTACAAAAAAGACTCCTTATCGTACAGCACCGCGTTCGTGGTGGTTCATCAAAAACAATTGTGTCAATCAATCAATCAGTGACACTTATAAAGCGCGCTACATACCCGTGGGGTCTCAAGGCGCTGGGGGGGGGGGAGCCGCTACTGCTCGAACAGCCAGGTCTTCAGCTTCTTCCTGAAGCTGAAGCTTCTTCCTGTGTTAGCTTGATAACATGCAACCCATTGCTCCCATTCGGTTATGTGACTGTCTAGCATGAGAACTCATTCCAAATAGAAACTTGATTAGGAGACATAAAAACTATAATACACTAAGGGGTGCATTGCTCAGGGTCGATTGCTTTATTAATGATTGCTCTCTAATTCGCTGAGATGGGGCCTGCACACTGCAGAAGTATCGAGTATCACCCTTATTTTTGGTTTTGAAACGTTCACGAGTATTGCATTAATACGTCTGGCATTACTCACAACCTTCTGATTGTACTAAAGTGTTACCTATAATATACTTATAGGAGCTTTCAGCCAGCCCTCCTCATACATTGGACCGTTTTTGTGTTGTTCACCTTTTTCTTCTCCCCACTACAGCATACCGCAAGGGTGCAGTGGGTCCCTCCCTTCTGTGAATCTATAGCGTTCTGCTCTTCACAAAGAACAACATAAAAAGTATTTCCATGAAGTGCCAGAGACTACTATGCCAATGTGTGCTTTTAAAACCACAAAATATATAATTTTTTATTGTTAGCCAATGGATGTTTTGTCAGATTGATGAGTGCCTGGCAGCGTCCCCAACAATAAAGTTTTGCAAACATCATGACAAACAATTCAAGCATTGATAAACCGAAAAGGCTGGCAGCCAATGCAAGACCAATTGGCTTTGCCAATGCTGGTTTTGTGTCAGACCAAATTTTTTAAAAAAAATTTTATTCCCTCGATTTTTTGTCTTTTTTATGTGATCAGACAAAGATCAAGTACTGTGGCCTTTCCCAGTGATGGGTTTTAATGCAGAATATAAGTGGGGATGGGACACGGTCCTTATGGCCGGTTAGTATGGCTGGTTTGGCTTGGATGCTGACATTATGCCCTACCCTTGTACTTGATAGCTTCTTAATGAATTGTTTTTCTTTTTAACAGATGTTCTATTTTATGATGTTCACTGTCATCCCTTTGGGTTTTCTTGATGCTGAAAGAATAAATAATTCAAACGCTTTTGCTGTCCATTATGGTTTAGCTTTATTGTGGCAAACTTCATGAATTTGAATAAAACTCCTATTTTTTACATTTGTAAAATGTTAACAAAGCATTTTTGGTGGCACCTCATGCAGTGATGTCACAATCTACTGTTCCTCTGTGTTCCCACTTCAGTTGCTCCAGCGTCACAGACGAGGAGAGCTTAATGGAGGCAGAAGGCCTGGTGAGCCAAGAGACCACGGATGAATCTTCTGACGCGTCCTTGCCACCAGACAGTGAAAGCGAAAGTAGAGAGAATGTGACCACCGACTCAGATTCTGACGGGCCCATCCTGTACACAGATGACGATGACGACGACGATGATGATGATGATGGAAGTGCACAAAGTAAGAGATTGTTGGTGGGATAGGGATTCCATTGTCACATAAAAGATCAAAAGGTTAAAGTCCCTGAATAATTACAATGGAGAAATGATTCAATCTTGCTTTTCCAGGCAATCCTTTGCAAAATTACGTAATGTGGAAAAAATGCTGTGGTGCAACAAATCGTCCAAATCATTTTTCTCTGTTTTTACTGCTGTATAATTAAAGTCAGTAAGGAGGTTTTGCTCTAACTATTCCAGAGGGGGAGATGATAGATTGTTTGTTAGGTATTACTTTTATTGGCATTCTCTTACAGTTTGAATGGTTTGTATCCCTACCAATTTACAAAACATTGACCCTCAACATATGGCCCAAATCCTGAATTACTCTTATCAAATGTGCAAGTGGTGAAAGTGCATACATATCCTGTTTGTATATATCCTGGTCATCGCCTATTAGGCCTGTGAAAAATTTCTGTTGGTCAGTGGGGGTAATGGTAAACTTCGCAATTTCAAAAGTGAAACTATACAATATATAATTGAGGGGACAACAGCAGATAGAGTTCAACAAGTTAAAAGCCAATCCTCTTTTTGCTTGCTAAACAGGTGCCACAGGGGGTGGTGAGGAAGAGAAACATGGTTGGGCGGGCAAGAGATTGGTTAAACAACATTAATAGGTGAAAGAAAATGTGTTGGTGCAGATTAGGGTTCCAGATTTTCATTTTGCCACTGTAGCTACCAAAACTTGGTGAAAGAAAAACTTTCTCCAAAGTAAAATGTTGAAAAAAATCAATATAAAGTGTGGTTTAAACAATTTCTTCATAACATAGAACCGACACTTAAAAGTTCTGCATCAAGTGGGTTGTATGTAGACTGTGCCTGCTAGCGAACATATTCTGCTTTCTGGCCAATACAGGGTTCCTTCTGTTTTGTGCACAAACAACTATTTTCTACCTCTATACTTTGTTATTGAGGGAATACTTTCCATCTGGGCTTCTGAGACTTCCTGGTTTATGTGGTACAGGTTTGCATTGAATAACTGAATGCTCTGTTCTCTGAGTCAAATGAGGAATATTGGTGCCAGCCCAGAAATTCCACTCCTACCTTCCTATTGGGCCTGCCCTAGGTTTGAATGGACATTTTACAGTGGGGAAATTGCTGATGTTTGACTCGCATCTCCATCCTGTAAACGTAGTGGGCAAGCAGCAGATATGAAGTCATAATCATTCCTCAAATGAGCACCATCGGAGGATTAAAAGGTTAAGTCCCTAAAGGAAGAAATGATGAACCAATTTTTGTGTAAATATGTTCTGTACTTATAAGCATGACATTTTCTTGGTATAACAAAGCTAAAGTCCCTAACAACTTGTGCGGTAGTCCCACCTCCATACATTTTTCTGAGTCCCTGAAAGTTGCCTAGTCATTTTCTTTTTTGCCATTGGTTTATGGGATCCCTGATGGTCTCCTGGGTGCTCCTCGAGGACACTTCATGGGTGTTCTCTGGGATGTAAGACCTTTCAATTCTCTTTCCATCCTGTATTAGGGGCCACTTGTCTCCTGCACAAACGATCAGTGATCACAACAGTGTCTCATATTTTTGGGGTACCGTGGCCTGCCTCCTAGGAGCCCCATGTAGAATAGGTGTATAAGCGAGAGAGAGAGAAGGGACCCCTATGTATTTACTTTTTTGTATATTTAAAATATTCACAAACATTGAACGCACTATTTGCAATTCTGATCGAGATCAGTTGAGCTCAATAAATACTTTGCAAACCATTTGCTCTTAGGGTTGCCCATAGCCATTCGCAAGCATGAATTTTTATAATAATGGTTGCAAAATTAAAATCATATCTACCTCTCCATCCTTGATTGGTATGTTTTTAGGGATTTTGACAAGAACGCCCAAGTTTCTCCACCAGAGCACCACACTGGAATGTGCAACCGCTCATCTGCACTTTAGCAGTGACAACAGCGATGCATTATCGAAAGAGGGACATTTTAGTAACCTCTTTATTGAAGTAAAGTCTTGCTCGGCCTGATTGGCGGGAACTTTTTTATTGTTATTATCAACATCAAACAGGTAGCTTTGAATGAAAGCACAAGGTTTGTGTACATCATCTGTCTTCCTGCCAATCTCCCATTCGACAGATATGTATGAGCCTTAGAAAGCACAGGTTATGTTATCCCATTATCAGTGACCAATTGTTTTGGGGCAGAGAATAGTGCACAGGCATTTGTGAGGGAGAGCAACACTCCTCTCCTCTAATTTCTTGGTTATTTGTATCCTTTGGCATCCTATACTGTTCATCTCCAAGTATTTGCTCTGTCTCATTCACGGTCTCTAGATTTTATTGTGTGCCATTGGGCAGCTTCTACTCTTTTTCAGCGAATATACACCAAATCATATTGGATTTATAGTGTGCCAGGGTCGGGATCTCTGGACTTGCTATGTCTGGATGAGTGATCATAAATCCCAAATTATATAGGATCCTATCATATTTAAATATCCTGTCATCCTCCATATTGCCAGTGAAGCAGGTTTGGTGTTTGGGGTAACATGACCTGCAGTGTTTTAGAACCTGTGTACTTAATCCGAGAAAATCTTATGTCATAGAAAGAGCCATACTATATGCAGAAAATATCCCACCTGATGATACCCCAGAAGCAAAGATTTCATTTTCGGCCTAGTCCATATGTAATTGATTTGGTGTGACACCTTTGATAGCATAACCTCAAGTCTGCTTCAATAGCATATTCTCACGGGTACTGTTGTGTCTCCTCCTAGTCCAAATCTTACTTCCCTCAATTCTCTTGTCCCTTGGCCCTCAATCATTTTAGATTTACTTGGATGTTACTGGTCAGAGTTGTATAAATCATATAGACTGCCTTCCAAACCAATTTCTCCAGCAGCATTCGGTGCTTTAGTAAAGCACAATCTGCCATTTGTGATTCATCCCTGATATGGACTTGCAAGGTTTGTCAAAGTCTTAAATTGCACAATGCTTCTTTAAACTTCAGGCTAAATTCCTCTGAAAACTGGTCAAAGAATTTCAGTCTGTTCGATCCTCGACCTATTCCAAAAAGGAGATTCCTCTCATTTCACATTCACTAAAACTTCTCAGAGGTCTGTTCTGCTAGAACCTTGCTTATCCTGAGAAGTGTATAGCCTGTTAATTCATTTTCCCATCCCACTTTCTTGGTGTCCTCACTCCATGTCCTACTTACTGTAGATGTGTTCTGCTCCAGGTCTTTAGATCTTGTAATGCCATATAGCTTCATTTGATTACCAGACTGGGGGAAATGTTTGGACCTTGCACATTCTCAGATTGTCAGGTACCTGAACCTGGACATTTAAGCTTAGGCATCCCTCCAGATTTCTCTATGAATCAGACCTGTATAGGCAGTTTCTTCCTGACTCTCATTTGGATATCAGGTTCATTATACTGGATTCCCTCCTGAGTCTCTTACTGCTTACCTTGCTGCTGCTCACCATACCTGCATAGAAGCACCTAACCAATCCAAGAAGGAGGTAGGTGGGGTGTGCAAGAAGCTATTGCTAAAAGTGCAGGTCATCTGAATAATGACTGACAGTGAGCACTTTCCCTTTCTCACTGAGCATTGTTGATTTTTCTCTGGATTTAACACTGCTGCCTTTGCTGCGGTCCATCACCTAGTTAGCATGCCAAGTAGCTGGACTCATAGAAATACATTTGGTCCAAACTAAGCCATTATTGCTAGGGGTTTCGCGGCAATGCTGTCGGTCAGACAGTCATCTGCCTCTTCATTATTGAGCTTTGTTCCCCATGACTAAGAAGCCTCTGCCCAAAGCCTCGGACTAAGAGCCTCTGTGACTTCCAAGTACTGAGACCGACACCATTAACCTTATATTCAGGAGGTAAGCTTATGTCTATGGACCCATTAACTCACTTTCCAAACTTTTCACCGTAAAGGGTAGATTTCACCAACAAATGTAAACAAGTAAGATTTGTTAGTGAGGGTTTTAAAAACATACATATTTTCAGAATTTATACTGCTAGTTGGTTTCTTTTCACTCAGCTTGTTGGCTATAATTCTTTGGATACGGATGGCTTATTGTCTTGGTGCTTAGTAGTTTTTTCCCTAGCATTTTATGCACCTTAATGTCACAAATGATGAAAAGACCCATTGTGGCAGTGCTTGCGGTGTAAGAAAGGTAAGGTGCGTAATTGGTCTGTTCAGCATTGAGAGATGGGTATATTTCTGCTCTCTGGCATTTAACTTTAGTCCGCACAACATATGGTCCTTCAGTGTGCAAAGTTATGTTGATGATATTCAAAATTTTTAAAAAAGGATTAAAAGGAAGTATGTGGATTAGGAATGACGTATTCTGATGTGGACACATGCACTTCTTAAATCTTTTCGAAATCTGTTTTAGTGTCCTACTTGTGTTGGATGCATGAATGAGCTACTTCAACTTTAATGAGTTAGTGTAGTTCAACTTTTATATAAAACATACAATTGTTTTCACCATATTATAGAAGCCTGCCACACTGCATGTTGTGAATTACAGCCAGATTATGACTAGAACTCCACTTCAAGTAAAGTAGTTTTTCAGGATAAATTCTGTTAGTCGCGTACATTCCCACCTACCTGAGAGCTGAAAGAGGATACTTGCAAAAGTAAACCTGTAATCAGAAAGCTGCACTTCAACCATAATTTTAAACTTCTGTTCTGCCGCCATTAGTCTTTTCTCTCAAACTACTGGTGATATTCTGGTCCTCCCAGTCTTTTCTATACCTAGCACTCATCCCTTTATAGTCGTATTTATTTATAAAGTTTTATATAGCGCAAACTTAATCCCGAAGGATATCCGAGTGCTTTACAATTTGAGGGTAAATAGGGAATATACATAGGCATTGCATAAATCGTGCACATAAAAAGACCAAATATAGGCCTTGGCTAGGCGTATAAGGGGCTAGGCATTGAAACATAATGACAAATGGGAGCAAATACAATAGTAAAGTATCAGATTGACATCCTATCTTGTAGTGTGTCCGATGCGCTTAGAGCTGACATTCACTCCTCTTATGAAGGTAAGAACTTGTTCATGAGGAATCTTTTTGCTTCCAGTTTGAAAGCAACCTTGGAGGAGATTCTCTGTATTTCCGGTGGAAGAGAGTTCCAAATTTTTGGAGCAGAGCCCGAGAAGGCTCGTTGACATGTTCTCTTTTTACGGAAGATCTGGGGTTTCAGGAGGAAGGAATTCGCACTCCTCGACGGTCTACCCCCTCTGGATAGTTTTAACTTTTGCTCCAGGTAGTGGGGGCTTTTGAAGTGGAGGGCTTTGTGCGATAAGCAAGCAATCCTTAGTTGAATTCTACCTTCATAGGGCAGCCCGTTTAGAGATTTTAGGACCGGGGAGATGTGGGCATTTTGCTTGGTGCCCGTAATCAATCTGGCCTCAGCGTTCAATGATTCCTTTAGAGGGGCCAACGTGTATTTGGGGAGGCCGCATAGCGTAGCACTGCCATAGTCAAGCCTCAGTAGAACAAGCGCTTGGACCACCTGCTTAAAATTGACTTGAGGTAAGAAAGGTTTGAGGTTCCTGAGTGTTCTCAGAAGGTGGTTAGCTCCCTTGCTTACGTTGCTGATATGGGTCTTCATATTCAGATGTTTGTCCAGTGTGATTCCTAGAGATTTAGCTGAGTCAATAATGCGGGGGGAGCAGTTGAAGAGTGTGAGTTGGGTCATCCAGAGGTCAATATTAGTAGTGTTTCGGGGAGAGATGAGAAGGAATTCTGTTTTGGAGGTGTTTAGCAGGAGGGGGTTCTCAGTTAGCCAATTTTGAGTAGTCAGTAGGGTGGAGTTGAGTGAATTGATGTTGTCCGGGGAGGAGATTTTCAGGTAGAGTTGGGTGTCGTCTGCATACATATGGAAGCCAATGTCCATGGATTTTAGTACATTAGCTAATGGTTCCATAAACAAATTGAAGAGAATGGGAGATAAGGAGGATCCTTGGGGAACCCCCATGGTGACTGGGGATGGTTGGGAGAGAGAGTGGTTCGGCTTAACTCTTTGGGATCTGTGCTGGAGGAAGGACGAAAACAATTGCAGCACCTGCCCAGAGAGGCCCATCCTTTGCTCCAGAATATCAAGTAGGTTGTCGTGATTGACAGTGTCAAAAGCAGACGAAAGGTCGAGTAGGATAAGGAGGCAAGATTCATTCCTGTCAAGCATTATTATGATGTCATCCATGACGTGAGTGAGAGCCGATTCAGTGCTGTGCCCACTACGAAAGCCAGATTGGTGTTGGTCCAGGAGATGGAAACTTTCAATTTGATCGCATAATTGAGACTAGACGCATTTTTCCAGGAGTTTGGCTAGTTTGGGAATGCTGGAGATGGCGGAAGTTGTTAAGGTCTGTGCTGTCTGCTGTAGGTTTTTTTAATATAGGTGTTACCTGGGCCTCTTTTAGGCAGTCTGGGATCGTACCCTGTGAGAGAGAAGCATTGCTGATCTTTGTCCAAATGGGGGGAATTGAATCCTCTAATGTATGTATTATGTTTGGAAGGTCTAGTCAGATCTGTTTTCTCATGTGTTTTTAACATCTCAGGAGGATACTGTTAGAAATAATGTTGCCAGGGTTATCCTCCGGGAAATGACTGAATTGCAATTTTATAAATTTTAACTCGTGTTTTTATAAAGTTTATAAATGTATAGTGTATACTTTTATGGTTGTAATAACTCAAATAAAGTTTTAATGACTGACTGACTAAATCCTTAATTGCTTTGGAGATGGTGGGTGGTAAAGGGTCACTTGATAGATGGGTTGATACTCCGAAGGACCTTATTGATATCATTTTCATTTAGGTTGATAAAGGTGTCCCAGGAAGCGTTGTGCTAGCTAAGTGGAGCAACCTTGTCTGGTGAGGCCAGGGGGGGTGCCGGGTCGTTGGATGTTAATAGAGACCTCCTGGGTTCTAGATCAATGTTAATAAGTCTAGTTTTCTCAGTAAAGTCCGCCAAGTCAACACATAAGGGAGGACTGACATCCGAAGCTGATCGGTTGGGGCTATGACAGATTGTTGTTTAACCAGTTCGAACAGTTTCTTGGGTCGATTGGCCGCTTGGTTAAGTTATGAACTGAAATATTCCGCCTTGGCTGTTTTGATTTGTTTGTTATAAGAGCTTCTAGCTGCTCTAAGGTTTTTTAGATGGTCCGCTGAAGGAGTGGATCTCCAGGAACGCTCTATGGCCCTTAGATTGCGATGTTCCGAATTTAGGTTGCTATTTAACCAAGGTTTAGATATTTTTGAAGGTGCATTTTTTTGGTGGAGTGAAGCAATATCGCCCAAGATGCTAGAGGTTGAAGAGTTATAGAAGTCTGAGTGCATGTACTTCGACTAAGTCACTTTGAGGAGAGAGGGCACGCTTACAGCGGGTTGCTAGGTCAACTGTATTGATGTCTCTGAGGTCTCTTCTCAAGATCTTTGGTTTAGTAGTTTGAGATTTACTCTGAGATCCCTCCAAGTTGATATGGAAGAAAATGGCGTGATGGTCCGACCAATCGCAGGGTATGATGGAATCCAAAGTGATAGAATGTCCTTTGGAGATGATGAGGTCAAGAGTTTCCCCTTTACTGTGGGCAGGCTGGACACAATGTTGAACCAAATCGTGACCCTTCAAGAAGGAATTGAGGCATGCTACGGCTTGGTCATTTGGGTTTGACCAATGAAGGTTAAAGTCTCCCATGTAGATGAGGGACTGCACTGCATTCACGTTTTCGGATATGAATTCCATTCATTGTTCAATGAATGATATTTCTTGTTTCATGCATTCAGGATCAGAAATACGAAAAGCATCTAAGACACTATTTTAGCCTACTTTAATAAGTTCATAAGTCCTCAGTAACGTTGACAGCCCTGCCATTTGAGGACTTTGTCCATAAAGAAGTACCTTTTGGGGTTTACCTGCATTTTGTCCTGATTGCCCAGGACATCTGCATAGTGAACAAAAAAAAGCAACCTGTTAAATGTATTCAGTTGTCGTATCATGTGCTTTAAACTTCAGATCAACTCTTCTAAACTGCTTCTGGATGTCCAAAAGTTGCTGTCTGTCTGTACAAACTAAAAGACTTCGTAGGTAGACTAAGGTCTGAGGCATGAACCCAGTGCTCAATCTAGCCAAATAAAACTGGCTGGCCTACCCTGATCCACTAAAGTTGAGCCTGTGTCTTGTAGTGAAAAGTTAAAGATGGTGGCAAATCCTGCCTCCAGCTGTAAAGTCTCATCGTTCATCACCATTTTGGAGAGAGACATTGAGTTATCACTTGAAGTGGAGTGCAGGAGAGGAACCAGGCACATCAACAGACCCTCACCTAGCAGAATGAATTGCAGTCAAGTGTCTATATTGTGCATACATGCTAACATTGCAGCTTATCCATCCATTTAAAATGGGCCAGAGAGGAGCAGCCTTGTTCATGCAGGGTGGTAAGTGGGCCAGAGCCAGCCTCATGGAAATGCAGATGAGTTTCCACTCAGTTTGTTCAGCTGGTGTGGTCTATGTTAAAAGATGCCCATGTTTACAGCACTCTTTTCAGGGCACAAACTACATATAGAAAGTCCTCAATAATGTCTCATTCCTGGTTCCAGTCATTCAAGAAAATATTCCTTCCAATAATCAGCTGGATGCAAGTGCAGTTGTTCTTGTTCACCGGTCCTTTATCACGATGGCAAATACAGTAACAGCATTGAAATAACAAAGCCCCTGCAAATCTATCTCGTTTCAGGTTTTCTATCCTTCTGCTAAGAAAATGCCAGGGTTGCTTTTGAACTTCGAGTGTATGAGCTCTGTGCCGCTGGCAGTCCAGCATTCACGTAAAGACTAAGCCTTGATAGCAAACTCTCCTGCTTTTGCTGTTGGTAACTTAAAAAATTGTTTTGGCTAGGTTTTACTGAAAGTGTCCCATACCATACCATACTTTGCTTTCTGGTAACTATCATTTGCAAGAAGGAGTCACACCATGTCCTGTTACTAAAGTGGCTTTTCAGAAGGCTCACTTCTTCCAGCAGCTTTGTGATGTTAAGAGAGTGTGGACTCCTCTACCTATCTGGTTCACAGGACCAGCCACCTAACAACTCTTGAAAGCCCCTTTTTTTAAAATCTCTCCTGAGTAAGCACATGCATTGTCGCTTGCGACGATCTATTGTTTTAAAATAAGTTTTTAACCCGTTAAGCGTGCCGCAAATTCCGCCCCAGTGCGGACGTTCCATTGCGCTAACGGAATCGGAACGTTCAGCGGACGTGCGCAGCACTGGCGAGGTAGTGCACGCGACGTCCGCTGAACGTTCGCAACGCTTAACGGGTTAAAAAGCACTCTAAAAAGGGCCTTCTAGCTCGCCCATTACATACCACCATTACATTGCATTGGTTGGCTTCATTGTCAGTCATATTTTCTTCCTTTTCATTGGTGAGCACGTGGCAGCTCCATTGTGCTTCACTTTGTCTCTGTGTTTTCTTCCCTGGAACATGGACCAAATTTTGGTTGATTTTTTGATTAATGTTCCTTTGCACTCCGATTGTAGTCCCTTTTTATGCTTTTGCTTGCAAGATAACTTGAAACCATCAGAGTTGAAGCTCGCTCTTCCCTGTATTTCCAAGAGCTTAACGCAAACAGCTAGCAATGATATAACTGAGTGGCATGTGGCCAATTTCTGGAACACACATTTTGACCGGCTATCACTTTTATTAATGTTCAAATTTAGTAGCTTCTTTAAAGACTGTTGCAATACAGTACGTGTTTTTCTGAATTAACATTTGTCACTGTCAAATGTATTTATTGGTTACCTCTTTTATAAGTTAGAGGATGTTTTATTCATCATCGAAAGCACACAGTGATTTCAAATGATTTATGTTTCTCCTTTACTTATATCCACCACTAACCACTAAAATGATCCTTACCACTCTTTAACTCTACCCACTCCGAACCCTAGTCAACCTTACCAGCCTTTACCACTACCCACCCTGAACCTTAAATTCAGCCTTACTTTCCTGTACCGACCCCTGAATCCTAAATTTGTCCATACTTCCAACCATCAAACCCTAAAATCACTTTTAACTCCCTTTACCTCTGCCCATCCCTAAAACCTAAAATCACTTTTTTTTTAAATAAATATATATATTTTTTTAAATACTTACCTTCCTGGTAAAGACTGCATGTAAAGGTAGGACTCATCCATGTCCTTTTCTGAAATACTTTCTTGCTCACACCCTAGCGCCCCTAAATGTTTTGGGGACACCGATGGTTGTTTTATGCACATCCGTATGTTTGGCGGACACATTCGCCAATTTGCAAGTCCCCCCTCTGATCTTAACCCCCACCCTATACTTCAGGTCTCACCTAAGGCGGCCTATGCAAGATATTTTGTTTATGTACAGGGGCTTAGAGCCCACTCATTGTTAACTGGTGGTTAGCTTAATCATCACTCTCATTTCATTGCTTAGCTTTGGTTAGCGAGTGCTGGCTTCCCTTCCTCTTTGTATGTTTGTTCCTACCCTGGAGATTGGCCCAAGTATGGCTTCTCTTGTCAATGGCCTTCCACAGCTCGCCACTTTTTTTATTTTTTTACTGGCACCCCTTTCCACCCTTTTCCCCTCCTACATTCTTGCTCGCCCTGCCCTCCCTATTGTAGCTTGTCTGGTCTGTCCCTACCCCTCCTCATTTGCTGCTTGCCCCATCCACCCTCTCCCCTTTGTTGCCTGCTTCCTCTCGCCTCACCGATAAAAAGCGCCAAAAAGTCACACATACGGGTTTCAAGGTACTAAGAAGCCAACACAATCTTCAGTTCCGGCACTAGATAAATAAACATATTTTTTTGTATGTTGGTGAAAGCAGAGAAAATCTCCTTCTAGGAAATTGTATCACTTCCCGTCACGGTCAGTGCTGGCCACATCATGGCAATTCTTTTCCAACTTCCAGCCATGCTGCATAGCAGCTGGGCTGCTATACGACACTGCTAAAAGAAAATTAACACATGCAGTAGCTCTCCCATGCACGCGCCCTATTGGTATTTCCAATGCTTTTTCCATTTCCATGCCACTTGTTTTATTCAAATGCACCTTTGAAAAGCATTTGCTCATTGTTTGAACTTTCGAGTTTCAGATATTTCTGTAGTAAGCAGTCTGCCTTCATGGACAAGGTCTCTGGCTGTGCCGAATTCTAAATGGTTGAACTTTTTATCTGCTTTTATACAGAAAAAACAATTATAAATCACTACATGCTCCCATATTCCACAGACATGTGTAGCGCCATCAACCTCTTAAGTAAAAAAATACAGAAGATCCAACAGCACATTCACCACACCAAGCCACCTTCGCCTTTACACCCATCCCTTCTACTGTAATCCACAATGGTTTTTATTTTAAGCCTCATCTCTCGCAAATGTGTCTGACATACGCAACTCCATGGAAGCTACTTCCTATGAGGATGATCTTTTGCAGTTTCCCATCATCTCTGATGAAGCTCTCACCTCGCGAGCCATCTTCCCAGAGGCTTCCAAGACAGGCCAAATCATCCCTCTCCTAAAGAAACCTACATTAGGCCCTGGTGACCTCGCCAACTATCAACCCATCACTCTCCTAACCTTCATGGCAAGTTCATTGAAGTACGCTCAACTCCAAGATCACAGCAATTGTAGCCATTTTATGCACAACAACCAGTCTGGCTTCAAATCACGTAGCAGCATGAAAACTGTTACTCAACAAATCATAGATGATGCCCTCCATATAGCATTGTCTCCTGATATTGCAGGGCCTCTCAGCTGCTTTAAACACAGTAGACCATCCTACCCTTATCCGCACCATAGATTCCCGAATGGCATTCACTGGCAATATCCTTCACCGGTTCTCCTCCAACCGAAACCAGTAAGTTCACATGAGCAGCAACAGGCCCCAAAAGAGCCCTATCACCTGTGCAATCTCCCATCCTTCAATGTTTTTTTCTCTGTCATTTTCTAGCTCTATAAGGAGCCCTTGGGGCTGTACTCACATATAACGCTATCAAAATTCATCAATATGTTGAGGATATATGACTCTACTTGAAATTGTGTTTCTCTTCAGACATCCAGTATCTCAAACACTGCTGGCACCTTATTCATACCTGAATGTCCAGTGCCTACCTGAGGTCAAGAAGAAAAAGCAAGCAATAGTATAGACCTTGCTTAGTAACATTAACCTTGATTGCTTTGAACCCCACCTCTCACCAAATGTTAGGTCACTTGGATTTTCCTTGGACACCAACATCACCATCATGGAACACATGTAAAAAAAATTAAATACAGCCTAATACCAGCTCTCTCTTCTAAACAAAGTGAAGTCCTTTCTTCCTAAAAGTGACTTCGGAACTGCTGTTCAAGTCTACAGACTTTGTCATCTAGATGGTGATACTACCGTTCTCCGTGGCCTCCTTTAAAAGCATACTACACTCTGCAGCATGTACAGTCCATATTCTTGCCCAAGCTCTAAAGAAATATGATCGCATCACCCCCATCCTGATTGAACTCCATTGGCTCCCCTTGCTGGACCGCACCATTTTCACAACCAGCTGCATCATTCACAAAACCATCACAACCAGCATCCCTGTTTATCTGGCAGAAAAGCTCAACGTTTCTGATGATTCTTGGCACACTCGCAGCCCAACACCATCAGACTGAAGGCAAGGAAATGCAAAAAAGAAAAATACATGGCAACTGGTCTTTGCCATCGTTTCGCCCATGATCTGGAACAACCTCTTATCTATCAAGACTACTCTAGCACTGCTTCTATTTAGGAAACAGTTGAAGATGCACGACTTTAAAAAACACTACATCACAGTACAGTATAAGTACAATTGTGCTCTCAGAATCCAGCTATTTGTCCTATGACTCTGTGTGATTGCCTTTGAGGCTGTGCAACGCTTTGCTGCTTGTTGGCTAGGTTTGTTCTAAACATATTCCACGTACATATACCATATATATCATTCTGGTGACTCAGTTCTCTTCCCTCCTTTCAACAACTGGACTGAACACTTCCCCTTTTTTCAAACAACATCAGAATCACATTGGACACCTGAAAACAGAACACAGCAGTGAGTAATCAACAAGACAATTAACATGCTACATATAGCATGAGACCTCCTTTGCAGTTAGTCTAAAATATATCCCAACGTGGAAGGTTACCTGAAAAAGGTAACCTGCTATAATGCCAGGAAATACATATTGAATTTACTAGTTGTAGGGTCTCAGTAGCATGCTTCTTAGCCATAATATACATAATTCTTTGTTTTATACCATTACAGATGTCTTCTTTCCTTCTGCATAGACACTGATTACAGGTGTTTGTGGAGTCTTCTGTCATCTGGTGATACTATGCAGGGACTATCAGAAAAGAGGCGATGGAAGATAAAAATACAAAAATGGGTTTAAGCCAAAGTGACCACTTTCTAGCAATATGTTACCTTTCTTTTATGGTCAGTAGTATGGTTAGTATCGTATAATGGGTTGATGACTATCAAATGCCTTTAACAGAAGACGGAGATTTGGCAGTTTTTGAGTGTTGGTGTCTTAAAATAGTTCCTTCCCTGTCCCCTTTCTAGGTCTCCATGGAAACCAGATAACATTGTCTGTGGTAGCGGGGCTGAATATATACATGGGAAAGGCCCAGTAAACAGTTGTGCAAGTGTAATTTTAATGTATTACATTTTCCCTGAGTTTAGTACTCAGGTTACATACAGCCAGTTTTCGTTGGTAGCTAGTGCTCTGTGTTGCTGCTAGTGACCTCAGTCGTAACAGAAATTGGTTAAAAAAAAGTCTGTCTCCAACCCTTTGAACTTTATCGCTGCTATCTGATTATAAGTCTATTTAACGAGTCTGCTTTCTTGCATCTTCTTAATCATTCAGCATTTTTAGAGTGCGCCACTGTCACCCCTGTTGGTATCTGGGCACTGGGGTGCAAACCTCTGTCGGAAAGCCAGATCTTGAGGAAACTGCAGGAAGAGGGAAGAAAAGAGGAGAAAAAGAAAAAATAAGTTGCAGAAAAACGAGCGAGCAGAAAAGGCAAAACTGAGGGCAGAAAAACTAGCAGGAAAGACAAAATAGAGGGCAGAAAAACAAGCAGAAAAGCCAGAACAGAGCAGAAGAGGGCAAAATAGAGGGCAGAAAAACAAGCAGGAAAGGCAGCTGAAAAGGCCAAACAGAGGGCAGTAAAATGAGCACAAAAAGGCTAAACAGAGGGCAGGAAAATGAGCACAAAAGACAAAATGGAGGGCAGAAAAAGCAAAACAGAGGGCAGAAAAGCAAGCAGAACAAGGCAAACGGAGGGCAGAAAAACGAACAGGAATGGCAAAACAGAGCAGAGAAACAAGCAGAAAAGGCAAAAGAGAGCAGAGAAACAAGCAGAAAAGGCAAAACAGGGCAAAAAGATTAAGCAGGAAATGCAAAACAGAGGGCAGAAAAGGCAAACAGCAAGAAACGAGCAGAGGAGGCACAAACAAAGGGCAGCAGGTAGACAGGCAGCAGAGGATAGTGGACTCCAGGCAAATTGTACAGGAGAACTGTCACGGGGGAGCTGTCACGAGGACCTGCTCAACAGGGTCGCGCTGCAGCCTCCTTTAAGTAGGTTCTGGGAGAGGGCGGGGCGCTGGGTGGTGGGAGGAGGGCAACATCAGGAGGAGAGAGACAACGGGAAGAGGGAAAAAACTAGCAGAAAAAGGCAAACCAGAGGGCAGAAAAAGGAGCAGAAAAGGCAAAACAGAGAGCAGAAAACAAGCAGAAAAGGCAAAACGGAGCAGACCAGGGCAGAAAAACAAGACGTAACAGTAAAACAGGGGCCAGAGAAATTAGCAGAAAAGGCAAAACAGAGGGCAGATAAACGAGCGGAAAAGGCAAAACTGAGGGATGAGAAATGAGCAGGAAAGGCAAAACAGGGTAGAAAAACGAGCTAAATAAGCAAAACAGCAAAGAAACGATCAGAGGAGGCACAAACAGAGGGCAGCAGGTAGACAGGCAGGGGTAGCGGACTTCGGGCAAGCTGGATAGGATAACTGTTGCAGGGGTTTGCTGGCACGAGGACCTGCTGAATAGGGTTGTGATCATACATTAAAATTAGACTCAGACATTCAATTATTTATATATGGATTGACCATTCTTCCATAGGCAGCAGGTTAACTCATTTGAGGTCCTTGCTTGAAAGAGGAGGGACTATTTCCCCATAATTGCAATTTTAAGCTTCCCCTTACATTTTTATGAATGAGTGCAGCACATTAGAGCTTATTAAAGAGGAAGATAAGGCCAGATGTATTGGTTTATGAACACGTAACTTTTTTGGCTGGGTCAAAAGGACCAAGACCTTAACTTTTCAAATATTGGTTGTTTTAGAAAGAGGGCGTGTCAGTTTAATTGATTATGAAGAGAAAACTAATTTTGGACTTACTCTCGGGTATGGGAAGGGAGGGCCTGTGTAGAATACTTAATCTGTGGTTTGATGAACATTTGCATACTGGAATGAAAGAAGATCAGGAGCACTTTGGGACACCTCCTAAGTAAAGATGATGCTTGATTTAAAAATTTGCAGAACAAAGGTAAAACCTTAATTAAAATAAAGAAGGGGAAGGCCATTAGAAAATTATGGACCGAAATGGAAATTGCGTTCTAGATCAATGATTGAAAAAAAGTTCTAGAGGATGGTACCTCATGATTCTTTTACAGCCTGTGAGATGCCAGCAACTCAAATACCCAAGAGTACATAAAGAGACTCTATCCGGAAGCTCAATCCCAAACTTTGTTTTGACTTTGGGAAATTAGCTAGGCAGGTCCAGCTACTTGGAAGTAGGCTGTAATATGGAAAGGGAAACAAAATGTAACAAATAACATAAAACTTAGTAAAGCAATAGGCCCAGCCACAGTACCTTATGTGGTGTATAAACGGGACTCAGATTTGTGAGCCACATATCTTTTCCCTAATTTTTATTTAATTGGACATTACAATTGCATTCCACATATTTGGCAAGGCTACTTAGTAAGGCCCATCAATAAAAAGGGCATCCAAGTTGATCCCCCATCATACCAGTTAATATCGCTACTCGACATTTCATTAAAAAGAATTGGGAACATTTTATTAAAAGCCTCGGAGGATTTGGCTGTAGTAGAGCACTCAATTCCTTTAGAGCAGACCAAATTCTGAGGTGGACAATCAATGACCATAAAGACGTTTTCTCTACATTACCTTATGCTGAAAGTAATATGCCCGGGCAATTTTTGTTTGTGTTGTGGATTTTAAATCTGCTGTTGCCATTGAATAGGATTTTACTATGAACAAAATTGGCCAAACGAGGCATCCTAAAAGTGCTGTTATCCTTATGCATTGCTCTTCATACTAATACATGGACTTCGGTTCATGCGAGGGTGCAGTGAGAGTGAACTTATTGACTTTATACTCTGTGGATTTGAAGCAACATTATTGATTGCACGCACACTTTGT
This sequence comes from Lissotriton vulgaris, assembly GCF_964263255.1. Classification (NCBI taxonomy): domain Eukaryota; kingdom Metazoa; phylum Chordata; class Amphibia; order Caudata; family Salamandridae; genus Lissotriton; species Lissotriton vulgaris. The sequence goes on along the minus strand of NC_141694.1, from coordinate 1,101,112,001 downwards.
TTTCTCTCTTTCTTTGTGATCATCCTGAAACTCTAAATAAGAAGTACAATGGCAGCCTTGCAAAGATAAGTGGGGGACACTTCAATATACTTTTCTATGCTGGCAATATGACAATTATCGATTGCCTGCCTTTAGGTTTGCAGAGGCAGCGAAATTCATTGCGCGGGTATTGCAAGTTAAACCATTTAATCGTGAACACCTTTAACCCACAGGTAAAAGATATGAGAAGGAAGAAATGCATATAGCAGTGAAAATTTGACAATGTGATTCTGATCATCATATAAATATTTGGTTTTTCCTTTAATGAAAAATCATCATTTAAAGAGCAATAAGAGTTGTGATTTAGTCAATAAATGGTGGTGATAAAGGAAGTATTTGCTTTAACAGGAAATTTGGAAGCTTCGCAGCAAAGCCAGTGTTTAAAGCTTATTGGGTGAAGTTCCATCCCCAAAATGTTAAACTGTCTGAAAGTAGAGTCTTCAGAAATGCTTTTTGTTTGCCCAAAGCTTTTGAATTGGCAGGCTTATAGCAAGAACTGTTGCTACAATCGATTAGTCCAGAAAGTGATATTTTAAGTATTACATTTTCAACTTTTTTATAACAAAGCAAAAGTCTAAATCAGTGGACTTGGAATGCTATAAAGATTTGTCTCGTTGAAAACCCAGTTAGCTAAAGGAACAAAGGGTAAAAGCATTATAACCTTTTGCAAGTATGGGCTGGAATTTGATCATGGAATAATAATAGTAGTAAAACACATATTGTGCTAAGAGAAAAAAAGAGCCTGCGAGAAAAAGGGGTGGAGCAGAAAGTTATCTTTGATACACTTTTAAAGGAGTAAAGGATCATTTTACTGAAGACTATCAGTTACTCATGTAGAAAACTTTTGCTATTGCGAATCGGGCAAAAAATCAACACACAGAATTCAAAATGTGAAAAACTTTACCTATGTCTTAGAGCTCCATTAGGATGGCGGGCGGATTACCCCTGCCGGGCCGGCGGTGGCAATTCGCCTGCCATCCGTGTTGAAAAGACCCCCCGCCATATTATTATGGCTGGGGGGTCCGTTACGGACGGAAAGACCATCTGCCGCATTTCCTTGTGACCGGGGCGGAAAGGCTGCAATATGGTGGCGGTGTCTTTCAGACACCGCCAGCCATATTACTAGTGCGTGTAGGAATGTGTAGTGTGCTAGGGGGGCTCGTTGCAGGCCCCCAAGGACTCCGGGGGGTGGGGTGTGCACATGGGGGGTACCTATGGTACCCCCCTGCAGTTCCATGCACAACATGGCAGGCACCCCGCGGTGCCTGCCATGTTGTGCATGGAAGTGCACAACATGCCTCCCTAACATTGTGGCGGGCGGTGCTGAGTGCACCGCCCGCCACAATGTTAGGGATGCAGGATGCGCCCGCCATTGTGGCGGGCGCATCCTAATGGCAAGCACGGGACCCCCGCCCGCCATCCTAATGTGCCCCTAAGTGTTTCCATAGAGGGTCTGGAAATCTCTTCCGTAGTTTGATGCTTTGTCCTTATGTTCTTGTGAGGACGTGATATTTAAAGACAATATTAGTTAGGTAGACAGATGTTGCCTGAGGCATTTATTTGTTCTCTCGGTTTTGAAAAGGATTCAATTATGGTTACCTTATCTATGAATCAATTAGTGCAAAAGAAATGCTTCATAGACTATGTGTTTATTATTAAATAATTTGTTTTGAGTAGTGGTATTTTTATTGTAAATGGGATATTAATTCTGGATATTTCCATTGTTTGTAATTTGTAATGGTCTGTTCCTTATTAAAGAGAAAAGATTTCTAACTCTTAATCATTGCAGTCCTAACATAGAGTTTTTCATTTTTTTTATTATCGTAGGCTGCTGATGAAAATATGTACATTAGTTAATTTTCTATATATTATTTTATATTGAGATGCAGTAGTTCATATGTTAAGTGTCCTATTTTCACAAATGTTTTATTATCTGAAATTCATTAATTTAGGGCTTAGATTGACTTTCTATTAAAAATTCTTAGGTATATTCCTGAATTAAAACAAGAGAAAATCTCTGTTTTGCTTAAGGAGTAAATACAGTTACTCCAAGTTCCAATTAGTTGAAACACCTAACCTGAAGTTGTGCATGATTCATTTTTCTCTAGGCTCGCTAGCAAGCAAAATTCGTCGAAAAGACAGTCTTGCAATCAAACTTGGCAACAGACCCTCCAAGAAGGAACTAGAAGATAAAAACATTTTGCAGCGGACTTCAGAAGAAGAACGACAAGAGAAGTGGCAACAAATTGGAACGAAGCTAGTGAGGTATACGTTTCTGTACAAGATCATGTTAGAATGTTTTATCGTACCCAAGTTGTTTTTAAGCCCTAAGCTAGGGAGAGTTCAGACCATTTGGTGCTTAAGATGGATGGCAATGTCATGTCCCAGCAAGAGTGAATAAATATGAATTCCATCTCATCTCTGTTTGAACATTAATACTATTCTTCATATAGAGGACCTTGGGATCTCCACTGCATGCACCAACTTGCTCCCAAAGGGGGGGGATGAAAAATCCCTAGTAGTGCCACTGAGAGCTTCGAGTGCCTTAACAGTGCTACAAATAAGGCAAATCAGGCAGCAGTATATTACTTGCAAGCACAGAATGCACTGCTGTGGGAAACACTAACTCCTGACAAACTCGGGTGTTGCAGATATGGGTCTTTTTGTGGGCTGGGTTCTTGAATAGTCGTTCTTCCTTCAAATACCTTCAGGAAGAGTGGGCCTTGGAGGTCCAGGACTGCCTAAATGCGTGTGAAAATACTCTGGTCCAGCATCAGGCTCAAGATTTCAATGTATGCATATATGTACTCTAGTGAAATGGCCAAGTGAATCCAGAACGAGAGGCCAATGACCTTCCATCAATGCTTGTCATCTACATGCTTGAGACTTTGACTCCGATTATTCAGGTATTGCAAAAGTGCCGGGATAAAGCAGGCTTGCAACAAATAGCTGCACTTTTTTTGGAATGATAAATACCAAATAATTTCCCTGCATCTGTTTACATGGAAACCGTAGTCGGTGACCTTTGGAGTATGACTTGATTCCCTCTTAATCTCAGTGTGACTGACTCCTTTAATGGAGTTACTACAACAACTTGGTATTTTTTGTTTTACAGTTATGCTGATAACACTTCTGTTGATCAACATTCAAACTTTATTTGACGAAAATAACCGGCACTTCTCTGTTTCTTTAGTCTTGATTTAGAAATGGATGTGTGATAATTTTTTTTAAACTAAGTTCTAGTAGTACAGATTTTTTTTTGGGGGGGGGGGGCATTCAAACGAGCTGCCCTGACAGAAATTTGGCCTCAACATCTTGCTTCTTTGCACCACTGGTTTATGGGGATAGAAATGCGGGTGCAACGTGAAGATTGGGTCTCTAAAATCTCCCAACCTGGTCAAAACAGGAAACAGGATTTTTCATCTGTGCATTCGGATTTTTATTTCTATAATGAAAATTACACAACAAAAAATAGCTGATGCGGCAATTGTTGTCATGGATTGATTATGCAAAGAGCATATTGTCCGGCTGTCCCAAACATCAAAATGCTTAACTGCAAGGCTTTTTTTTATTTTATTTGATGGTTTGAGTCGGGCCATTTGTGGGACTGGGTCCATTTTGTGTGTGGGTGGAAATACTTTATTCATGGAGGGAAATGTGCAGGAATACAAAAATAAGCTAACATTATGTGAATCACTAGATTTGCAATTTGAAGTAGAACCCGATCTTAGCCCACAAGGTAAAAATAATTACAAGAACCAAAGAAAAACCATGCCTATCTTTTTTTTATTTTATTTTTTATAAGAAGAGGCAATTTGATGAGGTACCTACACAATGAAACTAACTGATAGTGTTTTCTGTGCCTGGTATATTATGTGATATATATGTACACTGTAACCACTGTTTCTTTTCTTTTTTTTCTTGAACCACAGGAGACTCAGCCAAAGGCCCACAACTGAAGAGCTAGAGCAAAGAAATATCCTGAAACGTAAGTCCATATTGTGTGTTAATCCGTTTACCCATTAGCGATCCCTTTCACACACCCTCTCATCTCTTCGTTTAGCCCATTGTAAGCCCAAGTGACCACGATGTTGCCCCTGTTTCTTTCTTCCAATCTAACTTTGCTTGCCTCTCTCCCATCTTAGGATGGTTGTACCTCTCCTCTCGGCCTATGTGTATAGAGCTGTAACTAGTTCCGCAAATCAAGTGACCCATTTCCAAAAAGGTACTTGTGAATAAGACAGGGAAGTTTGAAGAGGGAGAGCCTTTTTATCAGAAGACAATGAAGAGATTTAAGTTTGGGCTTAGATGGAGAGTGGGGAGGCAGATCAGGCGGGCAGCAGTGTTTTGTACTATCTGAGGTTTAGCAGATAGAGCTTTGTTTGCAGCAGTCATAAGGACATTTCCATTATCTAGATTACTTATAAGAAGTGCCCGACTGGGGTGGATTTTCAGGACTGCAAAGGCAGCCTTTGGAAAGCTGTCCTCAGAACGTGCTTAATTCCCAAGCAAGACCCAAATACTTGATCTTTCATAGAGAGGGCGTCATCAATAAGTATGCCTAGATTTTCTCACGGTTATGATAAGTTGCGTTTTGTCTGCATTGACCTTGAGCAAAGAAGCAGTATTGTAATGTTTTAGCAAGAGGTGTGAACAATGAGGAAAGGGGCAGCGGTGGTCAATTATGAACCCCTTGTGAATGTTAGATGAGCGATATGACTTGCATGGTAAGTGAGCTATGTTACTATTTGTATGAGCTTCATGGGGTGAAATTTATATAAGGACGTACCCTAGTCATGGTTTTTGGTGGTCTGCCCTAATGTTAGTCTTAGAAGAAACAAGTTGTTAGATGTAATTTCCCTACTTGCAAGGTTGGAATTTACATCTGGTCTGTGCCTGGCGAGATATGACATAGCAAGAAGTGGTTTAGTAGAATGTGGAAAGAGATTGCACTGCAGCATTCAAGCCCATATGGAATGTATGTGCTTTCCGATTTTACATGTAGATGCCATAGTGAAACAACTTTGCCTGTATAAATGATATTATCATCTGGTGCAAAGCAAGAATAATGGCTACATTTGATATTTGATGTACGAGTTCCAGTGAGTAGAATGTGGATGGGGCATCTGTACTGCTGCTGAACTTACATTCAGGAGAGCTCAGTTGATACTTTGCACATTAGTATAGTGTGACAGGAAAGAGACTGTGAACAAGAGTTTTTTTTAATCTAATGTATTTGTAGCTGTTTGATGACTGAGAGAGGAGCCTGTTTTTTTTAATGCTGAAGATCCTGTGTGTGTTTGCATGCACCGCAACTGGTAGAGGTGAAAGAGGTAACGGAGCATGGCAATTTACCAGTGGCGGCTGCTCCCGGGAAGCATCAGCAGGTACTGGTGAAGAGGGGGAGGGGGTTAAAAAATAAAAAAAAACACTTACCTACCTCCGTCCTCTTCCTGGGTTCTTCACACTGCACGCAGGAAACACCCGGGCTCCCACGCTCCCTATAGCCAATCACAACTCTGTAATGCAGCTTTGTGATTGGTCTCAATGCCATGGTTCGGTGCTCAGCCAGGGAATGGAAGCCCTGGGCATGTTATCCGGTATTAAGGGTGTCTTTCATAGATTCACATGCCTGAATCATTCCCCGTCGTCGAGAAGGGAGTCTCCGGTACATAGAAAAGTAATGTCCTATAGACATATATAGAGAAAAATAGGCCTAAGGGCCTCACCTTAGTAGCCTATCTATGTCCTTTTGTAAAAAGGACCAAACTCCAGAAGGTAGCCAATCAGCTATCACCTCCCTCTAGAACCTTCCTGTCAGAAGCGTGAGTTTTCCTCAGATTTCCTTGTTTAAACTCTTTTCTTCACAGAAATTGGGTATTTTCTTCATAGTTCTACCATGGCTGATCAACAGAAGAAGGGTCTCTTCAGAGCTTGCTCTTCTTGTGGTAAGAAGAGGCTCCATATTGATGATAAGCATGAAACCTGCTTATACTGCCTTTTTCCGGACCATAAACCAAAAGAGTGTAGAATTTGTAGAACCTTCTCTACAAAAACTCTAAAAGACAGAGAAGGACGACTACTACTCTGGCTGAACAGGCTGAAAACCAGAGACAACCTTGAGTCTTCAGAGGACGGTGAGATAGCTTCTGTTTCCTCTAAATTGTCCTTGGAGAGGCCAAGGGTTACTTCCCCTAGCCCTACAGATGTTCCTCCCAAAAAGACTGCCAAAAAGTCTTCAGAGGCAAAATCCACAACGTCTGACAAGGAGGTTCCTGCATTCAGGAGCCTGCGCCGTCGTCGACGCCGACTTCGTCGACGCTTTCCTCAGCGCAGAAGAAGACTGTGTCGCCAGTCTATGTTTCGACGTCGACGACAACGGTGTCGACGACGACAGCGTCGTCAGCCTTCTCATCGACGAGGACGACTACTCCATCGTCCACGGCGGGTAAGCCTGTGTCGTCGATTATCCTCATTAAAAAGCCATCGACGACGATAAAGATTTCGTCGACAATGTCGACGAGGACACTCTCGTCGACGAGCGTGCCGTCGACGAAGACATCGATGACGATGAGGTCACCTTCGACGAGTGCACCGTCGACGAAGGTGCCGTCGACGAAGACATCGACGACGATGAGGTCACCGTCGACGAGTGCACCGTCGACGAAGGTGCAGTCGACGAAGGTACCGTCGACGACAATGAATATTCAGTCGACGACGACACCGTCGACAACATCATCGTCCACACTATGGAAGCAATCGGAGCTGATTTCAACGTCGACAGCTGCCATTCAGCTGTCTACGATCCCACCGTCTACGACCGGGCCATTAACACCAGCAGATGGCTTGTATCAAACCCCTCTGGGAAAAAAGGGCACAAAAAAGCCAATAACACCAGACTTAACGTCTCCCAGTAGGGTACAAAGGTCGCCCCAACTTGCCTACTGCAGGATGAGGACTCAGATGAGGAGCTGGAGGGACAGGCCACCAGTCCTTCACACCTAATAGTGAAGTGCCAAAGCACTGATGAGGAGGGGGATGACGTGGAATTTACAGAAGAGACTGTGCATTCACAAGTCCAGACGCAAACCACGCCAATGGTATGCCTTCCAGCGTCTATAGTTTCTGACTTGCAGTTCTTGATTCAAGACTACAAGCAGCGATTTCCTGAAGTGCCCTCTGCTCCATCAGCGGGAACAAATCCAGCTGCTTCTGGACCGACGCCATCTCCACGGCCTAGATCATCACCATTAGTGATCCGTCAGGAACGAGAGCCAGTGCAGGATATCCCGTCTTCTGACGAGGAAGTTGAAGAACCGGAGGATGGAGAGGTCAGAGATGACCAGTCTGACCATAGAGACGATGAGGACTACATTGCTCCTTCTCCTGCCACACCTGAGCCCACTTCCTCAGACTCACCGCCAGTGGACATTGGCGGATTTCACAACTTAGTGGAGAGAGCGGCCAAAAGATTCCATATGACGATGGAATCTCATGAAACAGACTGTTTCCTATATGATTTTAAAGATCCGGTTAGGAAAACGACCAGATCAATTCCTCTCATTGAACACATATGGGAGCAGGGAAAACAGCTGATGCAGACACCAGCCTCAGTTTCAGCAGTGGTGCCACGGCTGGACAAAAAGTATAAGGCACCAACTACAGCGCCAGCCTGCATAAATGGTCATCCCAAGCCAGATTCTGTGGTTACCCAGGCGGCACAGAAAAATTCTAGGAATCCGTCATCTCCATTGTCAGGTCCACCGGACAAGGAGGGCAGGAAACTAGACAGTATTGGCAAACGCTTTTCTACCACGTCTGCCATGACTGTGAAAGTAGCTAATTCCATTGCGCTACTGGGCTGCTACAACAGGCAATTGTGGGAGGATATCGCTCCGTATCTGGCGGAGCTACCAGACAACTTGAAAGAGGAAGTTCAATCACTCCTTAAAGAGGGACAAACATCAGCATCGGAACTTATTGATTGTGCGATGGATGTTGCAATGACCGGCTTCAGATAGCTTGCTGGGCCTGCGGTCTTGCGAAGGCAGGGGTGGCTCAAAGCTACATCTTTCCGCCTAGAGGTCCAAACTAAGGTACTGGACATGCCTTACGATGGCCAACACCTCTTATGGCAGAAAATCGACGAGGCCCTACAAACAATCAAGAAAGATACTGACACAGCAAAGGCGCTTGGCACACTGCAGTTTAGGAGCCAGTCCTTTCGAGGGGGCAGAGGTAGAGGTCAATCCTCTTACAAAGGATCTTACCAAAACAAATCCACCTACTCCTATAACCAGGGCCGGTCGCAATACCAACAGCGACAGCAGCAACAAGGTCGCCAGACCTCGTATGGAAAGTCCAACTACAGAGGAAAAAACCAAAGGAAAACCACTGGCGGACACCAATGACCTTTTCCAGCAGCCAGTCCATCCACAATCTCATTTTTTCAAACTTGGAGGAAAACTGACACACTTCCTCAACAGTTGGAGATCAATTACAACAGATCGGTGGGTGCTCCAATTGATCCAATTCGGACATTCGTTGGAATTCAAATCAATTCCCCCGACAACTCCTCTTCGCAAAATGCAACACAGGAATTTACGATTACTCCTTCAAGAGGTCTCTTCTATGTTGAAGAAAGGAGCAATAGAGCGAGTACCATCAGCTCACAGAGGAAATGGATTTTATTCCCGCTTCTTTCTGATTCAAAAGAAAGGGAAGAAATGGAGGCCCATCTTAGATCTCAGGGCACTCAACGCATTCATGAAGAGTCAATCGTTCCGCATGGTTACGATCCAGGAGATTCTAGGGCTACTAGAGGAAGGGGACTTTATGACGTCTTTAGATCTGCAAGACGCATATTACCACATCCCTATTCACAAAGGCCACAGGAAATTCCTCAGATTTGCAGTGGCGGGCCAACACTATCAATTCTGTGTCCTCCCATTTGGCCTCAAGTCGGCACCTCGGATATTCACCAAGTGCCTCTCTCCAGTGGCGGCTTTCCTACGACAGCATGGACACCAGGTCTTCCCATATCTGGACGACTGGCTGGTGAAAGCACCATCTATTGCAGGCGCAGCCAAATCCTCCAGCGCCTGTCTCAATCTTTTCCAGCACCTGGGCCTGACGCTCAATCACGAGAAGTCTACTCTTCAGCCCTCCCGAGTTCTTACCTTTCTCGGGGCGACATTGGATACGGAATGTTCAAAAGCATTCCCATCTCAGGAGAGAAAGCACAAGCTGATCACTCTGGCCACCTCAGTGGCCTCGAAGAAAACTTTACTGGTCCGTACTTTCAAGTCCCTCTTGTTCCCCACTGTCGGCTCAGAATGCGCCCACTGCAGGAGGCCTTGTCCAGGCAATGGACTCAAAGCACAGGTTCTTTCGAGGATTGCATTGTGACAACTCAGCAAATGACCAAGGCCTTGCTCTGGTGGAGGTCATTCAAGAACCTCTCGCAAGGGCTACCGTTCCTGCTTCCTGCAGCCCCACATGTGGTAACAACGGACGCCTCTCTAGAAGGATGGGGAGCTGTCCTCCAGGAGTTGCAGATCAGCGGCAAATGGACGGACCATGAAACGCAGCTCCATATCAACCTCCTGGAGCTGAGGGCAGTTTTTCTAGCTCTGCAGGCCTTCCTACCGCGCATCAAGAACTCCCCAGTGCTCGTCAGGACCGACCACACTACGACGATGCACTACTTGAACAAGCAGGGAGGAACGCGTTCGCTCACACTATCTCGCGAATCGCAGAAAATTTGGAACTGGCTTGTGCTCCACAGTATCACGCTAAAAGCGGAGTAGGTCCCAGGCAAGGACAACGTCATAGCAGATGCTCTAAGCAGACAGAGATCTATGTCCCACGAATGGGAACTCGACTAGGAGGTGCTAGATCACATCTTTTCGGAATGGGGAACACCGCAAATCGACCTTTTTGCCACCAGGGAGAACGCCAAATGCCCCAACTTCGCAAGTTGGCATCCCCAGTTAAGGTCCCTCGGAAATGCATTTTCCATCGCTTGGCGCAACGTGTTTGCGTACGCCTTTCCGACATTCCCACTGATACCAAGAGTCCTCAGGAAGATGAAGACAGAGCACTGCACTCCAATTCTGATTGCCCCGTTCTGGCCGAGGCAACATTGGTTCACGGACCTCCATCGTCTCTCAGTTCGGCCGCCAATCCGTCTGTGTCAACATCCATCCCTGCTCACGATGTCCAACGGCCAAGTATAGCACCCGAATCTGAAATCACTCAGGTTATCTGCTTGGCTCCTGAGTACAGAGAGTTCTGCCAGCTAGACATCCCGCAGGAGTGCAAAGATGTCCTCGCGAAGGCAAGAGCGGAGAGCACAAACAAAACCTATTCCTTAAAGTGGAAACGCTTTTGCATCTGGTGTAAGGACAAAGGTCTACATCCCTTTCAGGCTACTCCGGAGCAACCACTACCATACCTGCTATGCCTGGCACAGTCGGGCCTTGCTCATGCCTCCATCAGAGTTCATTTGGCGGTAATTTCACGGTATACACGAACTTCAAAAGGGCCCTCTCTCTGGTCACACAGGTTAATAAAACAGTTCCTTAAAGGACTCTACAGATCCTTTCCTCGGCCACGGAGGGTTCCACCAACATGGCATCTCAATGTGGTCCTCAACCAATTGATGAAACACCCTTTTGAACCCATCCACAGGGCAGACGTCAAATACATCTCCTGGAAAACAGCCCTCCTACTGGCACTGACCTCAGCAAGAAGGGTCCGTGAACTACAGGCTCTTTCCATGCAAGATCCCTTCATGCAGTTTAAGGAGGACCGAGTGGTTTTAAGAACTAATCCTCAGTTTATTCCTAAGGTCCCGTCTGATTTCCATTTAAATGAGCCTGTAGTCTTCTGATCATTCTTCCCAAATCCCAGCACTGCAGCTGAAAGAACTCTGCACTCTTTGGACCTGAAAAGGTGTCTTAACACCTTCGATGCTGCTGACGGAACCGTTCCGTCACGCCCCTCGGGTGGGCTGTGCTGGTGACGGTTCCGTCACGGCCCGGCCGCCGCGCCTGCGCGGCGCTGATATTGCGCCTTCGCGGCGGGTTTAATTAAGCGGGCGGGGCTGTGACGGAACCGTTCCGTCACAAGCACAGCTCACCCGCGAGCCGTGACGGAACGGTTCTGTCACCAGCCCGGGTGAGCCGCGCGCCCGCCCGCGACCGTTAGCGCTGCGGCGGAATAGCCGCCGCAGCGAAGGAGTTAAATTTTACCTTGACAAAACAAAACAGTTCAGGAAAACAAATCAACTATTCATCGCTTTTAGTAGGCCAAGGAAAGGCATGCCGCTTTCCAAACAAAGTATTTCAAGATGGATATCTTCGGCAATTGCCTTTTGCCACGACCGAGCCGGACGGCCATTGCACTCAAAAGTAAGAGCTCATTCTACAAGAGCTGTGTCCACATCAGTTGCACTGTTCGCTGAGGTGCCAATACTGAACATTTGCAGAGCGGCGACATGGAAGTCGCCGCATACCTTCACCAGGCATTATTGCCTGGATACGGAACTGATGCAGGATGCAGCAGTGGGCCAGGCTGTGCTTCGCCATCTATTCCAATGAGGTGAGCCTTCCTCCTTCCCCCCATCGCTGGTATGCACATTTATTTACTTATTTCTTGTTATTTATTGGTGGCTCATAGTCACATGATATGTATTATCTAAAGACTGGTATATGCTGTTCCATCAGAAATGTGCATATTGTATTGCTTGCTACTCTGATTCAGGCATGTAAATCTATGAAAGACACCCTTAATACTGGATAAGAAATGCTTTACTTACCTGTAACTGCAGTTATCCAGTATTGGTGTCTTTCATAGATTCACATGCAACCCTCCCGCCTCCCCTGGAAGGACTCACTAATTTCTCTAACAGTATTACGCCTACCTAGCTTGGTGCGTACGAAAATCTGAGAGACTGAGGCTCCTGACAGGAAGGTTCTAGAGGGAGGTGATAGCTGATTGGCTACCTTCTGGAGTTTGGTCCTTTTTACAAAAGGACATAGATAGGCTACTAAGGTGAGGCCCTTAGGCCTATTTTTCTCTACATATGTCTATAGGACATTACTTTTCTATGTACCGGAGACTCCCTTCTCGACGACGGGGAATGATTCAGGCATGTGAATCTATGAAAGACACCAATACTGGATAACTGCAGTTACAGGTAAGTAACGCATTTCTTCTACACCCAGGCTGTAATGCAGCCTGGATGGAGAACATTCATGCGCACTTACATGGTGTCCATCACTCCTCCCCCTGCTCTAAAAGCAGAGCAGATCCGCCCGCCCCCCTAAGATGCCGCAGCAGGAACAAATACAATGAAAATTATGTTATTATCCTTTTATATTTCCTTTTTTTTTTTTCACTGCCAAAAGCAGGGGTGCAACGCTCCTTCGCCATAGCGGAGGTGCCGCTACTGGAATTTATTTTAAAAGTGGTTGTTCCTGCAGCCCTTGGTCATTCGCTGAAGGGTGCATGTAGACGTTGCAGACTGTTCCCTCAGACCTGTTAGTAGGCACTCCAGCATCATGGCCAGGTGCCAGCGAACTCGGTCACCTTTCAATTTTTGTATTTTCTTCACTGCTCAGAATAAAGTTTCCTCATCAAAATGGCGGTCATACTAGGTGAATTAAGCGGCATGCGTCTGTGTAACTGTAATGAATGGTAAGGCAGCAAACATCGAACATGTTTCTAATAAAATGTGTTTGCCAGTGGTGGCTGGTGACATTTGAAAGTGGCGGGGCGTAAATACTGAACTGTGGCGAGCAAGTTTTTAGCAAGTGAGGCCGAACCACCTATGGGGCGTTTGGTGAGTTCGGGGGGTTCTGCCATGAGAACATTTTGAAAAAAGAGTGGGCAAATGGTGCATTCTGAAGCACATTTGAGAAAGAGGTGGCTTGGCGAATACATCTCTGGGAGTAGCCAGACAAGTCTCTTTGCACTTGCACAAATACATCTCTCTCCCTGCATTCACATAGGCACAGTCACCCTGCACTCATAGACCCATTACTCGCCCTTCCCTGACATCACTAAGCCAGCATTCACCCATCCACATCACTCACTCTGGACTCACACAGGTACACTGCTCAACCTGCACTCACACAGACATCACTCACCCTGGACTCACACAGGCACACTGCTCACCATGCACTCACACAGACATCACTCACCCCGGACTCACACAGGCACACTGCTCAGCCTCTTGCAATACTCGCGGTCGTGCCGTGGGGGTCATGGCAACATTGTATATTTTATTAAAAGGGATACGGCTATTTTTTTTTACCAGTAGGTTACCAACAAAATGACGTTATTATGGGCAATCTCCGGAGAGGGGCCAAAAAATGAATGGGCATATCATCTAAACTGACGTGTCTCACGTGTCTGAGCTGTTTTGAGGCACAATAGTACTCAGTGTGACAAACTGACACTTTCAGAATCTTCATTCAAAGTACCCTTTGTCTGCCTCATCTCACCTGCCACAAATCCAGATTCTAAACTTTTTAAGTAATTCTGTGCTGCGTTCCGGGCTTTGTTACAGCGCCTTGGGCACCCACGGGGCACTTGGCTGTGACTCACCTCAGCATGAACTGCTGCAGGCTCGAGTGCGCGCAATCAATTTATATCTGACGCACATGCGCTGAATCCTATGCGTCGCGACACAGAGCACCCTTCACAGCTAATGGAAAGTCAAAATTGCACGTAACCCACATGGAGGAGGAGCGGAAGTTAGTAACATGATCTATGCAAACTTTACACGAGCCTATGTAGCCCAGGCAGGTAGAAAGACATCAAAACAATAGAAGCTAACTGTAACATTAAGTTGAAAACGAAATCATACAAGAAAACTCATCCAGCCATACCTGAATAGAGCCCTAGGAAAGACAGTACTCAAGCAGATCCTTAGCAAGACTCATGGTACTCGAGTCCCAATTAAAGAAGGCAATAGAAGATAGAAGTCACTAGCCAGGGTCGGCCTGTGCAGACTATGCCACATAAAAAAGGAAACCTTGGAGCATCTATTTTTGTTGTTGTAGATTTATGTAGCGCAAACTCGACCGGAAGGTATTGGAGCGCTTTACATGAGAACTAGGTACGTTAAACAAGGACACAATCATTTCTTGGTAGGCACGGAGAGATTCAATGATTTGCCCAGAATCACAGGAAACTGAGCAGACGCCGAGGGTCGAACCCGGTACCCCAGCTCCAAAGTCGGCAGTTCTGGGCGTAAGGCCACAACCTCCCCCCAATAATGCATCCGCCCGGTTCTTTCAAATGCTCAACGCACTTTAATAAATTTCTATCTAGTGGGGTGCGCACATGCTCTGAAGCAAAAGACCTACACTTCTCCGCGGGTAAAGGGTGGTCTTTGAATAAGGGGGGGGGGATCAGGTGGTGGTCTGGCTGCTGCCCTCAGAAGGCAAATACTCGTCCAGCAGATGGTTCACCGGTCTAACTGGGTGCCCTCCCCCACCCCTCAGGCATCGCCCAGTGGATTAGCGAAGCCCAGAGACTCGCTACCAATCCACAGTTTCCCGTCTGCTTGGGTGAGCCAGCTCGCAGGGTGCAGGCCCAGCTGCGCGCTCACACTGACTCCCCTAATCACCAAAGGCTGCCCATAGCACCAAGTAGGGGCACGGAGACTGCACGCGCACGCGAGAGAGATCAGCTGCCAGGGTACGATACAGCTGGATGGTTAATGCGTCTGCAGCTGACACGCGTGCAGCCAGAAGGTGCCAGGTTCGTGATTCCAGTGAGGCCGACTAGGCCTTCCCTTCCCATGTGGATAAATTAATACCAGATTTAGAGCGCAAGAGGCTCGCCAGGGGTAGTGGTGGATGCCATCCAAATAGAAAGATCTGCTTTACAAAGATCAGGCGGAGCCCCGCGTGGACCACCTCAGGCACCACCCCCCACCCACTGCCACCCAATTACTTTGATCAGATTAAGCTTTATAAAATCGCACAATCACCTGATCAGTTTAAATGCACGCTGCAGCCTTCTCCCTTTGCAAACAAAATGGGTCATGTCGCGCAGGGCTGGGGTTAACAAATAAAACATTTTAATTTTTAAAACTTACCAGGTCCGCGACCGCGCCTTCTGTGCTCCGGGGTCCAGGTCCCATGATTGCTGTTGGCGCCTAGCCGCCTACAGGAACTTCCGCCGACCGCCGATCCCTCACAGCCAATCCTGGCGTCTTTAGGGCACAGCTACTCTCTGCCCGCCCAGCCCATTAGAGAACGGAGGCTTGAGCCTTTGCCCCAGCCACAGAAGGCACTAGTGCGCATGCGTGGGCACGGAGAAAAATTCGCCCTCCGTGCCCACTCATGCGCACTTGTGTCCCACTTGTGTCCCATGTCTGACGACAATGTGAATGCCTGTCAGTTAGCATGACGTCGGGCCGCCCACCCCCTTCAGACTCTGAAGGGGGTGGGCGGCCCGACGTCATGCTAACTGACAGGCATTGTCAGTTCAGTTCTTCTACATAGGCAGGGCATCTCCGACCGAACTTAAGTAAACTGACTGAGAGTTCAGTTTACTTAAGTTCACAAAAACCGAGGGAGGTCGGACGGCTGGTGGGGCAACGCCCCAACGCCCTTTATGGACGCACCGCCTTTGCAAGATTTACATTGCATTAACTTAGGTAAACATATTTGGATGAACATATTTGTGTATGCATTCTATTGTCATAGGCTTGAAAAGGCGGCGCTGAACAGCGCCTCCATCTCCTGCAGGCATTGACCTCGAATACAGTGTAGCCAAAGCTTACAGGACTGCGGCGTTGTATTACAGTAAAGCTATATCTGTCAGAACACTTTAGATTTGCCGCGTTTTATGTGGTGTAAACGGAGACTCCCCGTCTGTCCTCCTCGGCCAGGGCTTTGTTTGAGGCGGCTGCAGCGCCTGGCGGCTTTGGAGGCCAGTACCGCCTTCGTAGCATTACTGCGAACTTAGCCTGACTTCCGTTTTCCACGAGAGCCCGGGATCTCAGCTCTTTGTTCGTCATTTCCCGTTCATTTCCCTCGCAGAGTTAGAAAGTAATCTAAACACAGTTCTCCCTCGAGGGACGCAGTGAAACAATTCTTGTGTCTCCTGGAGAGGGAAAAGAAGGTCCCATGGCAAAAGATGCATTGGCAGTTGCTTTCACAACACTGCATCCCACCCACCGTCTTTCAAATTTATGAAAAATAGAATCTCTACTCTTCCATTTAAAAATGCTTTCGGGTCTTGTTGCTGGGCAAATCAATAAAACAATTTTTTTAATTGGGAAGCAGTGGGACATCACAAATGTAGCATAATGTACTTTCAAATTTTCTAGTCGCTCCCCCTACAGGCCCTCACTTACTCCCATTTGGTGAGCTCTCTTTCACTCAGGGTCGTCAGATTTCGAGTTACACAGGAATCCACTTTGGGGTACAAATAGAAGTTTAAGCCTAATATGGGTTCGAGTTTTGAGATAATCACATTACACCTACAATTTTCTCTAAACACATTTTATCAGGAAAAATCTGATGAAATGTGTCAGATTTTTAAAAAATGGTTGGAAATGGCTGCATGTTCGTTCGCATGTGCACTGACCATGCCAAATGTAGGAAATTATTGAAAACCATACTGTTCTCATTTGTAACTTTACAACTCCGTTATCCGCAACCTGTTTGCGCCGAGATACCCCTCTCGGGGTGATTCGTACGCATTATAAATTAAATTAACAAAGTGGCAAAATGTTGAATTTGGAGCGCAGTTGCTGAAAAGGCATTTCATTCCTCATTGTGACCTGTGAAACTAAGGAGGGTGTAGTAATTTGAAGCATTCAAATGCTGTATCCACAATGTTAGTATTTACTGGGCGCTTTAATATTGTACAAAATAAGACATTACTTAAAACCAGGCCTAGAGCAGCTGTAGCAGCAACTGGTTCAGAAACAGGTTCTCACTCGTCCTGTAAATAATGTGTAGATTGGAACTTGCTTTTTTCGTGTACGCAAGGTTTGGCGAAACACGTGCGTGTTACAATTTCTTTTTTCCTGTTCTATACCTTCCAGTTCTCCTTGTTTGAACAGGCTATGCTGAAGTGCACTGGTTTCAAGCTGTGTGTGTAGTAGTGACACAAGCTGTTTTGTATTTGCTGGCCCACAGCCCTGTTGTGTGTGCCCTCTGATGATCAACCATCCAGTATAAGCATGCACGTTCTGTGCAAATGTTTTTTTAGTTTCTTTCAAGTGATTTGTGTTTTACTCACGGAGCACGGCTGAACTCATCCTCTAGGAAACACTTGACTTTATTTTCATGATGAAGAGTATTGAGGGAGTAAAGATATTCAGGAATCCAGTGTCGTATAGATCATCTCAACTGTGGGTGGTGAATTGAAGCTCACTATGCAATGGCCCTCTCACTCCCGCATGGACACATTAGTTGCTGCGAACCTGTGGAAATGTGAAGAAAATTGATAGAACTACCTTACTCTGAAATTAGTTACATATTTTAAATAAAATCGGTACCCAGTGACTCTTTATGTCTGTATTTGGTTGCACAGAACCAGGGAAAGGCTCGTACTGGCTTAGATTAATAGGTCGAATGCACTGTCCACATCTTCTCAAACATGGTGCATCATCACGTTGAATTTCTGTCCATCTGAGCTCTGAGATCCCAGACAGCCTTTGCACTGTGGGATTGAGATTTATGCTGCCTTGCCCCCTTGGCGCAGTGGCACAGGCATGATTGTAGTCAAAGATCTTATTTCTCCCTGGGTGTTTTACAGTTGACCAAGTTTCTAGGCATTTCAGTGGCACGGGTATTACACTAAAGACCCAAACTAGCCTCCTCCTGTAGGTGCAAACTCTTTGATTGAAGCTTGGCCTGCCTTGTCCTGCTCATGAGTCCTCCACCCCATTGGGTACATTCCACACCATTTTGATGCAAAAGACTGAGAGGGAGGAGGCTGCCAATTGAGGGCATGTACCATAAGAAAGTGGAAGAAGTAGACTTCTTTCAGGTTTCCGACAAAGTCCTCTCATCAGTCAATTGCCCACATCAGTTTGAGCTTTTAATTTTCTCGGACCACATTCTCAGACTTAGAAGTACATGAATCCACTTACCTTTCTCCTTCATCTGATTCTCTTGGTTGAATTTGATGCCTTAAAGCTGGCCTTCCTCCTTCAGCCACTCTTCAGGACCTGTGGTCCACTACCATCAGACGTCTTCAGTACAGGTTTTCCTACTAGACGTCCATCTCTCAGTGAAGGTTGATTCCATTCAAATTGTGTTGTAGTTCTCTGATGATTCAGAGTAAAATTCAGAGGAGTGAGACAGAGAGTCTAGTTGAAACAGGTAGCAGCTATACCAACTTTTTTGTTCTTTCCTAACGTCATATTTCCTTCGAAGAAATATATTATAGCCCAGGGTGCTCATTTATCCTGCTGGTCTTGGCTTTGACTTGCCTTAAACATCTTGCATTTTCTTCGCGAGGAGGCCATTTTGAGGCATAACTGTCTGATCCTGATTGAACCGAGGATCCTCCACTTCCCCCTCCCATTGCTTTTTTTGAGTGGCTGGTTCTCTGGGATCTAGTCTTCACTCACTATGGCTCCTCTAGATGTTCTGGGGAAAATCCAGCACATGGACACACTGCAAGAGGTTGTGGCTTTGCTTTTGGGCTGTGCACAGACGCATTAAACTCCTTTTCTACTAATGTGGCCAGCAGACGCCATTTGATTGACTTCTTACATCTGTTCTGCCAACTCCTGTTGGTTGCTCTTCTACGATAAGGGACCTGAACCAACTTCAGTCATCGTTCACACGCAAATCTTAATAACTCTTGGCTTTATGAAAGGTATGTTTGCAAGTACAAGGTTCTTCTGAAACATACCTTTTTTTCCATAAAAAAGGCAGAGCTCAGGACAAACCTTCCTTCATCCCAAAGGTGCGAATTTAATCTAAAAGGGGAGATTTTTCTTTCTGTTCCCAAGCACCCTTAAGGCTGGGGAGATGCTGCACAGCATTGATTTGGGTGCATTTTTCAGTCCACCTCATCTAGCCAGAGTGAGCGATTTATGATCTGGGCATCGGTTATTTGTGGCCCGAGGTGCAGACAAGCCTGCTTTGAAGGCCACTGTTGCCATATCACCCCCGCATCCCCCATAGTTATACTCTACAGGGTCAGCATCTTTCATCAGATTGTCTTGACTGGCATCATCCCTGGTATTCTCCTGTTATGTTCCTGTTGAAGAGGTTTGCAAGGCTTCTACCATACCCACTATGCAAATTCTGAGTTATGAATGCCTTCTCAGGAGCTAATGCTTAATTCGGCTGTAAATTGATGCTTTTCTTTTTCTTTTGCCTTTTCCTTTTCCTTTGCTGTTGAATCTATCCATGGGTTAGAAATAGTAGGGATCCAGTGGATAGAAAGAGCATAGACCTTTGCTCCAAAATTGTAGGGTCCAGCATCATCCTGCTTATCTCACTTTCATCATTCAAACCATCCGCAATATCAGAATATTTCTCCAGGAAGCCAAAGTGTTGAGAAAACACACCTGTGCGGGGTATTCTGGGTAGGTTGTATCCCTTTTCTTCCGGGAACAACATTTATCCTATCAGGTGGGTCAGCGCCCTATGAAAGATGACGTCCTGCGATGTCATTGAATACACTAATTAGTACTTTTTAGGTCGAGCCTAGCTATTGCGTAAACAATCGCTATGCGAGATTATAGTAAGGGGAAAAGAAAAGTCTACCAAAGACCTCTGGAATGCGGTTATGGCCAGTGCATGTGACGCATTCAAGCGCGAAGCTGGCATCTGGCACCAGCGTGCGCTTGATCTCACTTCCTGCTCCCCCTCTTTCAACAATTAACTTTCGTTCGCTCACACCCCATATGCTCGTTCCCGCATCAGACTTCAAAGGCTGCCGCTCCCTCGCCCACCCCCCGCCACAGCAATGCAGAGAGCTTGTTTTAGTTTGAGAGCGAAGGGCTTTACAATGTACGTCTTTACAATTATTAGATAGCAACAGAGCGTGCTGTTTTTACAGTTTTCGATTTTTTTTTTAGGATACCGTGAGCACATAACTGCACTGCAGCCCAAGCTTTATATTCATAGCAGTGCGAGTAGTTTTTCGTACTTTTTCTAATGTTGTGTACTTGGGCATATTTTCAGATGTTGTTCGGCACACGTTATCGCTGAGTTTGTTGTTTACAAGAATAGCATATGGGTTTGTGTAAGATACTCAACATTGCTTAGCATTTTTTTAGGGGGAAGCAAACTGACATCAGAAACAACAGATGTTGACATGCTCCAGCGATAACCATCCTTTTTACTTCACAGACATGGATTGCTTGTTTTTTAAAGTTTTTTTTACTGCTGGGTTGCAGGTCTAGTTACTGGCAACACACTGTGAGTTAGTAAATCACGTGGAGGCAATATTGATAACTATCTTGTGTGCCCTGTGTTTACACTGCTATTAAGATTTAGCTCACATTCTTTATTTGGCAAAAATCTCAATTTTTGAACAAACAGACCACGCGCGCATTACAAACTGTACTAATAGGCAGAGCAAGCAAGCTCTTGTCACAAACAGGCTGTCCAGCATATTTTGTACATTGGTGACTTACTTTACATTCACACTATTTGTTTTCCTGCCATGCCCATTTACTTACATGCAAAGCAAGCTTCCGTCACAAACAGGTTGTCTACCTTTCGTTTAGTTTGTTAACTTGCTAGCCTTCTCTATTCACTTCTATGTCTAACATCTAACAGCCCACTCTGAATTACTAAGTCGTATGGCCGCTATGTTGATAAGCATTGTGTCTGAATACTCTTTGTTGTGTTCTATGCATTCACTTCACAGTGCCATCCTAACATTTCTGTCTACTTAGGTGCGAACGAACTGCGCATCACAAACACTTAGTCTGCCCTCTCTTTACTCTGTTGTGTAGCTTCTTCTCTAATTGTTGCGATTGCTGCTATCTCCTTGTAATTAGGTGTAAAGCACACGCACATTACAAACATTATGTATACTCTCTTTTTGGTGTTGTGTGCCTTTATTTAATTCACAGTGTTTAGTTTAGTGCTGATTTACGTTGTTGGTAGGCTACTGTGACCACGTAACTGCACCGCACATTAAGCTTTATATTTATAGCAGCACGTCTTTTCTCCAATGTCTTTAACTTTGATAATAGCAACCACAACATTTATATAGCGCGGATAAAGTATAGCGTTTGCAAATTGTTTTGGTCACTTTGGTTTAAATACAGCGCATACCGTAGGCGCGCTTTTTTATTATTCTGCGCACCACTAAAATGCATACCTTTTGCAGTGTATATGGTTTTACATAGTGCCGGTATGCAAAGCTTTATATTAATGGTGGCCACATACCAATCGGCCTAATCTGTTTACATTTACTTCAGTCAAAGTTAATGCAAAGACGGAAACAGTTACCTTATATTTGCTACCAGCAACAATATTAATATTACTTACAACGTTGCTGCGAGCACTTCCGGCTCCATGCTGTCCACGTTATGTAAAATCATGGCAAGTAACAAGGGGCATAAGCAGTGGCAAACATGACTGCTTGAAAAGCCACATGGCACGGACAGCACACAGGCACACTAGCAGCCATGCTACTTCTCTAATGCCAATGCTTCTTCTAACTTCTCTACTGCCACGCAAGGCGCGCTACGCCTCTGGGCTGCTTCACTATTGCTGCCCCGATATTCACTCACTGCATTAAAGTATCAAACAACCTATGTAAAAATACAGCTTCTCACAATTCTTAGGCCCTGTGCAGTCTTACTTGACTTTCGTGCCTTATTTCACTAAACATATTCGCAGAGTGCTTAGATTAGCTTTCAGTTCTATAATACATTCATGCTCACTTTTTAACCCACAGCTGTGTTTCGCTTCGTGTAAAAAAACGTACTCCATATAATGCGCTAGTAGATGTTGTTCTTCTGTCGTCATTTGTATAGCGCCCAAGGCGCTACTATTTGCTGCACACAGCACAGCTTCTATGACTTTTCGAAAGCTTCCAAGTTCCATTACGCTTTCACGCTTACAGAGGCGCTTACACTAGGGCTTGTTTCTGTAACTACTTATCTGTACGTTATGCATTATAACATTGGTACATGGGCACCTGTCGCTGCTGTCTACAGTAATACTGTCGCTAACCACAGACCTCAACTTCTGAGCGCTAGGGCTACCTGCAACAATATGAATATTACTTACAACGTTGCTGTGAGCATTTTCGGCTCCATGCTGTCCACGTTATATAAAATCATGGCAAGTAACAAGGGGCATAAGCAGTGGCAAACATGACTGCTTGAAAAGCCACATGGCACGGACAGCACACTGGCACACTAGCAGCCATGCTACTTCTCTAATGCCAATGCTTCTTCTAACTTCCATACTACCACGCAAGGCGCGCTATGCCTCCGGGCTGCTTCACTATTGCTGCCCCTATATTCACTCACTGCATTAAAGTATCAACCACCTTGTGTAAATATACAGTTTCTCACAATTGTCATGCCCTGTGCAGTCTCACTTGACTTTCGTGGCCTATTTCACTATACATATTCGCAAAGTGCTTAGATTAGCTTTCGGTTCTATAACACATTTAGGCTCACTTTTTAAGCCACAGCTGCGTTTTGCTTCATGTAAATAAAACGTACTCCATATAATGCACTGGTAGATGTTATTCTTCTGTCGTCATTTGTATAGTGCCCAAAGCGCCCTCACTCTATCTATCACCCTCACTCTATCTGTCTATCGCCCTCACTCTTTATCTATCTATCTATCTATCTATCTATCTATCTATCTATCTATCTATCTATCTATCTATCGCCCTCACTATCTGTCTATCGCCCTCACTCTATCGCCCTCACTCTATCTATCGCTCTTACTCTATCTGTCTATCGCCTCACTCTATCTATCGCCCTCACTCTAGCTATCTCGATCTATCTATCTATCTATCGCCCTCATTCTATCTATCCCCCTCACTCTCTATCTGTCGCCCTCACTCTATCTATCGCCCTCACTCTATCGCCCTCATTCTATCTATCTATCTCCCTCACTCTATCGCCCTCACTCTCTATCTATCGCCCTCACTCTATCTATCGCCCACACTCTTATCTATCTATCTATCTATCTATCTATCTATCTATCTATCTATCGACCTCACTCTATCTATCTATCTATCGCCCTGACTCTGTCTATCACCCACATTCTATCTATATCGCCCTCACTCTATCTATCTCCCTCACTCTATCTGTCTATCGCCCTCACTCTATCTGTCTATTGCCCTCACTCACTATCTATCTATCTATCGCCCTCACTATCTATCTCCCTCACTCTATCTATCTATCTCCCTCACTCTAGCTATCTCGATCTATCTATCTATCGCCCTCACTCTATATCTATCGCCCTCCCTCCCTTTATCGCCCTCCCTCTATCTATCGCCCTCCCTCTATCTATCGCCCTCCCTCTATCGCCCTCCCTCTATCTATCGCACTCACTCTATCTATCGCATCACCACAGCATCACTCAGCACCACCACAGCATCACCAGGTGCCCCACAATATCACTATGCGCTACCACAGCATCACTGAACGCCACAGCATCACTCGTCGCCACCACAACATCACTCAGCGCCACCACAGCAGCAATCTGTGCAACCATTCAACAACAACTGGTTCAAATATGTTCTCTCAATGTTTCAAGCTTTATTACGAATGTCACAAAAAGATGTTAATATTTCACTTCTGTTCTTGGATTTTCGTCACAATAAAATACACTGAACATAATCTTCACAAGTTATTTACATAAGTTTGAGCTATTGCCATTATAAATTACAATAACTTTTATTCAAGTATTAATTATTTAAAACATTAAAAGCCATTGTTATTTGTAATATCAATACATCTAAGTCACGTAAATACAACCCATATTGCATTACAAATGCTATAGGTGTCACATTTGCAAAAGTTAAAACTATTGGCATTGTACATGACAAAGCTCTTAATTTCGCTATTTTCAAAACTAACTCATAAATAAAAAATGTGTCATTTACAATACCAATAGCTCAAACTTTCCTAATGCGAGACCTATTGCATTGCAAATGCTTGTTTGTTGTTGAAAACGTGAGATTTCTGTCCTAACCTGGTTTCTCGTTTCATTCGCTGTTCTAAATCGTTTTTGCAGTGTCACTGAATTGATTTGTTTCTTTGTGGACTTGATTGATTATCACAGTATT
This sequence comes from Lissotriton vulgaris, assembly GCF_964263255.1. Taxonomy (NCBI): domain Eukaryota; kingdom Metazoa; phylum Chordata; class Amphibia; order Caudata; family Salamandridae; genus Lissotriton; species Lissotriton vulgaris. The sequence goes on along the minus strand of NC_141694.1, from coordinate 1,101,087,689 downwards.
CTTGCTCATGGATTGGTGTTTCCAAGTTGCTGCATGCTACTTGTTGGCAGAGTCCTGGGAAAAATTGTCAGCATATTTTGTGCATCTTCCTAAATTGTGTGACACTCAAATTTGAAAGCTGCTATTACCTTCCTTGTTCAGTATTCGGAAGATGTATGCATGCAGGTCCCCTTAGAAGGGGAAAGGCTTGGTATTGCTCTATTACTTACCGGTAATCTTCATTACTCCTGGTCCCGTTGTCCTCGGCCCATTCAGAACTTATGGAGATAACCATCTTCTAGACAGAAAATAAAAACAAGAGGAATGCTGGGATATCCCTACTGCCCCTCCCCCCGGGAGTATAAAGGTAGGATCTACCCAGCAGCCCTCCTGTACAAACAAGCCCAGACAGGAAGGCCGGCCGCCCGGGAGGGAGGGAGGGGCGTATGAATGGGCCGAGGACAACGGGACCAGGAGTAATGAAGATTACCGGTAAGTAATAGAGCATTACCCCCAGGTCCCTTATGTCCTCGGCCCATTCAGAACTTATGGAGAAATACCAAAGCAGAAAAAGCCGGCCTTCCCAACCCAACAGAAGCCAACCCAGGAAACCACACCAAGGCAGCAACCGCAGAAGGAAAAAGGAAGAACCGGGGAAACCCCAGGCAGAGCCCCCGACAAGAGGAACCCCCACCAGACCAGCAGACACCCAACAAGAGCAAGGGTGCACAGCCAGACGACCAGACCGGCCACCACAGAGGCCAACCAGCCCACCGCAGGAACACCCGACAGCCAACCAGCGACAGGGAGAGCACAGACACCCAAGCCACCACAGGCAAGGAGACAACAGCAGAAAAGAGGCCAAACAAAGAGAAAGGCCAAGAGCCACCTGGCCAAAAAGCCAGAAACGGGCAGAAGAAGACAACCCACGCCAGAACAGGCAGGAGACAAGCGGACCAGAGGAACCAAAGGCCCAACAAAGAAGAACAGCGGAAGCCCACCAGAACCCGACCCGGAAGGCAAGACCGAGCCCAAGGCCAGGGAAAGAGAGAAACCCCAGACACCAGGGAACGAAGAGCAAACCCCAGGAAGCCAAGCCACCCGGTCCCGCAAGACGAGGACACAAGGCAAAGGGAACCAGCACCTCCAGGAAACCCGAGCAGGAAGAACCAACAAGGGCAACCAACCAGGACAAAGAGACCCGGAAAAAGAGGAAAGGGAACCGAAGGAACCCCAGGAACCCCAAAACAGAACTCCAGCCAAAGCGGAGGAAACGGGAGCAGGAATCAACAGCCCGAAGAAGGCAAACCTGAACACCAAAGCAGGAGTGCAACCGGACGGGCCAAGGACCCGGAGGACCCAAGACAACAGCAAGGGAACCACGAAGGACACAACAACCAAAGCCAAGCCAAACCAGAAAAAGGCCAGGCACAAAGACCCCAACCAGCCCAAGCAAAGGACCGGGGCAGAAACCCAGAGGCCAGAGAGACAGAGGCAAAACCACCCCAGAGGACCACACAGAAGCAACCGCAGCCAGGGAGGAAAGCACAAGCAAACCACATCCCACAGCCCGGCAAGACCCAAGGCAGGGCAAGCACAGGGGACGAACCCCGCACGGCGAAAGCCGCAACCAAGGATACAGACAGGAAGCCAAAGCCGAAGCCAAAGCAACCCGCAGAACCAACCCAAAACAAGGGAAGGACAAAGAGGGCAAGACCCCAACCGAGCACAGGCCCGAGAGCCCACAGCCCCGCCGAAGCCCCAACGAACCCCAGAAGAGGCAAGAAGGGAAAACAAGAAGGCAACAGCGTGACGGCCAGAAACAAGAACCAGACCGGAACACACCACACCCACAAGCAACCGGAACCCCACGACACAGGGACCAGCCACCCCACAGGCAGACAGGGCACCCGCAAAGAAGTGCCAATCCACCCATGAAACTCCCAGAAGAGACACCACCAGGCAGCCCAGGACCGCAGAAAGAGCACAACCAGGCAACCCAGAGCAGGACGCACAAACAGAAGGCAGACCAGCCCAGAACAGGAGCCAACAGGGAGGAAGCCCAAGGCAACAGGCCACCACAGAAAGCCACGGCCGAAAGCCAAGCAGAAGCAAACACAGGCCACAGCAACCAGCGCAGCGTGCCTCCCACACGGCCAAGCAACGGGGAGACGCGCAGAGCGACCCGGAAGAAACGGGGAGGCGGCGCCCCTGCCCCAAAGGGCCGAGAAACCGGAACACCGGCCAGGAGGAAGCCATGCCGCCCAGCAAGCCCGGCAGGCCGGGAGGCAGACCCAGCAGACATCCAGCGAGCAAAAAACCCACAGGCCCAGGAGAGGCAACAACAACGGCCACCCCGCACCATCACCAAAACCAGAAGAGACAGGGAAGAAAACCAAAGGAAGAAGCCAAGCGCACCCCGCAGCTCCAGGAGGCCAGGCAGAAACCCACCAGGCCAGACCAAGCTACCGAGCAGACAGTGGAGCGTGGGAACAACACACCAACCCCGAGAATAGGAGGCATGACAGGACCCTGCAGCCACCAGGAGGCCCCAGGCAGACAGCACAGCAGACAGAGGAGGGGATGCCAGGAAACAGCAGAACCCAGCAAAGGGAAGGCCACAGCACCAGAAGGACCAAGCAGGCCCCCACCACGCCCGACAACAGGCGCAGGCCGGGAGGAACAGAACAGCCGGACCCAAGGCAGCATAAGCCACCCAAGCAGAGGCAGAGGGGAGAGAGCACCCCAAAGAACCAACGGCACCCACGAGAGGAACCAGGCGCAGCCAAGGCAAAGGAGGGATAGGACCAGGAACCCGGAAGGGAAGAACCAGGATCCCCAAGCAGGGCAGAGGCCACAACAGCCAGCTCGCAGAGGAGGCAAGACCACCGAGGAAGAACAGGACGGCAGGCCAACCTGAACGAGGGGAGCCCACAGGACCCACCGCGCAGTGGCCCAAGAAGCAGGAACAACGACCCACCACCAGACGGGGCAGAGAGCCCGGAGCAGAAGGCAACCCAAACAGGCCGCCGAAGCATAAAAAGAAGAGACACCGGCACCAGAGCACCAGAGGCCAAGGCGCAAACCAGCAGGCAGGGAAACCCCAACCACACAGGGAACCCACGAGCAAGCAAAGGCAGGAGCAGCAAAAAGAACCAGCCACCACAGAGGCGACCGGAACCCAAGCCAGAAACAGAAAGGGCAAACACCCCCAGAGGCGCCAAGAGCAGGGGAACCCTCTAAGAAGAGAACCAAGGGAACAGACCCACTGAACGTCCACCACCGGAGAACCGGGGCCAGCCGAAGGTAGCGCGGACCCCTGAAACAGCAGCAGCAGGAAACCCCAAAAGGGAAGGCAGCACAGAGCCCACAAGCAAGCCCCGACACCAAACAGAGGCGCAAAACCGCCAGAGCGGAGGCCAACCAAACGCCGCACAGGGGACCGGAGGACCGACAGAGGGCAAAGCGCCCACCAACACAGCAAAAGGAAGCGCCAGCCAAGGCAACCCAGGAGGCGGACGAGCAGCATCACGGCAGTGAGGAGCCCACAACAAGGAGAAGGCACCCACACCCAGCCGCAGCGGAACAGGCAGCAATGAGAACAAGGAAAGCACCCCGCACAGCTACTCACACAGACCCCCGCACAACAAGTGCACAGGAAGGCCAAAGGAAACCGCACACCCAGAAGGGAAGAGGACCACAGAGCCACCAGATCCAGAACAAAACAGGGGCCAAAGAACAGCCCAACCAGCCACCACGGCAGGCAGCAGCGCACACACCCCTCCAGACCCGGGCCCAGGAAAGCACCCCAGAAACCGAGACCCAAAGCCCAGCGCCCCACCAAGAAGCGTGGCGAGTCGAAGGGAGGCACGAACCAAGGGTGGCAGCACCAAAGACGGCAGAGGCAGCCTACAGAACACAACCACTCCCAGACTCCGAGGAACCCTGCCAATTCGGAAGGAACCCCGAGAAAAGGAGATCCGCCGAGAAACACCGGAGGAAGAGCTCCCCCGCCGAGACCAGAACCACCCACCGCCAAGTCGTCAGACCAATCCGAAAGGGCACGACAGGCAGAGCGTCAGGGACAGAGCAGCCCCACCACAGAGGTAGGTAGCACCCCCCCCCCCTCAGATGAGAGTAAGGGACAGAGCACCGGCCCAGCTGACATGCAACTGTAGCAGTAAACGCGCTCCCAACAGTGCATAGCCACATAAGTGAGGCAGTACAAAGCATATCATCTGTACAGTGCGCACCCTGGACAGAAAGCCACAGGCCAACATCACACAGACGTCGGGAGCAGAGAGTGACATTACACAGTAAACCCTGTCAAAATGCCAAAAACGCTCGACTGAGGGAAAAAACATCACATGGTAAACAGCAAAACACAGGATGTAGAACCAATGCCCCAGCACCAAAGTTGGCAGCAAGTGCTGTAACGCGACAAAAACACAGGCACCACATGGAAATATCGGAACAAGAAATGCCGCCTCCGAGCACCCTCCGGGGGAAGCCAGGGCACTGCAGCCGGAGACCGAGCACCACGCTCCCAGGCAGGCCACAGCAGCAGCGGCAGCCTCGAGACATCCAAGGCAGGAGGTATGAACACAAGCGCTCCAGGCAAGCAACGATCCTCAACAAACATCAGAACAGAGGAAAAACACTGCAAAAGCGGGACTCACCCGGAGCGGGGGCCTGAGCAGCACCAGCAAGGCCCCCACACACCAACAGCCGGATCCGGAATCGACCATCCAGCGCAGCGCGTCTCCCACCCGGCCAGGCTCGGGGAGACGCGCAAGGTGACCCAGAAGGAACCGGGAGGCGGCGCACCAGCCGCAAAGGGCCGGAAAACCGAAACAACGGCAGTAAAGAAGTCAATCCCCTCCAGCAAGCCCGGCAGGCCGGGGGGGAGACACATCAGGAACCTCACCCCTGCCCGTGAAGCCAGGCAGCCGGGCAGGAGGAGCAAGAAGAGGACTGCACGCCACTCAAGCCCAGCAGGAGCCGGTGCAGCCCCTAACATCAACAGCATCCATCAGCCATTCTGTCGAAGACAGAAAAAAAGAACAGGAGGGCTGCTGGGTAGATCCTACCTTTATACTCCCGGGGGGGAGGGGCAGTAGGGATATCCCAGCATTCCTCTTGTTTTTATTTTCTGTCTAGAAGATGGTTATCTCCATAAGTTCTTAATGGGCCGAGGACATAAGGGACCTGGGGGTAATGAGCCTGATTGTGCCATTAGATGCTCAGCACTGTTCCGTCTTCTCCGGTCAGCCTTGACGTCAATCTCCATTGCCTTAACTCAGAGGTGGATATACCATGTCCAATGTGCGCAGCTCCCCTTACCTGTGGCTACTTCCTTCAAATTTCCAGGGTGCTTCGAGCTTCTGAGCTCTTGGGGCGCTAACTGCAGTAGACATGGGAGCCACTGGTAAACATTTCTTCTCTTATCACAGAAAAGAACGAGGAGGAGGAACAAGAAGCCAGGAGAGAACTGAAACGCAGGCTGACGAGAAAGGTAATTGCCACATGTTTTTTAGTAACGCGTGATTGACTTCCTTATTTTTCAAAGCAGATATTGTTTTTATTTTCAGATAGTCGTTAGCATCTGCGATTATAAGAGTCACTTAGATGGTAGTTACTCATTTGCTTTCAGTATTTGATTGAGCGGGAATTACATTTACACTTTAAAAGACGAGCAAAAACTAAACATGACACTTTTTGAGAGAAAATATAAATGTGTGAAAACTTCGTTATAGAAAACGACGAAAACAAATAATTTTAGTTACTGCATTGTAAAATCATGCAGAAAAAGAGCAGTTTAAATGATATCATGCGTCCAGTCGGCTTAAATGTCCTCCTCATTGTTTTATTGAGTCATGTGGTTAAGACGCCTACTCCCTCCTCACCTGGGTATTGTTGACTTTAGTCCAGACTGAGGATTTTTCATTATTTAAAGTGTTCAATGCCAGTAAATGAGTAACCTGTTTAATCTGTATTGTCACCGAATGAGACCACAAATACCCTTGTTTCGTTTGGGATAAAGAGATGATTTATTTGCATTGATTTATATTTCATTGGGTGATGTTTTTAAACTATGAAATTGTAGTTGTAAGAGTCTTTTCTGCACAAGACATTGATAGTGTGTTCAATACGTGCAAATCGCTGAACTACACTCATACACAAGACTACATTGCAAACAGTAGACTCTATGTGGGTGGGTGTAGAAAGGGTCCTGTTAGTTCACGGCACTTACTTTTCCTTTTTAAAAAGGTACTATGGGACAGTTTTTATTCGAGGGTGTTGTGTGGACATACATTTTTTAATGTTTTATGGTGTCTTTAATGGCTATTTTTTTTTGGGGGGGGGCTCACAACAGGGCTGATTCTGTAAGTAGCAGAATCTTGTATAGGAAGTGAACTCAGAAAGAAGTGGGAGGGGCAGAGAAAGGATATGATCCAATGATGGTGAAAAATAATCATAATCTTAGTAGGGACATGCTGGGGGGGGGGGGGGCAGATTCTCTTGATGCCACAGCAGTAGTGATAGGAATAGAGGTGTACCGGTCCTGCAGTGGCCGAGTATTCACCAGCCCTAAGAACACACCTTTAATTTTCAAAGTTGTTTAGATAGGTATTTCTCTTCACGGGCATGCTCAATCCTTCCGGGCCCCCTCAACCCTTCACGGCGCCCTCAACCCTTCACGACCCCCCTATTCAGTCCAGGGTCCATGAATATCTGAGGTAAGGCAGACTTAGTGGCCAGGCCCCTCCTTACATTCTGCTGGGAGGGGCCCCATCATTTCGTGTTATGCCACTGTTTTGAGAAGTTCTCAATTAAGGATCTGTATGCATTTTCAGTGACAACCTCGTTTATAAATGTCGTATGGGCATCTCATAAAAACCATACCCTGGTGTAGTTGTAATGTTAGATTTAAGTTCTAGAGACCACATGGCTCAAGCTGGAAATATTACAGCCGGCCATTAATGCCCTCTCCGCATTTCCTTAAGGAGATCTTCAACATCCAAATCATGAACACTGCATTTGACACCTATCTTTAGTTATATTATACCCTAACCGGTTTTCTGCGTTTTGTTCAGAAAGTTACTCTACAGTTCCTACATGTTTATTGTTTGAAACGTGAAAGATATTATTTGCTTCAGAGAGAGTAGGCAGAACGGACCGATGGGCAATCCATTGCACTCAAAAGGAGTAATTTAGTTGCTCAAGATCAGCACCTGGCAAACGTATTTATGTGTTTAATTTATTTTTTAAAGTTTTATATAGCGCTGGCTAGACCCAGAGGTATCAGAGCGTTTTACATGATCAAGATAGTATAAAGCAAACATGGTATCAAAGCATAACTAATTAAGTTTTACAAAATAAATATCAGTGAAATGTTACCTTCCTGAGGTGACTTAGTCGATTATTCACAAACTCGTTATTCATGTACCGCTTGCTGATAGATGCTGACTACCGAGCGCTTCTGCGTGTATGCTTTTCAGTTACACCAGCAGAATTTTTCACCTGGTGGAAACTCTACAATCTCAACATTTGTTTACATTAGAGTGCTCTTGTAAAACTATGAACGGCTAAAAAGTTATAAATCTGCTCCAAAGTTAGGAGAAACCAAATTTAACAGATTTCCAACATTTGATCATCATGGCTCTTTGTGAATCCAGCCCACAGCACCGCTTTCAATCTTCTTCACTGGTGACCTTTATCTTTTTCCCTTCCATCTGCTCACAGCTCAGTCTGAGACCTTCAGTGGCAGAATTGGTGGCTAGAAGAATTTTAAGGTTCAATGAATATGTGGAGGTGACTGATTCCCTGGATTATGATCGCCGTGCAGACAAGCCCTGGGCAAGACTGACTCCAGCAGATAAGGCAAGGACCTATGTACAGTTTGAAATATTGCGTTGTTTTTTGGTTTTATATTTCTTTTCTAATCAGAAGTGCATTATAGTTCCCAAAATCTATTATTGTCCTTGTTATTAAATTGATCTTATTTTTTTAATGAGCAAGTAAACGTAGGTTTTTCTAATTGTATGGTGTAATTTGTAAATGATTAAAAAATAATCCAAGCTTTGCAGTCTCTTTTTTCCTCAATCAAGGGCATGCAACTGACACATCTGGCTTCTGGCAGTGTCTTAAGGCGTTTAAGTATATTGGCCTGGAAAATAGATTATACCTCAACTTGATATCCTCACAAGATGTCCTGTGTTTCCACAACTGACAGGGGTACCAGAGTGATAGTTGCCGAGGCATTACTGTAGACTCAACCTCTGAATGAATGTATTTATTTATTTTCCTTCCAGCTGCATGTTGATAACTGGGCAACAGCACCAGCAGAAAAGAGCCATTCCTCCCTTCTCAGCACCAGAGCAAACTTCTTTGGCTCCTCGCTGAAGCTGATCAGAAATAATCTCAAGGCTCACTACCCAACTGGCGTGGGACGCAATAAGGAAACGCTCTTCATGTCCCATACTATATACTCCAGAACAATTGTTGGAACATTATCCCATTAAGCAACTCACCAGTGAACAAACCTCCCTGCTCCCTGCCTGGGGTGTGACCACGATTTGCAATTCATTCCCAGAAGGACATTTCCTTCAATATGCTGCAATTGTGGATAGGGTTGCTACCTTCGCTATGGACATGTTCACATATCATTGACTTAGGGCATTATGTAAGGCTAAGTACTGCTGTGGCTAGATTAGAATGTTATCCCCAGAACACAGACTAAGACTAGCTTGCATCAAATTTCTCTACCATAGTCATAGAACACCCCTTGTATCAGCTAAATTCAACTGGTAAACTAATGCAAGTTGTGTACACTGTCTGGACGAGGATGCTGACTTCCTACATCTTGCTGTGAAATGCCCCAAGATGGCAGAATATTGGACTAAAGTGTCCAGCTGAGGGACAATCTGGTCTCAAGACAGTTTGCCTGATTTATAGTACGATTCAGCACAACATCCTCCGTGATCAGGCAGAAAAACTGAACCTTAAATGCTTTAGAAGATACTTTGTCAAAACCCAAAAAGTCAAGTAGGACCATACCCTCGAACAACTGTTTTCCAGTCATACCCCAACACATTTGACACTGGTTTCTTGTTGAGCTCTCCTTCGTGCCTGGCCTCACACGTTTGAGGAAAACGCTCAAACTCTTAATCCTTAAGAGATAATCACTCAAATGTAGTCTGCAAACTCCACTGACTGTGTTTTATGCAACTTCACATATTTAGCAATTGCAGATCTATTTCACTGAAGAGAGCTAATGGACATACATAGCACACACACTAGGGTGAGCCGTCTTAAGCTGGAGTTGTGCAGGTGTTGTGGTGCTAGCAACCTTACGTGTTTGCCTACTAGTTAGGCACTGAACCGTTCACTGTTGGGGCATAACTTTTTCAAAGAATGCTTAAGTGGAACATGTCCAGCTTTTTCTTTCAAGTTGATGAGGTTATTCCAAATAATAAAAAAGTAGATGAGTTTAAAGTAGGTTTCCAGGAATTTTAGTCAATCATCACTATTAAGAGCAATTCATAATGGCTCCAGATTCCTAATTTTTAAGGAATATGCAGGCAAATATAACCTGTGGTTTAACAAAATGGTTTGTTGGCAGCAGTGATGTTGCCACATATGTCAAGAAAGAATTTGGTCGAATTCATTATTTTTCGGGACCCTTTGGCACTTGCAGTGTCGGGATTCTAATGAATAGATGTTTTTTCCTCCAAGAAAGAATATCATTGCTTATGGTGACTGTGATAAGAACATGATTACACCAGTTTAGGTAAATATCGTTGAAGGCCTGAAGCAGTAAATGCTAGGGAGCCAGTCACTGCAAAATGAAATGATACCCATGTAGCAGAAGACCACCAAATGTACTATTAATGGAAATGCCGGTGGTGGGCTCCAGCTCCCCCCTCACCAAGCCTGTGGCTCCATCCAGCCATTAAGAAGCGTGAATGCCAGGACCACCTTCAGGGGCATCCAGCAAATCATAGGATAGGGCCTGATCTGATGGAAAGTGTCTGGATGAATGGACGACACACAGTATTGACGACCACGGCTCATTAATAGCAACTGAGTAGCGGTGCCAGGAGCATGACAAAGAGGTACTCCTCCATTAGGCACACTCCTAGGGTCTTCCAAAACCGGACTAGTATCCTACTTGCTGCTGTCAGGATTTTCTGCGAAGGATGAAGGACAGGCCTGGAATGCATTGTGTGGCATGAGATGGTGTAGTAAACCCCTTCCTGAAAAACAAAGATGAGTCATTGAATGAAAAGTTGGCAACAAGAACAAGCACTGGCGTTGCCAATAGGTCTTGCAGTAGGAAAGTTGGAGCTATTACAATTGCAAATAACAATGCCTTTTATTTTTGTTTTCATTTTAAAAACATAAATGGCTTTGTCATTTACAAAACCAATAGCTCCAACTTTCCTACTGCGAGACCTATTGTACACTGCACAGTATGGGTGAAAGTGGCACTGCGTGGGTGTGAGTGGCTTTGAGTGAGTGGCGTTGCGTGGGTGAGTGGCGTCGCATGTGTGAGTGTTGTTGCGTGGGTGAGTGGCATTGCGTGGGTGAGTGGCGTTGCGTGGGTGAGTGGCGTTGCGTGGGTGAGTGGCGTTGCGTGTGTGAGTGGCGTTGCGTGGGTGAGTGGCGTTGCGTGGGTGAGTGGCGTTGCGTGGGTAAGTGGCGTTGTGTGTGTGAGTGGCGTTGTGTGTGTGTGAGTGGCGTTGTGTGTGTGTGAGTGGCGTTGTGTGTGTGAGTGGCGTGTGTGAGTGGCGTTGTGTGTGTGAGTGGCGTTGTGTGTGTGAGTGGCGTTGTGTGTGTGAGTGGCGTTGTGTGAGTGGCGTTGTGTGAGTGGCGTTGTGAGAGTGGCGTTGTGTGAGTGGTGTTGTGTGTGTGAGTGGTGTTGTGTGTGTGAGTGGCGTTGTGTGTGTGAGTTGCGTTGCGTGTGTGAGTGGCATTGCATGGGTGAGTGTGGCGTTGCGTGTGCGAGAGTGGGCTTGCGTGGGTGTGAGTGGCGTTGTGTGTCTGAAAGTGGTGCTGTGTGGGTAAAAGTGGCACTGCGTGGGTGTGAGTGGATTTGCGTGAGTGGCGTTGTGTGGATGAGTGGCGTTGCATGGGTGAGTGGCGTTGCGTGGGTGAGTGGCGGTGCGTGGATGAGTGGCGGTGCGTGGATGAGTGGCGGTGCGTGGATGAGTGGCGGTGCGTGGATGAGTGGCGTCGCGTGGATGAGTGGCGTCGCGTGGATGAGTGGCGTTGCGTGGATGAGTGGCGTTGCGTGGGTGAGTGGCATTGCGTGGGTGAGTGGCGGTGCGTGGATGAGTGGCGGTGCGTGGATGAGTGGCGGTGCGTGGATGAGTGGCGGTGCGTGGATGAGTGGCGGTGCGTGGATGAGTGGCGTCGCGTGGATGAGTGGCGTCGCGTGGATGAGTGGCGTCGCGTGGATGAGTGGCGTCGCGTGGATGAGTGGCGTCGCGTGGATGAGTGGCGTCGCGTGGATGAGTGGCGTCGCGTGGATGAGTGGCGTTGCGTGGATGAGTGGTGTTGCTTGGGTGAGTGGCGTTGCTTGGGTGAGTGTGGCATTGCATGGGTGATAGTGGGCTTGCGTGTGTGTGAGTGGTGTTGCGTGTCTGAAAGTGGTGCTGTGTGGGTGAAAGTGGCACTGCGTGGGTGTGAGTGGCTTTGCGTGAGTGAGTGAGTGGCGTTGCGTGAGCGAGTGGCGTTGCGTGGGTGAGTGGCGTTGCATGTGTGAGTGGCGTTGCATGTGTGAGTGGCGTTGTGTGGATGAGTGGCGTTGCATGTGTGAGTGGCGTTGCGTGGATGAGTGGCGTTGCGTGGATGAGTGGAGTTGCGTGGGTGAGTGGCGTTGCGTGGGTGAGTGGCATTGCGTGGGTGAGTGGCGTTGCGTGGGTGAGTGGCGTTGCGTGGGTGAGTGGCGTTGCGCGGGTGAGTGGTGTTGCGTGGGTGAGTGGCGGTGCGTGGGTGAGTGGCGGTGCGTGGATGAGTGGCGTTGCGTGGATGAGTGGCGTTGCGTGGATGAGTGGCGTTGCGTGTGTGAGTGGTGTTGCTTGGGTGAGTGGCGTTGCTTCGGTGAGTGTGGCATTGCATGGGTGATAGTGGGCTTGCGTGTGTGTGTGAGTGGTGTTGCGTGGCAACTGCAATAATCTGATCTTCTATGATTAAAAGCTTCTATATGTTAAAGACGCTTAAAAAAAAAAAAAGTTTTTCTTTATCATAGTGTTTGTTGTTGTTTACGCGCCAACCATTTTCAGGGCTCGGCTCGTGCATGGTCACATTGACTCCTCAAACTCTCGGCTCGCCGCTTAATTTTGGGCTCGCACATATCCATTTCTAACTACAACCCCCAATTCAAACGTGGGCAGAGCAACGCGACACTTAAAGCAAGCCCACGGAATGGGACAGCGCTCCTCAGCAGTTGATTACAGAACACATCCCCCGCCCTCATGTGTCTGCTTTAGGCATAGGCGAGGGACAAGGATAGGTTATGCGAGAGCGAGGGAGAGAAACGGAAATATTAGGTGTGTTTACGTGAGAGAGAACCAGAGGTCGGGAGATGGGAGACAATTTAAGAAGGGGCGAATAGAATATGAGTAGGAGAAAGAGGGGCAAAGTGAAACATAACAGGGACGAGGAGAGAATGGCATGGGAGAGAATGAGGAAGCAAGCAACGGAGGCATAAGCATAACGAGGGACAGCGGGAGAGAAAGGTGAAGAATATAAAGTGTTACAAAAAAGTGGAGACAAATTAAAGGGGCAAAGAGAGCGAGATAGAGGAGGGGAGAATGAGTTAGATAGAGACAGAAGAAACAGAGAAGAAGATGGCGCTAAAGAAAAGGATTCAGTGAGAAAACGGGGGGGGACGAGCAGTACGATACAAACAAAACACGAGAGAAAGATCTAACACGGAGTCAGATGGAATGATCGACAGTACAACAAAAATATACAACAAGACGGAGGGGAAGGCAGAGAAGGCCAGCTAGCTCAGTGGCAGACAGTTTATCAACCACGGAAGGGTGAAAGGCCGGACTTGAAAGCATGTGGTGAAATGAAAGTAAACCAGACGGCAAGGCTGTGATTGCGTGGAGAGAGAGGGGAGGTGCTGGTGTGGGAGGGGGGAGGAGTGCTGCTAGGGCAAGGCTGTGATTGCGTGGAGAGAGAGGGGAGGTGCTGGTGTGGGAGGGGGGAGGAGTGCTGCTAGGGCAAGGCTGTGATTGCGTGGAGAGAGAGGGGAGGTGCTGGTGTGGGAGGAGTGCTGCTAGGGAAAGGCTGTGATTGCGTGGAGAGAGAGGGGAGGTGCTGGTGTGGGAGGGGGGAGGTGCTGAGGCTGGGCTTGCGAGAGGCTGGGCTTGCATGCGATGCGCCTGCATGTACACGGGAACTGCATGAAAACCGCGGGGCTGAAAGCCCTTTGGTTTGAAGATGTTTTCGCCACTTGAATTCTCGCTCCGCTCGATGCGCTTGCGCACATCGATAGGTCGCGAGACCTAAAAAAAGGTATAGGGCGTGCTTTTGTTTTGTTAGGTGGTCAAGATGCCTCACTTTAGACGTTTTGAAAAAAAAATTCTCTGCGATAAGGACACATATCACACAGGAAGCCATGATGGAACAGTGGTTGTGTAAAATAGTTTTCAATTCCGATGCAGACGTGCAATCAAGACAAAACATCATTCCAGGTTGTAAAGTGATAAACAGCCGTTGAGGAAATAGAAGACAATGACACAGGAGATTTAGAGCCCACATAAGGACAAACTGTATACCTTTTCTATAAGAAGTACAGATTGCTCTGCCTCAGCTGCCTAAGGTACTGAAAAAAGTAGAAATGAAGTATTAACTACAGTTTCACAGTGGTAAAAAGTACATCTTCCATTTAAGTGGCTGAACTGTACCCTAGAAGATGGCCAGCTGTATCACTTCTAGTATGGTTTTGTCACCTGCATTTTAAATCCTCGATCTCCACCAAGGTAATACTGAGACATTAAGAAAAGGGCATTCGGTTTTGGAAGTGGTGGTTCTGAAAATGATTCCACCAAATTTAAGGGGAAGAATCAACAAATTTAGCAAATTGACGTCATATGTTACAATTTGAGTGCTCTTTGTATGCGAGATACATATACATCAGACTTAGTGTATACAAAACATATATTGAGACAAAAAGTCACATATAAATCACAACCACATATGTAGAACAATACATGTACACAATATATACAACATTTACAAAAACCCTAAATATAACTAGAATAGATGTACACTCCTTATTCTGAGTAATACACTCTGAGGACGTCACCTATGCGCCTGAGGTATCACACCTCTTATCCTTTTTATCTTTGGGCGCCCTTACTATAAGGAAAAATTCAAAAATGATAAGACTCCTCCTAGTTTTGTAAAATGAAAAAACCAAACACCCAACCCCACCCCTGACACGGGTACCTCCCACAATCAATTTAAATCAAAAACCTAATGCAATTAGGACATCTACTTATAGCTACCCTCACACTTGACAAAGTGTAAAGAACAATTAACTGATGTATATGTATTTGATTTTCTTTGTATATAGCACCGTCCTATGACGTGTATTTTATAGAATTATGTATAGTTAGATGTAAGAAATTTGTAAACGACAGGGTAATTGATTGTGCCTTGTACAAAAATAAAAAAGTTGATTGATCTCTCCGTACTTTTTCTATTATACATCATTATATGTAAGGTTCAATTTATTTAAAAAAAATCTGATACCATAGTTGTATTATGAGAAGTTATTTGCTCTGCAGTAATGAGTTTGGGCCTACGACCATAGTTGCTGACTTTGGAACTTGGGGACAAAGTGCGAGTCCTGGCTTTGGCTCACCATCCTTTGAAAACTCTGATCATCTGAAAGGTAATCTTGTAAAACGATCCAATCAATGTGTTGAGCCAAGTTTGTGCAGTATAAAACTGTAAAAAAAATTAAATAAAAATACCTAGATTTTCTCAAAAAGATGGATAAATATGGACTACTGGTTCACGTGCCATTTTACTAAGCATCCGATTTGAACATCAACAAAAAACACACAACAGAAGCCCATCTTTGAGTATCTGAACACTGAATTACTGGGAGTACTCTAACCATTGCTTTCTGATTCTCTTCTTTAGGCTGCCATACGAAAAGAACTGAATGAGTTTAAAAGCACAGAAATGGAAGTACACGAAGAAAGTCGACAGTTTACAAGGTACTGTACATTGCTTATCTTTTGACCTGAAAGGCATCTGAGTAGAAAGCTGTTGAGATGTTCTGCACACAGACTCCTCCTTTCAGCCTGCTCCGTGTCATTGTTCCTCTTCTTACATAAAGAGACTGTATTTTATCTAGTGACAAGTAAGAATATGCAGACTCTGTAGATTTTCCCATTAGGGCTATAATTTGCATTTTAGTAGCTTTTCCGGGGACTGTCTCAAATCTACCTTTGTCTACTTAAGATCAGGCCACTGGAACAGGACACACCACTTTAACAACAATTTGACATTGATATCAGAATCTCCCTTTCACTGACTCCCAATGGACTCTTCTGCTCTGCCTACACAGTCATCAAATACAAATTCACAAATTGTATATGCATAATTGAGAATATTTTTCCATAATATATTCATATATAAAATCAAGCAGACCAGTTCCATTCAAATAATGGAGGTTTTGTATAAATAAATTCATGTACATGTTAATCATAACCACTAATTCAATTCAAAGTTCTTTATTTCGGCATAGTTGCCATAAAAGAGTCACAACACAAACATTACATTAAGAACATTATTACATAAAAACCATCGGATAAAATACATTTCATAGTAAGATTAAATCGAAGCACAGACGTCAATGTGGTACTAAGAAAGGAAAAAGAAACCCCCACTAGTTACTAGATTATTCATATTTTCATGGATGAACTTTCTTTACAACTGTTGTCCCTTTTTTTTTCCTAAGGAAAAAGATTGAATGTAAGAATCTACTGACACTGAATATTATTGTTTGGCTTGTGTTATTTGTAAGAATTCTCAAAGCCTGTGTACATGATCTCACACCCAACAATAGACATAGTGGTTTTATCCATCTTTTCCTGGCCAATACGTAAGCAGGACAAAAGAAGAAAATGTGAAACAGATTTTCAATCTGATGGTATTCGCACATGGAGCAGATTTCATCAATCACTAAGGATGGGTCATTAGGCCTCTTGGCCCAACGTGCCAAAGTTGTTTTTAATAAAAGGTTCCCATACCTTAATTTTAGGAATAGAGTTTTGGCAAGAAGGGGGCTCTATCTCATCCATAAAGGTCTCAAAAAAAGGCTCATCTTTAAAGCTAAGAAAATTTGTTACTAGGGTCCTGGCAGTTGAGGAACTTGATATCATGTTAACAATAAAGCTCCAGAAAGCCCTTTTTACAATTAGTTTCGGGTTGGGCGGCCGTTGCTCTGGACTCTCCCAAAAGTGTTTTAGGCCTATTTTACTAAACCAGGTTTTAACGTGCTTTAGCCATGGGATAGTTTTTGAATTATCTAACTCCATAATTTCTTTTAGCCCGTCCCTGTAGTCGTGTAATTCGGGCACCCGCCATAGTCTGACCCATAACATCAGTGGCCGAATTATGGTGTAGTGATCGGTTCTTTTGATGTTTAGGTCTAATTGAAGGGGCACTAGAGGAGTGCCTCTTGAGGCCCTTACCAGGCTTCTCATGAAATTATTATCCAGGACACTAAAGGTGTCCTTAGACTCTGGTCCCCATATTTCTGCGCCATATAGCACTGCTGGTTGTACCTTAAATTTGAAGAGTTCAATCGCCGGAGACACAGCTTTGCTGGTGCTTAGACTTTGCTTCCTAAGAATTGGCTTTACATTCTGAGCGAATGCCACTTTGCTTTTTTCCATTTGTGCTCTCCATGAAAATTTGGAGTCTAATGTAACCCCCAAATATGAGAATTGGGAGACCGAATCTAGTTTTACTCCTTCCAATAATAAACAGCCTTTGTCGGTTTTTGTTGGATTTAGGGCCATACATTTGGTCTTTTTCCCATTTATCTCCAGTCCTTTCTTACTACAGTATTCGCTAAAAGAATTCAGTAGTGCCTGGAGACCTTTCTTAGTTTGGGAAATCAGAATAGTATCATCAGCGAATAGTAAAGATGTTACCCTTTCTCCGTTCAGTTTTGGAGAGTCATTTTTGCATTCCTCTAGATGGGACGGGATGTCGTTCACGAAAAGGGAAAAAAGCGTGGGGGCCAGTACACAGCCTTGGCGGACACCACGCTCGATAGGGATTTTTTGAGTTAGTTCCCCACTTGGACCCCATCGAATTTTCGCAAAATTCCCTTCGTGTAGCTCTTTTATCTGAACAAGTAAGCTGATTGGTAACCCTACTGCACTCAACGTTTTCCATAAAAGATTACGTGGCACTAAATCAAATGCTGCCCTCAAGTCAACGAAAGCAACATATAAATGACCCTTTTTAATTAATACATATTTCCAATAAAGGCAACTGAATCTAAATATCTGATCGATTGTGCTTACTTTACATCGGAAACCAGCTTGGAATTTGGTTAAAATTGCATTTCCCTTCATCCAATCACTGACACGAAGTAAAATGTGACGTGAATAAATTTTCTGGAGGATGTCCATCAGGCTGATTGGCCGATAATTAGAGGGATCCATCCTATCCCCTTTTTTAAAAATTAAAACAATTTCAGCTCTCCTCCAGCTTTCGGGGAAATCTAAAGTAAGGGTTAACTTGTTACACAAAAGGTTTATGTATGGTGCCCATACTTTTAGGTCGTGCTTATATAAATCCCCTGGGATCTTGTCTTAACCTGGTGCTTTGCCAGACTTTATTTGGCTAATTGCCAGCTCAGTTTCGCCTAATGTAAAATCCAGGCAGTCTGTGGGGTGCTCGTAGCGTAGGACTTCTAAATCCATGTGAGCATCGTCATATTTTTTATAAAGACTAGTAAAATGATTAGTCCATGTTAGCTCATCCAGGTAGATGTCCTTGGCCACTCTCCCTACATGGTTCCCGTTGGCAACTAGCCTCCAGAAACCTGCGTTATCACCTGTTTTAGCCGCCAGCAACATATCGGCCCATTTTTCCTCCTCCCGGGCTATTTTAGAAGCCTTTTGTGCTAACTTATAGTTATTCCTTGCTGTTTGTATGTCCGAAGGGGACTTAGATTTAATTGCTGATAAAAGAGCCCTTTTGGATTCTCTACAGGTTCTGCCATACCAAGGTTTGCTATGGGACAGATTCTGTGTCTTCTGTTGGTTCTTCTTGGGCATTTTAGTAACTAGAATTTGTAATTCATTAAAAAAAAATTGTGTAGTGACAGAAAATGGATTGGGTTAACCTCCTCTACCGTGGGACCTATGTATGAACTAAAGGTCTCTGCAAAAAGAGTGTATATTTCTGCGATAATCTCACCATGGTCTAATATAAATGGCCATTTAAGTGCACGTCTGTTGTTGCTAATGTGGATCTCAATATTATCACCATTACTGCCATCTACTGGGTGAAGGGGAGTTGCTCCTTCAAACAAGGAGACTTCCATCAAAAGACTTACTGGAAGTGGTCGCTTTCTAGCCTGTCCTTAACCTCAAAGTCTAGAATATTCGGCCAGATGGGTATAGAAGCGATCACAAAATCCAAATTACTTCTGCATTTATTCCTACTAAAAGTTGGTCTTTTCAAGCTGTTAGACGGAAACCGTCAGTTACAAGCCCTGAGGCCATACTCCATGCATAATTTTGTTATTTGGAGTGCCAAAACCGAGCATTTTACAGGTTTCGCATTCTCCAAGGCAGGAATTTTGTTGGCTTGGTCTTCCTCTTCAAAGATATCGCAAAGACCCAAGATAGGTTCATAATTACAGTTTAGATCACCGGCCAAAATGACATGATCCTCCCTACCATCTAGTATACTTAAAAAACAGTATAATTTCGACAATGTTAGTGAGTCTCTTTATGAAGGTGTTGGTCTGTTGTAGACATTTATTAGAAAAAGAATTTTCCCTTCGTGTGTGGTTATTTTTAAGGCTAAGATGTCAAGGGAATTTGTATCCAGCACCTCTATTTGCACCCTTAGGTTTACTTTCACCCAAATTAATAAACCACCCGAGGGCCTTCCACCTCTAGATGGGATAGCACCTATTCCGAAGGACTTATACCCAAGTCTGTGTGGTGTAACTACTGCCCAAGTTTCCTGTAACAAACAAAAGTCAAAACCATCTATGAAACTTGCCCATTCTGGGTCTCTTAAGTTTTTTGCGACTCCTGCTATATTCCAGGAAACTAATTTTACAGGCTCTCTTGTTCCAGCTAGGATCTCGGGGGTCAATTTTAATGGCTCCCTTGTTCTAACTGGGGTCACAGAATGGGTCACCAATGGTACTTCCCCAGTTGTTGAAATTCTACTGTCCTCCCCCTGCATGATTCCATCCCTCGCGACCAGATTGAGCAAAGGTGAAAGCCCAGTGTTCCCCAACACTTCCACTCCATTATCAACACCCTTTACACTAGGGGTGTGTGTTCTGCTTTCCTCACCCCCAAACTCAAAAAACATCAATCACAATCATCTAGGCCACTGAATATGTCAAATCTATTTGTGGTCTCCAGAGGTGTGAATGGTTTTAGATGATCCATTCTCCTATTATTTGCATTATTGGGTCTAGCTGGTACATAATTCCACCCATAAGGATCTGGGGTAAACGTGGGATAGGGCACATATTGAGGGTTCCTAACACTCTGTGCAGTCGAGGGATAGGTATTCAGATGGGTTTTTGTTGTTATAAACTGGGGTGGTTGATGTTGGGCTGGAAACACCACTGATCTTGGATAAAAATATGTCAGTGGTCTGGGAATTATAAGGTTGTTGGTGCTACCTGGTGGCCAGTTTAATATATATTGGACAGGATTTGGGTCCCTGAAGTTTACTACCACCACATCACCCTCGATGTCCTTGGGTCTACCCCCCAGCCACTGAAGACGGCGAACGTTACCAATATCGCCACTGATGTTATTTATGATTGGCCTAAATAGACTCAGCCAATGCATAATCTTGTTCTTCAGTTGTGCAAAACCCTCCCGCTTATTTGGTTCCAACACAGGCACCCCTGTAAGAACTACAACAAAAGGTACTGCCTCCGGCGGAGTTCTGGGAGTGGAACCCGTTAAAGTCCCCCCCAATTGTTGCTAGTACCATCCAGCACCCTTGTTGGTCTCCCCGCTAAAGAGCTTGCCAGGACCTTAGGTGGATTACTGGCTGGAACAGCCGGAATCTGATCGGGTTTATCTTGTGGCTGCTTGGGAGGTGGGTTGTGTTGTTTAGTGATCTTATGTTCGAGGCATGAGGGCTGCTGAATTCATATCTGTGCATAGATCGCCGCCTAGTGTTGGGTCCGGATGATTGCACATTGTTGTCCTGGAAGAGTCTTCGAGGTATCACGAGATAGGTGGCTCCTCCCCTGGACTACAGTGCGCATGGGCATCCTCTCCATCCCCAGATTGTTTTTTTCCGCCATTGGGTTCGGATGTCTAATCTTAACTCCAGTTAAATAACTTATACTCTTTCGATTTCTAAGGCCAAAAGGCCTTCTTCGCGTCGGTATTGTATCGTTCGGTGCCTGGCCCTTTCGGTTCTTCGATCGGCGTTGAAAGAAGATTCTCTCGACTACACAGGCCCCGACTACATCGACGATGGAAAGGACGCCGTTTAAGCGGTGCCCCGTTTGTAATTCAAAATATTCGAACTTGGATGTACACCCTGTGTGCAATACCTGTTTGTCCCCCGACCACGACGAGTCCAAATGTTTCGCCTGCTCCAGGTTCCGCTCGAAGAAAACTATCAAACTTCGACGCGCGGCGAGGCAGTCGGCCCAGCGGTCAACTCCAGCGCCTGAAAACATCTTCGATGCCGGGGACGATGAACTCTTCCAAGACGATGAAGAGGTTGAAGACGACGCTCCCGAGGAGATGTCGGAACCGGCGTCGGAACACGACTCCAATTTCGAGGTGGACGACCCAGATGAGGACTTCGCCCTTGACACGAACGTCGTCGAGGTAGGGGACGACTATCAGGCCCTCGCGGCCGTTGATGACGACTCCGGTGGAGAACCGAGTCCGCCCACGGGGTCTACCATTGCTAATCAGCCCACTCCGGCTCCGGTCGAGGCGTCGCCAAAAGGCCTTAGCCAAGATCCATCCTCGAGGTCTACAGCCCCGCGTCATGGCCAGGCTAAGACCCTTTCGAAGGAGCCATCGGTCGATTCTGCAAAATCGAAACCGAAACAGACTGAGCCGAAATCGAAACCGAAACTGCTCAAGATGGTGGTCGGTTCGACGTCGAAGACCTCCTCGAAGGCTGTCGACGCTCCTTCGGCGCCGAAGATTTCTGTCGGCGCCAAAGCTGGGCCTTCGAAGCCGGGCACAGTCAACAAGAGCGTCGCCTCGGCGCCCGCGTCATCGGCAAAAGATGGCGGGAAGGGCAAGGAACCTACGCTGAAAAAGGACTTGCAGCCGCCCCTCTCGGGTCTCAAGGCTGGGCTGGCTAAAAGGGTCGAAGCCACTGTCAAGGACGCCCCGACTTTGTCGTCGACGCCCAAGGATGGAGGCGCACCGCGCCGGGAGCTCGATTCGGCGCGGTCCAGTGAGAGGCCTATTCAGGCGTCGAAAAAAACCGGAACAGGCGCTTCGGGATCGAAGCACGCGGCCTCGACGCCGCTTAAGTTTGGCCTTCCGCCCACAGCCCGTCCGAAGCAACTACAGGTGTCAACTGAGACAGTGTCCTCCCAGGCACGGCTCGTCTATCAGGAACCTTCTTATGACGACCAGGCAAAAATGTATATTGACTCGGAGTCGGGCAAGCTTACCGTCCTCAAACGGAAGCTTGCGCCTGACCGTCCCTTGGAGGGTTACAAGATTCCCCTCAAACAAAAGAGGGTCTCCACCACCTCTCCGGTCCTTGTGGAACAGGACTACTCACACCATGGTGTTCACTCTCCTACACAGAGTGAGGAGGACATAAATGCAGACTTTCGTCAAATGGGCTTCTCCTATAATACTGACACTGATCAAGAGGTCTCCAATCAATGGTCTGGAGCAGGAGATCAAGGCGATGACCCTGATGACCCCCACACCGCTCCAGACTCTCAGTCCTACGTCGTGAAACCTTCACCAACTGAGGACACTACTGCGTTCAATGCCTTGCTAGAGCGTGCTGCCCTCAACCATGACATCGAGATGCATGCTGAGCCAGTGGAAGAGGACTTCTTGTTTGATACCTTCTCCATTTCTGAACGTACCACCAAGACTTTGCCTATGCTTAAAGGAGTCCTCAAGCATGCCCCTGCCATTTTCAAGGAGCCTACTAAAGCCAGGGTTATCAATCCCCGGATCGACAAGAAATATAGGCCTGCTCCAGTGGACCCAACCTACATCAAAGGCCAGCTCCCATTGGACTCCCTTGTGGTGGCTAATGCGCGCAAACGAGCTAATTCTCAATCCACTGGTGACGCTCCCCCTCCGGACAAAGAGTCAAAGATCTTTGAGGCATCTGGGAAGCGTGTGGCGGCGCAGGCCGCTAACATTTGGAGAATAGCCAATACACAAGCCCTGTTGGCTAGGTACGACAGGGCGCACTACGACACCCTAGAACAATTGATGCAGCACATGCCTGACATGTACAGAGAGGCAGCTGAGATGGTTATTCAAGAGGGTAAACAAGTCTCCAATGCGTCCATCAAATGCGCACTGGATGTAGCAGACACTGCGGCGAGGGCAGTCAATACTAGCGTGATGCTTCGCCGCCATGCATGGCTGCGCATCTCAGGGTTTAAAGCTGAGGTCCAAACAACTCTCCTCAATCAGCCGGTTAATCCGGACTTCCTGTTTGGCCCCGAAGTTGACACTACACTTGAGAAGATGAAGAAAGACTCTGAGACCGCAAAATCTATGGGGGCTCTCCAGTCACAGCAGTTTCGGGGCAATTCCTTTCGTCGCTCCAGTAACAGGGGAGCAACAAGAGGACCGGCTCAACAGCATTCGCAGTACGCCAAGGGCAACACGCAATCTACATACAATAAGAACACCAGAGGTGGTTACCGTGGGAACAATGCCAAAGGGAGAGGCCGCGGCAATAACAACGCCAGGTCCTCCACTCCCAACAAACAGTGACTTCATGTCACTGCCCCCCGACCATCTAACACCCGTCGGGGGGAGACTCCAACAGTTCCTGCCACTCTGGAACAACATCACAACAGACAGGTGGGTGAGACAACTTATCCGTTACGGCTATTGTCTAGAGCTGACCTCCACCCCCCCCAACATACCCACAAGGAGCCGTCCTATGTCCGCAGAGCACTCGCTCTTATTGCAGCAAGAAGTACTCTCCATGCTGCAAAAAGGAGCCATAGAACTCGTGCCTGCCAACGAAAGGGGTGCGGGGGTTTACTCCCTGTACTTCTTGATTCCAAAAAAGGACGGGTCCCTCAGGCCCATTCTAGACCTCAGACCCCTCAACCAGTACATCCTTTCAGAGCACTTTCACATGCTAACTTTACAACAAGTCCAGCCACTGCTCTGTCAGGGCGACTTCCTGGCCACCCTGGACCTCAAGGATGCGTATTTCCACATTCCCATTCACCCAAGTCACAAAAAGTATCTCAGGTTCACCATCAACGGTCAGCATTACCAATTCAAAGTTCTGCCGTTCGGGGTCACTACTGCTCCCAGAGTTTTCACCAAGTGCTTAGCGACTGTGGCAGCACACCTTCGCAGAGAAGGGGTTCACGTGTACCCCTACCTGGACGACTGGCTCGTGCAGGCCAAATCTGCCGAGCAGTGCGGCCAAGACATGTCACGAACTATTCATCTCCTTCACAGTCTGGGCTTCTCTCTCAACTATGCAAAGTCTCACCTGCAGCCATCCCATGTCCAGCAGTACCTAGGGGCGACGATAAACACCCAGTCAGCCATGGCGCAGCCCAACACAGCCAGGGTCAACAGCATGCAAGCGCTCATCCGGAGGTTCCAGCCTCAGCGGGCCCTCCCGGCGCAAGTTTTCATGCAACTGATCGGCATGATGGCATCCTGCATATTCATTGTCCCGCACGCGAGGCTGCACATGCGACCCCTTCAAGAATGCTTAGCCCGTCAGTGGAATCAGGCTCATGGTCGTCTACAGGACCTAGTGTTGGTGACCGGTCGGGCTTACAACTCTCTGCATTGGTGGAACCCACAAAACCTTTGCAGGGGCCGACCGTTCCAAGAGCCTGTCCCACAAATAGTACTGACGACGGACGCATCTCTCCAGGGTTGGGGAGCGAATGTCCTCCACCACACAGTGCCGAGACTATGGACTGCACAACAGCAACGGATGCATATCAATGTGTTGGAACTCATGGCAATCTTCATGGCACTGAAGGCGTTCAAGCTGCACCTGTGCAGCAAGGTCGTGTTAGTCCGGACGGACAACATGACCGCCATGTATTACATCCAGAAGCAGGGAGGCACGCACTCCCCCCAGCTGTCTCACCTAGCCCAGAGCATATGGAAGTGGGCCATTCAACGGAACATCTTCCTCTTGGCGGAGCATCTCCCGGGTGTCGACAACCAGATGGCGGACCTGCTCAGCAGGCACAGTCATCAGATGCACGAGTGGGAGATCCACCCGTCTGTTCTCCGCCCGTACTTCCAACAGTGGGGTCATCCGGACATCGACCTCTTCGCCACAAGCGAGAACGCGAAATGCCCAAGCTTCGCCGCCAGGTTCCCACACCCGCAGTCTCAGGGCAATGCGATATGGATGAACTGGTCAGGCAGATTTGCGTACGCTTTTCCGCCAGCCCCCCTCATACCTCTGGTGGCGCGCAAACTGCGACAACACTCAATGACACTCATCCTGGTTGCTCCAACATGGGCACGGCAGGCTTGGTACACCACGTTCCTGGAACTTTCAGTGGTGCCTCATCAGCGGCTGCGCCTCACTCCCAGCGCTCCTCACGCAGAGCCATGGCGACATTCAGCACCCAGATCCCCATCAGTTGAACCTTGCGATTTGGCTCCTGAGGTCATAGAGTTTGGGTACCTTAATTTGCCTCCAGAATGCATGCACATCATCAAGGAGGCAAGACGACCGACTACCAGGGCCTGCTATGCAGCCAAATGGAAGCGGTTCGTTATTTACTGCTCCAACAACAACATTGATCCGTTGGACGCGTCTACACAAAACATCATCTGTTACTTGTTGCATCTGTACCAATGCAACCTGGCGTACAGTTCCATCAGGATCCATCTGGCGGCCATAGCCGCTTACCTGCAGAACAGGCAGCACGTTTCAGTTTTCAGAGTACCAGCCATTAAAGCCTTCCTAGAAGGACTTAAAAGGGTGATCCCTCCTAGACACCCCCCTTCACCTGTCTGGAACTTAAATGTCGTTCTCACTCGACTCATGGGGCTGCCCTTTGAGCCGCTCCATTCCTGTGAAATACAGTTCCTCACCTGGAAGGTGGCCTTCCTAGTAGCTATTACATCGCTACGAAGGGTCAGTGAACTGCAAGCTCTCACGATTCAGGAACCTTACCTGCAAATTCATGCAAATAGAGTGGTGCTCCGCACAAACCCAAAATTCCTGCCAAAGGTGGTTTCGCAGTTCCACCTTAACCAAAATATAGAACTGCCAGTTTTCTTCCCTAATCCAGATTCGGTGGCAGACAGAGCACTGCACACCTTAGATGTCAGAAGAGCTCTCCTGTATTACATTGACAGGACAAAAGACTTTCGGAAGACTAAACAACTCTTCATTGCATTCTCTCCACAACATAAAGGCAACCCTATCTCAAAGTCAGGTATAGCCAGGTGGATTGTTAAATGTATCCAGATCTGTCATCAAAAAGCTAAACGCACATTAACAGTTCCCCCAAGAGCGCATTCCACACGCAAGTTAGGGGCTTCCATGGCGTTCCTGGGTAATATTCCTCTAGAGGACATATGTAGAGCAGCCACATGGACCACCATACATACATTTACCAAACACTACTGCGTAGATGTACACTCCAAACAGCAAGCCGCTGTAGGTCAGGCTGTTCTCAGAACTCTCTTTCAGACTGCTGCAGCTAGCACGGGCACCCGCCAGTAAGGAGGGGACTGCTATTTATTCTATGCACAGATATGAATTCAGCAGCCCTCATGCCTCGAACGGAATATGCTACTTACCAGTATGCATCTGTTCTTGGCATGAAGGGCTGCTGACATTCATATCGCCCACCCTCCTCCCCGGTGCCTGTCGCAGCTGCAGCTCTCAGAAGCATTTTCAGGCATGGTCATCATTTTCAGTATTACACTCCATCTCTGCCACAATGGCGAAAAACAATCTGGGGATGGAGAGGATGCCCATGCGCACTGTAGTCCAGGGGAGGAGCCACCTATCTCGTGATACCTCGAAGACTCTTCCAGGACAACAATGTGCAATCATCCGGACCCAACACTAGGCGGCGATCTATGCACAGATATGAATGTCAGCAGCCCTTCATGCCAAGAACAGATGCATACTGGTAAGTAGCATATTCCTTTCAGGGGGTTTCGAGGTAGATGGGTTCGTATTTGGAGCAGAAGTTGGGGCAGTTATAATAGATTGAATTGGCAATGCAGTGATTTGTGTGACATTACTTACAACTGGCTTAATGGCAGCTCCCTTGTTTCCTAATTCCCGTTCCATTTTCCCTAATCTATCCTCCACTTTGTTCAGTCTCTCTAGGATTGCTATTGAATAGCTTCTAATTAAGCTCTCTATACTATGCAATGTAGCGAGTTCCTGGACTACTTGGGGCATATTGTCAGTCACACTGGTATCTAGGTTAGCCACCATATCTATAGGCATATTGGGTAGGGGCAGAGGTAAAGTACTAGTTCCTTCTGTTGTGGCTATTAAATCCTTAGCATTTTCAACAGAAGTCTTTGTCTTTTTACCAAAGTCGGAGTGGCTCAACTTTATTTGTTGTGAATCCCCCCTTTTCCGCCGTTTTTTGTTCGGGGGTGGACCATAAATTCTAGGCGTAGGCATTATTTTTTTAGCCCTATGTCGTGTTGTTTTGCCTAGAATAGGAGCAGGGGCAATCAGTGGCTTTGTTGTGTTAGGAGTACTGGTATGGTTGATAGAGGGGGGACCATTTGTAATCGGTGTGGGGCAAGTGTTATGTATAAGAATGGTATCTTTAAATGCTAGTGACTGGCTTTCCAGCAAAAGTACACTATCATTAACATTCTGACAGCCCTCGTCATTTGAAATAGCAGGTTGGGATGGAGTAATCACTGGCCTGTTTTTCATGATTTCTACGGAACGACGGCGTTCCGCTCGTCGCTCATCTAAGGTGGCTCCCTTGGAAATGTCAGCAACAGGTTTTGTAAAGTAATTGTCCAAAGTTCTGTTTAACAAACCCCCTTGCTTATCAGACATAGCCGAATCAGAATTTGGCGGAGCAAGCGACATTTTAGCGGGAAGTAGCAGCTATTAATAGTCAAGCAATGTAAGCTCAATTACAATGGCACAGGAATAACTGTCGGCCAGGGGGCAATGCCCAGTCCAGTCTCTCCGGGCCTCTGAGGGCCACAGAGGGCCCGCACTTGTCCCGGGCTTCTCCCGGGACGCTCCCGCGCCGCGGGGATTACACTTGACTTAAATACAGGGCTGAAGAGTAGAGGCGGGACTAGGCTAGCAGGGAGAGCGGCCAGGTGACGGGAGGCGGGGTGAACCGGGGCTTCTGGGAAACGAAGTCCGGACCCCAAGCGCTCGCAGCCCAGCTAGCTGTCAGTTCGCCCACAATCACAGTCCAGGTGTCCCTCGGAAAGGAGCAGCGCAGCGGGACCCGCGGAGCGGGTACCGCAAGTCGTGAAGTTGAAGGAACGGCTGCAAGGAGCCAGCAGCAGCAACGGTGAGGTATCCCAAAGAAAGCAGCTTCCAAACACCTTTTTAAATGTGGAGGCGGGACTAGGCTAGCAGGGAGAGTGGCCAGGTGACGGGAGGCGGGGTGAACTGGGGCTTCTGGGAAACGAAGTCCGGACCCCAAGCACTCGCAGCCCAGCTAGCTGTCAGTTCGCCCACAATCACAGTCCAGGTGTCCCTTGGAAAGGAGCAGCGCAGCGGGACCCGCGGAGCGGGTACCGCAAGTCGTGAAGTTGAAGGAACGGCTGCAAGGAGCCAGCAGCAGCAACGGTGAGGTATCCCACTAATACTTTGTATCAGATTTTAAATGTTTACTGGAACCAGTACAATCATGATTCGAAAGAAGATGGAGAGAAACAAAAAGTAGGCCTCCAGTGTTGTGCAAACAGAATACTTGGTCTCTCAGTTCCTACAAGCTCTTTGTATTTCAGCCATTCCTCATGTTTCCACTAGGCCTGGGCATGGAGTTCCACTCCACTCACAGAGTTTTTCCCTCTCCCGCTCCATGTAGCATGCGTAGTTCCGTAAAACTCTGCTCTATTGAGCGAAGTTTATTCCTCACTTGTGCTCACCAACGTTAGGTTGGCGAGCAGGGAAAATCGTATTCCAGACCACCTCCTGGTGATATTTCTCAACGCGGGCGGTCGCACATTACTGCTCGCGTTGAGAAACCTTCCGTTCGCGTTGAAGAAGCTGCCACTTGAGTAGAACATCAGCTCTACATGTCAAGAACAGATGCATACTGGTAAGTAGCATTTTCCTTTATATTGCTAATGTTTTCCTGCATGTTAAACAATTCTGAACTAGAGTATTAATTATTTTTAAAGGTATTGTCAGTAACTGGGTCTGAAAGTAACCATTATCAAGATATACAGACTACATATTTAGACAATAAATATTTAGATTAAATGTGTTTTACAATATCCGTATATAAGGCTCTCAATTAAAGCCATTTTCAAGCCAGTGCACTTTCATTGAATGAGATGCAAAAGAAAGATACTGAAAATAGAAATGAGGCAAAAAGACAAAAATGACCAGCAGCTACTTTGCAGAGATTGACGACCCATTTGAGCACAAAAACGTTCATTTTAAACATGAAACCTGTGGATAAAAATCTATTCCCGAGTGTAAAGTTCACTCCCCACCACGAACTGTGATTAAGTTCAACTGATTTAAAGCAATTGACAAAGTAGAGAAGGCGCGTGGAAAGGTGCCCGAGTTAGCATAACTTAAAGAAATGAGAGCGTGGCTGGGAAGTTCAAATCCAGAGCAAAATTCCATAATGTTTTCCCGATTTTAAAAAAAAGGGGCTTTACTTGATCTCATTTATTAAAGTTAGAAGGCATGATATTCTTCTGAGTAAACAAAACATTCTAGAAATCTAGTTATAAAAGTATAAAGAACAAGTGTCTTGCCGTTGGTGTAACTATACGTTTATAAACTCAAATTGTAATTCTGTTTATTTATTTTTGCAGGTTTCACCGCCCATAACGTCTTGCAGAATTATTATCAAGTACTGCCCAGCATGGTCTGGAAATCATATTTCCTAAAGCCTTGAGGTTGCACTGGATCTTAAACAACACCTTGTGTGTATATACTACGTCTTAATCTGTAATTAATAGGGAATCGGATGCCGTTGACCTTACTTGAAGAGGAGATCCTCCGGAATTTGAAGGGCAGATGATTATTTTCCGAATAAAGTGAAACGGCTAGTTCACCGTGATCTTTGTGCGTCCACCCCTGCCGCTTGATCATTTGGAAAGATCATGCAGACCGTTACATGGACAAGACTTTTTGCAAGGGTATGGTGCTGGGAGCAGACCCTGGACAGTCCAGTAGGCTTCATCTTGTAGGCCTGGAGATTAAGATTGTCGCCTACACAACGAATCCTTTGGAGTCAAAGGACCTCTCAAACTGTTGGCCCAAATGAGAGAGGCGGCAGCCTCTGGATGAAAATTGCTCCAAGAAAGCATTTTATGTTTTAAGGAGGCATTTAATTTTGTATAACCTAAAACTGCAGACAATCAAGGATTTTAAGTAGTGCAATATATGTGCATCAAACAGCTGTTGTTTATTGCCCGTAACACAGTACTACTGCTTGTTTGTGGCCTCAGTACGTCAGTAGAATTTGTTGAGTATCCCTGCGTGGTGCCAGTGAACACAGTGCTAGTACTGGGTGTTGTAGCCTCAACTTTTTGCTTTTAATTCCTAAACACGAGGTCTCACATTTTGGTAAGTGGATCGCCAGAATCCTCATTATGAAGCTTATAAGACTGGTTGCGCCATATCTGCTGGGCTTCACTGCACCACAAGCTTACTGTCATACGGAGAAGATTGTGTTAGGAGCAAGCGACGAAGGAGACTTCGTAACAACAGAACAATTCGGTGTGTATCGCAATCATGGAGGTGGTCCATGTTTGATTTGCTGAATTTTTCATGGTATGCACAACTCAGAGCTAAGACTAACTGCATTGACAATCTGACTTTTATCTCTGTCTAAACATAACACAGGTCAGTGGTCCTGTCCTTCGACCCTTTCCTTAGCTACAGTTAAAGTATTACAGAAGGCCAACAATTGTTCATCGACAGCCTTGAAATAATTGCAGAATGTCTGCCATGTTTGATATTCTTGAAACAACAGTAAGTTGGTAGTGAGTGATAGTGAGTTCTTGCTTAAATGCATGTGCAAAGTTATTATAAAGGGCGCTATGGGCCTCAAAGAAACATGCAGCACGCGACAGATCAACAAATGTGTTCTGTTAAGGAAAAAACTGGCCTTCTGTTAAAGCACTTATTGATGAACAGGTATCCACCTCAGTCTCAAGCCGCAGTGCGCATCAATGCCACATGCATCGGGCCGCAGGCTCAAAAAAGGGCTATGCACTGTGGAAGGGAAGCAGGTTTATTTTTCGGGTTCCCAATATTGAGTGTTGTTATCAAAAAGACGTCAAGGTCTAAACAAAGATTTTGCAATCAAAGGTTTATGTACTGTGCATGCGCATTTTGCTCTTAGAACTCCAAAATGTTGCTCTTAGAACTCCAAAATTTATTTTAGGTTACATTTCCAAGTCCTTCACTACTTGTACAGTTTATAGCTCCTATGAGCATGGAACAAAATTGAAACCACATGTAAGAAAGCAGTGAGCAAGCCCATACGGGCACTTTGTTTACAATTCTGACATTACTGCGTGAAGCTACTGTGCACACTTTTTGCTTTTTGTAGGGAACAAACAACTTCACTTTTTAAAATATTTTTAGTTGGCATATTTAGCCATAAAAAGTAGCACATTACAAACAATTAAAATATGATTTATCCCAACAGTTTCACCATAAAACAATATAATACATAATAAAAACCTACTAAAGTATACAATGGGAGACCCAGGTATATAAAACTCTTAGTTCTTCACCTAGGCAGCAAGGAGTTGCTTATACATTAGCTATACATTTATACAGAATCTAGAGTAATCCACAGATCATGGGTGAGATCGAATTTCTAAGAACTATTCGTTTCAAACTATACCATTTCCTTCAATGACTCCTGTATTGCAATTAAAAATATTCCTATTGCACATGCTACATTTAAAAATCTCATATGTGTCAATAAGCTAAGTGCTTGGTCCCTACCGAAACTTTTATAAACAATAAAAATAGGTTTTAAAATATTTTTCTGTTCTTCTAAAAACCACAAACTATCCAACAAGATATGTTGACTACTACATTTTACTTGCAGGCCACAAGAGCACAGACCTTGGTCATTCGACATAAGTGATTTTATCTTCCAATTGATGTTACATGGGTTCAGGCCGACTCTAAATTTCAATATTGCATTTCTGGGCTTTGGGTTAGGCATCGCTTCTTTATAGGGGAAGATATGATCATTGGCCCACCCGTTTATCATTAACCGGGCAGACGATTTGCTCTTCAAGTAATATAAATCTGCACTATAGTCTATCTGTGATCTGCCTTCAAACTGGTTCCCATCTCTTTTCTCCTGTGACAAAGATTCCACTAGAGATCTGAGCTGGCAGATCTTGATGAGCCTGCAAGGACCACTAGCCACA
Source organism: Lissotriton vulgaris (assembly GCF_964263255.1). Taxonomy (NCBI): domain Eukaryota; kingdom Metazoa; phylum Chordata; class Amphibia; order Caudata; family Salamandridae; genus Lissotriton; species Lissotriton vulgaris. Next base: position 1,101,055,662 of record NC_141694.1, on the reverse strand, counting down.
TGTGCCCTGGCCGCATTCTGAAGCACGAGAGCGCTGGATGTAAAATGGCCTTTCTTCCTACATGACCATGCTTTGCAGCCAGTGGGTAGGTGACTGGCAGCACATGCTTGAAAACAAATAATGCAACCCGCTGCTGTTTGCGGGATGGGTTGTTCTGTGGAGAAATCATTCCTGTTGAAAACAACGCCTCAGTCTCACCCCTACTCGCACCCCATCGTTTCCAGTGGGTGGTGCAATGAAAGGAACCCCTACTTGTCCGCGGTTGCAAAGCTAGTAAAAGTATCAAGCAGGGATTGGATGCATTGCACCTTTCGGTTAAAAATGCCCTTGGTATGAAAACACTACATTGAATTTGCAACCTTTTTCTTTCGAGAGAGTCTAACTTCGCCAGTCCCAGCCTGTTACAATGGCGTGGATTATAAAAGACTGTACAAGAGGTGAATTTTTTATTGGATCATGAAAGTGGAGAAGATTGAAGAGTAGGATTGCTTGTGGTGATGCTTCCAAGGCTGTCTTTGCACAAGCTAACGTTATCGCGATCGAAAGCTGGTCAGACTGCAGTAGGTAATGATAAAATGGAGGTTCAGGTGAGACATCTCGCGGTACATGACATGAAGCTCAGCTTAGTGCGGCGATGCATGAAAGTATCCGCAGCAGCTCACGTGTCGACAGGTTATCATTCTCCCATGCAGATTGTTCCAGAGGGAGAATAAAAGCATAGGTAAGCGCTTAGAAACAAGTTCATGGTTTTCCAAAAACTCCCAACCTTTCACCTTCTCCACAGATGTTCTTGTGGTGCCCACGCTTAGCACAGCAAGGTTAGCATCTTGAAGATACTTCCACATTTTTACGTAGTAAAAGCGGAAAGTGGCTATTGGGTATGGTTTCTGGTGAGGTGTAGGCCTCTGTATCCACATGTCCACTGCAGGCTGGTCCTCTGTTGATAGAACCGCTGCCACGTGAGCAGGACCTGTGATTTATTGTCCATGTCTTCTCTGTGTCCTGTATGCAAAGTGTTAAAGTCCAACAGTTAGAATTCAGGGCCTACACCAAGTTGACCAAAACATTGGATTGGTTCAGTGAACTGCAACAAATATCCTCCGGCTGTTATTAGGGCGCAAATACTGCTTTATTTCCACCACGCACTGCTGTCTCTTCAAACTGTGCCAAACTCCACTGTCGCTGCAAATGTTTATTATTGTAAAAAATGACGTTTTTGCACGGTATTTTAAGAACTGCGGTGTCAGACCTTGAAAGGGCTCCAGGGTAATATCATATAGTGCAGACGCTGACAGATGCCCAGTCCTATCGGCCTTGTACAATTCTCGAGACCGGCCAACACACACGGTCCCGCTGGGGAGGAGACGAGTGACGACGTCACACGGAGGGAGGTAGCATGGTTTCCAGCAGCTCGTGTTTGGAGGTTCACAGGGATTTTTGCAAATCCCAGGAATCAGCAGAGCTTCGAAAAGTTTAGATTTTGGTTAGTTAGGGCGCAACCCGCCATAACACGCCTTCAGGCCTTTAAGCGGGCCTACAGGCTCGCCGCTTTAATCCCCACCCTCTCGAAATGTATCTGAAAGATTGCTTCAATGTAGTAATTTATGCTCGCCAGTAATTGTGATTTTATTTAAGTAAATAGAATATATACTGGTATCGTCAGGAACTTAAGAGGACAAACGTGGATTTTAAAATGGTGGCATAAGTCGTGAATTGCAAGCATTACTGAATGCTTTGCTTGGGACATGGTTTATAAAAGTGGATTTATAGGTTGAAGGGTTGAACCCATGGCAGAAAGAGGTGGAGATGCTAACAGGCTGCTCAGAGAACTGGAAGTAAAGCCTGCATCAGTGACTGTAGTATGGTCACGCGTTTGCATATCAATAAAATACACAGCTCCATGTAGCAGTTCAGATTTGCCATATAAGTAAGCGTCTGCATTTCTCCCTAGTATATTGATTCGAGAAGTAGAGATGTAGGCTGTAAATTAAACACTTCCAAAATGTTCTAGAAACAATTATGTTAATTTGCCTTGTTTGGAAGAGCTGCTTAGTTCGCGCTGCACAATCTTTAAAGCGGGCACTGGGTTTAGAAAGGAATTGTCGTGGGCCATTTCTTTTGTCAATGTTGTGTTAAAACAATGCGTTTGCACACTGTGCAACGCCGAGGCTGTTTCAGGGCGAATGACTCGGCCCTTCCTTTCCTTCTAGATACAGGGAAGGGAACCAGGTGCGGGCAATGTATTTATTCTACTTGTATAGATAGATGCACTTCTCTTCCTTGCCAATGTTTTCTCACTGTATGTACCGGTTCTTTGCTGCTCCTCTGGCGCCCTCTTGTGGTTGGCACTGTTCTTCAGCTGAAAATAGGGCCAACTACTAGTACTCTCCGCGCTCAGGCTGTGAATAATTTGTTTGCAAATACACCTCTACACGTTGGGGCAAAGGTGGGTGTAAACAAGGTGAACTATGTGTGGTGTGTGTTTTAAACATATGTTCAAGTGCTTTAAACAGAAGTATAAAAAAAGCAACCTAATTTCCGGCAGCTGGAAAAATGAATAACTGTAAGCACAGAAAGAAGTCTTTGGTGCTCGGTGAGCTTAAGAATGTAGTTTGTGTGGCGTTGTGCACAACTTCTCACAACATGTAAAACCCCTCCAGTGGAGGGGGGGGCGAGCCATGGCTGGTTGTGAGAAGGAGGGCCGAACAGCAAAGAATACATAGTGGAAAAACGCGCTCAAGTAGGCATTTTTACAGGGTATTTGTTACATGTAGTTCTAGTTTCTTAAACCTCTGGCAAAAGGGCCAGAGATTACAGACCCTGACAATCAATCGCAGCTAAGGACATTCTGCTGTGTGAAAACATGTTTTAAGTTTTACATTATTGCCTCCCTGAACGTGCAGATTTCTTTCGTTACGTTGCTGACAGTGGCTCGTAGACAAGCACAGAAGTTATTTAAGAAAGAAAGAAAAAATACAAAAAATAGGACTTCTGCTCATTCGTCAATTCACACGTCATCGAAAAAGATACATGCCGCCCAAGTGGAACAGTCATGATGTTGCCAATTGCTGCTTTATGTAACTAGTGTCTGATTGTAAGATCTAATGTCCTTTTCGCTAAAGGGCACTTAGAGGATTATAGGAGTTTATTTTGCGACAGTTTTGAATGTTCATAGATTACGTGTTCCCAAAGGAACGAATACTAACAATAGGATCCCGCTCCAATGGCCTTCCCATTAGCAGATCATGCTGACGCCCAGCCTTTGACACCAAGGCTTGTTTCAAGTGCTTTGAATACTCAGTGGGGCTTGGTTTCATGTCTTGCTCTTAGCAGTGCAGTATGGTTTGACACAGAACACTCTGTTCTACAAATGTCCGAGAGGACAGTGAGGTGAAATCGGCTTAGTTTAGAAACATGTTGATACTTTTATTTGTACAACTATAGAAGCATGTATTTGCTTGATGGACTGAGTCAAACTTCTGTACTTGCACCCCCGAAGTAAAATAAAGAAATATTTTTGTCGGGCAAAAAAAATGTTGGCTACAGTCACAAAATCTAAGACACCCCTATCAGGCTACAAACTGTAAACAGTGTCTATAATGCTGGTTAGTTCCCCAGAGCAGAATGCAGAGAACGAACAAGGACCTAATGACTTGTATTGGTGTTGTAGACTTTGACAGCATAACCGATACGGAATCCAAATGCATGACTAACAGGACATGTCACGTATATGGCATTCTTTAAAGCATTTTGACCAATATAAACGCAAATTGTAATTTAATTAAAAAAAAAACATTTTTTAAAAGAAGGTGGACACTAAATGTTTGAGTAGTCGAATCTGGACCTAAAAAGGGCTAATGTACACATAATCAACTTTGGTAATAGAGCCGTTTGCCATAAATAATAAGTGTAATTTTAATACAAATTAATCCATTGGTTATCATTGGTATATCCTTTGTTAGTTGTTCCAGCTTTTCCCTATTTTGAAGATTTTGTTTTGGGTTTCCTATTTCAGTCAGCATCGTTTTTTTACTTTTCCCAATGCCAACACGTATCTTTTGTACCACATTTTTATTGGTGCGTTTTGATGTGCTTTTATAGACATTCCCAAGTAAGTTCAGTGCCAGTATTCAGTGTCATATCTTGGGTTTGGGTGAAGAAACAACCTATGCAGATGGCAGTGAGTCGCTGCTGCTCACCACCGTCTCTGGTCCTGTACCATTGTGATGATGCCTGAAATGAGCTTTCTTTCCCCAAAGAAGAGTTAAATGCACATTTACTCATTCATGTGCACGTTAAATGGCAATCAACAAAGCAGAACAGGGAGATGGACATGCAAGGGTAGTTTAAGTTATTTAATTTGTGTACATTTTATTGTTTTAATATTTTTTGTTTTGAAGAGTTTTGCTTATGCCCACATGGTAAATATTACAGATGTTCTGAACATTCCAGTCGGGCTTTTTCTTTAAATTCTAAAAATGTTTCATTTTGCTGTACTGTTGGAGGGGCAAAATTAGAAAGCAAAAGATGACTGGAGATAACAGGGCCCTGTAGACCAAATGTTTGAGAAAGCCAACGTTTGTGTGCCACATGCCTATTTAGTTTGGAGTATTTTTATTTCATGTATCAAGAATGTATTTTTTTTTTTTTGCGCTAGCATTGTATATTGTGAATGCCAGTAGAATCATTTTCTAGACAACCAAGAGAGCCATACATGTTGGGATTCTGAGATCTGGTGATTGAGAAATGCCTTTCAGTTCCCTGCTGCATTAGTAATAGTAAACAGAAATGAAATCCGAACCTTTTCAGGATGAAGTAAACATGGCGTCCTACAAATCAATGGCTGGTGGGAAATACCACCACACTGCAGCAGCTCTTTCAGAAACACAAAGTACTTCAGGAACGGCGCGAACACTGACCATGCTGGCTCATTCAGCGTCCACATTTTTAGTAGGAGTGGAAAATAAAAGCACAGTTGAGATTCACATTCTCACCCTGCATTCTGCGCACATGATGTTCATAGCAGCAAATTCAGTTTAAATTCACTTTTAAATATTTGATTGTGCAGCTGTAGTAAGCAATGTAGGCCACGCCTCTCTTTCTTCAGCGGGCAGTGAGAGTGGCATCTGAGATGAAATGGGGACATGATGCCTTGATCTGTGATTCTTCCCATGTGATGCTGTAGGCATTTCACAGAAAGGTGAGTGCTTGCAAAGTGTAAATAACTCCCACCGTTAGTGTACATTGGTAAATATAAGACAATATCTTTTGCTCTACATCTGTACTGCAACTTACCATGTGTGTATATGTATATGGGTACACATAAACTGTATATAGTTTTCCCACTGTTATCTAAAAGAAAATCGGTATTATCTTTTTTATAATGTAACTGTGTTTTATTAATGTGTATGTTGTGTTAACCTTATTTAATAAACAAAAAATGTGATATGAATAGTAATACATATATTAAGATACTTTTTGCTGTGCACAATTCTAAAAGTGCCTTAGAAAATGTTTAGGTATTTTAACTGTATGTTGAAAAACAATTACCTCAATAAAACTGTTGGGAAAATATGCATAATTATTTCTCTCCACAAATCTCTATCAAATTTCTTCGTGATGCTCTGTACATGTGCACCCGAGGCATTAACAGACCAGTGAATCACCAGTGTTGACTTCTGTGAGATGGGTCAGCCCTAGCGAGGAGAATAACAGACCAGTGAATCACCAGTGTTGACTTCTGTGAGATGGGTCAGCCCTAGCGAGGAGAACAACCACGATTCTTTTGTGATAACGGCCTGTCACACTAGGTACATTTAATTCGCTTCTTCAGCAATTAAAAAAGGGCTTGCTTCAGGATTCACTTGAGCTCTGTACCTGTTTAACATCTAGTTAAATCCACTCTTTAACATTATTATCATAATTTTGAGTTTTATATAGCGCTAGCTAGACCTGAAGGTATCAGAGCGCTTTACATGTTATTTGATAACTTTTACAAGAGGTACAAAAGGAAGCAAAATTTAAAGTTTCAGTCATAGGCTGATGATAGGCATGTTCTGTCTAAGGTTAAGGGAAATAGGCCACAATACAAAATACTCCAGTAGTGGACCAAATTAATTTCCAGATGAATTATAACACTATTACTCAGTCAAAGCCCTCTTTTATGGTTATCTCAACTGTTTGGCTCGTTCATTTTATATAAAGATATGGTTGAAAAAAGATGGGATAGGGCAAGATGACAACCTTTCTGTGCAGGCCAAAGTAGAATACACAGACTTTCTGACGGATACTTCTACCTGCAGATTCCTGGCCTCTTGACTCTCATCGAGGGCGCCAGATGGAGTCTTGAACAGTTGCAACACTTCTCCTCTTCCAGTAGGTGGTGCTTTCCTGGCAGGATATCTTTAGGCACTAAGTGAGGTTTTGAACCCTGTCGTTCCTTTCATGGAACGATGTCTGTTCTGAATCCTCATGAGTTCTGCCTGTGGTTCTTAGGGCCTAAGCATGACTTGTGCAGTCAGTGTGGCCACATTCACTCATAAAGCCACTAAGGAGCAGGAGGCAAAACTCTTTATGACACGGATGTGGGTCTGCCGCTGGACTCAGTGTCATTCTCACTCCAGGTCCCTCTCAAGTACCCGCTCTACATCCCATTCTACACCCTCAACAAGTAGTCTTTGAAGCAGGAGAAATTGTAGTCGAGGAGAAGACGTATAGGAGAACAGGAAGTCCCATAAGGCAGATTACACAGTGTCCAGACACCGATTCCGCTTCAGTAGTAGGTCTCTGGGTCTGAAACTTCATTCCCAGACTCCAGCTCTAAAGTCCTCACCAGAATCTGAATTAGTGGATATCACCCTGGTATCGCCTGCACCTCTGAACCTCGCTCCAGCACCAGGCACATGATCGCTCTTGGCATACCAGGAGTTTCAGTTGCTTTGCACCAATCTTTTCTCTAGCCAATTTTGCGCTCTTCCACCTTGTTCCAGTTGTCCCTGGCACACCCTTTGGGCCCTATGAAATCCTTGATGCCTCTGACTAGACTTCTGCTGGGGGACCCTCCCTCAGTTCCAGTTGACCCCTTCCTTTGGATGTCAATCTGGCCTGGGTGACACAACCCCGCCATTGGTGCCCCCACCGATCTCAGCCCCAGGGCGATCTTCAAACTTGTGCTTGCTTCGGAGCCAATTCCAAAGACCAAGTCTATTCTTTTACACTCTAGGAGACAGACGCAGAGCTTTAAAGAAAAATCCCAGTACAGGGAGGAGACTTATTACAGGCGATTGCCTAAAGCAGAGTATTTTAACATAGTGGGCTACCTTTTTGCAGGGCCGGACTGAAAACCAAAACCGGCCCTGGCAAAGTGCTCGGAAGGCCCACTGGGGGTGCGACCGAGCTCATTGCCGGGGCCGGTTTTCGGCCGATTTTGTTACAGGGCCGAATTTGCAGCTATGCTGCAAAAACGGCCCCCAGGGCCCAAAACCAGCCCCCACCCTTGCGGCGCACCAGGGGATTGCCCGGTGCCCGCAACGGCCAGTCCGGGCCTGCCTTTTTGGCCCTGATGCAGACCACATGCAAATATGGGAGATAGTTAGTCAGGATGACAATGACAATAGTGAAGTGGCCAATTTGTTCCTTCCTTCTTGGGCAGAAGCTTTCCCTCAAGAATACTAGTGGGCTCAATGCCTAGCCAGGGGTGGACTTGGAGTAGCCTTCAGGACGTCTGTCAGAGGAGGATGCAGCGCATTTCACACACGTCTTAAAAAAGGCTGCAGAGGTTCTTGATTGTGCCTCTTCTTGGAGGACTATAAGGCAAACCCCTTTTCAGAGATTCTCCTGACAGCCTCTTCAGCTTCTGAGCCGTGGTTTCCATTTTATTAGTTCAGTTCAGAAAAACTTTATTTAGGTCAATGTGACCTAAAAAAGTACATCTCCTAAAATCAAATATAGCACACACACTAGGAAACAAGTGATAATATGGAACATATGAGATACACAATACCTAAATGTATAATCTGGCTACCTTCATACATAATGATAAAAAATGTCCATCTAAGGCCGTGGTTCCCAAACTGTGCGCCGCGGCGCCCCGGTGCGCCGTTATCAGTTGCCAGGGGCGCCGCGATGTGGGAAATTGCAGTGGCAGCGCTAGAAATTTAGAAATGACACCTGCATAATTGTGTCAGATCCGCCGCTTTAAGGAAACAGGAATGGAAAGAAAGGGGGAGCTGCAGGGGCTCTTGGAAGGGGTGAAACAACAGCAAGGCCTCATTAACATGCAAATGGTCTTTTAACGACCTGTGAAGTGCTGGGGTGTGGTTGTGTGTGCGCTCTAACAAGAAGAACAGTGTGTGTGTGTGTGTGCACCGTTACCGGTGTGCACGAGGCATTCAGTCTCACACCAGGATGCATGCTCTTCAGAGTGCATGTCTAGTGCACTGTTACAGCACATTCCTTTCACCATCACAGTGGATAAATGCTACCTGGTTCTGCTCCCTACTGCTGTCTGAGAAGATGTAGGCATGCGTATTTATCTGGCATTTGTTTGAAGAACGTGCCCCTCACAGTGAAGCGTGATCTCCTGCCTCAGCTGTGTGCCGCCTGAAATCACAGACCCGAGCGGACAGCCGTCTGTCTCCGGACAACCAGGAACCATTGTGCTGGTGGAGCACCCGTCAGGTCCCTTCACTGCTACGCGAGCACAGACCTCTCTTGACGTGTAAGGAGCTGAGGGGCTGCTGAGGGTCAGCTTTGTCCTCTTACTGGTCGCCACATCGGTGGCGGGCTGTGATTGCAGCACCGGCTGTGAAAGGAACGAGGTCGGTCCTCAGAAGGAGATGCTGATGACTGTCTGAATCACAGCTGCTTTGAAGAGCTGTATGCTGGGATATGTAGTGTGGTACAACTGCTGTAGGGTGCGCAGCTCGTGTAATTAGATGCTTAACATGCTGTTCAGAGCGGTTAGCTGCATATTATTGAAGCTGGTTTTCTCAAGTGATTTGTCTGCTAATCTTCTATAGTCCTTCGAATAGAATATCTCAGTGCCTATATTCAACCATAAATCCAAGCAGAGGCTTTTTTTCTTTCATGGACATGTCTACTTGATTATCTGAATAAGAAAAAATGGTTCGCCCCCACTGACACCTGGAGTCTGCTTCATGCTGTTTTGTCTAATATAATCTTGGTAATTCAGCTTCTCCTCCTGCTGTATTTCTAATAATATCCCGTAAAGCATCAAGGAGGAAGCCTCTCTGGCCTTGGACCCCAGGATCCAGTCACGGCTGAAGGGCCCAAGGCTTCTGGGGGGAAATGAGTGAAGCTCCTCTGATTTGCTTACATTGTGACATCACAGACAATGACATCACAGGAGGTGCCAGCGATTGACTATTGCCGAAGCTCCTTTGCAAGAAGCAACCTTCTTGATGAAGATAGCAGAAAAACATAAAAAGTCTAAATCATAACCTTGATAAAATAGGTACATATATTTTGAAGTTCTATTTAGAGGAAATACTTCATTATAATCAGTGGGCAGAGGGTTTGGTCAAGGTCTCTCCAAGTCTTCTATATTTAAGAAAATTCCCCAATTTTGTTTGATTAGTGTATTATGCCTGTATGTATGTGGTATTAATACAGCACAAACTTAGCCAAATGTCTGCAGACCTCTGTACAGGGCCAAAGCCAAAGACTCGGTCAACATTTGATAGGAGGGGTAGACGGTTGGTGGTCTGTTACTGCATGACGATGTAGTGTGCGGGCTGTCCAGATGGATATGGGGATATTGTTCCAAATCCTTGGTGCATTACCCGCTTTTCATTCCACACCTAAGTATAACATACATGAGCCCTGGTGCCACTTCATCTGCTGCACTACTGATAGCTATGCCCGTGGCATGAAGTGATGAACAGAACCATTGTACAGTGTGGGGTACCCATTGACATAAAAAAAAAATGGACTGATGTTACTTGGGGAGGGGCGAGGTTGGTATATTCACCTATACGCAGGAGTAAATGTATATAGCAGTCTCAGGGCACAAAGGGAGCAGGCATGGAGGAAAGGGGCAGTCTCAGGGCACAAAGGGAGCAGGCATGGAGGAAAGGGGCAGTCTCAGGGCACGAAGGGAGCAGGCATGGAGGAAAGGGGCAGTCTAAGGGCACAAAGGGAGCAGGCATGGAGGAAAGGGGCAGTCTCAGGGCACAAAGGGAGCAGGCATGGAGGGAAGGGGCAGTCTCAGGGCACGAAGGGAGCAGGCATGGAGGGAAGGGGCAATCTCAGGGCACAAAGGGAGAATGCATGGAGGAAAGGGGCAGTCTAAGGGCACAAAGGGAGCAGGCATGGAGGAAAGGGGCAGTCTCCGGGCACGAAGGGAGCAGGCATGGATAGAAGGGGGAGTCTCAGGGCACGAAGAAAGGAGGCATGGACAGAGGGGGCAGTCAGACTGCAACAGGATTTACTCCCGAGGTCGGGCTTATATCCCCACCCACCGGTAAAAAAATGGGGGGGAGCCACGGCCAACTGCCAATTAGGGCAAGGGAGCCACGGGTCAAAAAAGTTTGGGAACCACTGATCTAAGGTGTTGTAGCTAGGCGATGAAAACAGTTCATATCGGAAAGTGCATAGTACTATAAATAAATAAATAATTTAATTTAAAACCAGAGAATATTCATTAAAAAGAGCTGGGTCCAAAGAACAACTAGACTTAGTCATGGGCAACACAATACTAGATTATTAAAAGTACATTGAGTTCTTATTGCAAGACCTAAACCTACTTGGATGATTTTAATAACGTCCTTCTAGTGCACCACATAGAGAACAAAATCCGGCAACTGAGTACACAATCAAGGTGCTGAGATCAGACTTCAATATCCGGAATACTTCAAGACAGTGGCGGCTACCAATATTCCTACAAATCTGAATCAACCAGCGTTTCCTTGCCCTATAGTAGCCAGAACAGCTAAAAAAACATGTAGCACTGATTCTTCAGGAAAATCACACGCAGGACACTGTACCCTTTGATGGTTGCTCCACTTAGCCTTGAAGCATCGAAGCGGAAGGACCCCAAACCTAAATTGTAAAAAGAGCTTTCTTGCCTTAACCGGATTAATGAGATCTAATATTGACTCAAAGCGGGCGTTATCCTTAACTTCTAGAAAAGCCAGAGATAATTTGCCCGTTTTGGGGCAGGAATAGAGTTGAGCCCTTCTATACTCTCCATAACAGACCATCATTTGTTTCCCTGTGGTTTGAAGGCAAGCACGATCTGGTTCAGACCAGCAATCACCCATGCCCATATTGGTCAGTAAATGTTTAATATGCGCAAACCAAGGGAGTTTGGCAGCACCCTGTACTGACAAAACATCAAGCATGTCCTCTCTATAGAACTGACCATAATTTTTCCAGTGGCACCAGGTAAAAATGCCGACCTTAGGTCTACAAAAATTAAATATAAACTACCCCCTGAAGGCAGATTGTCTTCCAGTACAAAAGCTGGAGTCTTAGTACTTGGTCCAGGGTTGACAACTTTTCCTTGAACCCTGCCTGGAGGGGGGACAGTCCCTCTTTTTCTTAGATCCAGGATTGTAACCTGGCCAGGAGAACACGTGCAAATAATTTTTGGGAAATATTAATTAAGCTAATAGGTCTGTAATTAATTGGTAATAATGCGGATCCTTTTTTTTTTTTTTTTTAATTTGTTTTTATTGTTGCATCAAGTAAACATACTCAGCAGTTCAGTCTTTGAGAGGTGCGGCGTCAACATTTCGCCACATTCTATCAGAATCGCAACATTTTCTTTTTTTTTAAATTAAACAACAAATAACATTCAGGTGTATAGCTTGGTCGTACTGAAGCATGTTAAGTATACATCATCATTCTAGTTATGTCAGGCCAGCGGGCCATTTTCACCACCCACAGGGAATCTTACCATCTTCTACGCCAGACGGGCGTGGGAGGACCGAAGCAGCCCGCACCCATACCATCCTGTCCCTCCCGCACTTCCATATTTACTCTTCATCATCTTCCTCCTCTGAACTATCTACGTCTTCCTCTTCCGGTAGTGGTTCACAAGGCTCCCCCCTGTAGGCGTTCCATGGCAGCCATATTTTGTTCCATTTACGCGGATTTGCCCTCTGCTGATATACCGCCCGCTCCACCACCATGAGCATATCCATGTTTCTGCACCATTGTGTCAAAGTCGGCGTCTCTGGCGCCCCCCATTTTTGCGCTATATCTCGCTTCGCTAGCATCATTCCTATAACCACCCATTGCCTCCCTTGCAGTGTCAGGTTGGTCGGGCCCCATACATTTAGCAGACAAATTCTAGGATCAGGAGTGAACGGGAGTTGTAGCGTCTGGGCGACCGTGCGTGCCACTCGCTTCCAGTAATCTATTATGTTCGGACAGGACCACAGGGTATGGAACAGCGTTCCCTCCTCCCCACAGTTTCGTAAGCAATACGGGTGATCTGCCCTTTGGAATTTGTGTAGGGTGGTGCGTGTGTAGTACACTCGGTGTAGTATCTTGAATTGTATCAGTCGGAATCTTGCTGAAATTCCCGCTTCTCTAGGCGATGCCATTGCGGCATTCCAGTTTGCCTCATCCAGGTCACCAACATCATCCTCCCATTTCACTTTATGCGGATCCTTTTTTAAAAATTAGTATTATCTCCGCTCCTAACCAGCTGTAGGGTATCTTCATGTCCTGCAGTATGGCGTTGAAGAGGACACAGAAGTATGGAATCCAGATGGTCCGTTCACTCCTATAAAGGTCCCCTGGGATCTTATCCAAACCTGGAGCTTTACCCAGTGATATTTTTAGCAGTGCTCCCTCAATTTCCTTTAGGCTTATATGTGTACTTAAACGACTATCAATGACGGAATCTGAATCTTCACTGCTTACAGGGCGATCTGCTTTCGTACAGCAGACCCTTCAATCACCAACTGACTTATTTTCCTCGGCGTAAAGAGTTTCCAAATGCTCCTGCCATACCTCCTCATCCAGGTTAGTTTCAACCGCTGTTTTGGGGGTGGAGGAACCTGTATTAACTATACCCCAGAATGTCCTCCTATCTCTATCCCCCAGAGCAATTTTCAGAGTGACCCAATTTTCCCTTTCCCATTGCTGTTTAGCTTCTTGAAAGGCCAGTTTATATGCCTTTCTTGGGGTTTTTATATTGGGGCAGTTGTTAGTTTTAACCTCTTGGCTGCTAGGCGTTTTCCCCCTCCTGTGCTGGGATTTACCATTTTGCTGTTTGCATGACGAGCTCAGCTCGTCATCAGCACATGACACCCGTGGGTGATGACGAGCTGAGCTCGTCATCAGCATCGAAAGGGTTAATGGATATTACAAGTGCCCTTTTGGCCTTGCGACATTGGCTATTATACCACAGATGGAATGGTGGCCTGGCCGGTTTAATGGGCTTGTTTGGATAAAAAAAATCCAATGAAACTTCCCTTAACTTGGAGAAGTTCATCTCAACTGCTTCCAGATCCAAGTCGGCCCTGCATGGTGGAAAATGGGCCTCCGCCTCTTCTAACACAGGTTACTCATCCTATCCTGTGACCGAAGAAAATTGGTCCACCTTACTCTCCTCCTACAGTTTGAGATAGTTAGCCCCGAATCGATAGGATTGTAAGAGGAGGCATAGTGTTTTTTTAATGCTTTTAATTCTATTGCTAGGGCATGATGATCACTATCTAGTCTTGTTATTATTTTAAAATCAATCATCCTATCCCAGGAGTTTGAATCAATTAAGATATAGTCTAATAAAACCCACGATCCTTGCTATAAAACGTATAACCATTTGATGAATCCAAACACGATCTTCCAATACACTCTTTTAATGAATGATTTAAGACGAGGCTGTTCATCTGAATTACCAAGGGGGACCATTTCTTAACTGTCAGGCATCTAGATTCTGGAATTGCCAGGCAGCGATCCTCATCCTGTATATTTTCAAGGATCAGTCCCTCAAGAGGCTTAAACTGGCAATTGAAATCCCCGCCTACAATAACCATTTGGTTTGTGTCCATAGAACACAAAAACGCGGATAGAATCTCTACCCTGTTAGACTCTTTACCCTTGGGGGTCAGCCTTGAGTATAAATTTATTAGGACAATAGAAGGCTTAGAGGGGAACAGGAGTTGGACACATAAAATGTCCAAATAACCTGTTTCTATTTGCACAGCCTTACAACCTAGGTGTACACCTATCCAAGTAATAAGCCCCCCAGACTGTCTCCCTACACCCCCTGATAAAGCTGGAATACTAAAGGTGGCATAGCCAGGGTTGGTTACCTCCCCGCGAGCTCACTTTTCCTGGAACACGCAGACCTCAAATTGGTTAATAAAGGATGCCCAATCTGGGTCATCCAACTTGTTGTTTATGGGTGCGACAATTGCGATTCTCCTATTAACATGACGAGAGAATCTGGATTTCATTAAAGACACGGAGGCTAACATTATGCATTAATCTTTTAATGCAGCTCACAAACACAGCCGCTTACATCACAAAGGTAAGAATAAGAATTAGATGACATCATAGTAACCATAAAGGCCAGGTGCCAAGGGAGATCAGCCTCTTTTAAATGCCTCGAGTGACAGGAGAAGTTGAAACAGAAGAACGAAGCTTGAACTTGAATGAAGAATTGTAGACCATCTTGAATTCCAAGTAGGTTCATCAATTAGAATTGTCTGAAATTGAAAACAAAGTAAATCAACGAAAAGAACAGAAAAGTTTTTCATAAGAAGCATGAACAAAACATAAGGGTAAGAAAGCATCAAAAAATGGTAAACCAGATTAAATAATAATTCACAATTACCCTCAGGGAGGGACGGGAGGGATAATGTTAGCCTCTGTGTCTTTAATGAAATCCAGATTCTCTCGTCATGTTAATAGGAGAATCGCAATTTCATTACAAGACAGGAGGCTACATTATGCATGTTGGTAGCCCTGAATAACTGCATCAGAAACATGTTCAATTGGTTTACAATAATGATATGCGAAAGTATAGGCATTAGACCAATCAGCAGACTTAAAGATAGCATCCAACTTGCCACCAGACCAGAATGACTTGCTGGCCATAGCACTCCTGAGAGAGTGAGCTTGGAACTTAGACAGGTCAATACCAGCAAGGTTCATAGCAATTTTAACTCACCTAGCGATAGACAATCCAGGACAAAATCTGTGTTACCAGCCCATCATGTGCATTATTTCATTCCTCTCTAGAGTGTGCGACTTTGAAGGAGCTTTTGTCCGACCACTAGCAACCCCCTCAAATGACTCTATGATAGAAGGGGGTTCAGAATTTTCTGACTGGACTCGAGTTCCATCAGGATTGGTACTACTAATGGAGCCGCTCATGCTCCTACTAGCAGGACCCTCCTTACAGCGGGGGTGTGGCCTTTTATCCTTTTTCACCTGCTCTAGGGAAGTAGGGGATTTGTTCACCTCATTGGGTTGGCTGACTCCAATCAGTCAGTCCACACCTTCTAGATGGATGAATCTGTTTTCAGTAGGGATATACAAATGTTGTTGGTTATGCCATTGGGGTCCTCGTTGAAGTGGTAAAAGGTTATTAAATATAGTTCTCCTACCCTTCCCCTGGGGATAGTCGAATTGATGGCGCCTGGACGGTGGGTAAAAAAATCTTAAATGAAGTAGTAAAATGCTGCCCTTATTCCTCCCATACTCTGTGTCTAAAACACTTTGGGTTATTTGGGGATTTCTAAAATTGATTAATATGCAATCTCCTTGTATGTCCTTTTGTTGGTCGCCTAGCCAGCCCACCCTTCTAGTTGTTTTAATCTCATCAGAAATCTCATAGCCTTGGTTACTATGATTCACTAGCCAATGGACACATTTATTCTTCAGTTCTTGATGAGTTTCCGTTAGGCCCTCTCTTAGAACTGGTACTCCTGCGAGAACCACTACATAAGGGGTAGAAGCAGGTGGTAGATTTATTATTGGTGGGACATAAGTCTGATTTGTATGTTCCAGGACCAGTCGAGTTATTGCGGCATCCTTTCTGTGGTTGTTCTGTACTACCCCCTTGCTTATAGACAAGGATGTACTGGTATTTGCTGCACTCAGGTCTGTCACAGATGGCCTAATTTCATTCTGCTCCCTAACCTGTAGAGCACCGACCTGATTTAGGGGGCACTCATTTAATGAACCCATTTAATTAGGCACTCATGCAGCATATGCTTGTTACATGGGACAATCCATCGGTTGCCCTGCAGTAACCTGTCAGGTGCATTTTTTCCAGAGAGTCTTTCGCTCAAATCCACCAATGCGACCTTCCTTTTGGCAAAGAATTCTGATGCATTCTAGGAGATGGACAAGATTGCTGTCCGAGCCTTCCAGACCACCTCTGGGACCACTGCTAAGGTTGTTTTGAGCGAACAGGATGTGGCGAAGCAAATCCTACACTCAGGCAGAACTTTGTAGATTGGGGCACAGTCATGTGGGTCATTGTTGACTATCTATCACTGTGCCTGGCTTTTTTCTACAGATTTTTCATTGAATGTCAATGCAAATTTGATGGAAATGCCTTTTAATGGCTCCGGTTTCTTCGGGGAAAAAGCTGACTCAGCCATGGAGTGCTTTAAGCTGGGGTAGGCAGCTTGTTCTATGTTTCATTGGAAATACAGCAAATTTAGAGGCTACTGCCATTCCTCTAATGTCAATCCTACTATTCAGTCCAAATTTAGGCTTACCATTTTCTCCACCAATACATAGGACATGATGAACTCCAGTACCGACTCAGCCAGCACCACCCCGCCATCTTCTTCCTCCTCATCCCCTTCAGCATCCACAAAACCGGAAGAGGGAAGGTATCAAACCACCTAGGAGCTTGGAAAGCCATTACTATGGACCAGTGGGTCCTACAGATCACTGAGAAGGGATTGCCCTCCCTTTCCACGAGCTAACACCCCCATCCCTCTGGTCCGCTATTACTTCAGATGACCACACTAGCATCCCCCAATAGAAAGTCTGGCCCTTTTAAGCAAAGGGGCTGTGAAGCTGGTTCCAGATTATGAGATCTGGCAGGGATGTTACTCCTGTGTTCTCGTGGTGGACTTTGTCCAATTTTCGGTTTTCGGTCTTTCAATGCTTTCCTTTGCATAGGGTAATTCAAGAAACTGTTGCTTGCCCAGGTCCTTTTGGTTGTGGAACTGGGAGAACTGGATGTTGTGCCTCAAATTTTTGGGACACCGATTTTCCAAATGCTGACCTTGGAGTCGACAAGAGGTACCTGCTCTTTGTGAGGCGTTCACCTACCTCCAGTTTGTGTACATCCTACTCTGGTTGATTTCAGCACTTTGAGCCTTTTCCTAAGTCCATGTGATAGAGCGCGCGGGTCACCCGGCTCACCAAACTTTTCCACGCACTGGGCCCTTTGCGTGATTATTTCCAATGTTAACGTTTTATACTGGGGTGAACCAGGCGATTTCACGCACGCTCTTATGAGTAATCGGTTGGGTGACTCTTACACCACATACTATTCATGTACCTGACTTACCACAGGCACATTACTCTTGACAGATCAGGAGCTAGCAGTGGACAGGTGATAAGGGTTTTCCTAAAAGGGAGAAAATTCTGATTTACACATTTAATACCTTTAATATTTCTTTAATGTCTAATGACCACAGACACCTTGTTGGTTTTAAGAGTTTTATATAGTAAAAGTTTAGGACGAAAATGCCATTACAAGCAGGCAAATGCAAAGCAATACATCAATGATTAGTATTAGGACCAGAATGTAACTCTGGATCAAAGTGAGTATCATAGAGTAAAAGGGAACACTATAGGGCATGAGTCATAAGGAACACTTATTTAATACAGTTTAATCTAGGGCAAGGACGTGAGGAAAAACTAATGTGTGACCAAATAATTTTACTATTTCCTAAACCTTATGCTATCTTTCTAACTTCACGGCAACCATACTAAGGGAAAGGGAATAAGTGGAACAATCTAGATAAACAGTCGGGTTTAGCAATGTCCTATAGGAAGGGTAAAAGTGGAACAATTTACTAATAATCAATTGCATAGAATTACATTCAAAAGAGATATGGAGAATATCACAGGCAAGATTGCTTTAATCAGAGGAGGAAAGTTGAGAGTAAGTACAGACAGACACCTATGTCAATAGTGACCTAAGTGAGAATGAGGACTAACCCTGGCCACGGGTCAGTTGGGAAAGAACGGGACAAGGACCCTCAAGGATTCAGGAAATACCAGAAGGTGAGCAGGTACAGCTCATGGACAGTCAGGACAGGATACCCCTCAGGTCTGGGTCAGGACTGGGTTCACCAAGGCACGACCAACCCCTTACAGCATCGGATGCAACGCCAGCGTTACCCCCTCTTCTGCACGGAATCCGCCAATAACCCCGATTGGGTTTTCGAATCTCCCAGCAAAGTGCTTCGCTTAGCACTTAGGACTAATTTCCACCTCTTGGAGTTTGTGGAAAGTTTCAGGCAGAATGCTCCGCAGCACTCTGTATCAGGCACCTATAGAGTTCGTAGGGTCAGTGACAGGTCTGCTAGTCGGACAAGTCGGACAATTTCTCTAAGCTAAGCTAGGCTATTTATACAAGTTTAGATCCCCAAGACCACCCATAAATGTTGCAAAATGACAAAGTCCCATCTTCTGATTGGTCAAGGGAGGTGGTTTGGTCATAGGTACCACCTATACTGCACGTGACATTATCCCTCCCCCTAACACCTGGTTCCCAGGCCTACGTGTGGGAAAGTACAATAGAGAAGAAAAGGTTTGCAACATTGTTGCGCATTTCAGAATAAAAATAGAAAGTCTTCAAGGGCAAAGGTGCGCCTGGAATGGACAGTCCCCTTTTCAATGGCCAATCTGGTCAGGTTCCATTGCTGCACGTCCCAGATCTTAGGTCATGTGATGTGTGATACGTCAGCATCAAGATGGATCCCATCCCTAGTTCAAGGCCCTCATTTACGTGGTACATGAAAAGTAAGCGAAAACAAATTAATAACACAGAATAAAATGAATACACTGTACACCATGACCAACTACTCTTAATCCCTTATTTTATAATACTTATAGCATTAAGAGTTAGTGCAGAAAAGATGCATAGACAAAAGCGGCTTAAGATAGCATGAAGCATGATTAGTGACAAGCGGCCATTTTAACATCACTGCGCATGTGCGAACTTTTCCCTCCAGATTGCGAGTGCGTCACGTCACATGGGTATGACCGACGCATGCGCAGACTGAATTTCTGCAAAGCGGCCTTTTTATTAATGTGCAAGCTTGATTATGATGAAAAAACACATAGGCAAGCCTCCTAGGGACACCCGTGTGTTGGGGAAATACAAATAAATGACAAACAATCAGAGTTAGTACAGTTATGATTTTTGCGAGGTTCATGAAGAGAGCAAGTCGCGTTACGTGCGAATCCTTGCTCCATCAATCCCCTCTTTGATGATATTTACTATCATCACTACGCATGAAAACAGATGCCAACTTCATTCATCAAATTCATCCATCTCAACCTCAATGAACTTATTGTTGAGTTTTCTCTCCGCCTCTCTGTGTGTATGATTGTTCTTTATTTTCTTATATATCTGGTTTCTTAATTCTTCTAATTCTAAGTCTTCAGCTTTTCGCTTTCCTCTTTTATTCACTACATATTTTCTGCATTTCTGGCATTTGCAACAGATGAATATGATCAGAACAATCACACCTATTCCAACTATTGGCATCAGTATTTTCCATAAAAGGCTTTTTCCTAAGTTAGAGAACCAACTACCTACAGAGGAGAGACCATCAGTCAGTCTCTTCCAGGCACTGTCAACCTCTAATGGTTTGAGCTCTTTTTCCAAATTAGTAATGTTTCTTATATACTTCTTAATTTCAACACTTTTATCAGGAATGTAAGTGCAACAATGTTGTGCCCTCAGCATCCTGCAGACTCCGCCCTCTTTTGCCAATAAGGTATCAAGAGCAAGGCGATTCTGTAAAACCATTGATCTGATCGCAACCATTTCGGTATTGATCATCAGAAATCCAGCAGCAGTGTCAGTGGATAACCGATCCACTACTGTAGATAATTTGCAGATTCTATGAGTATTCAGAGCTACCCCCATTCCAGGTATCAGTGCGCTAAAAATATCACCTATAATTTCTCCTACACTTTCACGTTTTCTACGCACTAAGCCATTAGTAATCTCATTGCTTCCAGCTGCATTGTTCACATGGTATATTTTTGGAAAGACAATGCCAAAGTAGCAGCTTCCATACCAGTGATCCAGCAATTTGAAATAAGCCTTGTTTCCACATATATAATAAATTCCTGGAAACACAGGTTCTGACCCATTTTTGAAACCCCAACCTCCAATTACCTTGTAATTATGTTCACACTCGCTGGAACCAATGAATACATTGTTATAATAACTAGTCTTTTCCCTATGAAGACAGAGTTTCCCTTTCCGTTCAAAATCCAGCAACAGAGCAGGAGTAACTTTGCTTTGTGAGGTGTTATCCATGTTTTCTGCCCATCTAGGGGTTCTGTTCTGTTCGTCATTTGCCTTTTTCTGAAACTTTTCCCTTCTCTTCTCTGCCATTTTCAAGAACATTTTCTCTTGTGCATGTAAGGCACACGTCAAGTTGTCTCTACGAGCTTCATTCAGATCTATGTCACCTATGGTCAGGAAATATTCCCCCATGTAGCGAGTCACTCCACCAAGGGTATGTACAAGGTTCAGATTCCCTCTAATAGGAAGTTCTGAAAAGATAACGTCAGTGTTTGAGTAATAATACTGTAAAGTGCTTCTATAAAATAAACTAGCTAAAATACTACAGGAAATTCCATAGGTCAGGGGTAAATGGTGATATGTCACGCCTTCAGCTACTGAAGTAGGTAGCATCATGCAGACATAGCAATCTTCTATTTCCATAGCTTCTACATAGTGCACTAAAAGGTTTGCGAAAACATTTAAGTGTGTCCTGTTCTTCATTTGGGGATAATGTAGTTCTCCCTCATCTGATGCTTCTAAGTCAGGTCGTGTATGTCTCAGACTCATTGCATTGTCATGTCTTTCTACACTTCGTGGTGTTTCTTCAGTATGTACAACTTCTGCGTCTTGTGTCGTCAAGTCTGTAGGATACATGTTAGGGTCTTTGCTTATCATAAAAGGGATAAACACTGTTAATCCTATCCATATTATTACTAGTACCACTACACTACAGATGCATATTTTACAGCATGTCTTGCAACAGCTAAATCTGGACCTTCCAGTGACATTTGAATCAGACATTTTATCTTACAGGTGGCTTTCTCAACCCCTCTTCGTTTCTTCTCAGCTGAGGTTTTTACTTCGCTTCACCTCAAGGAGGGTCTTCGTCAGAACTCCGATCAGCAATGGACCCTTCGTCGCTCTTGCCACAAGCTTCGGGCTCATCAATTTCTTCCAACACCAGATAGGTCCACTCAGGGCTCCGATACAGTTTGTTCTGTTTCTTTACTCTGCCGCCCTTTCGGATGGACTTTCCTCGGGCTTCTTTCCTTTCACTTTCAGCCCGTTGTTGGTCCTTTAGTTTTTCTTCGACTGTTTTTATTCTTATTCTTAGTCTTTTTACATATCGGGGTTCATCCTTCTTTTCGATCCTGTTTGTAGTCGAGGAAACTTGCTCTTCCTCGTGAACCCTTTTGCTTTTTCTTCTTTGTCGCACTATTGCTTCAGCAGTGTCCTTTTCCCTACCTGTCTGACTAGTTCCAGGTCTTTTATCTATTTCTTCTGCCTGGTCCTTACTCTGACCTAGTTCAGGGGTAGATTGTTTTTGATCTTCGTTTGTCAGTGATTCACTGGACTCTTCTTCCTGAACACGTTCATCTATTACTAACTGGCCTGGTTCATGCTCTTCGATCTCTTGATTTTCTTCCGCATGAACTTCTGCTTTGACTACTATCTGTCCCTTTCCAGTCTCCTCTGGCTCAGGAGGAGGAGTGTCGATGACTTGTTCTGTCCCTACTTGGCCTAGTCCCTGATCAGATTTTATGATGGCTTTGATGATCTGACCTTCTCCTTCTTGTTCTGACTCACCTGCACTGTCCCACTCACTACCTAGGTAAGAGTATTTTCGGGTTCTTATTGGATCAAGAACCTGGTCATCAACAGGAAACCATTCAACTTCTTGACTTGTGCCTGGTAGTTCGATGTCAGCGGGATCCGGACCCTCTTCTGGAGTCTCCTCTGCTGGACCACCTTCGGCTTCAGTCGCGTTTTCTCCAGTCACCTTCTTCGTGTGACTTGCATGGATCCACTTTGGTACACCAGCACACTTCACAGCAGTTGTGGTGACAAGGATCACTTGTCGAGGCTTGCCCCACTTCGGTTTAAGGCAACTCTTCCGGGTATGTTTCTTCAACACCACCCAATCACCTGGTTTCAGCTTGTGTGCTGGGGTGGTAGGCCATTCGACAGCAGTCTCTCCAATCTGGTGAGAGATAGAACGCACTTGGTCACCCAACTGCCTGCAGTATTCTAGCACCATATCATCAGAAATACTTAGCAGTTTGTGTCCAGGTACCCATGCCTGTCGCATCATTCTTCCCATCAGCACTTCATGGGGGCTCAAGCCTGTCTTTCTGTTTGGAATACTTCTCAAGCTCATCAGCACCATGGGCAAAGCTTCTATCCAGTTCATTTTTGTGGTGTCACACAGTTTTGCCAACCTGGACTTGAGAGTGCCGTTTATCTGCTCGACTATTCCAGAAGCCTCTGGATGATAGGCACAGTGCAGTCTTTGCTCCATTTTGAATGCTTTGCAGAGTTCTTTTAGGACTTCGTTTGAAAAATGTCAACCTTGGTCTGTTTCAATTGTCTCAGGAATTCCAAAGCGTGGTATCAGTTCCCTAAGTAATAATTTAGCTACAGTCAGGGCATCATTCTTCTTGGTTGGATAAGCCTCCACCCACCGGGAAAACAAGCAAACTATGACCAGGACATATTGATATCCCTTGCACAGGGGCAGTTTTATGAAGTCTGCCTGCATCCTTATGAAGGGACCTTCTGCTCTCCCAATGGTACTTTGTTCCACTACTGTCTTCTTTCCTGCATTGAACTGTTGACACACTAAACACCTCTGACAAAGTTTGTCCGCTGTGCTCCTGAATTTTGAACTGTAGAACACCTTTTCAAACATTCGGCACATGGCATCCCTCCCAATATGTGTTGGTTCATGTATTATCCGTGCCATTGCGGTAACCAGTCGTTCAGGTAGTACAGGCCTACCAGTCTTGTGGACCACAACACCATCTCCTTTCCTGGGCTGACATTCATCCTGCCTCCACATGTCCCTTTCTTTCTTGTCTGATGTCTGTTGTAATTCTCTCAATTCATCCCATGTTCCCAATCTTTCAAACAACATCAGTTGGCAGCTGCTTTCACCTCCCCATAATTTAATTAGGAGGGACATTTTGTGTCGGGCGCAGTACTGGGCAATTTGGTCAGCATATCTGTTTCCGGCTGTCACCTCGTCATTTCCAGATCGGTGAGCCGCACACTTGACCACAGCCAATTCTTTGGGCAATTGGATGGCTTCTAGTAAGTTTTGTACTGGTTTTCCATTACGGATAGGAGAACCTGAGGAAGTCATGAATTCTCTTTGCAACCAGAGCTGGCCGAAGTCATGAACAACCCCGTAACAGTACTGACTGTCAGTATAAACGGTTACCCTTTTGTTTTTCCCAATTTTACAAGCTCTTGTCAGGGCAATGAGCTCCGCTACTTGAGCAGATTTAACTTCCCAAAGATAGGAAGCTTCCAGGGTCTTTTCCAATGTGACTACAGCATAGGCAGCACTCAAACCTCCATTCTCATGTCTCAAGCATGAACCATCCACAAACATTTTGAGGTCTTCATCAACTAAGGCCACTTCTCTGATATCAGGACGGGGTTTAGTGCTAAATTCAGTCAAGTCTATGCAGTTATGGTCAATTTCACCTCCTGCCTCTACATCAATAGGAAGGGGTAATAGAGTGGCAGGGTTCAGGACGTTACATCGGGAAATTACTACATTTTCTGCACCAATGAGAATCCTCTCATACTTAGTCAGCCGACTAGGGGTGAGATACTGAGTCTTGGTTCGGGTGAGCAAGATTACAACTGAATGTGGAACAAATACAGTGACAGGATGTCCCATCACAATGTTCTCACTCTGCTCTAGGCTTGTACAGGTAGCAGCTACTGCTTTCAGGCACCCAGGTAATCCAGCAGCCACTGGATCTAGGGCGGCCGAAAAGTAGGCCACGGGACGTCTAATCAGACCATGTTCCTGGGTTAAGACCGAGAGCGCACAATTGTCTCTCGTGTCACAGAACAATTCAAAGTTCTTGGAATAGTCAGGCATTCCTAATGCAGGAGCTGTGCACAGACAATTTCGCAATGTTACCCAAGCAGTCATGCATTCATCATTCCAACAAACTGGGTCTTCCGCTCCTTTCTTTGTCATGTTAATCAAGGGTTTAGCTATGGCTGCGAAACCCACGATCCATTGTCTGCAGTACCCAACAACTCCTAGGAACATTCTTACTTCTTTCTGTGTTACTGGTAGTGACATTTCTCGAATTATTTTAATTCTTTCTGTAGTGACTTTCCTGATCCCTTTCTCTATCTGGTGTCCCAGATATTTTACTGAGGTTTTGCAGAACTGTAATTTGTCTGGTGAGACCTTATGTCCTCCCTTTCCTAGGTGATTCAGCAAGGCAATGGTATCAGTGACACAGTTGTCTTGACTTCTAGATGCCACCAGTAGGTCATCTATGTACTGTACCAGGACAGACTCTTTAGGCAGTACTAAGGATTCAAGACATTTCTTTAGGATCTGGTTGAAAATCGATGGACTTTCGGTGTACCCCTGGGGGACACGATTCCAGACATAGACCTGGCTGTTGAATTCAAAACTGAAAAGGAATTTGCTTTCTGGATGCAATGGGATGGAAAAGAACGCATGGCACAAGTCTATGACAGTGAACCATTCCGCCTCCCAAGGAATTTGATACAGTATTACTGCGGGGTTAGGCACTATGGGACAGCAGGGTACTACAATTTGGTTTACCTTGCGCAGGTCCTGCACTACCCTATACTTTCCGCTAGGCTTCTTAATTCCAAGTATGGGTGAATTACAGGGACTACTCATCACTTCCTGAATGATGTTTGCTTTGAGCAATCTGTTTAACTCTTTTGCGACTCCTTCTTTCACTTCTGCACTCATTTTATACTGTTTGGTATTTGGGTATACAGCATTTGCTTTTATAGTTATTTTAATTGGGTCTACATTTGCCATTAAGCCTACATCTTTTCCAGTAAAATCCCAAACTTCAGGTGTTACGCTCGATTGCAGTTCTTCAGGTAGACTTTCAATTGACATGGGCTTAATGTCTGTGTCGGGCCTTAGTAACATCAATTTATATAGGCCATCTTCATCTGGGGTCTGGATTTCAACACCATTTGGTGAGCAAAAGATGGTGCAACGCATTTTGCATAGCAAATCTCGTCCTAATAGGTTTACAGGACTGGAATCACAGACCACAAATCTGTGCATTTCCTTGAAATTTCCTATGGAAATTTCCATAGGTTCTGTTACCGGAGTACTGATTATCTGATTTGAAACTCCCACTACTTGGATAGCTTCTCCCGAGAGGGGTAGGTTAGGAACGTCCGCTGTTCTCACAGTGGAACGGGTAGCACCAGTGTCCAACAGAAAGGTGACATCTGTCCCTTCAACCTTTCCTTCAATGTATGGTCCAGTCTGGTCTACCGGCAAGGAGGCACCAAGCACGCACTCCTTGTCCTCCCCTCTCAGGCCCCGTCAGTATTGATCATCGCAGAGAAAAGTATCATTTAACAGGTACTGTGGAATGGGTGCATTTCTTTCATTCTCTCCTTCCCACACTTCGACCCTTTCATTCTGTTGACCCTGATTCCTATAATTCTGTCTAGGTGCGCGTGGCACCGGGGGTTGATTTACCTGCTGTTGGGTCTTTCGGATCCCCTCTTTCTGCACCTGTGGATTTAAACCATTTACGGGGGCATTACCAGCCTGTAATTGCGGACATTTATCTCTCCAATGTCCCATGTGACCACATCCGTGACAGGGGAATTTTTCCATAGCCTCTTCCCTACTCATCTTTACCCGGGGCCTGCCTCCACCCCCAGCATTCGGATTTGGAGCATTATTACTGTTAGTCATTTTACTTAACTGTTTTTCTTGTTGTTCAGCTAATTTCACCTGAGCCCACATGACCTTTTCCTTTAGGGCTTTCTTTTTGTTCTCGATCTCATCTTCGCAGTATTTGGCATATTTGAGAACATCATCAATGGGTTTCCCTTGCCAACTGATTTTGTTATCCCTAATCCACTGGGATATTTCAGGTCTCAATCCTAACACGAATCGATAACAGAAATGTGTCATGTCCTTCAGGTCCACATTATCAATTCCACTGTAAGTTTTGAAGACCTGCAATAACCTTTCATAATAGGAGTGGACTGATTCATCACGCTCTTGGGTAGTTCTATCTATGCGGGTCCAATCAGTTTCTTTTGCGGGCACCTTCTTCTTGAGGTACTGTATGACTTGCTCATACTTCCTCATTACTTCAGGTGCGGGAGCTCCTGTTATCTCGTCTCTCGCATATTCTTCGCTAGGCCAATCAATTTCAATTTTGCAGTCGGTCCACAAATCTACAGGGACCACAATGTCGAAAAAACCATCCAGGTCTTTCAGAAGACATTTCTGAACTTTTATGAAGCGTTCGACCTGTCGGTACCAATCGACTGGTTTCTCCCGTAATTTTGGAAAGTCATTTGTAAATGACACTATATCTTGTCTGGACCAAGGGACATGGACATATTTTCCCCCTGGGACTTCCCTCATGGGACATAATTTTTCTGGTTTGTCAGCTTCTTGTAAGACGTACTCAGCAGTCCGTGGTCTCTCCTTGCTATCCTCCTTTTTCTTTGCCCATCTGGCTTTCCACTTGTCTAGATCTCCCCATTTCTGTGCTAAGTTTATCAGTTCTTTAATCTGTGTCTTCTTCCCTGCGGTATTCAGGTTTTCTAGATCTTTGTCTGAAAATTCTACTCTGTAGGATTTCTGTAGCACTTTGGATCTGCTGATATCTATTCCCATACATACTGCCGTGTCCATTAATTTGTCATAGTATATTTTTGCGTTCCTAGTAAGGTGTTTGCACATGAACAACAACTCATCTTCCTCCCGGACATTCAATCGTTCTAAACCCACATTTCCTGCGCTTAGTTCCTCTAGCTCTATTCTTAGCTTATAAATATCTAGTGGTTTTGGATGAGGGGTTCCCTTTTCTAATTCTCGGGTCCATCTTTCTATTTCCTCGGGAGTTACCACTGTCGCCCTCTGAATTCCTGATGAAGACTCTATTAGTACGTCTTTGTTCCCAGTCTGAGTTCCAGTTCGAGACATACTAGGTCCCTGCTCCCTGTTAGGCAGATCCATCAAGGAAGCCATGGACTCACATTCACTTGCTTGGTCATCAATAATGAGTGGTTCCTTTCTGGGCGGGGGCATCATCGGTGTTATGACTGGAGTTTTAGGAGTATTCATTCTGTCCCCATATAGGGGAAAAACTGGACCAATGGTTACTGGAATCGTCAGGGCTTCAGGATTTGGATTTATCTGAGCTATGGCATGTATGAGATCATTCCGCTGTCCTCTCAGGGCATCCCTTTCCTGCTTGTGTAATACTCGATTCATGGGGGGATCCTGTATCATTTGGGGTACTAGAGAAGGATATAGATTCGGAGCTGATGGAGTGGACAAAACTAGTCCTTCACCAAAAGGGTTGTAATTCGGGACCACGGGGTCAGGTCTACCAAATCCCTCTCCTCCCGCTCTTCTCTGTTCTATCCCTGTGGAATCGGCTTCACTAGTACTTCTTCTTCCTGAAGGTCTCAATGGAGTAGTTGAGCTCTGAGATCTGGTGTCTTCATTATAAGGTGGGGGACCTTTCATAAATAAGTCCTCTAAAAATTCATCTTCCGATTCACCCAGGGGCATCATGTGTCTGGTTTTCTCAGTACATTTCTTCCCTCCCGCCATTTCATTAGCTCCGAACATGGGGAATAACCCTTCTACCATCATATTTTGTCTCCACTGTTTCAATTTCTGCTCCTTGGTTTCTTTTACCATTTTTGGATACCAGCGGGTCACTCCCTTGTCCATCCGGGGTCTGTCTCGCTCTAGAGCTTCAATTTCCCATTCCTCTAAAGCTTCATACTGGGTTAATCTAGGTCTGGGATGTAATTCATTCATTCGGGTCCTCAGGTTAAATAGGATTCTCCCGTTAAAAGTACCATCAATGGGAAAGGCTAGAACTCCATCCTCCGCAGTGTACTTTACCCAGTTCTCTAACCATACACAGGTATGATACCCTTTCTCTAACATCATGAAAGAGGCTGGAGTATTTGGCGGAGGAATGATCACACCTTCCCTAGTCCGTACGGGTTTGTCAGTTTTGAAGAAATTCTTTATTTTGCTGACAAATGACATTTTTCTCTTTCCTCCGTACATGTTGTGAGGTCTGCCTTTGCTCATCAACTCTTTATGACACCCTAGATTTTGCGGATCAGGCAGAAAATCAGGGTACCACATACACCGCTTGTAACAACCTATAAGCTCGGTGCGGAAAATGTTTACTTCGTTTGTGCTTCCAATGCTAGCGCGACTCCAATTTCTCAACAACCAATCAGTGCAGAGGTTGCAAAAGTTCTCGACCAATGGGTGTGCGGCCTTTTCGCGAGACGCGTTCTCACGCTCAGGCACTCACCCCTCCCTTACAATTTCGGCTTCACTACACACCCGCTGGTTTAACCAATACCAGCGCGGCACGAAGTGACGTCAGAGCAGCCCTTCGACTGTCTCCCTCCTTCACAAGGTAACGGAAACTTTGTATTTTCTCTAAGGTGCTATTGTTAATTTTAGTCAACAATGTATAACATTCGCCATTGTGTAGGAGTGTTCTAAAGAGATAGAAAGTTCTTCTTTTACTGCAAGTAAACCACTTCTGTCTACTTTTCATACACTTCGGATAGACTTCTCTTGCCTACCCTCACGCAAGCATTAGAAAACCTGCTATTACCCAGTCTCATCCACTTCTTCTCGGGATATATACTAAGCCTGGGGTTCGTCAGCGTTTCCCTTTGCTATCATACAAGCTCCGATGACTCTATTACTCCCTTAGTGTGACCCTTACTAGGTGATATCAGACCAAGGTTTCTATCAGAATCCCGTTACTTTCATTCATACAGTTTTCTGGAAAAGACCTAATTAGCGCTTCCAGTTCCACTTGAACCATGCACTAACCTTTCCTCCCTACAAATGACCTCAGAACGCGATGGATTCTACTCACCATCCGTTATACAATTCCCCGGGGATTTCAGACAACACTCAACAAGCACACACAATTGGTTAATAAAACATATAATATTTAGCAGCAATACATATATATAATTTATCTTAAAACAATTAAAAATATTTCAAAAACAGTTGCGCAATAAAATATTAAGTAACATAATCAATAATAAAAACAATTTTAGCAGCACATTTATTTTTCACGGTCTATTTTCTTAACTATCTTATCTACCTATCTTACTAGTCCTAACCATCCTCTGCTACCAGAAATTACTGATAGAGCGCGCGGGTCACCCGGCTCACCAAACTTTTCCACGCACTGGGCCCTTTGCGTGATTATTTCCAATGTTAACGTTTTATACTGGGGTGAACCAGGCGATTTCACGCACGCTCTTATGAGTAATCGGTTGGGTGACTCTTACACCACATACTATTCATGTACCTGACTTACCACAGGCACATTACTCTTGACAGATCAGGAGCTAGCAGTGGACAGGTGATAAGGGTTTTCCTAAAAGGGAGAAAATTCTGATTTACACATTTAATACCTTTAATATTTCTTTAATGTCTAATGACCACAGACACCTTGTTGGTTTTAAGAGTTTTATATAGTAAAAGTTTAGGACGAAAATGCCATTACAAGCAGGCAAATGCAAAGCAATACATCAATGATTAGTATTAGGACCAGAATGTAACTCTGGATCAAAGTGAGTATCATAGAGTAAAAGGGAACACTATAGGGCATGAGTCATAAGGAACACTTATTTAATACAGTTTAATCTAGGGCAAGGACGTGAGGAAAAACTTATGTGTGACCAAATAATTTTACTATTTCCTAAACCTTATGCTATCTTTCTAACTTCACGGCAACCATACTAAGGGAAAGGGAATAAGTGGAACAATCTAGATAAACAGTCGGGTTTAGCAATGTCCTATAGGAAGGGTAAAAGTGGAACAATTTACTAATAATCAATTGCATAGAATTACATTCAAAAGAGATATGGAGAATATCACAGGCAAGATTGCTTTAATCAGAGGAGGAAAGTTGAGAGTAAGTACAGACAGACACCTATGTCAATAGTTACCTAAGTGAGAATGAGGACTAACCCTGGCCACGGGTCAGTTGGGAAAGAACGGGACAAGGACCCTCAAGGATTCAGGAAATACCAGAAGGTGAGCAGGTACAGCTCATGGACAGTCAGGACAGGATACCCCTCAGGTCTGGGTCAGGACTGGGTTCACCAAGGCACGACCAACCCCTTACAGCATCGGATGCAACGCCAGCGTTACCCCCTCTTCTGCACGGAATCCGCCAATAACCCCGATTGGGTTTTCGAATCTCCCAGCAAAGTGCTTCGCTTAGCACTTAGGACTAATTTCCACCTCTTGGAGTTTGTGGAAAGTTTCAGGCAGAATGCTCCGCAGCACTCTGTATCAGGCACCTATAGAGTTCGTAGGGTCAGTGACAGGTCTGCTAGTCGGACAAGTCGGACAATTTCTCTAAGCTAAGCTAGGCTATTTATACAAGTTTAGATCCCCAAGACCACCCATAAATGTTGCAAAATGACAAAGTCCCATCTTCTGATTGGTCAAGGGAGGTGGTTTGGTCATAGGTACCACCTATACTGCACGTGACATTATCCCTCCCCCTAACACCTGGTTCCCAGGCCTACGTGTGGGAAAGTACAATAGAGAAGAAAAGGTTTGCAACATTGTTGCGCATTTCAGAATAAAAATAGAAAGTCTTCAAGGGCAAAGGTGCGCCTGGAAAGGACAGTCCCCTTTTCAATGGCCAATCTGGTCAGGTTCCATTGCTGCACGTCCCAGATCTTAGGTCATGTGATGTGTGATACGTCAGCATCAAGATGGATCCCATCCCTAGTTCAAGGCCCTCATTTACGCGGTACATGAAAAGTAAGCGAAAACAAATTAATAACACAGAATAAAATGAATACACTGTACACCATGACCAACTACTCTTAATCCCTTATTTTATAATACTTATAGCATTAAGAGTTAGTGCAGAAAAGATGCATAGACAAAAGCGGCTTAAGATAGCATGAAGCATGATTAGTGACAAGCGGCCATTTTAACATCACTGCGCATGTGCGAACTTTTCCCTCCAGATTGCGAGTGCGTCACGTCACATGGGTATGACCGACGCATGCGCAGACTGAATTTCTGCAAAGCGGCCTTTTTATTAATGTGCAAGCTTGATTATGATGAAAAAACACATAGGCAAGCCTCCTAGGGACACCCGTGTGTTGGGGAAATACAAATAAATGACAAACAATCAGAGTTAGTACAGTTATGATTTTTGCGAGGTTCATGAAGAGAGCAAGTCGCGTTACGTGCGAATCCTTGCTCCATCACATGTAGTGCTCGTGGCACATCTTTGCAAGGTGAGCATACATGCATTCTCATACTTGGATGATTGGCTGCTGAAAGCAGAATCACCACAGCTGATTTTGGTCCACCTGAGGGCCACGTTCGCCCTTCCATTCAGCTTATAGTAATCAGACAACCTGTCTGTGTTGCACATACAACCAGCACAATGCCTCCTCTTCATTGGAGCAGTGTTGGACACGTGTCTCATGGTCTTCCCAGCTCCCCATAGGTTTCAGGGCATTCAGGCTATAATCCTAGTGTTTCACGACGAACGGTCCTTTGTCTATTGGGCCTCCTAGCTTTCTGCATTTTGTTGGTCACACATGCCTGATGGCGCATGCGCGTCCACCAGGGAAGTCTCCAATCCCACGGGGTTCAGCATTAAGGTGAACTGACAAATGCTCAGAGTTCCTCAGAGGCTACAAACGATCTTCATTTGTGGTCAGTGGACAGGGATTCTCTTCAGGAGGGGACCCTTTCGCCACCCATCAGCAGTGGCCATAGTGGAGATAGATGCCTTCACTCTAGTGTGGGGCTTACATCTGGAGTATTTGGAGATAAGAGAAGCCTGATCTCCAGTGGAGCCAACATGTCATATCAACTTGGTCAAACTTCAGGCAATCCACTAAACTGACCGATACATTGTGATCAGTCACTTCATGCCCTCACAGACAATAGAATATGATTTGGTACGTCAACAGACAGGGCGGCATGAGCTCATGCTCTCTGTGCCACGAAACCTTGAAGCTTGGGCACAGATTCACAATATCACGTTGTTGGTCACTTACCTGGCAGGCTTCATAAAAATGGGTATATAAAAAACATGAGCAACTGTGAACTGGGTATAGCTATTAAGCTGAAACAATTGTTCACAAAGAACTTCTTTTAAGGAAACGTTTAACAATGCTGCAAGTATCTTGATTTTTTGCAAATACTCTCTCATGAGCTTTAACAAAGAGAATACAGTAGTTAGAATGTCTAAACTACTTCCACATTAAAGGTAGTTACCTAACACAGTAAAAAGTAGCTAAACTGGTTTATGCAATTAGTACCCACTTCAGCCGAAATTAGTAATCTATATATTTATTTCAAAATACACGATCTTTATAAAAAAACACTTCTATTTGAAATGCATATGAAGAATAGAAACAAGTGACGTTTGTGACCCCAGTGAACTAACCATAACCAACGTATAGTTTAAAATCATGAAGTGACTGTAGAGTAAAGGACAATTTATTGGAATGCAAAAGGATGTCTTCTAGGATTCTGATTAAATATTTTCAGATCTAGGACCGAGGTTTTTTCCAGTGTTCTCAAGACAATCCTTAATGGTTGTCGACGGTATTTCGACCCCACTATGGATATGGGGGTATCTTCAGGACAAGGAATTCTGGGGACTGTTAAGATGAATATTGATTAACGCAGTGTGAGTTGTTAGGGCTACTACAAGATAATAAAAAGAGGGTAGGTGCTTACCTAAGGGCACTCAAGCCCTTGTCATAGGCGCTGATCACTGGATGTATACGTCTTCCAATTCATAAGGATTATGCACCCTGTATCAAATGAAACCAGGCGAGGGAGGGAAAATTTACTGTGAAGTGGATAAGGATGAAGGGCGAAGAATTGGAACTCACCATGTAGATGAGTGATCAGTCTTCCAAGTTTGGAGTCTGGAGTGTAGCTGAGGCAAGTATGGGTTTCAGTATCTAGCGACAGGAGCCTTAATTAATTCCCTGTCTAACAAAGGCAGTGCTGGCCTCTCTGTGGTAGCAGGCTAACACACTCACTGTGGAAAGGACTTAACAATCGAATAAGAACCAATAGATCGTTCAGAGTGCTGCGATGATGGTTGCCCTTCAGTAATAAGGCTGGTCGGTGTCTTCAGTCACTCTCTAAGGCACTGACAGAGCAAACCATGGATAAGGGGATTAGGGAAAAATGTTTCCGGTGGATAGAGTATGAACCTGCAGATTACTCACTAATCCTGCGTGCCTTCATGTTCTGAGGATGGCGTTAGGTAGAATAATAAGATCCCAATTTAGATTTTGATACACTGTCTTAACATTTTGTCAGTATTGTTGACTTAGTGTCCATCTCTGAGGGTGTGGCAGAAATGGATGAGTAACTGCCGTCGTGATGCCAGAGTTGCCCTTTAAGGCACTGGCCATGTCATGTTCAGGGGGTAACCTGGCCTTAAGATGGAGCCAGGTGCCACCTCCCGCCGCAAGAGAACTGTCTCAACTATTCTGGGTCCAGTCTGGCGCCTGCAGGATATTTCACGAGTGAGGATTCTGCAGATCCATAACTATATCCACAAGAAAGATCCTTAACAAAGGTAAGTAACTTGTTCTTTTTAGCTAATGTGTTGAAAATAATATTAAATGTTCCAGCTAGGCTTAGAGCCATTCTCAGTGAAATTGTCATAAATTCAAGGATAGACTACAGAAACGACCTACAGCCAGGCATTAAGGAGCAAAGAGTGCTGATGATCAGATGGCACAAAATGAGGAAGTCTGGTTGGCAGCGTGCCTTAGCAAGAAGGAAACATGTATTCTCAGCCAGATTGGCATTTAAATGTTTGCCTCATGGATATTATGGTAGATTAGATGTCTGTTTAAGTGCAAGGAACGTATGGCCCCACAGAATATCATTAAAATATTGCAAAGGCAATTATCTATCCTAAGTGCCCTGTGAACGCTCCATTGCAGAAGGCTAGAGATTGGGGTCTATTTCTGACCAGACTCCTACAAGTCTAAGCAGCAATCAAAACTGGTTACTTTTAAAAGCAAATGCTAAACCCGACTTTTCTAGGTCCCTATGTCTCTTGATCAGCCAGCATTACCGGTGATCAGGGCCTAGTGACAATTTAACTGTAGGAGGCATTTCACACATTTTCATTTCACATTAACTCAGAACGGCAGACTAGATGACTAACTGTAGGTCATTAATCCTATGTAGTGTTGACATTAAAGGCTTGGGTAGAGGAGCTGGCCACCCCACACTGATTGTATTAATGTTCTATTTTACGTAAACGCTTTGCTTAGCAGACTAACCTATAGCAAGTGAAAGGAGATGCCATGTTTACTATAGATTGCATGCTGTTTATAGTTTGGCATAATAATGCAAAATAATAGGCCTGTGTTCTATTCCTGGCCTGGGTTCATATTGATTAATTATTTTTTTCATTGGGTAGATTTTGAAGTCTGAAATAGAGTAACTTCTGACAATACCTCTCAAATCCCAGCACAAAAGCGCACACAGTCTTGCAGCGAGGAAGTAACACAAGTCATGATCTGACTTTCTAGTTTAGAAGATTGGAACAGTGAAGCCTGCATGTGGTGTAGACTTTTATCCACACATAGAATCTCTCTTCGTCAAGCTCAGTTTCTTCAATACATGGAGATTACAAAACCATTATTTTTTTTACTTTTGCATTTTTTCTTGTTGTTTGTAAAACAAACAAATCTAATATGCTACAAGAAACAATCAATGCAAAGAATTGCACAGTTCAGAATTCTTCTTTTCTGTAACGAATTTGGAAATCTCAAGGTGCTTTTCTGAATTTACAGGTCTTTTATTATAGTCTGGCTTGACTGTACAGCGGTCACCAGACAATTATGTGAGCATCATCAGAGAGGAGCATTGACTTCACCAACATGTTGGGAATGAGGAGTAAATGTTTTGATTAGGCAGTAGTTGTGTGCTTCCACAAAAAAGGGCTTGTCCTCCATACAATTGGGATAGTTTGTTTTTTTAATCCAGCTGCCTGAGCTTCCAAGAACAAAAACATGCCATTGTAATGCTGTTAAAGTGTCTTCGCTAACTAGATAATTTATGGCGTTTTCTCTGGCAGCAGCACAGATGGGAGGTGGTCAGTCATTAACCTAAATGGATATTTAGACCTGGCTTGACAATGCAACTCTCACCTGAACTTTAACCTACACCAATATTATTCTATAGTTCTGTGCTTCAACGCAAATACATATTTATTCCCATGCTATTTACTTGTAATGCTTCATATTACCATACAATATTCCTTTAAAGTCAGACCTATTGGCATTGTCAATGCTTATATCACCTTTGAGTTGCTGTTTACTTATATTGATACCTCTAGAGGGCATCTGTTTTTTGTTTTAAGGGTTGTACAGCCACTGCATAATTATTTCAGTCAGGCACAATTCTTTCTACAAAACGTTGAACTCTTTCAAAGTTCTGCAGCATCTGTTGTTTTAAATCCCTAGTTCAGTGCAAGGGTTAGTTGTTAGATCCAGCTTTTCATCCAGGCTGTGTTCTAAGTCTTCCTATAAATACACCCAATGACAGGCACCTCAAGCCCACATTCTGGGATTGCAGAATAAAGGAATTTGATTATGGTTACGGTGTTAGTTTTCATATCTACCTAAACTTTTTTTTTTTTTTTGATGTTCAACTGTTTATTGCATATTTCATACGGTACACCGCTTTTGCGCCTACAACCCGGGAGCCGGCAGCATGACAGTATTGGCAACGACAAGGTGTGCGATGGGATGACACAGCCTCGTTACCGACAGCCCGGAGGCCCGGTGGCGTTTGGCATTTATTTATTTATTTATTTTAACATACTTATAGAGCGCACAGCTACTCAGTTGAGTGTCCCGGCGCTAGCGGACAGAGCGAATAGGAGGAAGCACAGGTGCGGGGGAGAGTCTGAGTTACTACTGGAACAACCATGTCTTCAGTAGTTTTCTGAAGTGCAGGATATCAGGGGCTTGCCTGATTGTTATAGGAAGTTCATTCCATAGGTTCGCGACCTGGACTTGGAAGGAGCGCCCTCCCAAGCGGACCCAGTTGAATTTAGGCACACTCAGTCTATGTTGGTGAGATGATCTGAGTGCTCTACCAGGTATGTAGTAGCTCACTCTTTTCCTAAGATAGGTGGCCCCAAAACCGTGTAAGGCCTTGAAGGCGATGGATAGGGCTTTGAACTTGATTCTGTGTCGGATGGGAAGCCAGTGCAGTTCCTTTAGGTGAGGCGAGATATGGACTCTGGGGCCCAGCATAAGGATGGCTCTTGCGGCCGAGTTCTGCACGACCTGGAGTTTTCCGAGGAGGTGTTCTGGGAGACCCAAATAGAGGCATTAGCGTAATCCAGCCTGGAGGTGATAAGGGCCTGGACCACGGTCCTTCTGTGGGAGAGGGACAGAAGGGGAAGAAATCTCCGGAGCATTTTCAGGGTTCCGTAACAGGTGCCCACCACAGCTTGAACTTGGGTCTTCATGTTCAATGTGTTGTCCAGTTTGACCCCTAAGTTTTTGGCTACTCCCACCGAGGTCTGCGGGGGGGGACATATCAGGTGGCCACCACTGTCTCCAGGCATCCTGGTCCGAGACTCCAAAAAGAATTATTTCGGATTTAGCGGAGTTGCACTGAAGCTGGTTGTGGCTAAACCAGGAAAAGACCTGTCTTAAACAGTTCCTTATTTTGTCGCCATCCAGAGCCTCTCCCTTCTTACAAGTGAACAGAAGCTGGGTGTCGTCAGCGTAGGATATAATCATGGCTCCAGCCGCTTCGGCCAGCAGGGCGAGAGGGGCCATGTAGAGATTAAATAATAATGGGCTCAGAATAGAGCCCTGTGGCACACCCACCTCCGTGGGAGGCATGAGGGAGGAGAAAGGTGGGATCCAGACTTCCTGCCTTCGGTCTTGTAAGAAAGAAGAAAACCACTTCAACACTGTGCCCCCCACCGCATTAATGTTCGTAACGCAGTATGTACCGTGTCTAGTCACAGTCGTTAATTGTACAATTTACCAACCATACTCAACTTGTGCGGCCAAGATAGGGATAAAAATCCACGTCAGGGGACGATATCAACTGTGATCACTTAGGGCAGCACTCCCACTCAGCATTACCAATCGTACACTTATACAGAGCAATTTCCCTGTCAACGAGGCACCTGACCAAAGGGGAGCGGGGGAGATCCCACCAAGTGTGCATCTATCAAGTGGCCAACAACAGGGCATATCCCTACCCCTCATCCAATACCCTCCGTGGCCATCTCGGGTGCAGGGGCATGTTAAGTACTCTCAACGGTGCTAGCTATATATGCACGGTATGGGCCCCAGATGTCGACCGGCCTCGATGCGGTAGGGACCATTTCCGAGTATTCAGTACTGTTGAGGTTGCAATGTGCCATTCTCCGGAGCCAGGAGCTGTGTAGTGGGGGTCGCCGGTCGCACCATCTCAGCGCAACTTCTCGTTTGGCCTGTAGAAAGCCCAGCGCCGCTAGTCTGCGCACTGCCTTTGGAAATTCCGCCACATATCCCAGCAGAGCGATTTCCGGTATTGGGGCCAGGGTTAAGTGGAGCATGGAACTGAGTGTTGTGTGTACTTGGGACCAATAGTCATGTAACTTAGGACAGGTCCATGAAAGGTGAGCAAAATCTGCGAATTGGCCACCGCATTTGGGACAGGTGTGAGATCGTGATGAGTCTATCCTGTGGAGTCGCCCTGGTGTAAAGTACAGCCTACGCAGAAACTTGAAATGCAAAAGTTTGTGTTTGTTGTTGATAGATACGTTTTTGGTCGCTCTGCAGCACCACAGCCATTGGTCATCTGAGATGGAATATCCCAAGTCTGCCTCCCAGGCAGCACGTACAACCTGATCTCGAGAGGGAAGGAGGTCGCAGCACATTCGGTACAATTTGGAGACCAGGTGCGCGCTCGATGGGTGTTGAATGATAAAAGTGAGGGGTGTCATCTCCTCAGGGGGGAGGGGAAACGAGGAGAAGGAAGCGCGTAGTAAGGAGAGTAGTCTGGTAAGGACAAAAGAGTCCATGAATGTCCTCTTGGTAAAACGGTGATCCTCCGTCAGTGTGAATGCGTGCCCTTCCGGGAATAAATCCCCGATCGAGGTTATGTGGAACTTGGTCAGCGTTTGACGCACCACCGCTTCCCCAGTTATCGGGAGCCAAGTGGCGTTCGGCAGCGGAAGGGCCTGGGAATACAGTTGCGGGAGGTCGACCAGGCGGCCCAGTCTCCCCCACACCCAGCACGTAGCCGAAACCATCTGGATATCCTTCGGATCTCTCGGGAAGCCTGACGGGAGTGTGGTAGATAGTGAACCCGGCAACACCAAATCGGCCTCTGGCTTCAGATATGGGATTCTGGCGTCAGGATGAAACCATGGGCATGCGTATGAGCACTGCGTCACCAGAAAGTAAAGATAAAAGTCAGGGACGCCCAGTCCACCCCGTTCATATGGGAGCGTTAGCATGCGCCATGCCACCCGTGGGGTCTTGTTGCCCCACACCAGTGTCGGGAGCAAAGAACGGAGCTGCGTGAAGAAAACCTTGATGAGGGGTATGGGTATATTGTTGAACAGGTATAGAAACCTAGGTAAAACTATCATTTTGATGATAGCGACGCGGCCAGCCATGGACAGTGGGAGTCTATTCCATCTTTCAACCTGCCCCTCCAGGGCTGTCAGTGCAGTACCGTAATTCAATCTGAGAATGGAATCCATCTCCAAATGTATATGGATGCCTAAATATTTCACGGAATCTCGGCACCACGCAAGGGGGAAAGAGTTGGGCCATTAGACAGTACTGGGTGTTAGCGGGAATATGACCGATTTGTGCCAGTTAATACGAAGGCCAGAATATTTGCCAAATCGTGTGATTTCTAGGAGTAATGGCTCCAGGTTGGTTTGTGGTTGTCTGACATAGCGGATGGTATCGTTCGCATATAGCGAGACAAGAAGTGGGCCTGTGCGAAATTGGAGGCCGCGATGTAAGTGCCTCTCCTGGAAATGACCGACCAATGGGTCCATTGCCAGAATGTATAACAGTGTGGATAGGGGGCAGCCCTGTCTCGTACCGCGCGCCAGTCGGAACTGGGCAGTGAGTGTACCATTTAAGCGCAGCCGAGCGACGGGCAGAGTATACAATAATTCAACTGTGTTGACCAAGCATTCCGGGATTCCCATGCGGCGCATCACAGACATTAGATAAGGCCACTCTAAGGAGTCAAACACCTTTTCGGCATCCAATAGTATCGCAGCCGCCTGTGTGTCGGGGTCTACCTGGTGCAGGACGGAAAATAGGGTGCGGAGGTTGAGGGACGTGGAGCGGTGAGGGATAAAGCCTGATTGGGCAGGCAAAACTATGGATTCCATCAAGAGCGAGAGGCGCATGGCGAGAACTTTCGCTAGGATCTTATAATCAGGATTCAGTAGGGACAGTGGGCGGTAGGATTCGCAGAGTGTAGCGTCTGCCCGACTTAGGCAATAGCACAATGACTGCCTCTCTCAGAGTGGGGGGCAGACAACCAGTTTCGAGCGCCTCGGCGTACATTTCCACCAATTGGGGAACTAGCAGATCCTTGTAAGCCTTGTAGAAATCGGCTGAAAACCCATCCAGCCCCGGGGCTGAAGAGTTCTTCATAGAGTCAATGGCCTCCTCTACACTATCCGCTATTATGGGATCTGCCAAAAAATCTGTCATCTATTTATCTAAGTACACCATTGCAATCTCATTCAGATAATCCCCTCTCTCAGCAGCATCGTCAGACAGTGTGGAGGTGTAGAGATTGGTGTAGTAGGATAGAAAGGTGTCACAGATCTCAGGCGTTGTGCGTACCATGTCTCCTGTCTGTCCTTTAAGCTCTGTGATGTAGGAAGAGGAATGGGGGGGACTGAGTAGGTGTGCTAGTAGTCTGCCAGGTCTATCACCCTCCCCATATTGTCTGGCCGCATACGATCTGGTCAAGAATCGGAGCTCTCGTTCTGCCTCTTCCCTAAATTCCACCACCAATTGTAAGCGCCTGCGTTCCCTTTCCTCTGTGTGTTGAAGAAGCTGTGCCATATCCAGCGCCACTATGTCGCGCTCTATGCGTGAGAGAGTAGGCCCGTACATCACGAAGCATTCCAGTGTGTTTAGCAATGCATACACCCCTGATGGTTGCCTTAAACCCCTCCCAGAGAACAGCCCAGGTGTCTACTGAGCCCGTGTTTGAGTCAAAATAGTCAACTATGGTCTCCCTGAGTTCCTCTGTGAAAACTGGATCCAGTAAAGCCTTCCCAGGAAAGCGCCACTTCCTTTCATAACCCCCCTCCCGCGGGATCCTTAACCGAAGCACTATGGGAGAATGATCGGATAGCGTGCACGGGAGTGTAAGTAGGTCCGTCACCCACCCAACCACCTCCGGGGATAGCAGCCAATAGTCAATTCTGGTCCAGGTGTCCTGAAACCCCGAATAGTGGGAAAAGGCCGGTGTAGAAGTGTGCAGTAACGCCTCGATGTCCACTAGGGAAAATTGCGTGCAGATGTCACGTAGGACTGGGCGTGAGTGGGGTCGCGCGTCTGGGGTAGTCGCCGTGCTGTCCCTTGGCGGATCGAAGAGTAGATTAAAATCACCGCCCATCAGTAGTAGGCCGGGGTCCGAGTTTAATAAGTGTACCAGAATGTCATTGAAGAAAGCGGGAGTGTCTGTTTTAGGGCCATATATCCCAACGAGTGTGATCCTATGTCCCATCAGGGTTCCCGTAACAATGACATATCTGCCATCCTTATCGAGGACAGTGTGGTGCGGTTTAAATGGGAGCCGCTTGTGGACGTAAATTGCCACCCCCCTGGAGTATCTGTTGTAGTTAGCAAAGAAGCGATGCGTGCCCCAACTTCTGGCCACCCTAGTAGCGGAGTCAGTGGTCAGATGAGTCTTCTGTAGGAAGACAATATCTATTTTGTGCCTGGCTATATAGTTCAATACCTGTTTGCACTTTCTGTCGTTGTTCAGACTCCTAACATTCCAGGTCATTATTGACAATTCCGAGGGGCCCGACTGTAATCCTAATGTGGCCATGGGGGTAAAGTGGGGCTAAATGACCTGTAGCATGAACCGGTTAGTATCGAAACAGTGACTGTATAGACTTTTGGACACCTGTAAACAAAACAAAACCCAACAAAAACCCATTCCCTCCCTCCACCCAGCCTCTTGCAAAACCCAAAGAGGACCATTCCACCCCGTGCGGAGGAAAGATATAACATCATGAACAGTGGAAGCACAGTTGCAGTAGAAACCTCCATAAGACAAAAAACAAGAAATTCCCCAGTCAAAACGGCGATCGCCAGGGGGGGTAGCGACGCCTCGACATCCGGGCTATCAAATCACTATTGTGGAGTAGTCAATCCAGTGAGTCACCCGCAGCAACGCTTATGGACCACAATGTGAGAGCGTGAGCAAAACTAAGAGAACAAATGTCAGAAATGCCCAGCATCAGTGAACAGATCCACGCTTTGTTGAGTGTCTCCCTGTGCTGGTGACGGCGCCCTGGAGTTGTTCAAGCTGTGGGAACCTTTGGCCTTATAGGTGTGACAAAACTCCTGCAATTCCGATGGGGAGTCAAAGATGCGGGCCCAGCCAGCCACTTCCACCCTTAGGCGGGCGGGGTAAAGCATATCGTATTTCAGACCCAGATTTCACAGTGTGGCCTTTACCCCGGTGTACTTCCGTCTTGCCTCCTGGACCATGGCGGTGAAGTCAGGGTAGAATGACATTGAGTCGCCTTTCCATCGAATTTCACCTTTCTCTCGGTCTCTGAAGTTCATGATCCTGGCGATGATGGGGCGTGGCGGAAGGCCCGGCTGCGGTCGTGGTCCCAGTGATTGGTGCGCCCTTTCCACCACAAACCCCTGAGTAAATTGGTCCCTTCCGAACAGGTCAATGAGAAGTTTTCCTACAAAGACGTCCATCCGGCCGGTTTGGGTC
The DNA here is from genome assembly GCF_964263255.1 of Lissotriton vulgaris. Taxonomy (NCBI): domain Eukaryota; kingdom Metazoa; phylum Chordata; class Amphibia; order Caudata; family Salamandridae; genus Lissotriton; species Lissotriton vulgaris. Next base: position 1,101,013,114 of record NC_141694.1, on the reverse strand, counting down.
GATTCCGCCACACCCAAAATGCGAATGTTATTGCGTTGTCCGCGCGCCTCTAAGTCCTCATTTTTAATGGCCACCTCCTTCAAGATCTTCTCAACTCTATCATGACGTTTCAGTGTTTTAGAGCCCGAGTCTTCCATATCCGAAATGCGGGCTTCAGCCACATCTAGACAGCGATCATGGGTCTGTACTTTGGAGCCCATGTCCGCGAGTTTTTGTTCCAGCGTATCGAATCTATTGTCTAGTGCCTTGAACCCAGCTCTCATTTCGGACATCATGGTTGCAACCAGTGTCGTGGCGTTGTCTAGCTGAGTGGGTGGCACCGCTTCCGACGTGGCGCCCATGGTAGCATCACTGTTAAGCAGGGGGGTTTTATCGAAACTGAGTTTACGCTGGTTAGGATCTCTTTTCCCCATGACAGTCGAGGGTAAGCCCGCCGTTGGCCGCAGCTAATTAATCAGGCGGGAGGCAAGTGTAGAGGCCTAGCGCGGATGCGCAAAGTAGAACTGCAATGGGGCAACCGACATTCAAGGCACACGGCGTTCAGAGTGTCTGCAATATGTAGGCCGTGCAGGCAGAACAGAATGGGTTGTTAGGACAGGTCTAGGCAGGTAACAAGGCAGGCAACAACCAGGGGATCGGTCTTCCAGCACACCGCAATTGACCATGTGGCCGGGCACGACTCTCCAATAACCGTGTAGCTGGCGAGGTCTTCGTGTGGCCGCTGGCCGTTAGAGTGCTCACCGCGCCGCGCAGATAAGATGGCGGCCCAGGACGGGCAGACCGCCGAGAGTTCAGATTTCGCCCCGCTCCGCGCCACTGATGGGCATTGGGGGACCCTACAGGGGGAGTAAGGCGGGGCCGCCCAGGCTCGTGGCAGTTCCGAACTGAAGGCCACCATATCTACCTAAACTTTAAGATACTTAAAGGTACTGACTTGGGTCTACGTTTTTCATACCTGCTGTATGGAGATATCTGCCTTGGATAAATACTATACATTTACTCTCCTATGATTCATTAATTCATTCTTTTGGATTTGATACCCCAGGGAGAGCCACTGCTCTGCAAGCATCAGTTTGTTTGTTTGAGTCCTCTCTTGAACTCGTACGTCACGGTTTCTTACATCTCAATCAAAGCCTGCTCTTCTACACCAAGAGTAAAATACAAGGTCTCGATTGAGCCCTATTGCCTACAGGCCTGCTTTGATTGACAAGCTGTGTGTCTGCTTCCTGTAACCCACGGTGTCTCCTCGGTGGCCACTGAGGAGAAAGAGAGTAAGCATACACACCTGATGGCATAAAGCAGGTGGGTGCCATCAATGCTATGGCCACGAAAGCTTTCTATTTGTTCAGTCATTCACGGAGATGTGCTCTTTCCTTCCAAGGAGGAACAGTCCTCTATCCGAGTTATTGGATCCTAAGTCTTAAAGGTAATGGCGGTCATAGATATGATGCATGGAGTCTAGTCACAGTATGGCACAGCCAAGACTGAGACAGGACTTCAGAAAAAATATTCTTGATGGTCCTTTCTTGAGAGCAACTGCCAAGGTCTTGTTTCCAAAGAAGATGCTACTGGCTGGATTTTTCTTCGGCGTGTTGATACCCAGAAGCTCTTGTAGGCAGTTTCTGCCAATGTACAAATTCCCTTTCAGAAGCTAAGCTAAACAAACCATGCATAGTGATTCTAAGAGAACAGTAATTTGTGGTTTTAGGAAGTTTCCATTATCCTATCATACCATTGAGAGTAGATGTGATTGAGGGCACTGTCTAGTTAATTATGTATTCAGCTAAACTAAAGGTACCTTCAAAAAACCTTGGATGCAACAAAGTCCCACATAACTCTTGTGCTAGTAAGAACTTAAGTGGTACTGAAGACATTAGTCTCCCTCATTATACCACCTGAGCAGTACTGATGTGTCCTTGCTGCAAGGGAAAATCTGTTGAAGCCTGTTTTTTAAAATGTTAAGCGCTGAAACGAACAACCCAAAACTGAATTAGTGTCTCTTCAATACTAATGTGTACCACTCGCCAACGTGCTGGCCATGATCTCCAAAAAAAATTAATCTCTTGAACACACTGTTGTCAAAGATCCCCATTTTATATTTCATGTTGGCATCCCACGTGGATTCTTCATGTTGTCAGACAAGTGGTTTTTGAAAAGGAAGGTCTAGAGAAGATTTCTGAAGGTTAGTGTTGCAAGGTATAGCTGTGCCATACCACCTACTTATTTTTCCCCAACCATACTGTTGCACCAGAAGACTGTAAAGAGATTCTGATGCTCAAATGAGGTGAAATGTGTGTGAATCTCACCATTTGACATAACCTTTCTGTGCACTGTATGTTTTTTAATCCTTACCAATTGACCAACGTTGATCACTGATCATGCGCTCTGAAAGAGGTCTGATCCCATGCAAAATATGTAATCATAATTCACCTTTATTATTTTTCATGTTGCCATCCCATGCAGATTCTGCGTCTTCCCCTTAACTCTGATATATCTTTTTGATGCAGATGGGTAGTGTTGCTAAGCATAGCTGATCAGTGCAACCTGCCTCTTTTCACAACATCTCTCCCTGTTCAGGACTTTTATGGACCTAGGCCTTCTGCCTGCAGGTTCATCCACACAACGGTCTCAGCAATCCAGTCACAGAGGCCCGGTTACCACTCCTTCACCAGAGGATGGTAAGCTGCTTTAGGAAAAGCCAGATCCAGAGCACCATCCTGAAGTAATTAATGACTACATCAATCAATCAATCAATCATGGCATTTGTATAGCGCGCTACTCACCCGGAAGGGTGTCAAGGCGCTGCCAATCCCGACATGATGCACCCGCAGGTTAAATATGTTAACATTTCACGGTGGTTGAGGGAAAGTCTAAGGGACCAGTGGGTGTTTGAAATAGCGACACATCAGAAGTCAGCAAAATGCCCACCTTGCATACGTAAGATGGCCAATGTCACCATCTAATGTTCCACTACTGTTAGAGGACTGGTAAATTGATTCACACAGAAGAGTGTAGTGGAACAGGAGTAGGGTCTATTCCAGGTGATTCTGGTGCAGAACATAATTTGTCTGACACCTAGATCTGACAGGCTGAATCACAACACTCAAAAGGTGATGGATTAAAGTTGCTCATGAGCCAACACATTTTCCGTCTTTTCACCAAGGGCATTTTAGCTGCAATGGCATCAGGAGGTCTAATTTCATATTCTGGTGAGGAAGAGTTACAGAATCTACCCAATTCTTATAGTGGAGGGTAAAGCAAAACCAATTCAATGCCCTCTTGAGCTTTCAAGAGAAGTATGTAAGCATGTGATACATCTGCAGCACTGTCTTATGGGCCTCAATGCCGTTAGTGTCACTGCTCTCCCATGGCTCCATCATCTGCAAATTCATGCATCAAATTCAACTTACTGGGTAGGCACTTATTAGGGAACAGCTGAGCATACTGGGCCTCAATGTTACCATACATAGCTAATGTTGAGCATCATGCTGTAGCCCTTCCTCTTCTGTGTTAGTGCTGTTTATCCACCAAACGTGTTTGTGATATTGAGTATTTCCAGACTTCCTCTTTGGAGACCAGGTTCTGCTCCAGATCTTTGGTAACAAAAGAAAGTTGAAGATATGGAATTGGTGGACTTCAACACCTGACATCATACGCAAATGTTCAAATCCAACGTGGTGCTCAAGAGAGAAGGAACCCAGGAGATTAAATGAAGTGCTTAGAATTCACCTCTTGGCAGTTGTTGGAGTTCTCAGATCGGAACCCAGTAACCATCCCAAAGGCCTTTCCCTCGAGACTAGGCACAGAAACTTTGTCAAGATGCTACAGCAATGTATAAGTACCTTTACACTAAACTTGAGGCGTCTGAGTTCGAATGTGGCATCTGAGTCGAACGCTTGAGGGCACTCCGTAGGCTTGGTATCCCTGCCATTGACACCTGATCCCCCAACCTCTCTTCCAACTTCAGACTCCGAAGCGGCCACACCTGGTACAGTGGAAGCTGAACCTCCACTACTACAGAGATCAGACAGAAAGCCCTAGCTGTTCTTGCTGTGCACTTATGGCTTTAGCCGACTGTTCATCACTGAATTCTGCTGTGTAGTGCTCAACCGGTTCACAGCTGACCTATGTCAGGGTCTCCTTACGGGACAAGATGCACCACTATGCATTAATCCCCCTCTACTGAGAACAGAAAGGAGCTTTTTTTTTAAAAAGCTCTGGATCTAGATTGTAACAATTAGATCTAAATCTAAATTGTGCATATAGATGCATTTAGAATCCGTGTTTTCCCATAAAACACTGTTACTAACACTCCTGGCCTTAGATTTACAATGCAATGATCTGAAAAGCAGGCACATAGAGTCTGCGTACCATCATACAAGGGAACAAGGACCAGATCATGCACGTCTTGTGCTAACAAGAATAGGCCCAAAGAGGTCTGTGCCTCGGTTTTGTTGAAACTTGGACCTGTTCTGAGCCTGCATGTTAATGATGTATCCCTAGAATCACCAAGTAAAATTGTAATTCCTAGTGCCACCATTTCAAAATGAAGCCTGGAACCTTTGGTGTCGAAAGAAGACCTAACATTTGACACAATCCGCTGTACACACTAAGGTGCTTTATTTAATTAAATCATATTGAACTGTGGGTGTTCCTTTCCCCAAGATAAAAGATGCAGTAGGACCGTGAATTCTGCATAGAACACAAAGGTAAAGTGCTTTGGGCAGTCCTTACACATGCTTGGAAAGGGAAGAGTCCCCCGCACAGTTTAAAATAAAAAAATAAAAAACAAATCCCACATGCTTAGTAAAAATCAGTTCCTAGCGGTACCTCTGCTTGCTTTCAAATAAATACAAAATCCCAAAAGCATGGCCCAAGACCATAAAATAAACTTCATTCATATTGTGAATTGTACAGGTGAAGAACCTAAGGCACTATACAGGTCATGACGGTTCTGTACTACCGCAGCTGTTTAGTAGTAGAGTTTGCTGTCATCGAAGACTGTATAGTTAATATGGATTGGTACAGAACCTAAAATTGTACTTTACTTATAGAACCACTGGATGTCATATTGGTTAACGTGTAATCTACTTTGCATGCTGCATAGCTGTTTTAATTCTCTTCCACTGTGTATGTAACTTGCCTATTATTGCGACTCCCCGATAGCATTATGTAAAAAAGAGTACTGAGATATATAATAGTGCATTACTTTTTGAGAGCAACAGGCTGGCTGATTAGAAATGTACTGAGGGATTTTGTTTACCTAAAATAATGTGCAGGCTTGATCAGTTTGCGCCCCATATGCTCTTTCACTTATGTACCTGTCAATATACAAAAATGCCAATAATTAAATATATTTTTTAAAAGACAGTATAGTTAACTATCTGCATATTAATACCTTGCAGATGTCTCTCTGATGACCATATAGAGCAGGAACACACCTGAATTAGACAGTACTATCACATTTATTTGCCCAGTCCTACCTGGTAGGGCAATGTGACACTGGTTAGCATTAACAGAGGTCCAAGCATCCCACAATATATATCTCCTCTCCCAAGTAGAAGTCTTTATTTAGTCTAGCTTTGTCATTTGTCTGAAGAATTGAGCAGCAGGAAGGTGTTAAATGTTCACCTCATTATTACCTTTTTTGCTGAAATCAGATCTTAAAGGGGGTGCAAACAAGTCGCTGTCATGTGATACCTGGACATAGGATATGACTGAACTGCTGAAAAGTATAGTTTGAGTGCTTGGAAATGAGACTGGCAGCGAGGTGTGGGAAATAATGAAAAGTTACTTGGAAAGTAAAGTTCAAGGAAAAGGTACAGAGAAGAGAAATAGGAATGAACGAAGGAAGGAAATAAGACATTCTTTATAAGCACCGAAAAAACATGCCCACCAATTTCTCTGGAGCTAAAGGGAGTAAACACTGATAACCACAGATTTTTTACCATTTTTGGAAATAATGGAAAACACTGAAAAAAGCCCACCCGAATTCACAACATATAGAAACTGAAAACCGGAAAGCCTAATTATCACTATGTGATACGTTAAATCTACCACCTAACAATGTGTAATGTTTACTCAATTCATCATTCTTTGGAACATAATAAGGCAGATTAATTTCCTGATGTTCTGTGCCTGCTGGATCTTCAAAAATCCACAATCTGTTGGCTCCAGCAAGTTTTCATTACTGTTACTATGATGCTAGTAGTGTTAACAGATTATTTTTGTATATGCTACACTGAAACAGGCAGACCAAAACACTGAGAGTGCATGAAAACACCATGTTACCGGAGATGTAGAAACTCATAAACTAAAGCTAGGGCATTGAGTCTCAGACAGTGCGACTCTACGCTATAAACAGGTAACCAAAGTGACATGACATCTTCCCTGAAAACACAGACACTAGAATAGTGAGAGTTTAAAGTGGTATTAACTGTTATTCTTTTATCAAAATAATATGTCTAGCTAGACGCTGTGTTTTTATTGAGCTTTCAGCATAGGTGGTGTACTGTAGCTAGCCCTGAAAATGGTAACTGAGCTGCAGATAAACAGAAGTGCAAAAATGTTAACAACAAGGAGAACATTTGTGATAATTGTATGTAAACTCTGTCACTGGTATGCAATCAGATCATAGATCACTATGTTGGGTATGGGAGATGGTTAAAATGATCTTACTTGTCTGACTGAGAGTGATAACAGGATATCTTCTGGTTCACTACATATGAGGCTTTCAACAGTGATCTTGATGAAAACGGTGGCTAAATCTAAAACAGTATGCAGGCCTTTCAGGTGATAGTGTTGTGTCCTTCAGAAGTCCCCACTACCAATGAACTAATATAGCACCAGGAGGAAGGCAACCATATCACAAAATCTCTGGATATCTCCTCCAGGGGCAACTAGGACTAAAGCAAGTAGTACAACCTACACAGTTTTTATTTGAGAGGATTTAGTGTGTATGTTACTCTTGTATTTTTATTTTTTGTTGGTATGAGCAATAAACGCATCCTGATTAAATCCGGAGTGGGGGGGCCCTCCATGTACTTTGCAATGGGACCCCTCAAGTTTCATTATGCCATTTCCTATACATGAAAGATTGGGGCAGCCCTGCCTCGAGGTCTTTATGTATGTACCGAACCCCAACCTCTAGTTTGCCTTCGAGGCAGCTGTAGACCTTTCCAGTAGTTGTCTCACCTTTGACCCCCTCCATGTCCCTGTGTTGCACCTCCCTGTCCCTGCACCTGCATGTGTAGCGTAGAGAAGGAGCAGAGTGTATCCCCTTTAGGTTTGAGCCCTCTGGTTTAATCAGGACTAAATCTGTCCTGCAGGAAGAAATACCTACGCAAAAGAAGAGTACAGGATTATGATGATTTAGCTCATGTAGAGCTAAAGAAATGCTCTGCGCCCAGCCCACATTAATGTGTCCAGCTCAAGAAAATCAACTGCAACCTCCAGCAACAACCTATTAGATGAGACCTGAATGAAGGGAACATACATCCCACGAGAATGTTGCATGAGATATGAATGACTTGTTGGTTTGGCACCAGTGCTCACTGCCTTGAATATAAGCTGACCTAGAGAGTCAACATGTATTGCACCTCTTCGTGACGCTCTCTGTGCCAGGAATTGACAGGAGAGAGAATTCTCTTGTTGACCAACTTTAAGAGTCCGGAATAAAACCTTGCACAGAGACAAAATGCTTGATCTTAGTTCAACTTGAGGATAAGGAAATAATCGGCTCTGCATGCTGAGAACCTCCTCCAAGTCGTAGAAACATTAATATTTCTGATTCTTTGAGCTTGCTGAAAGGACCTGCTGCTTGGGACGAGGGGAGCATTGCTGCAACTTCACGGCATGGCCCAAGATTATTTACTCCACCTGGGAGCCCTTCTCCTTTCCTATCTCTGATCACTTCTGCGTCAAGAAAGGGAGAACCAGCGCTGCTGTATTGGTAGACAACAAGTAGCCAAGGACGAGCTGAAGAGTGATGGTGATGGCCTGTCATCCCAGGTTTCCTCTGCCACCGGCCCAGCTACAAAGGTTGCATCGACATGAACTTCTGAGCCTGCAAGGCTCTAATTTCACCGACTAACTTGTCTCTTTGACATCGCCTACTGTACTATGGACAGTCACATGAGGCCGATGAACCCTTTCCTTTCCCTGCAACAAACACACTTTCAAGTTAGACAAAGAAATTATCTCTAAACATTTTGATTTGATCTTGCAAGCCAAACACACAAAATGTAAGACATCTGGGTTCTCTAATAAAAAGGTGTTCGACTTGGCGTCCTTGGCGTGGTTTTCTCCCAAAGGTTTTGTCCTCACACCTCCTGTTTGCTACGTATGTTTTTGTTGGCTTTAGGACTCTGCACTTTACCACTGCTAACCAGTGCTAAAGTACTTATTCTTTCTCCTTCAAACACAGTAAAATTGAACTACACATAACTGGCACATTTAATTTACTTGTAAGTCCTTAGTAAATACTACTACATGTATGTAAGAATCACACCTCCAGATTGAAGAATCAATAGTAGTTTATTCTGGATAAAGGGAAATCCTCAGCACAGCAGTTTCTTCTTCAGTTCTGCCAACAGTAATGTCCTTACAGAATCTTTGAGATAATACATTCTGTACTCTGTCTAGACATTCCAATTCACAAGCCAATCAGTGCATCATGTATTCATAACATTCTGTTGTTACATTAACCCTACATTTCTCCCCCCTTATAAAGAATTAAAGAAATGACATTTTGAAGATGACAACATAAAATAAAACAGAAACAATTTAGTGATGACAATTGAACAGTCAATAAATAACAATTATATTATTGTACATCGGAAACTTTGCAAATATTACCAATACTCCAAACTGTCCCATTCTCTAACACCACCACATTTCTCTTTACTTCAATCACCTTTAAGGGGATAGAAAGCTTACTGTTCCCTTTCGTGATCACACCACTTTTCTTGGTAACAACCCAATCTCCAACACTGATATTCGGTATTTTCACACCTTTCCTCAAATTGTAATATTTTTCAGTATCTTTTTGTTTTTCAGAAACCGTCTCCTTAATGGCATGGTGATCTACCCATAAACGATCTTTAGCAACCAACCAATTGGGATTTGCCATTCAAGGTTAGGACAGATCACAAACCACTAATACATCTATTCAAGGGAGGAAGAGGTCTTAAAGGTGGTGTTACCCCTAGGATTTCGAGATGGTTGTTGTCTGTTTTAGAATACAACTTTGAAGTAGAATATTTAAAGCAGGGGTCTCCAAACCGGTCCTGGAGGGCCGGATCCATGCCAGATTTTTGGGATATCCCCATTGAGATACATGTTGTCATTTTAAAAATCTGGCATGGATCCGGCCCTCCAGGACCGGTTTGGAGACCCCTGATTTAAAGGGACTAAAAAATGTAGTAGCAGATTGTCTATCTCGTCTCCCTACAAGAAATGAAATTACTGAAGTTGAGGATTTTGGGATTAATGAAAATGAAGAAAGTAGAATTCATGAATGTGCAGCATTGAGGAAGGAAATATGGGCTGTTGCGATGGAAAGTGATCCTGTCCTAGTGAAGATAAAAGAATATATTAGGAATGGATGGGAAACCTGTGTAAGTTCCAATGAGGATATAAAAGAGTATTGGAACATTAAGGAAGAATTGAGCATAAATGATAGTAAAATAATGAAAAGAGATCGCATTGTACCTCCAATAAGTCTTTGGAGTCAGATCATTGAATTAGCTCACGAGGGACATCCTGGTAGGAGCATGACGAAAAGGAGAATTAGACAAGCTTACTGTGGCCAAAACTAGATAGCATGGTAGAAGATGTTATTAAACATTGTTATGCATGTGCAAACAGTGATAAGGGGAAAACATTAAGAGAACCTCCGCTTAAGTGTGTTGAGTTGCCAGTCAGACCTTGGGAAAAACTAGCAATGGATTTTTTAGGTCCTATAAACAAGTTAGGTAGTGCCAATAGATTCATTTTTGTTCTTGCAGATTACCACACAAAGTGGTTTGTATATAAAACATCTAGGGCCCGATGTAGGTAAATTCATTTTACCACTTCATAAATACCGAATCATACCGATTCGGTATTTAAGAAGTGGTAAAATGGAGGGGGGGGTGATGTAGGTATTTCAGATTCGGTAAATACTGAATCGTTCTGATTCGGTATTTACCGATTCTGTAAATACCGAATCGGTAACGCCCATTGATTCCTATGGGCATTGAAGCCCATAGGAATCAATGGGCATTACCGATTAGGTATTTACCGATTTGGTAAATACAGAATGTTGCAAGGGTGCAGGGGATGTCACTTTGACACCCTCTAGCACCCCGAATTTAGGCACGTGTGAAATGTGGCACACAGACGTGCCCTAAGGGCATGTCTGTCTGTCACATGGCACAGGTGTGCATGCACACATGTGCACCTGGATTCTGTATTTTACCACCCAATTGGATTGGGTGGTAAAATACCGATTCTGTAAGGCCTGTGGGACTCAGAAGAGTCCCACCTACATCTCCAAGTTACCGAATCGGTAAAAACACTGATTCGGTATTTTACCGATTCGGTAAATTTACCGAATCGGTAAAATAGGACCCCTACATCACAAATGACCATTTACCGGTTGGTAACTGCCGAAATCGGCTGTTACCGGTCGGTAAATGGCCACCTACATCTGGCCCCTAGTGCTATTAACACAAAAACTGTAACAGAGTTTTTAGAAGAGATTTTTCTAGAAGAAGGGGTTCCAAAAACCATTGTGTCAGACAATGGTCTACAATTTGTATCAAGGGAAATGAAAGAGTTTATGTCAAGATGGGGAATTACTCATGATAAAGTAGCTTTATATAGACCACAAGCTAATGGGATGGTGGACAGGATAAATCGTCTTATAATGGATAACATTCTATTATCATTAGCTAATGGTTTATCTTGGAAGGAGGAATTGAGAAAATTGGTGAGGGCTCACAGAACTACTCCCCATGCTATTAAAATGTACCCAGGGTCTGTAAATTAAATGCTATTAGTGGCCCTGCTTTTTGTAATGAACAGAGGTCGTTGTCAAGAAAAAGATTCAAAAAGTAAATATAGAACGCAATAGATTCTATACAGTCCACCCAGCCGGAAAGACAATTTAATATAAATGAATAAATTTTCTGTCTATGGACAGTTGCAATATCCAGTAGGATACAGTCCTGTATACAAAGCAATTCATATAAGGTGTGACAAGGTGGTAAGGTGACAATTTAAACACATAAATCATAAAGAAAACAAAATTTGAAACAAGCCGGCGAAACAGAAGGAGAGCTTGTTCATAAGTATTCATAGTGTGACAAGCTTGATATATGGCTACTAACGTAACATTGCAATATAATTATTCTTGTGTACGCTGTTTTTAAGAAGTCGAGGGCGTTTCGATCCCTTTCAAGGAATAATTGGGATCATCATCAGGACAAAAGTGACTGTAAGCCTGTGACAACACAGTTTGTACTTGGAACGGACTCGGGGATCTGCGGGAGGAAGGGTGCCTTCCCAATGGTATGCAGGGTTCTGATATAAAGGCTGAGTGACGGTCCTGGCAGGGTGCGGGCTTCCGCAACCTGTAGTGCAGGTTAACCTGCCATTTCGACTTGACAAAATAAAACCTTTGGCAGGCCTAAATCTTCCTTTTTATATTTATAAGTCACCTATAGGTAGGCCCTAACCACGCATAGGGCAGGGGGCATTTCACTTAAAAAGTAGAACATGTGTACTTAAGTTTTACATGTCCTGGAAGTGAAAAACTCCTAAAGTTGTCTTTCACTATTGTAAGGTTGAACTCTCCCATTGGCTAACAACGGCTTATCTTATTACATTTAATAAGTGATAATTTTGTATTGGGAACAGATAGAGCTATGTTGCTTACACTCAAAAGAATTGCAATTTAAAATCGTTTTTAATGGTGAAATTGGGTTTTAAGTTACAATTCTGAAAATGCCACTTTTAGAAATTGGTGAATCCTGATCCTCAAGAGGTGCCCCTCAGGTCCTGGACCCTTGGCTGACATCAGAGTGTACCCCTCGCTGCTTATCTCTAGATTCCAACAAATCCGACTCAGCTCGATGCAGAGTACTGCCTCACAGCCCCTAGCAGCTCCAGACTGGTGGCCTCATCAGAACCAACGCCGGACACTTGAATCGCAGATCTCACAGCTCCTGATTGAAACCAACTCAGCACTATGCAACTCAATGCAAGTCTTTGCATCTCAACACCATGTAGTTCCTGATTGGAATCGACGCCGAGCAACACAAAGCCTCCCATCAAGGACATAAAGTACAACTCTCAGCGGGACTGGCTTGGTCCTTATATCTGGTCTGCACACCATTACAGTCGGTCTTAACTTATGACTTTTTCCTGGTCCAGCGCAAAAAGATATCCACAGTTGGTGCTTTGTGGTTTTGTTCTATTTTACTATAAACTTTAAAAGTTAATATCTTTGGTTCTACGGAGTAGATTTTGGATTGGATTTTTTTCATTCTGGTATCAGTTTATTTATTAAAATTAACTCTATTTTTCTTAATTGGTTTGGAAACTTTTATGTGGTATGTTTTCACTTTATTATTGTTTGTTTGCAGTTTAAAAAAAAACATTTTATTGTATTTAGCACAGAATTTGTAAAACATTCCACATAGAGATAAGAATATTTTGAGAACTTCTCATTGGGCATTGCAGTGTATAGTGATGGACAAATTACACATTCGTATTCACTACATCTCATCGTCTGATTCATGGTCTATGACCGGGGGAGTACATATATAACCTCTGTATACATTCCATTTGCCCCACACTCTCCCCCATTTCCTGGGACATACCCTATGGACATACGTAGCTTTTTCAGCAAGCATGATCATATCCATATTGTTACACCAGCCTGTGATAGTTGGTGTCTGCGCTGCTCCCCAGTACTGAGCGATGTTCCGTTTTGCTACCATCATCCCCATTATTACCCATTGTCTGTCTACATGGTTGAGGTCTGTAGGCTCCCATATGTTCATCAGGCATCACTTGGGAGAGAGCGGAACTATGCTTCCACTAACTTCAGTGATGGTTCCATTGCTGCTTTCCAGTACGATGTGATCCCCGGGCACTCCCAAAAAGTGTGATAGAATGTGCCCACTTCTTCACAGTTGGGTAAGCAATACTGGTCTGAGGCCCTGCCGATCTTATGTAGCGTCACTCTTGTATAGTAGGTCCTATTTAGTATTTTTAATTGTATGATGCGCTGTTTGGAGGAGATCGTTACCTCCCGTGGTTATGCTATGGCGTCCTGCCAGTCTGAGTCGTCTATGTCCCCGACCTCCGCCTGCCAAGTCACTTGTAGTCGTGTCAGGGGGTCTGTCTGGTTATTAATGATTTTCCGGTACGTGAGGGAGATTGCTTTTTTATACAAAAAGTCAGTCAGTAGTCGGTCTTTTAAGGGGGACGATTCAGGGAGCATGTCTTTATTTTATTTTTTATTTTGACAGTTTTGTATAGCGCGAACAAGACCCTTGCGGGTATCAGAACACTTTCCAAGGCACAAAAAGGTGATTTGACGATTACATACGAATATAATGACTTCAGCAAATACATTCCTGGTAAAAGTTAGCGACTAGCACATATCAACAAGTATACATATCAAAAAGTTCAGGTGAATCTACCTAACAGGATCGCTTTCACTTCTTTTTTTGAAGAAAGCAGCGGACTGAATCAGTCTAGTTTCTGTGGGTAAGGCGTTCCAAATCCTGGGGGCCATTCCCGAGAAGGTTCGATTGTAGGTTTTTTTCTTGGAGAAACGTTGTGATTTAAGTAGAACGTTAACAGAACACCTAGTTGTTTTTCTACACCCGATAGTACTATTTTCTCCGCTAGGTATCTTGGTGTTTTTTAGTGCAATGCTTTATGAGTCATACAGGCGATTTTCAGGTGGATTCTGGCCTCAAAAGGTAACCAGCTGAGGGCACGACGGTCGGTAGAAATATGGCAATTTCTTCTGGAGCCTGTGATGAGTCTAGCGGCTGTATTGATTGAGGCACTTAGCGGAGCGGTTGTTAATCTGGGAAGGCCACAGAGAGTGACACTTCCATATTCCACTCTAGGAATTTCTAGCGCTTGGACTGCCTGTTTAAAGTCCTTCGCGGGTATAAATGGTTTCAGTTTACTCAGGGTGTTCATCTGAAAATTGGCTCCTTTAGTTGCAGCGCTGATGTGTTTCTGCATGTTTAGATTATTGTCCAGAGTTATTCCTAAGGATTTCGCAGAATCAATAATGCGGGGTTGACCAACTAGTGCAGTTAGGTGCTGCATCCAATCGCCGATCGTGTCTGTTTGTTTGGGGGGAGCGATGAGGAGGAATTCTGTTTTTAGTGTGTTAAGTTTTAGATGGTTGGTTGCCAGCCAAATCTGTGTTTTTTGGAGCGTTGAGTTAAGGGATTTGATGTCTTCAATAGTGTCAACCTTAATGTAGAGCTGTGTGTCATCAGCGTACATGTGATATTGGATATTTGAGGAGTTGAGAAGCTCAGTGAGTGGTTCCATAAATAAAATGAAGAGTGTAGGGGAGAGGGAAGATCCCTGGGAAACTTCCAAAGAGACTGGGGTGGGGTTAGATAAGGATTGGTTGATCGTGAATCTCTGCGTTCTGTCTTGAAGGAAGGAAGCAAACCAGTTTAACACTGTTCCAGATAAGCCCATTCTATGATTTAAGAGTTTTAGTACGTTGCTGTGTTTCACTGTATCGAAGGCTGAGGATAAGTCAAGTAGGATTAGCAAACAGGCTTTATTTTGGTCCCGTATTTGTAGGGCGTCATCTAAGATGTGGGTCATGGCTGATTCGGTACTATGCCCAGATCGAAAGCCTGATTGGAATTGATCTAGCAGATTGAAGTGGTCCATATAGTTACTGAGCTGCATGTGGGCGCATTTTTCGAGCAATTTCGCCAGGGTTGAAATATTGGAAATGGGGCGATAGTTGTTCAGGTCTGACGGGTCAGCTGTAACTTTCCTTAGAATGGCGGTTACCTGACCAGCTTTGAGGATGTCGGGGATGGTTCCTTGCAAAAGAGAGGCGTTTATAATCCTGGTCCATAGGGGCACTAGCTGTGGCAAGAAGGTCTTTAAGTGGGTAGCTGGGAGAGGGTTTGTGAAATGGTTAGAGGGATTCAAAGCCATGAGCGTATTCAAGAAGCTTCTTTGCTGCAGAGATTGAAGGTGGCCCAGGAAGCATTGTTCTTGAGGTCGAGCTTTGGAGAACAGTTAGGCGGGGTCACAGGTGTGGTCAGCGTGATAGTAGAGTGTGTGTGGGTGTGGGATAGTGGGTCGTTACGTAGGTCTATCTTTAAATTCTCAGTCTTTGTGGTGAAAAAGGCGGCAAACTCCTCAATTGGGGAGTGTTTCCGGACTGGCTTGGGGGGAGTGGGATACCCCCTTTAATTGAGTCTTGATTATGTCAAAAAGTTTTTGGGGGCGATTCTTAGCTTGGTCTAATTGTTTACTAATGTAGTCAGCTTTTGAGCGTCTAATCTTTCTGTAGTATGAGTTTCTGGTGGTCCTTAGTAATTTGAGGAGGGCAGCTGGTCTTCATTTAGCTTACCATCGTACCAATGGTTTGAATCTTTTGTGGTGACTCTTTTCATTTGAAGGGGTGCTATATTGTCAAGTACCATGTTCATAGAATTAAAGTAGTGATTGGTCAACTCCTGTATATTATCTAATCCTTCTAGCGGTGGCGAGAGGATGTGGCTGGCGGTTGTGAGTGTGGAAGGATTGAGTTATCTAGGTTCCTCCTCCAGAATTTTGTTCTCTTAGGTTGAATGGAGAGTAATTTCGCTACTTCCTTGATATGGAAAGTGATTATGTGATGGTTGGACCAGTCACAAGGAAGAATCGATTCAAGCTGAATAGAGTCAGCTTTGGAGATCACTAGATCAAGTGATGAGCCCTGGCAACGTCTTCCAGTGCCGAATGTCACGTCTCAGCCTGTGCAGCGGTGGCTGGAGATTAAGCGCCCGGAACTCGTCGGGGTCCGACGTCACATGTATCCCAAGATACTTAAAGCTATTGTTTACCATCTTGACCATACAACCCCGTGTGTTTGCAGTTTTTTTAAGGTTAAGCACAAGTTCATTTTGTGTCTTCTGTAGTTCACCCTGACAAGGCTTGTGGTTGTTGCCTGAGTTTGGCGTCCACCACCCTCCACTAATAACCCAGTTTCTTACTAAAGGTGTCCTTATCTGTTCACCTTTTAATATTCACCCTGCAACAGGGGTGCAACTATTACGTTTTTGGGCTAGCGTCCCTATTCACTGTTAATACATAGTAAACTGTAAAGCTTTTGTTTTACACCCTACAGTTTTCGCTAGCCTAGCCTAACCTAAAGTGCCATCCTACATTTTTTGCTAGCCAACATGCATTTAATGGAAAAATAGCCAACAAACATTCAAAATAAGTAGGGCAGTTGCCTTATCAATGGAGCAGAGCTTCACCTCTAATTAGTAATGCAAAATTCATATATTTTGGTGCTACATTTATATACTTTTTCTTAATGCAAGTGAATGGAAATGAGAACATGTGACTAGAATGAAACCTAGAGATAGACACTAATGAGCAGGTGCTAGGCTTTCTTTGTTGGAAAAATGCGAGAAGACCTTGATGGAAAAGATACATGTATTGTACGCAGTAGCTGACTCCATTCTGAAATCTTCACTTCGATGGGCCAACTTCACAATGATTCTACGCTTATTAGAGTAGTTCAGCTATAATGTATAGAGTGCAATATATATGATAACTACATGCAAACTAATTTTAAATGCGAGTAAGTATGCACTAATGTTCAGGCATTAGTGGTTTTCAATCAGGCATAAAAGAAATTTGCAATTGATTATTGAAATATGGCATTTCATATTAAGGTATGTTATATAACATAAAGTATATTTGTAAAGCGCATGTATCACCCAAGGGTATCAAGGCGCTGAATAACAGAACTCAACGGTACTCATTTTATCGACCTCCGAAGGATGAAAGGCTGAGTGGACCCGCTGGAATTTGAACCTGTGACCATTAGGTCAAACACATTGGTCTACTAAGCCACTAGACCCAGCTGGCTAGACCGGATAGCCTTGGGGTGGTCTTCCCCCCCAACTTTTTGCCTTCCTCCTCCACTTTTCTCCTTCCTCCTCCACTTCTTTGACCTTATTTTTTGCTGATATTAAGCCCCTGCACACTTTACCACTGCTAGACAGTGATAAAGTTCTTGTGCTCTCCCCTAAACATTGTAATATTAGTTCACCCCCAACTGGCATATTTAAATTACGTATAAGTCCCTAGCAAAGTGGTAATACATGTAGCCAGGGTCCATAAATTAAATGCTTCTAGTGGGCCTACAGCACTGATTGTGCCACCCATTTAAGTAGCCCTTTAACCATATTTCAGGCTTTCCATTGCAGTGCCTTTGTGTGCAGTTTACACTGTCACGTGTGTTTTACTGTTCACCCTATGTGGGAAGGGTATGCCCAGACGTGGGTCCCGTGCTCACTACGCCACTGGAGTCAAGCTATCCTGGCTGATAGCCAGAAACCGGTCCTAGGATGCTTAATTCCGGTCCATGGGAGACATGGCTTGGCAGTTCGGTCTAGACCACAGCTTTCCAAACTGTGTGGCGCGACACGTTACTGTGTCGCGCCCCGTACATAGGTGTGTCGCACCAGTCAGGCCCCCTCGAGGCGTACTTTGAGTTTTTCTATCACACACTGATTAAATGATAACAATACCCTTGCTTATAAGAGTCTGGGTGCAGCCTAAACATAGTATTGGCTGAGTCACCCCAGACTGTAAATTCTTGTATAATAGTGCATTATTTGGATCCCTGTAATCTTTGTGTAGCATTTAGCTCAATGTAGAGATTAAAGCGCGTTGTCTTGCCAAAGTAAAAGTACTGACTGGACAATGAATTATTGTTATTTACATACTTAACTGAATTTAGGGATTCTACCCCACACAACGTCCAAGTAAGCCTTTGACTATTATGTCTATATACCCTGAAGGTCAAGAGCTAAAGGGGGTTTTCACTTTTTTTGTTTAGTAGTAAGGCAGAGGCCAGAAGAGGTAAAATGCTAATTTTGGTCCGACATGAGCACAGTAACCCCTAATTAAAATTGAAATAGTTCCCACAGAAAACATTTCATTTATCAGTTGAATCTGAAAAGAAAACTATACTTATGGGTGAGTCAGCCTCTTGGTGGTAGAAATACTTCAGTGACTTTGATGTGAATGTTTCACAACTTGTTTCTCCTGTGACTTGGAAGAAGAAAGTTGGTGCCTCTCAGCAGAAGGCTAAATTGATGGTAAACACACTTGTAGGAAAATGCCCCTTGTTGTGTGATTACCCACCCCTTTTTTCGATCTATTGCTGGTTTTTGGACTCTGTACACTGCTGTCAAATTTGCAGTGTATGTGCTCTGACTCTTGAACACATATCCAATTAGTATACTCCTAACTGGCATATTTAGCTTACCTATAAATCCCTGGTATGTGGTACAAAGTGCAACCAGGGCCTGTGAGTGAAATATAAAGTGATGATGCAAAACATGACTGCCGGCTTGCCCCCAGTAACCTCTCTGTGCAGGTTTAAAACTGTAAAATCGATCTGATCTGTCAAAATAGCTTTAAACAGGCCTTTTAAATGGTAATAAGTCACCCCCTAAGTAGGCCTTAAATGCCCATAAGACAGGGGTGCACGATATTTGGAAGTAGAAAATGGGATGGTTTAATATTAAATATGTCCTTACAGCGACAATGAACTAAAAGCTATTTTCCCTGTAGCAGGGTTGGCTGTTGTATAGGAAAAAATTTAGAAACATTTTTAAAGAAATAAAGTTATCTCCACCTGGGAACCAGAAAAAAAGTAAATTCTTGGGCTTTTAAAAATATTTTCTACACACTCAATTCATTGGTAAAGTCGGATTTGTAACAAATATTTTCCAAAAGATACTTTTTTTAAATCATCTTTATCTGCCTAAAGCAGAGGTCTTCAAACTTTTTGATACCAAGACCCCCTTGTAAGACCTTTTTAGGCATAAGGACCCCCTTCTGACAAATATTTCTAGAACCTGGTTCTCCTCATCATCGACAACCATAAACGCCCCCAATCTCCACAGCAAAATATTATTACGGTGGGGAAATAATATTTCAGTGAGTGTGGGAGCATAGTCAAAGATGTAGCTAAAAACAAGGGGCCTCATTTATGAGGAATTGGTGTAGGGCAGTGCCGCAAATCTGCTTGCTGCGCTGCCCTATGCCCTATTCCCCTATGGGAAAGGGCAAGAATGCACCGTATATATCATATACGGTGCATTCCTATCCTTTTCCCTTGCATTGCCACACAAATTGCTGCTTTGCACCAACATAGGCAGTATTGCTTTTGTACAGAATGGGGCACAGTTCTTCACAAAAACAATCCAGAAAGGAGTTTTCCTCTTTCTATGTGAGCTGCAGAATGCAGCACACATGGAAAGAGGAAACAAGCATTGGTATAGCCAATAGGTCTCGCTTCTGGGACCTTATAAGTATTTAGTTATGCAGCACAATATCCTTGTTGCAACAACATCAAATGTTGCATGGCTAAAAACGTATAGAGTCCGAAAGGCGAGAACTATTGGCTATGCCAATGCTGGTTTAAAAATGCTATTTTGCATGAAGCGGTACAAAAGGGGGTGGTGATGGACGGAGCATCTGAATCAATCAAACACTCACACCCAGTCAAAAGATCTGGGTTTAATCCATCACCGTTCTTTAGCCCACTCTGCCACCCCAGTTCAGACATGGCTATATGCAAATCAGTCTGACCCTGTGCCGCATTGGAACATTCCAGCCCGAACTGCCAAGCCATGTCTTCCCTGGACCGGAAACAAGCTTCCGAGGACCGGTTTCAGGCATTCCAGCCGTCTTCGGCCTGGCTTGCTTGAATCCAGTGGCAAAGTGAGCAAGGGACTCATGTCTGAGCATACCCTGCCACACTTATGGCGGCCAAAAGCGGTACAAAAGGGGGTGGTGATGGACGGAGCAACTGAATCAATCAAACACTCACACCCAGTCAAAAGATCTGGGTTTAATCCATCACCGTTCTTTAGCCCACTCTGCCACCCCAGTTCAGACATGGCTATATGCAAATTTTGCATGAAGCAGCACACATGTAAGTTACAAACTGGCATTTTAGGTTTATGTGCAGGAAGGGACACCTTCCTGTACATAAACAAACCTCCCTGCTTGCAGATACCCTTGCACTCTGGTGCAAGGGTGCCTGTGTTGGCGCTAAGTTCTGAAACTTAGTGCCATTGCAGGGGGAATAGCAAGGCTGCACCATGTACTTGTGAATATGGTGCAGCCATGCTATTCCGAAGTGGCGGAGAGAGGAAACGCCTCTCTCCAACACTTCCTTGAGAATATCCCCCAAGGTGTGTATGGAGAGTATAGATTAGGCTCGCTTGCATTCAATAGCGCTGGCTGCGGGACTGTAAGGAAAGCTTTGGGCACCAGAGCTCATTCTTTTACAAATTAAGCTCTGTCTAAGTCTGTCTACCAGAAAAGAGATTGAAGTGAATTTGTTAAACTGTGAGTGCTCTTAACTCCTTTGCAGTAACAGAATGTGAGCAAGTCCTCATCAGCCATCAGCTCATGTAGCCATTGTGTAAATGTATTAGGACTCACCAGCTTCTTGGCAAGCATGGGCCTACAACTAGTTTCTATTCAGGACTAACTGGAGAGGGCAAAGTGTGCATCCATGTCACTGATAGGACTTGTGCTGAGAAGCATGAAGTGTGTAGTCAGGCTCTGCCCCGTCTCTTGCCTGTGTTATCAGTACTTTTGTGGCAGCCAACAGTATGGCCTGAAGTGTGACCCAGAATTTCCATCTGAAGTTTGTGGCAATAAGTGTGAAAGTGCCAACTGGGATATTGCCTGTGCGCGCTCACCTCGTCGCCAGCTGTCCAGGGTCCAGGCAGGCTGTGCTCTGTTTCCGGTGGTTCCAGACATTTAGGGAATCCAGTGCAAGTATAGACATGAGAAAATATAAGGAGGACTGCACGGATTCAGGAGCTGAACTTGTGGACGAGAATTATCTTTTTATTTGCCGTTGTGCAATAGCCGGTGGCATGTGTTTGCGTGCATGAGTGCAAGCGTGCTACTCTTCGCCAGAAAAAGAAGAGGGAATGGAGAAACTAGGTAAGGAGAGCTAGAGAAGAGCGCGAAGATGACAAAGAGAGAGTAGAGGAGCTAAGGAAGTGATAAACTGGCACCACAACATTGCAATATACAGAAGCAAATAATTTACATAAGCTACAGCTGTAGAATATCCCCACGCCGCGAGTCTCCTGTTCAAGGCCTGGAAAATGACTCTCCCTTTCATCATTCTGACGGCGATAAAAAGATGAGCAGTTTTAGTTAAAGAATCGTATAAAGAGTTTACGGCCACAACGCCATATGACAAGCTAGCAAGTTAGAGGTAGAGATAAGAGAGGCCATGAGAGGCAGTAGAAACAAGAGATCAGACGTGCTCTTAAATGGCATTGTGAAGGAACTCTCAAACCCCAGCTCCAACACCAATGACATCCCACCTTCGCAAGACCTGCGGGATTTGCTGGCCACCTTCTTCCATCGCAAGATCGCAGACATCCACGACAGCTTCAACGCCGTCACCACCCCGGCAACAACTGAGACCCCCGCTCCCACAACCACCACCAGCACCAACCGTCTGCTCGCCTGGACCAACACCAACGACGATGACACCATCAAGATCATGAACACCATCCACTCCAGATCCCCGGAAGACCCCTGCCCACACCACATCTTCAACAAAGGCTGCAGCACCATCGCACCCGATCTCCGGAAAACCATCAACATCTCCTTCGAGACAGCGACCTTCACGGAGAGCTGGAAACACGCAGAGATCAACTCCCTACTCAAGAAACCCAAGGCGGACCCCAAGGACCTCAAGAACTTCCGACCCATCTCTCTGCTCCCGTTCCCCGTGAAGGTCATCGAAAAGGCCGTCAACAAACAACTGACCAGCTTCCTTAAGGAAAACAGCATCCTGGACCCGTCCCAGTCCAGGTTCCGCAGCAATCACCGCACCAAAACTGCCCTCATCGCCGCCACCGATGACATCAGGACCCTGCTCGACAATGGAGAAACCACGGCCCTCATCCTCCTGGACCTATCAGCCGCCTTCGACACGGTCTGCCACTGCACACTACAAACACGCCTCTACGACGCCGGAATCCAAGAGAAGGCCCTGGACTGGACCTCCTCCTTCCTCTCCGGCAGAACACAGAGCGTCTGCCTCCCCCCCCCTTCCGCTCCAAAGCCACTGGGATCATCTGCGGCGTACCCCAAGGCTCATCCCTCAGCCCAACGTTGTACAACGTTTACATGGCACTGCTCACAAAAGTCGCACAACGGCACAACCTCAACATCATCTCCTATGCCGACGACACCCAGCTGATCCTCTCCCTCACCAAGGACCGCCAAAACCAACCTCCACGAAGGAATGAAGACAGTCGCCGACTGGATGAGGAACAGCCGACTGAAGCTGAACTCGGACAAGACGGAGGTCCTCATCCTCGGGTCCACCCCCTCGGCCTGGGACAACTCCTGGTGGCCGACTGCACTAGGAACACCACCTACACCCACCAACCACGCACGCATCCTAGGGGTCATCCTCGCTCTACCCTCTCCATGACAAAGCAGGCCAACGCCGTCTCCTCCTCCTGCTTTAACACCCTCTGCATACTTCGTAGGATCTTCAAGTGGATCCCCACCGAAACGAGAAGGACAGTCACCCAGGCTTTCGTCAGCAAAGACTGTAATACGGAAACGGCTTCAACGCATCCAGAACGCCTCCACACGCCTGATCCTCGACATCCCTCGCCGCAGCCACATCACACCCCACTTGAGAGGCCTGCACTGGCTCCCTGTCAACAATAGGATAACCTTCAAACTCCTCACTCACACACACAGGGCAATCCACAACACCGGACCAACGTACATCAATAGCCGACTCAGCCTTTACACCGCCACCCGCCAGCTCCGCTCCACAGACCGCGCCCTCGCCACCGTCCCCCGCATCCCAAGAGTGACCGCCGGCGGCAGATCATTCTCCCACCTCACCGCCAAAACATGAAACACACTCCCCATTCGCCTACGACAGACCGAAGACCTTCTGACCTTCAGAAGAATTCTCAAGACCTGGCTCTTCGAACAGTAGCAGGTTCCCCCGCCCAGCACCTTGAGACCCTCACGGGTAAGTAGTGCGCTTTACAAATACTATGATTGATACTATGATTGATCGCAGAATCCCTTGGACGATGTATCAATTTACGTGGGCGCGCTCTCATCCATTACGCGCTCACCCAGCTCAATGCACAGTAATTAGGTCGGTTTCAAACACTGATGCCTTGCACGCATTGAGTGCTTGGCCTGTCAGCAGCTTTCCCGATAGTCTAACGGTGGTGATGGATAAACTCCTTTCTAATGGGGAACATTCGACGGCATAGTCCGCTCAAAGCTTTGTCAAAGCCAGTGGCGTGAGCTGAAAGTGGAGGAGGTGAGAACACATGGAGTGAGAAGTAACGTAACGGGGGGAGTGGAGTGGTGGTGGTGGCGCGGGGAAGGGTCAGTGCGGAGGAATTATTCAACATCGTCAAAGAGTTTACCAACCCCACTGCCAACTCCAACGACATCACTCCCTCTCAAGCCCTTTGCGACTCCCTAGCTTCGTTCTTCCACGACAAAATAGCAGACATCCACAACAGCTTTGACAACCATCCTGGAGACCAACCCACCCTACCTTCTGCCGTACCCCCACCTCCCTTGAACATCCTTAATGACTGGAACCCAATCTCTACTGAGGACACCATCCGCCTGATAAACTCCATCCATTCAGGATCCCCCACAGACCCATGCCCTCACCACATCTTCAACAAAGCTGACTCCGTCATCGCACCCCACCTCCGAGATGTAATCAACTGCTCCCTTAACTCCGCCACCTTCCCGGAAAGCTGGAAACACGCCGAACTCAGCGCCCTTCTGAAAAAACCCACAGCTGACCCCACCGAACTCAAAAACTACCACCCCATCTCGCTCCTTCCATTCCCGGCCAAAGTCATCGAGAAAGCTGTCAACAACCAGCTCGCCGCCTTCCTCGAAACCAACAAATCCCTAGACTCCTCACAGTCTGGCTTCCGAGCCAAACACAGCACTGAGACCGCACTCATCGCAGCAACAGACGACATTCGAACTCTACTGGACAATGGAGACACAGTAGCCCTCATCCTCCTCGACCTCTCCGCACCCTTCGACACAGTCTGTCATAGCACCCTGTTACAACGCCTCAGAAACATAGGAATCCAAGGAAAAGCACTGGAATGGATCACCTCGTTTCTTGCCGGAGGAACCCAGAGAGTCCGCCTCCCACCATTCAAGTCAGAGGCCACTGAAGTCATCTGCGGCGTGCCACAAGGATCTTCACTCAGCCCCACCCTCTTCAACGTATACATGAGCCCCCTCGCGGCCATCGCACGCCAACACAACCTCAACATCATCTCCTACGCTGATGACACTCAACTGATCCTCTCACTCACCAAAGACCCTAACACCGCCAAAATAAACTTACATAAAGGAATGAGAGAAGTAGCCGAGTGGATGAAGCTCAGCCGTCTGAAACTGAATTCCGACAAAACAGAAGTCCTTATCCTAGGTACCTCCCCCTCCGCCTGGGACGACTCGTGGTGGCCGGAGTCCCTTGGAAAAGCACCCATCACGACGGACCACGCACGGAACCTGGGCGTCATTCTGGACTCCTCACTCTCGAAGACCAGACAGGTCAACGCCGTTTCATCATCTTGCTTCAACATCCTTCACATGCTCAAAAAAACATTTCGCTGGATCCCCACCGAAACTAGAAAAACAGTCACCCACGCACTGGTTACAAGCCGCTTGGACTACGGAAACACCCTATACGCCGGTACCACCGCAAAACTTCAGAAAAAACTCCAACGCATCCAGAACGCATCAGCCAGACTCATACTAGACATTCCGCGTAAAGACCACATTTCTGGTCACCTGAAAAACCTCCACTGGCTCCCCGTCAATAAGAGGATAACATTCCGCCTCCTAACCCACGCACACAAAGCACTTTACGAACTTGGACCCGAATGCCTCAACACACGACTTTCCTTCTACACCCCCTCCCGCCAGCTACGCTCCTCCCACCAAGCCCTTGCTGCTGTACCTCGCATCAACAAAACCACCATGGGAGGAAGATCCTTCTCCTACCTGGCAGCCAAAACCTGGAACTCACTTCCCACTCACCTTCGCCTCACTCAGAACCACCTAGCATTCAGAAAGCAACTTAAAACCTGGATATTCGACAAGTAATTCCCCACCCTTCTCCAAGCGCCTTGAGACCCTCTGGGTATGTAGCGCGCTATATAAATCATTTGAATTGAATTGAATTGAAATTCTGTGACAGAAACACAGGAACTGGTTGAGACACAGCACTAACGGCAACACACGCCAGCTCAGTAAACATATTACTCACCCAGTGCTGGAGTGTTGGTCTGCCACGGCATGGGGGTAAGTGCTCGGGACAAGAAGTGACCTAATGGCCAGAGCTGCCTTTTGTACTTAGAGGAACCAGGTTCTTTTGTCGGCCTCGGTTCAACATCCTGTAATTCTGATTACAAAAAAATGTATGAGGAAGAAATAAGAAAGCTGGCGGCTGTGTGCGTGCACGCGCTCGTGACCGTAAGCACACAACTAAATGTCTTGCAGAGCAGCACATGCGCTGGCTCAGCGAGACCTAAAAATGAGGAGAAATGAAAACATTTCCCCTTGTTACACCTCTGCTGCGGAGGCGTCCGTTTTTGGACCTGCCCAAGGTTTACGCGATTTTGTAAATATGGGCAGCATCATAATCCATGGGTGTTGCATGGAAACCCCACGCAAAGCCTATGGAACACCTCCTTGACACAGAGTAAGGCAACGCAGTGACTTGCCCTGCTATGTCTGACTCCATATCTATGAGGCCATGCAAAGCCATTTAGGGTGACTTTGCGCTGCCTTATAGAGTAACTCACAGTGCACATTTGCATTTCATTCAGGCAAGTAACTGATAATGATCTAAATCAGCCCTCCCACTGTCTTTTTCCAAAAGGAAAGCAAACGCTTTGGTTGGCTAAGGACAAGTGAAGCTGGGGATGCACAACCCTGTTCCCAGGACTCCATGCCCCCCTTAGGGGTCACGCCCCATAGATTGAAGACCTCTGGCCTAAAGTCTGTCCAGCAGCTTACTAATCTTCAAAGAGCTTGCCCTGTCACAGGCAGATGTAGCTCACGCCTGCCCCCCACACTCATTGTCCTCGTAGCCAGCTATGCACCAATCACAGTGGGAGAAGAGGTGCGCCCAGAACCAGTTTTGAGTGATCAGAGGGGAGAGTTGGCTTATTTCCCTTGCCGCACCTCTGTGGTGGACATAGGTGTTCTGCACAGGGAAAGAACCGTTCTGCTATGTTGGATCTAGTTAGAGATGGGCATTCTGGAATTGTTTGCAGCAGAGCACATAGAAACTCCGGCGAAAGTGGGTAGGGTAACCCCTGGAAACTTTTTTTCCCTGTTGGTTAGAGAAGGGCCAGGTAGAAATGTGGCATCCCTGGACACCCTCATCAGAACACTACTGGACCTATGGAAGACAGAAGAAGGACTCCACCTGCTGCTGTAATTTGTGAGAAGAACCCTAAGGGCTGGACCTGTTGTCACCTGCACCCAGGACTTAGAGTGGACTCCAAAACTGAGTTGGTTGACCTCCTGTTAAGATACAGGGACAAAAAGCTGCAAGAAGCCCTCTTTCCCAAAAGAGCCCAGTGGGCCAGTTTCAACTGGAAATGCACAGGACCCTGCTGTTGGGTTATGTTGGGGTGAGTCCTAAACCTCAAGTCCTGTTACTGAGGATCTGGAACCCTTGGCTGGCGTCAAACTGTTGTCCTCCTGTCTTACAATAAAACATGAGACTTAAAAACTTTTTCAAGACATTTTGTCTGGAAACCCGACAGAAGACTGGGACAAACCTGCCAAGGCAATCTGACGAAGGTGTGTTGTGGCTGAGCCAAAGATTCAGTTTGCTCTGGTTCTGAGCTTTTCCGCAGCATCAAATCCATTTCAGCAGGTCTCTGCATAGAAGGTATATGGCCCTGTAGAGCACCCATTCGTCTACAATTAGCAGCCCTGCCTCGTTGGAGGAATTCTATATTTTAAAAAAATGAGTCAGTCTGAAGGCAGAAATCTTCACGGGCAAAGGCGCCAGGAGTATTCGGACCTTCTTTAGACACAAACTTTGACTGTTCACCACTTATAGCTTTGCTGGCAAAAGTCAGCGTTTTCACTAGGACTTTGTCCAATGTCTACCTGGCCTTATGAAATTCATCTTGGGCACAGCCTGCTGCTTTTCCCCGCTGAGAATATTTGACTTCCATTTCAGAGACTAAGACAGAAGGTAAAATGTAGACTGGGACAAACTTGGTCTCTGTACTCCTTTGCGGTCAGCTTTAAACCATACCCTTGTCACAGTCTAGCACGCCCAGTTGTCCACGATTGGCACTTCATGCTTTATGGCACTTTTTAATTTAAAACTTTAAAAAATCATTTCTCCAGTTCCCCTTAACTGAATGTTTGTCTTTTTAAGGTCAATTTATTCAATAAAATTTATATTTTTAAAAATTGGAGTGGGATATTTGTTGTGTTGTATTTTCGACTTTATAACTGTTTTGGTACTTCTAAAAGCTTTACACATTTTAAGTTAAACCTGTCTACTCTGTAACATATCTACCAGTGTTTGAGTTCTGGTTCTAATAACTCAAAGCTTTACTAAACCTAACAAGAATAGTGACAATATTACTTGTGGTGGACTACCATCCTCCCCAACTAATAATCAATTTTCTCACAAGACCCATCATGCATAATACAAAAGAATCTCTATTCCTGAGGAGCACATCCTCCGTTCATCATCTTTACCATTCCAGGTTCATCCAAAGGTGGGAATCCATTACTGCAGAAAGTATTGGTCATTAGCAATGGAATTAATTATAGTCCCTTCATCCAAAACCAGTGGGTGTGCATGCTGATCCTCATAATGCAGATGCTCTTTAGTTGTAGATGATTTTACAATGGAGTTAGGCAATGGGAAATCGGTGAGGTCGGTAGAGTTTGGATCCTTCACAGGTTTATACTAAAACGAAATAGATAGTTCTGGAGGTGTAAACCTCCTCTCTATATCCAGTAGCTTTTCTTGGGGTTGCCAAGAATGGTTTGATGATTATATCTAGACCAGCTGTGCTGTTTTTATATACCTCTACACTGTATTGCTTGTTTATATTCTCTTAAAAGAAAATATCAATGGAAGACTGATGGGTAATAATGTCTGGAAGAGACTTCCCGTACACTAGCAAATGCAAATGGGCAGAGACTCATAACACTGCCTGAGAGTAGTTTTTGGCTTGTGGGATTGCCATTTTGGATTTAGTGAAACTGTGGGAGCCTAGCAGATTATCATAGGGTTTTTTTCATATTCTTGCTGGGACATGCCAAATATCAGGATGCTAAGACTGTCACTTAGGCAACGGGAAATCCACTTTGTGTTTTTCTTTCTGAAAGCATTTTGGCAGTAGATTGTACACTGAACCTCAGACCCTTTTGCCTGAAAAGGTCCCTGTGAATTGCAAAAGTTGTGATAAATCTAGACAACTACACTAGCTTTTAGTTATGATGTTCCTGGTCAAACCTGAAGAAGACCTGCACCCCTTTGAGGAAATGACTCAAGTAATCGATTTTAGCCGGAGTCAACCTAGTCGTGTGTATGCTCCTGGGGTGTTGAGCCGCTGCTCTGCTTCTTTTGTCCATGCACAGGGTAATCTGTCATCTCTTCAATATGAATAAGACACTGAACAGTTCAAAAATAAGCCATGTCATTTCAGTGAATTCAATGTCTCAACAGTGCATAAATCTGGTCATGTGTGGGCTGCAGAGAAATTTTGCTTGGCATGGTGTCAAATTTGGTGTCTGTTGTCACACTAATAGCAGTTGCCATTTCATTTAAGAAATAACAAGTTATATTAGCAATGTCAACAGCCAATATCAGTTCTGTGATGTCATCTTCAATGAGAAGGCTATTGAAGATAGACTTTGTTGTTATTTCTCTCACCTGGTGTTGTCACCTTTGTGAGTCATCAACATTCTGTTCTCTCATGGAGGTTCGGGATTCCGTAAAAGAATTGGATTGATCAACGTGTCTGGATCAGCACTTTCTTGAAATGTTTTCTTCTGTGACATGCGTTGCATTCCACCTAAGTAGCTGAGCATTCATGAGCTTCAGAAAGACTGTATCTGCAGTTGGCAAAATCCCTACTCTTTTTTATTGGTTGCTGTTGATATATGACAGTAGTTATGTAGCATCACTGATCCATTTCTTGGGCCTGAATATTTTGTAAGTGATCAGCTGGGTAGCTCTGCTTTGCAATTGTTGAGTAGGAGAGAATGCCTTGAAAGGCCTTGATTACAACTCAGCATGGGAGGTCTTTGCTATTCTACAATTGTGAGTGGCACGTTGGAAGCTTTCAGCAGTAATAGTCTTTGTCTGGGGAAATATGTGCATGTCCCGACTCTTGTTTTGTTTACTTCAGCTCAGCGACTTAGTATAGAATGAATACTGCAAAGTTCTACAGGATTCCATCCAGGAGCGGCCCGTGGAGGTAAGAGGGGTGAGGCGGTTGGGGAGAGAGGGAGTCGACAGATTGCGACAAGGGAAAATTAGGATTCTATTTAACTAATATGCATTTGCATTGCTCTAAGTCTACACCGCCGTAAATTGCTGAAGAAACTATTTAACATAAGAGGCATTCCTTCTTGTAGAACTGCAATACTAAAATGTCTCGATCCAAACGAGACACAGCTTAACTGTAATTTATTAAAAAATGTAATTCATTGCGTGAAAGCACTAAGTACGGCTAGCGTAGACCAAGGTTTGTCTCCTTTTAATTTATTTTTTTAAGTTTGATTTATTGAGGAAAGAAGGGGGGGGAGAAGGGGGGGTGAGAAGAGTTACAATAAGTAGATGTATGAAAAAAGCAATACAATAACAATTTCATAAAAAGTAAGCATTACAAGCATGAGGAATTATGAACATAACATATGAATATAAATAAAATAAGTGAAATACATTATATTGAGACTAAATAATTATAGCAATCAAATAAAAAGAAAACAGGTAATAAGAAAATCATGGAGGTTTATGTACTTCAACTGTTGCAGAATCAGGAGAGGGATGTGCAGGAGCAGAGGAAGAAAGATATGTTATCAAAGGAAGCCAAATCAGGTCACGTTTGACAGCTAGGGAGATGGGAGATATATAATTGGTATCCAGACGATGGTTAAAACAGACTGCATTCCACCAAGACTGATAGGAAATATTTGCAGCCTGCTTCCAGTTTGAAGTGATGATATGAAAAGCTACAGCAATGAAAAGGTCGAGTAGAGGGTATTGGTTGGGAGAATAAGGAAGGTCCGATGAAAGGGAGCCTAGAAAAACTTGTGAAGGTGAAAAGGGAACCTGAAACTGGAATTTGTTTGTATTCGCTGCCAAACTAGCTGCCAGAACTGGGAAGTAGGAGGGCAATCAAACAGCATATGCTTGAGATAAGCAGAGGGGCAAGGGCAAGACCAGCAGGTAGAGGGAGTATCTGGTGAAAAACGGGATAAAGCAAGTGGAGTAAATAAAGTTCTGTGATAAATGAAGTATAAAGTTTGGGTAGTGTTAGCAGCTCTAGAGGTCTTCTGAAGTTTAGTCCAAATTTTATC
The DNA here is from genome assembly GCF_964263255.1 of Lissotriton vulgaris. NCBI lineage: Eukaryota > Metazoa > Chordata > Amphibia > Caudata > Salamandridae > Lissotriton > Lissotriton vulgaris. The sequence continues at coordinate 1,100,982,184 of NC_141694.1, read as the reverse complement.
CCAAAAAAGTACAGGCCAACTCTGAGAAAAGTCCAACTCCCAGGCAAGTTCAATGCGAGATTTCAATCTATCATCGGTAAAACGGAAAGAATTATACAGAGCGGATGCAGAAGGAGAAGTTTCCAGTAAAAAGGAAGTGGATCTGCGGTCTAAAGGAATATCGTTGGAAGGTGAAAGAGATTGAAGATAAGAGATCAAGACTGGATAGAGGGCAGTGTATTGTGATCAGGCAGAAGCAGGCAAAGAGAAAAGGGATCGAAGTTCCTGGAAGGAGAGAGGTGTATCTTGAGAAAGTAGTTGAGAAATCCAATATATTCCTCGGGAGTGCCAAGTTTTCCAATAAATGGTGCGGTTGCGGATTTTAAGAAGTGAATTGTTCCAGATCGGTTGTTCATGAGTGGTAAGGAGGAAGGGATAAGATGAAGATAAGTAGGGAGAGAGAAGATTGCGAGAATGCGAAATAATAGGCGTGCAAAAACGAGTTAAAGGAGACGTAAAGGACAAGAATTCACTGAAGGTAAAAGTGGAAATGAAAGAGGATTCCATACTTAGCCAGACAGGAGGATAATGAGGCAAATTAGACGAAAACCAGCGAATTGATTGCTTTAAGGAAAAAGCTTGGTGATATTGTTTAAAATCAGGAAAACAAACTCCAGATTGAGCTTTGTCCCTTCGCAGGGAGGCAGGAGCTATTGGAGGGCGTTTACCGTTCCATAAAAATTTCAGTAATAAAGAATCAACCTTTTTAAAGAAAGAAATAGGAATGTGTAGAGGGAACATGGAAATAGTACAGAGAAGCAAGGGGGATAACATCATCTTTATAGAGTTAAGCCAACCCCACCAGGACAAAAATAGCGGGTGCCAACGAGTGATAGCCGTGTCCATTTTTTGTAAATATAATCAAAGTTTAGTTTGATAGTATCAGATAATAGAGGAGCAAACCAAACCACCCCTAGATATTTGATTTTAGATGGTTGCCATGAGAAACCTGTAGATGAAAAAAGATGTTTCTGGCAAAGAGGATTCAAAGGCAAGATTTCACATTTGTCGGCGTTCAAGCGGTAACCAGAAACTGTAGAGAAGGAAGAGACCTGCTGAAGAAAAGAAGGAATAGAGGTAATAGGATCGGAGCAATAAAAAATGAATATTATCGGCATAAACCAAGAGTTTGACTTGTTGGGGACCAAATTGAAAACCAGAGATAGTGTCATCTAAGCGAATTTTAGTAAGGAAGGGTTCTAAGGCTAAAACAAAAAGTAAGGGAGATAAGGGGCCACCTTGTTGAACACCTCTATGTAAGGAACAATAGTCGGAGGACATTTCGTTAACAAAAATAGAAGCTTGAGGATCGGAGTAAAGTAAAGAGATAATAGAAATGAATTTGGGAGGGATGCCAATCCAACGTAAAGCCTGAAACATAAAATCCCACCCAATCCTATCAAACGCTTTCTCCGCATCTAGGGAGATAGCTGCGAAAGGAAGAGTCAAAGTAGAAGCCTTACTAAGTATGTTAAGAAAAACCCGAGAGTTATCGGAGGAAAGACGCCCCTTGACAAAACCAGATTGTTCTGGGCCAATTAGATCCGGTAAAAGGGGGTCCATGCGTAAAACTAATATCTTCGCTAGAATTTTATAATCAGTGTTAACCAAAGATATTGGTCTGTAATTTTTGCATAAGGAGTGATCCTTATCCTCCTTGGGAATTAAGCAAATTAAAGCTTGTTGAAAAGAACCGCTAGAGGAACCGGCATCAGAGAAAGATTGAAATAAGAGTAAAAGTTTAGGAAGAAGAAGAGAAGCAAAGTGGCTGTAGAATTCGATAGTAAACCCATCAGGGGCTGGAGATTTGCCATGACGAAGTTTAGATACAACATGGGAGATTTCAGAAAGCGAAATGTCCTGTTCCAGGGTGTGGAAGTCGACATGTGAGACCGAGGGAGATGGGAGAGAATGAAAGTAAGAGAGGAGATCATCAGATGTTGGAACCCGTTCTGGGTTATAAAGGGTATCGTAAAATTTGACAAATTCAGTGAGGATATCTTTATCCTTAAATGTGGATTCGCCGGAAGAAGTTTTAATAGATTGAATTTTTGTGCATTCCTTACGAATCTTTAAATAATTGGCGAGAAGCTTCCCCATTTTATTCTTACCTCCATAATATCTGGAATTACATTTTAGCAGAATATTAGAAGCAGCGTCGGTTGTGAATTTGTTAAAGGAGATGTTCGCTGCAATAAGTGCTTTAAGGGAAGAATCAGATTTAGATGCATAATAGGCAAGTTCTAAAGCTTTAATATCAGCCAAAATTTTCTTCGATTTGGCCTCTTGAAGTTTCTTTCGTCAAGACACAAAATTAATAATAAAACCTCTAGAAGCAGCTTTAAATGAATCCCAAACCGCAACAAAAGGGGAGTCAGGGGTTTGATTTAATAGAAAAAATTCCTTGGCAAAGGCAGTGAATTCGGTACAAAAGGTGGGTTCCAAAAGCAAAGCATTATTAAATCGCCATCTGCCGGGGTGGGGAGAGAATGGGAGTAGATCAAGATCTACAAAAACTGGGGCATGGTCGGAAAGTAAGATGGAGCCAATTTCAGAATGGATAGCGTGTTGGGACAGGGATTTACTAAGAAAGATGTGGTCAATGCGGGATTGGGATTGGTGAGGAGGGGGGAAAAAGCAATATTCTCTAACATCAGGATTACACAATCTCCAAATATCTACTAAAGCATTGTTTTGAAAAAATTTTACAAACTGAGTGTGCATTCTAGAGGGGACAAAATGTACTTTTGAGTGGCGGTCAAGGAAGGGGTCAACAATCTGATTACAGTCTCCACCGAAAAGTATGTAATCCCCAGAAAGGAAAGACAGCTTGGTAGAGATAGAAGGCCAAAAGGATCTATCGATCCCAGTAGGAGCATACACATTAAAAAGGGTGAGTGGGATGTTATCTATGAGTAAAGTAACAATAAGCCAACGGCCATCAACATCACATTCATGAGTAATCGAGGAAAAGTTTAACTTTTTATGCAACAAAATTACAACACCATTCTTTCTAGATGTCGTAGGAGAGCAAACAACATGACCCACCCAACAACGCTTGAGTTTCAGAGCCTCCGGCTCAGCAAGATGAGTCACCTGAAGGAGGGCAACGTCAGTTTTAAGTCTTGCCAAATGTGAGAGAACCCTCTGTCTTTTAATGGGATTATTTAATCCCTTAACGTTCCATGTCGTTACACGGAACGGAACAGTTTAGAAAAACAACTGAGTGCAACATGCTTATTAATGCATAAGAAATACAATGGAAAAAATTGAGGAAAATGGAAAAATAGTGACGAAGAAAGAAGGATGAGAGAAAATGAAGAGGAGAAATGAAGATATGAGGAAAAATTAGAAAGACTGTTATAGAGATATGAGTGAGTTTGAGAAAGAAGAGGAAAGACTGAGTCTGAAAAGGGAGAAAAGAAGAAAGAAGGAGAGACCAGAAAAGATGCAAGAGAGAGTCCAAGAGTAAGAGAGAGAGAAAGAGGACAGAGACAAAAATAAACAAAGAGACAGTACAAGTCCGAAACGAACGACTGAAAGACATACTTACGAAAACAGAAAAAATCCAGAACAGGGATGGGGATGGTGGTGGCGGGAGACGACGACGACAACAACCAGAGCCGACATCGAACCTCTAGTTCCATAAATCCAGTGGACAAGATAAGAAAACAGTAGGAGACATCAGGATGAAGATGAAGAGGGACATATCTGAAGAAATGAGAGAAACATTAGGGAAAATACAAGGGTCTACAACAAAACACGAGCTGAGATGAAATGCATAGAAAATAAAAACAGTAGGGAGGTAAAACAATCATTTTAGCAAAAACAGTAAGGAAAACAGATCAAGCAACGTCAAAGAAGAAAAGCAGAACCACAATGTGGTGAAATCAATAAGGCAATGAACAACAAAGCCTCTCATCCAGGCTTGGAGGTGTCCATGACATCTGGACTCTGCTGGCGAAGGAAAGCTTGCAAGGCCGCAGGATCTTCGTACGTGGTTGTTCTGTCTTTATAGGTGACCTTGAAGAGACAAGGATGTAAGAGACCATATCTAGCATTGAGGGCTCTTAACTGCGGTCGTAGGTCTAAAAACTTTTTCCTCCGATCTGCGGTGGCCTTGGAGACATCCTGCGAGAGATCAAGGCGGTGGCCTTCCCAAATGATCTGCTTTTTGAGCTTGGCGGCTGAAAGGACCTGCAAGAGGTCGGTGTACTGCAGGAACAGCATAATAACACCCCTAGGCTTGGAAGCTACCTTAGGGCCGAGTCGGTGAGCTCGCTGGATGTTAATGGAGGATAAGGCCGGAGTGTCTAGGATCTTCGCAAGGAAAGATTGAAAGAAGATGGTAGGGTTAGACCCCTCTGTGAGTTCCGGAAGACCATATAAGCGTAGGTTGTTCCTGCGATTTCTATTTTCCAAATCCTCTGTTTGACGCCTGAGCTGAAGGATCTCAGCTTCCCAAATGATCTGCTTTTTGAGCTTGGCGGCTGAAAGGACCTGCAAGAGGTCGGTGTACTGCAGGAACAGCATAATAACACCCCTAGGCTTGGAAGCTACCTTAGGGCCGAGTCGGTGAGCTCGCTGGATGTTAATGGAGGATAAGGCCGGAGTGTCTAGGATCTTCGCAAGGAAAGATTGAAAGAAGATGGTAGGGTTAGACCCCTCTGTGAGTTCCGGAAGACCATATAAGCGTAGGTTGTTCCTGCGATTTCTATTTTCCAAATCCTCTGTTTGACGCCTGAGCTGAAGGATCTCAGCCTCTATTGAAGGAATGCGGGAGCTAGCAGAATGTAAAGAATCCGAGGATTGCTCTAAGATCGTGACACGTGAGTCCAGAAATGTCCATTTCTCTTGCATGGCCTGCATATTTTTTGTGGTTGCTTCCATAAATGGCTTGAAGGCCCGCAGTTCTTCCAGGATGAGATCCATAGAGGAAGATGAAGTGTTACTCCCAGGGGACGGCGGATCTTTCTTTAGACGCTTGGATGAGGTTAAGGAAGGTTGCATCTTCCCTCCATTTGGAGCCTTAGGAATAGCCCCATGGGCAGAGTCTGACTTCGAAGACTTTCCTTCTTCCATTTCCTGGGTAGGTGAGTCAGAATCAGAACCAACAGGTAACTTCGGTAAATTGGTGAGTTTCAAAGTGCGAAGTTTCCCCATGTAAGGCAGCCAGAGTAATGAAAGTGAAGACAAAAAGTCAATATACAGTATGGAATCCTCCTGACAATGAAGAGCGCATGAAGAGCAATGATAAAAAGTCTCAACATGAAGCCATGGTCAGAAGAGGGAGAAACACGCAGCAAAATAGCAGGTATTAGGCCGGGAAGAAGATCATGTCTGTTTGAGAGAGCAACTCAAATGAGTCATGAGACAAAATGCAATGATTGATGATGACAATGCGTAGGAGAAGGAAAGCAGCAGGATTAAATATAGCCACACCCAGCTTTGCAAGAGCTCATAAAAGTACAATGTCAATCCTCCAGGCAAGAACATGTATGAGAAAAACTGTATAGAAATGCACAATGAGCGTGGCTTGACTCCCCGAAGGCAGCCCTTAAAGTAGAACCTTCTGACGCAGTACTTAAATGCATGGCACAGCAAAAGGGTGAAGTAGATGCTGGAAAGCGTTGCAAGAGATCATTTTAGTTCATTTATAGCTGTGATGCAGGAAGGCAAAGAAGTGAAGCAGGTGGGTGGTGAGGAGAAGCGCAGTAATCGCGAAATGGCGCCCAAAATCAATAGTGAGAGAAGCGCGAGAGAGAGAGCGCCTCAGAAAATAATTCACAGCTGAAGGAGGCTCACCAGAAGTGGTCCGTGTAGCAAGGGTCTTCTGCTGAGCGAGGAGGAAGTAAATGAGCTTGTAAGCATATAAGCCGGCTGCCTCCGAAAATCGCGGCCGGCGCACAAAATGGCGGCTGCAGCCGCGAAAATGGAACTCCCTCACTGCTGCTGTGTAGAAACGCGAAGCCGGGAAACAATGAGGGCACTAGGCTCTCCTCACGTTCCGGTTCGCGGGACACGTTTCATTGTGACTGAAGTCGCGGATAAACTGTCCCAAATTTGATGTGGGCGAGGAACGATGCCGGAGCTCCCGGTCTACGCCGCCATCTTGGCCGGCGTCCAAGCCACTCCCCCCTCCTTTTTATTATCAATGTCCCATATAGTTTATTTATCCAGTATACCCTGTGTATTTATGATCCACATGTGCACTTTTAATTCATCGTGATTTTTTAAATGTATTTATTTTATATATCCCCCTATCTGAGTTTTTAACGGCACATCTGCAACAAGTATTTTAATTGTAATCTTTTCATGCTATATTTCAATGGTGTATTGTACTGAGACTATTGGCATATTGTTATGGTTTTAATTAAGTAAACAATAAAATAGTTTGAGTGATTGATAGTCTTTGTTTGGTGAATGATGTGTATGTCCTGACTCTTGTTTTGTTTACTTCAGCTCAGCGACTTAGTATAGAATGAAGACTACAAAGTTCTACAGGATTCCATACAGAAGCGGCCCGTGCAGAGAAGAGCGGTTGGGCAGGTGGGGAGTGAGTCAACAGATTGTGACGAGGAAAAATTAAATAAAAAAAAAAGAAAAACCCTTACCTTGCACTTGCCGCATCGCCGAGTTGGTGATGCGGCGAGTACAAGGTAAGTGTTTTTTTTTTTCAATTTAAGTTTCCCTTGTTGTTGCTGATTTCATATCTGTTTAAAGAAGATTTGGGGCCATTAAATCTCAATCTCCCGTTTCTTTCCATTCCCTCTATATTACCATTAATATGCTCGGATCAAAAGGCCATCCTCTGGGTCTTTTTGCTTTCAAATAATTCTGTACATTCTAAATTAACTAATAGACTGGTTCTTTCTCAGGCCTGGCATAAGGTCACCGACCCGAATTTAAGGTCCTTCTTAGCCAACTAGCAGCCAGAAGTTAGCATACACCCAGAGCTAATGGTGGATAACTATACAAGTTGGCTTCGGACATAGGTTATTACATTAGCTCCCCTTAAACCTACAAAGGCCAAACGGTACAATCCCACAGCTCTGTGGTTTAATAACTCCCTGAGAATTGCAAAGCAAAAATGTCACAGACAAGAGCGATCATGGAGGAAAGATTACAATGCTTTAGAGAGAGACAAAAACGAATCTTGCATTTCTCATTATAAAAAGCTTGTCATTAAAGCAAAGACTGCGTTCTTTTACAGAACAAATAAAAACCTCCATGAATTCCTCTAAGGCACTGTTCCAGACGGTGAATAAACTGTCAGTTCCAGGAACCCATACATCCACAGAAAGGAGTCAGTCACTCTGTGACTCCCTGGCAAGTTTCTTTCAACAGAAATTTGAGCTTATCTTTAACAGTTTTACTGTGAGTAGGTCTCAGAGTCAGACAAACCATGAAGACACTATAGCTTCCCAAGACAAATCCACTTTCACAGAATTAGCCCCAGTATCAGTGGAACAAGTCATTTAGACTATATCCACACATCACAATCTGGTTCACCATTGGACCCCTGTCCACCGAATATTTTGCATCTGGTCCTAGAGGTGATAGCACCTGTGCTGACAAAAATCTTTAACACTATGTTTAGCTCGGGATCTTTCCCTAAACAGTGGAAGGTGGACTCAATAATCCTGCAGCTCAAGAAACTGAATTTAGATGAACAGGACCTAAATAACTATAGGCACATTTAAAGACTCCCTTTTTCCGCACAACTGCTTGAGAAATTAATGAATTGTCAACTGGCTGCTTTTGTGGAAAGCAATGCTCTCCTGGACAAAACCCAATGCTGTTTCCGTATGGGTTTTAATATGGAGTCTGCTTTGATGGTGGCCACCAAAGAGATTAGGGCTGTAGTGGATGCAGGGGCAAAGCCACCCTTGTCCTATTAGATCTCTCAGCAGCTTTTGACACGGTCAATCATGCTCTTCTGATTAGCCGTTTCCTGTACCTGGGAATTCAGGGGTCAGCCATCCATCTATTGAGTTCATTCTTGACACAACGGACTCAATCAGTCTCTCACAAAGATTTTACTTTTGAACCTTTTACGCTGCCATGCGGGGTCCCTCAGGTCTTATCCTTAAGCCCAACTCTTTTTAATCTTTACGTTACCCCTTTAGTGGCACTTATAAAATCATTTGGGTGTTCGTTGGTTTCCTATACTGACGATACTCAGATCGTGGTCTCCTCATCAAACAAAGGCCCAGATATGACCAATATTTTCAACAGCTGCATAGACAGTGGGCTCTTGGATGGACCAAAACTGTGTAAAACTTAATTTCCCTCCAAAACAGAAGTCATTTTGTTCTGAAATAATCCGACATTTTGGCCCCCTAAATGGTGGCCTCTGGGAACTTGGTCCCCTTCAAAATCCAGTTCAGAAGGTTAAAAACCTAAGAGTTATGCTTGATGACCGGTTGACAAATAAAGAGCAGGCAAACAAAGTTCCTTCCAGTGCGTTCTTTACTCTCAGAATGATAAGGAAAATTGCCCATTTCTTCTCATTTACTTGCTTAAAACTGTAGTCATCGCACTGGTACTATCCTGGATAGATTACTGCAATCGGGCTCTATCCCAATCTACCCAAAAATCGCTGAATAAAAGCGGCGCGAGTGTTGATGAAGGTCCACAGATTTGTCTCAGCCTCGTCAGAGATTTGTAGTTTACACTGGTTGCCGGTAAGGAAAAGGATCACCTTCAAGGGACTCTGCACGGCCTATAAGGCTGTATGGCTTTGGACCAGGGTATCTTAAAGACAAATTCAGATGATATGTACCAGGCAGGTCTTTGTGTTCCAGCTCTGATAAAGATAGAATAGTCTCCAAGCATAAAATGACTTCTTGGGGTGGCAGGAGTAGCAACCTCTGTATAACTCAAAACTGGAATCGCTTGCCACTGGAATTTAAAAAAGCTACCTCTCATCAGCTTTAGTAAAGCATTAAAAACCTGACTGTGTCGGCAAGATTAACTTCTCGATGTTCTCTTTTATTTCTCTGGTCTCTGATGGGTGCAGCACCAAGACGCCTCTGGACATTTGTATGCTCTTTATATACATAAAATCAAATCATCAAATAACTCACTATATTGCTGCGATAATTTAATGGGGAAATATGTGTGGTGTCATATGTGTTCAGCAGACCATGGTTAGGGACACGAATCCCAGAAAATATGAAGGAGTAAAAACTGGAAAGCAGACACCGAAACATCTACAAGTGCATCACTCAGTTATGTGCAACTGGATACAAGAACTACAGTTAGACACAATATTGTATGTAACAAGCAACAACAGCCATGTTTGGCCTCCTGCGGCTCACTGGCCTATGGCTTTTTCAAGATTAATGAAGACAAGGATGGTAGTTTCTATATGAGTACTGAGTCCACATTTGTTTGTTATGACTGTAGGCTGAAGTAAAACCCCAAATTGTTGATGGTAGTAAACTACAATGATCTTTCTAAAGCTCACATAGACTGTAAACAGGAACTGCTCATGCTGCATACTCAGCCTACTTTCCTGACACTGATCCCTGATATAGGGTCATTGCTCACCCACGTGATTGGAAGTGCTTTCCAAATTTTCAAAGTTCACTAAACCTAGCTATTTTTTTATTATGAAAGTTAAAACATCAATAAAAATACATGCAATAATTCACAATAATTTGATAATACACATTCTAGCAAGTATTTTTAAGCAACTGAACCTCATCTTGAATGGGAGACAAATATATTATCCGGGAACACCTGCACAAGCTTTCTTTGGTGTGTAATCCAAGCTTCTTTTCAACATTTCAAGGTAACAATTATTAAAAATTCCAGGAAGGGCCCTGCAATGCCTAAAAGGTGCATATCTGTTAATCTTCATGATTTTAAAAATGGTATAGCCATGCATTCCAGAGACAACGTGCAGATCTCACTATTTTAAAACATACTTTTTTTGTAACCGCTGGATTCTGTGACCCAAGGAAACTCCCTTACTGCATTTTAACAAAACTGAAATTATAAATAGATACAAAACCAGAAGTAGATGGTGGTCATTCAGGGTTGTTAACTTTATGAAATTAAATATTTTCAGCATGGACACCGACAGAAACATTTTAAACCTGGGAGGTCTCATCAACTTCTATCCAAAGGGAGTTTAAGATATTTTATTACTAAGCTGGCTCTCCTTTAACCTCAACCAGCAATACTTTTTTACGTTCCAGCTCTGTTAGTTGTTGATATTCATTATTAGTTTGCTTTTTGCAAGTTAATTTCTTTTGTAATCAAATAAGTTAGCGTTACGCCTCTGACCCCAACTTTAAAGGCATCCTAAACTATATACGGTGCTGCGCCAATTGTATGGGATATAAAATCATTCCTTGCATTATCTGAATATAGTTGGGTTGACTAACAGAACTCAACTGGAGATCCATCTGGAGCGAGGTCTCTGCATATTTTTGACCCTAAAAGCAAGGAAAATGGATTGTGATCTGTAGGAAGGGGGAGGCTCTAGTTGGCGCAGTGTAACACTAGCGACAAGCAGGGACTCTCTCTTCCTCGTCAGGGCTGAGGGTTACCTTCCAGACAACCTCTGCTTACCCTCTAGGTAGTGTGGCTTAAGCAGTCGTAGGCTGATCTTTGGGGCACATAGGGTTAAACACTTGCAACAGTACACCTTTACAACCAACCCACCACACAACGAGACCAGACTGTATTCTTGTAAAAATATATATCTTTATATAGATTTTAAGCAGGCTTATGAATACAGTCAATAACTTTATGAAGACGGTTGCAGGTTACTTAATTCGGGTTACCACAGTTCTTATGGAAGTTCTCTTGAGGCCCGTAGGCCGGGGTTACTCAATGTTCTTGTGGAGCCGGCGGCTTCCAGGGGATCTGTCCCACGTCGCGTTGCCTTCCCGGGGTCGCTGATCGTTGCGGCTCTTCGGCCGAGCAGGTCACTGGTCGTCCGGGGCAGCGGTGTTCTGTGGCGGCAGGGTCCTTTCCTCGTCGTCCGCTCCGACCCTGGAGGCGGCGGCTGTGCGGTGGTGACAAGTGGCAGTACGGTCCCCAAGTGCAGGACGTACCCAGCCAAATGTCGGTGCAGCTGTGGGCTCACAGCTGGGCTGTCGGGCAGGCTTACCGACCTTGCGGATTCTCGTAGGGCAACTGTCCGTCTTTGCAGGTGAGTGATGGCTCGCTATGCCGTCACCTCGATAGCTCGGACCGGACGGGTCCTCCTTTGCTTTGCTCTCGGGCTCCCGGTGCAGTTGCGGTCACGGTGTTCGGGCCAGCGGCGGCTGGTCCTCACTTTGCTTCTGCTGTTGCTTTGGGCCCCGGTCACGGTGGTCGGGAGGATGTTGATGCCTTAGAGGAGATTCCTCCGTCGGTGCTGCGGCGATGGTCAGCACCCGCAGTCGCTTTCCAAGGGGGTAGCGTCCACTGGTCCTGGGACGCTGGTCAGGGGGCAAGTTCAGTTGCAAGCCCTTGGAGATCTCTTTGCAGAGTTTGGCACAAGTAGCACAACAGTCTTTTCGTAGTCTTATTGTCTTCCTCTCCTTCAGCAGCAAGGCACCAGACACAGGCAAGAGTCAGCACCCTTCCTTGTCTCTCACGGTCCTTCTCGTAGGGCAGAGTCTTTCTGTGGCCCAAACCGGATCTAATTTTCAAGGAGCAGGGCTCCTTCTTTTATAGGCCAATTCTTTTGTTCTAGCAGGCCAGGGGGGCCTTTGCATAGCCACTCTCAGTTCTGGAGTACCCCCGCGGGTGTACTCCGGCTTCTGCTTTCAGTGTGAGGGGCAGGCGCATCAGACGCCCCACAGGAGGTGGAGCCAGCATTGTCCGGACAGGAGTGGCCAGAGTACCTTGTTGATGGGGGCTTCGCCCTTCTTGGGCCAGGTGCCGGCAGAGTCATCCGCCGCTCCCCAGGAGGGTGGAGCCAGCATTGTGAAGGTCGAGCACAGTGACAGCTCGAGTCAAGAGGGACTCCTACCTCCCACTAAGGTGTAATCTGCGCATTCACCACCCGTCATCCCTCCAGCCCTGTCACTCACACATCCCAGACAGTCAGATACACACCAGCAGAGGCGGCTGAAATGGTTAAGCAAGCAAATGCTAACTTTCTAAAAAGTAGCATTTGCAAACCCAGGACACTGAAATAAACTTGACTACAAGAAATATCTCATTATCCTGAGTTCAGGCATACTAAACATGACTCACTACCATGCTCCTTGAGCCTGTGGGGATTATAGGGTGTAATAACCCTCGCAGCTCAGTCTGGCCTAATGGAGCAGGTAGCCTTCAGTAGTGAAATACGGTCTTCGTTGTAAGTCACTACTAGGACATGCCACGCACATCAGGGCTTGTCCTACCTTGCACCTACAACGCACCCTGCCCGCAGGCCTACCATAGGGGTGACTAATATGTATTCAAGGGAAGGGTCGGTGCTGGCAAGTGGGGACACTTGCCCAGCTAGCGTGACAGTACGAGACCGCACGCGGGTTCTGCGGTCGCAGTTCCCAGACACATCTTTACGGCTGCTTCGGTGGGTGGCGCAACCAGCGCTGCAGGCCCACCAGCAGTATTGGCATCTACAAGCCCCGGCACTCTCTCGTGCGCTTTACTAGGGACTAACAGTAAATCCAATGCACCAATCATGGATACCAATCGTATGTACAATTTACAGTAGGGAGCACTTGCACTGCGGCACGGATCAGCCGTGGCGCAGTGCCCTGAGTATCGGAAAACCAGCAAAACATCGGAGGCACATCAGCAAAAAGTGGAAGGGAGACTCACGCCAAGGTGCCAGGTCTAACATGTGTCCCCTCCAGCTGAAATGTGGGGGGAACTACCCTTCCCCAGGGAGTTCCACATCACTAAGGCGGAAAAATCTGGACAGACCGTCAGCGTTGGCGTGATCGGTGCCAGGGCGGTGTTCCACCGTAAAGTCCATACTCTGTAGAGAAATGGACCACCTCAACAGTTTCGGGTTCTCACCCCTCATTTGCATCAACCATCTGAGGGGCCTGTGGTCCGTCTGAACTCGGAAGTGAGACCCAAACAAGTAGGGTCTTAGCTTCTTCAGCGCCCAGACCACAGCAAATGCTTCACGCTCTATTGCACTCCACCTACTTTCCCGTGGAAGTAACCTCCGACTTATGAAGGCTACGGGTTGGTCAAAGCCCTCCTCAGTCATCTGTGAAAGAACAGCCCCTACACCATGCTCTGAAGCGTCTGTTTGCACAATGAACTCCTTGGAGAAATCTGGGGCCAGGAGCACGGGCGCCGTGCACATGGCAGTCTTCAGGGTGTCGAAAGCCTTCTGACAGGTGTCAGTCCAAATCACATTCCTGGGCTGCTTTTTCGAAGTCAGCTCTGTCAAGGGGGTCACGATCGTGCCATAGCCCTTGACAAACCTCCTGTAATACCCAGTGAGCCCCAGGAAGGCTCTTACTGCATTCTGGGTCTTGGGGGGTTCCCAAGCCAGGATGGTTTCGATTTGGGGCTGCAAGGGGGCTACCTTGCCACTCCCAACTTGGTGTCCCAAGTACACCACTGAACCCTGCCCAATCTGGCACTTGCTTGCCTTGATTGTGAGGCCTGCTCTGCGCAGGGCCATCAACACTTCCCAGAGGTGTCGCAGGTGTTCGGGCCAGGTGCCGCTGAACACCGCGATGTTATCCAGGTAGGCGGCACTGAACTCGTCCAGTCCAGCCAACACCTGGTTGACCAATCTCTGAAAGGTGGCAGGGGCATTCTTCATTCCAAATGGCATAACCCGGAACTGGAAATGCCCATCTGGTGTAGAGAATGCCGACCTCTCCTTTGCCCCATCGGTCAAGGCGATCTGCCAGTACCCAGACGTCAAATCAAACGTGCTGAGAAACCGGGCAGCCCCTAGCCGATCAATGAGCTCGTCAGCTCTGGGGATGGGGTGCGCGTCAGTCTTCGTGACTGAATTGAGTCCTCTGTAGTCCACACAGAACCGGAGTTCGGGTGTGGCTCCCGGCGCAGCAGCCTTCGGAACCAAGACCACGGGGCTGGACCAAGGACTGCTGGAAGACTCAACCACCCCGAGGGCAAGCATCTTGGAGACCTCCTCCTTGATGCAGGCCCGGACCCTGTCAGTTACCCGGTAAGCCTTGTGCTTCACCGGTAAGCTGTCTCCAGTGTCCACATCATGGACGCACCAATCTGTGACACTCGGAACCAGGGAGAACAGGTCTGGAAACTGTCCCAGCAACTGGCGGCAGTCCTCCTGTTGTTCGGCGGTCAGGGAGGGTGAGAGGTTAACTCCATCCACAGACCCATCCTTCTCACAGGCCACCAAGAGGTCAGGAAGAGGCTCCGACTCCTCCTCCATTCCGTCATCGGTTGCCAACAACATGCCCACTTCGGACCTTCGCAAGTGGGGCTTGAGGCGGTTGACATGTAGGACCCGCAAAGGGTTCCTGGGCGTCTTCATGTCCACCAAGTATGTCACGGGGCTCTTGCGCTCCACAACCTCAAATGGTCCTGTCCACTTATCTTGAAGGGCACAGGGCTCCACTGGGGCCAAGACATACACCTCCTGTCCAGGCTGAAGCTCGACCAGAGTGGCATTCTGATCGTACCACCGCTTCATTTCTTCCTGGCTCGCTTCCAGATTTGCCTCGGCAAGTTGTCTGAAGCGTCTGGTCTGGTTTCTGAAGGCCAGCATGTAGCTATATACATTCTGGGGAGGTTTCCTGGGAGATTGCTCCCAGCCTTCCTTTACCAAACTCAGTGGTCCTCTCACGGGGTGACCGTACAGCAGTTCAAAGGGGCTGAACCCTAGGGACTTCTGTGGTACCTCGCGATATGCAAACAGCAGGCATGGCAAGAGGACGTCCCACTTACGCCTCATCGGACCTTCCAGGCCCATTATCATGCCTTTGAGGGTTCGGTTGAATCTTTCAACCAACCCGTTACCTTGGGGATGGTAGGGTGTGGTGAACTTGTACGTTACGCCACACTCCTGCCAAAGGGACTTCATATATTTCGATATGAAATTGGTCCCCCTGTCGCTCACCACCTCTAGAGGGAATCCTACTCGTGAGAAAATTCCCATCAGTGCACGCCCCACCACGGGAGCCGTCACTGTCCTCAGAGGGATGGCTTCAGGGTACTGGGTGGCATGGTCCACCAAGACCAGGATGAACCTGTTGCCCATGGCTGTCTTGGGGTCCAGAGGCCCAACGATGTCAATACCCACTCGCTGGAATGGCGTACCGACCACAGGGAAGGGTTGGAGGGGAGCCTTGTTCTTCCCTCCCGTCTTCCCACTTGCCTGGCAAGTCGGACAGGTTCTGCAATAAGCGTCTGAGCTTTTATGCATTTGAGGCCAGTAGAAGTGGGTGACAAGCCTGTCATAGGTCTTGTCCATCCCTAAATGTCCTGCTAAAGGCACATCGTGAGCCAGACCCAGTAGGAAGGCTCTGAACTTCTGGGGTACCACCAGCACACGGGCTGACCCAGGTTCAGCAGCCTTAGGCTCCGAATACAGGAGGTCGTTCTCCCAGTATACGTAATGTGTTTTGGCCTGAACACCATTGGCCTGGTCTGCAGCCTGCTGCCGCATACCCACGAGAGAAGGGCATTCTTTCTGCTCCCTGCAGAATTCCTCCCTGGAGGGTCCTCCTTCTTGCTGCCAATGGGTCAGCTCAGGCAGGTCCCCCAGTTCGGCGATCTGTTCCCCTGTAGGCTCCAGGGCATCCCCCTCAAGGTCTGCCTCCTCCTGGACCGTAGGAACTTCAGGGGCCGGTTTCCCGCGCCCCCTGCGCCTTCTCCCTAAAGCCGGTTCCTGGGCCTCTCCATCAGGCCCCAGGACCTCTCGATCACCCTTACTGGCTGCCATCGACCGGGTGGTCACGCACGCCCAGTCAGGCAGACCCACCATCCGCAGGTGAGTCGCTTTCTCCACCTTTTCCCAAGGGGAGTGCTCCAAGTCGTTCCCTAGCAAACAGTCAACAGGCATGGTTTTTCTTACACAGACCTGCAGAGTACCAGAGACCCCCCCCCCACTCGAAGGGAACTTGAGCCATCGGACACTGACTCTCTGAATTATCAGCGTTGATAACCCTACAGTAGGCATGGGGTACAACCTGCTCTTGAGACACCAGGTGCTGCCTCACTGCAGTCACACTGGCTCCTGTGTCTCTAAGAGCCTCAGCTTCCTTACCATTGATGATCACCACCTGCCCATATTTCTTAGTGTTAGAGGGCAGGTAGTTCGTCGGGATCATCTCACTGTCTCCTAGCGAGACCAGGGTCATGTGAACGGGATCTCCACCCCCCGGGACCATCATTTCTTCTCCCAGGTGAACGCTAGTCACTTGTCGGGGCGGAGCACCAGTGGGTGCAGGTTTTCCAAATAGGCGACACTTGGGGTCACTGGATATGTGCCCAGGCTCGCCACATTTGAAACAATTGAAGGGCCCCTTTGGAACAGGTTTACCTGTCGGGGCCCCATTCTGCTTCGGGGGTGGGGGAGGCTGAGAACCCTGCTGCGGATTCCCTTGGGAACTACTTTGGGGGCCTTTTTGGAACCCTTTCTGTTTTCCCCCTTTGTCCCCCCCACTCTTCTGCTGGGGACCCTGCCCACTCTTGGCGGAATCTCCCACGGGACCCTTGTGGACCCTGGTGCTGAGCCAGCGGTCCGCCTCCTCAGCAAGCTTCCTCGGGTTGGACAGCTTGCTATCGATCAGGTGTTGGCGTAACTCAGGAAAACAGTGATCAGACAAGTGCTCCCATGCAATTAAATCAAAGAGACCTTGAAAATCATTCACTTTGTTACCTTTCACCCAACCATCCAGTGCTCTGCAAAAGTAAGTCACATACTCCACATACATATTCCCAGGCCGCTTAGTACATCCCCTAAACTTCTGTCTATACATTTCAGGGGTAAGCCCGTACCTGTTTAATAAAGCTTCTTTCATGTGGGCATAGGATCTCTGATTCTCAACGGGCAAATCTAGCAAGGTATCTCTCCCTTCGCTAAGGAACCTTCCCCACAACCCCGCTCCCCAATCCTTGTCAGGGATCCGGTGGTAGGACATGGCTACCTCGTATGCCCTAAACCACTGTCCTATGTCATCCCCCTGTGGTAAAATCAATTACCTATGCATAATTTAGAATCAATAATCAATAAGAATAACTCAGATAAATAAGAGGCAAAATCCGGGATATTGAGGTTAACTCAAAAGGGTTTTATTCCTGTAAAAGGAATTGGGTTATTGGCTCGAGCCAAGGTGGCATACCATTCCGTCACCACATAGGTTCGGGAAGGGGCAGACAGACAACATATTATTTACAGAAGTTCATATATATAGTCAATGCATTACAATAGCGAATATGCAGTAGGCGTAATAGCTGGAAAAAGAAAGATAAAACATGAATACGTCATAGAAAAGGCGTTACAATAGGCGTGTATGAAGGCGTGTACTAGAGACGTCATTTATCATGAGGTCACAAATGGGTGGATACATAGGAGTATATTGCAATGTCAGCAAGAATATGTGGCAGAGATGCGCGCGCAGCAGCTTGACGTGAGTCTGACGTGTAACCGGAGGGTGAAGGGGACTTGACTTTTAGCACTACAAGTGTAGACATAAGTCTGGGATGTCAGATCAACCTAATCCCAAATCGTATCTGATATCATATGTTTAAGGAACTGTAGTATCTGGAAGGGAAAAGGTCTCTCGGGCAGAGACTACTCTATACTGGTTGTGAGTGCGTGTATATGTGTCTACGTGTCGGCATGCGGGGTGAGGGGGCATGGGCCTACCATGGCAACAGAGTCTAGGAATTACTTGCACGGAGACAGAAGGACCGGGCCCAATGCTCCTGCAGCTGGGAGGATGTTTACTTGAGCTACGAGACAGGAATGTATTTTCGAGGAGTGGAGCAGATAATTCGAAGGTTGAATACAGTCTTGGCAGGCAGAAGGCTGGGCTGGAGCCGCGCAAGGAGCAAGGCAGGGGTGACTGGTACAGGGGCAGCCTGGGTTGAGGCCCTCAGAGTCGGGAAGCAGGAAAAAGGTTTAATGGCAGAATCAGGGCCTACTTCGCCAGAGCTGAAAAACGTGTAAAGTGTACCACAAAAAGACGGTGGCACGGCATATATAGGAACTGAATATTCAATCCGTTCATGGCGGATCTGAAAGAGGACATGTTAAAGATGGACGCAAATGTATTTGCGTCTTCATAGCTGACACAGGAGGGAAATCACATGCACTGCAAGCTAGTACATGGAGACGGTGGGGTACGCGCTGGGGAACACTACTCGATCAAAAATTATATTTCCTCATTCCCTCCTTGTTCCCCACGGACCCTTCATGATACATCAATTCTCATCAATTGATCAACTTGTTCACTTAACATCATTTGCTCTTCTTTCTTTTCGTGTTTTGAATAGGAACTTGGATGTGGAATACATGAAGTGGCACACAGGCCGCAAATCGCCGGTCCACATTGGAGACACAGGCAACAACTGAGTATTATGAGAAGGCCAATACCTAGGAGGGATAGGATCTTCCACCCCCAGGCTGATAACGTTGTCCAGAACCAACCAGACCAAGTCCAGGTGCCTGGAGTCTGATGTATTAAACTTGCAATTTTATGGAGACGTGTAATAGCTTTGTACACGGTTGGCGCGTTATTTGGAATGAAAACACAGCAACTTGACCCGATGACCTTACAAGCTCCACCCCTATCTGCCAGGATGACGTCAATAACGAGACGATTTTGAAGAACAACAACCCGCATAGCGGACTGCTCCTCCGTTAAGTTACCTAGGGCTGAAGTGGTCTCAAGTACCACTGCTTCGAGGGTTCTGGTTAATCTACGGATTAGTTTACTATTAGAAACAGTACTTAGGTAGGGGAAGAAACCCTTGTTAAAATCTGTATATTGTTCCCATGTGGTTTCAGTATAATCAACAAGCGGGAGATCTCTTCGGAGTCTATGCTTAACCAGATTAGTGTTTCTATGGTAGTCAGGAGGGGCTAGGAAAACAGGCGGCAGAAGGAATGCAATGTAACAAGTACCATCCCAATCTAGAGGTAAACGGACATATGCAGTATGGCCGCAAACAAAATAGGAATGACGTAAAGCCCTAAATGTGGATCTACCATAATCACTGAAATCGACCACAGTAGTACATTTACTATGACCTAAGTGTACGGAACCATTCTTACGAACACAGAGTTCACCAGTAACTGGCAATACTGCCATAGCAGGTAGAACAGGAGCAGCTTCAGATTCAACAGATAAAATCATGAATGTAACTGTGTAATTACCTAATCCATATACTTCATTCTCTAGATCAGTTCCAGTATCTACGGGGAGTCCCTCCTTGTCAGGGTAGCATACTTTAAGCAAGACTAAGTTCAGGTTTCCCCAAACCCAGTTACCTTCGAAGATAACAGCATCAGAAACCAGGGAATTGAGTATTTTGAACCATGCACCACATGTGCCATTGTGAGTGAACGGGTACGGAAAAAGGGGCAGAACTCCATTGTTTTCTTGGTAGGGAGGGAGTCGACCACATATCCAACAGTTTGTAGTATTGGTAGTCTGATGGGAGTGATGTAACATACTAATGAAAGTGTTATTGCGCAGCGCAAGTCTATAGGATAACTCATGTGGGGGTAATTCACTAAAAGAATGTTCGGCAGTAACATTATAAGCAGATTGTGCACGCTTGAATATAGGATAATATATGTGCAATAAAACACTAGCAGTAATAACCAGCAGACTTAAGAAAAACATAATAAGTAGTGTCACTATACAGCGACTGCGAAGTGATTTACAATATGCATTCTTCTTATGTTGTCTTTGTCTATCTCTCTCTCTATCTCGATCTAGGGGATACATGTCAGAAACTAATTTAACCGATTCACCTAGGGGAGGACTTAAACAATTAAACTGTCTGACTTGCTAGATCGTAATTTCGTTCTGTATTCTTCAGAAGCGGATTTTTCAACCAAAGGGAGTTTTGAGTCTGAGTCAGTTTGTGTAGGAGGGCAGGGCTTAGAGACCAAGTCCGAAGGAAGTCCGTAAAACTTTTTAATGTGGCTGGAATGCAGCCATCCCTTCCTGCCCTCTATCTTTACAGCTGTCCTCGTCGTGAGCAGAACCAATTTCGGGGCTTGCCAGCGGGGCTCCAATGGACTTCTCCGATCAAAGTTGCGGGTGAACACGTAGTCACCCGGGACCACCTCGTGGGGCTTCACCTCGGTGTTGTCGGGAAAGGCTGCAGCTACCTGTGAACGACAAGATTGTAGTGCAGACATCAAGGAGGCAAGGTAATCTGTCAGCATAAGACAATCAACATCAGTTATTTTTCGTGGAATAGGCGTCCCCCACATATTCGGTGGTCTACCAAAAACCACTTCGTACGGGGATAGTCCAGATCGGGAATGGACCACCATCCTCATATAGAAGAGGGCGACCGGCAAGGCAACTATCCAGTCCACACCCTTCTCTCTACAGATCTTGGAAAGTCGGATTTTTAAAGTCTGATTATGGCGCTCCACGAGACCTGCTGCCTCAGGATGCCGGACACAATGGAACTTCCACTGATAACCTAACAGAAGTGTAATGTGTTTCACAAGCTCGGATGAGAATGGCTGGCCATTATCTGAGTACACGATGCGGGGCAAACCATACCGTGGGAAGTATTCACGAACCAGCTGCTTGGCAGTGGTCGGAGCAGTGTAATCAGGAACTGGGTATGCTTCTATCCATCGGGAAAGAGCACATACGACTACGAGGACATACTTGAATCCTCGACAGCGTTCCATCTGGATATAATCCATCTGGAGTATTTCAAAAGGGTGTTCGGGAGGCTGAAATCCACCTTGTTCTACGGGGATGCTTTTACCTGGATTGAACTGACCACAAATCATGCAAGTACGTACTTTCTGTTTGGCTGCTGCCCGTAAGTTTTTATTCGACCATATGTGTTGAATACTGTCTAGCATTGCTTTCTCTCCTAGGTGTGCGGGACTATGTATCGTGTTAATGATGACTTGTACCATAGAGTCGGGGAGAAACCATGTAGATTTTCCCTTTGTCATCCAACCCTGGTCTGTTTGGATCCCTCCTAGTTTAGTCCATTCCTTAATTTCATCTGGTGTTGCATGTGACTGTATGTCGATCACATCATGTGCGGGATCCCTGACTGTCATGCAGTGCGATGGTAACACTAATTGTGTCTGATCAGTTACATGAGTCCGGTTCTGAGCAGTTTGTTTTGCTGTTCGGTCTGCCAGGTCGTTACCCTGGGAGATGATATCAGTAACCTTGGTATGTGCCTTACATTTCATGATAGATATTGCAGTGGGTAGATGTATTGCATCTAACAGGGCTTGAATGAGGGGACCGTGTTGGATGTTGGCCCCATGAGAAGTTAAATAACCTCTCTCTCGCCAGAGGACTCCAAAGTCGTGAACGACTCCGAATGCATAACGTGAATCAGTATATATGTTGACTTTCTTATTTCTGGCTTGAATACATGCTTGTGTCAGAGCAATAAGCTCTGCTGCTTGAGCTGACAAAGTGTCAATACAATTGGTTTCAACGATTTCCGTGTCTGTAGTGACAGCGTAGGCTGCCACTAATTCACCTGTCCTTGTTCTCATACAGGAACCATCCACATAAAGTGTCAGGTCTGGATCTGGTAACGGAACATCTGTCAAGTCTTGTCTGGGTTTTGTTGTGATAGTAATAACTTCAATACAATCATGTGCCAATGGATCTACTCCATTTAGTGGTAATAACGTGGCAGGATTTAATGTGCTGCAACGTCTGATTTCGATGTGTGGTTGAAACAACGTCAGTTCGTAACCTGTCAATCTTGCTATGGTCAGGTGTTGGGTCTGAGTTCGATTTAAAAGGACTTCCACGGCATGTGGAACCTGTACTGTCAATGGATGTCCTAACACAATGGAATCACTCTGTCTGATTGCTAAAGCTGTTGCTGCAACTGATTTCAAACACGCCGGAAGGGCCTGGGCTACTGGATCTAATGTGCTAGAAAAGTAAGCACAAGGCTTGTGTGAACCTGCTTGTTCCTGAGTGAGGACTGACAAGGCAGTACCCTCACGTTCTGTGACAAAAAGTGTAAAAGGCTTACTGTAACATGGTGTTGCTAAAACAGGTGCTTGACATAAGGCTTTCTTCAAGTCTTCAAAAGCTTGGGTATGTTCCTGAGTCCAAGGGAGGACAGTCGAAGTCGCTGCCTCCTGTGTCGTTAACTGAATGAGTGGTTTCGCTAGAAATGCATATTGGGGAATCC
This sequence comes from Lissotriton vulgaris, assembly GCF_964263255.1. Taxonomy (NCBI): domain Eukaryota; kingdom Metazoa; phylum Chordata; class Amphibia; order Caudata; family Salamandridae; genus Lissotriton; species Lissotriton vulgaris. The sequence continues at coordinate 1,100,959,843 of NC_141694.1, read as the reverse complement.
ATTGTCTGCAGTATGAAGTTAGGCCTATGAAAGCCCGTACTTCCTTTTGTGTCCTGGGTGGTGCCATATTTATAATTAACTGAATGCGATCAGGTGTGAGCTGCCTCCCCACTTTGGACAGCAAGTGACCCAGGTACACAACTTGCTGAACACAGAATTGTAGCTTCGAAGGAGACACCTTGTGTCCCTTGTCGGCCAGGAAGTTCAAAACCGTCAGTGAAGCATTTTCACATTCGGGTTCGCTTCGAGCGGTGATCAGCAGATCATCGACATATTGAAGCAGGGCAGTGTGAACTGGCATGTGGATACTGTCGAGTTGCTTTTTCAATGCTTGACTATAGATGCTGGGGCTTTCTGTGAATCCTTGAGGTGCGCGGGCAAATTTGAAAGATCGTCCATTTAAACTGAATCCGAACAAATATTGGCTTTCCGGATCAATAGGGACACTGAAGAAGGCGTTCTTGAGGTCAATTACAGTGAAGAACGTCGCTTCTGAATCAATAGCAGTCAGTAATGAAGAGATATCTGGGACCACGGGGTACTGCGGTACAATACATTTATTCAATTCGCGCAGATCAATAACTAATCGATAAACAGGTGGAGCATTTGGGTCAGTACGTTTAAGAACAGGAATGATAGGGGAATTACACACATTGGAGTCAGTTTCCACAACCACTCCTTGTGCAATGAGCTCGTCAATGATTCTCAGTAAAGCCACTACAGCATCTGGGGGTAACTTGTATTGCCGAATTCGTGGTAATACCACTCCTGCCTTGAGTGTGACTCGATATGGGGTAATGTGCATGCAACCTACATCAGTGGGGCCCTGTGCCCACAAGTGTGCAGGGACGTTCTGTAGTCGGGGATCCATATCTCTCAATACATAATGGCCTTTGAAATCTCGCAAAAACAATCGTACTCCCTCCGGAGAACAGCATATAATAGCTCCTAGAGCTTTCAATGTTTTTATGCCTAACAGGTTTTCTGGACATGATTTCGTGAGCAATAAATCTGTAGTCCGTGTCAGAGGACCTACTGCAAGAGGGAGGGGTTGTGATACTTCATTAATAATGGGTTTTCCTGAAAACCCAAGGGACACGTTCTGTGAGCCTGAGAGGGGTGCCCCTGGTACTTCGTTGTGGCTTATCGTAGTTCTGCTTGCCCCTGTATCAATGAGAAACTTTCTGTCTTTCCCTAATACTTGACTATGTACATAGGGACCATTTTGATCTACAGGAACTTCAATAAGAGGCAAGCGGAATTCCCTCTCCAGGCTATTTCATGTGTATCGCTGGTAATCAGGGTAATCGTTCTGCGCATACTGGTACATCTGCTGTGTTGTGTTTTGTGTTGCGGTAATGGGCTGTTGTTGTGGTACCGCTACGGTCTGTGTGGAGGCTGACATGGGTGCAATATGTTGTATGTTCTGGGGCACTTGTTGTAAGGGCTGATCTTGTCTAGGAGGACGGGGCCTCTCTTTGGTCTTACCCGTGGCGATATTATGTTTCAGAACTGCACAATCGTTTATATAATGACCTGGCTGTTTGCAATAATTACATACACCCTTTACAGGAACTGTTGAATTACTGGGATGGGTCGCACCCTTTTTCTGACCGTCGGCAGGAACCGACTGAGCAACTAACATTTTCATTTTTGTATCTTTCATACGTCTCTGTTCATGTTCTTGTTCTTCTCTAAGTCTGTTCTGGTGGTACTGTAACATTTGTAACATTTGTGAAGGAGTATTAGCTTGCCAAGTGCTTTCTACTTTCAGTACTCTATTCTTAACCTGGGGCAAGGAATTCTCGACTAATTTCGTTACAAAAAGATGTGGATATGACTCGCTACTTGCTTTCAGACCGCTATTAATACCAAAACATTTCTCGAATCGTGTATAGAAATCACTAGTGTCTTCATCAGGTTTCTGTTTGCATGCTGAGATTGCACCCCAATCTTCCTTTTTCGTACTCAATAAACGTGGCAACACTTGTACTAATAAACCTGGTAACACTTTAACTTTGTCTCCAAGCCCTAGGCCTGGCACTCGGGTATCTTCTTCATTTTGTAATGCAGCCCAATCAATCTTTGTGTCTCCCACCGCCCACTCTTTTTCTTTGAGTTTCTCGTATATTCCTGGAGGTAGTAATACTTTCAGTATTTTCATAAGATCGGGATAAGTGTAATCGCCCATTAATAACATATCTTTTATTTCGCGGTGAAACCCTGCGGGATCTTTATCGTGACTGGGTACTAGTTTCTTCATTTCCAACAATTCAATTTTAGTTACAGGTGTATACACAAACACGCGTCTAAGCGTGCTGTCTGCGTTCTGTACGGGGTGCACTTCTCGCAACGGATTCTGTCTATCCATATAATACATGGTTTTTCGTTCCATGACGGGTGCTGAGTTGATTTGCGGACATAAAAATGTACTATACTTGTGGCGGTGTTCTAGAATTACTTTAATTAGATCAGTACTTAGACCTTTCCATCTGTTCGTGACCAGTTCTATTAATATGTCAGGCAGAGGACCTGGATCGGAATGTTGGCTTTTATACAACAAGAGCAGATGTTGTATCATGTACATACCAGCTAAACGCTGTTCACTCGGTGTCAAGTTCAAGAACGTATGTGCTAACGCATCATCACCATATTTCTCAGAGCTGTCAGCCCATTGCACGGCTGACCTGGCTAATTCTTGTTCATCCATAGAATCGAGTACATGGTACCCCATTCGCTCTTGAAGTATTCTGTCAGTGGCTTGGAATAAGTGTTCGGGTGTTCTAGGATTATACATGGCTTCCTGATATAACCTTTTACTTTCTGGGCGCACTGGGCGCATTGAATTATTAAATGGTCTTCCTTTACCTACATAAGCTATCATTTCCCTGGCCGGCAATTGTGTGTGTTCCGGTGTCTCGGCTTCCTCCTCTGGCTCCTCCTCCGTGGATTCATGTTTGTCGGAATCTACTTCCGGTACGGGCTGTCTTCTCTCATGCATCTTATTAATTGCAGTTCTGATTCTTCGGTACATATTATCTACACAGGCCTCTTTGTCATGCTGTCCATCTGCTATATTCTGACCCCATCTGTGGAGTGCTTTTACGTCTTCCGGGTTCATACCCGGCCTATCCACTTCTCTAATGAAGCAGTTTATGAGAAACCGCAATATCTTGGCTTTAGTATCCACTTTCTGATAGGTCATGGCCTCCTTAATACTGTCAGGCCCTACTCCTGTCTGTACAAACTTATATATTCGATCCAAGTATTCTGTCATTCCAGGTAATGTCATTAAGAAGTTCGTGACTCGCCGTAAACGTATTGATGCGAGTAACATTCTCTCGTCATTCTTTCTACCAGGTACAGGATCATATCTACAGTCTGCAAGGCGATCTCCATGAATTGTAATATCTGTTCTAGGTGTACGCTGTTGCGCTAGCTCTCTAAAGCTCATGCGATGGGTGGATGGCGGGGTCTGGAAACCTATCGCTCCTCCGGACGCGCCTCCTAAGGCGCCGGCTCCGAAGGGGTTAGTCGGGTCCGTATCAAGGGAAGTAGGAGGTGGAGGGAAAACTGGAAGACCAGGAGGATTCGGGGGAGGAGCGGCTTGTTGTGGGGGAGGAAGAGCATAATCGTTCTGACCGTTAGGCGCAGGCACTTGTGGCAATGCGGTATTAACATATGCGGGAGCTACATCGTCTAGATAGGAGGAGAGGAAAATGTCCTTTGCTGTCTTCTGGTGTGTTTTAGTCGGGAGCAATGGAGGTGGTAGGTCCTTCGGTACTTCCGGAGAGGCCTTTGGCAAGCCCTTTGACAGGATGGGGAACATGCCATTCATAAGAGTATTTCGCTGTCTGTCTACTTGTTCTAAATTTACTCTGATACCTTCCTCAACTAATGCATTTTCTCGGGTCTTGTCAGACTCCTCCTTACTCTTTTCTTCTAGTCTGTGAGCTTTTTCTGTACGCCTATGCGATTCTTTACGCCATAACTCGATGGCATCCTTCTGTGACTGTCTGGCTTTCTTTTTCCATAAAGCTTCTTCTACTCTCATGATGCAATCTGCATCCCATGTCCCAGCAGCGGGCCATCTCTGATTCTCTGACAGTTCTTTAGTGTAATCCACCCATAAGTCGAGAAATAAAACGGCATCTAGGCCGTGCTTATGGTACATAAAGTACCCTGGAGTATCCCTAGGTGGAATGGGAACAGCTTCTTCTAGAACCCCTTTTCGGGTTTTTATTTGTCTTAGTTTGGAGAACAACGGCATTCTGAAATCTGGCTACTTGGTTCTTACTCAGATATGAACATGAACACACTACACATAAAACACGTGTAAGCACAATAACGAGGATCGAACATTCACTCACACCACGACATTTGAATGACACATTAAAACATTTCAAGAACGAACCACATTAATTAATTACAATGAAAACCTACCAACCACGTGAAACAGGATGTACCGCTAAACGGCACAGAAACACCTTTTACAGATGCAAACTAGATATACTGCTAAACAGTATAGATACACTGCTAAACAGTGCAGACCAGGCTCGTGTACCCGAACCTGTCTTGACCGGCACAAACTAATGCGCACGTCAGGATGCGTTCCTAGCAACGGTACTCACCAGGAAGCACGGAAACAGAAGGCCTCGGAAACCCTGGACTGGACTGGGCTCGTACTGGATTCGGACTCGACTCGTGACGCAGATACTTCGGAACTTCGGAACCTGGTGGGCCTCCGTATACCTCGGATCTTGCTCTCTCAGCTAGGCTCAGGTCGGGATCCTCCGCACTCCTCACCGCCTCGTCTGGGTGGCGATCGCAGCCTCAGTCACCTCCGTTGGCCTGAGGGAGATACAGGAAATCCTGCGGGTACGCGTAGTTGTCCGTCCGGCTGTGGAAGGGGGCTAGGCCTGCAACGCACCTCCGGCGCGTGGGGTGGGGGAGGGGTCCCTATTCGGGCGCCAGAACTGTGGTAAAATCAATTACCTATGCATAATTTAGAATCAATAATCAATAAGAATAACTCAGATAAATAAGAGGCAAAATCCGGGATATTGAGGTTAACTCAAAAGGGTTTTATTCCTGTAAAAGGAATTGGGTTATTGGCTCGAGCCAAGGTGGCATACCATTCCGTCACCACATAGGTTCGGGAAGGGGCAGACAGACAACATATTATTTACAGAAGTTCATATATATAGTCAATGCATTACAATAGCGAATATGCAGTAGGCGTAATAGCTGGAAAAAGAAAGATAAAACATGAATACGTCATAGAAAAGGCGTTACAATAGGCGTGTATGAAGGCGTGTACTAGAGACGTCATTTATCATGAGGTCACAAATGGGTGGATACATAGGAGTATATTGCAATGTCAGCAAGAATATGTGGCAGAGATGCGCGCGCAGCAGCTTGACGTGAGTCTGACGTGTAACCGGAGGGTGAAGGGGACTTGACTTTTAGCACTACAAGTGTAGACATAAGTCTGGGATGTCAGATCAACCTAATCCCAAATCGTATCTGATATCATATGTTTAAGGAACTGTAGTATCTGGAAGGGAAAAGGTCTCTCGGGCAGAGACTACTCTATACTGGTTGTGAGTGCGTGTATATGTGTCTACGTGTCGGCATGCGGGGTGAGGGGGCATGGGCCTACCATGGCAACAGAGTCTAGGAATTACTTGCACGGAGACAGAAGGACCGGGCCCAATGCTCCTGCAGCTGGGAGGATGTTTACTTGAGCTACGAGACAGGAATGTATTTTCGAGGAGTGGAGCAGATAATTCGAAGGTTGAATACAGTCTTGGCAGGCAGAAGGCTGGGCTGGAGCCGCGCAAGGAGCAAGGCAGGGGTGACTGGTACAGGGGCAGCCTGGGTTGAGGCCCTCAGAGTCGGGAAGCAGGAAAAAGGTTTAATGGCAGAATCAGGGCCTACTTCGCCAGAGCTGAAAAACGTGTAAAGTGTACCACAAAAAGACGGTGGCACGGCATATATAGGAACTGAATATTCAATCCGTTCATGGCGGACCTGAAAGAGGACATGTTAAAGATGGACGCAAATGTATTTGCGTCTTCATAGCTGACACAGGAGGGAAATCACATGCACTGCAAGCTAGTACATGGAGACGGTGGGGTACGCGCTGGGGAACACTACTCGATCAAAAATTATATTTCCTCACCCCTTAAAGAACTCCTTAACTACGTCCTTCGGGATGTGCACTCTTGACTCTACCTGCACTGGCGATGTGCTGCCACCAGAGGGAGGCCGATCCAAGTCTCTCTCCTTGAGACTTATCTCCCTCATCTTGATTTCATAATCCATCTGATGCTTTCGCTCTTCCAGCGCCATTCTTTTGGTTTCCAGCTCCAGCTGGATTTTCAATTCTGCCAACTTTCTTTTGTGATTCCGGGTTTCCTTCCTGTCCACCAGCTCCTCTGGCGACAGGCCTTTACCAAAGCTGTGCTCGCTGTCTTGCCTCTCGAGATCGATCAGATCCCCAAGTGCATTCTGCTCCTCCGTCGTATTCTGCTCGGCGAGGACGTCTTGCTCTTCCGGGGTCTTTCTGGACTCCACCCAGGCTTTCAGGGCCTTGTAGAGCTCCGGCTTGTTTTTGCAACCAGCGTGCGGAATCTTTAGTTTCCTACAGAAAAACATCAGCTCCATCTTTGAGTATTTGTCCAGCTTTGCGGCGTCCCATTCTATCTCCAACACCTCGGAGGTCGTGGACTCCGCTCCATCCAGGCTCTTTGTGCCAGGCATGGTTTCTGCGCTCGGAATCTTCTTTCAAAAAGCAAAGTCTGTGGTTTAGTAACTGTACCGTAATCCTTGTGTAGTGGTCAGAAGCTCAGGTATAACTATCGCAAGTGTAAATTCGAGATCCTCACCGCTGCGTCCAATGTAGGAAGGGGGAGGCTCTAGTTGGCGCAGTGTAACACTAGCGACAAGCAGGGACTCTCTCTTCCTCGTCAGGGCTGAGGGTTACCTTCCAGACAACCTCTGCTTACCCTCTAGGTAGTGTGGCTTAAGCAGTCGTAGGCTAATCTTTGGGGCACATAGGGTTAAACACTTGCAACAGTACACCTTTACAACCAACCCACCACACAACGAGACCAGACTGTATTCTTGTAAAAATATATATCTTTATATAGATTTTAAGCAGGCTTATGAATACAGTCAATAACTTTATGAAGACGGTTGCAGGTTACTTAATTCGGGTTACCACAGTTCTTATGGAAGTTCTCTTGAGGCCCGTAGGCCGGGGTTACTCAATGTTCTTGTGGAGCCGGCGGCTTCCAGGGGATCTGTCCCACGTCGCGTTGCCTTCCCGGGGTCGCTGATCGTTGCGGCTCTTCGGCCGAGCAGGTCACTGGTCGTCCGGGGCAGCGGTGTTCTGTGGCGGCAGGGTCCTTTCCTCGTCGTCCGCTCCGACCCTGGAGGCGGCGGCTGTGCGGTGGTGACAAGTGGCAGTACGGTCCCCAAGTGCAGGACGTACCCAGCCAAATGTCGGTGCAGCTGTGGGCTCACAGCTGGGCTGTCGGGCAGGCTTACCGACCTTGCGGATTCTCGTAGGGCAACTGTCCGTCTTTGCAGGTGAGTGATGGCTCGCTATGCCGTCACCTCGATAGCTCGGACCGGACGGGTCCTCCTTTGCTTTGCTCTCGGGCTCCCGGTGCAGTTGCGGTCACGGTGTTCGGGCCAGCGGCGGCTGGTCCTCACTTTGCTTCTGCTGTTGCTTTAGGCCCCGGTCACGGTGGTCGGGAGGATGTTGATGCCTTAGAGGAGATTCCTCCGTCGGTGCTGCGGCGATGGTCAGCACCCGCAGTCGCTTTCCAAGGGGGTAGCGTCCACTGGTCCTGGGACGCTGGTCAGGGGGCAAGTTCAGTTGCAAGCCCTTGGAGATCTCTTTGCAGAGTTTGGCACAAGTAGCACAACAGTCTTTTCGTAGTCTTATTGTCTTCCTCTCCTTCAGCAGCAAGGCACCAGACACAGGCAAGAGTCAGCACCCTTCCTTGTCTCTCACGGTCCTTCTCGTAGGGCAGAGTCTTTCTGTGGCCCAAACCGGATCTAATTTTCAAGGAGCAGGGCTCCTTCTTTTATAGGCCAATTCTTTTGTTCTCGCAGGCCAGGGGGGCCTTTGCATAGCCACTCTCAGTTCTGGAGTACCCCGGCGGGTGTACTCCGGCTTCTGCTTTCAGTGTGAGGGGCAGGCGCATCAGACGCCCCACAGGAGGTGGAGCCAGCATTGTCTGGACAGGAGTGGCCAGAGTACCTTGTTGATGGGGGCTTCGCCCTTCTTGGGCCAGGTGCCGGCAGAGTCATCCGCCGCTCCCCAGGAGGGTGGAGCCAGCATTGTGGAGGTCGAGCACAGTGACAGCTCGAGTCAAGAGGCACTCCTACCTCCCACTAAGGTGTAATCTGCGCATTCACCACCCGTCATCCCTCCAGCCCTGTCACTCACACATCCCAGACAGTCAGATACACACCAGCAGAGGCGGCTGAAATGGTTAAGCAAGCAAATGCTAACTTTCTAAAAAGTAGCATTTGCAAACCCAGGACACTGAAATAAACTTGACTACAAGAAATATCTCATTATCCTGAGTTCAGGCATACTAAACATGACTCACTACCATGCTCCTTGAGCCTGTGGGGATTATAGGGTGTAATAACCCTCGCAGCTCAGTCTGGCCTAATGGAGCAGGTAGCCTTCAGTAGTGAAATACGGTCTTCGTTGTAAGTCACTACTAGGACATGCCACGCACATCAGGGCTTGTCCTACCTTGCACCTACAACGCACCCTGCCCGCAGGCCTACCATAGGGGTGACTAATATGTATTCAAGGGAAGGGTCGGTGCTGGCAAGTGGGGACACTTGCCCAGCTAGCGTGACAGTACGAGACCGCACGCGGGTTCTGCGGTCGCAGTTCCCAGACACATCTTTACGGCTGCTTCGGTGGGTGGCGCAACCAGCGCTGCAGGCCCACCAGCAGTATTGGCATCTACAAGCCCCGGCACTCTCTCGTGCGCTTTACTAGGGACTAACAGTAAATCCAATGCACCAATCATGGATACCAATCGTATGTACAATTTACAGTAGGGAGCACTTGCACTGCGGCACGGATCAGCCGTGGCGCAGTGCCCTGAGTATCGGAAAACCAGCAAAACATCGGAGGCACATCAGCAAAAAGTGGAAGGGAGACTCACGCCAAGGTGCCAGGTCTAACATGATCAGATGAAACTTTTGGATATTCATACATTTCTGCATGCATTCAAAGTTATTTTTCAACAAAGAACATATTAGTGAGGCAACATTGGTTATGTGGGCATGAATTGACTGTATATGATCGATCACTTCTTTTAAAATATCGCAAATTATCTAAGAGATCAAAGATCTCACCTAGCCTTAAAATTGAGACTCTTAATTGGGGCACATGTTGGTAACCAGCATTTTCTAAAATTGTGTTTCTTTTATACAGTAGTCAGTTAAAATCCCCACAAATATTCAGTGGATGATCCTAACCTGCCAGAGGAATAAAGCGGTGGTCAACCTTTCATAGGCATATGGCGATGTACAAGGGAGAATAGAGGGTATTACCATATTTTGAAAAAATACTTCTTAAAATCTGAGAAAGATCCTGTTCAGAGAGTTTTGCTGTCCAGCCTGCCAAGGCTAGAGATGTCTGGCTTGCATCAATAGATTTCCTATGTCATACAGAATTAGAAAATAGATATTTTTTTATAATTTTGATATAATCAAAACCAACTGAGATACAGTTGATAGTGCATTGTTTATAAACGTGTGTATAAATAATTATAAAGGGACAGATGCACAAAGGCCATTAGCGAACACAAACTCTTTTACATCGGTAAATCAGGGCATTTGGGAACACAATCACCCTTTTTCTTAAGTACTAAACAAATATAGCGCTTTGGAAAACTTTCCCAGAAATTATTAATATGTTTAGAAATGAATAACAATTTGGTATTTGGAAGAGAGTGTTTTGGGTATTCATTCCAAATACTGATTATGTTCCCTAATGTATAAATGATTATTGATCTTAACTCGGTCACAAAGCATTAAAATGTTACAGACTCCCAAGTTGGTGTGGTAATAAATTTGAAAAAAGAAAGGGTCCCCCAGTGGAACCCTTCCTCTTAGTGAATATAAAAAATAAAGTATGTTTGAGGAAAGCTGCATTTTCAGGGCCTCTTATGTGGTGAATTGCTGGTTTGTTCCTTCCCCTTTCAGAAATCTTGCATTTGAGATTAATTCGCTCACATGAACCTAGATCTCACACCAGTGAGGAAGCACTGCAGGTGGGAGAAGTGCATCGTGGAGGGGGTGGTGTAGTAGCACACAGGTGAGAAAGAGCTGCGCAGAGGGGGAAGAGAAGCACACTAGAGAGATAGCTGGAAAACATGTGCACTCTCATGGAAGACAAATGAAAACATTAGTCTCAAAAAGTGTGTAGTAGAAGGGTGCAAGTAAATTGGCAATGCTCCTGGAGAGAAATAGACAAGATAGACAAGGCAAGCAATCGAATAAGAAGATAAGGAAATGAGAAGAAGGACATTTAGAGTACCAGTAAAGCATTCATGGCTGGCGACATTTTAAAAGACGAAAGTCAGAGATTTTTTTTTTTTAAACAGATTTTATTTGTCACAGGTCTCATACATTTCATAGCTCTGTGAGCCGGAGACTGCTGCACACATCAATGCAGTAACAATAATGCTGTTGACTTTTATATACAAAAACAACTCCCCACCCCGCCACCCCCCAATTGCGTATATGCCATTCCAACTAAAGGATTACATGACCAATGTGGTACATTGAGTCCGTCCAGCACCCTACAAATCACTATCTCCAGTCCAATTCAGACAGGTACAAGAGAGGCCTCCTCCGGCGGCGGGTCAAGCTCCAGCCCCCGATAGTCAGCCCACCTTTTCCAGATCTTAAAATGCTTACGGGGGCATCTCCTGGCAACAAAAATCGCCATCTCAAGCCCCATGCAAAAGTCCATCCCAGATCGCCACGCAGCCAGCGGCGAAGACCAAGTCTCCTTCCAAGTCCTGGCTACATCCCTCTTCGCCAGCGAAAGACCCAGCAGTAACAAATGGCGTTTGTATCTATTGCCCCCGATACCCTCCAGTACATGCAGCAATGCCAGTCTCGGTGTATACGGAAGCTCCCAAGCCAACACCTCTGACAGACAGGAGAACACTCCCCTCCAAAATGTATGCTGTGCAAGACAGTCCCAGACTGTGTGTAAAAGTGTGCCCTCATGTGTCCCACACCGGAGACACTCGGGGGAGCCTATCATTCCTGCCCTCCACAGTCGCACTCTGGTAAAATACACACGATGTAGGTATTTAAATTGTACTAGCCGTAAGCGTATGAATATGGCGCTCCACACGGACTTGCCAGAGCCTCTGCCCAGTCATCTTCGTCCAGATCGCCCACATCCCCTTCCCATGCCGTCCGGAGCCGCTGTAGATCAGTGGAGCAATGATGGACCAGCGTCTGGTATATGCGAGAGATCTTGCGGTCTGGCAGTGCACCCATAAACACCTTTGCCTCTATTGGACTAAATTCGGGAAGGGACTCCAGACCTATCAGATGAGGTGTCAGCGCATTTCTAAACTGCAAGTACTTGAAGAATTGGGACCACGGCATCCCATACTCATCTCTTAGCTCTTGAAAGGATTTAAGTGTCAGGTCTGCCATCACGTCTCCTAGGGACGATATTCCTATAGAGTCCCAAACCTGGAAACCCTGCAGCGCCTCCAGCTGAGGCAACCGGCCGTTACCCCAAAGAGGCGTCTCCAGGTCAAAACATTCCACCACCCCATCCTATGCTGAGTCTGCCGCCTGACATGAAATACCACCTGCGTGGCCGAGGGAAGGCACAGTCGCAATGGCGCGGAGTTCAGTAGCGTGTGTAATGACCTAGTGCCCATAAAGTGTCGCTCTACCTCATATGGCGGATATCCTCTATCTCCGTACCACCACTTGTTAAACACCAGCAAGTGTGCCGCCTGATAATATTAAAGGACATCAGACGACGCAAGCCCCCCGGTGTATGTGGAGAGGAAACCTGTGCGCAGGGCTACCCGGACTGCCCCCCCTCCCAAAGAAACCCACCCAAAGCCGAATTGACCTGTTGGAACCAGCGTGGTGAAAGCAAATAGGGGTGATTCTGTAATTGATATAGAAGACGAGGGAGCGCAACCATTTTAAAAATAGCTGATCTACCGTAGTTCGTCAGGGGCATGCAAGACCACGCCCTGAGATCCTCTCGTGTGCGTTCCCATACAAAGGCTAAATTCAGCTCCCGAGACACAATTGGTGAAGCTGAGAGATAGACCCCCAGATATTTCATCCCCCCAGATGCGAGTTGAAGAGCCGAAGCCCAGTCCCCCACCCCATATCTATTGTCCAGGACCCATAGTGTAGATCTGCTTGGGTTCATGTAGAGCCCAGAGGTCTTTCCGAAGATCTGCAAGATTCCTAGCAATCTCGGTCCCGACCTATCTAAATCAGTAAGTAAGAACAAGACAACGTCGGCATACAACGCTATCTTATCTGTAATACCGGGTGCCCATCTGAAGCCCTTGAGCTGAGCATCAAGGCGCACCCACGCCACCAACGGCTCCATGGCAAGAGCGAACAGATAGGGGGAGAGGGGGCACCCCTGACGCATGCCCCGTTGGATCCTAACGGAGCGAGATATTGCCCCTCCCCACCCGCACAGATGCTGTAAGATCTGTATACAGCAGCCGCAAGTAGGCCATGAAACGCGGGCCAAAGTTAAGGCATTGCAGCAGAGCGAACAAATACACCCAACTCAGGGAATCAAATGCCCTATCCATATCTGCTAGTAGTAAAGCTGCTGGCCCTCCAAGCTGTCTCCAGGACGATATCGCAACATGTGCTCGTCTGATGTTATGGCGGGTTTCCCTCTGAGGCATGAATCCGGCCTGATCCGGATGCACCAGGTCTGTGATATGCGATCTAAGCCTGTTAGCCAGAGCCTTAGCCAACACCTTGGCCTCAATGTTAAGGAGGGATATAGGGCGATACGACTCATGCCGCTCCGGAGGCCTACCCGGTTTAAGAAACACTACCACCTCCGCGTGCCTCCAATCCGGGGGGAGTGAGCCGCTTTCCTGTGCCTCCTTAACCACCGGTTTAAAGTGGGGACCCAACTGCATGAAAAAATGTTTAAAAAATTCACTCAGGAAGCCGTTTGGGCCCGGAGCCTTCCCAGGGCGTAGCTCCCCCAAGGCTCTACTCAATTCGTTGTCTGACAGGGGTCTATCCAACTGCTCCCGGACCGCGTCCGAGACAGCCCGGGGGGAGATCATCTATAAACTTTTGGATAGTCTCTTCTGGGAGACATTCCTGGAGTGCATTCAAGCCCTCATAATACGCCGCAAAGCTCCTAGCGAGAGCCGAGGGCTCAACAATAGGCGCCCCCCCCCAGGTCGAGGACTTGAGGCAGCGGATGGGCATGTAGGGTGCCCTGACACAGGTGGTGGAGCATCTTACTAGATTTATCTCCCCATTGATACACCCGACTGAGCGTAGCCAGCCAGGCCTGATGCGCCTCATCCATCGTGGTGTATTGCTGCTGGGCCAGTATTAACTGTCTCCTCGCTGGACCTCCACCTGCTTCCCGACCCCTGCGATCTAACGCCTCTATATCAGCCTCCCGGCGCACCAAGTCCTGGTGCCGCTCCTTCCTCGCCGCCACGCACCAAGAGATATCAACACCCCGCAACGTCGGTTTCAAAGCCTCGCAAAGACTTGTGGGAGAGTCCACGGACCTAACATTAGTCACAAGATAGTCCGCTATTGCCTTAGTCAGGTGTTCCCTGTACTCTTCCCCCTGGAGGCGCCACCCGACATTCGCCACCGAAGCGGCTGCTGTCCCGGACCTATCTGGATCGTAAGTGCTACAGGGGAATGATCGGATAGGGCTCTAGGCAATATAGCAGTCGACATTATTCTGTAGGTGAGCCCCCTGGGAACAAAGATATAATCCAGCCTGGAAAAAGAATCATGAACTGCGGAGAAATAAGTGTACTCCCTGCGAAGTCCATTCATGTGCCTCCAAACATCCACCCAGTCAGGACCCACAGTCAGGGAATGGAGTTTGGTAGATGAGCCTCCCAACATAGGAATCCCCCACTCCTCCATCTGTCAAGCCCCAGCTCCATCACATCATTCCAGTCCCCTCCCACTATGGACAAGGTATCTGGCATGGCCCCGCATAGCGTCAGGAGCCGTTCCACCAAAGGCCACTGTAGTGGCGGTGGAGCATACACACTACTGATCGTCAATACATCGCCTCCAATCCTGCCCTGTATGATGATATATCTACCATGTGCATCCGACCAGAGCTTCTCATGTGTGCAGGGGACCCTACGATGTATCAGAATTGCGACACCCCGCAAGCCCCTTGTGAACCCGCAGTGGTAAACCTGGTTGAACCCGAACCGCTGCAAACATATAGCCTTCGTGCCCATTAGGTGTGTTGCCTGAAGCAAAAGCACGTCAGCCCCAGCTCTCTTAGCATAGCGCAGAATGGCCCCTCTCTTCACTTTATCCAGCGCCCCGCGCATATTCCAACTAATCACGCGCAATGAACCAGGGGCTACCCGCCCTCCTCCCTCTGTGTCAGACATGATGAAGAGTCCCTGTCCGCCCCGCTGGTGCCTCCCCGTCTCAGCGCACATGAATCTAGGCAATCAAACAGCACAAATACACAATCAAACAACCCCCCTAACTCCCTGCTTCCCCAGTCCCCCCGCATCCCTCACCCCATACCTCCCAAACATGGAAGTACCTGTCGCGGTCGGGTCATGGCCAAGTCCCCAACCGGGGGACAAACACCACCCCCTCCAATGGATCCCAAGGAAATACCCACAACTGTTGGTGGGGGCCAGCCTGTCCCGTCCACGACTACATGAGCGGGATCCAGCCTTAAGTTCGAACAGGCCTATCTGAATGCCTAGGCAAGAAGGTTACAAAGTAATTTTTCCAACAGCTGTTTCTTCAGCGACGTGCCATTTTGGCAGAGAGCAGAGCCTGACCTGGATCTACGCCTGGACCAGGACCTCCTACTTCCTCCCTTCTGGCCCCGGGACCCCCACGGGCCGCATCACTTGACGAGGATTCTGAGTCCATGCCCCTTGGCATGTGGGGTCGCACTCCCACAGTTTCATTCATCCATTTAAAGACTTCTTCCGGAGAATCAAAGAACATCGTGTGGGACCGATAGATAACCCTCAACCGAGCGGGGTACAGCAGCGCATATTGGAGCTGAAGGTCCCGAAGACGTGCCTTGGCCGCCATGAAAGATTGTCGCTGCTGCTGCACCATGCGTGTGTAATCTGGAAAAATAAGTATAGAGGCATTGTCACAGGTGAGGGAGGACTTATCTCTGGTCTGCCGCAGGATAGTGTCCTGGTCCATATAGTTCATGAATTTGGCGATGATTGGCCGTGGGCGGCTCCCGGGGGAGGTTTCTGCATAAGGGCGCGGTGGGCCCGTTCTATAACAAAGCAGTGTGAAAGCACATCCGAGGGGAGCCACACCTCCAGCCACAGGGTCAAGAAGCGCTCCACGCTGTCCCCTTCGCATCCCTCCGGAAATCCCACGAAGCGCAGGTTGTTCTGTCTGGCTCGCCCCTCCGCATCCTCGACCCGCAGGGCCAGACCCTTTTGTACCTTTTCCATAGCAGCGACTTTCTTCTTTAGGGTTGTGACGTTGTCCTCCACCTCAGAGATGCGGGTCTCAGTTTCAGCAATGCGCTCTACTGCATTCCGCAGGTCTTGTTGCAACAGGGTGACATCGGACCCCACGGCCCTGATCTTGGCATCCAGCATGTCTCGGGATTGGGTAATGGCAACCATGAGCGCCGCGCTATCAGGGACCTGGCTCTGCGATCCCGCAGTCCCAGCAGCAGCCCCCGCACCGGTGTATTTGTCAAGGGTGCCCTGTTTGGCATTGCCACTATCTCCTTTATCACGGGTCATCCTGAAGTATCGTGCTCCGTCTAGTGCAGGGGTCACCAGCCCGGCAGGCCAACCGTACACAGCAGCACAGGGATCAAACAAGGCGGCTACCAGATCAGTAATTTCCCCCTTGTGGACCCCGATGTGTCTGTGGCTGTCTCAAGGATCCCAGGCCACTGGAGGAGCAACCCCACCTCACTGCCGGGGGGTCACACCCCTCCTCCCTGCTCCGTGGCCCACACTGACCACCGACTCACACAGTTGGCCCTTCTTAGTACCGCTGCAGGGTCGCCACCTCCCAGGAGATACCACCAGGACCAGGTTGCACACAACACGGTATTATGTCCCTGCGGCCCCAGCTTCGCTGCCACCGCGGACCGAATTGACCACCGAGCTCACTGGGTCCAAGGTCACTGCCGCCCTGAAGGATCTTCTTCAGGGGTGGGGGGAGGGCGCTCTCACCTCCGTGGCTCCCCCTGCCCACAGCCCCACGCCAGGATTCAGTGAACTCACCGCTGCGGGCCGGGCCAGAGAAGATGTCTGCTGCATCCCTCAGGAGCACCCAGCCCAGGATATTTGTCGCCGCTAGCAGCCGCCCCCAATCCGCTCATCTGTGGGCCTCCAGGCGGCGTCGCTTGGCACCCTCCTGCGCTGCTGCTCCAGGGGAGGGGCGGGCTATCCCCGTGCCAGGAATGGGTACACTGCGGGCCGGCCCGGACTGGGAACCCAATGGCCGCCGCACCCCTCACGGCCTCCCGGCCTAGGATAGCTGTCCCAGCCGGCTCGCTGCACTCAAGCAGGCGTCACTCGACTACCTCAATGGCACTCTTGCAGGGGAGGAGCGGGCCACCTCCTATGTCGGGTAATGGGGACTCACCACCACCGGCCCAGAATGACAAAGAATGCCGCCGCGTCCCACAGGGCCGCCTGAACCTAAATACAGTCTCTGCTGGCTGGCCACATCAAATCCACCCGTCCTAGGGCTTACCGGTGGCATCGCTCAACTCCCTCCGGTGCCGATGTCACAGCGGGGAGCGGGCCACCCCCGGCACCTGGATATAGGGGGCGCCACGCTCCGCCGCAACACCACCTCTGTCACGCCGGCCTCCGTCTCCTGCCAGGCCGTCACTCCACCTCGGGCTGCACCACCGCTCCACACGGGCATCCAACGCTGTCGGAGGGGCCACACAGCTGAGCAGCAGCGCCTCCGATAGTCAATTTGTGCGCCTAGACGTCCAGGGGCAGGATATTAAGCAGGATATGAGATGGCTGGTCGGAGCGAGCCTAAAGCACGACCGCCATTGTAGCTGGCCAAGCCACGCCCCCCGAAAGTCAGAGATTTTGAAAAAATAACAGGACTTAATTTTCCCTATTACCATACAGTGAAGCAAAGGCAATATCAGGTGGAAGACAGCTAAAATTATGCCCTTTGTGGTTTAACATTTTTGAGTCTCCTGCCTGGATTGGTTCTGTAGGTATGTAAGAGTAAAGTCAACCAACAGTAAGCAATAGGTGGGCACCAAGCCCCTCTATGTTCTTGGTAAACCCAAAACATTACCAGACATGGAGTAACTGAGGAGATCCGCCATATGCCGCTGGCCAATGGAGGATTTTACTTTAATCCACAATTAACTAACTACGACCGCTTTTGACATCTCTCGATGGCAAACAGATATGGGAAGACAGTAACAAAGTCCCACACAGCACTGCACGCAAAAAGCTTGTGTTTTTATAATATTTCTACTGTCTTGATAGTGCAACTGAGACATGCGAATTTACATGTACCATACCCAAGATACACGCCAAAGTCAGGTACTGCTTGTATGCAAGTACTGTTTGTATCAAAAACGTAAAATCAATAAAACAGATTTACCAAAAAAAAGTCTCACACAGCAGATGTCTGATCCATGTCTTCCTCCAACCTTTGCCTACTTAGCACCAGAAACTTTAAACTTCGAACAACGTGTCTCAGAAGGTCAGCCCAGTGCAGTAGCTAAGTGGCCTATAAAAATAAGAAATACCATAAAAGAACCTGTCGAGTTGGTCAAAGCTGCAACGTTAATGAAAACCAACAACCAATAAACTGAAGGTTGTCTCTCACACTTCTTCATCGATTACACTGCTAAAGGCTGAATCCTACAACACGATAAACACACCTCAGTGGTCATCAACCACAACATGGAAACACTTCTCATATAGGATAAAAAACAAATCTTCCTGCTACACATCCTTTACAGTGTAGCGTGCTGCCCATGCATGCAAGCACTTCAGCACCCCAAACAGGGGTAGTAAGCACTATATACATGTTGCAATACAATACATTATGTCTATTGCAACAGACAGCTGGGCTGTCTGGTAGTATCAACCTAAAAAGTTGTTCCCTGAATGTGAGTAGTGAAAGAAACAGGTCCTATGATATAAAGTATGGTAAAGATGCTACAGTGAGGAAACGGAGGAGATGACAAACAAAGGAAGATGAAAGGAAAGCCAGTGAATAAAAGCAATCAAATTAGGTTGACAGGAAAGCTATCCAATTGTGAGCAATGAGCTGGCCAAAACCCACTGTAAGCACCGCTATTATTTACAATAGATCTTTAACAGCACAGTTAAAGAATGTTTCTAGGATAGACCTTAAATGCTTAATTCCTGTATGCATACATGCCAACATTTAAGAACAGGAAAGTAGGAGATTCTGAAAACAAAACCTGGGGGAATCTATTTTCCCTATTGAACGCTATTGAAAAAAGTTTATTATTTTTTTATATATGAGGTAAAAAAAACAAAAAACTTTTTCACTTTTTCTTAATTTGCTCTGAATGTGTTTGATATATCATTGGCTCCGAAGCATTTATTTATGTCACCCTCCCCTTTCCTCTCTGGATCTCACTGAAGGGACCATATAATCACCCCCTGGCAGGGTAGTTCTCTCTTTCTATTACATTGTTCTTACCCCCATTTTTTACTGCCAGCATCCTAAAAAAGAACCCCTTGGGGAATCCCCTTCTATTTTGTCGCTATTGAAACAAAGCCAATTTCAGGTGGGAGAGAGCTAAAATAAAGCCATTTTTGGCTTACAAAATCACGAGTCTTCCACCTGATTCGCATATATGCCAACATTTTAGTAGAAGAAAGGGGGAGATTTAAAAAAAATCAGGAGATTGTGTTTACCCCATTGACTTCTATTGGAGCAGAGGAAATTTCGGCCAGGAGACAACCACAATAAAGCCATTTTCGGTTCCAGAATAGGGAGTCTCCCGTCTGAATCTCTTCCATTAGCATAACGGCCAGAGCTGCTGACTTTGAAGTTGGGGAACCAGGGTTGAGTACCGGCGTCGGCTCAACATGTGATTCTGGACAGTTCATTAATCTCCCTCTGCTGACCAACAATGAATGTGTCCTTGTATAATGTGTGGTGACGGTCTAGTGGTTGACGCAGAGCTGCAACCGGAACCGGAAGGGCGGCCATTTTAGTTAGAGGCCGGACCCGAGTGAGCGAGAGCGTTTCTCCGGCGCTCCGAGAATAAATCCTTCAAACTTACCAGTACTCGTCTACGGTGTATTTATTTACCGGCGGGGGCACTTTTACAAATGGCGACGAGGCGGGATTCAAGAAACAGCGAGGACCCTTGAGAAAAAAAAAACAATAAACAAGTAAAAGAGCCCACGGTGCAATACATATCTCGGAGCGCAGCAGAGGGAAAGCACCACGCCAGGCCACACGGGAGAGGACTCAGGCATGTGTGCAGCACACCAGGCCAGGGCAGCCATCGCACAAGGGTGAGGCGCCAAGCAGCACGGACATAGCGACAGCGGGGTGCACGAGGGAAAAGATAAGCCCACGCAACGACCGGACACAGGAAGCCAGGGCAGCACTGGAAAGAGGGCAACCAAGCGCTAAGCGACGCACTATACCCCAGAGTCAAGGGAGAGCCGGGGCACCGCCACAGACAACCCCACAACGAGAGGAGCAAAGGCGCGAAACGGGCGGACAGGTCCAAGGAGAGCGAAAAAGACATAGGCAAGAGAAAGGAGGTAAGCAAACCTGGAATCCCGAGGGGCATCAGGCAGTGACGACGGCAGCCCGACCCTGGTGAGAGGAAGAGAGGAAAGGCAAGCACCAGGAAGCCCGCCTAGCAACAGCGGCCAAGCCCAAGCGGAGCCAAGGGGCAACGAAAGGATGGCCGCACCCTCCACATCACTCACCAGCATGGTGCCGTTCCTGCCAAAGAGAGGCGAACCAACAATGCCGTGGGAAGACTGGAAGAGGTACTTTCTCAACTTTTTGTCGGCACTAGAGGAAGAGAGTGAAGCAGACTACTCCAGCCCTCGAAGTAAGAAGATACTCCTGCACAATCTAGGGCCGGAAGGCATAAGAGTATACAATAACATAGTGAAGGTAACAAGGCCAGCGACGGACACGGACGTGTTCCAACACGCAATAGAAGATCTAGTTGCTCACTATCGGCCAGTCGTGTGTGTGGTCATAGACCGATGCAACTTCTTCCAAAGAAAGCGGCGAGACTATCGACGAATATGTAGCAGCGCTACAGAAGTTAGCCTTAACATGCAAGTTCGGAACACTACACAACAAACTGGTGAGAGATCAAATCATCATGCATACATCCAACACTGCAGTACAAGAAAAACTGTGGGTTAACGGGGATGCGCCACTCAAGGAGGTATGGGCCTTGGTGAAGAAGGCTGAATAGTCCAAAAGATGTGCGGAGGCAGCCATGAAGGACACGAGTAGCAAACAGACAGTATTTAGAGTGATGGTGAATAATAAAGGAGACAAACCCAAACAATCAGGACCACCCAGAAACCAATACTCGAAGAGAAAACAGCAGAGTACTGGAGTAACGCAGAAAACGAGTTGGGAGAAGAAAGCAAGTTGCTACCGGTGCGGAAGCATCTCACATGCAGGAAATTACAAAGTGTGTCCAGCTTTCAAAGCCAAATGTGCGTACTGCGGAATATTTGGCCATTACGTAAAAGTATGCAGACAGAAGCCCAGAGGAGCTGCGGTCAAGTATATCGACCAAGGTAGCGCAGACGAAGAGGAGGCGCAAGGTGGAGAAGAGTACGGTGAAGAAGTTCTCTATATAGAGGACCAAGTGCTAGATGTGGAGTGCAAAGGTTCCAGCAAACCAGTGTTAAAGATGAACATAGGAGGAGTGTTGATAGACATAGTGGCAGACTCAGGATCGCCCGTCACGATCGTGCAAAGGAAGATGTGGGAAGAAGAATTCCAAGAGGTAATAAAGAAGGGACTACATCCCATGGACGTGAGGCCTGCCACCTACACGGGACAAAGGATACCCATGGTGGGATATTGTCCTTTAATGTTCGAATTCAGAGGACGCCAAGCCGAATACAAGCTATATGTGTCCGAAAAAGGGCCTTCGGTGCTCGGATGGAAAGACCAAGGGGTCTTAGGCATAAAGCTCAATCCGGGAGGAGTAGAGAAGGTAATGCTGACGGACACGAAACAAAGCTATGAGGGAGAAGCGTGGAAATGACAGTACCCGGAGGTATTTAGTGGAAACATAGGAAAATGAACAAAATTCACGCACATGATACACTTGAAGGAAGGAGCCAGCCCCGTGAGCCACAAGGCCAGAAACATTCTGTTCCGATGTCGTGAAGCGGTACAAGAAGAGTTAGAAAGACTGGAGAAGAGTGGCATAATAAAAGCCATTGAAAGTGCGGAATGGCTATCACCCTTAGTGGTGGCACAAAAACCCAATGAGAAGGTGAGGTTGTGCGTGGATCTCAGAGAGCTCAACAAGAACATACTGGTTGACAAGTTCCCACTACCACGCATTAACAAGATGCTCACGAAAACAAAAGGAATAAAGTGGTTTTCCACGGTGGACCTATCCTCGGCATACCATCAGGTAGCATTGCACCCCACATGCAGCCACCTCACATCCTTCGGGTGCTACAAATTTTTGAGGATGCCGTTTGGACTGGCGTCAGCTGACGTAGTCTTCCAAAAACGGATGCACAAAATGTTCCATAAGGTGGAAGGCGTACAGTACTTCCAGGACGATATACTCATAATGGGGAAGTTAAAACCAGATCACAACGACAAGTTACACGTAGTACTGGAAATACTGAAGAACAACGGACTCACAGCCGAATGGGGGAAATGCAAGTTTGGAGTGCAATCAGTGACCTACCTAGGACATGAAATCAGTGAGAAAGGTATTGAGCCGAAAAGAGCCAACATGGAGGCAATAAGAGATGCACCAGCCCCCTCAAGAAAGGAAGATGTCAGGTCATTCCTAGGAATGGCAGAATTTTACAGCAAGTTCATCTTGCACTTTGCAACAAAAACCCACCACCTCCGACATCTGCTGAAAGAGAAAAGCAGGTTCAAATGGGATACGGAAGAACAAGAGGAGTTTGATGCTCCGAAAAAGGAGATGAGCGAGGCGATACCGCTCAAGGGGTTTGACCAATCAGCAGCATCTATACTAACCACGGACGCCAGCGACAGAGGGCTGGGGGCAGTGCTGATGCAGAAATCAAGCGCAGGAGATGTCTCCACGGTCTGTTTTGCATCCAGATCCTTAGCGCCCAATGAAGAAAAATTCTGTGTAGTTGAAAAGGAGATGTTGGCTGTGGTATGGGCAATGGAACGAGTCAGGCAATTCCTATGGGGAGCTAAGTTCCTGGTACGGACAGATCACAAACCCCTGATAAAGGTGCTCACCTCCAACGGAAACGCACACGCCGCACCTCAAATAGCAAAGATGACGCTAAGATTGTTGGACTACGTGTATGAGGTGGAGTACATACCGGGCCCCAGGAACAGGGTTGCGGACTTCTTAAGCAGAGCGGCCGCCAAGGAGGGAGCGGATGAACAGAAACCTCCCGGATGGGAAGGATATATGGTGGCGACAATGCAAGACCTGGAACAAGTCATTAGCGAGCAGGAATGGGCTGAGGCATACAGCCAAGATGAGACCCTGGAGGCAATCAAAGGGTATGTGACACATGGGTGGCCAGACAAAAGACACCTAGACAGCCAGATGAGGAAATACTGGGAAGTTAGAGAAGAACTATCAATCGGGGAGAATCCCACGTTCTTGTTGAGGGGGGACAAAGTAATTCCTCCCCAGAAGTTGGTGGAACACCTGTTGGCGATTCTGCACGAAGGACATCAAGGAATTACAAAAACTAAGGCATTGGCGAAGCAGGCATACTGGTGGCCTGCGATAGACGCCCAAGTTGAGAAGTATGTGCGAATCGTGTGCCCGAGCAGACAAATCCCAAACCTTGATAAGGCCAACCTTGGGGAAATTTCCAACGCCTGGCAGTCCCTGGGAAATGGTATCCATTGACATTATAGGCCCCATACTCAACATCGAGGGTGTGCAGAAGTACGCCATAGTGATTGTAGACAGGTACTCAAAGTGGCCGGAAGTGGAGGTAAAAGAGACAGTAGACATGGAGGCCGTACTATCCTTCCTGAATGCGATCTTCGTAAAAGAAGGGATCCCCAAAGTGATAACCTGCGATAATGGACCGCAGTTCGTGTCAGCCAAATGGGAGGCGTTTATGGCCCGGAACGGGATAGTGGTAAAACATACCCCCATCTACCACCCGGCCGGGAATGGATTGGCAGAACGCTTCAACAGAGTGATTATGGGAACTATCCAAGCAGCAATCAGTGCGGGTCAAGACTGGGAAAAGGAACTGCCCAAAATGTTGTGGGCATACCGCATCACCCCGGGGAGCACTGGATACAGTCCCTTCAAAGTGTTGAGAGGAAGAGAACCTTTCACCAAGGACAATTTAGCATGGAGGCACATGGTAGTACAAAGCAAATGGTCCCCAGCAGTGGTGAGAAGGAACATAGAGAAAGCACAGGAGGTATATGCAGAGCATTACAACAAACGGCGTAATGTGCAAGGAGTGACCTTGGAGAAGGGAGACTGGGTGAGGGTGAAAGTAGCGACAATGAAAAGGAAAGGAGAAAGCAAGTTCACACCACCCCTCAAGGTCGTTGAACCATACGCCAGATCAGCACTGTTAAGCGACGGGAAAGTGTGGTCACAAGACCGGATGGCGAAATGTAACAAGATTCTAAAATGGGAGACGGCAACGGAAGGAGAACTATACCCCGAAGAAGGCGCGGAAGAGCAAGGTAGTGAAGGAAGGGAGGAAGAGTCGAGAACTGAGAGTGAGCACGATAACATCAGGGAAGGTGAAGACAAAGGAACAGGAGAAGAGGCGTCCCGAAAGGAAAGCAGGAGGGAGATGAACAAGAGTCATCGAGAACTTGAGCAAGGAAGTAACCATGAGAGGTGTTGGCAGGAGACTTCCCACAGAGTAAGCGATGGACTGAATGAGAAAGGGACGGTGAGAACGAGAACAGGCAGAGTTGTAAGAGTTCCTAAGAAGTTCGAGGATTTTACTATGAGCGTCAAGTAAGACTGTTCTTATGTTAATATTACTAAGTGTTGAGGGTGATAAAGGGGGAGATATGTGGTGACGGTCTAGTGGTTGACGCAGAGCTGCAACCGGAACCGGAAGGGCGGCCATTTTAGTTAGCGGCCGGAACCGAGTGAGTGAGAGCGTTTCTCCGGCGCTCCGAGAATAAATCCTACAAACTTACCAGTACTCGTCTACGGTGTATTTATTTACCAGCGGGGGCACTTTTACATAATGTAACTGGTGCTCATGTAAAGCACTCCAATATCCTTTAGGTCGAGCTTGTGCTATATAAAACTGATTTTTTTTTATGGCATTGGGTCTTTTGGCATGCATGTTCATGCTCTGCAGATAGGGTTGCTACATTTATCAGGAAAAAAAAACATACCAGATATGTGTGTACATTTTGCTGGTTAGGGAAGACTGTTAGGTGTTCACTTCCGGGTTTATTCAGTCCGCAGGCCACAGCCAAGAGCTGCTGAAAAGAAATTGATGTAAAATTGTCAAGATTCATTTATAACAAGTTATCCCTCTTTTTGCTCTAATTATGATGTCTAAACTATTTAGACGTCTCCCAAATACTTTTAACTGATTTCGTTGTTTGTTTTTCACGTGAAAAAAAATATCGGGTTTCATTACATTTTAACATTCTTACCCGCCATGACTTAAAAATACAGGCCGGTAAAAAAAAAAAGTACCGGTGGCAGCCTGCAAACTATTTCATATGAAATCGGAAAACCTCTACTTCTCTTCTAGTAGCATGGCGTCGTTCCTGGCCCTCTCACTTTGATCACTCTGCGGTAAATTAGGTTAGCGCACTAGTTCTTTGTTTGAACTATGACATCACCAAGGTGCGTGGGAGGAACAGAAGCTTCTGCTCACCCATTCGTTGGCCTTGCAAGCTGACTGTGCCTGACTGTATTTGGTGTGTGGCCCAAACCATCCCATTGCAGGGGTGAACTAAATCTTGATATGGTGATTTCGCATTAGCAGCGAAGTATTTCTCTTTTTTATTACATTTGTGCGTTTCTTTCATAGTTTACCATGGATGCGGTGTGCATTCGCAGTTTTTATGTATTCAAGGAGCCTCTGGAAAATCTGTCGGCCTGCCACCCTCTAAATCCTGATGGTCAGGTGGTAGGTCCCATTATGGCGGCGCCTGGCAGGTGAAAACACTCGTGGAAATTGTGGAAACGGTGCATTAGCCTGTATCTGCTTGACTCTCGTCTACGACTACGCTAAAGGGAGCTGCGCGTGATCACGTGTGCCATATAGCACCATGGTGAGATGTTTGCGTTGCACGTACCGCACTGCTGAGTTACATTACACAACTACACGTTCATATTATGGTTAGGTTTGGGGAGGTTGAGTGATTTGCCCAGAATCACAGGATATTAAACCGATTCCGAGGCTCGAGATTGGTACCCCAGCTCCAAATTGGGCTTCTTTGGACGTTAAGTCCTAAGGGTATTGAAGTCCGTGCAGTTGTTTTAGGCTGACGGGTGCAGCATGTCTGGCCAGCACTCCACAGACGTGGGTTAGTTTCCGCCACTCTATTGTGTGTCGTTTTGGTTGTATGGAGTGACGTTCATGTTATCATTTTTTTACTGGCCTACCTTTAAAGGCTTCGCCGTGCATGTGCCCACTCCACACTCAAATATCCAGATGTATCCCTTTGACTCTGCTGAGTACTGGTGGACCTCAACGTTTTGAACAGGTGAAACACCTATACTGGGATGCACACAGCCTGATCCACGCGCATTTAAAACCTTTTCGAAGAGGTTGACAGCTCTGTGCCTGTTTGGAGAGCATAGTTACTTGCGAAGGCTTTGGCGAAGCTTCCCAAATAAAAATGACCTACTATCGATCTTACTGCAATTTCTCAATACGTTGAAAAACAAAGAATGAAAAGCAGGTGTGAGAGACAGCAGGTCTGGCGTGGAATATCACCCAAGTGAGAATGGCGTCAATTCATATTCACTCAGTCCTCTATCTATACATTCCATCCATTGAGTTAAGCCCCTGTTTCAGAGATGTGTGTAACTTATATGTCAGTTATGCCTTAAACGTTTATGTTCTGTGAGTGATGCTGTATATTTTCTGAGCAAATGGAAGATTGCACTTGCTGCCTTCTGAGAGAGAGGGAATGTACAGTCGTGCTGTCACTATCTGTGAGGAAATAAAGCTTGCACTGCGGTTGCCCAATTTGTGCCTGCTTGTGCTGATGGATCTCTAGCTGCACCCATTCTCCACAGATTGAATGCTTGAAATGCTTCTGCTCAAGTTGTAGCTGTTTAGTGAAGAGGGTTTTTCCATTGCTGTTTATCTATCTTGTGGAAAACAAATGATAATTTGAATGCCCTTTCCTAACATGCCCAAACTAGTAAGAAGATTCTATTGGACCCGGGACAAAACTAATTGCGGGCCCTGACCCAGAGACCCTGGTTACAGTCACACTTTGCCAGCTTGATGAAACTGTGTGACCCAGGGAAGTTACTTTTTCCCCTCTGCTTAATTTTCTATTACACTTTTGAGAGCAACTTGGAATAATTTAGTTCAGGATGTGCACTGTTCAAAAAACCCTCTTTTTATATATTTTAATAGTCGTAGGTTTGCTCTATCTACGACAAAAGTAAAGGCTATTTATGACGGGCATAAGACAACCGACTTGCCTGTTGGGTCACCAGTAACATTTCATCAGGGGAGGAGGAGCAAAGCATGTGACATGCATTGATGATCTGAATTGCACAGTGCATAAAAAGGAAACACGGTTTCAGTGCCTGCCTCCAAGCTTGACCAAACAACGTGACTCTAGGTAATTACTTTTCTACACAGTGCCTCCTTTTCCATGATCACCACACTTGAGAGCACCCTGAAATAGTTCAGGATGCACATTTTACAACAAACTCTGGTATGGTTTAATATCCTATAATTTTGCTCCATCTATTAAAATCAGGCTTATAGAGTAGGCAATGAGATTCTTTCCACCCCTGGTGGCCCTCATGAGTCCCTACTAAAATTGTCACACCAGACTGCACTATTGGCAATGGCAGTGAGGGAGGAGATGCTTTGTTTTTGGGCGTATGGTTCGTGGTCTCAATACCTCTGCACTTTCGATGTCCACACCCAGTGAGCTACTAGTGTGGCTTGGTAGCATGGACTGTCTCATGGTCTGTTTCATAGTGTAGGCTGAAATTACATTGACTTAACCCGGGACAGATGCTTCATACTTACATTCTCATCAATAGTCTGCTGCAAGACGTTACTCTTACTCCTTCTTAGGCTGATGGGCATGCTCTATAAAGCAGGCTTTATTTCACAATATTTGTAAGATACCTGAATTCCTGGGAAAGACACCTTAGCCTAATGGGGCAATATTCAAGCAATTCAATTTCAATGCAATTCAATTTATTGTACAGTTACTTAAAACCATTTATATTATATCACTCTTTAAAATACATAGGATACCACAATTCTTTCTATAGAAAATCGTAAAAAGGTATAAAAGTTAAAAAGATCATTAAGTCTATGAAGGTCTTATCGCCGCAGTATGACTTATTATTACTGATCAAGAGTTTTGTTTGTGCAAATTATCTGATTCATCCGCTTTCTCCAATTTAGAGCGAACTTCCTGCATGTATCTCCCAATTCTGGCAAGGTCTGTTGTTGCTGTGCAAGCGAATATAACTGTAACTGCTTCCTTTGTCGCTCGAACACCTTTACGTAACCATATAGGTTTTAGAAACGTCCGCCGGGATTGTAAGAGACCTGTGCAACAGCACATCAGATGTGGCAGTGATTCTGTTTTAAAATCGGATATTCTACATTGAATTTTATTTTCCAAGATTTTCCAACCCGGATTTAGCTTTTTTATTGGGAGTGATACCAGTCTGGCCCACTGGATGTTTTTAAGGGCCTTTCTCCCGAATGCTTGATTTAAATAGGGCTGAAGTTTGTGTTCCCTGTAGGTGGCTATCATCCCCGATTGGCATCTTCCTTTTTCCAAATTTGTTAGATCTTTTTCTCTTGACATTTGATAGCAATGTTTGTTTATTGCCTTTTTGACAATTGGATAAGTTATGGCTTCCTGGCTCCAATTTTGTGTTGCCAGACCCAATACTTTTACTGCTTCCTGCAGGTAAGCCTGACATGGATTAGGTGAGCCATCGTAAATGGGTTTTAGCCTGCTCTTCAAGCTCCCTTCCGGCGCTCTAAGTACAGAAAAATAGTATTTAGCATGTGCTCCTAGGCATTCTTTGCTCTGGTGCACCAGGCCAAATTCTAAACGAATCCCGCTGTTACGTGTGTATTTTGGTAGTTTGAAGACACGTTTATATGCGCGGCAGTGTGCTTTATCCATCATTGTACACATTTTGCATGGGAAAGCCTGATGGGCGTATCCTGCCACTGCCCTTATTTTTGCTTGCTTTACCTTTCTAATTGGAATTGTGGTGGGGCTCAAAATGTTCTCTTGTAATTTGCACAAAGCATACATTGTTGATTCCACCTTTGATTCCATTTTGTGTAAGTGCAATCTAGCTTTTCCTGTGTCGCTCAACCAAGACCCAAGATAGTTGTAGAACTTTGAGACCGTTATTGCATCCTTTCCCAATTGCCATTTTAGGGCTGTTTTTCTTTTGCAATTCCCAAAGATCACAACTTTGGTCTTTCCCGCGTTTATCTTTAGTTCATTGTTGGTTGTAGTCGTTTAGAGCATTAAGGGCCTTTTGTAAGCCTATTTTCGTATGGTCCATCACCACCGGATCATCCGCGTATTGTAGAATTAGAATTTTACTGTCCCCAATTTTTGGGACTGCTAGGTTTGCGTTTTGTATCGTCTTACCCAGGTCTGCGGTGTATAAATTAAAAAGGGTAGGGGCAAGTACGCATCCCTGTTTTAAGCCCCGATTTGTAAAACACTTTTTGGTTGTGATGTTGTTAACCAATTTAACTCTGATCAAGGTATTACTATGAGATATAATATCATCAAGAAGGTCAGAAGGGGGGGAGGAGCCAAGATGGCGACCTGAACGGACGCTCGATTCCCGGCTCCGCAAGCTTGTGCGTTCTGCACCCACATCCTGCCCACGAATCCGTGATTGAACCGCTGCGGAATGTAGCCACGACCGCACAGACACTCTGGGTGTTCCTCCGGAGTCCCTGCCTGCCGGATTCCCGGAGATAGCGCCGTGCCGGGCATTGGGCTCCACGGCCGCGCTTTGAGACCGGCGCCGCTCCCTGCCGTCGCGGACCCTCAGGACGGCTGCCGCCAGCTGAGACCCTGGGAGTGAGATCTTCCCTGTTTCTTGGAGCCGGTACTGGGGGCTTGGGACGGAATTTCAGCGCTGCACCCGAGAGCCCCGTCTCGGGGGACCGAAGTGTTGAGGAGCGGTGTTTGGTTCAGATTTCGCTCCCCTGGCCGACGCTGAGGCTGACCCGCGGCGGCCATTGGGCGGGTCGCCCCATGGCTTGTCCCCTGCTTGCTGCGTGGCGGTAGTGTCCCCCCCCGGTGCACCACTCCTGCTTCGCTTGCCTAACACGACTGGACCCTAAGCTCCCTGGGGCTGGTTGGCTTCCTCCTGGTGTGCAACCCCCCCTGGACGACCGAAATGGCGGCTGCCCCTTCTACAGCGCCGAAGGTGATCTCGCCCCTGGTATCATCTCTCTGCCCGACGGTGAACTGGAGGCTCCATTGCAACTCCCACGAGCACAGAACGACAGCCTCACGCTCAGAAGGAGCTGACATGCCGAGATATCGTTGATGCGCTCGTCGAGCTTAGGGCGGAATGGCGATCACTCTCCGTACGGCTTGGGGATCGGATGGACGGAGCAGCGCAACAGCTGAAGCGGGATTGTGTGGCTGATTTTTGGCACGGTATGGGATCGACCTTCCCAGTAGACACGGAGGAGAATGCAGAGCCGGCCACTGAAGGTGAGGTGGCGATTGTTTCCCGATGCCGCGATTCCAGCACAGGGCAGCTCGGTGACTTTGATGGGGATACATTGTTGCAGTCTTTTGCGGAACTTGGAACTTTGTTTCTGGGACTGGTGTTGTGCTCCCGACCTTCATTGTCGCTACATATGTATCCCCTTGCGTTTAATGCCTCCCGAGTGCCCTTTCTTCAGCTTTGGACTGGATTTCGAATTTGGTGTTCGGGGGTACTTTTTCTGCTTGTTTGCTGCTCGGCTACTGCTTACGGACGTCCATTTTGCCCCCACTTCCCTCTTCCTCATCGACGGCGGCCATTTTGCTTTCAGGTTCTATGTGGAACTGGACCCCCTCGGTTGCCGAGTCTGGGGGGACTCTCGCGCTCTGGCCAAGGCTGATATACTGAGTTTTGTGACCGGGACTGAAAGGTTGGCGGGGATTCGGAATGGAACACTTGCGAATATATGTTGAAATGTGCGAATTTATATGCCTCGCCCCTTCTCATATTTTACCGATGTTGATACTGCTTTTAGAATTTACGGGGCGGTGGTGGACTGCACGGCCGGATTGTCTGGGAATATTTATAATTGGCCCTCCTCAGGCTTTCTATGATGGTTCCCCTTTTCTTTCCTTACTTCCTTTACTCTTCTCTTATTTCTATATTTCGGGTACTGTAATGGGCGACAGACACACTGCAAGGGGGGGGGGGTAGGCCGTAGCCTCTGCATGCGTGTAGGGTGGGGGGGTTTATATGTTTAATATTTTCGTTTCTATGGTGCCTTATCTTCTTTTTCTTTGTCTTCTCTGTCCTATTTTGTCCTTGGGGCTATAGTTTGGATTGAAGCTGGGTGAGTTCGCGTTTGCTCTCGTCGCATTGTTTGCTTGTCTCTCCTGCCATTTCCTCTGCGACGCTGCTGTTCTGAATGAAAATTCCTGTGCCTCATGAAACTCGCCTGCTTACCGTTGCCTATTACTTTTGTACTGTGCTGGACTGAACTATGGCTATCCTGGACTTCATTCTTACTTACGTGTTTTATATACCTTTAAAATTAACCTCAATCCTCCTAATGTCGGCGGTATAATTTGATCCAGTGTAATGCTTTATGCTTGCTTTATAATGTTAAATGTATGTGTGTGGGTACTGCACACAGTATTCAAATTGTAGGGGCGTTTTAACAATAATTGTGTGCTACCTATGATTGATGCCTGCCACACCTAATAGAACTGTATTAAGCCTGACACCAGAAAGGCTGTCAGGACTCTCAGGTGCACAACATAAAACTGAGCGAAGCTCTTGATTCGTTTGACTCTTTTTGTTTATATTTAAACCATTAAATTTTCATTTTGCAAACATTTTTTTTTTACAAACAATTTCTTTTTCAAAAAAATTCACAGCGTGCATTATTACAAATCATTACAAGTCATAGTCAAAACATAAAGACTACATAAAACTTGAATAAAGATGCTTATTATGAACACATAAGAACCCAATGCATTTCGGGACCCTTGGTGGCCCCTTCGTCAGGGGTCTGTTGAAAAAACAAATATAAACAAAAAATTAGTATAAAGCAAACTATTGCTTTAATGTTTATAAGTGACTCAGTCGTTTTTAACTATTAAATGGTTTTCCTGTCTCTGTATTTGAGATCTAGGTCTTTTTAGGTTGTATCATTACTAAACTTTTCACTGAAATAAGAACAGTCTGTATTGTGGCTAAACTCCACATGATCAATTTGAACTCATTATTCGTTAGACTAGTTGCTGTGACTACATACCGTGTTCAGCGGGTTACTTGGAACAAAAAGAGATGTTCCTATGTATAAGGAAAGATGACATTTAAAGACATTTTTTAGTATTTAAACTTAGCATGTTTAACTAAATTCGAAACAAAAAAGAGAATGGACTAATTTTAAATGATTACCTGCGAGCCGTTGCGTACTGCGTTGGTCTCGCTTTACTTGCCAGTTGGTATGAATAAGTGCTAAGGAAGAAAAAATAAAATAACGAAATTGCAGTCTCATTCCTTAAAGCCCCAAAGGTATTATTTACCCGGCGTTTTTTTAAAAAAGTGCAAGTTACCTGCTCTATCTGTAAAGTTTCAGAAATTCTTCTCCTTGTTCGGTAAACTTCTCCAACCTATAAAAGGTTGAGAATATTGCTTTAACTTTACGAACTTCAAGTCAGATTGGTCATCCTAACGCTAAGGGAAGGAGAGGTTTGCAGTTTACCTGCGGTCCTAGGCTGTGGCGCTTCGGTCCCGCACAGTCGGTCTTGGTTGTAATTAAACTGTGGAAAAACCACAGAATTTGTTAGTCTAGTTACCGTTTAGCAATCACCTTCCTATTTGGCGTTTCTGTATCCCCGTGTAGCGGGGCTTACCTTAGTTGTGTTCTGCACTAGCCTTCACTCGTTCAACTCTGGCGTGTTCGCAATCGCCATTGAGATTTAGTCCCTTTTCTAATTCTTAGGTGTCTAAAGGTTTCCCTGACACTGAAAACGGACTGGAGTTTTATTGCTTTGCTCAATTGAAAGCATTTTGGGGCAGCCATATTGAAGTGTTATTAAAAAACGGTCCAATTGCATCTACGCTATTTCGAATTTTAAAATAATTCGAAACTATTTTTGACTGTGGGTAGTTTAGTTGGAACATTAAGCTACATAACTACTAAATTCTCGTGACCCATGAGCAAACACAAAATGAATAAAAAATAGCAATACTTATATACGGCGTTTAAACCAAGAAACACTATTTGAAACATGTCTCAATAAATTGTCATTTGCAATCCCATTATACAATACCTGCCTATTTACAATCTTTATTTTGGTGGATTATAGTGTGCAAACTAGTATGAATTTATGTAAAATCTAATTTGTGTTGTTTAAAATTAATTTGAGTGATCATAAATGAAATGAGTGCTTCTGAGGATTACTGTATTACATTATCACTGAGGCGTGTATCGGAATTCACTAGGGAGACAGGGTCGTCCATCAGTTCATGTTTTTTACAGAAAACATGCCATCTCAATTTTATCGTTGAGCCCAAATGGGGCCAAAGTCTGCAATTTACGGATCCAGTAGGCTTCTCGCTGGAGAAGAATCTTTGCATTATCGAATCCCAATCTCTGTGGAACTTGTTCTATTATTTGGAATCTTAGTTGCGCTATCGTATGTCTTGCTTCCGTCCAGTGTTGCGCCAAAGGTGATGTGATGTTTTTTGAACGTATTCTGCTCTTGTGTTCCGTTAATCTCACTTTGAGCTTCCTATCAGTTTTCCCTATGTAGAGAAGTCCGCATGGACATTTGATAGCGTATATAACATGTTCTGAATTACATGTTGTGTCATGTTTTAGTTGAATTTTCTCTCCCGTTCTGGGATGTAGTAAGGTAGTACCCAAAATGATGTTATTGCAATTTTTGCAATTGTAACATTTCATTGTTCCTTTGAATGATGTTCGCTCCTCAGTGGTTGCAACCAACTTGCTCGGTTTATTCAGCATCTCTTTTAAATTTTGTGCCCTTTTATAGGCAAACAATGGTTGTTCTTGAAACAATGAACCAAAATCCTTTTCTATTTGTAGTATCTCCCATCTCTTTTTAATTATTTTCTTGATTTGCCAAGATGATGTGGAGTATTTCGACACAAATGCCATTCTTGTATTCGCGTTCTTTTGCTTCTTTGTTAATAATTCGCTTCTGGGGATGGTCTTTATCTTCTCTACATGTGCCTCCAAGAGTTTCTTTGGATAACCTCTGTCCAAATATCTTTGTTTTTGCTCATTAATACTTTTGTCGCATGTTTCTGGATCAGATGTGATCCTCTTGATTCGCATAAATTGCGACACTGGCAGGTTGTTGATCAAATTAGCTGGATGAAAACTCCCATAAAGTAGGGCGTTGTTCTTGTCTGTTGGTTTTTTGTATACCCTTGTGTGTATGGAACTTTCTTGTATTTCCACTAGAACATCTAGGAAAGGCAATGCTTCCGTACTTATATTGTGCGTGAACTGGATGCGAGCATCAATGCTATTGAGTTTTTGGATGTTCTCCATTAATTTCTTTTCTGAATCTTTCCAAAGTATAAAGATATCATCTATATATCTTTTATAGTGTACCAGTCCTTCCTGCCATTCTGGTTTGGTCAAAATGTGATTGTCCTCAAATTTAGCCATGAAAATGTTGGCATAAATACAAGC
Source organism: Lissotriton vulgaris (assembly GCF_964263255.1). NCBI lineage: Eukaryota > Metazoa > Chordata > Amphibia > Caudata > Salamandridae > Lissotriton > Lissotriton vulgaris. The sequence continues at coordinate 1,100,925,257 of NC_141694.1, read as the reverse complement.
TCCGGGAAAACCCATTGCTGTTCCATTCAGCTGTAAATAATAATCATTTTGCCATGTGAAATAGCTATTTTCTAAACAGAATTCCAATAGCTTGAGAATCATGCACTTCACTTCTTCTGATTTTTCTCCTTTCAGAAGTGCCCATTCCATGGCTTCTAGGCCTTGCTGGTGTGGTATTGATGTATATAGGGATGTTACATCTATAGTACAAATTATCCACTGTGTAGCGTCTTGTGAATCGATTGTTTGAAGATTCCTTAAAAAATCTGAAGTATCTTCCAAATACGTTGACCAATTTTGTATGAACGACTGCATATGGGTGTCTATGAATATTCCCAAATTTTCAAAAATTGAGGAGCAACCTGAGACTATTGGTCTGAGGGGTGGATTTTGGAGACTTTTGTGTATTTTGGGTAAAAAATATATCCGTGGTCTCCTTGGATACAATTGTCTCAAATAGCGTTTTGTTCTAGTGTTGATCCAGCATAACTCTTCTGCTTTATTTAGAATTTCATCTAAAGCGTGTGCTATTTCGTTAGTAGGATCTCTGTCAAGCTTTGTGTATGTGGTTGTGTCACTTACATGTTCAGTTCCTTTCAATACATAGAACGAGGAGTCCATAATGACTAGACCCCCTCCTTTGTCCGCCTTCTGGATTACAATAGTTGGATTCTTCGCTAAGGTTTGCAGTGCACTGTATTCAGCTTTTGTCAGATTCTTTAGTTTGCTCTTGAAGTGAATTTTACTTAAGTCAGCCTTGACTAGTGTCTCAAAAGTATCCAATGTCTTGTGCGATATTGGGGCTACAAAAGTGCTCTTGGGTTTGAATTTAGTATCATCATTTTCCTCAGTTTGGATTGGATTCACCACAGTAAAAAAGTGCTTAAGCCTAATCAGGCGCATGAACTTAAAGAATGCTATCTCTGTTTCAAGCTCATTTGTTTGATATGTTCTCACAAAACCTGTGCCTTTATTGAGTAAGTTTACTTCAAACTGTGTCAGAGGATATTGAGATATATTGATCACGAGGCTTTGGCTTGGCTCCTGAGACTTGCTTTCCTTATGCCCTCCTTTTCCTTTTCCTCTTCTCGTTTTCTTTCCGCTTGTGTCTGCGCTGTTGGATCTGGTGGTTTGCTGGGCAGTTGGCCCTCCACTAAAAAAGAATCCGAGGTTAGATTGGTGCCACTTGCACCTTCTGTTGATGTTGAAGGAGTTGCTTGTTGTTTCTGCAAAGGTTGTCTCGTAGTGCTAGTATCACTATCAGATACTCCACTTTCATCTGATGTAGTGGGTTGCTGTTTCCTATTTGTGTATCTCCTTTTCGCATAAACTTCAGCCCAAGTATAAGCTTCGTTGAGCTTGTAGTCGATTGTGTCGCGTTTGAATTTTCGCAATTTCGTCTCCTGTATCTCTTTGCCATATTTATCTAACTTGATGTCTAAATCCGCTAAGAATTTGTTCCACGGTTCGACTTCCATTCTAGATGACAACTCTTTTTTGACATTGTATATTTCTTCCTCTAGTTCTTTGATAATTCTTGAAAGCTCTTCCACTAGTAACAAGATCAAGTCTAGTGAGCATTTATTGAGGATACAGTACCATTTCTCCATAAATTGAGGATTATTATTCAATCTGTATAGCATTGGTCTGATGGCGAGCCTGAGGCCTCTTGGAATCCGTCTCACGCGATGATATTGGATTAATGTTGAAGCGTGTAGTCGTTGGTTCAATTCACGTTTTGTTAGATACTCCAATTGTTTAAGTTGTTGTGTGACTGAGCCACTTTTTGCATCAAAGGTTTTCGTTTCCTTTATCAATTGGTATATTTGATCTGCTTCATCCGTCGTGTATATTTTGATGTTTGCTCTATTTTCCGTGATTCCAGATATCGAGTCGAAAGACATTTTCTATGGTGCTAGTGCCCACCGTTTTGCAGAGTGATAAGTGAAAATGTATGTGTGTGGGTACTGCACACAGTATTCAAATTGTAGGGGCGTTTTAACAATAATTGTGTGCTACCTATGATTGATGCCTGCCACACCTAATAGAACTGTATTAAGCCTGACACCAGAAAGGCTGTCAGGACTCTCAGGTGCACAACATAAAACTGAGCGAAGCTCTTGATTCGTTTGACTCTTTTTGTTTATATTTAAACCATTAAATTTTCATTTTGCAAACATTTTTTTTTTTTTTTTTTTTTTTTTTTTTTACAAACAATTTCTTTTTCAAAAAAATTCACAGCGTGCATTATTACAAATCATTACAAGTCATAGTCAAAACATAAAGACTACATAAAACTTGAATAAAGATGCTTATTATGAACACATAAGAACCCAATGCATTTCGGGACCCTTGGTGGCCCCTTCGTCAGGGGTCTGTTGAAAAAACAAATATAAACAAAAAATTAGTATAAAGCAAACTATTGCTTTAATGTTTATAAGTGACTCAGTCGTTTTTAACTATTAAATGGTTTTCCTGTCTCTGTATTTGAGATCTAGGTCTTTTTAGGTTGTATCATTACTAAACTTTTCACTGAAATAAGAACAGTCTGTATTGTGGCTAAACTCCATTCGCCATTGAGATTTAGTCCCTTTTCTAATTCTTAGGTGTCTAAAGGTTTCCCTGACACTGAAAACTAAAGAATCTGACAAAAGCTGAATACAGTGCACTGCAAACCTTAGCGAAGAATCCAACTATTGTAATCCAGAAGGCGGACAAAGGAGGGGGTCTAGTCATTATGGACTCCTCGTTCTATGTATTGAAAGGAACTGAACATGTAAGTGACACAACCACATACACAAAGCTTGACAGAGATCCTACTAACGAAATAGCACACGCTTTAGATGAAATTCTAAATAAAGCAGAAGAGTTATGCTGGATCAACACTAGAACAAAACGCTATTTGAGACAATTGTATCCAAGGAGACCACGGATATATTTTTTACCCAAAATACACAAAAGTCTCCAAAATCCACCCCTCAGACCAATAGTCTCAGGTTGCTCCTCAATTTTTGAAAATTTGGGAATATTCATAGACACCCATATGCAGTCGTTCATACAAAATTGGTCAACGTATTTGGAAGATACTTCAGATTTTTTAAGGAATCTTCAAACAATCGATTCACAAGACGCTACACAGTGGATAATTTGTACTATAGATGTAACATCCCTATATACATCAATACCACACCAGCAAGGCCTAGAAGCCATGGAATGGGCACTTCTGAAAGGAGAAAAATCAGAAGAAGTGAAGTGCATGATTCTCAAGCTATTGGAATTCTGTTTAGAAAATAGCTATTTCACATGGCAAAATGATTATTATTTACAGCTGAATGGAACAGCAATGGGTTTTCCCGGAGCTTGTATTTATGCCAACATTTTCATGGCTAAATTTGAGGACAATCACATTTTGACCAAACCAGAATGGCAGGAAGGACTGGTACACTATAAAAGATATATAGATGATATCTTTATACTTTGGAAAGATTCAGAAAAGAAATTAATGGAGAACATCCAAAAACTCAATAGCATTGATGCTCGCATCCAGTTCACGCACAATATAAGTACGGAAGCATTGCCTTTCCTAGATGTTCTAGTGGAAATACAAGAAAGTTCCATACACACAAGGGTATACAAAAAACCAACAGACAAGAACAACGCCCTACTTTATGGGAGTTTTCATCCAGCTAATTTGATCAACAACCTGCCAGTGTCGCAATTTATGCGAATCAAGAGGATCACATCTGATCCAGAAACATGCGACAAAAGTATTAATGAGCAAAAACAAAGATATTTGGACAGAGGTTATCCAAAGAAACTCTTGGAGGCACATGTAGAGAAGATAAAGACCATCCCCAGAAGCGAATTATTAACAAAGAAGCAAAAGAACGCGAATACAAGAATGGCATTTGTGTCGAAATACTCCACATCATCTTGGCAAATCAAGAAAATAATTAAAAAGAGATGGGAGATACTACAAATAGAAAAGGATTTTGGTTCATTGTTTCAAGAACAACCATTGTTTGCCTATAAAAGGGCACAAAATTTAAAAGAGATGCTGAATAAACCGAGCAAGTTGGTTGCAACCACTGAGGAGCGAACATCATTCAAAGGAACAATGAAATGTTACAATTGCAAAAATTGCAATAACATCATTTTGGGTACTACCTTACTACATCCCAGAACGGGAGAGAAAATTCAACTAAAACATGACACAACATGTAATTCAGAACATGTTATATACGCTATCAAATGTCCATGCGGACTTCTCTACATAGGGAAAACTGATAGGAAGCTCAAAGTGAGATTAACGGAACACAAGAGCAGAATACGTTCAAAAAACATCACATCACCTTTGGCGCAACACTGGACGGAAGCAAGACATACGATAGCGCAACTAAGATTCCAAATAATAGAACAAGTTCCACAGAGATTGGGATTCGATAATGCAAAGATTCTTCTCCAGCGAGAAGCCTACTGGATCCGTAAATTGCAGACTTTGGCCCCATTTGGGCTCAACGATAAAATTGAGATGGCATGTTTTCTGTAAAAAACATGAACTGATGGACGACCCTGTCTCCCTAGTGAATTCCGATACACGCCTCAGTGATAATGTAATACAGTAATCCTCAGAAGCACTCATTTCATTTATGATCACTCAAATTAATTTTAAACAACACAAATTAGATTTGACATAAATTCATACTAGTTTGCACACTATAATCCACCAAAATAAAGATTGTAAATAGGCAGGTATTGTATAATGGGATTGCAAATGACAATTTATTGAGACATGTTTCAAATAGTGTTTCTTGGTTTAAACGCCGTATATAAGTATTGCTATTTTTTATTCATTTTGTGTTTGCTCATGGGTCACGAGAATTTAGTAGTTATGTAGCTTAATGTTCCAACTAAACTACCCACAGTCAAAAATAGTTTCGAATTATTTTAAAATTCGAAATAGCGTAGATGCAATTGGACCGTTTTTTAATAACACTTCAATATGGCTGCCCCAAAATGCTTTCAATTGAGCAAAGCAATAAAACTCCAGTCCGTTTTCAGTGTCAGGGAAACCTTTAGACACCTAAGAATTAGAAAAGGGACTAAATCTCAATGGCGATTGCGAACACGCCAGAGTTGAACGAGTGAAGGCTAGTGCAGAACACAACTAAGGTAAGCCCCGCTACACGGGGATACAGAAACGCCAAATAGGAAGGTGATTGCTAAACGGTAACTAGACTAACAAATTCTGTGGTTTTTCCACAGTTTAATTACAACCAAGACCGACTGTGCGGGACCGAAGCGCCACAGCCTAGGACCGCAGGTAAACTGCAAACCTCTCCTTCCCTTAGCGTTAGGATGACCAATCTGACTTGAAGTTCGTAAAGTTAAAGCAATATTCTCAACCTTTTATAGGTTGGAGAAGTTTACCGAACAAGGAGAAGAATTTCTGAAACTTTACAGATAGAGCAGGTAACTTGCACTTTTTTAAAAAAACGCCGGGTAAATAATACCTTTGGGGCTTTAAGGAATGAGACTGCAATTTCGTTATTTTATTTTTTCTTCCTTAGCACTTATTCATACCAACTGGCAAGTAAAGCGAGACCAACGCAGTACGCAACGGCTCGCAGGTAATCATTTAAAATTAGTCCATTCTCTTTTTTGTTTCGAATTTAGTTAAACATGCTAAGTTTAAATACTAAAAAATGTCTTTAAATGTCATCTTTCCTTATACATAGGAACATCTCTTTTTGTTCCAAGTAACCCGCTGAACACGGTATGTAGTCACAGCAACTAGTCTAACGAATAATGAGTTCAAATTGATCATGTGGAGTTTAGCCACAATACAGACTGTTCTTATTTCAGTGAAAAGTTTAGTAATGATACAACCTAAAAAGACCTAGATCTCAAATACAGAGACAGGAAAACCATTTAATAGTTAAAAACGACTGAGTCACTTATAAACATTAAAGCAATAGTTTGCTTTATACTAATTTTTTGTTTATATTTGTTTTTTCAACAGACCCCTGACGAAGGGGCCACCAAGGGTCCCGAAATGCATTGGGTTCTTATGTGTTCATAATAAGCATCTTTATTCAAGTTTTATGTAGTCTTTATGTTTTGACTATGACTTGTAATGATTTGTAATAATGCACGCTGTGAATTTTTTTGAAAAAGAAATTGTTTGTAAAAAAAAAAAAAAAAAAAAAAATGTTTGCAAAATGAAAATTTAATGGTTTAAATATAAACAAAAAGAGTCAAACGAATCAAGAGCTTCGCTCAGTTTTATGTTGTGCACCTGAGAGTCCTGACAGCCTTTCTGGTGTCAGGCTTAATACAGTGCTTTATAATGTTGCCTTACTGCCGATGTACCGTATTGCTCGCTATAGTGCTCATAATTTTGTGGCCGGCCAGGTGGTTGTAGGCCCGTATTTTGTCTGCTGTTTATGCACAATAAAGGTTTCCAAAAAAAAAAAAAAAAAAGGTCAGAAGGAATTTGCCAGTTGCGCAATTTAATCCAAAGCTTGTCGCGTGATACTCCATCAAACGCTGCTGAATAATCTATAAAGCAGGCATACACTGGTTTTGTTTCCCTGCGGTTAGCTTGCTGGCCCAAATAGGATATTGCTGTGATGTTGTCTATAGTCGAACAGCCTTTACGAATCCCAGTTTGGTAGAAAGGGAGAATATCATTTTTTTCGACCCTTCTAGTTAATTCTGTCAGCAGGGTACTTGCGTACGCCTTCCCTTCAATGCCCAAAAGGGCTATTAGTCTATAGTTTTTTGGGTCTGTGTTATCACCCTTCTTGAATATGGGATGTAGAATTGACCCGCGCCACGAGTCTTGCACCTTGCCGTGCAATCGGCATTCGATGTATAGTCCAGATAGGACACTCCCCCAGTAATTTGGGTCGTCCTTAAACATTGTAGCCGGGAGACCGCTGGATCCTGGTGCCCCGTCTTTCCTTATCTTTTTTTATCACTTTGTCCACAGCCTTTACATCCTGATCTTTGAGCATGGCTATGTTTATGTGGTTTAAATATTCTGAGTTGTTTTGAGTGCTCTCTATGTGCATTGTGGCGCTTCCACTTTGAGTGCATTCTTCCTTGACCATGTATGTTACGTCTACATGTCTCACCCATGCGTCAGCGTGAACAGCATTACTCCGGATTACCTTGTTATTATCCAGTTTAGCTATATATTGCCAAAGTTGCCGTTGTTTATGAGGTTTTGTTAGTTCATATATTTTAATCCACTCTTCTAGCCTATTTTGTTTAATTGTCCAGAGCAATTGTTTCTGTTCTTTGTGCAATTTGTTGTATTTATCCCTTGTATTTTTGTTCCTCATGAGTCCCTAATAAAATTGTCACACCAGACTGCACTATTGGCAATGGCAGTGAGGGAGGAGATGCTTTGGTGTTGGGCGTATGGTTCGTGGTCTCAATACCTCTGCACTTTCGATGTCCACACCCAGTGAGCTGCTAGTGTGGCTTGGCAGCATGGACTGTCTCATGGTCTGTTTCATATTGTAGGCTGACATTACATTGACTTAACCTGGGACAGATGCTTCATACTTACATTCTCACCAATAGCCTGCTGCAAGACGTTACCCTTACTCCTTCTTAGGCTGATGGGCATGCTCTATAAAGCAGGCTTTATTTCACAATATTTGTAAGATACCTGAATTCCTGGGAAAGACACCTTAGCCTAATGGGGCAATATTCAAGCACTAAACCATGTTGATGGATGAGAGATGAAGGGTCTCCTCATGTTATAAATCGCAGTAGGGAGATCCCAGTAAAACAACTATCACCTACATAAAATCTATAATATCTGACAGTTTAGCTAAAGGAATTCATAAAAGTCGGCATAAGTGACATAACCTCACCCAAAGTGAGGAACCCATAACTGCGAAACTTTAAAATCACTCGACACTAGTACACTTGAATGCTTCTCAGTGCAAGATATAGAACTCACAAATGAAGCATACCATTCTGGGTAGGTGAGCATTCATCATCCTATGAGTACATGAATGTATGGTAATTCTGTAACAGATTCAGTTGTTTCTTGCAGGAATGTTGTTCTTCCTGTATGTTTGTCTGTTTTTTAAAATTATATAAGTCTTGGAACTCCTCTCATTCGCTAGTGCGTTAGTTATCTGTGCATTGCCTGTATGTATGAGAGAATCATGTGATTTTCTTTGTGCTGCTGCCAGATGCACTTTACTTATTGTTTGTGTTAGGCAAAGTTGTGCTGTGGCTGTACATGTTTACCTTTACTGTATTATGAAGCTCAGTATAAAACTTTCCACTCTACATAAGAAAAAAAGCAATCCACATTGCCAATGCTTGCTTTATGCATGATGTGAGTGAAAGAGTGTGCCTCGCAAAATATATGAGCAGAGTTTGCTTTTGAGTTTACGTATGAGGCAAGCAGTTTTTGAAATACAAGTGACTTTGCAACATATTAAAGGAGAACTGGGAATTGACTTCATGTCATTTGTAAAACATCCAGCCAATTTTAGCCAACAACACTTTGCATGCTGGGGTTTTGATCCCATAATGAAACTGTTAAAAGTAAAACTGCAGCACCCACAATGTATCCGATGTTGGTTGAAAAAAATAGACCATGAGATTCTATTTTTTGGTGCCAAAGCACAGAGTTATGATATGCAAAATAAAATTTTGTCCTTAGAATTCTGCCTCTTTTGCTGCAGGCAATTACCAGGTGGCTCAGTGGTTAAAGGGCAGAGATAGTCTATCAGATGCAAATGCCAGTGCCCCCTGCTAATGGGCTAGCATAACCATCTTTTACGAATAAACTTGGTAAAAGGACCTATTTACCAGTGCATTTGCGATCATCAGCAAGTTAGACGTGTGTAAAGACAGTGAAAAGAAAACTAATTACCTTTCACCCTTGTTCTCCAGTTCATCTTCAAGGATTACACCACCTCTGTGATGCACCCTTACTCAAACAAGTGCAGCACAAGCTGCAGGTGGTGCCATTGCTGGTGAGATCACTCTCCAAAAACATCAGGTTGTTTCATAATTGGATAGCCAACAAATTGAGAGGATTGGGTATGTTACTTCGATTGGTACTATCAAATCAGAAAGTTCAAACTTTTTATTAATATCAGTGACAATAACGGCCTACCTAACTGTAGTGACTCCATACACCGGTCTGTAATTTAAATGCTGGTTAATTACTCTGCCTGTATCTGGTGACACGGTGTTCTCCTTGCAGTGTTTAGTGATATTATGGCTTAGCTCTGCCTGGTGGCCCGTGCGTCTACCATAGCATCATATCGAAGTACACTTAAATATCACAATATAATAGCTGTTAGCTTACCATCATGCAGAAGTTAGTTTAATTGTTGGATGTTACCCATGGTCACACAGGCAGAGACCAGATGGTCATTCCTGGTGTCCTAAGTGTGAACTTCATATTTTTCTGTCAACATTAAGCAGCGCTCAGTAAATCTGTGGTTCTTACCAATTTAACTTCTGTGGACTCCCACTTAATCATAACTGGAACCTGGTAACCCCCCAATAAATCGCTATTGAAATCTGAGGACCCTGAGTCATTACTGGGGACCCCTGGCATAAGCATTTTCAGTGATTTGAAACACAAACTGTGCACAAAAAATACGGAAATAAGCATTCAGACAAATACATTAGTGAGGAAATATTTTATTAAATACACAAATATAAAATCAGAATTTTAATTTTAATGGGAAATATAGAGATTTTCTAAATTTGAATTGCCATTCATCTTCCAACATATTCTGTTGGCTGCACTTTCACTGCTCCCACAAATCAATCTGTGGATACTAACTCAATTTTTAGCCTCCAGTTTCCTTCACATTTACAAAAAGTTTACACATCTGCTACTTAAAATGTAGCTTCTTCATTTATATACACCTTAATATGTGTATATTTAATTTTCTGACCATTTGTGGAGACCCTGAGTAACCTTTACGGACCTCAATCAGTCCACAGACCTCAGGTTAAGAATCGGTGTTACATTAATTTAGCAGTATATGATAATGGTTCTATTGTGTAAGTCTCAAGTTCCAAGAGCACCAGGCTGGCACACAAACTTGAGTGTTCCTAAATATTTCGCACAGAAAGCAACAACAGACAATATAGAAAGGAGAGCCCTGAAACTAGGCTGTAGTAGAAATACATATCGAGTTGTTCACTAAAATCAAGAGAGTTTTCAAGTTATTACTTGGGAAGCCATGAAGTCAACCCTTATCATTTAAGAACCTCCAGTACTCCTAAGAAAGCGTCTTATGATGTCAGAAAGCTTAAAAACGAGTTTGTCTTTCTTCAAATAGGCTGTCTGTCCTTTTAACATCTAAACTTTACGGTAGCTATTGAAACATCAGCTTCTGGGAGTGAAGTGACTGTACTCTTGGATACAAAATATATTCAACCTTTCATCGTGAGTGTCCTTTGTACAGTGGTCTCCCATGGCCACTGCCTACAGCTGCCACAAAAAGTTTCCCACAATTCTCAAAGGCCCCCCCCCCTTCCCTTTTGTGAATGAGTTACCACCCTAAGTTGGGAGTCAATTGGTTAGCAACCATAAGTCCACTCACAAACCATTGATATATCTGTTATGATTTGGTATTTAGAAGGGACACCCAAAACATGCCCCTTCCTAATACTGAATTAATATCCAGTCAAAAACCCATTTTCGGAGTAGGTTAACACAGCGGAGGCCGGCACAGGTAAACGCGGTGATGCGGGGTTGGAGCAGGGAAGTCGATAGGCGACGTAATATGTATAACTAAATAAATAACACCTATTCCGTGTGTTTCTGACTGCTTAAATATTTGATAGCTCTGGCCCCTGGTTTTTCTGCTCTGTGCATTGGCATGGTGGAGTCAAAGAATGCTTGTGTTGTTACCCTATGATGTACGATAGGAGCTGGTTTGTGAGCAGTTCTCATACCAGCATTTGAAACAGCTGGCCCTTGCTGTTCTTGGGCTCAGCTGGAAGAGCTGTTTTCCTTGTTCTCTTTCACATCACAGCAAAATTATGCTGTTGTCCTCAGTCATCAAGTCCAGTCCTGATGGGAAGTCAAGAAAGTTTTCTGCCCCTTTTCCTAGACTTCCTTTGGTTTTGTGAACCAAGCTTCCATTTGAAGTCATTTGTGAAAATTAGTTCTTGCTCATAGGACCATTTTATATGTTGAAGCAGTGTTGGTTGTGGCAAATCAGCCAGTCACCCAGATCTGATTCAACATTAAAAAAATCGGGCCTATTAAACCATTGAATATGTTTTTCCACAGGTACAGTTCAATTCCAATCTGAACCCATATGTATGCTTCCTTGATGATGGGGTGCATGCTGTGATACTAACGGGAGAAGTCTTTCTCTCAGACAGACACCTAGACTACCTATTGCTCGTGGGGGTGGGGGGTCGGAGGGGGGAATAGCGAGCAGTAATAATAATAATAATAGAGACATTTATAAAGCGCAACCAGCTACCTCACACAGAGGTGTCCCGGCACTAAAGCAATTGGCGGCAGGCAGAGGAAGGTCTAAACAGAGAAAAACACCCTGGTCATACTAACCACGGCTGAAGAGCCATGTTTTCACAGCTTTCGTGAAAAATGGCTCTGAAACAATATGCCGGATATTGTTAAGCAAGGAGTTCCACAGTTTAGAAGCCTTAACCGTGAAAGATCTGCCCCCCTCCATCCGAGCTCTTCTAAATTGAGGAGTGCAGAGGAGATTTTGTGCATTAGATCTCAGCAGTTGGGTCTGCTTATAGCTACACAAGGCTTGTTTTAAGTAACTAGGGCAGTTATCGTGTATTGACCGGAATGCTAATGTCAAGGCCTTAAACTCTATTTTAGCCACTGGAAGCCAGTGAAGCTCCTTGATGTGCGGAGATATATAATTACGGAATGGTACACTCTGTACGTGCATGGAGACAAAGATGACAGGTATCTCTAAAGTGTACACTGTTTAACATGGGCTGCACATATACTTAGTGACCCTCAGCCTTGGGTACCTCAACTCCTCATGTACAGAAGACTCACCCTCTGTCACTCTCTGTGGCAAGGGAGGGGGGTTACTTAAAGAACTGGGAGTCTTGATTTTCTCATAATTATTTCATCTGCTGTATCATAATTTGGTTATGAATTTTGGGCTTCTCAATAATTCTTTGAAGTTAGATCGTCCTTAGTTTATATGTTTTGTGTGTTAACATTTAGGGTGTACACATCCATTCCCCCTTCTTATTTTATACTAGTGAACAGTTCATTATTGTCAATCTAATATTTTTTTCTTAATTATGGGGTAACATTGTGTAGTTTCGGAATTATTGCTTTTTTGCCCCTAGTTGCATATAGTCTTTGATTCTTTTGTTTTGTGTGTCAAAAATGAATAAGCTGGTTGAAATATTTTTTATACTTGCTATATAAAGTCTAAAGGGAAGTTTGGCATTCCCCCATCTATTCATGATGAATAAAAACAGTTGACCAGCTGGAGATCATCCTAAACATGTGAGAGACTCTGGTCATGTTTGACTACGTGGATTTTTTTTTTTTTTTTTTTTTTTTTTGAAGTTTAAGCACTTTATTATGGCTAGACCTGTTTTACAGCCAGTTTGAACCATTGTTTAGAAACACTGTCCCAGGCTCATTTGGAGGGTTTCCCCTTGACTTTCTTCTTGGGATCTGTGGACTTTTTGGCTTCCTTGGGTTTTTTGTCTTCCTTGGGTACTTTGACAACTTCAGGCTTCTCAGTTTTGTCTGGTGTTGGTTTGGGAAGATGACGCAGGATTGCATTGCGGCGTACAGTCTTTGCATACGGGTTCAGTTTTACCATCATTCTCAAATTCTTAAGAGGATTCTTCTTAAGAACTCTGCGTTTGATCTTTTTGTTTGGTGCACGCAAAGCCTTTTGGATCTCTTGGCTTTTCAGGATCCTGCTAAGATCTGTATTAGTCATCTTGTGCATTGGTAGGTTGTAGCTGGACTTAAGCGTTGCAGGTTTACGCCACGTGCCATACAATTCATCCAGCTTGCGGAAGGCGCTCTCTGTCCAAATGCAGAAACGCCCAACGTGCCCACCAGGATTTATCTCGAAGTGACAGGAGGCATCCTACCTAAACCCAGGGTGCAGTTAAAAAGGCCTCTCTCTTACCTCACGAAACGTAATCAAATATATAACGGGTGCCTGAAGATGGGAAGGTAGTCGCTCGTGTTAAACTGTCTATGTCCTACAGCGGATGTTCGTTTCGATGCAACGGCACCAAAAGTCACCTGGAGCACATACAAGGGGAGTTGTTAAGCAAGTTTCTGTGCAAGAAAACATTCCGAGTCAGTGAGAAGTTGTGAGCAGTAGAGTGGTGCGTTACTACTGTACCAGAGACATACAGCCATTCTCATATCCGAACACAAAACAGCAACACTACTTTATTCAAATGTGTCCCTCTGGCGAAAAAAACGGATAATCACACTATCTGTGGATGCACCAACTTAGAAAACAGAAGATAGTACAAGAACACACTTCAAAAATTTAAGGAACACAACAAAGTTATTACAACTTTTATCAGATTTGCATAAATGAATTAGTACTGTGGCGCTCCTTCTCTTCGATGTGCACAGAGCTAAGCAGGTAGGAGTATTTATTACTGAAGGATTCCAGCTTTCTTCCAGTAGATTTTACTAAATTTAGTTGCATGGACAGACTTTTTCTTGTGAAGCAATGTCTCAAGTCCTTTCTTTTTTAATTCTTCCAGTAATAATATAGTTCTACATATTTCACTTCTGCCATTTTTAAGAGCTGTAAATACCAAATGTTATTTAAAAATAAAATAGCCCTTTCACATCACCACCTATTCTGGGCCGTTTCTCTGAAGCCCCTCTGGCTATATCTCTGGTCCTTAATAACTTGTTTCACATTTAATAGATTACTGCACTTCTACCTTCTCTTCTAATCACTAGGTTGCTTAGTAAACTTTTTATATGGCACTGCATACCACTCTTATGCTTTTTAAAAACTACTATAAGTAATCTATATTGTTAAATAAGAGCTCCCCCGCTCCCTTGGGTGTTCAGTGCGAGGCGCCAGAAGGCTCTACCTATGTCCCTCAATAGCTCTTGTTTTGTACAGTACTAAATGCTCTTTCACTTTCCTTTCTGAGCACTATAAATAGCATGATATCAAAATAAGAGATCTGACCCTCTTCCTTGGGCCTTCACTCATAGCACCCCCTGTAGGCTGTCAATGCGTTCCTTTTTAGAAACTTTTCAGTAGACTCTCCGCCAACATCTAGTATCAATTTAGACAAGAAGGCCTCTATTCATGACGTGGAGCTCTTCTTTCCTTGCTTTCGTCCTATGTGCCATTACACAGAAGCCCCCAAACGTTCTCGTGCTGGGCTGCTCTATATGGGATACCATGCAAGGCCTGTTCAGGCATCTTCTCCTCCCCACTCACCTCAAACGCTCCAAACAAACCAGGTCGCTCTTCCGGTCTATTTTTGTTCATCAGCACTGGTGCACTGCTCATTTCCTATGTCTGCCTGTACTTTATGGCCAATTGATGTAGCAGCTAAGTAAGTTTGCACTCCACTGTAAATGATGCCATGAACCCTACTCCCACCCCAGGTGTCGCGGAACAGTTTGAAGACCTCTGTAGTAGACGTAGATTGTAGGTCAGCCAGTAGTCACTACAGAGAACATTTTCCATATTGTCTTCTGGAGGAAGTGGAGAGATTTCTGCATTGGCCCTTCCTGTGAGGGAAGTGTCTTATCAACTTGAAAACAATTACTAACAATTTCACATGCCTTTTTTTTTTTTTTACTAGAGATGCACGTCTAAGTGGGGTGACTGTGTATTGCAACCAAAGCTTAATGTGGTCAGGTATAAAAATGGAAATTATGCAGATCAGATGCATTGGATTTTTAGGTGAAGCCTATGGGATAACTACTAAAATGAAGCCGTTAATGCAGTTGTTCAGTGAAAACACAAGATTATATACTATTAGTTCTGGCTAAGTGTACCAAGCCTCCTAACCATTTTGTAGGTTTGCAGTAAAATATCCCTGTGCCTTGACAATTCTTATGGAGGCAAATCATTTATGCGCCACAATCCTGACTTTTGCCATTTCCAATTTGGATACATGATGTAATTCTGTTTGGATCATTCAGTTATCTTGAGGCTTATGTTGAAGTCTAAGTTCTGGACAAAACACTTGTGAGAACACAACTGTTTCTGTGCAAAGTAAATAAATGGTCTGAAAATTGAAACTAGAGGAAAGGTGTTTTTTGGAGTCATGAAAAGGGTCACATCAGCTGCCAAGAATTAAAGAGGAGGATGGAATTCGCATTTCTCTTATCTACCTTATAATTGTTTAATTTAGACAAGTGTATCCAAGTAATGCAATGTAAGAAGCAGTGTAACATTCCCGTTAGTTTGCATTGCTCTATGTTTGTAGTTGTATTTAAACTAAATCTCTCAAATACTTTGATTCACTTAATCAATGATTAAAAACGAACAATCTGAAGTGCTTTATAATGATAAAAAAGCATTTGGAAAGGAAAGCAAATAGGAATTGACCTGTTCTGGGTGTGACGCTGCGTTGTGTAGTGGTAGGACTCATACCAATATTTAATCATCAGGGAAGCTGGTGGTGGCAAAGGTGTGAAACTGTCCACTAGAATTCCAGACAATGGAAATAAATAACTTCCTAGTCACTGAAGCGTGTCAAGCAGACCCTAAACATCTTGGTGGCATTCAACAATTGCACTATTTGAGTCCCTGTTCAAGTGACTTTCAGTGTAGCTGCATGCTCTTTGTCCTCTCGTATTCATTGCAATGCCTTCTGTGGTAGTATCCCCACATTGGTACACAATAGCTAAATTTGTACCCAGAAAAATGAATGCTAGCTTTGGCTTGCATTTGGAACTTTAGAACCACCTCTTACATTTCACATTTGCTTACAAAGGAATGCACTTCACCAGAGATTAGCAATCAGAAGATATTGTATTCCGAGGGATTTCATGTAATCGATTTTTATTGGTTTGCTTTTCTTTCAAAATTGGATTGCTGTGTTGAGCCACCACTGTCCCATTGTGTCAACTGTTCCCGGAGTTGTCCTCCAATGTGCTTCCCCTCGGTCATTTGTATCCGCAGTTCCGATGTCAAGTATTGGTTTAGACAAGGGTTTTAGTAATCAGTTATCCTTTGCAGTCACAGATATATCCACGATATAGAGATAGATCCCTCTGCTTCTTTTGGTACAGTACACTTTTGTTCTAATTTACCATCTGTTTAATGGCATTCCAGAGCCTCTTCTCTCAAGTACCACAGAACCAAACCAAATTTTCAGGAGACGTTTCATGTCTGGTTACTTGTACCTTGAGTGAAGTACCTTTTTTTGCATGTTCAAATCTAGTACCATGAATATGTATTAGATATTGTAAATGTTGAGTATACTTAATTATGCTTCTTTTGCTGTTCATGCTTCTTGATCCTTTTTGTATCTCATTTGAATGGTGGCCCAGTGATTGTCTATCCTGTGTCTCCTCTCCTACATCAACCACTGCCTGACTCTCCACCAGCCGACCAGACAACTCTGACCCACCTCACTTGCCATTGCACTCGTCTCCCACATCCGGCGGAGCGGCAGCAGGCATTGCTCCTTCTTTTACCTTGCCACCAAGTCCAGGAACGACATCCCGCTTCACTTCCAAACCTCCGTCTCACTTGCCGACTTCAGGAAGTGACTCAAGACCTGGCTCTTTGTTAAGGCTCCCCACTCCTCAGCGTCTAGATACCCCATGGCGTGATAGGCTACGCTATACAAATACTGATTGATTCACAAAATAGGCTATTTTACCTAATAAAAAATGTGAACATGTATGCTCCATGTAAATATATATTTTTTTATATACAATAAAAAATTACAGAAATTAAAAAAGAAGATGCTTTAGCCTGTGTTACTAAAGTGCAGAGACTACTCCACAGGACAACATTTTTAGGGCTCGCCTGCTAATGCGCTTGCGCATAGCTGGCGAAGCTCTATAGTGGCTTATCCAGAGTTTAACCACTGGCGATTCCATGCAGTGCATGTGCTTTTTAGGTCATTGCGCAAGCGCAAGCCCTAAAAAGCGCGTGCACAATGCCACCAGCCGCCTGCCTGCCTGCCTCTCATTACCACATCAAAGGCAGCCCAGCCTTTGACGTGGTAATGCGTGCGCTCTGCATTTCTCCTCCCAGCGCATTTCTCATCCCCTAATTATTCACGGCCGGCCGGCCGTACTTTCAGTTTCACGGCCGCCAGGCCGTGTCACCTTTATTTATTGTATGTCAGTTTCTGTGTTATTATATCTGGATGCAATAATAGAAGGCGCAGACTAAGCAAAATACTGCTTGGGTACCATACAGTGGGAATCCCAGAAATGTACTTTACGTTTTTAAGCCACGCGGCCTATAACGATATAGGCCACTCCCCTTTTAGAGAACCCCCTCCGACCCTCCCACACACCTTTTCATCCCACTTAAAGCCCTGGGTACAAACGCTTCCCGTTTAATGCGTAAACGTTTATACTGTGGCATTTTAGAAGATTAATTAAACGAAATACACATCGCCAGTGATGAGTTCGTCCGGGGAGACGGCTTTTGTGCTGTGAAGGGAAGGAAGGGTAGCTTGGCAGGTGGCAGTGTAATTACTGAGTTACTGCTGTTTCCTGGAGTTTCATCTCAGTTGTCATCTCAGTTGTTTATCCACTTCCTTTTTGTGAACTTTTGTGATTAATGCTCACCTCTGAAACCAGAGAGATGCCTGTGATTTATGTATACACTCGTTGAAAGTTCACACTTTCCGTATGTTTACTCACTGTCATTGGTTTGTCTTGCGTACGGTTTACAGATTGTTTTGTTTCTCGGTTTGTTTGGGGTATGATTTACAAATTGTTTTACTTCTGATTCAGTTTAGCTGTTATTTGTTTGCGTCTACTCGTGTGCTATTGGCTTAGATGAATATTTTAGAATGCCTTTTGCCTTTAATGACATACTTGTGAGCTAGCTGAGTGTGCTGTGCACCTGCTTGAGAGAAATGTGTGCAATCCGTAGGCCACCGTTCAGACCAATAGCAAGATAGCCCAGGTCATCATGTGTCTGCTAACACCGTGTGCTTATTTTGCCAATTTACAGGTTACAGCCATGAGTCGGGAAGGGCCTCTCAATTGGTTAGTGTGCCTATTGCAGAGATCTGCCCGCAGCCTTTGTTTTTTTGTTTTGAAATTTGATGTTGGTTAAATATGTTGCCTTCTGATTACTATATTGCTCTCTTAGTGATGGCACACACAACAGCATGTAGTCTGGGTAGCGTGGATATGGGTGGTGGGTTGTCCAGCAATGGGAGAAGTGGAGTTCGATGTGTTCTATTTCATAGTGGCCGTGAGACAGAAGCATGCACGGTGACCGCATCGGGACTGGATTGCGTGCATTGTCTTGGCGGAGTGTGGCAGCTTATGTTCTATTGAATTAGCGTGCGTCCAGCATTTATTTGAATGCTCCTATAAAGTAAAGAATTTCAGTATTCTATTAAAGATGGGGTAGTTGGTTTAAAATTTAAGGGCTGGGCTGAAGGTGTTCCATAGATGTGGGCATTGTACGACAATGGCCCATCCCACATGGTTTAATAATAAGTATTTTTGTTGACAAATTTGTCCATGCAAGGGATCTTGCTCGCATATGATGAGGAGGACACTTCAGAACACCCCTATGCATGGTACTCAAGATCTTGAACTTATAGCTAGCTTTAGGGTGACCAACTGGCATGGGTGCAAATTCAGGACAGTGAGTGTAAAAATTCAGGACAAAGGGTCAAAATTCAGGACAAAAATTCAGGACCGGAAGTCAAAATTCAGGACAAAAGGTAAGTTTTACAGACACATCAGAGGAGGTTGCGCAATAGTATATAAGTAAGTAAATAGAGAACCACTTAAGTACAAGTGAAAATAAGTTTATATTAGGTTGAGACAATTGTGCACATCGTGTTTTTTCAGTATGAGTGCAGCTTTAAGCAAATGTGCAGGTCTTTTTGTGGTAACAAAACCGCTGCCCCCACCCCACCTTTCCAGCTCCTAGAGAAAAAGCCTGAGGCATGGTCCGGCCAGTCTGGCCTTGCTACCATCCTCCAATGGCGCCCCCTCATCTTCACATAGACCGTCTCTCATGGGTATTTAATTTCTTCTATAGTGGTACTCATACCAAGTATGTAGGACTGAGTGTTGGAGTGCGTTACAACACACATTATATAGAGACAATCACTCATATAAATGTGAAAGTCAATGTGTAGGAAATGTTGCTGAAGATAATGGGGCTTACAATGTGTAATCATTCTTTCGTCCATCATTTAATCGTCCAGCATTCATTCTGTCCTTCCATCTGTGTGCCCATCCTTGTCCATATTCAACCATTTATAAACCTATCCATCACGTAGCCTTACATCCATCAATTCACTCATCCATCCCTCCATCCACCCGTTTACTCATCCATCCATTATCCATCCACTCATCCACCCTTTCACCCTGTCCATCCATACACTCATCCATCCAGCCATTTACCTATTCAGCCATCCTTTCACTTACTCATTCATCCACCCAGTCACTCATTTTTCCACCCATTCACCCGCTCAGTCATCCATTCACCCATAGTCCCTTTCTCGCTCCATTCCCCTTTCACTTAGCCATCCATCCTTCCATCCACCCAACAACCTACTAATCCACTCATGAATCCATCTATTGAACCTATCACTCATCTATCCTCTCACTCATCCATCCATCCATCCTTTCTCTCATCCACCCACCCTTTCACTCCTTCACTCATCTATCCATCCTTTTGTCCATCTACCCGCCCTTTCACTCACCCATCCAACCTTTCATCCACCCTTTCACTCAATTCATCAATCCACCCTTTCAGTTATCAATTCATCAATCCACCCTTTCATTTATCAATTCATCAATCCATCCATCATTTCACTCATCCATCCACCCACCCATCCCTTACTTACTCACTCACCTTTTCACAGGAATTATGAGCTGAGCCTTTGTCTGCAGAGTTTTAGTCAGAAGCGACCCGTCGAACGCCAGCAACACCACAGCGTCACTCAGCACCACCCCAGCATCACTCAGTACCACTCACCATAACCACATCATCACTCAGCATCACCCCAGCATCACTCAGCACCACCACAGCACCACATCATCACTCAGCGCTACTCCAGCATCACTCAGCACAACCACAGCATCACTCGGCGTAACCACAGCATTACTCGGCACCACCACAGCATCACTCGGCGCAACCACAGCATCACTCGGCGCAACCACAGCATCACTCGGCGCAACCACAGCATCACTCGGCGCCACCACAGCATCACTCGGCGCCACCACAGCATCACTCGGCGCCACCACAGCATCACTCGGCGCCACCACAGCATCACTCGGCGCCACCACAGCATCACTCGGCGCCACCACAGCATCACTCGGCACCACCACAGCATCACTCGACACCACCACAGCATCACTGATTCAAATATGTTCTTTCAATGTTTCAAGCCGTTTTCATGCTTTATTACAAATCACAAAAAGATGTTAATATTTCACTTCTGTTCTTGGATTTTCATCACAATAAAAAACACTGAACATAATCTTCACAAAAGTTATTTACAAAAATTTATGCTATTGCCATTACAAATTAAATAAATTATTTTAGTATTAATTATTTAAAAAAAATTAAAAGCTTTGTTATTTGTAATATCAATACATCTAAGTCACGTAAATACAAAACATGTTGCATTACAAATGCTATAGGTGTCACATTTGAGAAAGTTATAACTATTGGCTTTGAAAATGACAAAGCTATTAATTTAACTATTTGAAAAAATAACACATAAATTAAAAAAAATCATTTATAAGACCAATAGCTCAAACTTTCCAAATGCGAACCCTATTGCATTTCCAATACTTGTTATTTTTCGATAGGCATCTCCATTTCAGCAGCCTGCCACGGAGATGCAATTGTATCTGAACCTCTTCTAAAAGGAGCATAGCTTTCTGAAGTGTCAGGCATGCCCTTTATACAGGCTAACAGGCAGCTCCATTTGCTTTTCTTATGTGTTAGGCAAAACCTTGAATATACGAAATACAAGAATGTGATCGGCGATGCTTGCACATACCATTTTTAACTATTGATGGTACCTAACTGCAATAGTGTTTTCATAATTACTTTATGTACTTATACACTGGAGTACTTCTCTAATGGGACAATTGCAGTAGCATCCATAGTTAAGTAGTATTGATCGAGCATTATCATTAAACGAGTGTGCTGAAATAGGCTCTTTTTAATTTTTATTGAAATTGTGGATACTGTGTTAGGAATTTGGGGCGATTGGAGGGTCTTTTTTAATACTTGTTTGGAGTGTGTTAAACTCCTTTCTTCTACACTACCTGACGCCATTGGTAGGAGCCACCCGTCTTGAGCGGTTAGCGCTCCAGTTTTTAGACGCCTCTTGCACGCTGACCGCCCATTAATCTATTTAATGGACTCGGGACGACGCGCAGCGCCTGACAGGTCTGCTATCTAATTACGAGTGTGCTGAAATAGGTTCTTTTTAATTTTTATTGAAATTGTGAATACTGTGTTAGGAATTTGGGGTGATTAAAGGGTCTTTTTTAATACTTGTTTGGAGTGTGTTAAATGCCTTGCTTCTACACCACTACCTGACACCATTGGTAGGAGCCACGCGTCTTGAGCGGTTAGCGCTCCAGTTTTTAGATGCCTCTTGCACGCCCCTCCCATTTATCTATTTAATGGACTCGGGGCGGACGTGCAGCGGACGCGCGCCGGAGGCGTGCCAAAGGCAAGCCCGTCTGCTCCTGTCCGCCCAGTACGGGCCTAGGGGCCATAAGCCCTGCTCAAATTCCACCAACACCTTATATTTATTCTTCTAAACAACTGTTAGACCTTTATGTTGACTCTCACATGGATTGTACTTTGCTGCACCCCTTTTCTATGGATAGTGCGTCTGGAAATTGCAATAAATGTGATGCGATTTTACATTGTCCCTTCCAACCACTAAAGGTCAGCCTGATTTTAATAACTCAATTTATACCAACAGACGTGAGACTAACTGTATTGCCAGGAATTCTTTCCCTAAGGATGTAGAATTTACTTTTTTTAGTGTTAACTGTCGCTCACTTCCAAAACATAAAGCTGATATATTTGACCTTTTAATAATGAACACCCAAATGCCACCATTTTAACGGAAACATGGCTCCATGAAAGCTCCGGCCCTGATGTAGCGGCTGCACTTCCAGCTGGCTATTCTATAGTTAGAAGAGATCGTGAAGGTAAAATAGGTGGTGGGTTGACTATAATTTTAAAAAATCTGTATACTTGCAAATTTGAAAATCTACACTGGAAAGATAGTGAGGCTATGTCATTTAAACTTGCCCTCAGTTTACCTTCTCAGGAATACTTTATCGTCCACCAGGCCCTGCTGGCCTGTGGGCCTCTACTCTTCCTGACTTGGCCACTCCCCATTTACTTAGTGCAGCTAATTTTATTATTTTAGGTGACTTAAACATTCATTTGATGATCTGTCTTGCCCCGCTAGTATATCTTTAACTTCTGATCTAGCGGCTATGAATTGTGTGCTGACTAACTCAGGACCGACTCATGTAACGGGACATTTATTAGATCCAGTTTTTTCCAATCTACTCAGCTTGCGCTGAGTTTCAGCTCTCCCTGTCATTTGGTCTGATCATTTTATAGTCCCATTTAGGCTTATGGTAGAGCAGACTAATCAAATTTTACCCAACTTGGGGAATAAATGTAATTCTAGAAATTGGAGTAAACTTGATATTGATCTTTTTAACCATCATTCAATGGAAACCATGCCCTCCATTAATCGAACCTCGATGACTGACTTAGGGACTATTATGAACTGGATTTCTAATTCAGTTGATATGTCTCCCTCTGTCTTCCCAGAAAGTAAAAAACCATCGTCCTCTGGCCCCCTGTTTCTCATCTACCTCACAAAAAGTGAAGAGTAAGTGTAAAGCATTAGAATCTACAGTGATATATAAACAGTCATTCAGAGAACATCAATCTCTCTGTAATACTGCCCGGGCCGAGTATGTAAGCACTACTATTTCAAATGCTCAAAATTGCCCTAAAGTCCTGTTTAACTTGGTTAAGGAACTTTCTGGTGCTGTTTGTCAAGCTCCACAACCAATTCTATTAGAATCGCAATGTAAGGAGCTTGCAATATTGTTTCTTGATCAAGTGGAGCAGATCTATTCCAGATTAAATATCTCTATGACTTTTACTTCACAACAATGCATGGTCACTACTGTTTTATCAAATCCTGGAATTCAGTTAGAGGTTCAGGAGGAGACCAGCATGAATAAACTTGAACAATGGACTCTGTTTGACACGATTTCTTTTAATCGTGTTTTTAAAAGTGTTAAATCAGGTTCCCCTCAGGACCCGCTTCCTATTACTATACTGCAAAAAATGGACTTACCTGTTCTAGAGCAGATTAAGGGGCTACTCAATGCCTCCATAGGCAAAGCCCTGATTCCTCCTGAATGGAAGCATGCAATGGTTCTTCCACTGTTAAAGAAACCTAATGCTGACCCAGCCCAACTTTCCAATTTTCGACCCATTTCCCTGCTCCCAGTTTTCTCCAAGTTATTGGAGAAACATGTGAATTCGCAACTAACTCACTATGTGGAATCCCATAAGCTCTTACACCCATCTCAATCAGGGTTTAGAGAAGGGTACTCTACAGAAACCACACTTCTGGTAGTGAGTGAAATGTTGCGTAGTCATTTGGACGTTGGGACACTGTGGCACTCATACTATTAGATCTGAGCGCCGCATTTGACACGGTGTCCCATACTGTGCTCTTGCAAACACTTCGATCCATTGGTGTGACTGGAGTTGCTTTGAGATGGATAGCGCAATTTTTGTCTGGTCGTACATTTCAGGTTTCCTCTTCTAAAGCAGTCTCTAAAGTCCATGCCTCCCCTTACGGAGTGCCACAGGGCCAGATTCTCAGCCCTTTATTGTTTAACATGTATGGTAAACCATTGGCTGACATTGCTGAGGAGGCAGGACTGTCATTTTTTTCCTATGCTGATGACACCCAAATAGTCTTCTCCCTTTCTGCCAAAGGAGCCTTCGGGCCCTCTTCTCTTCAAGATGGATTGAGTAAAATCATGCAGTGGATCCAAGTCAATTCACTTAAGCTTAATGGGGAGAAGACAGAGGTGCTTATCCAAGGGAAAAATAAAGAATTCTGGGGCTCCCAACACTGGCCTCCTGAATTGGATGTCACCTCTCGCCTGGACTACGGCAACATCCTTTTTCTTGGAGCCAATAAGGAGGTTATTTATAAATTACATATTGTCCAAAATGCTGCTGCTCGCCTGCTCTGCCAGATTCCTAAATTTTCTTCTGTTTCTAGTTCCTTGCGCGATCTAAACTGGTTGAAAGTGGAGAATCGCATTAAATTTAAGACCTTAACCTATATGTATAGGTTTAAAATAGGTAAGGCCCCTCAATATTTGAGATCCATTGCTCAATTGTATGTCCCTCCTTGTCCTCTTTGCTCAGCCAAGCAGACAAAATTTGTGGTCCCAAGGTATAGATTATCCAGGGTAGGCGGTCGATCCTTTTCTTATTTGGGGCCTACTTTGTGGAATTTCTCTCCCTCTGCCTTTAAGGAATGAGCCTAGCTTTGGGCAGTTTCGTAGGATGTTGAAAACCTGGCTTTTTAATCAATAGGTTTCCATCTTTCGTATGTTCGCAGACCTTTTTTCAGGTGGCACCGGGAAACCCTTGGGTAGCTGGGCGCCTTATAAAACTAAATAACATAACATAACAATCTACTTGTGTTTCAGCCTCTTGTTTGCATTGGGGGGACCAGTCAAGTCGGAGACCTCTTACACACCACATATGAGCTAAAACAAAACTCCGGCATGATGCTATTAGGGAACAAAAAGAAAAGACAGCGTATTTAAGGAGCTTTGGCTTATGTTTTTGCATTACATTTTAGAATTGTATTTTATTATTTTATGAAAGGAAAGGTTTATTGAAGGTTTGCAGTGACTTGCTATGGGTTGTTTTGTATGAGGATGTACATTGTGTCTACCCTCTGTTCCTAGATGCCTCAATGTTGTATAGATAGTGGGTAAAAGAAGAGAGAAGCAAGATATTTATTTGGAAAATGCAAATAATCTAGGTTTGTGGAGTCAATGTCTTGCTTTCACTGGATTCTGTACATTGACTGCCAATGTACATAAATAATTCATATAAGAAAATGAACCTAGCACTTTTTCTTTTGTAGCCTCATCGCCGGAAGAAACCATTCATAGAGAAGAAGAAGGCTGTAACCTTCCATCTAGTACACAGGAGCCAGAGAGATCCATTGGCTGCCGATGAAACTGCGCCTCAGAGAGTCCTGCTGCCTACTGAAAAGGTGTGTTTTAGCTATCATTGATATTTTGCAATGTGGGTGGAGCTAGGTAGAGCCATATAATCTAGAGATCTCAAGATGTTATAATATAATGTTCCTTGCACTACCAAATGTGATTATAATGCTTTTCAGATCAAAGTATTCTTGTAGAAAAAAATCTAGTGGATACCCCTTCTGAAGAGACTTTCTGTAGAAACCCATTTCCAAAGATGTTTTGAATTGCACTACTTTCCAAAGTTGCAGGACCCTACCTAATGAATGTCTTTCATGTTGGAAAATTGCCTGAAGGCCTGTTTTTTCAAATCTGTATTAAATGGAGGATTTCGTCGTCTCTTAAAGGGGTGGTGGGTGAAAAATACTTTTTTTTTCTTTTCTTCCTCTCCTTTTTTTCTTGCACTAAATGCCTTCCCACTGCCATTTTGTTTTGCTCCTTAGAGGTCCATAGTCTGTTTCGCCGTGCATAACACCACACAAAATCTAAAATTCTATTTTACATGCATTTGCATAACCTTTCAGTTTAGTAATAGGGTATTTGTAGCCTTTTTTATTGTAGTCCTTTATAGAGCAAGGTCACCAATAGCTTTTTGGCTTTGAAGATAAAATTACGAAAATGGTATTAGGCTGTATGCACAAAGCATTTTTGTGGTTGCAAACACTGGGGTTTGGAGTTTGTGACTTCAGAAAGGCTTTTTGCAATGTTTTAAGACCATTTCGCGATTAAGTTACAGAATTACAAATTAGGCCTAGAAGGGGAAGCAAATTGGTATTTCGAAGGGCCATAGTTTGAGACTATTTCTAAACATCGATTTGAATGGAACACCCCTTTCAAATCACTGTTTTTTGCAACCGAAAATTAGTTGCAAACCATTGAAGTTTTACCGTCTTCCAACTTGGAGGCATAAATGATAAGGTGTTCCCTTGGGAACCCTTCTGCTTAGTGAATGTAAAAAAAAAGTTTGCTGAGGAGTAGGCAGTGTCTCTGGAACCACTGTCTCCTCTCAAACAAGTTTTAAATTCTTTCAAATTGTTTTTTAAATGCAGCTGTTTCCTTCAAGGAAAATGGGCTGCATAAAAAAATTAAATAAAATTAAAAGCGATGACCGATATGGTGGTCTGTTGACCCCAGTAGGCCACCATTACTTTAATGGCCACCCATTGTAGCGAGTCACAATTTGCGATCTACCTCTTGAATATGGATCACGTAGGCCAAAATGCGTGCGACTACGATACGTAATTTTGTGAACAGATTTATCTTTACATTGGTTAGTTCAAATTCCATACTGGTTGCAAAAATACTAGCCGCAATTTGCAACCAGTGTTTTGTACATGTGGAACTTAACATTCTACCTGTACCTTGGCATTAAGTTCTTTGCGGCATCTTCAGGCGTCACCTCAACAGGTTAAGTTATGCATAATTCTGTGAGGTAATAAAAGACGGTTACATCCAGTGGCGGCTGGCAGGGAACGGGGGTGGTTGGGCAGGGGTCAAAATATAAAAAATAAAAACACTTTCCTCCTCACAGCTGCCGCCGTCCCTCCTCTGTTGTTGCTTTAACCCAGAAGGAGAAAGCTCACAGGCTCCCCTAAGCCAATCACAACGATGCAAAGCAGCATTGTGAATGGTCTGCGTGCCATGGTTCGGTGCTCTGATAGGGGCCTTGAAAGCCTGTGCATGTTTCCCCACCAGGCTGTGTATTACAGCCTGGTGGGGAACATGCAAAGTGCGTATGATGGCCGGCCAAACCGTCTTGCGCGCCTAAAGAGTGTGCAAACCACTTCTCCCCAGGCTCTGACACCAACCCCACCCTAACCCAGCCCCGTAGCTATGATAATAAAATGTTATTATCATTTTATTTGTCCTACTCTGACAGCAATAGACCGATGCTCCTCCGCCTTAGATGAGGAGCCGACCCTGCTAGCATCGCTCAGGGTTTTATTAGAGGAGTTAAGCACTGAATAATCAGTGGGAGAATTTACAAAATAGTCCTCATCCAATTATCATCTTTCCGCTGATGCAGTAAACTCTACATACTTTATAAGCAGCCATCATTTGTGGAGTTTAGTTAGTTTGACCCCACTCCTCCATAATTCTTTGCCTTATGGAAGAGGTACTATTATAAACCGAAGACCCATTACAATATCTGCTGCTACTTGAACTGGCACTATAGCAGCTTTTCCCAAACTTTGGGTTGAGAGACAGTTTTTAGTGAGTCTGGAAGGTCTACGCAATAAATAAAAATGCCTTTACGTTTTGTGTTTATCCTATCACATTTGCAGCTGCTTCAAACACGGTGGTGCTTATTCTTTTGATGTGGGTTGGGCTTTTCTTTTCTTTCTCTGACTGCAAAGTGAGAGGATATTTTAAAGTGAAAGATGTGATAATCTTGCTGGAGAACAAGGAGTGTGAAAAGAAAGACTATATATATATATATATATATATATATATTTTTTTTTTTGCAACACACAACGAAATGTAAATGCCTGTAAATGAACTGTATGCATTCCGATTTTAATAGGGCAGAACAAATCAAGACACTTTACTTGGTGATGCACAAATGACAAATATTCCAAGAAAGTCGATTTTCACACTGTATCATTTGTGTGCTATATAGGTTTGCCAGTAAAACTGTGTGTGCAAAGTTAGTTTCCATTTCAGTGCAAAGCGTGCTGAGTGTAAATGACAATGCACCACCATATGATGCTTTAGTTACAATCAAAAACTGCCCAGCCTCCTGTCCATCAAAGGTAGGTGAGTCGCAAAAGTTGTGGTTTTAAAAAAAGTTTGGGAACTACTCATAGTATTGATCTTAAAGTAGTAAGGCTATACGTTTTTATCCCAAGATGTCTCAATTCCTAACATGACCCCACCTTTCTCTTAAAGTTCAAATTCAAATGAAGTATCCATGTGACCCACAAAAAATGGCACACAGCACCTCCAAATTGACAGCATAGTCATTTCACAGGTTTCCTTCCCACCAACTCCAAACCCCGCTGAAGTCCGACACCTTCAATAGAAAGAAATTAAAGCCAACTCGTTGTTAATCAGACATAATTAAGTAAATTTTCAATCGAATATGTAGTCTAAAGTAGTACTTTAAAATACATCTCGACAATCTAAAAAACAACAACAAATCCAATTTTGGGAGTTTGGTGGCAGACTGATGAAGCACCCCTCGCTTGGAGCTGCTTTCCATCATGATTAGGTAGTGTAAATGTGTTACATCATCTTGAATCGGTCTTCAAGTATCCTTTTCTTTGTTCTGTATCTTCTTTGGGCTCCTCGCTTTACCACGTCTTATGTCTGCCTTCATATGTTTACACCAGTAGCAGGCATCTCCAGCAACCTTCCTAATTTAGCTGGGGCCAGGTACAATATGCTCCTAAGACTGTGGTGAGGAAGCGTTCCTGCCAAAGAGTTTCCTTGTCTCTATATAGAAATGGGCGCAACTGATATTTCTATGTTCAAAGAATAGGCTAAAATAAAACCCCAATCTTTACGGACTTTTTTCTTTTATCCGTTGCGTTGTACTATCCTTCAACTCCCTTCTTCATGACATAGTAGCTTGTGATATATGATGGAATGTAATTATTGTGTCATCGCAGTTGTTTGCCTGTTGTCAGAATCTCGGAATGAAATCTAGTGCAAGTATCTAGAGGCCTTTTTTGCTTTTTCCTTTGGATAGGCTGAAAATAAGCAATGAGTTTTTTTCAAGGATTAACTTGGAATCATTATTTACTTGTAGGAGTTTTTTAAACACATCTCGAAAGTGTTCCTCCAGGTCCTTTTTCATGATTTCATAGCTAATTCCACAAATTTGTTTTGCTTCAAGAGGTTCCTTTTCGGTAGTACTGTACAAACCTATTGATGATTCTACTGCAGTTGCTTACTTAATGAGATCAACTATCAGTTTGGTGAGCTCTTGCAATAGTTACTGCAGAATTAGAAAGGAAGAGCTGGAAATTTTCTGTATTGCTAGGTCTTGCTTATTCATGTCATTGAATATCATGGATGACCCCCTTCATTCCACAACTCTATCTCTGCTCTACCCCGTATGTTCATTCCATTTATTTATTTCAGCTCAAGTCCATACATATAAGCCGAATCGAAATAAAAATAGAGCAACATTAAAAGAATAGAGAAAGCTTCAAAAATATTTCATATTTGTCTAAAACAAAGATAGAGAAAAAGGCCATAAATATTTTTTCCAGTACTTCCGTGTGGATCATATAAAAGCAGCGGGAAAGTGTTATTGGCCCCAGTTAATAACTGTGACTAGATCTAGTCTGCTTCCAAGCACGGACAATGTAAAACACCACTTTTTTTATACACGTCTTCTGAGTCTGTCTGTAGGCAAAGTAACAGAGCCTTGCTGTATCTTCTGTTATTTTGGATTAAAAATGATGGTCTAAAAATGTTCCTTTGCATAGAGGCAGTAAATGAGCAGAAAGTGGAAAACTCTCTCTCAGCCACCATGATTACACTTACATTCATCTCTGGTCTTTCGACCGTTTGTTTGTGTAAGACAAAACTGGGAGGGTTTCAAGTCTGAATTTTAAAACCTGCTGCCGTTTTTCTTCCTGGAATAATAAACTTCTATTTGGTTCAAATATTGGGATTGACTTGGTGAGAGAGTATGAATAGAGTGAGCAGCTCGTTGATGATGCCGAATAATTGCACGTCGACCAGATGCCACATTTTGGCAGTTTTGTAACTCTTAGTGGACATTGAGCTTTGGTTGGTCCAGAAATCTGTACACAAATATTGGCTAGGGTTGTGGCTTCATTGACTAGCCAATAGATCTTTATGTGGTCGTGGATTGCAGGAATATCCAGGAGCACGTCTTTATAATGATACAAGGTCTTGTGCGTCTGAAGCATGACCAAGTACAGGATGGGCTTGATGAGAGTTGATGATGCAGTGCCCCCGGAGACCCAACTCGCTGTTAAGGCCTGCCACCAAGGACCCTGCCTAGATGTATCAGCCAATGTAGGAATTTATTCTCTGCTACTTTGTGGTTCTCAGCCTTCCTATAACCTGATAGTTTCACCCGTAAAACCCAGCTGGGATTGCCTTTGCTTTATTACTTTAATGGCAGGTTCAAGAGATCGTACAGCAAAGTTGTTGAAAAAACGGATGATAGTACTTGTGTAGGTCATTTTCTCGTTAAAACGTATGCCCAAATAGTCAAATAATTTTACTCATTCCAGATTTACTCTATGTATTGCAAACGTCGATTTCAGCTGTCTTAATTGTTGGATTATCGTAGATTTTGTTATATAGATTGTTAGCTTTTTGCTAAGACATTAACTTTTAAAACCCGAGGTAGCTACTGCATCAAGCTCTCAGTTTGTAATAAGATAATATTTCAGCCTTATTGATATTGCTGTGCATTCCAACACTATCATATAAGTTTGCAGGCCAGGTCTTGGCTCCGCAAGAGAGCAGGTCAACAGCCTGTGATAAGAGGACAGAAAGACTGAAAGGATTTGACCAGGTAGACGTATGTGGGATCTTTGCAGCCCAGTTGTTTTACATAGAATTAGGGACCCATTTCAATTAACCACTGGAGGCTGAAAACCATTCAGGATATTGTTGCAGTCTTCGGAGTTTTGAACATGGAAGTGAAAATATCTGTTACTCCAGTCTCATGAAATGATTTTGGATGCAAGTAGCCTCTTTGATGAAAATTCTCATTATTTTTAACAAGTCTCTCCGTCACAATTGTAGAGTTCAGTGAAATAAAGAAAAGTCTGCCTGCTAAGAGAATCAGCTACCCTTGGTGAACTACTTTGCTTTCAATCTGGTTACAGAACTGGATATGGCTATTTGTAGTCTCAGGAGACAAGACCATTGCTACTCTTGCCTACAGCAGTTCTTCACTACTCTCTCACAGACCCCTGGGCTGCTTTTAATAACCTCTTGTATGTCACAAAGTCAGCTTTAATCTCAGCGAGACTCATGATCTTGATCTCAGCGAGACTTATGATCTTGATCTCATTTGGGATGAGGGTGTTAGAGTGCCCTAGTCTTGTGTATAAGGGTAACCTTAATTAATTTGACGAATGTCATTGTTAAAATGAACTTCAGAGAAGATTCCTGGCATTTGAAAGCTCACAGCAACACTGTATGTTGTTTTTTGTCTGGCACTGTGCCTCATTAAGCTTGTCTTGCTGAATTTCACCAAAGACAACCTCTGTTGCTGTGCTAGGTGAGAAATTCGGAAGAAGGCATAGGACATGATGTGAACAGTCGTTATTTCTCATAATAGACTAAAGTATAAGCTTTCTTGCTTATAATCCTCTTTGTCTGTTTTTCCACCTCATATTCTCGATTTCCTCCTAGCCTCCAGCAGGGATCTGCTGCACTTTTCTCTTTGCTTATGGTACTGACTCTCCGAATGTAGTGTTTGCAGGATAAAAAGGAACCATAAGGAAGAGGTACTTTACATTATACCAAAAGAGATAAAGTTGCTTTCAGAACATTCCTGATAAGCTTGAGGCAATGGAAATATGAGTATCGCTGTATTTTCCACTATGAATCCTTCACCATCGAAATGGAGCAGAAATTGTGGTACGAGCACAGTCCTGTGTTGCAACACTAGAAATTTTAACGTACCTCCACCTAAAGTCTCTGTGTCATAGAAGTGCCTCTCATGTGCCTCAAACTACTAAATGAAAACCTAATAGGCAGCATTTACTTACCCTAACATAAAATAATTAGCACACATCACCTAGAAGCAGTCACCCTTTGAAATCACTGTATTACTAGTGGTTACGCAATCTTTTTTCCTTCCTTGATCCATTTTGACAAAAACACATTTACTCTCCTCACTGCTATTAATTCTAACGCCCAGCTGCTGAAGTGAGTTAGTTGCGTTCAAGGCTAAATGGCCCCATCCGCTAACAGTCTGAGAACAAACGGAGCTGGTAGTGGTGACACGGAAGGACACGAGGTATTTAAGTAACGTGGCTAGCTGTGAAAAAAGTGCTTAAATAATATTTAATAAATCTTTTCCTTCCTTCCTGCTTTCCAAATATGCTAGTACTGAGGTCCCTTATGTGAACTGAAGAGAAGGAAGGGACGGTACAAAAAGAATTGACTGGAAACATCCTATACAGCAATACAAGACTTCTGTTGCATTGTGTGAAGGGACTGATACGTAGTTTCACTGTATGGAGTATGCAAGAAATTAGGAAAATGTTAGAGGAAGAAGGGAGGAGTTTAAAAGACTGTCCGGTCGACATCCAGGAATGATGAGTGACCGCAAGCAAAATTAAGTTATGGCTAGAACGTATAATGAATAAAAGCCAGTCTAGGGGCCACACGACATTATCAAAAGTAAGCAACTACTTGTGCCACCTAGAATATCCAAAGCCAATCTGAGAGGAACAGTGGAGTAAAACAGAAGAAAATCATTGACTGTTACAGCAGTAGCCCTCAAATTTGCCTGTGATAATCAAAGAGCACAGCACCCCTCCTCATCCACACCTATCCATACAATCCAGGAAACTTAAAAGCAGCATGACTAAAATCTAAACCCAGGATCGTTGCAGTTGAAACATTGAAAGCATATGATGAAGCAAACATTATGCATACCCTATAGGCTTTTTCATCCCCATGTTTTTGTAGGGAGGCTCAATTCACACTGAGCCACTGGTGGGAGATAGCTAAGGGTCCATCATTGTCATGGGCAAGATCTCTCCTAAAATTGGAGAACATACAATAAAAACATCTAGGTCTGAACCCCACTATAGGACTATATTAAGGGACATTGACCCTAATTGGGGACCGAAACATTTGATGAGGTTTATCTCATCTGACTGACTCTGCCTTCATTGGTGGGTCTCAGTGAATGCTAACCTTGCCCCATCTCCCCTTTCTCGAACCCAGGGCCCTGTCTCTAAAATATGGTACCTCCTTTTCCCTAGTTTGAGTTTCCAACTGGCAGTAGAGTTTAGCTCACAGAAAATCTGTTGTTCGCATTTGACTATTGTATTGTTTCCTCCTGCTTACTCTTTCCTAGCATTTTATTTCCCTATATGGACAGGTGAATGCAAAATTAATTGTGCCTAGTTGTGCCTCCTTACCTCCCCTAGACTCATTGCGATTTCTGGACCGATCACAGTCCATCAAATCAGGTCCCCCACTCAATCTTCTTCTCCCAGCCAAGGTGAGCACTTGGAGTCCTCACCTCATCTCTCTTCTGATTGAACTGCTGAACTCTTCCCTATGCGAGGGGCTTATACCTAAAGCTGAAAGCATGCAATAGTGCTCCCATTTAAACCCGTCTCTCTGCTGCCCATTCTCTCCAAGATACAGGAGAAGCATGTCAACACCCAACTCACCTCATTAGTGGAAGCCCAGAATGCCCTTCATCCCTCCCTGTCAGGATTCAGAGCTGAGCATAGCACTGAATCTGCGGTACTTGGCGTCAGAGAAACACCTCAGACGGCTCCTGGAGATGGGTGGCAGAACTGCATTTATTTTACTAGACGTCAGTACGGCTCTCAGCACTGCCTCACAACATTCTCATTGAAAGGCTTGCACAATTTGGCTTCCAGGGCACTGCATTGGCCTGGTTATCCTCCTTCGCAAGCTTCAGGTCTTTTCAGGAAATGTGGCGTCTAGCACACATTCACGTATTTCCAGAGTCCCGCAGGAATCTGCCCTCAGCCCTATGCTTTTCTACATTTGTGTCCGCCTTTTGGCAGACCTAGCGGAAAGCTGTGTTCTTGCCCTCTTTTCATATGCGGACGACACCCAGATTATTTTCTGTCTATTGTCCGTACGAGACGCTACCTCGGAAGACCTCAATTCCTGCCTCAGCCTTGTCTCCACTTGGATGAACTTCAACTCTTTAAAGTTGAATGGTGATAAGACCGAGGCTATGGTATTGGATAAGAATCCCCACCTCTAGGGGCCTCAACCTTGGCCTACCTAGCTGGGGGCTTTTCCCGTACTTACCCTAAATGTGAAGAAACTTGACTTCTGGTTAGACTCCACTCTGTCCATGAAGCCGCAGGCAGCTAAGGTAGCCTCCTCGTGTTATGCCATTATGAAGTGGCTTAAACAGATCTTGTGGATCCTTCTCTTCCCAAAGAACCGTCATCCAAGCCAGGATTCTGTCCACGTTAGATTACCGTAAAATCTTATATTTAGGAGAAGGCAACACCATGATCAAACACCACCAGGTGGGTCAGAACTCTGCCGTCATTCTTCTGTGTCTGGAATCCTCCATGACTTTATTTGGCTCATAGTGGACAAGCATATTAATTTCAAGGCACATTGCCACATGAGTAAAATCAACTCTCACTTGGGACCGAAGTACTTGCAAAATCTGCCACCCCCTACCAGGCCCCCCCTCCCCCCCACCCTTTGTGTTCAAGCAACTAATCTCTCTGTAAAGCTCATAGTTAGGCACACCCAAGTGGATGGCTGCTTCTTTTCGTCTCTGGCCCCCAAGTTATGGAACACTGCCCCGGAGTCTCTGAAATGTTGCACCTCTCTAATCACCTTCTGCAAGGAGTGAAAACCTGGTTATTTTAAGTATCCTTCCTAAGCTGTCTTGCCTGTCCTCTAAGCACTGGGAAACCTAATGGGTAGTTAAGCGCTATACAAGAACTCAATAATAATAGGTATGTGGTCTGTAAAGCTTGTCTTTTTATAGTGTTAAATATAAAGTTGTTTAAAAAAAAACATTGAAATGATGTGAAAGAAAACTGTACTCCTGGTTCTTTAAACAAAGGGATGGAGTTGAATACAGCCATACACCTTAATGAAGAACCACTCCATAGGAATTAATTAATGAGCTGATATGTGGTTTTAGATGCTAACAGTAATGGAAAAATTCGATGTCAAGGACTACTGGAGATAGTCTTTCAGTGATCTATTTCTTAGCAATATCCCTCAAAGACTGTGCATGTTTGAATCCTGGGGGACAATATACCATTGTTTTTTAATTGCAGATCTAAAAAGAATGAATGATTTACAAAACATGAGAACATAATTGCAATATCAGTTCAAAATCAGGAGCTTTTTTTTGCACATTGTGCATGTCTTTGCAATTTTCTTTGGGGTTAAAGGGATTTTGAGTGATAAAAACTTTCGGGACCATCAAGTCTACCACTTCCCTTGAGTATTGTTTAACAACAGTAAGGGATTTGACCTCTGTGCTGTTAATTATGGACAAAGTTGGAGACCCCGCTATAGGGGGTTACATGGCATTAATCTGTGCGGGTACTGACCTTTCCTGCATATATCCCAAGGCGGCAATACTGTGGCACTCCAGTTGGATAACCAAGTTACTCCCTTTGAAAAGTTGACTCTCCACAAGTAGCTAAAAAAATCAGCTGAGGTTAGAAACGTAGAAGCAGAATTACAAAGAACATAACACTCCATAAACTTGATGAGCAGTCACTGATGTATCTTTAAAGAAGAATATAATTTTTATTTACATATACGTTAAAAAAAGCAGTTCAGTTGTAAGCTTCAAAGAAAACCAGACTGCTCTAACACATTCAGGTAGTGACCTATGATACAACCCTTTTTAAGGTGCTACGAGCTAGGCACTTATTTTCTATAAGATCGGACCTATAGCCAATAATAACCTAGGGTGAAACTTACTCTTGGACTTGGTGATTCGTCAGACATTTCTACTACACTTTACAATCTCTTGATGTTCCAGTCAACGAGATAGATAGTTGCGAAATTAAAATACTGTTGCATTCTATTATTTCCCTTCTGTGATGTTCCTGATTATTTATTTATTTCCTTGTTGGAACTAGAACCTGGCTCCTGCGTGAGCCTCCCTGGTTCTATGTTCCAGATTCCCTGTTTGGCAGTTTGATCCTGCTCTCCTCCTTCCTGGATGCTCTGTGCCTTTCTCTTCACCAATTAAACCTTTTTATTGGATTTCAACGTCTTGGTTCATACTTTACAAATTGGCGACGATTGGAGAACCTGAGGAACATTTCTGCAGCATTACAAGGCACAGGTGCGAAATATTCCTCTTCAAAAAAACGAACCGGCCTACCTCTTCGTTTTCTACATTTTCGGACCGCTGTTTAAAAAGTTCTCTACTTAAGCGTCCGATCGCCAGCTTCCTGGTATGTACTCTTCAGATTTTATGAATTTTCTACGTTTCTTCTAATTTGCCGAGATCTGCCACTGCCGTTACCATAACCACCATTTCTTCGACGACGTCACGCGCTTCTGGTTGCCATAACCACCAACCAGCATTCTTTCAGCCAACGCAGCGCGCTCAACGCGTCACCTTGTTTTTAACGCTGATGCGCCTTGTTTTCTTCTTGCCCCACGTCACAAAGCAGCGTTCAGAGCCTCGTAACGTCGGCCCTGTATGACGCCAGTCTTGCTGTCCGCGCAGTGTAGTGCAAGAGGAAGTCCGCGCTAGCGGAAGCTGGGAGCGTTTGAGCTGGGAGCGTTTGATACCTGACACGCTTCAGCTGGGAGCGTTTATTCCTGACACGCTTCTGCTGTCCTGGTTTCTGAACTATACGGCAGCTATCCTGTTCTTCTCTGTACCTCTACGCACTCAGCAAGCAACTTCTCTACAAACTGGTTGGTACTTTGGCATTGTAAGATTCGTATTTAATCTACCTTCAGGAAAGACTC
Source organism: Lissotriton vulgaris (assembly GCF_964263255.1). Classification (NCBI taxonomy): domain Eukaryota; kingdom Metazoa; phylum Chordata; class Amphibia; order Caudata; family Salamandridae; genus Lissotriton; species Lissotriton vulgaris. The sequence goes on along the minus strand of NC_141694.1, from coordinate 1,100,888,107 downwards.
GTGTCTTCAAAATTTTACTAGACTGTGAAACCTTTGCTCTACTTAACTTTTAGCAACTTTTCACGTTTTTTGGACATCAACTTCATTTAAACTTTCTCATTTTTGACATCTTACATTTTTTTCTTTGGAAAACAATTGCTATTTGTGTTATTTTTAAGACTTACTTATACTATTCTATAATATATAGTTACTACATTTAGTTAGTGTAACCATACTATTTTACCATGCAATTTGATCCTCCTAGCAAGTTTCTACAGACTAAAGGTGAACCATCTATTCCGTGGTCACGATGGAAAGAAGAGTTTATTACCTATTTAAAGGCCATTGATGGTGAACGTATGTCTGCTGAAAGGAAAAAAAATATTTTTCTCCACTGTTTAGGTTCAGAGGGTCAAAATGTATTCAGAACTCTTCCACCTATGCGTTCTGGAGGTGATCACAATGTTTATGATGAAGCATTGTTACGTATTGAAAATAGATTCAAACCCAATACTAGTGTTGCATTAAACAGGTATAAATTTTATACTAGAGCTCAAGAAGAAAGTGAAAGTTTTGATGACTTCCTTACTGCTCTTCGAGCTTTGTCACTACATTGCAATTTTGGGTTAATGACTGACGAAATGCTCAGGGACCAGATTATTGTACATGTGAGAAGTAAAAAAGTTCAAGAACAGCTTTGGATCCTGGGTGATCCCAGTTTAGAAGTGACTATCAGTACCTCCAAAGCGCTTGAACAATCTGAGCGCTGGATGAAAACTCTAGAAAGTAAAGCCTCCTCTGGTACTGTTAGCAAATCTTCTTCTAGCATTGATGAGGGTAATGTTAATGCTGTTTCCTCCTCATCTTCCAATAGCAAGCCTAATGCTAATACGAGAACTCAGTCTAATTCTAAAAATTATTATTGCTTTAGATGTGGTAATCCCAACCACATTGCTTCGTATTCTCGTTGTCCTGCTATTGGAAAAGAATGCACTAAGTGTGGACGTGTTGGTCATTTTTCAAAAATGTGCAAAGACACTAGTACGAGAAAGGAGTCTTCCTTTTCCTCTAAAGGCAAAATTTCTACTGTGTCACAAGGTATATCGTCATCCCAAGACCTGGAACATGGTATTGTTGTTTCCATCCGCAATATGACTGATACTAAATCTGCAGAAACTTTAAGTTCTCCAGACTGTATTGTTAGTATTTTAGGAAAGGAGCTCAAACTTATGGCTGATTCAGGCTCTCCCTGGACCATTATTACCAAGTTATATTGCAATGAAGTTTTTGGTAGCCTTGTTGATCTAACTAGCTTATGTGAGCCTGATATTGTTGCACAAAACTTTGATGAATCCTACATTAATATTGTTGGTTATAAAGAAGTCCTTATTGAGTTTAGGGGAAATAGTGCTTGGATCAAAATGTACATTGCTATCAAAGGTGTGAATGTTCTGGGCTGGAGGGATCAATTCAGACTTGGTATTACCTTAAATCCCAGGAACAAAGACCCTATCTCTGTGGTTGCCATTACTTGCGAGGCTGCACCTTTGGACAACACTGCTTCCTGTACTACTGGTACTCTTCTGTCTGATGATAGTATGATTGCTTCTGAATCTTCCAGGAATGTCTGTGATTTCGAGAAAGACCTCCCTTTGCTATTTCCTCAAGTTTTTTCTGAGAAACTTGGCAAACTTAGAGGTTTTTCCCATAGGATCAAAGTTAAAAATGGTGCCATCCCAGTCAAACAAAAGTTGAGGGGTGTACTCATCAGTATAAGAGCTGAACTTGTTGAGGGGGAAGGAAAGCCCTCTGGGGTGTGGTCACGAGTCACAACCTACGAACAACCCTGCTGTGGTCATGAGCCGTGGTCACAGGTCACCGACGCACACTTCACTGAGGAACAAGGAGCAATGATATGAGATGACAAAGATCACATGTAAAGTGGCATTTTATTTGTTAAGTCTTAAGTACATCAGAAAACGCATTTATTAATTGATCAGCCTGAGCAATGAAATGTTTGAAAGTCTGACTTTAATCTGTCAGGGTTAAAACAAAACGCAAGTTCACATTCAGAATACATTCAAAGAAACCATAGCGCCTACAAAGGTGCTTTTCTGAAGAGAATTACCCAAGCAAGTTTAACATTCTAAAGAGATCCAAGGTGCAAAAAGGACTGGGATCTTTTTAAAGGCATAATAGAAATTAGTTAGGGAAAGCAGAACACTCTATAAAGTCTAGTGCCTTGAAGCACTTTAACTATGAAGACTATACCAGCAGGGCCTAGTAGTTTAAGGGAACCTAAAAATGCAAGGAATTGGGTGTGAATGGAAAATACAGAGCAAGGACAGAGATTTAAAAAGACAAAGTATTATCTGGCTTAGGAAGTCTACCACCTGAGAGAGAGGATTTGAAGTCCCAAGTCAGACAATCGGCTAGCCGGAGAGCTTGCATGCAAAGGTCGCATCAGCAGAGCTCTGGCTTCAGATTTGACGTTTGGGCCTGATATACCCAAAATTGAGGAACTAGGGTTCTATGATGACGCTGACCTACGCCCTTTCAGTCCAGGTGGTTTACACCGGAAGGAAATGTTTTCAGTACATCATGTTCCGTACATTTTTAGGACAGAACGTCTTGTACCTTTGAAAGAGAACATTTTGTACTTTTGAAAGAGAACATTTTGTACTTTTGAAAGAGAACATTTTGTACTTTTGAAAGAGAACATTTTGTACTTTTGAAAGAGAACATTTCCGGAACATCTTTCTAACCACAATGGTTACATGTTGTACATTACTAAAAAAGGACATTTTTCTGTCACGCACATTTCTACATCTTTGAAAGTGTGAATTCCCCTGATAGATGCTGTTTATTGCTAGAAATTGCTGCTTATACTTGTGCAAGCTATGTTTCAAAATATAACGTTAGCAAGGGTTTCAGGAAGCTGTACCAACGGGCACCCGTCTGTGTGTGTGTGTGTTCGTCTTGAAGCTGGCAATGAAACTAATCTTTGAAGGCCTAATTTTACCTTGTTCAGTTCAATGCACAGAAACGTGTGTTTTTAAGCCTTAAGCATAGTGAGCCCTGGGGCCTTTATTTACTAATGAGGAAAGCTAGTTATTTTAGCATGTTTTCAGATTTCTATCACGCAGGGCCATGTAGGGCCTTCAGGCTACCAGGGTCGATAAAAAGGCCCCTCTATCATCTCCCTGCTCTTGTTCATTCTATGAACACTCCTTTAACTGAGTATCTCTGTGACCCTTCAGCCAGTGGCGGTATCCAGGGCATGTCATTAACATCACACTTAAAGCTACCTTGTTGTTGATCTATTTCATTGGCTTTGTCTTCATTTGGCCTAATGAGTATTTTCGCATACTCTGCATCTTGCTCATTAAGCAGGCGTTCATATTGGGCTGCTGTTGGGCTCTTACTCAGACAGTCTCTACCTGGGAGAAGTGGAGGAGCTATTTGTATTCCATAGTGGGTGCTAGGTACTGCTAACTCGCTCATCTCCATTCGTATTCCAGTCCCATCCCAATGAACACGATCTTTGTCCTCATACTCAGCTACCTGTAAATACCTATGCTAGTGTAGTTTGTCCCCACTATCTTGGTGCTAACTTTCTTTTCCTACAATGGCACTCATCTGCGGGATGCAACACAAAAAGAAACAGCAAAAAATAAACTTTTTAGAACTGCCACAAAGGTATCCAGTCAAAGTTCAACAAATCTGTGGCTCTCTACTATGGCATCTCCTCCAGCAATCCATTTCTTTTCTATCTTGTTCAAGTTGTTGATGGCATTGGTCAGTTGAGCCATGTTCTTCGTTGTTAGTAATGTACAGCTCACTCCTTATCCAAAGGCATACTCTCCTCTTGGTATTTCGAAGCCAGAGTCCTTCAGCCTTAGTCTGGAGCATCACATTGATGGTAAAGGGAAAAGAACTGGACTCTGCTCAACTGGCAAACCTCCTTTGGTGGGACTTTGAACACTGTCCACCCTTAGAACTCAGCACACTGCCATTGTCCGTGGAGCCAGATAACAGAGCCAGAGATGGGCATCGATGTTGGAGATATTTGCTGGTGGAACCATCATGGAGACTTGGTGCAATGTCCTAGTGAGCTCAGGCTGCTTCTTCGTTAGGGCTGTTGGAGATAGAGCCATTCTCTGCAGGCCCAGAAAAAGTCGATTCGGTCAGAGATGCCATATTTATTGTCTGAAAAAAACTGCTGTTTTTAATTTGAGTGTCGCCCCACAGGTAACATGCCATTCTAGAAAAGAGAGAAGAGGTGTCTTTTAGTTTGAAATCAGTTCATGCTTTTGGACATTTTTATTTTATACACCCTAAGTGGACAACCTGTCTATCTTATTTTATAATCCTAGTCTACCCTATGCTGCCCTTTATACACCCTAAGTGGACAGCCTGTCTATCTTATTTTATAATCCTAGTCTACCCTATGTTGCCCTAAGAGCGCTTCTTTATACCTTAACTGACCTCGGGCACTGAATTTTGCCATGGGCGTAACTTTTTGCGAATAACAACAGCGCCGTTCTAATCTGTTATGGGCAATGTAGGGTGTGGCGGATGGAGCAATGATAGTCTAACAGATGCCCTGCTATCATAAACCTATTGATGCTGCAAAAAACTACACAATGGGCCATACCATGAACAGTCATCTAAAAAAGCCTTGTGCTTTCACTTCTATTCTGCATGTGTCAGTGATGACCTCATGCATCATTGAGGTGGAGGAGTTGTCCCTCCCTGTTCTATGTATAAACACTTTAGAGACAGTGGTCTCAATAATCTGACATTAGAATGTGTATCCTGCAGGAGGTGTTCTATAGTCTGTGGTCGTATCTTCCTAGGTGAGAAAAGCTATCTGTTCTCCCTGCATGGGGAGTGTATGAGTCATGTAACAGTGCCTTAGTCTTCTGTCTACCTATTGTTGTCATCTGACATCGTGAGCAGGATGCTGTCTAGCTGCTTGGGCACTATTTCTTATTATTGCATTATTACTTCCATCAGAGGAGGGCGATGAGGACACATGTTGCAAATACACTTATTCTGGGGTGCTAACTGTGCTGGTAGAGGGGGTGTTGAACCTTTCTGCATGCTTGCAAGGGCTATTTACTCCATGTGCTAACAGATATATTGGAAGTGACTTTGTTGCTATTGGCAACTTCAAAGATATGAGCAATACAAGTCTTCCTATTAACACAATTTAAACAAAACCAATTCAATCTATCTAATTCCACTTCTGCCAGTATTGCAAAATATTATAATACAAAATACATAACTTTAGATAGGACACTTCTGTGCGGCAGGTGTTGTGGTTACGTCTGAATCCATAAACGACCAAGCTGTCACCGCCTTCTTCCTTTTGGACAGTCAAATGGAAACAAGTCAATCTTCTCTGATTTGTAGAGTTGACCCTGAAGTCTGTTCTGTTATTTCTTTCCTCTTGGCAATGGGGACAGCTGCTGGTTAGTAGTCTATTATTTCCAAAAGTCTTTGGGCCAAGATCTGTGTTCCATTATTCATATGTCGAAGCCCAGAACTGATGTGGCCCCACTTCCTGGAAACCTGACTTTGAAAGAAACTTCGCAGTGCATGTTAGTGTATACAAACTTTTGTTATTTTTAATATTTTTCATTATTTCAGAAGATTTTTCACTTGTGTTGATGCATAAATAATAATTTTGTGAAACCTTGGAACATTCATTACTTAAAAAAAGAAAATACACTAAACACCTAAAACATGATACTGTCATAATTCCAGGGTATTTAAACTTTTAAAGCAGGTAAAAAATATGTACAACCATCTGAAGTCTGCAACTGTACTTCAACCGGCCTGGCAATAGTGGTGCTATTCACTGCTGTATGTTGTGTGTTGGCTAGCTGGGGTATGGAGGGAACTCCAAAATGAAGGAAAGAATCTGGGAATTATATTGCCTTTTTGTATAAGTTACTTTAAAGAAGAATCCATTATCTAAAAAAAGGAACTTAAAAAAATGTTGGGCTATAGCTTGTCTCTACGTAAAACATATTTGAAAATCTCTGTCACAGTGACACCTGTTCATAACCTGCCCCAGGCTCATAAACCGAAATGCTAAAACATTTCACTAAACTACCTGAATCAGGGACGTACCATTTCTTTGCAACATGAAAATAAACAAGCCTTGCCAAATCCAGTAAGCCTCAAATATTTTGTTAGCCTTTTGTCTTTCTCAATGCACAATCAGTATTTTAGTCCCTGGCTCATGTACTGCTTAAAAGCATTTTAGCACAGTCGCCGTACAGTATAAGTACATATTTCATGCAATTTTGAAGAACCTAGAAATAAAATTATTAATATACCTACATATTACTTCTGTTATGCACATATATATATATTTTTATATATACATAAGTGTATATTTCTCATTTTGTGTGATCCTGCGATCATCGATGTTCCAACTGCCTAAAACCTCTCGTTACAGACCACAGGAAATGTATTTCCTGCCTGGCTCAACGCCCAGAATCTGTGGTTGGCTACTTCCAACGGCAGCCTGAAACAAAACCTGTTAACTCTTCTGTCACCTTGTAACATCTAAAAACATGTGCTTTTTTAATTGTAGGCTATGCTGACCAGAATATTTAACATCACATTAAACACAGGCTCATGTTCTCTGTATGTCGTGCATGCTGAGTAAACGCCGTATATTCCATTCCATAATTTTATCCCCCTATTCTCTCACTATTTCTGTGCATAAGAAATTGTGGGAGATTTTTCTATTTTATTATTATCTGCTCCGACATCTACATTGCTCTAAGGCTAGTGGCATCATTCAACTTGAAAGCAAGCCAAAATTTCAAAAACCCTATTTTGTAATGGCGAACATCAACTGTCAGTGCCCTGTTGTAACACCCTCCCCGATCTGTTCCTGAATTCAGACCATTGCTTGCCTACTTAAACTGGGACTGAATTCGGATACTGGTACGAATAAATTATTTCGTACTTAGTACCTTGGTGCTGCAGCATTTTTTCCTTTTTGGGGCATTATTTTGTGTATAGGTGTCTATTGTTGCTGTTGCATGGGAACGTGCATTCACAGGAACTATTGTTGGACTTGGGCCACATTCATAGGGGCCATAGGGGCTTAGTCCTTGTTGGGCTGGACTCATAAGTTGCTGGCTTTGGTCTCGAAGCCTATTGCGGCACTGTCTTTGCATGTGACCTATTCTGTGGCAATAATAACAAGTGCGCTGTGTTGGCTGTGATTGGAGCCTCAGTTGTACCATTCCATTTACTCTTCCCTGTATACCTGATTTTCTGGTGGCATTCTTTCTGTTATTTATATAATAATTTTGTTGGTCATTTCTGTAGGCATGCTGTGCTGCTATGTATGGTACTGGGGGCTGTGGCTGTATGTACTGATCAGCTGGCTGTCGTTGGGCCTGAACGTATTGTGCATATTGTTGTGGCTGGGTCTCTAAGTATATTATGGCAGGCTGTAATGGGGCCTGGATGTATTGCATGGTGAGCTGTTGTAGCAGCGCAGGCGGTATGTTGACTGCCGTCATTTGACTGACAGGTGCTGCTATCATGACAACCTATTAGTTTAGAATGACTATTTAAAAGTTCAATAGCAATCAGTCAGAAATCCCTAAATGCGGAAATTTTAACCGTGCACGAATTTACAATTTTAAAGCACATACAAATGCAATGAAAGGGTGAACTGTCATGGTCCTGTGGCACTAAACCAAGGCGGCTTTTATTTGAGGGGGTGCTTTGCAAATTTATGACATAAATAGATGTGCACGTTATAGAGAAAATACCTCATTTATATGGTAGAAGAACTGTTTTCAACATTACACTGGGCATCTGGCAAAGTCTTGGCATTTACATGCACATTTCTAGAGTGCAAATCAGACTCATTCAAAATGCAAAGAATAATATCTTAAATCAATGGAACTACTTAAAAATGTAACCTACAATGAAAAACACACTACATGCTCATGTCAACCACCACTGCTTTGTGATTGCAACAAGCTTCTCCAACCAGTAGCTCTTGAGCTACTGGTAGCTCTCCAGTATGCAGTTCAATTTACGAAATTAAAACCTATTTAGTGCTTTGTTGAATTAATGTATGTATATCAAAATTGAAACGCATATATTTGATATAAAAGATTGGTATATTCCAAACGCGTAATGTTTTGAATTTGCCAATGTTTGTGAAGCTTATTTTAGAGTAATAAATCATGCAGCATTGGGAGCCTTATTCCTCATACTATTTCCTTGGTGCTAGGGTCATTGAAGCTTTAGCTGCTATTTATTGCCCACCTAGAAGCATTCCATGTTAAACCCCCCCCAGTTAAATGTATAAATGCAGGATAATCTTTTAATGGGGGTCTATGGTGTGACACTCTCTGCCTATACTCTTCCTTCTTAGTTGCTGTAATTGAGATCTTGTATAGGTCCCTCTTCTACACCCTTAATGACACAGAGGTATATACCGTCTTATAATTCTTGATTCTGTGCAGCAGCGCAACCAGGGTAGTGGAGCTGGCTGCCACAACTCGCATAGGCAATCTTAGACTGACATGGGTATTTTGTTCAAAAGCTTGATAGAACTAGCAGTCTTTCCCAATTTTCAATTTTAAGATAAAATATATGTCAAAGTCAGTAGGTATTCTTATATTTAGTAGAACTCAGTATCTTATTCATAGGGACACTAGTATCTATGTTGTTCACTGTGAGCCTGTGAGGAGAAATGCTATTCGCTTGCTTGGGTGTGCCCTGCTTGTATCTTTACCCTAGATGTTGGGAAAGTTGGGGAATCGATCTAGTGTTCCTTTCTCTGCCTGAAGCGTCCGCATGGGGCTATTTGTCTTGGTGGTGACGAATGGGTGGACTTACAACAGACTGCGTAGAATCTGATGAATCTGAGTCTTCCCCATCAATGATGACAGTGGAGTTTGAGCCGTCTGAGTGACCGGAATGGATCGAATGAGTGGAGTGGGACGTGGATAGTGCGTCAGAGGTAGACGAGTTGGCTGAGTTGCCAGGCCAAAGTAGGGCAGGGCAAATGGTGTCTGGAGATAATGGGCCGAATAATGTATGTGTAGCAGCAAATATGTCAGTCAAGGAAAGTGTATAGATGTGAACCTGGGTGTTGCAGTGAAGATGAACCCCAGAAGTTCCCAAGCAGTGGCTAGTCTCTCTCGGCTCTTGTTATCAAGCTCTGTTAACGTGTTAAAAGTGGTGTTATGGACTGATATAGGGACGTCATGTACCAGATGGATAGAGCAATTTATAGTACGTGGGGTGGTGTTGGACATCACGGATATAGAGGATGTGATGAGGACGTCAAGGGGCTAGGAGGAATACTTGGATACACGTCCCCCCTTTTTGGCAATCAGTCGCTATGGCTAATGATAGACAAAGACCCTCGTTATTCCAGAGGCAAGGAGAAGCAACGTCAGTGCGTATCTTTAGACGGCTAGCCACCTACCTAGCAGGGCTGCAATAAGGAAAGGGAGATACAACCCAGACAGCAATGGGAAAGGGAAGGCCAGGTAGGGCACCTGGCGGCTGTGGGAGATGGTGCAACTAGGACTGAGACGCTATGTCACTGGACGCACAGAGAAGCACCATCAAAGCACAACTACTACACAGAGCAAAGCAATGGACAGTTTACATGGAACAAAAACAAATATCCACCATGACAATACTTTCAAAGACAAATCAAACAGCAAGGCAAAAAATAAATATCAACCATGACAACATATTCAAAGACAAATCAAAAAGATATAAAAAGATGCGTCATAAAAACTGAAAGTACAGTACAAAGGACCTAGATATTAAATCTCACTAAACACGGTGGAGCACCACAGTGTGCAAGAATGGGCGAGAAAGGAGGGGGGAATCTGAAAATACCACAAGTTACTTCCTCTTTCTGTACCTTCGCGGAACGAGAGAACACGGCAGCAACTGACAAAGCCAGTCAGTAAAGCAGACTAAAAGTGGAACTGAACAAAAGATATGGACACCCAAACCTTGCTAAAATAAATCGTGAGGAGAAGAAAGTAAACAATGGAAGGGCGTGAAGGCAGCCCTCATGGATGAGAACGTAGGGGCACAAGTGGCAGAGGAAGGGCGCAGGAGAGAAGAATGGGCAACAAGGAAGTGCGAAGATGAGAACTGAACAGACCAGAACAGAGGAAGAGCACAAAATGCTATGTAAATAGGCAATAAACAGTTTTGAGAGAAAAAAATAATAATAAAAAAGAAAATACTATATGCAAAGTAGTAATGTGGTATCAACCTAGAACATGGCAAAGAACAAAATGCAATTGTACGTCAAACCATAATGCAACAATGGAGAACTAGGGGAGCCTTCAACTCCGACCCCGGACACAGAGGCTCCGGGGGACACCCTGCACACAGACTTGAACTGGAGAGGGATCATAAACCTGCCCACAGATTTGAACTGTAGAAGGGGAGACTCAAACTCCGACCCCGGACACAGAGGCTCCGGGGGACACCCTGCGCACAGACCTTAACTGTCGAGGGATCAAAAACCTAGAACCATTGATGCTATAATCATTCCCTCCGGACCGGAACCGGCAGGGCAAACAAGAGTGCAAAACAGGAAAACCACCAACCTTGAAGGCACAACAGTTATGAACCAATATGCAGCAGAAAAGCCTATACTGGCCTCTGACAAGAAAGTGACAAATCGTGACCTCGCAAAGACAGAGAGAGAGAGGGTTCAAATCGTGACTAGAGATAGTGCTGCAGGGGACAGGTGTCAGCCAGAGACAGTCCAAAAAGAGTCAGTCGCACCCTCAGGCAGCAGAGACCCAGGAGATTCAAGGGAAAAAAAACCTTGTCTTACCCGTGGTCTCTGCCGCAAAGGAGCGGAGCCCGGACCCCTCAGGGACCTGTCGTGGATGTGCACCGGATCCGCTGCAAACAGTACGTAGTACGATTTTACGTTGGGCGCCAGCTGTTGAGGGGGAAGGAAAGCCCTCTGGGGTGTGGTCACGAGTCACAACCTACGAACAACCCTGCTGTGGTCATGAGCCGTGGTCACAGGTCACCGACGCACACTTCACTGAGGAACAAGGAGCAATGATATGAGATGACAAAGATCACATGTAAAGTGGCATTTTATTTGTTAAGTCTTAAGTACATCAGAAAACGCATTTATTAATTGATCAGCCTGAGCAATGAAATGTTTGAAAGTCTGACTTTAATCTGTCAGGGTTAAAACAAAACGCAAGTTCACATTCAGAATACATTCAAAGAAACCATAGCGCCTACAAAGGTGCTTTTCTGAAGAGAATTACCCAAGCAAGTTTAACATTCTAAAGAGATCCAAGGTGCAAAAAGGACTGGGATCTTTTTAAAGGCATAATAGAAATTAGTTAGGGAAAGCAGAACACTCTATAAAGTCTAGTGCCTTGAAGCACTTTAACTATGAAGACTATACCAGCAGGGCCTAGTAGTTTAAGGGAACCTAAAAATGCAAGGAATTGGGTGTGAATGGAAAATACAGAGCAAGGACAGAGATTTAAAAAGACAAAGTATTATCTGGCTTAGGAAGTCTACCACCTGAGAGAGAGGATTTGAAGTCCCAAGTCAGACAATCGGCTAGCCGGAGAGCTTGCATGCAAAGGTCGCATCAGCAGAGCTCTGGCTTCAGATTTGACGTTTGGGCCTGATATACCCAAAATTGAGGAACTAGGGTTCTATGATGACGCTGACCTACGCCCTTTCAGTCCAGGTGGTTTACACCGGAAGGAAATGTTTTCAGTACATCATGTTCCGTACATTTTTAGGACAGAACGTCTTGTACCTTTGAAAGAGAACATTTTGTACTTTTGAAAGAGAACATTTTGTACTTTTGAAAGAGAACATTTTGTACTTTTGAAAGAGAACATTTTGTACTTTTGAAAGAGAACATTTCCGGAACATCTTTCTAACCACAATGGTTACATGTTGTACATTACTAAAAAAGGACATTTTTCTGTCACGCACATTTCTACATCTTTGAAAGTGTGAATTCCCCTGATAGATGCTGTTTATTGCTAGAAATTGCTGCTTATACTTGTGCAAGCTATGTTTCAAAATATAACGTTAGCAAGGGTTTCAGGAAGCTGTACCAACGGGCACCCGTCTGTGTGTGTGTGTGTTCGTCTTGAAGCTGGCAATGAAACTAACTAATCTTTGAAGGCCTAATTTTACCTTGTTCAGTTCAATGCACAGAAACGTGTGTTTTTAAGCCTTAAGCATAGTGAGCCCTGGGGCCTTTATTTACTAATGAGGAAAGCTAGTTATTTTAGCATGTTTTCAGATTTCTATCACGCAGGGCCATGTAGGGCCTTCAGGCTACCAGGGTCGATAAAAAGGCCCCTCTATCAAACTCAAGATCTTATTGGACGACATGATCCTTGGAGGTGTCATTGAGGAAGTGGAGTCCTCTGAATGGGTTTCGCCCATCGTTTTGGCTCAAAAACCCGATAAAAGTATCAGGTTATGTGTGGACCTAAGGGCTCTCAATGCCAACTTAATCACTGATTGTCACCCTCTCCCTAATATAAACGAAATGGTATGTTTGTTGGATGGTGCTTGCATTTTTTCTACCCTTGATTTGCGTTCCGCTTATCACCAAATCGAATTGACTGATGATGCAAAGCATTTTACCGCTTTCATCACTCCGTTTGGCCTTTTTCAATTCAAGCGGATGCCTTTTGGCCTAGCCTCCGCCGCTTCGGTGTTTCAGAGGGCCATGCACCATATTTTTAAAGAGGTTAGCTCCTTCGTAAAGTGTTTCCAGGATGATATCCTCATTTTTTTCAAAGAATGTGGATGATCATCGTCTCCATCTTAAGGATGTGTGCAACAAGTTATGTGATGCTGGTCTTACCCTCAAATTTAACAAGTGTAAATTATTTTGTAAGAGTGTCGAATACTTGGGTCACACCTTGTCTGCTGACGGTGTTGTTCCCAAGCGTTCCCTTGTTGATGCCATTGTAAAAGCCCCTTCTCCTGATAACAAGGAGAAATTGCTTTCCTTTGCCGGCTTATGCGAGTACTATAGTAAGTTCATTCGCAATTTTGCCACGAAAATGGAACCCCTCAGGGAGCTTACCAGGAAGTCCTCAGACTTTGTGTGGTCTGAAAGACAGGAGTCTGCCTTTTCTTCTATCAAAGAAGATATCATCAATGCTCCCACTTTGAGATCCTTCTCTCTTAACAAGAAGTGCATTATCACCGTGGATGCCAGTTGTTATGGCCTTGGAGCTGTGTTAGGTCAGGTTTCTGGCAAAGAAGAATGGTGTGTTGCCTTTGCATCTAGGACCCTATCTCTCACTGAGAGGAGGTATGCGGTCATCGAAAGGGAGTTGTTAGCCTGCACATGGGCTGTGGAGCATTTTCGCAATTATGTTTGGGGCAACAGATTCATTCTTAAAACTGACCACAAGCCCTTGGTTGGAATTTTGTCTCCTGGGGGAGGTTGGAACTCAACTGCTCGCATTGCACGCTTATCTTCAAAGTTGCAGGAGTATGATTTTGAGGTTTTGTATGTTCCTGGTAGGAGTAATGTCACGGCGGATTTCCTCTCCAGGTTGCCTTGCCCTGATGTTGGTTCCAACCCAGATAATCGTGAAATTGATATTGTTTCTGTGGTCAATGACTATGTTTCTAGTGATTTCAGGGGTATCTCTGAGATTGACTGGATGTCGGAAGTTGAGAAAGATCCTATTTTCTCATTTATTTTTGACTGTTTGGAAAAAGGTTGGCCCAAGGATAAATCTGTGTTACCTGAATTTGCCCCTTTTTGTCAAGTTTCGTCTGAGATTGAGGCTGTGGGTAGGATTTTGTTTAAGGCTGGGAAAATGATTCCTCCTGCTTCTTTGTACAACAAGATTCTTTCTTTGGCCCATAGGTCTCATATTGGGATGTCTTCTATGAAACGTCTCATTAGGACCAACTTTTGGTGGCCAGGCCTTGACAAGATGGTAGACAGAACTGTCCGTGACTGTGTGGATTGTGTCAATAGTGATAAGATGCTTAAGGTGTCCTCTGCCCCCCTAAGTCCTGTTCCTTGGCCTGATCATCCCTGGCAAAAACTAGCTTTTGACATCTCTGGTCCTTTCCATCGCCTTCCTGAGTGTGCTCGTTTTGCTTTGGTTTTAGTTGACTACCACACCAAATGGCCGGAAGTTAAATTTGTCTCCTGTGCCACCACCTCAGTTATTATTTCCTTCCTTAGGGAAGTTTTCGCTAGAGAGGGTTCTCCTGAAATCCTAGTTACTGATAACGGCGTCCAACTTGTCTCCCAAGACATGGAGGATTTTCTTGTCTCCTGTGGCATCAAGCATCACACTACCTCATTGTATGAACCTAGGGAAAATGGCCAGGTTGAGAGGTTCAATCGTGTCCTTAAAAATGCTGTGGAGCTTGCTTGTTCTTCGGGAGAGTCTTGGAAGGATGTGGTAAGGGAAAGACTCTGGATGTATCGCATCACCCCACATGCTGTCACGGAGGTCAGTCCTTTCCAACTTCTAAGAGGGAGAACTCCTAGTTCCGATATCTGTCCTTGGTGGGTTAAGAAGCTAGATGTTAAGGTTGATCACTTGGATATTTCGCAAGTGGCCAATCGTGTTGTAACCAAGCAGAACACTATGAAAACTTTGTTTGACCGCAAAATGAATGTGAGAGTTCCTGATTTTGTTGTGGGTGAGTGGGTCAAGATCAAGAAACCTGGGTTCACTCTCAAAGGTCTCTCTAAGTTCAGCAATCCCATTAAGATTGTTAAAGTTTTCAGAAACTCTGTCATTACTCAAGATGGCAGAGCCTGGAACGTTAGAAAGGTTGCCAAGTGTAAGCCTGTTCCTCCTGGTCCTGTTCAGATACTTCCTCATGACAAATGTTCTGCTCAGAGTCCTACTCATCATGACAGTAACAACGTTCCACATTCTCAGTCTGTGGCTCATAGAGTCAAAACCAATGCCAGACCTGTTGTTTTACCTTCTAGGTTCCTGTCCTAATATTTCCCTTCTCTGTACAGCTCTGCTTGTTTTATAGGAGGGAGATGTGTTGCATTCTATTATTTCCCTTCTGTGATGTTCCTGATTATTTATTTATTTCCTTGTTGGAACTAGAACCTGGCTCCTGCGTGAGCCTCCCTGGTTCTATGTTCCAGATTCCCTGTTTGGCAGTTTGATCCTGCTCTCCTCCTTCCTGGATGCTCTGTGCCTTTCTCTTCACCAATTAAACCTTTTTATTGGATTTCAACGTCTTGGTTCATACTTTACAAATACTCTTTGGCAACCTTGCGTCGACATGTTTAACCCTTTGTTTCCATGGCTGTAAGACCGGACAGCTCAGTGAACTAAAGCCCTATTGGTCGAGTTTCCAGTCACCAGAACAGAAAACGTCCTGAACGAAAAAGTCACACATACAATGGTCTAATCGAATGCAGATAAAGTTATAGTTCTGGGCTTGCCATAGAGTCTCGATGTTGGTCAGTGATACTCTTTCATTATGAAGTTCTATTGTTACTTTGCAGAGCGAAATCTAAAATAGCATGCAGCATACTAATTGTAAAATATGATTTTTTTTTAGAGGAATGATATTTATTGAAATGTGGCAGTTTTTTTTATATTTGTGTGTTCCTTTTCATTTACTTTGTGTTGCAAAAATTAGTCAAAATAGATTTCACACTCGTGGCAGACATCCCGCTGATTTCCAGAAGTGTGGAGAGTGAACAGCTTTCTTACATATCTTAGCATTGTCTTTCAGAAGCACCAAACCCACAACTTCAGTTGCGCCCAAAACATTGGAGGCGATTACCTTTGCGATGTGTGTTGGACAAAAATACTGGACCTGCATAAATACCCGTTTAAGATGCCATATTTCTAGGTTGACAAATTTCTCCATGGTCACTGTAAAAGATTGTTAGAAATCATTAAATATGAAGAAGAAATGCATTTAAATGTTGTCTTAACATAAACAGTATTTAATTTGGTACACATCTTTGTCTGCATCACAAGGCTGAAGCTGAGAAGAGGCAAGAGGAGCAAAGGAAGTTTGGTGTCTTCTTTGATGACGAGTATGACTACCTGCAGCATCTCAAGGAGGTCGGTCCCCACGAACTGGTTCCATCTGGCGTGCCTCGTCCACAGAGTCGGACAATCTCAACTGAGAGTGGAGAGGTGGAAGAGGAGGTTGTTCAGATCCCGGTAGGCTTCTCCTATTGAGTGCAGGTCTGCAATGACATGTGTGTGGCCCTGCTCTTCCAGGTGCACTATTGAGTCGAGCGGTGTGCCTCTATAGCAGAGCGGAGCAAGCATGCAAAGCATTAGTAGTAATTCATTCTTTTTTATCTTTGGGTTTGTGGATTTCTTTACTGTGATGAACATTTTGTACTATAGACAATTACCATTACTTACACATTAGTGCTTGGCCAGTTTAGGATCTTTACAGGGTAAGACAATTTGAAGGCCCTAAATGATACAACAATACGGCTGAAAGTCTACAAAGTAGTTTGGCAATGCCAACCAAAGGGTTGGAATTCTTGGAGTATAATTATGGACAAAGGGAGCTAGCTCCATAGAGCAGGGTCCAGGACATAGGAGAATCATCCTCCTTCCCCCCCCTCTGCCATTGCATGGGACACAGAGAAGCACTAGAGTAATGTTTACATTCACTAGGAAAAGTAGGCCCTTTGGGGTTACAAAATGAATTGTTGTGCAGATGACCCTTTTCCTATTGATAGCCATTTTGATGAGGATGTGTGATTCCAGGGTGCTCTCTGTCGCAGTTTATAAATAACTCCCATTGCTGATCGTAGACTTCCAAAGACCTGCTTACTGGCACTCCTATGCTTTATTCTGCAAGTGACACATATCCCAGTGTTACAGAAGAAGGCAAAATGTATTTACTGGAAATGTAGTAATATTAGTTTCCCACTATTTACTGTTGCTAATGACTGTTTTATTCTACGAAACCCTACCTGGCAATCTGCAGATTTGAGTGGTCTTGACCATTATCATACACATAATTAATGCTAAATATCTTCAAAGAAAAACACAGATGATAAAGTTTGGCCATAAGGATGTCTCCTCTTGGAAGACCAACCATATTGTCTTGGAAGGTGTCCGAGCATACCAATATAGGAATACTTTAAAAACAATGAGGGGCCTTCTGTGCTGTATTTTGAAATTTGGATGTCGTAGTTTGTATCCTCTAATTAGATTCTACTGGGTGAAATGATCCCAGATTTAATCTGTATTGAAGGTGTTTGATCCTCATTTGCTAGTATCTCCTACAATAAAATCAATAAACCTTTGCTGCTAAAAAAACATTGGGAGTAAAGCAGGCCAGTTGCTGAGACTTTGAACCATACCACGCTGTGAGATGTTTTTTAAATAATTAAATAATGAAATGGCTGTTTCCATTTGCAATTTGTATCTGAGAAATTTCTCTTTTTCCAGGCTCCTTCAATTAATTTGCCCTCTTCGGTGTTTGCATCAGAGTTTGAGGAAAATGTGGGCTTGTTGAATAAGGCAGCTCCAATATCAGGTACTCCATCGCACATTGTAATTTAAGTATGAATTGTAAATATTATACCAAGTGTTCTTGCGTGCAGAGACCAACTATAATAAAGTCTGTTATATGCTTGTGCCAGTTTCAGTGTTAGTCCTGAGAATCATCAATTATCAATGCAACTTTTATTGCTGTTTCCTTACAGCACATTTTCAAAATAATGGACAGAGTATCACACAGTGCATTGTGAGGCTGTACAGTAAAGCCTGCCTAAAGTTAATACTTTATGGCGCAAAGAACGGAAACAATAATTTGTACACTTGCAAGGTTAGATATGCCTCTTCTCTGCTCGGGTCAGATTGGCAATCTTCAACACTAAAATAAAATGAATGGGTACAAACCAATAAAATAACACGATGAACAATTAATTTCTTTACAGTATGAACCGCAAACGTCCTAATACACCTTACATTACAGGCAAGCAGTTCTGCAGTTTTAATTGCCATATTTTTGTAAAATGTGTAAATTAACCCAGGTCTTAGAATAGCCCCATACAACTAAGCCTTCAAGCTTAAGGAGAACAAGCTATCTATTCATATACCAATACAAACTCATACCCCAACCTTCTACTCTGGGAACCCACGTTGTAGCACTAACACTAGCATTAGAATTAGCCGGCAGTCAACAAGGATATTCGTTATCCAAGTGTCCATCTCCTCTGCTGCACATAGGCGCACACCTCTCCCTCCCTAACAGGCCATATACAGTTGTCCAAATCCCACAGGCACCAAAAGTTCACAACCCATTTAAACACAACCTCCTTCTAAGGTTCTTGTGCTGCACTACTATGGCACCATAATTTTGGACTCTGCTGCAAACTATGTAAAGGGGCCCGGAATGGTCTAACAAGAACTACACTGGCATATATGTAAACTAATCTACAAGCAGACCTAACTAAACTACTAACATTCCTTTCAAATTCTGTTGAGAGATACAGTGGCAAACAGTTATGATAGTCTTGTCACAACTGTTGATAAGTTCTAAGGCTTACATGGTAGACCTCTATTTTGCAGGTGAAACACGAAGACTTTCTAAATTAGTTGCCAACATCAATTTGTGTGTTCTTTGTTCGGTAAATCCAAATAAACAGTTCAGCCTTGTCTCATTTATCAATCAGAAGAGTTGTTTATAATGATGAAATAAAATCTTTAGTTCATAATTTATCCTTCGTTCAAACGGTTAAACATTTTACCAAACACTAGACCATCAAATTTGATGGTCTACTTGTCTAGACATCAAGACATGGGCAGGAAACTCTCAGTCAATATGTCAGCAGAACAGTTGTGATCCAAGCCTTTAAAAAAAACTGCTAGACTTTGAAGAACTGTTGAACCCTCAAGAATGTTCATCTAGAACCAGATATGATGCTGCTGTAATCCAGATTGACAAAACTCAGTTGTACGCAATATCAGTTGATACAGTGCCCTCAGCTGTAAATACAGGTGTATGAACCCAGATAAATCGAAGCTGTAAGTTATGCCTTTGTTCACTCACCACTCTTTTAAGAATCTCGTTGATGCATCTAGATAAAAAGAAACCTTGTCCAAGTACTCTACTTCCGCTGCTTTTAAACCACTTTTTCAACCCACATGCAGCCCTAACATATCCCATTTCAAATTCCAGCACTGCACTTCAGCTCGAACTTCCAGTAGATACCAGCCCTCGCATGAAAGTTTGCCAGTAAGAGCTCACCAGTTATTTTCTCACTTAGCTCTTGGCAAACTATGAGTCTGTGCCTTTGAGGATACAGAATGAAAAGTTTCCTTTGTGACATAGGGATTAATACTTATCCCTTCACCGCGCTTAGTGCGGACAATGTTCTTTAGAGGCTGTGCACAGAGCGGGTCTGAAAATCACAACCTATGTTTAATGTGTTCTGGGTTGTCTCTTCTGAGTTGGTTCGTGTATTTTGATTAGGGCTCCCAGTTATATGGTATTTATTTTTTTGATATTTCCGTCTGTACTTATTCATATTTATTTTTTGACAACTTTATCTGTATTTATCCATATTTATTATGGGTTTTGTGAAAAAAGCTGAAACTGGTATATTTCTGCATTTATTTACCCAATAAATATGGAGTCATGCTTGAATGCCTGCCAGGTTTTAGTAATATGAGCACCCGCAGAAGATCAGTCAATGCAATTATATGAAAATATGCACATTTTTGTTTCAGCCTTGTGCATATTTACTGCTGCTTAAGCCTCTTTGCTAAAATTCCTTTCTTTTTTAACACTCTTACCTATCAATCCACATGGTTATTGGCCTGGTAGCCATAGCAAAGTGTATTTAGAATCACTCAAAAAGCACCTAATTTACAGGTTTCTCCACATTTAAAATAAATACATACAAGAAAATAAATGGATTTCTGTCTGTATTTATCTTTAAAAATCAGTAAAAACGGAAAACTGGGAGCCTTAATTTTGATCCACTGCCTAACATGGGTCATCGGTTGGGTTATCTGTCCTAGGTGTGCAGGAAACCGCAAAATTATTCAAAAAGGTAATACAGTTCCATGAGGCCTGTGTCTGTGCTTGTTCTAGCGTTCATTGAGCAGTGATTGTACTGAGGTTTTCTTTGCCTGAGCTGTATTGTATGTCATGTGGCTAACCAAAGCCTTTCCAGCAGATCGGTCTGATTTCACGTACCTAGGCATGGTCTGTCTCCTGTACCCCCACTCATTGGTTCTATTTATTACTGTTTGTTTTATGGCCTACTCAGAAGGGCTATGGACCACTGCTTCGGTAGTCATTGTGAAAGTTGACTTCTAGTCCTCTAATGCGATGAGGAAAGCATCTCTGCAACATGTGACTCAGGAGTAAGCAGTACATCGTGCACAGAAAATAACCAGAGCAAGTAAAGTGAGTGTGTGAAATGCATTCATAAGGAAATATGTACATTCTAAGCATTTTTCTGGCCACCATAAATGCAGGGATATAATTCGGAAAGGGAATAGGTTGAGCTTTCATAAACTGTGGATTGAATCATTGACTTTTGAAAGTGGAAGCATGTATGTCAGAAAATCAGAACCTGTAGCCAAAATGCTTGACCATCGCATCAATTGCATTTAAACCTGAAAACACATAATCGGCATCTGATTACTTTTGCCACCCTTAGCAGTTCTCTGTGAACTGTTGTAGGAACTTTGTGCGCTATGATGAATCAAGTGTTCAAGTAGTTCTTAAAGGTGGTGATCTTCATGCATTCATGCAGTGATAAGTATACTTGTCATTAACTCCTATCATTTAAATGTACTGAGTTACTTCGTATAGACAGTGACTGATATTTGCACTTTCGACTAAGAACAAAAATACAGTTATTCTCCAGAATACATTAGAAAATTTAAAAGAAACTGGGGCCTGGGGGCGTGGCTTGCGCGCCGCTTCAGCATGGCGGGTCGCGCTTGAGCTCCGGGGTGAGAGTGTCCCGTCTGGCTCATTTCTCCGTTCCTTGACTGCCCCTGTGTTCGGAAAAGGCAGCCTTCAGCAGCGGAACATGCCAGGAGCTGCTTCATGATGTTTTCCTGACGTTTTGGTCACCGGCTGAAGGATTTCTCTTTCACGACCCAGAGACGCTCGGTTCCTCATAGACGGCCGCCATTTTCCCGCTCCTGCACACTCGGCATCTTCTCCTCAGAAGTGCCGGTTTGATACATTGTTGCAGGTCGTGGTGGCTGTCCAGGATGTTTCTTCTATGATGCCTACAATTGGTAATATTTTTTCCTTTTTTCTGTCATTTTATTGCTGCTTGGCTGGAAATTAGGTTGCCCACGCGCTGTTTTTTCTCAGTGCAATTATCTTATTTCGGTGTAGTTCTTTTTCCTACGACCTCATTGCTGTGCCCTCCTGTTCTAATTGTGGCTATATCATCACTCTGCTACCTGCTTGCCCTGCATATAAGTCCGCCGCTACTACTTAATTAGGGCCCATTGAGCTCAGTGTGCTATATCTTTTTTTTTTTATACAGACTGCGCAGTTTTTGCTCTCCTCTTCCCCTCAAGTGGTTATATATTTTTTCTTGGTGGCTGCTCCTTCATGGCTGCAAATATGGGTCGTTCCTCGACCAACAAAGACTCAAAAGATGTTGGCACGTCATTGAAAAGGCTTAAGTCAGTGTCTCCTACGCCTGAGTCTGCTCAGTCAGACACTACTTCCACGCTGGACACAATATTAATGCGCCTGAATGAAGTGCATGATATTGCGCAGTCAACAAAAACTAATACAGATTTACTGCAAGTGGAAGTGTCTGCTATCGGGAATGACTTTAAAGCCCTCTCTCTTCGTGTATCTGCTACGGAATCATGAATTAGTTGTGCAGAGGATGGTATGCAGAAACATTCCAGATCCCTCAACCACTTGGAGCGCTTAATGGCGGCATTGCGAAGAGATCTTACTGAGCAGGAGGACCGTAATCGCAGATCTAACCTACGCATTTTTGGTTTGCCGGAAGATTCAGAGAAATCATCTTCATCTATGATAGAGTTCTTATCTCATTGGATTCCGGACACCTTACAAATCTCATTCCACAGAGAGTTTGAGATAGAAAGAGCACATCGTGTTCCAACGTTTAGTTCCAAATCTGCAACCCAGCCAAGAGCAATCATTTTTAAGCCATTACGACATCAGCACACTGAACCGATTCTCTCTCATATGCGGAAAGCTAAACAAGTCTTCTGGGACGGTCATCTAATCTCAATTTCTCAGGACTTTGCCAGAGATACGGTCATAAGGAGAAAGGGCTTCCTTAATCTTCGGAAACGTTTTTCTGAGATGGGTATTCCCTTTTCGTTTTCTGGACCATCGAAGTTCCGCATTACTTATAAAGGACGTTCTAGAATTTTCGATGAGCCGGCTGATTTAACTACATTCCTGGACAACCAGTTGGAGATAGAGATGGAGATTCAGAAAGCGACATCGCAGACTCCTGGTGCCTCGGGCACTTGAACTGTCTCCTTCTTTCGTCTGAATGTGTTTTTCTGTATGCCTAGTTTTCTCCTCTCTCCTGTTGTGCTTATTTATCGGTCTTAACCTCTGAGACTGTTAATGGAATTTTTCGGTTCTTCTTGTGTCCACATGGCTTTCTGTTCTATCCTTCTTCCTTGGATTTATACTGGTTCGTTTTTTTTCTATGGGTCTCTTTCCATTATTATTCCTTCTTATCTCTCTACTGGTTTCTTGTTCTTCTATTTTACTCCGCTTCTTGCCTTTTCTCCGTTCTATTTTCTTGTACAGTCATGACGTTTATTTTTCCTCTTTAGATTGTCTTCAGCTCTTCTTGTCTTTACTTTCTCTAAATGTTTATTTCAAGTCACTTTTCTCTTTTCCTGATGCTTATCTTTTTAATAGTTGCCGTGCTTTTTCTGATAAGTGTCTTTTTATATCTTTCTTTTTTCTTTCTATTTTGCTATTTTTCTGCCTTTCCTTTCTTACATATTTATATGTTCCTACTTTTTCCACTTCAGCTACATATTGCTATTATATACAGTTATTGTTTGTTCATTAACTAAGTATTTATTTTTAGGATATACATATTGAGCGTCATGCATTCATCTAATGTTCATGATTTACCTCATGCTTTTGTTTTTCTTATTAGTTTGTCTGATAGTATTAATTACTATAGATATGTCTCTTAATACTACTTTGATAACTAAATGTGATTGTACAAATTTCTTAGTTACATTATGACTATTTACATCATTATGCTGCTTTGCGTTGCTACTTTTGATTGTTACCAGTTCCTATTTTACTGCTATCAGTTTGATATAGTTTTGGGGCTATTGTTATCACTTACTTTTCCTCCTAGTACGGGTCCCTTCCTCGCCTTTCCACGTTCTCCCTAGTATGATGTTGGTCTTTTTTAGGCCTCCCCTCCTGCTTCTTCTTTCCCTCCTTTCTTTTCTTCTTTTCTTTCTTTCTCTCTATCTTGGATTCCCCACATGAATTCTCCCTTCGTGTTTCTTATGATTGTTGGTAGGCTTTTTATATTTGTGTGGTTGGTTCTTTTTCTGTCATCCATGTCGTCTTTTCTTTGTTATTATGCATTTCCATGCCGGGTTTAAATGTATTATCCCTTAATGTTAAGGGTTTGAATCATCCGGTGAAGAGGTCGAAAGTCTTGGATTACTGTAAATCTCTGTCTTCTGACCTGGTTCTTTTTCAAGAGACCAAGGTCACTAACAGAGAAGCGTTGTTTTTGAGGAAAGAATGGGTTTCGGATGTTTGCTGTTCTGATGCCTCTGGTAAACGAAATGGAGTTATTACGTTAATTTCAAAAAATTCTGGTTTATCTATACTTTCGTCTGAGCATGATACTGAGGGTCGATGGCTGTTATCTAGATTGTCGGATGGACAGCATGAACTGTATGTGATGAATATCTATGCTCCTAACGTTGACGATCCGACCTTTTGGAAATCGGTTACCAAAAAACTAAATGACACCCCTCACTCTGGCAATCTTATTGTGTGCGGAGATTTTAATCTACCGATGGATCCTCTTTTAGATAGGAACTCTGCATTTCAGTTTCGTCCTCCTAAATCTCACAAACAAATGCTTAACATGTGTTCCTTTACTCATCTTCAAGATATATGGCGTTTTCATAATCCCACTGGTAGTGATTTTTCTTTCTTCTTTTCACCTCACTCTTCCTTCTCTCATATTGATTATCTCCTGGTTCATTCTTCTCTTGTTTCATCTTCTTCTTCTCCGCTTATACATCCTATTTTGATTTCTGATCACGCTGCGGTCACTTTTACGCTATCATCCTTTGCTCCTAAATCGCGCGCTCGTTCATGGAGATTGAATACCGAAGTTTTACATGATGCTTCTCAGGTTGATGAATTTCTAAATTTATAGATACTTTTTTCCATGAAAACGAAGGCTCTGTCTCTTCCCCAATCGTTCTATGGGACTCATTTAAATGCACTTTCCGTGGTCAAGTCATTAAATGTATGTCCAAACGGAATGCTGATATTAAAAAGGAGCTTACAGATTTATCATCCCAAATTAAAAATCTTGAAACCACCTTTAGGCAATCTAAGGATTCATCTTGTTTACAGCTCATAAAACAACTAAAATACAAATATAATACTATTGTTACTAAAAGAGCCCATATTGGTGTCCAAGCACAAAAATCCAAGGAGTTGTTGCTAAAAAATCGAGCTGGGAAGATTTTAGCTGCTACATTAAAATTTCAGGATTTCTCTTTTAAGTCCTTGCAGATCTCTTCTATTACTGACCATACGGGTTCTAAAAAATTACAAACAGGGGAAATACTTGAAGTTTTTCGTGATTTTTATAATAAATTGTATACTCCTTCTAATCAATCCTCTTTTGACCAATGTCAGGATTTTTTAAAATCTGTGCCGATTCAGTCGGTCTCTGATGACTATCGTACTCTTTTAAATAAGCCTATTTCCCCCGAGGAAATCGTTTCTGCAATTAAAGCTACTCGTTCTGGCAAGGCTCCAGGCCCTGATGGTTATCCAATTTTATTTTATAAAACTTTTTTCCCTGCGCTTGTCCCCAAATTGCAATCTGTCTTTGACTCTTTTGTTAAGGATGGGTCTGTTTCTGGTACGGCTGCTGAAGCTACTATAGTAGTGATCCCGAAAGAAGGGAAAGATCATTCTGATCCCAAAAACTTCCGTCCTATTTCTCTCCTCAACATGGAAGCTAAGATTTTTGCTAAAATACTAGCCAAAAGATTGGAATCCTTTATCCCCCATCTTGTTCATCCTTCTCAAACTGGTTTTGTAAAAGGTCGTCTTGCACGAGACAATATACGCACTTTCTGTCATATTCTCGGTGCTGCTAAGCGATCTCAACTTCCTGCCGCGGCCTTGGCCCTTGATGCGGAAAAGGCCTTCGACAAGGTCTCTTGGCCATTTCTTCGTGCTGTTCTATGCGCACACAACCGTGGCGACTCTTTCATAAATATGATAATGTCCTTATATTCTCAACCTAAAGCTAACATTAGAGTTAATGGCGCTACGTCGTCGTTTTTCAATCTTCGTCAAGGCACGAGACAGGGGTGTCCTTTATCCCCACTTTTGTTTTTATTATCTATTGATCCTCTTCTTCGATTGATTGAGTTACACCCTGATATTAAAGGTTTTTCTTTCGGACCTCACTGTATTAAAACTGCTGCATACGCAGATGATGTTCTTATTTTTTCGGATGATATCGCCTTGGCAATCCCTGCTATCTCAAATACCATTTCCCTCTTCTCATCGGTTTCAGGTTATACCCTAAATAAAGATAAGACGGAAATGTTTCCTCTGAATGCCTATTGTTTTCCTTCTCATATGGGCTCAGCGGGCTTTAAGTGGCTATACTTAGGGATTTATTTTTGTTCTACTCTCTATGCCACCACTGCCTATAATGAATCCCAGACTCTCCTTAAAGTGCGTTGTCTTTTGGATACATGGTTTCAAACATATTTCATGGTGGGGTCGCCTCCAGACTCTCAAAATGATGATCACGCCGATTATGAATTTTGTTTCATCCATGCTTCCGGTAAAATTATCGGACTCCTTTTTTCGCGAAATCGATGTTCTAACATCTACATTTTTGTGGAATGACAAACGTGCTAGACTTGCATACAAATTTTTGCGTCGTCCCTGTGATATGGGTGGTTGCAATTTTCCTGATTGGGAAAAATACCAAACTGCCTTCTGGGCCTCTCAAGGTGCTTTATGGTTTTCTCCTCCATCTCTTCATGTTCCCTCTTGGTTGCTCATAGAACAAGAATTAGCAGCCCCCTTGCCTACTGCCTCTTTTTGCACTGCATCTACTTTACATATCCTGTTCTCTCGATCTATCATTATTGATACAATTGCTGCGGTCAGGAGGATAGACAAGAAGGTGGCAATACCTTTACATAAAACTCGGTGGTCATCTATCTGGCGGAATTCCAAAATTAAACTCAACATTACTCCCAACCTCATGTCCTATTGGGCTGACAAAGGTGTCTCTCTTGTTAAACATCTATATGATGCCTCTGATGAGCCATTACCTTCTTCCACCTTGGCCCAAAAACATTCTTTAACAAATCTTGATTTCTATACTTTTCTTAAAATTAAAGTGGCCCTTGCTAAAGTTCGTCTTCATCCTACCTCTTCTACCGTCTCACTTTTTCATATCTGGGTTAAATCTGGTCACGTCGCCTCCAAAATGTATAAATTTTTGTCATCTGCCTCACTCCCCGTACAAACGGTTGCTCAACAAAAATGGTTACATCATTTTGATCATGCCATTACTGCTCATATTTCCTCGGATACTTGGCAATTAATTGGTAAATTCTCTCTTCGTAATAAAATCGCACCATCCTTAATGCAGTCTAAGTTCTTTTCTATAAATCTCCTTCATTGGACGCCTGTGCGTCTTCATTCGCTAAATCGTAAAGATGACAACTTATGGAGAAGTGTGGCTCAGGGGTTAGAGGCAGCAGACCCGGAAGCTGAGATCGGTCCTGGACCAGGGTTCAATTCCCCGCCTCGGCGGGTCTTGGGCTCAAAAAATTCCACGGACTCGATAATTCTCGTTCCGGTGCCTACTCGACTCATGGGTTCACACTCTGCGACTCTGGGCAATAGCTTGCTTAATCTCCACTACGGCCCCTCGCGGCGGGATGCCTGGCTTTCACCTTGTGGATACCCTGCTGGGGTTATCTCACAGGGGAATACCAGGACGGGTTCCCAAGGCAAGCGCCTTGATGCCTGCGGGTGATACGTGCGCTATATAAATCGCAATACATTTACATTTACATGCTGGAGTTGTGGTTTGTTGGCAGGCGATTTTCATCATATGTTTTTTGGTTGCTCCTTGCTTCAACCTTTTTGGAACCTCATCCATAAACATCTCTCTCTTATTTTTGGTATTGAGTTCCAACTTTCTTTCCCTTTAGTTTTATTGGGCCCACTGGCTGCCCCCACTCCTCTCCCATTAGATCCATTGGACTTACAATTGATGGATCTTCTCCTGACTGTTGCGGTGAAAATTATTCTTATGGAGTGGAAGTCCTTCTCTTTGGTATTCTATCATACCTGGTGGGCTTGGGTCTCCTTTTTACGCAGTGCTCACACTTCGGTGGATCAAGCTCACCTCTCTCCATCTATTTCTAGTGGGGTTTGGAAAGCTTTGGATGATTATATGGAGTTGTCCTCAAAAGGGCTGGTTCCTCAGTTTCTTTTTGATATGTCTGTCTAATTGTTGTCTTATAATTTTCTAGGTTGGGTTGGTCCTGTGGGAATCCATCCTCTTTTTTCTTCTTTTTTTCTTCTTCTTTTTTTCTCTTTCCTGTCCTCTTCTCTTTTTCATCTTTTCTATTGCTCTCCCTCTTCTTTCCTCTTTTCTTTTATTCATTTTCCTCCCCTGCCCCCATCTCCAGATTTGATAGTGATACGTTTAAGTGCTTTGATAGTAGCTTTTACCTAATCGAATTCTATACTTTATAACAGGCTACTTTTACATGCATTTATTTTGCTTAATTCTCAAGTTAGGCCCCTGATTGTATATTTCTCTTGATCCAATTGTATCACTTGTATTGTATTTCGTTCCATTTGTTCTTTATCGCTTCTTTATCAATAACATTTTCCTGAAATCAAAAAAAAAAGAAACTGGGACCTGATGTATCGTTAAATTCTGCAGTTGCAAAGCCAGCAGTTGGCAGAATCACAGGTGATGCAACACACAATGCAAGCATGCAATCTTTCCAAGGCATTTTGCTAGTTGGAAAATGCTTTCTGGCTTGCAAAATCCTGTTATGTGGCTCCATATGAATAGCAGTTAGAAGGAGCAAGAAAAGGACTTTTCCTAGGATGACCAGCTGCATAAACTGGACCCCAGACATGCGCTGTCCTACTGGATTGACCGCACTGGACAGGAAAGAGTGGTCAGTCCTCTCTGTTTGCTTTGCTGGAGGCAAGATTGTCAAGATGGGTTCCAAGCACATCATGCAGTGTTGGGTCATTCTGTGTATCATAATCTTTGGAGTCCTGGCTAAGGGTTCATAGTCATTTTACCAGGGCTGTGACTCTTTCCATAGCTCTATCTGGAGGTGTTCTGCTTACAGCCATCTGCTAGGAAGCTATTTGGTCGCCCTTCCATGATTTTGCAAAGCACTCCAGCCTCAGGTCTCGGGCATGCAGAGATAGGGACTTTGCCCAATTGGAGTTAACTAGCACTACTCAGTGACAGCTTCAAGTGGGTGGGGGTACTGCTCTGCGACTCATTAATTAAGAGAGGAATCTGTAGCTAAATGCATCTCTCAAGTAAGTAACCTTTTCTTCCAGCAAATATATTGGTACCATTTTAGTACTTTAAACCCATGTCACCAAAGCTTTAGCACTGATAGATCAGCGCTTAAATTCCACCCATACCACTGCAGGCAATGTCTTGGAAACTATTAATGTTCCATTGTACTAACTTTTAGTTTTATACACTCCCATATATATTTATTTTACAATGTGCACAAGAATAACATATCCTCCTTCACATGCCGTATTTCTCATTATATTGTTTCCCCCTTAATTACAACCTCAAGTGCATTTTGCCTTGCTATTATTAATATTAAATGAGTGTTAAATCTTGAGCGGGTATGCTTTTATCAAATAACTTTTCTGGAGGTTGCATGTGGTCTTGGCAGTTAAGAAGGCTCTTGATTCCAAGCACAACAAACTGCATGAGCTAAATTCACTCATGTTGTCCTTATCAAGGCAACCTGGGGTTCTGTTGCAGTAAAAAGGTCGAAGCCTACCGGACAGCGTGTCTAGTGCAAAGACGTATTGGGGACATGCTGAAAGCTTACCTAGAAATACGTTCAGCCTACTGCATACCATTTGCGTTTTGTTTTGTAACTCACATTTGCTTGCTTTCTATTTATTTGTTTTAGGCAGTCCAGCATGGTTTTTGTCCCTCCTGTGGTGAAGCCTGCTTACTACCTCCGTGACTAGCTCCTTGTATTCTTCCAAGAGTGCTTACTTTCTGGGAACTCTTTCTTTTTCTTTCATTTTTATGAGACACTATGAGTGCATTTGTTTCCAGCCGTCTCCCATGTATGCTAGTTCAGGAAGCAGTAGATGTGCTGTATTTCTTTTATAAGGTTTCCTTCCTCCCATCTTTCTGAATTAATGATTCTCCTTCTCACTGGCACTACCAGTTCATCAATCACCCCTGCCTATGAGAAAGAATGTTTTGTCTACAAGCTTGTTTATTTTGGTCAGTGCTGTTTACCAATAGCAGAACTTTAACAGCCCTCTTCCTTGGTTTCACAATCAATATACACTGGAAGTAGGGGATTGGGGCGTGCTGAAGCACCCCCCAAAATAACTACGCTGGAGTTCAGTCAATGAGCAATAAAGAGACCTTTAAACTTTTTTTTTTATCTGTCATATTTGCCTTGTGTTCAATAACAAAGGTCAAATGTCAGGCTTTGTTTTCTGACAAATAGCTGTTTATTCCTTTTAAAGAGAGCTTGGAGCTCATTGTTCCTGCTCCAACTGCATAGCGAGAGGATTTATGTGGCAATTGTGCGGGTACTGGGAATGTAAGGAAAGACTGCAGGATTTTTTTCCTAGCACACAATAAAAATATAAATGCCGATAAATGAATCGTACAAATATTTCAAAATGTATCCGTAGTTAGGAAAGCACAAATATAATACATTTTAAAAAGTATCTTGAAGTGTGGTGGAAATAAATATTGTAATGCTCTCAAAACAAATCAGTACACTTTGTGATGCAGATTTTCACACATTATCATTGGGCTGTATAGTTTTATCAGTAAAGTCTGTGCAAATATAGTGGTCACTTTAATGGAAATGTGTGGTCTGTAAATGGCAGTGCTCTGTCACACAATGCTTTAGCAATATCTTTGCGAACAGTGTATTCTTACTACCTTAACCTAGCTTGTTTCTAAGCATTCGTAATGTTTACAGATAACAGACTAAAATAATAAGGTGATTATGAGGCCTAAAATTGTTTCATTCCAATTCAGTAACCAAATTATTTCCATAGGATATGTGACACCCTCAAGGTACTGCTAGCAAGCAGAGAAGGCTTACCCCAGGATGCAAACAGCAATGACATCATATCTATTTAATCATTATATTGTGTTAAATCGAACACCACCTTCTTGTAACGAATAGGCTTCTCATTGAATACAAGCGAACCTTACAAATCGTCCCATAAATTAATCAGTGCTCTCTAAAGAAACACGGCGCTCATCTAGCTCAGTGAGCTCAACCTCTTAATTATGAGCATCCAATGTAACACACCGAATCCCCTAGTTAATTAACTTGTACTATCTATAGAATCTCAGTGGCACTAACTTAAGAGGTAACTGCACCTTATACAAGAAAAGAATGGAAAAGAAATGCCTCCGCTCCAAATAAGGGGTTAATACTTTTCCAACTCAATGCAAATAAGTATATCCCCTCAATGTGTTAATCTAGCAAAACGATCCCAGAAATTACTAGCAGAAAGAAAAGCGAGGCAACTTGGGAATTTACCCTAAAAATGGATTGCCCTAGACTAAATAAAAATAAAATTACTTATCAAACATTAAAGGCTTATATTCTGTTCATTGCTCAACATATAAAACACGCTGTTACAAGTTCTCTCTCACTTGATTGAACGACACCTCCAACTCCCTCATTATAATAAGCATTTTACTCATTCAAATAGCAATTATAGTAGTAATGTAGTCATCCGTGAAGAAAGCACTTTGTTACCACGTTAGGAGTACGGAAGTGCTACACAAATGCTACAATGCAAATGTTAATTTCCATTTGCGATTGTCACCTCGCTACTGTTATTCCAATGAAAAGGGTGGACATTCCTTATACTGGTCTGTTAATTATCTATAGGTATCTATAGGACAAAGTCCTGAACAGAAGAAACATTGTAGTAATTTTGTTGTGATGTGTTGTCTCAGTAGTGTCAGTTGGGAAAAAGCCTTAACTGCTCAGTTTCCACTGAAATTATTTTATAGCGCCGGCATCTCATAAAACCAATCCCCCTAATAAAGCCGGTGGTCAAGTTTTTAATCTGCCAAGAATCTGTGTGTCCAGCTTACAGGGTTACCAGGGATCCAGTCACTGCTGTCCAGGTTGCACACTATTCATGTTTTTTAAGAGCAGCTAAATACCCAGTTTATTTCAATGTCTTCAGTGTGATAGAAATGTTGCATTGGGATCAACCCTTACTATTTCTTTCCAACTGGTGGCAATCTTAAATTAAATGAATGCTGATAAAGGGCAGGTGCACAAGCAGATTTTTCAGTGGTGGGGCAGACATGGAATACCTACTGAATCCCAAGGCTCACCAGTACCAGCTGGCAACTGGAGTTTAGGATTAGTGACCAACCACAACGTTCAACCTTGATATCTCTGGAGCAGCAGTGGCGAGAACCATGGTTCAGACAGTTTGAAAACCAGAATGACTGGCTCCAGGTGATGGTACATGACCCCAAAATGGGGGTGTAAAGATGTTAGACCTCTACTTCTGTCTCAGACTGTGAATGAGTGTAGATGGTCACACTAAGGAATAGGCATGATGGAACGTTGTAGACTAACGAGTTGTGGGGGTTTTATGACTCCTGGGGGTCCTCAGGTTACCTTCCATGCTTCCCCTCAGTCAGCTATTCCTTGTGCAAGTGTTTCAGTGATCAGGGGCAGCTCATATCCTCACATGGCAGTCTTGAGCCTCATCGCTCACAGAACAAAGCAGCAAAGTGTTCATGAAATACAGGCCTGGTCCCAGCCTGATGCAGAAAAGTCCTGCAGAGGTTCTGCTGCCTGGAGTGCAACACCCTAACACTGTGCACATTCTCCGAGATGTCCAGATAAAGAACACATTACTTACTTCAGTACCTACATTCAACTTTGGGGGCCAAGGTGGTAAGCCACTGCCAACCCAAGTTCAATTTTCTTCTAAATTCAAATCCTCCCACTGAGAAAAGCAGTGCACAGAAAGTGGGTATCAATCACGTTTGAAAAATGGCCAGTCATCTTACATATAAAGTGGTTATTTAAACTCACAGAGAAAGTGTCCAGTGAAAAATGAACAAACACTGACTGGTGATTTCATCTAGAACTCCAAAGTAGTATAATGATGCATAGTCTGAGACTATGCATGGAAAAGTTTATGGTTGCAAAGAAAAAAAACTCACAAGTTAAATTTAATATTCTTTCTCTATGAGAGATTTAATGTACTCCTCCTTTGAAAATATATAGTTGTACCAAATGTGAACACTTGGAGTTTTCATTAGAAGTTTTAATTTCATAATGTCCTTGCTAAACAGATTATTTGTAAGTTACTGTATTGCATATGCCTATTTCTCTTTTTTTTATATGTCCTATGTATGTAGCTGATAGTGAAAGCATCACCTTTTGCCCGTCTAATAATGACCTTGTAATTTGTAATTCATAGGTTTACTTATACGCTTCTGCACCAGATGTTAATACTCTTTTGTGAATCTCACCGTTTTCTTTCATTTAGGGCCTCGGCTCGACATGGACCCAGATATTG
The DNA here is from genome assembly GCF_964263255.1 of Lissotriton vulgaris. Taxonomy (NCBI): domain Eukaryota; kingdom Metazoa; phylum Chordata; class Amphibia; order Caudata; family Salamandridae; genus Lissotriton; species Lissotriton vulgaris. The sequence continues at coordinate 1,100,855,008 of NC_141694.1, read as the reverse complement.
TTGCAGCTCTTGATGACGACTTTGACTTTGATGATCCTGAAAATCAACTTGAGGATGACTTTGTTATCAAAGCCAATGACCTTGTGGAAGGAGAGCAAGATGGAGGTGGTGGCAGGTGTGTCATCCTTCCAGTATTAAGCTCTTAGGCCTGAATCGTGTGTTAAGCCTTAAGAATTTACCTCTTGATTTTGCATAGAATTATTCTTCGGCCTCCCACAGTTTTCAGTTATTCCGATTGAAGTATGACTACACTTGACTCTTGTTTAATTTAGCTTTTAAGATTAACCTTGTGAGCATGAAGAAATGTACTGTTCCTTAATGTTACTCAGTCATTTGAGCCATGGAATGAATGTTAATGATCAAGTAACTGGTATATATTTTTTGGCAGGGCTTGTTTTGGTGGTTATGATGATGGCTGGGAGGACATGGAGGATGACGAGGAGGGCAGCACTAGCGATGAAGATTTTGACTCTGATGGTCCTTTGTCAGAGGAAGGAGAAGGGGAATCTGCCAATGGACCACCAAAGGAGTTTCTGTTTTTGCAAGAGGAAACCAGAAGCCGCTTTACAGAGTACTCTATGACCTCCTCTGTCATGAAAAGAAATGACCAATTGACCTTACTAGATGAAAGGTTTGAGAAGGTGAGAACTTTTTTCATAGTCTTTAGGAAGGGAAAACCCTTAAAGTGGATTGTACACATCAGATTTTGAATGCTGGGTGAAGTTAACAAGTATGGTCACTGGTCATCTTTACCGGCTCATTGAATTACAGTGAATCTAAAATGAACTCATTTTGATAGGAAAGGACAACGTAATTTAGAACATTATATAAGATCCATGTATATATGGAAATGTTTTTCTAGGTCGAGCCTGGCCAGCGCATGCGCTGAGAGGCATGCTGTGTTGGAGTATGGACTTGAAGCTCGGCCACTCTCCGCCCATATTTTTCATTGGCTTGTGCCATTGTCCTTCGTAAACGCTGGCTTCTGATTCATTAATAGGCTTGTTGGTGCCTCCTTAGTACTGTCTTGTCTTCATTTGTAACCTCCCATCAGGACTAGACCTTTTACTGTGTCTTTACTGTATAGCTTGTATTAGCCCTTAGCAAGAACTCTTTGATTAATTAATGTAAACACCACTGGTGGGACGCGAGCTTTAGCAATGAGGGCCGCTTTTTGTTTGTGTTTGCGCTTGTACAATGGGGCCACACCCACCACTCCCGGGATGGGCATGCAGCTCGCTTAACTTGTTTTTAGGTCTCGCGACCTATCAATGCGCGCAAGCGCATTGAGCGGAGCGAGAATTCAAGAGCTCGAAATCCTCGGCAAACCAAGGGCTTCTTGCGCTGCGGTTTTCATTAAGATCACGTGACCAAACAAGCACGCGCATTCACGGCCGCACAGCACATCAAAGGGCTTCGCCCAGCGTGCGCTCTGTGGCTTCTCCTCCCCTAATTAACCGCTCTTGTTTCAATGGCAGTGAAAGCAAACGCTTTCTCTGCCGCTTGTTCTTATGCTTGGAGGCATGGGATCGAATCTCGCTCTTGCTGCTGTGCCAGAACTTGCATACATTTTAACAAATCGCTTCTTCCAGTGAGGCAGGTTGTATATATTTATAATGTAACTATAACAACAGTCCACTCCTGAATAACAACCGAAATACCGCAATTAACCGCTCGTTTCAATCGGCAGTGAAAGCAAACGCTTTCCCTGCCGCTTGTTCTTATGCTTGGAGGCATGGGTTCGAATCTCGCTCTTGCTGCTGTGCCAGAACTTGCGTAAATTTTAACAAATCGCTTCTTCCAGTGAGGCAGGTTGTATATATTTATAATGTAACTATAACAACAGTCCACTCCCGAATAACAACCGAAATACCGCAGAAAATAACAATGCGCTTTTTTTTAATTAAAACATATGCGAGCGAAATAATACGCACACATGCGATTATCAGACATTGTTAGTCAGTGTTCGAACTCCTGCTCAAAGACAGGTTTCCGCAGTTGAAGCATCGGTCTCCAGAGCCACCACTCACGTCGATGACAATTGTTTACAAAATAACCTTTTGGCTCCTTCCTCGACACACCACAGTGCTGTCCGCCTTCCTGATCTCCCGCTAACAACATCTGGTCCCTTCCCTCGAGTGACTCAAGCTTTGGAACCATATGATTTTGAGTGTCATGTACTCCTTTCAAAATGTTGGGCTATTTAACATTTGCTTGTTTTTCTTATGCGTGGAGACATGGGTTCGAATCTCGCTCTTGCTGCTGTGCCAGAACTCGCGTACATTTAAACAAATCGATTCTTCCAGTGAGGCAGGTTGTATATATGTATAATGTAACAAGAACTACAGTCCACTCCCGAATAACAACCGAAATACCGCAGAAAATAACAATGCTCATTTTGTTGAATAAAACCTATGCGAGCAAAATAATATGCATGCATGCGATTATCAGACATAACAGGTCATACTTGGTAATTAAGGGGGTTGTAGATGTAAACCGTACTGATAAGCTAACTCAATTAATAGTTCACATTTCTGTAAAGCCCGCCTTTACTCCTCGGGGTATCCAGGCGCGCAGTCGTAGGGGTTACATTGTTAGGTGACTTGTAATTCATTTATCGACCACAGAACAATGAACGTCTGACTGGACGTTCCAGTGTTCGAACTCCTGCTCAAAGACAGGTTTCCGCAGTTGAAGCATCGGTCTCCAGAGCCACCACTCACGGCAATGACCGTTGTTTACAAAATAACCTTTTGGCTCCTTCCTCGACACACCACAATGCTGTCCGCCTTCCTGATCTCCCGCTCCCCAGCTCCAGCACCTCCCCTCTCTCTCCCCGCAAACACAGCCTTACTTGCATTTCTCCTCCCCCTCCCCAGCCAGCTTCCCCCAGGCCGTAGCAGCACTCCTCCCACACCTTTGAAGTGAAGCTTAGCTTCACTTCAAAGGCCCCTGCTGCTTCACACCGTGTCGCATTTTTCCTCCCCCCTCCCCTTCTCTGCCTTCCCTCCGTCTTGTTTTCCAGGGTTGCCATTCCAGGGTTGCATACATGAGGGTGAGTTGGCTATGGGTAATCGGCGCAATGGTTTTATGAGCCTGTGAGTTCTTCAGCTAGACACCCATATTGGTATTTTTCCACGTTTCAAATGTTAGTAGTGTGTGTGGCTTAAAAAGTAGGTGCCAGGGGTGTGCGGGTATTCAGGGACTCATTTTCAAATTAAGTCGTGTAGAGGAAACAAATGTTTGTGATGTCTAGAATCGCCACCACCACAGAAGCGCGGCTATACAAAGAGCAATGGGTGCAGAGGCACCGGGGTTCAGGGGAGTTGGACCCCCATTGTGTCCCAGTTACTACCACACACACACTGGGAGGCCGGGAGCATTTACTCGGCCTGAGTAAGGGCCCGCGGCTGCGTCACTTCATCTCCAGCTGTGCAAAGTAACTGCATCGACTTATGCAGTCTGCATCTGCTAATTATCAGCTGTGAGTCTCCAAAGCTGCAGTTAAAGTCAAGACCGAGGTCTCCGGCGCCCTAGAGCGCGTGCTGTGGCACTTGCTGTTCTGATCAGAAATGCAAGATTGCTTCTCAAAGTCCTAACAATTCTGTGCGCGTTCCAAGCCGGCTCATGCCTTTCCTCGCACTGCTTGCATGCTGACAGATTTCTGAGGCCGCACTGTTATCGCTTTTACAAAGGAAAACGGGATGTGACGGTTCGGGTGAGACAAATGATGCGCCTGGAATACACTCTTGCAAATGGTTATTTGTAAAGTTACACCATCCGTATTTCACGGTTTCAGCTACGTCTGTGCTCTCAAAACAAAGTCCAACACAGCATGTAAGGGAATATTAGGAAACGAGAAGCCCAGAGATTCTTGCCTCCAGCTTGTTGGATGCAAAAATCGGCCTAATTCGTGCTCTGTTTATAGAAACAGGAAGTTCTGGTTCCAGCAGCTGCGGGTTTCTTCCCATTCATCACTGTGAAACCACAATGCAGCCTGTCTCCGCCCGTGGTGGAAAGAAAATACGTGACATCAGGAGTCTGGCCAAAAGTCAGTTCCTGTTGCCCCTGAGAACCAGTGGCATCTCTGCACGTGGCGATTGAAGCCACGTGTTTCGACCTTCGAAGTACTCTGGCCACGCACTGGGCAGCAGGGCCCTTCGTGCATATACTGGCATTAAAATAGGCCACGGGACAGACGATTAGAATGTCTGTATTATGTTGATTACCATCCCTGGATAAAAACAGTTATATAAAAGATTTACATAATTTATGTTCTCATTACCATCATTATGTAAAACTTTCGTCTGCATAAGGGCAGCGTTTGTGCCGACAAATAACAAAACACAGCCCATGTTAATGAGTGCCCAAACAATTAAGTTGAAACCAGAAAACCTGAGGGTGAATCTCGGCTTCGCCACTTTCCGCTTTACGAAACTGTGTGATTTTAGGCCATTATGTTTCTCCAATCCCCCGTTTTCACATTTAATAATTACCTTTCAATTAGCCCATTATGTGACTTATTAATGTCAGAGCTGCCTCATGTTAAAGAAATGCACTTTATAAATAATACTCGTGCAAGGACACTTAGAGTCAAGCCAGACTCTCTGCTCGGCTTACCATGTACATTTTTGGGCCCGCCGGCCTCTGTTGTGGCTAGCTTTAAAACGTGACTAGCTGTCAATATTTGGGTGGTTGACACAAATGGATCTCCAGGCAGTAAAATAACTTGCGTTTACACGGCTGGTATTATTTATTCTCCAGTATTTGGGTGTCTTTCATAGATTCACATGCTTGAATATTCCCCGTCGTCGGAGTGGGAGTCCCACAGTAAATAAAATAGCAATAAATACTAAATATATAATAATATATAATAATATATATATACATAATAAGGAAAAACCCAAAAAATGCATACAAAAAGCATCTGGTACCTAACCAAAAAGTTCCCCATAGGAATGCATGGGGATAAAGAAGTTCCAATGCAGCCTATCCTTGTCATTATGTTAGTCCAAACTGCAGCCAATCAGGCGTCAGCAGCCCTCTAGAACCTTCTCCTCAGAGCTCAAGCCCTCAGATTTTCTACCGCACGTCGTGTGTAAGGGAGTCTCCCTGAGCTCTGCTCAGTTTTTCTTCTTCAAGTGTTCCAGTTCTCACAAAATGTCTTCAAGTAAGAAGTCTCTCTTCAGAGCTTGTTCCTCCTGTGGAAAGCTGAGATTATTTCATGATGACCCACACAGTAAGTGTATTTACTGCCTTTACCCGGACCATGAAGTAGGCACCTGTAAACTCTGTAGAAAATTCTCAGAGAAAACTCAAAAGGACAGAGAAGGCCGTTTACTTGTCTGGCTTCAAAGGCTAAAGGACAAGGACAATGTACTTTCTGATGCTGAAAGTCTTGGGTCAGGCCGTTCTAAAGCAGCTTCTAAACGTGGTAGTGTGCAGGAGGTGCCTTCACCATTTCTTAAAAAGAGGAAAGTTTCCCTCGCTTTGGCCCCTGCGGTGTCTTCACCTTTACCTACCACGTCTGGGCCCACGAGACATAGCTCTCAGGCTCCTTCTGCTTCAAAATCCAGTGTTTCTGTGAAGAAAACGGAAACTTCGTCGACGACGGTAGTCCCAGCTCCGTCGACGAGAATGGCTGTCTCTGGTTCCAAATCGACGACGACGGTCACGACGACGCTGGCCTCTGGATCGTCGTCGATGAGAGTGGTTCTCAGCTCCAAGACCGTGTCTTCTTTGATTCCTATTTCATCTTCGTCGACGAAGAAAGTCCACTCGTCGACGACCCGGTCGTCGTCGACTAGAAGTTTGAAGACTCCGACTCTGTCGACGCCCTCGACGATGAGCGCACCGTCGACGTCTGTCCCGTCGACGAGGGGGCCTGTGCCATCTGCTCCGTCGACGACCGCTCCGTCGACGACCGCCCCGTCGACGACCACTCCGTCGACGACCACTCCGTCGACGACCGCTCCGTCGACGACGACTCCGTCGACGAAGACATTGAAAGTGAAGGCTCCATCGACGATGGCTCCGACGATACCAATGAAGATTGCTCCGTCGACGGTCTCCTCGTCGACGATGGCTTCCAAGTCCATTCCATCGCAGAAGTCGACTGATGTCATGCCGTCGACGCGTACGCAAGACACAATTTCAACGCCGGCCTCTTCATTTGCTACAATGCCTCTATTGCCTTTACAGTCCAGCAAACCACAGTTCGAGACTTTTACTGAGCAAGAGATGATTAATCCTCCATCTCCGCTGTTTGCTACTGATTCTGATCAAGAGTCTGATGACCAAGCGCACAGTCTTTCGGATCTGAATATTAAGTGCCAAGAATTCAGTAACGACGAGGAAGATCAGTATGGCCAACATCAAACAAATCACCCTCAAGTTCCAACTGCGATGTTGCCTATATCAATGATATCGAACCTCCAAAGTATGTTGGAAGATTACAATCGGCGTTTCCCACCAACGCCACAGGTTACAGCTGTTCCATCGGTGCTGAATCCAGTTTCTGACCCGGTTCTGGCTCCTCCTCAACCAGCGTCGCCTGTAACTGTTCACCGAACTACATCAGTTCGTGTTCACACTACCATTTATCCAGAGGATGATGATGATGAGAATCCTCCAGAGCGTGAGGATGGTGAAGTTTCTGAAGTAGATGAGGATGGTGAAGAACATTTAGCGGAGTGGGATGACTATCGTGCTCAAACACCATCTCCTTCTCAGGTGCCAACAGCGGATTCTCCTCCAGTAGACATCGCAGGCTTCCACCAGTTAATGGACAGGGCGGCACAGCGATTCAAATTGCCACGAGCACACCGAGAGGAAGATTGCTTCCTATACGATTTCAAGAACCAGCCCTTGAAACAGATCCACACAGTCCCGATTATAGACTTCATCTGGTCTGAAGGGGAGAAATTAATGAAGACGCCAAACTCTCTGCCAGCACAACTGCAGAGGTTAGAGAAGAAATACAAAGCTCCTGTAGGATCTCCAGCATGCCTTACAGGTCAACCTAAGCCCGACTCTGTCGTCACGCAGGCAGCTCAACGAGGTTCAAAGAATCCGGCGTCTACAATCACTGCTCCTCCGGACCGTGGGGGCCGTCGCCTAGATGCTATTGGGCGAAAATTTTCCTCCATGTCCTCTACAACGGTTCGAGTAGCTAACGCAATGGCCATATTAGGTCGTTATGACCGTCAGGCTTGGGCTGACATGTCCGCCTATGTGGCGTTACTCCCGGATGCTTCCAAGGCAGAAGCACAGAAAATTCTGCAAGAAGGAGAAAGGACGGCAGAAGAACTTATTGATTGTGCAGTGGATGTAGCCTGCACTGGTTTTCGCCAACTCGCTGGAGCGGCCGTCCTGCGTCGCCAGGGTTGGTTACGCTCAACTTCGTTTCGACAGGAAGTTCAGGCAAGAATCCTAGATATGCCATATGACGGCGAGTCATTGTTTGGAGCGCATATTGATGAAGCGCTACAATCCATTAAAAAGGACACGGACACTGCACGTGCTTTGGGTACCCTTCAGTTTAAGAAGCAGCCCTTTCGGGGTGCTCGAGGACGTGGCACTACATCTACTTTTCGTGGAGGAAGCAGTCAATATCGGTCCTTCAACCAAGGTAACCAACGTTTCACCGGTAACCGCCAGCAGTCTTCCCGTCAGCAACCTGCCAGAACTTACAGAGGGAAGTCTAATTTCAGAGGACAATCCAACAAACGTCAATGACTTGTCTATCGAACGGAGAATTGGAGGTCAAATCTCTCTGTTTGGTTCTCAATGGTCCTCCATTACTACGGACCGTTGGGCACTCGACATTGTGAAGAGAGGCCATGCATTGGAATTTGTCGAGGTACCTCCTCCAACGCCACCTTCCGGACCGCCACCTCCGCACCTCAAAGAACTATTTCATCAAGTTCGCCTTCTCATTCAAAAAGGTGCGGTGGAAGTTGTGTTAAAGTCTCAGAGAGGGAAGGGGTTTTATTCCCGTTTTTTCCTTGTCATCAAAAAGAACGGAGAATGGAGACCAATACTGGACTTGAGAGCACTCAATCATTATCTCAAGGACCAGACCTTCCGTATGCTAACGCTTACAGAGATCTTGCGTTTGCTCTCAGTCGGAGATTTCATGACTACCATCGATCTCCGTGACGCTTACTTCCATGTCCCAATTCTAGCGGGTCATCGCAAGTTCCTGCGCTGCAAGGTGGGGCACCTTCATTTCCAATTCAGGGTCCTTCCATTTGGCCTCCGTTCGGCCCCCCGAGTCTTTACAAAAATGTTGGCTCCGGTCATGGCTTTTCTTCGTCTCCAAGGCATACAGATATTCCCATATCTCGACGATTGCCTCCTGAAATCTCAATCCCGCGCACAACTTCTACACCATACTGCAGTTTGTCAGACAGTATTCCGCTCCTTGGGTCTGTCCATCAATCTGGAGAAATCTCAATTGCAGCCAACAACTTGCAAGGATTTCCTAGGAGCAACGCTGGACACCAAACTAGCCAAGGCATTTGTCTCCCGGGAACGTCAGCAAAGGATTCTCCGACTAGTTTCGCTACTTCTAGCAAAGAAGTGCGTTTCAGTCCGTTTGTTGAAGTCCTTTCTGGGGATGGCTTCGTCGTGCATCGCTCTTGTTCCTCATTGCCGACTACGAGCACGACCTATCCAACAGGCTCTGGACAAGCAGTGGCGTCAAGTCACCGGTTCCTTCAACGATCAGGTGTCCATCACCATTCCCATGAAGAAGGCGCTCAAATGGTGGGCACAACCACACCAGCTAGCGGCAGGCACGTCTTTTCTGTCCAACACCCCAGATCTGACACTAACGACGGATGCCTCCCTGGAGGGCTGGGGAGCTCACCTCCAAGACCTGTCCGTCAAAGGGAAATGGACTTTGCATCAAAAGACCTGGCACATCAACAAGTTGGAGCTTATGGCTATCTTTTTGGCCCTGAAATCATTTCAACCAGTGCTGCAGGGAGAGTCAGTTCTCATACAGACGGACAACACGACCTGCATGCATTATATAAACAAGCAGGGCGGAACAAAGTCTCCGGTGTTATCCCGCCTGGCAGGGGCGATTTGGGACTGGTCCATCAATCATCAAATCCAAATCACCGCAGTTCATCTTCCGGGGTTGTCCAACCTCCTGGCGGATTCCCTAAGCAGGTCCCGATCATCCAACCACGAGTGGGAACTCCACCAGCCAACACTCGATATGGTCTTTCACCGTTGGGGATTCCCGGAAATCGACCTCTTTGCGACTCCAGAGAACCGCAAATGCCACGCTTACGCAAGCTGGCATCCCCACAAAGGATCCCAAGGCAATGCCCTTTTGATGGATTGGTCGAATCTCTTCGCCTACGCTTTTCCTCCGATCCCTCTGGTGCCTCGAGTACTTTGGAAAATGCGGAGAGAACCCTGCCACATCCTTCTGATTGCTCCCAGGTGGCCACGACAAGCGTGGTTCTCGGAGCTGCTACTCCTGTCTCAATGCAAACCCATTCTTCTTCATCCTCGAATGGATCTTCTCTCCCTGAACAGGGGTCAAATCTACCATCCGGACCCCTCTTCCCTGAGCTTGTCAGCCTGGAACCTGAGCACTGTGAATTTGCACATCTAATCATTCCTCAGGAGTGTCGTAACATCCTCGCTCAGGCCAGGGCTCCATCAACTATAAAGACTTATAAGTTGAAATGGAAGCGCTTTTGCCACTGGTGTGCAGACGCCGGAGTACATCCTTTGCGTGCCACGCCCGCTGAGCTCCTCCCTTTCTTTCTCCATCTGGCTCAGTCGGGTTTGTCACATGCTACTTTAAGGGTCTTTCTGGCGGCAATATCACGCTTCCGCCATGATGGCTCCGCCTCCTTATGCTCATCCAGGTTGATACGTCAATTCTTCAAAGGACTTCTTCGGACTTTTCCTCCAGTTCGGCGTCCCCCTCCCGAGTGGCGCCTCAACATTGTCCTTTCACAATTAATGACTGCACCGTTTGAGCCAATCCATAAAGCGGACCTCAAGTATGTCACCTGGAAGGTTGCGCTTTTACTTGCTCTGACGTCTTCACGTCGAGTGAGTGATATGCATGCTTTCACGATCAAGCAACCATTTCTGCAGTTTAAACCGGAGTCTGTGCTCTTACGCACTAACCCTACTTTCCTTCCGAAAGTGCCGTCAGACTTCCATATTAATGAGCCTGTTATACTGAAGTCTTTCTTTGCTAACCCGCAATCTCCTGTGGAACAACGCTTGCACTCTTTGGACATTAAAAGATGTTTAAAGTTCTACATCAGCAGAACAGCCCAGTTCCGAAAATCGGATCAGCTCTTCGTGGCCTATGGCCGTTTTCAAAAAGGGCGACCAGTCACCAAACCTACAGTAGCCCGCTGGGTGGCTTCGGCGATTGCTTTCTGCCATCAGAAAGCGGGAAAGCCTTTACAGTCTACAGTAAGAGCCCACTCTACCAGATCTGTAGCCTCTTCGACTGCACTCTTTGCCGGAGTTCCATTGCATCAGATTTGCAGAGCAGCCACGTGGTCCAGCAGGCACACGTTCACAAAGCACTACAATCTGGGTGCCATGGCTGAAGGAGATACCGCAGTGGGGCAAGCTGTGCTCCGTAATCTTTTTCAATAAGGTGAGCCTCTGTTCTACCCTCCTCCTATGGTTTCCAGTTTTATGCATGTCTTCTCTATGTATACATATAGTTGTATAACTTCTATGGCATGGGTTTATACCTGTTGATTCCAACCTTTGGTGTATACATTGCATCCTGGAAACTTTGTGTTCGGATACAGACTGCTTACTATTCTATATTCAAGCATGTGAATCTATGAAAGACACCCAAATACTGGAGAAGAACAATTGTTACTTACCTGTAAACAGGTGGTTCTCCAGTATTGGTGTCTTTCATAGATTCACATGCGACCCTCCCATCCTCCCCTCAGAGGCTCTCTTCTCCTCATGGACTCTGTGGTCACTCTTGTGCTACGAAAATCTGAGGGCTTGAGCTCTGAGGAGAAGGTTCTAGAGGGCTGCTGACGCCTGATTGGCTGCAGTTTGGACTAACATAATGACAAGGATAGGCTGCATTGGAACTTCTTTATCCCCATGCATTCCTATGGGGAACTTTTTGGTTAGGTACCAGATGCTTTTTGTATGCATTTTTTGTGTTTTTCCTTATTATGTATATATATATTATTATATATTATTATATATTTAGTATTTATTGCTATTTTATTTACCGTGGGACTCCCACTCCGACGACGGGGAATATTCAAGCATGTGAATCTATGAAAGACACCAATACTGGAGAACCACCTGTTTACAGGTAAGTAACAATTGTTCTTCCTGTCTATTCCAGCGAGACCAAGGGAAAGTAAACAAACCACATGATTGGATGGGTAATGATAGTCTTTTCCTGAGCACAGGGTGACGTCGGTTTGGACATCGGCGTGGTGGCCTCAAGTGCTGGGACCTCATCCTTCTCCCAGTGAACAAGTTAAACAAGCACTGGCGTTGCTAATAGGTCTCGCAGTAGGAAAGTTGGAGCTATTACAATTGCAAATAACAATGCCTTTTATTTTTGTTTTCAGTTTAAAAACATAAAGGGCTTTCTCATTTACAAAACCAATAGCTCCAACTTTCCTACTGCGAGACCTATTGGCAACGCCAGTGCTTGTTATTTATTTTTACATTCAATCATGGCGCCGGCGCATTTTGGTGTGCGCTGCTCGCCCCACTAATTGTTTTTTTTTTTTTAAACATACAATCATGGCAGCTGCATAACGTTCTCTCATCCATGATTACACCCAAACTGAAGTGTTGGCGGCATCGCTCCCAGCAACATCACAAAATAACCATGTGATGTTTTTTACGATGTTGCTGGGAGTGATGCCACGGACTCTTTGCTTTGGGTGAAATCACGGAGGGCAGCCGCGTGTATTAGCAGCAGCAGAGTGGGCTAGAAGAAGGAGCCGTGAGGCAGACGTGGCGCCAGATCGCAAAGGCAGCAGCAGAGCAGCTGCAACCATGCCAGCTCCGGCGTTTCAGTGCTTCGCCTGCCTTCGGTCTCGAATTTGCGAGAGTTTCAGCTATTAGCAGTGTAAATGACAATGCTTTTTTTATGTTTTAAAAACCAAAACATAAATAAAAGCATTGCTATTTACAATGGCAATAGCACAAACTTGCCTAAATGCAAGATTTCTTGCATTGGAAATGCTTACCAGTACCTAGCCAGCATGGCAGCATTCTGATGATTTGAGAAAGAGACAGGGCACCGCACCCGGTCTCTTTCTCAAATCGTTGTAATGAGTGGGCTCGTGATCTTTGCTTAATTTGTATTTTCAATTAGGATTTGGTTTTCTGGGGTAATATTTATTAGTTTTGAAGAGGTTTTTATGGAAAGCACTTCAAAGTTCAGTTCAGAGTCCTGTTATTCACCTATTACAACTTACTCAAGTAGTTCTGATTCCAGTTTTATCTCATCCTTTGGAGCCAAAGAGGAACCAAATCATATCTTAGACCTTCCAAAAACAGTGGCTCACAAAAATATCACCCTTGTCCTCAGTACTCTATTTCTTATAATTTCTATTTAAATTAGTAACTTGGGTGTTTTTTGTTCAATTCTAATGATGTTCTGAAGTGTGCAGCTCCATGCGACATTCATTTACTACAGTTCCACATATTTTCATACTCCTCCCATTATGAGATTGAACACTGAGATGGGCATTGTTTTCTAGGCTCTGTAATTAAACTCATTGCGATATTATCCAGTATCACCTCTGAAGCAAACCCATTTTAGATATTTTTTTAGTTCATAATTGTATTCAGGGCAGCAGACCATACTCTTCAACGCCTGCAGAGACTTCTAGTATTGTTTTCCGCTAGCAGTTTTAAGGCTGAAATAACATGAAGAATCTAGAGAGTGCACATTGGTAGACAACTAGTTGTATTATGGTAAACTATCTGTTTTCCTGTCCGAATTCTCAGAATTCTCAAAGCCCACCAAGTCCACATCATTTAAGTTTGCCTTGTCTATTCAAACAGTTTTAATCACGATTGCCTTTGGATCAGGCTGATCAGTACAAAAACCTGCAGCAATTTCCAGAAACAAAGTCAGAGTATATAAAGAACAATAAGATTGTCAAGAAAAACAGTGTTTCCTTTAAAAGTGGAAATAACATCAGCGTCATAAGGGGAACACTGGTGCAGAAGCTTTGAAATATATGCTTACATATTGTCAGTATGGAGTCTTACTGTTGATAACACAAGGCTGCTGCCCTTTCCCACCTGTACCATGCTTTGACTTACCTAGCACAGGCAGCAGGTACCAGCAGAGAAAAGAAATAAACAGCAGAATAGAAATTCTGGAGTTCCGAGACAGGAGGGCACTTTGTGTTGGAAAAAAGAGAAAAATCAGTCACATGAGGACAAACGGGAAACCCCTCCCCCCAACCTGTCTTGGTGGGGTTAAGCTTCAGGTAGGCACTGGACATTGTGGTCTGGAGGAGGTGCAGGCAGTGTCTGAGGCATTGATGTCTGGAGCGAAGGAGACTGTAAAGAAGAGTTGTGTGTTTTCTGCCTTTTGGTGAATTGTTATGCTGCTATCTGAAATAAGAGCCCCAAGGGGCTCCAGTTTGGAGTTGAAAAAGAGATGGGAGAGAATATGGAAGCCTGGGAGACTCTGCAGATAATGGGGATCTTTTGAGACCTGTAGGTGCCCATGGGAACAAACTGGTTTGGAGAAAGGTGTTGGTGTCCGACGTGTAGATGATTTAAAATATTAGGTGAAATAGGTATGGTGTGTTGGCCGTTTCTGCTTAGGGGTATAGGTGGTTTCCATTGGATTGTTGGAGATGTTGATAAGATTGAGTTTGTGACCTTTTGAGTATGTTGATTGCGTGAAGTGCTGTACTACACTGAGTGTGTGCTGATAAGGTTGAGGAGGGTGTGCCATGTTTTATTTATTTTCCCCAGGCTTGTGACGTCTGGGAGATTGACGTCACTCCCAGGGTGGTGTGGGTCCATTGAATGGATACCATGCTGCACCAAGATGCCATCTGGATGGCAGCAAGACCTCCTTCCTATGTGCACAGTTCACATAGTGCATGCTGTAGCCTGTGCAAAGAATATGGAGAGCGAGGATGTTTAGTGTGAAGATTGTTTCTGGGATTAAGTCATCATGCTTCTGGTAGATGACAAGGTCTGCAATGTCTAGTGTGTGGAGTACTGCTGAGCGAGTGTTAATGAGCTTTAGTTGGCGTTTGTGTTCAGTGGTGTGAGGGTGTGTGGTAGCCGAATGTGTATGAGGTTTGGTCTATGCATTGTGTTTGTATCGTCTAGCCCTCTGTGTAATTGCACTCCCTTTTTGGAACAGAGACAGATAACAATTATGACCAGGGTGATATTTTTCCTCAGCCTTATGCCGATGGCAATTTGAATGTGGGCTTGCAACATGATAGAGGGCTCTATACTTCCCCAGAGTAAGCCCTTTTTCTCCCTTCTTGGCCCGGCCACGGAAGAATGTGCATCCTACACCATTGTCAAGTTTGGGGACAGCGGAATGCCTGGACCTCCACCTCTCTGCCATCTAGGTGAAAATAAACATACTGATGGAAGTCCTACAGCCTGGCCGTACTGCGTCTGAGCCTCTCTTCCCCTGTAATGAGGCCTTAACAGAAACCCTACTTGGTGTTTGGGCTAAGCCTTGTACCGGACTGCCTGTTAACTAGCAATTGCCAGACGCCATTGTCCTACTCAAGGTGACCCAGCCTTTTTGGCACAGCACCCTTCTATAGAGAGTCTTGTGGTGAAAACTTCCACTTACCGGACCAATCAGAACAGTTTCACTTCCACTCCCCTGATGGGGAATCAAAGAGCGAAGAGACTTTTGAAAAAAGCTTTTTCTCCTCAGCCAGTTTGGCCCTGCAGTCCATTAACGTCTCCTGTTTGCTGGACCACAATACTCATGCCTTTTGGGACTCAGTGGTGCAAGTCCTCCCAGGCGTTCCTGAAGACCTTGGCCCTGTTCTATCATATAGTATGGTTGTGATGCGTCCAAGTTCACAGTTCGTTGTGGCAAGATCCTACCGACTACATCGGGAGGGTTATCGGCATCAGTGTTGCCATTCATCGTCATGCATGGCTATGATCGACTGGATTCTCGGGCCACATCCAGTCCTCCATGGTGGACATGTCGTTCAATAGGACTCACTTGCTATGGAACTAGGCTTCTACTCTTTAACTTTCAGGGAGAGTAGGGATACTGCTCGCTCTTTAGGCCTTTCTACCTGGCCTTGGCATCAACAATTTCAGCTTTCATTCCATGGCTTTGGACGAGGCATTCATTACAGTCAGTCTGGTCTTCTTCAGCAGGGAATTCAGCAGTTTTGCAGGAGAGCCCGTGTTGCCCACTGCCCCTATGACCAAGGTCAGCGGATTGTATGTGATTGCATAGACAAACGATTTCACGGGCGATACAATTACTGAGAAACCATTTTCCTAAATGGAAATTTGCAGACTGAATGGCACTTACCATTTCATAGAAACCAATTCATAGAACGTCTTTTGGTTCGAAATTGGCATTTGCATTCTTATTGGGTCGAAGCTTACCAGATTGTGCCACTGTCTGGTTTTCTAACGACATCTTCAGGGCATTCGGAAAGCTTTCCTGGGAATACATTTTGCTCATTGCTTACCATTAGTTTGTGGTTTGAATTGCATTTATTTGCTTTTGCCTGTCCAGCTTGAGTTAGTCCCTCCCAAGAGCATCCCTTGTTTACTGTATCCTTCTGGGCACTCGTTTTCTGTAAGCAAGCCTTTAAATCGTGTTCTTTTCCGTTGTCACATTTGCTGTGCATTAACAGACAAGGGTCAGATGTCGAGGTAGCTTGGTGTTTACTTTTCTTTTTCGGACTTCAAAGTGAGAGAACTTGAGTGACAATCCCATGTGTGAGGAGAGGGTGTAGGGTGTTTTTTTTCTAGCACACAACAAAGATGAACTGTGCTGATGTTTCAGAATATATCAGAATCAAGAAAGTACAAATGAAGCACATTTTTTTAAAATTCTGAAGTGTGGTAGAAACAAATATTTGAATATGATCAAAACACATCAGTACATTAGGTGATGTCATTTCCACACATTGTTTGTGAGCAGTAAAACTGTATATCTGTGCAAACGTAATGGTCATCTCAATTGGAAATGTGTTGTCTGTAATGGCCACTCCACTTTATACCCCTCCATTGTCCAACACTCTACTCTGCACCACTCCACTCTACCAACACTTGACTCCACTCTGTGCCCTTCCAATGTACAACACTTCATTACCACATGCCAATCCATGCCCCTCCACTCTGAAATACTCTATGGCATGCCAGTACATAGTAGATGGCGGAACCTTCATAGAAATGCACCTGATACAAAAATTGCCACTATTGTAATTTTCCCCTTATTTAAATACTTAGATGGGGATTACGTGCACACCGATGAGACACCCGCCATCACAATGACAGTTCTAGCCAGAACTTTAAACTGGGCTAGAAATTATACTATAAGAGGAAAGGAGGGAAAAAAGAGCATATAAGAAATCCAGATATGATATGTATTATACTCGCTGAACTACCTAAAACTATTGATGACGGTTTTCTTGTGGGAAAATTGCTCCAAAGAAGCAAATCACTATTGTAATACATGTATTGTGCCTATCACTTATGGATTACAGATCTTCGCTTGGAAACTGTGGCTTACCTAAATCAAACTATCACCGATAAAATAAGAGCAATATTGATCCAAATACAAGCAAGTATAGATGAGATGCACCAATCATGAGGTGTGCACCTAAAACTAAACAAAGAAAGATAAAGCACCGATGTAAGATATAGATATTAGAGTCATAGAATATGTAAAACAAGTAGGGTTGGGTAAAAAATGAGAAGTCACCTGAAAATTTCCAATAGAACCTTCAAGTATCGAGTACAAATGTATTTAGAGGTCTCTCATTACTTCTCCACCGAGATTCTAAGTATGAAACAGAAAGGGAAAGAGAGCAGTATTATAAGATATAGTTCCAAATATGATAAGATGGGTGCACATTTTAAATAGCATTGCTTCGGAGGAGGGAGGCTTGTAAATAGTACGGGTAGTTCCTTGTTCCCCAAGTATAGTGACCATACTAAAAAAAATCCAAGTCGGAATAGTGCTCGTGATAAACGCCAGACCACTTGTGCATAGTTTGCCATTTGTGTACATTTGTGAGTTATTTTCTAAAAACTCATAGAGACCAGCATGTAATGTAGACGGATGAGCAAAAAGCTCTCCAAAAACATGGGGTAGCCAATGAAATGAAAGGTCTAAGTAAATAAAGGGTACGAAACCTGCTCCTAAAGACACTATGTCAATAGTTAAGTTAAATTCAAGAACACAAGTATAATTAAAGAATATTCCCACTAACGAAAGTAAATCATGATCATGTTGTAACAGGGAAAACCGGCGTTATACAAGCTGTCTTACCGTGAAGAGAGTAACAGCCGGAAATGGAAGCCTAGCCGTGGTATCCCCTCAGTCCGTATAGCGCCTGATGGAGAACAACCATGTCTGTGCTCGTATTTATACCCCATAAGATTGTTTCATTGCGTTCACCTGTGTAATAGTGGTATTGAGTCTGATTACGAAAAACAGCGTGCGGCGGCCATCTTAGAACGGTGTAATGGACTATATCTGATAATAGTCAGTCCAGGAATGACATCGAAATATTGTTGTATTTGTTGGTGACACATAAAAAAAACGACCTCCAAACGGCGTATACTATGCCCAGGCGGATACTTGTGTATCGTTATATCCATATTTAAAATTCGTGTATGTAACGTTCCAGAGATGGATAATTGTGGTGGCCATATTGGAACAGTATACGGACGTATATGACACCAAGTATTGCTGGCGGCCATATTAAAATAATATGTTCACGTAACTTAGTCACTGTATTTAGGAAAAAATTCTAAACGAACCAAGTGAGCGATTAAACATCCCAAGAATCAATATTAAAAATAATGTGAAGATAATTACGCAATTAGAAGTCGATAACGTTAATTACGGAATTCAAAGTCGATGAAGAAACATCAAGTATTAAACCTGATTGGAGGAACCGTTTAAGATATGGTAAAAGGACCGTCGTATAAAATATAAGGACACTAAATCTCTTATTACTATCCCAAAAACGTGTGTTGTAGGCACTAAAGGATAAGTGCACCGAGGGAAACGCTAGCAAAAGCGGGGGCCATGTTGTAATGGTAATGAGTGACTGACTCATTCATATCCGAATGACAGGGCATCCTTAAATAAAGGAGCTTTCTTGATGTGAGCCCTATGGTAAAACAGACAGCCCCTATAAGCGGGGATTATCGTTAATATGAACCTTATAGTGATTATGGAGAAATCAGCGAATTGGCCTTAACCATGTGACACCATTACAGTAATGATAAGTAACATTGTAACTATCGGACAAGAATGGTCCTTAACAGGAAAGAGAATAAGGAGAAGAGAATTAAAAATACAAAAAAGGTGATAACAAGAAAAGAAAAGCACAAATAAAAGGTGGGTAGTAAGTAAAAAAAAACTGGACCCTAATGAAATGACCATACTTTGAATTCACTTGTCATGGAAAGAAAAGGAGAGCAGAGAGCAGAGATTTCAGATATTTAGAGAGGAAAAAAGGATTGTAAACATGTATATATATAATTATAGACATGTGCATATTGTGCTAGGAAAATGTAAACTTATTTCATTTAAAGTCACTAATTCAAGTTGTAAGATGTATACAATGGGTCTATATAACATACCTTAATGCACATCTAGCATAATACTTCACCGCTCTGGAAAGTTTGGAGTGTCAGCAACCAATGCGGTGGAGTATACTACAGGGAAACATCCAGTATGAATTTAAATAGTTATAACAATAGATGTACAAGGGAAGTGTATACGACATAAAAGAGCAGTAACCTGGAACATGATAGCTGAGCATGCCATTCGACTCTACACTAATCCACTTCACCCCACTCCACGCCATTCACTCCATGACACAACACACCACTCTACTCCACACCACTCCCCTCTTCTTTATGCCCCTCCCCTCAACACCACTTGACCCACTTCACACCCCTCTACCCTAACTCCAAGCTAGCTCACTCCAATCTATCCCCATCCACTCCACTACGATCCAATCTATCCCACTCCCCTCTATCCCAATCCACTGTCCCCCAATCTATCCCACTGCAATTTACCCCACTCCACTCAGTACAACCCTATTAACCCCACTACAATCTACCCCACTCTACTTTACCCCAATCTATCACACACCCTCAAATCTACCCCACTCTGCTCCAATCTACCTCCTCCCTAGTCTACTCCACCCTGTCTACCTCAGTCAATTTACTCCACTCCAATCTACCCCACTCCAATTAAGCTCACTCCAATCTCCATTCCATTCCAATATATACCATACCACTATAATCTACCCCACTCCGCTCCAGTCTACCTCACTTCAATATTTCATATTCAACCCCAATCCACCCAATCTACCACACCACTTCCCTCCAATCTACCCCATTCTAATCTAGTCTAACCCACTACACCTCACTCAAATCACCCAATCTAATCCAGTCTACCCCACCCCGCACTAACCCATTCCGGCCCATTCCAATTTACTGTGATCTACTCCACTCCAAAGTACTCCACTCCCATCAGTCCCACTCCAATCTACCCCACTCTAAACTGCCCCACTTCAATCTACCAAAAACGTCTCCAATCTACGACGCTCTACTCAACTCTACCCAAATCCATCTCACTCTACTCCAACCTACCCCACTCCACTCTACCCTAATCTAACCCACTGCACTCTACCACAAGCTACCCCACTCCAATCCCCCAACATCTACCCTCTCCGTCTGCACTCTACCCACCCCAAATACCCCACACCAAACTACCCTGCTTCAATCTACTCCACTTCATTCTAATCTACCCTACTCCAAATCCACCCAATATACTCCACACCACTCCACCCTAATCTATCCCACTCCAAGCTACCCCACTCTACCCCGCTCCACTACATTCTGTCCCATTCCCCTACAATCTGTCCCATACCACTACAATCTACCATACTCCACTCCTATCCATTCCAGTCTACCCCAATCTACTCCACTCTAATCTACCCCAGTCCACCCCACTCAACTCTTTCCCACTCATCTCGAATCCACCGAGTCAATCTACCCACTAATCTACTACACCAATCTACCCCATTCAACTCTAATCTACCCCACTCCACTCTAATCTACCCCACTCAACTCTAATATACCCCACTCTACTCCATTACACTCTAACTCACTCCGGTCTACCTTATTCCACCCCAATCTAGCCCACTGCACACCAATCTACCCCACTCCACCCCAATCTAGTCCAATCTACCCGCTCTGCTTTGTCCCAATCTACCTTACTCCAATCTACCCCACTCAACCCACTTTTAGCCATGCTGAACAGTAGCCACACTGCTGTACAACGTGGCTAAAACACATTGCCAAAGCCAATAGCTCTTGCATAGGCAAGACCTATTGACTTTGCCAGTGCTTGTTTTTAAGGTGTAAGTACAGTGGTTGCTGTTCTTACTTTCTGAAACTGATTGTTGATGGTATTTATGCCAGCGCTTTACTTCTGGGGACTTTATTTCGGATTTATATCTTTTATATCGTCTTTTTCGATCCCTCACCACCCTTGACCCCTCACAACACCGTCTATCTCTGCTACACTACATGCATCTTGAAAGCCTAAAAGCCTTTTTTACCCCTAAACTCCACCCATTCCTGAATCATAATACCCCTCACTACCCATACACTCCACCCATTCATGAACCCTAAAAAGCCCTTTCTATGCCAAAACCTCAACCACCCATGACCTCCCTAAAACTCCTCACCACATCCAAATTCCACCCATCCCTGAACCATAAAAACCCTCACTGCCCTTAAATGCCACCTATCCATGACCACTAATGCCCCCTCACCACCCCTATACTCTACTCATTTCTGAACCATAAAAAACCTTCCTACATGTAAATTCCACTCATTCCTGAATGCTGAAAAATCCTCACCACCCAATACTGAGCCTTAAAAACTTCACCAGACCTAACCTCTGCCCATCACTGAACCTTAAAAGCCCTAAACACCCCTAACCTCCACTCATCCATGAACCCTAAAAGCTCCTAACCACCCCAAATATCACCCATCTCTGAACCCTAAAATCCCTTTTCGATCCATGAACTCTACAGATTCCTGATTTCTAAAAGACCCTGATTACCCCTAAACAATACTCATCCCTGAACGCAATACCTTCTCCCTAGTCCTAAACTCCACCACAGTTTAATTTAATGTTGGATTTTTCCTTAAAATTATCGTTCCTTTAGTTTGTTTCCTTTACTTTTTGATTTATTTGCGTTGCCATAACACTGTCTTAACTTAAAATTGGTTTCCTTCAATGTGGTTTCTCAGTTTTCATTTTTCCATTAATTCAAATGCATTAAGTTCAGCGTGGCGCCGAGTTCAATGCCCCTTCTTGCCCGCAGCCCCACCAGCCAAATCTATTTAGCGTATTCTTATAGCAGTGCTCTACAAACTCTTTAAATCCGCACCCCTTTGTTAGGAAAAAAAAATCTAGCCCTTTTCTTTTTTCACAATTATTCTATTAAATTGGCAATGTTTAAATATGTCTAAACATATTTAAACATTGAAGTTACGTTCTGTTACTCTTTTTAAAATGCAGTCAAATACAGGAGTGACAAACATGCTATTCCGGTCAGCCAGGCCTTACTAAAGTGCCAAAATATCCACAGTGTGATTATTCGAAATTGAAAGGGAAGGGGTGGGGGATATTTGGAGTACCTTCCCTTTTGACACCTACCTACTCCCAGCCAGGATATGTGACAACATTTTAGTGATTGCCCATTACACAGTGGTGTTACTGTAGCTCATTTGAATCTCGTAAAACAAAGCACTGTTATCAACTTGATGCCTTCTTGGCTGGAGTATGGCGCCCACACCCCCCTGGGATCAATTAAGCCCCTGCCACCTCCCCGAGAGGCCCACCCTCCAGTTTGAAGACCTCTGCCTTACAGAGTCACTGCTGTCCAGTGGGAAGCAGAATCCACTGATTCGATCGGGGTTGACAGGCAATTGCATTGGAAGGACCCAGTTGTACGCAGAGGCTTGGCAGGTCCCACCTGTCCGCAGTGATTGGAGGATCATCTCCATTTTACAGTAAGCGCAAGCTAAAGGAGATGTCGAGAGGGTGCCGGTGCCAGAAGTAGGGTGTGGTTGTTATTCCTGCTATTCATTGGTGCAGAATGACCAAGGTCTTTGACCTATTTTAGATCCTCACCATCTCTGTGCCTTCCTCTCAAGGAGAAATTCAAAATGCTCACACAGCCCCTGTCGTCTGCTCTTGACCTTAGAAACTGGATGGTGGCGTTGGCTCTGCAGGATGCCTTTCTACATAGTAGTCTCCTCATCCTGTTGGTCAAGCACACCTAGTGGCTAATGCAAGCTCTACAGTGGGATTGGAAGTCCACATGGGCCCAATTTCAAAGGAACCTCGCCAACCATGTTCAGATTTCAGAGGAGACTGCACAAGATCTGTATTGGTGGCTATTGGACAGCGATTGGGTCAGTGGCAGACCGCTCTTCCACCTAGAGGGCACCATGGTGACCGATGTGTCGCTTCAGGGTTGGACCAGCCACGTGGGAGGAGTGGGGATCAGAGGCCTCTGGTCTCCAACAGAATTCCCACTCCATGTCAATCTTCGGGAGCGGAGAGCCTTCCGCTTGGGGCTAAAAGCCTCCCTGCTTTCCATCAAAAAGAGGCTGGATCAGGTGCTCACGGACTACACCACTGCCTGGTGGTACTGCAACAAACAGGAGGGCGGGGTCACTATCGCAAACCCTGTGCCAGGAGGCCTTGTGCATCTGGAGATGGCTGGACTACCACAGTATCTTCCTGGTGGAGAACCACCTGGTGGGTTTACTGAACACCAGGGTGTGCAAACACAGCCATCGTTGCCTAGCGGGGCACAAGTGGCAGTTACACTGGGAGGTAGCGCAAAGTCTCTTCAACGAATGGAGAGAGCCTTGGTTAGATCGGTTCACCACCAATGCAAACTGTCAATGTCAGCACTTCTGCGAGTTGGAGTTTCCAAGGCACCTCTTGATATGAGATGATTTCTGCTTCAAGTGCAACTCCGGACTCCTGTATGACTTTCCACCAATGCCACTCCTACCTCAAGTTCTCAAGACGATCAGGACAGACTGGGCCCAAGTCATCCTAGTGGTGCTAGATTGGGCGCAGGGAGCTTAGTATCCAGAACTTCTAGGCTTGATTGTATGTTCTCTGTTCAGGCTGCTACTCTGGGAGCACATGCTGTCGCGACAAAAGGACAGGGTTCTGCACGTGGGCCTTCGCATCCTACACCTTTTGTGCGTGGAGTTTGAGCAGAGGCAGCTGAACACCTTCGCCCTTTCTCTGGAGGGGGTTGATGTCAGCTTGGCAACCAGGCATCCCTCAACAACAACTGTGTACGCCTGCCGTTGGGACGAATTTGTGGTTTGGTGCGACACTGACCAGTGGACTCCCTCCAGGCCAAACTGTCTGTTTGGTTATTTGTTCTGACTCTCTCCCGCAAGGCCTTGATCTGGGCACATTTCAGGGTTATCTTTCTTTCCTCTCTGCCTTCTTACAGTTTTCTGATCAGCTCTCTTTGTATATATCACCAGTTGTGATGTGATTTTTTGATATTTTACAACACATTTCCCCCATTTCCGTTTGCTATACCCCAATAGGACCTCAATCTTGTCCTTTAATATTTAATGCGTACTCCATTCGAGCCGCTCCACAGCTGTCCTTTGCGGCTTCTCACCATTAAAACTGCGTCCCCAAGTGCCATCACCTCAGCATTGCGTGTGAATGAGCTTCAGGCTCTCCATACATTCAAGAAACACTATTGTCTGAATAGCCAAATCCACTATGATGGGCACTTTGCCCACTCTGTTCTGCAGGACTACCTGGTTTGAGTCCATTCACAGCCCACCTCCCATTGGTACTATTTCAGTATCTATTTGAAAGGTGAGCAATATGTGGCTGGTAATCTTAATCAGAAGACCAAAGTCTAGGATTGTGCACACTGGTCTATCAATTCGTTTTGGGCCGTGTGTCTGGGGGCGTGGATATTCTCGAAGCAGCTTTCATTCCGCTGGGGTGGTGCGTAAATTGACTCCGCACTTCTGGTCTTTTATGATCAGGTTGGTCGAAATAAAGACTAATAAATAAAAAATGTAAAAATAAATAGACTCAGCACGTCACTTCTGGAGCAGACTGGCATCAGCCGGGAGCTACACAACTCCCCCCTCCGGCTCGCAGAGGTACCATGAAAAATTTCCAGATCCAATCTGACTCTTGAGGAATATTCAAAGGGTGAGGAATCTGCGGTTAGAAAAAGTTTCTACCAGAAGGAGCATTACCAAAGGTAAATAACTTGCTTGTCAAGTCTGCAACTATCCTCACTGACATTTAATTTCACTGTCATAAAGACCTGTTGGAAGAAAACAAAAAAACAACCTTACTTTTTGTTCCAGTTATAAAAATGTCCTGGAGATCTATTCAAATTGCCCAATTAAAACATTTATGTCACCTGATCGGACCGTTAATGCCCTCGCTTCTAAAAATGATGGGTACTCCATTCAATCTCATATATAAGCCTGAATGTCTGTGTCTGTTTTGGAAAGTGCTTTTCTTAGTAACTACAACATCAGATAAGAACATATGCTTAGTGTTATATTGTGTTCTGAAAATGCAAACTGCAGTCTAAGCGGTTACCCTTGGCGCACCCCACAAGGGACTAAGCTGCTACTAGAACTTTGATAAAAGTAAAAAGAACAAAGAACAGATGATGGACGGAATGCTGAGCCAATCGAACATTTACCCTCAGTCACAGATCTGGGTTAAATCAATAGTTTTTTTGCACTCTGTCATTTCAGTTTAGACCCAGCCATATGCAAATCAGTCTTGGCCTTGCTCACCATGGGAACAGTCCTGCCCGGACTGCCATGCCAGGTCCTTCCTGGACCAGAAACAAGCATCCTGGGACCGGTTTTGGGGTTACCCCCCCTCACCAGCCAGTCTGGCTTGAATCTGGATGGGGTGGCGAGCACAGGACCCAAGTCTAGGCATACCCTTCCCACTTAGGGTGACAAAACCAAAAAGAACAGATGATGGACTGAATGCTGAGCCAATTAAACATTCACCCCCAGTCACAGACATGGGTTGAATACATCTTTTTTTGGTACATGGGTACTGTGCCACTTGATTTAAGCTAGCACGTCTGATGAAGGGCAATACCTTGAAACCAGTCCTAGGATGCTTGTTTTCAGTCCAGGGATGACCTGGCTTGGAAGTTCAGGCTGGAAATGAGTAGCAGGGTCAAGACTGATTTGCGTATGGCTTGGTCCAAACTGGGGCGGTGCAGTGAGCAAAAAATTGATGGATTAATCCCAGATCTGTGAGTGGGGGTGAATGTGCATTATTCAGCAGTCCATTCATCATCAGTTCTTTTTACTACAACTTTCATAGGTAACCGTGCAGTTTTAGAAGTCTGTGAAGAAAACAGTGGGGATTGATCAGTACTTTCTGGATTCTGATTCAAGAACATATTTTGTGTGTAAGGTGTGCCTCGCTGAGGTAATCGTTCTGGTAATAGGGCTGTTTTGCTTTTGCAGTTCTCGTCTATTTTTTGTATTACCAACATTTATTTGAATTACTGCTCACTTCTAAGTTAACAAGGGAGATTCCTTGATGGAGAGGGAAAGGTCACTTGATTTTAGTCCTGGTTCATCATGAAAGCTATGTGTCTCATTTTCATAGAGGCCCCCACCTTCCATTAAAATGGTGAGTTCCCCCACCAGCATACTTCACACTAGAACTGAATCTGTCCCTGCAGTGGAGCACGGAATAACTGTAATTTCCGATCTGTGGCCAGTGTCCTTCAAATGGCCACACGTTTCCTGATATACTTCTTTTTAACTTTTAGACATGCTCTTTCTAAGATTGCATGTTTCTGTGGCCCATCCACCCTCCCTCTGCTGTCTCTGCTTTTCCTGACTCTCTCCCACTTCCCGCCATCTGTAGTCTTGCACTGACCTCCTTCTGCTTCCGCCTTTCTCGCTAGGATGGCAAATTGTTCCTTTGTGCCCTGCCACCCTCCTTCATCCTTTCCTTGTCTTCTACCAACTCCCTTCCCAATCCCCACCTCGTGTGTCTTTCTCCTCCGACCATACGCCCCCCTTTCCTGCTTTCCACCTCCACCATACCCTGTGTGGCCCTCTCGTCCACCGGAAACAACATCAACAAAGCCAAGTAGTTCTTGCAGTTATTTGGCTTTGATAATGTTTTTAGAGATATTGCACAGAGCACAGATGTTGTACAACCTGGATTAAACAAAAAAGTGCTATTACATGGTGATTTCTGGCCTCGCTTTAGCGCTTTGTTTTTATTTACTTTAAGCCATGTTGCATAGCAGCTGTGCAACATGTCTAAAATAAGGAAAAAAAAACATTGACAATGCCAAAAGGTCGTGAATAGGCATCACCTATTGGCTTTGTAAATGCTTGTTTCTTGTGCATACAGAATGAAGAGTCTGTGTTTCCTTCTCCTGTTTTCCCTTTTTACACTTTCGCTTTTTTTTCAGTGCATATTTGGCACACTCACAACTTGCTCTCTTCCAATTGAATTTTTGGAGCTCTTCTGGTACCCTCCTCCCATATTTCTTCCCCTCCTCAAGGAGGACATTTTTGAGTTTCATCCCGACGTGACCCTTTTTGACAGCCTTTTCTAAACAACAGTGGTCTGATCTAGAATTGTGAGGCTAGGAACAGGAGGTCGAAATCCACGAAGGAGAGGCATTAACCTGACTAGTGATTGTATTTCCTTTATTTCTTTACTATAGTTTTGAGTCTCTAAAGCTGCAACTTCACAGCATTAAACTGCTGGAAATAAAGATTGGGTTCGTTCAGAGGGGAACAGCAGTGTCACTTTTGATTATTTCAGAGCTTGAATCCTCAATTTTCTAGATTTGCTAAATATAACATTGTAAGTTGAAGCATGTACAGAAAAGTGGCACGTCATTATTGACATATGTTTAGTCTTGTGGTTCACACACATTTGAAGAAGCCTCCTGCCCACACTGCACTGGAATGTATCGCACACGGTTGAAATGCTTTCAGAACATGCTCTCTTCATTTTACACGTTAGGAAATAGGTGTGCATGGTGTCAGAGTTTGTCAAGCACTTTTATCCTACTCCTTCTGCCTGCTTATCCATCACTTCATTGTATTCCATCCAGGTTATAACTGCTGTAATCCTGTTTACTAGTGATACCCATAGTTGGTTGCTGTTTTGTAGAGATTATTTATTGGAAAGTCGTTAGATTGGTTATTTGTCAGAGAACTAGGGGAAAAGTATTTATGCTTTGAGTGAGTAAGATTTCATGCCTTATACAAAGTTTCATTTGTCAACATTCGGGGACCAAAGAAGCAGTACATCTTCATTCTGCCCCTGAAAACACTGGACGAAGAGACAAAAAATGCAAAATGCCACGACTACCCCACACTTCACCCAAATCTATCAATGGGGTTGGATGTGTGCTACCAGTATTATGGATTCAGATTATGGATTCAGATATTCACATTCTAAAACAAATACAGTGGCTGAGATTGCGAGGAACAACCATTTCCATTGCAAAGTTCTTCCATTAGGTCAAAGGTATACACCAATGGCGTTCTCCAAATGCATGGCATTAGTTTTATTGTATGGTAGAAGAAAGGGAATCGAAGCCTTCCTATTTCAAAAAAGTCTTACAAGATTTTACGATGGCAGCAAGTGTCTTAGAAGACCCTGGACTTCACCACAATCCAGACAAATCAGTTCCAACACCTGCCCAATATCTGGGCTTGACCATTGATGCAGAACGAGCAAGAGTATATTATTTTGAATAATGATAGTATTCCTTTTGGAGGAAATGCGGGTTCTTTCTTACTTGCTGATTGATAGTGTGTGTGTCCTGAGGCGGAAGCCGGGTCAAGAGAAGTGTGTGCTTTGCAAGTTAAAAAATAGTTTTTATCTTCACTGCGCCGCTTGTTTTTTTTTTAAATTACTCACTGACCTGAACTTAAGTCACCACGATCCTGTGCTCGATTGAAGGAGCATCTGGGTGGTTTCTCCGCTCTCTGACCCGCAAATCGCCCGATTGCAGCAGATTAGGCACTGGCTGGATTATCGCCTTAGACGCCTCACACGCTGACATCTTGGGCGAGGAGTAGGTGAGCGGTCTAGTGCTCGGCCCCTCCCGCCCTCGTGGGTATAAAATGGCCACTCTACCTAGGGAGCGCAGTGGAAGGGCGCAGCGGGCGTGCCAGCGGCTCGCCGATGGTGCGCCAAAGGCAAGCCCGCCTGCGCCCGTCCCCGCCCTGCCGGGCCCCGGGACTGGGCACGCTGACGGCTTGATCTCTTATGCTCGCGAGGACTTGCTGACCTTTAACAATGGCCTGGGCTCCCTGCCTTGGGACTCACGTAACCGGAGCCACAGACTGGGGATTTCAGCTAATCTCTCTCCCCCCATAGACAACTTCAACCAGTCGTCCTCTGGTTCTCTCAACCGGCTGGAGCCTGGTTCACAGTCTCCACCTTTGTCCATATGTTATCTGAACACTCGATCGATGGTCAAACACCAGCTGGACCTCTTTCTTTTGTTGGAAATGGACAATCCAGATATCTTGCTTCTGACGGAGACCTGGTTGACCCCTGACTCGGCCCCAGATATAATCGCAGCTCTCCCGCCGAATTATTGTATCATCCATGCTGACCGTGGATCGGGCAAACAGGGCGGGGGGGTTGCGGCTATATTCCGCTCTAACTTAAAAATCACTGCCCTGACTGGCTTGAATCTCCCAGATACCGAAAACTTAGTTCTAAAATTAGAAATGTCTCACGCTACAGTGGTGTGTGTTTTATTGTATAGGCCCCCAATAAATATGACGAATTTTCCTCTTATGTTTAGTGAACTTATCGCCAATTTGGTCGTAGAGCATGCCAGGATTCTCCTGATTGGGGATTTTAATTATTGGTTCAACGACCTGTTGCAGGGTCCCCACTCTCGTAAACTCACCGAGCTCCTTACCAACCTGAATTTTGCACAACATCTGCATTCACCCACTCATTGTAAGGGCCATGTGCTGGACCAGGTCTGGTCTAATTCCCAACTGATCACATCACCCGGTACCACCCTGTGTGTTTGGTCGGACCACTTTCTTCTTAGATTTAACCTTGTTCATGCCTTTAAAAGACCTACCGCCGTGACAGCAGGGGGGCATGCAAGAAAATGGACCTCCTTAGATAGATCGGAATTCTTACACACACTGGCTATGTCCACTCCATCTTACCATCCCGATATTAACACAGCGGAAACCAATATCTCTGAATGGCTGCAAGCAGCTAGCGACATCCACGCCCCATTTAAAAAGGTCAAATTGGCCCGACGTGCGGATGCACAAAAATGGTTCTCACCGGACCTCAAAGCCAAGAAATTGGCCTTGCGCCAACTTGAACGCCACTGACTCGCAGCTATGCCCCGGATCTTAAAGTCAGTTACACTAAGGCCAGGAAAAGAGTATATGAAAAATGTCTTAGCCACTAAAGCGGCTTATTTCTCCTCCCGCATCATCAACTACACGAATAGATTAAAAGACATCTTTGCTACTCTCAATAAGTTAACAAGTCTAGACAATGTCCATCCAAAAGCAGCACCGTCCCAGGCGCTCTGTGACTCCTTGAATCTCTTCTTCATTGAGAAGATTGCAACTATAAAACCTACTATCCCACAAAACCCACACCCCATTTTAGATGCCTCTACTAGGTCTAATCCTATCTGCTTATTAAATAGCTTTCCTCTCATTAGTCCGACTCAATTTCAGGAGTTGCTGGTGAGAGTGAAATCTGGTGCCCCTTCGGATAAGTGCCCGCCCTATATTTTAAAAGAATGCCTCTCGGTCATCCCGGCCACCGCACGTACCCTTCTAAATGACTCATTGACTTCCGGCTTGGTTCCCCGTGCATTTAAGGTAGCTACGGTTGTACCGCTCCTGAAAAAAACTGGCGCGGATCCTACCTGTAATGCAAATTATCGACCGATCTCCCTATTGCCATTCCTGGCAAAGGTATTGGAGGCCCATGTGGTCAAATGCCTTTCCAACTTCATAGAAGAAGCGGAGTGCCTCGACCCACACCAGGCGGGCTTCCGCCCCGCTCACTCGACTGAGGCAGAAGTAGTCTCGGTACTCGACTCGCTCCGTGACTGTGCAGACAAACGTTCCCCTCAGGCTCTGATGCTCCTGGATTTATCTGCCGCGTTCGACACGGTCGACCATACCATCTTGATCGACAGTGTCACTCGGGCCGGCATCCGGGGCACGGCAGCCAGCTGGCTGAAGTCCTTCCTTGAGGGCCTTACTCGGGCAGTCCGCATGGGTGACCTGATGGGCACCACTCAGACCATCACATGTGGTGTTCCCAAGGGCTCTTCCCTGTCACCTCACCTGTTTAATCTCTACATCTTTCCACTCATTCAAGCTCTTAGAGATAGACAGGTGACGGTGCTCAACTATGCGGACGACCTGCAATTACTGTTCACAATGGATAACTCTGACGCCTCTATATCCACCTTTCTATCCACCTTGAGGTTCATTCAAGCATGGATGGACCAAAACCACCTGAAATTGAACCCAGGAAAAACGGAGCTGATCCTCACAGGTGACAGTGCTAAATATTGGGGCCCGCATTAGTGGCCGCCAGAAATGGGCCAAGCACCGACTCCCTCTACCTCAGCAAGGACACTGGGAGTCATTGTGAACAGTGACTTATCTCTCAAAGCACAAGTTGGTCAGGTAGTCTCTAAAGGCTTTTTCCAACTGAGGAAAATTCGGAAGGTCCGCCGTCTTCTCACTCGGGAGGCCCTGACACAGGTGGTGATCGCCACTGTGATCTCCCATTTAGACTATGCGAACTGGATCTATCTGGGCTTGCCTCTGTACCTTCTGAAACGCCTCCAGATGGTGCAGAACCATGCAGCTAGACTAATTTTAAATCAGCCCAGGTGGCAACCTGCCACTCCACTCCTGAAAAACTCCAGTGGCTCCCTGTGGCTCAGCGCAGTACCTTCAAGGCAGGCTGCATGATTTTTAAAGCCCTACACCGCAAATGTCCCAAATTCATTGAGAGACTTATTATAAAGTATGCCCCGGCTAGAAATCTGCGCTCGGTCAATCAAGGCCTTCTTCAGATACCATCTTTTAAGCGCAAACGTGCGGGCGGTTGCAGATTCGGCTCACTGGCTCCACGGCTGTGGAACACCTTTCCTCTGGAGATCCCGCTCTGACCTTCTGTCATTCAGGAAAGCCTTAAAGACCTGGCTTTTCCAGCAAGCATTCCAATAAATCTCGGCCACCTGTCTCCCTGGTCACTCCCTCTATCACTGACAGCGCCAAGAAACCAATCGGTGTTAGTGCGCTTAAGAAATTTCTTTTAACATAACTTTTAACATAACTTTAGCCAAAGGCTTGTGTGGTTTTTTACTCCAATTTTCAATTGCCTTATGCATTGACTGACTGAAAGACATCAATTGAAGCAGCTAAATTTTCTTTAGGATCAGCAGATGCTGCAGTTAGGGCACTAGAATGGCAAATTATTTCTTGTCAGCAAAAACATGAGGGTCGATGGTTAACAGCAACACCTACTGTCTCAGATCATAATTAATGATGCCTCTTGGTTTATGTGGGCTGCTCATTTGTGCGTACTATAGACATTTAGAACGTGATCTTCAAAGGAATCACATGCCATATATATTATATTTAAGCAGACAACATGATAACCATGTACACAGCCAGTGAAATGGAGGAACTTAAAATGAAACTTGAACCCTTTGGCATTGGTTAAAAACGTGGAGGCCCTCCGTAACAGCAATTCACTTCCAAGAAATCAAAATGAACAAAAATGCACTTTAAGGTTTGGTACATAGTGTTCTTGGGATTTGTATTCCTGACATTCCTTTTCAACAATTTATGCCCCAAAATCACTTTAACTCGTGTCTTTACCATGCACAGCGTTATCAAGTATATAATTTCAGCCATCTTTAGGGCTTTTATCAGTGCAGTCATTGAACATGTCCTGAGTGGTGTAATATATGAGGGTTTAAGCTGTGCATGGCATGAGCATGACCTAGTGACGTGACTCACTTTAACCTTTGTTTTTTAAGTGAATTTGTAGTCTTTTTTTTTTTCCTTACAAAAAGACATTCATCTTGTGGGTTGGCCGCAGGGTCTGGCCCTAGCCTGCGCTCAAAGCCCTGCCGGTACCCGAGCCCCCCGGCCAACCTCCCCGACACCTCCAAAAATATTTTTACAATAATTTGTGTTGGGGGGGTGTAGGGGGTAGGGCGGGTGGGTGGGGGAACCCTTCCACATAGCTTTCAGGCAAATTTGGAGTAATTGTATTCATTTAGCCGTTTGGCTGTAGCAGTGTCTAATTTTCTTTTGAAAATTGACACCCTCTTTTTGCTCTGCCCCCGTTTGACGAATCGCCCTGAAACATTTCAGGAAGGGCCTGAGGTGGATGAGACAGTTTTCTTTTTTGGAAAGATTATTGAAGGTTTGCCAAAGTGCACGAACGTCATTAGCATACCAAAAAATATATATATCCTTTGGAAACATAATCCAAACTATAGCTTTCCAGTGGTGACTGCCGCTGGGTAATATAGTTATATCTTTCTAGGGTATATTCTTCAATGGAAATTCAAATTACACCAGACAAGCACAGCACTGCCCAATGTTAATGACGTGAGGAGCAGTTGCCTGGAAATCAGCTGATGTTTCTGGCTGATGAACCAATCCACAGGTAGGCTACGCATCCATGGAAAGACAATTACATTATGATGGTTATTTTGATACTGATCCTACTCCTTTCCACTCTTGCGCTTATCTCCACCATAGTAAGTTTGTGATTCTTTTCAAAGCTTATAAATATTAATGCAGATCTGAGGAAGGAGAACAAAAGTATGTTATCTGTGATCCTGGATCTCTATCAAATCATCTAACTGAATTTGTAAACTGGCCAGTTTTCCCTGGAATCCATACGAGTGATACCGGTATTCTACTTTATGAAATTCTTCTGCATATTGAAGCTTAAATATCAAATGCCTTTCAGCTACGGCTACATAGCGTGAGGTGTAGCTATTAATGATGCAAGAGCCAGGGGTGTAAGAGAACAAATGCACCCTAAGTACTGCTGTCATTTGCTACCTATCAAGGGTAAGGGGTCCATTTTCCTTGCTTGCATTAAGGCCTTTGGTACCCTGGCTTCGCCACAACGCGTAGCATCTTTGGGCAAAGGTTACCATGTCTGTCCCGAAGCAACAGTTGGATTTTTCCATTTTGAGGTGTACTACCTATCTGCTTACTTTATTTGTTTTTCTTCATGAAATATATACAAATCTTAATGAGCGCAACTTAGAAACGGCAGTGTCGTATTTCCTCAGTGGCTTTAACTAGTAAACTGTTCTGGATGCCTATGTGTACATTACAGTGTGGGATTGTTATTGATAATGTTAGTTTTCCAGTGTGGGTCAACAATGTAAAGTGCTGCCATTGATCATAGTAGATGAACCACAAACGGTTTCCAATGTTGCAATCCGTGGCTCCTTCCTGTGTTGTCAAGATGGGCATGCGGATCTCTTCGAAGATCATTAGCTGATTAAGCGATCTTGTCAACTCAGCCACCGCATAATCTATCCCTGACCTGGGATTCTTGATGTAAAATTTCCTTTGACCACGGTCACCTAAAGGAAAAATGTGAAGATGCAGAAGGGTCTTTGAAAGAACCTTGTCAGTGCCGACCGGAAGGACTCATTTCTCTGTTAACGTTCTTCCACTCACAGTCACTCTCCACAAATTGTGACTTTCCAGAAAGCTGACTTCTTAAAACAATGTGAATTTTACCTACTCTCTTTTTGCGTTTTAAACTGTGCTACAATTATCATAGCGATTACTTATTTCTAGGCCAATTTTGGACAAGCTCAGACAGAGGAGACCTTGCACCACAATCCGGATTAGTACCATATGGTTAAAGCATAGACTTTAATTTCAAGTTTTTTATTGGCCCAAGGCATAGCCTACAAGCATCCTGCACCAAATTTAAGGATTAGTTGTACACCCTTCTTCTGCATCGCTGAGGGTAATCTGTTGATCCCTAGAGCTTTTAGGTATGTATACTTGGGTGCATTCCATTTGAATCATGCTGGTGGCCTCATGAACCACAAGCAGATTGCTTTATGAAAGCAAGTATCTTTGGGACTTCTGTTAGGCTGTTTTGCCGGGGAAACATTGTTTTCCTTCACCCACGCCCTTTCAGGGAGATTGAATTGTGTTCTTTGTTCAGATCGGATCATCAGTTTATATACCCAACCATGTCTTTGCCACAGCATCTGTATGATAGTGTGCAGCACCTGTTATCTGAGATTTGAACGTTTTCTCAATTTTGTTGGTTGGTCTTCTTTCAAACAGTCGTTTTAATTGTTATCATTTTAGTTTGGTAAGAAACCATGCTGTAATTGTTTTCTTTACTTTATTTTGAATGTGCATTTTGTCTTCCCCACGAACAAGATTATTATTCTCTGAACCTAATTTTGTGTAACCCCGCTCTTCTTGTGAAAATTGATTTTTAATAAAATGCATATATAATTACACAAATTCATTCAGAATATTTGTCCGATATGATAGCAATGAACATTACACTTGTCAGTCCTGTGCACTCTCAAATGGTACTTCGTCAAAAGGCAACCCCTCCTGGGTCACTTAATAATCGTTTTTGATACATCGCTAATAAAAATAAATTAATTGCTTGCATAAAACATGTGTTGTACTCAAACTATGGATTCTCTAAACCTTTGTAAAAAAGTTATTGGAAAAATCCATATGAAAACCTTCATACGCACATTCATCTACACGTCCCATCATCTAGTGCAAGAAGTGATCTCAATTTTATCATGAAATGCAAACTTCATATCACTAAGTTCTAATTAGAGGTGAGTTTTGTTTGAAATATTCGGAGCAAGTGAAGGCATTAGTTCAACTTTCCATAACCTCTTAGCTACTGAGGCTTGCCCCTCCCCGGCCCTTTGCTGTGTCCTTTTAGGCCTTGCGTAGCGTACTGCGCACATGCGCAGTCGAGCTCGCGAGATTTTATGTTTTAGAGTGAGTTTCACTAGTGAGGGTTAAGCCCCGCCCCTCTTCTCCATTGGCTGGCCTCCTAAACGGTGGCCAGCCATTGGAGAAGAGGTCCCCATGACATATTACTTTCTCTTTAAGCCCCGTCCTTTTCAGACTGGCTGACTTGACTTCCTGCTGGCGTAAAAGCTTTCTTATCTTCTTTATGGGGCCAACAGATGGCCCCTTAAAGAAGATAAGAAAACTTTTACGCCAGCAGGAAGTCAAGAGAGAAAAGTGTACATCATGGCGACTGCGGTACTTGTCCCAAACTGAGGCCGAGAAAAGAACAAACAGAGGCGGCGGGCGGCACCGTCGGCCCGTCGCCTGGCAGTGGGAACCTGTGCCTGCATATAGACTTGAGCGCTGCGGTGGGGCCAGCAATAAGATAAGATATCTCACAGAACACACAATGCATCATCAGCGAATAGCAACTCACTCTTGCAGGCCGCTGACTTTGATGAGCCGGGTTCAGGGGGCGGTTTCCAACTATCTCACTTTCAGACGGATTTTGCCGTCATTTTAACCATTCTGGGGGACGGGAGAGGTACCCCGCATCAAAATATGAATGTGAAAAATATCCTGTTAACTCTGTACACTCGCTCACATTCAGTGAAACTTCTAATATCTAAGCGCGTCAACGTCCCGCCTCCTCAGCGGTAGTAAGCGCTAGATAAATGCCATTGCAATACTATAATGTCCACGCGAGGAGAGTTAGGGGTAGGGCAGAGCAGAAGGAGGTAGGGGAGGACAGGAAAGCCTTTCAGAGGTGGGCGTGGGTGGAGGCCGGATTTACCCAGTGGGCGCAGACAGCACCAGAGATGGGCTGTGAGACAGCGAGTGGGATAGGGGCCCAGGGGCCGGGAGTGCCATGGCAGCACAGGACATAAGTGCACTCAGCCAGGCAGGTCTGGGTCGTGGCCGTTGTAGGGCACCCCAGGCTCGAGCTCTTTTGTTGTGCACAGCACATGCGACTAACTGACGAGCTTCCCTGTTTTCTGAAGACTCACATTATAGGAACCACCTGGGTAGAGGGCACGCTGTTGTGCCCAGGGTACCCCAGAGCAGCAAACAACTGACGACGAGGACTTGCTGTGAATGCACGTTCCATCTGCGGCTTCTAGGGACCCCCGGCTCCTTCCTCATTTGAGCGTCACCCAACGGCTACCCTGGAAAAGTGGCAAGGACGGAGAACTATATTGATAGCTGCAGGCTGTGTTAGAAACATGTTTTCGCGTCTTCCTCTTCAGTTAGTAAACCTGTGCAAACCCGTGCGCAGGAAGCACTGGCGGGTGGCGTTGCAGAGGAAGAAGAGTCGGTGAGTGTTCGGCGGGCCGGCAGACCCATCTGGCTGGGCAGAGGGTGGCTGTGGGTGTGTCGCCGGGGAGCCGGCACGCTGATGGGGGTCGACTGGCTCTGGCTGTGCGGGCGCAATCTCTTGTCCCAGCAGAAAAAAAACATTGGCAAAGCCAGTAGGCCTCACCGACATAAGAACTATTGGCTTTGTCAATGTGATTGTTTTAGCCATGTTGTACTGTGTGTGTGTGTGTGTGTGTGTGTGTGTGTGTGTGTGTGTGTGTGTGTGTGTGTGTGGCTCTGTGTGTGGCTGTGTGTGTGTGTGGCTCTTTGTGTGTGTGTCTCAGTGTGTGTGTGTGTGTGGCTCAGTGTGTGTGTGTGTGTGGCTCAGTGTGTGTGTGTGTGTGGCTCAGTGTGTGTGTGTGTGTGTGGCTCAGTGTGTGTGTGTGTGTGTGGCTCAGTGTGTGTGTGTGTGTGTGTGTGTGGCTCAGTGTGTGTGTGTGGCTCTGTGTGTGTGTGTGGCTCAGTGTGTGTGTGGGGCTCTGTGTGTGTGTGGGGCTCTGTGTGTGTGTGTGGGGCTCTGTGTGTGTGTGGGGCTCCGTGTGTGTGGGGCTCTGTGTGTGTGTGGGGCTCCGTGTGTGTGGGGCTCCGTGTGTGTGCGGGGCTCTGTGTGTGTGCACAGCTGTGTGTGTGTGGGTGCAAATGCAATAGGTCTCACCTTTGCAAGAGATTAAGCTATTGGCATTGTAAATGACTACCATTTATTTATCTGTTTTCAAAACCAACACATAAATAAAAATGTTGTCATTTACAATGCCAATAGCTCTAACTTTTGCAAAGGCGAGACTGTTGCTCCGCCATATGGGTGGGCTGATGGGATTCATTTCCTTTCATGTGCACACATCAGTTGTCTAACACTTCTGTGCTTGCAGGCTCCGCCATATGGGTGGGCTGATGGGATTCATTTCCTTTCATGTGCACACATCAGTTGTCTAACACTTATGTGCTTGCTTCTGTCTACTTACTCAGTCTTTATTGATTATAGTCCACTACTAGTCTCTGTTTTTGCTATATGTTGTACTGGGGGTCCGGCTGGTTTTAGTGGTCTTGAAATATAACTTTCCCCTTGGACCCTTCCCTACTTTTTGTGATATATATTGTAAATGATTGCCATTTATGTATCTGTTTTCAAAACCAACACATAAATAAAAATGTTGTCATTTACAATGCCAATAGCTCTAACTTTTGCAAAGGCGAGACCGTTGCATTGTAAATGCTTGTTTTATAATTGGGTCACTTTGTGCTTATGTATTACATTTCACACAAGTTATTCAAGCCAGATATGCTCCTTTTTCTCCCAACATGCAAAGGATTCATTATTCTTTGTCCTCTTTTGGGGGTTGGGGGGGTTGTAAGGCAGATTCTGCTGCATCACCAATGACATGTACTCATAGATATAATGTGCAAGGCATCCACTTGGTCTACGTACAAAGCTATTCAGCCAACACCAGTCCCTGGCCAGGAGTATCAGGGCAATGCTTAACTTGTGAAGTCATTACCCATAACCGCTACTGCTACTATTGTCCAGTGTCAACTTTATATGTGTTGGCGGAATTTAGAGTAATCATTTATGCACTCTTCAATACAAAGTTTTCCTGTTCAAACTGACCGTCTTCCATTATTACCACAGCTCCATCTTAATTGAGTCTCTTCCACTGGTTAGATTTTCTTTAATAAATGAAGGTATGTCAAACGAGGGACTATGTTTTCTTACACTTGACAAGTGTGTATTCCTGAATGCTGTAAATGTAGATACATGAAAATTAAGTGTGTTGAAGTATGGTTAGCAGATGAGCCCCTTTTTAGGTCTCGGCCTGCGAAAGACTGCGCAGACATGTGCAGTAGAGCTGGCGAGATTTAATGATATAGGGTATTTTCTACTAGCAAGGTTAAGGCCCGCCCCTCTTCTCCATTGGCTGGCGTCACCGTTCATGCAAAGCGGTGGCCAGCCATTGGAAAAGAGGTCCTAGTGACGTTCTTCTTTCTCTTTTAGCCACGTCCTTTTCAGATTTGGTTCCTTGACTTCCTGCTGGCGTAAAAGGTTTCTTATTTTCTTTATGGGTCCAGATGGCCCCATAAAGAAGATAAGGAACCTTTTACCACAGCAGGAAGTCGGGGCACCCAGTCTGAAAGGGACGGGCTAAAAGACAAAAGTCATCTCTTGTTTGCATTTCCCCTCATTCCCTCGGTTCCTTCTCTCATCTCCCCCCTTCCTTTCCCCGCTCCAGTCTCCTCTCTCTCTCTTTCCTTCTCCTCTCCCTCTCTCCGCCGTCCGTCCTCTTCCTCTCCCCCTCCCGTCTTCTCGCCTGCCCCCCAATCAACTGCGAGGGGCGGGGGGTAGGCGCAAGCCACACGCTCGCATGGGCTTTCCCTGGAGGCTTCCTGCGTACTTAGTGTGTGTACCTTCAATGTGCCACCCAGTGCAGGTCGATATTCCTGGCCTGCACATATGTAACCTGCACTCCTGCTGCGCTGGTGGGTACCAAGTTGCCCTGTGCAACAACATATACCCTGCTCTTGGAAGAACACTGTTTGCCTCATTCAGCACCGAAGACCACACGTTTGTGAAACCGGTCAGCACGTCCTTTAAGTGTCTGGCACTTGGCATCGGTGTGCACAGAATTGTGCAGTGCACGGTGTACACAGATACATCCAGTGTGCCTACCTCCCTTAAGGACCCGCGTGACCATTTCTCGACCCAAACCCTTACGCGCGTAGGCACAAACTCTGGCACTGAGTACCCTGTGCACAGCTGAGTGCCATCAACATCTTGTGCGCATTGTAGCTCACCTGGCATTGCGTGTGCACAACGCAGCGTTGCAAGTCTCTTGAGTGGAGTACGTGTGCATCTTTCATAGTACGTGTACATCTTTCATAATCCTGCTACCTTGGACTCATATCCCCCTATTGACAGTGTCAATTTATCCAAACTCCTTACCAAGGTTAAATCCGGCTCCCCCGATGACATCTGCCCCCCTCACATTCTGAAAGAAGTGGGTACCCACATCCCTGAGGGCTTACTTCCCTTGTTAAATGGATCACTTACACAAGGGAAAGTCCCAAACAATTTAAAAAAAAGCCCTCCTTATCCCCCTTATAAAGAAGACAGGAGCCAACCCACTAGATCCTCTCAACTACAGACCTATATCTTTGTTGCCATACTGTGCCAAACTTCTGGAGTCTCATGTCTGCGATAGTATTTCCACTTTTCTGGAAAAATCAGAGTACCTTGCACCTAACCAGGCTGACTTCCGCCCTTGCCATTCGACTGAAGCAGTCATTCTTTCAGTGCAGAATACCTTGAGGCGGAATGTGGACGAAGGGATCCACCAGGCTCTGGTGCTGCTGGACCTCTCTGCCGCGTTCGACACGGTCGACTATACCATCTTGGTCGACCGTGTCGAGCAGGCAGGCCTCAGGGGTCCTGCGCTGAGCTGGATCCGCCCATTCATCACTGGCCGAACTCAATCGGTTAGACTGGGCTCTTTTACGGCTCCTACCATATCCACCTT
Source organism: Lissotriton vulgaris (assembly GCF_964263255.1). NCBI lineage: Eukaryota > Metazoa > Chordata > Amphibia > Caudata > Salamandridae > Lissotriton > Lissotriton vulgaris. Next base: position 1,100,814,740 of record NC_141694.1, on the reverse strand, counting down.
TTGCGGAGTACCTCAAGGTTCTTCGTTATCTCCCCTGCTTTTTAATTTGTACCTGCGCCCCCTTTTGTTCTCCCTCAGAAACGCAAAGGTAACCATCTTCAACTATGCAGATGATTTGCAGCTCATCTTTCCTCTTAACACCAAGGACTCAGTGGTAGAATTTTAGAACACCATGTCCCACATTCTGAGTTGGATGAGCTGCAATCATTTGAAACTTAACCCAGGCAAGACAGAACTGGTCTTGCCTGGACAGAGTATACATAGTTGGAATCCCAGCTTCTGGCCCTGCTGCATGGGTGCCCCTCCATCTAAGTCATCCTCGGTCAAGAGCCTGGGTATTTTCATCAGTGAGGATCTCTCCTTAAAAAAACAGGTGGGAGCTGTCGTGTCCTCCAGTTTTTTCCAGCTGGAGAAAATTTAAAAAATTGCCTGTTTCTTCTCTTATGCCGCCCTCACTCAGATCGTCATTTCCCTGGTCCTGTCCAGACTGGACTTCTCCAACAGTTTCTACCTTGGGCTCCAGAAGGGAGAGCTTAGACGCCTCCAGCTGGTTCAGAACCAAGCAGCCAGACTTCTTTTGAACATCCCTAGGAGGCAATCAGTCAGACTTGGCCTGAAACAGCTACATTGGTTGCCGGTTGAGCAACGCGTGGCCTTCAAAGCGGGCTGCATTTTATTCAAGTCTCTACATGATATTGGCCCCCAATTCATTAGGGACCTATTCAAAAGATACAGCCCTTCCCGCAACCTCCCGTCCATTCATAAATCCCTCCTGATTGTTCCTCCATACAAGAGGAAGCGCCTCGGAGGCAGCTGCTTCGACCACCTTGCAGCTGCCTTCTGGAACTCTCTCCCCCTCACCTAAAACAGAGTGATAATCTCCTCAGTTTCAGACATCTTCTGAAGACCTGGCTCTTTTCTCAGGCACATCATTGAGCTGTTTCTCTCTACTATTTGACTGACGCGCCCTGTTCCTTCCTACAGCGCCATGAAGCCTCCGGGCGTACGAGCGCTCAATAAATGATGTTTAACATTAACATTAACTGCTGGGTCCCGTCCGGTGCTTAATTTGAGCCGGTGGTTTCCGGTGCTCGGCACCGGCACTTGATTGTCAACACCGGCGCTTGTGGCCACAGTCAGTCTAATTTAGTTAATTATTAATTCAATATACATTAGACATGACTATTACCTGCTGCCCAAGCCATTCTTATAGCTTTGGGGGCCTGAAAGAGTCTGACTTGTGTGATGGTTAGTAGTTATGTTGTTACTATCATTGGCAGAACAGAGAGCCCTGGCACATATTCTTTTTACAAACTGAGCACTGGTTCTGTCTATAGTGGACCACGAGAAATACAGCATACATCATATGTGCATTTTAGCTCACCTTGCATCGCGTGTGCACAATGTCCTGGCTAGCAAGCCTATAGTAAACTGTGGTGGTGAGTACATACGGCGTGCAGCGCCCAGTACTGTGCCACAAAGTATGCGGTACCCGAGGGATACTGTTGTCATCCTGAGCTATTCTAGCTCACTCTGCATGGCTTGTGCACAAGGCGCGGCCCAGCGAGCCTCTGGCGCTGAGTACTGTGTGCACTAACATGTTCTGACGCCGTCGCCCATAGTAGAACACAGCAGTACATTTTCTGTTACTTGTATACAGTCGTGGCAGTGTATACATGGCATGTAATCCACGTGTCCTCCACGCCTGCGCAGCTTCGTTGCTCTATAGCAGTGACTACCCCTCGTGTACCCAATATTCTGCACGCTAGAATGTACGTATAGCAAACAACGCCACGTGTGTGCGGAATGCAGAACCTGCACTATACACACATGTTCTGTGCGTTACAGGCGTCTTTACCGGGCCTGCGCCAGCTGTGCGCGCCAGACCGGAATCCCAAAATCAGCCGCATTCACTTGTGCTCTGCTGCACTTTGCTCAGTGTAACACAGCGCCAGTGAACGCGATCGTGGTCAAGTGAGGCCGCAGTCACACTCTTACCGCGACTCACTTACCCACCAGTACTCACTACCATCTCACTGCATCGCCCTCTCACTCTAGAACTCATTTACCTACTCCAGAACTCACTACGACCCTCACTGGAACACACCCTCCAGCACTCATTAAACCCCTCACTGGAACACACTCCCACTCCAGAACACACTACTGCCCTCACTGGAACACACTCGCCCTCCAGCACTCCCCTCCGCACTGGTGCACTCGCGTCAGCCTTCACTGTCCCTCCCCCACCCTCACGGCACCCTCCGAGACGCTGCCTGCTTCTCACACTCCAGCGCACTACACGCTTTCATCCGCATTAAAACTTTTAAACTCTGCAATTGAAATAACTATGCACCCCCCTCTCTCAGACGTGATTCAATACAGCCCTCAGTGAACCCTTCCCCGCCCTTACTACCCGTAACCCAATCTCTTTCACTTGGACATTTGTTGGGGACGTTGCGTGTGACAGGAGGGAGCTTCCTGCTCCATTTTACCGAATGAGGCCTCTACCGCCCCCTCTGCCGGGTGAAACAGCTGCCTCCACTCTGCCCTGATGCACGCAGTTTATGATCTGACCGGGGGTAAACAACCTTTACAAAACTTTTACAATGCACTACCATTACGACGCAACTTTTACAACGCAAACCATTACAACGCATTGCGCTGGGGGGCGCTCTAGGAGAGGGAATAGGTTTAATGTACTATCCAACACCTTCCCTAGTATCCACGGGGACTGGAGTTGGAATAGTAAATTAAACTATTCACTATTCAGCACCCCAAAGCACTATGCGTTGTAAAGGCATGCGTTGTAAAAACCGCGTTGTAAAGGCATGCGTGATAAAAGCATGCGTTGTAACGTCATACATCCCTGACCGGGTGGGATGGAGGGGTAAGGGGAGTGAAACTTGATTTCTCTGCTGCATTCCCCTCTCACCTTATGCATTTACTTGCGGTGCACATTGGGATTGTGACGCGCCTGTGGGAAAGTTTTATTGCGACTGAAAGCGCCACGAGGCTATTAGCGTAATTGTGGGCACTATTGGAGCGGTTGCGCTGTCTGGCAATAGCCTTGCGTTTCAGGGTCACTTAATCACTCGCTCATATACTTATTCTACTATGCACTCATTGTCTCATGCACTCACTCTCAACCATTCACCCTCTCATACACTCAGCCACTCACTCAGTAGCCACTGAGTTGCTCACTCGGGTAATTTAACACATTGAATCACACTTGCTCACTCAGTTGTGGCGTTTGTGCACACTAGCAGCCCCCAGGTGCTGTGGTGTAGCGCAAGCTGTCTGGCAGATTTACGGGAACGGGCCAGTAATCCCAGGGCGGCTCTGAGATATGTTTCGACAAGTGAACGCCACCCATCAACCAATATTCAGGGGCTCCCCAAAAATAAACGGGTGTTTATTAACGAACTAAATCACTAGCTTGTGTTCTTTGTTCAAATACAAATCGCAACCCGGCAAGGGGCTTAGGTGTATAATTTGTGGTGCCAGAATGTAATTTCTGCAATTAAAACAATTGCACACCCCATCCTCCTCCGAGTGGAAATAGGCCCAAGGTAGTTTGATAAGTGTTTGCGCATGCTTGGCAATTGCAGGATATTTTACAAATGAAATCCTGTTTAAACTTCCGGTAAGGGCCCGCGTTTAGCCATCTACTGAGCAAATACGTTCAGGTATGTCTAATATTAAACATACAAGTTCGGCTCCGACATTTATTGAAAACATAAGTAGACAATTTCAGAATTCTTCACATATTTAAAGTGCCTTAAAACCCCATGGCTGTTTTGACTCTGGGGTATTAAAGCGGCCCACCAGCATATGATACCACATTGGTGCATCCTGGTGTCTATTGACCTTTACCTGCCTGTGAACTGTAAACGTCCTATTTTAAAGGTAAATTTGGCTCATTAGAAGCCCTCACAGTGTGGTACTAAATGCAGCATACTTGCACCCTAAAACAAGCTGCGTGCCATCTATAGAGTAAACTACAGTGCTGAGCAGATGTAATTTATTGTCCACAGAAATCAAACCATTATTGAAAGCACTTCGACGTCACAAGTAATACGCGCTATATAAATGAAATGACAGTTACAATAGAGCAAGCCGTCAAGGTGCGTAAAAGGGGTAGGTAAAACTGAAAATGCTTGCAAAATAAATTTGAAAAATATTTCGCAATATTTCAGCAGTAAGAAAAGTTCAAATGAAGCTCGTAGTTTTTTTGTGATTCTGAAGTGTGATTGTTGCAAAGATTTTAATAGGCTCAAAACAAAAAGACACTTTACATGTGTGAGGGAAAAAAAGAGATATGCACAGAAAAACGATTTCCACGTCTTATCATTTATGTATCACGCAGGGTTATCAGTAAAGCTGCATAATTGATACAAATGTAATGCCCAATTGTGCTCTGTGTAAAAGGCAATTCTTTCGCACACCATGCTTCATTCATACACTTTGGACAATGGCCTCCCCACTCACCCACCATTCTCCTGTCCAATCCTTTCTCTCTTCCCCTCTCCTCTCCCTCGATCTCTCTACTACTCAATCACTCTCTAGTACTCAGTCTACTACTCTACTACGCACTCTCTACTACTCACTATTACTCACTCTACTACTAGGTCTCGCATTTGTGAGAGATTAAGCTATTGGCATTGTAAATGACAATGCCATTTATTTATCTGTTTTCAAAACCAACACATAAATAACAATTTTGTCATTTACAATGCCAATAGCTCTAACTTTGTAAAGGCGATACCGTTGCATTGTAAATGCTTGTTCTCGTCCAGGTTGTGGATGCTTTAACTGTGCGTCTCATACCGTTACTCTTGTAATGACTGGAATTGATTAACCCTGGTATCTGAACATTTATGGAGTGGTTTTGGTAACAATAAATGCTGTAATTTAGTTTATTTGTATGTTTCAAAGTCTAGCAGATTGCATTTCTAATATGAGGTTATGCACTTTTTTTCAGTTCTACGAACAATTTGATGAAGATGAGATTGGAGCTCTGGATAACGTTGAATTAGAAGGATTTATTCAGTCTGAGAGTTCACGATTACAAGAGGTCATAAATGATTTCTACAAACAAAAGGCAAAAGAGTATGTAGACTATTTTTCTTTTCTTTTTTTTCTCGTGTAGGGACGAGATACCAGTATGGAAAACTGAAAATGGAATTCAGTTGTTTGGATTTTGTTGTTACAGAGCAGCACCAAATGTGGTTGAATCACAGACTTAAATGTCAGTTAAGGCTATTGATTAGACATCATGAAAGTCTATTTTTTCCTTTGATTTCCGCTCTGCTTTTCCCAAGGAATAGCGCGAATTGCGCCCAAACATGTTTGACTAAAATATATAAGGTTATAGTTTACATAAAAATATAGAATTTTTCCACATCATGCTCGTTTTTTCTAGTTAGTGAAGACGGCAGCTTTTGAGTAGTAGGGCCTGAAAGTGCCTCATTAAATGCTCTAAAATAAAAAAGTTTCAAAGATGGTGCTGAACAAACAAGTCAGCATTTTGTTTGAGTCCTCCTCCTAATCCCCCTCCCAAGTACCTACTTAAGTTCCTTTCTTTACTATGACCATTCAAGTCTGGACCCTACTCTGCGATGTTGGATGGCATCCACGAAAACATATCTAGGAATCCATTTGGCCCTTTTATTCAGGGTTTCAGAGCACCTCCTTAACTAGTTGACCAAATGCAAAAAAGGAAAACATTTTTTTTAATCAAACTACCTTCTTGAAAAGTTCCAGTTTTCACAATCCTTGCTTAGTGAGCTAAAAAAAATAATAATGTCCAACTTCTTGCTGAGCGTGATGGAATAGGACAGCGTACTGTAGGCCTTTAAGAAGCAGGATCTATTTTCTACTGAAATACAATTTAATTATACAAGTACAATATTATGCTTCCCCTTTCCTTAAAAACAGACTTTGATATAAGGTTTTCCGTCAAATATGCTATTACATGTTCTACTGGCTGATTGTATTATGTTTAGAAAGGCACAACATGTTACTCCTAATAAGCATGTGTTCTTGCTACTTTGAGAACATCTCTATTTACAAATGTATCTGGGCAGGAGTTGCGCTCAGCCTGCCACTCTCCCAACTTGCAGCTTTTGCATCAGTTCAGTTAACTTTTGTGGTCCTTGTTGGAGTCGTTCTCCTTTTTTGTCCCAAGCTAAAATCCGTTTTCCATCTCCCCCATATGGTATTCCAATTCAAATAGTCTTGTGATTCCCCCTACAACCTGTTTCCCTCTTTTTTTACTACAACAGAAAAGTGCAGGGAAGCCGAGGCAAGAGGAACTGTCAAAGAGGAGACCAGATGCCTATGTGTGACAGTCTGTTGTAACTGTTACTAAGAGAGTCACTAGGGTCAGTGTCCCTTGAAAATGATAGAGGGTGTAGGGATAGAGGCAGGAAATAGTCTGTGTAAAAAGTGAGACCCAATGTGCAAAAGTAGAATGGTATAATCAATAGCTACCAGGGCTTAAAGGGATGAGATTGAATGTCTGAAACAATAAGAAAAGAGCTGGAATGAAAACTGGTTCAATTGCAATGTTGGGGTGGGGAGTATTGGAGGCTGTTATTGAACAGAATTAACATATACAAAAGATGATGTTACAAAGAAAGAAACATTTCCTTAAGGGGATATTGCAGTAAAAATACCACCACAGGGGGGAGCTATAGAGAACATGGTGAACAGGAGTGTGCCTTAAAGAAAGGGAGTTGTTGGGATGTTAGTCTCTTGTGTACACTAGAACATCAGTCACACACAGTAGGTTCTAGACCTCTTGATTATGGTAAATGACTACCTAGGACCTGCAGCTATTCTACTACCCTCCATTGCCCCAGTCACCTCTAGCAGGAATGCACCAACATACCCACCACCCCAAAATTAGGCTACAGATACATAGGATAGTAAGTAGCAGCTTAGCACTCAGCCCTTTGCTCCCCCCATCTTCTCTGGGTCAGCCACCAATCTTCATACTCTACTGGGCAACAAGTTGCTCACTACACAGACCCTAGCATCTCAGTTTCTCATGCTGTTTGTTTTGACAATAGTATTTACTCGCCGGCTCATGTTTCTACAACTGCTTCAAGATTCTTGCCAGTCTGATGTGCCATCCACACGGAAGTGATATTTCTTCTGCTGTGTGCAACAGGAGCCCTCACCCTCCTGACGATAGAGAAACATGGAGCCCGGTGCCTTATCTGAAAAAACAGTAGAATGAAATGTAGTGAACACCAGGGACCTACAGCGGAAGCCCCGGAAATGTGCCAGTCTGCTCCCTCATGACATCCAAATTGACATGAGGCCATCCTGCAGACATAACCACAAAATGAACACAAAGTAAAACCATACTGTTCGAAAAGTGGATTATTAGTTGAAGTGGTTGAGACTCCCTCACCAAGTAATAATGTTACTATTCTGTATTAGGTTCAGTTAGGTTACTTTAATTTAAACATTACCTCAGTCATGGGTAGCTGTTGCACAGAGCAATCCGACTTAACTAAAAGGTAAACCAGTATAAAGCAGTTATCTGTAACACAACAGTTAATAAATCAGAAACACAGTACAGTAAACATTATGCTTCAATTTATAAAAATGATATATCGTTTTATCTTTAAATAGACACCAAAACAACAAACTTTGGACGAAAGGAGAATTTCCTAGCACTATAAGCTGCCAACTGCGGTATCTATTCACACTGGACTGAGCCAAATTCAATAGTTGCGGCCTACTGAGATGGAGCACAGGTTGGATACAGTAACCTATTTCGTCCCATTTAGTTTTACCTTATAACGTAGTCTCTGAAGTGGAAGTTGAAGGTACTCAGCGGGGCAAGGCAGCAGACAGTGGTAGAAATGGGTTCCCAAGGCTGGATAGCCACCGGACCAAGTCCTAGTGAATCTGTTGACTTTCCGCTGAAAACTCAGAGTGGACGAAATTAAAAATTCACGCCTAAGGTAGGTCTCTCGTCTATTGGATACATTTGGTGCCTTCTCACTATAAAGATTTCTACCTTCGGATTTAGTCACTTTTTTGGAGCTCTGATTCCTCCAGCGGGGTACGGCTGTACGCTGTAGCTGAACAGCTCCACAAAGCTTGATAGCTTCTCCACGACGTCCCACTGAGTCGGTTTTGCTACTATGGAAATGTTCTGATAGGGAGCAACCTGAATTGGCCCAGCAGCAACACACCATCATCCGATTGCCCTTGCAGATTTTAGGGTTACGCAAGAGAAGTAAACTCTGACACTTCTCCAAGGGCCCCAGGAACATAGGGACACCATTTGGGAGTCAGGCCTCACTCCAGCGGAAGCCACAAACTAGTCCAGGGCAAGTCCAGTTGGAGCCTGGCCCTTCAGGAAGGTGAGCTTCCTGAAGCTTTTTGTTAGCCTATATCCAGGGTCACTTGAATTATGCAGCAAAAGAGTACCAAATTATGCAGCAGGGTTGCCTAATTTATGTGGAAAGAAAAGGCAAATTATGCGGCATAATGCAGCACATTTTGTGAAAGTATTACTTTACTATTTTGTCATTTTACACTTGGGTACAGTGTCAAAGAAAAGAGTTTACCTTAAGTAGGACACATTTTGCATCCAAATACAGCAATAACCAACTAAAGATGACCAGTCAACCTTTGCGGAAAGCCTTCCAGTGCGCAGGAACCCAAATTGCCATGTTTGTTGTAACGTTTGATCTGTTTGAGCTTTCTTGTTAAAATCTGCTGATTATGTGGCAATTGCGACAAATGCATAATCACGTGAAAATTGCCGCAGCAGCAGAATCTCCTAATTCCTGTGGCCCGGTCCTGTAACTTAACAGAAGGCTATCCAATTTGCCTTTGGAACTCACGGTTCTGTCCTTGGTTCAAGAGGAAGCAGGTCCAGCCTTTGGGGTCTCTCTCTGCAGGTAAAACAGCAGGCACAGTCCTCCTTTTGAGTTCCAGTCCCGTGGTTCAGCTGTGTGGTTCCCCATCCTGAGAACAATTCACACCTCTTAGCAGACTGCAGGGTGACAGTTTGGGATTATTTCAGAAAGGAATACTAGGTGCTTTAGACAGGAAAAGGCCAACTTTATAAAAGGTGCATTTTCAAAACATTCATTTTAAATCCAACTTTACCATCAGTTGTGATTTTAAATTACTATTAACTTGAGTGGTTGGGCAATGGTTTTAGCTTTTTCCAAACTGGTTATACAGAAAGTTTTATGTTGTTACTTTTCTTTGAGAGAGCCAACCTTGCCACAGTGAAAAAAGAAAAAAGATTTCACCGTGTTCAATTACGCGGATGACCTCCAGTTAATCTTCAATCTGTCCCATTCACCTTCATCCGCCCTGAACGTCCAAACAACCATGACTCTCATTCAAGATTGGATGAACTGCAGCCACCTCAAACTTAATCCGGACAAGACCGAGCTGGTCCTGACCGGAGGTGGCTGCAGCCCTTGGTCCCCTTCCTTCTGGCCCCCCTCCCTTGGTGCCCCTCCACTTCCGGTGTCCAAAGTGAAAACTTTGGGAATCTTTCTTAATCCCCAGCTCACTGTCCACCCGCAAGTCAGTTCTGTAGTTTCTTCATGTTTCTTTTCCCTCAGAGTAATTAGGGAAGTTTCTCGTTTCTTTTCCCCCTCAGCTTTAAAAATCATCATGTTGGCCATGGTACTGTCCCTTATAGACTATGGAAACATAGTCTATAATGGAGCCCCTGCATACATGATCCATCGACTACAACTGGTGCAGAACCAGGCCTGATCCATGGCCTACCCAGATATCATCGGGTCACTCCATTACTCAAATCACTGCACTGGCTCCCTGTGAGAGAGCGTGCCCTGTTTAAACTCGGCTGCCTCACGTATCAGGCCAGATCGGGCACTGCTCCCGAGTTCATCTGCTCTCTCATTAAGCCATACTGTCCAGGCAGAGAACTTCGCTCAGCCCATCTGGCCCTCCTTACCATCCCCCGCTTTAAAAAGCAGAGGGCGGGCGGAGCGAGATTCGCTGTCCTGGCTCCAACTTTTTGGAATTCCCTCCCGGTTACTCTACGCACCTCACCTTCCTACCTTTTGTTCCGGAAAAATCTCAAAACTTTCCTGTTTACACAAGCCTACCCTTAATCTCTCTGCTGCTGCCATCCACTGATCACCACTAGCGCCATGAAACCGCTGGGTATGCGAGCGCTGTACAAATGTTTTTAAATTCAAATTCAAATTCAAATTCATCACTATAATGACGTGAAATTTAGGAATTTATTCCCAACTTTTTAAATACCCTTCACCCTACCTTAGGGGTGACTTACCAGTATTAAAAAGGAAGGCTTAGGGTCTGCAAAATGTGTGTTTTAAAAACTGCACAGCTAGGCTGCAATGGCAAATCTAGAGTCATCTTTTTACCTCTCGCTTGGTGGCACAATGGGTGCTGAAGTCCACTAATGACATTTAACTTACAGGCCCGAGTACCATATATTAGGGCCTTACAGGTAAGTTACATATACCCATGGACCCATTTTTAGGGGTCAGAACACACACACACACTGTGTGCTGGATGGCAGTGTCCCAGTGTTGAGTCAGTAAACCAGTACTACATCTAGCAAAAAGTAGAACTGATGCTGCAAAAATGGCCTTTTCCTCACTCATATTCCATTATAAAATGTTGGGTGTGACGCTCGGTCCCCCCCAACAACCAGTGTTTCATTTTAGTCAGTGGTTTCCGGTGGTGCCCACCAGCACTCATGTTTGGGGAGCGTCATTTTTTTTTAAATTTAACATTGACCGAGAAGAAGGGAGAGAAACAATCACAGTGTAAATGAGAAAGATGGTAAAACAGTCACAGAAGTGGAACACAGAAACCTGCAAGAGACTGACATCGGGGCAGGGTGTTTCAGGCAGTGGTTAAAAGAGGCATGAGATGGATTCAAGACTGCGCATTCATGCGCCAACATTTAACAGCACTGTCCGCTATCTTCTGAGAAGAGCTTTAAGGACTGGCACTCATTCCTTTACAAATTAAGCACTGCTGATGAGCCTGGCACCAGAGTCTCTCACATGACTTCCTATAGCCCCAACACCCCATCCCACAAGGGCAGATACCCAGGACAAATGTTCAAAGCAGATTGAAAAGCTGTCTAGCACATTGCATGTGCTGGATATTGCAAGATCAGAGAATGCAGCAACTGGGTGAATGCTAAACTTATAAATCTGCATCTCAACCACCAAGTGGCCTAGAGTGAATTAAAAAGAATGTGAAAGGATGGAGTTTGTGTCTGATGGATGCAGACCTCTATTTACTCTAGAAAGCGCCCATGGTCTTTGAAGCCAAAGTACACTATCACCTCCGCAAGGAATCTGCACTCCTCCCCTTCAGGAAACGGCTCAAAACTTTCCTGTTTAGGGAGGCTCTTGAAATAATCAAATCATCTTCCTTGCGCTGTTATGTAACCGCTAGTGGTTCTTGGCCACTCTCTCTAAAGTGCTAAGAGACTTGCCGGTGATTATGCGCTATACAAAAACCAATTAACATAACATAACTACCGTACCCATCCTGCTTCAGTTCTGGAGTTGACTGTCAGACTTGACGCACCCAAATGGAGATTCTAAAATTCTAACTCCAGTCAAGAATATCGAAACCCTATCTTCACCCACACCGATTCTGCTAGTCTCATGCCTCCTAGACATTGACAGTAGCAACTGAGTAGAGAGACAGGCAAAAGGGATCCTTGCTACCTTGCTTGAGATGGGTGCTCTATTGCACCAACAGACAAGACCCTGGCAATCCTTCCACAGAACTATGCTAGCCGAGACACCACTCAGCATCCCTCATCCCACCTGTAACTACATCCGATGCTGCAGAACAGGTAGCAGTATAACCCATCTTATGCACTCATATTTGTCAGATTGGGTTGTTGCCAACTGACAGCATACAGTGAAATCCTTCCACACCCTCTGTAATCTAAAATGTTAATCTGTGCCTTCATTTTAGTGTATTTAGACTATAGTAATGCTTAAATGCAGAGCTCCCACATGGCCTGATCTGTGGGCTTCAGCTAGTAAAGATTATTGCAGCTATTTAATTGTGGGGATGTGCTTTTCTTCTCAGCACTTCCCTTCATCTTCTGTGTATCTGTACTTTCTTCCACTGTTTATCACTGGCTATGGCATATGCAGTTCTTCCAGGGATTTTTGTCTCAAGTTGACAATTGTACCAGTGACTTTGGGTTTTTGGAGAAGTCTCTGTTTTCTCTTACAAATATATCTCATCCAAATGTAATGAAGGAACACTTTCAAATGGACCTTCCAGAGTTTTGAGATTCTTACCAGGTGCTTAACAAATATCTGTTTAAAAGGTTCTCGTGAGAAAATTCTGTTTGACCTTTACTTGCTTGCATTTCCCTATTTTTGTTATTTAGCTTTGAATACATGCTACCATGCTACAATTTGCGTATGTCGTATTGTAAGTAATTTAAAACCTTCTTTAGGGCTGAGTGTAGTACTATAAAAACACATTTCATTTACGTTATATATCCAGGCTCCTCTAGGTACTCCTCGATTAAAGCTCTTTCACAGAAGATAAAGTTGGTCCAACAGGGGAGAGAATATTGCTGATTAGTTACAGAGTTAAGAATATGAATGTGTAGCACACTACATAACTCATCTGAGTTACATGTTCTTGTTATGTCCCTAAAGTTGTGTGAAACTTGAGGATCTAGAGCCCAGAGACTGTGTTGATGCCCTTGCACTTGAAGATGAATCTTCTGAAGAAAATGAAGAAATGGAAACATTGGTTATTAAGGAACCTGGAGAAAAATGGGACTGCGAATCTATTTTAAGTAAGTCTCAAGTATTTTGTGTTATTTTAAGTTGTTCAAATATATTTTGTCTTGTTGTTTTTCCAATGTTTAGACTTTCTCCCTAGAATTGAGTTGTTGAGGAATTAATGAAGAGATGTAACTGAATTTGATTTCTAATATTTCAGTGCTAATATTCTACATCTAAAGTGATCCCTGTGATTTCATTGAACACATATTTGTATTTGGGTTATGCTTTCCCTGCCTAAAAGCTTTCTGCAATTATTTGTCTACTTACCAACTCAAAATTTCAATTGAATATTACCTGTTAAGAGACCACCATATAAGAAACTTTTATAGTTTAAAAAAAAATGTTTTATCCAAGCCCAATGGTGTTAATGTCTATCTTTTCTACTTAAACTGATTGGCCACTATATTTGTTACCATGTGTAATCATTACTTTGTGTGCTACTTCATCATTTTATAGGAAAAGGTAACCACCTTGTATATTAACTCGTTCTATATACCATTTGTCTATATCACACGTACCATTTGTCTATATCACACTTGTTCATGATCTGGCTGTGTTTTGCTGAGGTGACTTATAGCACCTGTGAAATTCAAGCTTCATATCAATCTCTTGGCTCTTCAGGCGATTGACTAACACTGAAAGCCTTTTTTACTGTCCATAAAGGGAAGGCTCGTACTGATGTTCATGGACAACACCTCTGCCATGTGATACTGCAACAAACAGGGCAGGTTGGGGTCATGGACTCTTTGTCAAGAGGTCCTGCATCTCTGGACTTAGCTGAAACAGGGCATTTTCCTGGTGTTTCAAAACCTTGTTGGTTCTCTGATTACCAGGGCAGACAAACTCAACCAAAGGTGCCTTGCAGATAACGAATGGCAGCTCCATCAAGAGGTGGCACAAGGTCTCTTTCAGGAGTGGGGAGAGCCTTGGTTAGATATGTTCACCTCAGAAGGGAACGCGCAATGTCAGCTGTTTTACGTTGGAGTTTCCATTGCAGCTTTTGCTCGGAAACGCTTTTTGCTGCAAGTAAAGCTCAGGCCTCCTACACGCCTTTCCGCTAATACCCCTCCTGCCCAGAGTGCTCAAGAAGATCAGGAGTGACCGGGCACAAGTAATTCTTGTGGCTCTGGACAGATCACGGGTTTGGTATCCCGAGCTTCTACACATATGAGCGTCGATCCTCCGGTCAGACTGCCCCCCCGGGAGAATCTTCTGTCGCCGCAGCAGCAGGGGAGGGTTCTGCACCCAAACCTGTCCACTCTCCACTTCCTTACATGGAGATTGAGCAGCGACAGTTGACAGCTTTCTACCTTCCTCCTGCAGTCTGAGTTTATCTTAGCAGCCAAGCGTCCCTCCACAAAATTGTTATATGCCTGCCAATTGAACACATTTTGTAAATATTGTACAGGTCAGCCTATTGACCCATTATCTGATGTCCTTCTGTTTAAGTCCTGTTTATAGTTTCTTTGGCACAGCAGGTCTCTGCTCTGGGCACATGGAAAGGCTATCTTTCGGCCTTTTCTTCTTTTCTTCGGCTGCCTGATCAGCCCTCACTTTTCAAATCTTCTCAGGTGCAGAGATTCTTGAAGGGGTTAACCCACTTGTTTCCTTCTTCACCTTTTATTATGCCACAGTGGGACCTTAATTTGGCTCTCACTTTTCTGATGTGTGCAGCGTTTGAGCCGCTGCATAACTGCCCTCTGCAGTTGCTAGCCATCAAGACAGTGGCAATAACCTCTGCCAGGAGGGTAAGTGAACTGCAGGCTATTTCTTCACAGCCTCCTTGCCTGACGATCTTTGCAGACCAAGTGGTACTCCAGACTAGGGCATCTTTTCTGCCTAAGGTGGTAACACCCTTCCATCTGGGACAGCCTGTTACCCTGCCCACCTTCTATGCACCCGCACCCTTTATTTGTTTAAAGAGTTTTATATAGCGCTGGCTAGACCCGAAGGTATCAGAGCGCTTTACATAAGGTTCAACAATGTTACAGACAATGATCAACAATTACACATAACGTAAAAAAATAAGCAATACATTAAAAGAGGAGAGAAAGGAGAGAGAAAAGTAGTGGAGGGGGGGAGGTGAGGTGAGAAGAGGGAGGATGAGGGAAGAGACAACAGGAGAGAGGAAAGGAAGTCTGTCTAAAGACGACTGGGTAGGTGACGTCCAAGGAGGGAATCCACTGCCAGTCTTCCCTTTAGCTAAACCAGGTAGCTCCATCGGGCATCAGTCAAAATAGTTCGGTCTCAAGTGGCAAGGGAAGAAGTTAACAGAAAAACAGGGTGGAGACAAAGGGCAAGGACAGGTGAGGGCAAAGGTCTGAAGCTGGAAAGAGTAAGAGCGGAGAGGGGTGGGGGTCGAGGGATGTGGGACATAACGTCAGGAGAGTCGCAGGAGAGTTTGCCCAAAGTCCGGCTGGGTAAGTGATGGTCAAGGAAGGAGTCCAAAGTCCATCTCCCCTTTAGCTCGCAGGGTAGCTCCAACGGGCATCAGATAAAAATAGCTAGGTCTCAGCTGTCTGGGGAAGTTTGCGGTGTAAAGGTCCTGGTGGGTAGGCGAGGACAGGGACGGGTTAAGGCTGGTTGAGGTCCCGAAGGTGATCAATGATTATAGACCAGGGGAGGAAAAAGCATCACAGAGTGTCTCACTGAGTCGGCCATCTATAACTCAGGCAGGGGGTACGAGTCAATTGCAAGTTCATATTCAGTCAGTCCCCATGAATCTCTATGGCCCAGAAGGGAAGTGTTATGGAGGCCATCTTAAGAGCAGGTCGAAAAAGCTGGGGCTGAGACAATTAGAGCCATTTGCCATATAAAGCTCGCCATGGAGACAAAAATGGCTCCACAATGATAGGCATCTCCCAATCAGTGGACACAGGTACTGCAATGATTGTCCAGCACGTCCAGGTCTCCTCGCGCAACACCCCAGGAGAGGATTAGACGCTCTAAATAGTCCTCGTTTTCCTGCCATTTCAGGGTCCGGCACCATCTACGAGGAGATAGTCGAGGAGATGAAAAACGGCCCCACAATGAAGTGCTCCTCACAGCCATCTGGCATCATCAGCGCCACTGACCAAAATCACCCGGATGTCATCGACAGTACAGTGATAGAGCGCCCCTCCCCCGCACCGGGGGAGATCTCACCTCTGTTGGACTCGGTGTAACCTCCAAGTGTCCCGCTCGTTATGCTGTCAGTTCACCGCAGTGAGGAGCCCCCCCCCAACGTTCAAGAGTTGGACCCAGGGAGAGGGAACTGTTAGATGGGCGAACACGGGTCCGGCGGCACACAGTTCAGCTCCCATGGCACTGGGCAAGACCTCACTGCTCAGCAGGCGCCATCTTGGCCATGTCCTCGGCGGGGACATCCATGCTCGTTTCTCCGAGATGTCAGATCAGAGAAGGGCGCTAAGAATCTTCTTGTATTCAGCCTGCATTCCGGTCGCGCAAACGCCGTTTAGGTGAGAAAAGAGCGTGGCGGGATGCCCACTCGAGAAGTCAAGAAGGTTCACCAGGGAGCATTAGCTCCGCGCGGCCTTGATACCCTTCAAGGAAGAGGAGCGTCACTATCGTCTGGACCCAAAAAGCGCATTATCTTTCTATCTAGATCATACCAGAGAGTTCCGGTTGGATGACCAACTCTTTATAGCATAAGTGAGTGCAAAGAAAGGCTGTGCTGTTCAGAAGAGGACTATATCCTGATGGGTTATCGTCTGTATAAAAATCTGTTACGCCTTGGTGAAGAGAGATCGCCCTGAAGGGCTTAAGACCCATTCCACCAGGGCAAAAGCAGCTACCACTGCTCTTCAGTGTGGTGTCCCTGTTTCCGATATCTGCCAGGCTGCCACTTGGGCAACCTTGGTTCGCAGAGAAGGCCTTTTCGGTCGTTCTGTTTTGCAGGACTTTCTGGTATAGGCCGTTCCGCAGTCCCTCCTCTGGATATGATATTGCTTGTGTATCTGTTCAAAGGTAAGGAATCTGCGGCTAGATGTCTCTATCAGATGGACAAGTTACTTAACTTCGGTAACACCATATCTCCGAAAGACGTGATCTAGCCGCAGATTCCTTACCGAACCACCCACCCACCCACCCATCCTGCCTGCACTGCAGAACTGTTTTTAAGTGTCAGGGATGTTCCCATTCAGGGCCCTAGTTGTTCAATATTTTAACACACCATGGTCAGTCACTTCATAGCTTCACACTTCTGGTGTGGAAAATTGTGAAAAGTACTGTGGTCAGCACGCCGGAGTGGTGGTTATATTGACGACGCAGACGTCTCAACGACGACTAACACGACGCCGAGTACGTAACATGGAGTTGACCGATACCACCTACCGGCGCGCACGGGGTACTGCTAAGAAAAATCTTCCAGATCCAGCTGACGCCTGGAAGTTCAAGTGTGAGGAATCTGCGGCTAGATCATGTCTCTACCAGATAAGGCGTTACCGAAGGTAAGTAACTTGCCCATCAGTAATCTGGAGAAGAGGCAGCACAACACATAACTGTGCTGGAGCTGAAAAGAGTGTTCCTAGCCTTTAACCTGTGTGCTGCGGCCGCGATTTCGCGGCAGTGCGGCACTTCCAACAAACGGGTGGGGCCACGTCGGCCGTTGGACGTGCGCAGCACTACGAAGGTAGTGCTCGTGACGACCAACGGCCGACTGCAGCACTTAAGGGGTTAAAGCCTTTCAGAAACAGCTGCTGGGAAAATAATTACTAATTCAAACGGACCAACACAACAACTATGTTCTCCCTCATCAAACCGGGTGGAACATAATCATTTGTCCTTTCAATGCTAGCTCAAAGGATCTGGAGGTGGGCCATCCAGAGACCAATAAGCATAACAGCAATACATCTACCATGGAAAGACAATGTGGAAGCGGACTAGCCGAGCAGACAAGCCTCCACCTCACACGAGTGGGACCTGAATCAAACAGTAATCAAGAAGGTCTTCAGAAGATAGGGACATCCAGACATAGACCTTTCTGCAACACCAGAGAATGCTAAATGCCCGTCCTTCGTATCCAGACAACCACCCCGACACTCTCGGTGAATGCACTGTCAATAGACTGGTCAGGGAGATTTTCTTATGCTTTTCCCCCCTGAACCAACTGTTCTCATTAGTAATCAACAAATGCAGACCATCGCAAATGACTTTGATACTCATCACTCCACAGTGGGAGAGGCAGACCTAGTTCTCAGACCTTATAGAGATGTCGCACAACAGTGTACAGACACTAGCAGTGTTACAAGATTTGCTCTCCAAGCAGGGAGGAAAGGTTCTCCACTGAGAACCCAGCAGTGTATCACCATTGATCCTGAAGACATAGAGTTTGGATACTTAGGACTCCCTGAAGAATCAATGGCAGTCCCCAGAGAAGCAAGAAGACCAACAACAAGAAAATCCTACACAGCCAAGTCGGAGAGATACTCAAAGTGGTGCCATGTATCTGGCCTCTTACATTACAGGTCAAGGGGCACTTCAGTTATTCGATACCTAACACACCTGCTAGACAGAAAGGTTACTTATCTGTCTTTAAATGTACATTTAGCTGCAATCGTAGCCTACACAAGGGGTTATATAAGCAGAAGCTACTTCAGTACTCCGATGATCAGAAGATTTCTGGAAGGGGCTAAAAGAATAGCCCCACCAAGAAGTGTATTAACACTTAAATGGAATCTTAATGTAGTGTTGACCCAGCGGATGAAAAATCCCTTTGAACAATTCAGAACAACCTCTTTGAAAGTAGTCACACTTAAAACAGCCTTCTTATTCGCGATTACATCTTTCAGAAGATAAAGCAAGTTGCAAGCACCTGCCATCCAGGAACCATGCATGCAAATACACACATAGACAGGATAGTCATGAGGACACACGCTCATTTTCTCCCAAAGGTCACATGACAGTTTCACATAAACCAGACAATTCAGATTTCAAGTTTTTTCTAAGACCCAAAGCCTCAGGCAGAGAGACCACTACATACACTTGAAACCAGACAAGTGTTAATGCATTATATAGTGAAAACAAAATGAATCCGGAAGGGAAAACAACTTTGTATTGCTCGCAGAAAATAACAAAGGAACAAAGGGAAACCAGTGACTAAGAACACCATCTCAATGTGGATTACTCAAATAATCCAGATATGTCACGGGACCTCTGGCTTACAACTTGAAGCTAAACCTAGAGCTTACTCGACACGTAAGAAAGGAGCTACAATAGCCTTCCTATCAAATGTTCCTTTAAAAGACCTATGCCTGGCAACCACTTATCAGTGAACACGTTCACAAAAAACGACTGCACGACATTCAGATGGACAGAGAGTACTGAAACATTTATTTAGAAGCCCAAACTCCTCTTTAACAGAGTCTCCACAACGATGAAAAACAGCTACAAAATCAATGCACAGCATGTGAAACAGAAAAGATTGACGCTGCAAAACAAAATGGTTACTTGTAGGAGTAGTTTGCAGCTTGAAGAATTTTCTTTATTCACATGCAACCCACCCACATCCCCAAGAGATGAGAGAGCAGATCGGAACAAGAAACGGAAAAAATACTATAAAATAGAACACCACAAAACCCCCGAGAGACAGATGTTGGGAAAATAATTTGAAGATGGCGACCCCTCGTGAAAGCTTCCAGGGAGGGGTATGTGACGTCAAGAGAAGTTGGTCTAAGCACCAAATGGTAGGGACAGATAAAGCCAAATAAAACAAAGAAAGAAGGAGGAAGGGCTAACACTCTAGAGGCGTTACGTACCCAACCGCTAGATGGCGGAATAATGCACAGCATGTGAATCTAGAAAATTCTTCATGCTGCAAAACTATTCCTACAGGTAAGTAACCATTTCGTTCTTTACCCCCACACAGGCCGCATCCATGCACGCACTACGGGCACCTACCCCACTTTGAAAACATCAGTTGTCCTTCAATGACGCCATGGACATTCCGATTCCAGCTAAACAACGCAATAAAGCGGATAAGGCTACCGGCCCCTTACCACACCATCACTTCACCCAGTTCCTTAGCCTTCACTAATGCTTAGATGCTGCAGGAAAACAGGTAGCCGCCCAATTGGTCAACCACTGGTAAATAGCTAATTCTGTTGGCCTTGTTTTAAAAAAAATATATATATTATTATTTTCAATACAACTAACAAGAAAACGCCAGCCATTACATTAGTAAAAGAATCCCTGTACACAGTCCACTTTGCATTGATACATTCAGTAATCTTTCCAAGGAACCGGATACAAGAATATGTTCCAGAAATCACTTCCCCAGCGTTGGTTTCTTCCTGTTAACTTGTGTGTATGGAGTGATGGGGGTCACAGATTGTATTCTATTCTTGTGTGGGTGGGTGCATGTTGTTGATTCCCACCCCTTCTATTTCTAGGCCAAATAAGCCCAGCCATGGAGCTCATATCTTAGTAAACTTTTTGGGGCAGCCTCTGGTTGCATATATTGTCTTCTCTGCTCCCATATAAAAGTCCACACTAGCTCTAAAAAGTCCATACTAGCTCTCCACTCCTTTAGTGGGGGCACTTCTGAGGCTTTCCAGTGTGGGCAAGTCTGAAGCTCTCCATTTTCTAGCGATGTCTCTTTTGGCAACTATCAGCCCTAGATTGCATTATAAGTTTGTATCTGGGAAGGTCACTTTCCATGGAGATTCCAACCCATATGTATTTAGGGTCTATGGTGACCTGCACTTCTAGTATGTCATTCATTTCTTTTATTATCTGGGCCCAGTAGCTCTGAACATGTTGGCACTCCCATAGTGTGTGTATATAAGTACCCCGTTCTGTGGCGCAGAGTAGGCAATTGGGTGACTCCACTCACCCCATGATGTGTAGTTAGGCCCTATCAAAGTAGACCCTATTGAGTATTTTGTAATGTATTAGTCTTATTCATAGCTTAATTGTCACTTTTCTTGGGTGCAACGATGCCCCTTCCCAATCAATATCTTTTAATTGGCCAGTAGTGTCTTCCCATTTGGACCGCAGGGACTTCAGTTTATCGGTAATGTTATTGATTAAAGTTTTGTATGTCCAAGAGACTACCTGGGAAGGTATTTCCTCTTGCAATAACCTAGTGGTGCATATTCAGGGATGTCTGCTGTGTCTTTTTTTTTCTGCTATCCAGGCGTATTGCAATTGCAGGTATTTGTATTTTTGTGTATGTGATATTTGGTATTCGGCTTGAAGTGTCGAGAAGATGATTAGGTTGCCACTTTGTAAGATATTGCCCATGGTAGAGATCCCAGCCATGTCCCATTTCTTAAAGCCCTGCAGTCCGGATATTTCGGGCAGTCTCTTACCCTTCCAGGGTGGTGTCACCCTTGTCGGCATTTTTGTCCCATTGCATTTGTCTCTCCGCCCTCAATCGATCTCTGTGTGACAGGCAACAGGCCCGAGTTCCTGGGCCTCCATATATGTAGCAGAAATCAGTGTGTTTCTGGAACTGGAGTCTTTCCGGAGCGTATGTTGGGTGGTCACCCGCTGCATGTCCCCATTCATTGATTACAATGAGGTGTGTGGCCCTATAGTAAGACTGTATGTCTGGCGGTGGGATCCCTCCATTTTACTGGTTGCATTGTAATGTCTGTAACGCCACTCTTGGATGACCCCCATTTAATAAAAGCGTACGGAGTTCATAATTAATTATATTGAAGATTGCTCCTGGAACACTGGTATGTGCTTTGTAAAATGTAGAGTAGCTTAGGAAGAGTGGTCATTTTATACATGGCTGCTCTGCCCAGCAATGTCAGAGGGAGTCGCTGCCATCTGTCAATGTCCTCTCGGAATTCTGCGATAACCCGCTTGATGTTATTGTGTAGGCAGTCTACTTTGTTAGTGGAGATGAACAGTCCCAGGTATTTAAATCCCTCCCTAGCTACAGGTATATGTCCCAGTATTGCGCGTGTGTCAATGGTACCTCCCATGGGGCATAGATTTGATTTGTCCCAGTTTATACTGTATCCTGCATGTTCACCGTATTCTTCAAAAAGTTGCAGTATTAGTCGGAGTGTCTCATTGGGGTTAGTTATGTAAAGTAGGATGTCTTCTGCATTAAGAGAGATCAGTTTGTTTCTAAGGCATCCTTCATTGTCCCGGAAACTGCTTATTCATGGATAGACTCTGATTGAACATGCCAGCGGCTCCAATATCAGGGCGAAGAGCCAGGGGGACAGAGGACAACCCTGCCTGGTTCCTCTTTTTAGTGGGAAATCTGTTGATAGTGTCCCATTAACTCAAACTTTGGCTCTTGGGTTATTGTAGAGCAAATTCACCCAAATTATAAAACTATCCAAATCCAAATTTCACCAGGACTTGGCGCATAAACGGCCAGAAAAAGCTTGTTCCGTGTCTAAAGAAAGAAATGGATGTGGACGGGCCTGTCTTTACCGTCTCTAGCCAGTTGGCCAAGCGACGGAGGTTAAGGCATGTGGCTCATTTGGGCATAAAGCCGGATAGATCACGGTGGATGAGAGACGTGATTACCACTAGCAGTCGAGTCGCTAGAATGGAGGCCGGAATTTTGGTTTCAACATTAAGCAGTGAGATTGGGTGATGGGGGACACAATGCTCTGGCTGCTTCCCTGGTTTGTGACTCACCACTACGGTAGCATTACAAAGGTCTGCAGGGTTTGTTTCCTCCTTCAGTGCTGTGTGATACATATTTAAAAGATGGGACCTAATAGGTTAGCATTTTGTTTGAAGAGCTCCGCAGGCAGTCCATTTGGACCTGTGGTTTTCCTTGATTTTTGTCTGTTGATTGCATCTAATACTCCTCCCAGGGTAATATCCTCGTCTAGGACGTCTCAGTCCTCCCGGGTCAAGGAGGGGGTACCTATTTCATCAAGGTAGGCAACTATATTTGACTCTTCTGCTAGTGGCCTGGCATCATAAAGCCCTGTACAGAAGTGGGCAAATGCCCACACTATGGTGTGTGCTGTGGTACGTTCATTTTCATGTATCGTGTCCACCCATCTTGCCTCTCTTTCCGTCCTGCCTATCCAGGCCAGCAGTTTCCCTGCCCTGTCTCCCGACTCAGTGATGCGAGGCCTGAATTTGGGTCTATACCTCATTCTCCATCAGGGCTCTGAGTCTCTGCGTGTGATTGTCTTTACTTGGCAGGTTGCCCCACTTCTTTTCCTCGCTATGACATCCTGCATCCTACCTCGTATTACCACTTTATTGGCCTCCCATAGGGTTGTCCCCGAGGGCACTGAGGCCTCATTTTCACTAAACTAGAGCCCAGTCTCAATTTTTATTACTCCCTGAAGTTATTTTGTTGTGTAGTTCACATGCATTCATACTTCCAGTCTGAGCGTTGTCTGTGCCCTCTTCTGCCCACCGTTAGCCAAATTGGCAAGTGGGTGGATATTCCTCTTGCTAAGTACTCCACCCTCTCAATATATTTTTTTTTATCTCTGCCACCGGGACAAATAGGTAGTCAAGTCTGGAGAAGACTCTTGTGCCCCGGATAAGTATAAATAGGTGCAGGCTACTGGGTGGTGTTGACGCCAGAGGTTGGTCAGTCTCAGGGAGTTTGTGAATTCAGCCAGTGGGGTGGGAAGTCGAGTCGCAATGCTTATGTGCATGTGGTCTGGAGTTAGGTCACTTATGTCAATAAAATCACCACCCATGATGTGTGTAGAGGGCCCGGATTCTAATAGGATTTTAGTCAATGCATCTAATGTCTGGGTTTGCAGTTGTGGCTGTGCATAAACACTAATTCGTGTCGGCTCCCACCATCCCCATGTGCCCTGTACAGTCACAAAAGTACCACTAAGGTCATTCCAGGTCTTCGTCGGTTGGAAGGGAGGCGTTTTCTAAATTAACACCACAACACCCGTTGCTCGGGAGGAAAAGCCCACATGTGCGAGCGCATTGTAGGTTTCCCTACCCAAAAAAGCGCAATGTGTGCCCATTAAGTGAGTCACTTGTAGGAAGACCATGTTGGGTTTGAGCTTCTTGATATAGCTTGTAACTAGCCCTCTCTTGACCTTGTTTCCACATCAACAGTGTGTATTCTTCCTCACCCATTATGTGTGGGGCTCTCTTTCTCCTTCTCTGCTCGGGAGGGCTCTCCTACCTGTTTCCTTTCCCTTGTCCCTGTCTGTGACTCTGGATCTCCTACTGCTGACTGAACAAGAAAAAAACATAACTGCTAATCTACTTCTAGATCTTTCTTCCCTCAACTTGTCCCCCCGCCCCACACTCTCCCACTTCTCAAGGCCATCCCTCGAACTTTCAACATGACAACCTGGCACAGGTATAGCCTGAGAGGTCTGTACTCCTACCCCTTTTCATAGCTGTTCTATCATATTACACAAACAGGCAAAAGGATATAAACTTCGAACAAGGTGGTTGGCCCAGTAAGACTGAGCATAGTGGTGTCTGGGGGGGGAGGCTTCTCAGCCGTTTACTTTTTTTTTCCTGTGGCTAAGCCCATATTTCAGCTTTCCTTGCTGTCTTGCCAGGCTGCTGGTGAAGGGTGTCTGGGTTTCCTTTTTCAGTGTCAGTTTTTGTTTTTTGAGCCAATTAATGTTTCGAAGGTGCGGATGGTCACTGTATGTATGGGCGAGGTACTCCTCATCTGAAAGTTCAGAGTGGGGACTGCCTCTGGTTGGAGCATAATTTGCTGGCTTTGGCTTGTGTCGAGTCCCCTTCAGAGCCCTTTCTCCAGTGTGGGGGGCCCCTTTAGTGGCGTCCACATGCAGGTTCTGCACAGTCCTATTGAAAGGTGTCTCTTTTTTCCCTTTTGTTGATTGGGATCTGCCCTTCTCAGAGTATGTCTATGTGTCGAGCCAGTAGTTCCAATTTCTCGCCTTGGAGGGGGGGGCTTCTCAAACCAGGCCCATGCTCTTTCTAGGGTCTGGAAGAAGTGAGATTTGCCCTGAAAGAGAAAACCTTTAGTTTGGCTAGGAAAAGTATCATGTATTGGAGTTGTAGGGCTCTTAGCTTCACTTTTACTGCTTCAAATGTGCGCCGCATCTTCTGAACTTCACGTGAGTAATCAGGGAAGATCATTATTTTTGTGTTAGCATGCTTGATTTCACCCACTCGTCGTGACTCTGAGAATCAGGACCCTATCTAGAAAGTTTAGAAATCGAGCTGTCAGTGGCCTGGAGGGGCCCCTGGCGGCGGCCTTGTGGTCAGCATCCTATGTCCTTGTTCGATTATAAAACAGGATGAGAAGCTTGCGGCAGGGAGGAAATCTTTGCACCACGCCAACAGGAAGCCTCCAGGATCCGCGCCCTCTGTTCCCTCTGGAAATCCTGTGACGCACAGGTTGTTTCTCCTTACCCTATTTTCCACATCGTTCACCTTCCATGTCACCTCTCTCATGGCTGCCTTCAAGCTGGAAACATCAGTTTTTAGGTTTTGCCTGCCGAAGGCTGCGCTCTGAGCAGCTTTTCGGCGCAGGCGAAATCTATTGTTTATAATATGGGCTTCAGGAACGTCCCCCGGCTCCCATTGGCTAGCTCCATAAATGGAGGCTAGCCATTGGGAGCCGGATCTGTCCGTCAAGGCCGGACCAGATTCGGGGGCGTTCCCGCGATTTTTTCGCTCTCCGCCTCTGCAATGTCTTCATCGCGGCGGTGGGCGGAGTTTCGTGTTTTTTTTTTTTTAGGGTTTGTTTTTGTCATTCCATGCCGACCACGGCCGCCGGAGGAAGCCCAGGTGAGTGCTTGTTTTTAAATCTTGCCTTCCCGCCCCCTCCTCCCGCTGTCCGTGTGTCTGTTCCGCCCCCCTCCCCGTGTGCCCGTTCCCGCCCCCCTCCCCTTTCACTCTCCGTTGCTTGTTTTTAGCATACCATAGTTACACAGACGTGTGCACAAACGTTTGTGAGTAGTGCATCGGTTAGTCGATTTTTGTACTATAGTATGCCAGACTGCTTGTACTACAGTTATTTAGATTGCACATCACCGATAATGTCTTATGTCTGGAATATCTTGTCTTCCCACTCACAAAAGATGCTGATTAGCAGACTTGGATGGGCTGCAAAATGGAGTGGCATGCCTCGAGAGGAGCGCCTTACATTTGAGCATCAGGGACAATTTCTTAATTCTTGCCTTCCTGCCCCCCCCCCCCCCTCCCGCTGTCCATGTGTCTGTTCCGCCCCCCTCCCCGTGTGTCCGTTCCGCCCCCCTCCCCGTGTGCCCGTTCCCGCCCCCCCTCCACTTTCACTCTCCGTTGCTTGTTTTTAGCATACCATAGTTACACAGACGTGTGCACAAACGTTTGTGAGTAGTGCATCGGTTAGTCGATTTTTGTACTATAGTATGCCCAGATGTGTGCCCAAACTACTTGTACTACAGTTATTTAGATTGCACATCACCAATGATGTCTTATGTCTGGAATATCTTGTCTTCCCACTCACAAAAGATGCTGATTAGCAGACTTGGATGGGCTGCAAAATGGAGTGGCATGCCTCGAGAGGGAGTGCCTTACATTTGAGCATCAGGGACAATTTCTTAATAAGTGCAGAGGGCTCCTAGATGGGAGTAAGGACCCACTTCTCTGCGACTCTGCAGCCCATGAAAAAGTGCCCCCAGAATGAGAAGATGTGCACACATTGGCAGACTTGTCAACTCACCCGCATCTGACCTGTGCCAAGGTTTTTTCACCGCCTAACAAACAAAATGTTTCCAAAGACTTCACTACAGTTGCCTGCTATTCAAGTCAATATCACCCTTCAAAAATGTGTCTATCCTCCGTCGACCTTAAAGGGAACACACATCACTCTCTGAAATGCCTGACTTCACCTGCATTTTTGAGGCAAGAGGTTGACAGGCGTGTGTGAAGCTCCCAAAATAACGTCGCATCTTTCTTCTGCACCACACCACCAGCCTGATCTGCCTGGTCGGCACGTGCTCGCGCACCTTCCGGTGTGTTGTCAAGCACTGTCAATTCACACAAAAGTCTTCTGGAGTTCATGGCAGCACCTAAGAGGTTTTAAGAACCCAAAGCCACAGAGGGCGCTCAGCTTTGACTTGCTGCTACCTCGTACCCCGACCTTCAGCAAGCTCTGTCCTACTCAGCCCTTTATTTCTGGCTGTTTCAGGGGAATTACTTTCTTTCTCTGGGTTAATGTATATACTGTCAATTCTGCGACTAATGTTAGCAAGGTGTTGTCATGTTTCCCCCCCCCGCTCCACATCACCAGGGAGCGCATGTTGCTTCTGGTATGTTGCAGCACATGCAGGTTCACACAACACCTTGCAGTGTTCGGTTCAAGGCACTCAGATAAGGCTGCAGGAGCACGCTGGTACTCAGGGACACCTTCTTTGACCTATTGCATCCATCAGGACATGACTTTTGCCAAACTCTGTCCCTCTCAACTATAAATGTATTTCTTATTTATTTAATGGTTTTAATTCAAGTGAACTGTTTTGTTTTTATGGCTGTACAATGGTATCATTTGGTACACTCATACCTGTCAACTTATTTGACAGGTGCCACACCTTTTTACTTCAATGCACCCTCCTGACGAAGAAAATTTCTCCATAAAATATAATGGAGCCACCCGCTTTTCAAACCTATATCACCCTCCAAAAAAGTGTTAATTCCCCATTGAACAATGATTATCAGTCCATGTTAGATAAGTGCAGCATCTTTTAGGCAAGACTGAGTCGACTAATGAAAATATTAGCCTGTGACATAAAACAGAAGATAGTTGTCTCTTTCAAAGTCATTATTTTTGATTTAGAAAACGAAGTGTCCAGATACTTTTTCTGATGATATACCAGCTTTGGAAATATGCAAATAGAATGTCCCAGACCCTCTACATTATAGATGCATAACCTGCATCTTTAGACCAATAGATAGATTTTTACAAGATCCCTCAAACTGTTTCAATGGAATGTATAATAACCTCAGTCTAATGTCCTTTATCCTTATTCCTGCCTCAAGATCGGACTCAAAGTTCTTTTCTCTGATTCAGGAAAAGCAAAACCTGCTGCACACTTAAGTAAAGTTCAAGCAAGAAAGATGTCTCAATGGACATAAAGTTCAATGATCACAGACGGAGGATTCTTCTTTTTTTATTTTCTGTTCATGGAAAAGCCTGGCTTTTCCATGAACATGGCGTGACTTGTACAGTCAGTTGATTCCAGAGAGGAAGAACCAGGTCTTTTCTGCCTTCCTGAATGTCAGGTGAGCTTCAACGCACCCTTCATCCACTGGGAGTGAGCACCATCGTTTTGCTGCTTGCACAGAGAAAGATGTGCAACCAATGGTTTTCTTTTTGTAAGTCAGAAAAAAACAGTTTTGGTGTCAATCTACAGCGAGGTAATCTTTTCAGGTAGTGTGTGTTGATCTTTTGATGGAAGGTTGGTGCTGTTCTATTCATGGCTTTGTGTGGCATAAACAGGGTTTTGAAGGTGGCTCCCTTTGTAATGGGCAACCAGTGAAAGGCCTTCAAAGCAGCAAGATGTTCTCTTATAGATGTATGTGCAGAAGCTGTTGTAGGGGCAAACTCCTGGATTCTTTGTAAACACCTCAAGACACAGAATCTTTGGTTGGGCTGGTGGCATAGTTGTCATGGATGTGCTCTGCATTATGAAGTCAGGAGTATTGCTGACATGCCATATATTTTCAAAAGCTAATTTTGCTGGGGCAAAGTCAGACACTTATAGGAGTACTTCTGGGAAAGTTATGTTGGCTCTTAAAGGCCAGTGCTGCAGAGGGGGGGAGTTGACCCTTTTGTCAGGCAGCCTGGACAATTCCTTTATAAATGATAATTTGGTCATGATATTTCTGGCAAACACTATTGTTACTAATGACCACTGTCTATGAGGTTGCCCGAGTGGGCGAAGCAAAGGTATGCAGTCCCGGAGTGCTGCTGGAGAGTCATGGGGCATTGCATCTACTTTGACTCTCATGGCGTCTGCTGACCAAGTTTTCCCCTGTCAGTTAAATACTAAACCCTCTCGCCCACCATAACAATGCAGGATGGGAGAGGATTGGGGAGTGGCCAGAGCAGGTGGATTAATTTACAAATATATTCGAAATTCTCCCTTCTTTATTGATGTGAGCACAAACACGCATATACTCACAGCAATGCATATTGAAAAAGAACTACTCAACATATGAGCTCTTACACCTGTTTTTTCGATTATCAGCCCTCATGTCTAACAAGTAATGGGATCTTAGGTGAGAATGATGGCAGCACATTCCTGGGAGAGAATAAAAGTGACACATGGAAATGCTTGATTTACTCAAAATCACTAGCAGTGCATTCCATGCTATCGTTTTAGCTCATCACTATCATTTCAGAAAGAACCAATCACTTGGGCCGTTTTGCTCCTCGTCCCCCCCCTCCCACATTTCTGTGTGTGTGTTTGTGCTCTGTGTGTGTGTGCAAATGCAATAGGTCTCGCATTAGTGAGAGATTAAGGTATTGGCATTGTAAATGACAATGTCATTTATTTATCTGTTTTCAAAACCAACACATAAATACAAAATTTGTCATTTACAATGCCAATAGCTCTAACTTTTACAAAGGCGAAACCGTTGCATTGTAAATGCTTGTTAAGTTGTGTGATGTGTCTTCTATTTCTGAACGGGTCTCTGCTTAGGTTACTCTGTCTGAGACGTTATACATATCCTGGCGTAGTAGGGTTACTTGTGATCGTATTTCTGCCATCTTCCCCTCAGTGGCCTCTCTGGAGGTATGGATCGCCTGAGGAGGGCTGCGTTGTCCGGCAGTATTTGAGGTTCTCCTTCTGTCTCAGGTGGTGGAGCAAAACTTTTGTGTATCTGTCCATCTTGCCCTGTTTTTGCGTTTTAGGGTCCTTGTCTCTTGCCATCATAGATTTGTATAGGTTAGAACGGCTCACAAATATCTCCCACTCCTCTTCTTCCCCAGGTCTCTCCTATCCCTGGTTTTGGTAACTATTGATAGATGATTGCTGTCTTGAGCAGGTGGTGTCTATAGTTAGTATACTGTAGTTGGATTCCTTTGGGTGTCTGCTTCCAATATTCTTCCATTTATACTATGCCGCATCTCAATCAGCGCAGAGAGGGCGCAGGAGATTGGTTTCTGATGTCCGCCGTTGGCAGCAAGACACTTGGTTGGTGAGTGATCTCGGACCGAGTAGAAATTCTTGTATGGTCTTTGCGATCACCTTTAGGAGTCTCTCTTCATCTGCTTCCCCACCCGCATGCCTCAGTTTCTCTCTCTTTCAGTCTGGTCTCCTCGTGTACGAGCCTCTTCTGTGTTTCATGGGGGATCATTAATGTTCGCCCCTATTGTGTGGCCCACTGACTTGTGGTGTTTAGGTTCTATGTCCGGTGCTGTTAGTCTTCTTTGGAGTCCAAGACTCACCTCTCTCTTCTTTCGCCCTCGACCTATCGTCCCTGTTGTAAGTTCAACATAGTCTCAATGCATGCCCATTTTGTTAGTTTTTTGCAGTTGGGCCATTCATGGGGTACCGATCTTCCTTGGTATTGTGGCGCCTCTTCAGTGGTTGGATCTTGGGGGCCTCTAATTGCTAGGTTCCCCTGGGGTTCACTTATGTGGTTCCCTTTCTTTGTAGGTGCAGTCTCTTCTTATCCCTCTCCACCTTTGGTCACTTTTACTCGGGGGTCAGGGGTGGGGGGGTGAGAGGGGTACTGTGCGGTTCTTCAGTATGTAGAGTCTCATCCCCTCATAAGGGTTTCTTTCCGTTGTGGGGGCCCAGGGCAGGACCCTTTTTCCTAGTCTGTTGGGGGAGCCCGAGGAGGCCACATTGATCAGGCTCTCTCCCACCAGGTATACCGTCGACTGGCCGTTAATCCGCCATATGAGGGAAGGGTCAATCATCCCCCCACGCAGTTCTTTGTCTGGCACTTCCCCTGTAGCGGGTGGGGGAGCGGGATGAGCATCTCGTAATGCCTCTAACCGCCCACGCACAGTCCCTCTCACCCGTGTGTGGACTCAGGCCCGTGGTGTTTGCTTCCTGGATCTGGTTGTCGCCACGTTCAGTCGGGGTCTCCTTCACCTCTGGGCGTGTGATTTTGCCCATTCTCTGTATTTGCTAGTTGCTATGGAGAAATTGCTCTCTTTTTTACGCTGGAGCCCCTGCCCGACCTTGCGTGTTTCAGGAGGCCCGGTACCTCTGTTTCCTCTGGCCACAGCACAGGGGAGTCTGGCAGGGAGCACAGCCGTGTCCTCAGTTCTCTTCGGGTCTCACTTGAGCCGTCACTGCGTCACCCGACAGCCATCCCCTTCGGGATCCAGTCTCTGCCTACTAGGGGCCGGAGGAAGCCGTTCGCTCCATTTCTCACCGGTTAGGAGTAGTGGCAGACGTCCCAGGGAGGCCGGACACATCATCTACTTTTACCCCCGAGACTGGCGCCGCTGGCTAGTCTCCCCAATTCTCCATTTTGAAAAGCATCCCGCCGAAACAGTTCTTCCATG
Source organism: Lissotriton vulgaris (assembly GCF_964263255.1). Lineage (NCBI taxonomy): Eukaryota > Metazoa > Chordata > Amphibia > Caudata > Salamandridae > Lissotriton > Lissotriton vulgaris. The sequence continues at coordinate 1,100,783,513 of NC_141694.1, read as the reverse complement.
TATTTTCACCTCCGCACTTCTCAGGCTGCTCTAATTCAACCCAGGAGTCGTCCGCTCTGTGTGGGAAGCTAGTGACACAGATTTTGGGGGGGTTGTGGACAATCTAAAGGTCAGATCTTACACAGGATTCCGTATGCGCTGCCGGAGCTCCTGCAGAAGCTGCTAGTCGGCCATGTTCCTGGCCACGCCCCCTCTCTGTTGGCCTTCTTGCACAATACGATCAGGTCCATTGGGACGAAATGGAGGCACTCCTTCAATATCTCTTTTAAGAGCGCAGGAGCAGAGGTCATGAGATAGTTTCTGAGGACAAGCTCTTATCCAACATCTCTGTCCGATGTACCCTATATGCAGCCGACACTGCTGCCAGAAGGGTCAAATCTAGCATTCTGCCATTAAGCCGGAGGTTTAGCAGAGCCTCCTGAACATGCCCTTGGATGATGACCACCTCTTTGGTCCGTAGGTGGACCAAGCTTTAGAAAAAATCAAAAAGGATACAGAGCCAGCCAAAGCGATGGGAGCACTGCAAACATCTGCGCCTCGCAGCTCCTTTAGTCGGCCATTTACTGTGGAGGCACAAAGACTGCCTCCCCTGAAACCTCCATGTCGTATCAGTGCACCCAGGGCCAGCAATCCACTTCCAGGGGTTATTTTTGAGGGTCCTATAGGGGCAACAATGCCAGAGGTGAGGGTAGCACCCCAAAAAGAGCTACACCCACCATAAAACCCTGACTTCCACTTCTTCCCCCCGACCACACAACACCTGTCGTGGTGGGGGGGATTGGGGGCACCAACAAGGCTTCTTTTCCACATGACAAACGTTCACCTCGGGAAAGTGGGTGTTGGATATTATCCAACATGGTTATTGTCTGGAGCTCTCTTTCAAGCCTCCCACCATTCCACCTCACAAACACTCTCACTGGAACGTCACACTCTGCTCAAGGAGGAGGTCATAGCCCTCCTCCTCAAAGGGGCTATAGAACCCGTCCCCTGCCATCAGCAGAGTACCGGAGTGCACACACTACACTTCCTAATAACCATAAAAGATGTGTCCCTCATGCCCATTCTGGACCACAAGCTCTTAAACAAATACATCCTGTCAGAGCATTTTCACATGATGACCCTTCAGGATGTCATTCCGCTTCTCAAGCAAGGCAACTTTATGGCCGTGCTCAATCTAAAGGATGTCTATTTCCACATACCAATACATCCGGCTCATTGCAGATACCTCTGATTTATGGTCCACAGCAAACATTACCAGTTCAAAGTGCTTCTTTTTATGGTCACTACTGCAACTCGGGTATTAACCAAGTGCCTTGCGGTGATGGCTGCACACCTGCACAGACAGGGCGTCCATGCTTTCCCCTATCTGATAGAATGGTTTATCGAAAATGCAACCCTCCAGCAGTGCCGCGAACACAGGGTCACAAAAGATCTGTTTCATCGCTTAAGTTTTGCCATTAACCCCACAAAATTCCACCTGCAACCCATACAGATTCAGCCCTACCTAGGGGCTCTTCTCAACTCAGAAGTAGGCATAGCTTATGCAAATCCTGCCAGGATACAGTCCTTTCAGGCACTGCTTCCCTTGTTACAACTATATCAACAGGTCATTCAGAACAGTCGTGGTGGCCTCCTGCATTACCACAGTACCTCATGCCAGGCTTCACATCCACCCATTTCGAGAATGCTTAGCACAGCAGTGGTCTCTGGCAGAGGGTCATTGGGACAATCGAGTGTTGATCGACCACCATACTTATCGCTCTCTAAGGTGGTGGAACATTAACAACATGTTGTAGGGGCAGCCTTTCCTCGTCCGAGTTCTGCAGAGGATTGTTACAACGGACACCTCCCTTAGGGGGTGGAGCACACACTTATATGATCTGACTGTTCAGGGCTTTTGGTAGTTTTTGAAACTAAGCACACAGCACCAAGTTTTGTGCATACAAATGTAAACCAACTAAACGTTAATCACTTGTAATTATACAATAGAACAAAAAGATGTAAAAAAATATTCTTTTTATTATTAAATACTCTTTTTTTGTATGGATTTTCTTCCTTTTAAAAAAGAAATTCTGTTGTCTTGTTGATAATCAATCTCATTTATACCTATTGTTGATTATACATTTTCTTTCCACATAACATGTATATTAGATCATCACATAGATAAATAAGGATACAAAAAAATAGAGCTACAGTCACAATGATGATATACAGAACCAATTAATCCAATCAATGCGTTTCGGCGAATGCCTTCCTCAGGAATTCTGTATAGCCCCAAATAATAATTGCATTTTACTCCTGATGTTCTTGCCGTGCAAGTAGTTCCTAAGCGGTGCGTCTTGATCTAGTTAGATGCATGGTTCTTTAAGTTTCAACCCACGAGGTTCAAGTGGTATCTATTGGATTTAGAATAGGTCCTTTAGTTGGGCACATATATTTTACATGAGTTGTACTGAATTCGTTGGGTCCTATGCAATCCGAATATCATATTGCACTTCCTCCGGTATTTGTGTAGTTCTGGTTTCGTGGTTATAGCATTTGTCACGTTGTAATTCAGGAAGTTTGCTCGTGTTCATTAATGTATCGCACTTCTTCGTATATAGGCTTAGGATTTGCGTTCCTTATTTCAATACCGACACCCTCAGTGGCGTGGTGATGCCATCACCACGTACCACGTAGTAGACCAAGTACCAGGACGCATCAACTGCCTGGAACTTCTAGCCTTTCAACTAACGTTGAAGGCTGCCCTACATCACCTGATAGACAAGGTTATTTTTGTCCAGACTGATAATATGACAGGCATGTAATCCCTGAGAAACAAGATCTCCACAGCTTTCTTGACTATCCCCGAGCATTTGGCGTTGGGCTCTCTGCTACAAAATACATTTGTTAGCAGAGTACCTTCCAGGGATAAACAACGATTTTGTCGACCTCCTTAGAAGAATGCGGCAGCAAATCAACGAGTGGGAACTCGTCCAGCAAGTCCTTCTCCGTAACTTTCACAGATGGGGACTCCTGTGGATAGACCTGTACGCAACAGAAGAAAACGCCAAATGCCCAAACTTCGCCTCCAGGTTCCCACAGTCCAGCGGCAATGCACTATGGATGAACTGGTCTGGGCTATATGCCTACGCTTTTCCTCCAATCCCTCTTCTTCCATTGTCATTCAGTGGCTTTGGCAGATGTCCCTCATGCTCATCCTGGCAGCACCCACATAGGCCCGCCAGTCCTGGGTCACAGCTCTTCTCGAGCTGTCACTGGTTCCGCACAGGAGGCTTCCCAACAAACCGACCTTCTAACGCAGAACCATGTAGAAATCAGGCACCCTTATCCCAGGTCCCTCAATCTTGCGATCAGCCTTCCCAGATCATAGAATTTGGAGATCTTAATCTTCCACCTGAAAGCACATGAATCTCAAGGAAGTCTGCAGTACTATAACCTGTGCCTCCTACAACGCCCCTGAGAAGAATAAATGTCAGGTGTGGTATACTGGGTGTGAGTGTTTGATTGGTTCAGATGCTCCGTCCATAACCACCCCCTTTTGTACCGCTTTGTTCGCCATAAGTTTGCAGGGTATGCTCAGACGTGAGTCCCTTGCTCAATTTGCCACTGGATTCAGGCAAGCCTGGCTGAAGATGGCTGTAATACCAGAAACCGGTCCTAGGAAGGTTGAATCCGGTCCAGGGAAGGCATGGTTTGGCAGTTCGGGCTGGACTGTTCCCATGAGGCACAGGGTCAGACTGATTTGCATATGCCCTTGTTTGAACTGGGGTGGCAGAGTGGGCTAAAAAACGGTGATGGATTATACCCAGATCTGTTGACTTGGCGTGAGTGTTTGATTGGTTCAGATGCTCCGTCCATCACCACCCCCTTTTGTACCGCTTTGTTTGCCACAAGTTGGCAGGGTATGCTCAGACGTGAGTCCCTTGCTCACTTTGACACTGGATTCAAACAAGCCGGGCTGAAGACAGCTGAAATGCTAGAAACCGGTCCTCGGAAGCTTGTTTCCGGTCCAGGGAAGGCATGGCTTGGCACTACGCCAGTGGGAAGAACGGAGGGGCCACCTAGAAACATGCTGCAGAGAGGGACCTGGGGACAAGTCTGGGAGCTCCCAAAAGGGAGCTCGGGTCACAAGGGTCCTGTGAACAAGGGGCCTAGCCGGTTCGTCAGTACCCGGGCTAGGATACTCTGGTGCAGAGTGATAGTCGGCTGGGCTCTGTGCATCCTAGGTGCTTGTGATCACCAGTCTCGCCGTCTGAGGGTGCAAAAATCAGGACTGCTGGATCACTCTCGAAGTGGGTCTCTGCGGTGCTGACGTCCCTCGACACCTACTCCGTCTCGATGCTGTTAAAAGTCCTGACTGGACTTAAACAGGCTTTTGCTGCTGCAAGGGGTCTGGCCACCCAGGTATTGACCTTCAGGAACACAGGGACCTCGTCCTGGGACTGCTGCGTTGAGCTAACGGAGAGCCCCAACTCAGTGAACCGGACTTTACTTCTTTGGGCCTATGAACTTCAGGGGAGTTGCTCCTCTACTCCAAGGAAGATTGCTGACAATTTGCAAAGAACTGGCAGTCTACTGAGGTTCTTGGTAGTTGCTCAGCTGCGGGAAAACTCACTCGGTAACAATTGTGACTTGTGCAGGCATGCAGTGTTTCGTGACAAAAGTCCACAGCAGTCTTCTGTTCTCATCGTCTTGCTGCCCTTCTTTGTACTCTTCTTCTGGATCCCTCAAATCTGAGTTCCTGGCATCAGGGGTCATAAATACTCAATTTTGGGGCGTTAAGGTGAGTGACAGATAGTAGACCATGGGCTACTTACCTTTAGGGTGTCCATACCCTATACATGACCACTTCCTGTGGTAAGTAGGCGTAATCCTGGCCCAGTGAGCCACATTCTGCCAAAGCCAAGATGGTGGAGTTTTAAGTTTTGTGTTCACATCAGGCACCCCACCTTAGGGGTGGAACTAGCCTCATGGGGAAACACGCCTCCTGACTAGCTCATTTTCCCGCTGCCCTGGGGCAGCATTTTCTCTGTCTGTGGAATCCTTGGGTCGCATATTAAAGGCAGCAGACGGCTGTGAAGCCTTATGCCGTGATATGCTCATCACCTAGCCATCTTACTTGGAGGAGGTGACAACGGTAAACAGCGGTTAGTTCGCAAGCGGAACAACGCATGCCATAACAAAGCTGTTGTTACAACTGCGTTGTTATTTCGCATACCATTACAACGCAACTAGGAAAAACGACTTGCGTTAAGGGGGAAGAAGATGTTAGATTTAAAATCAAACACCTTCCCTAGTGTCCGCATAGACAGGAGTTGGAATAGTAAATTATACTATTCCAACATCCAGCGCCCCCTACAGCAAGTCGTTGTTCCGACTTGCGTTGTAACGGTATGCAAAATAACTACACGGTTGTTGTAACAACCGTGTTGTTATGGCATGCGTTGTAAACGCATGTGAAAAAAAGGTATATATTCTGTGAGAATACCTCCAGCCGGAGCAGGCATTCTTTCTGCCCTCAGAGAGTGTGGGCTCTCATCTGCAGGGTGTCAGAAACCTTTCTGTGGTGGCAGGCTTGTTTACCTCAGTCATTCAGTGCACTAGAAGTCGGTAGGTTTTCAGGATGCACCTCTAAGGTGCCCTTTGGGCTCATGCTTAAATACATCCATCACTGGAATCAAAGTAGGTTCATCAATATGAGATGTTTGATGCCAACCATCTCTAGTTTGTGAAGCCATCATGTAGCTGGGGAACTCGTAAATACTTGTTTGAAGCCCATGTTCTCAATATGGCTTCTCTATTCACTTACAAGATCAAAGAATGTACTCCGATATTATAGGGCTATATCTGCTCAGGCAGTAGTATAGTACACCTTTGCCTTAGGGCTGTAAGGCCTGCTCTAGGGGTTACTTCACTATACTGCATGCAGTGTCTGCAGGCATGGCACACGAGTGTGCCATGGTGTGTCTTCACTTTTCTCTGCACCATGGCACACAGCATGCAATGGCAGTTTGCATGATGGTGCTGAGGGGTTCCTTCAGGGTGGCCCAATACATGCTGCAGCCCTTAGGGATCCTCTTTAACCTTCTTGCCCTAGGTACCAGGGCTACCATTTACTAGGGCGTACAGGGGGTGCTAAAAATATTGCCAGTTGGTCGAACAGTTGTACAGTTTTAGGAAAAGAGTTCTGGCCTTGGTGATCTGCATAGCAGGAACCCAGTGCACTTCTGTCAAAATTGCATCAGATACCAGATAAAAAGTGGGAGTGACCATTTCAAAAGAGGGCACTTTCCTAAACAACTCGTATAACAAACTGGTGGATACTTGTGGGTTAGACACCTCATCTGACATTGGCTTGGACTCTCCCCCTAACATGCCTATGGAGGAGAGTGCCTCATTCCCTATGGTGGTGTGTAGGGCAGATTTGGTCTTGGACCTTCAGTTGCCATCAGAGGCAGTCAAGACAAATCTATCTTGACAAAGATGCTTCAGCCGGGATATTCCTCCTTTCAAAATGTACTCCTTTGCACAGGACAATTGCCCAATGCCATCGCCCGCTTCTGGGGACCCCTAGTTTCCTTACCCAGCACCCTAAGCCGAAGAGCATTGTGGTCGAAGCCTCCACCTCCAGGGTCAATCCTGACACATTCCCTACCACTCCACCAGATAGGGAATCCAAGAGTCTGGATACCTATGGAAGACAATGTTCTCTCCTGCCAGCCTAGCACTGCAGTAAGTGAGCACGGCTGCTGGGATGATATTTGCATACGATCTGGGATTCAGTTATGCAAGTACTGCCTCTGGTCTAAGAGGAGGTCCAAGCCATACTCTTTCAAGCTATTGCTGACAAGAAAAACACAGTAAAGTTTGCCATTAGACTGGATACAACAGACTCGCTGGGCAGGGGTATTTCAAAGTAAGTGGCCCATAGACACCACACCCATCTGAGTACCACTGGATTGTCTGGGGGTGTCCAAGCCTCACTCATGGACATGCATGCCCTTTGACTCTTGTCTTTTTTGGTAAGATGTAGTACTTACTACTGGAGTGTTTTCAGGATGGCAGAACTACGGCTAGTCCCATGGGTCTCTCCATGGCCCCTCTACAACCCCAGTCCACCAACGTCCAGTCCACCAGTCCAACCACGATTGTACCCACTCAGCCAACAGGCTTCCCAGCCTTTTCGTGGCCGAGGACCCATTCCCCCAGAGCACGCGGGGCAGGTAGCCAGAGGTTGGGCAAGTCCAGCACCCCATGACATCAGCAACCTCCAAACCCTTTTAGTTTGTCCTCCTACCTCCTCTGGCACACAGTGGGGGGTAGGATACGCCATCACCTGCACCACTGGAGGTTGATAACATCTGACCCGTGGGTTTTACAGATTGTCCAGAAGGATTACGCCATTCCCTTTTTGGAAGCCCCCCCTTCCATGCCACCTACTTATGACCCGATGGCGAAGGATAATCTCTCCTTGGTCCGTCTGGAAGTGTCTGTTCTTTTGGCCCAGGAGGCCATTTAAACAGTGTTCATATCAGAATTAGGTTTTGGTTGCAATTCTTTCTACTTTCTGATGCCCAAAAAGGACAGAGGACTTCATCCTAACCTCGACCTGCACCTTCTCAACTTCTTCCTGAAGAAGAAGTTAACATTTTGCAGCGTGAATCTTTTTGGATTCACCATGCCGTCCAATATTCCACCATCTAGTGGTTGGGTCCGGAATTATAGTATTTCTTCTCTTTTTTTTCGTTGCCCGGGTGGACGTCCACATACCACGATTTGGTGTCCTTCGTGACGTCGATGCGCTTTCTCCGGAAGCTCCCATTCTTTTCTCCGCTGTTGGGTCTGGATCGTTGTCGAGGAGTTACATAGTTTTGGAAGAGGAATCATCAGAAAACATGAAAAATCACGAAAATCGAAGTTATCGCACCAGACTACAGGCCAGGTTGCCGAGACTACTAAGGAGAAGAAAATTTCGAGAGAAATAGAAGTTCACACGAGAATGCGCACACAGGGGGCTCCCTGAGCGCAGGAATGGACAAAACCCCCTTCAAGTTTTGCACCAATTGCCACCACAAATACGTCCAGAAGGACTAGCATCCAGTCTGTAACATCTGCTTGCCACTCAACTTCAACAGGCAGGACTGCAACGTGTGCTCGGCGTTCACACCCAAGACCCTCGAAGTAAGAGAAAGGCAGAGCAGGGCGAACCACACCATGCAGGGGCAGGGGCCACCTCCATCGCTCTGAGACTTAAACCTCTCCAGTGGAGAGGAGGACAACATCGCCGAAGGACCAGAGGACTGCACGGTCGTCGAAGTCCATAAGAAAATGTCAAAGGAGGTAAGAGAGTCAACAACCCCCAAACACTAGACCGACAATCGAAAGAGTGAGACAAAGTCCTCGAAGGGAACGGTGCAGTCCAAACTCTTGACGAAAGCAACTGCACCCAAGGACAAAGAGCCCAGCGTATCCGTCGAAAAGGACTCCCGGGCGGCAAAAAACCACGAAAAATCAAGGTCGTTGAAGGAAGCCGCCGAAAAGGACTCCTCGACGCCGAGAAAGGAAGGGTCGACAACTGCTTCGACAACGACGTTGACTACCAAGAAGCGAAGTGCTCAAACCCTCGACGCCGAACAGGCTGCCGAGATGGAAAGGAAGAAAAGGAGGCTCGAGGCCGAAATGGCGAGCATCCTGCAGCAGAAAAAGGACTTTGACGACAAGATGAGTCAGTACACCATCCTGCTGAAGCCCGCGGCCGAGGTCGAAAGGGGCTCCGAAGACCGTGAACTGCCATAAACGCCTGAACCGGTGGAAGAACAGGAAGAAGGCCCTGTAATACTTCAAGGAAGAAGGCGAGGAGGAACAGCTTACCTACCATGACTCAACGTCCTCGGAGGCGCAAGACTTAAACTGGCATGACCTTGACGCCGAAATGCCAGAGGAAGGAGTAGACACATACCCTTCGAGGCCTATACCACCAGATGATATAGGGATCTATAATATGGTGGTCAAGAACGCTGCACAGACATATGGGGTAAAAATGGAGAAGGAGAAAGCCAAGGCTTGCTTTCTCCTAGAGACTCTTACCCACACAAACAAGAAGTCAATTCCTGCCCATGCTCCCTAGTGTGCTGGACCAGGGCAGAGAGGCTTTTAGGGAGCCAGCTATATGTAAATCTGTAACCCCAAGAACAGAGAAGAAGTACAAGCACTCCTCAAAGGACCCTGCATACATTCAAGGATCAGTGCCAGCTGATTCAATGATCACTTCAACAGCTAGGAAGTGGGCCAATGTGCCTTCAAAATGCTTGACCACCTCCTGACAAGGAGAGTGGGAGAATGGACCTCGCGGGGAGGAAGGTAAAACTGAGTGCGTCAATCGAATGTTGCATCCCCAACTCCAACGCCCTAATCAACAGACCTACATACCAGCACTTGGAAGAAGTAGGGCAACTCCTGAGACACCTACCGGAACAGTACCAGCAAAGGGCAACCCACCTGGTAGAGGAGGGGAAAAAAATGGTGAACACATGTTTAAAGTCGGCCTTGGATGCAGCGGAGACGTCCAGCAGGCAGATGATAATCGGGGTGACAGAGAGAAGGCACGCATGGCTTAGGATTTCGGGTTTCAAGCCTGAGGTACAGAATAACATCCTGAACACGCCCTTCAACTGGGAACAACTTTTTGGGACACCAGTTGACGACAAGTTAACTCCACTCGAGAAAGACAACGAAACTGCAAGGTCAGTGGGGGTACTGCAGTTCAGAGGAATGAGGAGGGGTACACTCTCAAGAAGGCCAAATGGTAGGGGAGGCAACTAACCAAGTACCTCGCACCAAACCTTCCAACAAAGTAATCAGGGAAACGGCCAGGGACAGCAGCAGCAGAACTGGCAGTACTAACCACTGGGCCAGTCCTTTCGAGGCCCCTACAATGGAGGAGGACAGGCACGGAGAGGAGGGCAACAACCCACCTCCAAGTGACTTCGCCAAAAGGCAGACGCCCACACGGATATCACCTCAAAGGAGGCATCCAAAGAGGAAAAAAGTCCAAAAACAGTTTTCACAAGACAAGCAGTTCCCCGAACATATAACACCAGTAGGAGGTAGAATAAGGTACTTCCTCCAAGAATGGAAGAAGGGCACAACAGACAAATGGATACTAAACATCATACATTACGGATACTGTACAGAACTAATAAAACAACCTCCAAACAAAAAGCCAAGCAACAAGTCACACTCAGCAAAAGAACTTTCGCTCTTGGTACTAGAGACACAGGAACTGCTCAACAAGGAGGCAATAGAGATAGTACAGTACAAGGAAAGAAATAAGGATGTTTATTCCTACTACTTCCTCGAACCAAAGGTGGACGAAACACTAAGGCCTATCTTAGACCTATGGTTCTTAAACAAGTTCATAAGGACACAAAGATTCAAAATGACATCTCTGCTAGCGGTAATGCCCCAGGTACAGGAAGGGGATTACATGGCAACTAAAGATTTAAAGGACGCATACTTACACATCCCCATCAACAAAGGACACAAACGCTTACTAGCGCCGGGAAACCTCAGGGTAGCTGTGCGCTCTATAAATTTAAATATAATAATAATAATAATTACTAACATTTGTAATTAGCAAGACTCACTACCAGTTCACAGTGCTCGCATTCGGGCTCAAATCAGCACCAAGCAGCATTCCTAAGGAGGCAGGGAATACATGTATACCCCTACCTCGACGACTGGCTTGTGAAAGCAAACTCCTACAGCCAGTGCAAAGAACACATCCAGCAGGTGATACAAACACTAATCCAACTGAGTTTTTCAATCCATTGGGGAAAGTCGTCAATAGAACCAGAACAGGTGAAGATAATCTTGGGGCAGCAATAAACACCATATAAGCCACAGTGTTCCCCAGCGCAAAGAGGATTTTGGCAATACTGAAGGAAACACGTCTGTACCGCATGGGGCACGTTCTGACAGTGAGGATGGTGAGCAAACTAATGGGAATGATGGCGTCATGCATACACCTGGTCCCAAATATTCAACTCCACATGAGACCATTTCAAGAATTGATACAGCAGCAATGGTCACAGGGAGTTGGGAAGATCTAGTGGTTGCCACACACGCAGTGCATCAGGAAATAGTGTGGTGGAACAAGGAAAACGGATCACAAGTGAAACCATTCACACAACCAACTCCAACAGTGAGCATCACAACAAATGCCTCCCAGATGGGGCGGAGTGCGCACATGAACGAACTCAAGGTGAAAGGGTTATGGTTGCAGCAGGATGCGAACAAGCACATCAACTACCTAGAACAACAAACTGTGTTCCTAGCCTTAAAAGCCTTTCAAAAGGAGCTGTACGGAGACAGGGTGTTGATCCAGATAGACAACACAACCATCGTGATCTACATCAACAAACAAGGAGGAACCCAATCAGTTGCACTATCAGGGCTAGCACAGGAAATATGGACATGGGCCATTCCACTAAAAGTAGACCTACTAGCAATACATCTCCCAGGGAAGGACAATGTGGAAGCAGACGGACTCGGCAGGCAGACGTCAGCATCCCACGAATGGGAAATCAACCTACAAGAAATACTAAAAGTATTCCGGAAGTGGGGCACACTGCAAATAGACCTATTTGCAACACACCAAAATGCAAAATGGCAACACTTCGCATCCAGACAACCAGACCATTGGTCACAAGGGAATGCGCTATGGATAAGTAGGTCAAAGACATTTGCATAAGCTTCTCCCCCGATACCACTGATACACATGGTACTAGCAAATGCAGGATCAGCAACATGTCGCTAATACTAATAGCACCTCAAAGGGCCAGACCGTCCTGGTTCTCACAAATAGTGGAAATGGCGCAAGCACCAGCACACAGATTCCCGAGAAGAAGGGACCTGTTAACAATGCAGAATGGAAGGGTGCTACACCCAGAGCCAGAGAGCCTCAGCCTAGTTGCATGGCTCCTGAAGACCTAGAAATTGCACACCTCAGATTACCGGCAAGCACAATGGCAGTGCTCGGGGAGGCGAGAAAACCTACCACGAGAAAGTGGAGAAGAGTCTGGAAAGACATGGCTTGGTAGTTCGGGCTGGACTGTTCCCATGAGGCACAGGGTCAAGGCTGATTTGCATATAGCCAGTGTCTGACCTAGGGTGGTGCAGAGTGCAAAAAAACGACGGATTTAGGCCCAGATCTTTGTACTGGGGTGAATGTAAGACATTGTTCTGCATTCTGTCCATCAACTGTGTTTTTTGCAATTTTCACCCCGAGTGGGCTGGGTATGCTCAGACGTGAGTCCCAGGCTCTCCACATCACTGGAATCAAGCTATCCAGGCTGAAGAAGGCTGATAGCCAGAAACCGGTCCTTGGATGCTTGATTCCGGTCTAGGAAAGACATGGCTTGGTAGTTCGGGCTGGACTGTTCCCATGAGGCACAGGGTCAAGGCTGATTTGCATATAGCCAGTGTCTGACCTAGGGTGGTGTGGAGTGCAAAAAAACGATGGATTTATGCCCAGATCTTTGTACTGGGGTGAATGTATGACATTGTTCTGCATTCTGTCCATCAACTGTGTTTTTTGCGACTCTCTGAATGGTGCATTAGGGAAAAACTGCAAAGGAGAATGACAAGGGAATCAACAGTATTAAAATACTTAACGCATCTACTACAAAGTAAACTAAGCTACACATCCCTAAGGTTGCACTTAGCTGCGATAGTAGCTTACACAAGAGGAAAAACAGGGAAAAGTTTCTTTACCTCCCAAGTAGTAATTGATTTCTAGAAGGAGCTAAGAGAATCACACATCCAAACAGGATGCCGGCACCAGCATGGAACCTGAACGTAGTGCTAACTCAATTGATGAAGGCACCATTTGAGCCTATTTACAAAGCTACACTGCACATGGTAACGCTAAAGGCCGCCTTCTTAGTGGCTATCACATCACTACGAAGAGTAAGTGAATTGCAAGCGCTAACACTTCAAGAGCCCTACCTGCAAATACACAATGACAGGATTGTAATGTAATGTTCTGCATTCTGTCCCTCAATTGTTTTTTTTGCATTTGTCACCCCGAGTGGAACGGGTAGGCTCAGACGTGAGTCTCGTGCTCTCCATGCACTGGAGTCAAGCTATCCTGGCTGATGAGGGCTGAAAGCCCGAAACAGTCCTAGGATGCTTGTTTCTAGTCCTAGGATGCTTGTTTCCAGTCCAGGGAGGACCTGGCCTGGCAGTTCGGGGTGGACTGTTCCCATTGGACGCAGGGTCAAGACTGATTTGCATATGGCTGGGTCCAAACTGGAATGGCATGGTGAGCAAAAACACGACGAATTTCGGCCCAGATCTCTGTACTGGGGTGAATGTATGACATTGTTCTGCATTCTGTCCATCAGTTGTTCTTTTTGCATTTGTCACCCCGAGTGGGATTTGTATGCTCAGACGTGAGTCCATGCTCTCCATGCCACTGGAGTCAAGCTATCCTGGCTGATGAGGGCTGAAAGCCCGAAACCTGTCCTAGGATGCTTGTTTCCAGTCAAGGGAGGACCTGGCCTGGCAGTTCGGGCTGGACTGTTCCCATTGGGCGCAGGGTGAAGAATGATTTGCATATGGCTAGGTCCAAACTGGAATGGCATGGTGAGCAAAAAAACGATGAATTTAGGCCCAGTTCTCTGTACTGGGGTGAATGTATGACATTGTTCTGCATTCTGTCCATCAATTTTTCTTTTTAGGATTGAATGCGAACAGACCCCCAATTCATGCCAAACGTGGGTGCACGGTTCCACATCAATCAAACAATCCAAGTACCTAGTTTTTTCCAAAAAACAGCCACAAGCACAGAAAGGGCGCTACACACACACTGGACGCCAGGAGGGCGGTCATGCACTATATAGAAAGGTCAAAGGAGTGCAGTAAGACAAAGCAGTCCTTTGTTTGCTTTGCCAGCAGTTTTTTGGGACGACCATCGCACGGTGGATCGCACAAACCATACAACTCTGCCACAAACAAGCAGGACAACTGTTACAAGGAGCAGTTCATGCTCACTCAACAAGGTAGAAAGGAGCTACACACCAATTCAAGAAATGTTCCAAGCTGCAACATGGTCTTCAGTGCACACGTTCACTAAGCATTACTGTGTAGATATCCAAATGAACAAGGAAGCGCAAGTGGGACAGAAGGTCTTACAACGCATATTCAGTAACCAGAGCTCATCTTCCACCCAACAACCACAATAAGGACAAACAGCTACAAAGTCTATGCACAGCATAGTAAATTCAGAAAGATTCATGCTGCAAAACGTATAGTTTTGCAGCGTGAATCTTTCTGGATTCACTATGCTGTGCATTATTCCGCGATCTGGTGGTTGGGTCCGGATTCGTAGTCTTTTCTCTTTTTTTTTTTTTTTTGTAGCCCAGGTGGGCGTTGACGTCCCACCATTTGGTGCACCTTCGTGACATCGGCACGCTTCCTGCGGAAGCTCCCACCCTTGGGCGCCATCTTCAGATTCTTTTTTCCGCCGTTGTGTCTGGATCGTCGCATGAAGCTCCGGAGAAGTTTCAGGAGAAAAGAAGGAAATACACCAAGGTTTTGAGGAAAAAGGACCGAGGGAAGTCGGAGAAGAAGACCTCCTAGAGCCAGAACAAAGAAAGAGGAGAAAACCTCGTGATACTCGACGGCCAAGGAGAAAGCGCGCGCAGGGGGCCCCCTGAGCGAGCACATGGACAACACCCCATTCAAGTTCTGCCGTAATTGCCACCACAGGTACGCACAAAAGGACCAGCATCCGGTCTGCAACCTCTGCCTGCCGATCGACCACTCCAGCGAGGATTGCAACGCCTGTTCAATCTTCACGCCGAAGACTCTGAGAGTTCGAGAGAGACAGAGGGTGGCCCACCACACGATGCAAGGAAAAGGGACCACGCCGACCCTCTACCAGCTGGGTGCCTCCTCCGACGAAGAGGAGAACATCGCCGAGGGACCAGATGACTTCACGGTCGTAGAGACCGATGTGAGACCTTCAAAAAAGGTAGGAGAGTCTACGACCCTGAAAACCCAGACAGGGCCGAGAAAGCCTGAGGGAGAACCCCGAAAGGCAGAGGCTAAGTCCTCGAAAGGAGCGCCGGCGACGAAAGTTTCGACGTCCGAAGCCGCATCCTCCGAAAGGCCCAGCGGATCCTTCGAAAAGGACTCCCAGATGGCAAAGACCAGCGAAAAGCAAAGGTCGTCGAGGCAGGCCCTCGAGAAGGGACCCTCGAGCGAGAAGACTCTCAGAACGGCCTCGACGTCGAAGGTACCGTCGAAGAGACCTGCCGAAAAGCTCGACGCCGAGCAAGTGGCAGAGATAGAGAAAAAGAGAACAAGGCTCGAGGCCGAAATGGAGAGTATGCTCCAGAGGAAGAGAGCCTTCGAGGAAACAATGAAGAACTATACGATTCCCTCGAAGACCTACTCGACTCCCTCGAAGACCGCTGCGACCGCCGAAGAGGTAGAGGTGCAGGAGGACTTCGAAGCCGAGGAGCCGCCGAAAACTCCAAACCACACAGATGAGGGAGAAGAGGAGGATTTCTACCGCTCGGAAGGAGATTACCTCCGCGAGAGCTACTACTCGGAATCCTCGGCGTCGCTAGAGGAAGAATGGCAGGATCTCGAGGCCGATAACCCCGAGGAACCTGTGGAGACATACCCTTCGAGGCCTTCGCCGCCAGACGACATCGGGGCTTACTATGAGGTCGTTTAGAAGGCTGCAGCAGACTACAATGTGAAGTTGGAGGAGGAACAGACAAAGGCTGACTTCCTGCTAGAGACTTTGCTCCCCTCACAGACGAAAAGCAGCTTCCTGCCCATGCTGAAGAGCGTCACGGCCCAAGGGACTGAGGCCTTCAAGGAACCGGCCACATGCAGGTCAGTGACCCCGAGTACGGAGAAGAAATAAAAGTTCTCCTCCGAGGACCCCCCTTATATCCAGGGCACCGTGACAGCTGACTCCATAATCGCGGCAACGGCCAGAAGAAGGGCCAACGTGCCAACCACATCTGGGCCACCACCCGATAAGGAAAGCAGGAGGATGGACCTCACTGGAAGGAAAATTGAAAGAAATGCCGCTATGCATTGGAGGATGGCAAACTCCAATGCACTCCTGAATAGACACCAATATCAGCACTGGGATGAGATGAGACAGTTGCTGAAACACATGCCTGAGGAGTACAGGCAGAGGGCAGCCCACCTCGTGGAGGGGGGAAAGGACATAGCAAACGCATGCCTGAAGACAGCCCTAGATGGGGCAGAAACATCTAGCAGGCTGATGGCCATAGGCATCACTGAGAGAAGGCAAGCCTGGCTCAGAATATCAGGCTTCAAGGCAGAAGTGCAAAATAACATCCTGAACACCCCCTTCAACGGGGAGACGCTGTTCGGGGCATCAGTAGATGACAAACTGGCTCAGCTGAAGAAGAACAATGAGACAGCCAAATCGATGGGAGCCCTACAATTCAGGGGGATGGGGAGAGGCACCCCCACAAGGAGACCAAATGGTAGAGGGGGAAACCAGCAATCACATTCGCAACAGTCGCACCGCCATGGTCAACAGAGTGACAACCAATGGCACCAGGGTCAACAGAGGCAGAATTGGAACTCCCAGAATAGGGGCCAGTCCTTTCGAGGGAGAGGAAACGGACCGGGCCAGAGACGGAGAGGTGGCGATCAACCCCCCCAAAAGTGACTCCGTGAAGAAGGAGGCGCTCACCCACCCAAAGCCTCAGGGGGGAGAGCACCAACAGCTAAGGGGAGGCTCACACGGACACGGCTCAAGAGAACACACACCAGTAGGGGGAAGGTTGAGATTTTTTCTTCACGAATGGAGAAAAATAACCACAGACAAGTGGATACTAAACATTATATAAACATTATACAGCACGGATACTGCATAGAGTTGGAAAGATATCCACCAAGCAGAAAGCCAAAGAGAAGGGGTCACAAGGGCAAAGAACTGCAGTTGCTCCAAGAGGAAGCTCAAGAACTGCTCCTCAAAGAGGCCATAGAACAAGTCCCGCACAGAGAACGGAACAAGGGGGTGTACTCCAACTATTTCCTAGTACCAAAGGCGGACGAAAGCCTAAGACCCATCTTGGACCTACGGTTCCTGAACACCTACGTAAAAACTCAAAAGTTCAAGATGACTTCCCTGCAAGAGGTCATCCCACAAATAAGGCCCGGGGACTACTTGTCCACGATAGACCTAAAAGACGCATACCTGCACATCCCCATGAACAGGAGTAACAAACACATGTTGAGATTCAAGGTGAACAAAGACCACTTCCAGTTCACAACCCTGGCTTTCGGGCTCAAGTCAGCGCCAAGGGTCTTTACCAAATGCCTCGCGGCGGTGGCCACACACCTACGAAGGGAGGGTATACACGTGCACCCCTACCTGGACGACTGGCTCGTGAAAGCAAGCTCTTACACGAGATGCAAAGCTCATGCAGAACAGGTCACAAGAACGCTCACGAACCTGGGCTTCTCCATCCACTGGAGAAAGTGCTCCATGGACCCAGAACAAGTGAAAATCTTCCTGGGAGCCCTGATCAACACGGTCGAATGCAGAGTGACACCCAGCGAGAAGATAACACTCAGCCTGCTGAGGGAGAAACGTCACTACCAGAAGGGGCAAGTTCTGACAGTGAGGACGGTGAGCAAGATCTTGGGGATGATGGTGTCATGCATCCACCTGGTCCCCAATGTTCGGCTAAAGATGAGACCACTATAGGAGTGGCTGCAACAGCAATGGTCACAAGCAGAAGGAAGTTGGGAAGATCTAGTGGTTGTTACGCACAATGTGCAGGAGGACATGAAATGGTGGACGAAGGAGAATATAACGATGGGGAAGCCTCTAACGCCACCGGACCCATCTGTGACCATCACCACAGACGCATCCCAGAAAGGATGGGGCGCACACATGAACAGGCTCAGAGTGAGGGGTCTGTGGAACCCAGGAGATGCAGTCAAGCACATCAACTACCTGGAACTGAAAACAGTGTTACTGGCCCTCAAAGCCTTCCAAAAGCACCTTTACAACAAAAGGGTGATGATACAGACAGACAACACCACAACGATGTTTTACATCAACAAGCAAGGGGGGGGGACTCCGTCATTCCCTCTGTCGAGCTTGGCTCAAGAAATATGGAGATGGGCGATCCCACTCAGGATAGACCTGCTTGCCATACACCTGCCAGGGAAGGACAATGTGGAAGCGGATTGGCTCAGCAGGCAAGCATCGGTGTCCCACGAATGGGAACTGAACAGCCAAGAGACAGAGAACCTGTTCAGGAGGTGGGGCACACCAACAATAGACCTGCTTGCAACACGCCAGAATGCAAAATGCCAACACTTTGCATCGAGGGAACAGGAACCAATGTCCCATGGGAATGCCCTATGGATAAGCTGGTCAAAGAAATTTGCCTACGCTTTTCCACCGACGCCACTGATCCCCAGAGTCCTGAACAAGTGCAGGTCGAGCAACATGACTCTCATCCTGGTGGCTCCCCAATGGGCGAGGCAGACTTGGTACTCTCAGATTATGGAGATGTCGCAGGGCAGAGCACACAAGTTCCCAAAAAGAAGAGACCTTCTCTCCATGGAAGGGGGACAAGTTCTACACCCAGAACCAGAAAGCCTCTGCCTGTCAGCGTGGCTCCTGAGGACTTAGAGTTCGCACATCTAAAACTACCAGAGAGCACACTTCGGGTGCTGAGAGAAGCAAGGAGACCCAGCACGCGGAAGTGCTATAGGGAGAAATGGAAGAGGTTCACGCAGTGATGCCACGGGAAAAACCTGGGGAGAAAACTGACTAGAGAGTCTACAGTACTCAGATACCTCACGCACCTGATCAAAGCTAAACTAAGCTCGTCCTCGCTGAGGGTTCACCTGGCAGCGATTGTGGCATACACAAGAGGAGAAACAGGAAGAAGTTTCTTCACTTCCAGAGTAGTGAAAAAGTTCTTGGAAGGAGCGAAGAGAATAGCACCACCCAAGAGGATGCCGCCGCCGGCATGGAACTTGAACGTGGTACTGACGGAACTCATGAAGCCACCGTTTGAACCCATCCATAAAGCGTCACTACAAATGCTGACAATGAAGACAGCCTTTCTAGTAGCAATAAGATCGCTACGCAGAGTGAGCGAGCTACAAGCTTTGACGCTGCAAGAACCGTACATACAAATACACAGTGACAGGGTCGTGATGAGGACAGACCCGCATTTCATGCCCAAGGTAGTATCTAAATTCCACATGAACCAAAGTATCCAGATACCTAGCTTCTTCCAGAAGCCCACGTCAAACGCGGAGAGGACGCTCCACACTCTGGACGCAAGGCGGGCAGTAATGCACTATATAGAAAGGACGAAAGAACACAGGAAGACAAAACAATTCTTTGTGTCCTTCGCAAGGAGTCTCCTGGGTAGACCAGTGACTAAGAACACCATAGCAAGATGGATTGCCAAAACAATACAGCTCTGCCACATGCAAGCTGGTGAAGAGCTCACAGAGGGGCCACGAGCCCACTCAACCAGAAAGAAAGGGGCAACGATCGCCTTCCTGGCAATCACGCCCATCCAAGACATATGCCTGGCGGCAACATGGGCTTCAGTGCACACTTTCACTAAACACTATTGCGTAGATGTGCAGATGAACAAGGAAGCACAAGTGGGCCAAAGAGTGCCTCAACATATCTTTAACAACCAACGCTCATCTTCCACCCAGCCGCCACATGAGTGACAAAACCGCTACGAAATCTATGCACAGCATAGTGAATCCAGAAAGATTCACGCTGCAAAATGAATAGTTTCTTATCTGTCGGTGTAGTTTTGCAGCTTGAAGATTTTTCTGGATTCACTAGCGAACCCACCCACCTCCGCCAGAAAGATGAGGCTGGAGAAGGTGGAAGGACATGGAGTAAGATAGGAACGTTTAACAAGGACAAATATACGTGAAGAAGTTTACGTTGAAGGAAAGTTTAATACACATAGCCATGGATTCACCACAAAAGAGAAAAGAAAAAAGAATCCGAAGATGGCGCCCAAGGGTGGGAGCTTCCGCAGGAAGCGTGCCGACGTCACGAAGGTGCACCAAATGGTGGGACGTCGACGCCCACCTGGGCTACAAAAAAAAAAAAAAAGAGAGAAAAGACTACGAATCCGGACCCAACCACCAGATCGCGGAATAATGCACAGCATAGTGAATCCAGAAAGATCTTCAAGCTGCAAAACTACACCGACAGGTAAGAAACTATTCGTTTCTTACCTGTTTGTGTCGTTTTGCAGCTTGAAGACTTTCTGGATTCACTAGCGAACCCACCCTCCTCCGCCAGAAAGATAAGACAGGAGGAAAGTGATTAAAACTGGAAAAATACTTTACTAGATTAAAGGAGAAATAAAAGTAACACAAGACTAGAAGAAAGAATCCAAAGATGGCGACCAAAGGTGGGAGCTCCCGTAGGAAGCGCGTCAACGTCACGAAGGACACCAAATGGTGGTATGTCGACGCCCACCTGGGCCATGAAAAACAAAAAGAGAAGAAATACTGCAATTCCAGACCCAACCACTAGATGGCGGAATAATGCACAGCATAGTGAATCCCGAAAGTCTTCAAGCTGCAAAACTACACCGACAGTGAAGAAACTATACAGTACTCACCTTAGCTCAGGTCCTGCCTGCCCTGGGTCGCAGAGACTGAATGGTAGCGTTGGACTTCTTTGATGCATATTTCTGCATCTCCGTCTTGCCTGCCCACAGGAGTTACCTGCTGTTCGTGGTGGCCCAGGTTCACTTTCAGTTTCCCATGCTCCTCTTTGACCTCATCAGCACCCCTTGGGTATTCACTTCACTTAGGTAATGGCATCGCTTTTTGCACATCTGCTGAGGACAGGGGTTCCAGGCTGCCCTTACTTCGACAATTGTCTGTTGAAGATAGATTCACCCCAAGCAGTTGTCTCCCAACTCCAAACTACAGCGGACCTCCTGCAGTCTCTGGGGTCCACTATCAAAGTGCCGAAGTCACATCTATTCCCTCTCAGACTCTCCCTTTCATTAGAGCTGTTCTTCTTCTGAAGCTTCAGGCCTTTCCTCTCTAGTGGCAAGTCCAAGATATTCAAGCTATGATACCAATATTTCCTCCTATTTCCTGGATTTTGGTAGGACTGATGAGGCTGTTGGGCCTCATGTCCTCCTGCATCCTGCTAGTGATACATTCCTGTTGCATATGCAGGCTCAGCAGGGGGACCGGAAGTTCCACTGGACACAGCATCAGGGCAATCTCTCCATCACAGTCCTGATCTTGGAAGGAACTGCACAAAACCTATTATGGGGACTGATGAACCGCAGTTGGGTCAGTGGAAGACCACTCTCCCTTTCCCAACCAGAGCTAACCGTAGTGACCGGTGCGTCACTTTTGTGCTGGGGTGGCCATCTGAGAAAGATGGAGCCAGAGGACTCTGGTATCCAGGGGAGTCCGGGCTCCACATCATTAAAAATTCATACCAGTTGTCAATCTTCATCGTAGCTCTGTGCTCCTGGTGTGGAAAGTTGTAAAGAGGAACTGACATCTGTGTGCCAGGGTGGAGTCTATATAGGCACACCACACGTCTCTTCCAGTGTGGCCGACGTAGTGCCGAACAGTGGCACTCACCGGCTCACAGGGTTACTGCTTGAAAACTTTCTGGATCCAGTCTGACGCCTGGTGAATATTCTAAGGTTAGGAATCTTCAGCTAGATAACGCCTCTACCAGAAAATATGGTACTGAAGGTGTAAGATACTTGTTCTTCATTTCTCAAGTTGTTGGACTGGTCATTTATGAGCATGTCTGAGATGCACATGACGGACAGCTACAATTATAATCAAGAAACTTTTCTTCGTGCCTGAAGACCACTACTCACTGTTTTAATTCCTACTCCATTTTATACTT
Source organism: Lissotriton vulgaris (assembly GCF_964263255.1). Classification (NCBI taxonomy): domain Eukaryota; kingdom Metazoa; phylum Chordata; class Amphibia; order Caudata; family Salamandridae; genus Lissotriton; species Lissotriton vulgaris. The sequence goes on along the minus strand of NC_141694.1, from coordinate 1,100,761,546 downwards.
AATTTTTCTCTAACTTTGTACCTAATAGTAGTCTTCAGTCTGATGTTGCCTAGACCAGCATGATGAGCTGACCATATTGAAAATCATTTAGCAGTTGGTACAACGTTCTATTTTTGTATTTTGAACTTGATATTTGTAGCTTTTCTCTATCTTGTTTTTGTTTGTCTACTTATTGGCAACAGACTGTTTCCGAACCAGAATGTTAAATTACTCATAGGTTCCCTTTTATTACAAATTGCATTATTAGAAATGTAGTGTCACAGTGAAAACCATTTGATAGTTCTCCTCTAAGGATGACTTGACGGAGTCGTTGAAGTTTCATGATTTTTTTCTCTTTTTTTTCCTCGTTTACACAGGTACATATTCTAATTTGTACAACCACCCTCAGCTGATCAAAGAACCACCAAAGGTAATATTGTCCTTTATTATTGTCATATAACAGAATGTAGAAGCAACTATTTTAACTACCTGACTCCTCTAATGTAATTGCTTTAATCAGGACTCAACTTTCATGTAGTTTAACTATCATATATGGGTTGGTAAAAAGAACATGCATGCATATGTATGGAAGCTATTATACACTTATGAATTCATTAGCATTTTCATTTTCTATGCGTGTCAAATTTTTCATGCATTTTTATTATCACTACATTTTTAACATAGTTATTTTTATCATCCTCACATTTTTCAGCTTATTTCATGACCTTTTGCGTAGCCTGATGCTTTGGTTCCTCCTCCTAAACTAGTCCAGTTCATTGGCAATCTGATTGTTACCTTTAGCAGTAATATAACTTTCTCTCCTTCCATGAACTCCATTATTCAAAGCGCATTTCAACATTTAAGTAGTCTTCCATACACCCTTTCTTTTCACCAGTTTCTCTAAAAGATTGCTCAAGTGCTTGCAGTTTTGCTATCCCACATTGATTACAGCAACATCTTGGCCGGCCTCCCAGAAACTTGATTGCAAAATGTAAACAAATTAAAAACCATGCAGCAGACTCATTTGTATCCTATAATTATAAGACCACATTACCATCTACTTGAATACACCTCATCTGCTACCTATCAACATGAGATCTCCATTGAACACTCTGTGTATTGGTCATACATGTGTTCATGGCTGTGCTCCTGGTTACCTGTCTAAACTTTTTCACTCTTATCACAGGATCAGACATCTGAGCTCCTCCTCTGCCAAACTCCTGGTTCACCATCCTCCTGAGCTAAAATGATTGGGGGGCAGGTTGCTTCATGTACAGTGCACCTACCCTGGGCATTTCTTTCCCTTTTTGCCTACGATTAGAAAAATGCTAGCTCTAGTAAAGACACTATTCTTTGATCCTGTTTCTCATTGATGTGAAAATAGTGTTTTATATTGTATAGAAAGTGTGTGTACAATTAGTGCAATTATACAAAATTGTGGTAAAATTATGAGAAATTACACAAAATACAAATCTGTCCTGTAGTGTTCTATTTGAGCCTAAAACGCGTCCTTGTGTAATTTTTTTGTGTCTATATTTTTATTTGATTTTCTGTTAGCAGCACAACAATCAGGAGGATACACCAAACATAGCTTGGCTACAGAAGAGATATTACACTTCGGATCACAAGATATATCAACCCAGTTTGGGGCCCACAAACTCAACATTAACAGGCAGCATATCCATAGTACACTAGAGTATGAGCCATCACTCGACCTGAGGCTGTGTGTGTCTGAGCTGTTCAATGGCATATCCTTATTCAATTGTATAGTAGCACAGCCAGGGACTCCATACCTCAGTGAATTTCTTCGGACACCCTCTGGCCTTATGTGTGACTTTCTCAGCGGCCATTTAGAGGTCCATTCCAGCTTTCCAATCTTGAAGTGTGGGGGGGCCTAGGTACACCCCAATGTTTAGTTCTATCTTGATTAGCCACTGCAAGGCTTTAAATTACTCAACAAAAGTTTTGCCCTGGTATGGTCTACTTCGATGGGGATGCCCAGTAATATATATATTAAGAATCCATCAGAAGTGTTTCACCCTGTATCCCATTGAGTTCATTCACAATATTGGTCCGGTATCGTTGGATGCTAAGGCATTCCCATGTTGTTTGTATATGTGGCTCATGTTCCTCCCCACAGTGAAGGTAGATAGGTGAATCGGCTCTACCGAAGCTATGCAGAGGGGCCCTATCGTAATTGACCCTTGGATCAGTCGAAATAGTGCTATAATTGGGACTGCCCTAGGGTGCACAAGGGCTGCATCCCAGTACAGGTCTTCAAAGTCTCCCACTCCGCCTACCCAGCGTTGTCTTAGTTTCGTCAGAAATTTTGACAATTATTAGTAATAGTTTTATAGGTCCATGACACCGCCTTTTCTGTGATCTCCTCCATGAGCAGTCTTCTTTCTAAAGGTGCATACTCTGGTATATTTTCAACGTTTAATTCCTCTGTTGCCCAAGCATGGCATAGCTGTAGGTATTTGTAGTGCTGTAACCTACTAAGTTAATAGACTCCCTGTTGGGAACTGAAAGAAATGATGGCACCACTTTCTAGAATATCAAGCAGTTTAGAGATTCCCAGGGTGTCCCAGGCCTTGAAGCCACTTTTGCATCATTTTTTGATGCAAAAACTCATTTTGCTACAAAAATAGTACCAAACCCCAAAAGCAGAGTGAACAGAGGCTGCTCACGTTCTGTTGTTCATGTGTGTTTGCTGTAAATATTCCACACAAATTCCATGTAATGGGGTTATATAGGGAATTAAAATTTGCCTAGCTTAGTGAAGGTAAATTTAAATTCTATTAAAGACACAGAGGCAAAGATTATGCTTTCCTTCTTCACTATAATCTCATGAAAAAAACAGCAGCCTTTAAAGCATTGTGAAACTATTTCTCCCGGAAACCCCAGTGAAACAAAAACCATAAAAGTTCATAAGTCCTTTAGTCTCTGCAACCAGGTCTCAGCCTAGCCTAGCCCTTTGTTGCTGCCTGCTCTGCTTCTTTCTTCGCACAAATCACGCCATAAGTTTTTTATGCATCTTGTTTAGCTCCATCATTTCCTGCAGATACATGCTGCATCAGTGATTATTCCACCACCTCTTCTCATGCAAAGAACATCTTTGCTAAAAATGCAAGAACCACCATTGCAATTGACTGCATAGCTATTCTGCTTCGAAAACATATTCTTAACATTGAATTGTAAAGGTAAAACAAACTACTTACTCAAGAACAGGGTGGGTTTGTGTCTGTCATGATCACCTGGTAGGATAATCCTCCCCTCCATGTCATTAATAGAATTGAAAGTTACCTTCACCAAGCTAGGCAAATTTTCATTTTATGTCAGTACTGAAGGCGAGGATTATGATATTTTAAAGCTTACTTACCACCGATTGGGCCACATCCACCTCCGGATCTAAGTAGAATCCCCTAAAAGTAGAGTTTGGAGGCCAGTATGCTGCCCTCATGAGATCCTGTAAGCGTGCCCCCTGAAGAAAAGCTTTTTTTTAAAAAAAAATTTTTGGAAGACCTTTATTTATAGCAGATTGTACACAAAGCCCAACAAAACGCCCGAAGGCTCACAAGTACAGTACAGAGCAATATGGCAGTGCGCAAAGGATTAATTACAGAGGTACTGAGGTCTAATTTCAAATTTTAGTTTGTAAGGATAAACGGTGTCAGGATGTCTTAGGTCAGCACAGTGGTTCCGGCGTTTAAGTATCAGGAGAGACAAGTACACAATTCACTAATATTACCAGAACCACGACTATCCACATTGAAGAAAAACATCTAAATAGTCAATACTACACACCATTCAATCTGCAATAAACGGGGAGTCGATTTACTCTAAAGCCCATAAGAAAAAAGAAAGAAAAAAGAATAGAAGGCCCATAGAACAAAAAAGAAAAAACGAAAGCCCCCATCCACCCCCCACCCTGCACCCCTGCAGCTGGCTACGGCCTACCCCCCTCCATAGCAGTGTGCCTGTCGCCCCACAAAAAGGAGTCCCGAAATATAGAAAGTAAGAAAAAGGTTCTAATCTATAACTACAATGAAAGTAGTGGGAAACGGGGAGGAGCCCACCACCAGTCCCCCGGCATCACCCTCCCGTGGCTCCGATATTAGCACAAGGTGTAAAATCCGATGACAAAAAACATTACTAGCAGACAATTTACAAAGCAGGAAATCGGCACATTGCGTAATCAGAGAAATCAGCACGCCGCACATCCATCTCGGTCAGCAACGAAGAAACTGCCAGTCTGTGATAGGAAGCGTTCATCCCTGTCCCGTTTTAACTTTTCCGCCACTGCTTACCAAAGTGACCCAGGAGAGCGTGAACAGCAGTCCAAAAGTGTCAATCCAATTCAACCGCTCAACCATATTATTTACCCGCAGATCCAGTGATCCCAGGCCAGGCCAAAAGTACACCATCTTCATAATATAGAGCGAAGCCGAGCCAGGGAGGAAAGTCTCAGTGTCCAACCACTTCTGGAGCGGCCCCCGGGTAACGGGGAGCATGGCTTGGGGAGAACACTCCCGTCGCGATTTCAATCCGAGGTTTTCACGTCGTCCCGGGCAAACATCATCTACAGCAAGAGTCGTCTCGGGGCTTGGAGTCTCAAAGCCGTCACTGTCGCATAGGGCAGCCATCTTGTCGTAGGCGGACGTGGAGCGAAGAATGTCGCTATGGACCTGCGAGTCAGCCACTCTCGAACGTCCCAGTGCACACACAATATCATCCACCTTGCTGGTCAGGGTTCGAACAGAGTGCACCATATCGTGACGCAGGGAGACAACAGCCGCCAGAAGATCGCAATAACCCCGGTCACTTCCACGCTCCCCTCCGAACGTGTCCCCCTGCTCCACACGTCCGCGACCACATTGTAGCCCAGACTCCTCAAGGCTGCACTCCATTGTGCCCTCTGTAGTCGTTGGTAGGACACTCCGAGTCGGGCCAGGCTGCGCACAGTGGGGTATCAGATTTCTGTATGTTGAAGGAGCGGCAGACAGAACCGATATGTTGCCATAAACATTGTCCCGTGATGAAGCCGCCCTGTTCGATGTTTAAGAGGCGGAAAATTCGGGAACCTCCCGCCGATAGCGGGACAATGCGCCAACAGTTTCTTGGCAGCCAAAAGCCAAGGCTCCTGCACTCGTGTGATTCCCCCAATCAAATCGTCAGGTACGCTTGGTTCCGTATCTGCAGTCCAGCGGGGCATACGTTTCAAGATTCAGCCGTTTCTCGGTAAAAGTGATCCGACCGGCTCCCCACAGTCGCTGACGCCCGGTGTTGTTCGCTTGGCAACCGGCCACCACATCCACTCGAGGCCCCGGTCCCAGGGCTGCTGCGGGCCGCAAACTGCAGTCGGACGTTTCACCCACTTGCGAGGAAGCGCAAGCCTCAGGATTTCACCGTGGGTCGTCGGAACACATCAGCTTCCGCAATGTGCCGCCTCGGTGCAGGATCGCCGGCAGGATAATAGCGAAGGAGGAGATGGTCCTCGGAGCCGAGGGACTAGGCGTCCGACCCGGTCGCCATCTTGGCTCCTCCCCAAGAAAAGCTTTTAAAGCCATTGCTCCTCTTGCTGAATACTTTGGTGTCTAAGCACGCTTCTCGCATAACCCATCGGACTGAACAGGCTATTGTAAGCATAGGTCACTATAAGAAAAGGTTCAGGACTAGGTTAATGTCCTAAAGCGCTGCGTTACTTGGTTCCTGTGGTAGAGAAGAGCAAATCCCTCTAAGCAACCTGCAAACAAAAGTATGCTCGCCAATCAGGGTACCATCAACAGGAGTGAGTCCCTCTGGGATCGCAAAGCGGAAAGTGTTTATATTCACCGATATGTTAGGCCGTCCTCTGCCAGGCTTGACAGGAAATCAAGCACCTGGGCTCATCAGCGTCCACATGATCCACACCCCGTTGCAGACAGTAACGTACCCATCTTGTCCAAGACAAACAGTAACATTTGGTGGTACTATCTGCCCAAGCCCTGGAGAGGAGGAACTCCGCGTGGTGCGAAAGGCCTGGGAGTTTCCAGTATTGCCAGTAATCTGTCATGCCATCAGATGCGATGATACCTCTTCTACAACTGATGCAGTTTGAGATCCGGGCTCAGCAGAATTTGAGGAAAGTAGAGAAATCTCCACACCGGGCACCCAGCCAGACTTGCTGGCATCCGATTCTTTCACCAGATTGGGAGTGGAACCGAAAATTGCTCTCCCGTTCCAGGCCTCAATATGGGTGAGCCACCATTCTATGTCCTTTCTGGCCTCACCTGACAGCAGACCAGTCTGTGAATATTCTAGACCCTTTCGCAGGTGGTGCGCCTTGAGGCGATACAGGGCCCGATAGTAAAGAGGGCCTGGGAAAATTGCCTGAATCGATGAAGAAAGGAGTCCTACCAGACGGGCAATCTGTCTGAGTGATGTCTAACTCATGTATGATCTTCGCCATCTTCCTTGGCGGAAGGCTCAGGGATGCAGAAGTGGAGTCTATGACTAACCCTAAGAAGTCGTTCTTTTAGACGATGAGGACTGGCAGACGGCAGTGTCCTCCCCAAGAGAGGTTGCTATTCCGGCTCGACTGAGGCTGGTTCAACTGAAGGTACTACATCTTTTCTATGTCACAGGTCCCCGGCTGTTACTTATGGGTCTGTCAGATTCAGGTCTGTGTAGGCGTCAGTGTGGTCTGTCTGGCTCCTTTGTCCACATCATTTGGGAATGTATGCATATCACTGAGTACTGGCGCAAGATTCATGACACCATTCATAGGGTGTTGGGAGTCTCTTTGATGCCGGAGACTAGGAGGTGCCTCCTAAATATATGGGAGCCTACTGACCTAAACTCCGCGCAGACACAATGGGCTACTCTGGGCTTCATAATTGCGAAAAGAAATATTGCCAATTATGGGGAGCCGCACAACCTCCCACCTTGGCAACATGGGAAAACAACTTAGACTGGTGTATGTTTAGGGAAAAAACTGATTATCTAGCGAGGGGGCGCCCAAAAAAATGGTCATTGGTATGGGGACCCTGGAATCGTTATAGAGGAGAGATTTGTGTGCCCTCCAGAACAGTTGAATTTGAGGTACCCTCTTCCCCATGATGTCCCTAATCATGTATCTCTGTATTCTTCTATTACCCGCTGACGCGCTATTGAGTGTGTGACATTCCCTCTGTACTGTGATTGTTGCTGACACTTTGTTTAATAAACAGAATTATAAAAAAAAAGGTTGTTCTCTGAGCAGGCATAAGAAGAGACTTCTTTTTGTTGATTGCGAACCCAAGGCCTTGCAAAATGTTTATTGCTGCCTGGAGGTGCGCTATCAGTTTCCTGGGACATTGGGCCCGAAAGAGCATGTCATATAGATATACGAAAAGCCAAACTCCCTGCGCTCAGAGAGACTCTATCGTTGGTTTAAGTATCTTGGTGAAGCACGAAGATGCTAATGACAGGCCAAAACGGAGAGTGATGAATTCAAAGACCTTGGAACGCCACATGAATCGGCAGAAAACAGTCCGGTCCAGGCGCACTATCCAATCGGACGGTAGCAGCCTGTCCCTGAGAAGATGAATGCCTTCCATTTTAAAGTAGCAGTATACCAGCCACTTGTTGAAGTCCCAGAGGTTGATCACTCGTCTGCGGCCCCTGTAGTTCTTGTCGAGAAAAAGATTGCTGAGAAACCCATTGGGGTGCACCACCGTATGACAAATGGTGCAATTCTTAATTGAGGGCTAAAACCTCCTCGTCGATGAGGGCTGCGTCACAGGCAGAGAAACAAATGAGCCTTGGACGAGTAGCTTGATGGGGGGGACACGTCAATTTATATATGGAACCCCTGCACTTTCTGTAAGACCCATGCATGAGAGGTAATCGACACAAGCCAAAAGAAACAGTGCAGGCGCCCCCATCATTTATCTGTGTTGAAGGGAGGACACTTACTGTTTCCGGCATTGCCGCCTCCTTGTCATTTGAATTTTCCATGACCAGGGAAGCTGTGTTCTCTTGACGGAAAGACGTTGGTGAAGCGAGGGTTAGTCTGGTATTGGCCGTGCATGAAGCTTTTGCCTCTGGTGCCTATTGGTTCGGAAAGACGGCTTGGTCAAACGGGCCCTGCCACAACCGGCCCCTTGGACAGCACTCTACCTAGCCACCTAAACGTCACCACAAACTTCCCCAGACCCTTCACAAAGGGATCCCCGAACAACCCCCTTGTTACACGGCTCCTGCTTCTGAAGAGGCAAGGTCACTCAGTTCTGGACCTATATTGATAAGAAGGGAGCCATTCCGTTCTGTGGACAGCACAGTTCGTATTTCCCATGAAAACAGTATCACGTTGGGCTCAGTTTGATAGGATGTCTGGGACGATGAGGGAACCTGATGCTTTGGCCTCCTCCGCCGTGTCTAGTATCTTGGTCATCTGGCCTATTGTGTCCAGCAACTTGTCTAGGCATGAGCGGCATATGCTCTTTTTTTAGGTCTTTGTGGAACTTCGCTAGACATGGAGCCATCTAGGCCTCCATATTCAAGGTGAGGACCACCTTCCCCTCCATGGTAAGGCCAGGACATTCTGCGGCTGCACTTAAGATCAATGGGGTCGACCTGTTTTCCTCGGAGCCTGGGTATCTAATAACAAACTTACAAGTGATTCCATTGGGTAAGTACTACAGGGTGCTTATTTAGATACCAAGGGCCAGATGTAGGTAATCCTATTTTACAGATTCTAAAATACCGAATTTTACCGATTCAGTATTTCAGAATCGGTAAATGGGATGTAGCTAATTAATCGGTAAATTTTACCGAATCGGTAGGATTCGGTATTACCGATTCAGTATTTACCGAATCGGTAAATACCAATTCTGTATTTACCGAATCAATAATTACCATTCATTCCTATGGGTCTGGAGGTCCATAGGAATGATTGGGAATTACTGGTTCGGTAAATACCGATTCGGTAAATACCGAATCGGTTATGGGGGACCATGTTCAAGGGTGGCAGGGTGTCACATTGACACCCTGTTGCACCTCTGAATAGTGCATGGGTGCACATGTGGCACACATACATGCCCTAAGGGCATGTATGTCTGCCACATGGCACAGTAAAGAAAGCACAAAATTGCTTTTTATTAAGGTTTTCGATATTTACCACCAACCTTTATTTGGTGGTAAATACCGAATCCTTAACTGTGCAATGCACTCATTTGAGTGCTCCCTACATTTCAGATTCAGTATTTTAAGGAATCGGTAATTTACCGATTCCTTAAATTACTGATTAATCTGAACTGTAGCCACAGACATCCCAAATGCCCAATACCGGTTGGTAACGGCCAAAATTCGGTAATTTCGGCCGTTACCGACCGGTATTGGGCCACCTACATCTGGCCCCAAAACACTTCTTTAGAGTTAATTATTAATTATACAAAACAATCCTGAATGTACCACACCTACAACTAGTTAGCAAAAATATATGAATTACCGTTTTTGTTTTGATTTGCTGTTTTCAGAAAAAAAATGTAAACACTTTGTACAGTAAATAAATACGGGCTGTCAGACAAAAGAACACACTAACAAGACAAAGACACTTCAATGGGTGACTGTGATGACTAAGTGAAATGAGTGACATTTCAAATTCAAACACAAACAAAACAAAAACATAGATTCTCTGTCCTTTTCCGGTCTTTCAGTCTAACATGCATTATCTTTTAAATTCGTAGCTATAGTGAGCCTGGACATGAGATAATCTTGTGTCGACGTTTCAACCCAGTAGATATGTGTGTTTGTAGATACATCAGATAGGGCCTTCTTCAGGTCAAGCGACACCCCTTATAAGTTAGATTTTCAAAGACATGAATCTACTCGGACGAGCCCGAATGGAGCTTGTCACAAAAACTCTTTGTAGATGGATATTATCAATGTGCTCCCATTCGTATTTCTGTATACGTTTATCATCTGTACTTGAATTTTCAGCTGCGTACCCCACTGGTCATGTGCTGCGACCTCCACGGGTAAAAAGAATTTCCTTCATGATTGCTGCTATCCAGTCCACCTTTGATTGAGAATGTCCAAGTATTTAGACTGCAGCTGCCCGCACCTCCATAAATTATCGGTTGCTGGGCGTGAATGGTTTCTCTCCTTCCTGCTGGCAATGGCGGCTGCAGGCTTTTTTGTCTAGGGGCTTGTGAAGTCACCTCGCCACATACTTTGCTATTTTTTCAGCTGGTACCCATTCTGCTGATCTGGGGTGGATGTTGTCATCCGAGTCCAGCATATCCGAATCACCCTGTGTCATGGGGACCGAAGCTGGGAGTCAAGACCTGGAGGAGCCCACTACTTTGTTCGAGTCTCCAGAGGAATTACCATCTTGTTCAGTCGAGGTGTCAATCACCTCGTAAAAGTCTTCCTCCCACTGGAGGAATGACAAAGAGTCCTCTTCCTTCATAGGTAGCCTGTGAGGGTCGAATGGCTATTTTGCCAAGAATAATAGGGAGATATGACACTATATGATTATAGGCTCCTCAGATGTAGAAAAGGCATATGCGTAAGTGGAGGAAGCCCTGTTAATGCATATGTGAGGTTTTTTGGGGGCTAGGGGCACACAATTATGCAGGTGCAAGCCATAGGGACACAGACATCCTATACAATATGGAGCATAATGCGCTGTTTGGCACTGTGTTCCAACACTGGCTTTAGGAGGCTCTAAATCACATACAAACCCCACAGGGGATCAAAGTATTACACAATACATACCCCACAGAGGTGCTAAACCAGAGACAACAGGAATACTGACCCAGCGCTGGTTGGGCATCACCCTGAGCAGCAGGGACAAGGCCCTGTCAGCTTCAGGATTCAATAGTGCAAATCTAACTCTTGTTATGTAGGTGATTCCCGTTGTGGAGCCAGAGCGCCTTGCTTGTTCCAGCGTCTCTGGGATCTGGTGGACCCCAATGTGGCAGACAGATGGGCCTCAGAAGCGGTCCAGTAACTTCAGGGAATCTGCAAGTGAAAGCGCATGAGCTCAATGTTAAAACACATAAAAAAAAAAATTAGTCCTCTCAACCCGCTCTTAAATGGTCCTATTTGAGAGAGAAAAAGGAAACACTACTTAACTGGCTGCTGAGCAGCAAGAAAGTGGGAGATCGGGCAGTGTCAATGGACTACGTTGGGACCTCGCTGTAGAGGCTAAAGAAGGAGTTATGAACTTTAAAAAAATATATATATTTTTTGGTTTTAATGACAGCCATACAGACCTATTTAGACGGCAATGTTAAAGTTATTCATAACATTACCTGTGCATATAATGATTTAAAATATATATCAAGCATTTCCATCTCTATCTGCGTTTCTGCACAACTCCAGTTCTACCGTAGGGGACACACAAATATCTCCACGATACACATTCCACATTAACCCTTTCCAATACCATTTTTTGGGGCAACCCCTTGCTACAAAGACCTCCGTTTCCGCCAACATGCACCTGTCCTGCTCTTTCGCCCACATGGTTGTGGAGGGCGAAGTAGTCCCCGCCCCCACCCTCTTGCTGGCTCCCATTTAACCAACATGTACCCCAGTGTTGTAAATTGTTGTTCAACTTCAGAGAGGTCAGTTGCGGCCCATACGTTCAGCAGCCCCAGCTGTGGTGTCAAAACTACCTTTTTTCCTAAAGCCGTCTGCATATGATTCAAGGCTTCCTCCCATAGGTTACGTATGGCTGGGCAACTCCAGAGAGTATGATCAAAGATAGCCTGCTGTCCGCAACCCCTCAAACAAAGGTCATCCGGTCTGGACCCCAGTTTTGCCAAAGTCTTTCATGTCATGTGTGATCGATGAAGTATCCTATGCTGTATAAGCCTAAATCTAAGTGTGATGGCTGCTTCTCTGGGGAAATAAGAGCCAGTTGCCAATCCTCGTCACTTATCTGGCCCAGGTCATCCTGCCACCGCTCTCTAAGCTTTGGAGAGGTGTCTGGTAGGTTGTTATCCAATTTTTTATATGTGAGGGATATAGCCTTGGAGAGTAGTGGCCCATCCATCAGGTGATCCTCCAGTGGGGACAACTCCTATATGTCCATGAGGGTCGGAAATGCAGCCAGAAGTGCGTGTCTTATTTGCAAGTACCTGTATATTTCTCCCTGGGCCAAGTGGTATTGGCTCTGAAAGTCTATAAATGTAAGTACCGAACCCTTGTTCACCAGGTCTTTTACTGCTGAAATACCTATGAGGTCCCATTTGTCGAACCCAGTCTGGTAGCACAGCATGCCTAGCTTCTGTGTATACCACAGTGGCATTTCTCTAGAAAGGACGCCCGCCCGTCCATCCCGATCGAGAACTTGCTGTGTGCCATATTTCTAGTGTATGTAAGGTGGGACCAAAGTATTTCTGTTTGTTCTTCCAATCCCTGGAGTATAGAGCTGCAAGGTAACCGGAGCGATCGGTATCAAGAGGGTATGCCGGGTCATCAGGGGGGTGATATATCCAATGGTTAATAGTCACCAGCTGGGCTGCCCAATAATAGAGTTGCAGGTCAGGCAGCGCTATACCTCCGTCGTACCAGCTTTTTGTTAGTTTCTTCATTGCAACCCTCTGCGCTCTCCCATCCACAACAGCGTGCAGATTTCAGTCTACTGCTTTAAAATAAGAATCTGGGACTCTATGCAGGCAATTATCGAGAATGTACAGAAAACGAGGGAGAGTCATCATTTTAAAAAGGGCAGCTCGACCTATCAATGAAAGAGGCAGGGACCTCCAGTGCTTCACGTCAGCGCGTAGTCTAGCAAGTGGGGGAGCCAAATTGGATCTATAAAAAAGAACCAGATCCGAAGTGATGAAGACTCCCAAATATCGAAATCCCTCCTCTACCACCGTTATGGTGCAGTTAACCGGGAGCCGAGGAACCTGGCCCGCAGCATAAACAGCGCAGACTTATGTCAGTGAATCGCATATCCCGAATATTTCCCAAAGTTTGTGAAGATGTATAGACTACACGTATAGACTTGTACTGTACGGGGAGGCTGGTTATAACAGTATGTCATCAGCATACAGGGAGATACGATCTTCCACATCACCTGCCCTACGCAGCCCCGCTCCATAACATCTCGTCGCACCCATGCCGCAAGGGGCTCCAACATGAGAGAAAATATCAGCGAGGATAATGGGCTCCCCTGTCTGGTACCTCTTTTCAACCTAAATGTCTGGGACGTGTAATTGTTGACCCTCACTTGTCCCAGCACATCAGTGTACATCAGATTCACCCAGGCTATAAGTTTAGGGCCCAATCCTACCTTTTCCAGGACTTCAAACCGATATGGCCATTCTATTGAGTCAAATGCCATTGAGGCATCTAGAGACAACACTGCAGCGTCTTCTGCAATACATTCCCTACGCGCCATCACATCGTGTAAACGTCGTATATTTAGGGCTGTATTTCTCCCTGGCATAAAACTGGATTGATCCGGAGGGATCAGTGAAGAAATGACCGTCACAAGCCGATTGGCCAGGACTTTTGCTAATATCGTGGCTTCCACATTAATCTGCGAAATTGGCCTGTAGGAGCCACAGCTATCTGCTGGTTTTCCCGGCTTATGAATAACTACAATGGTAGCCAATTGCTGATCTGCAGGCAGCCTATCCGCCTCTAAGCTTTCCTTGTACATGGCCCGTAAGTGTGGCACAGTCCCGAGAGGCTGTGGCTTTTAAAAACTCAATCGGTATCCCATTTGGCCCCATCGCTTTCCTGGATTTAATCTGTCCTATGGCTTTACTAATCTCCTCGTTCGAGAGGTCCCCGTCTAAAGAGTCCTTTTCCACGTCTGAGAGGACCGGCACATCACTATCTTGGAGGAGCTGACGCAAATCATTGGCTGTGTATCCAGTAGAGGGGGAGTACATCTCCTCCAGATCCGCGAATTCCTTTGCTATTTCCCTTGAATGGGTCACTATTGCACCCGCTGGCATTGTCAGTCTAGGCACCCACCTCATTCTTTGTTCTTGTCTCTCCAGCCACGCCAGGGTCCTACCTTCTCTGTCTCCCATTTCGTACATTCTTTGCTGGGTGTTGCGATACTTAGCTATCATGTGTTCCCTAGTCTTGATCCGGTATTCATCTTGTTTCATTAGGAGTCTATGACTAGTGTCTGTTGAGGGATCATGCGCATGTTCCAGTTCTAGGAGGTCTGTCTCCACCTGAACCAGGAGCTTGCGTTTCTTGGTAATGTGCCCGGTCTTTAAGGATAAGGCTTGCCATTTCAAAACCACTTTGTAGGCTTCCCAGATTGTTTTCGCAGTGTCAACAGAGACCACATTTTCTCTGTTTGTGTACGGAGTTCCTCCCGTATGTCAGGTATGTGTAGGAGCCATGGGTTAAGGACAATGGTGGTGCGTGTCTGCGGTTCCCAGTGTGTGTATTCTACCCAGACTGGGGAATGGTCCGATAAACCTTTGGGTAGAACCCAAAACTCCCTATCGAGGCAGCGTGTGTGAGGAAATAATCGATACGAGATAAGCTTTCATGCACATTAGAAAAATATGTGAATGATTTGTCAGTGGGTTGGAGCGCCCGTCCTACATCAGTCAGATCCAGTGCCCTCGTAAATTCAGCTATTAGCCTGTTTGACTTCGCGATCGTCCTCGGCGGGTGTCGATCGGTCGTGTCGTCTAGTGCCATATTGTAGTCCCCACCCATGATTAATGAACCCGCCCGGAGTCCTGTCAGCATACGTTCCCGGTCTGGCAAGTCTGTCCTACCCAGAGCTGGCGGCTAATAAACTGAAATTATGTTAATGTCTCTTCCTTCCCACTGAGCCTCAACCCCTGCATAACCCCCCCCCCCCCCCCCCACCCCCCGTTGGTCCATGTCTTATGGACAATAAGGGGTGTGCTTTTCTTTACCAGGATTGCCGTCCCCCTAGAACCAGTGGTATAGTCTGCATGAACCAAGAGTTTGTACCCCCATCTGCTGAGGGCCTTACTTTTCTGACCCACTTGCAGCAGTACTACGTCAGGGGAATGTTGCTTTAGGTGTTGTTGCACTATCCCCCTCTTAATCTTGTCGCCCATGCCATTGACATTCCAAGTTAGGACAGAAAGTACTCGGTCTCTATCGGCCCCTCCCCCTCCCCCTCCATAGCACAATTCCCAGACATACGGATCAATTCAAACGGATAGGTAGCTCGTAATAGACGTCTCCTTTGTGCGAGTATATTCTTCACAATGGCCCCTTTGCATGCCAAGATCAAACAACCACATTGCAAACTAATGAAACAATAAAAAATTGAATACCCCCTCCTCCCACCCCCCCTGTTACCCCCCCCCCCCCCCCCCCCCCCTGCCCGTGGATTTAAAACTACCCAGTCTACTTTCAGTGGGGGACTGGATCTCGCCGTCTGCAGGATAATGTCTCTTTCTCAGTAGTTGAATACACAAGCAATTAGAGAATTAGAGGCCTCATAGGGGCCCCAGGATTAGGCCTACCTCCTGGCACTCTATGAGCCCATTCAATCGAGAAGTAACTGGACAAGGTCTTGGGTTTGAGGTGTTTGGTGATGAGTTCCTCTACATATAGGTCCGCAGCCGGCCCCTCGTCCCTTTCCGGAACCCCTAAAATGCGTACCATGTTATTTGCGCGACCTTCATAGTCATCAAGCTGTTGTGCCATCCGCTCCTGTTTCTTTTGCAATTCGACCATCTGCGTTTGGAGCTCTGACGTATCAGTTTGCAAAGCGTTAGTAACTATTTTGAGCTCTTTGACTTTCTCATCCATCTTCCGAAAGTCTGCCCTGATGAGGGAAACTTCCACTGTGACCGAATCCAGCGAGATACGCACTCCGTCCCCTGTTTTAGGGGCAGTATTTACCCCATCTTTCTCCATTTGTAGCGTCTCACTTTTGTCACCCGCCTTGAACCAGGCAAATTTGGCCAGCTGGTTCTGAGCGTTCGCTTTAGGACCCTTTCCCCCCATCGCCATGTATGCAGGGCCGCGACACAAGGGTCGAGTGAAAGTCCGGAGCGATCCTGGATGGTGCCTGTTGCCTATTTAGCGAGTATGACGATGCCTCCGTCCGCTTGCCAATTTCCCCTGGGATCGCCGCCACGTGGTTACCTACTTGAGTCTAAATAACCCAGGCGAGAGCTCTCCACCTGCAGTGTCCCTCCACCGTTGTGGGATCTAAGGACAACTTGGTTGTAGCCGACTTCTGGGCCTATCTAGGGAGGCCAGACATCTAATTTCCATCACCTCACCCGCAGCTCCTGTGCTTACCCCCGTCAATTGGTACCTCTTCCCTGCTCTCCTCCTTCGTTGAGGTACACCGCTCCCTAGTGAGACTGCAGACCGTTGCTTTCCTCACACATGAGCCCAGCAGAGTCCAGCTGTCTCTGCAATCCCCAGGCTATGTTTTCAAGTCACCCGAGCCAATCTGCAACTTTTTTCGGTCCATCTGAGCGCGGAAATACTTATCTTGCCAGCAGTAGTTTCATCTAGGGGGCCCTGCTCTTAGGTGTGCAGGCCAAACTAACTGTCAACCCAAGCAGTTCTGAATCAGATCCGGTAGGCTAATAGGGTGGTTTACTCTGGATCCAGGTCTTTAAGCCGCCCGGCTCCCAGCACCCGCAGTCTCCGCTTTTTTAAAGCGCGGAGTCCTGTGTCGCGTATCAGGTCCTGTAGTTCCGGCTCTATAGGTCTGTCAGCGACACCTGGCCCTTTCTTCCAGCCCAGGCTACACCGGTATCTTCTGGCCGCGGTCCGGCCGTACGGGCCTAGCGCGTCGTGTAGGCCGGGATCTCCGGTAGTAAGGCTCGCCGCCGCTCCTTTCCCAAGCCACCGGACAGGAGCCGCGGTGTGCGCACTACGTGTACCACCCTGGGATGCCGAGCCCTGCATCTCACCTCCTCCTCCCTCGATGCCAGGCCGTCACCCAGTACATTCCGCTGGGTTCTGATTACTCCGCACCTCCTTCTTCCGGCGGGCCTCCGGCGTCTTTCGTAGCGGTCCGCCTGCTGCAGGCCTCTAAGCCGGGATCTCAATTAGCAGCATCAGTCGCTGGGCACTCGCCTTTCGGGCTCCAGCGTGGCCCTAGCCGATCGCGTGCATTCCGGCTGTCGAGTCTTCCTCTGTGCGTGTGGCGCGTGTCGCCACTGTACCCCAACTGGGCACCACGGGATCGCAGTGCCACTACCTTCTTGAAGCTGCGATCTCCGACTCACGTCGCTGGATAGCCGCCATTACAACTCCGTCATCAGTGTCAGAGGTCGCACAGGCTCACTTCCCGGCCACAGAGCTCACCAGTCTTCATCAGAGGTAACTAGCAGGACACGGCACATTTATGTCTGCTTTGAAGTTGTGGATGGCGCAGGATATCGAGCGGAGAAACGGGAGCTCACTTAGGCGGCCATTCTCGGTGGCTGCTAGCCATGCCCCCCGGACTTATGAACTTTTATGATTTCTGTTTCCCTGGTGTTCAAGGGAAAAGTAGTTTTAGAATGTTTTAATGGCTGATATGTATTTAGATATGCGATTGAAGTAAAGCAGCAAAGCATAATCCGGACGGAGAATTTCGTGTAACAAGGATATTGTAAAACTACAAATATTACGTAAGTTACTCCGGTGCAAGTTAAATTTCACGCTGGCCTAGTGCAGAGCTGTATGTTAGGTCTGACACACCTAGGCATATCATTACCTTCTGCTTCTTCATTGTCACGCATATCGATCGACTGCCAAGCTCTTAAACCCATCCAAAAGAGCTTTCCTGTCTTCATTACCCTCTAGGGTGACCAACTAGCCTTGGTGTAAATTCAGGACAGTGAGTGTAAAAATTCAGGACAAAGGGTCAAAATTCAGGACACAAATTCAGGACAGGAGGTGAAAATTCAGGACAAAACTTCAGGACAATTGGATACGTTTTACAGACACATCAGCGGTCACGCAATAGTATATAAGTAAGCCCAGCCATATTCAAACACATTCAACCATTTGCAAACCTATCCATCATGTGTCCTTCCATCTATCATTTCACTTATTCATCCTTTCACTCATCCATCTATTATCCATCCACCCTTTCACCCTATCCATCTGTACACTCATCCATCCACTTTTCTACCCATCCATCCACTCTTCTACCCATCCATCCACTCTTCTACCCATCCATCCACTCATCCATCCTTTCACTCATCCATTTAGCCTTTCACTCCTTCACTCATCTATTCATCCTTTGGCCCATCTACCCTCCCTTTCACTCACTCATCCATTATTACATCCACCCTTTCACTCATACGTTTATGCATTCACCCTTGCACTTATCAATTCTTCAATCCATCCATCATTTCACTCATCCACCCACTCACTCATCCACCTTTTCACTCATCCATCCTTTCACTCATCCATCCACCCAGCTACTCTTCCACCCATACATCCAGCTATTTACCTTTTCTCTTTTCCATCCTTCCACTCACTCATCAATCCATCCATCCATCCTCTCTCCTTATCCATCTATTCAATCTTTAATTCATCCATTCACCCTTTCACTAATTCATCCAGCCATCCACCCATCCTTTCACTTACTCACTCTCCCACCTTTTCATATTAATTTTCGCTGTAGGAGCCATTCCAGGACTGGGACAGAAGCCACCCAGGGCAGAGACTGGATCCACCACAGGGGGGGGGGACAGGAGCCATCACAGGTGCGGGGGGGGACCGGAGCACCACATGGGGGTAGAGGAGCCATCACTGGGGGGGGGGGGGGGGGGGGGGGGATTTGGGGGGGGGTTGGGGGGGGGTGGAGGGGCAGGAGCCATCACAGGAGGGGGAGCTGGATCTACCAGGGTGGGCACAGGGGTGGGCATGTAGTATTCTAGTATCATCTTGGTCTCTTCCAGGATTGGGTAGGGCTCCTCACCCCCTCCTGGACAGGACAACGAGAAGACAGTCTCTCGCTCCAAAATGTTAGTTGTGCCCTACCCACTGTGATATACAGTACTTACAGGAGATACTCCAACTGAACTGATTAAAATGATTGTCCTCCATACTTTGTTAATCAGTGTGGGTGCGATTGTGCCATTTCTTTATTTTATTACATTATAGACTGCATGTTTGAAGAATCGAGGTTTGTTTACAATTTAGTGACAGTAATTAAGCTCTGTGAAAAGAACCACGTGCTGCCTCGGTGTAATCAGAAAAGTTTGAGGATGTTTGGGGCCCTGAGAAGAGGCGCTGACCCCTCGCTGGTGCCCTGGGAAGAGGTGCTGACCTCCCGCTGGTGCCCTGAGAAGAGGTTCTGAACCTCGCTCTGGTGCCCTGAGAAGAGGCGCTGACCCCTCGCTAGTACCCTGAGAAGAGGCGCTGACCCCCCGCTGGTGCCCTGAGAAGAGGCGCTGACCCCCCCGCTTAGTACCCTGAGAAGAGGCGCTGACCTCCCGCTGGTGCCCTGAGAAGAGGCTCTGAACCCCCCTCTGGTGCCCTGAAAAGAGGCGCTGACCACCGCTGGTGCCCTGAGAAGAGGCGCTGACCCCCCCGCTTAGTACCCTGAGAAGAGGCGCTGACCTCCCGCTGGTGCCCTGAGAAGAGGCACTGAACCCCCTCTGGTGCCCTCAGAAGAGGCGCTGACCACCGCTGGTGCCCTGAGAAGAGGTGCTGACCTCCCACTGGTGCCCTAAGAAGAGGCACTGACCCGCTCTGGTGCCATACGAAGAGGTGCTGAACCTCCGCTGGTACCCTGAGAAGAGGCGCTGACCCCCTCCCGCTGGTGCCTTGAGAAGAGGCGCTTACCCCCCCCAATGGTGCCCTGAGTAGAGGCGCTGACCCCCTCCTGCTGCTGCCCTGAGAATAGGCGCTGACCTCCCGCTGGTGCCCTGAGAAGAGGCTCTGAACCCCCCTCTGGTGCCCCGAAAAGAGGCAATGAACCCCCTCTGGTGCCCTCAGAAGAGGCGCTGACCACCGCTGGTGCCCTGAGAAGAGATGCTGACCCCCCCCCCGCTGGTGCCCTGAGAAGAGGCGCTGACCCCTCCGCTGGTGCCCTGAGAAGAGGCACTGACCCCCGCTAGTACCCTGAGAAGAGGTGCTGACCTCTCGCTGGTGCCCTGAGGAGAGGCTCTGAACCCCCCTCTGGTGCCCTGAAAAGAGGCACTGAACCCCCTCTGGTGCCCTCAGAAGAGGCGCTGACCACCGCTGGTGCCCTGAGAAGAGGTGTTGACCTCCCGCTGGTGCCCTAAGACGAGGCACTGACCCGCTCTGGTGCCATACGAAGAGGTGCTGAACCTCCGCTGGTACCCTGAGAAGAGGCGCTGACCCCCCGCTGGTGCCCTAAGAAGAGGCGCTAACCTCCCGCTAGTACCCTGAGTAGAGGTGCTGACCTCCCGCTGGTACCCTGAGAAGAGGCTCTGAACCCCCTCTGGTGCCCCGAAAAGAGGCACTGAACCCCCCTCTGGTGCCCTGAAAAGAGGCACTGAACCCCCCCTCTGGTGCCCCGAGAAGAGGCGCTGACCACTGCTGGTGCCCTGAGAAGAGGCGCTGACCACTGCTGGTGCCCTGAGAAAAGGTGCTGACCTCCCGCTGGTGCCCTGAGAAGAGGCACTAAACCCCCTCTGGTGCCCTGAAAAGAGGCACTGAACCCTCCTCTGGTGCCCTGAGAAGAGGCGCTGACCACTGCTGGTGCCCTGAGAAAAGGTGCTGACCTCCCGCTGGTGCCCTGAGAAGAGGCACTGAACCCCCTCTGGTGCCATGAGAAGGGGCACTGAACCTCTTCTTGTACCCTGAGAAGAGGCACTGACCCCGGCTGGTGCCCTAAGAAGAGGCGCTGACCCCTCGCTAGTACCCTGAGAAGAGGCGCTGACCCCCCGCTAGTACCCTGAGAAGAGGCGCTAACCCCCCGCTAGTACCCTGAGAAGAGGAGCTGATCCCTCCTGCTGCTGCCCTGAGAAGAGGTGCTGACCTCCCGTTGGTGCCCTGAGAAGAGGCGCTGACCCCCCGCTGGTGCCCTAAGAAGAGGCGCTAACCCCCCGCTAGTACCCTGAGTAGAGGCGCTGACCCCCCGCTAGTACCCTGAGAAGAGGAGCTGATCCCTCCTGCTGCTGCCCTGAGAAGAGGTGCTGACCTCCCGCTGGTGCCCTGAGAAGAGGCGCTGACCCCCCGCTAGTACCCTGAGTAGAGGCGCTGACCCCCCGCTAGTACCCTGAGAAGAGGAGCTGATCCCTCCTGCTGCTGCCCTGAGAAGAGGTGCCGACCTCCCGCTGGTGCCCTGAGAAGAGGCGCTGACCCCCCGCTGGTGCCCTAAGAAGAGGCGCTAACCCCCCGCTAGTACCCTGAGTAGAGGCGCTGACCCCCTCCTGCTGCTGCCCTGAGAAGAGGCGCTGAACCCCCCTCTGGTGCCCCGAAAAGAGGAACTGAACCCCCCCTCTGGTGCCCTGAAAAGAGGCACTGAACCCCCCCTCTGGTGCCCCGAGAAGAGGCGCTGACCGCTGCTGGTGCCCTGAGAAGAGGTGCTGACCTTCCGCTGGTGCCCTGAGGAGAGGCACTAAACCCCCTCTGGTGCCCTGAAAAGAGGCACTGAACCCTCCTCTGGTGCCCTGAGAAGAGGCGCTGACCACTGCTGGTGCCCTGAGAAAAGGTGCTGACCTCCCGCTGGTGCCCTGAGAAGAGGCACTGAATCCCCTCTGATGCCCTGAGAAAAGGCACTGTACCCCCTCTGGTGCCATGAGAAGGGGCACTGAACCTCTTCTTGTACTTTGAGAAGAGGCACTGACCCCGGCTGGTGCCCTAAGAAGAGGCGCTGACCCCTCGCTAGTACCCTGAGAAGAGGCGCTGACCCCCCGCTAGTACCCTGAGAAGAGGCGCTGATCCCTCCTGCTGCTGCCCTGAGAAGAGGTGCTGACCTCCCGCTGGTGCCCTGAGAAGAGGCGCTGATCCCTCCTGCTGCTGCCCTGAGAAGAGGTGCTGACCTCCCGCTGGTGCCCTGAGAAGAGGCACTGAACCCCCCTCTGGTGCCCTGAGAAGAGGCGCTGACCCCGGCTGGTGCCCTGAGAAGAGGCGCTGACCCCCCTGCTAGTACCCTAAGAGGCGCTGACCCCCCGCTAGTACCCTGTGAAGAGGCGCTGACCCCCCGCTAGTACCCTGAGAAGAGGCGCTGTACCCCCGCTGGTACCCTGAGAAGAGGCGCTGTGCTCCTGCACAGATGAGATCGGAGAGCTACGAACTCCGAGCCCAGGCTGAGCTGCAGAGTGAAAAGTTTGACTTTGATGTTTCTCTCTGTGATTCCTGTTTTTTGTGTACATCTGTACAGCTCAGATCAGTGAACAAAAAGAAACAAGCATTGCCAGGTCTGGCCATTTTTGTCTCACACAAATTGCAGAGACATGACGCATTCAGGGTTGTTTGCATCTGAATCGATGCCCCTGCTCCTGAAGCTGCAGCGCCTCCCTCTCAGTCACCTTCAAGCGCCTCTTAACAGCTCATCAAGGGCTGAAGGTGTGAGGGTTGCCATCCCGCTGTGCCTCTCCAATGCTGCTGGGTGTCTGAGCTTTGGTACAGCATCGAGACTGTTACACGCGACCGTAGCAGCATCGGAGTCAAGAACGGAGGTGGGTGGAAGCTGTGCGGGCTTTAGGGTTAAAGCGTTAAATCTTTAGGGTTAGGGTTAAAATTACGGACAAATGGCGTCCGTTAAAGAATCCTTCACGGACAGACGGACGAAATTACGGACTGTCCGTGAAATTTACAGACGGTGCGGGTTGGTCACCCTATTACCCTCCTTTCCGTCAAGAGCTGTGTTCCCTCGACAAGCTCATTAACGTTGAGAGTTCTTTTGCTGATAGTCGCCCGCAGCTGCATGTGCTTCAGATGCACATGGTCAGAATTCCTCCTTTCTCATGTGAGACTTGCTTTTCGTTGGTGCGGTTGAGAAAGGTCTCAAAACTGTTTTTTTCTGCATCGTAGATTGTATCGCTTCCCTCGTCTTCTTTCTATGTTTTCCGATACTTTCTCTGTTTGCATGAACTTACTGTCCTTAGTTCACATTGTGAATATAGATTTGTGTATAAATCCTCACTTGTTGGCCCCTAATCCTGATGTATGTAGCCCTCTGCTGCACTTTAAGGCCTGGTCTGTGCTTCTTAAACATTAAAAAAAAATAAAGCTACCAAGGGACTCAAAAAAAGCCTGTGGGGTTGGAAATATAGGGAGTATCTCAGAAATTATTACATTTAAAAAAGGATAG